>NC_136164.1:0-2595000 GCF_965212315.1 Lampetra planeri
CACTAACCCACTCACTCACTCACCACTCAATCACCCACTCAATCACCCACTCAATCAATCACTCACCCACTCACTCACCACTCACCCACTCACTCACACACCCACCCACCCACCCTCCCACTCACTCACTCACTCACCCACTCACTCAATCACCCACTCACCCACACACCTACTCACCCACTCACCTACTCACTCACCCACACACCCCACTCACCCCACCACCCACTCACCCACCCACTCACCCACCCACACACTCACCACTCACTCACTCACTCACCCACTTACCCACTCACTCACTCACCCACTCACCCACTCACTCACCCACTCACTCACCCACTCACCCTCCACTCACTCACCCACTCACTCCCACTCACCCACCCACCCACTCACCCACCCACCCACTCACCCACCACCCACTCACCCCACTCACTCACTCACCCACCCACTCACCCACTCACTCACTCACCCACTCAATCAATCACTCACCCACTCACCACCACCCAACCAAACACTCACTCATTCACCCACCCACCACCCACTCACCCACCCACCTAACTCACCAACCCACCCATCCACCCACACTCTCCACCCACCCCACTCTCTCACCCACTCATTCAACCACTCACTCACCCACCCACTCACTCACCCACTCACTCACCCACTCACTCACCCACTCATCCACCCACCCACCCACCCACTCACTCACTCACTCAGTCACCCTCCACCCACTCACTCACCCAACTCCACCCACTCCCACTCACCCACCCACCCCACTCTCACCCACTCCCACCCACTCACCCCCCACCACTCACCCACCCACTCACATCACCACTCATCACCACCCACTCACCCACCCCACTCACCACACCCACCTCACCACTCACTCACTCCACTCACTCACCTCACTCCAACTCACCCATCTCACCCACCCTCACCCACTAACCACTCCACCCTCACCACCCACTCTCCCACCCCACTCACCCACCCACTCACCCACCTACCCACTCACCCACTCACTCACTCACTCAATCACTCACTCACCTCACTCACTCACTATCACCCACTCAATCACCCACGTCAATCACCCACTCAAACACTCAACTCACTCCTCTCACTCACCCACTCTCCACTCACTCACCCACTCACACTCACCACCCACTCACATCACTCCACTCACCACTCACCCCACCCACTCACTCACTCACCCACTCACTCCACCCACCCACCCCACTCACCCACCCACTCACTCACCCACTCACTCACTCACCCACTCACTCACTCACCACTCCACCCTCTCACTCACCCACTCACTCACCTCACCCACCCACTCCACTCACTCACTCATCCCACTCAATCATGCACTCTCCCACTCACCCACTCTCCTAGTCAGTCACCACTCAACCACTCACTCACCCACCCACCCACTCACCCACTCACCCACCCACCCACTCACTCACCCACCCGCTCACCCACCCACCATCTCACCCACCCACTCACCCACCCACTCATTCACCCACCCACTCTACCCACCCACTCACCACTCACTCACTCTCTCCACTCACTCAATCTCTCACCCACTCAGCCACTCACCCACCCACTCACCCTCCCACCCACACACCCACCCACTCACTCAACCCACCACACCCTCGTAACTCACCCACCCACCCCATCACCCACCCACTCACCCTCCCACCCACTCTCCCACTCATCCACTCAATCATCACTAACCCACACTCAACTCACTCTCCCACTCATCACCCACTCTAACACTCTCTCACCCACGCACCCACTCACCCACTCACTCACCCACTCACCCTATCACTCACTCAGCTCCACCCTCCGAAGCTCACTCAGCTCACTCACTCACTCCCACCCTCACTCACTCACTCTCAGCTCGCTCACATCACTTCGACTAGTCACACACGACACTCACTCACACTCTGCACTACACCACTCAGCGCCAGGCACACTCACTCATCATCATCATCACTCACCACCCACCAACTCACTCACCGACCCACTCACCCACTCTCACGATCACCACCCACCGCACTCACCCACCCACCAACACCCACCCACCCACTCACCCACCCACTCACCCACCCACCCACTCACCCACTCACCCACTCAATCAATCACTAACCCACTCACTCACTCACTCACCCACTCAATCACCCACTCAATCACCCACTCAATCACCCACTCAAACACTCACTCACTCACCCACTTACCCACTCACTCACCCACTCACCCACTCACTCACCCACCCACTCACTCACCCACTCACTCACTCACCCACTCACTGACCCACCCACTCACTCACTCACTCACTCACTCACTCACTCACTCACTCACCCACTCACTCACTCACCCACTCACTCACTCACCCACTCACTCACTCACCCACTCACTCACCCACCCACCCACTCACCCACTCACTCACTCACCCACTCAATCAATCACTCACCCACTCACCCACCCACTCACCCACCCAACCAATCACTCACTCACTCACCCACCGACCCACCCACTCACCCACCCACTCACCAACCCACTCACCAACCCACTCACCCACCCACTCACTCAATCACCCACCCACTCACTTACTCACCCACCCACCCACTCACCCACCCACCCACTCACTCACCCACTCACTCACCCACTCACCAACCCACTCACCAACCCACTCACTCAATCACCCACCCACTCACTTACTCACCCACCCACCCACTCACCCACTCACTCACTCACCCACTCAATCAATCACTCACCCACTCACCCACCCACTCACCCACCCAACCAATCACTCACTCACTCACTCACTCACCCACCGACCCACCCACTCACCCACCCACTCACCAACCCACTCACCAACCCACTCACCCACCCACTCACTCAATCACCCACCCACTCACTTACTCACCCACCCACTCACCCACCCACCCACTCACTCACCCACTCACCCACTTACCCACTCACTCACCCACTCACCCACTCACTCACCCACTCACTCACCCACTCACCCACTCACTCACTCACCCACCCACTCACTCACCCACTCACTCACCCACTCACTCACTCACCCACTCAATCAATCACTCACCCACCCACTCACCCACCCAACCAATCACTCACTCACTCACCCACCAACCCACCCACCCACTCACCCACCCACTCACCCACCCACTCACCAACCCACTCACCCACCCACTCACTCAATCACCCACCCACTCACTTACTCACCCACCCACCCACTCACCCACCCACCCACTCACTCACCCACTCACTCACCCACTCACTCACCCACTCACTCACCCACTCACTCACTCACCCACTCACTCACCCACTCACCCACCCACTCACTCACTCACTCACTCACCCACTCACTCACTCTCACCCACCCACTCACCCGCCCACTCACCCACCCACTCACTCACCCACTCAATCAATCACTCACCCACTCACTCACCCACCCACTCACCCACTTACTCACCCACTCACTCACTCACCCACCCACCCAATCACCTAGTTACCCACACACTCAATCTCTAACCCACCAATTTACTCATCCACTCACCAGCCCACCTCTCTCCCACTCAATCACTTCAAACCATTCACTCACCCATCCACTAATTCACACAATCACCCACCACCCACTCAATCTCTAACCCACACCCACCTACTCACTCACCCAACGACTCACTCAACAATTCACTCAAATTCAACACACCCACTTCTCTAACACACTCAGTCACCTACTCCCTCAACCACTCACTCACCTACTCCCTCAACCACTCCCTCACCTACTCCCTCAACCACTGACCCACCTACTCCCTCAACCACTCCCTCACCTACTCGCTCAACCACTGACCCACCTACTCCCTCAACCACTGACCCACCTACTCGCTCAACCACTGACCCACCTACTCGCTCAACCACTGACCCACCTACTCGCTCAACCACTGACCCACCTACTCCCTCACCCACCGACTCACCCACCGACTCACCCACCGACTCACCCACCGACTCACCCACCGACTCACCCACCGACTCACCCACCGACTCACCCATAGATCCACCCAGTTAATCACCCACTACGTGGAGTCCTTACCTCTTCCAGTATTGTGAGATATTCTTCCTCCCAGCGGTATCTTCACAACAACGCCCGGTGGGGTGGGCAAGCCTCTCAACGAGCCGGGTGAGCGGGGCAACAGCCTGGTCATGTTGGGTTCATAGCGTAGTGCGGCACATGCATACACACAAGCAGACCACACACATATGAACACAATAACAACATTGGGAGCCACTCACGCGATAGGGATGGGTCGCATGGTCCACTCCAGCTCGATGTACGGCTTGCCCGGATACAATGTTAACTACCTCGTCTGGTATACAGGAGTTTTTCGGTTAGATCCCAACCCTGACACCTGTATATTTGGAGTTTGCATGTTCTCTCCGTGGTCAAGTGGATTTTTATTCTGGTCCTCTAGATTTTCCCTACACATTTAGAAACAGGCGTTTAGAGTAGTTGGCTGCTATACATTTCCACATAAGGCACGTTGTTGACCTATCATTTGTGGCCAGGTCACGTCTAAAAAACAGAGCTATGTTACTCAGTGAGATGGTTGAGATACAAGTGATGAGCCTGTGTGTGAGTGGTTGAGTGAGTCAGTGGTTGAATTAATGATTGAATAACTGATTGGTTGAGTGAGTGGCTGAGTGAGTGAGTGAATGGTTGAGTGAGTGAGTGGCTGAATTAGTGGTTGAGTGAGGGAGTGGTTGATGGAGCAATTGGTTCAATGAGCGAGCGAGTGGTTGAGTGAGCGAGTGAGTGGTTCAGTGAGTGAGTGGTTGAGTGAGTGAATGGGTGGCTGAATAACTGAGTTATTGAGTGAGTGGTTGAGTGAGTGGTTGAGTGAATTAGTGAGTGGTTGAATGAGTATTTGAATGAGTGAGTGTTTGAGCGAATGAGTTAGTATTTGAGCGCATGAGTGTGTGGTTGAGTGAGTGGATGAGTGAGCAGTTGCATGAGTGTCTGAGTGAATGAGTGGTTGAGTGAGTGGTTGAGTTAATGACCGAGTGAGTGATTGATTGGTTGAGTGAATGAATCGTTGAGTGAGTGAGTAGTTGAGCGAGTGGTTTAAGTTAGTGGTTGAGTGAGTGAGTGGCTGAATGAGTGAGTGGCTGAGTGAGGAAGTGGTTGAGTGAGTGGTTCAAGTTGAGTGAGTGAGTGGCTGTATGAGCGAGTGACTGAGTGAGCGAGTGACTGAGTGAGTGAGTGGCCGGCGCGGACTTTGGCTGCGTTGTCCAGGGTGTCCCGCTGGTGCCGCCCCACTGTGTTGCTGCACTCCATCAGGGTGAGAGCGGCGGTGCCGCGCAAACAGCTGCTCCAGCGACTGGGCCATCTTGCCCAGCTCCTCCTGGCGAGCACGCAGCATGCCCTGGAGCTCCCGTCACATGGTGCTGGCAATCTGAGACACCCGCCTGTAGCACACACGCAGAAGAGATATGGGAATGGATTACGGTGACCCCGGTGACGAGATGTTCACTGCTTCGCCCGGTATTCAGGATGTTGTAGGTTTGATCCAAACCCTGATGCTTACATGAGGAGTTGCGTGAATTTTTCTTCGGATCCTCTGGTTTTGCCCTCCACATTTATAAATATGCATTGACAGTATTTGGCTTATTTACATTTCATCGTGGTAAGCCACTTCATTGGGCTATCATTAGTGGCAAGGTAATTTCTGAAAAAGAGCTATATAGCTCAGTGGGCCTTACCTGGTAAAATAAAATAGGCGAGTGGGTAGGTGAGTGAGTGGATAGGGAAGTGGGTATGTTAGTGGAAAGGTCAGCGAGTGGGTAGATGAGCGAGTAGGTAGGTGGTTGAGTGAGTGAGTGGTTGAGTTTATAATTGAGTGAGTGATTGTTTGAGTGAGTGGCTGAGTGAGTGAGTGGTTGAGTGATTGAGTGAGTGGTTGAGTGAGTGGTTGAATGAGTGGTTGAGTGAGAGAATAACTGAGTGAGTGAGCGGCTGAGTGGTTGAGTGAGTCATTGAGCGATTGTGTGGCTGAGTGAGTGAATGGCTGAAAGAGTGGATGAGTGAGTGAGAGCATGATGGCTGAGGGAGTGAGAGAGTGATGGCTGAGTGAGTGAGAGAGTGATGGTTGAGTGGTTGAGTAAGTAATTGAGTGAGTGGTTGAGTGAGTGAGTGGGTGGGTGGTTGAATGATTGGTTGAATGAGTGGTTGAGTGAGTGAATAGCTGAGTGAGTGAGCGGCTGAGTGGTTGAGCGAGTCGTTGAGTGAGTCTGTGGCTGAATGAGTTTGTGGCTGAGTGAGTGAATGGCTGAATGAATCACAGCTATGATAAAAATGGACATCAGCATATAAGTGGTCTTGTTTTCACTCCTCTCTCGAGAAACGGTGCCTTAACGCGGCGAGAGAGTTTGTGTACGTCTGAGAAGGTGATCGCTATACCGTCGAGAGCCTAGTGCTCTCAGAAGGGTCACCCAAGGCGGGAAGACTTCAGTGGAGACGTCTGACAAAACCCGTTTCGAAAGGTCCCCACATGACCTTTTCAAATAAATGGTGATCCAAGAAAGCAACGGGAAACTACTTGGATTATTGCTCCCTTGAAAACTTCAATGATGACAAGCAAAATCAACAAAGGCCCTGAGTATCGGCGTCCTTTAAATAGGACAGGGGTGCTAAGAATCTCCGAGCTTGTGTCAAAGAACCCTTTCAAAGTAGCAACTTGGAACGTTAGAAGTTTACTTCAAGCAGGAAAACTAGCCAATGTCATACAAGAAATGGATCGACTTAAAATCAACATAATCGGTCTAAGCGAAACTAAATGGCCTGGAACAAAAAAATTTATATCGAGCGAACACCACATCTTCTGCTCCGGAGGAGAAGAAAACACCAAACAAACATACGGTGTCGCCTTTATAGTACAAAAGAAATTAGCGAATAAAGTCAACAACTTTACCCCAGTATCAGAACGAATAGCACTACTACAATTAGCAGGCAACAAAGTCAACGTGAACATTCTACAGGTTTATGCTCCAACAGCAGATAAACAAGATCATGAAATCGAATCGTTCTATGAGCAACTAACCAACACGCTGAAGCCGCTGAAGAAGCAAGACATCACTATAATCCTCGGCGATTTCAACGCCAAGGTTGGCCACGGTCGAATGCAGAACATTGTCGGAGAACACGGACTCGGAACACGGAATGAACGAGGCGACAGACTGGTTCAATTCTGCCAAGAAGAACGTTTCAGTATTGCTAACACGTGGTTCCAATTACCACCTCGACGACTGTACACGTGGACCTCGCCGCAAGACTCCGACAACAACATCGTCAGGAACCAAATTGATTATATCCTAATTAACATCAGGTTTAAGTCCAGTGTGATTACAGCAAAAACCTACCCTGGAGCCGATATATCGTCAGATCATAACCCAGTAACAGCTACAATAAGACTCAAATTGCGATCAATACAATGTACAAAGACGAGATGAGCAGACCTGGAGAAACTGAAGAACAGCGCCGATAAAAGACAAGTACAGCAACATCTCAACGATAGCATCCGCTCAATAACAACAGAAACAGCAGATGTTCAGGAGTACTGGCGCTCGTTCAAACAATGCATCACAGAAACAACAGAAGTCATGCTGGGACATCAGCCACCGAAAAAGAAACAACGATGGATGACACATTGTATTCTCGATCTAATGAGCCAACGAAGAATGTACAAAAACAACAACTTGGAGAAGTACAAACAAATGCAACAGAAGATCAGAGAAGCAATCCGACAGGCAAAAGAAAAGTGGATGGAAGAACAATGCGCCGAGATTGAAGAACTAATTAAAAAACATGACAATTTTACTCTGCACAAGAAGCTCAAAGAAGCTGGTAACATCTACAGACCAGCCCCAACAGCTACATTGTATGCGGACAACAACCAACCAATCCTAAATAAACAAGAAAAAATGGACACCTGGACAAACTATATACACAAGCTCTATGGCGCCGCGAGAACATCTGCAGAAAAAGACCAACAGATGTCGAAAGACGCTCTACACATTTTAACATCAGAAGTAGAACATGCAATCAAAACAGCTAAGTCAGGCAAAGCGTGCGGGCCCGACACAATCCATGTAGAATTGCTCAAACTATTAGACAGTAACAACATACGACAACTGACTAGTTGGTACAATCAAATATACAATGGCAATAAAATTCCATCCGACTGGCTACAATCCATCTTTGTGGCCATACCAAAGAAAGCAACAAGCCGGAAATGCGAGGACTACAGACTGATAAGCTTGATGAGCCACGTGCTGAAAGTCTTCCTGAAGGTGATCCAACAGCGCATACGCTCCACATGCGAAAATGCATTGAAGAACACACAGTTTGGCTTCTGCAAAGGACTAGGCACAAGAGAAGCAATCTTCTGTCTACAGATACTACTACAGCGATGCTACGAACATCAGAAAGAAGTGTACATCTGCTTCATAGATTACGAGAAAGCCTTTGACTCAGTCGACCACGACCGACTAGCAGCTCTATTAAAACAACTGGGACTAGATAAAAACGACATCAACTTCATCATTGCTCTTTATTGAAAGCAAACAGCACAACTCCGATATGACAACGAATTGACAGACCCAACACCAATACAAAAAGGTGTACGACAAGGCTGCCCACTTTCACCCAGTCTTTTCAACATCTACTCGGAGCAGATTTTTGATCGAACACTAGCAGATAAAAACATTGGTATTAAAGTCAATGGACAATACATCAACAACATCAGGTATGCCGACGACACTGCACTGCTGGCCGATTCGGAACAAGACCTACAACAAATCTTGGACGAGGTTGCCACAGAGAGTCAAATATGGGGCTTACGAATTAATAAAAAGAAAACAAAGGTTATGAAGGTCAGCCGAACTACAAGCGAAATAACAATCAAGCTTGGTAGCGAAAAATTGGAACAAGTACACCGATTTAAATACCTTGGTGTAATCATTGACGATCAGTTGAACCATGAAGTCGAAATCAAGAGCAGAATTGAACAAGCAAGGCAAGCATTTATTAAATGGAAAACACTCCTTGCAGACCGCAACTTGAGTACATCACTGAAACTGCGCACACTGAAATGCTACATCTGGTCAATTTTGCTGTACGGAGTTGAGACGTGGACACTGACAACAACAGCAACAAAAAGGCTCGAAGCTTTCGAGATGTGGCTGTATCGAAGAATGCTGAAAATCCCATGGACAGCCAAAACCACCAATACACAAGTTCTGCAAGATATGGGCACTGACAGGCAACTGCTGAAGACCATCATGAGCAGGAAGTGTTACTGCCTAGGCCACATTGCCCGAAACGACCACAAATACCAGCTATTAAAGCTAATCCTGGAAGGAAAAATCGAAGGGAAAAAACGACCAGGACGGCCAAAAACGACATGGCTCAGTAACATCAAAACATGGCTACAATTAACAACAGCACAAACTCTACACGCCGTGCTAGACCGGGACCAATATCATCGTGAAGTCGCACACGCCGTTAGGCAGCACTAAAGAAGAAGTTTTCACTCACTAAATGAAGTTTAAAATAAAATTGTACACTCACAAGATCGAGTTAAAGATGAGAGCGAATCGGAGTAAACTGAATCGCGGCTATGATGAAATTTGGCATTAGCATAATATTGATTTATAAGTATACAAAAGGACTTTTTGCAGAGCGATTTAACACAAAATTCTGATAGACTACATGAAAAAATTAAGATAAAAAGCACATACAAATCGGGCATCAATACCGTTGCTTTGTATGATCTGTGAAACGCAGAGGATTTTAGATTAAATCGGACATTATGAGCTTCCTGCCGGATCGACTGAGTGGAATCAATACAATTAGTCTCGATTCATGATCAACAAAGACCATATATGGGAAAATCTATGATCAGTGATTTTGATTGCATCGTATTGCAGCGCCCCTTTGATGATGTTACAAAGCACTTGCCCCAACAGTCTGTTAAAGGCTACAGGGGGATCTTTGTGTGCGAGTAGCTCACATATCCTTGAGAGATCTGGACACTGTCCGATCATCAGCAAGCTCCTCCGGCAGGCGAGACTGCGTTGGCTGTTGTCTGTGCATTATGAGGTGATAAATATCCCACGCAGAGAAGTCTGCTTACAGGACAGATAAGAGGTTCTTCACTGGCCGTGCCCCGTGTCACCTGAACGTTAAATGGGGTCCCAGTAATTCAATGCCCATCGCTGAATCATCTTTCACCATCACCACGCGTCCATTAAGGCCAATGCGACGAGGCCATAAATAGACGCCGCGTTATAACGGGGGGGGGGGGGGGGGGGTGGGGAGCAGGACAAACGTCTTACTACGTGACATCACAACACTCTGCACACAACCATCGTGGCTGATTAGGGTGCGTATCGTTCACGAATATGTGGTTTAAGTGGTCGAGAGTAGATTTTGGTGTAAATTGATCACGATGCATTGCGTAGCCTGCATTTAAAATGTAATGCGTGGGTGTGTGAGCAGATATGAGTGGGTGAGTGCATCAGTAAGCTGGTAGGTGAGTATGTGGGTGGATGGAGGGGGCTGGGCGGGCACGGCATGGGCTGGAGTGGAGGTGGACTGATGCAGTACGGAAGGATGTGGAGCTGAGTGGGCTTTGCCGACGACTGGTACCAGCGGTGTCGGGATCGGCCTCTGCGGGGGAGGCTCGTGAAGGACGCTTCTACTGGGCAGTTGGAGACAGTCGGCCTCCAACAAAAACGGAGGAGTGACGCTCACAACGAGCGGAACACCGGATGATAAATATGCAGCAATTTGGCACAGTACGGGGTACAGGTGGTGCATCTGCCAGTCATCTCAGTCAGCCAACCCATGGCACCTGGGTCTGTTCCAGGACCTCCGGTCAGCGAGCCTTTGACACTTCACGTGGCTTCAAAGTGCACATGGCCTGGCACAGGTGCCGTGGTGACGTCACTGTCACTTATTGGCGAATGGCGACGGTCGATAACGCAGCGGTGGTTGTGAGAAATGCCGTTTTGGGGGGGGGGGGGCGCCAACCCTGACCATCTGTGAACCTCACGTCGCCTCACAGCCACCACAATGGCCACAGGGAGTTCTAGATGGGTGCGATGGGCTGGTAACCCCCCTCCACCTTCAACTAAATCACCATACATTCACATGCGAGTCCTTGGGCCTCTCTGCGAGTCGATACATCTGTGTGGTGAGTCTATGGGTCTCTGTGAGAGTCCGTGGGTCTCTGTGAGGCGAGTCTGTAGCGTGGAAACGCGTATGCACACACCGCCTGTCCACTTACCTGCAGTTACGGCCAGAGGTCTGTAGGGGGGGCCAGCCTGTACAAGGGGATAGAGAGAGAGCCTGGATTCCCCCTCCCCTACCCCAGGTGAGGGGCTGGAGGGGGGCGTTCCAGGATCCACTGGAAGATTCCAGAAAGGGGGCGATACTGTGGGCGGAGAGTCAATGCGGTTCTCTGGCGCGTTTGAGGCAGTGCTAAGAAGATGAAGACTAGCTAGGCTAGGACCCTGGAACCCGGGACCCGACATCCTTGTAAGGGCCGGGGCCGAGCGCGGACCAGTGGCCCGGACCAGTGGCCCGGACCAGTGGCCCGGACCAGTGGCCCGGACCAGTGGCCCGGACCAGTGGCCCGGACCAGTGGCCCGGACCAGTGGCCCGGACCAGTGGCCCGGACCAGTGGCCCGGACCAGTGGCCCGGACCAGTGGCCCGGACCAGTGGCCCGGACCAGTGGCCCGGACCAGTGGCCCGGACCAGTGGCCCGGACCAGTGGCCCGGACCAGTGGCCCGGACCAGTGGCCCGGACCAGTGGCCCGGACCAGTGGCCCGGACCAGTGGCCCGGACCAGTGGCCCGGACCAGTGGCCCGGACCAGTGGCCCGGACCAGTGGCCCGGACCCGTACCTTGGCTGGGTCGGGTCAGAGTAGCCTCCCTAGCTAGGACCCTGGGACCCCAAGCCCGACGTCCTTGTAAGGGCCGTGTCGAGCTTGGACCAGTGGTCGGGACCCGTACCTTGGCTGGGTTGGGTCAGTTAGCCTTCCTTAGGGCACAGATAGTCGGAGGGCTGAGAGCCAGATTACCCAGTGCGAGTGCACACTAAACCGGAGGCTGTACCTCCCTAGATAGTGGGAGTTAAGGGAGTTCTGTATTGTAGTTGCTTCTAACAGACGTCCCCAGTCTCCGTGGAACCCACTACAAGTCTATGTGTCTCTGTTGTGTTGAGTCTATAGGGCTCTGTGCGAGTCTGTTTGAGTCGGTGGTTCTCTGTGTGATGGGTCTATGCGTTTTTGTATGACTCTATGGGTGTCTAGGTGGTGATTCTATGGGTCTCTGTTTGGTGAGTCTATGGGTCTCTCTGTGAGTCTATAGGTATCTGTGGGAGTACATGGATCTCTCTACGAGTCTGTGGGTCTCTGTGGGGTGAGTCTATGCGTCTCTGTCTGATGAGTCTATGGGTCTATGTGGTGAAGTCACGTAGGTAAAAAATTTAAATTAATAAAAGTAAAATAAAAATAAAAATCACGACGTTTCGGAGGCAACACAAGCTTCCGTCTTCAGGTGGAACCGTCACAGCACGATAGCTGTATCAAGTGAGAGAAATTCCAAGAACACAGTATTTGTATATATACTGGTTGAGGGTGGGAGGAGCCAAGGTAGGCCCTGAATATTATTTTTGTGAGGTTCGGTGCGGCTGAAGCACGCTGTTAGGAATGGGCCTTTGTTGTGTAAACTAGGTGCGGATGATGTAAAGGTGCGTGTAAAAGGGACTGAGCCTTTTTGTTATGTAGAGATGATGCGGCTGAAATCGCTGCCAGGAAATGAGTCTTTGGTGTGTAGAATGATTGACTGAGCCCTATTATTCTGTAGAGGTGGTGCGCTTACATCGCTGTCAGGAAATTAGTCTTTGTGGTGTAGAATGGTTGACTGAGCCTATTATTGTGTAGAGGTGGTGTGGCTTAACTCGCTGTCAGGAAATGAGTCTTTATTGTGTAGAATGGTTGACTGAGCCTATTATTATGTAGAGGTGGTGCGGCTTAACTCGCTGCCAAGAAATGAGTCTTTGTTGTGTAGAATGGTTGACGGAGCCTATTATTATGTAGGGGTGTGGTGCGGCTGAAATCGCTGCCAGGAATGCTCCAAATATGTGTAGTTAAATCTTTTTTGCATGATTAATAACATCTTTCCAATGATTACTAAGTTTGTACCCATCATCACGGTTGAAATTATGTCTGTATTTGCATATTTGGATGGCCTCGTGTACAAACCTTTGATGGTAGCCAGGAGGCTTGCAGAGCACCTTAGTCTCGGAAAAGACAATTTCATGAGAGCCCACAGCGTTGTAGCAATGATCGGCAACGGCGGAAGAATCAGTTTTTCCGTGTTTCAGATCTGACTTGTGCTCGCGGATACGATCAGAGATATGACGTTTCGTTTCTCCAATGTAGCAATCACCACAACTGCAACTCAGTTTGTAGACTCCAGGGTATTGTAAGTCAGGAATGACATCTTTCACAGATGGAATTAGGTCACGGATTTTATGTACTGTACTGAATCGGACTTGAATCTTATGTTTGTTTAGAATTTTAGAGATCTTTTTGGTCACGCCTTCTATGTATGGTAACGTGATAGTTTTGATCGGAGTTTCTTGTGGCTGTTTCTGTATGGTGGGAGAAACAGCTTGGCGGATGGTGCGGTCAGAGTATCCGTTCATCCTAAGGGCCCGATGTACATGTCTTAATTCACTGGCCAGGTGGTGTTGGTCAGAAATGCCATGAGCTCTGTGGTATAGCGTTTTGATGAGAGAATTCTTTTGAGATGGGTGGTGGTGGGAATCGGGTTTCAAGTAGGAATATGTGTGGGTGGCTTTCCTGTAGACAGAATGTCCCAAGGATCCGTCAGGTCTCCTCTCAAACAGAATATCTAAGAATGGTAATTTACCATCTTTCTCCACTTCCATGGTGAATCTGATGGATGGGTGTCTGGAATTGATGTGGTCCAAGAAGTGGTTCAATGCTGGGAGGCCATGTGGCCAAATGACGAAAGTGTCATCCACATACCTCTTCCACAAGGAAGGACGCAGGGTGGATGTCTGGATGGCGTCTGATTCAAACTCTTCCATGAACATGTTGGCTATCACTGGTGACAAGGGGGAGCCCATAGGGGTACCCTCATTCTGTTTGTAGAAGGTGCCATTCCAAGTAAAATAAGTGTTGGTGAGGCAATGCCTAACCAGCGCAGGTACATCCGAATTCAATCCATGTTGGACCAAGTCCTCAATTATTGTTAGGGTGTCAGGTACTGGGACCTTGGATAAACAGAGATACTACATCAAAACTGACGAGGATATCATCAGGAGATAGTACCATGTCCTTGACCATAGAGACTAATTGGGTTGAATTGAGTACTGCCGAAGAGGTCTTGCCTGTGAAGGGAAGCAGAGTATCTGATAGAAACCGGGCCAGTTTGTACGTAGGAGAGTTGATGGTCAACACGATGGGTCGTAGCGGGGTGCCTTCTTTATGGATCTTGGGAAGACCATAGAGTCATTGCTACAATGCTGTGGGCTCTCATGAAATTGTCTTTTCCGAGACTAAGGTGCTCTGCAAGCCTCCTGGCTACCATCAAAGGTTTGTACACGAGGCCATCCAAATATACAAACACAGACATAATTTCAACCGTGATGATGGCAGCGATTTCAGCTGCACCACCCCTACATAATAATAGGCTCAGTCAACCATTCTACACAACAAAGACTCATTTCTTGGCAGCGAGTTAAGCCGCACCACCTCTACATAATAATAGGCTGTCAACCATTCTACACCACAAAGACTCATTTCCTGACAGCGATGTAAGCCGCACCACCTCTACATAATAATAGGCTCAGTCAATCATTCTACACAACAAAGACTCATTTCCTGGCAGCGATTTCAGCCGCATCATCTCTACATAACAAGAAGGCTCAGTCCCTTTTGCACGCACCTTTACATCATCCGCACCTAGTTTACACAACAAAGGCCCATTCCTAACAGCGTGCTTCAGCCGCACCGAACCTCACAAAAATAATATTCAGGGCCTACCTTGGCTCCTCCCACCCTCAACCAGTATATATATACAAATACTGTGTTCTTGCAATTTATCTCACTTGATACAGCTATCGTGCTGTGACGGTTCCACCTGAAGACGGAAGCTTGTGTTGCCTCCGAAACGTCGTGATTTTTATTTTTATTTTACTTTTATAAATTTTAATTTTTTACCTACGTGACTTTACCGAAAAAACCTAAGAATATGAATCCTTGCAGTCACGAAAGCTTCAAATCTAGAATCTATGTGGTGAGTCTATGGGTCTCTGTGGTGAGTCTATGTGTTTGTGTGGTGAGTCCATAGACCTCTGCGAGTCTTACTCTGCGAGTCCGTGGGTGTGTTTGAGTCTGTGGTTCTGTGTGATGAGTCTATGTGCCTTTGTGTAAGTCTATGGGTCTCTGTGTGGTGATTATATGGGTCTCTGTGTCGCGAGTCTGTGGGTCTCTATGTGAGTATGGGTACGATTGAGTCTATGGGTATCTGTCTGGTGAGTCTATGTGTCTCTCTGTGGTGAGTCTATGTCTCTGTTTGGTGAGTCTATAGGGCTCTGTTTGAGTATGTGGATCTCTGTCTGATGAGTCTATGGGCCTCTATGGTGAGTCTATGGTTCTCTGTGCAAGTCTGAGGGTCTGTGCGTGGTGAGTGTATAGGTCTATGTGTGATGACTCTATGGGTCTCTATGTGATGGATATATGTGGTGCACATATCCTGGCACAAGTGCCGTGGTGTCGTCACCACCACTTAGTGGAGAATGCTCCTCCCCCTGCTCCTGCTTGTTGTTGTGCTCGGGAAGGAGAGGCAAAACTAGACTAAAATCTCAACAATTTTCATTTTACCAAGTAAGGTCCACTGAGCTAAACATCTCATTTTATTACACGCTTTTATTTAAATGACTCTGTTGTTGTCGTATCCTCAAATCTTGTAACTCAATTTTAACCCACTTCCCAATGTGGTATCGACTGCAAACTTGGTATACTTATGTCATACTGATGAAAAAACTAGATTATATCAAAAAAAGTATTTTTAAACATTCATTTTTACATGTTATGATTCGGCTTGGGTCTAATTGTCCACGCTCAACTGACGTTGGCGGTAAATAACCACGGTCCCATACGTTATGGCAAGCCTCGGGGCAACTTCCTGGAGTCGTGGAGTTCTGCCATTACTCGTACGGTACATTTCATTAAAGCGAGTTTTTAAAAAAAGTACTTTTAAATATTACTTATTCAGAAGCGACTTGGCACCAATGATAGCTCAACGAAGTGGTTCATCATCACGTGTAAATTACAGCAGCCAAATACTTTAAAAGGAATATTCATATTCTTGGTTCTTTCGGTAAAGTCAAGTAAATAGAAAACCAAAACATAAAAATATATATTAATAAAATAAATATAATATATTGCTTTTATTATTTTCAATATATCTTATTTTGTATTTCTATTAAAAAATATATAATTTTTTTTTTTTCTATTTACGTGACTTTACCGAAAGAACCAAGAATATGAATTCCTGCAGTCAAGTCAAAACTTTAAACGAATGTTTCTAAATGTGGAGGGAAGACCCGGAGGACCCTTAGGACCCGGAGAAAAATCCACGCGACCACGGGGAGAGACACAGACACGCAAACTCCAAATATACAGCAGGCATCAGGGTCGGGATCGAACCCAAACTCCTGTCTGTATACCAGGCGAGGAAGTTAGGGGGGAAAGCAGAGACAGCGAGAGGGGGGAGAATTAGTCAAACTCACACTCAATATTACTCACTAATCATGATACACTCACCATGATACCATCATACTCACGCATTCACCATCATACTCACACACAAGCCCACACACATCAACAGTCGCCATTCACCACTACGTGGTGGTAACGTCACCACAATAACTCAGGTGCCATGGTTTGACGGCTGTGCCAGGCTAAGTGCAGGAGGAGGTCACGGGCCAGACTCAGGTGCCATGGGTTGACTGCTCTGCCTGGCTTGGTACAACAGGAGGGCTAGACCCTGGTGCTATGGGTTAACTCGTGTGCCACCACCTTGCACAACCACCACAATAACAACCACACAATTATAATCACAACAATAACCACGACCAACAACTATAACCACAACTATAATTTAACCACAACTATAATGTAACCACAACTATAATCCCCATCAGCCACACGGCCGTCTGGGAGTGGCTCTCAGCAGCAGCAGGGCCGAGCTCTGCTTGAAGCAGCACCGTGAACTCAGCAGAACGTGGCGGCTGTGGGCCAGGCGCCTCCTCTGTCTCACCCCCACCGCCGCCGCCACTGCTGAGGTTCTCACCTTCAGGCTGAGTCAACGTAGAGGAGGCCCAGCGAGTCGCCGCTTCAGGAGCTTTCGCGAGCCACTGACGGTGGCCGTGAGCGGGAATTCAAATCAGCCGCTCGCCACCCACAATCCACAGCGCGCGCCGCCTCCACTCGGCCAAGGCCTAAGCGGAAGTAGCAGCGGGGGGAGGGGGGTGGGACATGGGGGATGAGGGGGCGGGTCGCGAGGGGGAGGGGCATGGGCGGGGGTTGCCAGGAAGGGGAGAAAGGGGGGTGGGGTCGCGACGGCGGGACAGGGGGGGGCATGGGGGGCAAAAGGGGGGTCACGATGGTGGGGAGGGCGGGGGCATGGGGGGAGTCGCGCGTGGGGGGCATGGGGGGGTCACGAGGAGGGCAGGAGCGGGCATGGGGTGGGTCACGAGGCTGGGCATGCTGTTAGTCACCAGGGGGGGCTGGGGGGGGGCAAGGGGGTCGCGAGGGGGAGGGTAGGGGGGCATGGGGTTTGAGGGGGGGCAAGGGGGGGCACAGGGGGCATGAGGGGGCCGCGAGGGGGAGGGCGGGGGGCAAAGGGGGGTCACGAAGGGGAGGGGCAGGGGGGCATGGGGGGGGTCGCGAGGGGGGGCATGGTGGGAGTCACGAGGGGGGGGGGGCTGGGGGGTATGGGGAGGGAGTCGGGAGGGAGGGGCATGGGGAGGCATGGTTGGAGTTGTGAGGAGGAAGGGGCAGGGGGCAGGGGGGGGGTCGCGTGGGGAAGGGTAGGGGGGCATTGCGGGTTGAGGGGGAGCATGGGGGGGCAAGGGGGGTCGCGAGGGGGTGGCGGGGCGGCATGGGGGGTCACGAGGGAGGGCGCAGGAGTGGCAGGAGGGGCATGAGGGGGACCGCGAGGGGGAGGGTGGGGGGGCATGGGGGGTCAGGAAGGGAAGGGGCAGGGGGGGCATGAGGGGGGTCATGGGGGGTCACGAGGGGGGCAGGAGTGGGAATGGGGGGGTCGCGAGGGGGGGCATGGTGGGAGTCACGAGGGGGGGCTGCGGGGGCGTGGGGAGGGAGTCGTGAGAAAGGGACATGGGGGGTTGTGAGGGGGAGGGGCAGGGGGGGTCACGAGGGGGGGGGGCATGGGGGATTATGGGGGAGCAATGGGGGGCAAGGGTGGTCGCGAGGGGGGGGCGGGGGGTCACGATGGTGGGGGGAGCGGGGGGGCAGGGGCGGTATGAGGGGGCTGGAAATAACAGCTGACATGGAAACATCACAGTCAGTTAATACTTTACCTGGTTAATAACGTCCTTCCAATGATTGCTCAGTTTGTACCCATCCTCTCGGTTGAAGTGTGTCTGTGTTTATATATCTGGATGGCTTTATAAACAAATCTCTGAAGGTAGCCGCTAGGTTTGCAGAGTACCTCCGTCTTGGAAAAATCAATTTCGTGCCCTCGTCGAGGAGGCCGCTCTCCTATCTTACAGTTACATGCTAATTTTTCACATTAACATCACTAGCCCCGACCACTTCTTTATGACCCTTGGGCTACACCCATTGCAAACCTTTTACAACAGTCTGCCTCAGCAGATTTGCACGTGTACTCAAAAAAAAGTAAAATTTTTTACAGATAGACCCCATCAAATGGGAGAAATTGGCGAGGATTGCTCTCTTGTGTGTCACGGGGCAGCGTTTCTCTCGCACCGAATTCCCTCGGGCTGGCAAAACGCTCATTTCAGTGTTGCCAAATAGCGTACGAACGCCACGAGACTTCCGCAGGCTTTTCCAGCAGATTTGCACGTGCACTAAAAAAAATAAGTAAAAAATAAGTGTAAAAAAAAAAGTATAAAAAAAAGTGTAAAAAAACTAATTAAAAAAGTAAGTAAAAAAAATAATTAAAAAAAGTAAGTAAAAAAAGTAATTAAAAAAAAGAAAGTAAAAAAAAGTTTTTACTGATAGACCCCATCAAATGGGAGAAATTGGCGGGGATTGCTCTCTTGTGCGTAACGGGGCCTCGTTTCTCTCGCATCGAATTCCCTCGGGCTGGCAAAACGCTGTTTTGCGTTGTTACCCCCCGACAGACGCGTACATTAAAATAGCATAGGAATTGCAGGTTTAAAAAATGTCACTTTGTCAGACACCGACCGACCTAGGCGGCTCACCTAACAAAGTCAGCCGAGTCCCCACCGGTATCTCGCTGCTGTTTCAGCAGCGTCGGAATAAGACGCTCGAAAAGAAGTCACATGAGTGCGTAGTGCGTACGGTCCTTTTAGGAGCCGCGGTGCCCATGGGTGGCACCAGGACAAAGCCTTGTCTCAAGGGCTGACTTTCAGTAGATCGCAGCGAGGAAGCTGCTCTGCTACTTACGAAACCCCGAGCCAGAACCAGGTCGTTTACGAATGATTTGGCACCCAGCTTCCCCGCGAGCATGCTGTCGAGCGACTGAGGAGAAGGCCACCGAACGCTTGCGGCGGCACCTCGATCCAGGGACCTACGGCATTCCGCACCGGGCAGGAATCCACCCGGCTATGATATGCCAACCGAAGATCCGGGCGCAACAGTATCGTCGCGTCTAGGGGGGATTCGGACTTAGAGGCGTTCAGTCATAATCCCTCAGATGGTAGCGTCCCACCGTTGGCTCCTCAGCCAAGCGCATGCGCCAAATGTCTGAACCTGCGGTTCCTATCGTACTGAGCAGGATTACTATTGCGACGACACAGCATCAGTAGGGTAAAAATAACCTGTCTCACGACGGTCTAAACCCAGGTCACGTTCCCTATTAGTGGGTGAACAATCCAACGCTTGGTGAATTCTGCTTCACAATGATAAGAAGAGCCGACATCGAAGGATCAAAAAACGACGTCGCTATGAACGCTTGGTCGCCACAAGCCAGTTATCCCTGTGGTAACTTTTCTGACACCTCTTGCTTAAAACCCAAAAAGTCAAAAGAATCGTGAGGCCCCGCTTTCACGGTCTGTACTCGTACTGAAAATCAAGATCAAGCGAGCTTTTGCCCTTCTGCTCCACGGGAGGGTTCTGTCCTCCCTGAGCTCGCCTTAGGACACCTGCGTTACCGATTGACAGGTGTACCGCCCCAGTCAAACTCCCCACCAGACACTGTCCCCGGAGCGGGTCGTGCCCGGCACCACGCGACTGTGTGTGTGTATGAGTCTATCTGTGTGAGTCTGTGTGTATGAGTCTCTCTGTGTGAGTCTGTGTGTGTGAGTCTCTCTGTATTAGTCAGTGTTAGTCTCTCTGTGCGAGTCTGTGAGTCTGTGTATGAGACTCTCTGTATGAGTCTGTGTGTGTTTGAGCCTCTCTGTGTGAGTCTCTACGTGTGAGTCTGTGTGTGTGAAACTATCTGTGTGAGTCTCTCTGTGTGAGTCTGTGTGTGTGTGTGAGTCTGTGTGAGACTGTGTGTGCGAGTCTCTCTGTTTGAGTCTGTGTGTGTGAGATTCTCTGTGTGAGTCTGTGTGTGTGTGTGAGTCTCTCTGTGTGAGTCTGTGTGTGCGAGACTCTCTGTGTGAGTCTGTGTGTGAGACTCTGTGTGAGTCTGTGTGTGTGAGTTTATCTGTGTGAGTCTGTGTGTGAGTCTCTCTGTGTGAGTCTCTCTGTGTGAGTCTGTGTGTGTGTGAGACTCTCTGTGTGAGTCTGTGTGTGCGTGAAACTCTCTATGTGAGTCTGTGTGAGTTTATGTGTGAGTCTCTCTGTGTGAGTTGGTGTGAGCCTCTCTGTGTGAGTCCTGTGTGTGTGAGTCTCTCTGCATTAGTCAGTGTTAGTCTCTCTGTGCGAGTCTGTGAGTCTGTGTATGAGACTCTCTGTATGAGTCTGTGTGTATTTGAGCCTCTCTGTGTGAGTCTCTACGTGTGAGTCTGTGTGTGTGAGACTATCTGTGTTAGTCTCTCTGTGTGAGTATGTGTGTGTGAGTCTATGTGAGACTGTGTGTGCGAGTTTCTCTGTTTGAGTCTGTGTGTGTAAGAATCTCTGCGTGAGTCTGTGTGTGTGTGTGAGTCTCTCTGTGTGAGTCTGTGTGTGTGTGAGACTCTCTGTGTGAGTCTGTGTGTGAGACTCTCTGTGTGAGTCTGTGTGTGTGAGTTGATCTGTGTGAGTCTTGTGTGAGTCTCTCTGTGTGAGTCTCTCTGTGTGTGTGTGTGAGACTCTCTGTGTGAGTCTGTGTGTGCGTGAAACTCTCTGTGAGTCTGTGTGAGTTTATGTGAGTCTCTCTGTGTGAGTTTGTGTGAGCCTCTCTGTGTGAGTCTGTGTGTGTGAGTCTCTCTGTGTGAGTGTGTCTGTGTGAGTCTCTCTGTATGAGTCTGTGTTAGTCTCTCTGTGCGCGTCTGTGTGTGTGAGTCTCTGTGTGAATCTGTGTGTGTGAGATTATCTGTGTGAGTCTGTGTGTGAATCTCTCTGTGTGAGTTTGTGTGTGTGTGAGACTCTCTGTGTGAGTCTGTGTGTGTGACTATCTGTCTGAGTCTGTGTGTGTCTCTCTGTGTGAGTCTGTGTGTGCGTGAGACTCTCTTCGTGAGTCTGTGTGAGTCTGTGTGTGTCTCTCTGTGGGAGTCTGTGTCTCTCTGTGTGAGTCTGTGTGTGCGTGAAACTCTCTATGTGAGTCTGTGTGAGTTTATGTGTGAGTCTCTCTGTGTGAGTTTGTGTAAGCCTCTCTGTGTGAGTCTGTGTGAGTCTGTGTGTGTGTGTGTGAGTCTCTCTGTGTGTGTCTGTGCGAGATTCTCTGTATGAGTATGTGTGTTAGTCTCTCTGTGCGCGTCTGTGTGAGTCTGTATATGAGTCTCTCTGTGTGAGTCTGTGTGTGTGAGTCTCTGTGTGAGTCTGTGTGTATGTGAGTCTCTCTGTGTGAGTCTTTGTGTGTGTGAGTCTCTGTGTGAGTCTCTGTGTGAGTCTGTGTGTATGTGAGTCTGTGTGTATGTGAGTCTGTGTATGAGACTTTCTGTGTGAGTCTATGTGTGAGTCTCTGTGTGAGCCTGTGTGTGGGTGTGAGACTCTGTGTGAGTCTGTGTGTGTGAGACTCTCTGTGTGAGTCTGTGTGTGTGAGGTTATCTGTGTGAGACTGTGTGTGAGTCTCTCTGTGTGAGTCTGTGTGTGAGGCTCTCTGTGTGAGTCTGTGTGTGTGTGTCTCTGTGAGTCTGTGTGAGTGTCTCTCTGTGTGAGTCTGTGTGTGTGTGTAAGACTCTCTGTGTGAGTCTGTGTGTGTGTGAGTCTCTCTGTATGAGTCTGTGTGTGTAAGCCTCTCTGTGTGAGTCTGTGTGTGTGTGAGCCTCTCTGTGTGAGTCTGTGTGTGTGTGAGCCTCTCTGTGTGAGTCTGTGTGTGAGTGAGACTCTCTTTGTGAGTCTGTGTGAGTCTGTGTGTGAGTCTCTCTGTGTGAGTCTGTGTGTGCGTGAAGCTCTCTTTGTGAGTCTGTGTGAGTCTGTGTGTGAGTCTCTCTGTATGAGTCTGTGTCTGTGTGTTAGTCTCTCTGTCCGAGTCTGTGGGAGTCTGTGTATGAGACTCTCTGTGTGAGTCTGTGTGTGTGTGAGACTCTCTGTGTGAGTCTGTGTGTGTGTGTGAGCCTCTCTGTGTGAGTCTGTGTGTCAGAGTCTCTCGGTATGAGTCTGTGTGTTAGTCTCCCTGTGTGAGTCTGTGTGTGAGTCTCTCTGTGTGAGTCTGTGTGTGTAAGCCTCTCTGTGTGAGTCTGTGTGAGTCTGTGTGTGAGTTTGTCTGAGTCTGTGTGTGCTTGAAACTCTCTTTGTGAGTCTGTGTGTGAGTCTGTGTGAGTTTATGTGTGAGTCTCTCTGTGTGAGTTTATGTGTGAGCCTCTCTGTGTGAGTCTGTGTGTGTGTGTGAGTCTCTCTTTGTGAGTCTGTGTGTTTGTGAGTCTCTCTGTATGAGTCTGTGTCTGTGTGTTAGTCTCTTTGTCCGAGTCTGTGTATGAGACCCTCTCTGTGAGTCTGTGTGTGTGTGAGCCTCTCTGTGTAAGTCTGTGTGTGTACGTCTCTCGGTATGAGTCTGTGTGTTAGTCTCCCTGTGTGAGTCTGTGTGTGAGTCTGTGTGTGTAAGCCTCTCTGTGTGAGTCTGTGTGTGTGAGAGACTCTGTGTGAGTCTGTCTGTGTGAGTCTCTCTATGTGAGTGTGTCTGTGTGAGTCTCTCTGTATGAGTCTGTGTTAGTCTCTCTGTGCGCGTCTGTGTGAGTCTGTATATGAGTCTCTCTGTGTGAGTCTGAGTGTGTGAGTCTCTGTGTGAGTCTGTGTGTATGTGAGTCTCTCTGTGTGAGTCTTTGTGTGTGTGAGCCTCTGTGTGAGTGTGTGTGAGACTCTCTGTATGAGTCTGTGTGTCTCTCTGTGTGAGTCTGTGTGTGTGTGTGAGTCTCTCTTTTTGAGTTTGTGTGTGTGTGTGAGTCTCTCTGTATGAGTCTGTGTCTGTGTGTTAGTCTCTCTGTCCGAGTCTGTGTATTAGACCCTCTGTGTGAGTCTGTGTGTGTGTGAGCCTCTCTGTGTAAGTCTGTGTGTGTAAGTCTCTGTGTGAGTCTGTGTGTATGTGAGTCTGTGTTTATGTAAGTCTGTGTATGAGACTTTCTGTGAGTCTATGTGTGAGTTTCTGTGTGAGTCTGTGTGTGGGTGTGAGTCTCTTGTGTGAATATGTGTGTGTGTGTGAGTCTCTCTGTATGAGTCTGTGTCTGTGTGTTAGTCTCTCTGTATGAGTCTGTGTCTGTGTGTTAGTCTCTCTGTCCGAGTCTGTGTATGAGACCCTCTGTGTGAGTCTGTGTGTGTGTGAGCCTCTCTGTGTAAGTTTGTGTGTGTAAGTCTCTCGGTATGAGTCTGTGTGTTAGTCTCCCTGTGTGAGTCTGTGTGTGAGTTTCTGTGTGAGTCTGTGTGTGTAAGCCTCTCTGTATGAGTCTGTGTTAGTCTCTCTGTGCGCGTCTGTGTGAGTCTGTATATGAGTCTCTCTGTGTGAGTCTGTGTGTGTGAGTCTCTGTGTGAGTCTGTGTGTATGTGAGTCTCTCTGTGTGAGTCTTTGTGTGTGTGAGCCTCTGTGTGAGTGTGTGTGAGACTCTCGGTATGAGTCTGTGTGTCTCTCTGTGTGAGTCTGTGTGTGTGTGTGAGACTCTCTGTGCGAGTCTGTGTTTGTCTCTCTGTGTGAGTCTGTATGAATCTGTGTGTGAGTCCCTCTGTGTGAGTCTGTGTGTTAGTCTCTCTGTGTGAGTCTGTGTTTGTGTCTCTCTGTGGGAGTCTGTATGAATCTGTGTGTGAGTCCCTCTGTGTGAGTCTGTGTGTGTGAGACTCTCTGTGTGAGTCTGTGTGTGTGAGACTCTCTGTGTGAGTCTGTGTGTGTGAGACTGTCTGTGTGTGAGATTCTCTGTGTGAGTCTGTGTGTGTGTGAGACTCTCTGTGTGAGTCTGTGTGTGAGAGAGACTCTCTGTGTGAGTCTGTGTGAGTCTCTGTGTGTCAGACTGTGTGAGTGTGTGTATGTGAGCCTCTCTGTGTGAGTCTGTGTGTGAGACTCTCTGTGTGAGTCTGTGTGTGTGTGAGACTCTCTGTGTGAGTCTGTGTGTGCGTGAGACTCTGTGTGAGTATGTGTGTGTGTGAGCCTCTCTGTGTAAGTCTGTGTGTGTAAGTCTCTCGGTATGAGTCTGTGTGTTAGTCTCCCTGTGTGAGTCTCTCTGTGTGAGTCTGTGTGTGTGTGTGAGACTCTCTGTGTGAGTCTGTGTGTGCGTGAAACTCTCTATGTGAGTCTGTGTGAGTTTATGTGTGAGTCTCTCTGTGTGAGTTTGTGTGAGCCTCTCTGTGTGAGTCCTGTGTGTGTGAGTCTCTCTGTATTAGTCAGTGTTAGTCTCTCTGTGCGAGTCTGTGAGTCTGTGTATGAGACTCTCTGTATGAGTCTGTGTGTGTTTGAGCCTCTCTGTGTGAGTCTCTACGTGTGAGTCTGTGTGTGTGAGACTATCTGTGTTAGTCTCGCTGTGTGAGACTGTGTGTGTGTGAGTCTGTATGAGACTGTGTGTGCGAGTCTCTCTGTTTGAGTCTGTGTGTGTGAGATTCTCTGTGTGAGTCTGTGTGTGTGTGTGAGTCTCTCTGTGTGAGTCTGTGTGTGTGTGAGACTCTCTGTGTGAGTCTGTGTGTGAGACTCTCTGTGTGAGTCTGTGTGTGCGTGAAACTCTCTGTGAGTCTGTGTGAGTTTATCTGAGTCTCTCTGTGTGAGTTTGTGTGAGCCTCTCTGTGTGAGTCTGTGTGTGCGAGTCTCTCTGTGTGAGTGTGTCTGTGTGAGTCTCTCTGTATGAGTCTGTGTTAGTCTCTCTGTGCACGTATGTGTGAGTCTGCGTGTGAGTCTCTCTGTGTGAGTCTGTGTGTGAATCTCTCTGTGTGAGTCTGTGTGTGTGTGAGACTCTCTGTGTGAGTCTGTGTATGAGACTCTCTCTGCGAGTCTGTGTGTGTGTGAGTCTCTCTGTGTGAGTCTGTGTGTGTGTGAGTCTCTCTTTGTGAGTCTGTGTGTGTGTGTGAGTCTCTCTGTATGAGTCTGTGTCTGTGTGTTAGTCTCTCTGTGTGAGTCTGTGTATGAGACTCTCTCTGCGAGTCTGTGTGTGTGTGAGTCTCTCTGTGTGAGTCTGTGTGTGCGTGTGACTCTCGGTATGAGTATGTGTGTTAGTCTCCATGTGGAGTCTGTGTGTGAGTCTCTCTATGTGAGTCTGTGTGTGTGTGAGACTCTCTTTGTGAGTCTGTGTGAGTCTGTGTGTGAGTCTCTCTGTGTGAGTTTATGTGTGAGCCTCTCTGTGTGAGTCTGTGTGTGTTTGAATCTCTCTTTGTGAGTCTGTGTGTGTGTGTGTGTGAGTCTCTCTGTATGAGTCTGTGTCTGTGTGTTAGTCTCTCTGTCCGAATCTGTGTGAGTCTGTGTATGAGACTCTCTGCGTGAGTCTGTGTGTGTGTGAGACTCTCTGTGTGAGTCTGTGTGTGAGTCTGTGTGTGCGTGAGACTCTGTGTGAGTTTGTGTGTGTGTGAGCCTCTCTGTGTAAGTCTCTCGGTATGAGTCTGTGTGTGAGTCTCTGTGTGAGTCTGTGTGTGTAAGCCTCTCTGTGTGAGTCTGTGTGTGTGTGTGAGACTCTGTGTGAGTCTGTCTGTGTGAGTCTGTGTGTGCGTGAAACTTTCTTTGTGAGTCTGTGTGTGAGTCTGTTTGAGTTTATGTGTGAGTCTCTCTGTGTGAGTTTATGTGTGAGTCTCTCTGTGTGAGTGTGTCTGTGTGAGTCTCTCTGTATGAGTCTGTGTTAGTCTCTCTGTGCGCCTCTGTGTGAGTCTGTATATGAGTCTCTCTGTGTGAGCCTGTGAGTGTGAGTCTCTGTGTGAGTCTGTGTGTATGCGAGTCTCTCTGTGTGAGTCTTTGTGTGTGTAAGTTTCTGTGTGAGTCTGTGTGTATGTGAGTCTGTGTGTATGTGAGTCTGTGTATGAGACTTTCTGTGAGTCTATGTGTGAGTTTCTGTGTGAGTCTGTGTGTGGGTGTGAGTCTCTTGTGTGAGTCTGTGTGTATGTGTGATTCTCTGTGTGTGTGTGAGACTCTCTGTATGAGTCTGTGTGTGTAAGCCTCTCTGTGTGAGTCTGTGTGTGTGTGAGCCTCTCTGTGTGAGTCTGTGTGTGTGAGGTTATCTGTGTGAGTCTGTGTGTGAGTCTCTCTGTGTGAGTCTGTGTGTGAGGCTCTCTGTGTGAGTCTGTGTGTGTGTGTCTCTGTGAGTCTGTGTGAGTGTCTCTCTGTGTGAGTCTGTGTGTGTGTGTGAGACTCTCTGTATGAGTCTGTGTGTGTAAGCCTCTCTGTGTGAGTCTGTGTGTGTGAGCCTCTCTGTGTGAGTCTGTGTGTGAGTGAGACTCTCTTTGTGAGTCTGTGTGAGTCTGTGTGTGAGTCTCTCTGTGTGAATCTGTGTGTGCGTGAAGCTCTCTTTGTGAGTCTGTGTGAATCTGTGTGTGAGTCTCTCTGTATGAGTCTGTGTCTGTGTGTTAGTCTCTCTGTCCGAGTCTGTGTGAGTCTGTGTATGAGACTCTCTGTGTGAGTCTGTGTGTGTGTGAGACTCTCTGTGTGAGTCTGTGTGTGTGTGTGTGAGTCTCTCTGTATGAGTCTGTGTCTGTGTGTTAGTCTCTCTGTGTGAGTCTGTGTATGAGACTCTCTCTGCGAGTCTGTGTGTGTGTGAGTCTCTCTGTGTGAGTCTGTGTGTGCGTGAGACTCTCGGTGTGAGTATGTGTGTTAGTCTCCATGTGGAGTCTGTGTGTGAGTCTCTCTATGTGAGTCTGTGTGTGTGTGAGACTCTCTTTGTGAGTCTGTGTGAGTCTGTGTGTGAGTCTCTCTGTGTGAGTTTATGTGTGAGCCTCTCTGTGTGAGTCTGTGTGTGTTTGAGTCTCTCTTTGTGAGTCTGTGTGTGTGTGTGTGTGAGTCTCTCTGTATGAGTCTGTGTCTGTGTGTTAGTCTCTCTGTCCGAATCTGTGTGAGTCTGTGTATGAGACTCTCTGTGTGAGTCTGTGTGTGTGTGAGACTCTCTGTGTGAGTCTGTGTGTGAGTCTGTGTGTGCGTGAGACTCTGTGTGAGTTTGTGTGTGTGTGAGCCTCTCTGTGTAAGTCTCTAGGTATGAGTCTGTGTGTGAGTCTCTGTGTGAGTCTGTGTGTGTAAGCCTCTCTGTGTGAGTCTGTGTGTGTGTGTGAGACTCTGTGTGAGTCTGTCTGTGTGAGTCTGTGTGTGCGTGAAACTTTCTTTGTGAGTCTGTGTGTGAGTCTGTTTGAGTTTATGTGTGAGTCTCTCTGTGTGAGTTTATGTGTGAGTCTCTCTGTGTGAGTGTGTCTGTGTGAGTCTCTCTGTATGAGTCTGTGTTAGTCTCTCTGTGCGCGTCTGTGTGAGTCTGTATATGAGTCTCTCTGTGTGAGCCTGTGAGTGTGAGTCTCTGTGTGAGTCTGTGTGTATGCGAGTCTCTCTGTGTGAGTCTTTGTGTGTGTAAGTTTCTGTGTGAGTCTGTGTGTATGTGAGTCTGTGTGTATGTGAGTCTGTGTATGAGACTTTCTGTGAGTCTATGTGTGAGTTTCTGTGTAAGTCTGTGTGTGGGTGTGAGTCTCTTGTGTGAGTCTGTGTGTATGTGTGATTCTCTGTGTGTGTGTGAGACTCTCTGTATGAGTCTGTGTGTGTCTCTCTCTGTGTGAGTTTATGTGTGAGCCTCTCTGTGTGAGTCTGTGTGTGTGAGTCTCTCTTTGTGAGTCTGTGTGTGTGTGAGTCTCTCTGTATGAGTCTGTGTCTGTGTGTTAGTCTCTCTGTCCGAGTCTGTGTATGAGACCCTCTGTGTGAGTCTGTGTGTGTGTGAGCCTCTCTGTGTAAGTCTGTGTGTGTAAGTCTCTCGGTATGAGTCTGTGTGTTAGTCTCCCTGTGTGAGTCTGTGTGTAAGCCTCTCTGTCTGAGTCTGTGTGTGTGAGAGACTCTGTGTGAGTCTGTCTGTGTGAGTCTCTCTGTGTGAGTGTGTCTGTGTGAGTCTCTCTGTATGAGTCTGTGTTAGTCTCTCTGTGCGCGTCTGTGTGAGTCTGTATATGAGTCTCTCTGTGTGAGTCTGTGTGTGTGAGTCTCTGTGTGAGTCTGTGTGTATGTGAGTCTCTCTGTGTGAGTCTTTGTGCGTGTGAGCCTCTGTGTGAGTGTGTGTGAGACTCTCTGTATGAGTCTGTGTGTCTCTCTGTGTGAGTCTGTGTGTGTGTGTGTGTGAGACTCTCTGTGTGAGTCTGTGTGTGAGTCTCTCTGTGTGAGTCTGTGAGTCTCTCTGTGTGAGTCTGTGTGTGTGTGTGAGACTCTCTGTGCGAGTCTGTGTCTGTGTCTCTCTGTGTGAGTCTGTATGAATCTGTGTGTGAGTCCCTCTGTGTGAGTCTGTGTGTTAGTCTCTCTGTGTGAGTCTGTGTTTGTGTATATCTGTATGAGTCTGTATGAATCTGTGTGTGAGTCCCTCTGTGTGAGTCTGTGTGTGTGAGACTCTCTGTGTGAGTCTGTGTGTGTGAGCATCTCTGTGTGAGTCTGTGTGTTTGTGAGACTCTCTTTGTGAGTCTGTGTGAGTCTGTGTGTGAGTCTCTCTGTGTGAGTTTATGTGTGAGCCTCTCTGTGTGAGTCTGTGTGTGTTTGAGTCTCTCTTTGTGAGTCTGTGTGTGTGTGTTAGTCTCTCTGTCCGAATCTGTGTGAGTCTATGTATGAGACTCTCTGTGTGAGTCTGTGTGTGTGAGACTCTCTGTGTGAGTCTGTGTGTGCGTGAGACTCTGTGTGAGTTTGTGTGTGTGTGAGCCTCTCTGTGTAAGTCTCTCGGTATGAGTCTGTGTGTTAGTCTCCTTGTGTGAGTCTGTGTGTGAGTCTCTGTGTGAGTCTGTGTGTGTAAGCCTCTCTGTGTGAGTCTGTGTGTGTGTGTGAGACTCTGTGTGAGTCTGTCTGTGTGAGTCTGTGTGTACGTGAAACTTTCTTTGTGAGTCTGTGTGTGAGTCTGTTTGAGTTTATGTGTGAGTCTCTCTGTGTGAGTTTATGTGTGAGTCTCTCTGTGTGAGTGTGTCTGTGTGAGTCTCTCTGTATGAGTCTGTGTTAGTCTCTCTGTGCGCGTCTGTGTGAGTCTGTATATGAGTCTCTCTGTGTGAGTCTGTGTGTGTGAGTCTCTGTGTGAGTCTGTGTGTATGTGAGTCTGTGTGTATGTAAGTCTGTGTATGAGACTTTCTGTGAGTCTATGTGTGAGTTTCTGTGTGAGTCTGTGTGTGGGTGTGAGTCTCTTGTGTGAGTCTGTGTGTATGTGTGATTCTCTGTGTGTGTGTGAGACTCTCTGTATGAGTCTGTGTGTGTCTCTCTCTGGGTGAGTTTATGTGTGAGCCTCTCTGTGTGAGTCTGTGTGTGTGTGTGAGTCTCTCTTTGTGAGTCTGTGTGTGTGTGTGAGTCTCTCTGTATGAGTCTGTGTCTGTGTGTTAGTCTCTCTGTCCGAGTCTGTGTATGAGACCCTCTGTGTGAGTCTGTGTGTGTGTGTGTGAGCCTCTCTGTGTAAGTCTGTGTGTGTAAGTCTCTCGGTATGAGTCTGTGTGTTAGTCTCCCTGTGTGAGTCTGTGTGTGAGTCTCTGTGTGAGTCTGTGTGTGTAAGCCTCTCTGTGTGAGTCTGTGTGTGTGAGAGACTCTGTGTGAGTCTGTCTGTGTGAGTCTCTCTGTGTGAGTGTGTCTGTGTGAGTCTCTCTGTATGAGTCTGTGTTAGTCTCTCTGTGCGCGTCTGTGTGAGTCTGTATATGAGTCTCTCTGTGTGAGTCTGTGTGTGTGAGTCTCTGTGTGAGTCTGTGTGTATGTGAGCCTCTCTGTGTGAGTCTTTGTGTGTGTGAGCCTCTGTGTGAGTGTGTGTGAGACTCTCTGTATGAGTCTGTGTGTCTCTCTGTGTGAGTCTGTGTGTGTGTGTGAGACTCTCTGTGTGAGTCTGTGTGTGAGTCTCTCTGTGTGAGTCTGTGAGTCTCTCTGTGTGAGTCTGTGTGTGTTTGTGAGACTCTCTGTGCGAGTCTGTGTCTGTGTCTCTCTGTGTAAGTCTGTATGAATCTGTGTGTGAGTCCCTCTGTGTGAGTCTGTGTGTTAGTCTCTCTGTGTGAGTCTGTGTTTGTGTCTCTCTGTGTGAGTCTGTATGAATCTGTGTGTGAGTCCCTCTGTGTGAGTCTGTGTGTGTGAGACTCTCTGTGTGAGTCTGTGTGTGTGAAACTCTCTGTGTTAGTCTGTGTGTGTGAGACTGTCTGTGTGTGAGATTCTCTGTGTGAGTCTGTGTGTGTGTGAGACTCTCTGTGTGAGTCTGTGTATGAGACTCTCTGTGTGAGTCTGTGTGTGTGTGAGACTCTCTGTGTGAGTCTGTGTGTGCGTGGTCTCTCTCTGTGTGAGTATGTGTGTGTGTGAGCCTCTCTGTGTAAGTCTGTGTGTGTAAGTCTCTCGGTATGAGTCTGTGTGTTAGTCTCCCATGTGTGAGTCTCTCTGTGTGAGTCTGTGTGTGTGTGTGAGACTCTCTGTGTGAGTCTGTGTGTGCGTGAAACTCTCTATGTGAGTCTGTGTGAGTTTATGTGTGAGTCTCTCTGTGTGAGTTTGTGTTGAGCCTCTCTGTGTGAGTCCTGTGTGTGTGAGTCTCTCTGTGTGAGTATGTGTGTGTGTGAGCCTCTCTGTGTAAGTCTGTGTGTGTAAGTCTCTCGGTATGAGTCTGTGTGTTAGTCTCCCATGTGTGAGTCTCTCTGTGTGAGTCTGTGTGTGTGTGTGAGACTCTCTGTGTGAGTCTGTGTGTGCGTGAAACTCTCTATGTGAGTCTGTGTGAGTTTATGTGTGAGTCTCTCTGTGTGAGTTTGTGTTGAGCCTCTCTGTGTGAGTCCTGTGTGTGTGAGTCTCTCTGTATTAGTCAGTGTTAGTCTCTCTGTGCGAGTCTGTGAGTCTGTGTATGAGACTCTCTGTATGAGTCTGTGTGTGTTTGAGCCTCTCTGTGTGAGTCTCTACGTGTGAGTCTGTGTGTGTGAGACTATCTGTGTTAGTCTCTCTGTGTGAGTCTGTGTGTGTGTGAGTCTGTATGAGACTGTGTGTGCGAGTCTCTCTGTTTGAGTCTGTGTGTGAGATTCTCTGTGTGAGTCTGTGTGTGTGTGAGTCTGTATGAGACTGTGTGTGCGAGTCTCTCTGTTTGAGTCTGTATGTGTGAGTCTCTCTGTGTGAGTCTGTGTGTGTGTGAGTCGCTCTGTGTGAGTCTCTGTGTGTGTGTGTGTGAGACTCTCTGTGTGAGTCTGTGTGTGCGTGAAACTCTCTGTGAGTCTGTGTGAGTTTATGTGAGTCTCTCTGTGTGAGTTTGTGTGAGCCTCTCTGTGTGAGTCTGTGTGTATGAGTCTCTCTGTGTGAGTGTGTCTGTGTGAGTCTCTCTGTATGAGTCTGTGTTAGTCTCTCTGTGCGCGTCTGTGTGAGTCTGCGTATGAGTCTCTCTGTGTGAGTCTGTGTGTGTGAGTCTCTGTGTGAATCTGTGTGTATGTGAGTCTCTACGTGTGAGTCTGTGTGTGTGTGACTATCTGTGTTAGTCTCGCTGTGTGAGTCTGTGTGTGTGTGAGTCTGTATGAGACTGTGTGTGCGAGTCTCTCTGTTTGAGTCTGTGTGTGTGAGATTCTCTGTGTGAGTCTGTGTGTGTGTGTGTGTGAGTCTCTCTGTGTGAGTCTGTGTGTGTGTGAGACTCTCTGTGTGAGTCTGTGTGTGAGACTCTCTGTGTGAGTCTGTGTGTGCGTGAAACTCTCTGTTAGTCTGTGTGAGTTTATGTGAGTCTCTCTGTGTGAGTTTGTGTGAGCCTCTCTGTGTGAGTCTGTGTGTGCGAGTCTCTCTGTGTGAGTGTGTCTGTGTGAGTCTCTCTGTATGAGTCTGTGTTAGTCTCTCTGTGCGCGTATGTGTGAGTCTGCGTATGAGTCTCTCTGTGTGAGTCTGTGTGTGAATCTCTCTGTGTGAGTCTGTGTGTGTGAGACTCTCTGTGTGAGTCTGTGTGTGTGACTATCTGTGTGAGTCTGTGTGTGTCTCTCTGTGTGAGTCTGTGTGTGCGTGAGACTCTCTTCGTGAGTCTGTGTGAGTCTGTGTGTGAGTCTCTCTGTGGGAGTCTGTGTCTCTCTGTGTGAGTCTTTGTGTGCGTGAAACTCTCTATGTGAGTCTGTGTGAGTTTATGTGTGAGTCTCTCAGTGTGAGTTTGTGTAAGCCTCTCTGTGTGAGTCTGTTTGAGTCTATGTGTGTGTGTGTGTGTGAGTCTCTCTGTGTGTGTCTGTGCGAGACTCTCTGTATGAATCTGTGTGTTAGTCTCTCTGTGCGCGTCTGTGTGAGTCTGTATATGAGTCTCTCTGTGTGAGTCTGTGTGTGTGAGTCTCTGTGTGAGTCTGTGTGTATGTGAGTCTCTCTGTGTGAGTCTTTGTGTGTGATTCTCTGTGTGAGTCTCTGTGTGTATGTGAGTCTGTGTGTATGTGAGTCTGTGTATGAGACTTTCTGTGTGAGTCTATGTGTGAGTCTCTGTGTGAGCCTGTGTGTGGGTGTGAGACTCTGTGTGAGTCTGTGTGTGTGAGACTCTCTGTGTGAGTCTGTGTGTGTGAGGTTATCTGTGTGAGTCTGTGTGTGAGTCTCTCTGTGTGAGTCTGTGTGTGAGGCTCTCTGTGTGAGTCTGTGTGTGTGTGTCTCTGTGAGTCTGTGTGAGTGTCTCTCTGTGTGAGTCTGTGTGTGTGTGTGAGACTCTCTGTGTGAGTCTGTGTGTGTGTGAGTCTCTCTGTATGAGTCTGTGTGTGTAAACCTCTCTGTGTGAGTCTGTGTGTGTGTGAGCCTCTCTGTGTGAGTCTGTGTGTGAGTGAGACTCTCTTTGTGAGTCTGTGTGAGTCTGTGTGTGAGTCTCTCTGTGTGAGTCTGTGTGTGCGTGAAGCTCTCTTTGCGAGTCTGTGTGAATCTGTGTGTGAGTCTCTCTGTATGAGTCTGTGTCTGTGTGTTAGTCTCTCTGTCCGAGTCTGTGTGAGTCTGTGTATGAGACTCTCTGTGTGAGTCTGTGTGTGTGTGAGACTCTCTGTGTGAGTCTGTGTGTGTGTGAGTCTCTCTGTATGAGTCTGTGTGTGTAAGCCTCTCTGTGTGAGTCTGTGTGTGTGAGAGCCTCTCTGTGTGAGTCTGTGTGTGAGTGAGATTCTGTTTGTGAGTCTGTGTGAGTCTGTGTGTGAGTCTCTCTGTGTGAGTCTGTGTGTGCGTGAGACTCTCTTTGTTAGTCTGTGTGATTCTGTGTGTGTGTGAGTCTCTCTTTGTGAGTCTGTGTGTGTGTGTGAGTCTCTCTGTATGAGTCTGTGTCTGTGTGTTAGTCTCTCTGTGTGAGTCTGTGTATGACACTCTCTCTGCGAGTCTGTGTGTGTGTGAGTCTCTCTGTGTGAGTCTGTGTGTGCGTGAGACTCTCGGTATGAGTATGTGTGTTAGTCTCCATGTGGAGTCTGTGTGTGAGTCTCTCTATGTGAGTCTGTGTGTGTGTGAGACTCTCTTTGTGAGTATGTGTGAGTCTGTGTGTGAGTCTCTCTGTGTGAGTTTACGTGTGAGCCTCTCTGTGTGAGTCTGTGTGTGTTTGAGTCTCTCTTTGTGAGTCTGTGTGTGTGTGTGTGTGAGTCTCTCTGTATGAGTCTGTGTCTGTGTGTTAGTCTCTCTGTCCGAATCTGTGTGAGTATGTGTATGAGACTCTCTGTGTGAGTCTATGTGTGTGTGAGACTCTCTGTGTGAGTCTGTGTGTGAGTCTGTGTGTGCGTAAGACTCTGTGTGAGTTTGTGTGTGTGTGAGCCTCTCTGTGTAAGTCTCTCGGTATGAGTCTGTGTGTGAGTCTCTGTGTGAGTCTGTGTGTGTAAGCCTCTCTGTGTGAGTCTGTGTGTGTGTGAGACTCTGTGTGAGTCTGTCTGTGTGAGTCTGTGTGTGCGTGAAACTTTCTTTGTGAGTCTGTGTGTGAGTCTGTTTGAGTTTATGTGTGAGTCTCTCTGTGTGAATTTATGTGTGAGTCTCTCTGTGTGAGTGTGTCTGTGTGAGTCTCTCTGTATGAGTCTGTGTTAGTCTCTCTGTGCGCGTCTGTGTGAGTCTGTATATGAGTCTCTCTGTGTGAGTCTGTGAGTGTGAGTCTCTGTGTGAGTCTGTGTGTATGCGAGTCTCTCTGTGTGAGTCTTTGTGTGTGTAAGTCTCTGTGTGAGTCTGTGTGTATGTGAGTCTGTGTATGAGACTTTCTGTGAGTCTATGTGTGAGTTTCTGTGTGAGACTGTGTGTGGGTGTGAGTCTCTTGTGTGAGTCTGTGTGTATGTGTGATTCTCTGTGTGTGTGTGAGACTCTCTGTATGAGTCTGTGTGTGTCTCTCTATGTGTGAGTTTATGTGTGAGCCTCTCTGTGTGAGTCTGTGTGTGTGAGTCTCTCTTTGTGAGTCTGTGTGTGTGTGTGAGTCTCTCTGTATGAGTCTGTGTCTGTGTGTTAGTCTCTCTGTCCGAGTCTGTGTATGAGATCCTCTGTGTGAGTCTGTGTGTGTGTGAGCCTCTCTGTGTAAGTCTGTGTGTGCAAGTCTCTCGGTATGAGTCTGTGTGTTAGTCTCCCTGTGTGAGTCTGTGTGTAAGCCTCTCTGTCTGAGTCTGTGTGTGTGAGAGACTCTGTGTGAGTCTGTCTGTGTGAGTCTCTCTGTGTGAGTGTGTCTGTGTGAGTCTCTCTGTATGAGTCTGTGTTAGTCTCTCTGTGCGCGTCTGTGTGAGTCTGTATATGAGTCTCTCTGTGTGAGTCTGTGTGTGTGAGTCTCTGTGTGAGTCTGTGTGTATGTGAGTCTCTCTGTGTGAGTCTTTGTGCGTGTGAGCCTCTGTGTGAGTGTGTGTGAGACTCTCTGTATGAGTCTGTGTGTCTCTCTGTGTGAGTCTGTATGAATCTGTGTGTGAGTCCCTCTGTGTGAGTCTATGTGTTAGTATCTCTGTGTGAGTCTGTGTTTGTGTCTATCTGTGTGAGTCTGTATGAATCTGTGTGTGAGTCCCTCTGTGTGAGTCTGTGTGTGTGAGACTCTCTGTGTGAGTCTGTGTGTGTGAGCATCTCTGTGTGAGTCTGTGTGTGTGTGAGACTCTCTTTGTGAGTCTGTGTGAGTCTGTGTGTGAGTCTCTCTGTGTGAGTTTATGTGTGAGCTTCTCTGTGTGAGTCTGTGTGTGTTTGAGTCTCTCTTTGTGAGTCTGTGTGTGTGTGTGTGAGTCTCTCTGTATGAGTCTGTGTCTGTGTGTTAGTCTCTCTGTCCGAATCTGTGTGAGTCTATGTATGAGACTCTCTGTGTGAGTCTGTGTGTGTGTGAGACTCTCTGTGTGAGTCTGTGTGTGCGTGAGACTCTGTGCGAGTTTGTGTGTGTGTGGGCCTCTCTGTGTAAGTCTCTCGGCATGAGTCTGTGTGTTAGTCTCCTTGTGTGAATCTGTGTGTGAGTCTCTGTGTGAGTCTGTGTGTGTAAGCCTCTCTGTGTGAGTCTGTGTGTGTGTGTGAGACTCTGTGTGAGTCTGTCTGTGTGAGTCTGTGTGTGCGTGAAACTTTCTTTGTGAGTCTGTGTGTGAGTCTGTTTGAGTTTATGTGTGAGTCTCTCTGTGTGAGTTTATGTGTGAGTCTCTTTGTGTGAGTGTGTCTGTGTGAGTCTCTCTGTATGAATCTGTGTTAGTCTCTCTGTGCGCGTCTGTGTGAGTCTGTATATGAGTCTCTCTGTGTGAGTCTGTGTGTGTGATTCTCTGTGTGAGTCTGTGTGTATGTGAGTCTGTGTGTATGTAAGTCTGTGTATGAGACTTTCTGTGAGTCTATGTGTGAGTTTCTGTGTGAGTCTGTGTGTGGGTGTGAGTCTCTTGTGTGAGTCTGTGTGTATGTGTGATTCTGTGTGTGTGTGTGAGACTCTCTGTATGAGTCTGTGTGTGTCTCTCTCTGTGTGAGTTTATGTGTGAGCCTCTCTGTGTGAGTCTGTGTGAGTCTGTCTGTGTGAGTCTCTCTGTGTGAGTGTGTCTGTGTGAGTCTCTCTGTATGAGTCTGTGTTAGTCACTCTGTGCGCGTCTGTGTGAGTCTGTATATGAGTCTCTCTGTGTGAGTCTGTGTGTGTGAGTCTCTGTGTGAGTCTGTGTGTATGTGAGTCTCTCTGTGTGAGTCGTTGTGTGTGTGAGCCTCTGTGTGAGTGTGTGTGAGACTCTCTGTATGAGTCTGTGTGTCTCTCTGTGTGAGTCTGTGTGTGTGTGTGAGACTCTCTGTGTGAGTCTGTGTGTGAGTCTCTCTGTGTGAGTCTGTGAGTCTCTCTGTGTGAGTCTGTGTGTGTGTGTGAGACTCTCTGTGCGAGTCTGTGTCTGTGTCTCTCTGTGTGAGTCTGTGTGTGTGAGACTCTCTGTGTGAGTCTGTGTGTGTGAGACTGTCTGTGTGTGAGATTCTCTGTGTGAGTCTGTGTGTGTGTGAGACTCTCTGTGTGAGTCTGTGTGTGAGTCTGTGTGAGTTTATGTGTGAGTCTCTCTGTGTGAGTCTGTGTATGAGACTCTCTGTGTGAGTCTGTGTGTGTGTGAGACTCTCTGTGTGAGTCTGTGTGTGCGTGAGACTCTCTGTGTGAGTATGTGTGTGTGTGAGCCTCTCTGTGTAAGTCTGTGTGTGTAAGTCTCTCGGTATGAGTCTGTGTGTTAGTCTCCCATGTGTGAGTCTCTCTGTGTGAGTCTGTGTGTGTGTGTGAGACTCTCTGTGTGAGTCTGTGTGTGCGTGAAACTCTCTATGTGAGTCTGTGTGAGTTTATGTGTGAGTCTCTCTGTGTGAGTTTGTGTTGAGCCTCTCTGTGTGAGTCCTGTGTGTGTGAGTCTCTCTGTATTAGTCAGTGTTAGTCTCTCTGTGCGAGTCTGTGAGTCTGTGTATGAGACTCTCTGTATGAGTCTGTGTGTGTTTGAGCCTCTCTGTGTGAGTCTCTACGTGTGAGTCTGTGTGTGTAAGACTATCTGTGTTAGTCTCTCTGTGTGAGTCTGTGTGTGTGTGAGTCTGTATGAGACTGTGTGTGCGAGTCTCTCTGTTTGAGTCTGTGTGTGTGAGATTCTCTGTGTGAGTATGTGTGTGTTTGTGAGTCTCTCTGTGTGAGTCTGTGTGTGTGTGAGTCTCTCTGTGTGAGTCTCTCTGTGTGTGTGTGTGTGTGAGACTCTCTGTGCGAGTCTGTGTCTGTGTCTCTCTGTGTGAGTCTGTATGAATCTGTGTGTGAGTCCCTCTGTGTGAGTCTGTGTGTTAGTCTCTCTGTGTGAGTCTGTGTTTGTGTCTCTCTGTGTGAGTCTGTATGAATCTGTGTGTGAGTCCCTCTGTGTGAGTCTGTGTGTGTGAGACTCTCTGTGTGAGTCTGTGTGTGTGAGACTCTCTGTGTGAGTCTGTGTGTGTGAGACTGTCTGTGTGTGAGATTCTCTGTGTGAGTCTGTGTGTGTGTGAGACTCTCTGTGTGAGTCTGTGTGTGAGTCTGTGTGTTTTTATGTCTGAGTCTCTCTGTGTGAGTCTGTGTATGAGACTCTCTGTGTGAGTCTGTGTGTGTGTGAGACTCTCTGTGTGAGTCTGTGTGTGCGTGAGACTCTGTGTGAGTCTGTGTGTGTGTGAGACTCTCTGTGTGAGTATGTGTGTGTGTGAGACTCTCTGTGTGAGTCTGTGTGTGTGACTATCTGTGTGAGTCTGTGTGTGTCTCTCTGTGTGAGTCTGTGTGTGCGTGAGACTCTCTTCGTGAGTCTGTGTGAGTCTGTGTGTGAGTCTCTCTGTGGGAGTCTGTGTCTCTCTGTGTGAGTCTGTGTGTGCGTGAAACTCTCTATGTGAGTCTGTGTGAGTTTATGTGTGAGTCTCTCTGTGTGAGTTTGTGTGAGCCTCTCTGTGTGAGTCCTGTGTGTGTGAGTCTCTCTGTATTAGTCAGTGTTAGTCTCTCTGTGCGAGTCTGTGAGTCTGTGTATGAGACTCTCTGTATGAGACTGTGTGTGTTTGAGCCTCTCTGTGTGAGTCTCTACGTTTGAGTCTGTGTGTGTGAGACTATCTGTGTTAGTCTCTCTGTGTGAGTCTGTGTGTGTGTGAGTCTGTATGAGACTGTGTGTGCGAGTCTCTCTGTTTGAGTCTGTGTGTGTGAGATTCTCTGTGAGAGTATGTGTGTGTGTGTGAGTCTCTCTGTGTGAGTCTGTGTGTGCGTGAAACTCTCTGTGAGTCTGTGTGAGTTTATGTGAGTCTCTCTGTGTGAGTTTGTGTGAGCCTCTCTGTGTGAGTCTGTGTGTATGAGTCTCTCTGTGTGAGTGTGTCTGTGTGAGTCTCTCTGTATGAGTCTGTGTTAGTCTCTCTGTGCGCGTCTGTGTGAGTCTGCGTATGAGTCTCTCTGTGTGAGTCTGTGTGTGTGAGTCTCTGTGTGAATCTGTGTGTGTGAGATTATCTGTGTGAGTCTGTGTGTGAATCTATCTGTGTGAGTCTGTGTGTGTGTGAGACTCTCTGTGTGAGTCTGTGTGTGTGACTATCTGTGTGAGTCTGTGTGTGTCTCTCTGTGTGAGTCTGTGTGTGCGTGAGACTCTCTTCGTGAGTCTGTGTGAGTCTGTGTGTGAGTCTCTCTATGGGAGTCTGTGTCTCTCTGTGTGAGTCTGTGTGTGCGTGAAACTCTCTATGTGAGTCTGTGTGAGTTTATGTGTGAGTCTCTCTGTGTGAGTTTGTGTAAGCCTCTCTGTGTGAGTCTGTGTGAGTCTGTGTGTGTGTGTGTGTGAGTCTCTCTGTGTGTGTCTGTGCGTGACTCTCTGTATGAGTCTGTATGTTAGTATCTCTGTGCGCGTCTACGTGAGTCTGTATATGAGTCTCTCTGTGTGAGTCTGTGTGTGTGAGTCTCTGTGTGAGTCTGTGTGTATGTGAGTCTCTCTGTGTGAGTCTTTGTGTGTGTGAGTCTCTGTGTGAGTCTCTGTGTGAGTCTGTGTGTATGTGAGTCTGTGTGTATGTGAGTCTGTGTATGAGACTTTCTGTGTGAGTCTATGTGTGAGTCTCTGTGTGAGCCTGTGTGTGGGTGTGAGACTCTGTGTGAGTCTGTGTGTGTGAGAACCTCTGTGTGAGTCTGTGTGTGTGAGGTTATCTGTGTGAGTCTGTGTGTGAGTCTCTCTGTGTGAGTCTGTGTGTGAGGCTCTCTGTGTGAGTCTGTGTGTGTGTGTCTCTGTGAGTCTGTGTGAGTGTCTCTCTGTGTGAGTCTGTGTGTGTGTGTGAGACTCTCTGTGTGAGTCTGTGTGTGTGTGAGCCTCTCTGTGTGAGTCTGTGTGTGTAAGCCTCTCTGTGTGAGTCTGTGTGTGTGAGCCTCTCTGTGTGAGTCTGTGTGTGAGTGAGACTCTCTTTGTGAGTGTGTGTGAGTCTGTGTGTGAGTCTCTCTGTGTGAGTCTGTGTGTGCGTGAAGATCTCTTTGTGAGTCTGTGTGAGTCTGTGTGTGAGTCTCTCTGTATGAGTCTGTGTCTGTGTGTTAGTCTGTCTGTCCGAGTCTGTGGGAGTCTGTGTATGAGACTCTCTGTGTGAGTCTGTGTGTGTGTGAGACTCTCTGTGTGAGTCTGTGTGTGTGTGTGAGCCTCTCTGTGTGAGTCTGTGTGTGTGAGAGTCTCTCGGTATGAGTCTGTGTGTTAGTCTCCCTGTGTGAGTCTGTGTGTGAGTCTCTCTGTGTGAGTCTGTGTGTAAGCCTCTCTGTGTGAGTCTGTGTGAGTCTGTGTGTGAGTCTGTCTGAGTCTGTGTGTGCGTGAAACTCTCTTTGTGAGTCTGTGTGTGAGTCTGTGTGAGTTTATGTGTGAGTCTCTCTGTGTGAGTTTATGTGTGAGCCTCTCTGTGTGAGTCTGTGAGTCTCTCTTTGTGAGTTTGTGTGTGTGTGTGAGAGTCTCTCTGTATGAGTCTGTGTCTGTGTGTTAGTCTCTCTGTCCGAGTCTGTGTATGAGACCCTCTGTGTGAGTCTGTGTGTGTGTGAGCCTCTCTGTGTAAGTCTGTGTGTGTAAGTCTCTCGGTATGAGTCTGTGTGTTAGTCTCCCTGTGTGAGTCTGTGTGTGAGTCTCTGTGTGAGTCTGTGTGTGTAAGCCTCTCTGTGTGAGTCTGTGTGTGTGAGAGACTCTGTGTGAGTCTGTCTGTGTGAGTCTCTCTGTGTGAGTGTGTCTGTGTGAGTCTCTCTGTATGAGTCTGTGTTAGTCTCTCTGTGCGCGTCTGTGTGAGTCTGTATATGAGTCTCTCTGTGTGAGTCTGTGTGTGTGAGTCTCTGTGTGAGTCTGTGTGTATGTGAGTATCTCTGTGTGAGTCTTTGTGTGTGTGAGCCTCTGTGTGTGTGTGTGAGAGACTCTCTGTGCGAGTCTGTGTTTGTGTCTCTCTGTGTGAGTCTGTATGAATCTGTGTGTGAGTCCCTCTGTGTGAGTCTGTGTGTTAGTCTCTCTGTGTGAGTCTGTGTTTGTGTCTCTCTGTGGGAGTCTGTATGAATCTGTGTGTGAGTCCCTCTGTGTGAGTCTGTGTGTGTGAGACTCTCTGTGTGAGTCTGTGTGTGTGAGACTCTCTGTGTGAGTCTGTGTGTGTGAGACTGTCTGTGTGTGAGATTCTCTGTGTGAGTCTGTGTGTGTGTGAGACTCTCTGTGTGAGTCTGTGTGTGTGAGAGACTCTCTGTGTGAGTCTGTGTGAGTCTCTGTGTGTCAGACTGTGTGAGTGTGTGTATGTGAGCCTCTCTGTGTGAGTCTGTGTGTGAGTCTGTGTGAGTTTATGTGAGTCTCTCTGTGTGAGTCTGTGTATGAGACTCTCTGTGTGAGTCTGTGTGTGTGTGAGACTCTTTGTGTGAGTCTGTGTGTGCGTGAGACTCTCTGTGTGAGTATGTGTGTGTGTGAGCCTCTCTGTGTAAGTCTGTGTGTTAGTCTCCCTGTGTGAGTCTCTCTGTGTGAGTCCTGTGTGTGTGAGTCTCTCTGTATTAGTCAGTGTTAGTCTCTCTGTGCGAGTCTGTGAGTCTGTGTATGAGACTCTCTGTATGAGTCTGTGTGTGTTTGAGCCTCTCTGTGTGAGTCTCTACGTGTGAGTCTGTGTGTGAGACTATCTGTGTTAGTCTCGCTGTGTGAGTCTGTGTGTGTGAGTCTGTATGAGACTGTGTGTGCGAGTCTCTCTGTTTGAGTCTGTGTGTGTGAGATTCTCTGTGTGAGTCTGTGTTTGTGTGTGAGTCTCTCTGTGTGAGTCTGTGTGTGTGTGAAACTCTCTGTGTGAGTCTGTGTGTGAGACTCTCTGTGTGAGTCTGTGTGTGTGAGTTTATCTGTGTGAGTCTGTGTGTGAGTCTGTGTGTGTGTGTGTGAGACTCTCTGTGTGAGTCTGTGTGTGCGTGAAACTCTCTGTGAGTCTGTGTGAGTTTATGTGAGTCTCTCTGTGTGAGTTTGTGTGAGCCTCTCTGTGTGAGTCTGTGTGTGCGAGTCTCTCTGTGTGAGTGTGTCTGTGTGAGTCTCTCTGTATGAGTCTGTGTTAGTCTCTCTGTGCGCGGATGTGTGAGTCTGCGTATGAGTCTCTCTGTGTGAGTCTGTGTGTGTGAGTCTCTGTGTGAATCTGTGTGTGTGAGATTATCTGTGTGAGTCTGTGTGTGAATCTCTCTGTGTGAGTCTGTGTGTGTGATAGACTCTCTGTGTGAGTCTGTGTGTGTGACTATCTGTGTGAGTCTGTGTGTGTCTCTCTGTGTGAGTCTGTGTGTGCGTGAGACTCTCGTCGTGAGTCTGTGTGAGTCTGTGTGTGAGTCTCTCTGTGGGAGTCTGTGTCTCTCTGTGTGAGTCTGTGTGTGCGTGAAACTCTTTATGTGAGTCTGTGTGAGTTTATGTGTGAGTCTCTCTGTGTGAGTTTGTGTAAGCCTCTCTTTGTGAGTCTGTGTGAGTCTGTGTGTGTGTGTGTGAGTCTCTCTGTGTGTGTCTGTGGGAGACTCTCTGTATGAGTCTGTGTGTTAGTCTCTCTGTGCGCGTCTGTGTGAGTCTGTATATGAGTCTCTCTGTGTGAGTCTGTGTGTGTGAGTCTCTGTGTGAGTCTGTGTGTATGTGAGTCTCTGTGTGTGAGTCTTTGTGTGTGTGAGTATCTGTGTGAGTCTCTGTGTGAGTCTGTGTGTATGTGAGTCTGTGTGTATGTGAGTCTGTGTATGAGACTTTCTGTGTGAGTCTATGTGTGAGTCTCTGTGTGAGCCTGTGTGTGGGTGTGAGACTCTGTGTGAGTCTGTGTGTGTGAGTCTCTCTGTGTGAGTCTGTGTGTGAGGCTCTCTGTGTGAGTCTGTGTGTGTGTCTCTGTGAGTCTGTGTGAGTGTCTCTCTGTGTGAGTCTGTGTGTGTGTGTGAGACTCTCTGTGTGAGTCTGTGTGTGTGAGTCTCTCTGTATGAGTCTGTGTGTGTAAGCCTCTCTGTGTGAGTCTGTGTGTGTGTGAGCCTCTCTGTGTGAGTCTGTGTGTGAGTGAGACTCTCTTTGTGAGTCTGTGTGAGTCTGTGTGTGAGTCTCTCTGTGTGAGTCTGTGTCTGTGTGTTAGTCTCTCTGTCCGAGTCTGTGTGAGTCTGTGTATGAGACGCTCTGTGTGAGTCTGTGTGTGTGTGTGAGACTCTCTGTGTGAGTCTGTGTGTGTGTGAGTCTCTCTGTATGAGTCTGTGTGTGTAAGCCTCTCTGTGTGAGTCTGTGTGTGTGTGAGCCTCTCTGTGTGAGTCTGTGTGTGAGTGAGACTCTCTTTGTGAGTCTGTGTGAGTCTGTGTGTGAGTCTCTCTGTGTGAGTCTGTGTGTGCGTGAAGCTCTCTTTGTGAGTCTGTGTGAGTCTGTGTGTGAGTCTCTCTGTGTGAGTCTGTGTGTGTGTGTCTCTGTGAGTCTGTGTGAGTGTCTCTCTGTGTGAGTCTGTGTGTGTGTGTGAGAGACTCTCTGTGTGAGTCTGTGTGTGTGTGAGTCTCTCTGTATGAGTCTGTGTGTGTAAGCCTCTCTGTGTGAGTCTGTGTGTGTGTGAGCCTCTCTGTGTGAGTCTGTGTGTGAGTGAGACTCTCTTTGTGAGTCTGTGTGAGTCTGTGTGTGAGTCTCTCTGTATGAGTCTGTGTCTGTGTGTTAGTCTCTCTGTCCGAGTCTGTGTGAGTCTGTGTATGAGACTCTCTGTGTGAGTCTGTGTGTGTGAGACTCTCTGTGTGAGTCTGTGTGTGTGTGAGTCTCTCTGTATGAGTCTGTGTGTGTAAGCCTCTCTGTGTGAGTCTGTGTGTGTGAGAGCCTCTCTGTGTGAGTCTGTGTGTGAGTGAGATTCTGTTTGTTAGTCTGTGTGAGTCTGTGTGTGTGAGTCTCTCTTTGTGAGTCTGTGTGTGTGTGTGTGAGAGTCTCTCTGTATGAGTCTGTGTCTGTGTGTTAGTCTCTCTGTGTGAGTCTGGGTATGAGACTCTCTGTGCGAGTCTGTGTGTGTGTCAGTCTCTCTGTGTGAGTCTGTGTGTGCGTGAGACTCTCGGTATGAGTATGTGTGTTAGTCTCCCTGTGTGAGTCTGTGTGTGAGTCTCTCTATGTGAGTCTGTGTGTGTAAGCCTCTCTGTGTGAGTCTCTGTGTGTGTGAGCCTCTCTGTGTGAGTCTGTGTGTATGTGAGGCTCTCTTTGTGAGTCTGTGTGAGTCTGTGTGTGAGTCTCTCTGTGTGAGTTTATATGTGAGCCTCTCTGTGTGAGTCTGTGTGTGTGTGTGTGAGTCTCTCTGTATGAGTCTGTGTCTGTGTGTGAGTCTGTGTATGAGACTCTCTGTATGAGTCTGTGTGTGTGTGAGACTCTCTGTGTGAGTCTGTGTGTGAGTCTGTGTGTGTGTGAGACTCTCTGTGTGAGTCTGTGTGTGCGTGAGACTCTGTGTGAGTTTGTGTGTGTGTGAGCCTCTCTGTGTAAGTCTCTCGGTATGAGTCTGTATGTTAGTCTCCCTGTGTGAGTCTGTGTGTGAGTCTCTGTGTGAGTCTGTGTGTGTAAGCCTCTCTGTGTGAGTCTGTGTGTGTGTGTGAGACTCTGTGTGAGTCTGTCTGTGTGAGTCTGTGTGTGCGTGAAACTTTCTTTGTGAGTCTGTGTGTGAGTCTGTTTGAGTTTATGTGTGAGTCTCTCTGTGTGAGTTTATGTGTGAGTCTCTCTGTATGAGTGTGTCTGTGTGAGTCTCTCTGTATGAGTCTGTGTTAGTCTCTCTGTGCGCGTCTGTGTGAGTCTGTATATGAGTCTCTCTGTGTGAGTCTGTGAATGTGAGTCTCTGTGTGAGTCTGTGTGTATGTGAGTCTCTCTGTGTGAGTCTTTGTGTGTGTAAGGCTCTGTGTGAGTCTGTGTGTATGTGAGTCTGTGTGTATGTGAGTCTGTGTATGAGACTTTCTGTGAGTCTATGTGTGAGTTTCTGTGTGAGTCTGTGTGTGGGTGTGAGTCTCTTGTGTGAGTCTGTGTGTATGTGTGATTCTCTGTGTGTGTGTGAGACTCTCTGTATGAGTCTGTGTGTGTCTCTCTCTGTGTGAGTCTGTGTGTGAGTCTCTCTGTGTGTGTCTGTGAGTCTCCCTGTGTGAGTCTCTGTGTGTGTGTGAGACTCTCTGTGTGAGTATCTGTGTTAATCTTTCTGTGTGAGTCTGTGTATGATACTCTGTGTGAGTCCGTGTATGGGTCTGTGTGTATGTGAGACTCTCTGTATGAGTCTGTGTGTGTCTCTCTCTGTGTGAGTCTGTGTGTGAGTCTCTCTGTGTGCGTCTGTGAGTCTCTCTGTGTGAGTCTCTGTGTGTGTGTGAGTCTCTCTGTGTGAGTCTCTCTGTGTGAGTCTGTGTGTGAGTCTCTCTGTGTGAACCTGTGTGTGTGACTCTGTGTGAGTCTGTGTGTGTGTGAGACTCTCTGTGTGAGTCTGTATGTGTGTGTGAGACTCTCTGTGTGAGTCTCTCTGTGTGAGTCTGTGTGTGCGTGAGACTCTCTTTGTTAGTCTGTGTGAGTCTGTGTGTGAGTCTCTCTGTATGAGTCTGTGTCTGTGTGTTAGTCTCTCTGTCCGAGTCTGTGTGAGTCTGTGTATGAGACTCTCTGTGTGAGTCTGTGTGTGTGTGAGCCTCTCTGTGTAAGTCTCTCGGTATGAGTCTGTTTGTTAGTCTCCCTGTGTGAGTCTGTGTGTGAGTCTCTGTGTGAGTCTGTGTGTGTAAGCCTCTCTGTGTGAGTCCGTGTTTGGGTCTGTGTGTGTGTGAGACTCTCTGTATGAGTCTGTATGTGTGTGAGACTCTCTGTGTGAGTCTCTCTGTGTGAGTCAGTGTGTGAGTCTCTCTGTGTGAACCTGTGTGTGACTCTGTGTGAGTCAGTGTGTGTGTGTGAGAGACTCTCTGTGTGAGTCTGTATGTGTGAGACTCTCTGTGTGAGTCTCTCTGTGTGAGTCTGTGTGTGCGTGAGACTCTCTTTGTTAGTCTGTGTGAGTCTGTGTGTGAGTCTCTCTGTATGGGTCTGTGTCTGTGTGTTAGTCTCTCTGTCCGAGTCTGTGTGAGTCTGTGTATGAGACTCTCTGTGTGAGTCTGTGTGTGTGTGAGGCTCTCTGTGTGAGTCTGTGTGTGTGTGTGAGCCTCTCTCTGTGAGTCTGTGTATGTGTGAGTCTCTCGGTATGAGTATGTGTGTTAGTCTCCCTGTGTGAGTCTGTGTGTGAGTCTCTCTATGTGAGTCTGTGTGTGTAAGCCTCTCTGGGTGAGTCTCTGTGTGTGTGAGCCTCTCTGTGTGAGTCTGTGTGTGTGTGAGACTCTCTGTATGAGTCTGTGTGTGTAAGCCTCTCTGTGTGAGTCTGTGTGTGTGTGAGCCTCTCTGTGTGAGTCTGTGTGTGAGTGAGACTCTCTTTGTGAGTCTGTGTGAGTCTGTGTGTGAGTCTCTCTGTGTGAGTCTGTGTGTGCGTGAAGCTCTCTTTGTGAGTCTGTGTGAGTCTGTGTGTGAGTCTCTCTGTGTGAGTCTGTGTGTGTGTGTCTCTGTGAGTCTGTGTGAGTGTCTCTCTGTGTGAGTCTGTGTGTGTGTGTGAGAGACTCTCTGTGTGAGTCTGTGTGTGTGTGAGTCTCTCTGTATGAGTCTGTGTGTGTAAGCCTCTCTGTGTGAGTCTGTGTGTGTGTGAGCCTCTCTGTGTGAGTCTGTGTGTGAGTGAGACTCTCTTTGTGAGTCTGTGTGAGTCTGTGTGTGAGTCTCTCTGTATGAGTCTGTGTCTGTGTGTTAGTCTCTCTGTCCGAGTCTGTGTGAGTCTGTGTATGAGACTCTCTGTGTGAGTCTGTGTGTGTGAGACTCTCTGTGTGAGTCTGTGTGTGTGTGAGTCTCTCTGTATGAGTCTGTGTGTGTAAGCCTCTCTGTGTGAGTCTGTGTGTGTGAGAGCCTCTCTGTGTGAGTCTGTGTGTGAGTGAGATTCTGTTTGTTAGTCTGTGTGAGTCTGTGTGTGTGAGTCTCTCTTTGTGAGTCTGTGTGTGTGTGTGTGAGAGTCTCTCTGTATGAGTCTGTGTCTGTGTGTTAGTCTCTCTGTGTGAGTCTGGGTATGAGACTCTCTGTGCGAGTCTGTGTGTGTGTCAGTCTCTCTGTGTGAGTCTGTGTGTGCGTGAGACTCTCGGTATGAGTATGTGTGTTAGTCTCCCTGTGTGAGTCTGTGTGTGAGTCTCTCTATGTGAGTCTGTGTGTGTAAGCCTCTCTGTGTGAGTCTCTGTGTGTGTGAGCCTCTCTGTGTGAGTCTGTGTGTATGTGAGGCTCTCTTTGTGAGTCTGTGTGAGTCTGTGTGTGAGTCTCTCTGTGTGAGTTTATATGTGAGCCTCTCTGTGTGAGTCTGTGTGTGTGTGTGTGAGTCTCTCTGTATGAGTCTGTGTCTGTGTGTGAGTCTGTGTATGAGACTCTCTGTATGAGTCTGTGTGTGTGTGAGACTCTCTGTGTGAGTCTGTGTGTGAGTCTGTGTGTGTGTGAGACTCTCTGTGTGAGTCTGTGTGTGCGTGAGACTCTGTGTGAGTTTGTGTGTGTGTGAGCCTCTCTGTGTAAGTCTCTCGGTATGAGTCTGTATGTTAGTCTCCCTGTGTGAGTCTGTGTGTGAGTCTCTGTGTGAGTCTGTGTGTGTAAGCCTCTCTGTGTGAGTCTGTGTGTGTGTGTGAGACTCTGTGTGAGTCTGTCTGTGTGAGTCTGTGTGTGCGTGAAACTTTCTTTGTGAGTCTGTGTGTGAGTCTGTTTGAGTTTATGTGTGAGTCTCTCTGTGTGAGTTTATGTGTGAGTCTCTCTGTATGAGTGTGTCTGTGTGAGTCTCTCTGTATGAGTCTGTGTTAGTCTCTCTGTGCGCGTCTGTGTGAGTCTGTATATGAGTCTCTCTGTGTGAGTCTGTGAATGTGAGTCTCTGTGTGAGTCTGTGTGTATGTGAGTCTCTCTGTGTGAGTCTTTGTGTGTGTAAGGCTCTGTGTGAGTCTGTGTGTATGTGAGTCTGTGTGTATGTGAGTCTGTGTATGAGACTTTCTGTGAGTCTATGTGTGAGTTTCTGTGTGAGTCTGTGTGTGGGTGTGAGTCTCTTGTGTGAGTCTGTGTGTATGTGTGATTCTCTGTGTGTGTGTGAGACTCTCTGTATGAGTCTGTGTGTGTCTCTCTCTGTGTGAGTCTGTGTGTGAGTCTCTCTGTGTGTGTCTGTGAGTCTCCCTGTGTGAGTCTCTGTGTGTGTGTGAGACTCTCTGTGTGAGTATCTGTGTTAATCTTTCTGTGTGAGTCTGTGTATGATACTCTGTGTGAGTCCGTGTATGGGTCTGTGTGTATGTGAGACTCTCTGTATGAGTCTGTGTGTGTCTCTCTCTGTGTGAGTCTGTGTGTGAGTCTCTCTGTGTGCGTCTGTGAGTCTCTCTGTGTGAGTCTCTGTGTGTGTGTGAGTCTCTCTGTGTGAGTCTCTCTGTGTGAGTCTGTGTGTGAGTCTCTCTGTGTGAACCTGTGTGTGTGACTCTGTGTGAGTCTGTGTGTGTGTGAGACTCTCTGTGTGAGTCTGTATGTGTGTGTGAGACTCTCTGTGTGAGTCTCTCTGTGTGAGTCTGTGTGTGCGTGAGACTCTCTTTGTTAGTCTGTGTGAGTCTGTGTGTGAGTCTCTCTGTATGAGTCTGTGTCTGTGTGTTAGTCTCTCTGTCCGAGTCTGTGTGAGTCTGTGTATGAGACTCTCTGTGTGAGTCTGTGTGTGTGTGAGCCTCTCTGTGTAAGTCTCTCGGTATGAGTCTGTTTGTTAGTCTCCCTGTGTGAGTCTGTGTGTGAGTCTCTGTGTGAGTCTGTGTGTGTAAGCCTCTCTGTGTGAGTCCGTGTTTGGGTCTGTGTGTGTGTGAGACTCTCTGTATGAGTCTGTATGTGTGTGAGACTCTCTGTGTGAGTCTCTCTGTGTGAGTCAGTGTGTGAGTCTCTCTGTGTGAACCTGTGTGTGACTCTGTGTGAGTCAGTGTGTGTGTGTGAGAGACTCTCTGTGTGAGTCTGTATGTGTGAGACTCTCTGTGTGAGTCTCTCTGTGTGAGTCTGTGTGTGCGTGAGACTCTCTTTGTTAGTCTGTGTGAGTCTGTGTGTGAGTCTCTCTGTATGGGTCTGTGTCTGTGTGTTAGTCTCTCTGTCCGAGTCTGTGTGAGTCTGTGTATGAGACTCTCTGTGTGAGTCTGTGTGTGTGTGAGGCTCTCTGTGTGAGTCTGTGTGTGTGTGTGAGCCTCTCTCTGTGAGTCTGTGTATGTGTGAGTCTCTCGGTATGAGTATGTGTGTTAGTCTCCCTGTGTGAGTCTGTGTGTGAGTCTCTCTATGTGAGTCTGTGTGTGTAAGCCTCTCTGGGTGAGTCTCTGTGTGTGTGAACCTCTCTGTGTGAGTCTGTGTGTGTGTGAGACTCTCTTTGTGAGTCTGTGTGAGTCTGTGTGTGAGTCTCTCTGTGTGAGTTTATGTGTGAGCCTCTCTGTGTGAGTCTGTGTGTGTGTGAGTCTCTCTTTGTCAGTCTGTGTGTGTGTTTGAGTCTCTCTGTATGAGTATGTGTCTGTGTGTTAGTCTCTCTGTCCGAGTCTGTGTGAGTCTGTGTATGAGACTCTCTGTGTGAGTCTGTGTGTGTGTGAGACTCTCTGTGTGAGTCTGTGTGTGCGTGAGACTCTGTGTGAGTTTGTGTGTGTGTGACCCTCTCTGTGTAAGTCTCTCGGTATGAGTCTGTGTGTTAGTCTCCCTGTGTGAGTCTGTGTGTGAGTCTCTGTGTGAGTCTGTGTGTGTAAGCCTCTCTGTGTGAGTCTGTGTGTGTAAGCCTCTCTGTGTGAGTCTGTGTGTGTGTGTGAGACTCTGTGTGAGTCTGTCTGTGTGAGTCTGTGTGTGCGTGAAACTTTCTTTGTGAGTCTGTGTGTGAGTCTGTTTGAGTTTATGTGTGAGTCTCTCTGTGTGAGTTTCTGTGTGAGTCTCTCTGTGTGAGTCTGTGTGTGTGTGAGTCTCTCTTTGTCAGTCTGTGTGTGTGAGTCTCTCTGTATGAGTCTGTGTCTGTGTGTTAGTCTCTCTGTCCGAGTCTGTGTGAGTCTGTGTATGAGACTCTCTGTGTGAGTCTGTGTGTGTGTGAGACTCTCTGTGTGAGTCTGTGTGTGCGTGAGACTCTGTGTGAGTTTGTGTGTGTGTGAGCCTCTCTGTGTAAGTCTCTCGGTATGAGTCTGTGTGTTAGTCTCCCTGTGTGAGTCTGTGTGTGAGTCTCTGTGTGAGTCTGTGTGTGTAAGCCTCTCTGTGTGAGTCTGTGTGTGTAAGCCTCTCTGTTTGAGTCTGTGTGTGTGTGTGAGACTCTGTGTGAGTCTGTCTGTGTGAGTCTGTGTGTGCGTGAAACTTTCTTTGTGAGTCTGTGTGTGAGTCTGTTTGAGTTTATGTGTGAGTCTCTCTGTGTGAGTTTATGTGTGAGTCTCTCTGTATAAGTGTGTCTGTGTGAGTCTCTCTGTATGAGTCTGTGTTAGTCTCTCTGTGCGCGTCTGTGTGAGTCTGTATATGAGTCTCTCTGTGTGAGTCTGTGAGTGTGAGTCTCTGTGTGAGTCTGTGTGTATGTGAGTCTCTCTGTGTGAGTCTTTGTGTGTGTAAGTCTCTGTGTGAGTCTGTGTGTATGTGAGTCTGTGTGTATGTGAGTCTGTGTATGAGACTTTCTGTGAGTCTATGTGTGAGTTTCTGTGTGAGTCTGTGTGTGGGTGTGAGTCTCTTGTGTGAGTCTGTGTGTATGTGTGATTCTCTGTGTGTGTGTGAGACTCTCTGTATGAGTCTGTGTGTGTCTCTCTCTGTGTGAGTCTGTGTGTGAGTCTCTCTGTGTGCGTTTGTGAGTCTCCCTGTGTGAGTCTCTGTGTGTGTGTGAGACTCTCTGTGTGAGTATCTGTGTTAATCTTTCTGTGTGAGTCTGTGTATGATACTCTGTGTGAGTCCGTGTATGGGTCTGTGTGTATGTGAGACTCTCTGTATGAGTCTGTGTGTGGCTCTCTCTGTGTGAGTCTGTGTGTGAGTCTCTCTGTGTGCGTCTGTGAGTCTCTCTGTGCGAGTCTCTGTGTGTGTGTGAGACTCTCTGTGTGAGTCTCTCTGTGTGAGTCTGTGTGTGAGTCTCTCTGTGTGAACCTGTGTGTGTGACTCTGTGTGAGTCTGTGTGTGTGTGTGAGACTCTCTGTGTGAGTCTGTATGTGTGTGTGAGACTCTCTGTGTGAGTCTCTCTGTGTGAGTCTGTGTGTGCGTGAGACTCTCTTTGTTAGTCTGTGTGAGTCTGTGTGTGAGTCTCTCTGTATGAGTCTGTGTCTGTGTGTTAGTCTCTCTGTCCGAGTCTGTGTGAGTCTGTGTATGAGACTCTCTGTGTAAGTCTGTGTGTGTGTGAGCCTCTCTGTGTAAGTCTCTCGGTATGAGTCTGTTTGTTAGTCTCCCTGTGTGAGTCTGTGTGTGAGTCTCTGTGTGAGTCTGTGTGTGTAAGCCTCTCTGTGTGAGTCCGTGTTTGGGTCTGTGTGTGTGTGAGACTCTCTGTATGAGTCTGTATGTGTGTGAGACTCTCTGTGTGAGTCTCTCTGTGTGAGTCAGTGTGTGAGTCTCTCTGTGTGAACCTGTGTGTGACTCTGTGTGAGTCAGTGTGTGTGTGTGAGAGACTCTCTGTGTGAGTCTGTATGTGTGAGACTCTCTGTGTGAGTCTCTCTGTGTGAGTCTGTGTGTGCGTGAGACTCTCTTTGTTAGTCTGTGTGAGTCTGTGTGTGAGTCTCTCTGTATGGGTCTGTGTCTGTGTGTTAGTCTCTCTGTCCGAGTCTGTGTGAGTCTGTGTATGAGACTCTCTGTGTGAGTCTGTGTGTGTGTGAGGCTCTCTGTGTGAGTCTGTGTGTGTGTGTGAGCCTCTCTCTGTGAGTCTGTGTATGTGTGAGTCTCTCGGTATGAGTATGTGTGTTAGTCTCCCTGTGTGAGTCTGTGTGTGAGTCTCTCTATGTGAGTCTGTGTGTGTAAGCCTCTCTGGGTGAGTCTCTGTGTGTGTGAGCCTCTCTGTGTGAGTCTGTGTGTGTGTGAGACTCTCTTTGTGAGTCTGTGTGAGTCTGTGTGTGAGTCTCTCTGTGTGAGTTTATGTGTGAGCCTCTCTGTGTGAGTCTGTGTGTGTGTGAGTCTCTCTTTGTCAGTCTGTGTGTGTGTGTGTGTGAGTCTCTCTGTATGAGTCTGTGTCTGTGTGTTAGTCTCTCTGTCCGAGTCTGTGTGAGTCTGTGTATGAGACTCTCTGCGTGAGTCTGTGTGTGTGTGAGACTCTCTGTGTGAGTCTGTGTGTGCGTGAGACTCTGTGTGAGTTTGTGTGTGTGTGAGCCTCTCTGTGTAAGTCTCTCGGTATGAGTCTGTGTGTTAGTCTCCCTGTGTGAGTCTGTGTGTGAGTCTCTGTGTGAGTCTGTGTGTGTAAGCCTCTCTGTGTGAGTCTGTGTGTGTATGTGAGACTCTGTGTGAGTCTGTCTGTGTGAGTCTGTGTGTGCGTGAAACTTTCTTTGTGAGTCTGTGTGTGAGTCTGTGTGAGTTTATGTGCGAGTCTCTCTGTGTGAGTTTATGTGTGAGTCTCTCTGTGTGAGTGTGTCTGTGTGAGTCTCTCTGTATGAGTCTGTGTTAGTCTCTCTGTGCGCGTCTGTGTGAGTCTGTATAAAAGTCTCTCTGTGTGAGTCTGTGAGTGTGAGTCTCTGTGTGAGTCTGTGTGTATGTGAGTCTCTCTGTGTGAGTCTTTGTGTGTGTAAGTCTCTGTGTGAGTCTGTGTGTATGTGAGTCTGTGTGTATGTGAGTCTGTGTATGAGACTTTCTGTGAGTCTATGTGTGAGTTTCTGTGTGAGTCTGTGTGTGGGTGTGAGTCGCTTGTGTGAGTCTGTGTGTATGTGATTCTCTGTGTGTGTGTGAGACTCTCTGTATGAGTCTGTGTGTCTCTCTCTGTGTGAGTCTGTGTGTGAGTCTCTGTGTGTGAGTCTGTGAGTCTCTCTGTGTGAGTCTCTGTGTGTGTGTGAGAGTCTCTGTGTGAGTATCTGTGTTAATCTTTCTGTGTGAGTCTGTGTATGATACTCTGTGTGAGTCCGTGTTTGGGTCTGTGTGTGTGTGAGACTCTCTGTATGAGTCTGTATGTGTGTGAGACTCTCTGTGTGAGTCTCTCTGTGTGAGTCAGTGTGTGAGTCTCTCTGTGTGAACCTGTGTGTGACTCTGTGTGAGTCAGTGTGTGTGTGTGAGAGACTCTCTGTGTGAGTCTGTATGTGTGAGACTCTCTGTGTGAGTCTCTCTGTGTGAGTCTGTGTGTGCGTGAGACTCTCTTTGTTAGTCTGTGTGAGTCTGTGTGTGAGTCTCTCTGTATGGGTCTGTGTCTGTGTGTTAGTCTCTCTGTCCGAGTCTGTGTGAGTCTGTGTATGAGACTCTCTGTGTGAGTCTGTGTGTGTGTGAGGCTCTCTGTGTGAGTCTGTGTGTGTGTGTGAGCCTCTCTCTGTGAGTCTGTGTATGTGTGAGTCTCTCGGTATGAGTATGTGTGTTAGTCTCCCTGTGTGAGTCTGTGTGTGAGTCTCTCTATGTGAGTCTGTGTGTGTAAGCCTCTCTGGGTGAGTCTCTGTGTGTGTGAGCCTCTCTGTGTGAGTCTGTGTGTGTGTGAGACTCTCTTTGTGAGTCTGTGTGAGTCTGTGTGTGAGTCTCTCTGTGTGAGTTTATGTGTGAGCCTCTCTGTGTGAGTCTGTGTGTGTGTGAGTCTCTCTTTGTCAGTCTGTGTGTGTGTGTGTGAGTCTCTCTGTATGAGTATGTGTCTGTGTGTTAGTCTCTCTGTCCGAGTCTGTGTGAGTCTGTGTATGAGACTCTCTGTGTGAGTCTGTGTGTGTGTGAGACTCTCTGTGTGAGTCTGTGTGTGCGTGAGACTCTGTGTGAGTTTGTGTGTGTGTGAGCCTCTCTGTGTAAGTCTCTCGGTATGAGTCTGTGTGTTAGTCTCCCTGTGTGAGTCTGTGTGTGAGTCTCTGTGTGAGTCTGTGTGTGTAAGCCTCTCTGTGTGAGTCTGTGTGTGTAAGCCTCTCTGTGTGAGTCTGTGTGTGTGTGTGAGACTCTGTGTGAGTCTGTCTGTGTGAGTCTGTGTGTGCGTGAAACTTTCTTTGTGAGTCCGTGTGTGAGTCTGTTTGAGTTTATGTGTGAGTCTCTCTGTGTGAGTCTCTGTGTGTGTGTGAGACTCTCTGTGTGAGTCTCTCTGTGTGAGTCTGTGTGTGAGTCTCTCTGTGTGAACCTGTGTGTGTGACTCTGTGTGAGTCTGTGTGTGTGTGTGAGACTCTCTGTGTGAGTCTGTATGTGTGTGTGAGACTCTCTGTGTGAGTCTCTCTGTGTGAGTCTGTGTGTGCGTGAGACTCTCTTTGTTAGTCTGTGTGAGTCTGTGTGTGAGTCTCTCTGTATGAGTCTGTGTCTGTGTGTTAGTCTCTCTGTCCGAGTCTGTGTGAGTCTGTGTATGAGACTCTCTGTGTGAGTCTGTGTGTGTGTGAGCCTCTCTGTGTAAGTCTCTCGGTATGAGTCTGTTTGTTAGTCTCCCTGTGTGAGTCTGTGTGTGAGTCTCTGTGTGAGTCTGTGTGTGTAAGCCTCTCTGTGTGAGTCCGTGTTTGGGTCTGTGTGTGTGTGAGACTCTCTGTATGAGTCTGTATGTGTGTGAGACTCTCTGTGTGAGTCTCTCTGTGTGAGTCAGTGTGTGAGTCTCTCTGTGTGAACCTGTGTGTGACTCTGTGTGAGTCAGTGTGTGTGTGTGAGAGACTCTCTGTGTGAGTCTGTATGTGTGAGACTCTCTGTGTGAGTCTCTCTGTGTGAGTCTGTGTGTGCGTGAGACTCTCTTTGTTAGTCTGTGTGAGTCTGTGTGTGAGTCTCTCTGTATGGGTCTGTGTCTGTGTGTTAGTCTCTCTGTCCGAGTCTGTGTGAGTCTGTGTATGAGACTCTCTGTGTGAGTCTGTGTGTGTGTGAGGCTCTCTGTGTGAGTCTGTGTGTGTTTGAGCCTCTCTCTGTGAGTCTGTGTATGTGTGAGTCTCTCGGTATGAGTATGTGTGTTAGACTCCCTGTGTGAGTCTGTGTGTGAGTCTCTCTATGTGAGTCTGTGTGTGTAAGCCTCTCTGGGTGAGTCTCTGTGTGTGTGAGCCTCTCTGTGTGAGTCTGTGTGTGTGTGAGACTCTCTTTGTGAGTCTGTGTGAGTCTGTGTGTGAGTCTCTCTGTGTGAGTTTATGTGTGAGCCTCTCTGTGTGAGTCTGTGTGTGTGTGAGTCTCTCTTTGTCAGTCTGTGTGTGTGTGTGTGTGAGTCTCTCTGTATGAGTCTGTGTCTGTGTGTTAGTCTCTCTGTCCGAGTCTGTGTGAGTCTGTGTATGAGACTCTCTGCGTGAGTCTGTGTGTGTGTGAGACTCTCTGTGTGAGTCTGTGTGTGCGTGAGACTCTGTGTGAGTTTGTGTGTGTGTGAGCCTCTCTGTGTAAGTCTCTCGGTATGAGTCTGTGTGTTAGTCTCCCTGTGTGAGTCTGTGTGTGAGTCTCTGTGTGAGTCTGTGTGTGTAAGCCTCTCTGTGTGAGTCTGTGTGTGTATGTGAGACTCTGTGTGAGTCTGTCTGTGTGAGTCTGTGTGTGCGTGAAACTTTCTTTGTGAGTCTGTGTGTGAGTCTGTGTGAGTTTATGTGCGAGTCTCTCTGTGTGAGTTTATGTGTGAGTCTCTCTGTGTGAGTGTGTCTGTGTGAGTCTCTCTGTATGAGTCTGTGTTAGTCTCTCTGTGCGCGTCTGTGTGAGTCTGTATAAAAGTCTCTCTGTGTGAGTCTGTGAGTGTGAGTCTCTGTGTGAGTCTGTGTGTATGTGAGTCTCTCTGTGTGAGTCTTTGTGTGTGTAAGTCTCTGTGTGAGTCTGTGTGTATGTGAGTCTGTGTGTATGTGAGTCTGTGTATGAGACTTTCTGTGAGTCTATGTGTGAGTTTCTGTGTGAGTCTGTGTGTGGGTGTGAGTCGCTTGTGTGAGTCTGTGTGTATGTGATTCTCTGTGTGTGTGTGAGACTCTCTGTATGAGTCTGTGTGTCTCTCTCTGTGTGAGTCTGTGTGTGAGTCTCTGTGTGTGAGTCTGTGAGTCTCTCTGTGTGAGTCTCTGTGTGTGTGTGAGAGTCTCTGTGTGAGTATCTGTGTTAATCTTTCTGTGTGAGTCTGTGTATGATACTCTGTGTGAGTCCGTGTTTGGGTCTGTGTGTGTGTGAGACTCTCTGTATGAGTCTGTATGTGTGTGAGACTCTCTGTGTGAGTCTCTCTGTGTGAGTCAGTGTGTGAGTCTCTCTGTGTGAACCTGTGTGTGACTCTGTGTGAGTCAGTGTGTGTGTGTGAGAGACTCTCTGTGTGAGTCTGTATGTGTGAGACTCTCTGTGTGAGTCTCTCTGTGTGAGTCTGTGTGTGCGTGAGACTCTCTTTGTTAGTCTGTGTGAGTCTGTGTGTGAGTCTCTCTGTATGGGTCTGTGTCTGTGTGTTAGTCTCTCTGTCCGAGTCTGTGTGAGTCTGTGTATGAGACTCTCTGTGTGAGTCTGTGTGTGTGTGAGGCTCTCTGTGTGAGTCTGTGTGTGTGTGTGAGCCTCTCTCTGTGAGTCTGTGTATGTGTGAGTCTCTCGGTATGAGTATGTGTGTTAGTCTCCCTGTGTGAGTCTGTGTGTGAGTCTCTCTATGTGAGTCTGTGTGTGTAAGCCTCTCTGGGTGAGTCTCTGTGTGTGTGAGCCTCTCTGTGTGAGTCTGTGTGTGTGTGAGACTCTCTTTGTGAGTCTGTGTGAGTCTGTGTGTGAGTCTCTCTGTGTGAGTTTATGTGTGAGCCTCTCTGTGTGAGTCTGTGTGTGTGTGAGTCTCTCTTTGTCAGTCTGTGTGTGTGTGTGAGTCTCTCTGTATGAGTATGTGTCTGTGTGTTAGTCTCTCTGTCCGAGTCTGTGTGAGTCTGTGTATGAGACTCTCTGTGTGAGTCTGTGTGTGTGTGAGACTCTCTGTGTGAGTCTGTGTGTGCGTGAGACTCTGTGTGAGTTTGTGTGTGTGTGAGCCTCTCTGTGTAAGTCTCTCGGTATGAGTCTGTGTGTTAGTCTCCCTGTGTGAGTCTGTGTGTGAGTCTCTGTGTGAGTCTGTGTGTGTAAGCCTCTCTGTGTGAGTCTGTGTGTGTAAGCCTCTCTGTGTGAGTCTGTGTGTGTGTGTGAGACTCTGTGTGAGTCTGTCTGTGTGAGTCTGTGTGTGCGTGAAACTTTCTTTGTGAGTCCGTGTGTGAGTCTGTTTGAGTTTATGTGTGAGTCTCTCTGTGTGAGTCTCTGTGTGTGTGTGAGACTCTCTGTGTGAGTCTCTCTGTGTGAGTCTGTGTGTGAGTCTCTCTGTGTGAACCTGTGTGTGTGACTCTGTGTGAGTCTGTGTGTGTGTGTGAGACTCTCTGTGTGAGTCTGTATGTGTGTGTGAGACTCTCTGTGTGAGTCTCTCTGTGTGAGTCTGTGTGTGCGTGAGACTCTCTTTGTTAGTCTGTGTGAGTCTGTGTGTGAGTCTCTCTGTATGAGTCTGTGTCTGTGTGTTAGTCTCTCTGTCCGAGTCTGTGTGAGTCTGTGTATGAGACTCTCTGTGTGAGTCTGTGTGTGTGTGAGCCTCTCTGTGTAAGTCTCTCGGTATGAGTCTGTTTGTTAGTCTCCCTGTGTGAGTCTGTGTGTGAGTCTCTGTGTGAGTCTGTGTGTGTAAGCCTCTCTGTGTGAGTCCGTGTTTGGGTCTGTGTGTGTGTGAGACTCTCTGTATGAGTCTGTATGTGTGTGAGACTCTCTGTGTGAGTCTCTCTGTGTGAGTCAGTGTGTGAGTCTCTCTGTGTGAACCTGTGTGTGACTCTGTGTGAGTCAGTGTGTGTGTGTGAGAGACTCTCTGTGTGAGTCTGTATGTGTGAGACTCTCTGTGTGAGTCTCTCTGTGTGAGTCTGTGTGTGCGTGAGACTCTCTTTGTTAGTCTGTGTGAGTCTGTGTGTGAGTCTCTCTGTATGGGTCTGTGTCTGTGTGTTAGTCTCTCTGTCCGAGTCTGTGTGAGTCTGTGTATGAGACTCTCTGTGTGAGTCTGTGTGTGTGTGAGGCTCTCTGTGTGAGTCTGTGTGTGTTTGAGCCTCTCTCTGTGAGTCTGTGTATGTGTGAGTCTCTCGGTATGAGTATGTGTGTTAGTCTCCCTGTGTGAGTCTGTGTGTGAGTCTCTCTATGTGAGTCTGTGTGTGTAAGCCTCTCTGGGTGAGTCTCTGTGTGTGTGAGCCTCTCTGTGTGAGTCTGTGTGTGTGTGAGACTCTCTTTGTGAGTCTGTGTGAGTCTGTGTGTGAGTCTCTCTGTGTGAGTTTATGTGTGAGCCTCTCTGTGTGAGTCTGTGTGTGTGTGAGTCTCTTTTTGTCAGTCTGTGTGTGTGAGTCTCTCTGTATGAGTCTGTGTCTGTGTGTTAGTCTCTCTGTCCGAGTCTGTGTGAGTCTGTGTATGAGACTCTCTGTGTGAGTCTGTGTGTGTGTGAGACTCTCTGTGTGAGTCTGTGTGTGCGTGAGACTCTGTGTGAGTTTGTGTGTGTGTGAGCCTCTCTGTGTAAGTCTCTCGGTATGAGTCTGTGTGTTAGTCTCCCTGTGTGAGTCTGTGTGTGAGTCTCTGTGTGAGTCTGTGTGTGTAAGCCTCTGTGTGTGAGTCTGTGTGTGTATGTGAGACTCTGTGTGAGTCTGTCTGTGTGAGTCTGTGTGTGCGTGAAACTTTCTTTGTGAGTCTGTGTGTGAGTCTGTGTGAGTTTATGTGCGAGTCTCTCTGTGTGAGTTTATGTGTGAGTCTCTCTGTGTGAGTGTGTCTGTGTGAGTCTCTCTGTATGAGTCTGTGTTAGTCTCTCTGTGCGCGTCTGTGTGAGTCTGTATAAAAGTCTCTCTGTGTGAGTCTGTGAGTGTGAGTCTATGTGTGAGTCTGTGTGTATGTGAGTCTCTCTGTGTGAGTCTTTGTGTGTGTAAGTCTCTGTGTGAGTCTGTGTGTATGTGAGTCTGTGTGTATGTGAGTCTGTGTATGAGACTTTCTGTGAGTCTATGTGTGAGTTTCTGTGTGAGTCTGTGTGTGGGTGTGAGTCGCTTGTGTGAGTCTGTGTGTATGTGATTCTCTGTGTGTGTGTGAGACTCTCTGTATGAGTCTGTGTGTCTCTCTCTGTGTAAGTCTGTGTGTGAGTCTCTCTGTGTGAGTCTGTGAGTCTCTCTGTGTGAGTCTCTGTGTGTGTGTGAGAGTCTCTGTGTGAGTATCTGTGTTAATCTTTCTGTGTGAGTCTGTGTATGATACTCTGTGTGAGTCCGTGTTTGGGTCTGTGTGTGTGTGAGACTCTCTGTATGAGTCTGTATGTGTGTGAGACTCTCTGTGTGAGTCTCTCTGTGTGAGTCTGTGTGTGTGTGTGAGACTGTCCGGCAAAACAACCTCCTACCTCCTCGTGGTGCCGGACGGGCAACACTGTCGTGGGCAGTGCTGTGGGGGGAGGGCCCAATGCCCATTGGCCTCTCCCCTCATGGCGTCTGTGACCACCACAGTGGCTAAACGGGGGCTCTGGACGGGTGCGAGGGGCTGGTAACCCCTCCACCTTCAATTAACCACCACTAAACTACGAATTAAACATAAACCTGTAATTAATAAGCTTGTGCCGGAGGCCCCGGGGGGTCAGGCTTTTATGACGTCTCCTGGCCAAACCCCATTTGGCGGAGCCAGGAGATTGAATTTTCACCCTCGGGGCTCCTCCAGAAACAACGAAAAACCATTGCGGATGGCCACGTGGAATGTTCGAACGCTCACTGCGGAGGAGAGGCTGCCACTCCTCTGTCGGGAGCTGGACCGGTACCGCCTGGATCTCTGTGGCATTCAGGAGGTCCGGTGGACCGGTTCTGGCTCCTGCCACCATGAGGGGTGGACAGTCCTCTACTCGGGGCAGGAGACTGCCAAACAACAGGGTGTGGCTCTTCTTCTGAACAAAAGAATGAAGGGGGCGTGGGAGCGTGGCGGTGAGGTGTGGGAAGCTGTAAGCCCCAGGATACTTTGGGCTCGCCTTCCCATCAACCAGAGGCGAGGAGTGGTGGTCGTGGTTACTTATGCCCCCACCGAAGACGAACATCCGTGGAGGGATGCAGGCAAAGCCGATGAGTCAGACGCTTTCTATGACCTCCTGTCACAGGTGCTGGCTAAAGTGGCCACTCGGGAAAGAGTCATCTTGTTGGGTGACTTCAATGCCCGAGTTGGTCATGATGCTGGCACCTGGTCTGGAGTGATTGGAAGGCATGGGCCAGATCAGCTCAATAACAACGGTAGGAGGCTGCTAGATTTTTGTGCAGCCCATGGGCTTGTAATTACCAACACGCTCTTCCGGCATCGGCGCATCCACACAACATCATGGATGCATGCCGGGTCCAAGCAAGAACATCTGCTGGACTACATAGTGACGGACCAGCGGATGCGAGCCCATGTCCTTGACACCAGGACCTACCGTGGAGCTGATCTGCCCTCTGACCATCGACTAGTCATCTGTAAGATGCGCCTGCCTTTTTTCCACTCCGGTGGTGGGTGTACACCCAGGACCCCATTCCAACCAAAAGTGGCCTGGTCTCAGCTAGCTGATGAAAGTTGCAAGCGAGAATTTCATCATTGCTTGCAGCTGGGGTTGGCATCGTCCCCCACTCCACCTGATGTCGAGGGTAAATGGTCGAGGTTTAAGACTGTGACTCATGCAGCTGCAATGGCTGCTTTGGGTACGCGGTCCAGACCTCCCCAGAAACCCTGGCTGACGGAGGAGGTGTTCAGGTTAATTTAGAAAAAGCGACAGGCCCACTCTCATCGCCTACAGCATCCCACGTCAGAGAATGAGGAGGTTTACCGCAGCCTTCGCTCGGAGGTTCGGAGAGCCGTAAGGCGCTGTAAGGATGGGTGGTGGTCGCGGGTTGCTGAGGAGATGGAGTCTGCCTCAGTGGCCCGCGATCACAAATCACTATTTAACTCCATCAAAAAAGTAACCTGCAGCGCCACACCTATTACCATCATTAGAGGAAAAAACGGTGATCCAATCTCCGACCCCAGGAACAGGTTTGCAGATTTGCTGAGCATTTCTGTGAGGTCCTGGGGGAGGGAAAATCTCTCAGCCAGGAAAACATCATGGCACAAAGTGGGGATAAACCTGCTGAGGCTGCGGTGCCTCAAATATTGGAAGAGGTCACCCCCTGTGAGTGGCTGGCTGAGGTACCAGCTGTTGAGGAAGTACTGAGGGCGATCCGGAGTCTGAGACCAGGGAAGGCACCGGGCAGAGATGATCTCCCAAGCGAAATGCTGAGGGAGGGTGGCGTTTGTGCACAGACTGCCCTATATGACATCATAACAACAGTCTGGACCACTGGACGGGTTCCGCAGGACTGGAAGGATGCCCTGGTGGTCCCCCTCTTTAAGAAGGGGGACCGTACCGACTGTAACAACTACAGGGGCATCTCACTCCTCAGTGTGCCGGGTAAGGTCCTGGCAAGGATTATTCAACATCGCCTTGCTAGGCACGCTGAGGAGAGGCTTGCGGAGCCCCAATGCGGTTTCAGGAAAGGGCGGTCCTGCACAGATGCCATATTTTCTGTCCGTCTGCTACAGCAGAGGTGTAGGGAATTCCAAAAAGACCTACATCTCTGCTTTATTGACCTGGTCAAGGCCTATGATACCATCAGTAGGACTGGGCTCTGGGTTGTTCTTCGTGCTTTCGGAGTCCCTGACCCTCTGCTCACGATAATTAAGGACCTTCATGATGGTGAGCGGGCCCGGGTAAAACTACGTGGCCGGGAGTCGGAGCCTTTCCCTGTACACCTTGGGGTGCGACAGGGATGTCCTCTGGCTCCCACATTATTTAACATCTATTTCGACTGCGTAGTTCGTGAAGCCTTCAATAGCTGTACCGGGGGAATTACCATTTGGTACAGATATAATGGGAGGCTGATCGACGCCCGGGTGCGATCAAGGGATGGCTCCCTATTGGTCAACCACGTTATGTATGCCGATGATTTGGTAATAGCTGCTCATTCAGAAGAGGAGTTGGAGACGCTGCTGCTGAGACTGGAGTGTGCCACTAAGAGGTGGGGCCTTACCATCAGCCCCACCAAAACTAAGCACCTGCCTGGGTATTTTGTACCATCGGCCACTCCACCCCCACAACTCCCAATCGGTGATGGGGCAGTTGTGGAGAGAGTGGAGAGTTTCCCATACCTGGGCAGTGTGCTTATGACCGGCTCCAGTTTATCAGCAGAGGTCTCACTCCGAATCAGTCGAGCGGCAATATCTTTTCATCGGTTGCGTAACGCTGTGTGGAAGCTACCTGGTCTGTCGCTCCGCACGAAGCTTCAGGTCTTCTAGGCCACGGTCATTCCCTCCCTTCTCTACGCTTGCGAAACGTGGACCCCCCTAGTGGAGCATCTTCGCCGGTTGGAAACATTTAGGCTGGCCTGCCTACGATCCATCCTGGGTTTAACCAGGCTGGATTGTGTGAGGAGCTCACAAGTCCTTGAAAGATCTGGGCAAAGTCCCATCAGTGAGCTCCTCCGGCAGGCAAGGCTGCGTTGGCTGGGTCATGTAGCCCGCATGCCCAGCCACCGCATGCCTAAACAGCTTTTGTTCGGCCGGATCGAGGGGGCTAAACGGGCGCGGTACGGGCTAGAGAAGAGATGGAGTGATGTGGTACAGGAGGATGTGGAGCTGAGTGGACTTGCCGATGACTGGTACCAGCGGTGTCAAGATCGGCCTCAGTGGAGGAGGCTCGTGAAGGACGCTACTGGGCAGTTGGAGGCAGTCGCCCTCCAACAACAACGGAGGGCGGAGGAGCGACGCTCACAACAACGAGCGGAGCGCCGGGTGGCTAAAGCACAGCAAGTTGGCACAGTAGGGGGCACAGGTGGTGCATCAGCCAGTCATCTCGGTCATCTCGGTCAGTCGACCCGTGGCACCTGGGTCTGCCCCGTGACCTCCTGCCAGCGGGCGTTCGACACTTCACATGGCCTCAGGGTGCACATGGCCTGGCACAAGCGTCGTGGTGACGTCACCGCCACTTAGTGGCGAATGGCGGTTGTTGTTGTGAGACTGTGTGAGTCTGTGTGTGTGAGACTCTCTGTGTGAGTTTGTGTGTATGTGAGACTCTCTGTGTGAGTCTGTGTGTGTGTGAGTCTCTCTGTGTGAGTTTGTGTGTATGTGAGACTCTCTGTGTGAGTTTGTGTTTGTGCCTCTCTGTGTGAGTCTGTATGAATCTGTGTGTGAGTCCCTCTGTGTGAGTCTGTGTGTTAGTCTCTCTGTGCGAGTCTGTGTTTGTGTCTCTCTGTGTGAGTCTGTATGAATCTGCGTGTGAGTCCCTCTGTGTGAGTCTGTGTGTGTGAGACTGTCTGTGTGTGAGATTCTGTGAGTCTGTGTGTGTGTGTGAGACTCTCTGTGTGAGTCTGTGTGAGTCTCTGTGTGTCAGACTTCGTGAGTGTGTGTGTGAGACTCTCTGTGTGTGTGTGAGCCTCTGTGTGAGTCTGCGTGTGTGTCTCTGTGTGTGTGTGAGGCTCTCTGTTTGAGTGTGTGTGTGTGAGTCTCTTGTGTGTGACTCTCTGTATGAGTGTGTGTGAGTCTCTCTGTGTGAGTCTCGCTGCGTGAGTCTGTGTGTGTGTGACTCTCTGTGTGGGTCTGTGTGTGAGACTCTCTGTGTGGGTCTGTGTGTGAGTCTCTTTGTGTGAGTCTGTGTGTGTGTGAGCCTCTCTGTGTGAGACTCTCTGTGTGAGTCTGTTTGTGTGAACCTCTGTGTGAGACTCTCTGTGTGAGTGTTACACTTTCTGTGTGAGTCTGTGTATATGAGACTCTCTGTGTGAGTCTGTGTGTTAGTCTCTCTGTGTCAGTCTGTGTGTGAGTCTCTCTGTGAGTGTGTGTGAGTCTCTCTGTGTGAGTCTGTGTGAGACTGTGTGTGAGTCTCTGTGTGAGTCTGTGTGTGCGTGAGACTCTCTTTGTGAGTCTGTGTGAATCTGTGTGTGAGTCTCTCTGTGTGAGTCTGTGTGTTAGTCTCTCTGTGCGAGTCTGTGTGAGTCTGTGTATGAGACTCTCTGTGTGAGTTTATGTGTGAGTCTCTCTGTGTGAATCTGTGTGTGAGTCCCTCTGTGAGTCTGTGTGTGTGTGAGACTCTATGTGTGAGTCTGTGTGAGACTCTCTGTGCGAGTCTGTGTGTGTCTCTCTGTATGAGTCTGTGTGTGTGAGACAATCTATGTGAGTCTGTGTGTGGCTCTCTGTGTGAGTCTGTGTGTGCGTGAGACTCTTTTTGTGAGTCTGTGTGAGTCTGTGTGTGAGACTGTGTGAGTCTGTGTCTCTCTCTGTGTGAGTCTATGTGTGATACTCTATGTGTGAGTCTGTGTGTGAGTCTCTCTGTGTGAGTTTCTCTGTGTAAGTCTGTGTTTGTGTGAGCCTCTCTGTGTGAGTCTGTGTGTGTGTGAGACTATCTGTGTGAGTCTGTGTGAGGCTCTCTGTGTGAGCAAAACAAAAGATGAACTCGGCAACTTGTGGCTTCTGCTGATGCAGCTCCCTATCGATGTGCCTGTCACGGGGGCAGATTCCCGGAGTCTGCCGCGTGCAGAACTGATTTGCATGATCTGTATCCTTGCGTATAGGTGAAATTCTCTCCCCTCTGTCCGCCTTCTCACAAAAGACCAGAATTCCTTTGATTTCGCTCTTTGCTTGTGGGGTGCAGTTGTTTATCCGGTGTCCGTGTGTGTTTTATTAAACAGATGTTCCAAATTGCCCCCAAGTGCGTTCTTCCAGTCCTCCAACCCTCTGTAGTAATTAATTTGGAAAGAGGGGGGGGGGTTCCCCCTGTCCGGTTGCGTTCTCCCTCTTCCTTCATGGTCGGGGTGTTACATTTTGTCTCTCTCAAAGAGGGGCGCTGTGGCCTTTGAAGTCGTGTTCTCTCGTACCGGTTGGAAGTTAAAAAATAAAAAAAATCCTCTTATAGCTTGATACTGTATGTCTGTACCACTTTTTGCAGTGTTGACTCTGTAAGTGACTCAAAGTATGTTTGGATCAGTGTTAACAGTACTTCCATTGTGGTTTGGAATTCCTTCATGGTGTTTGATATCTCAAGTGGAGGCGCTCTCCCTGCATGTGACGTATTGCTACCACGTGCTTCTGGAAGACAAAGGCGGTTGGGAAGCTCTCTCTATGGAACGCATTATCTTGGTCATGTTGTCTGTTCGGTTCTCGTGGCGCCTGTTGTTTGTACATGCTTTTGAGGCGGTCTTTGAAGCTGTGTAGAGATTTCCCCAGAATCTCATGAACAACCCCCCTCTCCCCTTTCTGCACCGTTTTTTTAGAATTACCTTTTATGGCTACTTCCTTGCCTGGTGTGGCTTGTGGAAGGCAGCTGCTGTGAGGGGTGAGGGTGGTTGTTAAAAAATGTTGTGCCTCATGCTACACCCCGATAGATTATTAAAAATATATTGGCAGAATTATTCTTAATATCAATTTTGGAAAAAGGCCTATATATACACTCACATGCCCTTTTGATTGCACTCTCATGCTCACATATCCTTTGGATTGCACTTCTCGTGCTCACATGCCCTTTGGATTGCACTCTCATCGTGCTATTCTCTAATTAACACTGCTGTTGTGCAGGGATGATACTCTTATGCGGCGATGGAAGCTCATCGTGCTAATTTCCCTCCCTAATCTCTTTCTCCCTAATCTCCCTAATTAAAACAACTGTCGTGCATGTGTCCGTGGATGGAATTCCTTTCCAGCTCAGACCCTGCTTGCTTGCCCATCGCCACATATGTAATGCGGGCGTAAACGGCCTCGTGGATATGACGTTACGGGGGGAGGGGTTAGGTCACGTGGGGGAGAGGGGTAAGCTCTTAAGGGCGGTAACCGGAAGAGACGGGAAGAGTGGGAGAATAAAGACAGGAGGCCACGCAGGGCAGAGGGTGGAGAGTGGCGCGATCGCCACGCGGTGGAACTCGGCACCGTCGGCCAGCGGTGTCCGGGCACGGGTGCAACGGAGAGCAGCTGTGGGGCTGCAGCGAGGGCAGCTGAGAGACTGCACAAGGGGGGAAAAGGCTACGTGAGCGACGCCTGCAGCGGAGCTGCATCGGGAGCGGGGAAAAGCCTACGTGAGCGACGGCAGCTGTCAAGCTGCCAAGCGGAGGGCTCTGAGCGAGGGCCGTGTGGGGCAAAGTTGTAAGAACCCAAATAAAGGACAACGGAGACAGACAACGTGGAAGAGTCCTTTATTACACTGGTGTCAAAAGTGAAACGGCATGTCAAAACAGCTCAGAAGAAAGAATATTCCTGCACCATCGTCTGCTACATCATCCGACGACGACGACTTTCCTCAGGAGGTGGACCTGCCGGAGGAGAACCGAGCGGGAACGAGTACGGGTCCGGGAGTACAAGATGTCGCCGTGTCGGTGGACCCGTCCGCGCCGGAGGACATGGACTTACGATGGAGGCGGATGGCGGCGTAGCTGGAGACCTTGAAAACCGTGCTGGCGCAATTGTGCGACCTCGTCATGCCGGCGATGGCGTCGGTGAGGCCCGGTGGGGATCCGCAGGCCTCGGCCTTGCCTGCGCTGCCAGCGCCATCTGCCACGCGGCACGAAGACGCTATCTTGGGCGTGGCAGGGGAAGAACGGCGGGAAGCCGCCATCTTGCGCTCTCCGCGGCGGGGAGCCGCCATCTTGGACACGTTGCGATGTGACGCCATTTTGAATATGCCGCGTGATGAGTCACCTGCTGAGGACGGCGCAGCAAGGAGTCGCAGCCGTCATCTGACAACTGTTAAGGAATTCTCCATCGGTGGTGATTGGAGTGCTTTCGCCTGCAGATTTTTGGCGGCGGTGCGCTCCGCCAGGTGGACTGACGCAGAGACCCTGGAGGTTCTACCAACTCTTCTCGACGATGAGTCGGTGCGATTCTTCCGTTCTATAAAGGACGAGAAAAAGAAAACGTTGAGAGGAGTTTTCGACGAGATGGCGGATGCATACGAGCCGCCGGATGATGCTCACCGCCGGTTTGTTCAACGCCAGCGAGCACCCGAGGAGTCGCCGGTGGCATACAGGGGTGCTGTCTTGGAGTTAGCCATGGCCGCATACCCGGAGATGGAGCCTGACCTACTCGAACCCCTCATTTTGGGCAAAATGCTCGAGCTGTCCCGGGATTTGGGGATCCCTATGCCGGTGTGTGGCCACGAAAAGCTGACATCCCGGGCGGCCGCAAAGTGTCTTGATGCCCAGTTTAACCTACGCCGCTGGAAGCAAGTCACGGCGTGGACGGGGGGGCCCATCATCGAGGGAGGTGCCGTGGGTTGGGATCCCAAGAAGGCGGTGTACGTTCCTGACGGGGGGGGCCCCTAGGTCCGCCCCAGCAGGAGGCCTCGACAGCAGACGTGCCGCGGAAGGATCCTCCAGGACAGGCAAGTCGGTGCGCACCAGACACCCGGCAAGGCTTGACACCTCATTCATCACCATTGTCGCGCGATCCGGGTGTTGTTAATAACGGGAGGCCATCGATTGGGCCATGTCGCTCAGTAACGCAGTGGCGTAAATTGGCACGGCGGGTCGTCGCGGCTGCTACTGGTTCGTCCACTGTACCGGGTTCTATACAGGGGGTGGACGTGCGCATTTTAGTGGACTCCGGGGCGTCCGCGACCATTATATCGGATGTAATTTTCCATCTGTTGGGCATCTCACCAGAGGCCGTGCGTCCGGTTTACGATTCCTGCGTTGCGGCGAACGGGGGTAGTATGGGCATTGTGGGCCAGGTGGACGCCAATATATCTATCGGGGGAGTGTCGGCCTCGGGAATTGTGTTAATTTCGAGGTCCCTTGCGGTTCCGTGTTTGTTGGGAACTGATTTTCTGGCCAAAATGCCCATTCTAATTAGAATTAATGAGAACTGTATCGAATTACCGGGGGGTCGTAAAGTTACATTTCTGCCGTCGCCCTGGGGGCGACCTGTTCCGGTCGGCCAGGTGCAGGCGCTGTCCGAGGTATCTGTTGACATTCCACCGGACTCACAGATGCTTATCCCTTTGCGGTATCGGAAACCTGTACCTGGTCGAGAGGGAGCCACTGGAGTTTTATTATCGCCGTCCGCTACTATAACGGGCGGATCGGCGCTCGTAGGGGCACAGACTATTATCCGGCCGGACCAGCAGCCATTTTTGCAAGTGCTTAAAGGGAGTACGGAAAATGTGTGTGTGCCGGCTGGAACGGTTGTGGCACACGCCACCACAGCGTTTACGGCCCAGGACTATCTGGGCCGCCGGGAGATGGTTGCCGGTGTTTCGGCCTATGCGGCCCCTGATAATCGCTGGATAGCCGAATTGTGCGGAGACAATTCTTCCCTTTCCGGGGAACAACGGTTCGCGCTTCGCGCGCTATTGTTGAATTATTAGGATGTGTTTATCTCCGACGATCTGGACTTGGGACGCACCTCCCTGCTTTCTCATCATATTGACACGGGGGACGCTGCTCCTATTCGGTTGAACTCGCATCGGATGAGTCCGGCGGAGAGAGATCATGTTCGAGGGGCAGTGGACGACATGTTGGCTGCGGACATAATCTCTCCATCTAATAGCCCATGGGGTGCGCCTGTTGTTTTGGTCAAGAAGAAAGACGGGAAGTTGCGATTTTGTGTGGATTTTCGGAAATTGAATAAAGTGTCCGTGGCAGATGCGTACCCCCTGCCGCGTATGGACAATTCCCTCGATGCCTTGTCGGGGGCGAAGTTCTTTTCGACGCTGGATCTCTCTTCGGGATTCTGGCAGCTTCCCCTCGATGAGTCCTCGTGGGAAAAGAATGCTTTCCGTACGCCGCAGGGGTTATTTAAATTTAATTGTCTTCCGATGGGGTTGAATGCTGCCCCCGCCACATTTCAGAGGTTGATGGAACTGGAATTAACGGGGTTGCAGTGGGAGACATGTCTGATATATTTAGATGATGTTATCGTCTTCAGCCGCACATTTGACGAACATTTACTGAGGTTGGAGGCGGTGTTCGCCAGGATGCGTTCCGCAAAATTGAAATTTAAACCTAGGAAATGTCACCTACTGCAGCGGTCCGTGCGCTATTTGGGACATATCGCTAGTGCGGACGGGGTTGCCACGGATCCGAACAAGACGGCGTGCGTCCGTGATTGGCCAACCCCGGCCACGGTGGGGGATGTGCGTCGGTTTTTGGGGTTTGCCTCATATTATCGTAGGTTTGTTCCCAATTTTGCAACGATCGCGAGGCCTCTGCACCTCCTTACGGGTAAAGGACGAACATTTGATTGGGGACCGCCGGAGGAGGCGGCGTTTCAAGGCCTGCGCGATCGGTTGGCTACGGCGCCGACGTTGAATTATCCAGATTTTGATCACCCCTTCATTCTGGATACGGACGCGAGTGACACGGGCATTGGGGCCGTGTTGTCGCAGTCCAAAGGCGGTGTGGAGCGCGTGGTGGCGTACGGTAGCCGGGTTTTGTCTCTCGCAGAAGCCCGCTACTGCGTCACTCGCCGGGAACTTTTGGCTATTGTTTACTTTCTCCGCCAATTTCGACCGTATCTCTACGGCCGTTCGTTTATTGTGCGCACGGATCATGCGGCCTTGCAGTATGCCCTGAAGGTGGACCAACCATCCGGCCAGCTGGCGCGGTGGTTGGACACGCTGCAGGAATTTTCCTTCCAAATTCATCATCGGAAGGGGGTGCGTCACGCGAATGCGGACACGCTCTCTAGGTTGCCGCAGCGATCCCCTTGCGCGTGCGCGTCGGGGACGCATAGATGTGCGCCGATCCAGCAGCCCCCTCAGCCTGTTACGTTGGTGGTGGAGGTGCCTGAGGCTCCAGTGGGGCCGGGACCGGCTGATGGGGTTTTGAACCTTCCAAGGGCTGTATGGATTCGTGAACAAATGCTGGACGATTCATTGGGGACCCTGCGGAGTCGGGCTGCGAAGGAAAGCGGGGGACCGGGTTCTGGGGGAACGCCGGGAACAGCTCTCCGCGATGGACTGCTGATGTGGAGGGAAGGGTTACAGGAACGCTGGCGTCTTGTTGTACCGGCATCTTTGCGGTACGAATTGATTAGGACTCTGCATTGTGACACGCTATTACATCTGGGGGTGCAGAAGACCCTATTGACGTTGCAGCGAGATTACTTTTGGCACGGCATGACGACAGATGTCGTCGGGCACGTTCGCGCGTGTCCCGAGTGTGCCCGGCGGAAGCCGCCTAAACACCCATATGTACCACCAATACAGTCTATTCAGGTGTCTCGAGTTAATGAGCTGGTGGCGTTAGATATTTTGGGACCCTTCCCGCCATCCGCTAAAGGAAATAAATACTTGCTGGTTGGGGTGGAGTACCTCTCCCGCTGGCCGATGGCCTGGCCCTTGCCCGACCAGTCGGCGGCGTCCATTACGGACGCCTTTCTATTCGGGTACGTTATGGGCAAGGGGGCGCCGGAGAGGCTCCTCACGGACCAAGACCAAAATTTTTCTTCCAAATTGTTGGGGGAAGTGTGCGCGGCTCTGGGAACTAAAAAGATCCGGACATCTCCCTACCACCCGCAGACGGATGGTATGGTCGAACGGCTGAATCGGACTTTGTCCGCCATGCTGTCACACGGTGAATGAAAAACAAGCGGATTGGGATTTGCATATCCCTGGGGTGCTCTCGGCATACCGCATGACGCCGCATGCGTCTACAGGATATTCGCCGTTTTTCCTTATGTACGGTCGCGAAAACGTGCCGCCGATGGATGTGCAGCTGGGAACAGGAGTGAGGGGACCTACTAAGCCTCTTCCTGATTACATTCAAGACACCGTTCGCCGCGTCACTGAGGCGCGGGAAAGGGCCCGCATGGCTACGGCCAAAGCCCAAGCCCGGAACGAACGGTGCGCTCAACGCTCTAAGGGGAAGTGCCCCTGGAAGGTGGGGGACATGGCCTAGCTGCATTGCCCACAGGTGCGGCCAGGGACCTCCCCTAAATTACATAAACCATGGCAAGGGCCTGTTCGGCTCATCGAGGTTCCCAACCTACAGTCTGAACGCGTTCGGTTCGGATCTCGGCGTTGGTACGTTCACACGTCTCGCTTGAAACCATATGTGGCCCCTCAAACAGATGCGTCATCTCCTGATGTTGCCTTGCCGGTGTCTGTTGCTGCCGACGCACCCTTTCCTGTGCCTGTTGACCCTGCAAGAGCGCCTGTCGGGGTGGGCCTACCACGGCTGCAGGGACGCCGAGCCCCGCCGCCCTTCCGACCCAGCCGCGGATACGATTGCGGGACACCCCGGACTCTGGCCCTTCGGGGAAACGGGACCGTGGCGTTGGCGGGCCTCCAATAGCGACAGGAAGTCTTGATCCTGTCGCTCTTAAAACCCCGTCGCGTCTTCGGTCTGCAGGGGGGCCGCCGCCCGTCCGGGACGGGCTGGCGACCCGCGCGTGGTCGAAGTCCCTTACTTTTCGTTGATTGATACTGTTCTTGTTCCTGTTGTTATTGTTATATTTATTGTATGCTTCGTTGTCCTTGCATTTCTGATGGTTGTTGGTCGCTCGCATTACTTGTTGTTGTTGTTCAGCCGAGGACGGCTGGAATTTTCTCCATGGGGGAGGGTGGTGTAATGCGGGCGTAAACGGCCTCGCGGATATGACGTTACGGGGGGAGGGGTTAGGTCACGTGGGGGAGAGGGGTAAGCCCTTAAGGGCGGTAACCGGAAGAGACGGGAAGACAGTGGGAGAATAAAGACAGGAGGCCACGCAAGGCAGAGGGTGGAGAGTGGCGCGATCGCCACGCGGTGGAACTCGGCACCGTCGGCCAGCGGTGTCCGGGCACGGGTGCAACGGAGAGCAGCTGTGGGGCTGCAGCGAGGGCAGCTGAGAGACTGCACAAGGGGGGGAAAGGCTACGTGAGCGACGCCTGCAGCGGAGCTGCATCGGGAGCGGGGAAAAGGCTACGTGAGCGACAGCAGCTGCTAAGCTGCCAAGCGGAGGGCTCTGAGCGAGGGCCGTGTGGGGCAAAGTTGTAAGAACCCAAATAAAGGACAACGGAGACAGACAACGTGGAAGAGTCATTTATTACACATATATAACCTTGATGTAACAGCTCTCTCGCTGGTTCAGCAGTTCCACTGCTGGATAATTTTTTCCGCCCGAGGACAACCGCTTGTTGCGATCGAAACGGCGTGATATATTATTTTAATTTCGTTTTATTTTTCTACCTACGTGACTTTATTGAAAGAACCAAAGAATATGGATTCCTGCAGTCACGAAAGCTTCAAATCAAGAATGTTCTACCATGTTAAATACAACTTGTACGTTAAATGTATAGAATGGGGAAAAACATTATGTAGCGAGATAAAAATGGCGGGCGGCTCAAGCCCTCTGCCTCCCCACTGGGGGCTGGGATAAACCATGTGACCTGGTACAAGACGGCGTTGCATATGTAGGGGTGTTACGGGAGGGCAAACAAACACACAAGGGGTGTTTGCGCCTGCACGCGTAAGGGTGCCTACATCCACGTCCGCAACGGTTAGCCCTAGGGGGCTGTAACGGTGCTGTGATCCCACCCCTCGGGGGGGAGTTGCTATATAAGGCGGGGAGCCGGTGAGCTCGGGGTCGAGTATTACAGCTTAACCAGCGAAGAGTGAAGACCAGCAGGATAGGCCCTAGGACTCCCCTGGCTCGCTGTCCTTCTAAGGACCGACCAGGGCAAGCCAGCGGCGCGGCTCTGAGAGCCCAGAGCCGATGCTCTTGTAAGAGCCGATGCTCTTGTAAGAGCCGATGCTCTTGTAAGAGCCGATGCTCTTGTAAGAGCCGATGCTCTTGTAAGAGCCGGTCTGGTTGGCTAAGGGTGCCTAGATCCTAGCTTGGCCAGAGCGGGATCAGCTAGCCTCCCCTAGCTCTCTAGTGGAGGACCTGGGAGCAGACTAGCCGGGCTAGCGCTAAGGGTGTCTCCCTATTAGACGGGTGAAGAGGCCGTTACCCCTTCAAGTATTGTGTTCTGCTCTTTGGTTGAATAAATAAGTGTGCCTCCGACTACGTCGTCTACGTCTCCTTGAACTCACTACATATATGGTCTTTTGCGGCAGCAGCATCATAATCGCGAACAGTATAGTTAGAGTATCTGTACAGGGCTTCTTTATGATAAGAATCATAATATGTATTTATCCTGCAGGAAACCGATGAGCTATGAAGCTCTTTTTCACAGATGTCCAGTAAGGCCAGAGGAGCAAGTTGCAACAACAAAGGCAAACTGTAAATGTCAACCATGAATGGTCGAGCCACAGGAAGATGCAATTGGTAAACTGTACCTCAATAACTTTTGCGCAAAGTCAAATCCTCAGTGGGATAACCCGTGATAGGCAAGCGTTTTGGTGCATTTGAAACACGACATACAATAAAATGTTAGAAAAAGCTGAAAACGTAAATGAAAATAAAATTTAAGTAAATGCAGTTGAAAAATCTATTTGAATGAGAGAAAACCGAAAGGTACAGTAACTCCTCACATAACACATGGTGTGCACACGTGTTTTCGCTTTTAACACAACGCGGAACATGCACCGTTATAACACAGTATTTGACCGGTTGACAACTACTTCCTTGAGCTATGTGGCTGAGTAACGCGGAATGATACGCTGCTTCTGTCCACCTAAAGGGTCGGGTCCTAGAGTCAATGAGAACATAGGTGGTAGAATGGCGATGCTATGGAGGTGAACATTCTTCGGTGGTTCCAAAACTTTGGGGCAGCTAGATTCAATGAAAGCTCAACTCTGGCTGGATGATGTCTACAGTTGCTTGCATTCTTGTAATGAGAGAAGCCTGTGAATAAGGTAAACGCTAAGGAGATTTTGTGTCACTTTCCTGGTTACAGATATTCTCAAACTTCACTTCAAATGGGCAACACCCTCCTACTCTGCTCTGTCCAAAATCTTCACTCATGATTCCTCCACAAACTCCTGGAGGTTACCTCGCTCTCCCTCAGTCCGAATGCTCCTCCTGCTTCACCCTGCTTCCATCCACCTGGAGGTTGGGTCTTGGAGTAAAATCTTCACATTCCACCTTCACTCCTGGCCATGTTTTAAAACTGGGGTCGTCTTCTGGTTCTTGTTCCATGCGAGATGGGCTTTGACTTTCACTTCTCGATTCCACCTCCTTCTCCTCATGGATCTTCTCATGCCTCTTTCGGCCTTCGGAGTCTGCAAATGCTTTATCACACACAGTGCACTGAAAGGGCTTCTCATCCATGTGTGTTCTGTGATGAATACGAAGCAATCCTGAATCTTTAAATGCTTTCTCACATATGGTGCATTTGAAGGGTTTTTCACCAGTATGTGTTTTCTGATGTCTATCAAGATTCGATAACCATGAAAATGTCTTTCCACACACAGTGCACTTGAAGGGCTTCTCTCCTGTGTGTATTCTATGATGAATACGAAGAGATCTTGAATCTTTAAATGTCTTCTCACATACAGTGCACACAAAAGGTTTCTCGCCTGTGTGTGTTCTCTGATGATCCTGAAGAGTTCCTGACCGTGTAAATGACTTCTCACAAACAGTGCACTTGAAGGGCTTCTCACCAGTATGTGTTTTCTGATGGCTGTTTAGATATGATGACCGTGAAAATGTCTTCCCACACACAGTGCACTTAAAAGGCTTCTCACCTGTGTGTGTTCTCTGGTGAATATGAAGAGATCCCGATTCTTTGAATGCCTTCTCACATACAGTGCATTTGAAGGGTTTTTCCTCACTGTGGGTTTTCTGATGGCTGTCAAGATGTGATGACCGTGTAAATGCCTTCCCACACACAGTGCACCTGAAGGGCTTCTCACCAGTATGTGTTTTGTAATGGCCGTCAAGGTGTGATGACTGTGTAAATGTCTTCCCACACACACTGCATTTGAAGGGCTTCTCACCAGTGTGTGTTTTCTGATGGATGTCAAGATTCGATAACCATGTAAATGTCTTCCCACACACAGTGCACTTGAAGGGCTTCTCGCCTGTGTGTGTTTTCCGATGGCTGTCAAGATTCGATAACCATGTAAACGTCTTCCCGCACACAGTGCAAATGAAAGGCTTCTCGCCTGTGTGTGTTCTCTGGTGTATTTTAAGATATGGCGATTGCGCAAATGCCTTCCCACACACAGTGCACTTGAAGGGCTTCTCTCCAGTGTGAGTTCTGTGATGGTTCTTCAAGTTGCTCATCTGATCCGTGCTGTATGGACACTGGAAGCATTTGTGCCTTTTAATTGCAGCCTGTGCCGAGTCTCCCAGCTCCATGTGATTGATCTGCAGATATATACATACGTATTACACACAATATATAGGCTGACCTCACTTAGCGTGACCCCATAGAGTGCCGATTCCTTATAAACACTCTTTGCCCTAAAGATTTTTGGCACAAAGAAAATTTAGAAAGCACTTACAAGTATGAACACGCAGAAGCGCTGGCTGAGAAAACGTTCTCGCCCCCATCATTCACTCAGCCAACAAGAGGGACGCACGCTCTGAGCCAACCAGATAGACCCCACCTCCCCGTCATTTGATCATCACAATTCGTGGTCATGATTACATTTCATATTATTACAGGCAATCGTCATGCTAAAATAACTAGAACACCTCATAATGATTATAAAACGGTCGTTTAAAAATGTTGACCTTCAACCATTTATACATGACACTCTCCATTTTGACTGGGATATGGTGAGCATAATCCACGTTTTTGAAAGTGCTTGGACATACTTTGGGCACCAATCCCTAAATATAATTTACAAACATGTGCCCTGATCGTCCACCATGGTTTGATCAGCATATTTCTGAATTAATAACAACCCGAGACATAGCCTGGAATAATGCAAAAACATCAAATAAACTCCCAGATTGGATTACATATGGAACACTAATAAATATATGTACTCGACAAGTAACACTCAACATTTTCATACAGTCATCAAACCATTCTAAATTCACAAAAAAACAAGATTCTTCAAGCAAGCATTCAATCCAATTGAAAACAAAGGAAAGTGAAATGTTCCTACAAAAAGCTATCGCTGGATGGCAAAGAACTTGTTCACAAAACAAGACATTGTTAAAAGGATTTAAATCTCATTTTGGATTAACAGAGTATATCTTTGAAAAAACACATCAGAGTAAAATCTCTATTCTTTAATCGGTTACTAAAATATTAAAAAATATTAAAATGACAAACTACTATCCAAAAAGTGAAAATGTACTGTAGACAGGAGAAAAGCAGACGGTAAAGTCTGGTTTTCAAAAGGCTTACTCCATCACCACTGCAGTAACCTCTATAAAGGCCGATACTGCTGCGTGATATTTCTCAACCTATCAAAAGCCTTTGATACTGTTGACTATGATATTCTATTCACAAGACTTTGTCAAATCAAATTTTCAGACGGACTTTTCTCAAAAATTACATAGTGATAATATATCTGACACAAATATTCAAATAACAAAGGGTGTTCCACAAGATTCCGTGCTGGGTAAAATTATGTTCTGATATTTAAACAATCTTGAACTAAACTTGAATCCCTCGGAATTAAATCTCTTTGTTGATGACAGTATCATGCTTGCATCAGGTAAATCTCCAAACGAAGTCAAACAGAATCTACAACATTGCTAATAAATCGGAAAATAATTAAATTCATGCTCTTTCTTCAAACAGGCAAGTTTAATTATGTTCACCTATTACGGATATCAGAAACAACATCATTGAATAAAAGAAGTGCTTCAAAGACTTGGGTCTATTTATTGATTCAAAACTTACATTACAACCCCATATTGATCACATCTGAAAGAAAATCTAAAATAGGATTTTTATACTCATTGGTTCTTTCGGTAAAGTCACGTAGGTAGAAATAAAATAAAACAAATCACGACGTTTCTATCGCAACAGGATTTTTATATAGAAACAAACATATTTTCCCATTCGATTGCACCTGCAAATTATTGAAGCTATAATTCTAACACTTTTTGAGTACTGTGATGCTGCTTACAGATCAGCTAATAATGAAACGCCAAACAGACTAAACCCGCTTCATCATTCTGCTCTTCTATTTGCAATGGATGTGTAATGACAGTAGAGTCAACTTGCGGTGTGACCCTATTGTCATACCCAATAAGTCCATCAAATTGCCTTTTAACTGTCCCTATAACAAGAATTGGAATAGGTGACAAAGCCTTTGCAGTTGCAGCAGCAACGTTTTGCAATAACCTTATTTCGTCATTAACATCATAAATCTTCCTTCAAAAAGCAGAAGATTGGTGCTGGATACAAGAACATTGGAAAATGTGATTTGTAACTTTTATCCTTACCCATGTGTAATAGAGTTCACGACTCTTGGACGCCGGAGTTGGAGGCACACGGGTTTATTCACACAGCACGGTTGTGGCATACAACACTAGAGGGGGGTGTCGGCCCCCTCACCCGGCTAGCTGGGGATACACGCGCTAGCTACTTCCTAGCCTGCCTCCTAGTCCTCCTCTAACGGGCTAGGGGAGGCTATCTGGCCCGACACTGGTAAGTCGGGCCCGGTACCCTGAGTCCCAGACCAGCGCTGACAAGAGCACCGGCTCTGGATCTCGGGACCACGCCGCTGGCTCGGTCCTGTTCAGCCCTGATAAGGACGGCGAACCAGGGGAGTCCAGGGCTCTAGCTAAGACGTCTTCAGTCTTCACTGGTTAGCTTAACAAGAACCCCGAGCCCTCCGCTACATCCCCTTTTATACCCAACCCCCCGCTGAGGGGTGGGGCCCCCGGGGGATCATAACTCCGAATCAGCCCCCCCGGGGTACCTGGCGCGGACGTCGTAGAGAGCACCTCCCCGTGCACTCACGTAGCCCCGCCCACTGTGTTTGTTTGCCATAAGCTGCCATGCATAACGGGCTCTCTCTCTAACACCCCTACACATGTATTGATAGTTCAATTGTAATGTGCACTTTCATTGAGGGGCTGTGTTGTCTTGGTTTGGTCTGGGACTTTTTCTTTTACTAGCTTGCCCAACACTGCATTTGGTGTTGAAAAATCGCCACAAATTGATGTACTTATGCAAGCTGTACTTAGATTTGTTGAAATGTACTTACTTATCTTTCATATACGTTGCACTCCTATCGGTGTTTGTTGTTGTAATTTCTGCCCTGCCCCTACTGGAAATCTGTACAGACGGATCATAGGATTCTTCAAGTCTAAATAAAAATTCTGATTCTGAAAGTTATCGGTCAATCTGCCTCCTTTCCCAGTGCAAGGGCAGGTTCTGCCCACGTGCTGTTTAGCAGGTTGAACCCAAGGCTGTACAAATCACTAATCACAGCATTTAGGGTACACTCTCATCAAATGTTGCAGCCACTCAAATTTTTAAGACGATAAGAGTCGCCTAGATCTGGCCGTTTAGCCTGGTTCTGAGAAAGTGGGTCAGTGAGAGAGTGGGTGAGCGAGTGGGTGAGTGTGTGAGCAAATGAGTGGGTGGGTGAGTAGATGAGTTGGCAAGTGTGTGGGTGAGTGGGTGGGTTGGTGCGTGAGTCAGTAGGTAAATTTGCTGTTTAGACTATTTCTGAGCTAGTAGGTGAGTGAGTGGGTGAGCAAGTGGGTGGTTGAGTGATTGAGTGGGTGAGTGGTTGAGTGGGTTGGTGAGCAAGTAGGTGGGTGAGAGTGGGTGGGTGAGTGGGTGAGAGAGTGGGTGACCGAGTGGGTAAGCGAGTGGTTGAGTGGGTGAGCAGGTAGGTGGTTGAGTGGGTGAAAAAGTGAGTGGGTCAGCGAGTGGGTGGGGGAGTGGATAACTTGACCTCCCCCCACCATCTAGTTGCGGCCGTTTAGCCTGCAGGATCTGTGCATTTCGTGCTTTGCATACACGACAAGCAATCAGAATATTATTCATACTGGAAGAACCCGATGAGCTATAAGGTTCTTTTTCACAGATGCCCAGTCGGGATGGGTCAGAAAGTTACAACAATACAGAAACACGATACGAGTGCTATTAGCTTTTTTCTCAGAAGCAATCGGGCGACAACTGATAGCTCAATAAAGGGGCCTATCCTGTGTAAATCGATAGCAGCCAAAATAATCTGAACGCATCATGGGACCTCCTTTGCCAGTACCAAAATATGATAATAGGGTTTTCCCCTTTATTTCTGGCAACAAAACAGGTGTTAAGAGTTGTTAAAACACCAAACTGAAACCTTTTACAAGGAATCATGTCTGCATTAACCACAATACTTGTAGTCAGAATACAAAAAAACATACATATTCTGATAATATATGCATTGTCTTTGAAACGGATTGGTCCACACCAGAGACAGCTTTCTTTTGAGCCTCGTCTCAAACGACACCAAAATGCGTACAGCACAAAGACAATGCAATATCAGAGTAATGGGAGCTCGGGGCGAGCATCTACATCATGGGACCTCCTTTGCCAATACCAATATATGACAATAGGTTTTCCCCCTAATTTTGTTTGCATTCTGACCACAAGTATTGTGGTTAATGCAAACATGATTCCTTGTAAAAGGTTTCAGTTTGGTGTTTTCATTTAACACCTGTTTTGTTGCCAGAAAAAAGACGAAAACCTATTCTCTGAACACACGTTTCTAAATGTGGTGGGGAAAACCCGTACAAAAAATCCAGGCAACTACGAGAACATGGAAACTCCAAATATACAGCATACATCAAGCTCGGGCGCGAACCCACGACCTCCTCCATACCAGACGAGGAAGATAACATCACGCCAACGTGGCGCCTCTTTAATAAACACATGTTCAAATTGCAAACGCAGTGGAGGGATCTACGGATAAAATGTGCCACTTCACAAACGTACATTATTGTATTATTAATATTGCAGCTTTATTAATCACACCAACATGTATCATATGCTTTAAAGTGGATGTTAAAGATCGCTTTGAAATTTATATTTGACGGTCTTCGCCCCCTTTGCCGTACAACGTTGACATTTGCTTTTAGAAAACCTGTAATTGTATGGGATGCTTTGGTGTTGTCTGTCCTTGAAAAAATGCTTCTTAGCTCAATGGACTAAACTCGGGAAATAAACGTTTGAATCTTATTCTGAAAGTATATTGTCCACACGTTCCAATGCTAAAAAACTAGCCGAAAGTGACTCAATCGGGAATACGCGCAAAAACATCGCACCCACGACTGCAAAAAAAAGACTTGTCAGAAGACACAACTCGAGTATCGAGACTCGGTGAGGTAGTCAGCCAGGTTAAGACAATTTAAACAATTCAAGCAAATCAACCAGGCAACGCCAGGAGGCAAGCCCTGCATGGTTAGGCCCCATATCGTATTGTTGCAATGTCACAACCTGGACATCGATCCATAGCTGCTACTCAATTGATGCCCCTACGAGAGAAAGAACAAACCAAGTTTTACCTGGGTAAACAACTATAACAACCACGATGTCAACATCTCACCTCGGATCAAACCGAGTAACGAGAAAAGCGCTGCGGCTCCTGGAGTCTCGTGACGTCACGCGAAAACGCGTGCCAACGATTACATGACGTCACTGGTGAAGGACACCCTCTTACCGCATAAATTATTTTAATGATTTTTACGCCATGTATGGGCGTGGCTTTGCTCACAGGAATTTGCCAGTAATCGGAATCGGCAGTGAGCAAGCTGACATGACGTCACGCACCGATGGCGTCACGCTGAGTGGGGACGTCAGAGAGCGAGGAGAAAGATGCTGTGTTGTGTTTTTCGAGTCGAAGTTTATTTCGATTTCTTTCGCATTTCTCCTTTTATTTTACAGAGTTCCGTTGGGTGCGTGAGCTCAGCAGCAACAAAAACATGAATATTGTAATAAACAAGCACAATGCAAGGTCCTTAAGGGATATTGCACAGCTGAGTGTTGTGTGTGGTCTGTGTGTACACTGCCTAAACTGTGTGTGGAATGTGTGCGCCTGTGTGTAAGTGTATCTGTGTGGGAGCGGTAGTGTAGCATTTAGTGTGATGCGCTACGAACCCAGCCACCTGAGTTCGATTCTAGCTCACGGCCATCACCAGTGGCGATTATCTAACCAGGTCCTGGTACTCTACTTGGTCGATTGAGCCTTAAATACGTACCTGGTGCGATGTGTAAACATCGCTACGAGGGAGACAAAGGCGTCCGGGCGTGGCCACCTCGTGTGCGGTGCCACCCTTCATAGGTGCTCACAGACAGCACTTGCCCAACAGTCTTTTACAGGCTATATGGGGGATCTTTGTCTTGTGTGTGTCACATGCTGATTTTGGTTTTGATTCATCGTCCTATTGGACCTGGCAGTCATCCGAAAAAAATATCCAATGTGCTGAAATATGAAGCTCCAAAGCGTGCATTTATATATTCGTCAATTCTGGGGATAGGGTAGGTAAATTAAATTTTATTCAACCTTCATATAATCTACGCAAAATCGAGTGCTGCCATCTTTCTTTTTATCGAACACTACTAATGGACCCCAAGGGTTGGATGATGGTGAAATCACATCGGCCTTCAACATATCATTTACACATTGTTGGATTTTGGTTTAATCGGGTACACTTGTAGGGAAAACATTCTGCCTTAAAGAGCAGTGACACACCTGTTGAGATATGATGCTTGGCTAAATTGGTGCTCCCTAAATAAATAATCTCGTGATTTACTAAATATACCATAGTCAAAAGTTTATTTGTCCAAATTTTCCTTCTAAATATCTGAAAAGAATTATGCTCTGATATTAAATTATTTTCTTCACGAGGTCGATACCGACTAGTTTCCAATAAACTGTAATGGAATTGTAATTTACATCCGATTTACTATCTGTATTTTCAACCATGCTACTGTAGGGCACGACGTCCACCCCACCGCCCTCGCTAGGCAGGTGCGGCGCGACGTCTGGCCGTTCCGCTCCCTCCTCCACCGCGTCGGTTGGCTCCCGCCAGTCCCCCGCACTCACGCCCACTCTGAGGGACATACTCGTGCTCCTGGCTTTGGAGCCACACGGAGTTAGACCACACGCCCCGTGCACACCCAGCTATCGCTAACACAGGGGGGCACGAACGCTCTCACACCTGCGAGCGATTACCTCTTAACGCACGCGCACGCCGCGGCCTCACGTTCACTCTCGCCGCGCGTTCCCCCACGCAGTCGCTCTACACAGAAATCACTGACACCACACCTATGCTCTGTGATAACTTTTATTCTCGGCGCAAATCACGCAATACCCGGGGGAAATATTTTGCGAGAAGAGCCTAGCCTACTGCTGCCTAAGTCCCCAGTCACTCAAACGCCCTACCACGTACCTCGTAGCGTCGCACGGACGCTGCGGACGGCTCGAGAAGGCAGGACAGCAGTGGGGGGGGGGGGGGGGGAGCGGGAGTCTTGGCAGCCAAGATGTTGAATATCTCGTTCGAATGGCCTCAGGCTCCCCTTTTATCCCCCTGACTTCAAAAGCCCGGGGTCGTGTTGTACTGCGCGGCCAATCGTGCGCCTACCTGTGATTACAACCCGTTTTCCCCCCTTTTTGCCCTTACATGTATAACGGGCGTCTGTGACGCAGGAGAAGTTAATGGAGGCAACACGTATTTATTACAATTAAATGCAGTACAGCAGAGTAACGACTAACACTTGAAGAGGTATCGGCCTCTTCACCCAGTCTATTAGAGGAAGTGTTCTCCAGCTAACGCTCCCCGTGAACTCCCTACTTCCCTCTATCCCAGACCTTCCCCATATGTAGGCTAGCTAACCTGGCCCAGCTTCAGCGCAGGTTCCGACCTTCAGCCACACGAGTGTGGCCCTTACAAGGACATCAGACCTCGCTGCTCTGAGGTCGCCACTGGCTTGCCCTGCTCGGCTCTTACAAGAACAACAGAGTCAGGGTAGTTCCAGGTCTAGCTAGCTGGCTTTCAGTCTTCACTGGCTCTTCATCTTGATCTGTACCCAACGACTGCCACGAGCTCTCTCGCCTTATATACCAACATGCCCTCGAGGGGCGGGGCTGTGTGGGATCCCAGCCTCTCCTCCACACAGCCCTCCAGGGTGGTAACCGTTTGCGGACGTGGATGTAGACACCCCAGTGTAACTGCCCGTTTCTCCCCGTTATGTAACACCTCTACACATGGAGCGTCACAGCTGGTGCTTCTACGACCCATTGTCCGTCCGTACTAATGAATTAATTACTCACCCTTGTTAATCCGGAATAACGCTCGACTGGTGAATACACACCCTGCGAGTGTGTAATCGGTATGGGGGTTGGGGGAGGGGGGGTCATGGCACTGAAGGTATTGTGGTCTATGCAAACATGACTCCTCGTAAAAAAGGTGTCAGTTTTGTTGCCAGATAAGAGGGTAAAAAAACAATTCTCATATTTTTTACTGGCAAATGAGGTACCAATAGTGTAAACGCTTACCCCGAGCTTTCATACTCTGATGATGCATTGTCTTTGAGTGGTGCGCTTTTTAGCGTCATCTGGTCCAACCCATGTGAGACTAGGCTCTAAGGAAAGCTGTCTCGGGTGTGGACCAATCAACTTCAAGGACAGTGCATACATTATCAGAGTTATGTTTTTTGTTTGCATTATGACTGCAAGTATTGTGGTCCATGCAAACATGACTCCTCGTAAAAAAAGGTGTTAGTTTTGTTGCCAGATAAGAGGGTAAAAAAACAATTATCACCTCACTTCATGTCACTGTAGCACTGTATATAACTGACCTTCAATTTGTTCAAATTCACTGCTTTGATACTTTATTCTTTTCTGCTTTCGGTCGCTGGGATTTAAATACATTGGAATTCGATACAATATCTGGAAAATCACCGAGAAATGTCTATTTTACCATACTCTAATCGGCCAAGAATGTATTTTGTAACCGCGCATAACGTCACTCCACATGCTGCACCCCCCCCCCCCTGACATAAATATTCATGAGCGGGTGGATTTTTACACTCACGCAGAAGAGGGGGGGGGGGCATGTGGAGTGACGTTACACGCGTTGCACACAAACAGACATTGATGGCTCATTATAGTAGTAATAATATAGAAGCATAAATTAGACTTAGCTTGTCTCACTTTCAATAAAGAAACATCAAACTTAAAGCGAATTTTCGAAAAAATATTATTTCCGCTCTACTTTCTGCGTGAGTGTGAAAATCCACCCGTTCATGAATATTAATGATGGGGGGGTGCGGCATGTGGAGTGACGTCACGCGCGTTTCACACAAACATTCTTGGCTCATAGTACTAATGGTAACACTATGTAACACAATTTTAGTGTCTGGGTAGTCAGTGTTATTTAGTAATTGATTATGCCTAAAAAGTATAGAAAATGGCTATTATTCCCCACAAACTTTGCTTTTATGACCAGGACAGTGATATTTTGAAATTGACCTATTTTCAATGAGAAAACTGGCGAATTTGTGTCTTTTCGTTCACATAAAATCAGATATAAACAACATGAATAAAAGTTAACATGTCTTATATATTAAAGTCTCTGCGTGCGTGCACTTGCGAGGGATTTGGCTCTCAAACGGTGGCCTATAAGTCGAAAAATGTTTGACGGGCAGCACGCCCTAAGGCCCGCGGTGGGAATAGGCTATTCCGTTTCACCATCCGTAAACTTTAAATTAGTTACATTAGCGATTTAGTGTCATTATTATTTTAATTATTTACTTATTGGGCGAGCTCGACCGTACCAACTGACGACAATTTTTGCGTGGGGGGGGCGGACCCTGCCAAGTGATGTGCGTGTAGGTCCATGTGTGTGTCTGTCTTTTTGGATTGGACAACGCCCGATGTGTGTGTGTACGTCGAAGTGTTTGTGTGTGTGTCAGTACAAGTGTGCGTGTCAGTCCATTTTTGTGCATATCAGTCGCTGTGTGTGTGTTAATCCATGTGTGTGTGTTAGTCGATGTGTGTGCATGCCTTCATCTGAGTGTGTAAGTCAATGTGCGTTTGTGTCTATGTGTGCCAGTCGATGTGTGTGTGTACGTCGATGTGTATGTGTGTGTCAGTCCATATATGTGTGTGTGTCAGTCCATACATGTGTTGTGTGGTAGAAAAGGACGCTGAAGCCGGTCGTGTAGAGGCTGACGCCAAACTGTTTATTCAGGGCTTACGCCTAATTCGGGGGAAGGGGTTAACACAAGGGTTATTAACTAATCTCCCCAGGGGAAAGGTACTGAGAGTTCCCTACACCCTACCAGGCTATCAGGCTCTTCCCACAGCACTGACCGAGGGTTCAGCCAACTCGGCCAGCCGGGTAAAGCAGCCCTTTAGCCTGGCTCTCTACCCTCTATCCCGGAGCCCCCGACTTCCCTAACACTCACTCCTCTGACCCATAGCGAAGCCCCCGTCCACATCACGGGTCTTCCCTCAAATACCCCGGGGGGAATGACGTCACTTTACCCTGACGGCATTCCACCGAGGCGAGTGTGACCTGACGTCAGCACTCCACTCCTCAACACATGTGTAAGATGAGAGTTCACCGACGAGCGCCGATCAGTGGATAGGCACCAACGCTTGGGCCATCACCCAATCAGAGGGATGGGCCGAGGTTAGGGGCGGAGCTCAAAAGGCTCTGGGGAAGTAACCATCTCGAAGGTTCGTGAGGGGGCGTGGCTGTAGGTGGAGATTAGTGACGGAGGCCAGGGGATATAAGGGGAAGCGGAAGATAACTCGGGGTCAGTGTGTGGAGTCAGAGAGCGGGACCACGTTGCTCGCCTCCGGGACGCCAGCGGCCACGTGGCGGGCTGGGGGCTTCCTCCCACCGCACCGCCTGTCAGCGGCGCGCGGGAGCGGGAGAGGTTGAGAGAGAGCAGGCGCGAGTAACCACCCAGCCGCGCGGAACGGAGTGCAGCCGTGTCAGAGAGAGAGAGCAGAGCTGTCCAGCTGTGGGAAAGAAATAATAAAGATGAAGACACAAGCCCAGATCGTCGTCGCAGTGGTTTATTTAACTTGTGTGTGTAAGTCAATACATGTGTGTCACTCGATGTGTGTGTGTAAATCAATGCGTGTGTGTGAGTCGATATGTGCGTGTTAATCGATGTGTGTGTATCTAAAGTAGATGTCTGTGTGTCACAGTCCATATGTGTATGTGTGTGTAGGCCAATGTGTGTGTCAGTCTATATATGTGTGTGTAAGTCCATGTGTGTGTGTCTTAGGCGATATGCGTGACCAGCTAGTTGTGCCTCAGGCTTGCTCCATCTAGCCCGGCCCTCTAGCTGCTACCGTAGGCGCACACCAGGCTCAACATCCCTGGTGAGTCGGTACAGTCAGCAGGTTGCCAACACCGAACCCCGGGCGGCAGTTAACTAACCCGGAAAACTCAGCTTGTCTGAGCCTGGGCGTGTGGAACCCCTGGTGGAGGAAATTCCACCAAAACGGGTCTTTGGACCTTCCACTGCAACCAGGACCATCTCCAGTCGTCTTGACTACGTCTTGCCACTGGGTACAGATGCGGCTGGTCGAGAGAGTGAGGTTGAATGCTGCGCAAATCACCCTCACTTAAATCCAAGTTCTCTGCGCAACTCATGGCACTTTTTTACCATCGTCATTATCCAAGTCCTGTAGCGATGGGTGAGCGACGAAGCAGGCACGGATATGCTGGAAGCTGTAGCCGCAAACCTGCACGCAGGCGGCTCAGGATATTGGTCGTTCCCTCACTGGACCGAAGCAGAAGTGAAGTCCGGCAGCACCCTGAGTGACTGAGCAGCCCTATTCAGGATCGCACTGCTCACCTCCGTAGTGAGGAAAGGGTTAGAAAAGGTACCCTAAACAGTCTGCTTCAAAATATCCTGGCCAGCCTACCGCAGCTGGCGGGATCCCATACTTGCGGTCGAAAAACAAAAAGAAAAACAAATAAAATGAAAAAGACCAAAGTGATACCACTCACTGTTGGCGCCTGGAATGTGCGCACTTTGATGGACACATCTGGATCAAAAATACCTGAGAGACGCACTGCCCTCGTGGGCAGAGAGCTAGCCAGATACAATGTGGATGTTGCTGTCCTTAGTGAGACCCGACTGGCCGATACTGGACAAGTGACTGAAGTGGGTGCAGGTTACACATTCTTCTGGAGCGGACGAGGCCAGGAGGAGAGACGTGATGCTGGTGTTGGTTTTGCAGTAAAAAACCACCTGGTCAACCAACTGGCAAGCCAACCCAAGGGGATAAACGACCATTTAATGACCTTACAGCTCCACCTATTGGGTAAAAAGGCGGCCACCATCATCAGTGCCTATGCCCCTACCATGACCAACTCTGACGAGATCAAAACCAAGTTTTATAATGACCTGGAAGTCATTATTGCTGCCACAGCCAGCTCGGACAAACTCCTGATACTGGGTGATTTCAACGCCAGAGTTGGAAGTGACCATCAATCATGGAATGGAGTCATAGGTGCACATGGCATTGGAAAATGTAACAGCAACGGTCTCCTACTGCTGAAAACATGCTCTGAATTTGACCTGCTCATCACCAACACGATATTCCAACTACCAAAGCGCAAGAAAACTTCATGGAAGCATCCTCGTTCACACCACTGGCACTTGATTGACTACGTCATCATGAGGAGGAGCGACCGGCACGATGTCAGGGTGACCAAGGCAATGTGTGGTGCTGAATGTTGGACTGACCATCGTCTCATCATCTCCAAACTTAACATCCGGATTAAGCCTCCCAGACGCCCACAAGGAAAAAGACATGTCAAGCGTCTTAACATCACTCGCCTACAACAGGAACACACCAGACTAACCTTTGTTGAGGCTCTAGACCATCACCTGGAGTCTCTAAGCTTCGAGCATACAGACGCTGAGGCAGACTGGACTGCTCTCAAGACCGTGCTGCATTCTACAGCCCTTGAATCACTTGGTGTTCCATTACGTACACATCAAGATTGGTTTGATGAGAACGATGCAGAAATCCGAGCACTCCTTGACGAAAAACACCGCCTGCATAAAGCATATCTGAATGACAGCAGCTCAAGTTTAAAGAAAACTGCCTTCCTCAACATTCGCAGGATTGTCCAGCAGACGCCTGGCTGTGCGCAAAAGCTGAGGAGATTCAATCCTACGCTGACAGTAACAACACCAAGTGCCTCTATTATGCACTCAAGCAGGTCCATGGTCCGCAACACTCAGGAACTTCACCTCTCCTGAATTCAGATGGAACAACACTCCTCACGGAGAAGGACAAAATACTTGCAAGGTGGGTCGAACACTACAGCACGGTCCTCAACCGGCCATCATGCAAAAATGAGGAGGCAATTGCGAGACTGCCTCAAGTTGAAATAAACCAGTCCCTGGCGGTTCTACCATCCATTGAGGAAACCAGCAAAGCCATAACACTCCTCTCATCAGGCAAAGCTCCAGGGTCCGATGCCATTCCAGCAGAAATCTACAAGGCTGGAGGGCCTCGCTTAGTCGAGAAACTGACCGACCTCTTCCAGTCTCTGTGGAAATTAGAAGCCGTTCCCAAGGAGTTCAAGGATACTACTATAATCAATCTATATAAAAGGAAAGGCAATCGGCAGGACTGTGACAACCATAGAGGCATCTTCATACTATCAGTCGCTGGCAAAATCTTGGCACGAATCCTTCTGAACCGCCTAATTGTCCACTTAGACCAGGGTCTGCTACCTGAGAGTCAGTGTGGTTTCAGAAAAGATCGCGGAACCACTGACATGGTATTTACTGCCCGGCAGTTACAGGAGAAATGCCAAGAACAAAATGTTGATCTATATATGGCTTTCGTTGATCTAACAAAAGCATTCGACACAGTCAGCCGGGAGGGCCTATGGAAAATCATGGCCAAGTATGGGTGTCCAGACAAGTTCATTGGCATCGTGCGCAATCTCCATGATGGCATGATGGCCAGCGTCAGAGACCAGCAATAACTCTCTGATCCGTTCCCAATCACAAACGGGTGAAGCAAGGCTGCGTTTTAGCGCCAACGCTCTTCAGCATGGTGTTTTCTGCCATGCTGCAAGACTCATTCCAGAACCACAACACTGGGATTAACTTCATCTACCGTTTTGACGGTGGGCTATTCAAACTGCGGAGGATGCAAGCCAAAACTAGAGTGGAGGAAGTCACTGTTCGAGAACTTTTGTTTGCTGATGACTGTGCTCTGGCTGATGGCTCAAATAAAGATCTACGGGACAGTATGGACCACCTCTCCTCAGCTTGCAACAACTTCGGCCTAACAATCAGCACAAAGAAGACTGAAGTCCTATACCAACCTGCTCCTGGGAAACCCTACACTGAGCCAACCATCCTTGTGAATGGGCAAAAGCTGTCAGCCGTTGACAAGTTTATTTACCTTGGTAGTACACTGTCTCGCGCTGTGCACATAGATGATGAAGTTAACATCAGGATTGTCAAGGCCAGTGCAGCCTTTGGACGTCTACGTGACTCGGTATGGGAAAGGACTGGCATCAAGCAGGAGACAAAACTGAAGGTCTACCGGGCTGTTGTCTTACCAACTCTTCTGTATGGGTGCGAAGCCTGGACAGTTTACCAGCGCCATGCCAAGAAATTGAATCATCTCCACTTGAGCTATCTGAGGAAACTGCTGAGGATCAAGTGGCAAGACAGAATCCCTGACACGGAAGTCCTCAGCAAGGCAAATATCCCCAGCATCTACACCTTGCTTGCGAAGGAACAGCTTAGATGGACTGGCCACGTGACCAGAATGCCCTACGCGAGACTTCCAAAACAAGTCTTCTTTGGTGAGCTGAAGAATGGCAAGCGAGCACAAGGTGGCCCCAAAAAGCGCTACAAGGACACCCTTAAAGCTTCTTTGAAGAGCTTTGGATTCGACCTGAAAAGCTGGGAATCCCTAGCACAGGGCCAACCTGCCTGGAGAAGAAAAGTACAGGACGGTGCAGTCCTCTGTGAGAGTAGGAGAAGCTCCTGTGCTATCTTGAAGAGGCAGCAGCGCAAATCTACCAAGGAAGGACGTGTGGCTGCACCTCAGAGCTCTACATCCTCCCTGACCTGTCTAGTGTGCCACAGAGAATTCCGGGCTCGGATTGGCCTCTTCAGCCATCTGCGCACTCATCAAAACCCAACAAAATGACAAACGTGCCATGGTCATCATCAACTTTGATGGACGAACAAGAAGAAGAAGATGTGTGTGTAAGTACATACAGTGAGGGAAAAAAGTATTTGATCCCCTGCTGATTTTGTACGTTTGCCCACTGACAAAGAAATGATCAGTCTATAATTTTAATGGTAGGTTTATTTGAACAGTGAGAGAGAATAACAACAACAAAATCCAGAAAAACGCATGTCAAAAATGTTATAAATTGATTTGCATTTTAACGAGGGAAATAAATATTTGACCCCCTCTCAATCAGAAAAATGTCTGGCTCCCAGGTGTCTTTTATACAGGTAACGAGCTGAGATTAGGAGCACACTCTTCATGTTTTCGGAGTCCCTCACCCTTTGCTCATGATCCTTAAGGACCTTCATATGATGGTGAGCGGCCCCATGTCAAACTACGTGGCCGTCAGTCAGAGCCATTCCCTTGACCCCTTGGGTTGCGACAGGGATGTCCTTTGGCTACCACATTATTTAACATATCTTTTGACCACGTAGTTCGTGAAGCATTCAATGGCTGTACCGGAGGAATTACCATATGGTACAGATAAAATGGGAGGCTGATCGATGCCAGGGTGCGGTCAAGGGATGGCTCCCTATTGCTCAACCATGTTATGTATGCCGATGCTCTGGTGATTTCTGCTCACTCAGAGGAGGAGTTAGAGGCACTGCTGCTGAACCTCGAGCGTGCCACTAAGAGGTGGGGCCTTACCATCAGCCCCATAAAAACTAAGCACCTGCCTGAGTATTTTGCCCTATCGGACAATGCACCCCCACAAATCACAATTGGTGATGCGGCAGTTGTGGAGAGATTGGAGAGATTCCAATACTTGGCCAGTGTGCTCATGACCGGTTCTGGTTTAACAGCAGAGGTCTCACTCCAAATCAGTCGAGCACCATTATTCATCGGCTGCGTTATGCTGTGGGGAAGCTACCTGGTCTCTCGCTCCACATGAAGCTCCAGGTCTTCTCGGCCACGGTAATTTCCTCCCTTCTCTACGCTTGCAAACGTGCACCCCCCTAATGGAACATCTTCGCCGGTTAGAAACATTTAGGCTGGCCTGCTAACGATCCATCCTGGGTTTAACCATATGTGTGTGTGTGCATCTAAGTCGATGTGTTTCTATGTTTGTGGGTCGATGTCTATGTGTAAGTCCACGTGTGTGTCTGCCTTTTTCGCCCGGGCGAGCGGTACTTACCGCTAGTTTATACTAAAGTAATATAAAATTACGACAAAAATTTGAGAAGCGAGTACTTTTTCGAAATTTACGATTATACTGTAAATCACTTTCACGAATCAGCCCCCAAATGTAGTCTCCCATCATGTTCTCGTTATACTGTCCTTGGTAGCAGCATTCAAAGTCCAGTATATCCTGGTGGAAGCGCTCGCCTTGCTCCTCCGAGTCCGCTTCCATGTTCTCCTTGAATTTATCAACATGAGCATCAAGGATATGGACTTTGAGGGACATCCTACAGCCCTTGGGTCTTTCGGTAAAGTCACGTAGATAGGTTCAAAGAAAATAACAAAAATAACAAAAACTACGACGTTTCAATCACAACACAAGCGTTCGTCATCAGGAAGAAAAAATACTGCCTCAGCAGCTGCCCCCCTCTTTGTTCTTCCTGATGATGAATGCTTGTGTTGCGATCAAAACGTCATAGGTTTTGTTATTTTTTGTTATTTTATTTGAACCAATCTACGTGACTTTACCGAAAGACCCAAAAATATAAATTTCTGCAGTCCCGAAAGCTTTAAATCAAGATCCTACAGCCCATTGTGCCATAGTTCTACACCAGAGTCTCAACGAGCTCCACATAGTTTTCGACCTTGTGATTGCCCAGGAAGCCACGAACCACTGCGACAAAGCTGTTCCAAGCCGCTTTCTCCTGACTAATGAGCTTCTTGGGGAATTAACTGCACTCCAGGATCTTCTTTATCTGAGGTCCGACGAAGACACCGGCTTTGACCTTTGCCTCAGACAGCTTAGAAAAGAAGTCTTGAAGGTATTTGAAGGCTGCCGACTCCTTCTCTACAGCTCTGACAAATTGCAGTGGTGGCATCAGCACCTTCTGGGGGTCCACCAGTGGCTTCCACTTGATGTTGTTCCTCCCCACAGAGAACTCAGTCTATTGTAGTCAGTCCTGCCTGTGGTAGTGCACCTTGGTGTCCCTGCTGTCCCAAAGGCAAAGATAGCAGGGAAACTTGGTAAAACCGCCTTGGAAACCCATTAGGAATGCCACCATTTTGAAGTCTCCGATGACCTCCCAGCCGTACTCATCATACTTTAAGGCGTCCAGCAAGGTCTTGATCCTGTTGTAATCCTCTTTGAGGTGCACCGAGTGAGGCAGGGGAAGAGACGGGTACTTGTTACCATTATGGAGCAGCATGGCTTTGATGCTCCTGGATGAACTGTCAATTAAGAGGCGCCACTCATTCTGGTTACAGACGATTCCGATTGCCTCGAACAGACTGGTCACATTGTGGCAGAAGCAGAGCCCATCTTGACGGGTCAAGAAGCTGCAAAAAGGTTGGTGACGCTTCCTCTGATTTGCGACTTGCACACTTTCATCCAACAAGTTCCACTGCTTGAGCCTGGACGTCAAAAGCTTGGCATTAGACTTGGTGAGACCAAGATCTCTGATAAAGTCGTTGAGGTATTTTTGGTTGGGGTAGTATGGGTTTCTCTCCTCAGCTGTACCTCTGAAATTGTCATCTGCATATACGTCTTCATCGCTCTCTTCTAAAGACGGCTGCTCTCTCTCCGGAGGAGTGGGTATGGGTAGCTCATGGCAGTGTGGCATCCGGGCAATGGATGAAGGAAGGTCCGGATACGTGATAGAAGGTGCATTTTTGCCAGTCCGACGTTTGGAAGGGTCCACCATGCAGAAGTAGTAGTTGATGGAGTGGTCAGTGGGTTCCCGCCAAATTCTTGAGATAGCGAACTTCATGGCTTTCTTTTCCCCTCTGTACCATCCTACAAAAATACATTTATTTCACCTATGACTAATGTGTAAGAAATTCTCGCAACATTTTTCATATATGATATATATTTTTTAATAACATTGAAAATTGTAAAACATTTGAAAATTAAAAACTTTTACAACTTAAAAAAATTGAACAAATTTTATAACATAAAATTCCGAGTAACAATTGTCCATCTTACCTTCCAAAGTTGTTTTGCATTGCTCGCAGCTGAAATTAGGTGCTCAGGGTTTGTCTTGATCCCCGACAGGCATGCCGAAATATTCCTTGTAGGCCTCACACATCTTATCAGATGCTTCCACAGAGTCCTTTTTCGTTCTTGTCTTGATAAATTGGCCGCAGACATAGCAAAATGCATCTGCCGGATGCCATCTCAAAAAAATATCGATATGTATCCACTTAGGCAGCTGGAACTAAACTGAACTGGTGGGTGTAAGGCCCCTGTATTTATACTACTATTTATATTATACTGGAAAGTTATAGAATGTTCTAGAAGTTACTCCAAATTTACTCAGCACTGAACATATCTGGAATGTTCTGGAAAATAGGTACATTTCAAAATATCACTGTCCTGGTCACAAAAGCAAAGTTTGTGGGGAATAATAGCCCGACTCTGCTATCGCGGCTTCGCGAGCTTCACGAAGCCTTTCTAGTGCAAGCCTGAGGGAGGCCGAGCACGAAACAGCTTTAGCAAGGAGAGCCACCACTTGGTCCTCAATAAGTGGCTCAGGGTCTCTCGCGTACATCACAAAGAAGGGGGACAGCCCGGTCGATGCATGTGGTGCCTAGCGATATGCCCCTAGGAACCCCGGGATGTGCAAGTCCCAGTCCGTCTGATCATCATTTACAAAATGGCACAACATTGCGGACAGCGTGCGGTTAAGCCTCTGGACTTGTCCATCACACTGCGGGTGGTATGGTGACATTCGAATTTTCTTAATGCCCATGATATCACAGACATTTCGCAACAGTTTAGCCAAACAATTCAGACCCCTGGGGGGCCCTTGTTCAATACATAGCTAATGGAGAAAGGTTTCTGCTATGGTCGCAGCCGTTTGGTCTGGTATCGGCCATGCTACGGGCCAGCGTATGCAATACTCCGTCCCCACGTGCAAACATTTATTTCCCATTGCTGTTTTCGGAAATGGATCCAGGATATCCAATGCTACTAGCTCGTTTAAACTCTACACTGCGATCGACTGCCGTAGAGGCTGTATGGGTTGGGGAGGTTTCCTTTTCGCACACTCCTGACAACAATTTACCCACTCGCGTACATCCTTCGACATCCCTGGCTGATAATATCGAGCCTGCAGCGTGAGCAATGTTTTTCGGTGTCCCAAGTGCATTAGTTGTTCCGCTTGCACTTCACGTAGCAACTGTTGCCGCAAGGGTTTCGACATCACTAGGCAATGATGCTGCATCTTCGCGTTCCACCTCATCAGAAGTCCTCCCCATGTGATAAATGGAGCCCCCTTTTCATCATTTGAGCACATTCAGCTGCTTGTGCAGCGAAGGACTGTAGTTTCATCTTCTTTTTGCAATCGGATCCATTCAGTCCTTATCAGCCCGAGGTCATGATATGCGTACAGTAGATGCTTTTCTATTTTTGCTGCATTTATCGACGTCACCTGTCTTGGCGAGTCAGGGAGAGTCGCTTTACACCGTGCTGCTCCCGTAGCACATGCACTTGGGTCTTTGCATGGCAATCTTGACAAGGCGTCAGCATTACAATGACGAGTATCCTTCCTATGTGTCACATCGTAAGAGTACTCCTGGAGTTTTTCGCCATTTGTCCCCAGGGTTTATCCATTTTAAGTGAGAATTGTATGCCATATGATCGATCCGCATGGTAAACCAGCAACCATATATGTAGGGCCGAAATAATCTGACAAAATTAACTACTGCCAAGAGTTTTCTACGAGTGATGCAATAGCATTGTTCAGCAGAGGAAAGGATGCAACTCCCGAATGCAATTGTAGTGGCCTAATAAGACGACGGAGAAGGTTGATGGAGGCAACACGTATTTATTACAGGTAACTTCAATTACAGCAGATTAGCGACCCTGACACTCGAAGAGGGAACGGCCTCTTCACCCGTTTTATTGGGGGAAGTGTTCCCCAGCTAATGCCTCACGTTAACAACCTACTTCCGCTACTCTAGACCTCCCTCCTGAGGAAGCTAGCTAACCTGGCCCAGCTTCGGCACAGGTTCCGACCACCAGCCACACGAGTCCGGCCCTTAGAAGGACATTGGCCCTCGCGGCTCTGGGGTCGCAACCACTGGCTTGCTCTGCCCGGCCTTCAAAAAGGCAGCGGGTCAGAGGAGTCCCAGGGTCTAGCTAGCTGGCCTTCAGTCTTCACTGGATCTTCGTCTTGGCTGGGTCGAACTGCCTCTCTGCTCTCCGGGTCCCACCTTATATACGATTTCCCACCGAGGGGCGGGTTTCTGTGGGATCACACAGGCCTCCCAGCCCCCTCCCCTCAGGAGGCCCTGGGCGTACATCACACGACCGCCCAGAACAGGTTTGTACCGCTTCCCACAGAGAAATAGGGCTCTGTGGGATCACACGCGTCCCACAGCCCCCTCCCCTCAGGAAACCTGGCCAGAGACACGATCACCCACACCGGTAAGTATTGCAAGTCGGCCGATTTGGCGTGTGTGTGCATCAATACCACCACCACCACCACCACACAATTACAACTTCTGTTGTTTTCCCCTGTATTTGTGACAGGACCACACCTATACCGACATCACTAGCATCTGTATTAAGGATGAATGGTGGCAAGAAATTTGGATATGTTAGTGGTGGAACATCAGTTAACCTTGAAAAAAGCGCTTTAATTGCAGCTTCCTCTTCCTCCGCCCACCAGAATCGCACCCCTTTTGGTGTGAGGGCGTGCAAGGGTTTCACTACTGTAGCGAACCGGGATACAAATCGCTGATAGTAGGAAACAAATCCTAGGAATCGCGGCACCTCCTGTACAGAAGTGGGTGTTGGCCAATTTGTTACGGCAGGGTCAGTTACTACCCCTTTACCGCTGACCACGTCTCAAATATGTAACTGAGCGCTGTACAAAATTACACTTGGATGGTTTTTTATTCTTTGGTTCTTTCTGTAAAGTCACATTGAAAGAAAAATAATAAAACATAAAGTGAATAAAAATAATAATAACCAAGAAAAAACACTAATGTCGACTGTAGCCTGGTTCTTAATCGGATTGAGTGTAATGGCAGTCTATAATGTAGACTGTAGCCTGGTTCTTAACCTCGGTGAGCATACTGGCAGTCTACAATGTAGACTGTAGCCTGGTTTTTACGCTGGTGAGCGTATTGGCAGTGGATGATGTAGACTGTAGCAATGGTTATTAAACTGAGTGTACTGGCAGTGTATAATGTAGACTGTAGCCTGGTCCTTAACCTGAGTGAGCGTACTGGCAGTCGCAAATGTAGACTTATTCTTGGTTTTCTACGGGGAAATTTCAAGTTTATCTTTTTCTCTCTCTCTGGGTTTTTTGTTTTCTCTCTCTGCCTGTGTATTTAGTGTTTTTTTTCTGTCTCCACTCGTTTTTTGTCATTCTTATGTTCTGCTCTGTCTGTGTGTCTCCGTTCCTCTTGTTTTATGTTTTGTCTCTCTTTGGACTTTTCACACTTAAATTCTAACTTAGCAATCTTTGAAATACGTAATCGACCAGGCTATGCGTTAATTGTGTGTTGACCGACTCTCTGTGTTGTATTACATAACATTTCGATATTTTGCTAGGTTATTTAATTGAGTGTGTTCTTTCTCCCTCTTCCCTAATGTTCAAGCTTGCGTAATTGACCACGCGTCGCCGCACTCATTGACATTTTAATTTTTTCTCTAACCCCTCCCTCTCTCCGCCCCGGCCCCCCCCTCTGTCTATTTAAGGCCTCGCCACAGAGACGATCTCCCTCTCTGTGCCTGTGTTACTCTCTCTATGTATCTTGGTGATATCTGTCTGGTTATATGTCTGTCTATAGTTTTCTGGTTAGATTTTTGTTGCTATTTCATTTATACCTGATGACGATTGCTTGTGTTGCAATCGAAATGTCGTGTGCTATTATTTAATTTATTATGTTATCTTTATACGTGACTTTACCGAAAGAACCAAAGAGTTATTCTTGGTTCTTTCAGTTATTAAAAAAAATACAAATAAAAACAAAAAACAAGACGTTTCTATCGCAACACAAGCAGTCATCAGGAAAAGGGGGGCTTAGTCTCTAAAGGCAAACTATACTCTTTGTTTTTTTCGGTAAAGTCACGTAGTTGAAAACAAAATAAAATAAAAACAACTAAATTAAATCACGACGTTTTGGAAGCAACACAAGCATCTGTCATCAGGTGTGACCACCACAGCAAAATTACTGTAGCGTATGAAGAGAGCTATTTAGAGACACATGTTTATATAGGCTAATGGGGGGGGGGGGGGCCAAGGGGTCGGGGGGGGGCATGTGGCAGGCCGTGTGGCGTCGCGGGCGGTTGGGCAGGGGATTAGCATGAGTTAAGCCGATAGATAACCATCTTTTTTCTTTGTGATGCCAGGGGAAGTGTACGACGGATGTGTCGGTGGGGGAAATGGGGGAGACAATTTCTTTGCGCTAATGAAACACTGTTGTACATAAAAATGTCTTAGTGAAGGTGGTGTATCAGGCTGGGAGTAAAAGACTGGAAATATGGATATGGCTGTAAAATTATAAGGCAGCTAAAGTTGACTTGGTTGATGACATCCTTCCAATGATTGCTTAATTTGAAACCATCCTCTCGGTTGAAGTTGTGTCTATGTTTGTATATCTGGATGGCTTCATAGACAAATCTCTGGTAGTATCCAGACGGCTTGCAGAGTACTTTAGTATCGGAGAAAACAATATCATGAGAACCCGCTGTGTTGAAACAATGATCAGCTACGGCAGAATAATTTGTCCTACCGTGTTTTAAATCTGACTTGTGCTCGCGAATGTGATCAGATATATGTCGTTTCGTTTCCCCGATATAACAGTCACCACAAATGCAACTCAGTTTGGAGACACCGGGGTACTGTAAGTCAGGAATGACATCCTTTACGGATGGGATCAGATCACGGATTTTGTGTACTGTACTGAAATGGACCTGGATCTTGTGTTTGTTTAGAATTTTGGAAATATTTTTGGTAATGCCTGCTATGTATGGCAACGTGATGATTTTGATCGGAGTCTCAAGGGGTTGTTTCTCCATGGTGGGAGAAACAGCTTTGCTGATAGTACGGTCTGAATATCCATTCATCTTCAGGGCCAGGTGTACATGTTCCAATTCACTGGTCAGGTGGTGTTCGTCAGAGATGCAGTGGGCCCTATGGTACAGTGTTTTGATGAGGGAATTATTTTGTGCTGAATGGTGGTGGGAATCAGGCTTCCGATAGGAATCTGTGTAGACAAAATGTCCCAAAAAGCCATTGGACCTTCTCTCAAACAGAACATCCAAAAATGGTAGCTTGCCATCCTTCTCCACTTCCATGGTGAATTTGATGAATGGGTGTATAGAGTTAATGTGGTTGAGAAATTGGTTCAATGCTTTTAGGCCACGTGGCCAAATGACGAAAGTATCATCTACATATCTCTTCCACAGGGAAGGTCGCAGGGTGGATGTCTGGATGGCGTCTGTCTCAAATTTCTCCATGAAAACATTGGCTATCACTGGTGACAAGGGGGAACCCCTAGGGGTGCCCTCATTTTGTTTGTAGAAGGTACCATTCCAGGTGAAGTACGTGTTGATGAGGCAGTGCTTAACCAGCGCAGGGACATCAGAGTTCAGTCCATGTTGGACTAAGTCTTCAAGTATTGTTATGGTGTCTGGCACTGGAACCTTGGTGAATAAAGAGACCACATCAAAACTGACGAGGACATCATCAGGGGACAGTGAAATATCCTTGATTAGAGAGACCAAGTGAGTTGAATTCAGTACTGCTGAATTGGTTTTGCCAGTAAAGGGAAGCAGAGTATCCGATAGAAAAGGGCTAGTTTGTAGGTAGGTGAGTTGATCATGGACACGATGGGCTGTAGTGGGGTACCTTCTTTATGGATCTTGGGAAGACCATAGAATCTGGGTGGTCTGGCAGCCGAGGGTTTTAGAGAGAGCCGTTTGACTGGTTCGATTAAGGAATTCGAACTGGTAATGATCTTGTTGGTTTTAGCAGTTAGGCTATTAGTCGGATCTCTATTGATTTTGGAGTAGCTGCCATCATTGAGTAGGTCCTGGATTTTGTTGTCTTATGTGGTTGTATCCATGATGATAGTGGCATTGCCCTTGTCGGCCGAGAGGATGACTATGTCATCCCTCTTTTTCAAATTTGCGAGTTCATAGCACTCGTTTTTGCTGATGTTGCTCATGGGTTTCATTTTTGAGGATTGTGGCAATTTCAGCTTTAGCAACGTCTGTTTGGATGTCTCCTAAGCCGTTGAGAGCTACATCGACTTGGGAGATTATATCCTCTACTGGGATATGCTTAGGGGTAACTGCGAAATTCAGTTTTTTAGCTAGTACCGATTTTAGATTGTCAGAAATTGGGATGTTATTCTGATTAATAACAATCTTGTTGACATCTAACTTTGTAATGTGTGGTTCCGGCTTCTTCTTTGATAGGAGGTTGAATTTAGCGATCAAGTTAGCTTTGCATTTTCATTTTATTTTGTTTTTACCTACGTGACTTTTCCGAAAAAACCAAAGAGTATGGATCCTTGCAGTCACGAAAAGTTCAAATCTCGAATTAAAGGCAAACTGTTTATAAAGGTTTAGAGATGGGCATAGCCCAAGTGTGTCAGCAGCATGGGCAGGGCAGCTAATGTTAATGTAGGAGAAAGCAATGCCAAAGCAGTCGGTCGATACCAATCAAAGGGCCGCCAGGCAATCATTTGCACCTCACTCCATATACCCACACTGCTGATGGGGGAGGTTGACAAGAAAACACAAATCAAATCATGACCCAAAGTGGTTGATGACATCGTTCCAATGATTGCTGAGTTTATAACTATCCTCTCAGTTGAAATTGTGTCTGTATATATGTGTAGTGAGTTCTCAGTGAGTCAGACGACGTAGTTGAGGCACACTATTTTATTTAACCAAAGGTGGTAACAATACTTGAAGGGGTAACGGCCCCTTCACCCGTACTCAATGGGAAACACCCCTAGCACTATTCCCTGATTGTCCTATTCCCAGTCCTCCGCTATGAGTGCTAGGGGAGGCTATCTGATCCGGCCCTGGTCAAGCACGTATCCTGGCACCCAGCCAACCAGACCGGCTCTTACAAGAGCAGCGGTCCTGAAGCTCTTGGGGCCGCGCCACTGGCTTGACCTGCTCGGCCCTGAGGACAGCGAGCCAGGGGAGTTCCAGGGCCTATTCTGCCAGTCTTCAATCTTCACTGGTAAGCTTCTAACACACTGGCCCCGAGCCCTCTGGCTCCCCGCTTTTTATAGAAATCCTCTCCGAGGGGTGGGGCTATGGGGGATCACAGTGCCCCCATGGCCCCCCAGAGTTAACCGATGCGGACGTGGATGTAGACTCCCGTGTGTGGGTGCAGACACCCTTGTGTTTCTGTCCGCCTTTCTCCCCATAACATCCCCTACATATGGATGGCTTGATGAAGGAATCTTTCGATTTAAGGCTATCGTGACTGCAGGGATTCATCTTCTTGGTTCTTTCGGTAAAGTCACGTAGAATGGAAATAATAAAATAATGAAAATAAAACATAATAAAATAATTCTCACGACGTTTCGGCCACAACGCAAGCAGCCGTCCTCAGGTGGAGAGGAGACAGAGTCTGAATGACAAGCCCCAGGCTTGGAGCGACTATTTAAACTGGGATGGAGGGGCGAAGAGCACCTTGACAAAATAATTTGCATATCAGAGGAATTTAGCATATTTATGGGAAATGCAGATATGCGATTAGTACTACTTGTGAAATGCGTAGGTTTGGCGAGGGGTTTAAAGTCATTATGCCCGTGCATTATGCAGGATTAGCAGCATCAAAGGGAGGGGATAGGGGTAGCATTAATAAAGGGAAGGAGTGTTAATAGTATGTAGCTGCAGAAACTAAACCACCACGTAAACAACTAAAATACAAACTACATAGTATCATCAGTATACTAAATATACTCTACAATAAGCTGAGTTACTAACAGTAAGTAATACATTACAATTCTATGTCGCAAAAAATATAATATGCTTCCATCTAAACTTTATTCTCTTAAACTTACCTTATACATTGTAATATTAACCTATGTATTACTCTACCCACCCTAATGTATATCACACTGCTGTATATTCACTATATAATTACGATACTATATATTACTTTGTACATTGTGTAATAAAGGACTCGGTCAGGCGATGTAGGTCTCCGTTCGTCCTTTATTTGGGTTCTTGTCTCGCACCCCGCTGGTCCTCGTCCGGACCCGCGCTGCCTCTGCCGTGCGCTACGCGCATGCTCCCTGTGGCCCTCGCCCACACCGTGGCCGCTCCTCTTCCTCCGTGTGCCCCTCCGCACACGCCGCCCACACCGCTGGTCCGTGTGCCACCGCACACTCTACTAGCTCCTCCACACTCCGCTAGCCCGGCACCCCATGCACACCCTGGTCTCCGACCACGTGGCAAATGGCGCCACTTCTCCGCCACTGCCCAGCGTGGCTCCCTCTCTATTCTCACTCTCTTCCAACCTCTCGATCTCTTCCGGCTCTCTCCTTATATCCTCCCCCTCATGTGACCCTGACTCCTCCTTCCCGTACTGCCCCCGTCTCCGCCCCCGCTCACCCCGTCTCCCATTGGAGCCGAGGTGAGCAATGGCTCCTCCCACACGCTCCGCCGACCAGGCTCCGCCCCCCAATACTCCGGGCCGTGTGAGTGGCGCGGAGGCCAGCAACCACCCTGTTCTTGCTCGCATTACATGACCCCCCCCCCCTAATGAAAAAGCCAGCCGTCCCCGGCTGCAATAGAACAACAATAATGCGAGCAACAACAGGACAATCAGGAATCACAAGACAAACGGAGATAAGAATAGCAACAATTAACAAAAGGGAAGGGACTTAGAACGAGTGCGGGTCGCCGGCCCGTCCTGCACGGGGGGCGGCCCCCGCACGGACCGTGATCTTGACAGGGTTTTAGGAGCGGCGGGACCGTAACCGCCCGCCGCTGTTGGAGGCCTGTCAATCCCAGCATCCCGTTCCCCAGAGAGGCCCGTCGTCGGGGCCACCTGCAACTGCACCCGCGGCGGGGTTTGAAGGGGCAGCGGGGTCAAGTGTCCCCGTCGCCGTGGTAGGCCCACCTGGAGCAGGAATCACCGCAGGATCACAGCCGGTCCGTCTACAAGAGGCACGACAGGCGCGCTTGCAGGTTGAACAGGCAAAGTCAGTGGCGCGTCGGTCGCGACAGACACCGGCAAGGCAACATTAGGTGATGACGCATCCATCCGCGGGGCCACGTAGGGTTTCAATCGAGACGTATGAACGTACCAGCGCCGCGATCCGAACCGAACACGCGCGGACTGCGGACTAGGAACCTCAATAAGCACAACCGGCCCCTGCCACGGTTTGTGCAACTTAGGGGAGGTCCCCACCGGTATCTGCGGGCAGTGCAGCCAGGCCATGTCCCCCACCCGCCAGGGGGACTCACAATGCGAGCGCCGTGCACAATGTTCGTTCCGGGCCTGGGTCTTGGCCGTAGCCAATAGGGCCCCCTCCCGCGCCTCTGCCACGCGGTGTCCCGAATATAATCAGGGAGAGGCTTGACAGGACCCTTCGCCCCCGTGCTCAGTTGCACGTCCACCGGCGGCACATTCTCGCGGCCGTACATCAAAAAGAAAGGTGAGTACCCCGTCGACGCATGTGGCGTCATCCGGTATGCGGAGAGCACCCCAGGGATATGCAAATCCCAATCAGCCTGATTTTCGCTAACCATATGACAGAGCATGGTCGACAGGGTCCGATTGAGCCGTTCAACCATCCCATCCGTTTGCAGATGGTAGGGAGACGTCCGAACCTTCTTGGTCCCCAGTGCAGCGCATACCTCGGCCAACAGTTTAGAAGAAAAATTTCACCCTTGGTCCGTGAGCAACCTTTCCGGTGCCCCTTTGTCCATTACGTATCCGAACAAGAACGCCTCCGTGATAGACGCCGCTGACTGATCGGTTAAGGGACAGGCCATCGGCTAGCGGGAAAGATATTCCACCCCAACTAACAAAAATGTATTCCCCCGAGCGGACGGCGGAAAGGGTCCCAAAATATCCAACGCCACCAACTCGTTAATCCGTGACACCTGTATGGACTGCACTGGTGGAACATATGGGTGTTTAGGCGGTTTCCGCCGGGCAGTCGGAGCACGCCCGAATGTGCCCGACGACATCAGTCATCATGCCGTGCCAAAAATAATCCCGCTGTAACGTCAACAAGGTTTTCTGCACCCCGAGATGTAACAACTTCTCAGAGTGCAAAGTACGAATCAACTCATATCGCAACGACGACGGTACAACAAGACGCCAGCGATCGTGCAACCCTTCCCTCAACATCAACAAGCCATCCCGGAGAGCAGCTCCCGGCGTCCCATCAGACAGCGGTCCACCTTTCTCCTTCGCAGCCCGACCCCGCAAGGCCCCCAGCGACTCATCGAGCAATTTCTCGCGAACCCATACCGAACGCGGCAGATTCAAAACCCCATCAGCCGGTCCTGGACACGCGTGAGCCTCAGGCACCTCCATTACGGACATGACAGGCCGAGGTGGCAGCGGAACCCGCGTGCACCTATTCATGCCCGAAGCGCAGGCGCAAGGGGGCCCCTGCGGCAATCTGGAGAGTGCGTCCGCGTGACGCGATCCTTTACGATACTGAATCTCAAATGAAAATTCCTGCAGGGTTTCCAACCATCGTGCCAATTGGCCAGACGGTTGGTCAACCCTCAAGGAATATTGCAAGGCCGCATGATCCGTGCACACAATAAACTTACGGCCGTATAAATACGGGCGATATTGACGAAGAAAATGCACTATTGCCAAGAGTTCCCTATGAGTAACGTAGTAGCGGGTCTCCGCTGGAGATAGCACGCGGCTACCATAAGCCACGACGCGTTCAACGCCGCCCTTAGACTGGGACAGGACGGCCCCAATCCCGGCGTCACTAGGGTCAGTATCCAGAATAAAAGGCCGAGTAAAATCAGGATAGTCCAGCGTCGGCGCCGACGCCAAACGATCGCGTAGGCTCTGAAATGCCGCCTCCTCCGTCGGTCCCCAGCTGAACCTCCGGCCCTTCACCGTAAGGAGGTGCAACGGCCTAGCGATCGTGGCAAAATTTGGAACGAACCTGCGGTAATAGGAAGCGAACCCAACGAACCGACGCACGTCCCCCACTGTGGCCGGAGTCGGCCAGTTTCGGATGCACGCTGTCTTCTCCGGGTCCGTGGCCACCCCGTCCGAACTGACTATGTGGCTCAAAAAGCGCACGGATTGCTGCAACAGGTGACACTTTATGGGCTTAAATTTTAAATTGGCGGAACGCATCCTAGCAAACACCGCGTCCAATCTCCGCAGATGTTCCTCAAACGTGCGGCTGAAGACGATAACATCATCTAAATATATCAAACACGTGTCCCACTGCAGACCGGCCAACACGAGCTCCATGAGCTGCTGGAACGTCGCCGGGGCGGCGTTCAAGCCCATGGAAAGACAATTAAACTGAAACAAGCCCTGCGGCATACGGAAAGCCGTCTTTTCCCTCGAGGACTCGTCCAGGGGAAGTTGCCAAAATCCCGACGAGAGATCTAGCGTAGAAAAAAAATTTGCCCCAGACAAGGCATCGAGGGAATCATCCATACGCGGCAGGGGGTACGCGTCCGCAACCGACACCTTATTAAACTTGCGAAAATCGACACAAAATCGCAATTTCCCATCCTTTTTTTTCACAATGACCACCGGGGCGCCCCACGGACTGTTGGACGGGGAAATAATGTCAGCGGCAAGCATATCCTCCAGCACGCCGCGTACATGATCCCGCTCTGTCGGACTCAATCGATGAGGGTTCATCCGAATCGGAGCGGCATCCCCCGTATCAATATGGTGGGACAGCAAGGTGCGTCCCAAATCGAAATCGTCCGAGCTAAAGACGTCGGAATACTTACCCAACAGCGCGCGAAGCACGGACTGTTGGTCCCCAGTCAAGGACGCATTTTCCCGGCACAACTCGGCAACCCAGCGATCATCCTGTGCCGCGGAGGCCGAGACCCCCCCTATGAGGCCCCGGCGGCCCCGATCGTCATGGGCCGTGAAAGCAGTCGTAGCATGAGCCAAAACCGTTCCGGCCGGCACAATAACATTATCCGCGCTCCCATTCAACACTTGTAAAAACGGAGGCTAACCCGGCCGAACAATCATCTGTGCTCCGACCAGCGTCAAGCCACCCGTTATAGCATTGGACGGCGACAACAACACGCCCGCCGCACCCTCGATTCCCGGCACTGGTTTCCGATACCGCAGCGGAATAAGCATCTGCGAGCCAGGTGGAATATAAACCGATACCTCGGACAGCGCCTGCAACTGGCGGTCAGGAGCGGACTGGAATCAGGGTGATGGCAAGAAAGACATTTTTCGGCCCCCCGGTAATTCGATACAATTCTGATCCACCCTTATCTGAATGGGCATTTTTGCCAGGAAATTGGTCCCCAACAAGCAGGGCACCACGAGGGACCTGGAAATCAACACCGTCCCCGTAGCCGAAACACCCCCAACCGATATGCTGGCGTCCACCTGACCCACAATGCCCATACTTCCCCCGTTCGCCGCTATGCAAGAGTCGTAAACCGGTCGTACCCGCCCCGGCGGAATGGACAGGAGATGGAATATCACGTCAGAGATAATGGTCGCGGACGCACCCGAGTCCACCAAAATGTGCACGTCGACCCCTTAGATCGAACCCGGCACAGTCGACGACCCAGTAGCGGCCGCAACCACCCTCCATGCCAATTTCTGCAATTGCGTCAGCGAGCGACACGGATCTCTCAGCGCCCCCCCGTTAATAATGCCATCCGGACCGCATAGCGATGGTGATGCATGAGATGACAGGCCTTGCCGGGTATCTGATGCATACCGACTTTCCTGCCGTGGGTGATCTTGCCGTGTCGCGTCCTTGGCAGGGGCCTCCTACTGGAGCGGCGGCCGAGAACGAGCCCAACACTCTCTGGCGAAGTGCCCCCGCCGGCCGCAGCGGAAGCACAAGTCGGCTCGTCGACCGGCACCCCCTTTGTCTTGGCGATCCCGCAACAGTGGCCCCGAGCGCAACTCCGCTCCCCCTCGAGGAGGCCATTGGGTCGATGCTGCCGCCAGCGCCTCAGGTCCCTTCTCGTCCTGTACGTAGACAGCTTTGGACGGATGCCACCCTGTGGCACCTCCTTCGATGTTGGGGCTCCCCGTCCAGGCCGTCACCTGCTTCCACCGGCGCAGGTTGAATTGCGCGTCCAGGCACTTAGCCGCTATCTGGGAGGTCAGCTGTTCGTGGCCACACACCGGCATGGGGATGCCCAAATTCCTGGACAACTCCAACATCTTGCCAAAAATTAAAGGCTCCAGCAAGTCGGGCTCAGTGTCCGGATATGTGGCCATAGCCAGCTCCAACACAGCGCCGCGGAAAGCCACTGGCGATTCTTCTGGTGCCCGTTGCCGCTGCACGAATCTGCGATGTGCGTCGTCCGGGGGCTCATAAGCCTCGGCCATTTCCTCGAACACCCCTTTCAGCGTCGTCTTCCTAGTGGCCTTGATGGAGCGGAAGAACCTCACAGACTCGTCGTCCAGGAGCGTCGGTAGGACTTCCAAGGCTTCCGCATCCGTCCACTTGGCGGATCGGACCGCCGCCTCAAAACGGCAGGCAAATGCACTCCAATCCCCGCCGATGGAGAACTCCTTGACCGTCGTCAGATGATGGCTGCGGGTCCCCGAGTCGCCGTCCCCCGCTGCAGGTGTTCCACGCGGTGGCGACAAGATGGCGTCACCATGCGGCGGGGTCAAGATGGCGGCTTCCCGCAGTGGACGTAACAAGATGGCGGCTTCCCGCGGTTCGTCCCCGACCACACCCAAGATGGCGGCGTCCTGCCGCTTGTCGGAGAGGGCGGGAAGCGTCGCGCAGGCCCCAATGGCGGATGTCTCGGCCCCACTCGAAGGCTCCCCGCTTGGGCGGTCCGGCCTCGTCGCTGTTGTCACCAGGGTGCATAATTGCATCAAAACGGCCCGCAGCGAATCCAGTTGGGCCATCACGTGTCGCCAGCCCTCCTCGGCGCCCGTTGATGCAGACGGCCCGGCCGCCCCGACGACATCTTGCACCCGTGGCGCGTCGCCCGTCCCCACTTCGCCTCCGCCTTCCATCGTCGGGAGCGCCACCGCCGCTGGAAGATCGTCTTCGTCTTCAGAAGATGGTGCAGGTATTTTTCTTGAGATGTTTAGACATTTCGATTTAAAGCTTTCGTGACTGCAGGGATTCATCTTCTTGGTTCTTTCGGTAAAGTCACGTAGAAGAGAAGTAATAAAATAATAAAAATAAAACATAATAAAATAATTCTCACGACGTTTCGGCCACAACGCAAGCAGCCGTCCTTAGAGAACAGGTCCGTCCAGTAGACAGAGTCTGAATGGCACGCTCCAGGCTTGGAGCGACTATTTATGCTGGGATGGAGGAGTGAAGAGCGTCTTGACAAAATAATTTGCATATCAAGAGGAATTTAGCATATTTATGGGAAATGCAGATATGCGATTAGCACTACTTGTGAAATGCGTAGGAGGTTTGGCAAGGGGTGTAAAGTCATTATGCCCATGCATTATGCAGGATTATCAGAATCAAAGGGAGGGAGTAAGGTCAGAATTAATAAAGGAAAAGAATGTTAATAATTTCGATTTAAAGCTTTCGTGACTGCAGGGATTCATCTTCTTGGTTCTTTCGGTAAAGTCACGAAGAAGGGAAGTAATAAAATAATAAAACATAATAAAATGAAATAATTCTCACGACGTTTCGGCTACAACGCAAACAGCCGTCTTCAGGTGAAGAATGAGACACTACCAAGCTAGGAGCTTATATATAAACTGGGTTGGAGGTGGAAGAGCGCCTTAACAAAAAGAATGTGCATATGAAGAGGAATTTAGCATATTCATGGAAAATGCGTAGGAGGTGGGCGGGGGGGTTTCAAAGTCATATTATGCCCATGCATTATGCAGGATCAGCAGCACCAAGGGGGGGGTGCAGGGAGTAGCATTAACAAAGGAAAGGAATGTTAATGATATGTAGCTGCAGTTACTAAACAACCACGTAGAAAACTAAAGTATAAACTACATAAAAAACTAAAGTATAAACTGCATAGCACCATCAGCATACTTACTATACTCTACAATAAGCTGAGTTACTAACAGCAAGTAATACATTACAATTCTACGTCGTAAAAATTATATAATATGCTTCCATCTAAACGTTATTCTCTCACATCAGACGAGCATATACCGTACTATATACTGCCATAGATAAACCCAACATTAAATTATATACTGTATTGCTATAAACCACCTTATACATTTCAACATAACACTATGTATTATTCTACCCACCCTAATGTGTATCGAAATGGTTTATTACGTCCTTCCAATGATTGCTAAGCCAGAATCCATCTTCTCGGTTAAAATTGTCTCTTTGTTTGTATATGTGGATCGCCTCATGAACGAATCTCTCATGATAGCCAGATGGCTTGCAGAGAACCTCTGTCTTGGAGAAGTCAATGTCATGTGAGCCCACTAAGTTGTAACAGTGATCTGCCACGGCTGAGGTGTTTGTCCTACCGTGTTTCAGGTCAGCTTTATGTTCACGGATGCGGTCCGAGACATGTCGTTTGGTTTCCCCAATGTAACTGCTACCACAGAGGCAACTTAGTTTGTAGACACCAGGGTACTGTATGTCTGGAACCACATCTTTTACAAACGGTACCAGATCACGGATTTTATGTACTGTGTTGAATCGGACCTGGATCTTGTGTTTAATCAAGATTTTGGAGATCTTTTTTGTGACCCCAGCAATGTAGGGTAAGGTGATGGTCTTGAAAGTCTCCTCAACAGGATCCTTCTTGATGGTTGGAGTGATGGCTTTGTGGATTGTGTAGTCGGAGTAACCATTAGCCTTAAGAGCTTGGCGTACGTGTTTGAGTTCACTGGAAATGTGTTCATGGTCGGAGATGCATTGGGCTCTATGATATAGTCTTGATGAGGGAATTTTTCTGGGATGGATGGTGGTGGGAATCCGGTTTTAGGTAAGCATCCGTATGGGTGGCTTTCCTGTAGACAGAGTGGCTCATTGAACCATCAGGTCTCCTTTTGATTAGGACATCCAAAAAGGGTAGCTTGCCATCTTTTTCGACTTCCATGGTGAATCTGATGGCTGGGTGTATGGAATTGATGAATATGCTAAATTCCTCTTCATATGCACATTCTTTTTGTTAAGGCGCTCTTCCACCTCCAACCCAGTTTATATATAAGCTCCTAGCTTGGTAGTGTCTCATTCTTCACCTGAAGACGGCTGCTTGCGTTGTAGCCGAAACGTCGTGAGAATTATTTCATTTTATTATGTTTTATTTTTATTATTTTATTACTTCCCTTCTACGTGACTTTACCGAAAGAACCAAGAAGATGAATCCCTGCAGTCACGAAAGCTTTAAATCGAAATTTAACCGCCTCTACGGGGAGGGTTTCCACATAACTTTGACATCCTTCAACAAGCTCCGTGATAAGAAGGCTCAGCTAATCGAGTCTCTCACCTTTCTGAAGAGATGCCGCGACTCTAAGGTAATACCAAACGCATTTACACTAACATCTGCTGCTGTAACTTCTTCTAATGCGAAACGAATTCTGTCTAGAACTAGCTTAGCTCTTATCTCAGAGAAAAACAGACTTACGCGCACCGAACTAGATCAGTTAGACAAGACACTCTACAAATCACACTTATCTTTGAGTGCAACAATGTCCACATCGGATTGGGAACATGTAGAAAAAATGACTGCCTCTTCAGCTGCCGCTATGTCGACTAAATGTAAGGACAACTTGATTTCCAAATTCAACCGCCTCTCAAACAAGAAACCGGACCCACACATTGAAAAGCTAGATGTTAACAAAGTCGTAATTAATCGCAGTAACAGTTCTATTTCTGAAGGTTTGAAATCCGTTTTAGCTAAAGGACTAAACTTTGCAGTCACACCTAGACACATACCAGTTAATGATATAATTGCTCGAGTAGATGTAGCTCTCAAGGGCTTGAGTCACATCGCTGCAGACGTAGCAAGATCCGAAATCTCTGCAACCCTCAAAAACGCTAAGATGCCAGCTAGCAACATCAGCAAAGATGAGCGTTTTGAATTAGCTCAATTAAAAAAGAGGGATGACATTGTCATCCTCTCAGCCGACAAAGGCAATGCCACTGTCATCATGGACAAAATAAAATACAACAACAAAATTCAAGAACTACTCAACGATGGCAGCTATACAAAAATAAAAAGAGACCCCACCAACAGCCTCGTCACTAAAACCAACAAAATCATTTCTGATTCAACCGCATTATTTGATCAGACCAAACAGTTCTCGTTGAAACCTTCTGCAGCCAGGCCACCAAGATTATACGGCTTACCAAAGATACATAAAGAAGATACACCTCTTCGTCCCATTGTCTCTACTATCAACTCCCCCACCTATAAATTGGCTCGTTTTTTGTCTGAAATCCTACGGCCTTTCACTGGAAAAACCACCTCTGCGGTACTAAATGCATGATACACATGATGGCGGCGCACACAGTTGCAGCAGCTCAGTGTCTACCCGGTCGGGGCCTTGTATGGTTGTTTATGTTCGCGTTATGTCTTGTTTTGTGTTCATTTTGTCGGGCGAGTAACACCTTTAGCCGGCACGATCTCCTTAAGATCGGACTATGTTACGATCGGAGTGTTACAAGCGAGTTTCTCCGTCTTCACAAGATTCCAGTGGAGTTAGCGAGGAGGCCCGGCTCTCCGTGGATTATCATCCCGGCGGGGAGGAGGCGAAGGCGGCGTAGAGAGAGAAGACAGAGGCGAGGCTGCAGGGCCGGTGCGCTAGCCAGGCTACGGAGGCAGCCACTCAAACCACCGCTACCCAGCCTATTTCTCACGAACGCCAGATCCATCGCGAACAAAATGGATGAATTGAGGCGACAGACTACAGCGAACAACGTAGTGAAGGACAGCTGCATTCTGCTTTTCACAGAAACCTGGCTTCATTCATCCATCCCGGACTCTGCTATTGAGCTCGCAGGCTACACAGCACAGCGCCAGGACAGAACAGTAGACTCCGGTAAGAGCAGAGGAGGGGGGCTCTGTGTGTACGTGAATAAGAGCTGGTGTACTAACACTGTGACTGTAGACAGCCACTGCTCCCCAGATCTGGAGTATGTGACTGTTAAATGCAGGCCGATTTACCTCCCAAGAGAGTTTACTGTGGTCATGATAACTGCTGTTTACATCCCACCGGATGCTAATGCTAACTCAGCTATTGGACTTTTACATGGCAGCATTAGCATTCAGCAGAGCAAGTATCCTGACGCTGTGCTGATTATAGCAGGGGATTTCAACCATGCAGACTTAAAGGCAGCACTCCCTAAATTCCACCAGCATGTTAAGTGTGCTACTAGGGGAACTAAGATTCTGGACAAGGTCTACACCAACATCAAACTAGGCTACAGGGCTAGACCACTACCACACCTGGGCCAGTCTGACCATTTGTCCCTGCTTTTGATCCCTGCATACGCCCCCATCAAGAAAACGGCTCCTACCATCACAAAAACTGTCGCCATCTGGCCTGAGGGTGCCACCCAGCAGCTGCAGGACTGCTTTGATAGGACCAACTGGGGGGTCCTCGAACATCAGGACCTGGAGGTGTTCACATATAGTGTATTGTGCTACATTAAAAACTGCATAGACACTGTCACTGTGGACAAACGCGTTCGGGTCTACCCCAACCAGAAGCCCTGGATGACCCGGGAGGTCCAGCAACTGCTGAAGGAGAGGAACATCGCCTTCAACTCCGGAGACAAAGCTCTCTACAGCACAGCCCGAGCTAACCTGAAGAGAGGCATCCGCGAGGCCAAAGCAGACTACAGGAGGAGGATTGAGGAATGCCTGGACAGTAACGACAGCAGGCAGGTGTGGCAGGGAGTCCAGCACCTCACCAACTACAGGGCCAACCTCGGAGCTGCTGATGGTGACACCGCTCTGGCAGAGGAGTTGAACCTCTTCTTTGCCCGCTTTGAGGTGACACCACAAGGGACAGCATCACCAAACCTCACGGTCCACAGCAGCTTAAACCTCACAGTAGAGGAGCATGAGGTGAGGCGCACGCTGCGGGCCGTCAACCCGAGGAAGGCTGCGGGACCTGATGGCGTCCCGGGACGTGTGCTGAGGGACTGTGCTGACGAGCTGGCTGGAGTCTTCACAAGGATTTTCAACCTGTCTCTGGAACAGTCCACTGTACCACCCTGCCTAAAGTCCTCCACCATAGTCCCCCTGCCCAAAAAAACCCACATTTCCAGCTACAACGACTACCGGCCAGTAGCACTCACGCCAGTGGTGATGAAGTGCTTTGAAAAACTGGTCCGGAGTCACATCATAGGAAGCTTGCCCCGAAACCTTGACCCCCACCAGTTTGCCTACAGAGCGAACCGATCCACGGAGGACGCCGTGGCCACAGCACTACATGCTGCACTGTCACACCTGGAGCAGCAGGGGAGCTATGTGCGGATGCTCTTCGTGGATTACAGTTCTGCGTTCAACGCCATCCTCCCACACAAACTGGTGGAAAAACTGGGCGACCTGGGGATTCCACATTCCACCTGCATGTGGATACATAGTTTCCTCTCGGGCCGCAGACAGAGGGTCAGAGTGGGCCGTCATACATCCACAGCCCTGAGCCTCAGTACCGGCTCCCCCCAGGGCTGTGTACTGAGCCCCCTGCTCTACTCCCTCTACACACATGACTGTGCCGCCGTCCACCATAGCAACACCATTGTGAAGTTTGCTGATGACACCACAGTGGTGGGGCTCATCTCTGGGGGGGATGAGTCTGCCTACAGGGACGAGGTGGAGCGGCTGACAGCATACTGCAGGGGCAACAACCTGCTCCTTAACACCGCAAAGACCAAGGAGCTCATAATAGACTAATAGGAGAAAGAAAACGGACACTCCACCACTAATCATCAGCGGGGACTGTGTGGAGAGGGTGGCAGACTTCTGCTTCCTGGGAGTCCACATTGGGGAGGGCCTGACCTGGAGCGCCAACAGCACTGAGCTTCTGAAAAAGGCCCAGCAGAGACTTTACTTCCTGAGAATCCTCAGGAATAATAACATCACACAGAAACTGCTGGTGTCCTTCTACCGAGCCTCCATCGAGAGCATTCTTACATACTGCATCTGTGTATGGTACACCAGCTGCACAGTGGCTCAGAGGAAAGCGCTCCAGAGGGTCATCAACACAGCCCAAAAGATCGCCGGCTGCCATCTCCCCACACTGGAAGAACTACACAGTTCACGTTGCATCAAAAAAGCACAGATCATTCTAAAGGACTCTTCACACCCTGGACACTCACTGTTTGAGCTGTTGCCATCAGGCAGACGATTCAGATCAGTCAAAACAAGGACAAACAGATTCAAACAGAGCTTTTATCACTATGGGAACCTCATTTGCCAGTAAAAATATGATAATTGGTTCTTTACCCTTCTATCTGGCAACAAAACTGACACCTTTTTACAAGGAGTCATGTTTGCATAGACCGCAATACATGCAGTCATAATACAAACAAAAGAACATAACTCTGATAATGTGCACTGTCCTGAAAGTTGATTGATCCACACCCGAGACAGCTTTCCTTAGAGCCTAGTCTCATATGGGTTGGACCAGATGACGCCAAAAGGCGCACAACTCAAAGACAATGCACCATCAGAGTATGAGAGCTCGGGGCAAGCATCTACACTATGGGAACCTCATTTGCCAGTAAAAATATGATAATTGGTTCTTTACCCTTCTATCTGGCAACAAAACTGACACCTTTTTACAAGGAGTCATGTTTGCATAGACCGCAATACCTGCAGTCATAATACAAACAAAAGAACATAACTCTGATAATGTGCACTGTCCTGAAAGTTGATTGATCCACACCCGAGACAGCTTTCCTTAGAGCCTAGTCTCATATGGGTTGGACCAGATGACGCCAAAAGGCGCACAACTCAAAGACAATGCACCATCAGAGTATGAGAGCTCGGGGCAAGCATCTACACTATGGGAACCTCATTTGCCAGTAAAAATATGATAATTGGTTCTTTACCCTTCTATCTGGCAACAAAACTGACACCTTTTTACAAGGAGTCATGTTTGCATAGACCGCAATACCTGCAGTCATAATACAAACAAAAGAACATAACTCTGATAATGTGCACTGTCCTGAAAGTTGATTGATCCACACCTGAGACAGCTTTCCTTAGAGCCTAGTCTCATATGGGTTGGACCAGATGACGTCAAAAGGCGCACAACTCAAAGACAATGCACCATCAGAGTACGAGAGCTCGGGGCAAGCATCTACACTATGGGAACCTCATTTGCCAGTAAAAATATGATAATTGGCCTTTTGGCGTCATCTGGTCCAACCCATATGAGACTAGGCTCTAAGGAAAGCTGTCTCGGGTGTGGATCAATCAACTTTCAGGACAGTGCACATTATCAGAGTTATGTTCTTTTGTTTGTATTATGACTGCAGGTATTGCGGTCTATGCAAACATGACTCCTTGTAAAAAGGTGTCAGTTTTGTTGCCAGATAGAAGGGTAAAGAACCAATTATCATATTTTTACTGGCAAATGAGGTTCCCATAGTGTAGATGCTTGCCCCGAGCTCTCATACTCTGATGGTGCATTGTCTTTGAGTTGTGCGCCTTTTGGCGTCATCTGGTCCAACCCATATGAGACTAGGCTCTAAGGAAAGCTGTCTCGGGTGTGGATCAATCAACTTTCAGGACAGTGCACATTATCAGAGTTATGTTCTTTTGTTTGTATTATGACTGCAGGTATTGCGGTCTATGCAAACATGACTCCTTGTAAAAAGGTGTCAGTTTTGTTGCCAGATAGAAGGGTAAAGAACCAATTATCAGAGCTTTTATCCTACAGCGATCACCACACTCAATAATGCTAATTAATTATTAAGTAATAGTGTTTACAATTGAATGTGAAATAGAGATGTGCAATGACAAAATGTAACCTTATGTGGGTATGTGGGTATACTTGGGCTGTTTTTTATATATAGTATAAATTGATTATCTTTCATTTAATTTTATTTTTCTTTTCTTGTTTTATTTAATTTAAATTTATGAATGATGCCCTGACTGGTGAGCATTTTAAATTTCGTTGTACTGGTGACAATGACAATAAACGATCTATCTAAACTCTACTGACCTGGTATCGACAATCAAGGGGATTGCCCTGTCCCCAGACGACCTGCTTGTCAGTTTTGATGTGGTTTCCTTATTCACCAAGGTTCCTGTACCTGACACCATCGCAATCATTGAAGACTTGCTTCATCAAGGACTGAATGCTGGGGTACCCCCCTGGTGAGACACTGCTTAACCAATACATACTTCACCTGGAATGAAACTTTCTACAAGCAAATTGAGGGCACCCCAATGGGCTCCCCCCTATCTCCAGTTGTAGCCAACATCTTCATGGAGAAATTTGAGACGGACGCCATCCAGACTGCCACTCTACGCCCGACCTTATGGAAGAGGTACGTAGACGACACTTTTGTCATCTGGCCACATGGCCGGCCTGTTCTAGACCAATTTCTCGACCACATCAATTCCATACACCCAGCCATCAGATTCACCATGGAAGTCGAAAAAGATGGCAAGCTACCCTTTTTGGATGTCCTAATCAAAAGGAGACCTAATGGTTCAATGAGCCACTCTGTCTACAGGAAAGCCACCCATACGGATGCTTACCTAAAACCGGATTCCCACCACCATCCATCCCAGAAGAATTCCCTCATCAAGACTCTATATCATAGAGCCCAATGCATCTCCGACCATAAACACATTTCCAGTGAACTCAAACACGTACGCCAAGCTCTTAAGGCTAATGGTTACTCCGACTACACAATCCGCAAAGCCATCACTCCAACCATCAAGAAGAATCCTGTTGAGGAGCCTTTCAAGACCATCACCTTACCCTACATTGCTGGGGTCACAAAAAAGTTCTCCAAAATCCTGATTAAACACAAGATCCAGGTCCGATTCAACACAGTACATAAAATCCGTGATCTGGTACCGTCTGTAAAAGATGTGGTTCCAGACATACAGTACCCTGGTGTCTACAAACTAAGTTGCCTCTGTGGTAGCAGTTACATTGGGGAAACCAAACGACATGTCTCGGACCGCATCCGTGAACATAAAGCTGACCTGAAACACGGTAGGACAAACACCTCAGCCGTGGCAGATCACTGTTACAACTCAGTGGGCTCACATGACATTGACTTCTCCAAGACAGAGGTTCTCTGCAAGCCATCTGGCTATCATGAGAGATTCGTTCATGAGGCGATTCACATATACAAACACAGAGACAATTTTAACCGAGAAGATGGATTCTGGCTTAGCAATCATTGGAAGGACGTAATAAACCATTTCGATACACATTAGGGTGGGTAGAATAATACATAGTGTTATGTTGAAATGTATAAGGTATAGGGTGGTTTATAGCAATACAGTATATAATTTAATGTTGGGTTTATCTATGGCAGTATATAGTACGGTATATGCTCGTCTGATGTAAGAGAATAAAGTTTAGATGGAAGCATATTATATAATTTTTACGACGTAGAATTGTAATGTATTACTTGCTGTTAGTAACTCAGCTTATTGTAGAGTATAGTAAGTATACTGATGGTGCTATGCAGTTTATACTTTAGTTTTTTAAGTATTTATACTTTAGTTTTCTACGTGGTTGTTTAGTAACTGCAGCTACATATCATTAACATTCCTTTCCTTTGTTAATGCTACTCCCTGCACCCCCCCTTGGTGCTGCTGATCCTGCATAATGCATGGGCATAATATGACTTTGAAACCCCCCCGCCCACCTCCTACGCATTTTCCATGAATATGCTAAATTCATCTTCATATGCACATTCTTTTTGTTAAGGCGCTCTTCCACCTCCAACCCAGTTTATATATAAGCTCCTAGCTTGGTAGTGTCTCATTCTTCACCTGAAGACGGCTGCTTGTGTTGTAGCCGAAACGTCGTGAGAATTATTTCATTTTATTATGTTTGATTTTTCTTATTTTATTACTTCCCTTCTACGTGACTTTACCGAAAGAACCAAGAAAATGTTAATAATATGGCGCCGCAGCAACTAATATGTTTTTAGACTATACATTGTAATATTACACTATGTATTATTCTACCCACCCAACTGTATACCACACTGCTGTATATTCACCATACAATTTCGATACTATATATTACCTTATACATTGTATTAAACATTACACTTTAATACTATTTATTATTATACAAAATGCTATACACTATACCACTGACCGTCGCGTGAAAGGCACCAAGAGTGCTAATCGCATATCTGCATTTCCCATAAATATGCTAAATTCCTCTTGATATGCAAATTATTTTGTCAAGACGCTCTTCGCTCCTCCATCCCAACATAAAGTCGCTCCAAGCCTGGAGCGTGCCATTCAGACTCTGTCTACTGTACGGACCTGTTCTCCACCTGAGGACGGCTGCTTGCGTTGTGGCCGAAACGTCGTGAGAATTATTTTATTATGTTTCATTTTTATTATTTTATTACTTCCCTTCTACGTGACTTTACCGAAAGAACCAAGAAGATGAATCCCTGCAGTCACGAAAGCTTTAAATCGAAATCACTCCATATGTATAGGGGAGGGAGCCATAATTAAGTGCTTAGAGAAATAACCCCAGACACGTGGATGCAATAAGCAATGTGTGCATTGTGTATGTTGTGTGAAACAGGAAGTATAATTTACGTAAAATATATTTTCTACCATTTTTAATATAACTTGCACGGTAAATGTGTAATGAGAGAGTGACATTTACTGGTTGGAAAAGGGAAGCATGGGTACAGGCACCATTATAAACATTATCCAATCCCTAAAGGGATAGGTATCTAGGCCAAAGGTGAAGGGCAGGGCCAGCCAAGAAACCGGCTAGAAAGTTCCACGAGAGGGCGTGGCCGGAGGCGGAGTCTAGCCATGCCTGCAGCAATATAAGCGGAGGAGGACTCGGGGTGGGTGTGTGGAGTCTTGGGTTCGAACTGCGTCGCTGCTCGCCGTCATATCTCTCTGTTGTTCGGCCACGTGGCGGATCTCCTGCGGAGTTCCACCGCTCTCCCCGGCACGTCGTCAGCAAGCGGCGAGACTGGGAGCGGACGGGTGGAGCCTGCCGTGTGATCAACCATGTGTGTAGTCTGTAACAACGTAAATATCAAAGTGTGTACTCGGAAGAGAAGATAACGTGAGCTGTGCGGTGCCCGATTGTGAAATAAAGAGTACCCTCTACACAATGCGTCACGGAAGTCGCTCATTACAAATGTATAGAATGGGGAAAAAATACGTAGTGAGGTTAGAAAAATGGCGGGCGACTGAAGCTCTCTGCCTCCTCACTGCAGGCTGATCAGCAGTGGGGCAGGGCACCAAGTTCCAAAAGATGTGTACTGTACATTAAATTCGCAGTGAACTGCAAATGGTGGAGTCACAGGGGGGGGGCGCCATAGGTGAACTGTAGCTCAAATTTGGCACGGTCAAATCCACGATGGGAAAACCCGCGATGGGCGAGGGTTTTGGTGTATTTGATACTTCACGTAAAACCTCAAATCGTAGGCTTTCGCAACAAATATCCATAATACATGTTTTTTGGGTTAGATCGCGTTAATATATATATAGATGTGTAGTTAAACCCACCACCACCCAATATAGACAATTAGTAAGGTTTGTCACAAAAACAGAACATGGCAATTTGTTACTAGTGTAGTGACAGGGTGCCATCTGTTGACCATGGGGGCTAACTACGGGTATGGGTGCATTATAAAACAGCACACATAGGCATCCATAAGGGGGGTGTAACTGGGCCAAGGGTCAAGGCAGGGATCAATCTGGCTGTCATGGAGGTTCGGGTCCTAGTTGCCGTTGCTGTCATCGCTGCCATCTCTTCGTCGTCGTTGTCGCTGCATCGCCGGCCAGCTATACAGTCCTCATTATTGTCGTCGCTATATAGTCAGTCAGCTATATAGTTGTACGTCGCCGATGTCGCTGTATGGGTGGCTAAGCTATACATAACCCAGCGCTTGTTACTCGGTGACCCTGTCCTTAAAGTATTAAGAAATAAACAAGAAACCCTTTTGATTTGAATTTTTCGTGACTGCAAGAATCCATACTCAACCGAGAAGATGGGTACAAACTGAGCAATCATTGGAAGGACATTATTAACCAGGTAAAGTCTTAACTGACTGTAATGTTTCCATCCTACCTGTCTATATCAGCTGTTATTTACGACTGTCTCTCTCTCTAATCCCTCATGCTCACATGTCTTTTGCATTGCACTCTCATGCTCACATGTCCTTTGGATTGCACTCTCATGCCTTTGGATTGCACCACTCTTCGATCTTACATTAACATAATCTCTCACATTAACTATAGCCACTTCCGTGCCCTCGTCAAGGGGGCCGCTCTCCGTTCTTACATTTACATGCTAATTTCTCATTTACATGCTAATTTCTCACATTAACATCACTAGCCCCGCCCACTTCTTTATGACCCTTGGGCTACACCCATTTCAAACCATTTAAAACAGTCTGCCTCAGCAGCAGATCATGCTTTCCCACCTGATGACAGATGCTTGTGTTGCACCGTCGTTATTTATTTCATTTTATACCTACGTGACTTTACCGAAAGAACCAAAGAGTAAAGAAACCCCTCTACAAGTCATGTCTTGGAAGTCGTCTCATTACACTAGGACAGCACACCAGTGTTGGAAAGTAAAGCCAAAAAAAGTTTTACTTAATTACTGGCGAAACATCGTACTCAAATTGTAAATGTTGTGGTTTTGCTCTCCAACACACCGGTGTGCTGTACTAGTAATGGATTGGCATGTTCTGTTGACATCACAAACCTTATTTATTGGCTGTGTCGGGTTTAATGACACATTTATATATTTACGCGACCTAACCCAAAGAAACCTGTATTATGGCCTCATAAATGTAAAAAAGCTGAAAATGTTAAAAAAAGGAAAATTAAATTAAAGTAAATTCAGTTAAAAAGCAATTTTAATAGCGGAGCAAACCGAAATGTACAGAAAGTCTTCGCTTAACGTGTGGTGTACACTCAATATGTTTTGGCTATCACGTGGTTCTTCTAATCAGGAAAACTTTTTTGCACAACGTGGAACGCGCCTTGTTACAATGCAGAACGCGCCTTGTTACAATGCAGAACGCGCACTGTTACAATGCAGAACGCGCATTGTTACAATGCGGAACGCGCATTGTTACAATGCAGAACACGAGCTACGCGGGTGAGTGGTACAGTGATACAGTAATGCGGCATGATACAGTAACGCAGTGGCAGCATATCCCGAGTTATTTGTCCCGCTATTTGTGCGGTGTGCATAGTAAATCGTATCTTGCCAAACTTTACCATTGCTACATTTCGTATGGGGATTTTTTCTTGCTTAACGTGATTTTCACTTACGCAGCACTCTCCGGGTACGCATCTACCACGTTAAACAAGGACTTACCGCAGTCCAACCATTAACATAGATACTCAATCCCTTTATACATAACCAACAATTTGTAATGCTTAATTATCAAGGCACCCGTACTACTTTGCAAATCGACAATACTTCACGACTGCACGGCAATAATAGGAATATAACTTGCAAAGTAAATATATGGAATGGGGAAAAAAATACATAGTGAGGTAAGAAAAATGACGGGCAGCTAAAGCTCTGCCTCACTGGAGGCTGATGTCCAGTGGGGAGGGCAGCAAGTTACAACGAATGTGTACTGTACATGAAACTCACAAGCAACCGCGAAAGGTGGAGCCACAAGGGGGCGCCAAAGGTGAACTGTCGCTTAATAAATTTGGCACGGTCAAATCCGCGATGGGAAAACCCGCGCTGAGTAAGGGTTTTGGTGTATTTGGAACATGACATAAAACCTCATGTTAGAAAAATCAGAAAACGTAAAAAAGAAACATTAAATTTAGTAAAAAGCTATTGCATTAAAGCAAAACAAAATGTACAAAAAGTCCTCATTTCGATTTAAAGCTTTCGTGACTGCAGGGATTCATCTTATTGGTTATTTCGGTAAAGTCACGTAGAAGGGAAGTAATAAAATATAAAAAATAAAACATGATAATAAAACATAATAAAAGTCACGTAGAAGGGAAGTCATAAAATAATTAAAATAAAACATAATAAAACATAATAAAATATATTTTATTATGCTTTATTTTTATTATTTTTATTACTTCCCTTCTACGTGACTTCAGCGAAAGAACCAAGATGAAAAAGTCCTCACTTAACGTGTGCTGTCTCCACATCGCGTTTCTGCGATCACGTGTTTTTTTCATTTGGTAAAACTTTGTGCACAACGTAATGCACACCGTTACAATGCGGAACGTGCACTGTTATAACGCAGTATTTGATTGATCGACAACGTACCACTTTCAGCTGAGTGGCCGAGTGACGCAGAATGACAGTAGCGTAGTGGCAGTGTACCCACAGTTATTTCTAATTTTCCCTTACACGGCACTCTGCGGGTACGAATCCACCGCATTAAATAAGGCCTTACTGCACTGTCATTAATATACTCAAAATCCCTTTATACATAACCAACAATTTTTTTATGCTCAATTATCAAGGACCCGGTACTTATTTGCAAATCGACAATATTTCACGACTGCACAGCAATATTATTAATAATATAACTTACACGGTAAATATATTGAATGGGGGAAAAAAACAGTGAGCTAAAAAAATGGCAGGTGGCCAAAGCTTTGTCTCCTCACTGGAGGCGGATGTCCAGTAGGGCAGTTACAACAGATGCGTACTGTACATGAAGCTCACAGTTAACCGTGAATGGTGGAGCCACGGGGGCATGATTGGTGAACTGTAGCTCAATAAATTTGGCAACGGTCAAATCCGCGATGGGCGAGGGTTTTCGTGTATTTGAACATGACATAAAACCTCATAAATGTTAAAAAAGCTCCAATGTAAAAAGGTAAAATAAAATTTTAGTAAATGCAATTAAAAAGCTATTTGAATAAGAGACAATCAAAATGTACAGTAAGTTCTCGTTTAACGTGTGGTATTCACACTGCGTTTTCACTATCACACGGTTCTTCCATTTGGGAAAAACTTTTTTGCACAATGCAGAACACGCACCGTTACATCGCGGAATGCGCACCGTTACGACAGTTTCTAAGCGGTCGACAATTAACTACTTTCTTGACCTACGTGGCCGAGTGGTACAGTGATACAATAATGTGGAATAATACCATTACGCAGTGGTGGCGTACCCTCCGCTATTTATCCCGCCATCTCAATGTGTGGTGTGCGTAGTACATCGTATCTTGCCAAACCTTAACATTACTACACCATTTATGGGAAAATCTTTTCACTTCACGTAGTTTTCGCTTACATCGGTACTCTCCAGGAACTCATCTACTACGTTAGGAGCACTCAAAATCGCTTTATACATAACCAACAATTTAGAATGCTTAATTATAAAGCAAGGCACCCGCACTACTGTGCAAATCGACAACATTTTACGACTGCACAGCAATAATATAATTAATAATATAACTTGCACGATGAAAATATATGGGGGGAAAAACTTAGTGAGGTAAGAACAGTGACAGGTGGCTGAAGCTCTGCCTCCTCACTGCAGGCTGATGTAATGGCAGGGCAGCAAGTTAGAACATGTATACTGTATAATAAATTTGCAGTCAAACATGAATGGTGGAGCTACAGGTAGGGCGCTATCGATGAACTGTAGCTAAATAAGCTCCGGCCACTTCCCCCTCATGTCTTCACACGCAGCTTTCTACTTCCAGCCCCGCCCACTGCCCCCTTCTGTCTTCGCAGCTCGGACCTTTATAACCTCTCGTCACGGCAGCTCTCTCGCCGACTTCAGCAGTTTTCTTGCTGCAGTTCTTGTGTTGCGATCGAAACGTCATTATCTATTATTTTTTCTACCTACGTGACTTTACCGAAAGAACCAAAGAGCATGTAGCTAAATAAATTTGGCACAGTCAAATCCACGATGGGAAAACCCGCGATGGGCGAGGGTTTTTGTTCATTTCGAACCACGTCGTGTAGACAGCTTCTTATTTATTCTCACACTGGGCATAACACTAGCCGTTATATAAAACGTATCTACATGGCTACACATAGCCGACCCTTCTACACAACCCCACGGTCGGCATCCAACTACACAGCTGTCCAACTAGCGTAGTGATGACTATGAAAATCGTGCAGAGGATCGGCCACGAGGCCGGACGACGAAGAGAGATGGCGGCGATTAGCGACGCAGCCAGGACCCAGGACCCGCAACAGCCCCGAACCTCTGGTTCCGTCCCCCTTATATACATCCCGGCCACGCCCCCTCCAGAACCTTGGAGCAGGTTCCCAGAACTTCCCGACCGACTCCGCCTTTCACCTTTACCCCAGATACCGCCCCCCTTCTAGTGAGTCATTATATAACTTGCCCATACCCGTGATTACCCTCCAGGCTGACAGGTGGCACCCTGTCATTACACGTGTTAGAAAACGCTGAAAACTTAAAGGAATAAAAAATAAGTAAATGCAGTTAAAAAACTATTTTAACAGAGCAAACCGAAATTTACAGTAAGTCCTCATTTAATGTATGGTGTCCACACACTGCATTCTCGCTATAACGTGGTTCTTCGATTAGGGTAAACTTTTTGCGTACAACGCGGAATGATAACGTAATGTAGTGGTGGCGTACCCTCCGTTACTTGTCCCGCCATCTCACTGTGGTGTGCGTAGTACATCGTATCTTTCCACATTTTATTATTACATCATTTATGGGGAAAGTGTTTTTGCTAACACGACACTCCAGGAATACGATGACCATGTTAAACAAAGCTTTACTGCACTGTCGAAACGTCAACATAAAGACTCAAAATCTTTTATACATAACCAACAATTTGTAATGCTGAATTACCAATAAAAGCACCCCTACTATGTTGCAAATCGGCAATATTTCACGACTGAATGGCAATAATATAATTGCTGAAAGCTCGAAAGCTCATCTCTGGCTGGATGCCTACAGCTGCATGCCTTGTTGGAGTGAGAGAAGTCTGTAGGGATAAGGTAAACGCCGTGGGGATAAGGTAAATGCCGTGGGGATAAGGTAAACGCCGTGGAGATTCTCTCTCACATTCCGAGTTTCACATTTAACCGGACTCCATTTCACACTGCTGGATCCTATTTAGATCGTCCATAAACTCCACCCACAACCCCACATCCACAAACTCTTCAAATTGCCTCTCTCCCTCAGAGTCCGAATTCTCCTGCTTCACGCTGCCTCTATTCAACATGGAGGTCGAGTCCTGGAGTCAATGAAAACAGAGATGGGAGAATGGAGATGCCAAGAGGTGAAACTTCTTAAGTGGTTCCAAAACTTTGGCGCTGCTACATTAAATGAAAGCTGGATGATGCCTATAGCTGCATTCATTATTGTAATTAGAGAAGCTTGTGAATAAAGTTAACGCTTTAGAATTATTGTGTCACGGTCTTGGTTACAGATCTTCCCAGACTCCACTTCACATGTGCAGGGCCCTCCTACTCTGCTGTCCAAATATTCGACTCACAATTCCTCCTCAAACTCCTCGAGGATGCCTCGCTCTCCCTCAGAGTCCAAATGCCCCTCCTGCTTCACGTTGCCTCCATCAACCTGGAGATCGGTTCCTGGAGTCGAATCTTCATCTTCGCATTTCACCTTCATTTCTTCACATTCCACCTTCACTCCTGGCCATGTTTCAAAAGTGGGGTTAGCTTCTGGTTCTTGTTCCATGAGAGATGGGCTCAATGAAGCAATTTGACTTTCACTTCTCAATTCCACCTCCATCCCCTTGTGGATCGTCTCACGCCTATTTCGGCCTTCTGACCGTACAGATTCCTTTCCATACACAGTGTGCTTGACGGGCGTCTTGCCTGAGTGTATTCTGTCATGAACACGAAGAGATCCTGAATCTTTAAAAGCCTTTTCAGACACGGTGCATTTGAAGTTTTTTTTACCAATATGTGTTTTCTGATGTCTGTCAAGATTCGATAACCATGAAAATGTCTTTCCACACACAGTGCACTTGAAGGGTTTCTCACCTGTATGTATTCTATGGTGAATACGAAGAGATCCGGAATCTTTAAATGCCTTCTCACACACAGTGCACACAAAGGGCTTCTCGCCTGTGTGTGTTCTCTGATGATCCTGAAGAGTTCCTGACCGTGTAAATGACTTCTCACAAACAGTACATTTGAAGGGCTTCTCACCAGTATGTGTTGTCTGATGGCTGTTAAGATTCGATAACCATGAAAATGCCTTTCCACACACAGTGCACTTGAAGGGTTTCTCACCTGTATGTATTCTATGATGAATACGAAGAGATCCGGAATCTTTAAATTCCTTCTCACACACAGTGCATTTGAAGGGTTTTTCTCCAGTGTGGGTTTTTTGATGGCTGTCAAGATGTGATGACCGTGTAAATGCCTTCCCACATACAGTACACTTGAAGGGCTTCTCACCAGTGTGTGTTTTCTGATGGCTGTCAAGATGTGATGACTGTGTAAATGTCTTCCCACACACAGTGCATTTGAAGGGCTTCTCACCAGTGTGTGTTTTCTGATGGCTGTCAAGATGAGATGACCGTGTAAATGTCTTCCCACACATCGCACACTTGAACGGCTTTTCACCAGTGTGAGTTTTCTGATGGCTGTCAAGATTCGATAACCATGTAAATGTCTTCCCACACACAATGCACTTGAAGGGCTTCTCACCTGTGTGTGTTCTCTGGTGTATTTTAAGGTATGGTGATTGTGCAAATGCCTTCCCACACTCGGTGCACTTGAACGGCTTCTCTCCAGTGTGAGTTCTGTGGTGGTTCTTCAAGTTGCTCATCTGATCCGTGCTGTATGGACACTGGATGCATTTATGCCTTTTAATTCCAGCTTGTTCCAAGTCTCTCTGCTCCATGTGATTCATCTGCAGATATATACACATATTACACACAATATATAGGCAGACCTCACTTAGCACAAACCAAATGAGACAATTCCTCATCATGCTTTCTCCTGCAGAATCTTTTTACGAAAAAAAATTAAAACCTACAAAGCGCTTGCAGTAGCGCTTGCCGAGGAAACGTTTCCACCCCAATCATTCACTTAGATAATGAGAGCGACACGCTGAGCCAACCAGATCCCTATTCGTGATCACAATTACATCTCATATTATTATAGTGCTTTTAGCCAGATGTAAACTCATGAGACTAGGACAGTCTCAGGCTCTACCCAAAAGAAACCTCACCACATAAATCTAGACTGAGGGCATCACTAAGATCACGGAGGTCCTGGAGCTGTTCTCTAAGAAAATCTTGACGATCTGTATTATTACGAGCATTATTAGCGCTATTAACCAATACCCCAATGAAGCCCTCATATGCTGCTCATATGAAAGAAATAACATCATGGGGAATACATCCCCATCTTACCTATAAGTATTTTTTTGTCTGTCTGTCCACGCAACTTGCGACGGATTTAACTCACAAACCGTGGGGTTGATGTTTAAAAAAGTACCCAGATACCACGCGATAAGCCCACGGGTGAGCCAGCGCTATTCGTATTTCACATCTGTCAACTTTAAAGTCGCTAAATTGACAATTTAGTACTATTAATTATTATATTACTAAGCTGAGCATGCGCCAAAGCACGCATCTACGCATGCACGAGAAAGCTGACCCGTGGTTGCCCTAGCAACGCACACACGCGATCGGTGGGGGGAGGGGGGAATTCTCATTCGCATTAAAAATAAAAAAAAACGCTGAGGTAAATTATTCAAAGTGTGATGTCCTCTTTTCCCCCAACCATCCCAATGTGTGCACATACTACTGTAATAAACAACTTCCACGACGACTCTGGACTGGTGTCTTTTATTAACAGTCTGCACAGCTCCGCTTTTCTCTCTCCGGATGGCTTCCCTCTCTCTCTCCGTTGCCGTAACGCGCGCTTCTCCCTCTTCCACCGTCGCGGCCGTCTCTTTCTCTCTCCACGCTCGCCGCTGGAGGGAGAGAAGGCTTCGCTGGCAGAGGCCGCCACGTGGCCAGTGGCAAGTAGAGGTAGGCGATGATGCAGTCCGGACTCTAGGCTCCCCACACCGACCCCGAGTCCTCTCACTGCCTCTCCTTACATTGCTCTCGGCGGAGCTAAGCTCCGCCTCTAGCCACGCCCCCTCATGGAACCTTCCCAATGGTTCCCGTACATACCCACAAGCTCCGCCCGTTACCTTTGGCCCAGATGGAACCCTTCCTTCTGATAATATTAGTTACCCAGCAGTGACTATGCAATTACCCCTCGTCGTTCCTTAGATAGCGCTCTCATTACACTACTATTGGGTCAGTAGATACTACTATTATAGCCCTTAGATACTATTACTGTAGAGCGGGCGGGGGGATGGTGGGGCAGGTGTAGCAGCCCAGCCTGCAAAGGTGCCACCACGGCCGGCTGGGCAATCGAGGCGAGGCCGGGGGCTTCTCCAAGGGACTAGGCCTGACAACGGTACTTTGTATACTTACTAGATACTATTATACAGTCGATATATACGATTATAGGGTCGGTAGATACGAATATAGAGTCGGTAGATACTACTATAGAGTCGATAGATACTACTGTAAAGTCGGGAGATACTACTACAGTCGGTAGATGCTATTGTAGAGTCAACAGATACTGCAATAGAGTAAGCAGATACTGCTACAGAGTCAGCAGATAATAATAGAGTCAGCAGATACTGATAGAGAGTTAGTAGTTACGACTAGTCAGTAGATACTACTATAGAATCGGTTAAATCTTGACTTAAAGCTTTTCGCGACTGCAAGAATTCACATTCTTTGGGTCTTTCATGTAAAGCCACATAGATAGAAAAAATTATCAAAATAATAACAATATTATGACGTTTCGATCGCAACACAAGCAATCGTCTTTAGGTGAAAAAAGAGATTGCTTTTGTTGTGATCGAAACGTCGTGATATTGTTATTTTGAAAAAAATATATATCTACGTGGCTTTACCGAAAGATCCAAATAATACTATAGAGTCAATAGATACTACTATAGATTCAGTAGATACTTCTGTAGAGTCAGTTACTACTATAGTTGGTAGATACTACTATACTCAGTGGATACTACTATAGATTCAGTAGATACTACTATAGTCATTAGAAACTACTGTAGAGTCAGTATATACTATAGAGTTGGCTGATACTATTGAGTCAGTAGATACTACTGCAGTCAGTAGGTACCACTACGGTCAGTCAATACTGCTACAGTTAGTAGATACTGATGTAATAACAGCCATAGAGGGTTCACGTGGGGATTGGCTTGCAGGTCCTGCTTGTAGCCAATAAGGGTTGAGATAGGGACCATGGCCCATGCGTCATCACGACAGGTCATCAGGAGTGATTGGCCTAACCATTCGGGGCCCCAGCTAATGGGGAGCCGGATGAGGGGCGTGGTCCCGGGATTGACAGGGAACCATCGAGAATGGTCGAAGCTGTCCATGAACGATTGGCTGGGGGAACCACGTGACGAAGGTATTAAGAGCGAGTGAGAGAGAACGATCGGGAGCAGACTGAAACTAAGAAGAGCAGGGTCACGCGCGGACGGGGGCTCGGGTTGCCACGTGCGCGGTGGGGACTTAGTGCGTAGTCTGTCCTCTCTCCGTTGTCTGCCAGCAACGGAGAGTGAGTGAGCAAAGTGTATTGTGGAGTGGAAATAAAAGGACTGATTCCGAAGCCGTCTCCTGAAGGATTATTATACTGGTGTCAGAAGTAATTCTGCGACTGTTTGGACGATCGTCAAGATGTCTAAGCACCTCAGAAAAAAGAACCTGCCCGTGCCTCTGTCGGAGGAAGAGGTCGAGACGGATGAAGATGAGCTGTTGGGAGCTACAGCCCTGGTGCCGCCGTCAGAGTGTAATAATCCTTCAGGAGACGGCTTCGGAATCAGTCCTTTTATTTCCACTCCACAATACACTTTGCTCACTCACTCTCCGTTGCTGGCAGACAACGGAGAGAGGACAGACTACGCACTAAGTCCCCACCGCGCACGTGGCAACCCGAGCCCCCGTCCGCGCGTGACCCTGCTCTTCTCAGTTTCAGTCTGCTCCCGATCGTTCTCTCTCACTCGCTCTTAATACCTTCGTCACGTGGTTCCCCCAGCCAATCGTTCATGGACAGCTTCGACCATTCTCGATGGTTCCCTGTCAATCCCGGGACCACGCCCCTCATCCGGCTCCCCATTAGCTGGGGCCCCGAATGGCTAGGCCAATCACTCCTGATGACCTGTCGTGATGACGCATGGGCCATGGTCCCTATCTCAACCCTTATTGGCTACAAGCAGGACCGGCAAGCCAATCCCCACGTGAACCCTCTATGGCTGTTATTACACTACTATAGTTTGTAGATACTTCTAGAGTCAGTAGATAATGCTGTAGAGTTAATAGATACTACTATAGAGCCAGTAAATACTACTATAGAGTCAGTAGATAATACTAGTCAGTAGCTACCACTATACTGCTGCAGAGTCAGTAGATACTGCTATAGTCAGCAGAAACTACTATAGAGTTAGTAGTTACTACTATAGTCAGTGGATACTACTATAGAGTTAATAGATACGACTATAAATTCCATAGATACTACTATAGTCATTAGATACTACTGTAGAGTCAGTATATCTATTATAGAGTTGGTTGATACTACTATAGAGTCGGCAGATACTATCATTGAGTCAGAAGATACAACTACAGTCAGTAGATACCACTATGGTCAATAAATACTGCTACAGTCAGTAGATACAAGTCAGTAGATACTACTGTGTAGTTAGTAGTTACTACTATAGTCAGTGTATACTATCGTCAGTAGTTACTGCTATAGAGTCGATAGATACTCCGAAAGAGTCAGTAGATAATACTAGTCAGTAGATACCACTTTAGTCAGTATACTGCTACAGAGTCGGTAGATACGACTATAGAGTCAGCAGATACTGCTTTCAAGTCTGCAGATACTATAGTCAGCAGATATAATAGTTAGTAGTTACTACTAGAGTCAGTGGCTACTACTATAGAGTCTACAGATACTATACATTCTGTCGATACTACTATAGTCATTGGATACTACTCTAGAGTCAATATTTACTACTATAGAGTTGGTTCAAACTACTATAGTCAGCAGATACTACTTTCGAGTCAGTGGATACTACTACAGTCAGTAGATACCACTATGGTCAGTAAATACTGCTACAGCCAGGAGATACTACTATACAGTCAGTAGATACTACGGCCAGTAGATACTACTATAGTCATTAGATACAACTGTATAGTTAGTAGATACTACTACTGTCAGTAGATACTACTACGGTCAGTAAATACTACTAGTCAGTAGATACTACATTAGAGTCAGTAGATTATGCTGTAGAGTTTGCAGTTACTACTATAGTCAGTGGATACTACTATCGTCAGTAGTTACTACTATAGAGTCGGTAGATGCTACTATAGGGTTTGTAGATACTACTAAAGTCAGTAGATAATACTACAGTGAGTAGATAATACTACAGTCAGTAGATACCACTATCGTCGGTATATACTGCTGCAGAGTCGGTAGATACGACTATAGTCAGTACATACAGCTATAGTCAGCAAAAACTGCTATAGTCTGCAGAAACTGCTATAGAGTCTGCAGATAATACTATGGAGTTAGTAGTTACTACTATAGTCAATATATACTACTATATTCAGTAGGTACTACTGCAGTGTTGACAAAGTGGGCAGAGACTTCTCTTCGCAGGCAACACCGTTTATTTCCTCTGATACAGAGCGTCCCTAACACAGAGAGATAACGGCCTCTCCCACCCGATAGCCTAGAGGATATGTCCTTACACTAGTGTGCCCTCACACTATATTCTCCTATCGGGATTCCTCCGCGAAGGGACCTAGGGAAGGCCATGCTCACCCGACCTTGCCAGGGTAACGGGTGCCGTCACTGGGCCGTTCGGACCTGGCCCTGACAAGGGCCGGGGGTTGGAAGTCCCAGGACACTATCTAGATGTCTTTGGGTCTTGAGGTGAGTGCGGACTGACTCACACTGGCAGAGCTGGCCTTTTTATACTCCCCCCTCTCAACCACTCCAAGTTGGATATCTTCGGATCTCTCTGGAGAGGGTCTGGGTCCAACCGTTGGTCCCCCCAGCCCCCTCCCTCAGTGTGCTCTGGCACCCTGACCCCTGGTCAACGGTTATTGTAGTCGTGGGTCGTACACCTGTCACTCAACAGCCCCCTTGGCTGTTCTGCGCCCCCTACAGACTGAGGGCGCCACTAAAGGTGAGTGTACGTGACCCATACAATACTGCTACGTAGGTAAGTACACATGTTGCGCGTAACAATGCCGCTACACTACTAGTCATTAGATACTACTGCAGTCAGTATTTACTGCTATAGAGTCGGTAGATACTAAATTCTATTACAGTCAGTATATACTTCTGTAGTCAGTAGTAATAGATTACTCATAAATGTGTTACTTACCGTGCTATAGTCATCAGAAACTGCTATAGAATCTGCAGATACTGCTATAGAGTCTGCAGATACTGCAGATACTACTATAGTCAGTAGGTACTACTACGGTCAGCAGTTACTACTAGTCAGTAGATACAACTACAGAGTCAGCAGATACTACTGTAGAGCCATATACTACTATAGAGTCACTAGATACTACTCACTCTATTGTATGTAGGGTGTTTAGGTATATATGCCAACGCGGGGGTTAAAATGTTTTGAGGGGGGGGGGGGGGGTCGACAATTTTTGGAAACCTTTTAGATCAACTATTTACCCCCCACTTTCTATAACTTTTTGGACTTCTGCAAGCCTCGTATAATTTTGTTGAAAGACAAATGGACAAACGGCAAGCTGGCCATTCACAATAGCTTAGTATCTGTGTGTGTATGTTATGTTTTTGAGAAGTTTTGAAATATATTTTTCGCCCGGGCAATGGCGGGTACTTCCTGCTAGTCTTATATATAAAAGTCCCCGTGCGAATGCGCTTGCGAGGGATTTGGCTCTTAGGATATTCCGTTTTCCCATCCGTAAACTTTAAATTAGTTACATTAGCGATTTAGTGCCATTTTTATTATTTACTTATTGCGCGAGCTCGACCTCGACCGTACCAACTGACAATTGCGTGGGGGGGGGGGGCGGACCCTGCCAAGTGATGTCCGTGTAGGTCCATGCGTGTCTGTCTTATTCGATTGAACAACGCCCGATGTGTGTGTGTGTACGTCAAAGTGTTTGTGTGTGTCAGTCCAAGTGTGCATGTCAGTCCATTTGTGTGCGTATTAGTCGCTGTGTGTTAGTCCATGTGTGTGTTAGTCCATGTGTGTGCATGGCTCCATCTGAGTGTGAGTCAATGCGCGTTTGTGTGTCTATGCGTGTCAGTCGATGTGTGTGTGTATGTTGAGGTGTATGTGTGTCAGTCCATATGTGTAAGCCAATACATGTGTGTCACTCAATGTGTGTGTGTGTAAGTCAATGCGTGTGTGAGTCGATATGTGTGTGTTAATCCATGTGTGTGTATCTAAAGTAGATGTCTGTGTGTCACAGTTCATGTGTATGTGTGTAGGCCAATGTGTGTCAGTCTATGTATGTGAATGTGTTAGTCGAAGTATGTCTGTGTGAGTCGATGTGTGCGAGTCGCTGTATGTGTGTACGTCGATATGTGTGTGTAACTCCATGTGTGTGTATCTAAAGTGGATGTCTATGCGTGTGTGAGTCCATATGTGTGTGTAAGTCCATGTGTTTGTGTGTGCGAGTCGACATGTCTGTGTGTGTCAGTTCATAGGCGTGTGTGTTAGTCGCTTTGTGTGCGTGGCTCCATGTGAGTCAGTAAGTCCGTTTCTTTGCGTGTCTGTAGGCCCATGTGTGCGTGTGAGTGAATGTATGTGCTTAATTGACCTGGTCAAGGCTTTATGATACCATCAGTAGGCCTGGCCTCTGGGTTGTTCTTCATGCTTTCGGAGTCCCTCACCCTTTGCTCACGATCCTTAAGGACCTTCATGATGGTGAGCGGCCCCACGTCAAACTATGTGCCCGTCAGTCAGAGCCATTCCCTCTACACCTTGGGGTGCGACAGGGATGTCCTCTGGCTCCCACATTATTTAACATATCTTTTGACCACATAGTTCGTGAAGCCTTCAATGGCTGTACAGATACAATGGGAGGCTGATCGATGCCCGGGTGCGGTCAAGGGATGGCTCCCTATTGCTCAACCATGTTATGTATGTCGATGCTCAGGTGATTGCTGCTCACTCTGAGGAGTTGGAGGCACTGCTGCTGAACCTGGAGCTTGCCACTATGATGTGGAGCCTTACCATCAGCCCCATAAAAACTAAGCACCTGCCTGAGTATTTTGTACCATCGGACAATCCACCCCCACAACTCACAATTGGTGATGCGGCAGTTGTGGAGAGATTGCAGAGATTCCCATACCTGGCCAGTGTGCTCATGACCGGCTCCGGTTTAACAGCAGAGGTATCACTCCAAATCAGTCGAGCGCCATTATCTTTTCATCGGCTGGGTTACGTTGTGTGGAAGCTACCTGGTCTCTCGCTCCGCATGAAGCTCCAGGTCTTCTCGGCCACAGTAATTCCGTCCCTTCTCTACGCTTGCGAAACGTGCACCCCCCTAATGGAACATCTTCTCCGGTTAGAAACATTTAGGCTGGCCTGCTAACGATCCATCCTGGGTTTAACCATGTGTGTGTGTGTGTGTCTAAGCCGATGTGTTTCTATGTTTGTGGGTCGATGTATGTGTGCAAGTCCATGTGTGCGTCTGCTTTTTACGCTCGGGCAACGTCGGGTACTTACCGCTAGTAGGAAATAAAACAATTACAATAAGAAAGTAATAGGACTTTTCAAATCGCAAACTTTGCAATTTGCGAATCGCATTGTTTGAAATTTCGATTTGAAATCGATTAATCGTTCAGCCCTAGTTGGAAGCAGTCGCCCTCCAGTAACAACGGAGGGCAGAGGAGTGACTCTTACAACAAGTGGAGAGCCGGGTGGCGAAAGCAGAGCAAGTTGGCACTGTATGGGGCAAAGGTGGTGCAGCATCTGCCAGTCATCTCAGTCAACCCATGGCACATGGGTCTGTCCCATAATCTCCTGCCTGCGGGCGTTCAACGCATCATGTGGCCTTAAAGTGCACACAGCCTGGCACAAGTGCTGTGGTGACATCAAACACCACTACTTAGTGGTGAATGGCGGTTGTTGTTATCGAGTCGTTTAATGAGTAATACTATACAATGCTATCTCCATCTTACCTATAAACGTCACTTTTTGTCTGTCTGTCCATCCGTCTGTGTACGCTTGCTTGCGAGGGATTTGGCGCTCGGCCCGTGGGGTTTAGGACGAAAAAAATTTGCCGGGAGGCACGTCCCGTGCCCCGCGGTGGGAATAGGCATTTCCGTTTTTTCGTCCCTCGCCTTTAAAGTGGTCCGATTATCGATTTAGTGCGATTTCTCTTTATTTATTTATGATTGCCGGCCGGCACGTGACAAAGCACGCCGTTGCGCATGCGCGAGATGCTGACCAGGGCGGTTGCCCCTGGCAACGGGCAGCAACGCCGTTGCTGCGGGGTGGACGCCATTTTTAATTCCCGTAAAAAATATGCACACGCATTGACACGCGACGCTGAGGTAAATTCATCAAAGTTTCACGTCCTCTTCACTCCCCCCCCACCGTAATACTATTATAGTGTCGGTAGATAATAAAATTATAGCGATTAGACAGTATTATTCTAGCGCGGGGGGGGGGGGTAGCGGCCCAGCACCCAGCCTCAGCCAGCTAGGCAATCTAGGCGAGGCCGGAGGCTCTGCACGGTACTAGGCCTCGACACGCCACTCTTGTCAGGCGAAGACTTTGTGCTATAAACTCGATATACCCAGCGTTGCCCGGGGGAAAAATACATTTAAAATCTTCTGAAAACTTTCAAACATAACATACTAATGAAAATACAACTGTGTAATTAAAATTTTAAACCCGGCCGCACCAAGAATCGATTCTCTGATTCGCGCAAAGGAATCGAAGGTTGTAGATTAATTTAGACTCGCCCTATTCCCGTTTAATATAAGTTGGTTATAGAGTTGATATAAACTGCTACGAATGGGAAATATCCGGCGTTGACCGGGGCAAAAATATAGTTAAAAACTCCTGAAACTTTAAAACATAACATACCAATGAAAATAAAAATCTGTAATTAAAAATGTAAACCCCCAGCGTGCCAGGAATCGATTCTTTGAATCGCGCAAAGGAATCGTCGAAGGTTGTAGATTACTTTAGAATTGCCCTATTCCCGTTTTAAAAACTGCATGTCGCCAAATTTACTTAACATTTCCAACAGACACACACATTCACACATTTAGATTTTACATTTAACATACAAAACATCAGCATGTACTGCTGTCATCATAGGCAAAAATATATACACCCTCACCACTCACTATCACTCACTATCACTCACCCTCACCACTCACTCACCCTCACCACTCACCCTCACCACTCACCCTCACCACCACTACTCACCCTCACCACTCTCCCTCACCACTCTCTCACTCGCGCTCACCACTCACCCTCACCAATCATCCTCACCCTCACCACCACCACTCACACTCAACACTCACTCTCAACACCACCACTCACCCTCACCACTCACTCACACCACTCACCCTCGCCTCTCACCACTCACAACTCACCCTCACCACTCACTCTTACCACTCACCCTCACCACTAACTCTCACCACTCACTCTCACCACTCACGCTCACCACACACCCTTACCTCTCACCACTCACCCTCACCACACACCCTTACCTCTCACCACTCACCCTCACCACTCATGCTCACCACTCACACTTACCAATCATCCTCACTACTCACCCTCACCACCCACTCTCACCACTACACCACTCATCCTCACGACTCACACTTACCACTCACCCTCACGCTCACCACTCACCCCTATCCCTCACCACTCACCCTCACCCCTCTCCCTCACCACTCACCCTCACCACTCTCCCTCACCACTCACGCTCACTACTCACCCTCACCAATCATCCTCACTACTCACCCTCACCACTCACTCTCACCACTCACGCTCTCCCCTCTTCCTCACCCTTCTCCCTCACCACTCAGCCTCACCACTCACCCCTCACCACTCACCCCTCTCCCTCACCACTCAGCCTCACCACTCACCCCTCGCCCTCACCACTCAGCCTCACCACTCACCCCTCTCCCTCACCACTCAGCCTCACCACTCACCCCTCTCCCTCACCACTCAGCCTCACCACTCACCCCTCAGCCTCACCACTCACCCCTCTCCCTCACCACTCAGCCTCACCCCTCTCCCTCACCACTCACCCTCACCACTCAGCCCCACCACTCACCCCTCTCCCTCACCACTCAGCCTCACCACTCACCCCTCTCCCTCACTAACCCCTCTCCCTCACCACTCAGCCCTCTCCCTCACCACTCAGCCCTCTCCCTCACCACTCACCCCTCACCACTGACCCCTCACCACTCACCATCACCACTCACCCCTCTCCCTCACCACTCAGCCTCACCACTCAGCCTCACCACTCAGCCTCACCACTCAGCCTCACCACTCAGCCTCACCACTCAGCCTCACCACTCAGCCTCACCACTCAGCCTCACCACTCAGCCTCACCACTCAGCCTCACCACTCACCCTCACCACTCTTCTTCACTAACCCTCACCGCTCACTCTCACCACTCAAGCTCACCACTCACCCCTCTCCCTCACCACTCAGCCTCACCACTCTCCCCCTCCACTCACCCTCACCACTAACCCTCACCACTCTTCTTCACTAACCCTCACTGCTCACCATCACCGCTCACCAATCACCCTCACCACCCACCCTTACTACTTACCCTCACCACTCACCACACACCCTCACCACTTACCACTCTTCTTCACTACTCACCCTCACCACTCACCCTCACCACTCACCCTCACCACTCACCACTCTTCTTCACTACTCACCCTCACCGCTCACCCTCCCCACTCATCCTCACTACTCATCCTCACCGCTCTCCCTCACCACTCACCATCACTGTGGTGGTGGTACCTGCTATGATGACAGTAGTACAATCTGACGTTTTGTATGTTAAATGTCAAAAGCTAAATTAGTGAATGTGTGTCTGTTCGAAATGTTCAGCATACTTGGCGACACGTAAACAAGTTTTTAAAACGGGAAGAGGGTGAGTGGTGGTGGTGACAGTGATTGTTGAGGGTGAGTGGTTAGGGTGAGTAGTGAGGGTGAGTGGTGAGCGTGACTGGTGAGGGTGAGTGGTGAGGGAGAGTGGTGAGGGAGAGTGGGGAGTGTGATTGTGGTGAGTGGTGAGGGTGAGTAGTGAGCGTGAGTGGTGATTGGTGATGGTGTGATTGGTGAGGATGAGTGGTGAGGGTGAGTGGTGAGTGGCGGTTATGAGTGGTGATTAGTGAGGGTTGAGTGGTGAGGGTGAGTTGTGATGGTGAGTGGTGAGCAGTGAGGGGTGATTGGTGAGGGTGTGATTGGTGAGGATGAGTGGTGAGTAGTGAGGGTGAGCGGTGAGGGTGAGTGGTTGGTGGTTGTTGTGAGGGTGAGTGGTGAGGGTGAGAGTGAGTGGTGAGTGGCGGTTGTGAGTGGTGAGGGTGAGTGGTGAGGGTGAGGGTGAGTGCTGAGTGTGAGTGGTGAGGGTGAGTGGTGAGAGAGTGGTTAGTGCTGAGGGTGAGTGGTGAGGTTGAGTGGTGAGGCTGAATGGTGAGGGTGAGTGGAGAGTGGTGAGGGTGAGTGGTGATTGGTCACTGGTGATTGGTGAGGATGAGTGGTGAGTAGTGAGGGTGAGGTTGAGTGGTGAGTGGTGAGGGTGAGTGGTGGTTGTGACGGTGAGTGGTGAGGCTGAATGGTGAGGGTGAATGGTGAGAGTGAGTGGTGAGGGAGAGTGGGGAGTGGTGAGGGTGAGTGGTGAGGGTGAGTGGTGAGGGAGAGTGGTGTAAGAGTGGTGAGAGAGTGGTGAGAGTGGTTAGTGGTGAGGGGTGAGTTTGAGTGGTGAGGCTGAATGGTGAGGGTGAGTGGAGAGTGGTGAGGGTGAGTTTTGATTGGTCACTGGTGATTGGTGAGGATGAGTGGTGAGTAGTGAGGTTGAGTGGTGAGGGTGAGGTTGAGTGGTGAGTGGTGAGGGTGAGTGGTGGTTGTGATGGTGAGTGGTGAGGGTGAGGCTGAATGGTGAGGGTGAATGGTGAGAGTGAGTGGTGAGGGAGAGTGGGGAGTGGTGAGGGTGAGTGGTTAGGGTGAGGGTGAGTGGTGAGGGTGAGTGGTGAGGCTCAATGGTGAGGGTGAGTGGTGAGGGAGATTGGTGAGTTGTGAGGGTGAGTGGTGAGTGTGAGTGGTGAGTGTGAGTGGTGAGGATGAGTGGTGAGGATGAGTGGTGAGTAGTCAACATGCACTGCTGTAATCATAGTAGGTACCACCACCACAGTATGTACAGTAATCCCTCGCCACTTCGCGGTTCAAGTTTCGCGGCCTCAGTGCATCGCGGATTTTTTGAACTGATTTAAAGGCCTCATTATACCTGTGCAGTAACACCATCATCATCATCATCCATCATCACATTCATCGAACTGCACAGGTCTGTCATCTTCGTCATTGTCATCGTCATTGTCATCGTCGTCGTCGTCATTACTGGAGTCAAGTCTCAAGATACTACTGTCATTGGTGAGTATAGAACACCATAATACGTATTGTATGAGAGAGAGAGTGAATGTATAATATTAAGGTTTTATAATTAAATAGATTTAAGTAAAATATATATATAAAATATAAATATACATATTTTAAACATTCTGGTACCCACACACACATATACGGAAATTCCTAGGGGGCCAATCCTACTTCGCGGATTTTCACCTATCGCGAGGGGTTCCGGTCCCCATTAACCGCGATAAACGAGGGATCACTGTACTGCTGTCATCATAGCAAGTACCACCACAGTATGTACTGCTGTCATCATAGCAGGTGCCACCACACTCGATCTGTACTGCTGTCATCATAGCAGGTACCACCACCACAATATGTACTCCTCTCATCATAGCAGATACCACCACAATATGCACTGCTGTAATCATAGCAGGTATCACCACAGCAGTATGCACTGCTGTAATCATAGCAAGTACCACCACAATATGCACTGCTGTAATCATAGCAGGTACCAACACAGCAGTATGCACTGCTGTAATCATAGCAGGTACCAACACAGCAGTATGCACTGCTGTAATCATAGCAGGTACCAACACAGCAGTATGCACTGCTGTAATTATAGCAGGTACCACAATATGCATTGCTGTAATCATAGCAGGTACCACCAGTCAGTATGCACTGCTGTAATCATAGGTACTACCACAGCAGTATACACTGCTGTAATCATAGTATGTACCACCACAGCAGTATGCACTGCTGCAATCATAGAAGCTACCACCACAGTCAGTATGCACTGCTGTAACCATAGCAGGTATCACCACAGCAGTATGCACTGCTGTTATCATAGCGGGTACCACCAGTCAGTATGCACTGCTGTAATCATAGCAGGTTCCACCACAATATGCACTGCTGTAATCATAGCAGGTACCACCAGTCAGTATGCACTGCTGTAGTGATAGCAGGTACCACCTCAGTCGGTATACACTGCTGTAGTGATAGTAGATACTGCTATTGAGTTGGTAGATACTGCTATATAGAGTTAGTAGATACTAAAACAGTCAGTATATACCACTACAGTCAGTCAATACTGCTATAGTCAGTATATACTACTATACAGTCAGTACATACTACCACGGTGAGTAGCTAGAGTCAGTAGATACTATTATAGAGTGAGTAGATACTGCTATAGAGTTAGTAGTTACTACTATAGTCAGTGGATACTACTATAGAGTCAGCAGATACTATACAGTTAGTCATTACGACTATGTAGTCAGTAGATACTACTGTAGGCCCAGTAAATACTACTATGGTCAATAGTTACTACAGTCACTAAATACTACTACACAGTCAGTAGCTACTACTGGCTCAGTAGATACTACAGTACAGTCAGTAGATACTACTACAGAGTCAATAGATACTACTTCCTCTGTTGTATGTAATGTGTGTATGTATATATACCTACGAGGGTTAAAGATATTTTTTGAGGGGGGGGGGGGGTCCACAATTTTCGGAAACCTTTTACATCAACTATTTACCCCACACTTGCTACAACTTTTTAGACTTGTGCAAGCCTCTTATATATTTGTTGGTATAGAAATGTACAAACTGCCCACCGGGCTTTGACAATACCTTAGTATCTGTGTATATATATGTAAGTTTTTAAGAAATATATTTTTCACCCGGGCAACGCCGGGTACTTCCGCTAGTCTTATATATAAAAGTCTCCGCGCGCTCGCGCTTGCGGGGGATTTGGCTCTCGGACGGTGGGCTATATGTAGAAAAGAATTTGCCGGGCGGCACGCCCTAAGCCCCGCGGTGGGAATAGGCTATTTCGTTTTCCCATCCCTAAACTTTAAAGTAGTTTAATTAACACATTTGTGCCGTTTCTATAAATTATTTACTTATTGCGCGACATCGACCGTACCAACTGACGCCAATTGCGTGGGGGGGGGGCCTTGGCTCCATCTCACGGGGACATTTCCTTTTACGCGTTTAAAGCCAACACATGCACACATAACGCTGCGGATATTTCTTCACAGTGTCACGCCCTCTTCATCCCCCTCCCCCCAAACACGATGTGTCCAGTTTATACTACAGACTCCTTAGATAATAATATTTTACTGCTTACATAACATTATTCTTGCACGGGCGGGGGATGCTGGGGGGGGGGATAGCGGCCCAGCCCCTAGCCTGGCAACGTGCCAACTCCGCCGCCTCGCCAATGTATGCCAGGAGGGGGGCTACGCATGGCACAAGGCCTCAACACGCCTTTGGTAAGTACAAATTTCCAAGCTTCTTACACTAACAAATCAAGTCCAATGTTTTCTATTATTAAACACATTTAGTTGACAAACATTACTATAATAATGTTTGTGTGCAAAAAAGAACTCCCGTTGATTCGCTTACTATTATCAAACAAATACTTTGTGAGATATTACAATAATAATGTTTGTGTGCACAAAACTCTTTATTTTTAGCTTGTAAAATTTTCCCTTTTTTGCTGCGCTTTTATGATGCTGCGACGGTCTGCCAGTCTGTGATGTGGCCATGTATGTCCATGTGTATGTGTGTCAGTCCATATGTGTGTGTGTTAGTCCACATGTGTATGTAAGTCTATACATGTGTGTGTCACTCGATGTGTGTGTGTAAGTCAATGCATTTGTGCGAGTCCATATGTGTGTGTTCATCCATGTCTGTGTATCTCAAGTAGATGACTGTATGTCACAAGTGTATGTGTGTAGGGCTGTGTGTCAGTCTATCTATGTGTCTAAGTCCATGTGTGTGTGCAAGTACATATGGTGTGTTTACGTCAATGTGTGTGCGAGTCCACGTATGTCTGTGTGCGACTCGCTGTATGTGTGTACGTCGATATATGTGTGTAACTCCATGTGTGTATCTCAAATGGATGTCTGTGTGTCAGTCCATATGTGTGTGTAAGTCGATGTGTTTGTGAGTCCATATGTGTGTGTAAGTCAATTTGTTTGTGAGTCCATATGTGTGTGTGTTAATTGCTGTGTGTGCATGCCTCCATGTTAGTCAGTGTAAGTCCATTTCTTCGTGTGTCTGTAGGCCCATGTGTGCGTCTTAGTCCATGTGTGTGCTTTATTGACCTGCTCAAGGCCTATGATACCATCACTAGGCCTGGCCTCTGGGTTGTTCTTCGTGCTTTCCGAGTCCCTCACCCACTGCTCACCATCCTTAAGGACCTTCATGATGGTGAGCGGCCCCGCATCAAACTACGTGGCCGTGAGTCAGAGCCATTCCCTGTACACTTTGGGGTGCAACAGGGATGTCCTCTGGCTCCCACATTATTTTACATATATTTGGACCACGTAGTTCGTGAAGCCATCAATGGCTGTACTGCTAGAATTTCCATCTGGTACAGATACAATGGGAGGCTGATCGATGCCCGAGTGCGGTCAAGGGATGGCTCCCTATTGCTCAACCACATTACGTATGCCGATGATCTGCTAATTGCTGCTCACTCAGAGGAGGAGTTCGAGGTGCTGCTGCTGAACCTGGAGCTTGCCACCAAGAGGTGGGGCCCTACCATCAGCCCCACCAAAACTAAGTACCTGCCTGGGTATTTTCTACCATCGGACATTCCACCCCCACAACTTCCAATTGGTGATGGGGCAGTTGTGGAGACAGTGGAGAGTTTCCCATACCTTGCCAGTGTGCTAATGACCGGCTCCGGTTTAGAAGCAGAGGTCTCACTCCGAAACAGTCGAGCCACATCATCTTTTCATTGGTTGCGTAACACTGTGTGGAAGCTACCTGGTCTATCACTCCGCATGAAGCTTCAGGTCTTCTCGGCCATGGTCATTCCCTCCCTTCTCTATGCTTGCGCCCCCCTAATGGAACATCTTCGCCGGTTAGAAACATTTAGGATGGCCTGCCTACGAACCATCCTGGATTTAACCAGGCTGCATTGTGTGAGGAGCTCACAAATCCTTGAAAGATCTTGACAAAGTCCCATCGGTGAGCTCCTCCGCCAGGTAAGGCTGCGTTGCCTGAACCATGTAGCCCGCATGGCCAGACACTGCATGCCTAAACATCTTTTGTTCGGCCGGATCGAGGGGGCTAAACGGCCCGGCACGGGCTAGAGAAGACATGGAGTGATGTGGTACAGGAGGACATGGAGCTGAGTCAACTTGCTGATGACTGGAACCAGCCGTGTCAAGATCGGCCTCTGTGGAGGAGCCTCCTGAAGGACGCTACTAGGCAGTTGGAGGCAGTCGCCCTCCAACAACAACGGAGGGCGGAGGAGCAACGCTCACAACAACGAGCGGAGTGCCGGGTGGCTAAAGCACAGAAAGTTGCCACAGTAGGGGGCACAGGTGGTGCATCAGCCAGTCGTCTCAGTCAGTCGACCTGTGCCATCTGGGTCTGCCCCGTTACTTCCTGCCAGCGGGCGTTCGACACTTTACGTGGCCTCAAGGTGCACATAGCCTGGTACAAGCGTTGTGGTGACGTCACCGCCACTTACTGGCGAATGGCAGTTGTTGTTGTTCAGTCTATGTATGTATGTATTCATAATCAACGTTGTTGGGTTTAGATCGCGTTATTTATAAATGTGTCGTAACCCTCCACCACCCGACACGGCCAATCAGCAAAAAAGTGTCACGTTGACAAAAGACAAATAGTTCACTGCTTTAGCCCACCGGTGTGTCGAAGCGTGAAACCACAACATTTACAATTTGAGTACGACGTTTCGCTGGTAATTGCATCCAGCATCATCGATATGTGTGTGTAACTCTACGTGTGTGTGTCAGTCGATTTGTGTGTGTAACTACATTTGTGTCTGCCTTTTTTGCCCGGGCAACGCCGGGTACTCACCGCTAGTATATATATAAAAGGCAAAGTTGTGAATGTGTGTCTGTTCAAAATGTTTAGTGTACTTTCCGACATGCAACAAACTGCAAATTTGCCATGTGGGTACTTTCCAGACTGTACACCATGCAAAAATTATAAAAATACACTTTTGTGTTTTGGGGGGGGGGGGGTAGCTCAATAATGTATATAATTTTTGCACGGCAAGTGAGCTGTGACGTCAAATCTGTCACGTGATCCGCGCATGTGGAAGCATAACGCATTGTAGTGTAGTGGTTAGCGCGCTAAGCTACGAACCCGGCGACCCGAGATCGCATTCCCGCTCACGGCCACCACCGGTGACTATTTTAACCGGTTCTGGGCCTCCCCTAGGTCGACTCAGCCTCAAACGACTAACTGCTGTGGTGTGTGAACATCGCCACTGGGGAGACAAAGGCGGCCGGGCGTGGTGGATCCAAGTCCCGGGCGAAGCCGGGTAGTACAGCTAGTACGGTATAATGGGTCGTTGATGGGTAGAGTATAGCGTGTCTTACAGTCGAGTGTATAGTAGTGTTAGATAAATATTGCAGTCTGCGGTGCAATTTGGTGTTTGTAGTGCAGTGTGTAGCGGTAGTGTAACGGTTAGCATGTTGCACTACGAACCTGGTGTCCAGTAAAGATTATTTGAACTGATCCTGGGCTTCCCCTAAGTCGACTCAGGCTAAAATGAGTACTTGGTGCACTGTGAACATCACCACTCAGAAGACAAAGGTGGTCGGGTGTGGTGCTGGCCACCCACCCCCTCGTGTGCCGTTCCGGCCTTCATAGGTGCTCACTAACAGCACTTGCCCTAGATTTGAAGCTTTCATGACTGCAAGGATTCATACTCTTAGGTTTTTTCGGTAAAGTCACGTAGGTAAAAATAAATAATATAAATAATAATAGAAATAAAATAATAAATCATGACGTTTCGGAGGCAACACAAGTCTCCGTCATCAGGTGGGACCTTCACAGCTAAAATTTACTGTATCAAGTGAGGCAAAATTCCAAGAGACAAGCTCTTAAATACAAGTTAAGGGGGGAGGGGGGGGGCTTATCTGAATGTGGTAGCCAGTGAATGGAACGTGTTGGGGGGTGGGCGGGGCTAAAAGAAAACAATCAGTGTACCTCGACTTTGGGTTGTAACCGATGTTGGCTGACAATCCAAATACAAAAAAGGCAGTACTGTTAAACGCTGGGGATGTCAACACTCTGCAAAGTAGAATCGTACCTGTCAAATAAGATGGTACAAATATGTGTAGTTAAATCTTTTTTACATGGTTAATAACATCTTTCCAATGATTACTCAGTTTGTACCCATCATCATGGTTGAAGTTATGTCTGTGTTTGTATATCTGGATGGCTTCGTGTACAAACCTTTGATGGTAGCCAGAAGGTTTGCAGAGCACCTTGGTCTCGGAAAAGACAATATCATGAGAGCCCACAGCGTTGTAGCAATGTTCGGCAACGGCGGAAGACTCAATTTTGCCGTGTTTCAGATCTGACTTGTGCTCGCGGATACGATCGGAGATATGACATTTCGTTTCCCCAATGTAACAATCACAACAACTGCAACTCAGTTGATAGACTCCAGGGTATTGCAAGTCAGGAATTACATCTTTTACAGATGGGATTAGATCACAGATTTTATGTACTGTACTGAATCGGACTTGGATCGTATGTTTGTTTAGAATTTTGGAGATCTTTTTGGTCACGCCTGCTATGTATGGCAACGTAATAGTTCAAGTGGTTGTTTCTGTATGGTGGGAGAAACAGCTTGGCGGATCGTGCGGTCAGAGTATCCATTCATCTTGAGGACCCAATGTACATGTTTTAATTCACTGGCCAGGTGGTGTTGGTCAGAAATGCCATGAGCTCTGTGGTATAGTGTTTTGATGAGAAAATTCTTTTGAGCGGGTAGTGGTGGGAATCAGGTTTCAAGTAAGAATCTGTGTGGGTGGCTTTCCTGTAGACAGAATGTCCCAAGGATCCATCAGGTCTCCTCTCAAACAGAACATCTAAGAATGGTAGTTTGCCATCATTTCTCCACTTCCATGGTGAATCTGATGGATGGGTGTCTGGAATTGATGTGGTCCAGGAAATGGTTCAATGCTGGGAGGCCATGTGGCCAAATGATGAAAGTGTCATCCACATACTTCTTCCACAGGGAAGGACGCAGGGTGGACGTCTGGATGGCATCTGATTCAAACTTTTCCATGAACACATTGGCCAACACTGGTGACAAGGGGGAGCCCATAGGGGTACCCTCATTCTGTTTGTAGAAGGTGCCATTCCAGGTAAAATAAGTGTTGGTGAGGCAATGCCTAACCAGCGCAGGTACATCCGAATTCAATTCATGTTGGACCAAGTCTTCAATTATTGTTAGGGTGTCAGGCACTGGGACTTTGGTAAACAGAGATACCACATCAAAACTGACGAGGATATCGTCAGGAGATAGTACCATGTCTTTGACCATAGAGACTAAATGGGTTGACTTAAGTATTGCTGAAGAGGTCTTGCCAGTGAAGGGAAGCAGAGTATCTGATAGAAAACGGGCTAGTTTGTAGGTAGGAGAGTTGATCGTGGACACGATGGGCCGTAGTGGGGTGCCTTCTTTATGGATCTTGGGAAGACCATAGAATCTGGGAGGTCTAGCAGCCGAGGGTTTTAGGGAGGGACGTTTGGTTGGTTCGATTAGGGAAGTCGAACTCGTGATGATCTTGTTGGTTTTTGTCGTTAGGCTGTTAGTAGGATCGCTTTTAATTTTGGAGTAACTCCCATCATTGAGTAGGTCCAGGATTTTGTTGTTGTATGAGCCTTTATCCATGATGACCGTAGTATTGCCCTTATCGGCCGAGAGGATGACTATATCATCTCTCGTTTTTAAGTTCGCGAGTTCAGAGCGCTCGTTTTTGCTATTGTTACTAGGGGGTTTCTTAGCGTTCTTAAGAATAGTGGCCATTTCAGCTCTTGCTACATCCGCATGGATGTGTCCTATGCCTCTGAGGGATACATCAACCTGACAAATCACATCCTCTACTGGTATATGTTTAGGAGTGACAGCGAAATTTAGTCCTTTGGCCAGTACTGTTTTTAGATTGTCAGAAATTGGGATATTACTCTGATTAATAACCATCTTGTTGACATCCAGCTTTGTGATGTGTGGCTCTGGTTTCTTCTTTGATAGGAGGTTGAATTTAGAGATCAGGTTAGCTTTGCATTTGGCTGACAGTGAGTCAGCAGAAGCAGCAGTCATGTTGTCAACGTGGTTCCAATCAGAAGGGGACATTTTTTGTGTTAACATTAAATGTGTTTGTAAGAGTCTTGTCTAAATTATCGAGTTCAAATCGGAGTAACCTATCTCCTGACGATATCCTCGTCAGTATTGATGTGGCATCTCTGTTTACCAAAGTCCCAGTGCCTGACACCCTAACAATAATTGAAGACTTGGTCCAACATGGATTGAATTCGGATGTACCTGCGCTGGTTAGGCATTGCCTCACCAACACTTATTTTACCTGGAATGGCACCTTCTACAAACAAAATGAGGGTACCCCTATGGGCTCCCCCTTGTCACCAGTGATAGCCAATGTGTTCATGGAAAAGTTAGAATAAGACGCCATCCAGACGTCCACCCTGTGTCCTTCCCTGTGAAAGAGGTATGTGGATGACACTTTCGTCATTTGGCCACATAGCCTCCCAGCATTGAACCATTTCCTGGACCACATCAATTCCAGACACCCATCCATCAGATTCACCATGGAAGTGGAGAATGATGGCAAACTACCATTCTTAGATGTTCTGTTTGGAGACCTGATGGATCCTTGGGACATTCTGTCTACAGGAAAGCCACCCACACAGATTCCTACTTGAAACCTGATTCTTCCCACCACCACCCGGCTCAAAAGAATTCTCTCATCAAAACACTATACCACAGAGCTCATGGCATTTCTGACCAATAACACCTGGCCAGTGAATTAAAACATCTACATCGGGCCCTCAAGATGAACAGATACTCGGATCTGTAAAATATGCAATTCCTGAATTGCAATACCCTGGAGTCTATAAACTGAGTTGCAGCTGTGGTGATTGTTAGATTGGGGAAACGAAACGGCATATCTCCGATCGTGTCTGCGAGCACAAGTCAGATCTGAAACATGGCAAAATTGAGTCTTCCGCCGTTGCCGAACATTGCTACAACGCTGTGGGCTCTCTTGATATTGTCTTTTCCAAGACCAAGGTGCTCTGCAAACCTTCTGGCTACCATCAAAGTTTTGTACACGAAGCCATCCAGATATACAAACACAGACATAACTTCAACCGTGATGGGTACAAACTGAGTAATCATTGGAAAGATGTTATTAACCATGTAAAATAGATTTAACTACACATATTTGTACCATCTTATTTGACAGGTACTATTCTATTCTTAGGTTTTTTCGGTAAAGTCACGTAGGTATTAACCATGAAAAAAAGATTTAACTACACTTATTTGGACCATCTTATTTGACAGACAACTTTACAGGTTATTGATAGACAGCCAGGCTTGTTTTACCAGGTTTAGTTGTTTCTTTTTTCACACTTTGTTATGTAGGCCAGGCTTAGTCACAAACCGTACCTCTCCATAACAAAGGCTCAGCCTTTTGTTATGCAGTCTATTCTTAGTCTTAAGCCTCACCTTACCATATTAATAAAAAGTGTGCCGTACTTGGCCCTTCCCCTTTCCAACCATTATATATACGGAGTGGTAGCTCTTGTAATCTCTATTTACTTGATACAGCTGTCGTGGCTGTGACGATTCCACCTAAAGACGGAAGCTTGTGTTGCCTCCGAAACGTCGTGATTTTTATTTTATTTTACTTTTATTAATTTTAATTTTTTACCTACGTGACTTTACCGAAAAAACCTAAGAATATGAATCCTTGCAGTCACGAAAGCTTCAAATATAGAATTAAGGTACTATTCTACTTTACCGAGTGTTGACATCCCCAGCGTTTAACAGTACTGCCTTTTTTGTATTTGGATTGTCAGCCAACACCGGTTACAACCCGAAGTCGAGGTACACTGATTGTTCTCTTTTAGACCCCCCCCCCCACCACGTTCCATTCACTGGCTACCACATTCAGATAAGCCCCCCTCCCCCTTAACTTGTATTTAAGAGCTTGTCTCTTGGAATTTTGCCTCACTTGATACAGTCAATTTTAGCTGTGACGGTCCCACCTGATGACGGAGACTTGTGTTGCCTCCGAAACGTCGTGAATTATTATTTTATTTCTATTATTATTTGTATAAATTTTATTATTTATTTGTATTCTTTATTTTTACCTACGTGACTTTATCGAAAAAACCTAAGAGTATAGCACTTGCCCTAACAGTCCGTTAAGGCTATACGGGGGATCTTTGTAATGTATTGTGTGGTTTATAATGCAAAGCTCATCGGATTATTCCAGTCTCAATGAAGATTCTGATTCTGCAAGCTGTCGGTCAATCGGCCTCCTCTCCCAGTGCAAGGACAGATTTTGCCAACATACTATTCACCAGGTTAAATCCATGGCTGTGCAAATATCACCAATCACAGCATTGTGGGTTCACCACTCTGGTGAAATGTAGCAGCCACCCTGATTAGTAAGACAATCCAAATCGTGAAAACGCACTTATTTAAATTAGCCTTAACTCAGTCTTGATTTTAAGCTTTCGTGACTGCAGGAATCCATACTCTCTGGTTCTTTCGGTAAAGTCACATAGATATAAAAAAAATAATTAAAGAAAACACGTCGTTTCGGTCGCAACACAAGCGTCCGTCTTCAGGTGAGAAAATAATCTGCTGTTGTCGCTTTATATAGGCACGCAGGGGGGGGGGGAGTTTTGTCGAGTCGTAGCTGTAGGAGTTCACGGGAGAGAGGGGGGGGGAGGGTTCGTGGCGTGCAGGGAAGGGTGGGGGCTGGCACAGGGGGAGAGAGTTTGTGGCGTGCAGAGGCGGGTGGGGCTAGAGAAATTAGCAAGTAAAGGAGCTCGAATTAGTAAGTTAAAAACTTGGCGCGGTTTATCGCATCATTCAAACAAAAATACAAAATTTGAATAAAAAAGATGGATTCAGATTGAGCAATCATTAATTTTCACCATTTACTTTGATTCTGAGAATGTGGGTCAGTGAGCGGGTGGGGTGGCCGAGTGAGTGGGCGAGTATGTGAGCAAGTGGGTGATTGAGTGCGCGAGTGGGTGAGCGATTTGGTGGGTGAGTAAATGAGTTGGTGAGTGTGTGGGAGCTAGTGGGTGATTGAGTGGGTTAGTGGGTGAGTAAATGAGTGGGGGATTGAATTTGTTGAATGAGTGAGCGAGTCGGTAAATTTGCCTTTACCTCACCCCCAGTTCTGGTAGTTTAACCTGCAGGTTCTGCATATTTCCTGCTTTCCATACACAGGCGCATTGGTGGGATCAACAGATGAAATGCGCCACTTGACCAATGTATCTATGGGATATTTTTGGCAGTATCAAAAATGATGAAAAAGTAGGAATAGGCTTTATCCTTTCTGACAATAAAACATAAGGTGTTATGTTCAAACACCAAATAGCGTTTGCAAGGAATTAAGTCTGCATTAACTACACGTACTTGTGGAAAAACCTGGAAACAAACATGCTCTGAAAATATTACCATTGTTCTAGAACTGACTGGCTTACACCAGATACATCCTTCTTTATGGCCTTGTCTCACCAGTGTTAGACCAGAGAACGCCAAAAGGCGAACACTTATAGCTCAGGTAGGGCAGAGTATGAAAAATGAGAATAGGTGTTTAGATTTTGATTTAAAGCTTGCGTGACTGCAGGGATTCATATTCTTGGTTCTTTCGGTAAAGTCACGTAGAAGGGAAATAATAAAATAATATAAATATAAAACAATAAAAATTCTCACGATGTTTCGACTGCAACACAAGCAATCATCATCAGGTGCGACTTTACCGAAAGAACCAAGAATAGGTGTTTAGATGTAAAACACTAGATACCTTTTGCAAGGCATCATGTCTGCATTAACCACAAAACATTTTGGCAAAATAGACTTAAGGTAAGCAATTCACAAATAATAAATACAAATTAAGTGTATGAGTCCAAACTGCAAACACGCCACATTTTGCAAGGCATCAACAAGTCAGCATTAACCAATCGTGCTCATGGTATATTTTACCACAAGTATCAAGTCTGTATTAACCGCATGCATTTTTTTTTTTTACAAGACTATGTGTTCATAGATCTACTCTTTCGTTGTCTGACTTGTTATTAAACTACTGGACAATCCAAAAACGCGAAGCACGTCTGATTGTCTGCGAGTCTTTGTCTCTGCGTGAGTATGTGTGTCTGTGTGAGTGAATTAATTTTATGAGTTAGTCTGAGTGGATCTGTGTGTGAGCCTATGGATTTCTGTGCGTCTCTGTGTAAGTCTGTGTGTCTGTGCGAGTCTGTGCATATCTGCGAGTCTGTGCGAGTGTGTCTGTGCAAGTATCTGTGCGAGTCTGTGCAAGTCTTCCTCTCCGTGAGTGTGCATATCTGTGAGTCTGTGCGAGTGCATCTCTGTGCAAGTGTGTCTTTGTGAGGGTGTGGGTCTCTGTGTGAGTCCGAGTGACTTAGGGTAAGTTTCCCAGGTTTCACGCAATTTGGATCAAAATAATATAATGTAGCTGCCCAAACTTGTTTGAAACCACGTAGTTTAGTCTCTTGGCATCCCCATTCTGCCATCTGTCCTCATTTAAACCGCCTCTATTATTAAAATTACTAACGTTTAAGTGCGTATAACTTTACATCATTGCTATTATCATTACGTTGCTTTGCTGTTGTCTGCCCTTGAAAACGAGTTTCTTAGCTCAATGGACTTCACGCGGGAAACGAACACTTCCGTCTAATCTCTGAAATTGTATCGTTGACTCAATCGGGAATACGTGCAGAAGCATCGGACCCCCGAGTGCAGAAAGAGTCGTCAGAAGGCTTCTGAACTCGAGTATCGAGACTTTGTGAGGTAGGTTAAGACAATTAAACAATTCAAGCAAATCAGTCAGGCAAGGGCAGGAGGCAAGCCCTGCATGGCTAGGCCCCACATCGTATTGTTGCAATGTCACAACCTGGACATCGATCCATAGCTGCTACTCAATTGGTGTCCCTACGAGAGAAAGAACAAACCAAGCTTTACCTGGGTAAACAACAACCATAACAACCACGATGTCAACAACTCACCTCGGATCAAACTGAGTAACAAGCAAAGCGCTGCAGCTCCTGGAGTTTCGTGACGTCACGCAGAAACACGTGTCGGTGATTACATGACGTCACTGGTGAAGGACACCCTCTTACCGCATAAATTATACTCTTAGTTCTTTCGGTAAAGTCACGTAGGTAAAAAATGAAATTAAAATTAATAAAAATAAAATAAAAATCACGACGTTTCGGAGGCCTGAAGACGGAAGCTTGTGTTGCCTCCGAAACGTCGTGATTTTTATTGTTTTATTTTTATTAATTTTAATTTCATTTCTTACCTACGTGACTTTACCGAAAGAACTAAGAGTATGAATCCTTGCAGTCACGAAAGCTTCAAATCTAGAACGCATAAATTATGTTCATGATTTATTCCATATATAGGCGTGGCTTTGCCCACATGATTTACCAGGAACGGGAATCGGCAGTGAGCAAGCTGACATGACGTCACACACCGATGGCGCCAGGCTGAGTGGTTACGTCAGAGAGCGAGGAAAGTAATGCTGTGAGTGTTGTGTTTTAGAGTCTAAGTTTATTTAGATTTCTTTCGCATTTCTCCTATTTTACAGATATCATTTGGGTGCGTGAGCTCAACAACCTGAATATTGCTGTAGGAAACGAGTACAGTGCAGGGTCCTTAAGGAATATTGCACAGCTGTGAGTGTTGTGTCGTGTGTGTACACTGTACACTCCATGGACGTACAGTGCGTGCTGTGTGTATATTGTGTGCACTTACGCTGTGTACACTGTATGCATACATTGTGTGTTGTGTGTGGTCTGTGTGTTTACTATGTGTACACCAGAGGTGGGACAAAGTCATTGTTATGCAAGTCCAAGTCGAGTCGCAAGTCATCAAATTCATGACTCGAGTCTGACTCGAGTCCAAGTCACATGACTCGAGTCCACACCTCTGGTGTACACCGTGTGTACACTGTGAGTGATGTGTGTACGCTGTGTGTTTACTGTGTATGCTGTGTGTACATTTGTGTGCGAGATACGTTTGTACACGGTTGGCTACGTCCGGTGCGAAAGAAGTTTAATATACATACGCCTAAGATGTGTATGGTCTGTGTGTGTGTAATGTGTACATTGTACGTTGTGTGTGTACATTGTATGAATGTACATTGTACGTGTGATCTGCGTGTGTGATGTATTTATATATTGTGATGTTTGTGTAATAACACGCTGGAGACGGCTTGTAGAATCGGTCCTTTTATTTTACTTCCTTTGCAGTTCACAAACACTCACCGTTGCTGGCAGCAACGGGAAGCGGGCAGACAGTCACCAGAGACCCACCACCACGTGGCACCCGGAGCTCCACTCGCGCGTGGCCTCTCCCTCTCTTAGTTCCGTGTCTGACCCCGTGTCTCTCTCTCTCCCCTTATTTAATGCCTGGGTCACGTGGTACACTCCAGCCAATCCTCAATAGCCTGTGCCGAATGTTCCAGATCCCCCCATCAACTCCCGGGACCACGCCCCTGACTTGTCTTCCCATTGGCTGAGGCCAAGACCAACGAAACCAATCACCTAGCTGACATCCCGTGATCACGCCGAGGCCATGCTCCCAGGCTCTCCCCCCATTGGCTGTAAAGCGGGACCGGCAAAGCCGATCACCCCGTGAATCCGACATAGGTTCCTATTACATCACCCCCCCCCCCCCCCCCCCGGTGAAAAAGTCAGCCGTCTCGGCTGGGAAAAGGGTGACAAGCCGATTCCATAAAATTGCTTATTAGGGCGTCAAAGACGCATTAACCATGAAGGGGCGAAATGGGCGTTTATGCGCCGAACAAAGCTAAAATTCACCCATGAATAACCAGACATACATTAGGGCGCCCCTGCAGCGCGGTAACAACAGGGAAGAGACTGCAAGGCAATCAATGCTATCGAAACGGAAGAGATTTCGACCGCGTACGCGACGCGGGACCCTCTCCGCTTCCTGCGCACGGTCGCCTTGCCGCCGGATCAACAGGAGGTGGTTGGCATGAAGAAGAAGGAGGATTTCCGATTACGGTCGTGTCCAGGTCAGGTCCCGTTGGAGGAGGGACGGCGGGGGTTTCAGCAGCCCTCAAAACCTGTTCATCTGCGGGTGGCACAACACAGTCCCGCTGGGGATCAACGGGCGAGGAAAGCGGCATATTCGGCACAGCAGACCCCGGCAGGTCAACAAGTGGAGATGAGGTGTCGGTACGCGGGTCAACGTAGGGTTTGAGTCGCGGTGAATGGACGTACCACCGACGTTTTCCGTATTGGACGCGAACACTCTGGGTTCCGAATGTCCACCAACGTCACAGGCCCCCACCAAGGCCTGTGCAATTTAGGGGATGTGCCCACCGGCACCTGAGGGCAGTGGAGCCATGCCTGATCGCCCACCGACCAGGGCATGTGGGTACGCAATCGACGCGCACACCTCTCGTTCCTTGCCTGCGTACGGGCCGTCGCACACCTGGCGGCTTCTCGCGCCTCTGTAACCCGTTCAAGCGAGTCCCGTACGTGATCACGCAAGGAAAGGGACGGCTGTTTCCTCGGCGTACCCAGTTGTACATCAATGGGGGGTACGTTCTCACAACCATACATCAAGAAAAATGGCGAATATCCCGTGGACGAGTGCGGAACCATGCGGTATGCCGCTAAGACGCCTGGTATGTGCAAGTCCCAATCGGTCTGCTTTTCACTGACCGTGTGACAAAGCATAGCCGAGAGGGTGCGGTTAAATCGTTCCACCATGCCGTCCGTTTGCGGATGGTAAGGGGTAGTGCAGATTTTCTTTGTGCCCAGCGCAGCGCAAACATCCTTGAGCAATTTAGAGGAGAAGTTACGTCCCTGATCCGTGAGCAGCCTCTCGGGTGCTCCTTTATCCATGACATAACCATTCACGAAAGCATCGGTGATGGACGCGGCCGTCTGGTCAGGCAGAGGCCAGGCCATAGGCCATCGAGAAAAATATTCTACCCCGACCAGAAGGTATTTGTTGCCCCTAGCGGATGGAGGGAACGGCCCGAGGATGTCCAGAGCAACTAATTCATTTATACGGGATACCTCAATGGAATGTAATGGCGGCACATAATGTTTCCGAGGCGGTTTCCTCTTCGCACAATCATGGCATGACCGGACAAAGTCGTTGACGTCTGCCGTCATGCCGGGCCAAAAGAAATCTTTCTGCATTGCGGCCAAAGTCTTTTGCACGCCGAGGTGCATTAATTTGTCAGCGTGCAGAGCGCGAAGCAGATCATGGCGAAGGGATGTAGGCACGACAAGGCGTGGTCGGTCAGACAATCCATCGGTACACATTAATAGTCCCGCCTGGCCCCGGAACATCCGCCACTTCCATCCCGCCAAATGAGCTCTCGGTTTCCCGATCAATTTCCGCAGCGGAGCCAGAGAGGCATCTGCCTCCTGCTCGCGTAGCCAAACCAAGTGCGGCAGCCGCAGGGTATCATCAGTATCCACTGGCACATCCTGGCCGTCATCGTTCGACATCGCCCCCATAACCGAACAGGGCGAGGTAAGCGGCGCCCCGCAGCGGTGCATACCCGTCAGACAAGTGCACGGGGGAATGGGTGGTAACCTGGAGAGCGCGTCCGCGTTGGCGTGGCGAGCACCCTTGCGGTACATGATATCGAAGGAAAATTCCTGTAACGATTCCAACCACCGTGCCAATTGGCCTGATGGTTGGTCCAATTTCAATGAGTATTGCAAAGCCGCGTGATCAGTGCGAACGAGGAATTTCCTTCCATACAGGTACGGCCGGTACAGGCGAACAAAATGCACGATCGCCAAAAGTTCCCGCCTTGTCACGCAATATCGTGTTTCTGCCGGGGACAGAACCCTACTGCCATATGCAACCACTCGTTCAACCCCGTCTTTACGTTGCGATAAAACGGCCCCGATGCCGATATCGCTAGCATCCGTGTCAAGGATGAACGGCTGGGAAAAGTCTGGGTAGTCGAGCGTAGGCGCCGTGGCGAGGTGATCCCGGAGCGAGTGAAAAGAGCGTTCCTACTCCGGACCCCATTTAAACCTTTGATTTTTGCCCGTCAGAATATGCAGTGGTTTAGCCAGCGTGGCGAAGTTCTTAACAAACCGGCGATAGTAGGTGCAAAGCCTATAAAGCGCTGAACGTCGCCCACCGAAGTGGGTGTAGGTCACTCTCGGACACATCGCGTTTTCTGAGGGTCAGTGGACACGCCGTCCGAACTGACAATATGACCCAAGTAACGGACGGAGTGTTGCAAAAGGTGGCATTTCTTTGGTTTAAACTTTAGGTCAGCCGAGCGCATCCTCTGAAAGACAGTCTCCAGGCGTTGGAGGTGTTCCTCGAACGTGCGGCTAAAAACGATAATATCGTCTAAATATATGAGGCATGTCTCCCACTGTAGTCCCGCCAGTACCAGTTCCATCAGGCGTTGGAACGTCGCCGGAGCCGCATTTAAGCCCATGGGTAAACGGTTAAACTCAAAGAGGCCTTGTGGCGTGCGGAATGCCGTCTTGGGTTTCGACGCGTCATCGAGGGGGAGCTGCCAAAAGCCCGAGGACAGATCGAGGGTGGAGAAGAATTTTGCCCCTGACAAAGCGTCCAATGAGTCATCCATCCGTGGTAAAGGGTATGCGGCCGCCACGGATATCTTATTAAACCGGCGGAAATCGACGCAAAATCTCGTCCCACCATCCTTTTTCTTAACCAGTACCACCGGAGCGCCCCACGGACTGTTGGACGGCGAAATAATATCCGCCGCCAACATCTCGTCTACCGCGCCGCGTACGTGTTCCTTTTCTGCAGGGCTCATGCGGTGCGGATGCATACAAATCGGAGGTGTCGCACCGGTGTCAATATGATGTGACAAAAGCGACGTGCAGCCGAGATCCAAATCATTTTTACTGAAAACGTCAGCATACTGTAGTCACAACGAATGCAAAGGAGAACTCTGCGCGTTTAATAAAGATGAATTTTCTCCGCACAAGTCCGCGATCCACCGTTCCTGTGAACGATCGCATGGCGGTCCATCGGTGTGGGTTTTAATATGTGGCTTTCCGTCAAAAGTGGCGAAATCAGTAGTGGCGTGAGCCAATACCGATCCAGCCGGGACAACGACCCGGTCTGGCCCCCCATTCAACACCTGTATGAACGGGGCCTGACCCGGCCGTATGATCGTTTGGGCCGCCACCAAGGAAAAAGATTTAGACACCGAATTCGATGGGGATAATAACACACCCATCGTACCATCCTTAACCTGAAGGGGTTTACGGTAACGCAGCGGGATAAGCATATGTGAGCCCGATGGAACTTCTACTGTGGCAGCGACCATGGCGTTAACAGCGTTACCCGGCGGCGAACGGGCCAGCAGGGAAGGCAGGAACGACATCCTATGACCCCCCGGCATTTCTAAACAATCCTGGTCGACCAGTATCTTAAGTGGCATGCGGCGCAAGAAATCGGTGCCTAATAGGCATGGGACGGCCAGTGAGCGCGAGATCAACACCGATCCTTCTGCGGTAATATTACCGATAGCAATTCGCACATCAACTTTACCGAAAATATCCATGCTACCCCCATTCGCGGCTACACACGCGTCATTAACCCTGCGGATTCGTGATGAGCGGCGTCGAGGAGAGCGGCCGTCGGAGGTAGAGGAGCTGTAGCTCCTAGCAGATCGTCGTCGTCCGTCTCCGCAACTTCCTCCGATGGAGGGTCGGGTGGGTTCTTCTTTGAGGTGCTTGGACATCTTGAAGATCGTCCAAACAGTCCCAGAAGAACTTCTGACACCAATGTAATAACACGCTGGAGACGGCTTGTAGAATCGGTCCTTTTATTTCACTTCCTTTGCAGTTCACAAACACTCCCCGTTGCTGGCAGGCAACGGGAAGCGGGCAGACAGTCACCAGAGACCCACCACCACGTGGCACCCGGAGCCCCACTCGCGCGTGGCCTCTCCCTCTCTTAGTTCCGTGTCTGACCCCGTGTCTCTCCTCTCTCCCCTTATTTAATGCCTGGGTCACGTGGTACACTCCAACCAATCCTCAATAGCCTGCGCCGAATGTTCCAGATCCCCCCATCAACTCCCGGGACCACGCCCCTGACTTGTCTTCCCATTGGCTGAGGCCAAGACCAACGAAATCAATCACCTAGCTGACATCCCGTGATCACGCCGAGGCCATGCTCCCAGGCTCTCCCCCCATTGGCTGTAAAGCGGGACCGGCAAAGCCGATCACCCCGTGAATCCGACATAGGCTCTTATTACATTTGTATAGTGTGTGGTGTGATGTTTGTATATTGTGTGTGGTGTGTATATTGTGTGTGATGTTTTTATATTGTGTGTGATTGTGATGTGTGCACATTGTATACCTACGTAAAGTAGAGCCGACACGAGGTTTCATTTTCCCCCAGTCCAGAGGTGGGCGGTCAGGGCCAGCAAGGCATTCTCTGCTGGCTTAGAGATAGTCAGAATCAGATTTTTTTAAAAATATAAATTAATGTATATTTTCATAAATTGTATATGTATTTTACAAAGTTCGTTCCCAGCAGTCTATTAACGTCATACTCATTGGTTCTTTCGGTAAAGTCACGTATGTAGAAATAAAATAAAATTTTAATAAATCACGACGTTTCGGACGCAACAGAAGCGCTCATCATTGGGTTGACATTGGGCAAAACGCATAGCGAAGGAACACACAGACGGACATTACACATGTAGTGGTGTTAACTACTCGCTGTTCGCAAACTGTGAGAGAGCAGATCGTAAACAAGGTTTTCCCGCTCAATCAAACGGTCAGGGTCAAATGGGGTGAGGTAGGACCCAAACGCCAGATTGGGAAGGACCAATCGGAGGGTCCCACAAGGTGGCCGGGGATTGGACAACCCGGCCACGAACAGGTATAAAAGCCAGAGCGCTGAGAGCTCTTGGCCAGTTCTGCTACACGAAGACCCAAGTCGGCCGAAGAAATCTAGGACCCTGGACCAAGCCCTCCAGCCCTTATCAGGGCTAGGGCTCAGTGTAACCAGTGGTCGGGGAGAGATCCCCTAGGTCCAGCCAGAGGACGCTGGGATAGCAGGGAGATTAGATAGCCTGCAAGGTCCGGAGGCTGTGTCTCCTTAGGGTAACGGGTGAGGGGACCATATACCCCTTTGTGTGATAGGGACTGTGTATTAAGATAATAAAAAGTGTGTGCCATAAAGAAGTTTAGAAGTCCGTCCTTTACAACACTACACACATATAGCACACAGAGAAGGGCAAACTGCACGGAGGCAAATACAGCAAGAAGATGTGAGACGCGAACTCAACAAACCTTAGAAACATAATGTGATACAAACCAGTCGGCCAACAACACAGTTAGACACTAACCTGGTTGACCACGTATTTCAAAAGACTGCTAAATTTTGTGTTCATCTTCTGGGCTGAACATACCAACGTATAACAGAGGACAAGGACTCGTGAACAGACACGAGGTACCAAGGTAGCATAGATACATACACAGAGAAGACACAGGGAAAGATGTTAGGCAGCACAGAGGAACAACCAGAGCAACACCACACCAAGAGACATACACATGTAGGACTCGTACTGACGCGACAGCTTCTTTGTCTTTCTCGGTACTTTATTAACTCATAGTTTCACATCTCCGTCGACATCACTCAATGCCCCTCCATATACTTCAACTCACAACTCCCCATCAACATCACTCAGTGTCCGTCCGCTTGCTCGCTCCGCTCCACTGGCTTCGCTCGCTCTCCTGTTCCTCCAGCGATCCTCCTCTTTGCTCTCTCTCCAGCTCGGTCGCTCTTTGTTAACTCTATCGTCCCACTCCGTCGTAGCTCTCCATTGTCTTTCTCTCCACCAAGGTCCGTTACTCCGCTGCTATCTTATGCTGTATTCGCTCCATCCAATGCTATTTTATCTGTATTCTCTCTATCCACTGCTACCGTACACTGTATTCTCTTTGCCCACTGCTACCTTATACTATACCCACTCTATCCGCTGCTCCGTCTCTCCGTCCGGTCATCACTCGTCCCAGGCACCAACTCCCATTTCTCTCCACGCTCTCTGCCTTTATCCCTGAACCAATTCCCCTTAATTAATTGGGTCATCCCCCAGCCTCCAGTGCCACGTGGCGTTGTTGTTGTAGGTACAGCGACGCCAATTCCAGACACCCATACCTATCGTCCAATCACCGGCCTGCGTCCTCAATTACCCCCGGCCACCTGCAGCCCCCCTTAACTATCACGCCACCTTAATTGGTACAATAACAACAATAAGTGGCTCAGCGCCCTGTGTCCCCGTTTGCCCTCACTGTCCGCCACGTGCACGCATCTCAACCCAGCGCTTGACGTGTGTTTCTCAAGCCCTACATACACATGGAGAGGCACACACAGAAAGACGCCCGGAGGAATAGCGTACAGGGACTTATATAGGCTGTAGAGGTGGGGGGAGGGAAGGGGCGTAGAGAAGGCCCAATGCAGGAAACAAATTGTGGGAAACAATGGGGAAACGACAACGAAGAAAGCACATGGGAAAACTAAAATGGACACACAAACCACGGTAAACTAAAACTAAGCAAAATTACAAGTAGAGATACACAGGGAAATATGGACAATTGTAAGGATAACCTCCCCGTAGAAGTGGATTCATCTAGAATTGAGGCTTTCGTGATTGCAGAAATTACTATACTCATTGGTTATTTCGGTTAATTTTCGTGTGTCTGTCTCCTAGTTTTCAATTTTGCGTGCGCGTTCCACATTGTCATCTTACTTGCAGCAGCAGCAGTACATTGGCGTACACTCATTGATATGCTAATTCTCTCTGCCCCCTCCCTCTCTCCGTTCTCGCCCCCCCTCTCTATATTTAAGGGACCGTCATAGAGACAACCCCTCTCTTTGTGCCGATGTGTGTCCTCTCTCTGTGTGCCGTTGTGATGTCTGTCTGCTTGTATGTCTGTCTATAGTTTTCTTGTTAGATTTTTTGTTGCTATTTCTTTTATACCTGATGATGATTGCTTGTGTTGCAATCGAAACGTCGTAATATGTTATTTTAATTTATTATTTTATTTTTAGACGTGACTTAACCGAAAAGAACCAAAGAAAGACACGTGTGTAGAAATAAAATACAATTTGAATAAATCACGAATAAAATACAATTCAAATAAATCACGACATTTCGAACGCAACACAAGCGCTCATCAAGTGAAAATGGGGCAAAACACATAGCGAGGGAACACACAGAGGGACATCACGCACATAGCACACAAAGAATGACAAACTGCACGGAGGCAAATACAGCAAGAAGATGGGAGACGTGAACTCAACAAACCTTAGAAACATAATGCGATGCAAACTAGTCGGCCACACTATTCCACTCGATAAAGGTTACGGTCGCTGTGAATATGGGGTGGTTACGTCGAAAGACACTAGTCTATAGTCCTAGTGTCATGGTGAGATTATTCGAAGGTGGTTTAATTGCAAGATGCTATCCTCTTGCAATTAAACCACCTATGAGAGATAAAATACACTCATTGCAGAGACATGAATATATGGTGACTGAAACCATCAAGGATGTACCACTGTTACGCAGTATGACAGGATGCTGCATCACAAATAGACATCGCATAGCCCAAATCAATGGCATTATCAAAGAAACAAGAACAAACAGTCACATTTACTCATAAGACCACCAAGCAAACAAAATGCCGTAAAACACAAATAACACAATCAGAATTCAACAGGCTTCCCCACAGATTCCAACCAAGCTGCTGGGCCTAAACCCACATGCCACCATGCACACTCAAAGGCACAGCCAGGCCACTGAATCTGAATATCATTCACACCAGCAGCAACGATCTAAAGCAAGCAATAATAATAAATATCAGAGGTGTGGACTCGAGTCATGTGACTTGGACTCGAGTCAGACTCGAGTCATGAATTTGATGACTTGCGACTCGACTTGGACTTGCATAACAATGACTTTGTCCCACCTATGAGATGTGGACTCGAGTCATGTGACTTGGACTCGAGTCAGACTCGAGTCATGAATTTGATGACTTGCGACTCGACTTGGACTTGCATAACAATGACTTTGTCCCACCTCTGATAAATATATATCAACAGGCCCGGCTTTTTCTTGAAAGGTCCTTCTCGAAAAAGGCTTTGCCAGTAAATCCGCCACCAAATCCATTTCTTCTCCTTCGGCCATTGTGCGTTAAAAAACAATGGGTCTAAGTAAAAATCTAAACAGAAAATCTAAAGCACTACATCTAAAAATCGAAACTTCACGAAATAAATTTTAAATAAAGCTTAGATGATGCTACGTTACGTGCTTGCTAGTTTTACTTCAATTAGCTCACTTGCCCTCCGATCACGCCACACGAAAAATGCTAACGTGACACTTATCTGCTCTGGATCTGCGCCTCCCCTAGGTCAACCCAGCCTCACAACTACACCCAGTGTACACAATAAATACGCAGACCACACACAACACACAATATACATGGTCATAGTGTACACAGAACACGGTGTAGACGCATCATTCAGATAGTGTACACACACGGTGTACACACACTCTACACATTGTACACAACATTCGCCACTAAATGGCAGTGATGTACCCATGGCGCTTTTGCCAGGCTAGGTGCACTTTGAGGCCAAGTCAAGTGTCGAACGCTCGCTGATAGGACGTTGTGGAACAGACCAGGTGCCATGGGTTGACTGACTGAGATGACTGGCAGATGCACTAACTGTGCCAACTTGCTATATTTTAGCCACCCGGCATTCTGCCTGTTGTTGTGAGCATCGCTCATATGCCCTCCGTTATTGAAGGGTGACTACCTCCAACTGCCAAGTATTGTCCTTCACAAGCCTCCGGATCTTGACAACGCTGATACCAGTCTTCAGCAAGTCCACTGAGCTCCACATCATCCTCTACTGCATCAGTCAATCTGTTTTACAGCCCGTGTTACGCCCATTTAGCCCCCCTATCCGGCCAAACAGAAGCTGTTTGAGCATGCAGTGGCTGGGCATGCAGTCCACATGACCCAGCCAATGCAGCCGTTCCTGCCAGAGGAGCTCAACTAATGTAAATGTGTTCAGATCTTTCAAATATTGGTGAGCTCACACATTCCAGCCTGGTTAAACCCAGGATGGATCGTAGGCAGGCCAGCCTGAATGTTTCTAACTTGCACAGATGTTCCATTAGAGTGATCCACGTTTTGCAAGAATAGAAGAAAGTGAGGGCCAAGAAGACCCAAAGATTTCTGTTTAGATGGTCATACCAGGTAGCCTCCACACAGCGTTAAGCAGCTGATGAAAATATGCCATCCGACTGATTCGGAGTGAGACCTCTGCTGTCAAACCGGAGCTGGTCATAACCATACTGTCCAGGTGTAGAGGAGTAGCGGGTGACGGCACGTCACGCTCACCCTCCGAGGGAGTGACGTCGGAGAAAGTGAGGTCAGGGAGACCTCGGGGGACGGTGACGTCATGTCCCAAGGGGATATTTAAAGGGAACCCCGTGACGTAAGCGGGGTCGTCGAGGGAGCCGGGGAACGAGGAGAGAGGGAGTTGGGAACCAGGGTAGGATAACCTCACACGAGGCTAATTCACCCGACCGGCAAAAGTTGGTTTAGCCCTCGGCCGGTGCAGGGGAAAGAGCCCAGATAGCCGGGGGTGGGGGGGGGTGTTAGGGACTCCCAGTACCCCTTCCCTGGGGGGGAAATAGATAGCCGTGGACAGTAGGCGGGAGCTGTAATTACTTAGCCGTAAGCCCCGAATAAACTTGGCGGAAGCCCCCTCCAAGACCTGCCTCTGAGTCGTGGTTTGCACCACAACACAGGTATGGAAAACTTTCCACTGGAAAACTCTCCATTCTCTCCCTCAACTTTCCATTACAAATAGAGAATTGAGGGGTGGAGTGTTTAATGGCACGAAATACCCAGGCAGGTGCTTAGTTTTGGTGGAGCTGATGGTAAGGCTCCACCATCTTGTGACACACTCCAGGCACAGCAGCAGCGCCTCTTTCTCTGAGCAGCAATCACCAGATCATCAGCATTCATAATATGGATGACCAATATGGAGCCATCCTTTGACCGCACCCGGGCTTCGATCATCCTCCCATTGTATCTGCACCAGATGTAAATTTCACCAGTACAGCCATGGAAAACTTCACGAACTACGTAGTCAAAAATATGTTAAATCATGTGGGAGCCAGCGGACATCCCAAGGTGAACAGGGAATGGCGCTGACACCCAGCCACGTAGTTTTACCCAAGCCTGCGAGTCAGGGACTCTGAAAGCACAACTAACAACCCAGAGCCCTGGCCTATTCATGGTAAAATAAGCCTTGACCATGTCAATACAGCAAAGATATAGGTGCTAATGGGATTCCCTCCACCCCTGATGTAGCAAGTCTCATTAAAAAAATGCCCTTCACCATCCTCGCCTGCATCACTGTCTTATTCTAATTAAGCATTAATCTCTCCTGCACAAGAAAACCAGAATCAGGACTCAAGGTAAAGAAAACGGATTGTTTTGTTTTCATGTTACTTTCTTTTATTTACTTCATGCCATTGTTTTACACTTTCCCATGCAAATGTATATTTATAGTTTAATAATGGTTCCCTTTTTTGTGGAACCGTAACACGTTTCAAAACACTGACCGTATGGGCATTTAAATACAGTACATTATTGTGTTCCTACTTATGAACCGTTCAACGTACGAACGGGTCCCAGGAACTAATTGTGTTCGTAAAGTCGATGACTATCCTTATTCCTTAACCTGAATTGTCCTTGTTTCCTAAAATATTCACGTTTTTTTCGTTCCTGAGCTCACGCACCTATCGGAGCTCTGTAATATAGATGTAGAAATGTAAAACAAATCTAAATAAACTTAAACTCTAAAAACATCCCCCCTCCCTCTTTCTCTCGGTCTCTGACGTTATTACTCAATACTCAGCGCGGTGCAGGATACCCCGCTAGTAACGTCATGTCATCAAGGAACTCCCCTCCACAACGCACCTCCGCGTGACGTCACATCGGCTTCATCTGCCGATTCCCGTGCCTGGAAAATCCTTTATTATTTTTTCTATCTACGTGACTTTACCGAAAGAACCAAAGAGTATAGAAAATCCTTATTTGTGCAAAGCCACGCTCAATCGATCCATATGTGGGTTTGGGCTATTAACATAATTTATCATGAACATAATGTATTCAATAATTTCGATATAAAGCTTTCGTGACTGCAGGGATTCATCTTGGTTCTTTCGGTAAAGTCACGTAGAAGGGAAATAATAAAATAATAAAAATAAAACATAATAAAATACAATTCTCACGACGTTTCGGCCACAACGCAAGCAGCCGTCCTCAGGTGAAGAACAGGTCTGTCGGAAAGACAATAATTATGTATCCGCTTACAACAGCCTCGCCCAATCACTCCATGTATGGGCCCGAAACTATTTACAGAGCTAGTGACGTAATGTCATCCCCACTACCAGGCACCTTCCGCGTGACGTCCCGGACTCGATCCTGCTTCTCTCTGATCGCTACTCAGTTTGTTTCTCGAGGTAAGATGTTTACATCGTAGTCATTATTATTGTTGTTTACCCAGGTAAAAGCCTCGCTTCTTCTTTCTCTCGTAGGGACATTAGCTGAGTAGCAGCTATGACGGATCGATGTCTAGGTTGTGACATTGCAACAATGAGATGCGGGGCCTAGCTATGCAGGGCTTGCCTCCTGGCCTTGCCTGATTGATTGGCTTGAATTGTTTAATTTGTCTTAACCTGGCTGACTGCCTTACCGAGTTTAGATACTCGAGTTGAGGAGCCTTCAGACAACTTTTTTTGTTGCAATGGGGGGTGCGATGCTTCTGCGCGTATTCCCGACTCAGTAGTTTGCAGGTACTCTTTCAGCATTGGAACGTGTGGACGATATTTCACCATCAATCAGACGTTTACGGTATTTCCCGAGTGAAGTCTATTGAGCTCTGATAGGCTCTTTGATGAAAACTAAGAACTGGTAATTAAACTGGAGGCATTAAGATGCTCAAACATCAAAATATATACATTTTGCAGGCATCGTCTGCATTAACCACACATACTTTGTGAACATGCAAACAAACATGCTCTGATAATATATGCATTGTCTTTGAAAAAGATTGGCCTACACCAGACCGCATTCTGTATGGCCTAGCCTCACAAGTGTCAAGACGAGAGAACGCCAAAAGACAAACAGAACTAGGCCATAAAGAAGGCGGTCTCTGGTGTAGGCCAATCAATTTCAAAGACAAGGCATATATCCAGAGTGTGTGTTTGCATGTTCGCCACAAGTATGTGTAGTTAATGCAGACTTGATGCCTTGAAAAAAAGTATTTGGTGTCAACATCTTAACACCTGTTTTATTAAACTTGATTTGAAGCTTTGTTTTATTGCCAGAAAGGGTAAAACTTATTTTTATGTTTCATACTTTGATACTGGCAAGCGCATCCCATGGTATAATTTAGATTACCTTGTGCGGTGTGTAAACATCGTCATTCTGGAGACAAAGGCGGCCGGGCGTGGCGCTGGCCCACCCACCCTATCGTGTGCCGTGTCGGTCTTTATAGGTGCTCGCAAACAGCTCTTGCCCCAACAGTCTGTTCATGATATACCGGGGATCTTTCTCTTTGTGCAATTGTAGTGACTCATTGTGCCCCTTCCTACAAGTAAGCCAGCATCAGCATAAGTGAAGATTTTTTTTCAATTCATGTTACATAATTTTTAGTTTTTAATTTACTATACAGCATTACATGCAAATCTACAATATTTTTTAATTTTTACTTTAGCAATGTTCCCTTTTTTTGCTGAACCCTAACACATTTCATAACAGACCGTATGGGCATTTAAATACAGTGGATTGTTGTGTTCCTACTTACGAACCGGGTCTCAGGAACTAATTATGGTCGTAAGGCGAGGACTGCCCCAACTCATTTAATTACACACGCACGCATGAATATGCACACAAACATACAAATACAAAAAAACAGACATACAAACGCGCAAAACACATGCTGATTAATTATCAAAAAAACAACAGACAAACCGTTAAAACTGAGAATTAAAAAATAACCATTAAGTATTACACTCAAGAAAATAGGTGAAATAACATACACATTTACACAAACCCATGAATACATTAACACTGTAACTTGAATAAAAAATAAAAAGGGGTAAAAACTATGAATTTATAACAAACAAGTAGGAAGTACCCAGCTTTTTCCAGGGAAAAATATATTTCAAGACTTGTCTCTTAAAAAAGAAATACTAAGCTATTAAGAAAGCGCGGCGTTCCGTTTGTCCATTTATCCGTCCAGTGCGAAAGAAGTTCAATATACATAGCTGCAGGTAGCTTTCAGCTGTTGCTGCTCGTCACCGCGTCGGTGTGGGTGCCCTTGTACAGGCAGAGCTCGCTTAGCGCTCCTGTAGAAGTGAGCGCGCATGAAATCGGCGCTACATGGGGTCATTGTACTGTTGACTATATTGGGTTGTCGCAAAAATAAATAAACTCCTTAAAAAGTAGAAAAAGTTTTATTCACAACTTCGTTTAACTCATGGTCGAGAAGTACGTCAATGATGCGGCGCCTGCTCCCACATCAACGCTTACTTGAATTAATTGATTACTTTACAAATTAATCTTCAATGTACAACTTTTGTTTGTGTGGAGTGAGGGTGGCCGTAACTCTTTCACACGGAGCAGGCGCGCCTGAGACACGTGGTGCCTGCTTCTTGGGCGAGGCGATTCGAGAGTTTAGGGACCGCGACGTTTTTTACCTACACAAATATATATAAATAATAACGCGTCCATACAAAATGTAAATTGCTTTAAAGTAGCGAATTAATAGATTCATTGATGCCGATTTTGATACAGCCATGCATTGTCACCGGATCTGAGTACGTGTGCAAAATTTGTAATTGATCGGACAACAGAAAGTAGACAATTTTGATTACACGATTTTACCACGACAGGAGTCAAGTTAAGTAAAACCGTTGAAAAAAGTGAATAAATGCGTATTAAATATTACGTGTGCAATATGACAATTAAAACATGAAAAGTGTTCAAACTACTAAAATATGAATGGTTATCCTCATTTTAATATTACAGTTGTGTAATAGATGTTAAAAGGTTTTTTAAGTGTGAGTACCCTCGATATAAACGTATTCTTTAATTTATTAAAATGTATTTCAATGTTGTTGCGATTTATTCCATGTATTATGATGTAATAATTGAGTATAATGAATAGTCAATTAGTATGCATTTAATCAAAGAAATGTATGCATATGATCAGGAGCGATTATTGTCAATTATAAACAACAGTTATTCCGACTTTATGAATTCAAGATCATTTTGTATTCAATTAAACAGTTAATTAATAGATTCTCACATTAATCACAAGTTATTATTGGCTTCTAAGTTGTTTAGGGGTATGTATTATCAATCGTGATAATAGTAATCACTCTCGCATTCAAGCTTTGCTGATTCTCGCTTTATCAATTACTAGCGGGAAATACCCGGCGTTGCCTGGGGGAAAAATATATTTCAAAACTTGTCTTCTCTTAAAAACATAACATATACATATACAAATACGAAGTTATTGTCCTTCACGTCTAGAGCAGGCGAGGCCGACACAAGCGGCCGCGTGCGAGGCATCAATCACACTCTCCTGAGGACCCGCGTCAGCAGACGCACGCCCCAGCTCGTCGGGCACACTCGGCCCCTGTGATATGGGGATGAAACAAACTCACACGGCGCGAGAAATGGCTTAAGATGAGAGGGTTGTACAAACCAGCTCCGCTTACCAAACCGAATCTGGACACATTGCGGCCGCACGACCTGAACCACATCAACTGGCACTCTCTATGGTTGCAGAAATTTGGGAGATGTGCCCACCGGCACCTGCGGACAATGCAACCAGGCCCTGTCCCCCAGCGACCAATCGCACAGGGAAACATGGGCTCCTTTGAGCCGCTCGTTGGCCAACTGTCTGGCCCAGGAGTTAACACTGGCAGCTTCCCGCGCCTCGGGAAGTTTGGCAAGCGTGAACCGAACCGAATAAAACATTTTGGACAAATTTTGATTTAAAGCTTTCGTGACTGCAGGGATTCATCTTCTTGGTTCTTTCGGTAAAGTCACGTAGAAGGGAAGTAATAAAATAATAAAAATAAAACATAATAAAATTATTCTCACGACGTTTCGGCCACAACGCAAGCAGCCGTCCTCAGGTGAAAACCAGGGCCATCGAGGCGACAGAGTCTGAATGAAACAGCACACGAGCTTGGAGCATATATATAAGCTGGGCGCCTTGACAAAGGAATTTGCATATCAATAGGAATTTAGCATATTTATGGGAAATGCAGGAATGTGATTAGTACTACATATGCATGTGCATTATGCAGGATTAACAGCATCAAAGGGAGCTGCAGTTGCTGCTGCTGCTGCAGTTGCTGCTGCTGCTGCAGTTGCTGCTGCTGCTGCAGTTTCTGCTGCTGCTGCAGTTTCTGCTGCTGCTGCTGCAGTTACTGCTGCTGCTGCAGTTGCTGCTGCTGCTGCAGTTGCTGCCTTAGCCATTTTAATATAACACTATGTATTATTCTACCCACCCTAATGTGTATCACACTGCTATATATTTACTATACAATTACGACACCATACATTACTCTACACACTGCACCATGCCAGTGAGTGGAACGCGGTCTGAAAGTCACCGTAAACGTGAACACAATCAGTTAAGATCCGAAATGGTTTATTACGTCCTTCCAATGATTGCTAAGCCAGAATCCATCTTCTCGGTTGAAATTGTCTCTGTGTTTGTATATGTGGATCGCCTCATGAACGAATCTCTCATGATAGCCAGATGGCTTGCAGAGAACCTCTGTCTTGGAGAAGTCAATGTCATGTGAGCCCACTGAATTGTAACAGTGATCTGCCACGGCTGAGGTGTTTGTCCTCCCGTGTTTCAGGTCTGCTTTATGTTCACGGATGCGGTCCGAGACATGTCGTTTGGTTTCTCCAATGTAACTGCTACCACAGAGGCAACTTAGTTTGTAGACGCCAGGGTACTGTATGTCTGGAACCACATCTTTTACAGACGGGACCAGATCACGGATTTTATGTACTGTGTTGAATCGGACCTGGATCTTGTGTTTAATCAGGATTTTGGAGATCTTTTTTGTGACCCCAGCAATGTAGGGTAAGGTGATGGTCTTGGAAGGCTCCTCAACAGGATCCTTCTTGATGGTTGGAGTGATGGCCTTGCGGATTGTGTAGTCGGAGTAACCATTAGCCTTAAGAGCTTGGCGTACGTGTTTGAGTTCACTGCCAATGTGTTCCTGGTCGGAAATGCATTGGGCTCTATGGTATAGTGTCTTGATGAGGGAATTCTTCTGGGATTGATGGTGGTGGGAATCCGGTTTTAGGTAAGCATCCGTATGGGTGGCTTTCCTGTAGACAGAGTGGCTCATTGAACCATCAGGTCTCCTTTTAATTAGGACATCCAAAAAGGGTAGCTTGCCATCTTTTTCGACTTCCATGGTGAATCTGATGGCTGGGTGTATGGAATTGATGTGGTCGAGAAATTGGTCTAGAGCAGGCTGGCCATGTGGCCAGATGACAAAAGTGTCATCTACGTACCTCTTCCATAAGGTCGGGCGTAGAGTGGCAGTCTTGATGGCGTCAGTCTCAAATTTCTCCATGAAGATGTTGGCTACAACCGGAGATAGGGGGAATGGAACTTTCTACAAGCAAACTGAGGCACCCCAATGGGCTCCCCCCTATCTCCGGTTGTAGCCAACATCTTCATGGAGAAATTTGAGACTGACGCCATCAAGACTGCCACTTTACGCCCGACCTTATGGAAGAGGTACGTAGATGACACTTTTGTCATCTGGCCACATGGCCGGCCTGCTCTAGACCAATTTCTCGACTACATCAATTCCATACACCCAGCCATCAGATTCACCATGGAAGTCGAAAAAGATGGCAAGCTACCCTTTTTGGATGTCCTAATTAAAAGGAGACCTGATGGTTCAATGAGCCACTCTGTCTACAGGAAAGCCACCCATACGGATGCTTACCTAAAACCGGATTCCCACCACCATCCATCCCAGAAGAATTCCCTCATCAAGACTCTATACCATAGAGCCCAATGCATTTCCGACCAGGAACACATTGGCAGTGAACTCAAACACGTACGCCAAGCTCTTAAGGCTAATGGTTACTCCGACTACACAATCCGCAAGGCCATCACTCCAACCATCAAGAAGGATCCTGTTGAGGAGCCTTTCAAGACCATCACCTTACCCTACATTGCTGGGGTCACAAAAAAGATCTCCAAAATCCTGATTAAACACAAGATCCAGGTCCGATTCAACACAGTACATAAAATCCGTGATCTGGTCCCGTCTGTAAAAGATGTGGTTCCAGACATACAGTACCCTGGCGTCTACAAACTAAGTTGCCTCTGTGGTAGCAGTTACATTGGAGAAACCAAACGACATGTCTCGGACCGCATCCGTGAACATAAAGCAGACCTGAAACACGGTAGGACAAACATCTCAGCCGTGGCAGATCACTGTTACAATTCAGTGGGCTCACATGACATTGACTTCTCCAAGACAGAGGTTCTCTGCAAGCCATCTGGCTATCATGAGAGATTCGTTCATGAGGCGATCCACATATACAAACACAGAGACAATTTCAACCGAGAAGATGGATTCTGGCTTAGCAATCATTGGAAGGACGTAATAAACCATTTCGGATCTTAACTGATTGTGTTCACGTTTACGGTGACTTTCAGACCGCGTTCCACTCACTGGCATGGTGCAGTGTGTAGAGTAATGTATGGTGTCGTAATTGTATAGTAAATATATAGCAGTGTGATACACATTAGGGTGGGTAGAATAATACATAGTGTTATATTAAAATGGATAAGGCAGCAACTGCAGCAGCAGCAGCAACTGCAGCAGCAGCAACTGCAGCAGCAGCAGTAACTGCAGCAGCAGCAGTAACTGCAGCAGCAGCAGAAACTGCAGCAGCAGCAGCAACTGCAGCAGCAGCAACTGCAGCAGCAGCAACTGCAGCTCCCTTTGATGCTGTTAATCCTGCATAATGCACATGCATATGTAGTACTAATCACATTCCTGCATTTCCCATAAATATGCTAAATTCCTCTTGATATGCAAATTCCTTTGTCAAGGCACCCAGCTTATATATATGCTCCAAGCTCGTGTGCTGTTTCATTCAGACTGTCGCCTCGATGGACCTGGTTTTCACCTGAGGACGGCTGCTTGCGTTGTGGCCGAAACGTCGTGAGAATAATTTTATTATGTTTTATTTTTATTATTTTATTACTTCCCTTCTACGTGACATTTTGGACACTTTCGGGGCGGGTGCGGAGGATCATACATCAAAAAGAAGGGAGAGTAGCGGTGGACGTGTGAGGGGTCATCCTATAAACGGAGAGAACTGCAGGAATATGCAATCTCCCTGTGACTCGCTGACGAAGTGACTCAACATGGAGGTCAGAGTCCAGTGTAGGCGTTCGACCATGCCATCTGTTTGCGGGTGGTACGGCGACATGCGTGCCTTTTTCGTCCCCCCAGCAAATCGTAAACATCACGCAGCAACTTGATCCGCAAAGAGGCGCTCAGGGGCACCCTTATCCAGAACATAGCCATTGAGGAATGCCTCAATAATAGTCACAGCCGATTGATTCGGGAACGGCCAGGCCATAGGCCAGCGTAAGAAATACTCAACGCCCACGAGCAAGTACATATTTCCACGCGCGGAAGTAGGAAACGGCCCGAGAATATCAAGGGAAACTGTTTCGTTAACACGCGACACCTGGATGGATTGCAGCGGAGGGCAACAGGATCTCGCTGGCGGCTTCCTCCGGGCACATTGCACGCAGCCCTAAAGCAGATCCTCGACGTCGGAGGCCATGGCCAGCCAATAAAAATCCAAATAAAAGCAGCCAGTGTCTTTTGCACTCCGAGATGCAACACTCGTTAATGCACAGCCCATAAAACCTCGCCACGCAAGGTGGTAAGGACAACAATAGCATAACGGCGCAATCCTCCGTCCCAATACATGAGCTGCCTGCCCCACAGGACAAACGAGGCGACACGTCGCGGAGCCGTGCCATCGGCGGTCTCCCTGACACACCGGCGCAACTTGAGGAGGGACGCGTCCTCTGCCTGCCGGCGTCCCCACACCTTGTAGTCCAACCCGATAACCGCATCCCGTGTGGCAGGGACGTCGCTCGTCCAGCCCATCGGACGCAACGAGAGGGGAGTCGATCGGTCGACAAAGACCAGAACCCGAAAAACAAGCATACTCCCCACCCGCTGGCAATCGTGATTGGGTGTTGACGTTCGTATGGCGAGAACCCTTACGATACGTGACTTGGAATGAAAAATCCTGTAGGATTTCAAGCCAGCGTGATAATTGCCTGAGGGCTGATCCACACGCAGCGCGTACTGGAGTGCCGCGTGATCGGAGCGCACCTGGAAATGTATCCCGTACAAGTACAGCCGATATTGTTGCACAAAAACCACAATGGCCGCTGCTCGGCAGGAGACAGCACCCTGCTACCATACACGACAACGTACTCCACGCCATTTACAACTTCGGATAACACCGCACCAATGCTGGTATTGGTGGCGTCCATGTCTAACACCAATGGCAACGAAAAGTCGGGATAACGCAGGGGAGGGGCGTTACCAACCCATCACGAATGGAGCGGAACGCAGCTTTCTCCTCCTCCCCCCAATGACATTTTTGGCCCTTAGCTGTCAATGCGTGGAGAGGTTTTGCAATAGATGCGAACCCCGCGACAAATTGGCGATAGTAAGAGGCAAAGCCAATAAAACTGCGCACCTCGCTGGCCGAGGTGGGGGTTGGCCACATCCGAACGCAAGAAGTTTTCTCCGGGTCTATCGTGATTCCCGATTCGCTGACTATATGGCCCAAGTATCGAAACGATTTTTGGAGTAGGTGACATTTTTGGGGCTTGAATTTCAGGTCGGCCACACACATTTAACGAAAACAGCCCGCAGACGATCCAAATGCTCATCGAACGTGCGACCAAAAGCAATGACATCGTCCAAATATATTAGGCACAAATCCCACTGGAAGCCCACTAAAACCAACTCCATCAAATGCTGAAAGGTGGCCAGTGCGCAGTGGAGCCCCATCGGAAGCCGGTTAAACTAAAAACCTTTGTGGTGTTCGAAATGCCATCTTGGGCCTTGAAGCCTCATCAAGTGGAAACTGCCAAGAGCCCGACAGAAGGTCAAGGGTGGAAAAGAACCGCGTGTCCTCCAAAGCGTCCAACAAATTGTCCATACGAGGCAAGGGGTATGCATCCGCAACAGAAACCTTGGTGAGCTTGCGGAAATCAACACAAAACTGCAAACTGCCATTGTGCTTTTTAACAAGTATGATCCGAGCACCCCATGGACTGGTGGATGGCAAGATGACATCTGTGGCCAACATCTCATCAACTGCCGCCCGAACGTGTTCCTTTTCGGCCAGGCTCAGGCGGTAAGGATTCTGCCGAGTGGAGGCGGCATTTCCCGTGTCAATATGGTGGCGGAAAAGGGACGTGCGACCGATATCAAATTTACTTTTGCTAAAAATGTCGGAAAACTCCCGCGGGAGCGCTCTCAGCTTTCCTATTTGTCCCGCGGATAAATCGCCGCATTCAGAGCACAGTCTATTCATCCAGCCTTCATCCATATCCCGAGGTCTGTGAGCCCGAACGCCGACCCCGACATTGCCAACGACATCCTTCTCTGGACACGCCATAGACGCATGCGCAATCACGTAACCCGTGTCCGATCCGGCATTAAGGACTTGTATGAATGGTTCCTGGTCCCGGGACACCAGCGTCTGAGCCGCTATGAGTGACATCCCCCGACTAAGCTTATTTGAGGGACCCAACACAATACCGTCCCTCACAGCGCGCGCATCGAGGGGTTTACGCAATCGAAGGGGCACCAACATTTGCGCACCGGGCAGAATCCGCACCATTCGGTACGCAAGCGCTTGCACCGTGGTGTTAGCAGAACACATGCGGGTCGGAGAGGGGAGAAATGCCATATGCCATCCCGACGGCAATTCCAAACAGCCCTGGTCGATACAAATCTTCGGGGGCATTTTGCCGAGGAAATCGGTCCCCAGTAAGTATGGAACAGCCAGGGCCGTAGAAACCAAAACATGGCCCGACAATGTGACATTGGCAATGCGCAACAGTTATCCGACGATTATCCCCAACGATCCACCGTTCTGAGAGTGTGAGAGTGAGTGTATGTGTGTGAGTCTTAGTTACCTTGAGTGTTATACAGGTAGGAACAACAGGTTCCACACTGCCCACCAGGGATTATTTGTCTGTCTGTCGTGCATATCCCGAATTCCGCCCACCCATGCTCCTCCCCACCGAACACCAAGCTACGCCGCGATTGGTTGACGATGTCGGGGAGGGTGGGGGGGAATGGTAAACATGCCCACTCATCCAACTGCCCCCCCCCCCTTCCCCCTGAACGCCGCGCTGTCCAACCAAGTTCCTACCTGCCCACTCCGAAGGAATGTGTAACCTACTCACGCCGGCTTGTGCCCGCCCTCAGTCGGGCATATTTGTGGAATACACCACGCCGCCGCTGACCTTAGCCATTGACCGAGCAACCCAACGTTACTACCAGCTCCCTCCGCAGGAATGTGTTGATGGCAAGCTCTCAAACCTGTTCTGTTTTCCAACTTCTCACTCTAGTATTAATTGGTTTTATGCCCATCGAGTTTTCCAACTCTTGGAATGCAATGGATACACGTATGTATCTACAAGGAACTATGATTTTGAAAATTGACAATATCACATTTCATAGTTTTTTTTAAAGGCAAATATACAACCATACCCCCATTGTACACTACAGAGGGTGATTTTCCCACAACGTTATTTATTTTGTATGAGCAATATATGAGGGCTTCATTCGGCTATCGGTAAGAGCACTAATAATACAGATGGTAAACATTATTTCATAAATATAAATAATTTATTTCATAACATCAATCTGTATTATTTATTCTACTCACGAATGCATTCTACTGTACTCCTACAAGGCAAAGGTGGGACACGAGGTTGGAGAAGCTGCTTCTGCGCTCCCACTCCGAGTCATTATCAGAGAAGAGCTCCAGTACCTCTGATCTGAGGCTTGCCCTCAGTCTAAATTTCTGTAGTAGAGCCTTAGGCTCTGTCCTAGTCTCGTGAGTTCTCACCTGGCTTAACACACTCTAGAAACATGAAATGTGATCGTGACCACAAATAGTGATAATCAAATTTTGGGGGATGGGGTTTGTTTGGCTCAGAGCATGGTGTCGCTCTCAATGACTGAGCAAATGATGGGGGTGGAAACGTTTCCTTGGCCAGCGCCGCTGCGCATTCTCACTTGTAACCGCTTTGTGATTTTTATTTTTTTTATTTAAAAAATCTCCAGGACAAAGGAATAAGCGCTCTATGGGGTCACACAAAGTGAGGTCTGCCTGTATATTGTGTGTAATATGTATGTACATATATCTGCAGATGAATCACATGGAGCAGAGTGACTTGGAACAAGCTGGAATTAAAAGACACAAATGCATCCAGTGTCCATACAGCACGGATCAGATGAGCAACTTGAAGAATCATTACAGAACTCACACTGGAGAGAAGCCCTTCAAGTGCACTGTGTGTGGGAAGGCATTTGCGCAATCACCATATCTTAAAATACACCAGAGAACACACACAGGCGAGAAGCCCTTCAAGTGCGCTGTGTGTGGGAAGACATTCACTTGGTTATCAAATCTTGACAGTCATCAGAAAACGCACACTGGTGAGAAGCCCTTCAAGTGCACTGTGTGTGGGAAGACATTTACATGGTTATCAAATCTTAACAGCCATCAGAAAACACACACTGGTGAGAAGCCCTTCAAGTGCACTGTGTGTGGGAAGACATTTACACAGTCATCACATCTTGACAGCCATCAGAAAACGCATACTGGTGAGAAGCCCTTCAATTGCACTGTGTGTGGGAAGGCATTTACACGGTCATCACACCTTGACAGCCATCAGAAAACACACACTGGTGAAAAACCCTTCAAATGCACTGTGTGTGAGAAGGCATTTAAAGAATCAGGATGTCTTCACATTCACCAGAGAACACACACAGGTGAGAAGCCCTTCAAGTGCACTGTGTGTGGGAAGGCATTTTCACGGTCATCATATCTAAACAGCCATCGGACAACACATACTGGTGAGAAGCCCTTCAAGTGCACTGTTTGTGAGAAGTCATTTACACGGTCAGGAACTCTTCAGGATCATCAGAGAACACACACAGGTGAGAAGCCCTTTGTGTGCACTGTGTGTGAGAAGGCATTTAAAGATTCCGGATCTCTTCGTATTCACCAGAGAACACACACAGGAGAGAAGCCCTTCAAGTGCACTGTGTGTGGAAAGGCTTTTTCATGGTTATCGAATCTTGACAGACATCAGAAAACACATACTGGTGAAAAGCCATTCAAATGCACTGCGTGTGAGAAGGCATTTAAAGATTCAGGATCTCTTCGTATTCATCACAGAAAACACACAGGTGAGAAGCCTTTCAAGTGCACTGTGTGTGATAAAGCGTTTGCAGAGTCAGGAACTTTTCAGAAACATCAGATTATACATTCGGGCGAGAAGCCCTTCAAGTGCACTGTGTGTGGGAAGGCATTTGCACGGTCACAAGCCCGAAAGGCGCATGAGAAGATCCACAAGGAGACGGAGGTAGAATTAAGAAGTGAAAGACAAAGTGCTACATTGAGGACATCTCGCATAGAACAAGAACAACAAGCAAACCCCAGTTTTGAAACATGGCCAGGTGTGAAGGTGGAATGTGAAGAAGTGAAGGTGGAATGTGAAAAAGTGAAGGTAGAATGTGAAGAAGTGAAGGTGAAATTTGAAGATGAAGATTCGACTCCAGGACCTGACCTCCAGGTGGATGGAGGCAAGGTGAAACAGGAGAAGCATTCAGACTCTGAGGGAGAGCGAGGGAACCTCCATGAGTTTGTGGAGGAATTGTGGGTTAAGATTTTGGACAGAGCAAAGTAGGAGGAACATGTGAAGCAGATTCTGTGAAGTTCTGTAACAAGGAACGTAACAGAAAGAATCTCCAAAGCGTTCACCTTATTCACAGGCTTCTCTCATTACAAGGTTGCATGCAGTTGTAGGCATCATCCAGGCAGAGATGAGTTTTCGTTTAATTTAGTTGCTCCAGAGTTTTGGAACCACCTAAGAAGTTTAATATCTTAAAAACACCAGAGAACACACACAGGCGAGAAGCCCTTCAATTACACTGTGTGTGGGAAGGCATTTACACAGTCATCACACCTTGACAGCCATTAGAAAACACACACTGGTGAAAAACCCTTCAAATGCACTGAGAAGGCATGTAAAGAATCAGGATCTCTTCATATTCACCCGAGAACACACACAGGTGAGAAGCCCTTCAAGTGCACTGTGTGTGGGAAGTCATTTACATGGTCAGGAACTCTTCAGGATCATCAGAGAACACACAGGAGAGAACCCCTTCAAGTGCACTGTGTCCTTATTGACTCTAGGACCCGACCTCCAGGTGGATGGTGGCAGCTTGAAGCAGGTGAATTCGAACTCTTGACGGGGAGAGTGAGGCGATCCTTTGAGTTTGTGGAGGTGTGGATGGAATTTATGGACGATGTAAATAGGAGGGATCGGCACATGTGAAATGGAGTCTGGTAAAATGTGACGCTCGGAAAGTGAGAGAGAATCTCCATAGTGTTAGTTTTATTCACAGGCTTCTCACTACAAGATTGCATGCAGCTGGAGGCATCATCCAGTTCGAGATGAGCTTTCAGTAATTATATTATTGCCGTGCAGTTGTGAAATATTGTTGATTTGAAAAGTAGTGGTAGCATTACAAATTGTTGGTTATGTATAAAGCGTGTTTGAGTCTATATATGAACCTTATGGCGTGACCCCGGGGTCCGAAATAAACGGAAGTAAAAATCGTAATTATTTTTTTGCCAACTCAGTCACTCCGTGCACATAAACGCTTTGACCCATCTGGCGTGGATCATTCTGTTATGTCGCCCAAGCGCCGTGAGGACGATTGCGCAGAAGAAACAAAACTTTGATTAGCACATCGTGTAGAGCTCGTCGAGAGGAATAGATTGCCGTATGGTTCGCCTTTAACAGACAAAAACTGACGTTGCAACGCAGTTTATTCAAGAGCCGGGGACTTATGGGACCCCAGGGTCCCACCATAAGGTTCATATTAACCTTTGGACAGTGCAGCGTAAGCAAAAATAGCGTTAAGCGAAAACAATTTCCCTATGAGTAAAGTAGTAAGGATAACGTTTGGCAATATACGTGGTACTACGCACACCACACATATGGCGGGACAAATAACTGAGGGTACTCTGCCACTGCGTTACTGTATTATTCTGCATTACTGTCACACTGTACCACTCAGCTGCGCACCTCAAGAAAGTGGTTTGTTGTCCACTGCTCAGAAACTGCATTGCAACGGTGCGCATTCCGCGTTGTGCTAAAAGTGTTCCCGAATGGAAGAACCACGTGATAGTAAAAACGCGTTGTTTGAACACCACACGCTAAGCAAGGATCTTCTGAATTATGAAAATGGATTCCACGTGTAGCTGTACCTTTCGGTTTGCTCTGTTATTAAAAATGCTTTTTAGCTGCATTTACTTGAATTGCATTTTCCTTTAGTAGACATTTTCTAGCTGTGATTTCCACACCTGATAATGATTGCTTGTGTTGCAATAGAAACGTGATTTAATTTAGTTATTTCTATTTCTTAATTTAATTTTATTCTTATTTGTATTCTTTATTTTATAATTTTTTCACCTACGTGACTTTACCGAAAGAACCAAAGAGTATAGATCCTTGCAGTCACGAAAACTTCAAATCTAGAAATTTTCAAGCACTTAAATTAGGTTTTATGCAATATTTCAAAGACACCAAAACCCTCTGGTCTCTGAGTGTTTAAGGGTCTGCGTGTATTTGGGTCTCTGTTCGTCTGTGGGTCGCCACTGTGGTCGTCAATTTGTCTACGGGTCTCAACAAAAACAGCCGCAGCAATAGCAACAACAACAGCAATAACTTGGGATGGTGATAGTGACTTCTGCCTGGTTGTTTGCCGGCCCAGCTCTTGTGGGACTCTGGCTGAGCAAGCGGAGCAGTCTGGTCAAGCAATGCCTCTCCTTTTCGCTGGAGAATTGGAGACGATACCCAGAACTTTTTTTGGCCTGGATCGGAATAGCAATTCTATCTCATCCAAACATCACTGATACCGCAGTGGGACCCATCAGCAGACTTGACCCAGCATCCAACGTGCAGAAGGAGGAAGTGCGAGTGCGGGCAGTCAAGGCAAAGACCCCCCATGTAGCCTTAACAGACTGCAGGGGCAAGTGCTCTTAGCGAGCACTGATGAAGGCTGCAATGGCACACGGGGGGTTGAATGGCCAGGACCACACCCGGCTGCCTTTCTCTCCAGTGCTGATGTTTGCACAATGCACCAGGTGGTAATTTGAGGCTGAGTCGACCTAGGGGAGGCCCAGGCCCGGTTCAGATGATCATCACTGGTGTTCGCCGTGAGTGGGAATCTAACCCGGGTCGCCGGGTTCGTAGCGCAGCACAATAACTGCTGCGGTACCACTCCCCACTGCGCACACACTTGCACATTACAGTAATAGCACTGTCGTTTTATAAACTGCGTGATCGCAATCGCTGGAGAACCACAGACGGCAGCAGCCAGACGGTAAGGAGCCGGTATTACCAACAATTGCCCAAGCTCTGCAGTCCTCTATTAAGTCGTTTTCAGCCAACGAATGAGTGTGGGAGGAAACAGGAGCACCAGAGAAAACCAAGGCGTGTGGCGAGCGAGGGGGCAACACTTTAGCCCGTACATAAGGAAAAGATGGAGATTGGTCCACACCCATGGGTAGGGATGGAGTTTTACAGCCCATCTGTGTGTGATCCACCAACCCTCACTGCTGCCTCCACAGCACTTTGAGTGGATCATCAGCCTTCAATCAACTGCTGGATGTCAAGGCAGTCTTTTTTTTGTCCTTTTTCTATTTTGTAACTTGCTGACCCGTCCCCTCGTGGACAATTGTATAAAAAGAGCTTCCATAGCTCATCAGATTCCTCCAGTCTAAAAGATTCTGATGAGTGAGTGGTGAGTGAGTGCGCGCTCTGCGGGGTAGTTTTTCTGATTACGGTCAACTACCGAGCCGTGACTAGGTCCACTTTGTGGCACAGCAGGTCCCACTTCACGGCCACCACCACCTTTTATGTGTGGCACAGTATGGGGTACAGCATAGGGTAGAGGACAGGGAACACCACGGGGTCCAGCACGGGCTACAGCACGGGGAATAGCAATGGGATACAGCATGGGGCACAGCATGGGGTAAAGCACTGGGCAGTACACCAATACTTTAGGGGTTTGATGAGTTTAGATTTTTTTTCTCGCACCACAAGACTTCCAGTAACAGAGATGTGAGCAGGACATTAAAGATGCCACGCCCCAACATACTAGATGTAGAGCAATGGCCTGATGTAGTCTTCCCCTTTTTATGTCGCTTTGCAAACACGTTGTCACTTTATCAATAATACCACTACCTGATTTAGGTCGCCCGACCCACACTTGGCGCTGCTCGCTAACAGCATTGCTCGCTAACAGCAACTTGCCCCACAGGCTGTTAAGACCATACGGGGATCATTGTCGTTGGTGTGTGTGCGTGTTTCCACCATGGTGGGCTTACCGCAGCCTTTGCTCGGAGATTTGGAGATCCCCGCGTCGCTGCAATGATGACTGGTGTGGGCGGGTTGCTGGGGAGATGAAATCTGCCTCGGTAGCCCGCAATCACAAATCACTATTTAATTCCATCAAAAAAATAACTTGCAGCACCTCACCTAACACCATCCTGAAGGGAAAGAACGGTAATCCGATCTCCGACCCCCAGGAACAGGTCTGCAGGTTTGCAGAGCATTTTTGTGAGGTCTTAGGGGAGGGGAATTCCCTCAGACAATATCATGGGGCAAGGTGGGGACGACCCTGCTAGGTCTGCTGTGTCTCAAATATTGGCAGAAGCAGCCACCCCTTCTGAATGGTTAGCTGAGGTGCCATATTTGGAGGAAGTCTAAAACCAGGAAAAGGGCTGGGCAGAGATGATCTCCCAAGCAAAATGCTGGGGGAGTGGCATCTGCCCACATGACATCATCACAATTGTTTGGACCACAGGACAAGTTCTGCAAAATTAGAAGGATGTTCTGGTGTTCCCCCTCTTTTAAGAGGGAGGACCGGCACAGATTTTAACAACTATAGGGACATCTCTCTTCTCAGTGTGCCAGGAAAGTTCTTGGCAAGGATTATTCAACATCGCCTTCCCAGGCATGCTGAGGAGAGGCTTGCGGAGCCCCAATGTGGTTTCAGACCAGGGCAGTGCTGCACGGATGCCATATTCTCTGTCCATCTGCTAAAGCAGAGGTGTAGGGAATTCCAACATGACCTACATCTCTGCTTTATCGAACTCGTCAAGGCCTATGCTACCATCAACAGGCCAGGACTGTGGGTAGTTCTTTGTGCTTTCGGAGTCTCTGATTCTCTGCTAACATCATGAAGGGTCTTCATGATGGTGGGCAGGCCCGGGTAAAGTTACATGACCAGGAGTCAGAGCCGTTCTCTGTTCACCTCGAGGTGCGACAGGGATGTCCTCTGGCTCCCACATCATAAGCGTTCCATGACTGGACTGGAGGAATTTCCATCTGGTACATATTCAACGGGAGGCTGATCGATGCCAGGGTGCGGTCGAGGGATGGCTCCCTATTCGTTAACCATGTTTGTATGCTGATGATCTGGTGATTGCTGCTCACTCAGAGCAGGAGTTGTAGATGCTGCTGCTGAACCTGGAGCGTGCCACTAAGAGGTGGGGTCTTACCATCAGCCCCACCAAAACTAAGCACCTGCCTGAGTATTTTGTGCCACCAATCACTCCACTCCCTCAGCTCCCCATTGGTGATGGAGCAGTTGTGGAGAGTTTCCCATACCTGGGCAGTGTGCTTATGACCAGCTCCAGTTTGACAGCAAAAGTCTCACTCCGAATCTGGCAGCATTATCCTTTAATCGGCTGCGCAATGCTGTGTGGAAGCTACCTGGTCTGTTGCTCCACACAAAGCTTCGGGTCGTCTCGGCTACAGTCATGCCCTCCCTTATCTATGCTTGTGAAACGTGTACCTCTCTGATGGAACATCTGCACTGGTTAGAAACATTCAGGCTGGCATGCCGACGATTAACCAGGCTGGATTGTGTGAGCTCACAAATCCTCGAAAATCTGGACACATTGGCATCAGTGAGCTCCTCCGGCAGGCAAGGCTGCGTTCGCTAGGTCATGTAGCCCGCATGTCCAGCCACCACATGCCCAAGCTGCTTCTGTTTGGCCACATAGCGGGGGCTAAATGGGCACGACATCAGCTGGAGAAGAGATTAACTGATTCGGTACAGGAGGATGTGACGTTGAGTGGACTTGGCAAAGACTGGTACCAGCAGTGTCAAGATCGGCCCGCCTGGAGGAGGCTCGTGAATTATGCTACTGGGCAGTTGGAGACAGTCGCCCTCCAACGAGGGAGGGCAGAGCAGTGACGCTCACAATGACGAGCGAAGCGCCGGGCGGCTATAATGCAGCAAGTTGGCACAGTAGGGGGTATAGTTGGTGCATTTGTTAGTCATCTCAGTCAACCCATTGCATCTGGGTCTGTCCCGTGACCTGCCAGCGAGCCTTCAATAATTCACGTGGCCTCAAAGTGCACCTGGCCTGGCACAGGCATCGTGGTGACGTCACTGTTACTTACTGGTGCATGGTGGGTACTGGTGCGAGTGCCTCCGTGTGTGTGTGCAATTGTGGTGACTCATTGCCCGCCTTCCGACAACCAAGCCTGCATCAGGACTCAAGGTAAGTGCAGATAAAACAGATTTATATTTATATTGACGTTCTATTTAACTACAGTTTATTTCATTGTTACATGCAAATATACAATATTTATTATTTATGAGATTAACAATGCTTCCCTTTGTGAAGTGTCGGACGTTAGACACTTCACGTGGCCTTAAAGTGCACAGCCTGGCACAAGTGTCGTGATGACGTCACCACCACTTAGTAGCGAAAGGTTGTTGTTCCTCCACCTCGCCGCCACCATCCAGCACGCTAAGCCAGCCCAGTACCAAAGGTAAGAAAAATTCAAACTGTAAAATATGATGTTATTTTTTTATTTACATGTCTTGGGAATTTGAATGTTATTCACAAGTGTATTTGAATATAACTGTCATTAACCAAAAACAAAAAGGGGTAATATCACAGGAAAAAAGTTAAACAATAGGTGAAGTGGCAATATTAGGAACACATCCCCATTAATTCTTACAAGAACAATCACTGATGTAAGTCGTTTCAATATTGGTCGTTGCACCTCTTAGGAACGCATCCCCAACGCAAAACTGGGACATTGCTGCTGTAATATGCCACGACAATTGCTTTATCTTGTCCATATGTTATTGAACCACAACACTTGCAGGTCACAATCACTTGTCGTTAGGATTCTTAAGATTTTTGGATTAGGCTGTGAAACAATCTGCTGAAATGTGTGTTTAAGACCCTCTTACTGCCCAACAGCCAAATAAATTAAATATGCACGTTTACAAGCATGTGTGGTAAAGGGTGTTACCAAAATATATTGGGCCAGATAATTGTGACCAAACCCAAAAAACCATTGAGGAATCATTGACTGTGAAAACGTACTCGTCACATTAACGTATTTAGCTTCTTCCATAACACTAATCTGGAATTGCCTCCTTTCCCAAGCTCGTATAATAACTTTGCTCACTTTCAGAGGCATATTAACTCTTACTAATTATAACTTTGATGGTGCTGTTTGTTGCTGGGCACTTGCTGTTTTTGGCCCTTTTACCTGTGCTCAGCAACTGTTCATATATTGTATTTTTGTTTTGCTGGGTCAATTAAGCGGTTATCAGTTGTGCATTTAGTCACATGTTGCTTCAAATAAAGACAACTCGATAATGCACCCATTTTTATGTTATGTGCCAGACTCAAGATAAAACTCCTCGCTTTTTCAGTTCGAACTGGATCTCAGCCGGAAATTCAGAGATGTGTTGTTTAATGCACTCCAAGCAAAACCGCCTCGTGTAGAAAAGACTGCAGTCCTGCATACAGATACAACATGTTATAAAATGGTACACAGCTCAAACAATCCACACAGTACTCACAACAACTTCCCCATCATAGCATGACCTCCTACGCATTTCACAAGTAGTACTAATCGCATATCTGCATTTACCATAAATATGCTAAATTCCTATTGATATGCAAATTATTTTGTCAAGGCGCTCTTCGCCCCTCCATCCCAGCTTAAATAGTCGCTCCAAGCCTGGGGCTTGTCATTCAGACTGTCTCCTCGACAGATGTTCTCCACCTGAGGACGGCTACTTGCGTTGTGGCCGAAACGTCGTGAGAATTATTTTATTATGTTTTATTTATTTTATTTTATTATTTCCATTCTACGTGACTTTACCGAAAGAACCAAGAAGATGAATCCCTGCAGTCACTAAAGCTTGAAATCGAGACTCAAAACAGTATTGTTGTTTCAGATAGCCTACTTTAAGGTGTGATCAATGTGCATTCGTGATGGATTGGACTCATAAGAGTGCACAATAACAAATGTTCTTACTTAATACACATTTATATATCCATCCCTCAACATTATACACATATGTAAAACATTCATTAGCCACACAACCTTATAAGAGTGAATAATTTCAGCAGCATTGGCTCACCACACATAACTCGGGACTGGTTTTGACATTCAGTGTCTTATCAGCATTTAGACTTGCTTGAACCTATGCTGCCGAACTGGCAGATACTTATCGGCAAGAGCCCGCTATGTCAGATATGGGTCCTGTTAAATACAACCATCATGGAAGATAATGTTATTTCTGCATACCAGGCCTTCTTGGCACAAATGGCATCACATTGAGCACTACCATGGATCGTTTACACTGCAATATATGATCTTTTGCCAAATGTCCTAGGCCCCATAATAAATTTCTAGCCAATTTGAAAGAAAAAAAAATTGGCTGCATAAATGAATGGCAGTGGACAAAATCCAGTATAAAATGTAAATCCCAACCTGCAAATACACAACAATGCAATAATTAGCATCTAAGTTGAAGAATACAAGGAATACAATAAAGCAGAGGTAATAAAATAAAGCAGACGTAATGAGTGCGCCTGTTCAGATCAACCCCTCCATTTGTCCCAAAGTGAGAAGCGAGCGCGCCTGGCATTCGCGAGTGGAGAGCGTTTACCTGGCTCGTGCACACAACACGTTGACACAGCGAGCAGTTAGAGCCCAGCACCAGCAGCTGTCCACGTTCAGTCTCGAACGGGTCTTGGCATGTGTAGCTGTCCTCTTTTAGCCTAAATGATACCAAACCGTTGGCATATTAGCCTTGCCTAATACCCCAATATACGAGAAATTCTGAATTTTCTAAGATAGCCATGGTTCAATATTTCTTCAAAGTTAGAAAGTTAGGCAATTTCAAAGATCGTCAAGTCGTTTGTCCAATGCGGATAAACTTGCCAACCATCATGGGAGTGTGAAACTTTCACCACTGGCTCAGAGCTGTAAAGAGATGAGCACCTAATGCCTCCTCACTCCTCATTTGGGTTGGGGGGCGGTTGACTCAGATTATGATCCCTCTGAGATCGATAGAATAGTGATCAACCCCCTTTGTGTGGCATTATACCGTGGTTTCCTAAGGATAGATTCTCTTCAACACTTGTGTGAATCATCACCAGTGGATAGAATAGTATTTGCATCTGCCAATGTGTTTTTATATTGAATCGAAAGTCAAAATTAATGACTTGATCAAAATGAGTAGAGGGTGGTTGCTGCTCGATATCCCGTTTACAGCCCTGAGCCCAGGCTCTATCCACGGGACAACCACTGACGCCAAACACACGCACAGTGCCCTTGAACCTAACAATTATCATTTTATGTTCACTTGTGGGCCCAAAGTAAAACTCCGGTTTGCCAGATTTCACATTTAGCCAGACTAAGTCAGCTAATGAAACCATAGCAAATTTGTTGAAAATGGAAAAAATATATAATTTTAAATGTCATGTAATAATATAATGCATCACAAAATGAACAAGCTATGGTGGTTAAATACATCGTGGTTACACACATAGTACTTATGGAGATACATGAGTGGCGTTGGGGAGGGGTTGAAGGGTGATAGGTAGGGGTAATTATAGTTGGGGTACAGACCCACCATCGGGACCGTCAGGGGAAATATAACAGGGGCGCTGCGATGGTTGGGGGTGTGTGGCAGCGTTATGCGACACATAGGAGCCGAGTCGGCCACAAGGGGGCCCCGAATCGACAGATAAACAAGTAACAGCATGTAAAAAAAACTCTAGAAAAAATATTAATAAAAAATTACCTGCGGTCTACCATGTGTAATGCGGGCGTAAACGGCTTCGCGGATATGACGTCATGGGGGGAGGAGTTAGGTCACGTGTGAGAGAGGGGTGAGGTCTTAAGGGAGAGATACCGGAAGAGACGGGAGAGTGTGGGAGACAGAGTTAGAGTGAGGCCACACAGGGCGGAGGTCGAGGAGTGGCGAGATCGCCACACACACGGGGGAGTAAGACTTGGCACCGTCGGCCAGCGGTGACCAAGCGCGGAGGAACGACGGGCAGCGGTGGAGCTGCAGTGAGGGCAGCGGTGGAGCTGCAGTGAGGGCAGCCGGAGGACTGCACAGGGAATCTGCAGCGGAGCTGCAGAGGTGTGGAGGCTACGGGAGCGAGAGCAGCTATGGAGCTGCCAAGGGGAGAGCTCTGAGCGAGGGCCGTGTGGGAAAAGTGTAAGAACCCGAATAAAGGACAACGGAGACAGACCCAGGATCGAGTCCTTTATTACACATGGACCAAGCCCGATTAACGCATCTGGCTATCGTATCAATAGAGCAGCAGAAAGTTGCGCGATCCACCCCCTTTGGGGTAACCCAAGAGCGATGGGGCCGGCATGAAAGCAAGATAGCTTAATTGTGAGTATTCTTCCTTTACATTTATTATTAATACTGTTACTGGGAGACGGTCTTCCTCTAAACCCAATAAACAGTGCAACAAAAAATTAGATATAGTTATAGACTAACATATTATTGTATACGGGTTAAAAATATCTCTCGCATGAACTGCGTTGCGACATAATTTTATGTCCGATGAAGGCGAACCATACGGCAATCTATTCCTTTCGACTAGCTCTACACGATGCGCTAATCAAAGTTTTTTTTCTTCTGCGCATTCGTCCTCGCTGCTGCGCTTGGACGACATGACAACATAATGATCCGCGCCAGGTGGGTCGGGGCGTTTATGTGCGCGGTCGGACGGAGTTGCCAAAAAATAATAATTACGATTTTGACTTCTGTTTATTCGGGACCCCGCCATAAGGTAAATTTAAGTAAAAGTGAGTCAGGAGAAAGGTGGGGGGCCCACAGTCGGATTTGCATAGCCCCACACCCTTCCCAGTTCTATCACTGTAACACAATTTTTGTTCCTGGGTAGTAAGTGTTATTTCCTAATTGCTTATGCTTAGAAAGTATAGAAAATGGCTATTATACCCCACAAACTTTGCTTTTGTGACCAGGACAGTGATATTTAGAAATTTACTTATTTTCAATGAGAAAACAGGTGAAATTATGTATTTTCGTTCACAAAGTCAGAAAAAACAACATGAATCAAAATAAAGATGTATTTATACTAAAGTAATAAAAAAATGACTACAGATGATTTAGAAGCGAGTAGTTTTTCGAAATTTACGATTATACTGTAAATCACTTTCACGAATCAGCCCCCAAATGTAGTCTCCCATCATGTTTTCGTTCTACTGTCCTTGGTAGCAGCATTCAAAGTCCAGTATATGCTGGTGGAAGCGCTCGCCTTGCTTCTCCGAGTACGCTCCCATGTTCTTGAATTTATCAAGATGAGCATCAAGGATATAGACTTTGAGGGACATCCTACAGCCCACTGTGCCGGAGTTCTTCACCAGTCTCAACCAGCTCCACATCGTTTTTGACCTTGTGATTGCTCAGGAAGCCACGAACCACTGCGACAAAGCTGTTCCAAGTCGCTTTCTCCTTACTAGTGAGCTTCTTGGGGAATTCATTACACTCCAGGATCTTCTTTATCTGTGGTCCGACGAAGACACTGGCTTTGACCTTTGCCTCAGACAGCTTAGGGTACTTGAAGGCTGCCGACTCCTTATCTACAGCTCTGACAAATTGTTTCATAAGGCCTAATTTGATGTGCAGTGGTGGCATCAGCACCTTTCAGGGGTCCACCAGTGGCTCCCACTTAACATTGTTCCTCCCCACAGAGAACTTGGTCTGCTGTGGCCAGTCCCGCCTGTGGTAGTACGCCTTGGTGTCCCTGCTGTTCCAAAGGCAAAGATAGCAGGGAAACTTGGTAAAACCACCTTGGAGACGCATCAGGAATGCCACCATTTTGAAGTCTCCGATGACCTCCCAGCCGTACTCATCATGATGTAATGCGAGCGTGAGTGAGGTTTAGCCGCTCATCTCTGTGCCAATCAGACGCCCGGAGTATTGGGGGTGGGGCCCAGTAATGTGGGCGTATGGGAAGGTCCGCTGCCCACCTCCGGTCCAATCGGATGCCTGGAAGATCAGGGGCGGGAGCCTAAGGGCAGGGCCGGAGGGGCGCGAAGTGAAGGGTGTAATCTGGAAGGTTCGGAAAGGGCGTGGTGAAGGGTGGAGACACGATGACGTGTAAGGGGAATATAAGGGGGATCCAGAAGAGACTCGTGGTCAGTTGGTGTAGTCACAGAGTGGGACCACGTTGGGTTGTGGGGCATCTCCTGCACCATCAGCCACGTGGCTGGAGACGACTCTAAGCACACCGTCAGCCAACGGTGTGCGGGAGCAGGAGGAAGTGCGACTGACGGAAAGGGCGCGCGGAGCGCGCAAGAGAGACAGCCGGTCCACTGTCGGAATCGGCGGAGTGTGAGCGGCATAACAAGAATAAAAGAGAGACGGAGACCAAGCTGTGTGTCCATAATCAACGTTTTTGGGTTTAGATCGCATTATTTATAAATGTTTCGTAACCCTCCACCACCCGACACGGCCAATCAGTAAAAAAGTGTCACGTTGACAAAGACTAGTAAAATAGTTTACTGCTTTAGCCCACCGGTGTGTTGAAGCGTGAAACCACAACATTTACAATTTTTGAGTATGACGTTTCGCTGGTAATTGCATCCAGCATCATCGGGCAATTCGCCAGAATGGTGAGGCTCTGCTCTGGCTCCCAGTCTTAAATAGAGCAGCAGCAGGGTGACGTCATCATTAACTCATCAACTCATCAGGTGCAACGATTTGAGGCGGTTATTGTAATTATATACTAGATTAGTAATCAGGCAGTTGTTACGATGCGAGTTGTAGATTAGTAATCAGTTGTAATGTGTTTTTTTGTAATTATGCTGCGTTAGTAATCAGTTAGTGTTTGTTTTCCATAGAAGGAATTGTAATGTATCTTATTTAATAATACGCTTCCAGGCCGCACTGAGCCTGTAGCTGTCTGAGTGATTAAAGTTATTTCTGTTTCTCTCGATTTCAATGGATTCTCTAATTAGTCTTTGCCAGTAGTAACTAGTTTTACACAACACTTCAACGTTATCAAAATCAATTGAGTGTCCCTGTTGGCAAGCATGTTCTGCCACTGCCGACAGTTGTGTTTGTGATAGTTTAATATTTCTCTGGTGTTCTTTTAGTCTTACACTAATGTTACGCCCTGTCTGTCCAATATAGCATCTGCCACATAAACAATTAATCCGATATACACCTTCTTATTCTCAGGTTTTTTCGGTAAAGTCACGTAGGTAAAACATTAAAAGTAATGAAAGTAAAATAAAACAAAACAAAAATAAAAATAAAATTCACGACGTTTCGGAGGCAACACAAGTCTCCGTCATCAGGTGGGACCATCACAGCCAGATTAGCTGCATCAAGTGAAGCAATGATTCAAGATGTAATCCCTTATAAGCAAGTTGAAGGGGGGGAGGAGAGGGGGGGGGAGTTCATCAGAATGTGGTAGCCAATGAATGGAACGTATCGGGAGGGAGGGGGGTGGGAGGGGGAGGGAGCCAACAAAACATTTGGCGACGGCTTGGACGCGGCTGCTGCGCACGCCAACACAATGGGCAGAAAGGGGGGAGGGGAGGTCTGATACACATGATAGAACAAAGGAACGAAAATGCCCATGTTTATACCAATGCAGGCTGAAAAATGAAGAGAGTACTGTTAAAAATAACTGGGGATGTTAACACTCGGTGAAGTAAATTAAAATAGTGCCTGTCAGATAAGATGGTCCAAAAAGTGTAATTAAGTCTTTTTTGCGTGGTTAATAACATCTTTCCAGTGATTACTGAGTTTGTACCCATCATCACGGTTGAAATTATGTCTGTGTTTGTATATTTGTATGGCTTCGTGTACAAACCTTTGATGGTAGCCAGGAGGCTTGCAGAGAACCTTGGTCTCGGAAAAGACAATATCATGAGAGCCCGCCGAGTTGTAGCAATGATCGGCAACGGCCGAAGAATCAGTTCTGCCGTGTTTCAGATCTGACTTGTGCTCGCGGACACGATCAGCAACATGACGTTTTGTTTCTCCAATGTAGCAATCACCACAAATGCAACTCAATTTGTAGACTCCAGGATACTGTAAGTCAGGAACGACATCCTTCACAGATGGAATCAGATCACGGATTTTATGCACTGTGCTGAATCGGACTTGGATCTTATGTTTGTTTAGAATTTTGGAGATCTTTTTGGTCACGCCTGCTATGTATGGTAACGTGATAGTTTTGGTCGGAGTTTCATGTGGTTGTTTCTGTGTGGTGGGAGAGACAGCTTGGCGGATAGTACGGTCAGAGTATCCGTTCATCCTGAGGGCCCGATGTACATGTCTTAATTCATCAGTCAGGTGGTGTTGGTCAGAAATGCCATGGGCTCTGTGGTATAGCGTTTTGATGAGAGAATTCTTTTGAGATGGGTGGTGGTGGGAATCCGGTTTCAGGTAGGAATCTGTGTGGGTGGCTTTCCTGTAGACAGAATGTCCCAAGGATCCGTCAAGCCTCCTCTTAAACAGAATATCCAAGAATGGTAGTTTACCGTCTTTCTCCACTTCCATGGTGAATCTGATAGATGGGTGTCTAGAATTGATGTGGTCCAAGAAGTGGTTCAATGCTGGGAGGCCATGTGGCCAGATGACGAAAGTGTCATCCACATATCTCTTCCACAGGGAAGGACGCAGGGTGGATGTCTGGATGGCGTCTGATTCAAACTTTTCCATGAAAATGTTGGCTATAACTGGTGACAAGGGGGAGCCCATAGGGGTACCCTCATTCTGTTTGTAGAAGGTGCCATTCCAGGTAAAATAGGTGTTGGTGAGGCAATGCTTAACCAGCGCAGGTACATCAGATCTGATTCCATCTGTGAAGGATGTCGTTCCTGACTTACAGTATCCTGGAGTCTACAAATTGAGTTGCATTTGTGGTGATTGCTACATTGGAGAAACAAAACGTCATGTTGCTGATCGTGTCCGCGAGCACAAGTCAGATCTGAAACACGGCAGAACTGATTCTTCGGCCGTTGCCGATCATTGCTACAACTCGGCGGGCTCTCATGATATTGTCTTTTCCGAGACCAAGGTTCTCTGCAAGCCTCCTGGCTACCATCAAAGGTTTGTACACGAAGCCATACAAATATACAAACACAGACATAATTTCAACCGTGATGATGGGTACAAACTCAGTAATCACTGGAAAGATGTTATTAACCACGCAAAAAAGACTTAATTACACTTTTTGGACCATCTTATCTGACAGGCACTATTTTAATTTACTTCACCGAGTGTTAACATCCCCAGTTATTTTTAACAGTACTCTCTTCATTTTTCAGCCTGCATTGGTATAAACATGGGCATTTTCGTTCCTTTGTTCTATCATGTGTATCAGACCTCCCCTCCCCCCTTTCTGCCCATTGTGTTGGCGTGCGCAGCAGCCGCGTCCAAGCCGTCGCCAAATGTTTTGTTGGCTCCCTCCCCCTCCCACCCCCCTCCCTCCCGATACGTTCCATTCATTGGCTACCACATTCTGATGAACTCCCCCCCCCTCTCCTCCCCCCCTTCAACTTGCTTATAAGGGATTACATCTTGAATCATTGCTTCACTTGATGCAGCTAATCTGGCTGTGACGGTCCCACCTGATGACGGAGACTTGTGTTGCCTCCGAAACGTCGTGAATTTTATTTTTATTTTTGTTTTGTTTTATTTTACTTTCATTACTTTTAATGTTTTACCTACGTGACTTTACCGAAAAAACCTGAGAATATGAATCATTGCAGTCACGAAAGCTTCAAATCTAGAAATATACACCTTCTGTTGATAATTTAGGAAATTCGTCTTTCGTGCAAGTTACTAGTTTTTGAATTTTGTGTACTGTACCAAATCTTACTGTAATGTTTTGCTTTTGCGAAACACGGGCTAATTTGTCAGTTACTCCTGAGATATATGGTATTTTAATTGTTTTAACAATCTGATCGCTTTCAGCAGTGTTGCTTTGCGATCGTGATTTGGCATTTAGTGCTCTGTTAATTTGAGCATTATTGTAGCCATTCTGTCTTAGTGCTTCTTTAATATGTTTAATCTCTCTCACTAGACTTTCACCATCTGACACTGTTTTAGCCCGATGTATGAGCATCTTGATAAGAGAGGATTTCTGAGCTGGGTGATGATGCGAATCTGCATTCAGATAGGCATCAGTGTGTGCTTGCTTTCTGTAAACGCAGTGTGTTATTTTACCATTTAGGCCATGTCCAAGCAAAATATCCAGGAACGGGAGTGTGTTATTCACCTCCATTTCCATGGTGAACTGAATGGCCGGGTTTTGTGCATTGAGATGATTTTAAAAATCGTTAAGTGTATCTTTACCATGTGGCCAGACAACCAAAGTGTCATCCACATATCTAAACCAAAAGGATGGTTTTAATGTGCTCGAGGCAAGTGCTCTGGTTTCAAAGTTTTCCATGTACAAATTTGCTATAGCAGGAGATAAAGGAGAGCCCATTGCTGCTCCTTCCCTTTATTTAAAGAAATCGCCTCTCCATAAGAAGTAGTGTTATTTAAACAATGGTCAGCGAGTTTCGGAATATCTTTTGGTAAACCTGTATTCTTAACCAGTGTATCAAGTAGTTCAAGCGACTCGCTCACTGGAACCTTAGTGAATAGCGAAATCACATTAAAACTCACCAAAATATCATTAGGGTTAAGTTTAATATCTTTGATCACATTCACAAGATGTTCTGAATTTCTTATGAATGAAGATGTCCTACCAATGTAGGGCTGTATTTATTTAGTTATATACTTTGCTAATTTATATTTGGCAGAGCCAATTGTACTGACTATGGGTCGTAATGGGATGCCGATTTTATGAATCTTTGGTAGCCCATACAGTCTAGGTGGTTTTGAAGCCCTTGGCTTAATTAGGAACAATTTAAAAACAAAACCATAATGAACTTGACTAACACTGATTTAACCATTGACATGATTTCTATCCTTTCTAAAGGCATTAACTTTGCCATTACCCCACGCACAATTCCAGTGGATGAGATAATTGCTGAGGTAGAATCAGCAGTAAGACTCCTTCCACATAATGAAGCAGAGATGACTAGACACGAGTTTGCCAACATAATTGAGAATAGTAAAGTACCAAAAGTAAATATTAGCTCGAATGAGGCAAAAGCCTCAAGAGCGCTTCGTCTAAATAAAGATATTCAAATCCTGGCAGCTGATAAGGGTCGCACTACTGTAGTGATGTCACGAGCCGATTATGATAAAAAATAATTAAAGATTTATTAGAGGAAAGTACCTACATTAAAATAAAACGAGATCCAACTAATACTTTGGAACGTAAGACTACTGCAATCATTGCAAATTAATTAATCCCGAAAAATTAGCAATTCCTAATTAAGCCAAGGGCTTCAAAACCACCTAGACTGTATGGGCTACCAAAGATTCATAAAATCGGCATCCCATTACGACCCATAGTCAGTACAATTGGCTCTGCCACATATAAATTAGCAAAATATAGAACTAAAATACAGCCCTACATTGGTAAGACATCTTCATTCATAAGAAATTCAGAACATCTTGTGAATGTGATCAAAGATATTAAACTTAACCCTAATGATATTTTGGTGAGTTTTGATGTTATTTCGCTATTCACTAAGGTTCCAGTGAGCGAGTCGCTTGAATTACTTGATACACTGGTAAAGAATACAGGTTTACCAAAAGATATTCCGAAACTCGCTGACCATTGTTTAAATAACACTTCTTCTTGGTTCTTTCGGTAAAGTCACGTAGAATGGAAATAATAGAATAATACAAATAAAACATGATAAAATAATTCTCACGACGTTTCGGCCACAACGCAAGCAGCCGTCCTCAGGTGAAGAACAGGTCTGTCGATAAGACAGAGTCTGAATGACACGTCCTGGGCTTGGAGCGTCTATTTAAGCTGGGAGGGAGGAGGAAGAGCGCCTTGACAAAATAATTTGCATATCAAGAGGAATTTAGCATATTTATGTAATATTACACTATGTATTATTCTACCCACCCTACTGCACACCACACTGCTGCATATTCACCATACAACTACGACACCATGTATTACCTTGTACATTGTATTAAACATTACAATTTTATACTATTTATTATTATACAATCCGCTATACACTATACCATTGACCGTCGCGTGAAAGATACTAAGAGGAAGCAGCGAAATATGTCAATGGGAGAGTGGTGATTGGAGACTTGCAGCGGACCAAAGAATCCATTCCCTGCGGAGAATACAAGATATATAGTCAATGCCAGTGAGTGGAACGCGGTCTGAAAGTCACTGTAAACGTGAACACAATCAGTTAAGATCCGAAATGGTTTATTACTTCCTTCCAATGATTACTGAGCCAGAATCCATCTTCTCGGTTGAAATTGTCTCTGTGTTTGTATATGTGGATCGCCTCATGAACGAATCTCTCATGGTAGCCAGATGCCTTGCAGAGAACCTCTGTCTTGGAGAAGTCAATGTCATGTGAGCCCACTGAATTGTAACAGTGATCTGCCACGGCTGAGGTGTTTGTCCTACCGTGTTTCAAGTCTGCTTTATGTTCACGGATTCGGTCCGAGACATGTCGTTTGGTTTCTCCAATGTAACTGCTACCACAGAGGCAACTTAGTTTGTAGATGCCAGGGTACTGTATGTCTGGAACCACATCTTTTACAGACGGGACCGGATCACGGATTTTATGTACTGTGTTGAATCGGACCTGGATCTTGTGTTTTATCAAGATTTTGGAGATCTTTTTTGTGACCCCAGCAATGTAGGGTAAGGTGATGGTTTTGAAAGGCTCCTCAACAGGATCCTTCTTGATGGTTGGAGTGATGGCTTTGCGTATTGTGTAGTCGGAGTAACCATTAGCCTTAAGAGCTTGACGTACGTGTTTGAGTTCACTGGCAATGTGTTCCTGGTCAGAGATGCATTGGGCTCTATGGTATAGAGTCTTGATGAGGGAATTCTTCTGGGATGGATGGTGGTGGGAATCCGGTTTTAGGTAAGCATCCGTATGGGTGGCTTTCCTGTAGACAGCATGGCTCATTGAACCATCAGGTCTCCTTTTAATTAGGACATCCAAAAAGGGTAGCTTGCCATCTTTTTCGACTTCCATGGTGAATCTGATGGCTGGGTGTATGGAATTGATGTGGTCGAGGAATTGGTCTAGAGCAGGCCGGCCATGTGGCCAGATGACAAAAGTGTCATCTACGTACCTCTTCCATAAGGTCGGGCGTAGAGTGGCAGTCTGGATGGCATCAGTCTCAAATTTGATCAATTAATGCGGTTGAATCAGAAATGATTTTGTTGGTTTTAATGACGAGGCTGTTGGTGGGGTCTCTTTTTTATTTTTGTATAGCTGCCATCGTTGAGTAGTTCTTGAATTTTGTTGTTGTATTCTATTTTGTCCATGATGATAGTGGCATTGCCTTTGTCGGCTGAGAGGATGACAATGTCATCCCTCTTTTTTAATTGAGCTAATTCAAAACGCTCATCTTTGCTGATGTTGCTAGCTGGCATCTTAGCGTTTTTGAGGGTTGCAGAGATTTCAGATCTTGCTACGTCTGCAGCAATGTGACTCAGGCCCTTGAGAGCCACATCTACTCGGGCAATGATATCATTAACTGGTATGTGTCTAGGTGTGACTGCAAAGTTTAGTCCTTTAGCTAAAACGGATTTCAGACCATCAGAAAAAGAACTGTTACTGCGATTAATTACGACTTTGTTAACGTCTAGCTTTTCAGTGTATGGGTCCGGTCTCTTGTTTGAGAGGCGGTTGAATTTGGAAATCAAGTTGTCCTTACATTTGGTCGACATAGCGACAGCTGAAGAGGCAGTCATTTTGTCTACATGTTCCCAATCCGATAAATATGCCAATCCGATAAATATGCCAAAATTCGTAGTTGTATGGTGAATATGCAGCAGTGTGGTGTGCAGTAGGGTGGGTAGAATAATACATAGTGTAATATTACATAAATATGCTAACATTCCTCTTGATATGCAAATTATTTTGTCAAGGCGCTCTTCCTCCTCCCTCCCAGCTTAAATAGACGCTCCAAGCCCAGGACGTGTCATTCAGACTGTCTTATCGACAGACCTGTTCTTCATCTGATGACGGCTGCTTGCGTTGTGGCCGAAACGTTGTGAGAATTATTTTATTATGTTTTATTTTTATTATTATTTTATTATTTCCATTCTACATGACTTTCCCGAAAGAGCCAAGAAGATGAATCCCTGCAGTCACGAAAGCTTTGAATCGAAATTTAAATAACACTTCTTCTTATGGAGAGGCGATTTCTTTAAACAAAGGGGAAGGAGCAGCAATGGGCTCTCCTTTATCTCCTGCTATAGCAAATTTGTACATGAAAAACTTTGAAACCAGAGCACTTGCCTCGACCACATTAAAAAGATCCTTTTGGTTAAGATATGTGGATGACACTTTGGTTGTCTGGCCACATGGTAAAGATACACTTAACGATTTTTTAAATCATCTCAATGCACAAAACCTGGCCATTCAGTTCACCATGGAAATGGAGGTGAATAACACACTCCCGTTCCTGGATATTTTGCTTGGACATGGCCTAAATGGTAAAATAACACACTGCGTTTACAGAACGCAAACACACACTGATGCCTATCTGAATGCAGATTCGCATCATCACCCAGCTCAGAAATCCTCTCTTATCAAGACGCTCATACATCGGGCTAAAACAGTGTCAGATGGTGAAAGTCTAGTGAGAGAGATTAAACATATTAAAGAAGCACTAAGACAAAATGGCTACAATAATGCTCAAATTAACAGAGCACTAAATGCCAAATCACGATCGCAAAGCAACACTGCTGAAAGCGACCAGATTGTTAAAACAATTAAAATACCATATATCTCAGGAGTAACTGACAAATTAGCCCGTGTTTTGCAAAAGCAAAACATTACAGTAAGATTTGGTACAGTACACAAAATTAAAAAACTAGTAACTTGCACTAAAGACGAATTACCTAAATTATCAACAGAAGGTGTATATCGGATTAATTGTTTATGTGGCAGATGCTATATTGGACAGACGGGGCGTAACATTGTTGTAAGACTAAGGAACACCAGAGAAATATTAAACTATCGCAAACACAACTGTTGGCAGTGGCAGAACATGCTTGCCAACAGGGACACTCAATTGATTTTGATAACGTTGAATTGTTGTGTAAAACTAGTTACTACTGGCAAAGACTAATTAGAGATTCCATTGAAATTGAGAGAAACAGAAATAACTTTAATCGCTCAGACAGCTACAGGCTCAGTGCGGCCTGGAAGGGTATTATTAAATAAGATACATTACAATTTCTTCTAGGGGAAACAAACACTAACTGATTACTAACGCAGCATAAAATCGTTGCACCTGATGAGTTGATGAGTTAATGATGACGTCACCCTGCTGCTGCTCTATTTAAGACTGGGAGCCAGAGCAGAGCATCACCATTCTGGCGAATTGCCCGATGATGCTGGATGCAATTACCAGCGAAACGTCGTACTCAAATTGTAAATGTTGTGGTTTCACGCTTCAACACACCGGTGGGCTAAAGCAGTGAACTATTTGTCTTTTGTCAACGTGACACTTTTTTACTGATTGGCCGTGTCGGGTGGTGGAGGGTTACGACACATTTATAAATAACGCGATCTAATCCCAAAAACGTTGATTATGAATATCGGTCGTGAATGCCTACGTGTTAAGCTGTGTGTCGTCAACATCTTTATTACATTGGTGTCAGAAGTGGGGTAATGTAATACGTCTCAAGCTGAAGCGCTCCGTCCTATGAGGCAACCACGTGGTCGGAGACCCGAGTGAGGGATCGACCCTTCGTAGCAGTAACTCGGTGTAGTCTGGTAAAGGGGCAGTTACCCCTTTGTGTTACGGTGTTACAAATAAAAGTGTTGCCTCTAAAAGAAACAATGTCTGCGACTCAGTTGGACTCACTACAGTTGTAACAGATAAGAGGCACCCTTAGAGGGAGTGTTTCATGTGTCTAAATGAATTTATTTCATCTCCTGGTTAAATAAATTGGGAAAATCTTTTAGAGCTTTAGAAAGAAAAGTCAATGGGAGGGAAATTCAAAGTGGAGCAGTGCGAGGGACGAAGCAGAAAGAGAGAGGAATGTTGTGACCTATGGTGTGGCGGTTGAACGGAGTATGGGAATCAGTGTGGTAAACCGAGTCCTCAAAGCAGGTGGAGGAATCAACGAGTGAAGTTCAATGAGATAGCGACTGCGGTTATAGTGATAGAACCGTGGATGAGGAGGCGATTGTCCACCAGTGAGCAAGTGTCGGGAGTGAATTAGAGCAATAACAAATCAATTGGAGCAAAAGCAGCCAAATGTAAAACAGAGCATTGGCTAACAATTTTAAAAAAGAGAAAAACATCTAACTGGAAATTGGAGACAACATTATTGTGGTTAAAAACCCAATGAAGTATCAGAACGCAATTTAATGTATTGGCCTAAAATCTGTGGTACGTGGTATAAAAATAAGAATTTTTTGTACAATTATTTATTTTCTCGCGATTCGCAAGCCCCAGTCAGAAAATCTTGCGGGGTGGTGTGGGTGCGTCAAAATCAGTTCTCGTGATGTTGAAGTGGTCAGAGCACGAATTTCAGTTCACATTTAGATTTTTAGGACTGTTTTATGAGGACCAGTGTGTGTTAGGCTACACCGGTGTACCACTAATACCTAAAAATGTTTCTTACTCTAGAGCCTTTGCGTAGAAGGGTTTCCTGCCGTAGTAATTGTATGGAGCGTGCAGCTTGCAGACCGTGCACACAAACTGAGCGTCACATTTCCCTCCACTTGGTTGCTCTTTGTTCACGTTCATCATCCTGAACAATTACAAAAAAACAACAAATATAAACACAAGAACAACTGCAGTATGAATTATACAATTTCAAAATCTTCCCATCTGATATTACACCTTGAAATGTTTACGTCCAGGATGCGTTCCTGAAAAGCAGGACGTAAATCGAAAGTAATTAAATTGAAGCATTTTTGGTTGATCATTAACGTGATACCGTACCTAAACAGAGCATGCTCAGTAACCCATTGCACATCTATACTGTATAACCATCGGTGTGAAAAGTGCATATTATCGATATATTAAGATATGTTACCTTATTCTATGGTTCTTTTGGTAAAGTCACGTAGATAGAAAAAAATATTATAAAATAATAAAAAATAAAGTGAATAAAAAATAATACAAATATCACGACGTTTCCATCGCAACATAAGCAGTCGTTATCAGGAACAGGGAGGTTATCCTCTGAGGGCAAGCTATTTATAAAGGTTAAGAGATGGGCGGGGGTAGGAGAGGTCTCCGACACCGGCAGTAGGTCTACACCAATCAGAGCTGTTTATAAAGGTTTAGAGATGGGCGAGGCAGCTAATGTTAATGTAGGAGAGGGCTCCGACACCGGCAGTTGGTCGACACCGAGCAAAGCATTGCACCTCGCTCCACACACCCACACTGCTGACGGTGGAGGTGGACAAGAAAACACAAATCAAGTCATGACCCAAAGTGGTTGATGACATCTTTCCAATGATTGCTGAGTTTAACACCATCGTCTTGGTTGAAATTGTGTCTGTGTCTGTATATATGGATGGCTTCGTGGACGAATCTTTGTTGATAGCCAGTCGGCTTGCAAAGTACCATCGTCTTAGAGAAATCATCATCTTAGATAAATCAATTTCACGTGAGCCAGCCGCATTAAAGTAATGATCAGCCAAGGCAGAAGTATTGATCCTGCCGTGTTTCAGATCTGCCTTATGTTCACGAACACGGCCCGAGACATGTCGTTTGGTTTCCCCAATGTAACTGCTGCCGTAGATACAGCTTAGTTTGTGGACGCCGGGATATTGCATGTCAGGAATATTGTCCTTCACAGATGGGATCAGGTCACGAATTTTATGCACTGTGTTAAATCTGACCTGGATCTTGTGTTTGTTCAAGATTTTGGAAGTATTTTTGGTTATCCTTGCTATGTAAGGTAAGGTGATGGTTTTGATTGGATCTTCAGATGGCTCCTTCGTTACGGTTGGGGTGATGGCTTTGTGGATTGTATAGTCAGAATATCCATTTGCCTTGAGAGCCTGGTGTACGTGTTTTGAGTTCACTGGTCAGGTGTTCACGGTCGGAGATACATTGAGCTCAATAGTGTAGCGTTTTGATGAGGGAATTCTTCAAATCTAGATGGAATTCTTCAAGATTCGTTTGGCATTGTAAGATGTGACGGCAGCAGAGGTCAATATAAATGTGATCGGTATTACCTTAGAGTCGTGGCATCTCTTCAGAAATGTGAGTGACTCAATCAGATGGGCTTTCTTGTCTCGGAGTTTGTTAAAAAATCTTATGGTTATGTGGAAATCCTCCCCATAGAGGTGGTTAAATTTTGACTTAAAACTCAACCTCCTTTCCAAGAAGAAACCAGATCCACACGTTAAAAAGTTAGACGTTGACAAGGTTGTTATTCATCGGAGTAATAGCCCTATTTACGATGGTCTAAAGTCAGTTTTAGCTAAAGGGTTAAACTTTGCAGTCACCCCCAAACACATACCAGTAGATGACATCATTTCCCAGGTCGATGTAGCTCTTAAGGGTTTGGGACACATCGCTGCAGACGTGACAAGATCTGAAATCGCTGCAACTCTCAAAAGCGCTAAGATACCAGTCAGCAACATCAGTAAAAAGGAGCGCTTTGAGTTATTTCAATTAAAAAAGAGGGAAGATATTGTCATCCTCTCAGCCGACAAGGGCAATGCCATGGTCATCATGGACAAAAACGTGTACAATAACAAAATTCAGGACGTACTTAATGATGGCAGCTACACAAAAATTAAAAGAGATCCCAACAACTGCCTCGTTACAAAAACGAACAGTATCATCACTGATTCAGCTTCATTAATTGAACAGACCAAACGGTTTTCCTTAAAACCTTCTGCTGCTAGACCACCCAGACTATATGGCTTACCAAAAATCACCAGGTGAGCTAACTCAGCTCACCTGGTTTCGTCAATTAAAGACATCTCACTATCCCCAGGTGATTTGCTCATTAGTTTCGATGTAGTTTCTCTGTTTACCAAAGTTCCTGTGCCGGATACCATTGCAATAATTGAAGATTTGGTCCAACAAGGACTGAATGCTGAAGTACCAGCCCTGGTGAGACACTGCCTCACCAATACATACTTCACTTGGAATGGGACATTCTACAAATACACTGAAGGCACCCCAATCTGTTCTCCCTTATCCCCGGTTGTGGACAACATTTTAATGGAAAAATTTGAGACGGACACCTTCCATGCATCCACTCTACACCCGTCCTTGTGGAAGAGGTACATGGATGACATGTTTGTCATCTGGCCACATGGCCAACCGGCTCTAAAACAATTCCTCAACCACATCAATTCCATAAACCCAGCAATCAAATTCACCATGGAGGTAGAAAAGGATGGCATGCTACCCTTCTTGGATGTCTCAATCAAAAAGAGACCAGATGGCTCAATGAGCCACTCTGTCTACAGGAAAGTAACCCATACTGATGTCTACCTACAACCTGATTCCCACCACCATCCATCCCAGAAGAATTCCCTCATCAAAACGATACATCATAGAGCTCAATGTATCCTCCGACCATGAACACCTGACCAATGAACTCAAACATGTACACCGGGCTCTCAAGGCGAATGGATATTATGACTACACAATCCACAAAGCCATCACCCCAACCGTGAGGAAGGAGCCATCTGAAGATCCAATCAAAACCATCACCTTACCTTGCATAGCAGGGATAGCCAAACATATTTCCAAAATCTTGAACAAACACAAGATCCCGGTCCGATTTAACACAGTGCATAAAATTAGTGACCTGATCCCATCTGTGAAGGACAAGATTCCTGACATGCAATATCCTGGCGTCCACAAACTAAGCTGTATCTGCAGCGGCAGTTACATTGAGGAAACCGAACAACATGTATCGGGCCGTGTTCGTGAACATAAGGCAGATCTGAAACACGGCAGTACCAATACTTCTGCCATGGCTGATCATTACTTTAATGCGGTTGGCTCACATGAAATTGATTTCTCTAAGATGATGGTACTTTGCAAGCCAACTGGCTATCAACAAAGATTCGTTCACGAAGCCATCCATTTTTACAGACACAATTTCAACCGAGACGACGGTGTTAAACTCAGAAATCATTAGAAAGATATCATCAACCAGTTTGGGTCATGACTTGATTTGTGTTTTCTTGTCCACCTTCACCGTCAGCAGTGTGGGTGTGTGGAGCGAGGTGCAATGCTTTGGTGTAGAGCTACTGCCGGTGTCGGAGACCTCTCCTACATTAACATTAGCTGCCTCGTCGATTTCGAAACCTTTATAAACAGCTTGCCCTCAGAGGCTAACTTCCCTGCAGTCAAGAAAGTTTTAAGTCAAAATGTGACCTTGTCGATGAAACTGTATATATAATTGATATTCATTGCTTATCATATAAAAATATATCAGCCAGCCAAGGATGCACAGAGGGCACAGGACCTGCAGAGGATAAGGGCGGGAGCCAGAAGGCGACCAAAGGGATAGGTGATGTAAGGTCCCAGAACCTTCTGGGAAGATCCCGAAGGGGGTGTGGCCGAGGGCAGAGCGAGGCCACATTCAGGAAGATAAAGGAGCAGTCCCAGGAGCGTTCTTGGTCGTCTGCTGGAATCAACCCACCATGTCTTTGCTCTTCGAGCTTCGGTCGTCACATTCGACATCGTAGGTCAGGCAGTACTTTACCGACCTGACCCGTTTATTACATAGTGACCTTGTTGAGGTCTAGTAAGTTATCCTGAGAATTTATGTAATTTAAGTAGTTACCATGTTGGGGTGTATAATAAACGTGTTGCCTCCAAGTTACAAGTGTCTGCCTCTGTGGAACCCACTACATCTGGTGTCGAAAATAGTTAAAAATAGCTAGTGTTGTATCTATGCCCTGTTTTTCAAAAAATACTATTAAGAATAATTTTTAAAAACATGTTTTTTTATCTATATATATATTTAAAATTAAATAATGAAAACAGCCCCTACTCCTCACAAACACACGAGGAATCTGTGAAACGGGGAGGGCCATTAAACGACAAGACTTCAGAGCACAGAGAGGTCAGAGACATCCAGATGGACAAAAGGTCGATGGCCTAACCTTCCCAAGACGTCTGGAGATGCACAGATAAGGTGCAGAGCAGAGAAAAACTGTTGCAACTCGCGTTTTCTTTAACGTTTTCCTTAACGAAAAGTAGAAACTTAACAAAAAGAATTAACCAGCAAACAATAGGGGCTTGTTATTGGATATTCCCTTATATTACTCGTACTCGCCACATATATATTATTTTGTATTGTATGTTTCTATCTACATGACCTTACCAAAACTAAAGAATACGAATTCCAGAAAGCTTAAGTGGAAACTTAGTTACACTTAACCTCAGGACATTAAAATATAACTCAGAATAAAACACCAATCCCTGGAGACAAACGCATAACCAAACTTGGCAAAGCCCTCAAAATAATGATGTAACGAGGATCATTACTAATATTCATTGAACATAGACTGAGTAATAACCACGAGATACTGAGACCGAGGGAACTCATAAGAAATATCAAGAATAAATGTAACACACAGGACCACATAAAAGTGTTGCATAGGTCTCCTCGGCCACCTTTGTCTTCCAACGATTTGGCACGGGCACATACCGGCCTGAATACGTATTGGGGGTCTGGCCTCGGAGTGACCCACTCAGAGGGAGGAGGGGTCAAAGGGTCGCGTGGGAGGGAGGTCTGTGCTGGCATAGCTGGGACGTCTGTTTTCGGTTGTTGTTTCTCTCGCAAGAGACGCGCAGAGAGGAGAGGGTGTTCACGTTTTGAGTTTAAGCACGGGCGCACATCACGAGTGTGCAGTCTGGTTCGAGTCGCGCTCAGTCTTGCAACTCGGCTTGCGACGCGGCGTTGCGACGGGGCTCGCAAGGGAGCTGGGGCGGATCGTGCCTCGAGGAGATGGGACGAGGAGTCGATAGAGTGACAGTCTGAGAGCAGTCTGTTCGAGTCGCGCTCAGTCTCGCAACTCGGCTTGCGACGCAGCATTGCGACGGGGCTCGCAAGGAAGCTGGGGCGAGTCGTGCCTCGAGAAGAGATGGAACGAGGAGGGGTCGTTCGAGTCGCAGAAGTCTGAGTTCAACCTGGGTCGAGGCTGGGTTCAGCCGTGCTCTGGCTGGCGGAGCGTCGTGAGGGAGCAAACACCGATACCGATGGCAGGTGTCGCTTCTCGCAGAACGAAGTGTCGAGGTGTGGTTAAGTGCGTGTGAAGCTGGCAGCTGCACGAACAAAGGAAAGCACGGAGAAGAGAGAGTGACGAGTGACAACAAGCAATCAACCTGTAGAAGGGCGGAAATCGCCAAGCGTCGACCAAGCGAGCATCGAAAAGGACGAGCAGCAGCGGATGAGCAACAAGAGCCATCGTCCATCGCCAGAGCGCTCCAAGCCGGTGAGCGCGCACAGCCGCGTCGTCCAGAGGCTGAGCCAACACTGCCTGAAGTAAGGGCGGGTGTCCGTGTGAAGTTGGCAGCGATCAAGGAGAGAGGGACAGCAGCAGAAGCACCGCCGAAGGCGAGCATCGTGCCGACTCAACAATCATCCAGCAGTGGAGAAGCCTGGAGCTGCCACCAAGAGAGAGAGAGCGCCATTGAATGCGCCGTGTGTTTGATACACACACACCAACCAACACCCAGTGAGAACAGACAAGACGTCCAGCAGCGACGACGGAATCATCGCGCACCACGTCGGTGAGCGTCGTGCCGACGCCACTCATCTAGCAGTAGAGAGAGCGCACGAGCAGCACGACTCGGGCGTCACCGAGCATCGTGCCGACTCGTGGAGGAGCTGCGCGCTATCCGACGACGGAATCATCGCGCACCATGACGGCGAGCATCGTGCCAACTCTGCTCAATCGAGCAGTGGAGAGAGGGAGCAGCACGGGCTCGCTGCGGCCACGCCCAAGCGAGAGAAACCTCTCTGGCCGCTGGTTGTATCTCCTCCACCCCACAAGCTAACGACACAACTCCCGGCTCTAAGAAAAATGTAATTAATTTTACAAAGGGACAACGCACACACAACACGCACACGAATAAGACTTTCAAAAAGTTATCTTTGCGTTTCAAAAAGGGTTGCCATTTCAAGGTGGTGCGTTCAATATCAACTGATCGTGCAAAGCAGTTGCTGCCGTCGAGTTACATGAATAAGAAATGTTTTAGTCATTTATTTTCGTTAATTGCATAATCTTGCCTATGAATCTATTGACGTATACTTTGCCTTTGCATATCGGAGTGTCACATGTTTGTTTAGAATAAAATTGTTAACACAGAAGTATCTCGAGTGTTTGTTTCCAAGTCCATGCAAAACTGTCTTATTCATAAGAACTGTTACCTGCGATGAGTATGAATTTGGAGACCTAACATAACATAAACACACTAAGATAATCAGTAAATGTTTAATCAAAGATAATCGTTTTATCCCGATTGATACAACTCTGGATAACGAAGCTAAGCCTAATTGTCATAACTGCACACATAAACAAAATCACAATACTAGTATCTCTGTGATTATCATAATTTATGCATATAATTACACACATTAACATAATTTATGCGATTTATGCGTTTTCCAAAATTGTATTAATTCTTATTATTTTTATAAAAATTTCATAATCCGGCATATACAACACTAGCCTAGTGTAGCGTTATGTTTACGCGTAGGAAGCAACTTACCAGGGCGTCTTCAGATGATGAAGATGACAAGGTCGTGATTCCACAGACAGCCCCGGGTATGGCCGTCCCGGAGAGTGAAGGCGAGACGGCTCTACGACGGAGCAGCGAGAAGAACGGGGTCTCGCCGCGCCGCCATCCTCGCTGACGTCCGCCGTGGCGGTGTTGCTCACCGAACTGTGGCTGCAGAAGCCGCCGGGAGACGTTGGTGTGTCGAGCTGCGGGGAGGAGACTCCACTGTGGCTGTTTCCCGCGCGCGGGAAACCGCAGAGATGCAGCCCAGACGCGTGGCCGCCATTTTGTTGGACGGGCGGGATGGGATTCCCGCCAAAACAAATCTCCCGCCAAATTCACTTCAGGAAGTTCCCACGCTGAAGAAAAGGCTACCCCTTTGTGAATATATTTTCAGCTGTGGATGGTGACTGAGCGGCATTCCACCTGCGCTTCACCACCACTTGCAACCGTGCAGGATGGACGAAGGTGGAGGTGCTGTGGGCACTCCCCACTTCTCTCGACGATGACGTCTTGGCGGTGTTCGATGCCATCCCACCGGAGGACAGGGACACGCTGCCTCAAGCTCTCGCCATCCAACGTGCGATACAAGTTTTCTGCGCGAAGGCGGGGGGAGGCCAAGACGCCCCTCGCCTTCCGCAGCGTGCCCATGTCGCTGGCGAAGGCAGCGTACCCCAAGATGGACCATGAGGGGCTCGACTCCCTGGTCCTTGAGCGCATGTTGTCGCTGGCCCAAGAACTCAACGTCGTCCTGCCCGCCACGGAAGAGGATGACTTGTTGTCGCTCAGTCACATGGTGCCTCCAGGCTCACTTAAATTTGAAGAGGCGTGCAAGCGTGGCTGCGTGCGCCGGACCCTCTGAGGTGGCGGGACCGCCCGAAGGTGCGGAGCCTTCCCAAGCCTGCGCTTCACTCGGCAGCATCGGACAGAGAAAGGACGAGGCAGAGCAACAAGGAGGGCAAAACCTGCAGAGGGTAACCTTCTCTCGCCCAAGGACCAACCCCGTCATCTGCTTCAGGTGCGGCCTGCCGGGACACGTCTCGAAGGGATGCCGTGCCGAAAGAGGGGGACTCGCCACAGCGCTGTCATCATCCACCCAGGCGTCCTCCACTCCGCTGGGTCCTCAGGTGAGTCGTGGCACACCACACATACGGTCCTTGCAGTCAGCTCATGCATCGTGTTCACGTCCGGATTCGCATGTTTTTAATTCTCGTCGGGTTGCGGAACGTAAAAGTCCGATTTTTGTGGGAAATGGGTGGCCGCGGCATCCTCTTCAGTGGTCGGTGTTGGGCCACCATATTGTTGCTGCGGTAGCGGGATCATCTGCCGTCATTGGTACCATGCAGGGTGTAGAGGTGCGGGTGCTCATTGACACCGGAGCATCCACTACCATTATCTCTAAAATTATTTTCGACATTTTCCTGCCAAAATTGTGTGCCATCCGGCCCATGGAAATTCCGTGTTTTGCCATCAATGGCAAGTCCTTGGGGATTATCGGCCAAATACTGGCCACAGTGTGCATTGGGGACATTCAATTGACAGGGCCGGTGCGTATTTCAAAATCCCTGGCCGTACTCTGCCTATTAGGAACTGATTTCCTAGGAAAGATGCCCCATCGGGCCGCCGAATGGCGTTTTTGTCCTCCCCAACTCGTATGTGCATGGCTAACGCCACAGTCAAAGCGCTGGCTATGGAAACCGTAATAATCCCCCCCCCCCCCGGTACGCAGATGCTCGTGCCTTTGAGACTGCGGAAGTAGCTTGACCGAGGAGTGACCGCGGGAGGGATCCTCTTGGCTCCCTCCAACAAGGCAGTTTGGGGTCTTACATTAGTGGGAGCACAGACCTTGGTGTCGAACAACCAGCAACCTTTTATTCAGGTTTTGAACGCTGGTCTGCATACGTCCATTATACAAGCTGGCACTGTTCTGGCTCATGCGTTGGCCGCGTGTTGTGAGGTAAATGATGCCGGGGATGCGGGAGTTGTGACGGTTGTGAGGCAGGGAAAGAAGTGTGACGACTCATGGTTGGATGCACTCTGCTCCAAGAGCCCCGAGTTGGCTGATGCACAAAGGGCCGAGTTGCATGCTCTTTTAGGGGAATTCACTGTTTTTAGTAAAGGAAAATGTGATATTGACCGCACGTCTCTGTTGCATCACCACATTGATACGGGGAGTGCCGCCCCCATTCGCCAAAACCCCTATAGACTCAGCCCCAATGAGAAGGACCACGTACGTCAGGTGGTTGGTCGAGATGTTGGCCGCTTCTAACAGTCCGTGGGGGGCTTCCCTTGTTCTTGTTAAAAAGCACAATGGGAGTGAGGTTTTGCGTTGATTTCCGCAAACTTAATAAGGTGTCCGTGGCTGATGCGTACCCGCTCAAGGATGGTTGACTACTTGGATGCTTTATCGGGAGCACGGTTCTTCTTCTCCACCCTTGATTTGTTGTCTGGGTTCTGGCAATCGACTTTGGATGACAGTTCTAAGACTAAGTTCCGCACTCCCCAAGGGTTGTTTAAATTTAACCGGCTCCGATGGGGCTCTATTCGGCTCCAGCCCACCTTTTTTAACGATTATTGTAATATACAAACAAAACATTTATTTTCAAGATTTTAAGCTAATTGTAGTGAAATTATCTCGTGACAAAAGACAGTGTACCGTCACGTCGTGGGGTATTTCTTAATACATGCGCAGATGATGATGTGACAGCGCCACGGCTTTGTTAAAATTCAGTTAGCCACTGTTAGCGCATCGGTTACAGTTTACTTCCACAGCAAAACTCTGCAACATATCTGGGTAATACTTGCGTATTTTTGTGTGCCTACTGTACTATTATTTGCGGTGAGTAATAACATAAAACTATTTCACATATATTTAATATGCATTTAAAAGTGTATAGGCCCCCCAAGCTCTATTTATATGCATGTTGTTATTACCTTTCTTGGCCGAAAAAACATACCGTAAGGTTTATCTTCTATAGTACAATATTAGGGTAGGTCAGGTTAGATTAGGTGAGGTAAAGTTGTCAAAAAGTTATAACTTATTTTAGTTGTGTTAATTTATATTTGTATATGTCTGAGTTTTTTTATATTCTGTTATCACAGTGAAATAAACCAAACAAAATGGGTCACGTAGTTTGACTTGCGGTAATTGCACTTCCAGTAATAATACATTTTTTTCATTTCAGTAACCCTTACCATGTCAAAGAACGCAAATACAACGACGACTATGTTCATTATAGGTTCACTTGTATGACACAGAAGGATGGAACTCAACGACCACAATGTGTACTGTGCAGCTCATTGCTTTCTAACACCAATCTCAAACCATCGAAGCTATCTGAACATTTCAACAAACAGCACGGTGGTGCAGCTGCTGGACATGACCTTGACACCATAAGTCTACGAGGGCACGATTTGATTGTAGCGGAACATTGAGGACGTTTGGGCTTGTATCACCTGAAAAGCCCTTGTTACAAGCATCCTATCAAGTTGCATATTTGTGTGCCAAGGAAAAGACGCTTCATACAATAGCTGAGGAATTAGTGAAACTTTGTGCATTGGAACTGGCAGAGATACTATTGGGACCAGATGCACAAAAGACGCTTCAGCAGGTTCCCTTGTCAAATGACGTGATCCGTTCTAGAATTCATGAGATGAGCCAGGATATATTGCAGCAAGTTATAGAAGATATCAAAGGTAATCCTCTTGAAGTGGGTATTCAGATTGACGAGTCAGCTAACGTTGATGGCTGCAGTCAGATGTTGGTGTTTGTGCGGTACGTAAGGGAGAACGGAATATTAAAATAATTATTGTTCTGTTAACAATTGCACTTAACTAGGAAAGGAATTTATGTATTCAATCTGGTCACATACTTATTTTTAAAGCATAAGATACCACTTGAAGTATGTGGACCGAATTGCACCTATGGTGCCCCTGCCATGCTAGGAAAATTTCAGGATTTATTGCCTATGTAAAGAAAGAAGTACCTCATATCATGATCACACATTGTATGTTGCACTGTCATACACTTGCCGCAAGACTTTGCCAACAAAATTGAAGGATACATTGTCTACTGCGATGAGTGCAGTAAACTTCAGAGGAAGTGCTCTATATCATCACCTCTTCCATGCTTTTTGCGAAGAAATTGGTGCCGAGCACACTGTTCTTTTCCATGCAGAAGTGAAGTGGCTTTCCCGTGGCCCAATGCTTACTCGCATCTTTGCAATACGTGAAGAAATTAGTCAGTTTCTTCATAACCAAAGCAGTAATTTAGTTAATGACTTCGAAAACAGAGAGTTTATCCTTTGCCTAATGCACATGGCAGATCTATACACACACACCTAAATTAACTCAACACATCTGTAATAAGAGCCTATGTCAGATTCACGTGGTGATCGGCTTTGCCGGTCCCGCTTTACAGCCAACGGGGGGAGAGCCTGGGAGCATGGCCCCGGCGTGATCACGGGATGTCAGCTAGGTGATTGGTTTCGTTGGTCTTGGCCTCAGCCAATGGGAAGACAAGTCGGGGGCGTGGTCCCGGGAGTTGATGGGGGATCTGGAACATTCGGCGCAGACTATTGAGGATTGGCTGGAGTGTACCACGTGACCCAGGCATTAAATAAGGGGAGAGAGGAGAGACACGAGGTCAGACACGGAACTAAGAGAGGGAGAGGCCACGCGCGAGTGGGGCTCCGGGTGCCACGTGGTGGTGGGTCTCTGGTGACTGTCTGCCCGCTTCCCGTTGCCTGCCAGCAACGGGGAGTGTTTGTGAACTGCAAAGGAAGTGAAATAAAAGGACCGATTCTACAAGCCGTCTCCAGCGTGTTATTACACATCTATGCAAGCAACTGGGATGAACACGGTAACGGCCAGGGAGAAGTTATCTGCTTTTATTAAAAAACTTCCAGTTTGGATAAAGCGTGGTGAGAAAATAAATTTCGCTAACTTTCCTTTTCTTGATGAAACAGCTGTTTTGGAAAATGAAGGAATGACCATTGCAACTGAAGTGACTAAGCATTTGCAACAGCTGAGTGACTTTTTCCAAGGATATTTTTCCAATGGAGATCTTGATGTGGCAAAGAAATGGATACTGGATCAATTTTTTTGTAACCTAGATGGAATCAACGAGAGTGATGTGATGAAAGACGATCTGATTGAATTACGAGCCAATGGCTGAATCCGACTGGAGTTTGAGGCAATGGAGCTTGATAATTGCTGGTGTGCTCAACTAGCACCGTTTCCACAACTGGCAAAGACAGCAATCGAGATCCTTGTGCCATTTGCGACTACATACTTGTGTCAGATAGGATTTCCATCACTATTACACATCAAAACAAAGGCCAGAAACCGCTTAAATGTGCGTGATGACACACGTGTGACTATTTCAAAAAAAGTTCCTCGTTTTTTGAACACCATTGAACAAAAGCAACAGCAGAAGAGTCACTGAGCCAATAAACTTGTGTAATTTTTCATGTATTCTTAATTTTACTGCGCAATTAAAATAAATATATAAATAGTCCTATTTCATTATAGAGTTATGATATTTCTTAGGTTTAAAGAACTGACCTACTTAAGCGATATTTGATAAGGGGTGCGAGAACATATTTTGAGAAGCAAAGGGGTGAAGGCTGCAGTATATTGTATATATAGGCCTTTTCCCAAAACTTAATATTAAGCATAATTCTGCCAAATGTTTTAAATAATTGATCGGGGCGAGCATGGGACATGAAAGGGTGAGGCACAACCCTCCCCCACACAGCAGCTACCCTTCACACCGACAAAGCGAGGAAGTAGCCATAAAGATAATAAATAATTAAAACACCTTGGTACAAAGCAAAGAGAGGGTGGCAATTTCTAATGAGATTCTGGGGAAATCTCTACACGGCTTCAAAGACCGCCACAAAGCACGTACGAAACAGGCATCGCCAGCTTCCCGGGCGGCGAAAACTGAACAGACAAGTTTTTTTTGGGTTATTTTAGTTAACGGAAAAGTCCAAAAACTTAGCAACAAGAATGAGTCGACATCATAGTCTACACACCCTCACCCAGTGAAGGAACCGGACTGCAGTCACATTGGTGGCCTTGAGTTATTAATTACCTTATTTTACTCTCATTCACCTCACATATTGTTTCTTGTTATATCTTGCTATCTATGTGACTTTACCAAAAAAAACAAGGAATATTAATTCCAGCAGTCAAGAAAGCTTAAGTGAAAACTTAGTTAGACCTGTAACCTCAGGACATCAAAATATGACTCGAGTAAAACAGCACAAATCCCTGGATACAGACAGACAACAAAGGTTAATAAAACCCTAGGAAATACGTGGTAATAACAATGCTAAATCACAAATCTTGGATGAACATAAACCAAACAATAATTATGAAGTATTAGACCAAGGGTCATCCAGATGAATAAAAAAGGCGAAATAGGTCAATCACGCGTGACCAAGATAAAATGTATTTCATAGAGAAAACCTCCAAACTGCCTTTGTCTCCCAGCAGCACGTGATAGAAATTTGCATACGCATGCAGAGGGCATCTCCCCTTAAAATCAAACACCAGGAAAGATCAGACACCACGATGGAAGTACTGTAAACACTGCTACAAACATACCTTGAGTCACTTACAGAATCAGAACTACGAAAGTGGTACGGGATCAAGCTATAAGAGGTAAAATAATATTTTTTTTTACTTCCAAATGGTACAACAGAGAAACAACTTCAAAAGCCACAACACCCCTCTTTGTGAGAGGCAAAAGAATGTCACACCCAGCCGTGGGGGAAGAGGTGGGGGGGGGGGAATGGCACTCACAGGGAGAACCCCCCTTCTTCCAGATTAATTATTGCAGAGAGGTTGGAAGACTGGAAGGACGCACGTGGGGGCAATCTGGAGCAGCTGTTTCCATTGATGGCGGGATGGCTTGAGGAAGGCAACAGGAACCAGGCCTTGATGAAACTTACATTACTTCAATAAAATTAGAACACACACACGGACACACGTACAGCTGTTCCCACAGACTGAGAGCGAAATCAAAGGGATTGCGGTTCTTTGTGAGACGGCAAGCCAAGGGGAGAGAATTTTGCAGATAAAAACAGAGACACGACCCAAACATTGAGACTATGACAAGCGACAGAGAGTCTTGCAAAGGGGCATGGCCTCGAGATCAACCATGGGTGTCGTGTCTCGCAGAGAGAAGGGACAATGTGTTGTTAAGAGCTGAGTTTGGCATGAACTGACAGAGTATCGCTGAAAGTTTTATTCTACATTTATCCTGATGTTTGAGTCGCTTGCAGAGGTGTGCGAATACAATTCACAAGTGTTGAGAGTGAGTGCCAGCTCCCACAAGCCAGCAGAGGGCTGCGATCGGAAGGCTCCGGGAACCTGCCCCCTGTGACTGGCACATCGTCAATGAGCTGCATCAGCAGAAGCCACGAGACTCCAGCCAGCAACAGAAGACCACCACCAGCTACAGAAGACTACACAACACAAAAGAGTTCTACAAGCGGCAAGCTCCGGGGTGGGCTCTGCAATCAACCAAGGATGGCGAGGCTTGCTGAGCAGCGACGGGTCACCGAGTCCGAGTTCAGAGCTGACAGAAAAAGTATCGCTCAAAGTCATTCTACACTGAGTGCCAGCTCCCACCCAGCAGCTGCACGATCAAGGAAAGCAACGACAAGCAATCAACCCCGAGAAAGGGCGGAAAGCGCCAAGCATTGTCCAAGCCAGCATCGCAGAGAACCAGCTGCACGCGCAATCGTGCACCGCCAGAGAGCACGGAGCAGGAGAGAGAGCACGCAACAGTGCCACCGAGCGCCACCGAGCAAGGGTGTCAGCTGCCAGCGGACAAGCGTTGTGCTGACTCAGCTCATCCAGCAGGGGAAAGAGCCTGACCAGCCACCCGTGAGGAAGAGGAGAGCGCCGGCGAGAGTACCGTGGGTTCGACCTCCACACACACCGACCAGCACCAGCTGGGAACCAAGACAAGAGTGAGGAACGGCAACCAGCGAATGAGCTGCGGGCGCTATCTGACGACGGAATCATCGCGCACCGCCGACGACAAGCATCGTGCCGACGCAGCTTATCCAGCAGGAGAAGGAGCCTGCAGCTGCAGCGGCAGCAACTCCAGCTGCTGCCTCAAAGAGAACGAGCGAGGAAGCTGTTCGTATGACACGCCCACACTCACACACTACCACGCATCGCCCGGCGTCTGCCTGACACGAAGAATTGATCAAGGAAACCAAACCACACACATATAAAACATACCCGGACTAATAATAAGGATCAAGGAGACAAATCACCACACACACATGAAACACATACCCGGACTGATAATAAGAAGACTAATGATAAGGATGTGTCAACTATTAGCTGATAATGAAGAACATTGCTGCCAATTAAGTTACGTGGATACGGTCGTTTAGAAGTATATTAGCCGCTATTTTTCTTTTTAATTGCATAAAAATAACCAATGAATTCATCGATGAAAACTAAACGTTTAGAAACATACGTTACGAATCTACACACAGGGAGAATATTGTGTTGAAATCTTTCTTTGGATCACAGAATCTTGCCCACGAATTTATTGAAGCCTTAGCCAATTGATAAGCATCTACTGAAGCAGGCACACTGCCGCACACCAATGTTCCAAGACATTTCGTTAAATGCATAATTTTACCGATTAATTCATTGACTTATACTTTTGCCTTCGGGATATGTTTCTTCATTGCCGTTCGTATGAATATCGTGGTATGCATGTTTAAGGACTTTTTCCTATCGCCGTATATGCTCGCGTTATTCTGAGGAATTATTCGAATGTTCTGTTACCCAGTTAACAACCTAATTATTGAGGGTTAAATGTACGATGAGGAGAACATCTAGTACTGTGTCGACAATTCCAAGCATACGAGTTCGCATATTAGAATGCTATGTTTTTTTTTATTAAAGTTGCTTAACACAGATGTGTCTGAGTGGTGCCTTCCTAAGTTCATGCATAATAATCTTAATTATAAGAACAGTATCGGGCAAGAGGGTGGGGGCTAGAGATTATGAGGGATTAGCATGTAGGGCATGTGAGAATGAGAGTGCAATCCAAAGGTCTTGTGAGAATGAGAGTATGCAATAAAAATGAGGGCATGTGAGAAAGAGAGTGTAATACAACGAGGGCTTAGGTGAGAGAGAGAAGATAGCTGAGAACAACAAACTTAGAAAAAACTTAACAATGCAATGCAACTCAGACACAACAGTTAAAACTTTACCTGGTTGATCAAGTCCTTCCAATGATTGCTCAATTTGTATCCATCTTCTCGGTTGAAGTTATGTCTATGTTTGTATATCTGGATGGCTTCATGAACAAATCTTTGATGGTAGCCAGAAGGTTTGCAGAGCACCTCGGTCTTGGAAAAAAACTATTTTGTGTGTGCCCACCGCATTAAAAGAGTGATCCGCCACAGCAGAGGTATTGGTTATGCCGTGTTTCAGATCTGCTTTGTGTTCGCGAACACGGTCCGAGACATGTCGTTTCGTTTCCCCAATGTAACTGCGTGTTTGCCCGGTGGATTGAAGCCGACCCAACGGGAGGTGGGGAGGGACGTGTGCATATTCATACTGCTATTTTTAGCACGAGCCGTGGCGAGCAACCTGAACAGGCACGCGCGAGCACGCAGCCACCTCCGGACATTTGGGGTAGGGTACGCGAGGAGTGTGTGGGATAACCCGAGGCGGTGGGGAGCCAGCACTAGCCATGTCCCACAGAAAGGATGCTGGTGCGGGGAGGCCGATCACACGATCGGCGGCAGCCGGCGGAGGAGGGAGAGGAGGAGGGGGGCGTTAGCCCCCATATAATTGTGTCCGAGGAGGTACGACCCCCCACACCTCCAAGGGAGAGAGGCGCCCCACCCCAAGTAAAGGTAAGATACGTATTCACCGGGCAAGGGATACCGTCATGTAAATCGTTTGTCCGGAACCTCACGTATGCGAAAGGTATTAATGGCTGGAAGGATGCGCAAGCGCTGCAGCAGCTAAATATTAATTTGGATGGGCGGGCAGCCGACTTTGTGGAAACGCTACCCGCAAGCGCGCAAGCGCATTGGGGAGAGGTAATGCACCGCCTCGGCCAACGTTTCTGTGCGTATGACCGTGAGGAGGCAATGGCAGCATTAAATAAGCGCCGCCACCAGCCCGGCGAGGACCTATGCCGAGGACGTGCGCTCACTAATGCAGAGCGCACGCCCGGGGTACGCTGCCGAAATAATTGAGGACCTCGCCACCGAGAAGGTCCAGCAATATCTGGCTGGCACCTTGTGGTGGCAGCCCGATGTAAGCTGCGCGCGCCTCCCATTTAATGCCCTTGTTGAGCGCACAGGTGCATGTGAGAGACTCGCTAATGAGTGTGCGCAGTTCCGAGGGTTGGGACGGGAGCGCGCTATCGCGAGCCTCCTTGCAGAGGAGGAAGAGGAACTTGCCAGGATGGTAAGGGGGGGGGGGGGGGGTGAGGGAGCCTCCGGGACCCCGCGAGACAGCCCCAGGATGGGTGGCGGGGCTTCAGACCGACATCGGGGATATAGCAGGCCGGGTGACCCACATAGGCGAGGAGGTGACCCAAGTACACGGGCATATGACCAAGCTGCAGACTACAGTGGAGACAGACCAGTCCGAGGTGGGAGGACTACGCTCCACGGTAGGGGGGATAACTGGGCGGGTGTCTCAATTAGAGGCGGAGCTCGAACAAATGCGCATTGGGAGGGGAAGGGGGAATGAGCAAGGTGCCTCCTATGGAGCCGCCACCCTTCCCCGGGCATGCTATATATGCGACCAACGGGGGCATCACGTGAGAGACTGTCCCCAGATCTCCCGAGCTAGACAAGCGCCAAGGTCAAACACCAAGGCCTCCCTAGAGGGGACTACCAAGGGGTGCAATCGACGTGGTCCCAACACAAATAAACTGTAATGATAATGGCGAGCGAGTGACCCCCACGCAGATTTTGGCAACATCCAAGAACGCGGTGACTTCGGGCGACTGGCTGTGGGAGCTGGTGGCAGGAATCACGGGGGCCACGTCGCTGGTGGAAGGGCAGGTGAAAGGGCGGCGTACCCGGATTCTGCTGGACACGGGGGCGGTGGCCTCACTCGTGAGCGCCACACACTGCAGTGTGCTCGAGGTTGACGTGGGCCGCCTGCAGGCCCCGGATCGTGTGCTGTACACTGCAAGCAGAGCTGGGATGGGACTGCTGGGGAGGGTCACCCTTGAGGTCCGTCTCGGACACCAGGTGTGTACCCAGGAGTTCTATGTCTCGAGTATGTTGTGCCATGAGTGTATTGCAGGTACCGACTTCCTGAAAAAGTTGGGGCTCAACGTGCAGCCCCGCCAGCGATGCGCCACCATAGAAGGCAGCGGGGAGCGGATTCCGTTCCTGGGACAAGAGCTGGGTCGCCCCCGCTTTGAGCCCGTGGCCACTATCCTGGCATCGGCCGTCACCGTCGGCCCCCTCGTGGAGATGCTGGTGCCGGTGGCAACACCTTCCACCGACCCCGCACACTGACCATCAGGTGAGGTAATGCTGACTCCTCACCTGGAGTTGGCGGCACGGTACGGGGTTGTGGGATCGGCCACGCTGGTAAACGTAGACGGGGGCCGACTGTTTATGCGGGTATTTAACCCCCACAGTACCCCAGCAGCACTGCGATGGCGCACCGCGGTAGCCATAGTACACCCCCTGCACACCGCCCCGAGAAAAACCAGGACCTGGCCTGGCGAGTCGGCCCGACTCCCAGAGCCGAGGTCGTCCCCCTGCTTGACGCGCTACGAGGGTTACTGCGGGAGTATGCCGACGTGTTCAGTGAGTACAATTCGGATGTGGGCCGGACAGACCTCGTTAAGCACCAAATTGACACGGGTGACGCCCGACCCATTAAACGCCCCGCGTACCGAGTGGGCGCACCTGAACGGGCCCAGATTAAAGAGGCAGTCGTGGATATGCTCCGCGATAACATAATCCAGCCCTCAGCGAGCCCCTGGTCTGTCCCGGTTGTACTAGTGACGAAAAAGGATGGGTCGACCCGGTTTTGCGTTGATTATCGAAAGTTGAATGCAGTTACCCTTGGCGATACCTTCCCCATCCCCCGCATCGATGACACCTTTGACAGTCTCGCAGGGGCGCGGTATTTTTCCATCCTTGATCTAGCGTCCGGGTACATGGCGGAGGAGGATCGGCCAAATACCGCATTGACCACCCCAATGGGACTGTTCGAGTTCCGAGTACTCCCGTTCGGACTCACTAACGCGCCGGCGACATTCCAACAGTTGATGGAGTTGGTGATGCGGGGCTTGCAATGGGAACAGTGCCTAATTTACCTGGATGACGTGATAGTGTTCAGTAGGCTCCTCTCTGAGCACTGGTCCAGGTTACGGGAGGTGTTCTAACGACTGCGAGCAGCCCATCTCAAGCTCAAGCTGCGTAAGTGTCATATTGCGCAGCACGAGGTTGGGTACCTCGGACATCACGTCAGCGAGGCAGGGGTGCGCACTGACCGGGAAAAGGTACGCGCCGTAGTGGAATGGCCACAGCCGAGGAACCTGACGGAGATCAGGTCATTTTTGTGGCTAGCCACTTATTATCGTCGATTTGTGAAGGGATTCAGCGAGATTGCACGCCCACTCACCCAACTCATTTCCCCTAAGAACCCCTATCAGTGGACGGAGACCTGCCAGACGGCCTTCACCACCTTCATGGACCACCTCACCCATAACCCCACCCTGGCTTTCCCTGACTTTTCCACCAATTTTATTTTGGACACCGACGCCTGCAGCAGTGGGCTGGGCATGGTGTTGTCACAGGTGCAGGATGGGACAGAGCGGGTCATCGCATACGCCAGCCGGACCCTGAGCGGGGCCGAACTGAATTATTGCGTGACTTGTCAGGAACTGTATGCCGTGATTTTCGCATGTAAGCAGTTCCGGTCGTATCTGTATGGCAGGAAATGTTGCGTGCGCACTGACCATTATGCTCTGCACATTCAAGGAACCGCGGGGGCAGATGGCCCGGTGGCTGACGCAGCCGTAGGAGTATAACCTGCAAATCGAGTACAGGGCTGGGTGGACACACGCAAATGCGGATGCCTTGTCAAGGCGACTCGTATGCGCCAAGACAAGAGCGGAGGAGGCCTGCCCATGCTTCACGGGGGGACGCTGCCGACAGGCCCCCCTGGAGCGCCCTGAGACTAACCCCCCTCCGCTGAGAGAAAGTGCCGTGTGTGCCAGAGAGGTCCCTGCAGAAGGAGCCAGGGACCCAGTGGACTGCTCGGTGGGCACGGGGCCCACACCCCGGCGCCCGACGGGCCGTTCCGCCCCGCCCAGTCGAATCCAAGAGGACGTCGGCTGTGCGTTCCCAGGCCTGGATGACGAGCAGCTGAGACAGGTCCAGCAGCGGGACCCGGACCTGGTGGCGGTGGAGGCGGCCCTGCAGGAGGAAAAGGTCGCCCTGCGACCTTTTCCTCCCGCGGGGACGTCCCACGGTTTCCCAGTGCCAGGAGATTGGCCGACCCCCCCCCAGGCGGAATTGCACTGCGGCCCCGTGAATTAGCTTAAAATGGTATGGACACGACGAGCAAACCGCAGTGAGAACACCCCCCAGCCCAGGGGAATAGGGCCAAGGGAGAGAAAAACGCCCCGCGAACAATGCGGGGAGCACGAGAGGTAGGACCGACACATAGACAATGGGTTAGGAAGCTAGTGAAAGGAAAATGCCAGGTAGGGGCGGGGCATCGGGGGAAAGTTCGTGGGTTGACTAAAGCAAAACCTGACCCGGAGCACGAGGAGTAGGACAGGCACGAAGACAACGGGTTAGGAAGCAAGTGAGAGGAAAACGCCAGGTAGGGGCGGGGCATCGGTTGAAAATTGAAAGGTAGGCGCCCCAATTGGCCGTGCAGGGAACGCAACGTGCCCCCAATTCTAGATTTGAAGCTTTCGTTACTGTAAGAATTCATACTCTTTGGTCTTTTCGGTAAAGTTACATAGGTAAAAAATAAAATAAATGAAAACTAAATTAAATCACAACGTTTCAGGCGCAACACAAGCGTCCATCATCAGGTGGGAAAGCTTTCCCACCTGATGACGGACGCTTGTGTTGGGCCAGCTACCCAGTCAGACTCCCAGCCACTCGAGCGTCCGAGAGATGCTGGTGAGTGCAGCCAAAACTCGACCCAGGCAGAGACCCCCCGGACCCTCGTCCCTCCAACTCCCATCGCGTCCGTGAGATACCGGGATTCACGCGCGAATATTATCATCCACCCGACCGTCGTTTTTGCCCCGTGCACGTGCCCGCATGCCCCAGTGGATTGAAGCCGACCCAACGGGAGGCGGGGAGGGGGACCTGTGCATATTCATACTGCTATTTTTAGCGCGAGCCGTGGCAAGAAACCTCAGCAGGCACGCGCGAGCACGCAACCACCTCCGGACATTTGGGGTAGGGTACGCGAGGCGGTAGGGAGCCAGCCACTAGCCATGTCCCACAGAGAGGACGCTGGTGTGGGGAGGCCGATCACTCGATTGGCGGCAGCCCGGCGACAAGGGGCAGAGGAGGGGGGAGAGGAGGGGAGGGGCGTCAGCCCCCACACTATCACTCATTCCCCATTAATTATTCTCAGTTTACTGTCATCAATTTTTCTTTCACCGTATTCACGCATCACAGATTGGCCCCCATTGTTTCCTCTTGTCTATTTTATTCACCTCATTTCCACTATCAAATTCATACATGTTGTACCATTCCTAATTTTCACTAACATTAAGATATGTCTGTGCTCCTTCAATGGAGAAATAGCAACACGCACGGCACAAACTCTCTCCTTAAGCCCTCTCGTCATGGCTCTCGTAGGCATCGATATTAGCATCTAGATCCTGAATGTATTACCGTATGCAAGCATAAGAATCAGTGTGAATGGTACTCAAGTAGATGTCAGTGTGCATGGTCCTTTGTGTACTTTAGTGTGCATGGTGCTTGTGCACTTTAGTGTACATGGTGCTTGTGTATTTTAGTGTGCATGGTCCTTCATGTACTTTAGTGTGCGTGGTGCGTGTGTACTTTAGTGTGCGTGGTGCTTGTGTACTTTAGTGTGCGTGGTGCTTGTGTACTTTAGTGTGCATGGTCCTTCGTGTACTTTAGTGTGCGTGGTACTTGTGTACTTTAGTGTGCATGATGCTTGTGTACTTTAGTGTGCATGGTCCTTCGTGTACTTTAGTGTGTGTGGTGCTTGTGTACTTTAGTGTGCATGTGTAGTAAGTTCGAGGAGACGAGGTTGGAGTTGAGGCACACTCTGTTTATTAACTCAGTGACAGGCACAATAGTTGAAGGGGTAACGGCCCCTTCACCCGTACTATGGGAAACCCACCCTAGTACTATGCCCTCTGTCCTGTTCCCCAGTCCTCCTCTACTGGGCTACGGGAGGCTGACTGATCTGGCCCTGGCAAGCACAGATCTCGGCACCAGCTAAGCCGGCCTTGCCTGACAAGGGCAGAGGTCCGGGAGCTCTTGGGCCGCGCCACTGGCTTACCCAGCTCGGCCCTGACAAGGGCAGCGAGACAGGGGAGTCCCAGGGCCTAATCTCCGAGTCTTCGATCTTCACTGGTCAGCTTCGTGTCATACTGCCTCGAGCTCTCTGGCTCCCCGCCTTTTATAGGGATCCCCTCACAGGGCTGGGGGCGTGGGGGATCACGGATGCGGACGTCGGTGCGACCACCCGTGTGTGTGAGTGCACACACCCCTGTGTTTCTCGTCCGCCGTTTCTCCCGTAATAACCCCTACATCACCCCCCCCCCTGTACAGCTCGCAGCCGTCCCGGCTGCAACAATTCCTCAACCCCCAAGAATAAGGATTAACCCCCATCAACACGCGTGTGCCTCGTAACCGTAACAATAACAAGAACAAGTGTAACAACAACAACAACAACCGACGGTCCCCTATACGTACCCACTTCCCCAAAATGCAACATATATACCGAACGTGGTTCCCCATCCCCATGTACACAACAGGAAAAAAAAAACCCAGGTGGGTGAGCCCACCAGCAGCGGAACGCGCGCGGAAAGCACTTTACAATAACCGGCGCGTCTTGGCGCGTGTCCGTGCAGCGGGCCCGTCACAAGGGCCCGACCTGGTAGGGTCGGCGGCAGGTGGTGAATGTACAGGTGCGCGGCGCACCGGCATCCTGGACGAGCCAGCGTCGACCTCCTTTGAGGAGGCTGGTGGCAGAGAGGGCATCAGTCCTCGGACCCCTGAAGACGGAACAGTTAGCAACGGATCAGAGGCAGACGGCGACCCCGCCCTCCCGGAGTCAGTGGACCCCCTACATGTTCGGCCATAGTCATGAGAGGAAGCATGTGGAGCAAAGAACGGCTTCAACCGTGAAGGGTGGACAAACCACCGACGTTTCCCCCATTTAATGCGAATACATTGCGGCCGCATAACCTGCACAATTTCCACGGGGCCCCTCCACGGCCTCAACAACTTCGACGAGGTGGCCAATGGCACCTGGGGGCAGTGCAGCCACGCTCTGTCACCCGGGTGCCATTCGTGTGTGTGTGACCGGCGCGATCGCAACTTTTCGTTTTGCTTCTGGCGCGAGGCAGAGTTTTGCATGGCCGCCTCCCGTGCCTCAGCCAACCGGAGGACGTTAAACTTAACATGGTCCGCCAACTTAGATTTAGCGTGCGGCGCGGTACATGTCAGCTGAGTCGCGACAGGCGGGTCAACTTCGCGGCCATACATTAAAAAAAACGGCGAGAATCCAGTCGCCGCGTGAGGAGCCATTCTGTATGCTGCTAGGACTCCAGGGATCTGAAGGTCCCAGTCGGTTTGGGACTCAGATACCTGGTGGGATAGCATGGACGTAAGAGTCCTATGCAGGCGTTCTACCATCCCATCCGTTTGTGGGTGGTAAGGCGAAGTACGAATTTTCTTCGTACCCAGAAGCTCACACACCTCGTGTAAAAGGGCACTAGTGAAATTCTTTCCCTGATCGGTTAACAACCGTTCCGGAGCGCCCTTGTCAAGGACATATCCGTGAACAAAAGCCTCCGCAACGGCCGCTGCTGACTGGTTGGCGAGGGGCCAAGCCATAGGCCATCGCATGAAATACTCGACGCCAACCAGCAGGTACTTATTACCCCTCGGCGTGGAGGGAAACGGCCCCAAAATATCGAGGGCAACAAGCTCATTAACCCGGGTGACCGAAATAGACTGGAGCGGTGGGCAGGCTCCCCTCGCCGGCGGTTTGCATTGAGCACACTGGGTACAAGATTGCAAGAGATCGTCCACATCCCTTGCCATGCCCGGCCAAAAGAAATTAAGCTGGAGCATGGCAAGGGTTTTGAGGGTGCCCAGGTGCAGGAGCCGCTCGTGAGCGGCCCATACAGCCCTACCCCTCAACGCGGAAGGCACCACCAGCCTGTGGCGGCGGATCGTACCGTCCCAATGCATGAGAAGGCCCTGGCACAACCCCCATGAGTCAACGCCCGACTTTCCCTGAGCGGATCCTTCCGCGCGACGCCGTAGCGCCAGGAGGGAAGCATCCTCCATTTGGAGGCGCCCCCACTCCGCACATGACAAGCCCAACAGGGAATCCTTCCCTCCCACCGCAATAGGGTCAACGTCCAAAGGGGACTCAACGGCGGCCGCTAGGACCGGATTGTGGCCGTCGTTTGCCGATTTGCAACACCCCAAGCCCAAGAAACAGGTGCAATCAGAAGCGACCGGCAGGCGTGACAGGGCATCGGCATTTGTGTGGCGAATCCCCTTACGGTAAGTTGTTTCGAAATCGAAATCCTGAATGATCTCCAGCCATCGGGACAACTGCCCCGATGGCTGGTGAATACGCAGGGCATACTGCAACGCCGCATGATCTGTACGGACGGTGAAATGCCGGCCTTACAGATATGGCCGGTACTGTTGGATAAAGAAAACAATAGCCAACAGTTCGCGGCGGGTGACGCAGTATTGCTGCTCGGCCGGAGACAATACTCTACTACCATAAGCCACAACGCGCTCCACACCACCCACAATTTGTGACAGCACGCCTCCAATCCCGGTATTGCTCGCGTCTGTGTCGAGCACGAAGGGCATAGAAAAATCGGGGTAGCTTAACGGCGGGGCCCCCACCAGGGCATCCCGAAGAGAGTTGAAAGCGGCCTCCTCCTCCGGCCCCCAATGAAATTTGACCCCTTTGGACGTTAAGGCATGTAATGGCTTAGCGATGGAAGTGAACTCCGCGACAAACCGGCGGTAATATGAAGCAAATCCGATGAAGCTTCTAACCTCCCCCACCGAGGTGGGAGTTGGCCAGGAGCTGACACAACGCGTTTTGGCGGGATCGGTTGAGATGCCTGACCGGCCGACGATGTGACCCAAATATTTTACAGATTAGCGCAGCAAATGGCACTTTTGTGGCTTGAATTTCAAATTAGCTGCGCGCATTTTGAGAAAGACGGCCCGAAGCCTATCAAGATGTTCCTCGAACGTCTTACTGAATACGATAACGTCGTCTAGGTAAATCAAACACACCTCCCATTGCAAGCCAGCGAGAACCAATTCCATCAGGCGCTGGAACGTCGCGGGAGCGGAGTGGAGCCCCATGGGTAACCGATTGAATTGGAAGAGGCCGTGCGGCGTTCTGAAAGCTGTTTTGGGCTTAGACTCGTCGTCCAAGGGAAGTTGCCAAAATCCTGAGAGTAAATCCAAAGTGGAGAAGAATCGCGATCCCGCGAGGGCATCCAGCGATTCATCCATTCGAGGAAGCGGGTAAGCATCGGCCACCGAGATCTTGTTTAACCGCCGGAAATCAACGCAGAAACTTAGAGACCCATCGTGCTTTTTAACCAACACTATGGGTGCACCCCAAGGGCTGGTCGAGGGAGAAATGATGTCAGAAGTCAACATGTCATCTACAGCCGATTTGACATGATCCTTTTCGGCGGGACTTAACCGAAAAGGATTTTGTCGGATAGGAGCGTTGTCACCGGTGTCAATATGGTGGTGCAGCAAATTGGTACATCCGATATCGTATTTATGTTTACTAAAGACGTCGGAAAATTCCCGCAAAAGGGTGCGCAATTTAGCACGTTGTGAGTCGGACAGGTCAGGTGACTCAGCACACAGCGCCTCGAGCCAACCCTCGTCAATGTCTGAGGGCAGCCGCGACTGAGAATCGGTGGCCACCTGGCCAATGATCGGCATCTCCGCAGGTACCGGGACTGCATGTGCGAACACGGTTCCCTGCGAAACCACCGCCGTCCGTGTTCCGACATTTAGGACCGCGATAAACGGGTCCGCATCCCCTTTAACAATAGTCTGGGCCGTCACCAAATCTGGGCCATTCACCCCGGCCCTAGACGGGCCCAGCATAATGCCCTGGTCTGAGACCCCTTTAGCGAATGGTCGACGCAACCGCAGGGGCACCAGCATCTGTGCCCCCGGGGGTACGCGCACCGTTTGAGCCACGAGCGCCTGTACCGTTGCACAGGCAGTATGCAAGGCAGGGGTGGAAGGCAGGAACGTTATACGTCGGCCCGATGGAAGCTCGATGCATTGCTGGTCAATCATAATTTTGATGGGCAATTTGGCCAAAAAGTCTGTCCCCAACAGGCACGGAATTGCCAGCGAGGAGGAGACGAATACCGGGCCAGATAGTTTAATGTCCCCGATAGAAATTTGCGCTCGAATTTGGCCAATAATACCTAACGAGCCCCCGTTCGCAGCGTAAAACGGTATGTCGACAGGGAGCAATGGGCGACTCTGAACGGGGAGGATATTATAAATCAAATCCGAAATGATAGTCGCCGAAGCTCCCGTATCGACCAGCAGCCGTACCTCCACCCCGTCAATATGCCCCGTGACAACGGACGACCCCGCCGACGCAGCTACAACCCGGTGAGCCAACTCGGACCATTGGCCCGGTTGGAGCGCCCTCCCCGACAAGCCGCGACTCGACGCACCAGCACCCAAACCCCGAGACTCGTGTGTCGGACCATGTGAGAGGGAAGTGGGTGTGCGTGCAGGCCGAACGTGTGGGGTGCCATGACTTGCCCGAGGATGTTGCGAAGGCTTGTGAAGAGGACCGTCCGCAGCCCCAGGTCTCGCTCCACGCTGTCGAGGAGCCCGGCATCCCGACGCCACATGGCCCCGGAGGCCACAATTGTAGCACGTGACGAGCGCTCCCGAGGACTTGGGCTGCTCTCGGTGGCTCGGTACGTCCCGAGCCGGTCGCTCGGCAGATCGCCATCCCGCAGAACGGTCCGTGGCGAAGGCTCCCTCAGAGTCGGAAGTGGTCGCCGCCACGGTGTGTCTTGCAGCTGCTTTGTTAGCCTTCCTCCGCTGAGAAATGAGATTGGCATGAATGTGCCTTGCAGCCCGCAATGACGACATGTCCGCATCATCCTGTGCTAGGATGACGAAGTCCAAGTCGTCGGCCAGCAGCAAAATTTTCTCGGCCACCATCGCATCGATCCCTTCTTCGTCCATACGCGGGAAGGCCTCCTTCGCCAATGACAGCAGGGCCGTGCGAAAAGCAAGTGGTGATTCCTTGTCGCCCTTCTGTCGCTCGTAGAAGAGCTGGCGACAATCAGAAGGCGGCCCCATACACCGTGGCCAGCAGCTGCAGCGCTGACTGAAGCGTGGAGCGTGCTGACCTGGGTGCAGCAGTGAGGGTGCCCAGGGCGTCGCCATCCAGCATCGCCGGGAGAGCACACAGCGCCTCGTTGTCTGTCCACGCAGCCATTTCTTGGTGGGCGAGGAACCGGCGCTGGAACCCACCCCAATCGCCGCCGCTTGCTACGAACACCTGCAGGGCGGGCAGGCGTTGTTGAAATGTCGGCTCCGTCCCCGATCCTCTCGCAGCACTAGTACCGTCCCCATGGACAGTATGAGCAATGGCGGCCCCTACTGGAGGTCGCGCCGTCCGTGACGCGCTGGTTCCAGCTTGGTCGGTGCTGGCGTCCGCTGGTGGTGACGTGGCAACCCCTGATAGGCAGCCACTGCGACCCGCCGATGACGTGGCGCCCGCTGGTTGGGCCCCGCCACCCGCGTGACGAGCTGGGGCCCCTCCCTCGGCCCCTACTGTCCCCGTGGCGGGAATTTCAAGCCTTACGCCCATCGCAGAGGCGGGAGTTTCTGGCGGGCGTTGTCCATCTTCCCGCCGCGTCGCTCCTCCCGGCCCCAGGCGAGTTATCCGCTCCAGCATGGCGGCCGCTGCATACAGGAGCTCCGCCAGTTGCGAGTGGGCCAACGCCAACTCGTCAGCCGACGACCCCGCAGGTGTTGGAGCCGGCAGCGGTTGTGCAGGTACGCCGGCGGCGACGTCTTGCACCGCCTCTCCCTCGTCTTCATCCTCTCCTGGGTCTTGGGCACGAGTCGTCCGTCTCGTATCCATGCTTGGACCACTTCTGACGCCAGATGTAGTAAGTTCGAGGAGACGAGGTCGGAGTTGAGGCACACTCTGTTTATTAACTCAGTGACAGGCACAATAGTTGAAGGGGTAACGGCCCCTTCACCCGTACTATGGGAAACCCACCCTAGTACTATGCCCTCTGTCCTGTTCCCCAGTCCTCCTCTACTGGGCTACGGGAGGCTGACTGATCTGGCCCTGGCAAGCACAGATCTCGGCACCAGCTAAGCCGGCTTTGCCTGACAAGGGCAGAGGTCCGGGAGCTCTTGGGCCGCGCCGCTGGCTTACCCAGCTCGGCCCTGACAAGGGCAGCGAGACAGGGGAGTCCCAGGGCCTAATCTCCGAGTCTTCAATCTTCACTGGTCAACTTCGTGTCGTACTGCCTCGAGCTCTCTGGCTCCCCGCCTTTTATAGGGATCCCCTCAGAGGGCTGGGGGCGTGGGGGATCACGGATGCGGACGTCGGTGCGACCACCCGTGTGTGTGAGTGCACACACCCCTGTGTTTCTCGTCCGCCGTTTCTCCCGTAATAACCCCTACACATGGTGCTTGTGTACTTTAGTGTGCATGGTGCTTGTGTACTTTAGTGTGCATGGTCCTTGGTGTACTTTAGTGTGCGTGGTACTTGTGTACTTTAGTGTGCATGGTGCTTGTGCACTTTAGGGTACATGGTGCTTGTGTATTTTAGTGTGCATGGTCCTTCATGTACTTTAGTGTGCGTGGTACGTGTGTACTTTAGTGTGCGTGGTGCTTGTGTACTTTAGTGTGCATGGTCCTTCGTGTACTTTAGTGTGCGTGGTGCTTGTGTATTTTAGTGTGCATGGTGCTTGTGCACTTTAGTGTACATGGTGCTTGTGTATTTTAGTGTGCATGGTCCATCATGTACTTTAGTGTGCGTGGTACTTGTGTACTTTAGTGTGCGTGGTGCTTGTGTACTTTAGTGTGCATGGTCCTTCGTGTACTTTAGTGTGCATGGTGCTTGTGTACTTTAGTGTGCGTGGTGCTTGTGTACTTTAGTGTGCATGGTGCTTGTGTACTTTAGTGTGCATGGTACTTCGTGTAGTTTAGTGTGCATGGTACTTGTGTACTTCAGTGTGAATGGTGCTTGTGTACTTTAGTGTGCATGGTGCTTGTGCACTTTAGTGTGCGTGGTGCTTCGTGTACTTTAGTGTGCGTGGTACTTGTGTACTTTAGTGTGCATGGTCCTTCGTGTACTTTAGTGTGCGTGGTGCTTGTGTATTTTAGTGTGCATGGTGCTTGTGCACTTTAGTGTACATGGTGCTTGTGTATTTTAGTGTGCATGGTCCTTCGTGTACTTTAGTGTGCATGGTGCTTGTGTACTTTAGTGTGCGTGGTGCTTGTGTACTTTAGTGTGCATGGTGCTTGTGTACTTTAGTGTGCATGGTACTTCATGTAGTTTAGTGTGCGTGGTACTTGTGTACTTCAGTGTGAATGGTGCTTGTGTACTTTAGTGTGCATGGTGCTTGTGTACTTTAGTGTGCATGGTCCTTCGTGTACTTTAGTGTGCATGGTGCTTGTGTACTTCAGTGTGCATGGTGCTTGTGTACTTTAGTGTGCATGGTCCTTCATGTATTTTAGTGTGCATGGTCCTTCATGTATTTTAGTGTGCATGGTCCTTCGTGTACTATAGTGTGCGTGGTACTTGTGTACTTTAGTGTGCGTGATACTTGTGTACTTTAGTGTGCATGGTGCTTGTGTACTTTAGTGTGCGTGGTGCTTGTGTACTTTAGTGTGCATGGTCCTTCGTGTACTTTAGTGTGCGTGGTACTTGTGTACTTTAGTGTGCATGATGCTTGTGTACTTTAGTGTGCATGGTCCTTCGTGTACTTTAGTGTGCGTGGTGCTTGTGTACTTTAGTGTGCATGGTGCTTGTGTACTTTAGTGTGCATGGTGCTTGTGTACTTTAGTGTGCGTGGTACTTGTGTACTTTAGTGTGCATGATGCTTGTGTACTTTAGTGTGCATGGTCCTTCGTGTACTTTAGTGTGCGTGGTACTTGTGTACTTCAGTGTGCATGGTGCTTGTGTACTTTAGTGTGCATGGTCCTTCATGTATTTTAGTGTGCATGGTCCTTCATGTACTTTAGTGTGCGTGGTACTTGTGTACTTTAGTGTGCGTGGTACTTGTGTACTTTAGTGTGCATGGTGTTTGTGTACTTTAGTGTGCTTGGTACTTGTGTACTTCAGTGTGCATGGTGCTTGTGTACTTTAGTGTGCATGGTGCTTGTGTACTTTAGTGTGCGTGGTACTTGTGTACTTTAGTGTGCATGATGCTTGTGTACTTTAGTGTGCATGGTCCTTCGTGTACTTTAGTGTGCGTGGTACTTGTGTACTTCAGTGTGCATGGTGCTTGTGTACTTTAGTGTGCATGGTCCTTCATGTATTTTAGTGTGCATGGTCCTTCATGTACTTTAGTGTGCGTGGTACTTGTGTACTTTAGTGTGCGTGGTACTTGTGTACTTTAGTGTGCATGGTGCTTGTGCACTTTAGGGTACATGGTGCTTGTGTATTTTAGTGTGCATGGTCCTTCATGTACTTTAGTGTGCGTGGTACGTGTGTACTTTAGTGTGCGTGGTGCTTGTGTACTTTAGTGTGCATGGTCCTTCGTGTACTTTAGTGTGCGTGGTGCTTGTGTATTTTAGTGTGCATGGTGCTTGTGCACTTTAGTGTACATGGTGCTTGTGTATTTTAGTGTGCATGGTCCATCATGTACTTTAGTGTGCGTGGTACTTGTGTACTTTAGTGTGCGTGGTGCTTGTGTACTTTAGTGTGCATGGTCCTTCGTGTACTTTAGTGTGCATGGTGCTTGTGTACTTTAGTGTGCGTGGTGCTTGTGTACTTTAGTGTGCATGGTGCTTGTGTACTTTAGTGTGCATGGTACTTCGTGTAGTTTAGTGTGCATGGTACTTGTGTACTTCAGTGTGAATGGTGCTTGTGTACTTTAGTGTGCATGGTGCTTGTGCACTTTAGTGTGCGTGGTGCTTCGTGTACTTTAGTGTGCGTGGTACTTGTGTACTTTAGTGTGCATGGTCCTTCATGTACTTTAGTGTGCGTGGTGCTTGTGTATTTTAGTGTGCATGGTGCTTGTGCACTTTAGTGTACATGGTGCTTGTGTATTTTAGTGTGCATGGTCCTTCGTGTACTTTAGTGTGCATGGTGCTTGTGTACTTTAGTGTGCGTGGTGCTTGTGTACTTTAGTGTGCATGGTGCTTGTGTACTTTAGTGTGCATGGTACTTCATGTAGTTTAGTGTGCGTGGTACTTGTGTACTTCAGTGTGAATGGTGCTTGTGTACTTTAGTGTGCATGGTGCTTGTGTACTTTAGTGTGCATGGTCCTTCGTGTACTTTAGTGTGCATGGTGCTTGTGTACTTCAGTGTGCATGGTGCTTGTGTACTTTAGTGTGCATGGTCCTTCATGTATTTTAGTGTGCATGGTCCTTCATGTATTTTAGTGTGCATGGTCCTTCGTGTACTATAGTGTGCGTGGTACTTGTGTACTTTAGTGTGCGTGATACTTGTGTACTTTAGTGTGCGTGGTGCTTGTGTACTTTAGTGTGCGTGGTGCTTGTGTACTTTAGTGTGCATGGTCCTTCGTGTACTTTAGTGTGCGTGGTACTTGTGTACTTTAGTGTGCATGATGCTTGTGTACTTTAGTGTGCATGGTCCTTCGTGTACTTTAGTGTGCGTGGTGCTTGTGTACTTTAGTGTGCATGGTGCTTGTGTACTTTAGTGTGCATGGTGCTTGTGTACTTTAGTGTGCGTGGTACTTGTGTACTTCAGTGTGCATGGTGCTTGTGTACTTTAGTGTGCATGGTGCTTGTGTACTTTAGTGTGCGTGGTACTTGTGTACTTTAGTGTGCATGATGCTTGTGTACTTTAGTGTGCATGGTCCTTCGTGTACTTTAGTGTGCGTGGTACTTGTGTACTTCAGTGTGCATGGTGCTTGTGTACTTTAGTGTGCATGGTCCTTCATGTATTTTAGTGTGCATGGTCCTTCATGTACTTTAGTGTGCGTGGTACTTGTGTACTTTAGTGTGCGTGGTACTTGTGTACTTTAGTGTGCATGGTGTTTGTGTACTTTAGTGTGCGTGGTACTTGTGTACTTCAGTGTGCATGGTGCTTGTGTACTTTAGTGTGCATGGTGCTTCTGCACTTTAGTGTGCATGGTGCTTGTGTACTTTAGTGTGCATGGTCCTTCGTGTACTTTAGTGTGCGTGGTACTTGTGTACTTTAGTGTGCGTGGTGCTTGTGCACTTTAGTGTGCATGGTGCTTGTGTACTTTAGTGTGCATGGTCCTTCATGCATTTTAGTGTGCATGGTCCTTCGTGTACTTTAGTGTGCATGGTGCTTGTGTACTTTAGTGTGCGTGGTGCTTGTGTACTTTAGTGTGCGTGGTGCTTGTGCACTTTAGTGTGCATGGTCCTTCGTGTACTTTAGTGTGCATGGTGCTTGTGTACTTTAGTGTGCGTGGTGCTTGTGTACTTTAGTGTGCGTGGTGCTTGTGCACTTTAGTGTGCATGGTGCTTGTGTACTTTAGTGTGCGTGGTGCTTGTGTACTTTAGTGTGCATGGTGCTTGTGTACTTTAGTGTGCGTGGTGCTTGTGCACTTTAGTGTGCATGGTGCTTGTGTACTTTAGTGTGCATGGTCCTTCGTGTATTTTAGTGTGCATGGTCCTTCGTGTACTTTAGTGTGTGTGGTACTTGTGTACTTTAGTGTGCGTGGTACTTGTGTACTTTAGTGTGCATGGTGCTTGTGTACTTTAGTGTGGATGGTCCTTCGTGTACTTTAGTGTGCGTGGTATTTGTGTACTTTAGTGTGCATGGTGCTTGTGTACTTTAGTGTGCATGGTGCTTGTGTACTTTAGTGTGCATGGTCCTTCGTGTACTTTAGTGTGCATGGTGCTTGTGTACTTTAGTGTGTGTGGTACTTGTGTACTTCAGTGTGCGTGGTGCTTGTGTAGTAGAGTTAACTACTCGATGTTCACAAACTGGGAGAGCAAATCGTTAACAAGGTTTTCCCGCTCAAACTAACGGTCAGGGTCTCACAAGCTGTGAGAGCTGACCGTAAACAAGGTTTTCCCGCGCGACCAAACGGTCAGGGTCAGATAGGGTGAATTGGGATCGAAAAGCAGATTGGGAACGACCAATCACAGGGTTCCACAAGGTGGCCGGGGATTGGACAACCCGGCCACGAACAAGTATAAAGCCAGAGCGCTCCGAGCTCTCGGAGGGTTCGACTACACGAAGACCCAAGATGGCGGAAGAAGCCTAGGACCCTGGACCAAGCCCTCCAGCCCTTATAAGGGCTAGGGTTCAGAGTGACCAGTGGTCGGGGAGACATCTCCCTAGGTCCAGTCAGAGGACATTGAAAGAGCGGGATATTAAGTAGCCTGTAGGGTGCGGAGGCTTGTACGTTCTGAGTGTAACGGGTGAGGGGACCGTATACCCCTCAGTGCATAGGGACTGTGTTCATAAGACGAATAAAAGTGTGTGCTACAAAAGACGTTGAAGAGTCCGTCTGTACAACACTACACTTGTGTACTTTAGTGTGCATGGTCCTTCATGTATTTTAGTGTGCATGGTCCTTCGTGTACTTTAGTGTGCGTGGTACTTGTGTACTTTAGTGTGCGTGGTACATGTGTACTTTAGTGTGCATGGTGCTTGTGTACTTTAGTGTGCGTGGTAGTTGTGTACTTTAGTGTGCGTGACACTTGTGTACTTTAGTGTGCATGGTGCTTGTGTACTTTAGTGTGCATGGTGCTTGTGTACTTTAGTGTGCGTGGTACTTGTGTACTTTAGTGTGCATGGTGCTTGTGTACTTTAGTGTGCATGGTGCTTGTGTACTTTAGTGTGCGTGGTGCTTGTGTACTTTAGTGTGCATGGTCCTTCGTGTACTTTAGTGTGCGTGGTGCTTGTGTACTTTAGTGTGCATGGTCCTTCGTGTACTTTAGTGTGCATGGTGCTTGTGTACTTTAGTGTGCATGGTGCTTGTGTACTTTAGTGTGCATGGTGCTTGTGTACTTTAGTGTCCATGGTGCTTGTGTACTTTAGTGTGCGTGATACTTGTGTACTTTAGTGTGCATGGTGCTTGTGTACTTTAATGTGCATGGTGCTTGTGTACTTTAGTGTGCGTGGTGCTTGTGTACTTTAGTGTGCATGGTCCTTCGTGTACTTTAGTGTGCGTGGTGCTTGTGTACTTTAGTGTGCATGGTCCTTCGTGTACTTTAGTGTGCGTGGTGCTTGTGTACTTTAGTGTGCATGGTGCTTGTGCACTTTAGTGTGCATGATACTTGTGTACTTTAGTGTGCATGGTGCTTGTGTACTTTAGTGTGCATGGTTCTTCGTGTACTTTAGTGTGCGTGGTACTTGTGTACTTCAGTGTGCGTGGTGCTTGTGTACTTTAGTGTGCATGGTCCTTCGTGTACTTTAGTGTGCGTGGTACTTGTGTACTTTAGTGTGCATGGTGCTTGTGTACTTTAGTGTGCGTGGTGCTTGTGTACTTTAGTGTGCATGGTCCTTCGTGTACTTTAGTGTGCATGGTGCTTGTGTACTTTAGTGTGCGTGGTACTTGTGTACTTTAGTGTCCATGGTGCTTGTGTACTTTAGTGTGCATGGTGCTTGTGTACTTTAGTGTGCGTGGTGCTTGTGTACTTTAGTGTGCATGGTCCTTCGTGTACTTTAGTGTGCGTGGTGCTTGTGTACTTTAGTGTGCATGGTCCTTCGTGTACTTTAGTGTGCATGGTGCTTGTGTACTTTAGTGTGCATGGTGCTTGTGTACTTTAGTGTGCATGGTGCTTGTGTACTTTAGTGTGCGTGGTACTTGTGTACTTTAGTGTGCATGGTGCTTGTGTACTTTAGTGTGCGTGGTGCTTGTGTACTTTAGTGTGCATGGTGCTTGTGCACTTTAGTGTGCATGATACTTGTGTACTTTAGTGTGCATGGTGCTTGTGTACTTTAGTGTGCATGGTTCTTCGTGTACTTTAGTGTGCGTGGTACTTGTGTACTTCAGTGTGCATGGTGCTTGTGTACTTTCATGTGCATGGTGCTTGTGTACTTTAGTGTGCGTGGTACTTGTGTACTTTAGTGTGCATGGTCCTTCGTGTACTTTAGTGTGCGTGGTACTTGTGTACTTTAGTGTGCATGGTGCTTGTGTACTTTAGTGTGCGTGGTGCTTGTGTACTTTAGTGTGCATGGTCCTTCGTGTACTTTAGCGTGCATGGTGCTTGTGTACTTTAGTGTGCGTGGTACTTGTGTACTTTAGTGTGCATGGTGCTTGTGTACTTTAGTGTGCGTGGTGCTTGTGCACTTTAGTGTGCGTGGTGCTTGTGTACTTTAGTGTGTGTGGTGCTTGTGTACTTTAGTGTGCGTGGTGCTTGTCTACTTTAGTGTGCGTGGTGCTTGTGCACTTTAGTGTGCATGGTGCTTGTGTACTTTAGTGTGCATGGTCCTTCATGCATTTTAGTGTGCATGGTCCTTCGTGTACTTTAGTGTGCATGGTGCTTGTGTACTTTAGTGTGCGTGGTGCTTGTGTACTTTAGTGTGCATGGTGCTTGTGCACTTTAGTGTGCATGGTGCTTGTGTACTTTAGTGTGCGTGGTGCTTGTGTACTTTAGTGTGCATGGTGCTTGTGTACTTTAGTGTGCGTGGTGCTTGTGCACTTTAGTGTGCATGGTGCTTGTGTACTTTAGTGTGCATGGTCCTTCATGTATTTTAGTGTGCATGGTCCTTCGTGTACTTTAGTGTGTGTGGTACTTGTGTACTTTAGTGTGTGTGGTACTTGTGTACTTTAGTGTGCGTGGTACTTGTGTACTTTAGTGTGCAAGGTGCTTGTGTACTTTAGTGTGCATGGTCCTTCGTGTACTTTAGTGTGCGTGGTCCTTCGTGTACTTTAGTGTGCATGGTGCTTGTGTACTTTAGTGTGCGTGGTGCTTGTGTACTTTAGTGTGCATGGTCCTTCGTGTACTTTAGTGTGCGTGGTGCTTGTGTACTTTAGTGTGCATGGTCCTTCGTGTACTTTAGTGTGCGTGGTGCTTGTGTACTTTAGTGTGCATGGTGCTTGTGCACTTTAGTGTGCATGATACTTGTGTACTTTAGTGTGCATGGTGCTTGTGTACTTTAGTGTGCATGGTTCTTCGTGTACTTTAGTGTGCGTGGTACTTGTGTACTTCAGTGTGCGTGGTGCTTGTGTACTTTAGTGTGCATGGTCCTTCGTGTACTTTAGTGTGCGTGGTACTTGTGTACTTTAGTGTGCATGGTGCTTGTGTACTTTAGTGTGCGTGGTGCTTGTGTACTTTAGTGTGCATGGTCCTTCGTGTACTTTAGTGTGCATGGTGCTTGTGTACTTTAGTGTGCGTGGTACTTGTGTACTTTAGTGTCCATGGTGCTTGTGTACTTTAGTGTGCATGGTGCTTGTGTACTTTAGTGTGCGTGGTGCTTGTGTACTTTAGTGTGCATGGTCCTTCGTGTACTTTAGTGTGCGTGGTGCTTGTGTACTTTAGTGTGCATGGTCCTTCGTGTACTTTAGTGTGCATGGTGCTTGTGTACTTTAGTGTGCATGGTGCTTGTGTACTTTAGTGTGCATGGTGCTTGTGTACTTTAGTGTGCGTGGTACTTGTGTACTTTAGTGTGCATGGTGCTTGTGTACTTTAGTGTGCGTGGTGCTTGTGTACTTTAGTGTGCATGGTGCTTGTGCACTTTAGTGTGCATGATACTTGTGTACTTTAGTGTGCATGGTGCTTGTGTACTTTAGTGTGCATGGTTCTTCGTGTACTTTAGTGTGCGTGGTACTTGTGTACTTCAGTGTGCATGGTGCTTGTGTACTTTCATGTGCATGGTGCTTGTGTACTTTAGTGTGCGTGGTACTTGTGTACTTTAGTGTGCATGGTCCTTCGTGTACTTTAGTGTGCGTGGTACTTGTGTACTTTAGTGTGCATGGTGCTTGTGTACTTTAGTGTGCGTGGTGCTTGTGTACTTTAGTGTGCATGGTCCTTCGTGTACTTTAGCGTGCATGGTGCTTGTGTACTTTAGTGTGCGTGGTACTTGTGTACTTTAGTGTGCATGGTGCTTGTGTACTTTAGTGTGCGTGGTGCTTGTGCACTTTAGTGTGCGTGGTGCTTGTGTACTTTAGTGTGTGTGGTGCTTGTGTACTTTAGTGTGCGTGGTGCTTGTCTACTTTAGTGTGCGTGGTGCTTGTGCACTTTAGTGTGCATGGTGCTTGTGTACTTTAGTGTGCATGGTCCTTCATGCATTTTAGTGTGCATGGTCCTTCGTGTACTTTAGTGTGCATGGTGCTTGTGTACTTTAGTGTGCGTGGTGCTTGTGTACTTTAGTGTGCATGGTGCTTGTGCACTTTAGTGTGCATGGTGCTTGTGTACTTTAGTGTGCGTGGTGCTTGTGTACTTTAGTGTGCATGGTGCTTGTGTACTTTAGTGTGCGTGGTGCTTGTGCACTTTAGTGTGCATGGTGCTTGTGTACTTTAGTGTGCATGGTCCTTCATGTATTTTAGTGTGCATGGTCCTTCGTGTACTTTAGTGTGTGTGGTACTTGTGTACTTTAGTGTGTGTGGTACTTGTGTACTTTAGTGTGCGTGGTACTTGTGTACTTTAGTGTGCAAGGTGCTTGTGTACTTTAGTGTGCATGGTCCTTCGTGTACTTTAGTGTGCGTGGTACTTGTGTACTTTAGTGTGCATGGTGCTTGTGTACTTTAGTGTGCATGGTGCTTGTGTACTTTAGTGTGCATGGTCCTTCGTGTACTTTAGTGTGCATGGTGCTTGTGTACTTTAGTGTGTGTGGTACTTGTGTACTTCAGTGTGCGTGGTACTTGTGTACTTTAGTGTGCATGGTGCTTGTGTACTTTAGTGTGCGTGGTGCTTGTGTACTTTAGTGTGCATGGTCCTTCGTGTACTTTAGTGTGCATGGTGCTTGTGTACTTTAGTGTGCGTGGTACTTGTGTACTTTAGTGTCCATGGTGCTTGTGTACTTTAGTGTGCGTGATACTTGTGTACTTTAGTGTGCATGGTGCTTGTGTACTTTAGTGTGAATGGTGCTTGTGTACTTTAGTGTGCGTGGTGCTTGTGTACTTTAGTGTGCATGGTCCTTCGTGTACTTTAGTGTGCGTGGTGCTTGTGTACTTTAGTGTGCATGGTCCTTCGTGTACTTTAGTGTGCATGGTGCTTGTGTACTTTAGTGTGCATGGTGCTTGTGTACTTTAGTGTGCATGGTGCTTGTGTACTTTAGTGTGCGTGGTACTTGTGTACTTTAGTGTGCATGGTGCTTGTGTACTTTAGTGTGCGTGGTGCTTGTGTACTTTAGTGTGCATGGTGCTTGTGCACTTTAGTGTGCATGATACTTGTGTACTTTAGTGTGCATGGTGCTTGTGTACTTTAGTGTGCATGGTTCTTCGTGTACTTTAGTGTGCATGGTACTTGTGTACTTCAGTGTGCATGGTGCTTGTGTACTTTCATGTGCATGGTGCTTGTGCATTTTAGTGTGCATGGTGCTTGTGTACTTTAGTGTGCGTGGTACTTGTGTACTTTAGTGTGCATGGTCCTTCGTGTACTTTAGTGTGCGTGGTACTTGTGTACTTTAGTGTGCATGGTGCTTGTGTACTTTAGTGTGCGTGGTGCTTGTGTACTTTAGTGTGCATGGTCCTTCGTGTACTTTAGTGTGCGTGGTGCTTGTGTACTTTAGTGTGCATGGTCCTTCGTGTACTTTAGTGTGCATGGTGCTTGTGTACTTTAGTGTGCATGGTGCTTGTGTACTTTAGTGTGCATGGTGCTTGTGTACTTTAGTGTGCGTGGTGCTTGTGTACTTTAGTGTGCATGGTGCTTGTGCACTTTAGTGTGCATGATACTTGTGTACTTTAGTGTGCATGGTGCTTGTGTACTTTAGTGTGCATGGTTCTTCGTGTACTTTAGTGTGCGTGGTACTTGTGTACTTCAGTGTGCATGGTGCTTGTGTACTTTCATGTGCATGGTGCTTGTGCATTTTAGTGTGCATGGTGCTTGTGTACTTTAGTGTGCGTGGTACTTGTGTACTTTAGTGTGCATGGTCCTTCGTGTACTTTAGTGTGCGTGGTACTTGTGTACTTTAGTGTGCATGGTGCTTGTGTACTTTAGTGTGCGTGGTGCTTGTGTACTTTAGTGTGCATGGTCCTTCGTGTACTTTAGTGTGCATGGTGCTGGTGTACTTTAGTGTGCGTGGTACTTGTGTACTTTAGTGTGCATGGTGCTTGTGTACTTTAGTGTGCGTGGTGCTTGTGTACTTTAGTGTGTGTGTGGTGCTTGTGCACTTTAGTGTGCATGGTGCTTGTGTACTTTAGTGTGCGTGGTGCTTGTGTACTTTAGTGTGCGTGGTGCTTGTGTACTTTAGTGTGCGTGGTGCTTGTGCACTTTAGTGTGCATGGTGCTTGTGTACTTTAGTGTGCATGGTCCTTCATGCATTTTAGTGTGCATGGTCCTTCGTGTACTTTAGTGTGCATGGTGCTTGTGTACTTTAGTGTGCGTGGTGCTTGTGTACTTTAGTGTGCGTGGTGCTTGTGCACTTTAGTGTGCATGGTGCTTGTGTACTTTAGTGTGCGTGGTGCTTGTGTACTTTAGTGTGCATGGTGCTTGTGTACTATAGTGTGCGTGGTGCTTGTGCACTTTAGTGTGCATGGTGCTTGTGTACTTTAGTGTGCATGGTCCTTCATGTATTTTAGTGTGCATGGTCCTTTGTGTACTTTAGTGTGTGTGGTACTTGTGTACTTTAGTGTGCGTGGTACTTGTGTACTTTAGTGTGCATGGTGCTTGTGTACTTTAGTGTGCATGGTCCTTCGTGTACTTTAGTGTGCGTGGTACTTGTGTACTTTAGTGTGCATGGTGCTTGTGTACTTTAGTGTGCATGGTGCTTGTGTACTTTAGTGTGCATGGTCCTTCGTGTACTTTAGTGTGCATGGTGCTTGTGTACTTTAGTGTGTGTGGTACTTGTGTACTTCAGTGTGCGTGGTGCTTGTGTACTTTAGTGTACATGGTCCTTCATGTATTTTAGTGTGCATGGTCCTTCGTGTACTTTAGTGTGCGTGGTACTTGTGTACTTTAGTGTGCGTGGTACTTGTGTACTTTAGTGTGCATGGTGCTTGTGTACTTTAGTGTGCGTGATACTTGTGTACTTTAGTGTGCATGGTACTTGTGTACTTTAGTGTGCATGGTGCTTGTGTACTTTAGTGTGCATGGTGCTTGTGTACTTTAGTGTGCGTGGTGCTTGTGTACTTTAGTGTGCATGGTCCTTCGTGTACTTTAGTGTGCATGGTGCTTGTGTACTTTAGTGTGCATGGTGCTTGTGTACTTTAGTGTGCATGGTGCTTGTGTACTTTAGTGTGTGTGGTACTTGTGTACTTTAGTGTGCATGGTGCTTGTGTACTTTAGTGTGCGTGGTACTTGTGTACTTTAGTTTGCATGGTCCTTCGTGTACTTTAGTGTGCGTGGTGCTTGTGTACTTTAGTGTGCATGGTCCTTCGTGTACTTTAGTGTGCATGGTACTTGTGTACTTTAGTGTGCATGGTGCTTGTGTACTTTAGTGTGCGTGGTGCTTGTGTACTTTAGTGTGCGTGGTGCTTGTGTACTTTAGTGTGCGTGGTGCTTGTGTACTTTAGTGTGCATGGTGCTTGTGTACTTTAGTGTGCGTGGTGCTTGTGTACTTTAGTGTGCGTGGTGCTTGTGTACTTTAGTGTGCATGGTCCGTGTACTTTTGTGTGCGTGGTACTTGTGTACTTTAGTGTGCGTGGTGCTTGTGTACTTTAGTGTGCGTGGTGCTTGTGTACTTTAGTGTGCGTGGTGCTTGTGTACTTTAGTGTGCGTGGTGCTTGTGTACTTTAGTGTGCATGGTGCTTGTGTACTTTAGTGTGCATGGTGCTTGTGTACTTTAGTGTGCATGGTCCTTCGTGTACTTTAGTGTGCATGGTGCTTGTGTACTTTAGTGTGTGTGGTACTTGTGTACTTCAGTGTGCGTGGTGCTTGTGTACTTTAGTGTGCATGGTCCTTCATGTATTTTAGTGTGCATGGTCCTTCGTGTACTTTAGTGTGCGTGGTACTTGTGTACTTTAGTGTGCGTGGTACTTGTGTACTTTAGTGTGCATGGTGCTTGTGTACTTTAGTGTGTGGTACTTGTGTACTTTAGTGTGCGTGATACTTGTGTACTTTAGTGTGCATGGTACTTGTGTACTTTAGTGTGCATGGTGCTTGTGTACTTTAGTGTGCATGGTGCTTGTGTACTTTAGTGTGCGTGGTGCTTGTGTACTTTAGTGTGCATGGTCCTTCGTGTACTTTAGTGTGCGTGGTGCTTGTGTACTTTAGTGTGCATGGTCCTTCGTGTACTTTAGTGTGCTTGGTGCTTGTGCACTTTAGTGTGCGTGGTGCTTGTGTACTTTAGTGTGCATGGTGCTTGTGCACTTTAGTGTGCGTGGTGCTTGTGCACTTTAGTGTGCGTGGTGCTTGTGTACTTTAGTGTGCATCGTGTTTGTGCACTTTAGTGTGCGTGGTGCTTGTGCACTTTAGTGTGCGTGGTGCTTGTGTACTTTAGTGTGCGTGGTGCTTGTGTACTTTAGTGTGCATGGTGCTTGTGTACTTTAGTGTGCGTGGTGCTTGTGTACTTTAGTGTGCGTGGTGCTTGTGTACTTTAGTGTGCATGGTCCTTCGTGTACTTTAGTGTGCGTGGTACTTGTGTACTTTAGTGTGCATGGTGCTTCTGTACTTTAGTGTGCGTGGTGCTTGTGTACTTTAGTGTGCATGGTCCTTCGTGTACTTTAGTGTGCATGGTGCTTGTGTACTTTAGTGTGCGTGGTACTTGTGTACTTTAGTGTGCATGGTCCTTCGTGTACTTTAGTGTGCGTGGTACTTGTGTACTTTAGTGTGCATGGTGCTTGTGTACTTTAGTGTGCGTGGTGCTTGTGTACTTTAGTTTGCATGGTCCTTCGTGTACTTTAGTGTGCGTGGTGCTTGTGTACTTTAGTGTGCATGGTCCTTCGTGTACTTTAGTGTGCATGGTGCTTGTGTACTTTAGTGTGCGTGGTGCTTGTGTACTTTAGTGTGCGTGGTGCTTGTGTACTTTAGTGTGCGTGGTGCTTGTGTACTTTAGTGTGCGTGGTGCTTGTGTACTTTAGTGTGCGTGGTGCTTGTGTACTTTAGTGTGCATGGTGCTTGTGCACTTTAGTGTGCGTGGTGCTTGTGTACTTTAGTGTGCATGGTGCTTGTGCACTTTAGTGTGCGTGGTGCTTGTGTACTTTAGTGTGTGTGGTGCTTGTGTACTTTAGTGTGCATGGTGCATGTGCACTTTAGTGTGCGTGGTGCTTGTGTACTTTAGTGTGCATGGTGCTTGTGCACTTTAGTGTGCGTGGTACTTGTGTACTTTAGTGTGCATGGTCCTTCGTGTACTTTAGTGTGCGTGGTACTTGTGTACTTTAGTGTGCATGGTGCTTGTGTACTTTAGTGTGCGTGGTGCTTGTGTACTTTAGTGTGCATGGTCCTTCGTGTACTTTAGTGTGCATGGTGCTTGTGTACTTTAGTGTGCATGGTACTTGTGTACTTTAGTGTGCATGTTCCTTCGTGTACTTTAGTGTGCGTGGTGCTTGTGTACTTTAGTGTGCGTGGTGCTTGTGTACTTTAGTGTGCGTGGTGCTTGTGTACTTTAGTGTGCGTGGTGCTTGTGTACTTTAGTGTGCATGGTCCTTCGTGTACTTTAGTGTGCATGGTGCTTGTGTACTTTAGTGTGCATGGTCCTTCGTGTACTTTAGTGTGCGTGGTACTTGTGTACTTCAGTGTGCATGGTGCTTGTGTACTTTAGTGTGTGTGGTGCTTGTGTACTTTAGTGTGCATGGTCCTTCGTGTACTTTAGTGTGCATGGTGCTTGTGTACTTTAGTGTGCATGGTGCTTGTGTACTTTAGTGTGCGTGGTGCTTGTGTACTTTAGTGTGCGTGGTGCTTGTGTACTTTAGTGTGCGTGGTGCTTGTGTACTTTAGTGTGCGTGGTGCTTGTGTACTTTAGTGTGCATGGTGCTTGTGCACTTTAGTGTGCATGGTGCTTGTGTACTTTAGTGTGCATGGTGCTTGTGCACTTTAGTGTGCGTGGTGCTTGTGTACTTTAGTGTGCGTGGTGCTTGTGTACTTTAGTGTGCATGGTGCTTGTGCACTTTAGTGTGCGTGGTGCTTGTGCACTTTAGTGTGCGTGGTGCTTGTGTACTTTAGTGTGCATGGTGCTTGTGCACTTTAGTGTGCGTGGTGCTTGTGTACTTTAGTGTGCATGGTCCTTCATGTACTTTAGTGTGCGTGGTACTCGTGTACTTTAGTGTGCATGGTGCTTGTGTACTTTAGTGTGCGTGGTGCATGTGTACTTTAGTGTGCGTGGTGCTTGTGTACTTTAGTGTGCGTGGTGCTTGTGTACTTTAGTGTGCGTGGTGCTTGTGTACTTTAGTGTGCATGGTGTTTGTGCACTTTAGTGTGCGTGGTGCATGTGTACTTTAGTGTGCGTGGTGCTTGTGTACTTCAGTGTGCATGGTGCTTGTGTACTTTAGTGTGCGTGGTGCTTGTGTACTTCAGTGTGCATGGTGCTTGTGTACTTTAGTGTGCATGGTGCTTGTGTACTTTAGTGTGCGTGGTGCTTGTGTACTTTAGTGTGCGTGGTGCTTGTGTACTTTAGTGTGCATGGTCCTTCGTGTACTTTAGTGTGCGTGGTACTTGTGTACTTTAGTGTGCATGGTGCTTGTGTACTTTAGTGTGCGTGGTACTTGTGTACTTTAGTGTGCGTGATACTTGTGTACTTTAGTGTGCACGGTGCTTGTGTACTTTAGTGTGCATGGTCCTTCGTGTACTTTAGTGTGCGTGGTGCTTGTGTACTTTAGTGTGCGTGGTGCTTGTGTACTTTAGTGTGCATGGTCCTTCGTGTACTTTAGTGTGCATGGTGCTTGTGTACTTTAGTGTGCATGGTCCTTCGTGTACTTTAGTGTGCGTGGTACTTGTGTACTTCAGTGTGCATGGTGCTTGTGCATTTTAGTGTGCATGGTGCTTGTGTACTTTAGTGTGCGTGGTACTTGTGTACTTTAGTGTGCATGGTCCTTCATGTACTTTAGTTTGCGTGGTACTTGTGTACTTTAGTGTGCATGGTGCTTGTGTACTTTAGTGTGCGTGGTGCTTGTGTACTTTAGTGTGCATGGTCCTTCATGTACTTTAGTTTGCGTGGTACTTGTGTACTTTAGTGTGCATGGTGCTTGTGTACTTTAGTGTGCGTGGTGCTTGTGTACTTTAGTTTGCATGGTCCTTCGTGTACTTTAGTGTGCGTGGTGCTTGTGTACTTTAGTGTGCATGGTCCTTCGTGTACTTTAGTGTGCATGGTGCTTGTGTACTTTAGTGTGCATGGTCCTTCGTGTACTTTAGTGTGCGTGGTGCTTGTGTACTTTAGTGTGCGTGGTGCTTGTGTACTTTAGTGTGCGTGGTGCTTGTGTACTTTAGTGTGCGTGGTGCTTGTGTACTTTAGTGTGCTTGGTGCTTGCGCACTTTAGTGTGCGTGGTGCTTGTGTATTTTAGTGTGCATGGTGCTTGTGCACTTTAGTGTGCGTGGTGCTTGTGTACTTTAGTGTGCGTGGTGCTTGTGTACTTTAGTGTGCATGGTGCTTGTGCACTTTAGTGTGCGTGGTGCTTGTGCACTTTAGTGTGCGTGGTGCTTGTGTTCTTTAGTGTGCATGGTGCTTGTGCACTTTAGTGTGCGTGGTGCTTGTGTACTTTAGTGTGCGTGGTGCTTGTGTACTTTAGTGTGCGTGGTGCTTGTGCACTTTAGTGTGCGTGGTGCTTGTGTACTTTAGTGTGCGTGGTGCTTGTGTACTTCAGTGTGCATGGTGCTTGTGTACTTTAGTGTGCATGGTCCTTCGTGTACTTTAGTGTGCGTGGTACTTGTGTACTTTAGTGTGCATGGTGCTTGTGTACTTTAGTGTGCGTGGTGCTTGTGTACTTTAGTGTGCGTGGTGCTTGTGTACTTTAGTGTGCGTGGTGCTTGTGTACTTTAGTGTGCATGGTGCTTGTGCACTTTAGTGTGCGTGGTGCTTGTGTACTTTAGTGTGCGTGGTGCTTGTGTACTGCAGTGTGCATGGTGCTTGTGTACTTTAGTGTGCGTGGTGCTTATGTACTTCAGTGTGCATGGTGCTTGTGTACTTTAGTGTGCATGGTGCTTGTGTACTTTAGTGTGCGTGGTGCTTGTGTACTTTAGTGTGCGTGGTGCTTGTGTACTTTAGTGTGCATGGTCCTTCGTGTACTTTAGTGTGCGTGGTACTTGTGTACTTTAGTGTGCATGGTGCTTGTGTACTTTAGTGTGCGTGGTACTTGTGTACTTTAGTGTGCGTGATACTTGTGTACTTTAGTGTGCATGGTGCTTGTGTACTTTAGTGTGCATGGTCCTTCGTGTACTTTAGTGTGCGTGGTGCTTGTGTACTTTAGTCTGCGTGGTGCTTGTGTACTTTAGTGTGCGTGATACTTGTGTACTTTAGTGTGCATGGTGCTTGTGTACTTTAGTGTGCATGGTCCTTCGTGTACTTTAGTGTGCGTGGTGCTTGTGTACTTTAGTGTGCGTGGTGCTTGTGTACTTTAGTGTGCATGGTCCTTCGTGTACTTTAGTGTGCGTGGTGCTTGTGTACTTTAGTGTGCATGGTCCTTCATGTACTTTAGTTTGCGTGGTACTTGTGTACTTTAGTGTGCATGGTGCTTGTGTACTTTAGTGTGCGTGGTGCTTGTGTACTTTAGTTTGCATGGTCCTTCGTGTACTTTAGTGTGCGTGGTGCTTGTGTACTTTAGTGTGCATGGTCCTTCGTGTACTTTAGTGTGCATGGTGCTTGTGTACTTTAGTGTGCATGGTCCTTCGTGTACTTTAGTGTGCGTGGTGCTTGTGTACTTTAGTGTGCGTGGTGCTTGTGTACTTTAGTGTGCGTGGTGCTTGTGTACTTTAGTGTGCGTGGTGCTTGTGTACTTTAGTGTGCATGGTGCTTGCGCACTTTAGTGTGCGTGGTGCTTGTGTATTTTAGTGTGCATGGTGCTTGTGCACTTTAGTGTGCGTGGTGCTTGTGTACTTTAGTGTGCGTGGTGCTTGTGTACTTTAGTGTGCATGGTGCTTGTGCACTTTAGTGTGCGTGGTGCTTGTGCACTTTAGTGTGCGTGGTGCTTGTGTTCTTTAGTGTGCATGGTGCTTGTGCACTTTAGTGTGCGTGGTGCTTGTGTACTTTAGTGTGCATGGTGCTTGTGTACTTTAGTGTGCGTGGTGCTTGTGCACTTTAGTGTGCGTGGTGCTTGTGTACTTTAGTGTGCGTGGTGCTTGTGTACTTCAGTGTGCATGGTGCTTGTGTATTTTAGTGTGCATGGTCCTTCGTGTACTTTAGTGTGCGTGGTACTTGTGTACTTTAGTGTGCATGGTGCTTGTGTACTTTAGTGTGCGTGGTGCTTGTGTACTTTAGTGTGCGTGGTGCTTGTGTACTTTAGTGTGCGTGGTGCTTGTGTACTTTAGTGTGCGTGGTGCTTGTGCACTTTAGTGTGCGTGGTGCTTGTGTACTTTAGTGTGCGTGGTGCTTTGTGTACTGCAGTGTGCATGGTGCTTGTGTACTTTAGTGTGCGTGGTGCTTATGTACTTCAGTGTGCATGGTGCTTGTGTACTTTAGTGTGCATGGTGCTTGTGTACTTTAGTGTGCATGGTGCTTGTGTACTTTAGTGTGCATGGTCCTTCGTGTACTTTAGTGTGCGTGGTGCTTGTGTACTTTAGTCTGCGTGGTGCTTGTGTACTTTAGTGTGCGTGATACTTGTGTACTTTAGTGTGCATGGTGCTTGTGTACTTTAGTGTGCATGGTCCTTCGTGTACTTTAGTGTGCGTGGTGCTTGTGTACTTTAGTGTGCGTGGTGCTTGTGTACTTTAGTGTGCATGGTCCTTCGTGTACTTTAGTGTGCGTGGTGCTTGTGTACTTTAGTGTGCATGGTCCTTCATGTACTTTAGTTTGCGTGGTACTTGTGTACTTTAGTGTGCATGGTGCTTGTGTACTTTAGTGTGCGTGGTGCTTGTGTACTTTAGTTTGCATGGTCCTTCGTGTACTTTAGTGTGCGTGGTGCTTGTGTACTTTAGTGTGCATGGTCCTTCGTGTACTTTAGTGTGCATGGTGCTTGTGTACTTTAGTGTGCATGGTCCTTCGTGTACTTTAGTGTGCGTGGTGCTTGTGTACTTTAGTGTGCGTGGTGCTTGTGTACTTTAGTGTGCGTGGTGCTTGTGTACTTTAGTGTGCGTGGTGCTTGTGTACTTTAGTGTGCATGGTGCTTGCGCACTTTAGTGTGCGTGGTGCTTGTGTATTTTAGTGTGCATGGTGCTTGTGCACTTTAGTGTGCGTGGTGCTTGTGTACTTTAGTGTGCGTGGTGCTTGTGTACTTTAGTGTGCATGGTGCTTGTGCACTTTAGTGTGCGTGGTGCTTGTGCACTTTAGTGTGCGTGGTGCTTGTGTTCTTTAGTGTGCATGGTGCTTGTGCACTTTAGTGTGCGTGGTGCTTGTGTACTTTAGTGTGCGTGGTGCTTGTGTACTTTAGTGTGCGTGGTGCTTGTGCACTTTAGTGTGCGTGGTGCTTGTGTACTTTAGTGTGCGTGGTGCTTGTGTACTTCAGTGTGCATGGTGCTTGTGTATTTTAGTGTGCATGGTCCTTCGTGTAATTTAGTGTGCGTGGTACTTGTGTACTTTAGTGTGCATGGTGCTTGTGTACTTTAGTGTGCGTGGTGCTTGTGTACTTTAGTGTGCGTGGTGCTTGTGTACTTTAGTGTGCGTGGTGCTTGTGTACTTTAGTGTGCATGGTGCTTGTGCACTTTAGTGTGCGTGGTGCTTGTGTACTTTAGTGTGCGTGGTGCTTTGTGTACTGCAGTGTGCATGGTGCTTGTGTACTTTAGTGTGCGTGGTGCTTATGTACTTCAGTGTGCATGGTGCTTGTGTACTTTAGTGTGCATGGTGCTTGTGTACTTTAGTGTGCGTGGTGCTAGTGTACTTTAGTGTGCGTGGTGCTTGTGTACTTTAGTGTGCATGGTCCTTCGTGTACTTTAGTGTGCGTGGTACTTGTGTACTTTAGTGTGCATGGTGCTTGTGTACTTTAGTGTGCGTGGTACTTGTGTACTTTAGTGTGCGTGATACTTGTGTACTTTAGTGTGCATGGTGCTTGTGTACTTTAGTGTGCATGGTCCTTCGTGTACTTTAGTGTACGTGGTGCTTGTGTACTTTAGTCTGCATGGTGCTTGTGTACTTTAGTGTGCGTGATACTTGTGTACTTTAGTGTGCATGGTGCTTGTGTACTTTAGTGTGCATGGTCCTTCGTGTACTTTAGTGTGCGTGGTGCTTGTGTACTTTAGTGTGCGTGGTGCTTGTGTACTTTAGTGTGCATGGTCCTTCGTGTACTTTAGTGTGCGTGGTGCTTGTGTACTTTAGTGTGCGTGGTGCTTGTGTACTTTAGTGTGCGTGGTGCTTGTGCACTTTAGTGTGCGTGGTGCTTGTGTACTTTAGTGTGCGTGGTGCTTGTGTACTTCAGTGTGCATGGTGCTTGTGTACTTTAGTGTGCATGGTCCTTCGTGTACTTTAGTGTGCGTGGTACTTGTGTACTTTAGTGTGCATGGTGCTTGTGTACTTTAGTGTGCGTGGTGCTTGTGTACTTTAGTGTGCGTGGTGCTTGTGTACTTTAGTGTGCGTGGTGCTTGTGTACTTTAGTGTGCATGGTCCTTCGTGTACTTTAGTGTGCATGGTGCTTGTGTACTTTAGTGTGCGTGGTACTTGTGTACTTTAGTGTGCATGGTCCTTCGTGTACTTTAGTGTACGTGGTACTTGTGTACTTTAGTGTGCATGGTGCTTGTGTACTTTAGTGTGCGTGGTGCTTGTGTACTTTAGTTTGCATGGTCCTTCGTGTACTTTAGTGTGCGTGGTGCTTGTGTACTTTAGTGTGCATGGTCCTTCGTGTACTTTAGTGTGCATGGTGCTTGTGTACTTTAGTGTGCATGGTCCTTCGTGTACTTTAGTGTGCGTGGTGCTTGTGTACTTTAGTGTGCATGGTGCTTGTGCACTTTAGTGTGCGTGGTGCTTGTGTACTTTAGTGTGCGTGGTGCTTGTGTACTTTAGTGTGCATGGTGCTTGTGCACTTTAGTGTGCGTGGTGCTTGTGCACATTAGTGTGCGTGGTGCTTGTGTACTTTAGTGTGCATGGTGCTTGTGCACTTTAGTGTGCGTGGTGCTTGTGTACTTTAGTGTGCGTGGTGCTTGTGTACTTTAGTGTGCATGGTCCTTCGTGTACTTTAGTGTGCGTGGTACTTGTGTACTTTAGTGTGCATGGTGCTTGTGTACTTTAGTGTGCGTGGTGCTTGTGTACTTTAGTGTGCGTGGTGCTTGTGTACTTTAGTGTGCGTGGTGCTTGTGTACTTTAGTGTGTGTGGTGCTTGTGTACTTTAGTGTGCATGGTGCTTGTGCACTTTAGTGTGCGTGGTGCGTGTGTACTTTAGTGTGCGTGGTGCTTGTGTACTTCAGTGTGCATGGTGCTTGTGTACTTTAGTGTGCGTGGTACTTGTGTTCTTCAGTGTGCATGGTGCTTGTGTACTTTAGTGTGCATGGTGCTTGTGTACTTTAGTGTGCGTGGTGCTTGTGTACTTTAGTGTGCATGGTGCTTGTGTACTTTAGTGTGCGTGGTACTTGTGTACTTTAGTGTGCATGGTCCTTCGTGTACTTTAGTGTGCATGGTGCTTGTGTACTTTAGTGTGCGTGGTGCTTGTGTACTTCAGTGTGCATGGTGCTTGCGTACTTTAGTGTGCATGGTCCTTCGTGTATTTTAGTGTGCATGGTCCTTCGTGTACTTTAGTGTGCGTGGTACTTGTGTACTTTAGTGTGCGTGGTACTTGTGTACTTTAGTGTGCATGGTGCTTGTGTACTTTAGTGTGCGTGGTGCTTGTGTACTTTAGTGTGCATGGTACTTGTGTACTTTAGTGTGCATGGTGCTTGTGTACTTTAGTGTGCATGGTACTTGTGTACTTTAGTGTGCATGGTGCTTGTGTACTTTAGTGTGCGTGGTACTTGTGTACTTTAGTGTGCATGGTCCTTCGTGTACTTTAGTGTGCATGGTGCTTGTGTACTTTAGTGTGCGTGGTGCTTGTGTACTTCAGTGTGCATGGTGCTTGCGTACTTTAGTGTGCATGGTCCTTCGTGTATTTTAGTGTGCATGGTCCTTCGTGTACTTTAGTGTGCGTGGTACTTGTGTACTTTAGTGTGCGTGGTACTTGTGTACTTTAGTGTGCATGGTGCTTGTGTACTTTAGTGTGCGTGGTGCTTGTGTACTTTAGTGTGCATGGTACTTGTGTACTTTAGTGTGCATGGTGCTTGTGTACTTTAGTGTGCATGGTGCTTGTGTACTTTAGTGTGCATGGTGCTTGTGTACTTTAGTGTGCGTGGTGCTTGTGTACTTTAGTGTGCATGGTGCTTGTGTACTTTAGTGTGCATGGTGCTTGTGTACTTTAGTGTGCATGGTGCTTGTGTACTTTAGTGTGCGTGGTACTTGTGTACTTTAGTGTGCGTGGTACAGTGCTCGTGTACAGTGTTACCGTCTGACAATCGCTGCAAGGTCCTCTCACTCCGCGCTGACGGGCACGTCACTTCCGGGTAATAATTACGGTGGCCTCAAGGAGACAAGACCACGCGAAAAAAGCGTTTGTAAAACGCGACGTAATTGTTAAAATTGAAGCGTAAATCGAATAAAGAATTGGCTCATGGGGTTGCGGATTTTTGTTGTTGTCGCAGCTTGTGTTGTCGGGCAACCGAGTGGTGCCGTCTATATCCCCCCCCCCACCCCACTTGCATTTATTGCAACTGTCGTTTTTCATGCGCGCGTGTTTACTGTCAATTAAGACGATAAACTACCGAGCGTAGACTCGCGCGTTGTACACCCAGAGGCGCTGCATGGTTGGGGGTACGTGGCAGCGTTATGCGACACATAGGGGCAAAGTCGGCCACAGGGGGGCCCCGATTCAACAGATTAAAACATGTTTAAAAAATATTAAGAAACTTCTTTAAAAAAATCTTCCAACAATTAAGCAAAAATGCCAAAAAAACATTGTTACGAATACAAAATATATATTTCGAAAAAAATACCTCGCGTGAAATCTAGTAGCGTCACTGCTGCTATTTGTTACTGAACACCAGGATTGTTTGCTTACTGGCATGCGCATGAAATCAAGACGCACGATAACTTAATTGTGAGTTAAAAAATAATAGATCACGACATTTCGATCGTAACACAAGCAACCGTCATCAGGTGGGACAACCACAGCAAGAAAAAAACCGCTGAAGGAGGCGAGAGATCTGCCGTGGCACGAGCCACGAGGTTATATAGGCCTCGGCAGTGGGGGGAGAGAAAGGAGGGGGGGAGAGAGGAGGGGGGACAGAAAGCGGACCCCGTGGCAGCATCCGGGTCACTGGAGTAAAGTGGATGGCCTTCCAAAGATCCACAAAGAAGGTACCCCCCCCCCGCTCCATCCTATCGTCTCCACCATTAACTCACCCACCTACAAACTGGCTCGATTTCTGCCTGAGACACTGCTTCCTTTCACGGACAAGACCACCTTAGTTGTACTTAAGTCAGCTCACTCGATTTCTCTAATCAAGGACATATCACTGTCTCCAGATGATTTGTCAGTTTCGATGTAGTGTCCCTGTTCACCAAGGTACCTGTACCTGATACCATTGTAATCATTGAAGACTTGGTCCAACAGGGACTGAATCCAGATGTACCAACTTTGGTAAGGCACTGCCTTACCAACACTTACTTCATCTGGAATGGTACATTCTACAAACACAATTTCAGTTTCATTTATTTGGTATAGCCCTGTGAGCTATTAGGCTCTTGAATCGGGTGCAACCGCAACAAACAAAAACATGAACAAGAAAACATCTTAAAGTGACTATGTGTAAACAGAAAATCCAAGAAAAGACAACAAATATTGCAGAAAAAGCACCCTACACCAACGCTGTGTGCAAGTCAAACAACAACAACAACCACAAGACAACTTAGATTAAGGCCATGAGTCGAATTCCGTACTACAACAAACAAACATGGCCAAACCAAAATAAAGCCATAAAAGCAATGTAACAGTGATCATAGGAACTGTGACCGAATTTTCACAATAAACGACATAAACAACATGTACCACCAAACCCTGCAGCCATAGCTGGCTGCATGAGTCACTCCACAACAGCAGGAGCATCAGTCGGAGTATCAAAAAATTTCAATGCACCTTTAAGATCAGCGCACTAAATCAAAACACAGATCATACTTTGCAGTGGTCATCTGGAGCGAAACATTTTATTTTATTTTAGGCCACTGAATAGCAGTGGCAGTGACAAAAGACAAATAGTTCACTGCTTTAGCCCACCGGTGTGTTGAAGCGTGAAACCACAACATTTACAATTTGAGTAGGACGTTTCGCTGGTAATTGCGGTTTTTAAATTTTATTCAGTATCTCGGCGGTGACAACAAACCGAAAAACAAACCGAATCCCGAGGGGGCGCCCCCTCACTCGTGCCCTAAAGGTCCCGCTCAGTCACCGACCCATCCTCTGGGCCGGGATCACCCGTGCCACAGCATCGGAGGGGAAGCCTCCCCTTCCAGCCACGCACACCTTCACCCCCCGGATGCCGGCGAGGACCTCCCACCCCCCCCCCGCCCTAGCCCACCCTGGGCAGCGGCCACTTCCATCGTTCCCTTGCGGCCTCGCGCCCCATTTTCCCTTGGTCCATCTCTACCACCCTTTCCAACAGTCTCCTCGCAGCATAGCATGTCTCCAACGGGGACGTCAGGGACCCCTCCAGCCCCTTCTTTCGCGCTTTCCACAGCGCCTCTTTCGTCGCTCCTATTACAGCCCACACCCGGTCCCTGTCCTCCCTCCCCACCCCCCGCAGCTCTCCCCACATGACGTCCCGTGCCATCACCCTTGATAGAGCGAAACGGGCCAGCAACGGCTTACTCCTCTTCCAGACTACCTGGGCGAAAGGGCACGCCACCATCACATGCGCCGCAGTTTCATCCGCGTTGCAGCCCCTCGGGCACTTGGGGGTATGCGCCATTTGGCGGCTGTACAAGAAACCCCGCGTCTCCAACCTGTCTCGGACAGCCAGCCATGACAGGTCCCGCTGCTCCTTCGTGAGCACTGCCGACGCCACATTCCTCCAAATCTTCCCGTGCGTCTCCCTCCTCGCACCGGCCACCTCGTCACAGGCCTCCTCCTTCTCCGCCGCAGCCCGCACCTCCCTGGGGGCCCACCGACCCCCCCACCGGCTCAGGCCGTGCTGCCCGACGTAGCTCCCCACCACGTCGCTAACCCAGCCCCCCGGCCAGTCCAAAGGGGTGCTCCTTCCTGCCTCCGTCATCCCGAGCCCCCGCAACCGCCACGTCAGTCGGTACCTCATATACCACGCTGCCTTGCCCCGCGGCTCCGCAGAGAAGAACAGCCGCAGCGCATTGCAGACAAAGGTCGATTGCAGGGTATACCCCACATTTGGGGCACCCCTCCCCCCATTCTGGACCTGCAGACACACCACGGCCCTCCTCACCCTCTCCATCCCTCCCCCCCAGATAAACCTGAAAATCGCCGTGGTCAAGGCCTTAGCCTCCCTCCCACCTGGCGGGAACACCTGCGCCAAGTAGTTTAGGGGTGGTAATATTTCTGTTTTAACCACCATAATTCTACCGGCCATCGTGAGCCGCCTCCCAGCCCACTTACCTAGGCAGCCCTTTGCCTTCCTCACCCCCTTCTCCCAGTTACCTTCCCCCATCCTATCCCCACAGAAAAACACCCCCAGTATCTTTATCCCCTCTGTTTGTAGACTCAGCTCCGGCGGCCGACCCTCGAAAAGCCTCGGGTCTCCAAAAACCATGAGCTGACTTTTCCCCACACTGACCTTCAATCCGGAGGCCGCGCAGAACCTCCCCATCCCCTCCATTGCCCTCCATACCGATACCACGTCCCTGCATAGCACGGCCACGTCGTCCATGTACAGGGTCACCTTTCCCTGCTCCTTGCTCCCCGGTATTACCACCCCCCCAATCCTCTGGTCATTCCTTATCATCTGCGCCAGCGGCTCCATGCACATGACAAATAGCACTGGGGACATCGGGCATCCCTGCCGCAACCCCGATCCCACTGGGATGATCCCGGAGCATTCCCCATTTATCAGGAGCCTGGCCCTGAGCCCCCCATAGAGTCGCTTCACCCACTCCACCAGGGGCCCGCACACCCCCATCCTCTCCATCACCGCCAGCATGAATTCATGAGAGAGGCGGTCGAAGGCCTTGTCCAGGTCCAGACTTAGGATCCCCAACGGACACCCCCTCTCTCTCTCGCCTTCAATCGCCTCCCTCAAGACCACCAAAGTGTCCGCGATCCTCCTCCCCGGGACCGCACACGTCTGGTCCGGCCCCACCACCTCACCCACCACCTTCCCCAGTCGCCCTGCCACCACCCTTGCCACGATCTTATAGTCCGCGTTCAGGAGGGTTATTGGCCTCCAACTTCCCAGGTCCCTACGCTCCCCCTTCCCTTTATAAATCAGTGTCACCAGGCCCTCCTGCATGTCGTCCGGCACCTGCCCCTCCTCCAACGTTTCCCTACAAATTTGCACAACATCCTCCTTCAGGAGTTCCCAGAATTTTATGTAAAAGTCCGCCGGGATCCCGTCCGGGCCTGGGGTCCTGTTCTTGTTCAGCCCCTTCACCGCCCCTTCCACTTCCTCCCATTGAATCCTCTCCCCTAGCGCCTCCGGGTTCTCAACCCTCTTCGCCAATGCTCCCAGCAGCTCCTCCCGCCGCCCCCCATCTATCCCTTTCCCTTTATACAACTCCCCATAAAAGTCCTCCGCTACACTAATCATCCCTTCCGTCGTCACCTGTCTACCCCTAGTAGGACTAACCAGCTCCCTCATTTCATTGTCTCCCTCCCTACCCGCCTTAAGGAAAAAACGTGTACACTGCTCCCTATCCTCTGTTGCCCTGACCCTCGCCCTATACACTAATTGCCTAGCCCTCTTTTCCAGGACTGAGGCTACCCTCCCCTTCATCTCCGCTATCCTTTCTCCCACCGGGAACCCTAGCCCTAGCAGCCCATACAGCCTTTCTAACCTAGCGTTCCATTGTCTCAAATCCCTACACACCCCCTTTCTTCTACTGTAACACTGAAAGAACGTTCTGATCCTACACTTTACATGCCCCCACCACTCCACCCTCGTGGGGAAGCACACCTGCAGCGTCCTCCAGCTGGCATACGCTCGCTTGAAATCCTCCACCAACTCCTGCTCCGCCAGCAAGCCCACATTCATCTTCCACACGCCCTTCCCCCTCTTCACCCCCCCCGGGATCACAAGCTCCGCCACCACCATTCTGTGATCCGAGAGGGGAAAAGGTTCCACCCCCGCGCTGCCCACATTTACCTTGTCGGAAACGAAGATAAAGTCAATGCGTGACTGTGCTCCCCCACTCTTGTCCGCCCACGTGAACTCTGGCCGCGTGCCGTGCATCCTCCTGAACGTATCCACCATCCCAAAGGTCCCCATCAGCTCCCTCAGTTCCCTGGAAGAGGAATCTAACTTCCTCCTCCCCTTCACCGACACCAGGTCCGCCAGGCCTAACGGGCAATTAAAATCGCCCCCCACGATGACCTGCCTCCTGGTGGCCAGTAGGCCCGCCAGGCTCTCCCACACCTCCTTCCTTTCCATGCACCGTACCGGGGCGTACACGTTTATCAGCCGAAGCTGCACGCCCTGGTAAGTAGCGTCTAGACAGAGAAGCCGACCCGGTATTATTTCCTGGGTCCCTTCTACACTCATTCCCCGTCTTCCTATGAGGGTGACCACACCTGTGCACCTGCTCTCGTTGCTGCCAGACCAAAAGTACTGTCCCTTCCATCCGTCCAGCAGAGCCTCCGACCCTAGGGTGTAGGGGAGGTGACATTCCTGGAGGAAGATTACATCGCTTCTGGTGAGCTGCAGCCACTGCATGATTGCCCCCCTCCTTCCCTTCCCCTTCATCCCTCTCACATTGACCGATGCTGCGGATATGTCTATGCCGGGGCGTGATTTATCCCGTGTCGGACTCCGGCGCGCGCTCCCTCCTCCTGCCTTTGCCCGCCTTCCCCTTAACCGTTTTCCTCCCCTTTGATTTACGGGGCTTTCCCCGGATCAAACGTTCCCCCCCTTCCCCCCACCTCCACCCCGACTCTCCCGAGTCCGGCGCGGATCCTGAAGGGCTCGTGTCTTCCTGGGGACTAGCTCCTATCAGGACTCTGTCCCGCTTCCTTTTCCTCCCCCCCACTTCCTCCCATGCTTCATCCGCCCCTTCCTCCACCCGCTGCCCCACCTCGCCCTCCTCTCCTGTCACCTCCGACCAGTTCCCCAGCGGCGTTCCCGAGTCCTCCATGCTGTCTCCCCTTCCCTCCTCCGCCCCCTCCAGTGGTGGTGGTGCTCCCTCCCCCGCCGATCCCCCTCCCTCCCCCTCCCTGCCGTCTCCCCTTCCCTCCTCCGCCCCCTCCAGTGGTGGTGGTGCTCCCTCCTCCGCCGATCCCCCTCCCTCACCTTCCTCGGGGGGCCGCGGTTCCTCCACCTCCCCTTTCCCTTCCCCTTCCCGCTCCCGGCCCACTTCCCGTCCGGCAGCCTCCGTCGCCTCCTCCACCTGGCCACTCCGCCATGCCCGCGCCCTGTTAGCGTAGGATTCTGGGCAGGTCCTGTACAAATGCCCTCTGCTGCCGCACAGGTTGCAAAGGGCTGGCTCCCCGCACTCCTCCACCGTGTGGTCCCGCGCCCTGCACCTGTAGCAAACGCGCGCCACGCATGCTGCTGCCAGGTGCCCCCCTCCCCCACACCTCCTGCACAGCTTGGGCTGTCCCGCGTACACCACATAGCCCCTGTTTCCGCCGATGTTCAGAGCACTCGGGACATGCTTCAGTGCCCCCCCCTCCGTCTTCAGACGCACCCTCCACTGCCTGGCCCCCGTCCATATCCCCGCCGCATCCAGCACCCTCTTGCAGCCCGACAGGACCACACAGTGCTGCCGCAGCCACACCTCCACGTCCTGATCATGCAACGCTTCATTATAAAGGAACACGGTCACGACCTTCGTCTCCAGGTCCGATAGCAACCGCGTCCTCATAGACGCCAGCGGCTTCTCCCCCGCCTTCTCCTCGAAACGGGCAAGGAATTTTTGCAGCAGGATGTTGGTGGTGAAGCTCACGTCGAATGCCCTCCCCCCCGGCAGGGCAATCAGGCAGTACAAGTCCTCCACCTCCACCTGCAGCATTCCCAGCACAACCGACCTCACGAAGGTCGTCCTGTCCAGGGTGACCCCCTCTTCCACATCTTCCTTAAACTCGACCCGCACGCAATTGTGCCTCTTGGCCTGCAACGGGGTCAGGCCCGCCCCAGCTCCACCGCGCCACCTCCCCGCTCCCCCGCCGGGCCTCCCCGCACCCACCGGGCCAACCCCCGCCGTCTTCTCTCTCCACTGCCCCCCTCCCGGCCCCTGGGCTGCGGGCGCCTCTCCTGCCCCTTCCTCCCCCTTCCGATCGGGGGTACTCCCACCCCCTCCTCCCGGCGCTCCCCCTCGTTCTCCTCCCCGCTCCTCCCTCCCCGCGCTCCCCAACCCCTCCACCCCCCCCACTCTCTTCCCTTGTTGCGCCTCACCCGACGTCACCCTCGCACCAGACGGGCCCGCCCCGCTCCTACGGTCTCTCGCAGCGCCCCGGGTGTCTTCCTCAGGCTGCGCCGTGCGCCGCGACTCCGTCTCCATCTCCATGTGCTCGCTGCAGCTGGGTCACTCCTCCCACAGCGCCCGCGGCTCCCCCACCCTCCGGCAGCAAGGCCACCCCAGACCACCCGGTCTGGGGCCCTCGCACACCCCGGGGTGGCTGGAGAACCCACGGGACACCGACGAGCCGCAGCAGTGTATCAGGGAGAACCGGTTCAGGAACGCGTTTCGCTGGTAATTGCGTTCAGCATCATCGGGCAATTCGCCAGAATGGTGAGGCTCTGCTGTGTCTCCCGTTCTTATATAGAGCAGCAGCAGGGTGACGTCATCATTAACTCATTAACTCATCAGGTGCAAAGATTTGAGGGGGGGGGGGTTATTGTAATTATATACTTGATTAGTAATAAGGCTATTGTTACGATGCGAGTTGTAGATTAGTAATCATTTGGAATGTGTTCTATTGTGATTATGCTACATTAATAATCAGTTAGTGCTTGTTTCCCTTATAAGGAATTGTAATGCATCTTATTTAATAATACGCTTCCAGGCCGCACTAAGCCTGTAGCTGTCTGAGCGATTAAAGTTATTTCTGTTTCTCTCAATCTCAATGGATTCTCTAAATAGTCTTTGCCAGTAGTAACTAGTTTTACACAACACTTCAACGTTGTCAAAATCAATTGAGTGTCCCTGTTGACAAGCATGTTCTGCCACTGCCGACAGTTGTGTTTGCGATAGTTTAATATTTCTCTGGTGTTCTTTTAGTCTTACACTAACGTTACGCCCTGTCTGTCCAATATAGCATCTGCCACATACACAATTAATCCGATATACACCTTCTGTTGATAATTTAGGTAATTCGTCTTTAGTGCACGTTACTAATTGTTGAATTTTGTGTACTGTACCAAATCTTACTGTAATGTTTTGCTTTTGCAAAACACGGGCTAATTTGTCAGTTACTCCTGAGATAAATGGTATTTTTATTGTTTTAATAATCTGATCGCTTTCAGCAGTGTTGCTTTGCGATCGTGATTTGGCATTTAGTGCTCTGTTAATTTGAGCATTATTGTAGCCATTCTGTCTTAGTGCTTCTTTAACATGTTTAATCTCTCTCACTAGACTTTCATCATCTGACACTGTTTTAGCCCGATGTATGAGCGTCTTGATTAGAGAGGATTTCTGAGCTGGGTGATGATGCGATTTCGCATTCAGATAGGCATCAGTGTGCGTTTGCTTTCTGTAAACGCTGTGTGTTATTTTACCATTTAGGCCATGCCCAAGTAAAATATCCAGGAACGGGAGTGTGTTATTCACCTCCATTTCCATGGTGAACTGAATGGCCGGGTTTTGTGCATTGAGATGATTTAGAAAATCGTTAAGTGTATCTTTACCATGTGGCCAGACAACCAAAGTGTCATCCACATATCTAAACCAAAAGGATGGTTTTAATGTGCTCGAGGCAAGTGCTCTGGTTTCAAAGTTTATTAAATAAGATGCATTACAATTCCTTATAAGGGAAACAAGCACTAACTGATTATTAATGTAGCATAATCACAATAGAACACATTCCAAATGATTACTAATCTACAACTCGCATCGTAACAATAGCCTTATTACTAATCAAGTATATAATTACAATAACCCCCCCCCCCCCTCAAATCTTTGCACCTGATGAGTTAATGAGTTAATGATGGCGTCACCCTGCTGCTGCTCTATATAAGAACGGGAGACACAGCAGAGCCTCACCATTCTGGCGAATTGCCCGATGATGCTGGATGCAATTACCAGCGAAACGTCCTACTCAAATTGTAAATGTTGTGGTTTCACGCTTCAACACACCGGTGGGCTAAAGCAGTGAACTATTTGTCTTTTGTCAACGTGACACTTTTTTTACTGATTGGCCGTGTCGGGTGGTGAAGGGTTACGACACATTTATAAATAACGCGATCTAAACCCAAAAATCGTTGATTATGAACAATATTGGTCGCGAAAGCCTACGTGTTAAACTAGCAGTGGCAGCTTGGGTGTACAACTCCTCTCGAGCAGTTTTGAGTGAAGATCTCATAGGTAGTGATTCAAATTGCAGTTTATTGGCAATAGCGTTCCAGACCCTGGGGGCATCAATAACAAGGCCCTTCCGCCAGTATTTGTACAGCAATAGGGAATGTGAAGCTGGTAAATGAGCGAAGACCTTAGGTCAAATTTGTTCTTTGAAACAGAGGGGAGATCCAGCAGGTAATCTGCGGATATTTTTGTAAGTACATCGTGAATAAATAAGATCTGGTGATGTTAAGTTTGACCCAATGTAGAGATCACAATGATGTGTCCTGTATGGGCAGTTCAATGCAAATCTTAAGGCCGAGTGATAAATTGAGTCAAGCTTAGATTTGAAGTTTTCGTGACTGCAAGGATCCATACTCTTTGGTTCTTTCGGGAAAGTCACGTAGGTGAAAACAAAAATAAAAATAACTAAATTAAATCACGACGTTTCCAAGGTTGTCCCACCTGATGACGGAAGCTTGTGTTGCCTCCGAAACGTCATGATTTTTTTTCTTTCACCTACGTGACTTTACCTAAAGAACCAAAGAGTATGAGTCAAGCTTCTTCAGTACAGTACTTGGGGCTGATTTATACACGATGTCACAGTAATCAAGTAGAGGCAGTATGGTAGCTTTTATCAATTCCAAACGAAACATAGGGGGGAAGCAGTGCTTGTGTCGATACAGAAAACCAATTTTTTTTTGTCTTTTTACCAATATAATCAATGTGATCTTCAAAATTAAGTTTTGAATCCAGGATGATCTCAAGATACTTATAGATCTTGACTTGCTCTATTTGATAATTATTTAAGGAATGCAATTGGGGCAAAATAACTTCCTGCTTTAGTGCTGGTGAGAAGCATAGCACCTTGGTTTTAGAGGTATTCAAGACTAGTTTAAGAGCAACTAGTTGATGTTGTAGTTTGTTGAAATCACCTTGGAGCTTAGCAATCACGTCATTCGGAGAGCGGCCAGCAGTAATCAGTATCGTGTCATCTGCAAAAAGATGTTTTACCCTGGAATGATCCAGGTCAGTGCCCAAGTCATTGACATAAAGAGAAAACAAGAGGGGGCCGAAGATGGTACCCTGTGGAACCCCTTTTGTTATCTTAACACTGTTTGACCTCCAACCATCTGTGAATACAGTTTGAGTGCGAGAAAAGAGGTAATTTTTTACCATTTTACTGCGTTTTTGGAAAAACTACCGTATCAAAAGCTTTGGACAAGTCAAGAAAAAGACAGGCGCAGTACTGCTTATTATCAAGGCTCCTGTAAATGTGATTCAGAGAGTCTAATGCAGCACATGTGTTGGTGTATTATTTTCGGAACCCAGATTGTTTTAGATGTAATAGATTGTTGGCAGACAGGAAACTGATAATTTGGTAGTTCACGGGAAGTGACGTCATGTACAGGGGGCGGGGCGATGATGTCATGTCTCCCTGTGGTACTTAAGCAAGAGCCCGTGACGCGAGCGGGGTCGTTGCAGGAGCCCGGGAACGTGAAGGGTGGAAGTTAGACCCATGGGTAGGGCGGACGGAGTCTAGAAGGGAACTAGTGCTAGCATTAGGAGTGGCTGCTTTACCTGGTCGGCCAATGTTGGATGATCCCTCGACCGGCGCAGTGGGAAGAGCCCGGGAAGCTAGTTGTGCGAGGGAGCCTAGGACCCCTACCCCTGGAGAGAAGTATATTATCCTTTAGCCCGTAATTGGCGTAAGCCCCTAATAAACCCTTGGCGTAAGCCCCTAATAAACCCCTGGCGTAAGCCCCTAAAGAAGATCTGCCTCCGAGTCGACTTTGCACGACAACAACTGGTGTTGGAAATGACTTCAGTGCTTGCCGCCATGTCCAAGTCTGGCACGAGAAGAAGAATCCCGCCTGCGGTGCATTCCGACGACGAAGACAGCGCGGAGGAGGGTCCTGCGGTGATCCCGGAGACCAGGGCTTCGGAGATGCGCCCCGTGGAGCCAGGCCGGCCGGAGCAGGAGGAGACGGCGGCTGGGGGAGCTGGTGCGCCGCCGCCGGACACGTGGCGGGCCCTCTCAGGGCAGCTGGAGCTGCTCCTACGGACGATGGCACAGCTCGCCATCATGGTGGCCGAGGTGGGAGAGCGTGTGCGCGTTTCCGACACATTTTTGGAACGGACGCACCGCAGGAGTTGTGCGCCATTTTTGACGCGCCGCCGCCATCGGGCGTCATTTTAGGTATGAAGCCACGACCGGGTGCCATTTTGGACGTGACGCCGCAAACCGCCGTCATTGCCGCCGTCATGGCCGTCGCCATGGTCGCCGACGCTCCGCACACCGCCGCCGGTGCCGCTATGGCTCCGCTCCCCGCCGCGACTCTGGGTTCCGCTGCGGTTGCCGCCACGGCTCCGCACCCCACCGCGGCTTGCCAGCTGGGGGCCGGGGCTGAGGCGGCTCGGCAACCCGGCGTCGCTGCTGCGGCCTTGGAGATGCCGTCGGGGGGGGCGCTGGTGCGTCCTCGCCATACGTATTGTCGGGTGACCGGCGGCTGACCCGGTTACCTCCGGTCGCGCCGTTCATCGCGAAGGGGGGCGACTGGCTGGCCTTTCAAGACCGCTTCGATGCGGCGTACGAGTCGGTGAGTTGGCCGATGGAAGAGGCGCTGCGGGCCCTTCCGACATGCCTGGACGAGAGGGCGCTACAGGCGTTCAAGGCTATCCCGCCGGCTGACAGAGCATCGCTCCCAGCGGTGTACCAACAGATGACCGCCGTGTTTGAGCCACCGTCCTAGCGCATGCTTGAAGTTTTCCATACGGCGGCGGGAGTCGCCACTTGCCTACCGCTGCTCCCTCCTGGCGCTGGCGCTGGCTCAGGCCACATACCCTTGCGGGCAAGGCATTGGACTCGCTGGCCCTCGAACGACTGCTCTCTCTTATGCGGGAGCTCGGTATCGCATTATCTAAAGCCGAGGAGGGTCAGATAACATCTTAAAAGTGGTCCAGAACATTCAGGCACACCTCGCGCTGCGACAGCCGCCCGGGGTGGTGGCATGCACGGGGGTCCCAGTGCCTGCGGAGGCGGCCGCCTCTCAGGAGGAGGACACCCTCACGGCCCTGGCGGTGCCCGACCGCCGTGGGAGGAGTGTCGGAGGTCGCCGGCCGGAGCAGCGGTGGCGGGCTGAACCTCCTCGCCCGCAGGGCTCTGAGCCGGTCTCCTGCTTCCGCTGTGGTCAGCGGGGCCACATCGAGTGGGGCTGCCGCAACGCTCCCGGGGCCTTCGCCAAGGCCTCTCCTCCTTCCACCGGCTCCTCGTCAGGAGCAGCTTCGGGGCCCCAGGGCGAGTCGCGACGCATCAATCACACAGCCGCTCCCCTCACCTCACACATCTAGCGGGGGGTTAGGGTTCATCCTCACAGCTATCATCTCTGGGGGGTCAGGCTCAGCCCCTGTACATCCGTGGCCATCGGTCGGGTGGCCCAGGTGGACCCGCCAGTGGGATGCGCTCGTGCATAGCGTTGTGGCGGCCGCTGCCGGGTCCTTGGCGGGGTACGTACAAGGGGTCGATGTGCAAATCTTGGTGGACACGGGTGCGTCCGCAACTTTTATTTCAGAATGCATTTTTCTGTTGATGCCACGCAGCGTTGGCCAAAATGCCCATTCGAATCCTTTTGGACCAAGGGTGTGTAGAGATGCCGTTGGGGGGAGGGTCTGTTGCACTTTCTGCAATCTCCCACTGTGCTGTCCCCCCTTGCCGCCAGTGTGCGGGCCTTGACTAAGGTGTCTGTGACTGTTCCACCGGGGTCACAAGTCCTACTACCCCTCAAGCTGCGCAGACCGTTGAAATTAGATTCCCCTGAGGCAGGTATCCTCTTGTGTCTCTCCAATTACTTTTCAAGGACGGACAGGTTGGTAGGCGCATTGACGGCCGTGTCGGAGGGCCAGGACCCCTTTTTACAGGCTCTAAATTCGGGGCCCTCGCCGATCGTCGTTCCGGCCGGTGCCGTTTTAGCACACGCCACCCCAGGCCCTCCTCCCAATGACGCTAGGCTGATTGGAGGAGTTGTGGCAGGTGTGCTGCGCAAGGAGAGGACCGACGCATCGTGGATCGCTGAGTTGTGTAACGAGAATGCCTCGTTATCCTCCGAGGAGCATCAGCGGCTCCGCAAACTCATCGTGAGGTTCACCGATGTGTTTAATCAGAGTAAATTCGATCTCGGTCGCACCACTCTTCTGGAACATCACATAGATATGGGCAACTCGGCCCCTATTAGGCTAAATTCGCACCGCTTTAGCCCGGCGGAAAAGGATCACGTCCGCTCCGTAGTTGACGAGATGTTGGCAGTGGACATTATCTCCCCATCCACTAGCCCTTGGGGTGCCCCCATTGTGCTAGTCAAGAAACGAGACGGGAGTCTCCGTTTCTGCGTCGACTTCCATAAATTAAACAAGATCTCGGTGGCTGATGCATATCCATTGCCTCGCATGAATGATTCCCTGGATGCTCTCTCGGGTGCGCGGTTCTTTTCGACCCTAGACTTGCTCTCAGGCTTCTGGCAATTGCCACTGGACGAGGCCTCGAGACCCAAGACAGCGTTCCGCACACCCCAGGGGCTGTTCCAATTAAATCGGCTTCCTATGGGTCTCCATTCAGCCCCGGCCACCTTCCAGCATCTCATGGAGTTGCTATTGGCGGGGCTGCAGTGGTAATCTTGTTTAATCTACTTGGACGATGTTATTTTTTTCGGCCGTACGTTTGGTCTGCGACCTCCTTGGCACAAAGAATATCCACACCTCACCCTACCACCCCCAGTCCGACAGCACGTCCCCTAAATTGCATCGCCCTTGGCAGGGCCCTGTCGAGGTCGTAGAGGTTCGCCGATGGCAATGTATCCGTATTCGGTTGGGTCACCGCCACTGGATAGTGCACCCGTCTCGCCTCAAGCCGGTTGTACCACCTGGCCTCACTGATTCATCCCCACTTCTGGGGCGGCCGGCGATTGATACATCCGACAAGCCGGGCTGCACGGATCGTGATGGTGTGAGCGACGCCCTGCCTGTGTGTATGCCTTCAGAGCACCCGTCAGTAACACCTTCAGTGACGCCTCGTCCGGCGGATGTACCGGCGATAGACCTGTTGCCTGCCAGTACAGGCAGGCGACCGACGCCTGGGGAAGCGGGCCGGTGGCACACACACGCTCGAGGGGTGTGCGAATCCGGTGATGGCCAGTGGGGCCGTTTTATTCAGCCTCCTGTCTTCATCGCCCACTTTACGCTGTCCCATGTGATGAAGGCCTTCCAAGGGGCCGTTTTCATCGGCCTCCAGCCTTCATCACCACTTATACTTTGTTCCGTGTGATGGTGGTCTCCAAACTTTGCCTTGTACCGTTATCTTTCTATCCGGGTTATTGGGCTTCGCTTTCGTAATTGTTACAGCCGGGTCGGCTGATTTTTTTCACGGGGGAGGGGGGGGAATGTAGAGGAGTAGTTGGGGACGTCACGTTCACCTTCCGGTGCGATGTCACAGGATGTGACGTCATGCGGAACTTCCGGTATAATGACATCACGGGAAGTGACGTCATGCACAGGGGGCGGGGCGACGACGTCATGTCTCCCTGTGGTACTTAAGCGGGAGACCATGACGTGAGCGGGGTCGTCGCAGGAGCCCGGGAACGTGAAGGGTGGAAGTTAGACCCAGGGGTGGGGCAGACGGAGTCTAGAAGGGAACGAGCGCTAGCATTAGGAGTGGCTGCTTTACCCGGTCGGCTGATGTTGGATGATCCCTCGGCCGGCGCAGTGGGAAGAGCTCGGGAAGCTAGTTGTGCTAGGGAGCCCAGAACCCTACCCCTGGGGAGAAGTATATTATCCTTTAGCTCGTAATTGGCGTAAGCCCCTAATAAACCCTTGGCGTAAGCCCCTAATAAACCCCTGGCGTAAGCCCCTAAGATCTGCCTCCGAGTCGTCTTTGCACCACAACACTATCACTGTGAGACTGTCTTCCTCTAAATTCAATACACGGTGGAAATATAATAATATAGTTATAGCCTACATATTATTGTATACGGGTTAGAAACATCCGTAGCTATTTCAGTAAAAGTCGGGAGGAAGGAGGGGGGCCCACAGTCGGATCTTGCATAGCCCCCCGGCCCCCCGTTGATATAGGTAGCTGCGTCGCTGGCTCCACCATGTACATGAACACACGGCACGCACACTCTTTGAGCTGACGAAGTGTTTTTATTTATCACTTATGCCACAACTTGAATTTTTGTTTTCACGTAAGCACAGGACTCTCCCAATATGTCACAATATTGCTTCGATATATATTCTTTCAGTTTCCACACAGGTTCAGTGAAATCATGTGATCTTCAAAAATTGTGTTGTGATGGGAGTGTTGGGTTTTTTTCATTTGCAAAGGGCACGTTTATATTGGTATATAAATAAAATCGATTCACGATTTTCCTAAAACCACAACCGATTCCCCAGCCAAATAAATGAAAGATACCATGATCCTCCCCAGTGTGAGCTGACGCCTTGGTTGGAAGAACGCATCTCAGACTCGGGGCACAATTTCCCACGTTGGCGCAGCGTTTGTCCGTCATAAACGAGATGGACATTCACACGCAGAGGGTACATGCCTCCTTCAACACGCCTGTCAATTCACGTAAACAAATCAAGTATATTTTTTAACGTATCCCAACAGCCACACGGGCTTCTGGGAGGGCATCATTTCAGCAGGGTTGGTTCAATTCATGCAAAACGCTGCACCAGTTCTGACATTTAGTCGTGTCTCATTAGCAGTCAGGCTCGCTTGAACCAATAATGGTGAACTGACAGATTCTTCGTTTATAGCAAAGGACACTCTTGTTAGATATGGGTCCTAGTTCAACACAAAATAATCATTAGCATCACTGTAGCGAATATAAGAAAACACATTTGATTTTCAGCTGCTTGTAATTTGTGGAAATGTGAATGCTTCCTGCAGGTGGCATTTTTACCCGTTCCATCGCATTCTCCCTCGGGCGAGGGGAGTGAATTTGCGAAACAAATGGAAAACACTTTTCCAGCTCAAGTGACGTTATTGCTCACCGGTATTGACTCAACAGACTCCCCAAAACACAAGCCACGACGCTTCACAGGCAGCTTGTGCGTGAAACTGCGCAGAGTGCTGCACGAGGCATCGAGACAGCGGCGCTGAAGATGGCGTCACACGAGACAACACTCTGAGGAAGACGAGGAGGATATTCACGCACGCACGAATAACGCCATGGACCAGCAGTCGCCGGGTTTGACACCTACAACTGTTATCGGTCGACTAACATTAGGCTCAGGCCAGCCTCATTCACGCACGCACGCAAACGAGCAGATGCGCATTAAAGAAGTTCGGTTTTCCCTTCCCGTGCCAATCCTTTTTTTTAAGATATACAAAAAATATAACAATGTCAGATTTTACCACTGCGCTGCTACTGCCACCCAATATCCGCTCGGTCGATTTAGAAGTGCCAGGAGGAAGAAACCCCACAGACGAGAACGAGGAGCGGGGAAGTCAGCGGCAACAGGCACGCATTGGCGAGGAGCCGGCGCCACTAACAATTGTCCCAGCTCTGTGGTCCTCCGTGTGTTAAGGTGTTATCGGTAAATTAATGTGTTAATAAATATGGGAGAATTGATGACCTAGAATTCATTCACTCCATGTACTCATTAACCGGTGGGTCCGTCGCCTGCTAACGTGGTTTCTGTTGCCGTGAACCTGGCTCATTGGTTCCTCCACCCGTGTTTGAAGGACTCGGATCAACCAGACCACAGTCCGTTTCGTCATATCCACCAGTCTGTTCAATCACCACACTGTAGGAAGCAAATAACTCGATATAGCCTTAAAAGATTGGGACAAGTGCCGTTAGCGAGAGCCACACCCGGCCATATTTATCTCCCCAAGGGGGCGATGTTTACACATCGAACCAGGTACTTATTTGAGGCCAAGTCGACCTAGCAGAGGCCCAGGACTAGTTCAGATAATCGTCACCGGTTTAAGCCATGAGCTGAATCAAACTCGGGGATTGCCGGGTTTTGTAGTGCGGCGCGCTAACCGCTACAGTCACCGTGACCCAATCAACTTCCCACTCGCCACACTGCAGGTCACACACCACTCCTCTTCCTACTTCTTCCCATGCACTCGTCACTGATCCACTCAGGGATTTCCATCGTCTTTTTTCTTTCTCTCCCAAGTTCTTATAACAACAATACCTTGCTCAATTCAAGAAACGAGTTACACCTTATTATCTATTACAACTTTTAATAGTGCCGTTTGTTGCCGGCCGCCTGCCGTTTTAGGACTTCACGGGCCCCGTGGCTCAGCAACTGATTTTTTTAATCGACGACAACAACAACACGACAGCTAGCAAGACATGGACAAGAGATTCACGGCACTGCTGCATGGCACGAACACAGAGACCCTACCCTTGGGCACGGGAACCCAACACCAATCCTCTGGACACAGCAGCTGCCACCGAGAGAAAGGGAGACATCAAAACTAAACAACTTCAGCAACAAAGCCCGCGCATAGAAGACGGATGCTCGAACCACCCAGGGCCGGAACACTTAGAACAGCGGTCCACGTCGTGACGGTTCTGGCCAGCACTCACAATAGTAGGGTTGTTTCAAAAATAACAATGATAATAATATATTTCTTTTTCCAGTTTTTATACGTGTGGGTCGAAATCTATGCATTCGAGAGGGGGGGGGGGCGTCGCTCTATCCCCGTACAAATAAACAGATGGCGATTAGCTCACTTGCTCTTCCGCTTTCTGCTGGCTCGCCAGGGGCACGGTCCCTCCTCCACGCCTCACGGGAAGGGAGTTTCACAAGAGGAGTGCGATCCACACCCCCCCACCCGCTGCTCTCCACAGTGCTGGATTCAGGCTACGTGCATAGATCGGCACCAGTTCAAAAAGTCACGAAATGGTAACCGTTTTTTACAAGTTGGAGCTTCAGAAACAAATGCAACTGAATGGAAATTGGGAATGTACAACCCAACAAGCCGACTAGATGTCGCGGAAGGGGTGGCCTTATCCTTCCTTTACCCCACTGCAGACAAAGCTGCCGATCGGCGAGCCGTGACAGCTCGCTTCCCGTGTGCACTGGCTGGGTTGAGAGGAAATATTTTAAGAGGAGCCGCAATGAAACGTGGAATACGAGACGGTGGTCCTGAATAAATAACGTCACGAAGGGGTTGCTTGAAGATCCGCAGCTTACTGACCACCCCTTGTGGCAATGGGGGAGAACGGGGGGGGGAGTGGGGGGTGTATTTGAGAAAGTCACCCCCCCCCCAATCGTCTGTTTGCCGCGCCGGGAGATGGAAGGGAACTGGTGACCTCGGGACTCGTGCGCGGAGCACTCACGCCCGCTGTGTGGCTGCCTCCCTGCGTTGCTCGGTTTAAAACAGGTGAGCGCATTATGCGGTTGTGTCCGGGCAACTGTGTTGTTGTATGCGTGGCAAGCCGTATTGCAAATGGTTACTGGTTAACGAGAAAAGACGATTTAAAAAAACAACCCTACTACAATGGACAGCAAGATTGCACCCTTGGTAATAGCCAAGTACCAAAAAAATATCCAAATGTTTATGTGCTTAACACGTCACACCTGGTCTATTGCACGCATGGTATTTACACAACCTACTTGCTGTGCTGTAGAACGATTAGCCCTATACCATGGTTAACACAACACACGACCCGAACACATCTTACGTTGCTGTACAATTATTCTAAAACCTGACAAAACATTGCACTAAGAAACACTTTAGTGTTTGTGGAATCTCACAGATCCAATAATAGCCCTGAATATAAAATACTATATACATACATATGCGAGTGTGTGTGTAATATGGGTATGAATGCGTGGTGCGGTGGTCCAAATGTAAAGGTGCCACCATGCCAGTATGTAATCTATTCCTTTTGCAGCAGCACATGTTCACTTACACACGCACAAAGACAGAGGTCTCCCATACAGCCTTTAACAGACTGTTGGAGGAAGTGCTGTTAGCGAGTGCCTATGGAGGACTGCACGGCATACGCGGGGATGGGTGGCGATAACCACGCTCGGCCGCCTTTGTCCCCCAAATGGTGACGTTTACTCATCGTACCGGGTAATCATTTAAGGATAAGTCAACCTAGCGGTGGCCCATGACCGGTTCAAATTATTTGTCATCGTTGGCCGAATGTAAATCGAACTTGGCTCGTTGCTTTCGTAGCACAGCGCTCTAATAAATACACCACCCACTCCCGCACGAGCACAACAAGGTGGACCGAGTCGAACTAGGGGAGGATGCCCATGACCGATTAAAATAATCGTCACTGGTGTTGGCCGTGAGCGGGAATCGAACTCGGGTGGGCGGGTTCGTAGCGCAGCGCACAAGCCACGACACTAACACTCCCTTACACTCACACTCTCACACCGTCTCAACTTTACACTCACTCGCACACTCACACCGTCTCAACTTTACACTCACACCGTCTCAACTTTATACTCACTCACACCGTTTCAACTTTACACTCACTCGCACTCTCGCACGTGGCCATCTACCCTCTGGAAATAATATAGCAAACTGCAAAGGAATTGAAAGGTGTCGGGTTTGTGGTGTTCTGAATACATATTGCACACATACATCTATCTATGTTTACATTATATACATGTACACTATACACACAAATGTCAACCACATTTGAAAATGGGATGTAATGAGTATTAAACGCATTGAGGTTCAGATATTTGTTATTTTTCAGTTTAGTAACCCATACGACGTCCCTTCACGTAAATAACACATCCATTTATTTTACACATCCATTAACCACTTATATGAGTCCATAATTTCGGCAGAATTCGTTTCAACGCAAGCAAACGCGAGATATGTTTCAAAGTCGTACCGCATCAGCAGAGCCAGGCGCTTTGCTTGAACCAATGATGGTGAATTGCCCAGATGTTTATAGGGAAGGAGCATCTCTCTCTTTCATGTGGGTACATTTGGCAAGAAGATTTATAATTCCATTTTCAAGGTGTTTTTGACGATCCGTATATGTATGTATATCTCTGATATGTACCGTATAATTGACAACACTATATATATACTATACATGCTAAATACTGTACTAACAGTGAAAAGCTCTTTTATTGAAACAGATCTTTCACAGTACTTCAAGCACAACATTCAGCTAAAGCTGTAATCCCCCCCCCCACACACGCTTACCTATTAATAATTTACTGAGCTACAGAGCAAATTACATATTGCAAGGTTTGCATCAATTGGTATGTGCAGAATGAAAAAAAATTCCACCGTTAAGTGACGGCGGCGCATAGACAGAGATCTCTCTTCTCCAGAGCCGGGATCTCCCAAAACTTCCCAGGCCAAGCAGGACGCATTTTCCAGTCAGCTTCGAGCAGGGTTTCTCATACTTGTTTGGCCTCGTGGACCGCTAAGCCGATTGCAAACACTTCCACGGCCCACCGACATACACCACTGACAGCCAACAGCTCCACCCCTGCTGACAAAAATGCATTTCACTTCTCTCTCTAAATGCCAGTAATACAAAACTATTCAAATTACGGAACATCATTTTTTTAAACGCTTTTTTTAGAGGTGGGGCAGCATATAGATATTAGGGCTAGGGTAGCTTAATCAGGGTAGTTCACCAAACTTCGTTTCTTAAATTAAATATAAGTGAAATTATTATTTAATGTCCGCAACAAAAGGTGTCAATGGAAGTTGTCATTATTGTCCGGCTCAACCTGTGTTTGTATCACAGCCCTGAGGAGCACGTGGAGGAGTGTCGCGGACCCCACTGCGTGGTCCCGGGGAACCACACTGAAAACCAACTGCTACTGGCTTCGATCGGTTATCATAACCGGGCAGTATCCCGAAATAAGTTTCATCACCAGACGTTGGTACAACTCAATTGGGCGCCACGGTGGCGAGATGTTAACTACCTCGCCTGGTATACAGGAGGTTCGTGGGTTTGATCCCGACCCTGACACCTATATATTTGGAGTTTGCATCTCTCTCCCCGTGGCTGCATGGATTTTTCTCTGGGTCCTCGGGTTTTTTCCTGCACATTTAGAAACGTGCGTTTAGAGTATTTGGCTACTGCTATACATTTCCACTTAATAAGCCACTTCGTTGAGCTATCATTTGTGGCCAGGTCGCTTCTGAAAAATACCTATATAGTTCAGTGGGCTTTACCTGGTAAAATAAAAATATAGTATATATAGTTAGTAATTCCTGGACTAGGTGGCAACCCGTAGTTGAGTGGATGACTGGGTGAGTGGGTCAGGCTGATTCGATCTCCAACCACCCAGAGGAATAGGACTGTAGAGTTTTGCTGAGCATTTCCGTGAGTTGTTTGGTTTGGAGGGGAAACCCCTCAGCTCAGATGACAACAGGAGGCAAGGGGGGGTTCACTTGGCTGGGGGAGCTGTGCCTCGAATATTGCACAAGGCAACCGCTCCCTGTGAGTGGCTGGTTGGCTGGCTGGCTGAAGTCCCATCTGAGGGTGTGCAAGACCAGGTAAAGTGGCAGGCAACGATGACCTCTGAGGCGAGCTGCTGAGGTGGGCGATTGTGGCGAGATGTTAACTCACTCACCTGGTATACAGGAGGTCATGGGTTCAATCCCAACCCTGACGCCTGCTGTATATTTGGAATTTGTGTATATCTCTCTCTCTCCCTGTGGTCGCTTGGATTTTTCTCTTGGTCCTCCAGTTTTTTCTCCACATTTAGAATCAACATCACAAGTATATGGCTGCGAGAAAAGTTCCACGTTGCAAGCCACTTCGTTGAGCTATGATTTGTGGTCAGGTCGCTTCTGAAAAAGAGCTATATCGATCGCTCAGTGGGTCTTACCTCGTAAAATAAAAAAAATATATAAATTAGTTTTTGTTTTTTGTGGAGGCTGACCTCTGTTACATCAATATAACCGTCTGGACCATATGATGGTTTCTGCAGGATTGGAAGGATAAGGTGAACTGCACTAATTGTAGCAACTATCAGGGGCATCTTCCTCCTCAGTATCCCAGGAAAGGTCCTGGCAACGATTATTCGACATCACCTTGCCAAGGCATGTTGAGGAAAGACTTGCAGAGCCCCAATGTGGTTTCAGTCACCGCATGACCAAACAGCTTCTTTTTGGCCAGATAGAGGGTGCTAGATGGGTCATAGCACAGGCTAGAGATGAGATGGACTGATGCGGTACAGGAGGATGTGGAGCTGATTGGACTACCCGATGACAGGTCCTGGTGGTGTTAAGATCGGCCTCTGTGGAGGAGGAGGCCCGTGGAGGAGGAGGCCCATGAAGGACGCGACTGGGCAGTTAGAGGTGGTCGCCCTCCAATGGCAATGGAGGGCAGAGGAGCAACGCTCACAACAACGAGCGGAGCGCCGGGCGGCTAAAACACAACAAAGCGGGCACAAGTGGGGAACACAGCTGGTGCAAGCTGCAAGTCACTTCGGTCAGTAAAACCACACACAAGGTGCACCCTTAACGCTGTGGGGACATCACCGCCGCTTAGTGGCGAACGGGTATGGTAAATGGTCGTTGTTGAGTGCGGTGAAACTGCTGAATGAGCGGGGTAAATCGGGCGAGCGGGTCAGGTTTAAGCCACCTTTTCCAGGCCAAACCCTCGCATATCTCATGTTCGTCAAAAAAAACCCTCACAATCGTGATACTGTAAAAGAACACAATGCGGCTTCACCAGATCTGAACACGCAAATTCCGTTTTCGCGGGGACAGATGGGCGGGCGGAGGGGGGTCACTTCGTCGCCAACGGCACTCACACACAGATCTCGATTGCTGTGATGTGCGAGCGACCCGAGCTGTGGCTGCGATTGGCCGCCCGTGCTCCTCCCCCTCCTCCTCCCCCTCCGCCTCCCCCTCCGCTTTTCCCCGCGGGGGGCGACTGTGAGTGCGACTGGCGCAGGGCGCGCACGGTGGCGGCGGCACTGGTGGACAGAGGGGGGCTGTCAAGCGATGAGAAGTGGCGCAGACGGTCGGCACTCGTTGCTGCCGCCGGGAGGGGGCCGTCGCCCGGGGAGAAGTGGCGGCCACGTGTGCCGCCACCACCACCGCCGGTATAGGCCGTGGTGGCGGTGGTGGGGCTGTCAAGTGACGAGAAGTGGCTGAGCCGGTGAGCTGCTGCAGCAGCCAATGCCGACACGGAGCCCGGGCTGTCGGTGGACGAGAAGTGGCCGAGGAGGAGCAGGCGGCGGTGGCTGCCCGTGGGGCTGTCCAGTGATGAGATGCGGTGCTGCTGCACGAGTGAGGCCAGGCGATCTGTTTCCTCCTCCTCCTCTTCCCCTGTGATGCCACCGCCGTCGCGAGGCCACCCGTCTGATCGCCTCCCCCCCTCCCCGTTGCCGTTGCCGTTGCCAGCCCCCGCCAGCATCCAGTCTCGCTGCACGTAGCGGAAGAGCTCGGCGACGGCGCAGCGCCGGCAGGGGTCCGTGGCCAGCAGCCTGCGGAAGAGGCGCAGGGCATCGGGCGAGAAACGGCGCCACTGCGAGGGGACGGCGCCGGAGGAGGCCGCGCCGGTGCCGGCGGCGGCCGTGGCAGCAGCCTTGCGGCGCTGCCAGGAGAGGAACTCGCCGTAGAAGGGGTCGCCGGGTGTCGCCGTCTCCCAGGGAAAGTTGCCGGTGAGCATGCAAAAGAGCAGCACGGCAAAGGCCCACACGTCGATGCTGGGCCGCACGCAGAAGCCGTCGGAGCGCGCCCCGTCACACAGCTCGGGCGCCGTGTAGGGAATGGTGCCGCTCACGCGCTTCACCCGGGCGCCCGCCCGCCGCGTCATGCCGAAGTCTGAGAGCTTGACGCGCCGGCACTCCCTGTCGAAGAGGAGGACGTTCTCGGGTTTGACGTCGCGGTGCACCAGCCCCCTGCCGTGCAGGAAGTCGAGCGCCAGGCCAACTTGCTGGATGCAGCGCTTCACGGTGCCTTCGGGCAGCCCCACCTGCGGGGGGACGGCAAGGAGCGGGTCGCTCAGCAGGTGGACGGCAGGCAGCTGACGCAGCGGGGGCAATAGTTTGTAGTGCGTGTGTACGTGTGTGTACGTGTGTGTACGTGTGTTGATGAGCCCAAACGTGCTAATAAGAGGTATGGGGGGAAGGACGACAAACTAAACACAACATGTGGGGAGAGCGGTAGTGTAGCGATTAGTGTGCTGTGCTACAAACCCAGCGGCCCAAACTTCCATTCCCGCTCATGGGGAATGTGACGATTATCTGAACTGGATCTCGGCCTCAAATAAGTACCTGGTTTGATCTGTAAACATTGCCACTGGGGAGACAAAGGCGGCCGGACGTGGTGCTGGCCACCCAACCCCCTCTTATGCCATGCCGGTCTTCATAGGTGCTCGCTAACAGCATTTTCCGTTACAGTCTGTTAAAGACTATACGGGGAATCTTTGTGTGATGTTAAACTTCTTTTGCACCGCACGTATCCCAATGGTGCTAATCGGAGGTGCGGGGCGATATTCGTTTTCAATCTAGCTGATTCAAAAGTGCATACGTTGTATTTATGGCCCTTTTTCAAAATTCATATCAAGAATAATTCGGCCAATTTTTGTATAAGTACATAAATAATTAAAACAACTTTTTACCCGCTACTCCTCACAAGCACCCAGCATTTGGAGGTCGTAAAATGCAATTAAACAACAAACTTCGGGGCAAAGAGAGGTTAGAGGCTATCTGGAAATCTCCAGATTGACAAAGGGCCTATGACCCGACCTTCCCAAAACATTCTGGACGATTCACAATAAATATGCAGGGCCAGAGGAAAACACACAAGCTCAGAGCAGAGACAAACAACCTTACAACTCGCATCTTCCTTAACGACAAAGATTTGAAACTCGGCAAAAAGAACAAATCAACGTGATAAGACTGCAGTATACAATAGTGGCTTTATTATTAATTCCCTTATTTTACTCGTATTCACCACATATATATTATTTTGTATTGTATCTATCTATGTAACCTCACCAAATGAACCAAATACATGAGCCCCTGCCATTACGAAAAACTTAAGTCCAAACTAAAACTATTCCCCAGCATTGAAATATAACTCAAAATAAAACACCAATCCCTGGAGACAGACTCATAACGAAGCTTGGCAAAACCCTCAAAATAATGACGTAACGAGGAGCATTACGAATATTGGTTAAACATGAACCGAATAATAACCACGATATATTAAGACCGGGGGTAACTCATAAGAGATACAAGGAATAAATCTAACACACAGGACCACATAATATGTATCCCATAGAACCAAACCCTCCCTGGCCACCTTTGTCTTCCAACAATTCGACACAAACGCATGCCAGCCATAAATACGTATGAAGGGGTCTGGCCGCGGGGAGAGGCCGCGGGGAGAGGCCGCGGAGGGCATCTGTTTTTTTGTTTGTTTCTCTCTCGCAAGAGACGCGCATAGAGGTGAGGGGGTTTCACGTTTTGCATAAGCACAAACGCACATCATGCAGTTCAGTCTGATTTCAGCCTTGCTCACGCTTGCAAAACGTCGACCAAGCCTTCCACCAACGTAACGAAAGCCTCGTTCATCGCCACAAAGCATCGGGCGCCACCGGGGGCCACCGGGCACCACCGGGCGCCACCAACCGAAGGGTGTCAGCCATCAGCGGACAAGTGGCGAGCGTCCTGTCGACCCGTCATCCAACAGGGGAAAGAGCCTGTGAGGAAGAGGAGAGCGCCATCAAATGCGCCGCGTGTTCGACCACACATCGACCAGCACCAGCTGGGAACCAAGACATCCAGCAGCGGATGAGCTGCGCGCGCTGACGACGGAATCATCGCGTTCCACGACGGCGAGCGTCATGCCGACTCGTCATCCAGCAGTGGACAAACAGCTGCAAACGGCCACAGAGCACGGGAGCCAGCCTGCCGGCACACGAGTGAACGAGCGCCGCCAAGCATCGGGCACCACCGAGCGTTAAGCGACTGAGCCTCTTCAAGGACAACATCGTGCCGACGCAGCTCATCTAACTGCGGAGAGAGAAAGCCAGCGGCTCACTGCAGCCACGCCCGAGCGAGAGGGAAATTCTCCGAAGCCGTTTGTATGACACGCCCACCCTCACACACTCACTGCTCTAAATTTTGGTACAAGGAATGCCCAACCTCGGCGTCTACTTTACGCGAAGAATTGATCAAAGAAGACACATGCACACAACACGCATATCGGGACGAATAAGATTGTTCCAAAAAGTTATCTTTGTGTTTCGAAAAGGGTTGCCATTCCAAGGTGGTGCGTTAAATATCAACTGATCGTGAAAAGCAGTTGCTGCCCATCGAGTTACATGAATACGATTGTTAGAAGTATTTTAGTCAATGAATTAATTGACATATACTTTGCCTTCAGGATATAATCATTTTCTTATCGCCTTTCATATGAATATCATTGCATGCATGTTTAAGGACTTTTTCCTATCGCCGTATATGCTCGCGTTACTCTGAGGAATTGATCGATTGTTCTGATTACCCAGTTTGACAACGTAATCACTGAGGGTTAAATGCACAGATCAATAAGGAGTACTGTCTTCTTCTTGGTTCTTTCGGTAAAGTCACGTAGAAGGGAAGTAATAAAATAATAAAAATAAAACATAATAAAATAATTCTCACGACGTTTCGGCCACAACGCAAGCAGCCGTCTTCAGGTGGAGAACAGGTCTGTCAAGTAGACAGAGTCTGAATGGCACGCTCCAGGCTTGGAGCGACTATTTATGCTGGGATGGAGGGGCGAAGAGCGTCTTGACAAAATAATTTGCATATCAAGAGGAATTTAGCATATTTATGGGAAATGCAGATATGCGATTAGTACTACTTGTGAAATGCGTAGGAGGTTTGGCGAGGGGTTTAAAGTCATTATGCCCATGCATTATGCAGGATTAGCAGTATCAAAGGGAGTACTGTCTTAATAATTCCCAGCATGAGAGTTTGCATATTAGAGTGTATGTTTTTGTTTAGAATTAACATTGCTTAACACAGAAGAGTTTGAGTGTTTCTTTCCTAAGTTCATGCATAACAATCTTATTTATAAGAACTGTATCCTGCGTAGAGATATGAACTTGGAGACCTAACATAAACACACTAAGATATAATCAATTAATGTTTAAGCAAGAATAGTTTGCGTTATCCAGATTGATAAATACGATCCTGGGCAACGAAACTAAGCCTAATTATCATAACTGCCCATATTAGCATAATCACTTACATTCCCATAAACTAATACGAGTATCTCCCTAATTAGCATAATTTACGTACATAATTGCAGTAAATTAGCATAATTTCCGAAATTTACGCATTTTTCCTTTATTCTATTTTTATTCTTAAAAAAAAAAAATTAATAACACGACATATACAACACATAGCACCAGTGGCTTCCTAATATCGGAAGAAAGAGCGTTCCAGATGGCTGCAGAAGCACAACTGAAAGCGCACAATGCGGTGACCGTCTTTGTTCGACGATTAGCCAAAGACCTCTGGTGTGAGAATGACCAAAGTTTGCGTGATGGTGTATGCTCCTTGACGAGAAAAGCAAGGTAGTTGTGGTTTATTATTGGCAAGCACTTTGTGTGTAATGAGCACGACCTCATAATGTTTCACTCAGCAACTAGAAGCCAATCCAGCTTGGTGAGCACTGGAAGTTTCACAAATAGTCCCCATCGTCCTCTCCTGTGCCTCTCTCCCACCCAACCGGTCTACGTGGGTTCACCACAATCAATTGGTAGGTTGCATGTAGAAGGTGTAGTGTGGGTACTTCTAAAACGTTTGGTCACTCGCTTCCTCTGGTGGAGTCCCTTCCACTAGCGGTTACATTGAGCGAGCAATTGCAGGGCTGCGCCAGGCCCTTGTATCGGAGAGATGCAGGCACAGTCATTTTGGACTTTCCATTGGGGAAACGGTCACCGATTTCTGACTTTCGGAACGGGTAATCAATTCTGAAAGTGGTTACCAGTTTAGCATCTGTCGTTTCAACAACCCCACAATCTACGCAGACAATTGCATTAGATATATAGTTGTCATTTTCAATCGTGATAAAATACATTCCATAAATCGATAGTCAAGTCACTAAATCACTCAAGTCACCGGCAATCAGTTGCCTCCTCGTCACTCTGCTACAGCTATCATGGTTCTTTTTCCTGAAATCTGTATCCATGTATTCCTTTACCCATGTTGAGGAATCAGACTGTTTCATCCCCATTGTGGTCACCCTCCACACTGCAGGTCACAAGACCACACTCATCCACTCACTCAACCATCACACTGCAGGTCACAACTCACCCACTCACTCACTAACCCAGCTACCTCACTTCACCCACCCACCACACTGCAGGTCACATCACTTCTCTATCTGCTTCCTCACACCGCTCCACTTTGAAATCCCCTTCTCCCAACATTTCTCTTCCTAAGCTCTTATAAATGTGTGTAACAATAAATAAATAACCTCGCTCAATTCCAGAATTGTGTCAACTCGTATCCGTTACCAACTTTGATGGTGGGTTAACGGTGGGTTAATGGCCATTATACTGGGCCACATCCCTCACCTGTGGCGGGATGATGTCGAAGAGGTCTCCTGCTGGAGCGTACTCTTGCGCAAAGATGTACGCATCCTCCGTCTCCATGGTCACATTAAAGATGTTGATGATGAAGGGGTTCGTCGAGAGGTAGTTGGTGATGCTGTATTCCCGTAGGAAAGCTTTTAACTTGGTCGATTTCTTCTTCAGAAACTTCAGGGCCATCTTTGTACCTGTCGCACAGCATTCAACAAATTATAAATATTATTACGCTTGTTTAAATACTTTATCAGGAAAGAGCCCACTGAGCCATATACAGTGAGGGAAAAAGTATTTGATCCCCTGCTGATTTTGTACGTTTGCCCACTGACAAAGAAATTATCAGTCTATAATTTTAATGGTAGGTTTATTTGAACAGTAAGAGACAGAATAACAACAACAAAATCCAGAAAAACGCATGTCAAAAATGTTATAAATTGATTGGCATGTTAATGAGGGAAATAAGTATTTGACCCCCTCTCAATCAGAAAGATTTCTGGCGGAGAAAACCGGAGGACCTGGGACCACGGGGAGAGAGAGACAGGCAAACTCCAAATATACAGCAGCAGGCGGGTGAGGTAGTTAACGTCTCCTAGCCCCGGAGACGGACAATGTTGCTGCTGCTACTGCTGTGTGAACCCAACTGAGTAATTTGCAGTGTAATTTTTCACCATTAGGATGTGTTGGACAAGTTAGATTGTATGTTTTTTTTAGATATGAGGAGAAACCACAGGAAACCCATGCAAAATAGGGGGAGAACAGACTCCACTCACTGTTACTCTGCAGAACAGAGAAAGAACATACACACTCAACTCACTCACTGAGCAGAATGGGGACAGAACATACAGACTTCACTCACTCTCAATTCAGAACAAGGACAGAACATACACATTCCACTTGCTCACTCTCACTCTGCAGAAGAGGGGGAGGCCATACAGACCCCACTCGCTCATTCTGTAGAACAGGGGGAGATCATATAAACTACACTCACTCTCGCTGTATAACAGGAGGAGAACATACAGACTCCAGTTGCTCACTCTGTAGTACAGGGGGAGAACAGACAGACTCCACACAGATAGGTGCCCAACTCTAGACCTGAACCCAGGCCCTCCTTGCTGTGAGGCACGAGTGTTACCACGGCACTGCCATTCTCAGGAGTGTACAGTGGTCCCTCGGTTTACGATGCCATCAATTAACGAAATTTGATTAACGATCCGCCTGCCATAAGGTCCCACTGTCTCTATTAACGATGCATTTTCGATTAACGATAGGTTTACGATTTCACACGGGCGCCAATTTCGGCCAATCTGAGCGCTCCTAAGTGGACGCAGCAGACCTCAGCCAATCAGCAATGCCCTTTATGAGCGTTTTGAGAGAAACTGGCTGGCTTTGCAATAATTGATATTTCAATATTTGATATTGAAAAGCTATCAATATTTCAAAAGCGAGCTCACCTATTAATCTTCTTAGCCTAAGGTAAGAATTTTTATTTTATGCACTAATTATGCGCCTTTTTATATTCTATTTATGAATATTAATGCTTTAATAAGTTATCATAAAATTGATTTATTAAAATTATGTGTTTACCTTTAACAAACTATGTTTTTAGGGTTGAAAGGGTCAACTTCTGATTGTCTTGGAACAAATTAAGCCTTATAACATGTATTTCCCAATTTCAATTAACGATGGTTTCCGTGAAACCAATTAATATCGTTAACCGAGGTGCCACTGTATCTAAAAACTGTGGGTAAAGTACATTATAAACCTCAACTAATTATCAACATCCACCAGGAGGTTGACAATTTTCAAGAACCTTTTATATCAACGGTTTACCCCCCATTTTTTGATTCAGGACTTCTGCAAGCCTCTGGTAATTGTGTTGACAGACAAATGGACAAACAGAACGCCGGGCTTTCACAATAGCTACGTATTTGTGTATGTATATGTTATGTTTTAAGAGAACACAAGTTTTTAAATATATTCTTCCCCCGGCAAGGCCGGGTAATTCCCGCTAGTTAACCATACATGCCATACATACAAAAACATTGTTACGAATGAAAACATATTTCCGAAAAATACCTCGCGTGAAATCTAGTCGTGCTACTGCTAGTGTTTGTTACTGAACACCAGGATTTTTGCTAACTGAAAGTAAGACGTATGATAACTTAATTGTGAGTATTGTACCTTTACATCTTGTCATGAATACTGTCATCATGACACTGTCTTTTAACTAAAATAATATATATAGTTATATCCTACATATTATTGTATATGGGTTAAAACCATCTGTAGCTATTTCAGTAAAAGTGAGTCGGGAGAAAGGAGGAGGGGGGCACAGGCATTGAGATAGGTCGTTGCGTCCCTGTCCTCCTTGTGCATTTTTTTGTTTTTTGTTCAGCATGTTTCTGAACCAACTGTCACAGCAGGTATGTATGGGAAGGCACAGATTATATTTTACACTGCGTCTATAGACACTTTTTTACATACGAGAAGGCCATAGTTTTACAATGCTTTAACTTTTTCACGTGGATGTGTGTATGTATTATGTTGAATCTTAACTCAAAGCTTTCGTGACTGCAGGAACTCATATTCTTGGGTCTGTTATCAAAGTTACGTAGATAGGTTCAAAGAAAATAACAAAAATAACAAAAAACTACGATGTTTCGATCGCATCACAAGCAATCATTATCAGGAGAAAAAAGAGCGGGAAAGCTGCTGAGGCAGGCTGTTTTAAAGGTTTGAAATGGGTGTAGCCCAAGGGTCATAAACTAAATGGCCAGGGCGAATGATGTTAAAGTGAAAAATTTGCATTTTAAATGTAAGGTCGGAGAGCTACATCCACGACGATGAAGGCATGGAGGTGGCCATTGTATTGTGAAAGATTAGCATGTCAATGTAAGATCGCAAAACCACAGCCACATCGAGGACACGAGCGATGGTGGCTGTGTTAGTGTGAGACATATAACCTGTTAATGTAAAACTAGAGTCGAAAATACCTACTAACATCGGAAGGTAGGATGGAAACATCACAGTCAGTTAAGACTTTACCTGGTTAATAACGTCCTTCCAATTATTACTCAGTTTGTACCCATCTTCTCAGTTAAAATTGTGTCTGTGTCTATATATATGGATGGCTTATCTCCAGTTGTAGCCAATGTTTTCATGGAAAAATTTGAGACAGATGCCATCCAGGCATCCACTCTACGTCCGTCCTTGTGGAAGATGTACGTAGATGACACGTTCATCATCTGGCCACATGGCCGACCAGCTCTGAACCAATTCTTTAACCACATCAATTCCATACACCCAGCCATCAAAATTCACAATGGAGGTGGAAAAGGATGGCAAGTTACCATTCTTGGATGTTTTAATCGAAAAGAGATCAGATTGCTCAATGGGACACTGTCAACAGGAAAGCCATCCATACGGATGCCTACCTAAAACCTGACTCCCACCACCATCCATCCAAGAAGAATTCCCTCATCAAAAGTCTACACCATAGAGCTCGATGTATTTCCGACCGTCATCACCTAGCCAGTGAACTGGAACACATACACCAAACTCTCAAGAAGAATGGATACTCAGACCACACAATCCGTAAAGCTATCACCCCAACCGTTGGGAAAGAACCATCTGAGAACCCAATCAAAACCATCACCTTGCCATACATAGCAGGGGTCACTAAAAAGATTTCCAAAATCATGAGCAAACACAAGATCCAGGTTCGATTTAACACAGTACATAAAATTCGTGATATGATCCCATCTGTGAAGGATGTGATCCCTGACATGCAATACCCCGGCGTCTACAAACTAAGCTGTCTGCGGCAGTAGTTACATTGGGGAAACTAAGTGACATGTCTCGGACCATATTCGTGAACATAAGGCAGATCTGAAACATGGTAGGACCAATACCTCGGCCGTGGCTGATCATTGTTTTAATGCGGTGGGCTCACACGACATTGATTTCTCTAAGACGAAGGTACTTTGCAAGCCCACTGGCTATCAAAAAAGATTTGTTGATGAAGCCATCCATATATATAGACACAGACACAATTTCAACCGAGAAGATGGGTACAAACTGAGCAGTCATTGGAAGGACGTTATTAACCAGGTAAAGTCATTACTGGCTGTGATGTTTCCATCCTATCTTCCAATGTTACCAGTTATTTTCGACTCTCTGGTTTTACATTAACAGGTTAAATATCTCACACTAACACAGCCACCGTCGCTCATGTCCTCGATGTGGCTATGGCTCTGCGATCTTACATTGACATGCTAATCTCTCACAATACAATGGCCACCACTGTGCCTTCGTCGTCATGGAGGTAGCTCTCCGGACCTTATATTTAAATGCAAATTTCTCACTTTGACATCACTATCCCTGCCCACTTCGTTTGGGCTACACCGATTTCAAACCTTTAAAACAGCCTGCCTCAGCAGCTTTCCCGCTATTTTATCTCCTGAGGACGATTGCTTGTGTTGCGATCGAAACGTTGTAGTTTTTAGTTATTTTTGTTATTTTCTTTGAACCTTACTCTTTGGTTCTTTCGGTAAAGTCATGTAGGTAGAAAATAATAGATCACGACGTTTCGATCACAACACAAGCAACCGTCATCAGGTGAGACCAACACAGCAGGGGAAATGCTGACGAAGGAGAAAGAGCTGCTGCAACAAGAGGTTATATAAGGTAGGAGTAAAGCTGTTGATGCAGGCTGTTTCTAAAGGGTAGAAATGGGCGTACCCCAAGAGTCATAAACGACTGCTGCGAATGAGACAAGGGGGAGATCGGAGGCAGGAGGATAGAGAGGGGGTGGGGTATTGATAAGAAAGGGGCTGCGCGTACGACAAGGGGGAGATCGACGGCAGGGGGAGAGAGAGGGGTGGGGGTGGGGCATAGGAAGGGGACTGCGTGTGAGACACGGGGGAGATCGGCGGCAGGAGGAGAGAGGGGGCGGGTAGAGATAAGAAAGGGGCTGCGAGTGAGACAAGGGGGAGATCGGAGGAAGGAGGAGAGAAAGGGGGTGGGGCAGAGATAAGGGGCTGTGCGTGAGATAAGAGGGAGATCGGCGGCAGGGGGAGAGAGATGGGGGGGAATAGATAATCGGTGGCAGGCGGAGAGATAAGCTGTGTTAGTGAATGTGACTCAGAGTTGAGAATAGCTGCTAACATCAGCAGACAGGAAGGGGGGCATCATAGCCAGTTATGACCTAAACCGGTTAATAACGTCCTTCCAATTATTGCTCAGTTTGTACCCATCTTGGTTGAAATTGTGTCTGTGTTTATATATCTGGATGGCTTCATGGACAAATCTCTGATGGTAGCCCCAAGGTTTGCAGAGTACCTTGGTCTCGGAAAAACAATATCGTGTGAACCCACCGCATTAAAACAGTGATCAACCACGGCAGAGGTATTGGTTCTGCTGTGTTTCAAATCTGCCTTGTGTTCGCGAACACGGTCCGAGACATGTCGTTTCGTTTCCCCGATGTAACTGCTGCCGCAGACACAACTTAATTTGTAGATACCAGGTTATTGCATGTCAGGAATCACATCCTTCACAGATGGGATCAAATCACGGATTTTGTGTTCTGTGAATCGAACCTGGATCTTGTGTTTGTTCAAGATTTTGGAAATCTTTTTTGTAACACCTGCTATGTATGGCAAGGTGATAGGTTATTTTAACCTATCTACGTGACTTTACCGAAAGACCCAAGAATATGTATGTTGAACTTCTGTCGCACCATGCGGAGCCAACCGTGCTAATTGGAGGTGCGGGGGACAAACTAAACACAAAAAGTCGTTCTAAAGTAATCAGTTTTCAATCCAAATGATTTAAAGTGCATAGATCCAGTGGCTTCCTAATATTTGAAGGAAGAGTGTTCCAGATGGCCGCAGAAGCGCTTCGGAAACCGCGCGATGCGGTGACCGTCTTTGTTTGATGGTGAGCCAAAAGCCGCCACTGCGAGGGTCATTGGAGTTTGCGTGATGATGGTTTATGTTTCTTGACGAGATCAGCCAGGTGGGACAGACACGTGAAGGAGCTGCTTAAGTGTTTTACTGCATTGAGTTGGTGAACATCGCATGAGGACCTCGCATCTAACGGCACTCATCGAGGACCCCCAACTTAAAAAAATCTGACAGTACGCCAGTTATTGGTCCAAGCTATGCGGACTCGGCCGATGTGATGCTGAATGTTGAAAATCGCTCCGGAGTGAGCATGTTTTAATAAACTAATGGCTGCTCTGAAATTATCCACTCCCCCAGGTCACATGGCTGACGTGATGTGTAGAAATTTTTTTTTTTTAAGGGACAGAAAAACAGATCGGTTAAAGAAAATCAGGGTCTGAATATTTATTTATACTGGAGGAATCTGATGAGCTATAAAGCTCTTCTTCAAAGATCTCCAGTAGGGGCAGGTCTGAACGTTACACCAAACAATAAAAATGATAGAAGTGCAAAATACAAGAAAGGTAAACAAATCACCCAAAACATACAAATAAAACCAAGCCATTCCCATCCTACAAGGCAAAGCCCACTGAAGGTATTAACTTATTTTTTAGAAGTGACCTGGCCGCAAATTATAGCTCAACAGTGACTTATCAGTTGCACATTTATCACAGCAAAATAATCTAAATAATCTGAATGAATTTTTCTAAATGTGGAGGGAAAAACCGGAGGACCTGGAGAAAAAAATCCGCGCGACTGCGTGGAGAGAAACGCAAAACCTCCAAATAATACAGCAGGCGTCAGGGTCAGGATCAAATCCCCGACCTGCATACCGGGAAAGGAAGATAACATCACACAACCATTGATACCCCTTAAATAAATAAAGTATATCAGTTAAAATTGCATAATCAATTCCCAAGCTTGGAAAAAGCAGTAAAACAACAGTAAGAACAGTCCCAGACCACAGCAAGACAACAACACACAGTCCCCTCAATAACATTTTACATTACAATTAAACTCTCAATACCATACTCTTTGGTTCTTTCGGTAAAGTCACGTAGGTATAAAATAAAATAAATCACGACGTTTTAGGCGCAACACAAGTGTCCGTCATCAGGTGGGAAAGCATAGTCTGCTGCTGAGGCAGACTGTTTCAAAAGGTTTGAAATGGATATAGCCCAAGGGTCATAAAGAAGTGGCCAGGGCTAGTGATGTTAATGTGAGATACCACTGTTGAGAATCAAATTTACAAATCATATTAGCTCATTACCAGAGCTCCAAGATTACTCACCGGAGCCCTTGTGCACTGCTAGGTCCACCTTTCCGTACGTTCCCTTGCCCAGTTCTCTGATGATGTCGTAATGTTCAGCAGCATCCACCAGTTCCAAACTCTGGGCTGCAGCCACCTGCAATTCCTCCAGGATGTCCTCCGTCACGCACGGCGCTGATGACATGATGGCTGTTTCCCCACGGTCTCAAACCTGAGAGCAAAACACAAGCATTGGACGGCAGTGAAAGACAACTCAAATTGTGTATCTACCATGCGTGTGCGCGTTTGTGGGGAGCGGTAGCGTCGCGCTGCGATACAAACCCAGCGACCCGAGTTCAATTCCCGCTCACAGCCACAACTGGTGACAATGATCTGAACCGGTCCTGGGCCTCCCCTAGGTCGACTCAACCTCAAATGAGTACCCAGTACCGTGTGTAAATAATCGCCACTAGGGAGACAAAGTTGGCCCCTCGTGTCCTGTGCCAGCCTTCATAGGTGCCCATTAACAGCATTTGCCCCAACTGTCTATTAAGGCGATTGGGAAATGTATCATTTGTATATATTTGTATGTATGTGTGTCTGTCTAAATATTCATGTATGTATGTACGTTGAACTTCTTTCACAGGGTCAGCCAAACGTGCTAATCGGAGGTGTGGGGTAAGGACAATAAACTTAAAAAATTGAACTTGTATCAAACAGAAAGGACCATTGCCTGGACACATCTGGCAGTTCACCGGCATAGGCTCAAGCAAGGCTGACTCTGCTGAAGAGATACCGAATGTTAAAAGCAGTCCAGAGGTGTGTTGTATTACCCCATTGCTGCAAATATAATGCCCTCTCGAGAAGGACATGTGGCTGATGGGATGTGTAGAAAAACGATATTGTTTTTATTTGAGGGGACAGATATTGGAAGGAAGTAAATTGTGTCTGTTGTGTGCAAGCAGAGCGCCAGCGAGGTGGCACAGTGGCGAGTGCAGGCGGTGTATCTGCCAGCCAGTCACCAAAGCGCATTAACCCATAGCACCTGGGCCTGCCCTGTGACCTCCTCCAGCCAGCAAGAACCTTCCACACCTCACGCAATATCCTTAGGGTGCTGGACCCTCCTGAAAGATACTCCTGAGACTCGGTTGAAGCTTCCCTGGCTAAACAAGAGCCACTTCCTACTTAAAATGAGCAACTGAATTCACTGGTCTCACGTCCTGCTTACAGCTCTGAGCTAGTGATGGAAATCCCACATTCCTATGGGAAAGACGATGCTATCCAAAGCAACCACGATTTAAACTGTTATATATGTGACAATCTATATACCCGATGGCATTGGGGATGTGGCTATGATTTCCAAACATCCATACATGATTAGTACTACAATTGATCAAATAATTAATCAAGTCAATACATTAATAAAATAAGTCAATGCAGTAGTCCCTCGGTTAATGTTTTTAATTCATTCCATAAAAACTACCGTTAACTGAAATAACTGTGAATCGAATTTACTTATAACTTGAAAATTAAGTAAAAATCACCGAGTAAGTAAAAGGGAGCGGTTTCCACTGCCAAAACAGAAAATGTAATGTAGACAAAGCCAGTCGAGATCTAAACGCTAATAAATGGGAATCGCTGATGGATGAGGGCATGGATCAGCCCCATTTACGAGCGCTTGGATTGGCCTAAATTGGCATCCGCGTGCACAACGTAAACATATCGTTAATCAACATTGTAACGTTCGTCGAAACCATGGTTTTCCTATTGGAGATGAAAAGTTAACCGCAAAAATGTTAACCGATGTCACTTAACCGAGGGACTGCCTGTAAATAATACGTTAATGAAATAACAGTCGTAAAAATCTTGCTCAATTCAAAGAAACACGTCCCACTCTTATCAATGACAAATATGCTGTTTTGTTTGGTGGCGGCTTGGCGTTTGGGGCTTTTGGGCCTGGGTCTCAGCAACCTTGATTGTAAACGCAGCGAGCTGCGTGCTATAAAAGCTAAATCCAACAGTCGCAGTGGCCGATGTATAATCTAGTGGCCACTTGGGAATTCTCTAAATAGTGCATAATCTGAGCTTAACCTCGCATGCTGTGCACAAAATAACACACACGCGTGCACACAGTTTAACAGGTCCATAGGCCAAAAATTCAAGTGGCCAGCCTAAAAAACAGCACTTACCAAGGTTGCAATAGCTTAGAGTATAACCCGTTGTTTTTACTTGAGTATGGTTACTATCAGGGCTTGAGGACAGATAAGACAGAAGTAAAATCTGAAGTTGAGCAGAGAGCGGATTAAGTAGAAAAGGAAGTGTTGTGAGTGGATGGGTGAGTGAGTGAGTTAGTGAGTGGGTTAATGATTACTTCAGTAAGTGCTTGAGAAGGTGGATCAGTGGGTGAATGAGTTACAGTGAGGGAAAAAAAGTATTTGATCCCCTGCTGATTTTGTACGTTTGCCCACTGATAAAGAGATTATCAGTCTATAATTTTAATGGTAGGTTTATTTGAACAGTGAGAGACAGAATAACAACAACAAAATCCAGAAAAACGCATGTCAAAAATGTTATAAATTGGTTTGCATTTTAATGAGGGAAATAAGTATTTGACCCCTCTGCAAAACATGACTTAGTACTTGGTGGCAAAACCCTTGTTGGCAATCACAGAGGTCAGACGTTTCTTGTAGTTGGCCACCAGGTTTGCACACATCTCAGGAGGGATTTTAGCCCACTCCTCTTTGCAGATCTTCTCCAAGTCATTAAGATTTCAAAGCTGACGTTTGGCAACTCGAACCTTCAGCTCCCTCCACAGATTTTCTATGGGATTAAGGTCTGGAGACTGGCTAGGCCACTCCAGGACCTTAATGTGCTTCTTCTTGAGCCACTCCTTTGTTGCCTTGACCGTGTGTTTTGGGTCATTGTCATGCTGCAATACCCATCCACGACCCATTTTAAATGCCCTGGCTGAGGGAAGGAGGCGGTACATGGGCCCGTCCATCGTCCCTTTGATGCGGTAAAGTTGTCCTGTCCCCTAAGCAGAAAAACACCCCCAAAGCATAATCTTTCCACCTCCATGTTTGACGGTGGGAATGGTGTTCTTGGAGTCATAGGCAGCATTCCTCCTCCTCCAAACACGGCGAGTTGAGTTGATGCCAAAGAGCTCCATTTTGGTCTCATCTGACCACAACACTTTCACCCAGTTGTCCTCTGAATCATTCAGATGTTCATTGGCAAACTTCAGACGGGCATGTATATGTGCTTTCTTGAGTAGGGGGACCTTGCGGGCGCTGCAGGATTTCAGTCCTTCACGGCGTAGTGTGTTACCAACTGTTTTCTTGGTGACTATGGTCCCAGCTGCCTTGAGATCATTGACAAGATCCTCCCGTGTAGTTCTGGGCTGATTCCTCACCGTTCTCATGATCATTGCAACTCCACGAGGTGAGATCTTGCATGGAGCCCCAGGCCAAGGGAGATTGACAGTTCTTTTGTGTTTCTTCCATTTGCGAAGAATCGCACCAACTGTTGTCACCTTCTCACCAAGCTGCTTGGCGATGGTTTTGTAGCCCATTCCAGCCTTGTGTAGGTCTACAATCTTGTCGTTGACATCCTTGGAGAGTTCTTTGGTCTTGGCCATGGTGGAGAGTTTGGAATCTGATTGATTGCTTCTGTGAACAGGTGTCTTTTATACAGGTAACAAGCTGATATTAGGAGCACTCCCTTTAAGAGTGTGCTCCTAATCTCAGCTCGTTACCTGTATAAAAGACAGCTGGGAGCCAGAAATCTTTCTGATTGAGAGGGGGTCAAATACTATATTCCCTCATTAAAATGCAAATCAATTTATAACATTTTTGACATGCGTTTTTCTGGATTTTGTTGTTGTTATTCTGTTTCTCACTGTTCAAATAAACCTAACATTAAAATTATAGACTGATCATTTCTTTGTCAGTGGGCAAACGTACAAAATCAGCAGGGGATCAAATACTTTTTTCCCTCACTGTAGTGAGTGGCGTTCTCTGGACTGAGACTGGTGAGACTAAGCCATAAAGAAGGCCGTCTCTGGTTGTAGGGCAATCAGTTGCAAAGACAATGTATATATTCTCAGAGCACGTTTGTTTGCATGTTTTGCCACAAATGTGGTTAATGTAGACTTGATGCCTTGAAAAAGGGAAATATTTGGTGTTTGAACATCGAAACGCAACTCCTGTTTTACCTTCAATTATGTATGTGGAGGCATATTGTCTGCTTGTGTAGGTTGCAGTCTTTTGAGCGTGAATGGTCTCTTTTGCGTGTGCAAATAGCCAGCAGTGATGTTCAATACCCCCACACATGCGATTCAATAACCATAACTCAGGGTCGCAATTCAACTCAAGAATCAATAATTTACTTCCGTTGTTGGTGAATGTGGGTCGGGGAGTTAATGTGAACTAATTACACTCGATACAAACAAATATATACCAATCTCTACATGCGAGATTAGTATTATTGTTATGCTTGTGGCTCAGCGGTGTAGATTAAACGGCTCGCAATCGGAAGGCCATGAGTTCGACTCCTGGTTAGGATGATTGGCTCAGCCCATCATTTTTCTCCAGGGCAAAACAAAATCAGTGCCATGTTGTACAGTGGTTGTCCCATGAAGAATAAAACTCGCTCTCGCCATAGCAATGTGGGATTTTCCATCGCTGGCTCATGAGCTGTAAAGAGGAAGTGAGCGACGATGCCTCTCCACTGATCATTTGAGCGGGAAATCACTCTTTTGTTGGTACCCAGAAAAGCCTCACCCCAGTCTCAAAAGTACATTTCAGGAAGGTCGTGCACCATGAGGATATAAAATGAAGTGTGGAAGGCTCTGAGTTGGCAGGTCATGGGACAGGCCCAGGTGCTATGCGTTAATGCATGTACAATAGTCCCTCAGTTAACAGTGACATCGGTTAATGTTTTGCTCTCATAGGACCCTATGGTATCACTAACATTAAATGGTGACTAACGGTATGTTTACGTTGTGCACGTGGGAGCCAATTTCGGCCAATCCAAGCGCTCATTAAGTGGGTTGAGCATGCCTCAGCCAATCAGCGATGCCCATTTATGAGCTGTTTAGACCTCAATTGGCTTTGTTAACATTTTATTTGTATGAAACATAAATTAGTGCTTTTAACATGTAATTATTTAACATGTAATGCCTTAATTAGATTCACAGTTATTTCGGTCAACAGAAGTTTTCGTGGTACGGATTAAAAACGCTAACCGAGGGACTAGTGTAGGCCAATCTTTCGCACCGTACGTAGCCAACCACGCTAATCGGATGTGCCAGCCATCTTAATGCACTCAGATGACTGACAGTTGCACCACTACCAGTGCTCTCCACTGGGGCATTTCTCTGTGTTTTAGCCGCCCAGTGCGACTGCTTACATACAATAATAAATAAATGCACAATATTTCTTCCCACATCAATCACTCCATTAAAATAATACAGCTGATCATCGATTATCTGGTGCGCAATTATCTGGCTTCCAACATTTATCCCGTGGTCCCGGGCCGATCCGGCGAAAACAGCATGCAATACACAACACCTAAAAACAGTGTCATACAAGAATGTGAAAAAAACAATTTAACTAAAATCATTATTAGTGATTATTTAGGGTTTATGAAAATCCGGCGCCCCCTTCCTCCTCGAAGCCGCCGGTTATACAGTAATCGGTGATCTTACTGTAAAACAAAAATAGTTTACACATCCTATTAGCCACACGGTGTTGCTGGGAGTCTATAATTCAGCAGCATTGCTTTCATATCATCAAATTTAGGACCGGTTTCGACATTCAGTGTCTCATAAGCATAGGGGTCATTGTTTGATGCAAGACTTATTATTTAATGCTCAGACCCAGAGGTTTATATTGTTATTTATTAATTAAATACTTACACACAAACACATGCACGACACGCATAAGTACATTCCGAGAGATTCATCTTATTGCTTATACTGGGACTCATGTTTGTGTATCCCCCAAAACTAAATCTTTAGTTGATCAACTGCCACAAAATCTGACCACTCGCCACTGATGCGAGCTGTAGCCAGGAATTGAATTACAAGTCGCCTGTATCGTAGCACAGTGCACCAACTGTGCCATGAATTTAATTTACACACACACACACATCAACCCCTACACACACACTGCACATACACACATCAACCCATACACACTGCACACACACACATTAACCCATACACACACTTCACATACACATGTAGAGTAGGGGGATGACGTCATGTCACCTGTAGAGGAGTGGGATGACGTGATGTGATGACATGTCATCGAGGCGGCAGGGTACTTTAGGGGGACCCCGGGACGAGGGCGGGGTCGCCGTGGGGAGAGAGAAGATGGGAACGAGAACCTGCATGGAAGACATCCCAGCCGCCGCCGAAGAAGGGCTAGTGATGTCGAGGCCTCACCTCGTCGCCGGGTGGTAATGGGTGAGCCCCCGCCCAGGGCAGACGAGGGGGTAGGCATAAGAGAAGCCGTACCGGGGTGTAGATAGCTGAGCGATGTCCGCGTAAAGGACAGAGTTCTGACGTGTGTAAGCGTCGAGTATAGAGTGTAAACAGAGTGTATAAGAGTGTGCAAGAGTGTGAATAAACGGCAAGCAGCCCTATGTAAGAATCCTCGTCTCCATCTTCCTCTACACGTCTCCTTGGTGTCAAGAGTTACTACACAACACACACATAAACCCATACACACACGTGAGAATAGGTTGTCCCCTTTTATCTGGCAACAAAACAGGTGTTAAGATGTTAAAACACCAACCTGAAACCTTTTACAAGGAATCATGTATGCATTAAACACAATACTTGTGGTCAGAATGCAAACGAAAAACACTCTGATAAATAGGCATTGACTTTGAAACTGATTGGTCCACACCAGACAGCTTTCTTTGGAGCCTAGTCTCAAATGGTGTTAGACCAGAGGAACGTGAAAAGGAACGCCAAATAGGTTTTCGCTAAAAGGCGTCCTCTGGTCTAGGGTATCCTCTGGTCTAATACCATTTGAGACTAGCCTCCAAAGAAAGCTGTCTCTGGTGTGGACCAATCACACCTGTTTTGTTGCCAGATAAAAGGGGAAAACCTATTCTCATATTTTGGTACTGACAAAGGAGGTCCCATGATGTAACCATACACACACATCAACCCATACACACACACATCAACCCATACACACACTGCATATACAAACATCAACCCATACACACACTACACACATACATCAACCCATACACACACACGCACACATCAACCCATACCACACGTCAACCCTACACACATACCCATACACACACAAACATCAACCCATACCACATGTCAACCCTACACACATTGCACACACATCAACCCCTACACAGACTGCACATACACACGACCGATAAACATATCAATCCATACACACAACCGCCATTCGCCATAAAGTGGTGGTGACGTCACCACGGCGCTTGTGCCAGGATATGTGCAGGTTAAGTGTCGAAGGCCCGCTGGCAGGAGGTCACGGGCAGACCTAGGAGGTGTCATGGGTCGACTGACTGAGATGACTGGCCGATGCACCACCTGTGCTCCCTATTGTACCAACATGCTGTGTTTTAGCCACTTGGCGCTCCGCTCGTTGTTGTGTCGCTCCTCTGCGCTCCATTGTTGCTGGATGGCGACTGCCCCCAACTGCCCAGTTGTGGCGTCCTTCACGAGCCTCCTCCACAGAGGCCGATCTTGACACCGCTGGTACCGGTGATCGGCAAATATACTTGGCTCCACATCCTCTTGTACCACATCACTCCGTCTCTTCTCTATTCTGTGCCGCGCCCGTTTAGTCCCCTCTATCCAGCCGAACAAAAGCTGTTTAGGCATGCGGTGGCTGGGCATGCGGGCTACATGACCCTACATGGTACACTACACAAACACATACACACGCTACACAAACACCCACACACACATATGCACACTACACATATACACACTACACAAACACCCCCACACACATATACACACTACACAAACACCCCCACACACATATACACACTACACAAACACCCCCACACACATATACACACTACACAAACACCCCCACACACATATACACACTACAAAAACACCCCCACACACATACACACTGCACAAACACCCCCACACACATACACACTACACAAACACCCACACACACACTACACAAACACCCACACACACATATACACACTACACAAACACCCACATATACACACTACACAAACACCCACACACACACTACACAGACATCCACACACATTGCACACATAAACGTACACATAATAACACAAACACCCACACACAATGTACAAAGCCAAAGATCCCCCGTATAGCCTGAACAGACTGTTGGGGCAAGTGCTGTTAGCGAGCACCTATGAAGGCCGGCACGGCACACGAGGGGGTGGGTGGCCAGCACCACGCCCGGCCGCCTTTATCTCTCCCTAGTGGCGATGTTTAGACCACACCAGGTACTCATTTGAGGCCGAGTCGACCTAGGGGAGGCCCAGGACCGGTTCAGACCATCGTCACTGGTGTTTTCCGTGAGCGGGAATCGAACTCGGGTCGCCAGGTTCGTAGCACAACGCGCAAACTACTATACTGCCGTTCCCCACACAATATATACACACACACCCATATATTCCCACACACATTGCACACACCCACACTCCCACACACATTGCACACACCCATGCCCACACACACACCCATATACACACTAAACAAACGCCGACACACAATGCACACACCTATACACACGCACACACATTGAACACACACACACCCACATACTACACAAACAGCCACACACTACACAATCACCCACACACAATGCACACACCCACACATATTGCACACACTCATACACACTACACAAACAGCCACACACATTGCACATACACACGTATACACACTACACAAACAGCCACACATCATTACATACACAAACCCACACACACTATACAAACCGCAGTCCTGGCTCCCTGTTGCCCTCCGTGTCTCCCCCTCCCTCGACTCTCCGCCTCCTATTGTTCAGGCTCAGCATCAGAATCGCGTATCCGATTTCGAGGTTTATTCAAATGAAACTCGATTCCGATTTACCTGCGTCGCTCGCTCCGGGCCTCCAAAGTGATCTTTCATTTTACTCTCTCGCCAACGGATTAGAAGCGGGACAAAGCCAATCATCACCTGTTCCAACATTGCCGTGCAGGGGAGAAACTACCTATTTTAGGCACCAATTTCAGCCACCTATTTCAGCAACATCTTTCAGCCACCACTTTCAACCACCTCTTTCAGCTACCTATTTCAGCCACCTCTTGCAGTCACCTTTTCCTGCCACCTATTTGAGCCACCTATTTCTAGCTTAATTTGAAGCTTTCGTGACTGCAGGAATCCATACTCTTTGGTTCTTTCGGTAAAGTCACGTAGGTATAAAATAAATCACGTTTCAGGCGCAACACAAGTGTCCGTCATCAGGTGGGAAAGCATGTAGACACCCGGGTATTGCATATCAGAAATCACATCCTTTACAGATGGCACAGTTGGTGTGTACTGTACTCGTAGGTTTTTTCGGTAAAGTCACGTAGGTAAAAAATAATAATAAAATAAAACAATAATAAATGAAAATAACTAAATTAAATCACGACGTTTAGGAGGCAACACCAGTCTCCGTCTTCAGGTGGGACCGTCACAGCCAAATTTACTGTAACAAGTGAAGGGAAATCCAAGAGACAAGATCTTATATACTGGTTAAGGGGAGGGGGGAGGAGCTTATCTAAATGTGGCAGTCAGGGACTGGGAGGGGGAGGTGGGCGGGGCTAGAAGGGAAGGTACAGGTTAAGCACCTCCGCAAGATTTACGGCCGATGTTGGCTTCCAAAACCAAAAAATAGCAGCACTGTTAAACGCTAGGGATGTCAACAACTCGGTTAAATAGACTAGTACCTGTCAAATAAGATTGTACAAATATGCGAAGTTAAATATTTTTTACGTGGTTAATAACATCTTTCCAATGATTGCTCAATTTGTACCCATCATCACGGTTGAAGTTATGTCTATGTTTGTATATCTGGATGGCTTCATGCACAAACCTTTGATGGTAGCCAGAAGGTTTGCAGAGCACCTTGGTCTCGGAAAAGACAATATCATGAGAGCCCACAGCGTTGTAACAATTATAAGCAACGGCGGAAGAATCAGTTTTGCCGTGTTTCAGATCTGACTTGTGCTCGCGGACTCGATCAGAGACGTGACGTTTCATTTCCCCAATGTAACAATCACCACAGATGCAACTCAATTTATAGACTCCAGGGTATTGCAAGTCAGGAATTACATATTTCACAGATGGGATTAGATCACGAATTGTATGTACTGTAGTGAATCCGACCTGGATATTATGTTTGTTTAACGTGATGGTTTTGATCAGAGTTTCAGGTGGTTGTTTCTGTATGGTGGGAGAAACAGCTTGGCGGATAATACGGTCAGAGTATCCGTTCATCTTGAGGGCCAGATGTACATGTTTCAATTCACTGGTCAGGTGGTGTTGGTCAGAGATGCAATATGCTCTGTGGTATAGTGTTTTGATGAGAGAATTCTTTTGAGCCGGGTGGTGGTAGGAATCAGGTTTCAAGTAGGAATCTGTGTGGGTGGCCTTCCTGTAAACAGAATGTCCCAAGGATCCATCAGGTCTCCTCTCAAACAGAACATCTAAGAATGGTAGTTTAGCATCATTCTCCACTTCCATGGTGAATCATCCACATATCTCTTCCACAGGGAAGGACGCAGGGTAGACGTCTGGTTGGCGTCTGATTCAAACTTCTCCATGAAAACATTAGCTATCACTGGTGACAAGGGGGAGCCCATAGGGGTACCCTCATTCTGTTTGTAGAAGGTGCCATTCCAGGTAAAATAAGTGTTGGTGAGGCAATGCCTAACCAACGCAGGTACATCCGAGTTCAGTCCATGTTGGACCAAGTTTTCAATTATTGTTAAGGTGTCAGGCACTGGGACTTTGGTAAACAGAGAGACCACATCAAAACTGATAAGAATATCGTCAGGAGACAGTACCATGTCCTTGACCATAGAAACCAATTGGGTTGAGTTAAGTACTGCTGAAGTGGTCTTGCCAGTGAAGGGAAGCAGAGTATCTGATAGAAAACGGGCTAGCTTGTAGGTAGGAGAGTTGATCGTGGAAAGTATGGGCCGTAGTGGGGTGCGTGCCTTCTTTATGGATCTTGGGAAGACCATAGAATCTGGGAGGTCTTGCAGCCGAGGGTTTTAGGAAGGAACGTTTGGTTGGTTCAATTAGGGAAGTAGAACTAGTGATGATCTTGTTGGTTTTAGTCGTTAGGCTGTTAGTAGGATCACTTTTAATTTTGGAGCAACTACCATCATTGAGTAGGTCCTGGATTTTGTTGTTGTACGAGTCTTTATCCATGATAACCGTAGCATTGCCCTTGTCAGCAGAGAGGATGACTATATCATCTCTCTTTTTTTTAAATTCGCGAGTTCAGAGCGTTCGTTTTTGCTAATGTTGCTAGTGCGTCCTTCCCTGTGGAAGAGATTTGTGGATGACACTTTCGTCATTTGGCCACATGGCCTCCCAGCATTGAACCATTTCCTGGACCACATCAATTTCAGACACCCATCCATCAGATTCACCATGGAAGTGGAGAAAGATGGCAAACTACCATTATTGGATGTTCTGTTTGAGAGGGTACCTGATGGCTCCTTGGGACATTCTGTTTACAGGAAGGCCACCCACACAGATTCCTACTTGAAACCTGATTCCCACCACCACCCGGCTCAAAATAATTATCTCATCAAAACACTATAACACAGAGCTCATTGCATATCTGACCAACACCACCTGACCAGTTAATTGAAACATGTACATCTGGACCTCAAGATGAACGGATACTCTGACCGTACTATCCGCCAAGCTGTTTCTCCCACCATACAGAAACAACCACCTGAAACTCCGATCAAAACCATCACGTAAGCCATATATAGCAGGCGTGACCAAAAAGATCTCTAAAATTCTAAACAAACATAAGATCCAGGTCCGATTCAGTACAGTACATAAAATCCGTGATCTAATCCCATCTGTGAAAGATGTCATTCCTGACTTGCAAAATCCTGGAGTCTATAAACTGAGTTGCATCAGTGGTGATTGTTACAATGGGGAAACGAAACGTCATATCTCTGATCGGGTCCGCGAGCACAAGTCAGATCTGAAACACTGCAAAACTGATTATTTTGCTGGCAAAATGGATTATTTTGCCGTTGCTGATCATTGTTACAACGCTGTGGGCTCACATGATATTGTCTTTTCCGAGACCAAGGCGCTCTGCAAACCTTCTGGCTACCATCAAAGGTTTGTGCATTAAGCCATCCAGGTAAACAAACAGACATAACTTCAACCGTGATGATGGGTACAAATTGAGAAATCATTGGAAAGATGTTATTAACCATGTAAAAAATATTTAACTACGCATATTTGTGCCATCTTATTTGACAGGTACTAGTCTTTCGATTTAAAGCTTTCGTGACTGCAGGGATTCATCTTCTTGGTTCTTTCGGTAAAGTCACGTAGAAGGGAAATAATAAAATAATAAAAATAAAACATAATAAAATAATTCTCACGACGTAATACAGTATATAATTTAATGTTGGGTTTGTCTATGGCAGCATATAGTACGGGGTAGACCCGTGTGATGTAAGGGAAAAAAGTTTAGCTGGAAGCATATTATATTTTTTTCGACATAGAATTGTAATGTATTACTTACTGTTAGTAGCTCAGCTTATTGGAGAGTATATTTAGTATACTGATGATACTATGTAGTTTATACTTTAGTTTTTTACGTGGTTGTTTAGTTACTGCAGCTACATACTATTAACATTCCTTCCCTTTATTAATGCCACCCCTATCCCCTCCCTTTGATGCTGCTAATACTGCATAATGCACAGGCATAATGTCTTTGAAAACCCCCCGCCCACCTCCTACGCATTTCACAAGTAGTACTAATCACATACCTGCATTTCCCATAAATATGCTAAATTCCTCTTGATATGCAAATTATTTTGTCAAGGCGCCCTTCCCCCCTTCCAACCCAGCTTAAATATATGCTCCAAGCGTGGTGGTGTTTCATTCAGACGCTGTCTCCCCGACAGACCTGGTCTTCACCTGAGGACGGCTGCTTGCGTTGTGGCCGAAACGTCGTGAGAATAATTTTATTATGTTTTATTTTTATTATTTTATTACTTCCCTTCTACGTGACTTTACCGAAAGAACCAAGAAGATGAATCCCTGCAGTCACGAAAGCTTTAAATCGAAATTTCAATCACCTATTTCAACCATCTATTTCAACCACCTATTTCAGACACCTATTTCAGCCACCTCTTTCAGCCACCTATTTCAGCTCTCTATTTGAGCCACCTATTCAGTCAACTCTTTTAGCCATCTATTTCAGCCACCTCTTTCAACCACCTATTTCAGCCACCTATTTCAACCACCTATTTTAACCACCTATTTCAAACACCGATTCCAGCCACCTATTTCAGCCACCTCTTTCAGTCAATCTATGTCAGCCACCTCTTTCAGTCACCTCTTGTAGCCACCTCCTTCCGCAACCTCTTTCCACCACTAATTTGAGCCACCTATTACAGCCACATCTTTCCGACACCTCTTTCAACCACCAATTTCAGCCACAAATTGCAGCCACATATTTCAGCCTCCTATTTTCACCACCTATTTCAGCCACCTATTTCAGCCACCTATTTCACCCACTTATTTCAGATATCTATTTCAGCCCCCTATTTCAGTTACTTATTTGAGTCATCCATTTCAGCCACCTATTTCAGCCACCTATTTCAATCACCGATTCCAGCCACCTATTTCAGCCACCTCTTTCAGTCAATCTATGTCAGCCACCTCTTTCAGTCACCTCTTGTAGCCACTTCTTTCCGCAACCTCTTTCCACCACTAATTTGAGCCACCTATTTCAGCCACCTCTTTCCGACACCTCTTTCAACCACCAATTTCAGCCACAACTTGCAGCCACATATTTCAGCCTCCTGTTTTCACCACCTATTTCAGCCACCTATTTCTGCCACCTCTTTCAGATATCTATTTCAGCTGCCTATTTGAGCCATCTATTTGAGCCACCTCTTTCAGCCACCACTTTCAACCACCTATTCGAACCACCTATTTCAGCCACTTTTTTCAGCCACCTATTTCAATCACCGATTCCAGCCACCTATTTCAGCCACCTCTTTCAGTCAATCTATGTCAGCCACCTCTTTCAGTCACCTCTTGTAGCCACTTCTTTCCGAAACCTCTTTCCACCACTAATTTGAGCCACCTATTTCAGCAACCTATTTCGGCCACCTCTTTCATCCACCAATTTCAGCCACCTATTTCAGCCACCTCTTTCAGCCACCTCTTTCAGCCAGCTATTTCATCCTCCTATTTTCACCACCAATTTCAGCCACCTCTTTCAGCCACCTATTCAGCCACTACTTTCAACCACCTATTTTAGCCACCTCTTTCAGAAACCTATATTCCAGCCACCTATTTCAGCCACCTCTTTCATACAATTCTCACAGCCACCTCTTGCAGCCACATCTTTCCGCCACCTATTTCAGGAACCTCTTTCAACCACCTCTTTCAGACACCTATTTCAGCCACCTCTTTCAGCCACCTATTTCAACCACCTATTTCAGCCATCTATTTGAGCCACCTATTTCAATCACTTATTTCAACCACCTATTTGAACCACCTATTTCAGCCACCTACTTCACCCACCTATTTCAGCCACCTATTTCAATCACCGATTCAACCACCTCTTTCAGTCATTCTATGTCAGCCACCTCTTTCAGTCACCTCTTGTAGCCACTTCTTTCCGCAACCTCTTTCCACCACTAATTTGAGCCACCTATTTCAGCTACCTCTTTCAGCAACCTATTTCAGACACCTCTTTCAGCCACCTCTGTCAGCCACCTATTTCAGCCATCTCTTTCAACCACCAATTTCAGCTACCTATTTCAGCCACCTCTTGCAGCCACATATTTCCACCACCTATTTCCGCCACCAATTTCTGCCACCAATTTCAGCCACCTCTTTCAGCCACCACTTCCAATCACCTATTTCAACCATCTATTTCAACCACCTATTTCAGACACCTATTTCAGCTCTCTATTTGAGCCACCTATTCAGTCAACTCTTTTAGCCATCTATTTCAGCCACCTCTTTCAACCACCTATTTCAGCCACCTATTTCAACCACCTATTTCAAACACCGATTCCAGCCACCTATTTCAGCCACCTATTTCAGTCAATCTATGTCAGCCACCTCTTTCAGTCACCTCCTTCCGCAACCTCTTTCCACCACTAATTTGAGCCACCTATTACAGCCACCTCTTTCCGACACCTCTTTCAACCACCAATTTCAGCCACCTCTTGCAGCCACATATTTTAGCCTCCTATTTTCACCACCTATTTCAGCCACCTATTTCACCCACCTCTTTCAGATATCTATTTCAGCCCCCTATTTCAGCTGCCTATTTGAGCCATCTATTTGAGCCACCTCTTTCAGCCACCACTTTCAACCACCTATTAGAACCACCTATTTTAGCCACCTATTACAACCACCTATTTAAATCACTGATTCCAGCCACCTATTTCAGCCACCTCTTTCAGTCAATCTATGTCAGTCACCTCTTGTAGGCACTTATTTCCGCAACCTCTTTCCACCACTAATTTGAGTCACCTATTTCACCCACCTCTTTCAGATATCTATTTCAGCCCCCTATTTCAGCTGCCTATTTGAGCCATCTATTTCCGCCACCTCTTTCAGCCACCTATTTCAACCACCTATTTCAGCCATCTATTTGAGCCACCTATTTCAATCACTTATTTCAACCACCTATTTCAGCTATCTATTTGAGCCACCTATTCAGCCAACTCTTTGAGCCATCTATTTCAGCCACATCTTTCAGCCACCTATTTCAGCCACCTATTTCAGCAACCTATTTCAACCACCTATTTCAACCACCTATTTCAGCCACCTATTTCAGCCAACTATTTCAGTCAATCTATGTCAGCCACCTCTTTCAGTCACCTCTTGTAGCCACCTCCTTCCGCAACCTGTTTCCACCACTAATTTGAGCCACCTATTACAGCCACCTCTTTCCGACACCTCTTTCAACCACCGATTTCAGCCACATATTTCAGCCTCCTGTTTTCACCACCTATTTCAGCCACCTATTTCTGCCACCTATTTCACCCACCTCTTTCAGATATCTATTTCAGCTGCCTATTTGAGCCATCTATTTGAGCCACCTCTTTCAGCCACCACTTTCAACCACCTATTCGAACCACCTATTTCAGCCACCTATTTCAGCCACCTATTTCAGCCACCTATTTCAATCACCGATTCCAGCCACCTATTTCAGCCACCTCTTTCAGTCAATCTATGTCAGCCACCTCTTTCAGTCACCTCTTGTAGCCACTTATTTCCGCAACCTCTTTCCACCACTAATTTGAGCCACCTATTTCAGCAACCTCTGTCAGCCACGTATTTCAGCCACCTATTTCAGCCACCTATTTCGGCCACCAATTTCATCCACCAATTTCAGCCACCTATTTCAGCCACCTCTTTCCACCACCTATTTCCGCAACCAATTTCAGCCACCTCTTTCAGCCACCTCTTTCAGCCAGCTATTTCAGCCTCCTATTTTCACCACCAATTTCAGCCACCTCTTTCAGCCACCTATTCAGCCACTACTTTCAACCACCTATTTTAGCCACCTCTTTCAGAAACCTATTCCAGCCACCTATTTCAGCCACCTCTTTCATACAATTCTTACAGCCACCTCTTGCAGCCACATCTTTCCGCCACCTATTTCAGGAACCTCTTTCAACCACCTCTTTCAGACACCTATTTCAGCCAACTCTTTCAGCCACCTATTTCAGCCACCTATTTCAACCACCTATTTCAACCACCTATTTCAACCACCTATTTCAACCACCTATTTCAGCCACCTATTTCAGCCAACTCTTTCAGTCAATCTATGTCAGCCACCTCTTTCAGACACCTCTTGTAGCCACCTCCTTCCGCAACCTCTTTCCACCACTAATTTGAGCCACCTATTACAGCCACCTCTTTCCGACACCTCTTTCAACCACCAATTTCAGCCACCTCTTGCAGCCACATATTTTAGCCTCCTATTTTCACCACCTATTTCAGCCACCTATTTCGGCCACCTATTTCACCCACCTCTTTCAGATATCTATTTCAGCCCCCTATTTCAGCTGCCTATTTGAGCCATCTATTTCAGCCACCTATTTCAGCCACCACTTTCAACCACCTATTAGAACCACCTATTTTAGCCACCTATTAACACCACCTATTTAAATCACTGATTCCAGCCACCTATTTCAGCCACCTCTTTCAGTCAATCTATGTCAGTCACCTCTTGTAGCAACTTCTTTCCGCAACCTCTTTCCACCTTCTAATTTGAGCCACCTATTTCAGCCACCTATTTCAGCCACCTCTGTCAGCCACGTATTTCAGCCACCTCTTTCAGCCAGCTATTTCAGCCTCCTATTTTCACCACCAATTTCAGCCACCTCTTTCAGCCACCTATTCAGCCACTACTTTCAACCACCTATTTTAGCCACCTCTTTCAAAAACCTATTCCAGCCACCTATTTCAGCCACCTATTTCAACCACCTCTTTCAGACAATTCTTACAGCCACCTCATGCAGCCACATCTTTCCGCCACCTATTTCAGGAACCTCTTTCAACCACCTCTTTCAGACACCTATTTCAGCCACCTATTTCAGCCATCTATTTGAGCCACCTATTTCAATCACTTATTTCAACCACCTATTTCAGCTATCTATTTGAGCCACCTATTCAGTCAACTCTTTTAGCCATCTATTTCAGCCACCTCTTTCAACCACCTATTTCATCCACCTATTTCAACCACCTATTTTAACCACCTATTTCAACCACCTATTTCAGCCACCTATTTCAGCCACCTCTTTCAGTCACCTCTTGTAGCCACCTCCTTCCGCAACCTCTTTCCACCACTAATTTGAGCCACCTCTTTCCGACACCTCTTTCAACTACCAATTTCAGCCACAACTTGCAGCCACATATTTCAGCCTCTTATTTTCACCACCTATTTCAGCCTCCTATTTCTGCCACCTATTTCACCCACCTCTTTCAGATATCTATTTCAGCCCCCTATTTCAGCTGCCTATTTGAGCCATCTATTTGAGCCATCTATTTGAGCCACCTCTTTCAGCCACCACTTTCAACCACCTATTCGAACCACCTATTTCAGCCACCTATTTCAATCACCGATTCCAGCCACCTATTTCAGCCACCTCTTTCAGTCAATCTATGTCAGCCACCTCTTTCAGTCAATCTATGTCAGCCACCTCTTTCAGTCACCTCTTGTAGCCACTTCTGTCCGCAACCTCTTTCCACCACTAATTTCAGCCACCTGTTTCAGCCACCTCTGTCAGCCACGTATTTCAGCCATTTATTTCAGCCACCTATTTCGGCCACCTATTTAGGCCACCTCTTTCATCCACCAATTTCAGCCACCTATTTCAGTCACCTCTTTCCACAACCAATTTCCGCCACCAATTTCAGCCACCTCATTCAGCCACCTCATTCAGCCAGCTATTTTCACCACCAATTTCAGCCACCTCTTTCAGCCACTACTTTCAACCACCTATTTTAGCCACCTCTTTCAGAAACCTATTCCAGCCACCTATTTCAGCCACCTATTTCAACCACCTATTTCAGCCATCTATTTGAGCCACTTATTTCAACCACCTATTTCAGCTATCTATTTGAGCCACCTATTCAGCCCACTCTTTTAGCCATCTATTTCAGCCACATCTTTCCGCCACCTATTCAGCCACCTATTTCAACCACCTATTTCAACCACCTATTTCAACCACCTATTTCAACCACCTATTTCAGCCACCTCTTTCAGTCAATCTATGTCAGCCACCTCTTTCAGTCACCTCTTATAGCCACCTCCTTCCGCAACCTCTTTCCACCACTAATTTGAGACACCTATTACAGCCACCTCCTTCAGATATCTATTTCAGCTGCCTATTTGAGCCATCTATTTGAGCCACCTCTTTCAGCCACCACTTTCAACCACCTATTCGAACCACCGATTCCAGCCACCTATTTCGGCCACCTATTTCGGCCACCTCTTTCATCCACCAATTTCAGCCACCTATTTCAGCCACCTATTTCAGCCACCTCTTTCCACAAACTATTTCCGCCACCAATTTCAGCCACCTCATTCAGCCACCTCTTTCAGCCAGCTATTTCAGCCAGCTATTTCAGCCAGCTATTTTCACCACCAATTTCAGCCACCTCTTTCAGCCACCTATTCAGCCACTACTTTCAACCACCTATTTAAGCCACCTCTTTCAGAAACCTATTCCAGCCACCTATTTCAGCCACCTCTTTCAGACAATTCTTACAGCCACCTCTTGCAGCCACATCTTTCCGCCACCTATTTCAGGAACCTCTTTCAACCACCTCTTTCAGACACCTATTTCAGCCACCTCTTTCAGCCACCTATTTCAACCACCTATTTCAGCCATCTATTTGAGCCACCTATTTCAATCACTTATTTCAACCACCTATTTCAGCTATCTATTTGAGCCACCTATTCAGCCAAATCTTTTAGCCATCTATTTCAGCCACATCTTTCAGCCACCTATTTCAGCCACCTATTTCAACCACCTCTTTCAGTCAACCTATGTCAGCCACCTCTTTCAGTCACCTCTTGTAGCCACCTCCTTCCGCAACCTCTTTCCACCACTAATTTGAGCCACCTATTACAGCCACCTCTTTCCGACACCTCTTTCAACCACCAATTTCAGCCACCTCTTGCAGCCACATATTTTAGCCTCCTATTTTCACCACCTATTTCAGCCACCTATTTCACCCACCTCTTTCAGATATCTATTTCAGCCCCCTATTTCAGCTGCCTATTTGAGCCATCTATTTGAGCCACCTCTTTCAGCCACCACTTTCAACCACCTATTAGAACCACCTATTTTAGCCACCTATTACAACCACCTATTTAAATCACTGATTCCAGCCACCTATTTCAGCCACCTCTTTCAGTCAATCTATGTCAGTCACCTCTTGTAGGCACTTATTTCCGCAACCTCTTTCCACCACTAATTTGAGTCACCTATTTCACCCACCTCTTTCAGATATCTATTTCAGCCCCCTATTTCAGCTGCCTATTTGAGCCATCTATTTCAGCCACCTATTTCAGCCACCTATTTCAATCGCCGATTTCAGCCACCTATTTCAGCCACCTCTTTCAGTCAATCTATGTCAGCCACCTCTTTCAGTCACCTCTTGTAGCCACTTCTTTCCGCAACCTCTTTCCACCACTAATTTGAGCCACCTATTTCAGCCACCTATTTCAGCCACCTATTTCAGCCACCTCTGTCAGCCACGTATTTCATCCACGTATTTCAGCCACCTCTTTCAGTCAGCTATTTCAGCCTCCTATTTTCTCCACCAATTTCAGCCACCTCTTTCAGCCACCTATTCAGCCACTACTTTCAACCACCTATTTTAGCCACCTCTTTCAGAAACCTATTCCAGCCACCTATTTCAGCCACCTCTTTCAGACAATTCTTACAGCCACCTCATGCAGCCACATCTTTCCGCCACCTATTTCAGGAACCTCTTTCAACCACCTCTTTCAGACACCTATTTCAGCCACCTCTTGCAGCCACATCTTTCCGCCACCTATTTCAGGAACCTCTTTCAACCACCTCTTTCAGACACCTATTTCAGCCACCTCTTTCAGCCACCTATTTCAACCACCTATTTCAGCCATCTATTTGAGCCACCTATTTCAATCACTTATTTCAACCACCTATTTCAGCTATCTATTTGAGCCACCTATTCAGTCAACTCTTTTAGCCATCTATTTCAGCCACCTATTTCAACCACCGATTTCAGCCACCTATTTCAGCCACCTATTTCAGCCACCTATTTCAGCCACCTCTTTCAGTCAATCTATGTCAGCCACCTCTTTCCGACACCTCTTTCAACCACCAATTTCAGCCACAACTTGCAGCCACATATTTCAGCCTCTTATTTTCACCACCTATTTCAGCCTCCTATTTCTGCCACCTATTTCACCCACCTCTTTCAGATATCTATTTCAGCCCCCTATTTCAGCTGCCTATTTGAGCCATCTATTTGAGCCACCTCTTTCAGCCACCACTTTCAACCACCTATTCGAACCACCTATTTCAGCCACCTCTTTCAGTCAATCTATGTCAGCCACCTCTTTCAGTCACCTCTTGTAGCCACTTCTTTCCGCAACCTCTTTCCACCATATTCTTAGGTTTTTTTCGGTAAAGTCACGTAGGTAAAAAATAAAATAATAAATCACGACGTTTCGGAGGCAACACAAGTCTCCGTCATCAGGTGGGACCGTCACAGCTAAAATTACTGCATCAAGTGAGGAAAATTCCAAAAGACCAGCCCTTAAATACAAGTTAAGGGGGGAGGGTCTTAACTGAATGTGGTAACCAGGGAATGGAACGTGGGGGTGGTGGGCGGGGCTACAAGAGAAATTGGTCAACGTCGTGTGCAAGAAAACGGAGCTACAAGAGAAATTGGTCAACGTCGTCATGTGCAAGAAAACAATCGGTGTACCTCGACCTAAACCGATGTTGGTTGAGAATCCAAATACAAAAAAGCAGTACTGTTAAACGCTGGGGATGTCAACACTCGGTAAAGTAGAAAAGTACCTGTCAAATAAGATGGTACAAATATGTGTAGTTAAATCTTTTTGCATGGTTAATAACATCTTTCCAATGATTACTCAGTTTGTACCCATCATCACGGTTGAAGTTATGTCTATGTTTGTATATCTGAATGGCTTCATGTACAAACCTTTGATGGTAGCCAGAGGGTTTGCAGAGCACCTTGGTCTCGGAAAAAAACAATATCATGAGAGCCCACAGCGTTGTAGCAATGAACGGCAACGACAGAAGACTCAATTTTGCCGTGTTTCAGATCTGACTTGTGCTCGCGGACACGATCAGAAACATGACGTTTCGTTTCACCAATGTAACAATCACCACAGCTGCAACTCAGTGTATAGACTCCAGGGTATTGCAAGTCAGGGATGACATCCTTCACAGATGGAATTAGATCACGGATTTTATGTACTGTACTGAATCGGACTTGGATCTTATGTTTGTTTAGAATTTTGGAGATCTTTTTGGTCACGCCTGCTATGTATGGCAACGTGATAGTTTTGATCGGAGTTTCAAGTGGCTGTTTCTGTATGGTGGGAGAAACAGCTTGGCGGATGGTACGGTCAGAGTATCCGTTCATCCTGAGGGCCCGATGTACATGTCTTAATTCACTGGCCAGGTGGTGTTGGTCAGAAACGTCATGAGCTCTGTGGTATAGCGTTTTGATGAGAGAATTATTTTGAATTCATTCTAATTTGAGCCACCTATTTCAGCCACCTCTTTCAGCAACCTGTTTCAGACACCTCTGTCAGCCACCTCTGTCAGCCACCTATTTCAGCCACCTATTTCAGCAACCTATTTCAGCAACCTATTTCAGCAACCTCTTTCAGCCACCTCTTTCAGCCACCTCTTTCAGCCACCTCTGTCAGCCACCTATTTCAGCCACCTCTTTCAACCACCAATTTCAGCCACCTCTTGCAGCCACCTCTTTCCACCACCTATTTCAGCCACCTCTTTCAGCCACTACTTTCAACCACCTATTTTAGCCACCTCTTTCAGAAATCTATTCCAGCCACCTATTTCAGCCACCTCTTGCTGCCACCTCTTTCAGACAATTCTTACAGCCACCTCTTGCAGCCACATCTTTCCGCCACCTATTTCAGGAACCTCTTTCAACCACCTCTTTCAGCCACCACTTTCAACCACCTATTTCAACCATCTATTTCGACCACCTATTTCAGACACCTATTTCAGCCACCTCTTTCAGCAACCTATTTCAACCACCTATTTCAGCCATATATTTGAGCCACCTATTTCAATAACTTATTTCAACCACCTATATCAGCTATCTATTTGAATCACCTATTCAGCCAACTCTTTTAGCCATCTATTTCAGCCATCTATTTCAGTCACATCTTTCAGCCACCTATTTCAGTCACCAATTTCAACCACCTATTTCAACCACCGATTTCAGCCACCTATTTCAGCCACCTATTTCAGCCACCTCTTTCAGTCAATCTATTTCAGATACCTCTTTCAGTCACCTCTTGTAGCCACCTCCTTCCGCAACCTCTTTCCACCACTAATTTGAGCCACCTCTTTCCGACACCTCTTTCAACCACCAATTTCAGCCACCTCTTGCAGCCACATATTTCAGCCTCCTATTTTCACCACCTATTTCAGCCACCTATTTCTGCCACGTATTTCACCCACCTCTTTCAAATATCTATTTCAGCCCCCTATTTCAGCTGCCTATTTGAGCCATTTATTTGAGCCACCTCTTTCAGCCACCACTTTCAACCACCTATTCGAACCGCCTATTTCAGCCACCTATTAAAACCACCTATTTCAATCACTGATTACAGCCACCTATTTCAGCCACCTCTTTCAGTCAATCTATGTCAGCCACCTCTTTCAGTCATCTCTTGTAGCCACTTATTTCTGCAACCTCTTTCCACCACTAATTAGAGCCACCTATTTCAGCCACCTCTTTCAGCAACCTATTTCAGACACCTCTTTCAGCCACCTATTTCAGCCACCTCTTTCAACCACTAATTTCAGCCACCTCTTTTAGCCACCTCTTTCAGCCACCTCTTTCAGCCATCTATTTGAGCCACCTATTTCAATCACTTATTTCAACCACCTATTTCAGCTATCTATTTGAGCCACCTATTCAGCCAACTCTTTTAGCCATCTATTTCAGCCACATCTTTCAACCACCTATTTCAGCCACCTATTTCAACCACCTATTTCAACCATATTTCAACCACCTATTTCAACCACCGATTCCAGCCACCTATTTCAGCCACCTATTTCAGCCACCTCTTTCAGTCAATCTATGTCAGTCACCTCTTGTAGCCACTTCTTTCCGAAACCTCTTTCCACCACTAATTTCAGCCACCTCTTTCAACCACCTCTTTCCACCACCTATTTCTGCCACCAATTTCTGCCACCAATTTCAGCCACCTCTTTCAGCCACTACTTTCAACCACCTATTTTAGCCACCTCTTTCAGAAACCTATTTCAGCCACCACTTTCAAGCACCTATTTGAAACACCTATTCCAGCAAACTATTTCAGCAACCTCTGTCAGCCACTTCTGTCAGCCACCTCTGTCAGCCACCTCTGTCAGCCACCTCTGTCAGCCACCTCTGTCAGCCACCTCTGTCAGCCACCTCTGTCAGCCACCTCTGTCAGCCACCTCTGTCAGCCACCTCTGTCAGCCACCTCTGTCAGCCACCTCTGTCAGCCACCTCTGTCAGCCACCTCTGTCAGCCACCTCTGTCAGCCACCTCTGTCAGCCACCTCTGTCAGCCACCTCTGTCAGCCACCTCTGTCAGCCACCTCTGTCAGCCACCTCTGTCAGCCACCTCTGTCAGCCACCTCTGTCAGCCACCTCTGTCAGCCACCTCTGTCAGCCACCAATTTCAGCTACCTCTTTCAGACACCTATTTCAGCCACCTCTTTCCACCACCTATTTCCACCACCAATTTCCGCCACCAATTTCAGCCACATATTTCAGCCACATATTTCAGCCACATATTTCAGCCACATATTTCAGCCACATATTTCTCTTATTTTCACCACCTATTTCACGCACCTATTTCAGCCATCTATTTGAGCCACCTCTTTCAGCCACCACTTTCAACCACCTATTTGAACCACCTATTTGAACCACCGATTCCATCCACCTATTTCAGTAAATCTTGGTTAGCCACCTCTTTCAGTCACCTCATGTCGCCACCTCTTTCGGCAACCTCTTTCCACCACTAATTTGATCCACCTATTACAGCCACCTATTTCAGCCACATATTTCAGCCACATATTTCAGCCACCTCTGTCAGCCACCTCTTTCAGTCACCTCTTGTTACCACCTCTTTCCACAACCTCTTTCCACCACTAATTTGATCCACCTATTACAGCCACCTATTACAGCCACCTATTTCAGCCACATATTTCAGCCACATATTTCAGCCACATTTTTCAGCCACATATTTCAGCCTCCTATTTTCACCACCTATTTCAGCCACCTGTCAGATACCTATTTAAGTCACCTATTTCAGCTGCCTATTTCAGCCATCTATTTGAGCCACCTCTTTCAACCACCACTTTCAACCATCTATTTCAACCACCGATTCCAGCCACCTATTTCAGCCACCTCTTTCAGACAATCTATGTCAGACACCTATTTCAGCCACCTCTTTCCGCAACCTATCTCCACCACTAATTTGAGCCACCTATTACAGCCACCTCTTTCCGCCAGCTATTTCAGCCAATTCTTTCAACCACCTCTTTCAGCCACCTCTTTCAACCAATTATTTCAGCCACCGATTTCAACCACCTATTTAAGCCACATTTTTAAGCCACATTTTAAAAACCACCTCTGTCAGCCCCCTATTTCAACAACTTATTTCAGCTACCTCTTTCAACCACCAATTTCAGCCACCTCTTTCCACAACCTATTTCTGCCACCAATTTCTGCCACCAATTTCTGCCACCACTTTCAACCATCTATTTCATCCACTTATTTCAAACACCTCTTTCAGCCACCTATTTCAGATGCCTATTTCAGCCACCTCTGTCAGCCATCTCTGTCAGCCACCTATTTCAGCCACGTATTTCAGCCAATTCTTTCAACCACCTCTTTCAGCTACCTCTTTCAGCCACCTCTTTCAGCCACCTCTGTCAGCCACCTCTGTCAGCCACCTCTGTCAGCCACCTCTGTCAGCCACCTCTGTCAGCCACCTCTGTCAGCCACCTCTGTCAGCCACCTCTGTCAGCCACCTCTGTCAGCCACCTCTGTCAGCCACCTCTGTCAGCCACCTCTGTCAGCCACCTCTGTCAGCCACCTCTGTCAGCCACGTATTTCAGCCACATATTTCAGCCACCTATTTCAGCCACTTCTTTCAACCACCTCTTTCAGCTACCTCTTTCAGCCACCAATTTCAACAATCTATTTCAGCTACTTCTTTCATACTCTTTGGTTCTTTCGGTGAAGTCAGGTAGGTAAAAAACATTAAATTAAAAATGATAAGAAATAATATATTACTACTTCTTTCAGGCACCACTTTCAACCACCACTTTTAACCACCTATTTCAGCCACCTACTTCTGCCACCTATTTCTGCCACTTATTTCAGCCACCACTTTCAGCCACCACTTTCAGCCACTTCTTTCCACATCCTATTTCAGCCACCTATTTCAGCCACCTCTTTCAGCCACCACTTTCAACCACCTATTTGAACCACCTATTTGAACCACCGATTCCATCCACCTATTTCAGTAAATCTTGGTTAGCCACCTCTTTCAGTCACCTCATGTCGCCACCTCTTTCGGCAACCTCTTTCCACCACTAATTTGATCCACCTATTACAGCCACCTATTTCAGCCAAATATTTCAGCCACATATTTCAGCCACCTCTTTCAGTAAATCTTGGTCAGCCACCTCTTTCAGTCACCTCTTGTTACCACCTCTTTCCACAACCTCTTTCCACCACTAATTTGATCCACCTATTACAGCCACCTATTACAGCCACCTATTTCAGCCACATATTTCATTCACATTTTTCAGCCACATATTTCAGCCTCCTATTTTCACCACCTATTTCAGCCACCTGTCAGATACCTATTTAAGTCACCTATTTCAGCTGCCTATTTCAGCCATCTATTTGAGCCACCTCTTTCAACCACCACTTTCAACCATCTATTTCAACCACCGATTCCAGCCACCTATTTCAGCCACCTCTTTCAGACAATCTATGTCAGACACCTATTTCAGCCACCTCTTTCCGCAACCTATCTCCACCACTAATTTGAGCCACCTATTACAGCCACCTCTTTCCGCCAGCTATTTCAGCCAATTCTTTCAACCACCTCTTTCAGCCACCTCTTTCAACCAATTATTTCAGCCACCGATTTCAACAACTTATTTCAGCTACCTCTTTCAACCACCAATTTCAGCCACCTCTTTCCACAACCTATTTCTGCCACCAATTTCTGCCACCAATTTCTGCCACCACTTTCAACCATCTATTTCATCCACTTATTTCAAACACCTCTTTCAGCCACCTATTTCAGATGCCTATTTCAGCCACCTCTGTCAGCCATCTCTGTCAGCCACCTATTTCAGCCACGTATTTCAGCCAATTCTTTCAACCACCTCTTTCAGCCACCTCTTTCAGCCACCTCTGTCAGCCACCTCTGTCAGCCACCTCTGTCAGCCACCTCTGTCAGCCACCTCTGTCAGCCACCTCTGTCAGCCACCTCTGTCAGCCACCTCTGTCAGCCACCTCTGTCAGCCACCTCTGTCAGCCACCTCTGTCAGCCACGTATTTCAGCCACATATTTCAGCCACCTATTTCAGCCACTTCTTTCAACCACCTCTTTCAGCTACCTCTTTCAGCCACCAATTTCAACAATCTATTTCAGCTACTTCTTTCATACTCTTTGGTTCTTTCGGTGAAGTCAGGTAGGTAAAAAACATTAAATTAAAAATGATAAGAAATAATATATTACTACTTCTTTCAGGCACCACTTTCAACCACCACTTTTAACCACCTATTTCAGCCACCTACTTCTGCCGCCTATTTCTGCCACCTATTTCAGCCACCACTTTCAGCCACCACTTTCAGCCACTTCTTTCCACATCCTATTTCAGCCACCTATTTCAGCCAACCTATTTCAGCCACCTATTTCAGCCTACCTATTTCAGCCTACCTATTTCAGCCACCCTATTTCAGCCACCTCTTTCAACCATCTATTTCAGCCACATTTTCAGGCATCACTTTCAACCAACTATTTCAGCCACCTATTTAAGCCACCTATTTCAACCACCTATTTCAGCGACCTCTTTCAGCCACATATTCAGACACCACTTTCAACCATCTATTTCATCCACTGCTTTCAGCCACCTCTTTCACCCACCGTTTTCCAGCATCTATTTCAGCTACCTCTTTCAGCCACCTATTTCAACCACCTATTTCAGACATCTATTTGAGCCACCTATTTCAATTACTTATTTCAACCACCTATTTCAGCTATCTATTTGAGCCACCTATTCAGCCAACTCTTTTAGCCATCTATTTTAGCTACCTCTTTCAACTACCTATTTTAGCCACCTTTTCAGCCACATATCTCAGCCACCTATTTTTCAGCCACCGATTTCAACCACTTCTTTCAACCACTTATTTCATCCATCTATGTCAGCCAGCTATTTCAGCCACCTATTTCAGGAACCTCTTTCAACCACCTCTTTCAGCCACCTATTTCAGCCATCTCTTTCAGTCACCTCTTTCAGCCACATCTTTCCGCCACCTATTTCAGGAACCTCTTTCAACCACCGATTTCAGCCACCTATTTCAGCCACATATCTCAGCCACCTATTTTTCAGCCACCTATTTCAACCACTTCTTTCAACCACTTCTTTCAACCACTTATTTCATCCACCTATGTCAGCCAGCTATCTCAGCCACCTATTCAGCCAACTCTTTCAGCCATTTATTTCAGCCACCTCTTTCAACCACCTCCTTCAGCCACCTCTTTCAACCACCTATTCCAGCCACCTATTTCAGCCACGTATTTCAGCCACATATTTCAGCCACCTATTTCAGCCACTTCTTTCAACCACCTCTTTCAGCTACCTCTTTCAGCCACCAATTTCAACAATCTATTTCAGCTACTTCTTTCATACTCTTTGGTTCTTTCGGTGAAGTCAGGTAGGTAAAAAACATTAAATTAAAAATGATAAGAAATAATATATTACTACTTCTTTCAGGCACCACTTTCAACCACCACTTTTAACCACCTATTTCAGCCACCTACTTCTGCCACCTATTTCTGCCACTTATTTCAGCCACCACTTTCAGCCACCACTTTCAGCCACTTCTTTCCACATCCTATTTCAGCCACCTATTTCAGCCACCTCTTTCAGCCACCACTTTCAACCACCTATTTGAACCACCTATTTGAACCACCGATTCCATCCACCTATTTCAGTAAATCTTGGTTAGTCACCTCTTTCAGTCACCTCATGTCGCCACCTCTTTCGGCAACCTCTTTCCACCACTAATTTGATCCACCTATTACAGCCACCTATTTCAGCCAAATATTTCAGCCACATATTTCAGCCACCTCTTTCAGTAAATCTTGGTCAGCCACCTCTTTCAGTCACCTCTTGTTACCACCTCTTTCCACAACCTCTTTCCACCACTAATTTGATCCACCTATTACAGCCACCTATTACAGCCACCTATTTCAGCCACATATTTCATTCACATTTTTCAGCCACATATTTCAGCCTCCTATTTTCACCACCTATTTCAGCCACCTGTCAGATACCTATTTAAGTCACCTATTTCAGCTGCCTATTTCAGCCATCTATTTGAGCCACCTCTTTCAACCACCACTTTCAACCATCTATTTCAACCACCAATTCCAGCCACCTATTTCAGCCACCTCTTTCAGACAATCTATGTCAGACACCTATTTCAGCCACCTCTTTCCGCAACCTATCTCCACCACTAATTTGAGCCACCTATTACAGCCACCTCTTTCCGCCAGCTATTTCAGCCAATTCTTTCAACCACCTCTTTCAGCCACCTCTTTCAACCAATTATTTCAGCCACCGATTTCAACAACTTATTTCAGCTACCTCTTTCAACCACCAATTTCAGCCACCTCTTTCCACAACCTATTTCTGCCACCAATTTCTGCCACCAATTTCTGCCACCACTTTCAACCATCTATTTCATCCACTTATTTCAAACACCTCTTTCAGCCACCTATTTCAGATGCCTATTTCAGCCACCTCTGTCAGCCATCTCTGTCAGCCACCTATTTCAGCCACGTATTTCAGCCAATTCTTTCAACCACCTCTTTCAGCCACCTCTTTCAGCCACCTCTGTCAGCCACCTCTGTCAGCCACCTCTGTCAGCCACCTCTGTCAGCCACCTCTGTCAGCCACCTCTGTCAGCCACCTCTGTCAGCCACCTCTGTCAGCCACCTCTGTCAGCCACCTCTGTCAGCCACCTCTGTCAGCCACCTCTGTCAGCCACCTCTGTCAGCCACCTCTGTCAGCCACCTCTGTCAGCCACGTATTTCAGCCACATATTTCAGCCACCTATTTCAGCCACTTCTTTCAACCACCTCTTTCAGCTACCTCTTTCAGCCACCAATTTCAACAATCTATTTCAGCTACTTCTTTCATACTCTTTGGTTCTTTCGGTGAAGTCAGGTAGGTAAAAAACATTAAATTAAAAATGATAAGAAATAATATATTACTACTTCTTTCAGGCACCACTTTCAACCACCACTTTTAACCACCTATTTCAGCCACCTACTTCTGCCGCCTATTTCTGCCACCTATTTCAGCCACCACTTTCAGCCACCACTTTCAGCCACTTCTTTCCACATCCTATTTCAGCCACCTATTTCAGCCAACCTATTTCAGCCACCTATTTCAGCCTACCTATTTCAGCCTACCTATTTCAGCCACCCTATTTCAGCCACCTCTTTCAACCATCTATTTCAGCCACATTTTCAGGCATCACTTTCAACCAACTATTTCAGCCACCTATTTAAGCCACCTATTTCAACCACCTATTTCAGCGACCTCTTTCAGCCACATATTCAGACACCACTTTCAACCATCTATTTCATCCACTGCTTTCAGCCACCTCTTTCACCCACCGTTTTCCAGCATCTATTTCAGCTACCTCTTTCAGCCACCTATTTCAACCACCTATTTCAGACATCTATTTGAGCCACCTATTTCAATTACTTATTTCAACCACCTATTTCAGCTATCTATTTGAACCACCTATTCAGCCAACTCTTTTAGCCATCTATTTTAGCTACCTCTTTCAACTACCTATTTTAGCCACCTTTTCAGCCACATATCTCAGCCACCTATTTTTCAGCCACCGATTTCAACCACTTCTTTCAACCACTTATTTCATCCATCTATGTCAGCCAGCTATTTCAGCCACCTATTTCAGGAACCTCTTTCAACCACCTCTTTCAGCCACCTATTTCAGCCATCTCTTTCAGTCACCTCTTTCAGCCACATCTTTCCGCCACCTATTTCAGGAACCTCTTTCAACCACCGATTTCAGCCACCTATTTCAGCCACATATCTCAGCCACCTATTTTTCAGCCACCTATTTCAACCACTTCTTTCAACCACTTCTTTCAACCACTTATTTCATCCACCTATGTCAGCCAGCTATTTCAGCCACCTATTCAGCCAACTCTTTCAGCCATTTATTTCAGCCACCTCTTTCAACCACCTCCTTCAGCCACCTCTTTCAACCACCTATTCCAGCCACCTATTTCAGCCACCTCTTGCAGCCACATCTTTCCGCCAACCAATTTCAGGAACCTCTTTCAACCACCTCTTTCAGCCACCTACTTCAGCCACCTCTTTCAGTCACCTCTTTCAGCCACATCTTTCCACCACCTATTTCAGGAACCTCTTTCAACCACCTATTTCAGCCACCTATTTCAGCCACCTATTTCAGCCACCTATTTCATCTGCCTATTTCAGCCACATATTTCACCACCTATTTCAAGGTACAATACTCACAATTCAGTTATCGTGCATGCCAGTTCGCAAAATATCCTGGTGTTCCATAACAAACACCAATAGTAGCGCTACTAGGTGGCTGAAATAGGTGGCTACATTTTTTTGTTCACTTTATTTTTAATATTTTTCTATCGACGTGACTTTACCGAAAGAACCAAAGAATTTGAGCCACCTATTACAGCCATCTATTTTAGACACCTCTTTTAGCCACCTATTTCAGCCACCTATTTCAACCACCTATGTCAGCTGCTTTCTTCCACTACCTATTTCAATGCCCTATTACAACGGGGGGGGGGGGCGGGGGGGGCCCGTCCTTTCTCCCGAATCACTTTTACCGCAATAGCTAGAGATGTTTTTAACCCATATACAATAATATGTAGGCTATAACTATAAATATTACAAGTTGGGGCATTGAACCTCCCTGCGTGCTGCCCGCTTGGGTGGAAAGAAAAGGTGCAGTACGTCAAATAGAAAATAGTTGTTTTCCCCAACAATGTAACAAAACGATAGACGAAATATAAGCAGCTGTAGCAAAGAAAGTCCGACGTATTTAGCAGTATAACATAGAAATCAGCATCGCAGTACTACATATCAGTAAATAGCGTGACGTGAGCAAACGAAACAATTTAAATGCATTGAAGAAGCTAGAATAAGTCTACATTATAGAGCAGCAGTACGCACATTTAATTTAAGAAGCAGGCTACAGTCTAGGTTATAGACTGGCAGTACATTGACCGAGGTAAAGAGGCAGGCAACAGTCCACATTATAGACTGGCATACACTCACCGTGCCTAATAATAATATTTAGCGTGTAGATAGACTGCCAGTGCACTGACTTTGAATTAATAAGCAGGCAGCAGGCCACATGACAGACTGCCAGTGCACATGCGCAGCTTCATACAAATGTGTACAGTCTACATAAGAGACTGCCAGTACAGTGAGCAGGCAACAGTGGACAGTATAGACTGGCAGTACACCGAGTGCGATCAAGAAGCAGGCTGCAGTGTAGATAAGTGGAAGTGTTGTACTTTAAAAGTGTAATAGTATTTGTATAAATGTATTTAGTAATAGCATTAAAGATTGCATGGTAATTAGTCTATGTACGTGTCAGTAACGAAAGAAGCAATGTGCGTCACGTTAGGGAAAGTTGGAAATAAGAAGATAAATTAATGTGTTAAAAAAGTGAATTAATAAAGTACGTTGACGACGTTGTTGCTGGCATGTTGGTTTGTAATTTGTCCAGCGAATGCGAAATGGAGAGTCATTTAATTAATGGTGATGCATTGCAATATAATTTGCAGAAGCGTTAATAAACACCGTGTAAAGAATAAATAACCGAGTCCCCGGCGGCGATGTTTACTGCACATCGCAGCAGGTTATCATTTGAAGCTGAGCCGACCTAATGGAAAGTTTGTGAGGCAAAAGAGACAATGGCTGTCTTTTGTTGTCCTAGCGACCTGAAATAGAGCAGTGAGTATGCAGGGGAAGAAAGCGTGTTACATAGTGTATATCTACTGTAATGAAATATCTTGTTTGAACATTTAGCGGCGAGCGAAAGTGAAAAATCAATGTTAACAAAGTAATAATAGTTTGTGACTTAAAGTCTTGCTCACAATTGGAAAGTTTGTGAGCAAAGAGACACATTGGGTGGACTGTGATGTCTTAAGGGAATTAAATGTAGTAGCCAGGGGAGAAAGCGTATTACATCGTGTAGATTTACTGTCATAAAACATTTGGTTAATGAGTACGCTGTATTATTAAAAAACAGTAATAGAAATGAGAGCGATAAGATAGATGTGTGTTTGAAGGGAGCTCTAAATTCGTGTGTATTACCTCGCTCAGTGTCCGCACGAAAGAGAAATGACCACTCACCCCCACCGAACGTGTGTGACTTGGTAGGGGCAGTCCCCCCCCCCCCACCGAAGGCGCGTGAGATGGTATGGTTGAGCACTAAATCGCTAATTAAACAACTTTAAAGTTGACGGACGGGAAAACGAAATAGCACTGGCTCACCACGGGGCTTACGGCGTGGTACCTGGCTACTTTTTTTTACCCGTACACCCCACGGTTTGGGAGCCAAATCCTTCGCAAAGTTTGGGACGCACACACACAGACAGACAAAAATGCCTTTAATAGGTTTTTTTTTGTTGCACTGTGTATTGGGTTTAGAGGAAGACAGTATCACAGTGATAGTATTAATAATCAAATTTCAAGGGACAATACTCACAATTAAGTTATCGTGCGTGCCAGTTCACAAAATATCCTGGTGTTCAGTAACAAACACCAGCAGTAGCGCTACTATATTTCACGCGAGGTATTTTTTGGAAATACATTTTTTTCATTCGTAACAATGTTTTTTTGGCATTCCTGGTTAATTGTTGAAATTATTTTATGTTTCTTAACATGTTGTTACCTGTTTATCTGTTGATTCGGGGGCCACCATGTGGCCGACTGGGCCCCTATGCGTTGCATAATGCTGTGTGTAAGACGTGCGAGCCTTTCCCCTACGCTGAACTGCCGATTTTCAATGAATGGGGAGCGGCTATAGTGAGGTAATTGGTGGCGTCGAGACGCAGGGCCGACATCTGTCATCCCAGCGTCCACGGCGTAAGCTTCAGCTGCATGACGTCATCGAGACGTCCCATCAACATCATCATAACCGCATGTGATGCTGCACACGGGCGACTAATCTAGCACGGGGTTGTTAAACATCGCTTTTTTAACATTACCGGTATCGGCACACACAAAAAAAGGTTTGCTATAAAATACATGGAACAAAGATCCCAAGTGCTGCTAGCGAGCAACCTATGAAGGTCAGAACACCCGGCCGCATTTGTCTTCGTAGTGGCGATGTTTACACACCGCACCAGGTACTCATTTAAGGATGAGTCGACCTAGGGGAGGAGGCCCAGGACCGATTTAGATAATCGTCACTGGTGTTAGCGCAGCGCGCTAACCGCTACCCCCACCACTCTCCAGCCACACGGAACACGTCTGGCACGGAGACATACACCCCCATACAAAGATAAAGACCCCCGTGTTGCCCCTTACAGACAGTTGGGGCAAGTGCTGTTAGCGAGCACCTATGCAGGGTGGCAAGGCACACGAGGGGGTGGGTGGTCAACACCACGGCCAGCCGCCTTTGTCTCCCCAGTGGCAATGTTTACTACACACCGCACCAGGTACTCATTTGAGGCTGAGTCGACCTCGGGGAGGCCCATGACCGGTTCAGATAATCGCATACACACAGCGAACAAGGTAAATGACGTGCGTACAATTAAAATTGTGTAAAAAAAAAAGTGCATTACCGTGTAACTGCATGACAAACCGGTAAAAAAAAACGGTTCGTCACAAATATAAACGTAACGCGTCATTAGCTTCATGACCGGAGACCCGAAGGAAGCTCCCGCAGAGGGGGCCTGTGTAGTCCCCAGAGATCGCAGGGTTCGTGTAAGCGGTGGGGTCGAGTGTGGGCAAACGCGCATCTCTTTCCAAGACGTCTTGCTCCATCGTGTGAAAGAGGAGGCCAAGATTCGTCTCTCACTACCAGGGGGCTGCCGCCTCCCCCCCTCTCGTTGGGGCTCTCTGCCAGCAGTGGGGTCCCCACTGAAAAGCCTACGGGCTCGGTAGGGGGGGGTCGCGTCGGTTTTATGAGGTTCGTTCCTCTATCTCGGGAGGGGGGGTTATTTTCCCGGATGAAATATATTTGAATAAAAAAATACAAATATGACATTAATCTGCACAGATATGAACGGCGATATTACATCGGGCGTTCAACTCCCGTGTGCGTGACACAAGGCAAGCAAAAATAATGATGCGCACAATACAAAAACACATGCTGCCAGTACCACTCCTTCCCCGGCCGCCTTTGTCTCTCCAGATGTCGCCCGTATAGCCTTAGACTGCAGGGGCAAATGCTACGCCCGGTCGCCTTTGTCTCCCCGGTGCCGATGTTATTCACACACACAGCGCACACCGGGTTCTCATTTTAAAGCAAGAGTCCACGTCGGGGCGAGTCCCGGAACCGGTTTCTATGTTCGTCACCGATGTTGGCTGCGAGCAGAAATCGAACTCAGATGGCCGGATTCGGTGGCGCAGTGCGCTAACTACTGCGCCACCGCTCACAATAAATACACAACACACACAAGCCAAAGGCCACCCACATAGCTCTGAATAGGCTGTTCGGGTAAGTGTCGTTAGCGAGTAAGCGCATGTGAAGGCCGAAACAACACACGAGGGGGTGTGGCCAGCACCACGCCCGGCCGCCTTTGTCTTCCCAATGCTGATGGGTTTTTTTTTTACACACCGGATGCGGTTGCACCCGAGTCAAGCATGGCTCGCAGGGCTATACCTAAGCAATGAAACTGAGGAACTACTGTATATGTAAAGGTTGAGTCGATCTAGGTAAGGTCCTGAACCGTTTCAAATATTCACCATTCCTTTCCTGTAAACATCTGGCAGTTTACCAAACTTTGGTTGAAGCGAAGCTGTCGGTGAGACACTGCACTTTGAACCTGGTAACATAACTGGCTTGCGTTGAGCTACTAATGATGATATGGCCGCGTGGCTAACGGGATGTGTAACACAAAATGTTTGTCATTTTTGACATTCAGTGTCTCATCAGCAGTGATGTTTGATTGGCCCAATGCTGCTGGTCCGAGCGCTTCGAACCGAGCGACCCCGGGTTCGATTCCCCGCTCACGGTCAATGCCAGTGACGATTTTCCGAACCGGTCCTAGGCCTCTCCCTGGCTCGACTCGGGCTCAAATGGGTACCCGGTGCGATGCGCAAACATCGCCATTGGGGGAGACAAAGGCGGTCGGGCGTGGTTGCTGACCATACTCGACCCCCCCCCCCCCACGTTACCTTACAGCCAGTGCTGCTACTCGCTAACAATGCTTGCCCCAACAGTCTGTTAAGGCAATACGACAGGGGTGAGGTGGGATCTTTGTCTCGGGTGCGGCGACGACGATGGCGACGAGGGCTGGACGTGCCGTCGCCGATTCTGCCGCGATGCTGTGCATTAGGGATGCAGGACGCAGCGAATGGACGGACGGGCGAAGAGATCGTGAGAGACAGAGTGAGAGAGACAGAGAGCGAGACAGCGAGAGAGAGACAGAGAGCGAGACAGCGAGAGAGAGACAGAGAGAGCGAGAGACCGTGAGAGCGAGAGACACAGAGACAGAGCGAGAGAGCGAATTCTGCCGCATTCTCCTCGACAGCGCGCAACGGACACAACAGATCTGCACGGCGCGAATGGTGAAGATGTCCACACGTTGCGTTGTGTTAACCCTGCCTCACCCTCACGGGCATTCACCCACAGCCACCAAAGACAAAACAGACCCCCCCCCCGTGTAAACCTTTAAATAACAGTCCATTGCAGCGAGTGCTGCAAGCGAACGCCGATTAAAGCTGACACTGCACACGGAGGAGCCAGTATGGTCAGCACCACGCCCGGCAGGCTTTGTCTCCCCCAGCGGCGACGTTTGACACATTTGAGGCCGAGTCGACCTAGGGGAGAGCCCAGGTTACCGATTCAGATAATCTTCACCGGTGTTGGCCCGGAGCCGGGAATCGAACTCGGTGACCGCCGGGTTCGTAGCGCAGCGCGCTAACAACGACACTACCGCTCCCCACACTCACCCACCCTCACTCACCCTGACCCTCACCCTGACCCTCACTCACTCTCCCTCATTCTGACCCTCACTCACCCTGACCCTCACCCTGAACCTCACTCACCCTCACTCACTCACTCTCCCTCACTCACCCTCACTCCCTCACTCACCCGCAGACCCCTGGGGATCTGGTTCAGGGTCGGAAGCAGCGGCAGCTCAGGGCAGGCGACGCGCTCATTGCCTCCCGTGGGTCTCGCTCAACGCTCCACTGTCGATTGTGAAGCTGCAGCAGCAGCCAGGGAGGAGGTGTGGAGGAGGAGGGATGGGGGGTGATTGAGCAAGTGAGGTGTGGAGGAGGGATGGGGGGTGAGTGAGCAAGGGGGGGGTGATGGACGAGGAGGAGGCGGAGGAAGCGGTGATCGTCACGGGGCCAATGGCAGGAGGCGAGGCGACGCGTGGGGTCATCCGGGCGATTTAAAGGGGATGAGAGGGGGAGGCGAAAACGCAGGTGCAGCAAGACAACCCGGTTACACAGTACACACACAATACTATACAACACAGCACACACAATAATATACAACACAGTACACTACATACAAAATACTATACAACACAGCACACTACAGACACAATACTATACATCACAGCACACTACGTACACAATACTATACAACACAGTACACTACACACACTACTATACAACACTACACTACGCACACAATACTATACAACACAGTACACTACACACACTACTATACAACACTACACTACGCACACAATACTATACAACACAGTACACTACATACAAAATACTATACAACACAGTACACTACACACAATAATATACAACACAGCACACTACACACACAATACTATACAGCACAGTACACTACGCACACAATACTATACAACACAGTACACTACACACATAATACTATACAGCACAATACACTACATACAAAATACTATACAACACAGCACACTACACACACAATAATATACAACAGTACACTACACACACAATATTATACAAGACAGTACATTACACTCACAATACTATACAACACAGTACACTACGCACACAATACTATACGACACAGCACACTACACACACAATACTATACAACACAGTACACTACACACACAATACTATACAACACAGTACACTACACACAATACTGTACAAGACAGTACACTACACACACAATACTATACAGCACAATACACTACATACAAAATACTATACACCAGAGCACACTACACACACAAAACTATACAACATAGTACACTACACACACAATACAATACAAGACAGTACACGACACTCACAATACTATACAGCACAATACACTACACATACATTACTATACAACATAGTACACTACACACAAAATACTATACCACAGTGCACTACACAATACTATACAACACAGCGCACTACACACACAAAACTATACAACACAGTACACTACGCACACAATACTATACAACACAGCACACTACACACACAATACTATACAACACAGTACACTACACACACAATACTATACAACACAGCACACTACACACAATACTATACAATACAGTACACTACACTCACAATACTATACAACACAGCACACTACACACAATACTATACAATACAGTACACTACACACACAATACTATACAACACAGTACACTACGCACACAATACTATACAAGACGGTACATTACACACAATACTATACAGCACAGTACACTACGCACACTACTATACAACACAACAACCTACACACAATACTATACAACACAGTACACTATGCACACAATACTATACAACACAGTACACTACACACAATACTATACAGCACAGCAGACTACACACACACTACTATATGACACAGTACACTAGATACACAATACTATACAGCACACTACGCACACAATACTATACAGCACAGCACACTACACACACAAATACTATACAACACAGTACACTACACACACACAATACTTTTCAACACATCACACTACACACACAATACTATACAATACAGTACACTACACACACAATACTATACAACACAGCACACTACTCACAAAATACTATACAACACAATACACTACACACACAATACTATAAAGCACACTACACACACAATACTATACAACACAGCACACTACACACAAAATACTATACAACACAGTGCACTACACACACAATACTATACAAGACGGTACATTACACTCACAATACTATAAAAGACGGTACACTACACTCACAATACTATACAACACAGTACACTACACACAATACTATACAGCACAGCAGACTACACACACACTACTATACGACACAGTACACTAGATACACAATACTATACAGCACACTACGCACACAATACTATACAGCACAGCACACTACACACACAAATACTATACAACACAGTACACTACACACACACAATACTATACAACACATCACACTACACACACAATACTATACAATACAGTACACTACACACACAATACTATACAACACAGCACACTACACACACAATACTATACAACACAGCACACTACACACAAAATACTATACAACACAATACACTACACACCCAATACTATACAACACAGCACACTACACACAAAATACTATACCACAGTGCACTACACACAATACTATTGTAGGGGTGTTAGAGAGAGAGCCGTTATGCATGGCAGCTTATGGGAAACAAACACAGTGGGCGGGGCTACGTGAGTGCACGGGGGGGGGGGGTGCTCTCAACGACGTCCGCACCAGGCAGCCCGGGGCCCCACCCCTCAGCGGGGGTTGAGTATAAAGGGGGATGTGTCAGAGGGCTCGGGGCAGAATGTTAAAGCTAAACCAGTGAAGACCGAAGATCGTCTAGCTAGAGCCCTGGACTCCCCTGGGACGCCGCCCTTGTCAGGGCCGCGCAGGACCGAGCCAGCGGCGTGGTCCCGAGAACCAGAGCTAGTGCTCTGGGACTCCGGGTACCGTAGCCCGACTTACCAGTGTCGGGCCAGACAGCCTCCCCTAGCCCGTTAGTGGAGGACTAGGAGGTAGGTCAGAGATAGCTAGCAGTGTATTCCCAGCTAGCCGGGTGAGGGGGCCGATAACCCCTCCAGTATTGTATATCCGCGGTTGTGACAACTGTTGCGGAATAAATACGTGTGCCTCAACCCCGGGTGTCCAAGAGTCCTCAACGGTATTACACTATACAACACAGCACACTACATACAGAATACTATACAACACAGCACACTACACACAATACATACAACACAGAACACTACATACACAATACTATACAACACAGTGCACTACACACAATACTATACAACACAGCAGATGACACACACAATACTATACAACACAGTACACTACACACACAATACTATACAAGACGGTACATTACACTCACAATACTATAAAAGACGGTACACTACACTCACAATACTATAAAAGACGGTACACTACACTCACAATACTATACAACACAGTACACTACACCCAATACTAAACAGCACAGCAGACTACACACACACTACTATACGACACAGTACACTAGATACACAATACTATACAGCACACTACGCACACAATACTATACAGCACAGCACACTACACACACAAATACTATACAACACAGTACACTACACACACACAATACTATACAACAGATCACACTACACACACAATACTATACAATACAGTACACTACACACACAATACCATACAACACAGCACACTACACACAAAATACTATACAACACAATACACTACACACACAATACTATAAAGCACACTACACACACAATACTATACAACACAGCACACTACACACAAAATACTATACAAGACTGTACATTACACACAATACTATACAGCACAGTACACTACGCACACAATACTATACAACACAGTACACTACACACAATACTATACAACACAGTACACTATGCACACAATACTATACAACACAGTACACTACACACACACTAATATACAACACAATACACTACACACACTACTATACAACACAACAACCTACACACACAATACTATACAACACAGTACACTATGCACACAAAACTATACAACACAGTCCACTACACACACAATACTATACAATACAGTACACTACACACAATACTATACAACACAGCACACTACATACACAATACTATACAACACAGCACACTACACACAATACATACAACACAGCACACTACACTCACAATACTATACAACACAGTGCACTACACACAATACTATACAACACAGTACACTACGCACACAATACTATACAACACAGTACACTACGCACACAATACTATACAACACAGTACACTACACTCACAATACTATACAACACAGTGCACTACACACAATACTATACAACACAGCACACTATACACAATACATACAACACAGCACACTACACTCACAATACTATACAACACAGTGCACTACACACAATACTATACAACACAGCACACTACATACACAATACTATACAACACAGCACACTACACACAATACATACAACACAGCACACTACACTCACAATACTATACAACACAGTGCACTACACACAATACTATACAACACAGTACACTACACACAATACTATACAACACAGTACACTACACACAATACTATACAAGACGGTACATTACACTCACAATACTATAAAAGACGGTACACTACACTCACAATACTATACAACACAGTACACTACACACAATACTATACAGCACAGCAGACTACACACACACTACTATACGACACAGTACACTAGATACACAATACTATACAGCACAGCACACTACACACACAAATACTATACAACACATCACACTACACACACAATACTAAACAATACAGTACACTACACACACAATACTATACAACAGCACACTACACACAAAATACTATACAACACAGCACACTACACACAATACTATACAACACAGCACACTACACACACAATACTAAACAATACAGTACACTACACACAATACTATACAACAGCACACTACACACAATACTATACAACACAGCACACTACACACAATACTATACAATACAGTACACTACACACAATACTATACAACACAGCACAATACACACAAAATTCTATACAACACAATACACTACACACCCAATACTATACAGCACACTACACACACAATACTATACAATACAGTACACGACACACAATACTATACAGCACAGCAGACTACACACACAATACTATACACTACAGTACACTACACTCACAATACTATACAACACAGTACACTACACACAATACTATACAACATAGTGCACTACACACACAATACTATACAACAGCAGACTACACACACAAAGACTATACAACATAGTACACTACACACACAATACTATACAGCACAGTACACTACACACACAATACTATACAGCACAGTACACTACACACAATACTATACAGCACAGCAGACTACACACACAATACTATACAGCACAGTACACTATACACACAATACTATACAGCACAGTACACTACACACACAATACTATACAGCACAGTACACTACACACACAATACTATACAGCACAGCAGACTACACACACAATACTATACAGCACAGTACACTACACACACAATACTATACAGCACAGTACACTACACACAAAATACTATACAGCACAATACACTACACACACAATATTATACAGCACACTACACACACAATACTATACAACACAGCACACTACACACAAAATACTATACAACACAGTGCACTACACACATAATACTATACAGCACAATACACTACATACAAAATACTATACAACACAGCACACTACACACGCAATAATATACAACAGTACACTACACACACAATACTATACAACTTAGCAGACTACACACACAATACTATACAACACAGCACACTACACACACAATACTATACAGCACAGCAGACTACACACACAATACTATACAGCACACTACACACACAATACTATACAGCACACTACACACACAATACTATACAACATAGTCCACTACACACACAATACTATACCACACAGCACACTACACACACAATAATATACAACATAGTACACTACACACACAATACTATACCACACAGTACACTACATACACAATACTATACAACACAGTACACTACATACACAATACTATACAACACAGCAGACTACACACACAATACTATAACAACACAGCACACACACACAATACTATGCAACACAGTACACACACACACAATACTATGCAACACAGTACACTACGCACAATACTCTACAACACAGCAAACTACACACAATAATATACAACAGTACAGTACACTCACAATACTATACGACACAGTACACTACACAATACTATACAGCACAGCAGACTACACACACAATACTATACAACACAGTACACTACACACACAATACTATACAACACAGCACACTACACACACAATACTATACAATACAGTACACTACACACAATACTATACAAGACAGCACACTACAAACAATACTATACAACACAGTACACTACACACACAATACTATACAAGACAGTACACTACACTCACAATACTATACAACACAGTACACTACACACAATACTAAACAACATAGTAAACTACACACACAATACTATACAATACAGTACACGACACACAATACTATACAACACAGCACACTACACACACAATACTATACAGCACAGCTGACTACACACACAATACTATACAATACAGTATACTACTCACAATACTATACAACACAGTACACTACACACAATACTATACAACACAGTGCACTACACACACAATACTATACAGCACACTACACACAGCATACTATACAACACAGTACACTACACACACAATATTATAGAAGACAGTACACTACAATCATAATACTATACAACACAGTACACTACACACACAATACTATACAATACAGTACACTATGCTCACAATACCATACAACACAGTACACTACACACAATACTATACAACACAGTACACTACACACAATATTATACAACACAGCACACTACACACACAATACTATACAACACAGCACACTACACACACAATTCTATACAACGGTAAACTTCACACACACTACTATACAACACAGTGCACTACACATACAATACTATACAACACAGTACACTACACACACAACCTGTTACACAACACACCACTACATAACACACTACACACGATACTACACATTACACTATCTGCCACACAACACACTACCCAAAAACACGACACTACGCACAGTACTACACACAATACTACACACAACACCACACGATTACACAACACACTCCAGGCCACGGTAACACACACCACACAACACATTAGAACATCACTGCACTAAAACACTCCACAACACGCACTAAACTGTGGTGCCATGACCGCGGAGCAACTCCGCAAACTTCGCGATCCCCTCCCGGCCCCCACACTAAACACACACCCGCACGCAGCACACCCACGTCGTGTCCTGACGGGGGTTGCCTGGCACATCGGGGTTTAATACGAAGGGCCCCTAGAGGGAGAGTCCCACAGTTTCCCGGTACCAGGAGATTGGCCGACCCTCACAGGACAGGTTACATTGTGGTGCCCCTAAATTGGCTTAAAGTTGTATGGGCGTAGAAGGAAAAGGTTCACTGGGCCAACCGCAATAAGTTACTCACGACATTGGGAGAGGCGGAGGGTGAAATATTAGGCAAGAAGGGGAGACCAGTAGGTTATAATTAATGAGCACAGGAGAACAATGGGTGAGCAGAGCCGCAGCACACTGTGGCACTCCATGTAGACGTGCAGGTAAGCGCGTGATTGGCTGTGCGGTACAATGCCACCCTGGATCCTTTGAAGTGAGGGGATTAGGCCACGGTAGAAAGGAGGAAACAAGAGCACGAGGGCGCAGGTAAGCACACGATTGGCTGCGCGGTATGACATCACCCTGGGCCTTTGAAGTTTAGAGAATAAAAAGGGGGGCCCCGGACGATTTTGGGTCAGTTGTCTCCAACTTCCGGGCCGACAAGACCCACTCCCTGCCGTCCTGCCTCCTCGAGCCGCTCGCAGTATCCGTGTGATGCCAGCGAGTGCTGCTACGATGCAGTGATAGGTGAAGTTTTTGCTCGTCCTTCTCCCTCCGACTCTCACAGCGTCCGTGCGACGCCGTGAGTCCAACTTCGAGGAACGTGGTAGAACGCTTGAGTGACTGGGTTCATAGGCAGAGTCAGGCTAAGCCCTTCTTGCGAAATATTCCCTCCAGGTAGTGTGTATTTGCGCCATTAATAAACTTTAGTTTAGAGGCTTGGTGCAGTGTGATTTCTGTGTGTGTGGGTAGAACCTTGGCGTGATGTCTGTGATTTGTGTGTTGCGACTGCGCGGGGAGACAGCGTGCGCGAGAGTGAGCGCAGGGCTGCAGCCTCGGTGTGGTGGTGGTAATTTAATCATGTGGGTGAGCCGTGCGTGTATTAAAACATACACGGCCGTTGACGCTCGCATGTGCTTACGCGCGTGTGTGTGAAAAAACGCGCGCCTGCAGCGTGCTGTGTGAGTAATTTTGGCGGGGTGCGATAAACCCGCGCCCGCACGCGTTTACACAGCGTGTTTACACGGCAACAATAGCGAGGCCCTTTAACGCTAGTCTTGGTGTGTCACGGATTAGAGCTTAACCACCCAAGGGGTACGCGTGCATATTCATACTGCCGCCGTTTCTTTTGATTAGCGCCAGCCTTTGTGTAAAACATGCGCCTGCAGGGGCGCGTGCGTGCACGCCACCGCGTTCGTTTGTGTGGTGGTGTATGTGTGCCACTAAGAGGTGGTGCCTTACCATCAACCCCACCAAAACTAAGCACCTGCCTGGTTATTTTGTACCATCGGGCAACCCACCCCCACAACTCCCAATCGGTGATGGGGCAGTTGTGGAGAGAGTGGGGAGTTTCCCATACCTGGGCAGTGTGCTCATGACCGGCTCCGGTTTGACAGCAGAGGTCTCGCTCAGAATCAGTTGAGCGGAATTATCTTTTTATCGGTTGCATAATGGTGTGTGGAAGCTACCTGGTCTGTCGCTCCACACGAAGCTTCAAGTTTTCTCGGCCACGGTCAATCCATACCTTCTCTATGCTTGCGAAACGTGGACCTCCCTAATGGAGCATCTTCACTGATTGGAAACATTTAGGCTGGCCTGCCTACGATCCATCCTGGGTTTAACCAGGCTGGATTGTGTGAGGAGCTCACAAATCCTTGAAAGATCTGGGCAAAGTCCCATCGGTGAGCTCCTCCGGCAGGCAAGAAGGCTGCGTTGGCTGGGTCATGTAGCCCACATGCCCAGTCACCGCATGCCTAAACAGCTTTTGCTCGGCCGGATAGAGGGGGCTAAATGGGCGCGGCACGGTCTAGAGAAGAGAGTTGGAGTGACGTGGTACAGGAGGATGTGGAGCTGAGTTGGCTTGCCGATGACTGGTACCAGCGGTGTCAAGATCGGCCTCTGGAGGAGGCTCGTGAAAGACGCTGCTGGGCAGTTAGAGGCAGTCGCCCTCCAACAACAACGGAGGGCAGAGGAGCGACGCTCACAACAACGAGCAGAGTGCCGGGTGGCTAAAGCGCAGCAAGTTGGCACAGTAGGGGGCACAGGTGGTGCATCAGCCAGTCATCTCAGTCAGTCGACCCGTGGCACCTAGGTCTGCCCTGTGATCTGCCAGCGGGCGTTCGACACTTCACGTGGCCTCAAGGTGCACATAGCCTGGCATAAGCGTCGTGGTGACGTCACCGCCACTTAGTGGCGAATGGCGGTTGTTGTGGGCATGTGCGAGATAATCCGGGGCGGTGGTGAGCCAGCCAGTTAGCTATGTCCCTCAGAGAGGGCGCTGGCGCGGGGGGGCCAATCACCCGATCGGCGGGGGCCCGACGAGATGCGGCCGACGAGGAGGAGGGGGGAGTGGAGGGAGTAGACCTCGCGCCCCGCCCGCTCACGGGGAGCGGGGAGCCGGACGTCGGCCACCACAAAACTCCACCCGCACAACACTGGCCGATCAATGGGTGGTCTCGGGTCACAACCGCGCATGAGGTCAGATGGGGAATATCCTGTGGAAGCATGTAGTACAAGCCTCTAGGTCAACATAACAGCAGCGATGTGGAGGTCCAACTCAGTATTTTTCGCATTCACCAGATGGCACATGTTCGCAATGGTTCGAATCAAGACGCTCCGCCATCTCAACGTCTGAGGGTGGAATGGGGGATTTCGGACTTTCTTAGTCCGCATAATATCGCAGACATCTTTATGTAGTTTTTTAAAATATACTTTGTTTTTATTGAACCAGAAACCGCGATCATGACAGTGGGTCCCTCCCTCTCCTTCCCCCACTTTTTACTCTCATATTTTTTGCGACCCTCACTTCACTCGCATCTTAGCAACTTGTTTTTTCACTTCTCGTTAACCCTGGAGATGTACTCTGTCTTTTCCTTATTTTCCCATCCCTCCCTTCTCTCACCCATCTCCATCTCTCTCCCCCCCAACTTCACCCCCCCCCCCCCCGCATGGCAGTGCCCGTTCCCCTGTTCCCAACAACCACTGACTTCTTGCCCCTCCCCTGCGCTCCACCACCACGGTCTTCTCTGGCGAATCCTCCTCCTCCACTGCAGTGCGATTCCCCCCGCGAGGAACACGGTGCGCCGCCCTGGGAAGGTGGAATGGAGATGATCCGTGGGGCGATGGCGCCGGTCCTTCATCCCCTGGAGGACCCACCGGCCCCCCTACCCGGAGGTGGCCAATGGTGCCTCTGTCGCAGGGGGCCCCCTTCTCAGCCCGTGAGACGGTGACACTTTTTGACAACAGAACGATCCGTGTGTGCAAGGGGAAGGTTAGGAAATGCATTCCAATGGCTGATTGCCTGGCGGAGCTGAGGGGTGGCGGAGGTCGCTTCCCCCCTCCCCCCCCCCCCCTTAATGGGAGCCTCATACCTCCCCACCATGTCCCAGAATGCCCAGTCCCTCCTAATATGCTCCCCTTAACGCCACCTTGGCTTCTTGGCAGAGCGTGCCAAATATATAGACTCTTATTCCTTCTCTCTCCCCTTAACCCATCACACTTGTCCGTGGAAGGATAGGTCCGCTTGCTAAATGGGACGCAAGTCCTGTCCCCTGCCGTCGTCGGATCCGAACTCGAAGTTGAGCGCGGTTATGTGTCCCCGCCCTTGTCTCTCATTTGTCGTCTCCTCCCCCTCATTCCCTCCCTTTCCCCCATGCCCTCTTACCTCTCTCCCTTTTCCCTTCTCTTTTCTTTTCTCCTCGGATTGTTAAAAGGGGATTGCGGGTAGTTATTTTGGACTGTTAAACTAATATGTTGTAGTTTTTTGTTCTTGTTGCGGTTGATAATTAATAAATATGGTCCGGCCACACTATGGTCTCATGGCAAGTCCATTATTGACTCTGTTTGGGCTCAGGTTTGGGCCTGGTGGTCTCTTTTTTGCTTTGTTCCCCCCTAATTGTGTTTAGTGGGATGCCTTTCCTCTGTTTTCCCCTTACTTGGCGTCTTCTGAATCCCATTCGGTAGAGCACGGATACTTCCCTTGGCCCGGGTCCGCTCCTTGTGGTAATGCCTACTGTTATAGACCTGATCCCCAGCTTCCCAACCTCTGACAGCTGTGACAAGCCGTTCGGCGGTTGTTAAACCCAACGTAATTTCCCTAAATGTGAAGCCCAGACGGGGTTTGTCAAAAACAGAGATTCCGCAGAAAATGTCAGGACTTTGGTCAATGTGGTCGAGATAGCCACGAGGGACAACCTTGCTGCTTAGGCCCTCACCCTGAATGGGGAAAAGGCGTTTTACAAGGTTGATTGACAAATTAGGATTTCTCCTCCCATTCATCGACATGTATGCTGACTCTACGGCCTCAGTCGTTACAAACAGCTTGGTATCCCCCAAGTTTGCGCTAAGCAGAGGTAGAAGGCAGGGTTGCCCTCTCTTACCTATGCTTGTTACCCTAGCCATGGATATATTTGCTGAGAGCATTAGAAGAAGCCAACATATCTCGGGAGTATGTTGTGGCATGGTATAAAACTAAATTAATCTTCATGCCGATGTCCTTTATCACGTTCACAAAACCGGAAGTCTCAATCCCAGATATTTTGGCCCTGGTGAGGGAATATGGGGGAGCTTCGGGTTATAAATTAAATGTAGCTAAGTCAGAGTTAATGCCCCTATCACCCGTCTCCCCCAAACCTGCAGAGAGCTTGTTGTCCTTTAAGTGGTCTCCACCACATATAAAATATCACGGTGTTATGATCCCTTCCTCACTGGCATCGCTTTTCAGGAAAGATGTCCCCCTGACCCGCCTACTTCAGGAGATCGGGGTCTCCTCCACGGCATGGGCAGATGTCCCCATCTCCCTCTACAACAGGGCACACCTGATCAAGATACTGATTCTCCCCAAAGTGCTAAATAATTTTAGGATGGTCCCTTTCCGTATCCCGGGGCCCTTCTTCAAGGTACTCCACTCCCAAATGTTTTAGTTCATTTGGAATCATAAACTCACGCGCATTGACTTCCCCTATCTTACTCTACTGGTCAGGGGAGGTTGGCTGAGCTCTCCCAAATCTATTGAAATACCTTAGGGCGGTAAGCTTGCAGAACATGAAATGTTGGTTAGATCCTACGAAAGTTGGGATTGCTAAATGCTGGGAAGGAGAGTCAGCAAAGCCGTGCTCCCTTATTTGGTTTGCCCTGGCCTCAGCCAGAGATAGACCCCGAGGGATAACCAGCATGGACGGTCTCCTCAACGCTGGGGATTTGCAGGAAAAGTCGTACCCCCTTTCCGGCCCCTCTCCACAGAAGCTCGTTGCTCTGAGGTAATCCGACTTTGAAAGTGGGGTGGGGGGAGATAATGCATGCCAGCTGGAGAGAGTCTGGCCTGGAAATTTTGGGGGATCTTCTGTCTAAGGAAGTCGGGGTGCTGTCCTTTAGTCAGGTGCAGGCTTAGAATAATATCCCCTGCTCCCATTGCTTTACATACTTACAAATCAGAGGTGGCATTGTGAAAGCCCCTGGTAAGAACCTGAGTGAATTATTCTACCCAATAATAGAATGGTTCGTCATACCAAAGGCCAAATATAGACGAGCAGAGGCATATCGCCTGCTAGACGGTGAAGGTGTCTGCACCAGACTGGTCACTTGGACACTTTAGAACAGGTGTTTGTCCTACGAGGTCCCCCTGCAGAAATGGACAATTCTGGCGGGCCCCTCAATCTGGCCCAAGATCGTTGCTACTGAAGCTAATTCAGTTTAAATTAATGCACGGCACCTACATGGCCAATGAGAGAAGAGCAAAATTCATGAAGGTCTCCCTAAATTATGCCAGATTCTCCCTGGGTATGGTCCAGTCTTAATTACGGCCATGAAAGTCATATTGTCCAATTGTAAAGATCATAAACTGCCCCACCTGGAAACAGTGGCACAATACTCTTCCAGCCCAAGCAGGGATTGAGAACTTAAGTCACAATTTTAAAGGGAGGGACTAAGTTTGAGACCAGAGTTTAAAATGAGGTACGTGGGTGAGGAGATGGGGATGGGTGTAAGGGGGGCCAGAGGGGGGGGGGGGTATTGCGACCCTCAGCCGTCAATGGGTGGGAGCAGAGCATTGCTTGGTGGGAGGTTAGTGCTTAAGCTCATATGCCACGTGTATATTATGTTTTTTTGTAGGGCTGGTCCCCACTTGAGTGGGGCAGCAAGTCAAATTTCCCCCTTAAGGCCCTGCCATGCCAGAATCGGGTTGCTGTTTGCAGAGTTTCTGTTACCCTCCATTTGCGATCAGTATATTGTACCGGGCTCGCATTGTTATGTAAAAAAATGGAGCGATCTGGGGCCAGCTCACTTCATGCAGTTTTAACGATAAATTTCGAGCTTGGTCCATTAATAAATGCTCTGGAGGACCCTTATCTAGTATATAGCAATGTCATCGGCCAGTAGGTCCAGTATTCAACCACAACAAGTAAAAATGTATTTCCCCTAAGCGTTTTGAGGAATGGCCTTACAATGTCCAGCACTTTCAATTTGTTGACCCTAGATACCATGATGGACTGCAATGGCGCCTGGGGTGTGTGAAGTGGTGGCTTCCTGCGTGTGCACTCCTGGCGGTAATATGACCCACCAATCTACATCGGATGTCATGCCAGGCCAAAAATATCAAGCCTGGAGGGTGGACAGGGTCTTCCGACCTGGAATGCATGGATGTCCATGACCAGCAGCGGTGTCAGAACTACTAGTCAATAACACTGGGGGGGGGGGGGGGGGGGGCGCATCCCAGGGCATGGGGAGACTCTTCCACTGCACATAGTCGAGACATTGTGGTGCTAACCCATGACTTCCCAGGTTGATCGAGTCACGTAGTGGTCCTCGGGACGTATCCTCATTCTGCATTCCCTGCCAGTTGGTGAGGGTCAACCCCAGATCTTTGGGCATGCTCAAAGGGCAATTAAATGAAGCAACCACCGCATCCTCCTCATTCTTAAATCCAAAACACCTCTGCACGTATCATATTCAACCTTCCCTACTATTCTCATACCGACATTCTCGCTTAACTGCATTGGCTCCCTGTTTACTACCATGGCCTGTTCAAATCCTTTCATGGTCTTGCCTCACCATATTTAGCCACTCTTGCATCTATGTCCCTTCTCGCCCTATACGTTATGAATATTTGCTGTCTCTCTCTGTGCATCCTCCTCCTTGTGCTTAATCCAAACTTCCGCTGTTTCTCTCTTGTCACCCCCTTCACTGGAACAAACATCCCCCCTACTCACTTTTTTCCATAGCTCACCCCACGACCCCTTAATCTCCCCCTAATAACCATTACCGTTCCTGCTCCCTCTTCATAATCTCATTACATAGCTACCACTCATTCCCCATTCATTAAATCCATGCATCATCATTTGCTTGATCAATTTATATTTTACCTAATTAATGCATCAAAGATTTGCCCATTACTTCTTCTCATCCATTTTATTCACCTCATCTCACCCATTACATTAATATGTAACATTCTTAATTCTGTATAAAGTGCCTTGGTCAAGACGCTATATAAATTGCGTGAAGATAAGATACATGGCTTGTGCGACCCCTGTAAAGTACGGCGTTTCAAACTCAAATTTAGCAATCGGATATCACACTGTTTCCAGCCATTAGTATGCATATACAGGCAGACCTTGCTTAGTACGACCCTGTAGTTATAGCACTCATTGCCCTGGAGAAAATGTTTACTTAAAACAAATAAAAATACGAAACTTTTGAGTGAGAACACGCAGCAGAGAACACGCCCCCATCATTTGCTCAGCCAATGAGAGCGACGCACTCTCAGCCAACCAGATCCCGCCCCGTGTTTCAATTAACACGGTTTGTGGTCATAATTACATAAAACAATATATATTTCTTGAGCCAGGTGAGAACTCACGAGATCAGGATGGAGTCTCAGGCTCCAGCTAAAATAAACTTCACCACAGAAATCTAGACTCAGGGTATCACTAAGATTACGGAGGCCCTGCAGCTCTTCTCTGAGAATGACGCGGATTGGTGAGCGCTGTAGCAGCTCCTCCAATGTCGTCTCCCACCGCTGCCTGGTACGATGAGTTCAGTATAATGCACTCGTGACTACAGTACATAATAATTAATGTAATAAATTATATATTTTTGTCAAATAGTATTTACCATTTGGATTGTTCGCTCTATTACCGATACCCCAATGAAGCCTTCACATATTGCTCAAACGTAGAAATAACGCTGTTGGGACCAGGCTATCATCAACGGCCGCCCAAATTTGCCAGAACAGGTGGTGCAGAACAGTTATCTTTATTTTTCAATTCTACCCACTGATTCACACCTTTGGCACCCACACGTTGTATGAGTCTCACTCTTGAGTTTCCACCCTTGCCCGTCTGTTGTAACATCCTCCCTTGGCTACCACTCTCTATTGTACCTTTATCAACTATTTTTTTTTGTTCAGCTAACACTCTTTTGCCATGTCTGACTTCACAATTATAGCTCTGGCATTTCAGTATCTATGTCCGGTTTGGTAACAGGGTTTACTTTAAATTGGTTCCCCTGAATTTAGGTATCGCTCAGCCATCTCCCGTACACTGGGTTTCTGTCTTTCAAAAATGCATGCATGTCTCGTGTACATATGTAGTGCCACGGCCGCAGAGCAACTCCGCAAGCGCCGCGACTCCCCCCTGCCTCCCACTGCCTCCCACCCTAAACATACGTAGCACACACACGTAGTGTCCCAGCGGGGGATCGCCTGGCACAATGGGTTTTCATCCGAAGGGCCCCTAGGCGGAAAGTCCCGCGGTTGCCAGGAGATTGGCCGACCCTCCCAGGACAAATCACATTGCGGCGCCCCTAAATTGGCTTAAAATTGTATGGGCGCACAAAGGTTCACCGGGCTAGCCGCAATAAGTCACGTACGACATCGGAAAGGGCCAGAGAGATCGAAAAGATGGGCGGGGCGAGAGGCGGAGCCAGCTACAGCCCAGGCTGATATAACGGGAGCCCCGTGTGGGGCTCGGGGTTCTTGACTGTTGGTGAGGGAAGATCCATGTCGGGTTGAAGAAGCCTTGAGCCACGCGGTCCGGGACCCAGCTCGTGGTCCAGACCAGGATAGCGGGGCCATGTCTAGTTCTGCCGTAGCATGGTTAGATGGGCGTTCAATACCCGAATGTAGGTTACGTTATGTTGTGATGAGTTGATGTAATAAATAGTGTTGCTCCCAAGACAACGTCTAGGACTCGTTGAACTCACTACAACTGGTGTGAGAAGTGGCCAAATTGCTAAGCTGTAGCTAGCGTCATGTCTACATGTCGCAGAGTTCGTGTACGGGCGTCGGACGACGAAGATGACGAGGAGCTGATTCCGCCCACAGCCGTTGAGGAAGGAGCAGAGGCACTGCCAGCAGAGCAGAGCGTAGTTGGGGCGTGCGGCGCCTCGCCTTTGGTGGAGGCGCTCGTCAGGGACGCGCACAGTCGTCTTGCTGACCTCCTTCAAGCAGCGTCCTCGATTCTCGCCGAGATGCATTCCCTGTCCTCAATGGCAAAGGAGGGAGTGGCAGAGTTGTCCGGACGGGGCGACTAGGCCGCCATTTCACTGAAGGCGGAAACGCCATCGACGATGCCTGCGCTCGCGGCCGCCATTTTGCCGCTGGTGCGGAGCGCTGAGCCCGCCAAGCTTGAAGCGGGGACGTCCTCGTCGATTGACGTCCAGTCGCTCCTCCGTCGACTGCCCTTCATTAAATAATGTGTTGCCGCCAGCGGCGACTGGGTGGCGTTTAAGCGGCAATTTCTCATCAATGCCGACTTGGCGGGATGGACGGAGGCGGACGCGCTGAAAGCGCTGCCCGCTGCCCTCGACGATGACGCCTTGGCGGCGTTCCTCGCCATCCCGCCGCCTGAGAGGTCCACCCTCACGCTGGCGTTTGGCCAGATGGCCGCTGTTTTAGAGCCTCCGCTGAACACCCGCCAGAAGTTCGCCATATAACGCAAAAGGAATGGTGAGTCGGCTTCGTGCTTACTTGGGACTGATTTCCTCGGCAAAATGCCCCTGAAGATTTGTATCGACCAGGGCTATTTGGAATTGCCGTCGGGACGGCGTATGGCATTTCTCCCGTCTCCGACCCGCATGTGCTCTGCTGTCACGGTGCAAGCGCTTGCATGCTGAATGGTGCGGATTCCGCCCGGCGCACATATGTTGGTGCCCATTCGATTTCATAAACTGCTTGATGTGCGTGCTGAGGGGGATGGTATTGTGTTGGGTCCCTCAAATAAGCTTAGTCGGGGGATGTCACTCGTAGCGGCTCAGACGCTGGTGTCCCGGGACCAGGAACCTTTCATACAAGTCCTTAATGCTGGGTCGGACACAACGGTCATTCAGGAGGGTTCCGTGATTCCGCATGCGTCTCCGGCGTGTCCGGAGAAGGATGTCGTGGGAAATGTCGGGGTCGGCATTCGGGCTCACGGACCTTGGGACGTGGATGAGGGCGGGATAGATGGACTGTGCTCTGAATGCGGCGATTTATCCGCGGGACAAATAGGGAAGCTGAGGGAGCCCGAGCGAGTATTTCGTCTACTCTTCCACGCCGATGACACGTTTTGGAAGTATTGGGCATACTCACACTTTACCCCATCGCACGCGATCTGCCGATTGACTAACTGTACGTACCTATGTTGAACTTCTTTTGCACTGTACATAGCGAACCTTGCTAAACAGATGTGGGGGAAGGACAATAAACTAAACACAGAAATCAGTTCTAAAGAAAAAAGTTCAATCTAGATGATTTAAAAGTGCATAGCTCCAGTGGCTTTCTAATTTCGGAAGGAAGAACATTCCAGACGACCACAGAATCTGAACGCATGCGATACAGTGACCATCTTTGTTCGACGGCTAGCCAAAAGCTGCTGCTGCACGAATGACCGGAGTTCACGTGATGGTTTACGTTCCTTGAAGAGATCAGCACAAGGTATTGTGGCTCATTTGTGGCAAGCACTTTGTGTGCTCTCCTATCAATGTTACGTGTAATGCACAGGGCTGCATGAAGGTCACGGTTGTGAGCAGAAAAACACACGCGTTCTAGAAGCATTATGCATCATATAGGTTTGCACTGAACGAGTCACTTTAGCTAGCAGAGAGAGGGTCCTTGCTATAAAGAAAAAGCTGGTAGTTCCACCAGCATTGGTTCAAGCAAGCCGAATTGCAGATGAGGCATTGAATGACGAACCTGGTCTCGAGTTTGCGTTGAACCGATGCTGCTGAAAAGATGCACTCCCGGAGGGCCCGTGTGGCTGATGGGATGTGTCAACTAATACTGATATTTTTTTTTTTTTACGTGAAGGGACAGAGACATGAATGAAGCATACGGTCTGCTTAATTTATTTTCTCGGGTAGTCTGTGTGTATCGGGAAAGCAATTCCACACAAAAAAAATCCTGGCCACAAAGTAACTCATTATTAAGGTCGCACGACAGACAGCTTCACCCAACACTCTCTCGCCCCCGACATTCGCTGTTTCACTTTTGACGTCAGTCCTCTTTGACTCGAGCGTCACTAATGTTATTTATATATAAGAGATTGGAGCTGTCAATCAGCAGGCGCCACTACATTTTGCCGTCCTTTGATTTCAGCTCGTGTTTAACAGTCCCACGCTTTGACACAAAAGGACAGAGGGGGCTGGAACGACCTCCTGTACATTTGATGATAAATATTTCCGAACATTTCTCCACCAATGTTAAGATTATGTCTCTGTTATTAAACCACGGTTCCGCCCGTGTCAAAATGTGCCATCCAGGCTGAACCCAGTTTGTTGATTTCATTAAAAAATAGTTGAAGTGATTAACTGCTCAAATTTATGACGGGCGTCCTATGCGAATTGACAAAACAGTTCACCAGACAATACACCTCGCTCCCATGTCTGTTCCTCCATCTGCCAGATGTTTATAAGAAAAAGAGCCTTTCTTGTTCGATAGATATAGGTCAAATCAGGCAGTCAAGCCAAGTCGATTTATTTTTGTTTAACACGTGGCGCCCTTCTGGCACAAATCCACCACCCAAAGCGACCATAATACTGTAATGGATAACACAAAATAACCACTACCTAATAACACTGGTCAACAACAAAAAAACATTTTTTTCTGGCCTGGACTTTTGCAGCTGTTTTAGACTAATTTCAGGGTGCTGATTCCAAATCTGATCTCAGATTTGCTCTATCACATCTCATTTTTATGCTATCGGCATACCCCATTTTCATTGATTTTAACCAAAATGAACTCTGTCACTTATGATTGCAAATTGTTGCGAGTCAGTGACTGCTTTAGTGTTAAAATATGGTACTGTATTTTTAGGATAGTGTGTTTATAATATCATTTTATGTAGATATCCACATTTATTTAATATTTTTCTTCTGCAGTTTTTATTGAAAATGCAATATTTGATATCTCAAAAACCAGATATGGAATCAGCACCCCAAAATTACCTTAAAACCGTTGGAATACCTTATGCCAGAAAAAGTGTGTTGACCAGTGTAATTATTGTGTTAATATTAAGTAATGTGATGCGTTTTCAAATTCAACATTTCCCTGACCACCCAACCTGTACCAAACCCACAGCTTAATTAACGCAGAAAAACATTCTAAATGGTGCGAAATGGTGGCTCAGGCCTATGCTTTATAACATGGGTAATTACCGCATACAATGAGAATGAGTATGATTTTAGCAATGCGTATTAACTGCAGACACGGTGACAGAGCGCGCACGCCACAGCTACACACCGTACAGACTACAGTCACAGCGTATAGACGATACAGTGACAGCATGTTGACTACACAATGACAGCGTGAAGACTATACAGTGACATTGTGTAAACTACATAGTGACATCGTGTAGACTACACAGACACATCGTGTAGACTACAGTGACACAGCGTGTACACTACACACTAACACATCGTGTAGACTACACAGTGACACAGCATGTAGACTACACAGTGACATTGTGTAGACTACACAATGATACAGCATGTAGACTACACAATTACATTGTGTAGACTATATACATTACACATGTTACACATAATAGTCTTGCATTTATTATTTAATTTAATTACACATCCATCACAGATAGAATTTTTTTAAACCAGCCAACCTGGTCTGGGTTTTAATGAAGGAAAGGTCAGCTGCGATTTTTAAACATGGTTTGTTAAACGACAACCATCAAACCGGTAACCGATTTGAAAACCGGTCATTAGTTACGAAAGTCCGGAACCGGTGTAGTGTCAGCAAAACGAATGCTCCGATCGCCTCGTGTGAACGTACAAGATGGCACGGCGGTAGGCGTAAGTCACCGCGTGGGACATCTGCGCAACTACCTACCCGTTGGCGTCATGGTGACAAGGAGATGTTAACTACGTCGCCTGGTATGCAGGAAGTCGTCACTTCGATCCCCACCCTGACGCCTGCTGTATATTTGGAGTTTGCATGCCTCTCTCTCCCAGTGGCCGCGTAGATTTTTCTCTGGGTCCTCTGGTGTTTCCCTCCACATTTAGAAACATGCGTTTAAAGTATTTGGCTGATAGAAATGTTCACATAAGCCACTTCGTTGAGTTATCGTTTGTGGCAAAATCACTTCTGATAAAGAGCTATATAGCTTGGTGGGCCTTACCTGGTAAACTAAAAAAAGTGTTATATTTTAGAAAATACTGTAGGTTTACTCTCCAACACACCGGTTAGTGCCGATCTAGAAACAAATTGACATGTCTGGTTTATGTGACAAACCATTGATGATTGGCTGTGTCGGGTGGTGGTGGCGGGTTTAATGACAAGATTTATATATGCATGATCTAACCCAAAAAAAAACTTATATTGTGGATATTGGTCGTGAAAACCCTACTACTATGTGTTAAACGTGACATGGTGTGTAAGGCCTGATGTCCACCCCACCGCCCTCGCTGGGCAGGTGGGGCGTGACGTCCGCCCCCTCCACTCCCTCCTCCACCGCGTCGATCGGCTCTCGCCGGGCCCCCGCCGACCGGGTGATCGCCCCCCCCCCCCCCACGTTGGCGCTCTCTGAGGGATATGGCTACAGCGCTGGCTCACTGCCACACGGGGTTACTCCGCAAACGCCCACGTACACCACCACTAATGCGAAGGTGGCTGCGCGAACGCACGCACCCCTGCTGGAGCTTATATTTTAATATGCGCACATACCATGACTCCCGCTATAGCGGCGGCGTGAACGCGTGTGCTTCTGCGGGCAGTTATTTTAACGAGCGCTCGTGCTGCGGCTCTACGATCACTCTCCCGCGCACACCATCACTCACGCTGATGCGGCGCGCCGCGATACGACCACACCCCTGCCTGCAGTGCTCTATTCTCTGCACGCGCGCCCCCACTACTCACACTAATGCAACGCACCGCACTAAGCCTGACGCTGAACGGCTGCACAAAAGCGAGCGAACGTCTGTCCAGCCCCAAAACGTGGGGTGTGCAGCCATACTTTAGAGCCCGCCGAGTAGAAGGGGGGCTCCATACGGGGGCGGGCGCCCTGCTCTTGCCGCTGATGGGCGGCCTCCCCCTGTTGGTAGGCCCGGCCATGGGCCCCTTGCAAGGTCCCCATCAGGTGTACCACACGCTGGCTCCCCTTCCTCCGGTTGTGGCGGAGGAACGCCGAACAACAGGTCTGCTGGTAGGCGAGACTCACGACCATTAGGAATGGGGTCTGTCCCATAGCTAGTGGCGAGCGTGCAGGGGGTACACTGTGGCTACCGTGGTGCACCGTCGCAGCATTGCTGGGGTACTGTGGAGGTTAAAAACTCGCAGAAATAGCCGGCCCCCATCAGTGTTTACCAACGTGGCTGACCCTACAACCCCGTACCGTGTCGCCAACTCCAGGTGAGGAGTCAAGATTACCTCTCCCGATCGTCAGTAAGAGGGGCCGGTGGGGGGCGTTACTATCGGCAACAGCATCTCCACGAGGTGGCCAACGGTGACGGCCGACGCCAGGATAGAGGTCACGGGCTGGAAGTGGGGGCGACCCAGCTCCTGTCCAAAGAACAGAATCTGCTCCCCGCTGCCCTCCACGGTGGCGCATCGCTTGCGGGTGTGTACGTTGAGTCTCAACTTTTCCAGGAGGTCGGTACCTGCAATGCACTCGTGGCATAACACGCTCGACACATAGAACTCCTGGGCACACACCTGGTGTCCGAGACGGGCCTCACGAGTGACCCTCCCCAGCAGTCCCATCCCAGCTCCACTTGCAGTGTGCAGCGCGCGATCCGGGGCCTGTAGGTGGCCCACGTCAAGCCCGACCATGCTGCAGTGTGTTGTGCTCACGAGTGAGGCTACCGCCCCCATGTCCAGCAGAATCCGGATACGCTGCCTGTTCACCTGCCCTTCCACCAGTGACGTGGCCCCCGTGATTCCTGCCACCAGCTCCCATAGCGAGTCGCCCAAAGTCACCGCGTTCTTGGGTGTTGTTGCCGGCATCTGCGTGGGGGTCACTCGCTCGCCATTAACATTACAGTTTATTTGTGTTGGGACCATGTTAATTGTACACCTCGGTGATCCCCTCTCTAGGGAGGCCTTGGTGTTTTAACCCTGGTGCTTTTCTAGCGCGGGCGATCTGGGGACAGTCTCTCACGAGATGCCCCCGTTGGTCGCATATATAGCACGCCCGGGGAAGGGTGGTGGCTCCATAGGAGGCCCCTTGCTCACTCCCCCTTCCCCTTCCCAGTGCGCATTTGTTCGAGCTCTGCCTCTAATTGAGACATCCACCCGGTTATCCCCCCTACCGTGGAGCGTAGTCCTCCCACCTCAGACTGGACCACTTCCACTGTGGACTGCAGCTTGTCGATATTTCCGTGTACTTGAGTCACCTGCTCGGCTATATCTCCTAGGCCAGTTTGTAAGCCTACCACCCATCCCGGGGTAGACTTACTGGGTCTCAGGGGCTCTCTTGGCCCCCTCCTCACCGTCCTGGGAAGCTCCTCCTCCTCCTCTTCCTCTGGAAGACGGCTTGCGATGGTGTGCTCCCATCCCAGCCCTCAGACATGCGCGCGCTCACGAGCAAATCTCTCCCACACGTGCGCGCTCTCGACAAGGGTGTTAAATAGGGGATACGGGCAGTTCGCATCTGGCTGCCACCACATCGTGCTAATCAGATACTGCTGAACTTTCTCACGCATTTAATGCTGCCTTTGCCTCTTCCTGGTAGCACGCACCGAAGCGTTGGCCGAGGGCGGTGCATTAACTCTCCCCAATGCGCTTGCGTGCTTGTGGGTAGCGCTTCCACAAAGTTGGCTGCCCGCCCATCCAAACGATTTCCATGACGGTATTCCCTGCCCGGTGAACACTTACCTTATTTTCGCTTGGGGTGGGGCGCCTCTCTCCCTTGGAGGTGTGGGGAGTCATACCACCTCTGACACCCTCGCTGGGCAGATGGGGCGTGACGTCCGCCCCTTCCACTCCCTCTTCCACTGCGTCGATTGGCTCCCGCCGGGCTCCCGCCGGGCCCCCGCCGACCAGGTGATCGGCCTCCCAGCGCTGGCGCTCTGAGGGACATGGCTACAGCGCTGGCTCACAACCACACGGGGTTACTCCATACACGCCCCCGTACACTATCACTAATGCGAAGGCGGCTGCACGGACGCACTTGCCCCTGCTGGCGCTTATATTTTAATATGCGCACGTACCACAACTAGCGCTATAGCGGCGGCGCGAACGCGCGCGCTTCTGCGGGTGGTTATTTTAACGAGCGCTTGTGCTGCGGCTCTACGATCACTCTCCCGCGCACACCATCACTCACGCCGATGCAGCGCGCCGTGATACGACCGCACCCCCGCCTGCAGCGCTCTCCTCTCCGCACGCGTGCCCCCGCTACTTACAATAATGCAGCGCACCGCACTAAGCCTGACACTGAACGGCTGCGCGAACGTCTGCAGGTAGTTATAGGCTCATACGCTTGCACACAAAGGCTGCCGCTAAAGCGGCTGCACAAATATGTGCACGCCTCCCGGTGGTTAAACCCTAATCCGCTCACGCACAAAAACTACCGCTAAAGCGGCTGCACGAACACACGCGCGTCGGTGGGCGGTTGTATCCCACACCGCGTCCACACAATGACTAATGCTACAGCAGCGGCGTGAACACGCACGTACGAGCGCGCGTGCTGTGGCTCTGCCCTCGCTGCTCGTCCGCCCACGCAGCTGCTCCACACACACACACAAATCACACTGCACCGATAATCTGTGCTAACGTTTATTCACGGCGAAATTACACACTACTTTGCGAGAAGAGCCTATCCTAACTCTGCCTACGTACCTAGTCACTCACACGTCCTATCACGTACCTCGAAGCTGTACTCACAGCGTCGCACGGACGCTGTGAGAGTCGGAGGGAGAAGGACGAGCCAAAGAGAGAGCCAAAATTGTCCCGGGCTACTCTTTTTATTCCCTTAACTTTAAAGGCCCGGGGTGCCATTGTACCGCGCGGCCCATCGTGCGCTTATCTGTGGTTACCGTCCCCCTGTTACCGCGTCCTTCCTCTAGTCCATCCATTGTCCCTCGTTGCCCATTGTCTGGAAGGGCGCTTGCGCTTTTCTTGCTTAATATTCCGCCCTCCATCCTCCCCCCAATGTTGTGAGTAACTCATTGCGGTTGGCCCAGTGAACCTTTTCTTTCTGTGCCCATACAATTTTAAACCAATTTTAGGGGCATCACAATGTAACCTCCTGGCCCTGGGAAACCGTGGGACTTTCCCTCTAGGGGCCCTTCAGATTAAAACCCGATGTGCCAGGCAATCCCCCGCCAGGACACTACATGGGTGCATGTGCTGCGTGTGCTCAGGGTGGGGGGTAGTGGAAAATCGCGGCACTTGCGGAGTTGCTCCACGGTCGTGGCACCACAGGTGCTCGCCCTTTCTTGTGGTTTCAGGAAAGGGCGGTCCTGCACAGATGCTATATTTCTGTCCATCTGCTAGAGCAGGGGTGTAGGGAATTCCAACAAGACCTACATCTCTGCTTTATTGACCTGCTTAAGACCTATGATACCATCAGTAGGCCTGGGCTCTGGGTTGTTCTTCATGCTTTCGGAGTCCCTGAATCTCTGCTCACGATCATTAAGGACCTTCATAATGGTGAGTGGGCCATTCACCGTGGGGTGCGAAAGGGATGTCCTCTGGCTCCCACATTACTGAACATCTATTTTGCCCACGTAGTTCGTAAAGCCTTCGATTGCTGTACCGGAAGAATTTCCATATGGTACAGATACAATGGGAGGCTGATCGATGCCCGGGTGTGGTCAAGGGATGGCTCCCTATTGGTCAACCATGTTATGTATACAGATGATCTAGTAATTGCTGCTCACTCAGAGGAGGAATTGGAGGCGCTTCTGCTGAACCTGAAGCGTGCCACTAAAAGGTGAGGCCTTACCATCAACCCCACCAAAACTAAGCACCTGCCTGGGTATTTTGCACCATCGACACTCCATCCCCATACCTGGGCAGTGTGCTCATGAGCGGCTCTGGTGTGACAGCAGAGGTCTCACTCCGAATCAGTCGAGCGGCATTATCTTTTCATTGGTTGCGTAATGCTGTGTGGAAGCTACCTGGTCTGTATCTCCACACAAAGCTTCAGGTCTTCTCGGCCACAGTCATGCCCTCCCTTCTCTACGCTTGCGAAACGTGGACCCCCCTAATGGAATATCTTCGCCGGTTAGAAACATTTAGGCGAGCCTGCCTATTATCTATCCTGGGTTTAACCAGGCTGGATTGTGTGAGGAGCTCACAAATCCTTGAAAGATCTCGACAAAGTCCCATCGGTAAGCTCATCTGCCAGGGAAGGCAGCGTTGGCTGGGTCATGTAGCCCACATGCCCAGCCACCGCATGCCTAAACAGCTTTTGTTCGGCCGGATAGAGGGGGCTAAATGGGCATAGCACGGGCTGGAGAACAGATGGAGTGATGTGGTACAGGAGGATGTGGAGCTGAGTGGACTTTGCGATGATTGGTACCAGCAGTGTCAAGATCGGCCTCTGTGGAGGAGGCTTGTGAAGGATGCTATTGGACAGTTGGAGGCAGTCGCCCTCCAACAACAACGGAGGACAGAGGAGTGACGTTCACAACGAGCTGAGTGCCGGGTGGATAAAGAACAGCAAGTTGGCACAGTAGGGCACAGGTGGCGCATTGGGCAGTCATCTCAGTCAGTCAACCCGTGGCACCTGGGTCTGCCCCATGACCTCCTGCCAACGGGCGTTCGACACTTTACGTGGCCTCAACATGCACATAGCCTGGCACAAGCGCCGTGGTGACGTCACCGCCACTTAGTGGCGAATGGCGGTTGTTGTGCACTCATCATGACCCCATGCATTGCCCTGGAGGCACACTGAGACCAGGGTCATCACGACGAGGGGCTCCAGGGATGGTCCGGTGTGTCCTACCGCTGCTCTGGAGGGTATTTGGTTTCACAGTATCACTGTGTCGTCTACCCACTGTGTCACTGTGTCTTCTACAGGTTGGCTGGTTTAAAAAAGATATATCTGTGATGGATGTGTAATTAAATTAAATAATAAATGCAATAGAATATTATGTATAACATGTGTAATGTATATGGTCTACACAATGCAATTGTGTAGTCTACACGCTGCGTCACTGTGTAGTCTACCTACTGTGTCACTATGAAAACTAGGCCTCGGCAAGGTAAGGTAATTTACCCTTTTTACCGGGTAAAAGTGTAAAGGCAAAGGGTAAAGGTGTCGACATGCCAAGGGGTAAGGTAAAGGGTAGGGTAAAGGTAGCTCGGAAGAATTACCCGGTAGGGTAAAGGTAGCGCGAAGTATTACTCGGTAAATATGGTACCTTGTTTACCGCTAAAAGCTCCGTGGGGCAGTCCGTGGCCTCCATTTAACAAGTATATAAAAAAACACTGTTTTAAAAACACGCTTTAATGAAATGTACTAGTAATGGCAGAACTCCACGAATCCAGGAATGGCCCCGAAGCTTGCCATAACGTAAGGGACCGTGGCCAATTACAGCCAACGTCAGTTGAGCGTGGACAATTAGACCCAAGCCGAAACATAACATATACAAAATAATGTTTAAAAATATATATTTTTATGATAGAATATAGTGTTGTCATCAGTATGACATAAGTATACCAAGTTTGAAGTCGATACCACATTGGGAAGTGGGTTAAAATTTAGTTACAAGATTTGAGGACACGACAACAACAACAAAGTGAGTTAAAAGAAAGCGTGTAAAATTGGAATCATGGAGAGTATTCTATATGAATAAAGTGCTCTGCCTAGCATTTACCATTAAAAACCTTTTGCATGTGTAGTAGTACTCCAGTAATTACCCTGTAATCGGGTAATTTGTATGGGGTAAGGGTAAAATGTAGGGTAAAGGTAGGCTCGTTGCTTTCTATCTTTTACCTTTTACCTTACCTGCTAAAGGGTAAAAGGTAGGGTAGAGTGATTGTATTGTGGTAAGGTAAAGTTAGGCTTGTTTTTTAACATTTTAACTTTTACCTTACCTTGCCGAGGCCTAGTAGTTGCGTTCCTCAAGAACACCGCGGTTTGGAAAAATCACATAACAACCATTGAGTCAATGGGAATTAAGGGGTTAGGGCAGGGGTCGGCAACCTACGGCTCCGGAGCCGCATGCGGCTCTTTACGGGCTGCTTCTTGACGATATGTACGTATGTACAGTATGTACTCAGATGCATTGCGGCTCTTGAAATACTGAATTTTGTACCGAATTGGAAAGAAATGGCTCTTCTTGTTATTTTGGTTGCCGACCCCTGGGTTAGGGGGTAGCAGGTTTCTAAACCACCAACATGACTGACTTTTCACAATAATTAGTCAATGTTGTTATTTTGTACGTGTTCTTTTATAATTGCTGTGTTTTAGTTTGATATTATTCGTTAATTGAATAAAAACATGAAAATTAGTGAAAAATGCACGCTACGGTGTTAGTCACTTAGTAATAAAAACGTAGCCATGGAGGAGGGTGAAGAGAGAAAATTAAGAAGGGCGTGAAACGGCTTGCTTAGTAGTTTTTAATGATACAATCTTTTTTTTTTACCATTAGAAACAATTATGAGCTGTAAACAAACTTATGAACTTGTTTTAACACTTACCACAAGAAGATAAAATGGCTCCTTGAGACGATCATGGTAAAGCTCAGTCCGGGATAACACGTGAGATGCGTACGCAGGCTGAACAAAGACTGAGGGTGCACGTGTGTAGCATCCAGCAGCATCCCAATGCCTCATGTACCCGTACAACCGCTTATTCCTACCCGTGTGACGTAGTTCCGTTCACTCAGTCGCGTTATATCCAATTCACGTCCGTGTTATAAAAAAATGCGTTACCCAATACATTGTGCTTTATATATACAGTATATCCAATTCACGTTATGAAAACTACGCGTTTATAGCATAACGGACTGTGATAGGGAAACAAACCCCACGATTTAATTACCGCCGGTTGGAACTCCACGCTAAGTCCCGCTGGGTGGTATCGTGCGTGATGACACGCGTGATGATGCACATGTGCACCGTGTGGTCTCCAGGCAGCGACGACCCGGCCAGGGTGGGCGAGTCGCCGCGGAAGGCGGCCGGCTCAACCAAGCGGCACCAGAGGCCCCATTTGAGGAGCAGGGGTTCCAGACTCCACTCCGCGCTGTGCAGGGGGTCAGAGAGAGACAGACAGAGGCAACGATAAAACTGAAAAAGCCATTGCTGGACGAGCTCTCTCATGTACAGCAGCCGATAGAATAACCTCCCACTCCACATCCGACAAATTGGCTCCATCACAGTATTATTCAAATCCAAACTGAAGGCATTTTTTTAATTCATCTAGGCATAAGCTGAGAAAAACAGGTAATCACATTTGGACATTTGACTAATTGGTAGAGTGGCGGGTATGCGGGAGACCGTGGGTTCGATCCCGACCCTGACGCCTGTATGTTAGGGGTTTGCGTGTCTCTCTCCCAGTGGTCATGTGCATTTACCTCCGGGTCCTCCGGTTTGTCCCTCCACATTTAAAAACATGTATTTAGAGTATTTGGCTGCTATAATACATTTCCACGTAATACGCCACTTCGTTGAGCCATAATTTGTGGCCAGTTCGCTCCTGAAAAATACTGATATACTTAGTGGGCCTTCTTATCTGGTAAAATAAAAAACATTTATTTAGTTTAACACCTCACGTTATTTTACGTTTAGACATATGGGAAGGAGGCATACCGTGCGATTGTTCATTGTGCTCTGACCTTGCGCACGATGGCGGCAGTATGCCCAGGGGCTTAACACTGATAATCGAGGTCTGCTGCTCACTGCCACGAGAGGGCTTCAGGACAGAGGTCGTCGAAGGGAGTGCACACTACGGTGATTTAATAAACAGCCATATTGGCTGTACACCGGTGCGGCATAACACACTGGATCCTCATAAAATAGTCTAAAATATATATTTTTATCAGAAAATCTGTTTATCGGTAATGAATTGACTCCTGTCGCCAAGTTTGATGCAATTCAAAGGTTTATTCAGTATATTGAGGCTTGCTAAAACAGGTCAGTATTGACCGTTGATTTGGGGTCTGTTGAATCGAGTAACCGTCCGACCAGGTCTAGGGCACGAGGAGTCAAATCTGCCTTTAAAACACGGAACAGCCAACCGTAATCAGGCTGGGTGCGGCGATAAGGTAACAGACTGTGAAGCTTCGTGTTCAGCTGCTCAAATAAAGTTAGTCTTCTGACCGCTTCGACATCACGAGAACTGATTTTGACGCACCCCCCCCCCCACAAGATTTTCTGACCGGGGTTGCGGATCGTCGGAAAATAAATTATTATTGCCCAATTTTTTTTTTACATACCACACACCACCGGTGTATTGCTAATACAGTAGTCCCTCGGTTGACAGTGACATCGGTTCACTGTTTTTCGGTTAACGTTTCGTCGCCCATATGGACCCCACAGTTTCCACTGACGTAAAAATGTAGACTTTTTACGTTGTGCACGCAGGCACCAATTTCGGTCAATTCGAGCGCTAGTAAATGGGGTTGAGCCCATTTATGAGCGTTTAGACCTCGACTGTCTTTGTTTACATTACGTATGAATGCTTTTAACATGTGTAGTGTTGTGTAGAATCACTCAGTCGGACACGTTGTTCCAAGTCACCTGCTTACACTTTATTACTCTACTTATGCACCAGCTGTAGGCACTCCCATCTCTGTCTATACGGTCACCTTGTTAACCAACTTCCCCTATCTACTTTACACCTTGCTGACCTGCCTGCGGCAGCTCTTCCTCAAAGCAGCTCCGCACTCACAGCTCCGCACTCACAGCTCTGCACACAGACAGCAGCTCACACAGAGCTTGCACACAGCAGCACTCACACATAGGCTTCGCTCACACAAAGGCTTCGCTCACACAGAGCTTGCACAGTTGCTCTCCTTCTGCACCGCTGCCCTCGCCTACATTCCTTCAGACCCACTCACTCGTCCGATCCGGGCGGGGGGGATCAACCATCACCCGCCCGCCGACTCGTGAGGGTTGAAGTCCGTCCCTGGCTTGAGCGACAGCGGCGAAATATCTTCACCTTGGTCTCAGAACCCGAACTCCCGCTCCGCTCTCACATGCCCCCTTATATCCTCCTCCTAATTATCCAGCTCCTCTCTTGTGTCTCTTTAGGGCCCGACAGGCCGGTGCCTGTCAGGCCATCAATCACTCCTCATCACACGTCTCCAAGGTGACACCTCCGGTGGCAGCGTACGACCCCGGGCCGACCCCGTCTGCAACCAAAACTCCCGTTAAAGAGGTGGGGGTTTGCACGTGCAACCTTACACGCGCACCTGCCTGCCCTCGGGCAGCAGTGCGCACCGCGTATTTTACCACACTACACATGTAATTCCTATATTCAATTAACAGTTACCTTTGGTTAACAGTAGTTTTCGTGGAATGGATTAAAAACGTTAACCACGGGACGTTCAAATGGTCCGTATAGATGGAAGGCGGTAGCCTCGTCATTGTGTTCAAGCCGACACGTTCTACGTGTCGGCTTGAACACAACCTCAGGCTGTCCATCCAGGCGAAATGGTCGTCATTAATTCAAATCCAGATGCTATTGGTGTTGATTTAGGGACATGTACGTATGTATGTTGAACTTATTTTGCACCATAAGTAGACAACCGTGCTAATCAAAGTGGTTGCTTGTTGAACTGCTGAGCCTGTAACGATCTTTCAATTGCAGACTCATGCACCCGCAAAGCGCACCCCTCTCTCTCTATATAAGGTGGCTTTAATGACTAATGTGGCCCCGTTAAGAAATGATATCTCTCCACGCGACGCAGCTCGGCTGCCAAAACGACCATCACACTCCATTGGCCCCTCTCATTAGTTTGACTGATATAGATTGCATGCGGTATGCCACCGATGGATCGTATAACCGTTGCTAAGAGACTGCGGGCAGCATCGCGGCTCACACACACACATCATCTGAGTTGGGGCGAAAAAGAGGCCACGGGAAAACGAACACTGGCACAGGGGGAGCCCAACGCGAGGGGCTCTCCACACACAAGCAGCCAGCGCGCCTCCTTCACGCACCCGTCTCCCTCCATGCCAAACGTGGGCTTATCATATCGGTGTAAACACATTATCCCATCAGCCACATGGCCCTTCTGGGGAGTGCACGATTTCAGCGGTGGCGACATGTTAACGACCCCGCCTGGTATACGGGAGGTCGTGTGTTCGATTCCGACCCTGATGCCTGCTGTATATATTTGTTTGCATGTCTTTCGCCCCATGGTTGCGTGGATTTTTCTCCGGATCGTCCGGTTTTTCCCTCCACATTCAGAAATATGCATTTAAGAGTATTTGGCTGCTATAAATTTCCACGTGATAAGCCACTTTGTTGGGCTATCATTTGTGGCCAGGTTGCTTCCGAAAAATAACTATATAGCTCAGTGGACTTGAACTGGTAAAATAAAAAAAAAATTTGTTTTAGTTTAGTTTAAGCACATAGATCCACTGGAGCGGTTTCAGCATTCAGTGTCTCATGTGGAGGGACAGATAAGTGAAAGAGGCGAAACATCTCTTAAGTTATTTTGATGCAAATATTCTCCACAGCGACGGTTTATGCGTGTTCACGTCCATTATATCAAAACCGTGATCTTATGAATGACTGGTTAAGGTGACGTGCAGTGCAATGATTTCACGTAATTCACCAGTTCTATTAATCTGATACAGTCTGTTCTCCTATAACGCTGCGTGTTTTCATAACGCAAATTGGATATCACGTGATGAATTTATTTGAGAAGACATTTTTTTATAACGCGAAATCGATATAACTCGATTGAGTGAACAAAACTTCGTCGAAGCGCGAGTAGGAATAAGCAGTTATATGGCTGACTCGGCGTAGCATCACCACACAAGGCATTGGGATGCTGCTGGATGCTTCTCGATGCTACCCACGCACGTCAGTCTTTGTTCAGCCTGCATACGCATCTCATGTATTATCGCGGACAATGCTTTATCCTATATTATTTATATAACGCTATTTTTCGACAACGCGGTGTTCTTCAGGAACGCAACTACCGCCACGTAATAGAACAGACTTTATAATGAACAAGATCAATATTCTCATCAGCCGTGATCAATTCATTGCTAGATGAAGGCCTCCACTAACCACTGCTGCTTCTTGAGACTGCAACGCAACGATCTTCCAACAGCATGACACTGATCTCATCGCTCCCCGTCGCATTCCATTCCCTGGCTGCCGCTCCATTGTTGCTCTTCACCATCGCCTATCACCTCTGCTGGCCTCTGACGCGCCCTGCCCAAATCCACTTGTCTTAACAGTTTGGATGATGTATTCATGAACCTGCATGTGTCCGATAATCCACGTGTTGCTCTGTCCCAGTAGTCTCATTGTGATTCCCAGCATGCATATCTCTCCTGCTTACAGTGAGGGAAAAAAGTATTTGATCCCCTGCTGATTTTGTACGTTTGCCCACTGACAAAGAAATGATCAGTCTATAATTTTAATGGTATGTTTATTTGAACAGTGAGAGACATAATAACAAAAAAATCCAGAAAACCGCATGTCAAAAATGTTATAAATTAATTTGCATTTTAATGAGGGAAATAAGTATTTGACCTCTCTGCAAAACATGACTTAGTACTTGGTGGCAAAACCCTTGCTGGCAATCACAGAGGTCAGACGTTTCTTGTAGTTGGCCACCATGTTTGCACACATCTCAGGAGGGATCTTGTCCCACTCCTCTTTGCAGATCTTCTCCAAGTAATTAAGGTTTCGAGGCTGACGTTTGGCAACTCGAACCTTCAGCTCCCTCCACATATTTTCTATGGGATTAAGGTCTGGAGACTGGCTAGGCCACTCCAGGACCTTAATGTGCTTCTTCTTGAGCCACTCCTTTGTTGCCTTGGCTGTGTGTTTTGGGTCATTGTCATGCTGGAATACCCATCCACGACCCATTTTCAATGCCCTGGCTGAGGGAAGGAGGTTCTCACCCAAGATTTGACGGTACATGGCCCCGTCCATCATCCCTGTGATGCGGTGAAGTTGTCCTGTCCCCTTAGCAGAAAAACACCCCCAAAGCATAATGTTTCCACCTCCATGTTTGACGGTGGGGATGGTGTTCTTGGGGTCATAGGCAGCATTCCTCCTCCTCCAAACACGGCGAGTTGAGTTGATGCCAAAGAGCTCCATTTTGGTCTCATCTAACCACAACACTTTCACCCAGTTGTCCTCTGAATCATTCAGATGTTCATTGGCAAACTTAAAACGGGCATGTATGTGCTTTCTTGAGCAGGGGGACCTTGCGGGCGCTGCAGGATTTCAGTCCTTCATGGCGTAGTGTGTTAACAACTGTTTTCTTGGTGACTATGGTCCCAGCTGCCTTGAGATCATTGACAAAATCCTCCCGTGTAGTTCTGGGCTGATTCCTCACCGTTCTCATGATCATTGCAACTCCACGAGGTGAGATCTTGCATGGAGCCCCAGGCCGAGGGAGATTGACAGTTCCTTTGTGTTTGTTCCATTTGCGTATAATCGCACCAACTGTTGTCACCTTCTCACCAAGCTGCTTGGCGATGGTCTTGTAGCCCATTCCAGCCTTGTGTAGGTCTACAATCTTGTCCCTGACATACTTGGAGAGCTCTTTGGTCTTGGCCATGGTGGAGAGGTTGGAATCTGATTGATTGATTGCTTCTGTGAACAGGTGTCTTTTATACAGGTGTAGTGAGTTCAAGGAGACGTAGACGACGTAGTCGGAGGCACACTTATTTATTCAACCAAAGGGCAGAACACAATACTTGAAGGGGTAACGGCCCCTTCACCCGTCTAACAGGGAGACACCCTTAGCGCTAGCCCAGCTAGTCTGCTCCCAGGTCCTCCACTAGAGAGCTAGGGGAGGCTAGCTGATCCAGCTCTGGCCAAGCTAGGATCTCGGCACCCTTAGCCAACCAGACTGGCTCTTACAAGAGCATCGGCTCTGGGCTCTCAGGGCCGCGCCGCTGGCTTGCCCTGGTCGGTCAATAGAAGTGTAATGCGGGCGTAAACGGCCTCGCGGATATGACGTAACAGGGGGGAGGAGTTGGGTCACGTGGGGAGAAGGGAGAGCTCTTAAGGGCGGGAACCGGAAGAGACGGGAGGAGAGTGTAAGAATAAAGACGGGAGAAGGCCACGCAGGGCAGGAGGTGGGAAGTGGCGTGATCGCCACAGGACGGGACTCGGCTCCGTTGGCCAGCGGTGTCCGGGCACGGGGGAGATGGAGAGCAGCGGTGGGGCCGCAGAGAGAGCAGCCGAGTGGCTGCAGATCGGGGCGGAGAGGCTGAGAGAAAGCCAGCAGCGGAGCTGCATCGGGAGCCAGCGGAAAGGCTACAGGAGCGACGGCAGCAGAAGGGCTGCCAAGCGGGAGGTGGAGAAAGCTCCGAGCGAGGCGCCGTGCGGGAGAAGTTGTACGAACCCAAATAAAGAACAACGGAGACAGACACAGTGAAAGAGTCCTTTATTACAGAAGGACAGCGAGCCAGGGGAGTCCCAGGGCCTATCCTGCTGGTCTTCACTCTTCGCTGGTTTAAGCTGTAATACTCCCCCCGAGCCTACCAGCTCCCCACCTTATATAGCAACTCCCCCCCGAGGGGTGGGGCCGTGGGGGATCACAGCGCCGTCACAGCCCCCACGGGCTAACCGTTGCGGAAGTGGATGTAGGCACCCTTACGCGTGCGGGCGCAAACACCCCTTGTGTGTTTGTTTGCCCTCCCGTAACACCCCTACATGACCCCCCCCTGTACAGCCCGCAGCCATCCCGCCTGCAACAAAATTCAACAATAAAAGATGAAACCCTCCAAAACCGTGTGTGCCTCGCATTAATAACAGCAACAACAATGACAATAACAACAGCAACAACAGCAACAACAACACCGGAAAAAAAACAACGTAGCCCCAATAAATACCCCATCCCATAAAGAAACCAACATATAGACAATACAAGTCTTCCCACCCCGAACGGATTTCCCCCGTGACCGCAGCAAGGGCCGCACAAGAGGCCGGCCTCACAAAAGTCGGCGCGTTTGGGTGCGCGTTCTTGCAGCGGGACCGTCACAAGGGGCAACCCTGGTCGGCCCAGCGGTGGGTGTCAACAGTTCGGGTGCGAGAGCGTCTGGCTTCGTGGACGAGCGACCCCCGACCCCTCCGGGAGGGGTTGGCGGTTGCGAGCGCGTCAGTCCCGGTGCACCAGTGGTAAATCAGGCGCATGCAGCGAAGTCGGACTCCGGGAGTCAGTGGACACCTCACATGTTCGGCCATGTGTGTGTGGAGTAGGAACATGGGGCGCAACGAACGGTTTCAACCACGAGGGGTGCACGAACCAACGATGCTTCCCCCACTGAATACGGACACATTGTGGCCGCAAGGCCTGCACCACTTCCACGTGCCCCCTCCACGGCCGCAACAGTTTCGTCGAGGTTGCCAGCGGAACTTGGGGACAGTGCAACCACGCTTTGTCGCCCGGTTTCCACCGGTGCACATATACCCGGCCCAACTTGAGCCTTTTATTCGCCTTTTGGCGGAGGTCTGAATTTTGGATGGCCGCCTCCCGCGCCTCTGCCAATTTAAAGATGTTGAACTTGACATGGTCGGCCAATTTGGATTTAGCATTGGGCGTGGAGACCCGCAGCTGGTCGTGACAGGCGGTTCAGCCTCACGACCATACATTAAGAAGAAGGGCGAAAATCCGGTCGCCGCATGAGGAACCATCCTGTAGGCTGCCAAAACCCCCGGGATATGAAGGTCCCAATCGGTCTGGGATTCAGACACCTGGTGAGACAGCATGGACGTGATAGTCCGATGTAGACGCTCCACCATCCCATCAGTTTGCCGGTGATATGGGGAGGTACGAACCTTTTTCGTACCCAGAAGCTCGCACACCTCGTGGAGAAGTTTACCAGATAAATTTTTCCCTTGGTCGGTCAGCAGCCGCTCCGGAGTGCCCTTGTCGAGGACGTAGCCTTGGACAAAGGCCTCAGCGATGGCTGCTGCCGACTGGTTGACGAGGGGCCAGGCCATAGGCCATCGCGTAAAATATTCAACGCCAACCAATAGGAATGGACCCAAAATATCAAGTGCGACGAGTTCGTTAACCCGGGTAACCTTAATAGACTGCAGCGGTGGGTTGGACCCCTTTGCTGGTGGCTTCCGTTGCGCGCACTGAGTAGAGGATGCTAGGAGATCATCCACGTCCCTTGCCATGCCCGGCCAAAAAAAATCCAGCTGGAGCATGGCAAGGGTTTTGTGAGTCCCCAGGTGCAGGAGCCGCTCGTGAGCAGCCCACACCACCCTACCCTTCAGTGTGGAAGGCACCACCAGCCTGTGGCGGCGGGATCTCCCATCCCAATGCATCAGGAGACCCTGGTACAACCCCCATGAGTCGATATTCGCCGCACCCAGAACAGATCCCCCTATGCGACGGCGTAACGCGAGGAGGGAAGTGTCCTCCATTTGTCAGCGCGCCGACTCCGCAACGGACAACCCCAGCAAGGAATCCCTCCCCTCCTGCTCAATAGGACCCGCAATTGAAGGTGCATCAGCGGCGGCAGCGAGGACCAAATTAGGGTTCTCATTCGGAGGTCTGCAACGCCCCGAACCCAGGAGGCAAGCGCAATCGGAAGTGGGCGGCAAACGCGACAGAGCATCTGCGTTCGTGTGGCGAACACCCTTCCGATATGTAGTCTCGAAATCGAAATCTTGAAGAATCTCCAACCATCAAGACAATTGTCCCGAAGGCTGTTGAACCCGCAAGGCGTACTGTAATGCCACATGATCTGTGCGGACGGTGAAGTGGCGACCGTACAGATATGGGCATTATTGTTGAATGAAGAAAACGATTGCCAATAGTTCCCGACGGGTGACACAGTACCTTTGCTCCGCCGGAGACAAAACTCTACTGCCATATGCCACAACATGCTCTACGCCCCCAACAACCTGGGAAAGCACACCACCAATGCCCGTGTTGCTTGCGTCCGTATCGAGCAAGAAGGGTTGCGAAAAATCGGGATAACTTAATGGCGGGGCCCCCACTAGGGCGTCCCGGAGGGAGTGAAAATCAGCCTCCTCCTCCTGGCCCCAGTGAAACTTGACCCCCTTCGATGTTAAGGCATGTAAGGGCTTAGCGATCGTCGCGAAATCGGCGACAAACCGCCGGTAATACGACGCGAATCCAATGAAACTCTTGACCTCCCCCACTGAGGTGGGAGTCGGCCAGGAGCTGACACATTGTGTTTTGGCGGGATCTATGGAAATACCTGACCATCCGACAATGTGACCCAAATACCGCACCGATTCTCGGAGCAAGTGACATTTTTGCGGCTTGAATTTCAAATTAGCAGCACGCATCTTGAGAAAAACGGCCCGCAACCTCTAGAGGTGTTCCTCGAATGTTTTACTACAGACGATGATATCGTCTAGGTAAATCAGACAAGTATCCCATTGCAAGCCAGCAAGAATCAATTCCATTAAGCGCTGGAAAGTTGCTGGAGCTGAGTGGAGCCCCATCGGCAAGCGGTTAAATTAGAATAGGCCGTGCGGCGTTCGGAAAGCCGTTTTCGGTTTAGATTCATCATCCAGAGGGAGCTGCCAGAACCCTGACAGCAAATCCAACATGGAGAAGAACCGTGCCCCAGCCAGGGCGTCAAGAGATTCATCCATCCGAGGGAGCGGGTATGCATCGGCCACCGAGATTTTGTTTAGGCGACAAAAATCGACACAGAATCGCAAAGAGCCATCGTGTTTTTTAACTAACACGATGGGTGCACCCCAAGGGCTGGTAGAAGGGGATATAATGTCTGCAGCTAGCATGTCATCTACAGCCGATTTGACGTGATCCTTTTCGGCGGGACTCAACCAAAAAGGATTTTGGCGGATTGGCGCGTTGTCACCAGTGTCAATATGGTGTCGCAGCAGTTTAGTACAGCCAATATCATATTTGTGTTGACTAAAAACATCGGAAAAATCGCGCAAAAGGGTTCGTAATTTGGCACGCTGTGAGTCGGACAGGTCCGATGATCCCGCACAAAGCGCATCCAGCCACCCCTTATCACGGTCCAAATGCGGCTGCGACGGCGGAGCGGTGCTCACCTGCCCAATGACTGGTTCCTCACAAGGTACCGGCGTTGCGTGTGCAAGCACGGTCCCTTGAGGAACCACAGCCGTTCGCAACCCAACATTGAGGACTGCGATGAAGGGGTCCTCGTTCCCTTTAACAATCGTCTGGGCCACTATCAAATCGGGTCCATTGACCCCAGCCCTAGAGGGTCCCAACAAAACACCCTGATCCCCAATCCCCTTAGCGAAGAGTCGACGCAGCCGAAGAGGCACGAGCATTTGAGCTCCCGGCGGTACGCGTACCGTTCGCGTAACGAGCGCCTATACCGTCGCAAATGCCGTACGCACAGTAGCGGGGGAGGACAGGAACATCATATGTTGGCCCAAAGGGAGTTCGATGCATCCCTGGTCGATCAGTATTCTAATTGGCATTTTGGCCAAAAAGTCCGTCCCCAACAGGCACGGGACTGCCAGAGAGGAGGAGACTAACACCGGGCCGGATAATTTGATGTCCCCAATACAAATTTGTGCGCGGATCTGGCCAATAATGCCCAACGAGCCCCCGTTGGCAGCATAACACGGAACATCGACCGGGAGCAGAGGGCGGCTTTGAACGGGAAGAATGTTGTAAATTAAATCGGACACAATTGTTGCCGATGCTCCCGTATCAACCAAGACCCGTACCTCCACCCCATTGATATGTCCCACAACGACCGACGACCCCGCCGACGCGGCAACAATGCGGTGGGCCAACTCAGACCACTGGCCCGGGTGGAATGCCCTCCCCATCGCGGCACAGTTCGACACAATGACAGCCGATTTTCGAAACCCGTTCGTTGCAGCGCGTGAGTGAGTAACAGGTGTGTGCGTAGGCCAAACATGTGGCGTGCCACGACTTGCCGGAGTTCACTGCGGAGCCTTGGGAAGAGGAGTGTCGTCCGGCCGAGGTGTTGCACCGCGCTGCCGAGGAGCCCGGCATCCAGAAGCCACATGGCCCCGGAGGCCACAGTTGTAGCACTGTGTGAGCGCCCCAGTCGGCTTGGGCTGATCCTGGTGGCTCAGCCCATCCCGAGCTGGTCGGTCATCGGATCTCCACTCCGTCGGGCGACCCACAGCGCAGACCTCTTCCGATGAGAGGGTGGTTGCAGCCACGGTGTGCCCGGCCGCCGCCTTGCTAACTTTACGACGTTGGGACAGCAGGTTAGTGTGGATGTGCCGTGCGGCCCGCAGGGAACACATCTCCTTGTCGTCCTGCGCCAAGACGACGATTTTCAAATCGTCAGCCAGCAACAAGATTTTCTCCGCCACCATAGTGTCCACTCTCTCTTCATCCATACGCGGGAAGGCCCTCTTCGCCAGGGCCAGGAGAGCCGTGCGGTACGCCAGGGGTGATTACTTCGCGCCCCGTTGTCGGTCGTAAAATAGTTGTCTGCAGTCGGAAGGTGGTCCGTAGACTGCAGACAGGAGTTGAAGCACTGTAGTGAGGGTGGCGAGAGCGTCGCTGTCCAGCGTCGCCGGGAGCGCGCGTAGCGCCTCGTCGTCCGTCCATCGTGACATTTCTTGGTGGGCGAGGAACCGTCTTTCGAACGCTCCCCAGTCGCCGCCGTCCGCCACAAACTCCTTCAGGACCGGCAACCGCGGCTGGAACGTGGACTCCGCCACCGAAGATCGCCAGCCGCCGTTCCCGCCATCCTGTACAGTATTTGAGGGAATGGCGGACGCCATCGGCGGTCGCATTGCTGGTGACGCGCTGGCCGTTGATTGGCGCTTGCCACAGTTGGCCGTTTTTGATGACGCGGCGGCCGCTGAACGGAGGCAGCAGTGATAGGCCCTCGTTGATGACGTGGCGGCCACTGGTTGGTGACCATCGGCCACCTGATGTGCCGGGGCCCCGCCCTCAGCACCCACTGTACTGATGGCGGCAAATTCAACTTCCAGCCCCGTCGATATGGCGGGAACTGGCGTTGAGTGTCGCCCGTCGTCGCACCGTGCTGCTCCTCCAACCCGCAGGCGAGTAATTTCCTCTAGCGTGGCGGCTGCTGCGTATAGTAGCTCTGCCAGGCGGGAGTGAGCCACCCGCAGCCCGTCAGCTGTGGTAGCGGTGGACTCGGCAGCAGTTGCACGGGCTCGCCCTCAGCGAGTTCAGGCTCCGAGTCAGCCGAGGTGTCTTCCTCTCCAGGTCCCCCGGTATGAGTCGTCCGTCTTGTATCCATTGGTAACTTTTAGAAGACCACTTCTGACTCCAGTTGTAGTGAGTTCAAGGAGACGTAGACGACGTAGTTGGAGGCACACTTATTTATTCAACCAAAGGGCAGAACACAATACTTGAAGGGGTAACGGCCCCTTCACCCGTCTAACAGGGAGACACCCTTAGCGCTAGCCCGGCTAGTCTGCTCCCATGTCCTCCACTAGAGAGCTAGGGGAGGCTAGCTGATCCAACTCTGGCCAAGCTAGGATCTCGGCACCCTTAGCCAACGAGACCGGCTCTTACAAGAGCATCGGCTCTGGGCTCTCAGGGCCGCGCCGCTGGCTTGCCCTGGTCGGTCCTTAGAAGGACAGCAAGCCAGGGGAGTCCCAGGGCCTATCCTGCTGGTCTTCACTCTTCGCTGGTTTAAGCTGTAATACCCGACCCAGAGCCCACCGGCTCCCCGCCTTATATAGCAACTCCCCCCCGAGGGGTGGAGCCGTGGGGGATCACAGGGCCGCCACAGCCCCCCAGGGCTAACCGTTGCGGACGTGGATGTAGGCACCCTTACGCGTGCGGGCGCAAACACCCCTTGTGTGTTTGTTTGCCCTCCCGTAACACCCCTACACAGGTAACAAGCTGAGATTAGGAGCACTCCCTTTAAGAGTGTGCTCCTAATCTCATCTCGTTACCTGTATAAAAGACACCTGGGAGCCAGAAATCTTTCTGATTGAGAGGGGGTCATATACTTCTTTCCCTCATTAAAATGCAAATCAATTTATAGCATTTTTCACATGCGTTTTTCTGGATTTTGTTGTTGTTATTCTGTCTCTCACGGTTCAAATAAACCTGCCATTAAAATTATAGACTGATCATTTCTTTGTCAGTGGGCAAACGTACAAAATCAGCAGGGGATCAAATACTTCTTTCCCTCACTGTATTTACGCACGACAAAAAGCGGTTCTGCTTGTGAATTCTCTGCGTGTTTTGCGATGTGCTTGGCATAAATGGCGTGATATAATAATGTACCTGACAATAGCTACCAGCTAAACCGCCATGTTGTCGAGATGTTAACTCCATTGCCTGGTATGTAGGAGGTCGTGGGTTTTATCCCGACCCTGGCGCCTGCTGTATATTTGGAGTTTGCGTGTCTCTCTCCCTCTGGTTGCGTGGATTTTTCTCAGGGTCCTCTGGTTTTCCCCTCCACATTTAGAATCAACGTGCCTTGAGAGTATTTGGCTTCTGATATAAATTTCCAAATGATAAGTCACTTTGTTGAGCTAGCATTTGTAGCAAAGTCACTTCTCAAAAATAGCTATATAGCTCAGTGGGCCTTAACTGCTAAAATAAATATAGTTTAGTCGATTATTTTGATAAAAATTTCATAAAAATAATTATAAAATGACACAAATTCTTGCCATGTCTGTGTCAATTGACATGCTGCAAGCCCTTGCGAATGAGATGTTCCATCTCCAGGGATTTTCCAGGTTAAATATTTTAATCAATAAAATTAAGAGAAACAGTCAGATCAGAGGTGGAGCCAGCACTGCTAAGACCATCAGTTCAATTTAAGTTTCAACCACTGCAGATTCTTCTTTTTCATATGGCTGATGTAGATGCAGAGCAACAACTACAATTTCACATTCAGGTGGTCAAGCCAGATAACTGCGTCAGGACTGGCGGAGTATATTATTGCTGTGATCTCTCCTTCCTATTTGTGGGTCAGGGCATTGCGTCGTTATACGCTGTCCGGTTTGTTCTGGATAACCTCAGTCATACAATGGAAAGTTTTAAATTTTCATTTGTGCATCACGTATCCACATCTACTGTGGCCATGGTTTGTGCAATGGATGCGATTGAGGGTGGACCACGAGCTCCGTGAAAGATCAAACCCCAGGGATCTTCTATGTTGAACCACTTGCTTAGGGTGTGAGGCCTAACATAGGCACTTGGGTTGTCAAAGCAACAACCAGCAGTGAGCATTTCCACAGTCAATCAGGTTGCAACACTTTCTACACTTCTTCTCTTTCCGATTCTTTCCTCGCAGCAAGGCGAGCGAGTGGAGAACTGTGCGGGTGAATGTGGTGTTGTCGTGACCTGCAGTAGAACTGTGGTTGATCTTCGTGTGGATGAGACGGAACAGTCAGTGAGAAGGAATGCTGCAATATAACAAGAGCCCGTCCTTGCCGTGGCTCAGGGAGGGTTCTCGTTTAGCACCGGGGCACCTTGGGTATTCATAGCCTCCGTAAAGCCAGAGGAGCTTTCAGTCAGGCACAGAAATGTGTGCTCGCGGCAATACCCAGACGCACGTGGAGGGATTTAAAACAGCTGGCGGCTGACACGCACTCGCACATCATTCGCGAACTTTCAATTGCGCATGATAACTTCGCCCTCGATGGGTTTTGACACAGACCATTGTCTGTTTAAATACAAGTGCAATAACTCGCCGTGTGGAAATGAAATTTTCTGTGAAGCGGTCAGGGTGATTGACGATTCGGCACTCACCGATTTGCTCAGGTCACTCGCTTCACCGGCCGTCAGTCGCCTCCCTATCACTCATCTATCACTATGACTACCATGGTCACTGTTCCCGTGAACTTCACTCGTTGATTGCTCCACCCATGTTGAACGCTCAGTCTCTACCAGACACCGACTGTCTCGTCTCATCCACCAGACTGTATTCGACCACTACTAACACTGTATGTGCGTATGTTGAACAACCATGCTAATCGGAGGTACTCACAGCAACACATGCATCAACCCACACACTCACTCATCCACCCTCTCACCCACTCACCCATTACCCACACTGCAGGCCACCTAATTTTTCTTTCAGCTTCCTCCCTTATGATAATACATTCATGCTAATTGCATCCCATAACGCTGGATATTAATTATACGAGGATCAAATCCTACAGACAGCTACTACCAACCAAAATTAATGAACAAATACATTGTGCCAAAACAGAATGTACAAATAACAAACAAGTTATCAAAAGATATAACTGCTCTAATTTGGAATTCCCTCCCATCACCTCTTTTTTCCCCAAGATCTTCAACAAAAATCTTCCTTAATAAGAGTAACATGTTAACTCTCATGTTACAGCTCTGACAGTGCTGCTAGTTGCTGGTTCCTTGACGTGTTGGGGCCTTGTGGGCCTTTGCTAATAAAATGTTGAATATAAAAATGTAAACTACATAGCTTTTTTTCAAAATCAGAATCAGAATATTTATTTATACTGGAGGAATTCGATGAACAATAAAGCTCCTTTTCACAGCTGTCCAGTCGGGGCCGGGTAAGATCGTTACAACAACAAATACAGAAATATGATAGTAGTGCATTGTACAAGAAAAGTAAACAAATCACCTTCACGACCTCCTGTATATCAGGTGAGGGAGTTAACATCTCGCTACTGCAGTGCCCTTAGTAGTAGCAATAGCAGAGTGACGCATAGGTAACTGACGACCGGAGTGGATGAGTGAGTGCTGGATCATCAAATCACCCTGATTGCTGAATTCTATCCGGTGCTGTGAGGTAAGAACTGGGAGCAGCACTTTCACCTGCAGTCGATTGTGTTGCTTTGTACTGGCAGCAGTAACAATTGCTGAGAGTCAGAAAAATATTCAGCAGTTATTGAGACGCAATAAGAGCATGTTGGCCGCTTTGGTGGAAAGGGGTGCCACGGTCGCTAGCAGATGTTAACTACCTCGTCTGGTATACAGGAGGTCATGGGTTCCGATCCCGATCCTGACGCCTACTGTATATTTGAAGTTTTCGTGTCTCTCTCCTCGTGGTTAAATAGATTTTTCTCTGAGTCCTCCGGCTATCATTTGTGGCCAGGTCGCTTCTGAAAAAGAGCTGTATAGCTCAGTCGGTGTTACATGGTAAAATAAAAAAAATGTTTTATAGTTTAATCGAGTGGCTGTGTCCATGTGCGTTGGCACCAGGGGCACAACGACCTATTTCAATGGGGGGGGCTTACGCAAAATACGACTGTGGGCCCCCCTGGTTTCTCACTTTTAACTGAAATAGCTGCGGATGGTTTTTAACCCATACAATAATATGTAGGCTATCACTATATATATTATTTTAGTTGCACCATGTATTGGGTTAAGAGGACAGTGGTAGTATTAATAAACATATTTAAAGGTACAATACTCATTATTAAGTTATCGTGCATCTTGCTTTCATGCTGACCACATTGGTCTCCGATTTCCTCAAAGGGGTGGATCGCACAACTGTCTGCTGCTCTGTTGATACGATAGTCAGCTGCGTTAGTCGGGCTTGGTCCATGGTACACTGCAGGTTATTTTGAATGAATACATTTAAATTTTAATAATTTTTCTTAACATTTTGCTCCTTGTTGATCTGTTGATTCGGGGCCCCTTGTGGCCAACTGGCCCCCATGCGACGCGTAATGCTGCTACATACCCCCCGTAGTTGCGCCCCTGGTTGGCGCTGCATACCTGCGCTCCTGGTAGGTGGTCCAGAACTGTCCGTGGGGGTTCTTGTTGAGAAGGTAAGACACGGTCACCAGCACAGCTTCAAAATCTGGGAATTATCATCACATTCACTCATTGAGTCCTTCACTGATGTTGAGGACTCGGTCTACAAAACACTGACTGTTTTATGTCATACATACTTTGTTCAACCACCATACTATAGGTCACAACAAAATCCTTACTCACCCACCCACTCAACCACTACTCACCAAATTGGAGGTCAAAACACACATTTGAGCTCCAATTCTGTGATGATAATCAGTGTCCTGGTGGGCAAGGAATTAGCATATTGCATTTAAATATAACGAGTCTAAATTGATGTTCTTGGTTCTTTCGGTAAAGTCACGTAGAAGGGAAATAATAAAATAATAAAAAATAAACCATAATAAAATAATTCTCACGACGTTTCGGCCACAACGCAAGCAGCCGTCCTCAGGTGAAGAACAGGTCTGTCGGAAAGACCTCAGAGATCTACTGCTTAGGAAAGACAGCGTCTTTCCGACAGACCTGTTCTTCACCTGAGGACGGCTGCTTGCGTTGTGGCCGAAACGTCGTGAGAATTATTTTATTATGTTTTATTTTTATTATTTCCCTTCTACGTGACTTTACCAAAAGAACCAAGAGATGAATCCTTGCAGTCACGAAAGCTTTAAATCGAGTCTAAATTGGCTAATAAACTATACCCCAGGCATGTTAATATCGCTATTTTGCTTCAATTGATCTCTGAGCCCGTATGCCTAAATCTAAAACATTATGCTTGAACAGACCCAACATTGTTGAAACTTTCCAGGAACAATTCACTGCTGTAGGAATCTTAGGAAACAACCTAAGAGATCTACTGCTTAGGAGGTCCATCAAAATCCAAAAATCCACAAATAATCACAACACAAACTTGATTTGAAGCTTTCGTGACTGCAGGAATTACTCTTTGGTTATTTCGGTAAAGTCGTGTTGTAGTGTCTCTCTCTGTGTGTCTCTGTGTTTTCTCTCTCTGCTTGTGTGTCTGTGTGTCTGTGTGTCTGTGTTTTGTCTCTCTCTCAAATTTAGCACTCTTTGAAAGAACGTAATCAACCAGGTAGGGTGTTGACTGTTATGTTAGCCAACTCTCTGTGTTGTATTGCATTATATTTCCTAGTTTACTAAGTTTGTTTTCTCAAACGGCCTTTTTCTCTCTCTAAAATTTACCAGCCTCTCATAGGGCCATTCGATCTTTATCTCCCTCGGTCGCTTCGGGGTGGATTCATTGACATGCTAATTACTCTGCTCCAGCAGCAGCCCCAACAGACCCACCTCTCTCTCTGACCCCCCCTCTCTCTCTATTTAAGGCCTCGACACAGAGGCATTGGGTCTCTGTGTGTCTATGTTGTGTGTCTCTCTCTGCGTCTCTGTGTTGTCTCTCTCTGCTTGTGTGTCTGTCTGTGTCTCTGTGTCTGTGTTTTGTCTCTCTCTCAAATTTAGTTCTACCTGATGATGGTTGCTTGTGTTGTAATCGAAACGACGTATTCTATTATTTAATTAATTTTCTTACTACGTGACTTTACTGAAAGAACCAAAGAGTAATGCCTATTTCTCTCTCTAAAATTTACCAGGCTCTCATAGGTCCATTCGCTTTTTCTCTCCCTCGGTCACTTCGGGGTGGATTTCCACACAACTCTCTCTAAAATGTACCAGTCTTGTTGGGTCTTTCATTGACATGCTAATTTCTCTGCTCCAGCAGCTGCTCCAGCAGAACCACCTCTCTCACAACACAAATAAGATCTTTCACTAAACAATTGGCTTAAAAAACGGATTGATAAAATCTATACAACCGTTGGTCTTTTTTTAAAATGCTCAATGTGTATTTCCCTCCTTGAAGATACGTCGAGTAAGGAATGAGAATAAACCCAGGGTTCAGTTCTGAATTAAGCAACCCCCTTCCACGCATGGAAACAAGGTATGGGTCACAGCGAGGAAATTAAAAGACTCCTCAAGCTGCTCTAGACCTCAGAATCCTCTGTTGTAATGAAAACTAAAAGAACAAAAACTTTTTTTTATTTTACCAGGTAAGGCCCACTGAGGTATATAGCTCTTTTTCAGAAGCGACCTGGCTGTCACAAATAATAGCTCAACGAAGTGGCTTATCACGTGGAAATTTATAGCAGCCAAATACTCTAAACGCACGTTTCTACATGTAGAGGGAAAAACCGGAGGACCTGGAAAAAAATCCACACAACCACAGGGATCAACATGCAAACTAAATATACAGGCGTCAAGGGTCGAGATCGAACCCATGAACTCCTGTATTCCAGGCGAAGGAGATAACATATCTTTGAACAGTGTATTAATAGCCGCACTGCTCAAAGAGTAAAAATACAACTGAAAACTTAAAAACAGATAACAACAATAGCCATTCAACACTAAGTGGTGGTGACGTCATCACGCCGCTTGTGCCAGGCTAGGTGCATTTTTTGAGGCCACATGAAGTGTTGAAGGCCTCGCTGACAAAGAGGTCATGGAACAGACAAGTGCCATGGGTTGGTCGACTGAGATGACATATGCCAACTTCACAAATCTAATACTTAACGCTTCCCCCACCCATGGCTATGCATGTGCCTGGTAATCCAGTGCTGTACAGGGAGAAGTGAGGGTTGGTGGATCACCCCACAGATGTTACGAAACTCCCTTCCTGTGGGCGTTGAGGATGAGCCGTACCTTCTTGCTCGCCAGGAAAAGGGGGTACAGCAATGTGAGGACTAATCTCCATCTATATTCTTGGGTCTTTTGGTAAAGTCACATAGATTGGTTCAGATAGGAACCGATCTACGTTTAGATAGGAACCTATCGACGTGACTTTACCGAAAGTCCCAAGAATATGAATTCCTGCAGTCACGAAAGCTTTAAGTCAAGATTTAATCTACATCTGTTTCATCTCCATTCCCCGTGGGTGGGTGTCGAGAATGAACCATACCCTCTGGCTCTGCCAGGAGAAGGCGGCACAGCAAAAATGTGGGCTCCACCTGTTCCGTCTGTGGGATTGAGTGTTTCCACTTTGCACGTTTCGTTTTATCTGTGGTATGTGTGCACATTCAACTTCTTTCGCATTGTACATAGCCAACCGTGTTAATTGGCAGATAACACCTGCATATGGAGGACAGCAGACCTTGGGCAATTGTTCGCACGTGAGCTTATTGCATGCGCCGACTTCCCGCTCATCTGCTATTCTTCCTTGCACCTCTCGAGTTGTCCTCTCTCTCTCTACGTGATCGAGTGAGCAGATACTGTGCGGCGGCGGCGTTACAATTTGACATGAGTCTCCTATGGAGGGGCCCTGCAGAAGTATTGCCGAAGTTGGTAATGAGAGTCCAGCAGTTGGTGAACACTGTTGATCAAACATTAAAAATGAACGTCTCTCTAACAGGGGGCCCTAGCGGTCGAACCTCCCAGGTTTCAACCTTGCATGCTGCCAATGGTCCGACCATCGAATGAGATTATTTGGATTATTTTGCTGGTATAAATGTCCAAATGATCAGCCACTATGTTGAGCTATCATTTGTGGCCAGGTTGCTTCTGAAATAAAAGTTAATATCTCAGTGAACTTTGCCTGGTAGGATGGGGGTGGTTTACTTTCATTTGCATGTATTTGAGTTATTTGTTTACCTTTCTTGTACTTTGCACTACGATCGTGTTTTTGTATTGTTTGTTGTTGTAACGTTATTATCCCGTGCCCCTACTGGATATCTGTGAAAAGGAGCTTTATAGCTCATCGGATTCCTCCTCCAGTATAAATTTGATATTCTGATTCTGAAACGGGACTGGGGGGCGTGTGGCCGATGCGGCCACCTGATGCACAAATAGCGCATCAAAGATTAGGTGGCCTGCGAGTGTGGCCATGAATCCCAAACCATCGACCACCATCGTGAACACTCTGCCACTGCTGCGGTCTTCACTCCTCTAAAGGAGGAATGGACGACATCTACTCTGCTTCTGAACAGACAACTGAGTGGATAACAACATCTGAAATTCATGAGGTTTTGTTGGTTTAGATCACGTAAATATAAATGTGTTGTTAAATCTGCTACCACCCGACACAGCCAATTAGTAAGGTTTGTCACATAAACAAAATGTGCCAATTGGTTACTAGTTCAGCACACCGGTGTGTTGGAGAGTTAAACCCACAACATTTACAATTCGTAGTACAATATTTTTCCAGTAACTACAACCAGCCTCAATCAGGTGACAATAATATTATAATGGTTAATATTGGTCGCGAGCTTTCGCGACCAATATTGTGTTAAACAAATATAAAATTACATATTTAATCTGCTGCTGCTATTAATTAATACGAAAGAAGGAGAACGTTAAAACAGAGCAAACCCCCACGACATTGCAACCATCACATCGGCAGTGCATTGTACGGGGACCGGTCACCGTGGAACATTTAATTATACGCACAGAGGTTAATACACAGGCTACCATGGAGAGGGGCAGCAGCAGGGTGTTGTGTCACTCACCACGTGGCTCGTAGAGGATATCGGAACCGAGGATAATGTCCAGGGGCGGCATTGTGACGAGCGAGGGGGTCACTAGGCCCCAGCGCAGACCCAAGACTGGCACGGAGCCATCGAGGCCATTGACCCGACAGCTGTGAGCGCAACTAGGAAGGCACCGGGGCAGGTCGGACAGAGTGACAGTGGCACCACACCTGGCAGCCACGATGCCCGGTAATGCCGTGCCAGCCCCGAGCTAGCACACGAGAAAGGGAACAAACCGTTTCAGTCACCCACTCACTTGCTCATTGACCCATTCACCTGCTCACCCGCTCACCCAAATACAAAGACCACTCCTCCTCCCCCCCCCCCGTATAGCCTTTAACAGGCTGTTGGGGCAAGTGCTATTGGCGAGCACCTATTAAGGCCGGCACGGCACACGAAGGGGGTGGGTAGCCAGCACCACACCTCACTGCCTTTGTCTCCCCAGTGGTGATGTTTATACACCGCACCAGGTACTCGTTTGAGTCTGAGTCGATCTAGGGGAGGCCCAGGACCGGTTCAGGTAAATTGTCACTGGTATTGGCCATGAGCGGGTATCGAACCCGGGTCACCGGGCTCGTAGTGCAGTGCGCTAACCGCTACCCAACACCTGATCTCTCACCTACCTACTCACCGACTCACGTACTCTCCCACTCACCCACCCACTTACCACGTCTGCAGCTCACAACACTTCTCTTTCTGCTTATCCCTCACACTGCCTTAGTTTGGATTTCCCTCCCATCATCTATTTTCCCAAGCTCATACAATAATAACCTTGCTCAATTCAAGACACGTGCTAACTCTTATCTATTATAACTCTGAGAAGTGCTGTTTGTTAGTAATCATTTGCAGTTGTGAGTCTTTGAGTGATTGGAGAGGGGGCGGATTTCAAAGTGGATCAGTGCGAGGGAAGAGCAGAAATAAAAGTGTTATCTGCAGCGTGGTAAATAAGTGGGTGAGTGAGTGAGTCTCTAGTTGTGACCTTACAGTGTGGTGATTCAACACATTGTGTTTTGTATTGTTTGTTGTAACGTTCTTACCCGCCCCTACTGGACATCTGTGAATAAAGAGCTTCATAGCTCATTGGATTCCTCCAGTATAAATAAATATTATGATTCTGAATGAGACGAAACAGTCTGTGTCTGGTAGACTGAGTCAAGGAGTGAATTGGAGCACGTACACCAAGCCCTCAGGATGAACGGATACTCGGACCATACAATCCGCAAAGCTGTCTCCCCAGCCATGCGGAGATAACCTTCTGAGGATCCAACCATAACCATAATTTTACCGTACATAGCAGGGGTTACCATTTTTTTCTTCCAAAATCTTAAACAAACACAAGATCCAGGTTCGTTTCAACACAGTACACAAAATCCGTGATTTAATCCCATCTGTAAAGGAAGTGATTCCTGACATGCAATACCCTGGTGTCTACAAATCGAGTTGTGGTTGAGACAGCAGTTACCTTGGGCAAACGAATCGACACGTCTCGGACCGCGTTCGTGAACACAAGGCAGATCTGAAACACGGTAGGACTAATACCTCTGCCATTGCTGATCATTGCTTTAACGCTGGGGGCTCACACGAAATTGATTTTTCCAAGACGGAGGTACTCTGCAAACCTACCGGCTACCTTCAGAAATTTGTTCATGAAGCCATCCAGATATATAAACACAGACACAACTTCAACCGAGAGGATGGGTACAAACTGAGCAATCATTGGAAGGACGTTATTAACCAGGTAAAGTCTTAACTGACTGTGATGTTTCCATCCGACCTGCCTATGTCAGCTGTTATTTCTGACTCTCTGTGTCTCTCTCTATGCCTCTCTTAGATCTCTCATGCTCATATGTTGGGTTGCACTCCCTCGTCGAGGCCGCTCTCCTCCTATCTTACAATTACATACTTATATCCCCCATTAACATCATGCTAATCTCTCACATTGACATAGCCACTTCCGTGCCCTCGTCTAGGAGGCCGCTCACCTTCTTTCTTAGTTACATGCTAATTTCTCACATTAACATCACTAGCCCCGGCCACTTCTTTATGACCTTTGGGTTACACCCATTTCAAACCTTTTAAAACAGTGTTCCTCAGCAGCAGACCATGCTTTCCCACCTGATGACGGACACTTGTGTTGCACCCGAAACGTCGTGATTTATTTTATTTTATACCTACGTGACTTTACCGAAAGAATAAAAGAGTATAGGAACTGCAGTATTTCCAGCCTTATATGATATGATCATTGGGTTTACTTTTGTTGATCGTGGCTATATTAATATCACTCCAATAAAGAGCTGTATTGAAGTATCAGAGTAACATGTAGGCTTTCACGACCAATATTAACCAGAGGTTTTTTGGGGTTAGATCGAGTAAATATAAATGTGTTGTGAAACCTGCCACCACCCGACACAGCCAATTAGGAAGGTTTGTCACTTAACAAAACGTGCCAATTCGTTACTAGTTCAGCACACCGGTGTGTTGGAGAGTAAACCCACAACAACATGGCGGGTTTAACAACACATTTATATTTATGCAATCTAACCCAAAACAAACTCTATTATGGAGGTATCTGAGTGTTGCATAGCTAAATGTCCAATACATTCAAACTTTGCTCATCGTGGGTAAACCCACAACAACATGGCGGGTTTAACAACACATTTATATTTATGCAATCTAACCCAAAACAAACTCTATTATGGAGGTATCTGAGTGTTGCATAGCTAAATGTCCAATACATTCAAACTTTGCTCATCGTGGGTAAACCCACAACAACATGGCGGGTTTAACAACACATTTATATTTATGAAATCTAACCCAAAACAAACTCTATTATGGAGGTATCTGAGTGTTGCATAGCTAAATGTCCAATACATTCAAACTTTGCTCATCGTGGGTAAACCCACAACAACATGGCGGGTTTAACAACACATTTATATTTATGAAATCTAACCCAAAACAAACTCTATTATGGAGGTATCTGAGTGTTGCATAGCTAAATGTCCAATACATTCAAACTTTGCTCATCGTGGGTTTTCCCATTGCGGATGTGAGCATTCGCGCCAATTTATCGAGGTACGGTTCGCCGACCGTGCCCCCATGTGGCTCGGCCATTTACGGGTTGACTGAGAGATTCTTGTACAGTACGCATCTGAAAGAAGTACAGTGCGCTAACTGTACTGTTTGCGATGTTGCTGCAGAAGAATAGACGCACCATCATTAATAGGGAGTAAATGTCTTTTGTACACGTCATGAACCTCATCTTTATTTTCAGGTGTACTTGAATGTATACAGTACAGTATTGTACATTACGTAACTTTTTAAATTCAATACATTTACTATACAAGTCATATGTAATACTGTAGAAAATATGAATCATATTTTGCATTCAAATAGTTCCCGTTTCATGTTTGGGTCATACAGGATAACATAAACAAGAAAAGGGGTTGTATTACGAACCATGAACCAAAACTCGATTTTTTCCTATTCGACTTTTGTGAGCTTTGGGATCGCAGCTTTGCCGATTGCGCGATCATTTTCAAAGAACGTAACCCCCCCCCCCCCCGCGCGATTTGTCATGGTTTTGGTCTAATTTTAATCCTACGGCAGCCCAGGTGGGACGTGAGCTGTGTGCCAGGCACCGTTCTCACCTCGAGCACGAGCTGGTCTCTGACAAGTGCCCTGTTGTGCCACACGAACTGCGCAAGCACGACGGAACAGGGCCACACGTACATCCCGTAGTGTGGGTCCAGAACCTGCACACAGACACGACGATGATGACAACAACAACAGCTGTTCGCCGCCAATAAAGTGGCGATGATGTCATCACGGCACTCGTGGCCGGCTAGGTGCATTTTGAGGCCATTTAAAGTGTCCGAAGGCTCGCTGGCACGTCACGGAACAGATCTAGGTGCCATGGGTCGACTGACTGAGGTGACTTGGCAGATCCACCAACTGTGCTCCCTACTGTGCCAACTTGCTGCGTTTTATTCACCCCGCACTCCGCTCGCCGTTGCGAGTGTCGCTCCTCTGACCTCCATTGTTTTTGGAGTGACTGCCCAGTAACATCCTTCACGAGCCTGCTTCATAGAAGTCGATATTGATACCACTGATATGAGTTATTCGCAAGTTCACACGGCTCCACATCCTCCCATACCACATGTGCCTATATTATCTCTAGCCTGTGTCACACCTGTTTAGCCCCCTTAATCTGACGAAACAGACTCTGCTTGGGCATGCGGTGACTGGGGATGTTGGCTACATGAACAAAACTATACATAATTTCCTGCCAGAGTAGATCACTGATGGGACGAAGTTCAGATCTTTCAAGGATCTGCAAGCTCCTCACACAATCCAGTCTGGTTAAATCGAGGATGGATCATAGGCAGGCCAGCCGGAATGTTTCAAACTTGCACAGATGTTCCTTCAGAGGGGTCCAGTTCGGGCATGACTTTGACTGAGAAGACCTGAAACTATGTATGGAGTGACTTTCCGCATAGCCTCACGTAGCTGATGAAATCATATTACTGCTCGACTAATTAAGAGTGTTACCTCTGCTGCAAAACTGACCAGTTCATTTAACGTGGTCTTATTCACTCTGATATCTATTTTGTTGTTGTTGATTTGATTTCCATTTGATTGTCTTTGCTTTATATTTTCTTCATTGTTGAACATATTTCTACGTTTTTTCTTTCATAATTTCGGTTATTCAGGTGACCCACATGCATGCTGAACTATTTTGCACTGCACGTAAGTCAACTTTGCTAATCGGAGGTATGGAAAACTTCCAAATGAGACCATCCTGATCTCTTGCGTTCTTACCTGGTTAACAACAGATATATATGCTTAGATGGAACATTTGAGTTCTGATTTACAGGATTATGTCTAACATGTTCCTAGTTTTCCCAAAATGTATTTTGTTACTTATATTGTACACATTGCTTGTGATTATTTTCTGCTACGTATTTTTTTATTTTGCGTCAAACTAGGACCCATAAAAAACTAAGCTGTGGCTGCGGCAGTAGTTACATTAGGGAAACTAAGCGATTTGTTTCGGACCATGTTCGTGAACATAAGGCAGATCTGAAACACGGTAGGACCAATACCTCGGCCGTGGATGATCATTGTTTTAATGCTGTGAGCACACATGAAATTGATTTCTCCAAGACGAAGGTACTCTGCAAACCTATTAGCTATCAACAAAGATTAGTTCATGAAGCCATCCAGATGTATAAACACAGACAATTTTATCCGAGAAGATGGGTACAAACTGAGCAGGACGTTATTAACCAATTTAAGTCATAACTGGCTGTGATGTTTCCATCCTACCTGCCGATGTTAGCAGTTATTTCCGACTCTCTGAGTTGCATTCCTGGATGTGGCGGTGGCTACATTGACATGCTAATCTCTCACAATACAATGGCCAGCCCAACAGCTTTGGAGTGCCCTCAATCTTCCTTCTCTAACCCTGTCCACTTACCCTTGGGCTGCACCCATCTCAGGTCTATATAACACCCTGCTTCAGCAGCTCTCTTGCTATATTTTTTACCTGAGGACGATTGCTTGTGTTGCAATCGAAACGTCGTGATTTTAATTTATTTTTCTATCTACGTGACTTTACCGAAAGACCCAAAGGGTAGGACCCATAACCTATAAATAACATTTGGCCCATATATATATATCAACATCTGGGAGTTCACCAGCAGGCCTTACTCTGCTCATGAGACACCAAGCCTGGCATTCAATCAATGCTGCGGAAATCATCCACTTTCAGAATTTCGTGTGGCTGATGGGATGTAAAAAAACGCTTTTTTTACGTGGAAAGACAGATATTGGGAATGAGCCATATTAGTGTATTAATGTCAACACTGTTGATTTTAAACAACGCAGCGACGAACCACTGCTTCCACAATACAATAACCACCTTGCCCAAGGTGTCTTCCCATCAGCATCTGGGCTAAAGTGTTTACCAACTCCTAGCTGCCATTCCAAATGCCCTACTCAGACATCTGTTCCATCCAACAGACAGCCACTACTGCCTTATTAGGCCCGCAGTGCCCCTCCTGCCACGTGCTCCTTTGACCTTCTCAGAGTGGTGTGTGTAACTGAGACCTCCTCGCACACGCAAGATCAAAGTCAAAGTGACTTCTGCGTGAGTGAGCATCGAGCCCTTGGTGCTAATCTTTGTTTACAATGCTGCAGAGGCAGTTAGTTAATTTCTGCATTCCAATTGGCAGGGCCAAATCTATCCATACGAGACGTTAACTACCTCGCCTGGTATGCAGGCGATCGTGGGTTTGATTCTGACCCTGACGACTATATTTGGAGTTTGCATGTCTCCCTGTGGTCGCGTGGATTTTTCTCCGGGTCCTCCGGGTTTTCCCTCCACATTTAAAAACGTGCTTTTAGAGTATTTGGCTGCTATAAATGTCCACATGATAAGCCACTTTGTTGAGCTATCATTTGTGATAGCCAGGTCACTTTTGAAAAACCTACATAGCTCAGTGGGCTTTACCTGGTAAAATAATAAATAGTTTAATAGTTTTTTAAAAACAGTTTTACAACTATTAACTTTCCCAGAATGGGCGTAATAATTTTAGCAACCCCAGAGGGAGTGATAAAGATGGGCTGAGTCAACCTCTAGCTGGGATCTGAACTCACTGCCTATGCGATTGCGAGAAGCTGGCTCCTCGATTGCTGCACCACCTGTCCTGGAACTCGCGCTAATTGGCATTTTTTTTGTTAACGTTTACTATTTAAAATCAAATATCTCACGTGCAAAATCCTGTGAGTTGGAAATGTCTTGCTCTGCAAGGACGTTCAGTGATGTTGATTGACACATGTGTAGTGACGATAAGGGTGTCGCTATGGTGTTAGCACCAGCCACTGTCATAAGAGTGCTACTGTGCGTCTGGAACCTCTCTGGGGCCAGAATGAGTATGGTATGCGAACGGGCCCTAGGGGGCATAGTCCTGGTAGTCCTGGTGGCGGCCTGAGAGAGGGCTAGTCAGGACATGATAGTGTTGGTGAACCCGAGAGGGCATGTAACCGTGATGGGGTAGTGAGGGGGGCCCGAGGGGGGCTTGAGGGACACGTGACGCTTGGTCGAGATCCTTCAGGAAAGGCCTTGAAGGGGAAAGGTCATGCTCAGGATCATAAATGGGCAGTGCCGAGAGCGTTCTTGGCTCGTCTGTGGAATCATCCTGGGGTCCTGCTTCTCATCGTCTCCGGATCTTCGGTCTTCGCTCGGCATCGTGGGTCAGGCAGCATGTAAGCTGACTGACCCGTTCATGTAGTAAATCCGCTACTCACGTAGTGAACCGTATAGTTATCACTTAGATGTTGAACCAGTTACGTTTAGAGTTAAGCTGTTGGGAAGCTGTTAAATAAACGTGTTGCCTCCAACGCCAGTGTGTGCCTCCGTACACCACACTAAACATGTTCAGAGAAAATGCGTTTGCCTATTTATATTCAAAGGTTGCTCATGTACATACCCACCTCGACCAAAGCCTTTCCTTGAAACCAGGCATGGATTTTTTTTCCTTTTTAAAAACAGAAAAGAGACTGAATACCATCATGCCCTTAAAGGTGAAAAATACAACACTGTGCATGATATAAAACGGAGAATATAGCTAGCAAAATAAATAATCAGACAATTTGCCTCCATATGTCTGTCCTTCCACGTAAAACATAAAGAGTATTTTTTGACATCTCATCAGCCACATAGCCACTTGAGAGGACACAATTTCTGCAGAATGTGTTCAACACAAGCAAACTCTGGACTGATTTAAATATTCAGTGTCTCATCAGCAGAGCCAGGTTCGCTTGAACCAATCAATGCAAGCACACAAATGATTGCACACAGTTCCTACAACAGCAGCAAGCGAACCTACACGAGAGTTGCAACACCGCGATTCACAATTGACGTTTCACTTGAGATCACGCGAGTGAAACGTGCGATGTACACACCCCCCCCATTCACCCGTCATGGCCAACTATATTGCATTGTCACGTTAACAAACAAAAAAACGTGCCACTTTGTTACTGGGAAGCAATCTGCACATTTAAAACATTGGGTATGGAAATTTGGCTGGTAATTACAGCCAGGATAATCAGACAGTTGCCAGAAGTGTGTTCCTCTCTTCAACAAGACCGGTGCTGTTAAAGCAGTGATAATTTAGCACGTTTGTTCAGCACGTGCAAACTTTATTAATTTACCGTGTCGGGTGGAGGAGGGTCCTCAACACACATATTACTCTTATCTATGGGATCATTTTTGGATACTGGCAACACATGCAATCATCATCAGGTACAAATGAAAGAAAAAACAAATCAAAACGTGGTATGCTATTATTTAATTTATTTTTTCTTTCTACGTGACTTTACCGAAAGAACCAAAAAGTAATTCCTGCAGTCACGAAAGCTCCAAATCAAGTTTGAACCACCTCGACAGGGAGGTTTTAAGTTTGCTTTCTCTCTCTGTCTGTGTCTCTGTTATTTCTCTCTGCTTGTGTGTCTGTCTATGTGTCTGTCTATGTGTCTGTCTATGTGTCTCCGTGTCTGTGTTTTGTCTCTCTCTCATATTTAGCAATCTTTGGAAGAACGTAATCAACCAGGTAGGGTATTGACTGTTATGTTAGCCGACTCTCTGTGTTGCATTGCATTCTATTTCTAAGTTTACTAGGTTTCTTTTCTCTTTCATTTGTACCTGATGGTGATTGCTTGTGTTACAATCGAAACGTCGTATGCTATTATTTAATTTATTTTTTCTTTCTATGTGACTACCGAAATAGCCAAAGAGTAATTCCTGCAGTCACGAAAGCTCCAAATCAAGTTTGTATTTGTACTGTTCGCCTTTTGGCGTTCTCTGGTCTAACACTAGTGAGACAAGGTCATGAAGAATGCTGTCTGGTGTTGGCCAATCAGTTTCAAAGACAATGCATATGTAATGCGAGCGTAAATGGGAAGGCCGGATGTGACGATCCGAGAGGGAAGAGTCAGGGTCACGTGGGAGAGAGGTTATAGGAGGGAGCCCGGAAGAGATCAGGCCAGTCGATGGAGTGAAGAGGCGAGACCACGTTGGGTGGCCGCCGTGCCATCAGCCACGTGGCTGATAGGGCTGGCACACCGCCAGCTAGCGGTGTGCGGGGAGAGAGCGGAGTGTGCGGGGCGCACAGGACTAGCAGAGTGGCTAGCGGAGCCGTGCGGGGTGCACGGGGATAGCAGAGTGGCTAGCGGAGCCGTGCGGGTTGCACGGGGCTAGCAGAGTGGCTAGCGGAGCCGTGCGGGGTGCACGGGGCTAGCAGAGTGGCTAGCGGAGCCGTGCGAGGTTGCACGGGGCTAGCGGAGTGGCTAGCGGAGCGTGCAGAGTGCACGGGCAGCAGAGTGGCTGCAGAGTGTGCGGGGGCACACGGAGCAGCGGGGTGGCTGCAGAGTGTGCGGGGCGCGTGAGAGACGACGCTGGTCCGAGGAGGAAGCCAGCAGGGTGCGGAGTAGAAGAATATAAATAAAGGACCAACGGAGAGCAACATCGTGAAGGAGTCCTATATTACATTGGAGTCAGAAGTGGACTTTTTCAAGGCTAAATAACATCGAGGAAGAGGGCCGAGAACTTGAAAAAGCGTAACCCACTTGTTACGTCTTCCGACGACGAAGAAACGGCCGCCGGCGCACGTCCTCCAGCGACCACGTGGCGGTCCAACTTGAATCGCTGCGGGCCGTTCTGCTGGATTTTGTCACCCTGGTGGCGCCGGCAATGAGGCCGGATCGGCCACGCGGCGGGCCTGAAAGCGGTGAGCCTTCGAGTGGGGCTGAGCCGTCCGCCATTGGGGCCTGGCCCATCGTGTGAAGGAGTCCTTTATTACACATATATTATCACAGCATGTTTGTTTGCATGTTTTGCCAACTATGTGTGGTTAATGCAGACTTGATGCCTTGAAAAATGTTTCTATTTGTTGTTTAAACATCTTAACACCTCCTGTTTTATTGCCAGAAAGGGTAAAACCTAATTATTATTTTTCAGCATTTTACTCTTGCCATTTGAACCAAAAAGTCAATCATGGATCGTTAGATTGGTTGCAGAAGCTTGCATATTATATATGACTATAATGACAGCCGCAGCAGTGTACCCGTCCTATAAGACCTGTTATATAACCGAACCCGCTATAATTATAGTATGCAGCTGCTTCACAATTTGGCAAGCCCCTACGTTCAATAACTTACTGCAGCCAGAACCAATTGGCTATTTCCCCGTCATTTAAAATGTTCTCAGGTTACTTTTGATTGGTCATTCACATTTCCCTCCGTTTCATTAACAATTTTTGCATTTACTGTTAATTTTGCATCAGACTGGCAATTCAGTTCCTCCCATCATTTATAACGATGATGCTCTCATCCATAGTACAACTTATAATCTGCTTAATGATCTCACGTGACCTGTCATGGAATGGCTGTGTAACTGATCTAGATAAGGGGTATCAATGAAGCTTGGTTTTCTATTCCGTGCCAAAGCCTCTTTAACAATCATTACCGCTGCTGTTGCACACATCACAAATTCAGGTGGAGTTCGAATCCTGCTGCTGCTGCTGTCATAGCCGGGATGAAGCAACCAGTTCCTACAACACTGCAATGGATATAATTCAGAGTGGCGCAGCAGTCGGGATGATTGATGATTCAGCACGCAGGTTTTTGCTCCAGTTGCTCGCTCACCAGGAGTCAGTTGCCTCCCTATCGGTCTTCTATCGCTACGACTGCCACTGTTACTGTTCCCGTGATCCTTACTCAATCTACCAGACTGTTTCGTCTCTCATCCATCACAGTGTTCAACCACTACACTGCAGGTCACAACAACGTACTACAAATACAAAGATCCCCCGGTATATTCTGAACAGACTGTTGGGGCAAGTGCTGTTTGTGAGCACCCATTAAGGCCGGCATGGCACACAAGGGGATGGGGGCCAACACCACGCCCGGCCGCTTTTGTCTCCCCAGTGGTGATGTTTACACACCGCACAGGTACTCATTTGAGGCCGAGTCAACCTAGGGAAGGCCCAGGACCGGTTCAGATAATCGTCACTGGTGTTTGCCATGAGCGGGAACCGAACTCAGGTCGCCGGTTCGGAGCGCAGCGCGCTAACCGATGCCTCACTGCTCCCCACACAACTCACTGCTCCGCACACAACACTGCACCCACACCCACTAATCCACTCAACCACTCACGTGGCACACTGCAGACCTCCTCATTTATCCGTCTGCTATTTCCCTCGCACTCTGCTCCACTTGGGAATCCACCTCCCCTCACCGCCTCTCTTCCTCCCAAAGTTATAAAAGATAAACCTTTTGCTCAATTGCAAGAAAAAAAAACGTGTTGCGCTATTATCCGTTACAATTTCCGATCCTACTGTTTGTTGCTGGTCATTTGATTTTTTTTTTGCACCTTTGGTGCCCTGTGCTCATTAAAAAAGAGTGAGTTCAACACGTAGTTGTAGTAGGCTTCTGCGACCAATACTATCCAAAATAGAGGGTTTTTTTAGTACGCAAATATTAATGTGCTGTTAAACCCGCCACCACCTGACAGTCAATTAGTAAGGTTTGTCACATAACCAAAATGTGCCAACTAGTTACTAGTTTAGCACACCAGTGTGTTAGAAAGTACACACAACTCTGGCTGTCACCTGATGAGGCTGGTTGTAATTATTGGCGAAACGTCACAGTACTCCAATTGGAAATGTTGCAGTGGGTTTACTCTCTAACACACCGGTGTGCTGAATTAGTAATGAATTGGCACGTTTCGTTTACGTCACAAACCTTACTAATTGGCCGTGTCGGGTGGTGGCGGGTTTAACGACGCATTTATATTTATGTGATCTAACCAAAACATATAACCTCTTATGTTAAAAAAGTGACAGCGCAAGACAAGAAACCCCACTCCACTCCAAGGCTACACAATTTACAACTCGGGATTGAAATGTACACGCGGGCGCACACAGCGGGGAAGGATCCAGTCCTCATTCCTCCGCTTAGGGCCTCTGATTTACGGCGTTAGAGCGTGCGAGACGAACCTCTAGCCATTTGTGAACATGCACTCTCACTTGACCGGAAGTCGTGAGTGGGATAAAATAAACTTTAATTTGGCTTGGCACTCGGGTTACCACCTGCCTTGGCACCCTAACTGATCGGAAACGTTTTGGGAATAAAACCTTAAACCGACCTTATCCTACTTTAAATAAACTTTTGGACTTCAGATTTTCTTATCACCATCATATAAGTGCGATTACAATTTTATGTAATTGCTATAAAGCTCTGCAGACTTTCAAATTTAACGTATTTTTTTCTTTCCCCCTGTTTAAAATCAGTGCCGTTTTGCACCCAACGCTTTGTGTGTGTGCGTGATTGCATGCTACTGGCCTTCTCTGTGCCCGTTGTACCGCGTTGATGCATGGCCTAACCAGGATTCACTTGTGGTGTAACCAGGACCCGTCGCATATAAATGATAAAGTATTGACCAATGGGTGTTTTAAACCTGTGCCAAATAATCCAAACCTAATTAACTGAATCTGTGTTCGGGTGGCAGCGTTTTGTACTGAGATCTGGTCCCGGTACTGTGCTGTACTGCACAGTTTTGATAACAGACCGAGCGATGACTGAGAAAACGGTCCGAGACTCGGTCGCCAGTAATTACAACTAGCTTCATCAGGCGATATACAGATTTAATAAAGCTAGTTGTAATTACTGGTGAAACGTCATACTCATATTGTAAATGTGGCTTGGCTCTCCAACACACCGGTGTGCTGTATTAGTGACGAATTGGCATGTTCTGTTTACGTGACAACCCTTAATAGTTGGCTGCGTCGGGTGGTGGCGAGTTTAACGACACATTCATATATTTACGCGATCTAACCCAAAAAAACTCTATTATGGATATTGTTCGCGAAAGCCTATGTGTTAAATTGATTAACATCAAATAACCTGCTTAATGGAGTTTAAATTGTGGTTGTTCTTTGGATAGCATCGTCCCCACCATAGGAAGGTGGGATTTCAATCACTAGCTCAGAGCTGTAAGCAGAACGCGAGCACCAGTAGATTCAGTTGCACATTCATAATCAATGTTTTTGGGTTAGATCGCGTTATATATGTGTCATAACCCTCCACCACCCGACACGGCCAATCAGCAAATAAGTGTCACGTTGACAAAAGACAAATGGTTCACTACTTTATCCCACCGGTGTGTTGAAGCGTGAAACCACAACATTTACAATTTTTTAGTACGATGTTTCGCTGGTAATTGTATCCAGCATCATCGGGCAATTCGCCAGAATGATTGTAAATGCTGTGGTTTCACGCTTCAACACATCGGTGGGCTAAAGTAGTGAACTATTTGTCTTTTGTCAACGTGACACTTTTTTGCTGATTGGCCGTGTCGGGTGGTGGAGGGTTGCGACACATTTATAAATAACGCGATCTAACCCATCACTTGATACAGCAAATCTAGCTGTGACGGTCCCACCTGATGACGGAGACTTGTGTTGCCTCCGAAACGTCGTGATTTTTTATTATTTAATTTCTATTATTACTTTTATTAATTTTAATTTCATTTTTTACCTACGTGACTTTACCGAAAAAACTAAGAGTATGAATCCTTGCAGTCACGAAAGCTTCAAATCTAGAATTAACCCAAAAACGTTGATTATGAATAATATTGGTCGCGAAAGCCTCAGTTGCTCATTTTGAGCAGGAAGTGGCTTTTGTTTAGCCAGGGAAGCTTAAACCGAGTCTCAGGAGTATCTTTCAGGAGGGTCCAGCACTCTGAGGGTATCGCTTGAAGTGCGGAAGGCACTTGCTGGCAGGAGGTCACAGGGCAGGCCCAGGTGCTATGGGTGAATAGCGCGATGGTAACCGTCTGGCAGATGCACCGCCTGCACTCCCCACTGTGCCACCTCGCTGGTGTTTTAGCTGCCCCGGGGCTCTCCTTGCACACAACGAACACAATTTGCCTCCTTCCAATATCTGTTCTCTCTCATTCCTGCACGGCAACCACGGGATCGTCGTTTAACGTCCACTGTGGGTGAAGCAGATGGCGTGCAGTGTTTATGGTTAAATGCAACTGCAGCATTCACCAGGGCAGCCTATCGGATTCGACCAATGAAAACAACCATCTGCAAAAAGGGGTGAATGTATTATAGTTGGGCCGTGTTATTGCCCCTCCCTTAAAAGGCAAACGTGCAGCCCTGCAATTGCTAGGAAAGGTTATGAGTATGAATAGTTATGAGTTTGAATAGTTATGAGTTTGAATTGTTATGAGTGTGAATAGTTACGAGTGTGAATGGTTATGAGTTTGAATTGTTATGAGTGTGAATAGTTACGAGTGTGAATAGTTGAGTTTGAATTGTTACAAGTGTGAATGGTTATGAGTGTGAATAGTTATGAGTTTCAATTGTTATGAGTGTGAATGGTAATGAGTTTGAATGGTGATACGCAGCATAGAGTCCAGCATTTGGGTGACCTATGAAGAAAACAAGAATGCCTTGAGGTTGAGTGTTTTATGTCTTTATTTTATTTATTAAAATATCCCACCGGGAAATCCCTTGAAACGGAACATGTCGTTTGCAAGGGGTGCCAGGGGTGTCATTTGACACGTACGCAGCAAACACTGACACGTATACACACAGACAGCAAACACCTACTGACACTTATACACATACACAGCAAACACTTACTGACACGTATATACGTACACAGCAAACACTTACTGACACGTATACACACACCGCAAACACCTACTGACACGTATACACATACACAGCAAACACTTACTGACACGTATACACATAGACAGCAAACACCTACTGACACGTATACACACACAGCAAACACCTACTGACACGTATACACATACACAGCAACACACGTACTGACACGTATATATATGTAATGAGAGCCTATGTCCGGCTCACGTGGTGATTGGCTCTGCCGGTCCTGCTCTACAGCCAATGGGGGGAGAGCCTTAGAGCATGGCCCTGGCGTGATCGAGGGATGTCAGCTAGGATGATTGGTTATGCTACTCTTGGCCTCAGCCAATGAGAAGACAAGTCAGGGGCGTGGTCCCGGGAGTTGATGGAGGAATCTGGAACATTCAGCGCAGGCTATTAAGGATTGGCTGGAGCGTACCACGTGACCCAGGCATTAAATAAGGGAAGAGCCGAGGGACACGTGGTCAGACAAGGAACGAAGAGAGAGAGAGGGGCCACGCGCGAGCAGGGCTCCGAGTGCCACGTGGCGGTGCGTCTCTTGCAATCTGTCTGCCCACTTCCCGTTGCCTGCCAGCAACGGGGAGTGCTTGTGAACTGAGGAAAGTAAATAAAAGGACCGATCCCACAAGCCGTCTCCAGAGTGTTATTACATTGGTGTCAGAAGTTCTTCTGGGACCGTTTGGACGATCTTCAAGATGTCCAAGCACCTCAGAAAGAAGAACCCACCCGACCCTCCATCGGAGGAGGTTGTGGAGACGGACGAGGACGATGTGCTGGGAGCTACGGCTCCTCTGCCTCCGGCTGCTGCTCGCCTCGATGCCGCTCATCGCCGACGGGAGGAAGAAATGACCACCTCGAGGGCGGACGAAGGATGGCGGCTGAAGGCGGAGCAGATCGAGTCGCTCCGCGCGATTTTGCTCAATTTCGTGACAGCAGTCGCGTCCTCTACGGCCCTGGGTCGGCCGCCAGCGGTTCAGCTTAATGCCGAGGACGAAGATCTTCAGCGGGAAACGACGTCCGCCATTGCTCCTGCCACGCGGGGGGTGTCCTCCATCTTGGGCGGGGCGGCGGCGACGGAGCCGTTGGACGCCATCTTGCACGAGGCTGACACCACGCGGCCACCGGACGCCATTTTGACGGAGACGTGCGGAACGCGGGAAGCGGAGTATGAGACGCTCGAGGCGTCTGCCTGCAACCGCGGACATAGTCTTCCACAGATCAAAGAATTTATCGCCGGGGGCGATTTGGAGTGCTTTTACGTGGCGCTTCGAGTCAGCTTTTAGATCCGTGCGTTGGACGGAGGTGGAGGCGCTGGAAGCGTTGCCCACGCTGCTGGATGATGTTTCCCTGGCGGTCTTCCGATCCATCCCGGCGTCCAAGAAGAAGACGCTTCGTGATGCTTTCGCAGAAATGGCGGAGTTTTACGACCCGCCGACGGCAGCCACGAGAAAATTTATGTCACGTCGTCGAGGATCAGAGGAGTCGCCTTTGGCTTACTGGGGGGCGCTGGTGGCGTTAGCCATGGCCGCTTACCCCGACGCGATGGCTGATCACCTCGATCCTCTCATTCTTTCCCGTATGCTGGAGCTGTCCCAGGAACTCAACATCTCGCTGCCGGTATGCGGCCACGAACCGCTTACATTGCGATGGGTGGCGCGCTGTTTGGACGCTAAATTTAACCTCAAGCGCTGGGATCAGATGGCGGCGTGGACGGGAAAACCGGAAATTGACGGCCCACCTTTGGGGTGGTCTCCACGACGGGTCGTACACTGCTCCGATGACTCCGGCGACGACGAGGTGGTGGCTGCTGTTCCGCACTGGATTCCGAGACGACGGCTGCGCGACCAGCGTGGTGACTACGCGGGCCGACCACGTGCGGGGGCCGGGTCAACCGACCACCGGCCGACGACGGCCACGTGTTTCAAGTGTGGCCGATGGGGCCATTTTGCCCGCGACTGCCGCTGCCGACCTTCGCCTTTGCCGCTTCCGCCGAGTGGACCTCCATCTCCTCCACCGGGCGCTGAGCCGCGACACCCTCGGGCGAGTCGGCACAAATCGGACACCCGGCGGGTCTTGTCACATCATTCATCCACTCGCACACATAGTTGCACTTCAAGTGATAACTGTGGTTCTTCTGTGTCATTACCTCGCTCTACTACACAATGGAAAAAATTGGCTCGTAGGGTTGTAGCTGCGGCGTCGGGCTCATCGACGGTTCGGGGTACCATCGAGGGCATCGACATCCGTATTTTGGTGGACACTGGCGCATCTGCCACCATCATTTCCGATGTCATTTTTCATCTTTTCTCTATTCCCACGTCACGAATCCGTCCGGTTAATGACGCGTGTGTAGCCGCAAATGGGGGTAGCATGGGTATTTTCGGGCAAGTCGATGTGCGTATTGCTATCGGTAATATTACCGCCAAAGGATCGGTGTTGATCTCTCGCTCACTGGCCGTCCCATGTCTATAAGGCACGGATTTCTTGCGCCACATGCCACTTAAGATACTGGTCGACCAGGATTGTTTGGAAATGCCGGGGGGTCGTAGGATGTCGTTCCTGCCTTCCCTGCTGGCCCGTTCGGCCCCGGGTAACGCAGTTAACGCCATGGTCGCTGCCACGGTAGAGGTTCCATTAGGCTCACAAATGCTTATCCCGCTGCGTTACCGTAAACCCTTTCAGGTTAAGGACGGTGTGAGGGGCGTGCTATTATCCCCGTCGAATTCGATGTCTAAATCTTTTTCCCTGGTGGCGGCTCAAACAATCGTACGGCCGGGTCAGGCACCGTTCATACAGGTGTTGAATGGTGGCCCGGACCGGGTCGTTGTTCCGGCTGGATCGGTATTGGCTCATGCCACGACCGATTTCACCAGTTTTGACGGAAAGCCACATATTGAAACACCCACCGATGGATCGCCGCGCGACCGTTCACAGGAACGGTGGATCGCGGACTTGTGCGGGGAAAATTCATCTTTATCAAACACGCAAAGGACTTCTTTGCATTCATTGTTATTACGGTATGCGGATGTTTTCAGTAAAAATGATTTGGATCTCGGCCATACTTCTCTTTTGTCGCACCATATTGACACCGGTGCTACGCCTCCGATTTGTATGCACCCGCATCGCATGAGCCCTGCTGAAAGGGAACACGTGCGCGGCGCGATAGACGAGATGTTGGCGGCAGATATTATTTCGCCGTCCAACAGTCCTTGGGGCGCGCCGGTGGTACTGGTTAAGAAGAAGGATGGTGGAACGAGATTTTGTGTAGATTTCCGCCGGTTGAAAAAGATATCCGTGGCGGACGCATATCCTTTACCGCGGATGGACGACTCATTGGACGCTTTATCAGGGGCAAAGTTATTTTCCACCCTCGATCAGTCCTCGGGCTTTTGGCAGCTTCCCCTCGATGACGCGTCGAAACCCAAGACGACATTCCGCACGCCGCAAGGCCTCTGAGTTTCACCGGTTACCGATGGGCTTGAATGCGGCTCCGGCGACGTTTCAACGCCTGATGGAACTGGTACTGGCGGGACTACAGTGGGAGACATGCCTCATATATTTAGACAATATCATCGTTTTCAGCCACATGTTCGAGGAACACCTCCAACGACTGGAGACTGTTTTTCAGAGAATGCGTTCGGCTGACCTAAAGTTTAAACCGAAGAAATGCCACCTTTTGCAACACTCCATCCGTTACTTGGGTCATATCGTCAGTTCGGACGGCGTGTCCACTGACCCTCAGAAAACGCAATGTGTCCGAGAGTGGCCCACACTCACTTCGGTGGGCGACGTTCGGCGTTTCATTGGATTTGCATCCTACTATCGCCGGTTTGTTAAGAACTTTGCCACACTGGCTAAACCACTGCATGTTCTGACGGGCAAAAATCAGAGGTTTAAATGGGGTCCGGAGGAGGAACGCTCTTTTCACTCGCTTCGGGATCACCTCGCCACGGCGCCTACGCTCGACTACCCAGACTTTTCCCAACCGTTCATCCTTGACACGGATGCTAGCGATATCGGCATCGGGGCCGTTTTATCGCAACGTAAAGACGGAGTTGAGCGAGTGGTTGCATACGGCAGCAGGGTACTGTCCCCTGCAGAAACACGATATTGCGTGATGAGGTGGGAACTTTTGGCGATCGTACATTTTGTCCGGCTGTACCGGCCCTACCTGTATGGGAGGAAATTCCTCATTCGCACTAATCACGCACCGCAAGGGTGCTCGCCACGCCAACGCGGACGCGCTCTCCAAGTTACCACCCATTCCCCCGTGCGCTTGTCTGACGGGTATGCACCGCTGTGCAGCGCCGCCTACCTCGCCCTGTCCGGTTACGGGAGCGATGTCGAACGAGGACAGCCAGGAGGTACCAGTGGGCACTGATGATACCCTGCGGCTGCCGCAGGGTATCATCAGCTCATTTGGCGGGATGGAAATGGCAGATGTTCCTGGGCCGGGTGGGACTATTGATGTGTACTGATGGATTGTCTGACCGATCACGCCTGGTCGTGCCTACATCCCTTCGCCATGACCTGCTCCGCTCTCTGCACGCTGACAAATTAATGCACCTCGGCGTGCAGAAGACTTTGGCCGCAATGCAGAAAGATTTATTTTGGCCCGGCATGACGGCAGACGTTAACGACTTTGTCCGGTCATGCCATGATTGTGCGAAGAGGAAACCGCCTCGGAAACATTATGTGCCGCCACTACGTTCCATTGAGGTATCCCGTATCAATGAATTAGTCGCTCTGGACATCCTGGGGCCGTTCCCTCCATCGGCTAGGGTCAACAAATACCTTCTGGTCGGGGTAGAATATTTTTCTCGATGGCCTATGGCCTGGCCTCTGCCTGACCAAACGGCCGCGTCCATCACTGATGCTTTCTTGAATGGTTATGTCATGGATAAAGGAGCACCCGAGTGGCTGCTCACAGATCAGGGACGTAACTTCTCCTCCAAATTGCTCAAGGAGGTTTGCGATGCGCTGGGCACCAAAAAAATCCGCACTTCCCCTTACCATCCGCAAACGGATGGCATGGTGGAACGATTTAACCGCACCCTTTCGGCTATGCTTTGTCACACGGTGAGTGAAAAACAGACCGATTGGGACTTGCACATACCGGGCGTCCTAGCGGCCTACCGCATGCTTATGTATGGTCGTGAGAATCCACCCCCCATTGATGTGCAACTGGGTACGCTGAATAAACAACCGTCCCTTTCCTTGCCTGATCACGTACGGGACTCGCTTGCACGGGTTACAGAGGCGCGAGAGGCCGCCAGATGTACGACGGCCCGTACGCAGGCAAGGAACGAGAGGTGTGCGCGTCGATCGCGTACTCACATGCCCTGGTCGGTGGGCAATCTGGCATGGCTCCACTGCCCTCAAGTGCCAGCGGGCACATCCCCTAAACTGCACAGGCCTTGGCGGGGGCCTGTGACGTTGGTGGACATTCGGAACCCGCAGAGTGTTCGCATCCAATACGGAAAACATCGGTGGTATGTCCATTCGTCGCGACTCAAACCCTACGTTGGCCGACCCTCGCAGGACAGGTTACATTGCGATGCCCCTAAAATTGGTTTAAAATTGTATGGGCGCAGAAAGAAAAGGTTCCCTGGGCCAACCGGAACCTCGATGCGGTGTTGGTAATTTGAGTGTGTGTGTGAGGCGCGCGTGTATTAAAAACATACACGGCCGTTGACGCTTGCGCGTCCGTGCAGCCGTGCCGGGGGCGGGGCGAGTTAAAACCACGCGTGAGCGTTAAATGAATCGCCTGTAGGTGCGCGCGCTATCGCGCTGCCGCTTTAGAGCGCGTCTTAATGCGCTAGCCTGTATGTGCAAGCAAATTAGGGTTTAACCAGCCGTCAGGGGCGCGCGCGTGCTCGCAGCCGTCGTAGCATTAGCGTTAGCGTGTGTGCATGTGTGGAATAACCCCATGCTGCGGTGAGCCAGCGATTTAGCGATGTCCCTCAGAGTGGGCGCTAACACGGGGGGGGCGGGGGGGGCAATCACCCGGTCGGCGGGGGCCCGGCGGGGGCCGATCAACGCGGTGGAGGAGGGAGTGGAGGGGGCAAACGTTGCGCCCCACCTGCCCGGCGAGGGCGGTGGGGCGGACGTCGGCCCACCACCTCGTGTGCCGTGCCGGCCTTCATTGGTGCTCGCTAATAGCACTTTCCCTAACAGTCTGTTAAGGCTACACGGGGGATTTTCGTGTTTGTGTATTTGGGACTGCGGAGCAGAGTAGATTGGCTGGAGTAAAGGGAATTTGAAAGTCCATGAGACTATAATTGTTTTACTATTTTTTCATTTTACCAAGTAAGCCCCACTGAGCTATGCATTTCTTTTTAAATCCTTTATATTAAGTTCGCTTGCTTGCTTACGACCGTGCAAATCTTTCGGTCGTTTTTTAACCCACTTCCCGTGATCCAATCGAGCCGACATTTTCCACACAGACTCATTGTGCGTGACAATGTATTTTCGTGAAAATTTTTTTCAAAAATGTTACACTTTATAGGAAAAAATAAATTAATTTAATTACCAATTGCTTAATGGTGGCAGGCAATCATCTGACCCATAGGTGGCAGCCATCTCAAGCCAGAGGACGAGAGGACTCTAGCCACCACGCATATAAAGGATTTATAGTGAAAAACTTTGTTTTTACGGGTTATACTTGTTCAGAAGCTACCTAGCCACAAATGATAGCCCAACAAAGTGGCTGATCACATGGAACTTTATAACAGACAAATACTCTAAATGCGTGATGTTGATTCTAAATGTGGAGGGACAAACCAGAGGACCTGGAGACAAATCCACGTGACTACGGAGAGAGAGACACGCAAACTCAAAATATACAGCAGGAGTCAGAGTTGTGACAGAACCCACAACTTCCTGTATACCGGGGCGAGAGAGATACCATCTCGCCAACTTGGTGGTTTAGCTGGCAGCTGTGGTTCGGTACGAGACCCCGGGGTCCCGAACAAACTGAAGTAAAAATCGTAATTAACCAATTTATTTTTGGAGACTCCGTCCAATCGCACACATAAACGCCGTGACCCACCTGGCGCGGATCATTCTGTTGTCATGTCGTCCAAGCGCAGCGAGGACGAATGAACAGAAGAGCTGAACAAGCGAATGCACTCCATGCTCGAGTATGGGCAGGATCATAAGTCTTATCCAAAGCTGCTCAAACTGCCTACAAGACTTAAGTCCTCTCTTATCTTCATTATTATTTGTGACCTTCCAATGTCTGCAGCCAGGATCAATCGATGACAATCCTATGACCTGCAGATATTTAACAGATGAGATGCGTTGCACCGTTAATTCCTCCTGTTTGATAATACTTCTCTTGTCCATATGCATCTGTGCAGATAGGTTTTTTTTGCGGTTAAGCCATAGTCCCCATATACCGCTCGTATCAATGCGGATAAGAGGAGCGGCGACCCACTACTCTGTAGAGTAACATTGGTATAAACGCTTGTTACAATATGAACAGCGCATTGAAAACGCGTACTATTTTATGTACTGATTTTAAGCTTTTGTGACTGCAGGAATCCATACTCTTTGGTTCTTTCGGTAAAGTCACGTAGGTATAAAATAAAATAAATCACGTTTATGGCGCAACACAAGCGTCCGTCATCAGGTGGGAAAGCATGGTCTGCTGCTGAGGCTGACTGTTTTAAAGGGTTTGAAACGGGTGTAGCCCAAGGGTTATAAAGAAGTGGCAGGGGCTAGTAATATTAATGTGATAAATTATCATATAACTGTAAGATAGGAAAGCGGCCTCCTCGACGAGGGCACGGAAGTGGTTATGTTAATGTGAGAGATTAGCATGATGTTAATGTGAGAAATTAGCATGTAACTGTAAGATAGGAGGAGAGTGGCCTCCTCGACGAGGGAGTGCAACCCAACGGGTGCAATCCAAAGGGCATGTGAGTATGAGAGTGCAATCCAAAGGCATGAGAGCATAAGATATCTAAGAGAGAGACACAGAGTCCGAAATAACAGGTGACATAGGCAGGTAGGATGGAAACATCACAGTCAGTTAAGACTTTACCTGGTTAATAACGTCCTTCCAATGAATGCTCAGTTTGTACCCATCCTCTCGGTTGAAGTTGTGTCTCTGTTTATATATCTGGATGGCTTCATGAACAAATCTCTGAAGATAGCCGGTAGGTTTGCAGAGTACCTCCATCTTGGAAAAATCAATTTCATGTGAGCCCACAGCATTAAAACAATGATCGGCAACGGCCGAGGTATTGGTCCTACCGTGTTTCAGACTGCCTTGTGTTCTCGAACGCGGTCCGAGACGTATCGTTTGGTTTCCTCAATGTAACTGCTGCCGTAACCACAACTCAGTTTGTAGACACCAAAGTGTGTTCACAAATCCACACTGAGAAACACAATGATTGACAGAGGGGTGTAAATGATTTTTCGATAGTATATTTAAAGGCATAGTTTAACAAGACAACACTTGCCACCCTCCTTCAAACCCATTGGTGAAAAAGAGCAAAGTTTTTTGTTTTCATTATAATATAATATTTATGTGAGAGCCGTGGGCTTATGGGACCCGGGGTCCCGCCATAAAGTTCATTTATCCCAAGCGCATGGCAAAACGCATATAGAATTCACAAGCAGAACCACCTTTTGTCGTTAGATAACAATTTCATGACAGCGCCATTAAATAAAGTAAATAAATCGGGACAATTAGTTATACAGTATATAGTTTTATGACTGACAATACCCAGTAATGACCAGTCCATATTTATGACTAACACCCGATATATATGGCGACCTATTTAAAGGGGATTGGAATACGATACCGCACCCCTGTTCTAGGCTCACGCTCAGGATATGAAAAGCCTTTTTTGTTACATCCGAGTCAACAAAATACATTATGGTTTCTGTCCCCGTTGGCTTCTCAGAGGCCAGCGCTAGCTCGCCGGGCGCGCTTTGGGCTTACGGCCGACGTTGAATTCCTGCCCCCCCCCCCCCTTTTCTATGCCGGCGTTCAAAACAAGGGGGGGTGGCTGCAACCCAGCAGGAGAGGGGTCTCGTTGCGTCCGTGATCGATGGCATCAACTGACGCATGTGACGGTAGCCGTGATGTCAGGGAAAACTGTTGCGTTGCGTGATTTAATTAGGCAGCCATGTGTGTGTGTGCGTGCACGGCCGCTGTGATGGCCCCGTGATCTCGGCTAAAGTTGACTGCAGCCACTGGCGGTGGCGGCAAAGCATAACCAGGGGCGCTGTGGTACAATAAAAGCGTATTACAGCACAGCTACCTATTTCAACGGGGGGGGGGGGGGGGGGGACTATGCAAGATCCGACTGTGGGCCCCCTAATTTTTCCCAACTCACTTTTAACTGAAATGCTACGAATGTTTTTAACCTGTATACAATAATATGTAGGCTATAACTATATATATTCTTTTAGTTGCACTGTGTATTGGGTTTAGAGGAAGACAGTCTCACAGTGACAGTATTACAAATATTTCAAGGAACAATACTCACAATGAAGTTATCGTGCGTCTTGCTTTCATGCCGGCCCCATCGCTCTTGAGTTACCTCAAAGGGAGTGGATCGCGCAACTTTTTGCTGCTCTATTGATACGATAGCCAGATCCGTTAGTCGGGCTTGGTCCAAGGTAGACCGCATGTTATATTTAATGAATACTTTGTTTCGTAATACATTTTTTTTACATTTTGTTACTTGTTTATCTGTTCATTCGGGGCCCACTTGTGACCGACTGGGCCCCTATGCATTGTATAACGCTGCTACATACCCCCAACGATAGTTGCGCCCCTGCGTATAACGCATGGGTCGTGTGTGGGCTGGTGCAGTGAAAGTGATACATGTACACTCCCATTACATCGTTACACCGCCTCCTGGCTCTCAAGTTCCACCTCCTCGAAGACACCGGTTGTGAAACCCATCAACCGCATCAGAACATCAACAGGCCGATGCCGTGCATCTCCTCCATGAACGGAGCATTAAAGACACAAGCCACGGCACAGCAATTGTGGCCATGCAACCCAAATTATGGACCATATGGTAAATCCGTAGAGGACGTGGATAACTTATTTTGCACCATACGTAGCCAACCGTGCAACTAGACCTCCCAGATTCTATGGTTTTCCCAAGATTCATAAAGAAGGCACCACACTACGGCCCATAGTGTCCACGATCAACTCTCCTATCTACAAACTAGCCCGTTTTCTATCAGATACTCTGCTTCCCTTCACTGGCAAGACCTCTTCAGCAGTACTTAATTCAACCCAATTGGTCTCTATGGTCAAGGACATGACACTATCTCCTGACGATATCCTCGTCAGTTTTGACTTGTGCTCGCGGACACGATCAGAGACATGACGTTTCGTTTCCCCAATGTAACAGTCACCACAGCTGCAACTCAGTTTATAGACTCCAGGGTATTGCAAGTCAGGGAAGACATCCTTCACAGATGGAATTAGATCACGGATTTTATGTACTGTACTGAATCGGACTTGGATCTTATGTTTGTTTAGAATTTTGGAGATCTTTTTGGTCACGCCTGCTCTGTATGGCAACGTGACAGTTTTGATCGGAGTTTCAAGTGGCTGTTTTTGTATGGTGGGAGAAACAGCTTGGCGGATGGAGCGTTCAGAGTATCTGTTCATCCTGAGGGCCCGATGTACATGTCTCAATTCACTGGCCAGATGGTGTTGATCAGAAATGCCATGAGCTCTGTGGTATAGCGTTTTGATGAGAGAATTCTTTTGAGATGGGTGGTGGTGAGAATCCGGTTTCAAGTAGGAATCTGTGTGGGTGGCTTTCCTGTAAACAGAATGTCCCAAGGATCTGTCAGGTCTCCTCTCAAACAGAATATCTAAGAATGGTAGTTTGCCATCAAGTGGAGAAAGATGGCAAACTACCATTCTTAGATACTACTGTCCTATCATCTCATAGAGTCCGTGGCACGTAATAATATGCTACAGTGGCAGTGGGGGTAGCAAAATGCCGATTTATTACTAATAAACCCCAATTATTCGATCAAAATTAGGGATTTTGATCGGATCATTGGGGGGGCACGTGCCACCCCACCCCCTCCACTGGCACCGCCAGTGATCTTGGCTATATTTTGCCCTGTCGTTGATGACAATTCGTAGAGTCCCAGAAATTATTCCTTTGGTTGTAGATCTACATCTACAAAGTGCAAACATATTGACTCCTGCTCAACTCCTGATATATCCTGGGTGCCATCAATGATAAGTGCGAACTGGACCACTGGCATTGATGTTATTTCTGACACAATTTATTTGACGATTGTATTGCCCACCAGCTTCAAAATTTCGATTTGCATTGGGGACTGGTGAAATCAAAGTGACCTTTCAGCTCGATGGTCAACTCTGCATCACAATCTGCCTTGTACTTTAGAAGCTGGCTGAAATTCCCACTCTCCTTATCAACGTCTCGAAAAGCCAGACCTTGCCGTGCTAAGTACTTCACACCCCCAACAATCTTCATAAGATTTATCCTCGCTTGTTGCTGCTGTCTTTCAAGCTTACATGAAAGTTGCACATTAACAGGTTTTGGCACCCGAATCAGAGTTTTCACAGCTAATTTGTGACACTTGTTGTCTTCATGCGCACTAAATTTCGCCAGTGCCTTCTTGCAATTTTTAAAGCCAGTCTTGACAAAAGCTGAATCTGCTTTTGATGCAAGCTTAGACTTGTGTTGCAAAGTATTTAGCACAATAGAAACAGAGGACCTCTTTTAAGGAGGGGATGAAAGGGAGCCAAGTATAATCTTTAAACCATTTCTCCTGAAAGAAGAGTGTCCTATTTGATAGGCTCTGTCTAGGTATGACATTAACATTTGGCTGATTTGGGCGAGGTCCAAGCTTGTCCCCTCCCTCTCCTGCACCTTCATCTTCACTTGCCTGTCTGCTCTCTCTCTATTATTGTCTCAAACTCACTCTCCCTGCTTGATTGTATTATCTGAAATACACATGAGAAGTCATACTTAGAGGAATATCTCAGCTTCAATTAACATTAGGATTAGACTGTTGTGATGTCATTATTCAGTCTTAACCATCAATATTTGCTCCTTTTCTCACTCACCTCCATGTCACCTGCTCTCCCTGCTCTGTCGGCATCCTCATGCTCTCTCTTTCCCTCTCTCTCTTTACTCTGAATGCACCAGAGTGAACATGAAATAAATATTATCAGTAAACAAGTGGTGTTTCTTGCCATGATGTTCAGGAATGAATTAATAACCATTTCTCATCTTAATGGCAATTATTATATCGTGAAACACCGACTCATCTATTGCAATACTGTATACTTCCATCATCTGACTGGTACTCATTTGCTCACTGCTCTCAACTTACTTTCCTTCTTTTCTGAGGCTGCCCAAAAAACTGACGAATGTTACTGCCACCCTTCCTCTTGCCCATGATGACACTCACTGTGAATGAAAGCTGACTGGAATAAAACTGCTTGCACTTAAATCAAAGAAACACTAATTATGCTATTTATCATAAGCAAGTACAGATATACACTACACGATACGATACGAATATGCAATAAATGAAAGCTACAACTGTCGACAAATATTACACATGCAGCGCAACATAAATGATTGATTCCAAAGAACACAGGATGAGATGTTACTATCCTTTGTGCAAGCACTTCCAAGAGTTCATGAACAGTGAGCCTGGTGAAATTTGGGGAGCGCATCGTCAGTAGTGAACCTTTGGTTCCTAGGGTGTTTCGGCCTTTCATACTATACACCCTCCCCAAAGGCGGCCAGCGACAGGGTGATCAATCCTACGCTTGCGTCCCATTCCCAATTAGTCATAGGAGTTGCCTTGTTGTTGATAGCCAACATCCCATGGGACTATGCATGGCAGGCGTGTCCTCCTCCCTGAGTCAAGCATTGTTGACTGCATACCTCCTGGCCCTCTCACTTTGGGGCCCAGCTGGGGTCTTTCCTCTTCATCCAGAGCCACTGACTGCTGCCTTCTGCCGCCTCTGATACAGCTCTGATTGCCGAACGCTGGCTCTGGCCCTTAATTCCCAGGTCTCTAAGCAGTCTGGTTGTAGATGTTGCCACAAAACCTCTGCAGCCCACCTCCACTGGTCGGACTTCTGTGTTCCAGCCATGATGCCGTGCTTCGGCAGCTAGATCGGAATGAAAGCTGACTGGAATAAAACTGCTTGCACTTAAATCAAAGAAACATTAATTATGCTATTTATCATAAGCAAGTACAGATATACACTACACGATACGAATATACAATAAATGAAAGCTACAACTGTCGACAAATATTACACATGCAGCGCAACATAAATGATTGATACTTTACTCAAATTTCACGTGGGCTTTCTGACAAATATAATGTAACTAGCGGGAAGTACCCGGTGTTGCTCGGGCGAAAAAGACTCATACATGCACATAGAGCCACACACACACAGCGACTCACACACACACACATTGACTTACAACAACAACCGCCATTCGCCACGAAGTGGCGGTGACGTCACCACGACGCTTGTGCCAGGCCATGTGCACCTTGAGGCCACGTAAAGTGTCGAACGCCCGCTGGCAGGTCACGGGGCAGACCCAGGTGCCACGGGTCGACTGACTGAGATGACTGGCTGATGCACCACCTGTGCCCCCTACTGTGCCAACTTGCTGTGCTTTAGCCACCTGGCGCTCCGCTCATTGTTGTGAGCGTCGCTCCTCCGAACCTCTGTTGTTGTTGGAGGGCAACTGCCTCCAACTGCCCAGCAGCGTCTTTCACGAGTCTCCTCCACAGAGGCCGATTTTGACACTGCTGGTACCAGTCATTGGCAAGTCCACTCAACTCCACATCCTCCTGTAACACATCACTCCATCTCTTCTCTAGCCTGTGCCATGCCCGTTTAACCCCCTCTATCCAGCCAAACAAAAGCTCTTTAGGCATGCGGTGACTGGGCATGTGCAGGCTACATGACCCAGCCAACGCAGCCTTGCTTGCCGGAGGAGCTCACCGATGGGACGTTGCCCAGATCTTTCAAAGATTTGTGAGCTCCTCACACAATCCAGCCTGGTTAACCCCAGGATAAATCGTAGGCAGGCCAGCCTAAATGTTTCCAATCGGCGAAGATGTTCCATTAGAAGGATCCACGTTTCGCAAGCGTAGAGAAGGGAGGGAATGACCGTGGCTGAGAAGACTTAAAGTTTTGTGCGGAGCGACAGACCAGGTTGCTTCCACACAGCGTTACGCAACCGATGAAAAGATAATGGGGCTCGACTGATTCTGAGTGAGACATCTGCTGTCAAACTGGAGCCGGTCATGAGCACACTGCCCAGGTATGGGAAACTCTCCACTCTCTCCACAACTGCCCCATCAACGATTGGGAGTTGTGGAGGTGGAGTGTCCGATGGTACAAAATACCCCGGCAGGCGCTCAGTTTTGGTGGGTCTGATGGTAAGGCCTCACCTCTTGGTGGTAAGCTCCAGTTTCAGCAGCAGCACCTCCAACTGCTCCTCTGAGTGAGCGGCAATTACCAGATCATCAGCATACATAACGTGGTTGACCAATAGGGAGCCATCCCTTGACCGCTCCCGGGCATCGATCAGCCTCCCATTGTATCTGTACCAAATGGAAATTCCTCCGGTACAGCTATTGAAGGCTTCACGAACCACGTGGTCAAAATAGATGTTAAATAATGTGGGAGCCAGAAGACATTCCTGTCGCACCCCAAGGTGTACAGGGAATGGCTCTGACTCCTGGCCACGTAGTTTTACCCGGGCCCGCTCACCATCATGAAGGTCCTTAATGAGCATGAGCAGAGGGTCAGGGACTCCGAAAGCATGAAGAACAACCCAGAACCCAGACCTACTGATGGATCATAAACCTTAACCAGGTCAATAAAGCAGAGACGTAGGTCTTGTTGTAATTCCCTACACCTCTGCTGGAGCAGACGGACAGAAAATATGGCATCTGTGCAGGACCGCCCTTTCCTGAAACCGCATTGGGGCTCCGCAAGCCTCTCCTCAGTGTGCCTAGCAAGGCGATATTGAATAATCTTTGCCAGGACCTTTCCCGGCACACTGAGGAGAGAGATGCCCCTGTAGTTGTTACAGTCTGTGCAGTCCCCCTTCTTAAAGAGGGGGACCACCAGGGCATCCTTCCAATCCTGCGGAATCCATCCAGTGGTCCAGACTATTGTTATGATGTCATGTAGGGCAGTCTGCGCACAAACGCCACCCTCCCTCAGCATTTCGAGATCATCTCTGCCCGGTGCCTTTCCTGTTCTCAGACTCTGGATCGCCTTCAGTACTTCCTCAACAGATGGCACCTCAGCCAGCCACTCACAGGGGGTAACTTCCTCCTCCAATATTTGAGGCACCGCAGCCTCAGCAGGGTCATCCCCACTTTGTCCCATGATGTTTTCCAGGCTGAGGGATTTCCCCTCCCCCAGGACCTCACAGAAATGCTCAGCAAATCTGCAAACCTGTTCCTGGGGGTCGGAGATTGGATTACCGTTTTTTCCCCTAATGATGGTAATAGGTGTGGCGCTTCAGGTTCCTTATTTTATGGAATTAAAGAGCGATTTGTGATCGTGGGCTACTGAGGCAGACTCCATCTACCTCAGCAACCCGTGACCATCACCCATCCTTGCAGCGCCTCACGGCTCTCCGAACCTCCGAGTGAAGACTGCGGATAAGCCTTCTCATTCTCCGACGTGGGATGCTGTAGCCGATGAGAGTGGGCCTGTCGCTTTTTCTCAGCCAGCTTGAACATCTTCTCTGTCAGCCACGGTCTCTGGGGAGGTCTGGACCGTAGACCCAAAGCAGCCATTGTAGCTGCATGAGCCACAGTCCTAAACCTTGCCCATTTCCCCTCAACATCAGGAGTGGGGGATGATGCCAACCCCAGCTGCAAGTGAGTGATGATGAAATTCTCGTTTGCAACTTTCATCAGCTAGCCAAGACCATGCCACTAAGGGTTTGAATGGGGTCCTGGGTGTACACCCACCAATGGAGTGGAAGAATTGCAGGCGCATCTTACAGATGACAAGTCGATGGTAAGTGGGCAGATCAGCTCCACGGTAGGTCCTGGTGTTAAAGACATGGGCCCGCATCCGCTGTTCCGTCACTATGTAGTCCAGCAGATGTTCTTGCTTGGACCTGGCATGTATCCATGATGTGGTGTGGATGCGCTGATGCTGGAACAGCATGTTGGTAATTACAAGCCCATGGGCTGCACAAAAATCTAGCAGCCTCCTGCCATTGTTATTGAGCTGATCTGGCCCATGCCTTCCAATCACTCCAGACCAGGTGCCAGCATCATGACCAACTCGGGCATTGAAGTCACCCAACAAGATGACTATCCCGAGGGGCTACTTTAGCTAGCACCTGTGACAGGAGGTCATAGAAGGCATCGGACTCATCGGCCTTGCCTGCATCCCTCCACGGATGTTCGTCTTCAGTGGGGGCCTAAGTAACCACGACCACCACTCCTTACCTCTGGTTGATGGGAAGGTGAGCCCAAAGTAGCCTGGGGCTTACAGCTTCCCACACCTCACCGCCACGCTCCCACGCCCCCTTCATTCTTTTATTTAGAAGAAGAGCCACACCCTGTTGTTTGGCAGTCTCCTGCCCCGAGTAGAGGACTGTCCACCCCTCATGGTGGCAGGAGACAGAGCCAGTCCACCGGACCTCCTGAATGCCACAGAGATCCAGGCGGTACCGGTCCAGCTCCCGACAGAGGAGTGGCAGCCTCTCCTCCACAGTGAGCGTTTGAACACATGGCCACACATATTGTTTTTGTTGTTGTTTCTGGAGGAGCCCCGAGGGTAAGGATTCAGTCTCTTGGCTCCGCCATATAGGGTTTGGCCAGGAGACGTCATAGACGCCTGTCCCCCGGGGCCTCCGGCACAAGCTTATTTATTAAATTTTGTGGTCGTGGTTTAGTGTTAATTAATTGAAGGTGGAGGGGTTACCAGCCCCTCCCACCCATCCAGAGCCCCCATTTAGCCACTGTGGTGGTTACAAATGCCATGAGGGGAAAGGCAAATCAGAATTGGCCCTCCCCCCACGGCACTGCCCACGACAGCGTTGCCCGTCCGGCACCACAAGGAGGTAGGGGGTTGTTTTGCTGGACCCATACACGGATGTACACATACACACATCCTGGCAGTCACGCACATCGACTCACATGCACACAAGGACAAAGACATACACGTTAATATTTTAATATTTAGCAACTTAATTTTTAAATATTAGCTTTCTACACACAAACATTATTATTTTGATATTTCCCAAATTGTTCTTTAAATATTACTTTTATATCTATGTGAGTTTAGTGAAAGAAGCAAGAAAATATCACTTACTTAACATTGTCATGATGAGGCCTAGTACCGTGCAGAGCCCCCGGCCTCGCCTAGATTGCCCAGCCGGCCAAGGTGGCACCTTGGCAGGCTGGGGGTTGGGCCGCTACCCCCCTCCCACCCACAATCTCCCCGCCCGCTGTGCAGTAATATATACGGCCAAGAGTAGTAGGATCTACCGACTCTATAGCAGTAACTGCACGCATCGGGGTGGGGGGGGGACATCACATTTTTAACGCGAAAGAAAATTTACCCCTCACCCCCACCGAATGCGTGTGACTTGGTATGGGCACTCACCCCCACCGAACGCGTGCGAGTTGGTATGGTCAAGCGCGGCGATTTAATAAATAAATACATCGCTAATTAAACAGCTTTAAAGGTGATTTGAAGCTTGTGTGACTGCAGCAATTACTCTTTGGTTCTTTCAGAAAAGTCACGTAGAAATAAAATAAAATAAATAATAGAATACAATGTTTCGATTGCAACACAAGCAACCGTCATCAGAGACACACACACAGACACACACACTGTGTGTCTGTCTCTCTCTATGTGTCTCTCTCTGTCTCCCCCCCATGTGTGTCTCTCTCTGTGTCTCTTTCTCCGTGTCTGTGTTTGTCTCTCTCTCTGTACAGTGATACCTCGGTTCACGAACGCTTCTGTTCACGAACAACTCGGTTCACGAACAGAAAAGTTCATAAAAATATGCTCCGGTTCACGAACTCCGCTTCAGTTCACGAACAGGAGCCGCGGCCATTTTAATTCTATTTCCAGGCTGTCACATGGTCGTGACTTCCTGTAGGAAGATCGTGGAGAGAAGAAGAGACACAGAAAGAAGTACTGTGAGTACTGTGAAGACACTTTCAGTGACTTTTTGCTTTTTGGTGTGCTTTTTAGCACATACAGTACTGTACTGTACTACTGTACTGTACAATACTGTACTTACTGTATTGTACAGTTCACCCGTTTGAGTGCTTACTGAAGTCATTTCAAGCAAGGTTAGTGTTCTCTCCTTATACATTACTATACTGTACAGTACTAATGTGTATTGTAATTTGTTTCATATTTTTGTGCTTCAAAAACCAAAATAAAGGTCAGAACGGATTAACCGGATTTACATTGAACCCTATGGGAAAATGTGCCTCGGTTCACGACCAATTCGGTTCGCGACCAGAGTCAGTTCACGAATTAAGTTTGTGAACCGAGGTATCACTGTATATGTGTCTCTCTCCAAGCTTGCATTCATTCACACCTGATGACGGTTGCTTGTGTTGCAATCAAAACGTCATATTCTATTATTTATTTTATTTCTACGTGACTTTACCGCAAGAACCAAAGAGTAACTTTAAAGGTGACGGACGCGAAATCGGAATAGCGCTGGCTCAGCACGGGGCTTACTGCGTGATACCTGGCTGGTTTGCGAGCCAAATCCTTTGCAAGTGTGTGTCCACAGACAAAAAATTCCTTTTATATAGAAGACTTAAAGCATTCGTGACTGCAGGAATTAATATTCTTTGGGTCTTTCGGTAAAGTCACGTAGATAGGTTCAAAGAAAATAAGAAGACATTAACGTTAGTTGAATACACCCGTGAGCGCCATTTTTGGTCGCTGGGTCAATGTGTGGCTAATTAGCTTTCCAAGTAACTTACTTAGCTATGATAGCTAACATTAGTGATGGTTGATTGATTAGCAACCGCAAATCGGCTCATTTTCACCAAAAACGTTTGTTTCCACTTGACAGTGATATAGCCTACGTAATACTCCCATTGCATTCTAGTTTTCCACTTTTTTTTATTTGAAAGTAATGAAATGGAGAGACAGTACAGTGTTTGACATTGATTGTACCTACCCCACAGCAGTCGAGCAACGGCTTCTGCTGGGGTACGGCAACACCACTTGGACAAACCACACGCAGAACTACAGTACACCCTAATACAAGAATCGATAGTAATAATAATGGCAATTTGTTAAGTTTAGTTATGATTATGATTACATTTGCTAATGATTATTTCGAATGGCAGTGCGTGGTTGCCAGTCGTAGCATGGCAATTATTTTTTTTTTATATCAATATATTGGGGGGGACATTTTGAGCATATTTTAATATTGGGGGAGATGTCCCCCCCCCAATATCTATATATATAAAAGTAAAAAATTGTCTGTTTGTGGGTTTGTGTGTGGCTTTGTGTGTGTTCGCGCGCTTGCTAAGGATTTGGCTCTCCAACGGTGGGGTTTACGTTAAATAAAAATAGCCAGGTACCACGCCGTAAGCCCCGCTGTGAGCAAGCGCTATTCCTTTTTCACATCCGTCAACTTTAAATTAGTTTAATTAGCGATTTAGTGCGATTTTGGTGTGCTCTCTTGTTATTTATTTATTTATTACGCATGCACGACCATACCAACTCACGCGCCTTTGCTGGGGGGGACGGCCCATGCCAAGTCGCACGCCTTCGGTGGGAGTGAGGGGGACATTTTCTTTCGCATTAAAAATGCTATGAAAATACACTAAACGCTGAGCTTAAATCTTCACTGTGTGATGTCCCCCCCCCACCACGATGCGTGCAGTTACTACTATATACAGTCGCTAGATGCTACCACTATAGGCCGTAGATATTACTGCAGAGCGGCCGGGGAGATCGTGGCTGGGGGGTCAGGTGTAGCAGCTCAGCCCCAGCCTGCCAAGGTGCCACCTCGGCCAGCTAGACAATCTAGACGAGGCCGGATGCTCTGCACGGGACTAGGCCTCACCACGCCACTCTGTCAGGTGAGTACTTTGTGCTATAGAGTCGATAAATACTGCTATAGAGTCAGCATGTACTACTGTAGTGATAGCAGGTACCACCACAGTCAGTATGCACTGCTGTAATCATAGCAGGTACCACCTGTTGGTATGTACTGCTGTAATCATAGCAGGTACAACCACAGTATGCACTGCTGCAGTGAAAGCAGATACTACCACAGTATGCACTGCTGTAATCATAGCAGGTACCACCACAGTCAGTACGCACTGCTGTTAGATTTTTAAGAGTAATTTTGAAATATTTTTTTGGCCCGGGCAATGCAGAGTATATAAGCTAGTATATTATAATTACGGCCTTGTACTATATACTACACTACTATACACTACATTATACACCACACTATAAACTACTACACTACTATACACGATATTGTACACTACTATACGCTACATTATTATACACTTTGATTTGCACAGTTGGCTATGTACGGTGTGAAAGACGTTCAACATACATATGTACTACTATACACTAAACTATACACGACACTATACGATACAACACACTATACTATACACTACTAGACACTTCAATACTATGCACTGCACTACACACGAGAATATACTCTACACTACATTACTATACACTACGATATACTCTGATTAGCACGGTTGGCTACGTATGGCGTGAAATAAGCTCAACATACACACGCGGTGGACACTGAAGATCCCGTGATGTCATTGGAAGATGAGTCGACCATTGTTTGCACAATCTTTGAAAAATGTTCTGAAAAAACAATTGCACGTGCGCAGTTCATTACTCTTGCTCTGCAGACTTTAAGCTATTAACTTTTGTTATTGTATATGATGCATCCTCCTAGCCCTGATGTACTCTTTGTGCTGGTTGTGCCCTGGTTGACGCATGTCTTTTGGCAATTCGAAACTTGACCGTGTACAGTTTTTTTTTATTGTTTAAATTTGTTTTGCTGTGACCAGGTTTCTATGGGGCGCCACAGTGGCTAGGAGATGTTAACTCCCTCGCCTGGTATGCAGGAGGTTGTGGGTTCAATCCCGACCCTGATGCCTACTGTCTATTTGGAGTTTGAATGTTCTCCCCGGATCCTCTGGTGTTCTTTCCCTCCACATTAAAAAAAAATTGTGCTGAGAGTATTTGGCTGCTATAAAAATTCCATGTGATAAGCCACTTTGTTGAGCTGTCACTTGTGCCCAGGTCATTTCTGAAAAAAAGCTATACAGCTCAGTGGGCCTTACAGTGAGGGAAAAAAGTATTTGATCCCCTGCTGATTTTGTACGTTTGCCCACTGACAAAGAAATGATCAGTCTATAATTTTAATGGTAGGTTTATTTGAACAGTGAGAGACAGAATAACAACAACAAAATCCAGAAAAACGCATGTCAAAAATGTTATAAATTGATTTGCATTTTAATGAGGGAAATAAGTATTTGACCCCTCTGCAAAACATGACTTAGCACTTGGGTGGCAAAACCCTTGTTGGAAATCACAGAGGTCAGACGTTTCTTGTAGTTGGCCACCAGGTTTGCACACATCTCAGGAGGGATTTTGTCCCACTCCTCTTTGCAGATCTTCTCCAAGTCATTAAGGTTTCGAGGCTGACGTTTGGCAACTCGAACCTTCAGCTCCCTCCACAGATTTTCTATGGGATAAAGGTCTGGAGACTGGCTAGGCCATAACAGGCATTTAATGTGCTTCTTCTTGAGCCACTCCTTTTTTACCTTGGCCGTGTGTTTTGGGTCATTGTCATGCTGGAATACCCATCCACGACCCATTTTCAATGCCCTGGCTGAGGGAAAGAGGTTCTCACCCAAGATTTGACGGTACATGGCCCCGTCTATCGTCCCTTTGATGCGGTGAAGTTGTCCTGTCCCCTTAGCAGAAAAACACCCCCAAAGCATAATGTTTCAACCTCCATGTTTGACGGTGGGGATGGTGTTCTTGGGGTCATAGGCAGCATTCCTCCTCCTCCAAACACGGCGATTTGAGTTGATGCCAAAGAGCTCCATTTTGGTCTCATCTGACCACAACACTGTTGTCCTCAATCATTCAGATGTTCATTGGCAAACTTCAGACGGCCATGTATATGTGCTTTCTTGAGCAGGGGGACCTTGCGGGCGCTGCAGGATTTCAGTCCTTCACGGCGTAGTGTGTTACCAACTGTTTTCTTGGTGACTATGGTCCCAGCTGCCTTGAGATCATTGACAAGATCCTCCCATGTAGTTCTGGGCTGATTCCTCACCGTTCTCATGATCATTGCAACTCCACGAGGTGAGATCTTGCATGGAGCCCCAGGCCGAGGGAGATTGACAGTTCTTGTGTTTCTTCCATTTGCGAATAATCGCACCAACTGTTGTCACCTTCTCACCAAGCTGCTTGGCGATGTAGCCCATTCCAGCCTTGTGTAGGTCTACAATCTTGTCCCTGACATCCTTGGAGAGCTCTTTGGTCTTGGCCATGGTGGAGAGTTTGGAATCTGATTGATTTATTGCTTCTGTGAACAGGTGTCTTTTATACAGGTAACAAGCTGAGATTAGGAGCACTCCCTTTAAGAGTGTGCTCCTAATCTCAGCTCGTTACCTGTATAAAAGACACCTGGGAGCCAGAAATCTTTCTGATTGAGAGGGGGTCAAATACTCATTTCCCTCATTAAAATGCAAATCAATTTATAACATTTTTGACATGCGTTTTTCTGGATTTTGTTGTTATTCTGTCTCTCACTGTTCAAATAAACCTACCATTAAAATTATAGACTGAACATTTATTTGTCAGTGGGCAAACATACAAAATCAGAAGGGGGTCAAATACTTTTTTCCCTCACTGTATCTAGTAAAATAAAATAAATACTCGCACCTATTATCTCATCTGCCAGGGAAGGAGATGGAATCGGACCAGCGTGCTCTGGATGGAAAGTAACAGTGCAGTAACAATTTCACCACGACAGCTTCCTTTTTTTTACATTCTGCAAATACTGCGATGTCTGCAGTGGAGCATCCAGTTCCCATTTCACTGCACTGGACAGAATTCTTAGTGAAAGCAGTCATGTTGATGGATGACCCAGCACTCAACGATTTATGCCACTCACTCGCTCACAAGCAGTCAGCCGCCTCCTCATGAGGTTATTATTTTTGTTCTTCGATCGTTGATTCCTCCACTCATGTAAAGGACTCGGTCTACCCTACTCACTCTCTCATGGGGCGCAATGGTGGCTAGGAGATGTTAACTACCTCGCCTGGTATAAGGGATGTCGTGGGTTCGATCCCGACCCTGACCCCTGCTGTATATTTGGAGTTTGCGTGCCTCTCTCCCTGTAGTCACGTGGATTTTGTCCGGGTCCTTCGGTTTTGCCCTCCACATTTAGAAATGTACGTTTGGAGTATTTGGCTGCTACAACTTTCCACATGATAAACCACTTCGTTGAGCTATCATTTGTGGCCAGGTCGCTTCTGAAAAAAAGTGATATAGCTCAGTGGGGCCTTACCTGGTAAAATACAAAAAGTTTATTTTAGTTTAGTGTCATCCGCACTCTGTTCAACTACCACATTGCAGGTCACAACAACACACTCACTAGCTCACACACCCACCCACTCACCACACTGTAGGTCACCTCACTTCTCTTTCTGCTATGTCCCCTTTGCAATATCCCACTGTGGAATTCCCTCCCAATGTCACTTTCCATAAGCCCCACAATAACCCTTGCCCACTTCAATACACGTGGTATCTCTTAACTGTTACAACATTTTCAAAGTGCTGTTTGTTGCAGGACCACTTGAAACGTTTGGCCTTTTGGGCCCTGTGCTCAATGAACATGTTCAAAAAGGAAAACTGGCACACTTGGGAGATGGAATAAAACCGGTAACCTCTGGATTACAAGTCTAGTGCAAAATCACAATCAGAATATGTATATATACTGGAGGAACCTGATGAGCTATGAAGCTCTTTTTCACATTTCTCGTCGAAGGGCACGGGGTAAAATTTTACAACAAAAACAATATGGTTTAACACGTAGGCTTTCGCAACCAATATTATCCATAAGAGGTTTTTTATTGGGTTAGATCGTGTAAATATAAATGTGTCATTAAACACACCACCACCCGACACAGACAATTGGTAAGCTTTGTAATGTAAACAAAACGTGTTAATTAGTTACTCATAAATTTCGATTTAAAGCTTTCGTGACTGCAGGGATTCATCTTCTTGGTTCTTTCGGTCACGTAGAAGGGAAGTAATAAAATAATAAAAATAAAACATAATAAAATGAAATAATTCTCACGACGTTTCGGCTACAACGCAAGCAGCCGTCTTCAGGTGAAGAATGAGACACTACCAAGCTAGGAGCTTATATATAAACTGGGTTGGAGGTGGAAGAGCGCCTTAACAAAAAAGAATGTGCATATGAAGAGGAATTTAGCATATTCATGGAAAATGCGTAGGAGGTGGGCGGGGGGGGGGGGTTTCAAAGGCATATTATGCCCATGCATTATGCAGGATCAATAGCACCAAGGGGGGGTGCAGGGAGTAGCATTAACAAAGGAAAGGAATGTTATTGATATGTAGCTGCAGTTACTAAACAACCACGTAGAAAACTAAGGTATAAACTACATAAAAAACTAAAGTATAAACTGCATAGCACCATCAGTATACTTACTATACTCTACAATAAGCTGAGTTACTAACAGCAAGTAATACATTACAATTCTACGTCGTAAAAATTATATAATATGCTTCCATCTAAACTTTATTCTCTTACATCACACGAGCATATACCGTACTATATACTGCCATAGATAAACCCAACATTAAATTATATACTGTATTACTATAAACCACCCTATACCTTATACATTTCAACATAACACTATGTATTATTCTACCCACCCTAATGTGTATCGAAATGGTTTATTACGTCCTTCCAATGATTGCTAAGCCAGAATCCATCTTCTCGGTTAAAATTGTCTCTGTGTTTGTATATGTGGATCGCCTCATGAACGAATCTCTCATGATAGCCAGATGGCTTGCAGAGAACCTCTGTCTTGGAGAAGTCAATGTCATGTGAGCCCACTGAGTTGTAACAGTGATCTGCCACGGCTGAGGTGTTTGTCCTACCGTGTTTCAGGTCAGCTTTATGTTCACGGATGCGGTCCGAGACATGTCGTTTGGTTTCCCCAATGTAACTGCTACCACAGAGGCAACTTAGTTTGTAGACACCAGGGTACTGTATGTCTGGAACCACATCTTTTACAGACGGTACCAGATCACGGATTTTATGTACTGTATTGAATCGGACCTGGATCTTGTGTTTAATCAGGATTTTGGAGATCTTTTTTGTGACCCCAGCAATGTAGGGTAAGGTGATGGTCTTGAAAGGCTCCTCAACAGGATCCTTCTTGATGGTTGGAGTGATGGCTTTGCGGATTGTGTAGTCGGAGTAACCATTAGCCTTAAGAGCTTGGCGTACGTGTTTGAGTTCACTGGAAATGTGTTCATGGTCGGAGATGCATTGGGCTCTATGATATAGAGTCTTGATGAGAGAATTCTTCTGGGATGGATGGTGGTGGGAATCCGGTTTTAGATAAGCATCCGTATGGGTGGTTTTCCTGTAGACAGAGTGGCTCATTGAACCATCAGGTCTCCTTTTGATTAGGACATCCAAAAAGGGTAGCTTGCCATCATTTTCGACTTCCATGGTGAATCTGATGGCTGGGTGTATGGAATTGATGTGGTCGAGAAATTGGTCTAGAGCAGGCCGGCCATGTGGCCAGATGACAAAAGTGTCGTCTACGTACCTCTTCCATAAGGTCGGACGTAGAGTGGCAGTCTGGATGGCGTCCATCTCAAATTTCTCCATGAAGATGTTGGCTACGACTGGAGATAGGGGGGAGCCCATTGGGGTGCCCTCAATTTGCTTGTAGAAAGTTTCATTCCAAGTGAAGTATGTATTGGTTAAGCAGTGACAAAATAGAATACAACAACAAAATTCAAGAACTACTCAACGATGGCAGCTATACAAAAATAAAAAGAGACCCCACCAACAGCCTCGTCACTAAAACCAACAAAATCATTTCTGATTCAACCGCATTATTTGATCAGACCAAACAGTTCTCGTTGAAACCTTCTGCAGCCAGGCCACCAAGATTATACGGCTTGCCAAAGATACATAAAGAAGATACACCTCTTCGTCCCATTGTTTCTACTATCAACTCCCCCACCTATAAATTGGCTCGTTTTTTGTCTGAAATTCTACGGCCTTTCACTGGAAAAACCACCTCTGCAGTACTAAACTCTACTGACCTGGTATCGACAATCAAGGGGATTGCCCTGTCCCCAGACGACCTGCTTGTCAGTTTTGATGTGGTTTCCTTATTCACCAAGGTTCCTGTACCTGACACCATCGCAATCATTGAAGACTTGGTTCATCAAGGACTGAATGCTGGGGTACCCCCCCTGGTGAGACACTGCTTAACCAATACATACTTCACTTAGAATGAAACTTTCTACAAGCAAATTGAGGGCACCCCAATGGGCTCCCCCCTATCTCCGGTTGTAGCCAACATCTTCATGGAGAAATTTGAGACGGACGCCATCCAGACTGCCACTCTACGTCCGACCTTATGGAAGAGGTACGTAGACGACACTTTTGTCATCTGGCCACATGGCCGGCCTGCTCTAGACCAATTTCTCGACCACATCAATTCCATACACCCAGCCATCAGATTCACCATGGAAGTCGAAAATGATGGCAAGCTACCCTTTTTGGATGTCCTAATCAAAAGGAGACCTGATGGTTCAATGAGCCACTCTGTCTACAGGAAAACCACCCATACGGATGCTTATCTAAAACCGGATTCCCACCACCATCCATCCCAGAAGAATTCTCTCATCAAGACTCTATATCATAGAGCCCAATGCATCTCCGACCATGAACACATTTCCAGTGAACTCAAACACGTACGCCAAGCTCTTAAGGCTAATGGTTACTCCGACTACACAATCCGCAAAGCCATCACTCCAACCATCAAGAAGGATCCTGTTGAGGAGCCTTTCAAGACCATCACCTTACCCTACATTGCTGGGGTCACAAAAAAGATCTCCAAAATCCTGATTAAACACAAGATCCAGGTCCCATTCAATACAGTACATAAAATCCGTGATCTGGTACCGTCTGTAAAAGATGTGGTTCCAGACATACAGTACCCTGGTGTCTACAAACTAAGTTGCCTCTGTGGTAGCAGTTACATTGAGGAAACCAAACGACATGTCTCGGACCGCATCCGTGAACATAAAGCTGACCTGAAACACGGTAGGACAAAAACCTCAGCCGTGGCAGATCACTGTTACAACTCAGTGGGCTCACATGACATTGACTTCTCCAAGACAGAGGTTCTCTGCAAGCCATCTGGCTATCATGAGAGATTCATGATAGCCAGATTCATGAGGCGATCCACATATACAAACACAGAGACGATTTTAACCGAGAAGATGGATTCTGGCTTAGCAATCATTGGAAGGACGTAATAAACCATTTCGATACACATTAGGGTGGGTAGAATAATACATAGTGTTATGTTGAAATGTATAAGGTATAGATAGGGTGGTTTATAGTAATACAGTATATAATTTAATGTTGGGTTTATCTATGGCAGTATATAGTACGGTATATGCTCGTGTGATGTAAGAGAATAAAGTTTAGATGGAAGCACATTATATAATTTTTACGACGTAGAATTGTAATGTATTACTTGCTGTTAGTAACTCAGCTTATTGTAGAGTATAGTAGGTATACTGATGGTGCTATGCAGTTTATACTTTAGTTTTTTATGTAGTTTATACTTTAGTTTTCTACGTGGTTGTTTAGTAACTGCAGCTACATATCAATAACATTCCTTTCCTTTGTTAATGCTACTCCCTGCACCCCCCCTTGGTGCTGTTGATCCTGCATAATGCATGGGCATAATATGCCTTTGAAACCCCCCCCGCCCACCTCCTACGCATTTCCCATGAATATGCTAAATTCCTCTTCATATGCACATTCTTTTTTGTTAAGGCGCTCTTCCACCTCCAACCCAGTTTATATATAAGCTCCTAGCTTGGTAGTGTCTCATTCTTCACCTGAAGACGGCTGCTTGCGTTGTAGCCGAAACGTCGTGAGAATTATTTCATTTTATTATGTTTTATTTTTATTATTTTATTACTTCCCTTCTACGTGACTTTACCGAAAGAACCAAGAAGATAGTTACTCATTCTTAGGTTTTTTCGGTAAAGTCACGTAGGTAAAACATCAAAATTAATAAAAATAAAATAAAACTAAAATCACGACGTTTCGGAGGCAACACAATTCTCCGTCATGAGGTGGGACCGTCACAGCCGGATTAGCTGCATCAAGTGAGGCTCACTTTCTAATTCTAGATTTGAAGCTTTCGTGACTGCAAGGATTCATATTCTTAGGTTTTTTCGGTAAAGTCACGTAGGTAAAACATCAAAATTAATAAAAAATAAAATAAAACTAAAATCACGACGTTTCGGAGGCAACACAAGTCTCCGTCATCAGGTGGGACCGTCACAGCCGGATTAGCTGCATCAAGTGAGCCTCACTTATGAATCCTTGCAGTCACGAAAGCTTCAAATCTAGAATTAGTTACTCGTTTAGCACACTGGTGTGTTGGAGAATAAACCCACAACATTTACTTAACCATTTGGGTACCGTGACTTTTTGCCAGTAATTACAACCAGCCTCATCAGGCGACTGCCAGAGTTGTGGAGAAATCCTCCTGTTTCAGTCTGACATAGAGGGAGTAAATGTGATGTCATCACCTGTGAGCCAATCACGTGCGAGGACCGGGGGGGGGGTAAATGTATTCAGAGAAATTACAATGGATATCTATTATTGGTTGGGTTATTTACAGTTAATCAACATACATAATATAATGTATGTGCATCACACATGCATATTATGCATGCATATTATGCATGCGCAATATGTATGTACATTATGTATGTACATCATGTCGTTTTTTGGTGAAAAAAAATAGCAATACCTGTCATATACAAAATCACAATAGTTGTGCAAAGTACAGGAAAGGAAAACAAATCACCCAAAAAACATAAAATAAAATAAAATATCCCCACATCCCCATCCTACCAGGCAAAGCCCACTGAGGCATTAACTTATTTTTCAGGAGCAACCTGGCATCACACATGACAGCTCATTAAAGTGGCTTAGCACGTAAAAATTTAGAGCACCAAAAATAATCTAAATAACTTGAATGAACATTTCTGGCGCACTAACCATTTACAGCACTGTGGCAGCTCCCCTTTGTTTTCCAGACGAATATGCACACAAGCACACACCACACGGCTAACGAGCTTAACATAACATCGATTGAGTTGTGCAAGGAAGCAGCACATGGGGTGAGGGTAGCGGGCTTTACTTGTTTACACGGTGTCACTAAATAGATGGTGTCTGCAAAACCAAAAGAAAGCCCTTCCCGGCTTTTACTGCATCGGGCAGATGTTCTAGCCGTCAATTCACCAGGGAGAGTAATCCAATCTTGGTGGACTGGTAGGAAGAGACAACAAGAAGGACTTTTGGTCATGTCGTCACTCGGCCGAAGGAGATTCTTCTGCATATAAAATTTAAATAAAAAAAAAACTACTGTATTTATTTTACCAGGTAGGGCCATTGAGTTATGTAGCTCTTTCATCATGGGACCTCCTTTGCCAGTACCAAAATATGAGAATAGGTTTTCCCCTTTTTTCTGGCAAGAAAACAGGTGTTAAGATATTAAAACACCAAACTGAAACCTTTTACAAGGAATCATGTCTGCATTAACCACAATACTTGTGGTCAGAATGCAAACAAAAAACATTCCGAAAAAATATGCATTGTCTTTGAAACTGATTGGTCCACACCAGAGACAGTTACAAAGACAATGCATATATTATCGGAGTATGTTTTTTGTTTGCATTCTGACCACAAGTATTGTTGTTAATGCAGACATGATTGCTTGTAAAAGGTTTCAGTTTGGTGTTTTAACATCTTAACACCTGTTTTGTTGCCAGAAAAAAGGGGAAACCCTATTATCTTATGTAGCTCTTCTTCAGATGCAACTTGGCCAGAAATAATAGATCATCCAAGTGGCTTACGACGTGGAAATTTATAACAGCCAAATACTCTAAAGGGCGCGTTTCTAAATGTGGAGGGAAAAACCAGAGGACCCAGAGAAAAATCCACGCAACCACGGGAAGACAAAAACATGCAAACTCCAAATATACAGTTGTCCGGGTTGGAATCAAACCCATGACCTCCTGATTACCAGGCAAGGTAGTTAACATTCCCTATCCATCTTGGCGTCCATGACGGTGATGATGAAAGCCCAGATGTCGCAGACGCAGAGTCAGGTCTCAACTGAAAATATATTTTGGTGTCGTGTGCATAGCAGTGGTAGCACAAACCCAGAAATGGAAGCAGAGCTCCAAGTGGGGCTGTGTACACACACTGACCAAAAATGGGTCCACGCAGCAATGCTTGAGGAACCTCAAATTACCCTGGGCTGGCAGAAGACCTGAAGCTGCCCGAGGTGACGTGCTGCCCACGGTTGTTAAGGTAAGACTGAAACCACTGCAAGTGTCGCCGGTCTGCCCTGTCCCCCTCTCCTCCCGACGTGAATCCTTGCGAGAGGGACAGATTGGCTAAATAGAAAATAAAAACAATAAAGTTCGGTAGACGATAAGTCGGTAACTCTGTGTTGTGTTCTGCCCTCCGGAGAAGTGGGCGACTCCATAACAGCCGAGCACTGGGCGGGGAGTTGGGGGGGTGTGATGCGGCAAAACTTTAATTCAAAGCGCTCTTCTGAAGGGCAGTGGCGTATCTGCGATAGTGATTATAAACACAATCCACGTCACAACACCGCAGCTCAATTCCTCTGTTCCATGGGATTGAGCGCCAGCGTAAATATTCTAGACCCAAATATTATAAGTATTTTATATACTGAAACAACTTTAAAATCAAAGTCTTATTTGTATATATCTTCATTACCACCAATAACTCAATCTACAGTCAATTAGCATAACCAAGTTCCTGTCAGTCGATTGACATTCAAGTAATATCAATTTAACAGTTCTATATTATTGGAGCCTATGTAATATGCAGCTCACGAGTAAGGAGTCAGCCCAAATATAAATTGGGGGCGTGCCTCATACTCTACTGTGCACGTGGGGGTTCTGGGTCCAATCCCTGATCACCATTGCATTCGCTTAAATAATATTAATACAAACGCACCTAGCTACCTATAGCTATTAGCAAAGCGCACAATTTATGTGTGTGATTAATCACCGGTGAGCTCACACCACCCTTTAGATGTTCTAGCCACTCCAGAAGAACGGCATGATCAATCAGATAAAATGCAGCACGAATATATCGAGGACTGGAGTGCTTGTTAAAACCCATGAACTGCAAAGTTCAAAGGGTCATTGAATACCCGAAGCAAAGCGGTCTCCAGACCTCTGCTGTGACCTAACTCTTCAAGGCTAGAGATATTGCTGGAGCTGCTTAGCCACAGCATGTTCCAGAGACCTGGAACAGAAAATTAAGATTAAAGTTAGGATACCAGCTACCAAAGGACTCTGGATCAAGGACCAGCCTCTCAAGAAGGGGAGTTATAGCTGCTACCTTAAAGGTGGAAAGAACAATACCTATTCTGAGTTACCTGTTCAACACGTAGCAGGCTGTCACAACCAATATTATCCATAAGAGGTTTCTTTGGTTAGATCGCATGAATATAAATTTCTCGTTAAACCTGCCGCCAATTAGTAAGGTTTGTCACGTAAATAAAACATGCAAATTCATTACTAGTTCAGCATACCGGTGTGTTGTCAAACGGTAAATATTGTGGGTTTACTCTTCAACACGCTGGTGTGCTGAACACGTAACGAATTGGCATGTTTTGTTTCCGTGCCAAATCTTACTAATTGGCTGTCGGGTGGTGGTGGGTTTAACGACATGCTGATATTTACACGATCTAACCCAAAAAACCTCTTATGGATCTCAGTGACCTGTTGAACAGATCCAACACAATTGGATCCTGAGGAACAAAATTCCCTTGGAGGAATAAACGGTGTATACTATAACATGGGAGTTGCGTTCCTGAAGAACACCATGGTTTGAAAAAATGGCGTTGTAACAACCATTGACTCAATGGGAATTAAGGGGTCAGAGGGGAGTAGGTTTGTAAAACTTCAACATGACTGACATTTTGCACAATAATTCGTTATAATGTAGATTTTTACATTTAAATGTTTACACTCTACGTCCGTCCTTGTGGAAGAGGTTCGTCATCTGGCCACATGGCCGATCAGCTCTAAAACAATTCCTCAACCACATGAATTCCATAGACCCAGCCATCAAATTCACCATGGAGGCAGAAAAGGATGGCAAGTTACCATTCTTGGATGTTTTAATCGAAAAGAGACCAGATGGCTCAATGGGACAATCTGTCTACAGGAAAGTCACCTATATGAATGCCTACCTAAAACCTGACTCCCTCCACCATCCATTCCAGAAGAATTCCCTCATCAAAACTCGACACCATAGAGCTCGATGTATTTCTGACCATCATCACCTAGCCAGTGAACTGGAACACATACACCAAGCTCTCAAGATGAATGGATATTCAGACTACACCATCCGTAAAAATATCACCCCATCCAGTGGGAAAGAGCCATCTGAGGACTCAATCAAAACCATCACCTTGCCATACATAGCAGGGGTCACCAAAAAGATTTCCAAAATCATGAATAAACACAAGATCCAGGTTCGATTTAACACAGTACATAAAATTCGTGATCTGATCCCATCTGTGAAGGATGTGATCCCTGACATGCAATACCCCGGCGTCTACAAACTAAGCTCTGTCTGTGGCAGTAGTTACATTGGGGAAACTTAGCGACATGTCTCAGACCGTGTTCGTGAAAATAGGGACGATCTAAAACACGGTAGGACCAATACCTCGGCCGTGGCTGATCATTGTTTTAATGCGGTGGGCTCACACGAAATGTATTTCTCGAAGACGAAGGTACTTTGCAAACCCACTGGCTATCAACAAAGATTCGTTCATGAAGCCATCCAAATATATAGACAGACACAATTTCAACCGAGAAGATTGGTACAAACTGAGCAATAATTGGAAGGACATTATTAACCAGTTTAAGTCATAACTGGCTGTGATATTCCCATCCTACCACTTTCCGTTGTTAGTTGTTATTTTCGGCTATCCGATTTTTTACATTAACAGATTACATTACTCACTAACACAGCTACATTTCGATTTATTTTATTTTTATTATTTTATTACTTCCCTTCTACGTGACTTTACCGAAAGAACCAAGAAGATAACACAGCTACCTCGCACGCCATCCTCGAGGCTGCTGCTGATTCACGATCCTCCATTAACATGCTAATATTTCACATTAACATAGCCACCGTGGCACGCTCGCCGTGGAGGATGCTTGGCGATCTTCCATTAACATGCTAATCTCTCACATTAACATAGCGACCTTGGCACACTCGCCGTGAAGGATGCTCGGCGATCTTGCATTGACATGCTAATATTTTGCCTGGCAGCCCTTTGATTGGTGGAAAGCCCACCACCACCGCGGTCGCTGCCCACCACTTGCATTGGCATTGGCTGCTGACATTTGGGCTATGCCCATTTCAAACCTTTATAAGCAGTTATCTTTAGAAGCTAACCCGCCTTTTGCTGATGACGACCGCTTGTGTTGCGATCGAAACGCCGTAGTTTTTTGTTATTTTTTTTTTTACTTATCTACGTGATATGAATTACTGCAGCCATGAAGTTGTATGCAAAGCGAGACAAATTGTATTTGTTAAAGCACAGTATGTGATAACATGTGAGATGCGTATGCAGGCTGAACAAAGACTGAGGTTGCGCGTGGGTAGCATCTAGAAGTATCCAGCAGCATCCCAATGCCTTGTGTGGTGGTGCTACGCTAAGGCAGTCGTACGACCACTTATTCCTATTCGCGCTGTGACATAGTTCCGTTCACTTGATCGCGTTATATCCAGTTCGCATCCACATTATAAAAAAATGTGGACCCAAATACATTAATCGCGTTAAAATAATTCGAGTTTTAAAAACACGCAGTGTCCCCTGGTTAACGTTTTTAATCCGTTCCACGAAAACTACTGTCAAACGAATAACTGTTAAACGAATTCACTTATGAGTAAAAAAATAAGTTAAAATAAGTATAACCCGTAAAAACAAAGTTTTTCACTATAAATCCTTTATATGCGTGGCAGCTAGAGTCCTCTCGTCCTCTGGCTTGAGATGGCTGCCACCTATGGGTCAGATGATTGCATTGCACCATTAAGCAATTGGTAATTAAATATAATATTTTTGTCCTAAAAAGTGTAAAATTTTGGAAAAAAATTTTCACGAACATTAATTGTCTCGCACAACGAGTCTGTGTGGAAAATGTCAGCTCGATTGGATCACGGGAAGTGGGTTAAAAAACGACCGAAAGATTTGCACGGTCCTAAGCAAGCAAGCGAACTTAATATAAAGGATTTAAAAAGAGCAGTTTCTGCTGCCAAAACAGAAAACGTGATGTAAACAAAGCCAGTCAAGGTTGAAATACTCATAAATAGGCGTCGCTGATTGGCTGAGGCTCGCTCAGCCCACTTACGAGTGGTCGGATTGGCTGAAATTGGCGCCTGCGTGCATAACATAAACATACCGTTAATCAACATTTTAACGTCAGTCGAAACCATGGGGTCCCTATGGGAAGCAAAACGTGAACCGAAAAACCATTCACTGTTAACCGAGGGACTAGTGTATTGAGCTCGGAAGTAGCGAGATAATGAGTGGGGGGTTAGGGGCCGTCCATAAATTACGTCACGCACCTAGGGGGGGGGGGGGGTCAGACATTTGTGACGCCGTGTGGCGATTGGGGGGGGGGGGGTCAAAAATTGTCCAAAATCGCGTGACATCATTTATGGACGGCCCCTTAGGTGAGCTAATGAGTGGGTGAGTGTGTGAGCAGGTGGATGAGTGAGCTAATGAGTGGGTGTGTGAGTGAGAGTGGGTGTGTGAGTGAGAGTGGGTGAATGAGTGGGGGAGTGAGTAAGCTTGAGGCAGTGAGTGACAGGCTGATGAGTGCTGTGTGGTGGAGGAACTATTTGTGTCTACGCTTACTATAGTAGGGTGGCTCATTCCGACCGAATCGCCTAACGTTTTTTTGTGAACTTAGTTCACAGGGGCCCAACATCACATCAAGTGAACAGCAACAAACAGCACTATCAACGTATTCCATAGATAAGAGATATAACGATGGGAGGAAACTCCAACGTTGAGTTATTGCGAGGGAAGAAGCAGAAAGAGAAGTGAGGTGACCTCTAGTGTGGTGGTTCAACAGTTAAGTGAATGGATGAGTGGGTGAGTGAATGGGCGAGTAGTTGAGTAAATGCACGAGTGGGTGAGTGAGAGTGTGTGGGTGGATGAATCTGTGTGTGTGAGTAATTGGATGAGTGAGTGGGTGATTGAGTGGGTGAGTGAATACGTGAGTGGGTATGTGAGTGATTGGATGACTGAGTGATTAAGTTAATCTGTGAATGGGTGGGTGAGTGAATGTGTGAGTGAATAGGTGAGTGATTGGATGACTGAGTAGGTGATTAAGTGAGTGGGTGAGTGAGTGAATGTGTGAGTCGGTGAGTGGATGTGTGGGTGGGTGAGTGAATGAGCGATTGTGTGAGTGGGTATTGAGTGGGTTGTTGAGTGAATGGGTGAGTGCGTGAATGAATGGATGAGTGGATGAGTGAATGCGTGAGTGAGTGGGTGAGTGACACCTGTGTGACATTCGAGCCCAGGGGTACAGGCGCATTAAAAACAAGTGGAAACTCCATTACCCCCCGTCATTAAAATACAGGCTCCCGGGAATAATTACAATTCCAGGGGAGAGTGGAATGTTGATTCCTGCTTGTGCATGTGTAAGGTGTGAGAAATAAACACTAGATTTTGGGCTTGTCCCAGCAGTTGTTGTGCATTGCCAGTAACTGCACAACAAACACAGATCCCCCGTGTAGCCTTAACACTGTTGGGGTAAGTGCTGTCAGCGAGCACCTATGAAGGCCGGAGGGCACACGAGGGGGTGGGTGGCCAGCACCATGCCCGGCCGCCTTTGTCTCGCCGGTAGCGATGTTTACACACTACACCAGGTACTCATTTGAGGCTGAGTCGACCTAGGGGAGGCTCAGTACCGGTTCAGAAAATCGCTACTGGTGTTGGCCGTGGGCGGGAATCAAAATCGGATCCCCTGGGTTCATAGCGCAGCGTGCTAACCACGACACCACCGCTCGCCATATAACTGTACAACGCACGCAGTCATGTCTCAATAAACGCGGCGTGTTCACCGTTTTAACTGTGCAACGCAGGGGGAACTGCTACGGCGGTTGTAACGCTGAGTGAACGACTTTTGCAATCCATGAGGGCGCCGCTTCGATTCCATCTCCAGGAGACGGCGAGCTGAGACCATGGGAGGCAGAGGGAGTTTCTAAAATCCAAGACCTCCACATGGACATCTGTCCACCCAGCAGCAGGGTAAATTGGTTCACCACACTCCGTCTGTTGATCAGTAGGCAGGTCGAGTGTGGTGAGGTAAAGTGTGGGTACACCCAAGGGCACAACAACCTATTACAACGAGCGCACGTAAAATAAGCCTGCAATTCACTTCCTTCAAATGGACATATTGGCGGTACATCAGTTCAGCATGACACATAGGTCATCAGGATGGGTGTTGCTCTACAGCAACAGACTGTGCAGCTTCGTGTTCATCTGCTCATATAAACATTCGTCTTCCGACTGCTTCGACATCACGAGAGAACTGATCTTGACGCACCATCCAGAAATATTTCCTGACCAGGGAGTCGCGAATTGCAGTAAAAGAAAAAAGTTATTGCGAATTTTTTTCCCATATACCGAGCATCACTGGTGTACCGCCAATACAGTAGTCCCTCGGTTAACGTTTATAATCCGTTCCATGAAAACTACTGTTAACCGAAATAAGTGATAATCAAAGAGAGAGCTCTTTCCCACTGCCAAAACAGAAAATGTACTATAGACAAAGGTCATAAATAGGCATTGCGGATTGGCTGAGGGCATGGCTCAGCCCCACTTACGAGCGCTCGGATTGGCCGAAATTAGCAACCGCGTGCAAAACGTCAACATATCAGTGAGTCAATACCGTAATGTTAGTCGAAACAATGGGGTCCCCTATTGGGGGCGAAACGTTAACCAAAAAACTTTTAACTGGTGTAACTTTGAACCGAAGGACCACTCTACCTTCATATACCCGTCTTTCCGCATACATATAGCTCGACACTTGCTGCATGTGTGCATTGTCTGGTCCCCCAACCTTTGACATTACTACCCTGCTGCATTGGGAAATCTCGGTACAAACTACGACAGCAACACAGCAGGGTGGCGCTAGCTTTTAAATAATCCACTTCGAGGCGGGGGGAACATTCGAGGGGATTGTGAGACGTGGAATGCTCGGTAACAAATTAGAACGGGCGTCACTGGGACACCAATAACGGAGCGGGATTACAGAAATAAACTAACGCACAGACGGGGCGAGCGCGACACTCGCACCGATTACACGTGGATTCTTTTGAAGACGGTTGCTGAGCACAGGCTCAAAGTGGCCAGCAACAATCTAGATTTGAAGTTTTCGTGACTGCAGGGATCCATACTCTTTGGTTCTTTCGGTAAAGTCACGTAGGTATAAAATAAAATAAACTAAATCACGACGTTTCGGGCGCACCTGATGATGGACGCTTGTGTTGCGCCCGAAACGTGTCATTTAATTTATTTATTTTATACCTACGTGACTTTACCTAAAAGAACCAAAGAGTATGGCCAGCAACAATCAGCAGTGTCAACGTTGTAATAGATCAAGGGGTTGAATGCGTTTCTTGAATTGAGCAAGGATGCATTTTTTAGGTTTGTTAGAGCTTCGGAAAAGAGAGATGGGAAGATACATTCCTAAGGGCAGTGAGGTGAAGCTGCAGGTGTAGTGAGTTGAGTGGGTGGATACGTGTGTCAGTGAGTGTGGTAGGAACTGGTTGCTTCACCCCGGCTATGACAGCGTTAACAGCAGGATTCCAAATCCACCGGAATCTTTGCTGTGTACAGCAGCAGTAATAATCGTTCGGAGTTAAAGAGGCTTTGGCACAGAATATAAAACCAGATTCAGTGTGTTGCAGGAGGGATGATGCCGTTAAGCCAGTTACCCGGCTATTTTGCAAGGGAGACCCATGGTGCGTCAGCAGAGCAACCACCAAACAAAGACAAAACATCAATATTACAGAGACTGAGTGCAGGCTCCTGAAGGAATATTGCACAACCAACAGATTAGCTATTTGATAGTCGTGAACAAAACACACGCCAAGTCAGAGTGCAAATATAATTCTAAAACTTTAGATACAGGTGCACGTAAGCTCTATATTTTAGTGTAACAAAAAAAGACTAAGATAAAAAAAATGAACAGATAAACAAGTTTACGTAAAAAATATTCCAACAATTAACCATAAATAGAAAAAAAATCATTGTTACAAATGAACAAATATTTAGTCGTGCTCCTGCTGGTGTTTGTTACTAAACACTATGATTTTTTGCTAACTGACATGCGCATGAACGCAAGACGCACAATAACTTAATTGTGAGTATTGTACCTTTAAATATTGTTTTTAATGCTGTGACTGTGAGACTGTCTTCCTCTAAACCCAATACACGGTGCAACTAAAATAATATACAGTTATAGCCTACATATTATTGTATACGGGGTTAAATACATCCGTAGTAGCTATTTCAGTACAAGTGAGTCGGGAGAAAAGGGGGGTCCACAGTCGTATCTTGCATAGCCCCCCTCCCCGTTGTAGTAAGTAGTTGAAATATGTAGTTGAAATAGAAAAATTAAATAGGTAGTTGAACTAGGTAGTTGAGCCCTTGAACATGGCACACTGTGGTGGCTGGGGTGTCTGCGTTTATTAAAAATTGTATTCGATTCACCCACCCACCTGCACGCTTGTACCCATGATCGCTGTTCGAGAGAGCGCAAGCGAGCATGTACGCTGCAAGAATAGCCACGTGCGCGTGTATGCATGCACTGGGCTGCGTTTAAAACACAGACGTGGCGACGCTCCCAGTTTCTATGTTAAAATAAACCACAATTGATGGACGTGACGGGAGCCTCTGTCCATCGTCGCGTTCTCACATTATGCAACCGTGTCCCTGTGCTTGCCTGCGTCACGGCTAAGAGGAGAGGAGAGATAAGCATGAGCGTATACGAAATGAGTATTTTGAGGTAGGAGCACCTGTCTGTATCGCTGTGTAGGTCGGAGATCTGGACAACAAATGGATGTACTGGTGGTACACCGGTGTAGCATAACACACATTGGTCCTCATAAACCAGTTCTAAAAATCTAAATTTGAACTGACATTCATCTTCTGAACACTTCGACATGAAGCTGAAATGTTCACGCCAGCTCGGACATGCGCCGAGTATGTGAAGGCCAATAGGAGCGGGTGCCCCGGTGGCTAGGAGATGTGAACTACCTCGCCTGGTATACAGGAGGCCATGGGTTCAATCCCGACTCTGTCAACTGCTATATATTTTGAGTTTGCGTGTCTCTTTCCCAGCAGTCGTGTGGATTTTTCTCCCAGTCCTCCACTTTTTCTCTCCACATTTCAAATCAATGTGTGTTTAGGAGTATTTGGCTGGTATAAATTTCCACATGATAAGTCATTGAGTTTGAGCTATCATTTGTGGACAGGTCGCTTCTGAAAAATAAACTATATAGCAACTCAGTGGGCCTTACCTGGTAAAATAAAATAAATTAGTAATAGTTTAGTTTAGTGGTCTCCACGAGTCCAGTGACCAAGGGAGAAAAGAAGACCAAAGGCCCCATGATTGGGAGACCGTTGAGCAAAGGTCACGTGTCTCCTGCGCAAAAGCTGTGCGGTCCGACGGAGGGTGCAAAGCATTGGCGTTGAGGATGTGAGAAGTTCCAACAACTTAGGCCACGGTGACTTCTCGACCTTTAGCAGGGCGGTGGTGGCTACGCACGTGGCCTGCGATCGAGCACTGTGTGGGGGGGGGGGGTGGCAGATCATCCCTCACACACCGAGTTGTGAAACTCCCCTTCCCGTGGGCATCGAGGAGGATCCCGTTTACCTTGGCTCACCAGATATTTCCTCCTGTGTAGGATCGAGTGTTGCTCCCTCGCACACAGACGTGGGGTTTTCTCTGGGTGCTGCTGGTTTCCTCCCATATGCTAAACACTCGTTATTTGGCCAATACCACCTTGATATATAAAGGAACGCAGAGATTGGGGGTGGGGGGTGGATTTTGTACCGGCTCGATCTGCAAGCGGGGTAACACTCAATCACGATACCGTTGGAAATGAGCCAACTTTCTGTGCTACCATACCCTGTTGAGCCAGGAGATGGCAGCCCCAATGCCCAACGGGTAGGGGATGGAGTTCCACGAGCGTGTGATCCTCCAACCCTGGGCTGCTACCTCCAGAACTGTGCTACTGGCCATGTAGCACAGTAGGGGCGCCATGGTGGTTAGGAGATGTTAACTACCTCGCCTGGCATGCAGGAGGTTGTGGGTTCGTTCCCGACCCCTGACGCCTGGAGCATATTTGGAATTTGGAATGTACTCCCTATGGTCGTGTGAATTTTTTTACCGGGTTCTCCGGTTTAACCCCTCCACATTTAGAAACAAAATTAGCATATAAATGTGCATGTGATAAGCCACTTCATTGAGCTATCATTTGTGATGGCCAGGTCGCTTCTACAAAAAAGAGATAACAACTCTGTGGGCCATACATAGTAAAATAAAAAAAATAGTTTAGTTAGTTATGGGCAGCACAGTTGAAGCAGCCAGATTGCAATCCCTGTTATCGTTCCAGTCGAGCACAGGAACGTTGCTTACGCACGTGAGGCATGTGACCTGGTAATTGGGAATGCCACCCATGCGCCGTGGGAAATGTTGCAATGCCGCAGGGACCAGCAAGTGGAAGTGTTCCAACGAGTGGCACGGCCATCCGATCACAAGGCTGTCTGTCCCCTTAATGGGTTCAAGGATTTAGTTGTTTGTTTGTTGTTGTTGGGTTTTGGGCTGAGCTTGGGGGAGCCAACACCTAGCCCTGTATTTACGTGCGTGTATGCATGTTGAACTTCTTTCGCATCACATGTAGTGATCCGTGCTAATCGGAGGTGCAGGGTAAGGACAACAAACTAAACACAAAAAGCTGTTTCATAGAAATGAGTTTCCAATCTAGATTTAAAAGTGCATAGCTCCAGCGGCTTCCTAATATAGGAAGGGGAGCGTTCCAGATAGCCGCAGAATGTTGGCACAGGAGAGAGCAAAAGGCGGTGCATCTCCTAGTCATCTAAGTCAGTCAACCAATGGCACATGGGTCTGTCTCATGAGCTGTCAGAGAGCCGTCGACACTTACCATGGCCTTATAGTGCACCTAGCCTGGTACAAGCACTGTGGTGCCGTCACAGCCACTTAGTGGCGAATGGCGGCTGTTGTTGTGTCTATGCGACTATTCTACGGATGTGTGTGTCTATTCAGGGCATCGGCCAGTCATCTCAGTCAGTCGACCCATGGCACCTGGGTCTGTCCCCCTACTGCTAGTGGGTGTTCAACACTTCACGTGCCCTTAATGTGCACATAGCCTGGCATAAGCACCGTGGTGACATCTCCGCCACTTATTGGTGAATGGTTGTTGTTGTGAAGATCTGGACATGTTCCCATCAGTGAACTCCTCCGGCAGGCAAGGCTGCGTTGGCTGGGTCATGTAGCCCGCATGCACAGCCACTGCATGCCCAAGCAGTTTCTGTTTGGCTAGATAGAGGGGGCAAAATGGGCATGACACGGGCTGCAGAAGAGATGGACTGATGTGGTGTGAGGTGATGTGGAGCTGAACGGACTTGCCAAAGATTGGTGTCAGGAATGGCCTCTATGGAGGAGGCTCGTGAAGGACGCTACTGGTCAGTTAGAGGCAGTCGCCCTCCAGCAAGAATGAAGGGTAGAGGAGCGACTTTCACAACAACGAGTGGAGCCCTGGGCAGGCTAAAACACAGCAAGATGGCACAGTAGGAGGCACAGGTGATGGTGCGTCAGTCCCCATCCCATGGCACCTCGGTCTGTCCCGTGACCTCCTACCAGCGGGTGTTCAACACTTCATGTGGCCTTAAAGTGCACATAGCCTGGCACAAGCGCCATTGTGACACATGCATAATGCACATGCATAATGTACGTTGCCTCAGTAATCCCCCCCCCCCCCCCCCCATAAATTGTACAAGAGCGCAGAAGGGTGGTCAACACATCTACGCCTCTAAAAAGGAACGAAATAGTAAGACTTCTCGACAAATCTGGCTGTCGCCTGATGAAGCTAGTTGTAATTACTGGCGAAACGTCATACTCGGTTTGTAAATGTTGTGGCTTGGCTCTCCAACCCATCGGTGTGCTGTATTAGTGACGAAATTGGCATGTTCTATTTACGTGACAACCCTTACTAGTTGGCTGTGTCGGGTGGTGGCGGGTTTCAACGACACATTTATATATTTACATGATCTAATCCAAAAAACCTCTATTACGGATGATATTGGTCGCGAATGCCTGCGTGTTAAATATGTAGAGTATGTTGAACTTCTTACGCACCGTAAGCAGCCAACCGTGCTAATCGATTAGAGATGAGAGAGAGAGTGGGAATGAGTAGCAGTGTGGAGACTGCGTGATGCACGACGTGAACCGTCGGGGCCCCTGAATCTCGCCTAAGTTCAGGAAATGTTTCCCGAAGAGTAGTCTTATACATTGGCACAAATGAACAGTTCCCCCATTTTGACTATTCGAGTCATGCGTGTTTAGCCAGTTAAGCCTCACCGTAGTCATTTCTCGTAGAAGGGGGTTCGATGCCGCAATGCGCATTTCCCCGAATCGAGTATTCGCAGCGTATATTTTTCAGTCGGCCAATACCAACGATATAGCGTGTTTTGTTAACTACGGGAGTGAAACCGGCGAACGCGGAGAAAACCCCACGCAGAACAAGGGGGGGGGGGGGGGTGGACATACTTATAAAGCACGTCAAAATGTGCAACATTGGTTCGTCTGTCAACAGCCAAACTATTGCCACCTGAGAATACTGAAAAACCCGATATCTTGTGATGCATTCTGCACGCGCTAAATCAAAATGATGCATGTGGTTGAGCAATCTCCGTCCCTCCTTAGGCTGGCGGAGTAGGATCGGTTTACTCCTGTAAAAGTGTTGACTTACTTCAGCGAGCCTTTCCTTGGTAAACAAGCGTTCATACAAAAAATAAAAATAATAAAAAGTGGCCATTGCTACTATTATTCTCATAGACCATTGGTTCTCAGCCAGTGGAACATGTACAGATAGGGGGGAGTGAGACATCTCTAGGGAGTAGCGAGACATCTCTCGGGGGTAGCGAAACACCTCTAGGCACTAGCAAGACATCATTAGGGGTAGCGAGCCATCGCTAGGTGGTAGCGAGACATCTCTAGGGGGTATCGAGGCATCTTTCGGGGGTAGCAAGACATCTCTATCTGGGGGGTAGCGAGATGTAGTTAGAATTTACACAATTATGATTGTGTTGTTGTGTCATGACAACTTTGTAGGGTTGTCCTATAGATAGACTCGCCACAATTTATACCAAAATAAAAATTACTTATCCCATCAGCCACACGGCCTTCAGGAAGTTCCTTTTTGCACCAGCATTGGTTTAATACAAGCAAATTCTGGGCCAGCTTTGACATTCAGTGTCTCATCAGCAGTCAGGCAACCATTTCTGGTGAACCGCCCGATGTTTTATTTTATACAGAAAAGGAACCCTCTCACTTATATATGGCTCCTAGTTTGACACGTAATGTAAGCAGCAGAAGTAATGCTCACCACCCAGCCTGAATTAGACGGCGTTTTCAGCGCATCCCGATGTGAGCATCCGTGTTCATTCGCTTCAGCTGACTTAGTCTGACCTACTAAGCTCCAGCCAAGGACATTAAACTCGAAGGATTCTAATGGTGCTTTTGGCTCCTAGCTTCGGTGATAAATGTCCCGACTTATTCACGAGAGGTCTGGCTCAATGATTTACGATCACCAACACTGGGCTCTGAGAATGCCTCATCTACACGATACATCACGGTCATTATTTGCGTGGTCCTGGAGAATGTAAGCAATGCAAAAGATGAGCAGATGACATGCCTCGTCCTTCGCATGAACCATCCCCTACACGTAGTGATAGAATTCCCATCCTAATCAGCCACAAAAGCCATTAGGGAAGTGCTTAATTTAAGTAGCATTGGTTCAATTCAAGCTTTGGACCGGTGTGAACAGTCAGTATCTCATTCGCAGATGCCAGGCTTTGCTGGAATCAATACTGGCAATAAAAATAATGTTAACACATCCCATCAGTCACACAATACTAATGATTTTTACGTTATGTATTCTATAGTTTTGCATCAAACTAAGAACCATATCGAACAGAGAGGGTCCGACAATAAACATCTATCAGTTCACCATTATTGGTTGAAGCAGACCTGGCTCTGCTGATGAGACACTGAATGTCGAAACTGGTCCAACATTCCCTTGAGTTTGAACAAATGCTGTTGAAAAAAAAATACTTTAATGTGTAAAAACATACCTTTCTTTTTTATTTAAAGGGAAAAAACGTAATACAGTCGTCCATCGGTGAACGTTTTAATCCGTTTCATGAAAACTACTGTTAGCCGAAATAACTGTAAATAGAACATAGGAATTGCATGTTAAAAGCATTAGTAATCCATTCCATGCTCAGCCCACTTACCAGCACTCAGACTGGCTGAAATTGGCGGCCCGCGTGTACAACGTCAACATACAGTTAGTCAACAATTTAATGTCAGTCAAAACCATGGGGTCCGTATGGGAGGCAAAACATTAACCGAAAAACCATTCACCCATGTCACTGTTAACCGAGGGACTACGATAATAATTGTACTTATTTATCTAAGAAAGCATACATTGAGTCATATGAGTGTTTATTATACAAATGCGAGGGGGCAACACTCTATCCCCGTACAGATGGAAACAGATGGCGATTAATAAAAATAAGAATAGGTTTTACCCTCTCTGACAATAAAACAGGTGTTAAGATGTTCAAACACCAAATAGCCTTGTCTTAGACCAGAGAATGCCAAAAGGCCAGAAAGAAGGCTGTCTGGTGTAGGTCAATCGGTTTCAAAGCCATTGCATATATTATCAGAACATGTTTGTTTGCATGTTTTACCAAAAGTATGTGTGGTTAATGCAAACTCAATTCATTGCAAAAGTTTTATATTCGGTGTTTTAATATCTTAACACCTGTTTTATTGCCAGAAAGGGTCAAACCTATTCATATTTTTTCATCATTTTTGATACGGGCACAAAAGGTACCATAGATACAGATGGAGAATACGTTCACTTTGCTGTTCTGCCTTCTGGCGAGTCAGGGTACGGGGCACCTCCTCAACGCCCACTGCATGGGAGTTTTTGCAACATATGTACGATCCGCCAACCCCTGATGCCTCCACCGTGCTGCACTACAGGCGAGGGTAGCCAAGGCCGTGCATGCGCCAACAGACATGGGAAGAATGAGGCGTATTATTATTCGTATTGTCTATATATTTCACGTCTAATGATGAACCTGCATGAGCAGCACACACGCCAGCCCAACCAGCAAATTCTGCAACCAGCGCATGGCCCTGACACAGACCTGCAGCCACGCAGTGCGATTGTTCCCAGTGTGAAGACTGTCAGGTTAAACCAAGTGGTGAGGTCGACTGATGATCATTCACTCACGAGTCTAACCTTGCGTATGGCAGCAGTACGTTCAGGAGCAAAATGCCAGTGTCTGGAGTGTGCTAGCCACAATGAGAGGGCTTCAGGAGAGAGTTTGTGTAGTTTTGCTTTTTCTCCCCCATTGAAAAAGCACAAATTACAGTGGTTGACTATATGGTCCATAGTTTGGGTTGAGTGGCCACAACCACACGACTGGAGCTTGTCTTTAATGTGTATATATATGTCTTTATGCATCTCCATTAGTCTCTATATGTGTCTATAGGTTTAAAATATGGTCCATAGTTTGGGTTGCATGGCCACACACTACTGTGGTATTTAATTTTCCATTCATGAAGGAGATGTGCGCATTAGCTTGTTGAATGGTCTAATGCAGTTGGCGGTTCCACCGGTGTCTTTGAGGAGGTATGTCAAAGCCAGGAACTCCGATTAGCACGGTTGGCTACGTATGGTATACACATCATGGAATGTCTGTGTTACTCGCATCGCCTTAGGAGGCATCCAAGCTGCCTGATTTTTCCCTTTTCTAACTCTTTGAGGGCTGTTTGTTGCTGGCTGTGACTTTTTTTTGGCCTTTGGGCCTGTGCTCAAACGTGAAGTTCATGGGGAAAAGTAACCACGGTGGTAGTTGCCAAAGGAGAGTGGTAAGGAGGCGACTGACCCCCGGTGAGCGGGTGGCTGGAGGGAATCCGGTGAATGCTGGATCATCAATGACCGTGACTGAATTATATCGGTGAATTCTATCCCGTGCAGCGAGGTAGGAAACTGGGTGCTCCACATCAGATATGAACCTCATGGCGGGATACATTTTTACTCAAAACTTTCGTGACTGCAGGAATTCATATTCTATGGTTCTTTCGGTAAAGTCACGTAGATAGAAAAATTAACAATTAAATAATAAAAATAAAGTGAATAAAAATATCACGACTTTTCGATCGCAACACAAGCGGTCGTCATCAGAAACAGGGAGGATGTGTTCCCTGTTCCTGATGACGACCGCTTGATGTGGTCGTCAGTTTACCTGCTTCTACAGATGATGATGATGCTCAGATCGAATATGCCATCTGATGCAGATTGTGATAAAATTTCTCTGTTTAGTCAGCCTGAATTGAATGATCTTGTAAGAGATTTGTATTTACCAAAGCAGTCTGCTGAATTGTTGGCTTCCAGGCTGCAAAAGAAATGACTACTCAGACCTAGCACTAGTGTCTCCTTTTATCGTAACAGAGAAGCAGCACTGCGAAAGTACTTCCATTCAGATGGTAAACTTGTTTATTGTAATGATGTTGAATGGCTTCTTCTCAATATGGGACTGCCTGCATATGATTCAAGTGAATGGAGACTTTTTATTGACAGTAGTAAACGGAGTTTGAAATGTGTGTTACTTAACAACAGAAATATATATGGTTCAATCCCAATAGGACACTGTAAAAATGAATGAAGAGTATGCCAACATCAAGATTGTTCTGGATAGATTGGAATACCATGTTCATGGATGGCTAGTTTGTGTTGATTTTAAAATGGTTAATTTTCTGCTGGGTCAGCAAGGAGGTCACACCAAATACCCTTGTTTCCTGTGCTACTGGGACAGTAGGGCTACATTAGAACACTGGGTTAAAGAGAAATGGCCACCAAGAATCAGTTTGACGCCTGGTGACAAGAACATCAAGAATGAGCCTCTGGTTGATAGGAATAAAATTGTATTTCCCCCACTGCACATAAAACTTGGGTTAATCAAGCAATTTGTCAAAGCTCTTGATCACACTGGAGACTGCTTCAGCTATATATGTTCAACCTTTTCAAGTCTCAGTGCCGAGAAGAAAAAGGCAGGAATATTTGATGGCCCTCAAATAAGAACACTCATCAGGGATCCACACTTTGTTACAACAATGACTGCGGCAGAGGCTAGAGCTTGGAATGCATTCTCTGATGTGGTGCGGAATTTCCTTGGGAACAGGAAAGCGGACAACTATCGAGAGATTGTGGTGGAGCTGCTCTTGAGTTTCCAAGCAAGGTTCACTACTTACATAGTCACTTGGCCCAGTTTCCAGAGAACATGGGTCACGTGAGCGAAGAGCAAGGTGAACGCTTTCATCAAGACATTAAAGTTATGGAAGAACGTTACCAAGGCCGATGGGACTCAAACATGATGGCAGATTACTGCTGGTCCTTGATGAGAGACATTCCACAAGCTGTACATCGGAGATCGTCAAAGAGGTCGTTTATGCAGATGTAACATCACTATTGTGAATGACCTTTTTGTACATATTTTTCTTATCTTCACAATTCAATTCTTACATGGTAATATGCATTCACTCACATTGATATGCAGTCATTCTCACAACTTTGTGCTATGACTCATTAAATGTTTGTTTCATTATTATTGTATATTGTATCTTATCTTATTATTGTATGGATGTCTATTTAGCTATTCGTATACGAGCATAAATTTGCTATTTTTATTGAAAATACAATATTTGATATCTCAAAAACATGATGTGATAGACAAAAACGGATGCCAGATTTGGAATCAGCACCCCAAAATTACCTTAAAACCGTTGGAATACCTTATGCCAGAAAAAGTGTGTTGACCAGTGTAATACTTCTAGATTTGAAGCTTTCGTGACTGCAAGGATTCATATTCTTAGGTTTTTTCGGTAAAGTCACGTAGGTAAAAAATTAAAATTAATAAAAGTAAAATAAAAATAAAATTTAAATCACGACGTTTTGGAGGCAACACAAGCTTCCGTCTTTAGGTGGAACCGTCACAGCACGATAGCTGTATCAAGTGAGAGAAATTCCAAGAAAACAGTCCTTGTATATATACTGGTTGAGGGTGGGAGGAGCCAAGGTAGGCCCTGAATATTATTTTTGTGAGGTTCGGTGCGGCTGAAGCACGCTGTTAGGAATGACCCTTTGTTGTGTAAACTTGGTGCGGATGATGTAAAGGTGCGTGTAAAAGGGACTGAGCCTTTTTTTATGTAGAGGTGATGCGGCTGAAGGTTTGTACACGAGGCCATCCAAATACACAAACACAGACATAATTTCAACCGTGATGATGGGTACAAAGTTAGTAATCATTGGAAAGATGTTATTAACCATGCAAAAAAGATTTAACCACACATATTTGGAGCATTCCTGGCAGCGATTTCAGCCGCACCACCTCTACATAACAATAGGCTCAGTCAACCATTCTACACAACAAAGACTCATTTCCTGGCAGCGATTTCAGCCGCATCACCTCTACATAACAAAAGGCTCAGTCCCTTTTACACGCACCTTTACATCATCCGCACCAAGTTTACACAACAAAGGCTCATTCCTAACAGCGTGCTTCAGCCGCACCGAACCTCACAAAAATAATATTCAGGGCCTACCTTGGCTCCTCCCACCCTCAACCAGTATATATACAAGGACTGTTTTCTTGGAATTTCTCTCACTTGATACAGCTATCGTGCTGTGACGGTTCCACCTGAAGACGGAACCTTGTGTTGCCTCCGAAACGTCGTGATTTTTATTTTATTTTTATTTTACTTTTATTAAGTGTAATACTTCTCTTGCCCGTATGCATCTGTGCAGATAGGTTTTTTTTAGCAGTTAAGCCAAAGTCCCCACATACCGCTCGTATCAAAGTGGATAAGAGCGGCGACCCACTACTATGTAGAGTAATATTGGTATAAACGCTTGTTACAATATGAACAGCGCATTGAAAACGCGTACTATTTTACGTACTGTTGACAAAGTGTGTTCACAAATCCACACTGAGCAACACGATGATTGACAGAGGGGTGTAAATTATTTTGTCGATAGTGTATTTAAATAGAGGTACTGCAGGTAAGTAGTTTTCAGTTTTAAAGGCATAGTTTAACAAGACAACACTTGCCACCGTCCTTCAAACCCATTGGTAAAAAAGAGCAAAGTTTTTGTTTACATTATAATATGTTTATGCGAGAGCTGGGGGCATATGGGACCCCGGGGTGCTGCCAATCTGCCATAAGGTTCACATGACAAACATGCATTCCAATGTCAACCGAATGTGTTTTGTATGGCAGTAATAATTGTTGAAGTTAAATTCGCTTTGGTAGTGAGAAGGGAAAAAAATTGCTTCATCAAGGGGCCCTTAAGCCAGTTTAATAACACAGCCATTCCATGACAGCTCAGCTGGGATTGCGATGCCAAGCAGATTAATCGGTTTTTACTATGGATATGAATATTATATTTACATATGCGATGTGCGCTCATAGCGTGATTACGTAACGACTGCAATGTGTGCGTGCGCGTGCATATGTCCAGATCTAAGTAAGGCTCAATGTTGGGCCCAAAGCTGCCAGCGCTATGCCTGCTATCCCACACCAAGTGAATGCAGCGGGTCAGCCGACATGTGGCTTAGCAGTTTGACTCAAGTAGCCAATGGCTAAAATTACTCTGCCCTGCTCCTCCCTGGAGCTGCTGTTCACAGTATAACTCGGCAGACAATAAAACCGTTCTTCTCATATCTGTCGCTCCGCGTGAAAAGTGAAAGTATTTTTTTTATTACATATACATGCGCCACATAACCTTTTTGGAAGTGCATCATTTCAGCAGTGTTGATTAAAAACAAGCAGGATCTGCAACGGTTTTGACACTCTAAACTAATAATACAGGTTTTTGTGGTTAGATCGTGTAAATATATGTGTAACTTAACCTGCCACCACCCTACACAGCCAAATTAGTAAGGTTTTTCACGTAAACCGTACATGCCAATTCGTAAAAAAATGTGTGTTGGAGAGCAAAGCCACAACATTTGCAATCTGAGTACGACGTTTTGCCACTATTTATAACTAGCTTCATCAGGCGACAGCCAGATTTGTGGAGAAATCCTGTTTTGTTCCTTAGAGGGGTAGATATGATGGAATCAATTGTGAGCACTTCCTGAGCGAAGTGGGGGGGGATTAATTAATGCATATGAATGACAATCGGTATCGATTGCTGGTTGGGTTATTTATATGGTAATCAACGTACATTATGCATGCACATTATGCAATCCCATTATTCTTGTACCTCCTGTCATTTGTGTGTACTCCCTATTGAAGTATGGTGACCTGTATAGGCATGCATTTAAACAATGTATTATTTCATGATTAACTTGAAAACAGCACTACATCTGTAGCTATCTGAATGGTTAAAATTATTTTTTATTTCTCTCAATTTAGATAAACAGTCATACCTCGGTATACGACCGCTTTGGAATACGTCAAATTTGGTATACGTCGTGTTTTGACGAGAGAAAAAATTCTTTGGGATACGACGTCTTGCTTGGTATACGACGCGCTTGCTAGAACTTGTATGGGTCGGGATGAGTCACCGCGTACTCACGTATACCCCATTCACGACAGAAACAAAGCGCCGCTCCTCAGTCTGCCTGTACAGTAGATCTCGTTCAGTGCACAACACTTGCTATAACTCTCTGTCAGAGGTGGGACAAAGTCATTGTTATGCAAGTCCAAGTCGAGTCGCAAGTCATCAAATTCATGACTCGAGTCTGACTCGAGTCCAAGTCACATGACTCGAGTCCACACCTCTGCTCTCTGTGACAATATTACACTTCAGAAAATTCTTAGAAGGCAAAAACAAACTTCAACGGACAGGTTTTTAGTAAAACTCAAACCTGGTGAGCCTCAACTAGGTCCAAGTCAAGAAAAAAGACAGAAAAGAGAAAAACCCCATAATTTTAGCTTCCTGAAGTTTTAATGGAAGGGGACTCTCCTTCCAAAAAATAACATCTCCTCCTCCCTTTCCTCACCACCATCCTCGTAGGCTATCAATTCCTCTCAGCAAGGTAAAGTGATGTTAAATTGTATTTTGATTTCAATTTATTTTTTATTTATTTAAGCATTTATTTTAATTTATGTATGCATTTTAGTAATAAGTAGTGTCCAAATTATTTTATACAACCCCATTAATGTATATGCCATATAAAATATAACTTCGTATCCTCTGGAACGGATTATTTCCTTTCCTTACGATATTTTAATAGTTTTAATTACTTGGTCAGTTTCAACACTCGTGTTATTTGATTTGGTTTTGGCATTCAGTGCCCTGTTGATTTGTGCATCATTGTAACCATTCAACTGCAGTGCTTCTTTAACGTGTTTAATTTCACTTCTCAGACTTTCACCATCTGACACTTTCTTAGCCCGATGTAGGAGCATCTTGATGAGAGAGGATGTCTGTGCGGGGTGATGGTGTGGCTGCATTCAGATATGCGTCAGTGTGCGTTTTCTTTCGGTAAACGTTGTGTGTTATTTTACCATTTCGACTGCGCCCAAGCAGAATATCCAGAAATGGCTGTCGGGTGGTGGGTTTAACGACACATTTATATATGTTTATGTGAAGTAACCCAAAAAAACCTGTATTACGGATCATATTGGTTACGAAAGCCTACGTGTTAAACTGTAAACTATTTTTTTTATTTTACCAGTTAAGTGCAACTGAGCTGCATAGCTATTTTTGAGAAGCGATCTGGCCACTGTTGATAAGCCGAATGAAGTGGCGTATTACGTGGAAATGTATTGCAGCCAAATACTCTACACAGCATGTTTCTAAATGTGGAGACTCAGAGAAAAATCCATGCAACCATGGGCAGAACATGCAAACTCCAAATATACGGGCTTCAGGGTCGGTGCTCTTCCCAATCTGGGTGAGATTACAGGATGGTGATAGTGGTATCCCTAAAGGGGTAATGGCACGAGTTGGCAGGAAGGTACACTGTTGAGGTCTTTGGTTGATGGGTAGGTAGTTGTTGGCAATAAAATGCGTATACTCCCTTGCAGTTTGTATGTTGCTGCGGCTATTTGGTGGCAGAATGTGCGCCCAGAACAGGGACCCAGGGGACTGGTGTCATTTCAGTGTCCCCAGTTATGACGCGCAGTGTTGTTTAATTGTGCGTCCAGCAGTTATGTACCAGAGCTCCCGGACCAGGCTGGAGTGCAATACTCTGGCACCGAGCAGATCAGTGAGAGGGGCGGCAGTTGGCAGAACATCAGGCACATCAACTTATTCCAGCAAGTTTCTGTAGCAGGGCGATTCCTTTTTTTTTTTGCACATCAGTTTTATGTGGGGCTTAAAAGTCAGGCTTATATCCATGATAACATCCCTAGGTATCCTCGCGTGGGGTCATCGCGCACTGGGCTACGACAGAACGATACATCAAGGACACATCACTAGTGCAATAATCGATTTGCATGTTTCTGTAACTTAGTGTCAAGGTGAAATTTTAAAGCTTAAGTTTCGAAACCAATTTTCATTCCAGGACATATTTTAATTTAACATTGATTTATGTTCGTGGAGTGCTTTTTTATACGTAATGCAGCTTTTTACATTTGCTTCATTTCTGTACGTGATTGTTGTTTCTGTCATTATGGTGATCCAGGTCACAATGCACATGGAAGTCCCCTTGCCTTAGGATATCTTAAAGAGAAGCAAGACACATTTGAAACTTAAAGAGAACATTGGACAGTCTATTTTTTTTACTAGGTAAGGTCCATTGAGCTGTATTGCTCACAAATTATATCGCAACTAAGTGGCTTATCATGAGGAAATGTATAGCAGTCAAATACTCTAAACGCACGTTTCTAAATGTGGAGGGAAAACCCGGAGGACCCGGAGAAAAATCAACACGACCACGGGGAGAGAGAGATACGCAAACTAGAAATATACAGCAGCAAGGCGTCTGGGTCGGGCGAGGTCGTTAACATCTCGTCCCGTCGACCAGGGATATGAACCATCCAGACCAGGGGTCGGAAAACAAAACGAGACTTTTTTTAATTCGGTAAAAACCTCATGTTTCACGAGCCGCAGTGCATGTGCATACGAGATGGTCCCTCATGAGCTGCATGAGGCTCCGAAGCTGCAGGATTTCCAGAGTCCATGGACCGGCCACCAAAATAAGAGCAATTTTTCGAATTTCAATAGCTGTATGTTTCCGACCCTGGTCAACAAGAGTATATAAACATTTAAATGTGAGGAAAGTCCTGAACGATTTTCATTTTGGTATTTAAAACCTGCAGCTTCCAGCGCCACCTATTGGTGGTGCGCGTGGCTTCTACTTAGGCCTCGGCAAGGTAAGGTAAATTACCCTTTATACCGGGTAAAAGGGTAAAGGTGTCGACATGCCAAGGGGTAAGGTAAAGGGTAGGGTAACGGTAGCTTGGAAGAATTACCCGGTAGGGTAAAGATAGCGCGAAGTTAAATTTCGATTAAAAGCTTTCGTGACTGCAGGGATTCATCTTTTTGATTCTGTCGGTAAAGTCACGTAGAAGGGAAGTAATAAAATAATAAAAATAAAACATAATAAAATAATTCTCACGAAATTTCGGCCACAACGCAAGCAGCCGTCCTCAGGTGAAGAATGAAACACCACCAAGCTTGGAACGTATATTTAAGCTGGGTTGGAGGGGGAAGAAGAGCGCCTTGACAAAATAATTTGCATATCAAGAGGAATTTAGCATTTTAACACGTAGGCTTTCGCGACCAATATTGTTCATAATCAACGATTTTTGGGTTTAGATCGCGTTATTTATAAATGTGTCGTAACCCTCCACCACCCGACACGGCCAATCAGTAAAAAAAGTGTCACGTTGACAAAAGACAAATAGTTCACTGCTTTAGCCCACCGGTGTGTTGAAGCGTGGAACCACAACATTTACAATTTGAGTACGACGTTTCGCTGGTAATTGCATCCAGCATCATCGGTTCACGCTTCAACACACCGGTGGGCTAAAGTAGTGAACTATTTGTCTTTTGTCAACGTGACACTTTTTTTTACTGATTGGCCGTGTCGGGTGGTGGAGGGTTACGACACATTTATAAATAACGCGATCTAAACCCAAAAATCGTTGATTATGAAGGAATTTAGCATATTTATGGGAAATGCGTAGGAGGTGGGCGGGGGGGGTTTCAAAGTCATATTATGCCCGTGCATTATGCAGGATTAGCAGGGGATGGAGGTAGCATTAACAAAGGGAAGGAATGTTAATAGTATGTAGCTGCAGTTACTAAACAACCACGTAAAAAACTAAAGTATAAACTACATAGTATCATCAGTATACTAAATATACTCTCCAATAGGCTGAGCTACTAACAGTAAGTAATACATTACAATTCTATGTCGCAAAAAATATAATATGCTTCCAGCTAAACTTTTTTCTCTTACATAACATGGGTCTACCCTGTACTATATACTACCATAGACAAACCCAACATTAAATTATATACTGTATTACTATACACCACTCTATACCTTCGACTATAATATTACCCTAAGTATTATTCTACCCACTCTACTGTATACCACACTGCTGTATATTCACTATACAATTACGATACTGTATATTACCTTATACATTGTATTAAACATTACAATTCTATACAATTTATACAATCTGCTATACACTATACCATTGACCGTCGCGTGAAAGATACTAAGAGGAAGGAGACTTGCAGCGGAGCAAAGAATCCATTCCCTGTGGAGAATACAAGATATAGAGTCAATGCCAGTGAGTGGACTGCAGTCTGAAAGTCACCGTAAACGTGAACACAATCAGTTAAGATCCGAAATGGTTTATTACGTCCTTCCAATGATTGCTGAGCCAGAATCCATCTTATCGGTTGAAATTGTCTCTGTGTTTGTATATGTGGATCGCCTCATGAACGAATCTCTCATGGTAGCCAGATGGCTTGCAGAGAACCTATGGTCTTGGAGAAGTCAATGTCATGTGAGCCCACTGAATTGTAACAGTGATCTGCCACGGCTGAGGTGTTTGTCCTACCGTGTTTCAGGTCTGCTTTATGTTCACGGATGCGGTCCGAGACATGTCGTTTGATTTCTCCAATGTAACTGCTACCACTTAGTTTGTAGATGCCAGGGTACTGTATGTCTGGAACCAATTTTTTACCTACGTGACTTTACTGAAAAAACCTAAGAATATGAATCCTTGCAGTCACGAAAGCTTCAAATCTGGAACCAGATCTTTTACAGACGGGACCAGATCACGGATTTTATGTACTGTGTTGAATCGGACCTGGATCTTGTGTTTAATCAGGATTTTGGAGATCTTTTTTGTGACCCCAGAAATGTAGGGTAAGGTGATGGTTTTGAAAGGCTCCTCAACAGGATCCTTCTTGATGGTTGGAGTGATGGCTTTGCGGATTGTGTAGTTGGCGTAACCATTAGCCTTATGAGCTTGGCGTACGTGTTTGAGTTCACTGGTAATGTGATGCATTGGGCTCTATGGTATAGAGCCCAATGCATCTCCGACCATAGAGCCCAATGCATCTCCGACCAGGAACATATTACCAGTGAACGTCAGTTGAGCATGGACTAGGCCTCGGCAAAGGTAAGGTAAAAGTTAAGAGGTGAAAACAACGAGCCTACCTTTACCCTATATTTTACCTTACCACAATACAATCACTCTACCCTACCTTTTACCCTTTAGCAGGTAAGGTAAAAGGTAAAAAGCAACGAGCTTACCTTTACCCTACCTTTTACCCTTACCCCATACAAATTACCCGATTACAGGGTAATTACTAGGGTACTACTACACATGAACAAGGTTAATAACGGTAAATGCTGGGTAGAGCGCTTTAATCATATAGAATACTCTCGATGATTCCAATTTTACACGCTTTCCTTTAACTCACTCTGTTGTTGTCGTTATTGTTGTTGTATCCTCAAATCTTGAAACTCAATTTTTACCCACTTCCTAATGTGGTATCGACTGCTAACTTGGTATACTTAGGTCATACTGATGACAATACTATATTCTATCATAAAAAATATATATGTTTTTAAACATAATTTTTTGTTATGTTTCGGCTTGGGTCTAATTGTTCACGCTCAACTGACGTTGGTTGTAATTGGCCACGGTCCCTGACGTTGTGGCAAGCTTCGGGGCCACTTCCTGGAGTCGTGGAGTTCTGCCATTACTAGTACATTTTATAAAAGCGTGTTTTTAATAAAGTTTGTTTTAATATTACTTATTAAATGGAGGCCACGGACTGCGCCACAGAGCTTTTAGCGGTAAACAAGGTACTGTATTTACCGGGTAATACTTCGCGCTACCTTTACCCTACCGGGTAATTCTTCCGAGCTACCTTTACCCTATATTAGGAAGTGGGTTAAAATTGAGTTACAAGATTTGAGGATACGACAGCGATGACAACGACAACAATAACGACGACAGAGTGAGTTCAAAGAAAGCGTGTAAAATTGAAATCATCGAGAGTATTCTATATGAATAAAGCGCTCTACCTAGCACTTACCGCTATAAACCTTTTTCATGTCGTAGTACAGTACTCCAGTAATTACCCTGTAATCGGGTAATTTGTATGGGGTAAGGGTAAAAGGTAGGGTAAAAGGTAGCCTCGTTCCTTTTTACCTTTTACCTTACCTGCTAAAGGGTAAAAGGTAAGGGCAGAGTGATTGTATTGTGGTAAGGTAAAAGGCAGAGGTGGGACAAAGTCATTGTTATGCAAGTCCAAGTCGAGTCGCAAGTCATCAAATTCATGACTCGAGTCTGACTCGAGTCCAAGTCACATGACTCGAGTCCACATCTCATAGGTGGGACAAAGTCATTGTTATGCAAGTCCAAGTCGAGTCGCAAGTCATCAAATTCATGACTCGAGTCTGACTCGAGTCCAAGTCACATGACTCGAGTCCACACCTCTGGTAAAAGGTAGGGTAAAGGTAGGCTCGTTTTTACCTTTTAACTTTTACCTTACCTTGCCGAGGCCTACTTCTAATCCAGTACTTCTTGCGTAGAGCAAGTGACTTGCACTGCTAGGATGTGTGCTTTCATAACCCGGTGGTGATGTTTTACATAGCACATCGGGTACCAATTTGAGGCCGAGTCGACATGGGCGAGGCCCGGAACCGGTGCAGATCAATCGTCACTGGGTGTTGGGCCGTCAGCGGGAATCGAACTCCGGTCGCCGGGTTCGGGGCGAAGCGCCGCTAACCGTTGCACCACCGCTCCCCACCAACAATTCCACCATCCTGGTTGTGGGTCGACTTAGTTTGTCATTCCTCCCGAGGTTGGTACGCCAAGGAGTTGTACCAATGCCAAAAGTGGCAGAGGCCCCTGGATGAACAAGTTCCCCGTCACACAGTAATGTGGGGAGGGGGGGGAGATGGCCACCAACTTGACTCGCTCGCGCAGTAAAACAACGAGCGCCAAAGTGAAACTCGCTCACCCCCCCCCCATGCAAGATGGCGCCGCCGTTCGCACTCACCACGCCGCCACCGTGATGTCACGCGTACTGCTCTGCCGCCGCTCACCTCTGGGATTGTAACGAGCAGCGCGGCGTCGTCATCATCATCCTCTTCGTCCGCAAAGTAAAACCTCTTCAACCTTGTCCGCCCTGCAGCATTCTCCTCCTCTCCTCCCTCCTCCACGACTTCCATGCGCTCTCAACGCTGAGCGGCCATCTTACCCCCACGTAAGATGGCGCGGGGCCGTCTGCAAGTGACGTCACCAAAGGCAAAGATTCCCCCAACTTCACATAATGTTGGGGCAAGTGCAGCTAGCGAGCATCTGTGAAGTGCCGGAACTGCACACGAGGGGTGGGCGGGATGGTAAGCAACCACGCCCGGCCGCCTTTCTCCCCCCCTAGTGACAATGTTTACACGCTCGTTTGAGGCTGAGTTGACCTTAGAGGGGGGGGGGGGGTCTAGGACCGGCTCTGCTCACAGTCACTGGGTGTTTGGTGGCCGTGGGCGGGAGTCGAACTCGGGCCTCCGCGCTAACCATTGCACCACCGCTCCCACCGCCTCAGACATTCACCCACGATACATTTAGAAACCTGAGCCTTTGACTATTTAGATGATTTTACTGCTGTGGATTTCCACGATAAGCCCCTTCGTTGAGCTATCGTTTGTGAGGAGAGTATATTGCATACCTAGCCCTGCTATTAAAAGTGGACCGAATAAAATACACATCCCTCCGTAGAAAAAATAAAAGTATATATCTTAAATCACCTACAATTTTGCTTTCGGAGATAATATTTTTCATCAGCGTTGGTTCAATGGAAGCACCAACCCTGACCCCTGCTGGATATGTGGAGTTCCCCTCCAGATTTAGAATCAACATCGCGGCGTTTAGAGTATTTGGCGACTACCGAATACATTCCACATGGGTAAGCCACTTCAGTTATATTCTTAGGTCACGTAGGTAAAAATTAAAATGAATAAAAGTAAAATAAAATAAATCACGACGTTTCGGAGGCAACAGAAGCTTCCGTCTTCAGGTGGAACCGTCACAGCACGATAGCTGTATCAAGTGAGAGAAATTCCGTGAAAACAGTCCTTGTATATATACTGGTTGAGGGTGGGAGGAGCCAAGGTAGGCCCTGGATATTATTATTGTGAAGTTCGGTGCGGCTGAAGCACGCTGTTAGGAATGCGCCTTTGTTGTGTAGACTGGTTGAACTCGGAGGTTCCAAGAGTTGTTAAGGTGCGGCTGATGTAAAGGTGCGTGTAAACGGGACAGAGCCTTTTGTTATGTAGAGGTGGTGCGGCTGAAACCGCTGCCAGGAATGAGTCTTTGTTGTGTAGACTGGTTGAAATGGGAGGTTCTAAGAGTTGTTAAGGTGCGGCTGCTGTGAATGGGACTGAGCCTTTGTTATGAAGATGAAACAGCACTTTGCTACGTTGCTGGGATTAATTCTAGATTTGCCAAATATGTGTGGTAAAACTTAAAGTAGGAAAACCAGTGTATGAAAAAAGAAGAAGAAACTATACGGTAACTGAAGAATAGTGCCTGTCAAATAAGATGGTCCAAATATGTGTAGTTAAATCTTTTTTGCATGGTTAATAACATCTTTCCAATGATTACTAAGTTTGTCCCCATCATCACGGTTGAAATTATGTCTGTGTTATCTTTTGTGGCCAGGACGCTTCTGAAAAAAAGCTTTATAGCTAAGTGGGCCTTACCTGATAACATAAAAAAATGCTTTGTTTAAAAGTAGTTTAGTTTTAGTTTAGTCTGATCGCTGGACACAACTTTAAACATTAGTTGTATTTGTATATGTTTTACGTGATTTGTTTACCATTCCTATAATTGGCACTCCTATCGTGTTTTTTTGTTCTGACCCGTCCTGTACTGAACATCTACATGAGCCAATGGTGTGCGAGCCATTTAATTATGTATTCACGTGTTTAACTGGGTGTGATATTAATTGTAACAGGTCCCTGCGGGGTGGGCTGGTAGGAACGAACAAATACGATATGAAGGGAGAGTTTGAGGGCTAGTTCTAGGCTTTAGGCCTAGCTGTAGGCTTATGGCCGCTGTGAGTTAATTTTTAATTTAAATGTTTTAATTAAAAACTATCTCAGGGAATGAGTTAATTTTTAATTTAAATGTTTTAATTAAAAACTATCTCAGGGAATAAAAAAAACTATCTCAGGGAATTACACACACACGGGGGTACGATACGAAGGGAGAGTTTGAGGCCTAGTTCTAGGCTTTAGGCCTAGCTGTAGGCTTTAGGCCGCTGTGAGTTAATTTTTAATTTAAAGGTTTTAATAATTTTTAATGTAAATGTTTTAATTAAAAACTATCTCAGGGAATTATAAGGGAATGTTACACTTGTTTAGCCAGGAAAGCCTCACTGAGTCTAAAGGTTTTTGTAGGGTCCTGCCAAGTGTTTGCAGTAGGGGGCGATGTTGCTACATGGACGGACGGACGATATAATCTATTGTAGGCTGGTTCACTTCGTTCCTACCAGTATAAATGCAGTATAATTAAAATGTGTATGTGAAGAGGGAGCTTTATAGCCCATCGGATTCCTCCAGTATACATATATATTGTGATTCTTCATCCCTTACAACAAGTGGCGGTGTGACACGACCACGGCGCCTGTGCCAGGCTACGTGCACTTTTAAAGGCCACGTGAAGTGTCGAACGCCCACCTGGCTGGCAGCCAGCAGGCGCCACGGGACTGACTGAAATGACTGCCCCGATGCACCGCCTATGCCCCTTACTGTGCCAACTCGCTGTTTTGTTTGTTTTTTGTGTTAGATCGCGTAAATAACAGGACCCTGCGGGGTGGGCTGGTAGGAACGAATAACCAAAGAATATAAACATAATGTATTATTACACTTGTTTAGCCAGGAAAGCCCCACTGAGTCTAAAGGTTTTTGTAGGGTCCTGCCAAGTGTTTGCAGTAGGGGGCGATGTTGCTACACCTAATCGGACGATACGAAGGGAGAGTTTGAGGCCTAGTTCTAGGCTTTAGGCCTAGCTGTAGGCTTTAGGCCGCTGTGAGTTAATTTTTAATTTAAATGTTTTAATTATTTATGTAAAAGCTTTAAATGTAAATGTTTCTATTTAAAAACATCAGGGAATGTAACATTGTTAAACATTAACTCCCTTTCACACACGCGGGGGTACGATACGAAGGGAGAGTTTGAGGCCTAGTTCTAGGCTTTAGACCTAGCTGTAGGCTTTAGGCCGCTGTGAGTTAATTTTTATTTTAAATGTTTTAATAATTTTTAATTTAAATGTTTTAATTAAAAGCTATCTCAGGGAATTATAAGGGAATGTTACACTTGTTTAGCCAGGAAAGCGTCACTGAGTCTAAAGGTTGTTGTAGGGTCCTGCCAAGTGTTTTCAGTAGGGGGCGATGTTGCTACACGGACGGACGGACGGACGATATAATCTATTGTAGGCTGGTTCACTTCGTTCCTACCAGTATAAATGTGTCGTTAAACCCGCCACCATCCGACACAGTAAATTAGTAAGGTTTGTCACGTAAACTTGTGGTGGCAATTCGTTACTGGTTCAGTAACACCGGTTGCGTGTTTGAGAGTAGTGTAAAGCCACAATTGTAGTCACGAATTGTTTTACGTGACAAACCTTACTAATTGACTGTTGAGTTGGTGGCGTGTTTAATGACGCATTTATATTTACGCGATCTATCTCAAAAACACTTCTTGTGGATAATGTTGGTCGCGAAGGCCAATATCCTTTTTGTGGCATGCAGGAGGTCCGGTCTTCCATCCCAACTCTGACCGCCTGCTCTATCTGGAGTGTTCGTGTGTCTCTCCCAGTGGTCGCGTGGATTTTTTTTTCTCCGAGTCCTCCGGGTTTTCCCTCCACATTTATAAACATGCATTTAGATTATTTAGGCTATTTTGCTGCTATAAATGTCCAAATGATGGACCACTTTGTTGAGCTATCATTTGTGATGGCCAGGTCGCTTATGAGAAAACAGGACCCTGCGGGGTGGGCTGGTAGGAATAATACTTAGTACCGGTACAGGGATATCGACCGGGTATAGAGGAGTTAAAGAAAAAATTACTGTATTCTAGTGTAACGTTAATTAAAAGTGTTTGTTTTGACAAGAAACGCTGTGAGATTTAAAGACTCGTAGCCTTTCATTTCCAAACGATCACATCTGAGATTAATTGACCTTAGATGGGGAAACTCGAATGCATTTACTAGTATAAAGGTGAAATAAAATAGAGGGAATAAACGGCACCTTGGTGCATTTTATGTCGTCTACATAGAGTTGAATAAACGGGCGTTTGGCATATTCATATAACAGTACTACATTGAGCAGTGTTTGTTTGGCACTTCGAGTTTTTATTCGCGCGCACGACATGGATACCGAAAACAACCACGACTTTGAAGACCCCAATGGTTGTCTGGACGCCCACGTTGAAAATATGCTTGCTGAAACAGAGACCGCATTTGCTGCTGGAACCCTTTACAAACTCGCAGTGAAAAGCGTCGTTTCCATCGACCCAGAACCAACCGCAGTTGGTGCTGCTATAACGGTAGCATCGCCACCAAACATGCAGCCAGCAGCTAAATAATCAAACATTGCAGCACACGGCAGAGATGTGGTGAACACGGCAGAGATGTGGTGAACACGGCAGAGATGTAGTCAGTCCCTCCAGAAAAACGCGGAGTTTTTTGGTGATTGTCGCGGGCAAAAATCGTTGATTATGCGGCACGTTTTCTTAAAAAATGCGATGGAATATGCGGGATATTTATGCAATTTTATGCGATTAAATTGCGGGAACTTGCAAAAATTGCGGGAACTTGCAAAAACTGCGGTTTGATGAAAAAGAGAAAAAAAAAGTGATTCCCCCAACACCCTATTCACTAGGCTACTACTTTAATGTAAAGAGTCATTTCTTATTACTTCCTATGATAAGCAAGCATACTACATCACAGAAAGTGCTGGGAATATTTAAGTTCTCATCTTGTTTTATTTCAGACCTTAACAAACAGATGGCTCAAACTTACAAAACATTGAGTCGAACAAGTTCTGTAGCTTTACAAAATGAATATGCTACAACTTCTGTAAAAATGAATAAATAAAATATTAAAAAATAAAATGTGTGCTTCCTGTTTTACAGAGGTAGCTATGCAAAATAATTTGCCCCCACTGTCATGTAACACACTGGGGAACTGCTTTGCGCAGTCTTTTGCGCTTATGTTTGTTGGCAAATGAGAAAGATTTGCGGGCTTCATCATGGTATCATTGGCATCGCGGGGTTTGCAGCTTTTCAATGATGTCGCGTAATGAGTGACGTCACTTCATAACATTCCCCTGGCAACAGGGGAAATGGCTGCGCCTGTTTTGAAGTAAACGCAACATTTTTCAACTTTCTGCTAAGATATATGTGACTTTTTGCAACGAAAATGCGGGGATTATGAAATCATGCAAGCCCGCATATTTTGCACGCGGAAATCTGCAATTTATGCGGCGAAAGTGCGGCGTATTTGAAAAAACGCGCCCCCCGCATAAATATGCGGACTTTGGCTGATTTTGCGTGAAATCTTGCGATCGCATAATCGCGTTTTTCTGGAGGGACTGTGTAGTGAACACGACAGAGATGTAGAGATAATAGTGAACACGACAGAGATATAGTGAACACGACAGAGATGTAGAGATGATAGTGAACACGGCAGAGATGTGGTGAACACGGCAGAGATGTGGTGAACACGGCAGAGAGGTGGTGAACACGGCAGAGATGTAGTGAACACGACAGAGATGTAGAGATGATAGTGAACACGACAGAGATATAGTGAACACGACAGATGTAGAGATGATAGTGAACACGACAGAGATGTAGTGAACACGACAGAGATGTAGAGATGATAGTGAACACGACAGAGATATAGTGAACACGACAGAGATGTAGAGATGATAGTGAACACGGCAGAGATGTAGTGAACACAGCAGATGTAGTGAACACGGCAGAGATGTAGTGAACACGGCAGAGATGTGGTGAACACGGCAGAGATGTGGTGAACACGGCAGAGATGTAGTGAACACGACAGAGATGTAGAGATGATAGTGAACACGACAGAGATATAGTGAACACGACAGAGATGTAGAGATGATAGTGAACACGACAGAGATGTAGTGAACACGACAGAGATGTAGAGATGATAGTGAACACGACAGAGATGTAGAGATGATAGTGAACACGGCAGAGATGTAGTGAACACAGCAGATGTAGTGAACACGACAGAGATGTAGTGAACACGGTAGAACTATAAGCGAGTGCATAGCAGCAGCGACGAGGCCTCTCGCTGCCTCTGCTCTGCCGCTGCCGGGCTGCAGATTCAGCCGAGTCAGGCACCACTGCCAATATGCACAACAACAACAATAAACGTGCTGCGTTTCATCTCTGTGTTAATAAGCCTCCCGCACTAGGCCTCGCGAAGCCTGCCGCACTAGGCCTCGCGCCGTGCTTTTAGTGCACAAATAAGGCGATTAAATGTATCTCGTCTCTGTGTTAATAAATGTTTCTTGTCTCTGTGTTAAAAAAACGTGCTGCGTTTCAGTAAAGTATTTTTTTTTTAAATAAACGTGCTGCGTTTCATCTCTGTGTTAATAAGCCTGCCGCACTAGGCCTCGCGAAGCCTGCCGCACTAGGCCTCGCGCCGTGCTTTTCGTGCACAAATAAGGCGATTAAATGTATCTCGTCTCTGTGTTAATAAATGTTTCTTGTCTCTGTGTTAAAAAAAACGTGCTGCGTTTCAGTAAAGTACATTTTTTTAAAATAAACGTGCTGCGTTTCATCTCTGTGTTAATAAGCCTGCCGCACTAGGCCTCGCGAAGCCTGCCGCACTAGGCCTCGCGCCGTGCTTTTCGTGCACAAATAAGGCGATTAAATGTATCTCGTCTCTGTGTTAATAAATGTTTCTTGTCTCTGTGTTAAAAAAACGTGCTGCGTTTCAGTAAAGTAATTTTTTAAATAAACGTGCTGCGTTTCAGTAAAGTAATTTTGAAGCGAAGTTTAAAGTTTTGCCGTGATGCGCCGGAAGCAGGGGGAGCGGGCGGCCATCTTGTCGGACAGGGTCATGCCAAGTGTTTGCAGTAGGGGGCGATGTTGATACACGGACGGACGGACAAACGCGGACGGACGGACGGACAAACGCGGACGGACGGACAAACGCGGACGGACGGACAAACGCGGACGGACGGACAAACGCGGACGGACGGACGCGGACGGACGGATGGACGCGGACGGACGCGGACGGACGCGGACGGACGGACGGACGCGGACGGACGGACGGACACATTAATCTATTGGTGGTGTGGTCCACTTCGTTCCTACCAGTATAATCTATTGGTGGTCTGGTCCACTTCGTTCCTACCAGTATAAGTTAATACCTCAGTGGGCTTTGCCTGGTAGGATGGGGATGGTTTAGTTTTACTTGTACAGTATGTGTTTGTGTGATTTGCTTACCTTTCTTGTACTTTGCACGACTGTCGTGTTTTTGTAGTTTGTATAGCTTTATAGCTCATCGGATTCCTCCAGTATAAATGCATACAGTATTCAGATTATTCTCCCTTACCAATGTGGCGGAGGCCCCGGTAACTTTGACGACGTCACCCCCTCCGCCCTTACAAACATGGCCGCGGCTCACGTGACGCAGCGCGCGACTCCGGAAGCGCGCGGGTGACGTCAGCGCGCACTCGGCGCGAACAGGCGGGAGAGAAGGTGGAGTGAAGCGGAGGCTGAAAATGGTGAAGTATGGCGATGTCGCCGAGTGAGAGAGTGCGGGGAGATCATCGTTGGCACTACTGCGAGGGAGCGGTAGTGTAGCAGTCAGCGCGCTGCGCTACAAACTCGGGCGATCTGATTTCGATTCCCGCTTACTGCTACCAACATCGGTGACGGATTATTTGAACCGGCATGGGCCTCCCCCTGGGTCGACTCAGCCGCAAACGATGACCTGGTGTGGTTTGTAAAAAAAACGCGACCAGGGAGATAAAGGCGACTGGGCGTAGTGCTGCCCCCCCCCACGTGCACCGTGCTGGTCTCCATAGGCGCTCGCGCTCTCATCACTTGCCCAAACCGGTCTGTTAAGGTTATACGGGGGGGGGGGGGGTCTGTGGTGATAGCGGAGCGGTCGAGCAATGGTTTTCGCTGCACCACGCTACAATCTGAGTACTGTAAATGTTGTGGCTTGGCTCTCCAACACACTGGTTAGTGCTGTACTAGTGACGAATTGGCACGTTATGTTTACGTGACAACCCTTACTAGTTGGCCGTGTCGGGTGGTGGCGGGTTATAACGACACATTTATATATTTACGCGATCTAACCCAAAAAAACCTCTATTATGGAAATATTAAAGTATAAAATGGTAGTTTACAAACACAGTTGTGTAGTTCCAGTTGTGATTCGCGGGGCGACTGAAAATGCAGACAGCAAGTTTGTGATAAACGAGGGAATCCTGTACACACAACAGTCATCGCCCCCTGAATACGACAACTTGGCAGGACCCTCCTGAAGAGTTGAGACTCAGCGAGGCTTTCCTGGATTAACATGTCTGGGTTAACACACGTGGGCGCCACGGTGGTGACATGTGAACTACCTCGCCTGGTAATCAGGAGGCCGTGTGTTTGATCCCGACCCTGATGCCTGCTGTATATTTGGAGTTTACATGTCTCTCTCCCCGTGGTCGCGTGGATTTTTCTCCCGAGTCCTTAGGGTTTTCCCCCCAAATTTAGAAACTTACGATTCGAGTATATGGCTGCTATCAACTTTTACATGATAAACCACTTCGTTGAGCTATCATTTGTGGCCAGGTAGCTTCTGAAAAAAGCACTACATAAGTCACGTAGATAGGTTAAAAATAAATAACAAAAAACTACGACGTTTCAATCGCAATGCAAGCGGTCGTCATCAGGCTGAAATCAACTCATTAAAATGTATTTATAAAAGACAACGGTTTTATTTTCAAGTGCACTCAAAAGTAACAAATTATTTTCTTTCAGCCGTCACCAGCTGATCAGAATATTTTTGGACATTTGGAATTACAACATAAAACCGTGGGGCACTCCTTTAATATCACTTATATAAATATATTCTGATCAGCTGGTGACGGCTGAAAGAAAATTTTTGTAACTTTTTAGTGCACTTTAAAATAAAACCGTTGTCTTTTAAAAAAACATTTTTAAGGAGTTTATTTTCAAATTTTTTGTCTTCATTTTAACAAAGAATTTATTACAAAGAATATTATTTGATACTTTTTGAAAATACTTTTAGAAAAAAACAGACCCGGTCTAAGACTAAGCCTACTTCTTTTGTCGACCTTACACTTTATAGTGCGATCCGAGAGCACTGTTCTTAACTCTATACATTCCCTTCATGTTGTTTGCAATGTACTCAACCATATTTGTGTGTATAAGATGTCACACAAATCTAATTTTTTTTTATGTGGTTGATGGTTTCTCATTCTATAAATTTCTGCTAACGCTTCATTATTTGCATGGTGTGTTTCCGGTCAGTCTTTGGTTGTCCAAATCTACAATTTGAAGTCCATCCAGCGAGCGAACACGACTTAAGGCAACATATACCTGACCTGCTTCGAAGAGCTTTGATCCCAAGTACACGACTGCATGATGCGCACTGTACATCCTTGCATTTTGTGCACTGTCGATGCCCATGATAGAATTAGTGGGAGCATTCTTCGTTCAGCTGTACCATAGCCACGATTAGCAGGGGACTTAACTGATTTGGGCTTAATTTCGTGTGTGCCGTCCTTGCCAAAGGCGATTTCAACTAGTGAATGTATTTGTCTTTCGTGCAATTGTGCACGACTAGGAATAGGCCAAGTGATTTTTGTGATATATCCGATTGCACCATTTACAAGTCCTTTACAGACATCAATGTTGGATCTTAACATAACTTTGGCTCCATTGGAACCTCATTTGCCTGTAAAAAATATGATAATTGGTTTTTTACCCTTCTTCTGGCAACAAAACTGACACCTTTTTTACAAGGAGTCATGTTTGCATAGACCACAATAACTGCAGTCATAATGCAAACAAAAAACATAACTCTGATAATGTATGCACTGTGCTTGAAGTTGATTGGTCCACACCCGAGACAGCTTTCCTTAGAGCCTAGTCTCACACTGGTCTATGCAAACATGACATGAAGGTGTCAGTTTTGTTGCCAGATAGAAGGGTAAAAAAACAATTATATTTTTTACTGGCAAATGAGGTTCCAATTGTGTAAATGCTTTCCCCGAGCTCTCATACTCTGATGGTGCATTGTCCTTGAGTTGTGCGCCTATTGGCGTCATCTGGTCCAACCCATGTGAGACTAGGCTCTAAGGAAAGCGTATTCTTTGGTTCTTTCGGTAAAGTCACGTATAAAGATAAAATAATAAATTAAAAAATAGCATACTACGACGTTTCGATTGCAACACAAGCAATCATCATCAGGTATAAAAGAAATAGCAACAAAAATCTAGAAGCTTATCTTTTTTCTCTCTCTGGTTTTTTGTTTTCTCTCTCTGCCTGTGTCCTCTCTTTGGAATTTTCACACATAAATTCTAACTTAGCAATCTTTGAAATACGTAATCAACCGGGCTATGCGTTAATTGTGTGTTGACTGACTCTCTGTGTTGCATTACATTACATTTCGATATTTTACTAGGTTATTTAATTTTAGTGTGTCTTTCTCCTAATTTTAAAGCTTGCGTACCGTACCACGTCGTTGTCCACTCATTGACATGCACATTTTTTTCTGCCCCCTCCCACTCTCCGCCCCCGCCCCCTCTCTATATTTAAGGCCCCGTCACAGAGACGACCTCTCTCTTTGTGCCGATACGTGTTCTCTCTCTGTGTATCTTTATGATGTCTGTCTGCTTATATGTCTGTCTATAGTTTTCTGGTTAGATTTTTGTTGCTATTTCTTTTATACCTGATGATGATTGCTTGTGTTGCAATCGAAACGTCGTAGTATGCTATTATTTAATTTATTATTTTATCTTTATACGTGACTTTACTGGAAGAACCAAAGAATAATTCCTGCAGTCACGAAAGCTCCAAAATTAAGATTCTAAGGAAAGTTGTCTCGGGTGTGGACCAATCAACTTCAAGGACAGTGCATACATTATCAGAGTTATGTTTTTTGTTTGCATTATGACTGCAGGTATTGTGGTCTATGCAAACATGACTCCTTGTAAAAAAGGTGTCAGTTTTGTTTTCCAGATAGAAGGGTCAAAAAACAATTATCATGACTTTGGCTCCTATAAATATTATACATTAATGTGGCAAGCCTTCAGTCTTATTGATGTCCTTTGGAATGATTGTGTTCATTTGGATATTTTCAACATTTCTCGTGACATCCAGTAATTGATCTTGTGCTGTGATTGTGTACATAGGGGTGTTAAGAGCTCTGAAGTATTGAAGCACTGCTTCATTATGAGCATTCACTTGATTATTTGATGGATATATTCGCAGAGCTTTATCTATGGCAAACTCTCCAATTGGTTCTTGAAGACGTCTGCTTTTTAAAACTGCAAAATGCTCAGCTCTCATTTCTCTAACTCGCAGTGCATTCAATACATTGATGAACGTATTATCACCCTGTTTATTTTCTTTCAGCTCACACAGTGTGAATAATCTCCATAGATGAGTGGCTTGTTGTAGATATTCTGGCTGGTCATATATAGGAGTGACTGGTCTTATTCGGTCTAACTGGAGGAAGTTGCATCAAATCGCCAAAGAGCAGGACATTCATACCACCGAAGAATGTATCATACTTATTCTTTAGCTGTCGAAGACGCATATCAATCATGCATAGCATCTGATATGAGACCATTGATATCTCATCGATGATTATGCATTTAATGTTCTTCCATTGTAGTCGCATGGTTTTCAAGTAATGTCCGGTTAATGGTGACATGGTAGCGCTTCGACCATCTCTTTGAACAGGCAATTTCAATGTGGAAATAATAGTTTATCTACTGATAAGGCGCGCAGAGACTCCAGTTAACGCAAAGACTACTACAGCCTTATTTGCAAAGCATTGATTGATTTGATTTTGCAACAATTTAAGTAGGAATGTTTGCCCACTCCAGCTCCACCAGTGATGAAGACTCTTAAGCATTCAGGAGAGCCTTCAGTCTCAGGGTCTTCATGCAATTGCATGCTTATGATTTCTGTGACCATTCTAAACATTTCCTCTTCTACATTAATTGCTCTACGTGCCGATTGTAATTGTTCTTCATCTATTGGCACATCTGGCACCTCTTGTTGTTCATTTTCCATTTCAATAGGTAAAGCTTGTTCGAGAATGTTGAGTGCATAAAGTTGATTGAATGTATTCTCGAGTCGTCTGTCCCGTTCACGATGCACTTGCATATGCTCACTCATCTGTTTTAGCTGTTGTTGATTTGCCAGAAAAGCTTCCTTTGCAGTCTCAAATCATTGAAATAGCTCTTGTTCACTTCTGTATGGTGTGTATTGAACCAGAAGGCTATAAAAGTAGTGTTCATGATCTGTTGCAAGCACAAAGTGTGGCACTAACAACTGCTGGAACATTTCATTTGAGCATTTTTGTTCTATCAGTGAGCGTGATCATCTCTCTTCCTCTTGCAGAGATGTGTACCTCTTCATATGCATCCTCATTGATATTAACTTGAAGATCGTCTTCTGTTTTAGCGTAATGTGGTTCAAACAACATTGCAAACTCTACCAAGCACATATTTTGATATTGCAAAGGATGCTTTTCGTATCGTTCAAAGCTGCTGGCGCAATATCCAGATGCCTGACCTTGTTCAATGAATCTCAACACACTGTATCGCTGCTCGGGTTTTCGAGTATTGAGGAAGACATTTTCTTGAACTAACTCGAAGGTTGAGATGACATAATCGGAATACACATTCACTAGCTGAAATCTGTCGCTCCTTCATTATTCTCATGCAAATCTTGAACAGTTTGCGCGACACATCATTTTCTTCACGTCAAATATTCTGTTTTTCTTGCCTGATTCCTGGGGAAAGCTCTATAGCAGGGGTCTCAAACTCTAATTACCTGGGGGCCGCTGGAGGCAGTATCTGGGTGAGGCTGGGCCGCATCAGGTATTCCACAAAAAAAACTTTGCTAAAAAAATCCAAACTTCTCAAATGTCATTACTAACAGTTATTTAACTTCAATGGGTTCTTTTGAACATGAATAGAATATTGAAGAGCATGAACGGTTCTTCTGAACATGGCTTCTCTTGCCTACTTCTTGCTGCCAAAGACCTGGCAGCACTTCCTCTCACATAGCTGAGCCACATTTGGCTTGAGGGAGGAAGCAGTTGAGACCCTCAGTATGGCTTGAAGATGATCATCAGTAAGTCTGGACCTGTACTTGGACTTATTGAAGTTCAATGTGGAGAAGAGCTTTTCACACAAATATGTGCTCCGAAAAAGGCACATGGTCCGCTTGAACATTCGGGAAAGCTCAGGGAAGCTGGGGTTCAATTCTCGCAAAAATTGCCCAAGCTTGTCTTCTTTTCCACTCACCTCCCTGAACTTGGCTTTGAGGTCAGAGTTGCACTGCAGGTCAATGAGCTCCATTTGAAGCACAGGAGGGACATCTTGCACATCAAAGGAGAAGGGATCCGCAAAAATTTGAAAAGTGGCTCTGTGCGTCTTGAAGTCTGCAAATCTGTGATCAAATTACTCCTATAGCCTCGAAATGGCATCAACATACTTCTCACCACTCAATGGTGTGCCTGCATTCAGGAGTGCCTTGCATGCTGGGAAATGGCAAAGGTTTGTCTGAGAGAGCTGGGCTTTCCATAACACAAGTTTTGTGGAGAATGCTCTCACGTTGTCATAGGCAGCACTGACGAGCTGCCCCTGGCCTTGTAACTTCTTGTTCAGTACATTCAGCTCATGCGTGATGTCAACAAGAAAAGCTAAGTCCATGAGCCATTTGGGATCACTTAGCACAGGAACAGCCACCCCATCCTTCTCCATGAAGGCTTTCACTTCTGCTCTCAACTCAAAACATGTCTTCAAGACGTTTCCCCTGCTGAGCCAACGTACCTCGGTGAAGTGGAGCACATCCTCATATTCTGACTCCATTTCCTCTAAAAAAGTACAGAACATCCGGTGCTTTAAGCCCCTGGATCTGATTTGGTTGATGCATTTCACAACAACAGACATCACATTGTCAAACTTCAGGCATTTGCTGCCAAGGGCCTGCTGATGGATGATGCAGTGCAGAGCAAGGGCCTCCTCCACACCCTCCTCTTCTAGTTTTCTTTGAACAAGTGCCACCAGTCCATTTTTCCTCCCTGTCATTGATGGCGCTCCGTCGGTTGTTATTCCAACAAACTTCTTCCATGGCAAACCGGCATTCACAATGGCATCACACAGCTGGCAAAATATCTCCTGAGCGGTGGTGTGGCCATGCATTGGAATTACTGTGAGCAACTCCTCCATCACTTCAAAATTGTCATCAACACCACGGACATATATTTTGAGCTGGGCAGTGTCAGTGATGTCTGAATTCTCATCAAGAGCGACTGAGTATGCATTGAAAAATTTGGCTTTCTCACGCAGTTGATCATAAATGTCACTTGACAGGTAAGAAATGCGCTCTGCCACGGTGTTAGCAGAAAGGCTGATGTTGCTAAACTGACCTTTCTTTTCCGGACAGACTATACTTGCAGCCTGTAAGATGCACTTTTTGATAAACTCGCCTTCTGTGAATGGCTTTCCTGCCTTAGCAATCATCTCACTAACCACGTAGCTTACTTCGACTGCTGCATTATTCTCTTTGGTTGCTTTCTTGAAGACATTTTGTTGCCTCAGTAGACATGTTTTAAGATTGGCAACCCGGTTGGCTCTCTCATCTCCCCGGTATTTTGCATACTCCTCAGCATGTCTAGTTGAGTAATGACGTTTGAGGTTGTATGCCTTGTGCACCGCAACTTTTTCTGTACAAATAAGACACGTCGGGGTGCTCATGTGCTCAACAAAGAAATATTGCATCTCCCACTTTTCCTGAAATTGTCTGTGCTCGTCACCAACCTTTCTCTTCACTGCAGGCTTTGAAAAAGACATGATTGGGGCTGTGTGACAAGATATATATTCATTCCACTTGCTGTCGCTCACGCAATAAAGTTTCAGTCAAGTGTTTAGCCAACCAGCGACGCACGGAGACGTAATTTCCGCAAATGCACGTCATTTCTGCTTTTTCCGGTAACAACAGGTGCGTAGATTATGGGGGGGGGGGGTAATGCGTTCCCATCAGATTTCGTCCCCACACCCCAGTCACAGGCAGACACAGCTGTAGCGGCTGCTACTATACACGCTTCTCTGTTCAAAGCACGGGGATCTGAGCCGGGATGAGCTGTGGATCTGCGCTTTGACGCGCTCCGGTGTGCGCACAGTGGAGAGCCGAAAGAGGGAGAGGAGAGGACTATATGAGGCAGCGTCATTGTGTGACCACGGGGTTCAAATGCTGCTGGCCACTGTCGGGGCTTTCGCTGCCTTCAGTCACATCATCACATTTTTCTATGGATTTTTGTGCTTACTTTGTGCCGGCGTGTTGGCTTGCCTGCGTTCCGGGACTTATTTGAGCAAATCCGGAACCTCTCGTATCGAAAAAAATATGAATATTAAAACAAGTTTTTTAAGAAATTATTAAAATAAAATGTAACAATATAATGTAATCACTAGAAAATGACGGAGCCCCTGTTGACATCGGTGGATGAATTACTAATTTGTGGCCACGCAATAACAAGATAATCTAATAAGTTATATATAAAGCTTTCTTAACAACAGCATCACAATTTCATACAATAATAACAAATGCAGACTTCTAAGATGAACCAAAATAATTATGCACATCGTCATGTACAGTCTGTGGCTCGGTGCGTAAATGTCACCACCAGAGGATGAGGGAATTTAAATCATTAAAATTCATCCACACATATCAGGTGTAAATAATAATGTAAAACAGCCCAGACAGTAAAATGTAGATATTAGCTCAATGACGTGTTATAAACTGCTGCTGTTTAGACTAATCCGTCTGCGTAAAGAAGCTCCCAAAACCTCACAGCGCAGCGTGTGCGTAAAGGAGCCGTGGTGTCCCTTGAATTTGCCTTCAATTTAACAAATTGTGTGTGTGTGTGTTCCGTTCGTTTTCTCCGCTGGACACAGAAGTCGCCTTTGCTCAAGATGCCACTTTATTCATCACTGACATAAAGACTGATACCGTCACTGCAGTATAGCCTAAATAAGTCCCACTGCATTGTAAGTGGCATGTGTGTGCTGTTTTAAGCGTCGTTTTATGTGCGTTCCGGGACCTGTGCTCGTCGTACCTGCGCTGTCATATGTACTTAGCATTCCGGCACCTTGTGATTTACAAATGAAGCACTGGATACATCATGACCTGCGCGAAAGAGGGCGGAAAACTATGAATTTCACCCTCCTGCTCTCCGCACATCCAAAGCCACTCTTTTCTCTCCCGGCTCTCTCTCTCTCACTCACTCTCACACGTACACACACACACACACGACCCCGCCCCCCATGTCACTCACATGCATGCCGCATTCACTGGACAGGCACACAGTAGGAAACCAGAACATCATAACATTGTCCCACACAGCAGCTAACAGCGGGGTTGCTACAATATAAAACTCGCGGGCCGCACTAACATTAAACTTTCATATTAAGATGGGGGCCACAAAATATCGTCCCAAGGGCCGCAATTGGCTCGCGGGCCGCGAGTTTGAGACCCCTGCTCTATAGGTTCAGATTTTGCAATGTACTTAGCAATCTTGATTTGAAGCTTTCGTGACTGCAGGAATCCATACTCTTTGGTTCTTTCGGTAAAATCACGTAGGTATAAAATAAAATAAATCACGATGTTTCGGGCACTTGCATTGTGCTTCATTGACAAGGTTGTTGGTTGTTTTACGCCTTATTTCGTGAGTATTATCAGAGACTTCGTATTCCTCCTCCACATTTAGCTAATCACAATCTATCGAAGCCATGACTGATGTTTGTACAGGCATCGATTCAACTTGTGCTGCCATATTTTCTTGCATTGCGTGTCGCAGATGTGATGATGAATCTTCTTCTTCTCGCATCCCTGGATCGGCGATGACATTTTTTGGATGAACATATATGACGTTGATGGTGAATTGAACATTTCTTGATCCTGTTGATGGTCTGCAGATTCGTTCAAGTTCTTCAACTGTCTCACACTCAATTATGCATGCTCTGCCATTGCCTGCCGGTGCACCTTTCTGACCACATGAATGTGAATCAGTGAGGTAGTATTTTAAATTTGGAGCTTTCGTGACTGCAGGAATTACTTTTTGGTTCTTTCGGTAAAGTCACGTATAAAGATAAAATAATAAATTAAATAATAGCATACGACGTTTCGATTGCAACACAAGCAATCATCAGGTATAAATGAAATAGAAACAAAAATCTAACCAGAAAACTATAGACATCTGTCTGCTTATATGTCTGTCTATAGTTTTCTGGTTAGATTTTTGTTTCGATTTCATTTATACCTGATGATGATTGCTTGTGTTGCAATCGAAACGTCGTATGCTATTATTTAATTTATTATTTTATCTTTATACGTGACTTTACGGAAAGAACCAAAGAGGTAGTATTTGTCATCGTATGCATAATTCCTAGTGATTTGGATCCTGTTATTTGTACGCCAGCCTGATGATTCGTGAACAAGTCATTAAATGCATCCCCGCCCAAAGTCATTCCTTGTGAATCGCCTTCATTGACTGAGTCTTGTACACTTCCAACGAGAAGTGTTTGCTCATCATAGGCTATTGAGAATGAGTTGTTGAACATAATGAAGTAGTTTCTCATGACACCAAAATGTTTGACTTCCAGATATCCATTTGTGTCATTGGATATCCTACATTCTCAAGTTTGGCCAATTGAATGGTTTCATACATTTCATCACCCGCAATCAAGTGCACGTTCAATGTGTTTGTGGTCCATATGCTTGGTGGCGGTATAGCAGCTCTTACAATATTTGCCAACACCATTGCACAACATTGAACACCTGCATTTCCCCATGTAAACACACCCTCATTTGCTTGATGCCATGCAGCACGAACAATTCTACATCTTTCATTGATTGGCGTGTAAGCATTTGCAGGTCCTTGCGGTGGATTTTGCTCCACTGGTTGTTGCGCAGGAATAGCAACTGAATGTACATCAGCGATGGTAGCTTCTTCATTGATTGTTACATCCCCATAAAGTGGATTGTTTTGAATTAGCCAGTTTAGTGCATTGTAAACTTGGTCACGATTTATAGAGAATTCACGTGTGATGTTCAGATTCTCAAGATCTTCTGTGATGACAACCATTCCAGTATTAGCCATTGCCCGTGGAAGTGTGTCACTAACTTCAAAGATGTCCATAGCAAAGAGAACTGCCTGTCCACGGAAGCCAAATTGACCGAAGACTCCACTGAATTTGATTATCTTCAAAAATGGTATAACTCTTGGTAATAGACGTTGTTCTGGCTGTGTTAAGACTCGAATCACATCTGAAATTTCACCAGGATCCAAATAATTCCATTAGGCTTTTGGCGGTGCAGCTCTTTTGTTACTGCTGATGTGTGTCTTGCAATGTGAACACAGTTGCAATGTTTGCTTTGATGACAATTTGTTTGGTAGATAGTGGAATGCATTTTCATTACGTCGTACTCTGTAAATCTGACTTGGATAGCAGCGTTTGGTCCAGACTTCACAGAATTGATCGCGGAATATATTGATTGGATTGTCAAATTTAGTCATGTCAGCATTGAGTGCATGAAGACATTGCGATTCATCTTTACGATTTTGCTGTAATATCACATCACGTGCTTCAAGTCTTTGTGCAACTCTGAATTGTGACGTGTTCACGCACACGTTGCAATTGAGCATCACCAGCTTGTGGTTTTTTTCTTGAATTCTTGATTGTATATGATGGTCATGGTCTCGTTGCAATCGGACGTCACGTGCTTCTGTTGTTTGATCATGCAAACGATCACGTCGTTTCTCAAGTCTGGCGTGCTTTGCCTGCTTATCTTCACTAGCACGCTTTTCTTCGTACTTTTTCCAAGCCTTTTCTAATCGTCGCTTTCGTTGCGTTGCAGTTTCTTTTCGATTTCTCTTGCCATGATCCATTGTTTGTTGAATATTTGTCGTAACCGCTGTTTCGATTTAAAGCTTTCGTGACTGCAGGGATTCATCTTCTTGGTTCTTTCGGTAAAGTCACGTAGAAGGGAAGTAATGAAATAATAAAAATAAAACATCATAATTTATTAAAACATAATAATTTATTATGTTTTATTTTAATAATAATTTATTATGTTTTATTTTTATTATTTTATTACTTCCCTTCTACGTGACTTTACCGAAAGAACCAAGAAGATGAATCCCTGCAGTCACGAAAGCTTTAAATCGAAACTACGGTTACGACAAAGAAGGGAAGTAATAAAATAATAAAATAAAACATAATAAATTATTATGTTTTATTTTTATTACTTCCCTTCTACGTGACTTTGCCGAAAGAACCAAGAAGATGTAACCGTAGTTGTTTGTTTTTTGTTTGATTTGTAGTTTTCCATATTTTGTTGGCACGAGTATAGGACAAATGACCTTGGGTCAAAGAGTGGCTGGCAATGTTTGATAAGTCGGGCCTTGAACTCATGACCTGAGAGTAGAATATTGGAATATAAAAGTGACATTTCGAAAGCTCAAGCAACTTATGAACTACAGACAAGTCACTCTTAAATATGCTAGAGTTTACAGCTCTATATAAAGTAGCAACATTTTTCTTTTAAAATAAATTAAAATTTCATTCCTGAGATTATAACTTTTGACTGAAAGGCCAACACTCAACCGATTAGTCGACCACAAGCAGCTTAATTTTAAATGTAAATGGATTAAACATAAATATAAATGGTAATAGTTTACTTTGAATAGGGTTAGTGGAAAAATGACGTCACTAACCTTATTCATGCATTGTCCCATTGGATGCACGACATAATATACACAACTTTTGTAAACACACCAAAGGATTTTACGTGAGTGTTTACCTGAGAAAAGTAGAAATGCAAGAAATAGTACCAAAACAATGTTGCGGCCGAGTTTTGAACTCTCGACTCCTACGTTGCTAATAATATATTTATTTCACAAAAACCTGTTTGTAAAGCACTCGTCAAATAAGGCTTTCATACAAACAATCAATAGCTTTAAACGAGCCCAGTAATTGATTAATTGATGGCGAATTTGATTCAGGCATGCATTGTGTCTGGATCTGACTGTTTGTGCAAGATTTGGGATCGATTGGACAAGGAGAACTGGACAACATTTTGATTACAATATTTTACCAGGACATACAAACAGATGCATGAAGTATCACTTTTATGTAGAACTTTTTAGTGAACTTTTAAAGAGAAACGTTGCTTAAAAAAAAATTTAAGGAGTTTTTTCCACAACTTCATTTAACTCGCCCTCGACAAGTACGTCAATGATGTGGCGTCTGCTCCCACATCAACTCTTACTTCAATTAATTGATAACTTTATAAATTAATCTTCAATGTACTACTTTTTTTGTGTCGAGTAATGCTGGCCGTAACTCGTTCACACAGCAGGCGTGCCTGAGACACGCGGCACCTGCTTTTTCTGCGAGCCGATTCCACAGTTTAGGGACCGCGGCGATTTTCAGGTAACAAAAATATACAATTAATATGCCGTCCATGAAAAATTTGTAATTGCTTGAAAGGAGGCAATTAATTGATGCCGATTTTAATACAGGCATGCATTGTCACTAGATCTGAGTACATGCGCAAAATTTGGAATTGATCGGACAACAGGAAGTAGACTTACTTTTGATTACAAGATTTGACCACGACAAACACAAGTCAAGTTAAATAAAACCATTGAAAAAGAGAGGAAAGCTGCTGAGGCAGACTGTTTTCAAGGTTTGAAATGGGTTTAGCCCAAGGGTCATGAACGAAGTGGGCGGGGCTCATGATGTTAATGTGAGAAATTAGCATGTTAATTTAAGATCGGAGGGCGACCTCCATGACGAGCGCGCGGAGGTGGCTATGTTAACGTGAGAGAAATTAACATATTTTTGGGTTTTTCGGTAAAGTCTCGTAGATAGTTTAAAAGAAAACAAAAAAACTACCACGTTTCGATCGCAACACAAACAATCGTCATCAGGAGAAAAAAAATGACGATTGCTTTGGTTGCGATCAAAACGTCGTAGTTTTTCGTTATTATTTATTTTCTTTAAACCTATCTTCATGACTTTACCGAAAGACCCAAGAATATGAATTCCTGCAGTCACGAAAGCTTAAAGTCAAGAAATTAGCATGTTAATGTCAGATCCGAGGACGACCTCCATGACGAACGCACGGAGGTGGCTGTGTTAATGGGAGAGCAATTAGCATGTAATGTAAGATCTGGGTTAATGTGTTCATGGCATTAGCGGTTATATTCAAAAGACCCACCTAGAATGTCGAGCAATGCACATTTTGATCACAGTCCAAATCGGCAGAGTCATGTGGCGAGTAAAAAATGTGGGTATTCTATCACCTCTTTAAAGACGTGGAAGAGAAGACCAAGTATCCTCCAGCACTCTCCCTCTCTTTCGTGGAGTTCCAACCAGCAGTTAGCGTGAGGGAGCGATACATTTCCACATGATGATAGCTAAGTGGGCTTTACATGGTAAAATAAAAGTAGTTTATAGTTTTAATTCCGAGGCTGTAAATTTTCATTTTAACCAGTGAGCCAGGGGGAAATTACCACGTGGAGACTTAGGCCGCCGCGCCAATCGTTCTTTCGCGCAATGCCAATCGGTGCTTGCGTGGCTGACATTCTACCTGGAATTTATTGCCAGTTATTTGCTCTCTAAAGCAGAAATCGGTTCTGAAAGCGGTTACCAGTTTGGCGGTTGTCGTGGAACAGCCCCGTGGATGCCTGTGAGAGCGCGTACTAACTGCTGTGACAACCTCTTCTTGGTTCTTTCGGTAAAGTCACATAGAAGGGAAATAATAAAATAATAAAAATAAACATAAAATAATTCTCACGACGTTTCGGCCACAACGCAAGCAGCCGTCCTCAGGTGAAGAACAGGTCTGTCGAGAAGACAGCGTCTGAATAAAACACCCCAGGCTTGGAGCGTATATTTAAGCTGGGTTGGAGGGGGAAGAGCGCCTTGACAAAATAATTTGCATATCAAGAGGAATTTAGCATATTTATGGGAAATGCAGATATGGGATTAGTTCTACTTGTGAAATGCGTAGGAAGTGGGCGGGGGGTTTCAAAGTCATTATGCCCGTGCATTATGCAGGATTAGCAGCATCAAAGGGAGGGGATAGGGGTAGCATTAATAAAGGGAAGGAATGTTAATAGAATGTGGCTGCAGTAACTAAACCACCACGTAAAAAACTAAAGCATAAACTACATAGTATAATCAGTATGCTAAATATACTCTGCAATAAGCTGAACAACTAACAGGAAGTAATACATTACAATTCTATGTCGCAAATAAAAGAATATGCTTCCAGCTAAACTTGTTTCCTCTTACATCACACGGGTCTACCCCGTACTATATACTGCCATAGACAAACCCAACATTAAATTATATACTGTATTACTATACGCCACCCTATACCTTCGACTATACATTGTAATATTACACTATGTATTATTCTACCCACCCTACTGTATATCACACTGCTGTATATTCACTATACAATTACGATACTATATATTACTTATACATTGTATTAAACATTACAATGTTATACTATTTATTATCATACAATCTGCTATACACTATACCATTGACCGTCTTGTGAAAGAAACTAAGAGGAAGCAACGAAATATGTCAATGGGAGAGTGGTGAAAGGAAACTTGCAGCGGAGCAAAGAATCCATTCCCTGCGGAGAATACAAGATATATAGTCAATGCCAGTGAGTGGACTGCGGTCTGAAAGTCACCGTAAACGTGAACACAATCAGTTAAGATCCGAAATGGTTTATTACGTCCTTCCAATGATTGCTGAGCCAGAATCCATCTTCTCGGTTGAAATTGTCTCTGTGTTTGTATATGTGGATCACCTCATGAACGAATCTCTCATGGTAGCCATATGGCTTGCAGAGAACCTCTGTCTTGGAGAAGTCAATGTCATGTGAGCCCACTGAATTGTAACAGTGATTTGCCACGGCTGAGGTGTTTTTCCTACGATGTTTCAGGTCTGCTTTATGTTCACGGATGCGGTCCGAGACATGTCGTTTGATTTCTCCAATGTAACTGCTACCACAGAGGAGAGGACGGCTGCTTGCGTTATGGCCGAAACGTCGTGAGAATTATTTTATTATGTTTTATTTTGATTATTTTATTATTTCCCTTCCACGTGACTTTACCGAAACAACCAAGAAGATGAATCCCTGCAGTCACGAAAGCTTTAAATCGAAATGCTGTGACAACGTTCACAAATGCATTCTTCATGTGGCTCACATTGATGTAGAGCAACGGTTCTGAATTTACCTTGAGGTGGTTGAGCCAGATGATTTATTGTGTTAGGAGTGGTTGAGGAATATCCCTGTGATGGATGCCTCCTTTGTTTTTGTGTGATGAGGCATTGAGTCTGTTATTTGGACATATTGGCGGTGCACCACAACACACTGGTCCTCGTAAAATACTCTAAAATTTCAATTTGAATCAGCAGATCTGTTTGTCAGTTTTTAGTTGACCCTATCGCCAAGTTTGACACGATTCAAAGGTTTAATCAGTCTCCTGAGACTTGCTAAAAAATGTCGGTATTGACCATTGATTTGTGTCCCGTTGAATCGAGGAACCATCCGACGAAGTTTCGGGCACAAGCCAAATCTGCCTTTGGAACACAGCAGCCAATCGTCATCAACCTGGGTGCTGCTCTACGGCAATAGACTAAAGCTTCGTGGTCAGCCACTCATAAACATTCTGACCGCTTTGACACAAGAACTAATTTTGACGCACCATCATCACCCCGCAGGATTTTATGACCGGGGTTGCGAATCGTGGAAAAAGAAATAATGATTGCAAAAAATATGCTTTTTTAAATGTACACCGTGCACCTCCGGTGTACCGCCAATACGTGGAAATGTTCAGTGGTCTCTTTTAGGTGACCGCAGTAGCACAGTGGGGAGTTTAATTCCCCATTTGTGTATCATCTGCTGCTGCTATCATTAGTACGGGTGCGGTTCAGGGGCTGTGAATTATGAGCTTAATGGCAAGAAGATCATGGGAAGAAACAGGAAACCCGAATGAAAGCCATAAAATAGTAATGGGGGGGCGGGAGCCCATACAAATTCCATTCAAGCACACACTCACACTCGACAACAGGGTGGGACAGCATACAGCAAATTTTCTCACTCAAACTCACACTAGCAGAACCAAGGGTGCAGCATACAAACTGCACACGGAACAAGTCTGGATTCGGACCGAGATGCTTCTTGCAGTGAGGCACAGGTATTATACTGCTGTGTTACTACTGCGTTACTCCTGCTGCCGCCCACTAACTTGGCTGTTGTGTTCCCGCAGCTGCATTCGGAGAGGGAGAGAGACGGCGGCGTCATGGAGGAAAGGGACGAAAGTGTTCAGGAGACGGTGAGAAAAGCCAGCGTGTGGGAGTGTAAGAGTGGAAGGGAGTGTGAGAGTATGGATGATAGTGTGAGAGTATTGATGGGAGTGTGAGAGTGTGGATAGGAGTGTGGGTGAATGAGAGTGTGAATGGGAGTGGGGATGGGAGTGTGAGTGTTGATGGGAGTATGAGGGTGTGAATGAATGAGAATGTTGGACGTGGGTGGATTTTGACCTTGGCAACCTCTTGCCCCCATCTCTCAGCTGGTGAGTGGCCTGGGTTCAGGGCAAGCATTGCTGGGCCTCGACTGGCATCTTGGGGGATTGCTCCTCTATAACACAAAGTACACACGTGACGGTGCGTGGACTCACACCACACACACACGCTACACGCGTGACAGTGCGTGGACTCGCACCACACTCATGCTACATTCATGACGGTGCGTGGGTTTGCACCACACACACGCTACATGCGTGACGGGTAGTGGGTTTTCACACTACACATACTCGCTACATGTGTGACGGTGCGTGGGCTCGCAAACAGTAGTATAGTGGTTAGCGCACTGCACTATGAACCCAACGACCCAAGTTTGATTCCGGCTCACGGCCAACACGACGGACGAATATCTGAACCAGTCCTGGGCCACCTATAGGTTGACTCAGCCTTAAATGAGTACCTCGTGCGGTGTGTAAATATCACCACTGGGGAGACAAAGGCGTTCGGGCGTGATGCTGGCCAACCACCCCCTGCGTGTGCTGTGCCGACCTTCATAGGCGCTGCTACTTACTAACAGCACTTCCTCCAACAGTCCGTTAAGGCTATACGGGGCATCTTTGTCTTGTGTGTGTGTCTGTCTGTAGGAGGCGGTGTGACGGGAGGGGGAGACAGCGACGCGATGCTCGTGGAGTGTGAGCGTGACGCCAGTATGAGCTGCCCCGTGATGCGCACCCTCTACAGCGAACTGTACAGCATCTTTTCCTCCCTACAACAGCAGCAGGGTGCCGGCCCTGTCGACAAGAAACAGTACGGCAGCCGCCTCTGGCGGGCACATGCGTACCAGTAGGAGGCATCTGTGTGTAATTCCAGTAGTCGGCACCTGTGTGTGACACCAGTAGTAGCCACGTGTGTGTGTGATACCAGTATGGGCCACGTGTGTGTGTGATACTAGGAGGAGGTACGTGTGTGATGTCAATTGAAGTCACATGTGGGATAGTTATATGAGGCATGTGTGTGTGGTGCCAATAAGAACTACGTGTGTGTGATTCTAGCAGTTGCCACGTGTGTGTCATACTAGTGGAGGCACCTGTGTTTGGTACCAGTGTAATGACGCCGACACACGTTGTACTTGGAGCCTTTATTTGACACACTGGGCCCCGCTTCTGGCTTGACTCTTGAAGCTCCCCGAACATCCCCTCCCCTTGTGCTCTCCCCTTTTAACCCTTTCGAGTCTCTTCTCGCGAAACTTCTCTCACTGTATTCCTTTCAGCCAATCCCTGTCCTCCCTCAACGGTTCTCAACCATCCCTCAACGCTCAACCTCCACTTCCCACCTTTTTCTGTTTGAACCTCTCCTTCAATCCCTTCAAACCTTCCCTCCCGACCAATCACCATGGAGGCCTCTTTGCACCAAGTGGAGGCCTTGGCCTACTTCCTGGTAAAGTCGCGTAGAAGGGAAGTAATAAAATAATAAAAATAAAACATAATAAAATAATTCTCACAACGTTTTGGCCACAGCGCAAGCAGCCGTCCTCAGGTGAAGACCAGGTCTGTCGGGGAGACAGCGCTGTCCAGCCTACCAGCTCAAAAGAACTGCAATGCATGGCAATTTTTTTATTCACATCACCAGCTCAAATGTGGCCATCCCAACAGGTAGCAGTGAAACAGACACAAGTCTAGGCCGGTTTTGATTCCCATGCGGCATCGTAAGTGCAGCATGGTCATCTGTGGGGACACCACTCGCACTGCTTGTAGGCAACACTCATCACATCTTTAATTTTTCTGCTGTGATTGGTTTTCCCATCATATAGTGATGTGGTTGTGTAGTGGTTGGGATGTGGTCCTGGTGTGGTTGTATGATGTGTGGTGCCGGTGTGGTTGTGGTTTGGTGCCGGTGTGGTTGTGCTGGTTTGGTTTGTGTGGTACCAGTGTAGTTTTGTGGTTTTGGTGTCATTGTGTGGTGGTGGTATGGTTTTGTGATCCTTGTATGGTGCCAGGGTGGTTGTGTGGTGCTGGTGTGGTTGTGTGGTAATGTACTTCTGGTGTGGTTGTGTGTTTCTGCGGTGGTTGTGTGTGTAGTGGTCATGTGGTGGTCATGTCGTGTGGTTTCTTTGTGCAGGTTGGTGGAATTTAGCCGCAGCTACCGTTCAGTGATGAGAGCAACCATGGAAGGCTTACAGAAGATGGCAAGTAAGTCTGTCATGGGGGAGTCCTGGTACTTCTCATAAAGATAATGGAACCTAAGTTAAACTTTAGACGAGAGTTGCATCACTATTCCCGACTTTCCCAAGAGAAAAACAAAACCCCAATGCCCTTTACATTGGTGCCAATTATTCTGCTTTAACACGTAGGCTAATGGATAATATTGATTCGTGATAAATATTATCCACTAGCCTTTTGCCCATCCAAAGACGGGTGTATTGCAGTAAATCTGAAACTTGCAAGCGAAAAGCAGACCGCGATGTGGTATTCATTGCACCCCTTTGTGTGCAATTTGTAAGGCTGTGGTGACACAGACAATTTCATTTAAAGGTTATAATCCCTTGTTCATCCTGACGTCATTTTTAGTTCTATGTCTCAAAAGTGTTACGGAGATCGCGTGACGTGGGGGTTCTGCCTTTGTAGTGAGGGTTATAAGTTGACGCTGAGGAGGGGGCAGGCGCCTCGCCCCCTCATGTGGAGGGACGTCACCCGCTAATTACTAATGGAGGGGGGGGGTGTCCATTTGGAGGACGTCACCTGGTCATGATTATTAATGAGGGGGGCTGGTCGACATGGAGTGACATCACGAGCGTTAAGGACAGACATTCCTGGGGGATTATAGTAGGTATAATAAACTCCTTAAAAAAAATCTAATCTAGATTTGAAGTTTTTGTGACTGTAGGGATCCATACTCTTTGGTTCTTTTGGTAAAGTCATGTAGGTCAGTCCCTCCAGAAAAACGCGGAGTTTTTTGGTGATTGTTGCGGGCAAAAATCGTTGATTATGCGGCACGTTTTCTTAAAAAATGCGATGGAATATGCGGGATATTTATGCAATTTTATGCGATTAAATTGCGGGAACTTGCAAAAATTGCGGGAACTTGCAAAAACTGCGGGAACTTGCAAAAACTGCGGTTTGATGAAAAAGAGAAAAAAAAGTGATTACCCCAACACCCTATTCACTAGGCTACTACTTTAATGTAAAGAGTAATTTCTTATTACTTCCTATGATAAGCAAGCATACTACATCACAGAAAGTGCTGGGAATATTTAAGTTCTCATCTTGTTTTATTTCAGACCTTAATAAACAGATGGCTCAAACTTACAAAACATTGAGTCGAACAAGTTCAGTAGCTTTACAAAATGAATGTCTTCTTGGTTCTTTCGGTAAAGTCACGTAGAAGGGAAGTAATAAAATAATAAAAATAAAACATAATTAAACAATTCTCACGACGTTTCGGCCACAACGCAAGCAGCCGTCCTCAGGCGAAGAATGAGAACATTATCAAGCTAGGAGCTTATATAGGTGTAGCGAGGAGGAGCGCCTTAACAAAAGAATGTGCATATGAAGAGGAATTTAGCATACCAATGGACAATGCGTAGGGGGTGGGCGGAGGGGTTTCAAAGTCCCATTATGCCCATGCATTATGCAGGATCAACAGCACCACGGGGGGGCGCAAGGAACAGCGTTAATAAAGGAAAGGAATGTTAGTGATATGTAGCTGCATTTACCAAACAACCACGTAGAAAACCGAAGTGAAAACTACATAAAAAACTAAAATATAAACTGATACTTACTATACTCTACAATAAGCTGAGTTACTAACAACAAATAATAAAATTACAATTCTACGTCGTAAGATCTTTCTTGATGGTTGGAGTGATGGCTTTGCGGATTGTGTAGTCGGAGTAACCATTAGCCTTAAGAGCTTGGCGTACGTGTTTGAGTTCACTGGAAATGTGTTCATGGTCGGAGATGCATTGGGCTCTATGATATAGAGTCTTGATGAGGGAATTCTTCTGGGATGGATGGTGGTGGGAATCCGGTTTTAGATAAGCATCCGTGTGGGTGGCTTTCCTGTAGACAGAGTGGCTCATTGAACCATCAGGTCTTCTTTTGATTAGGACATCCAAAAAGGGTAGCTTGCCATCATTTTCGACTTCCATGGTGAATCTGATGGCTGGGTGTATGGAATTGATGTGGTCGAGAAATTGGTCTAGAGCAGGCCGGCCATGTGGCCAGATGACAAAAGTGTCGTCTACGTACCTCTTCCATAAGGTCGGGCGTAGAGTGGCAGTCTGGATGGCGTCCGTCTCAAATTTTTCCATGAAGATGTTGGCTACAACCGGAGATAGGGGGGAGCCCATCAAGAAAGATCCTGTTGAGGAGCCTTTCAAGACCATCACCTTACCCTACATTGCTGGGGTCACAAAAAGATCTCCAAAATCCTGATTAAACACAAGATCCAGGTCCGATTCAACACAGTACATAAAATCCGTGATCTGGTACCATCTGTAAAAGATGTGATTCCAGACATACAGTACCCTGGCGTCTACAAACTAAGTTGCCTCTGTGGTAGCAGTTACATTGGGGAAACCAAACGACACGTCTCAGACCGCATTCGTGAACATAAAGCTGATCTAAAACACGGTAGGACAAACACCTCAGCCGTGGCAGACCACTGTTACAACTCAGTGGGCTCACATGACATTGACTTCTCCAAGACGGAGGTTCTCTGCAAGCCATCTGGCTATCATGAGAGATTCGTTCATGAGGCGATCCACATATACAAACACAGAGACAATTTTAACCGAGAAGATGGATTCAGGCTTAGCAATCATTGGAAGGACGTAATAAACCATTTCGATACACATTAGGGTGAGTTGAATAATACATAGTGTTATATTAAAATGTATAAAGTATAGGGTGGTTTACAGCAATACAGTATATAATTTAATTTTGGGTTTATCTATGGCAGTATATAGTACTGTATATGCTAAGAGAATAAAGTTTAGATGGAAGTATATTATATACTTCTTACGACGTAGAATTGTAATTTTATTATTTGTTGTTAGTAACTCAGCTTATTGTAGAGTATAGTAAGTATCAGTTTATATTTTAGTTTTTTATGTAGTTTTCACTTCGGTTTTCTACGTGGTTGTTTGGTAAATGCAGCTACATATCACTAACATTCCTTTCCTTTATTAACGCTGTTCCTTGCGCCCCCCCGTGGTGCTGTTGATCCTGCATAATGCATGGGCATAATGGGACTTTGAAACCCCTCCGCCCACCCCCTACGCATTGTCCATTGGTATGCTAAATTCCTCTTCATATGCACATTCTTTTGTTAAGGCGCTCCTCCTCGCTACACCTATATAAGCTCCTAGCTTGATAATGTTCTCATTCTTCGCCTGAGGACGGCTGCTTGCGTTGTGGCCGAAACGTCGTGAGAATTGTTTAATTATGTTTTATTTTTATTATTTTATTACTTCCCTTCTACGTGACTTTACCGAAAGAACCAAGAAGATGAATCCCTGCAGTCACGAAAGCTTTAAATCGAAAAATGAATATGCTACAACTTCTGTAAAAATGAATAAATAAAATATTAAAAAATAAAATGTGTGCTTCCTGTTTTACAGAGGTAGCTATACAAAACAGACATCTTCTGTTTAAATAAGTGTTTTCAGTGCACAGTAACGTAAGCAATACAGTAACAGTACAGTCTTACAGTAATGTAAATTTACATACTACTAACAAAAAAGTGCAATCTTACAACTGCTTTGCGCGGTCTTTTGCACTTATGTTTGTTGGCAAATGAGAAAGATTTGCGGACTTCATCATGGTTTCATTGGCATCGCGGGGTTTGCAGCTTTTCAATGATGTCGCGTAATGAGTGACGTTACTTCATAACGTTCCCATGGCAACAGGGGAAATGGCTGCGCTTGTGTGAAGTAAACGCAACATTTTTCAACTTTCTGCTAAGATATATGTGACTTTTTGCAACGAAAATGCGGGGATTATGAAATCATGCAAGCCCGCATATTTTGCGCGCGGAAATCTGCAATTTATGCGGCGAAAGTGCGGCGTATTTGAAAAAACGCTCCCCCCGCATAAATATGCGGACTTTGGCCGATTTTGCGTGGAATCATGCGATCGCATAATCGCGTTTTTCTGGAGGGACTGGTAGGTATAAATTTAAATAAATAAAATCACGACGTTTCGATTGCAACACAAGCAATCATCATCAGATGGGAAAACTACAGCAAGAATTTTTTCTGAAGTGGGAGAGAGAGTTGCCATGGTAAGAGGTTCTATCGGTAAGAAAGGGGGAGGAGCAAGGGGGGAGAGGGAGGGGTGGGGGTGTGGGGTAGAGACAGGCGAGCGCTGCGTGGTGTAGTAGTACCTGTTTTTGACCCCGCTGTGGGGTCCACTTTCTGCCCCGCCTCCCTCTCCTTCTCTCTCCCCCCCTACTGCCGAGGCCGGATATAACCTCGTGCCACGGCAGATCTTTCGCCTGCCTCAGCAGTTTTTTCTTGCTGTGGTTGTCCTACCTGATGACGATTGCTTGTGTTGCGATCGAAACGTCGTGATCTATTATTTTTCTACCTACGTGACTTTACCAAAAGAACCAAAGTGTTTTTATTGTTGCCAGAAAGGATAAAACATGTTCTTTTGTATAATTTGGATACTGGAAAAAAGGTCCCATAGATATAACTGCTCGACCCAAGCTATACGTATTCTGCTACTTGCATTATCTTAATAATGATAATAATAATAGTTCAATTTATAACGCGCGCAAATTTGCGGACATAATGGCCGCAACTCAGAGGCGCGGAGCTGAGCTCAGAGTCGCTCGAAAGCATGATTATAGAGGTGAGTTTTTAAGTCTCTCTTGCAAGAAGCGATTGAGGTGATGCTGCGATTATGCAGAGGATAGCATTCCAGACTGTTGGGGCTGCCACCGAGAAGCGGCGCATAGACATGACCATCATGGATCTTGGTATCAAGAGGAGGTCGTGAGTCGCGCTGCGCAGGCATCTGCCGTGTGCTGCGCTGCAAGTTGTCAATAATGAAGAAAGGTACGGCGGGCAGGCGGATATGAAGGCATTGTGGCAGAGGCAGGCGATCTTGTATGTGAACCTACTGGCGATGGGTAGCCAGTTGAGAGCGCGGAGACAGGCTAGCGCAGACATGGGCAAAGCACGGCCCGCGGGCCGTATACGGCCCGTTGGGCTTTTTAATCCGGCCCGCCGAACTTGTCCAAATATTATTAAATAAAATTTTACCTTCCTCCTGTAATGCCCCCATTTCCCCAATAGATGGCGCACTTTGACCGGGAGAGAGAGAGAATATTCGTATGAGCAATTCATGTTTCTATTGAAAGTAAGTTAACAGTAATATTTGGGTACAGTATTGTTTTTGGAAGCATTCACTGTAATATCGTATGAACGTTTACTTCACCGCATCATCGTATGAATGATGCGAGAAGAGATTAACGGGTTCTTATGTTAGCGATTTACGTACTTGGCGCTTTCGCTCTCTAAATTACGGCTTGAATGAGGGGGAGGGGTATGACTACATCACAAAATTAATATCTTACTAGGAATTTTATATAACAAGTTATATACATAACTGTTACGCTTTGTGTAATTCAACAAAACTTAACTCCAAGTTCTCTCCGAATTTCACGAGTCCGTTCTAGACCCCACAGTTTTTTTTAAAGAGTTTTAAGCACAGAAAACAATTAAAGTTTGAAAAATCATTAATTATACAAACTTTTTTTATAATTTCCTTCTTTACTACGATTTAAATTTTCTTTAAAAACTTCTTCTCACCAACATTACCACTCATTACCACTTTCTCCAAAGGCAAGGTTTTAAAAGAATACATTGTACAGACAGCAGACATCTTGTGTCCAGAGATCAAAAGCAAATTTGAAAAAGTCAGTTTATCACGCAGGACTGTGACTCTCCGTGTGGAATTTTTGACCATGGAGTCCCTGAAAGGAACAACACGGGGAGAGGACTTGTATTACCAGGTATCTGCTGTCATCGAAAGAATGACGCTACCTCGGAGTAAACTTGTCAATGTCACAACGGATGGATCGCCAAATTTAACTGGAAAAAATGTTGGGCTGCTGAAAAGAATCCAGGATAAAGTGAAAGAGGAAAACCCTGTCCAGGATCTTATTTTCCTTCACTGTATCATCTTTCAGGAATCCCTGTATAAGTCTGTATTGCAGCTCATGTCGTGAATCCAGTCGTAAAACTTGTGAACTTTATACGAGCAAGGGGACTTCAGCACCGTCAGTTTATTACGTTCCTGGAGGAAACTGATGCGGATCATCAGGACTTCATGTACCACTCTCGTGTCTGCTGGTTAAGTTTGGGGAAAGAGTTACAACGAGTGTGGGAGCTGAAAGAGGACATCACATTTTTGGAGTTGATGGGGAAATCTGACGAATTCCCTGAGCTAAGTGACAAGAACTGGCTTAGTGACTTTGCGTTTGCTGTGGACATATTTTCACACATGAATGAGCTGAATGTCAAACTGCAGGGGAAAGATCAGTTCGTTCACGACATGTACAAACATGTGAAAGCCTTCAAATCCAAGCTCACTTTGTTCTCCGGACAAATTGCGAAGAAATCTTTCGCTCATTTCCCCACACTTGCCATGCAGGAAGAGGCACCGCGAAACGCAAAAAAATACAGCAAATCACTTGAGGACCTGCATGAAGAATTCTGCCGTAGGTTCTCTGATTTCGAAAACATTGAACAGTCACTTCAGCTGGTGTCCTGTCCCCTGTCACAAGACCCTGAAACAGCACCACAGGAGCTGCAGTTGGAACTGATAGATCTTCAGTCTGACTCCGTCCTAAAGGAGAAGTTAAAGTGAATGACCTTTATGCTTCACTTAACAGAGCCACGTTTCCAAACCTCCGGAGGACTGCACAGAAGATACTGACTTTGTTTGGCTCGACTTATGTGTGTGAGCAGACAATCAGTGTCATGAACGCCAACAAAGCCCGTCACAGATCAAAGTTAACGGATCAGTACCTCAGATCTATCCTGAGAATTGCCACAACCAAAATAACTCCATACTTGGATGCACTGGCAAAAATGGGAGATCAACAACACTGTTCCCACTGAAACTGAAAGTGATTATGTGTTGCTGCAACGAGGTTGGAGCCAACTCTCCGACACACAGCCTGCGTGGCTGCTCTAACCTGTTAATGTAGATAATAAAGAAGTTCAAGTGATGTAATTGGTTTGGCGCAGGCCTCAGATGTTTTCATGATGTTTCATCATGTTACGACATGTTTTTGTATTGTTCATGTTCGTGCAATTTGTTAAATTGCCTTACAAATAAATGCTTTGCTACCTGTTAAAGGCCAAATCCTTTTATGTAATGATTTTTACATGTCATTTATATTAGTCCACACAAACACTCCATCCATCTGTTCCTGGCCCGGCCCCTCTGTCAAATTTTAGAACCCATTGTGGCCCGCGAGTCAAAAAGTTTGCCCACCCCTGGGCTAGGTTGTGTGCAGTGAACCATTGTTGCACGGCGGTGGTACATTCCGAGAGCCTCTCGAATCCAGATGCATTGCTGGAATCGATGGCGGTGAATAGAATAGTGTCATCCGCGTATGAGTGATGCTTAACACCGAAGCTTGCGATGAGCCGGCCGATCGGGGAAGTGTAGGCTGTGAAGAGCAGGGGACCTAGTACAGAGCCCTAGGGAACCCCGCATAATGCTATTGTTTCAGGCGATGTGGACATGCCCACCCTGACTGAAGATTGCCGGTCAGAAAGGTACGAAACTATCCACTTGAGTGCTGAGCCACATATACCGAAGTCGGATTTCAGGAGGGAAGTAAGGAGCGAGTGGTTGATGGTGTCGAAGGCTGACGAAATGTCCAGACTTACAAGTGCAACAGTTGAGGCGTCAGTGGCTCTGGATGAAGAGGAAAGACCCCAGCTGGGCCCCAAAGTGAGAGGGCCAGGAGGTATGCAGTCAACAATGCTTGACTCAGGGAGGAGGACGCCCCTGCCATGCATAGTCCCATGGGATGTTGGCTACCAACAACAAGGCAACTCCTATGACTAATTGGGAATGGGACGCAAGCGTAGGATTGATCACCCTGTCGCTGGCCGCCTTTGGGGAGGGTGTATAGTATGAAAGGCCGAAACACCCTAGGAACCAAAGGGTCACTACTGACGATGCGCTCCCCAAATTTCACCAGGCTCACTGTTCATGAACTCTTGGAAGTGCTTGCACAAAGGATAGTAACATCTCATCCTGTGTTCTTTGGAATCAATGATCGTTAAAATGTCATCATGCACTCTAGTGAGTGCTGTTTCTGTGGAATAGTTTTGATGGTAACCTGACTGGAAGCAGCAGTATTTTGCGGAGGAGGTGATGTGTGGTTTTAGCAGGGCGAGGGCTAGTCGTTCAAGGAGTTCATCTTTTGGCAGTCTCTGGTCTAACACTGGTGAGACAAGGCCAATTATTTTCAAAGACAATGTGTATATTACCACAGCATGTTTGTTTCTTCATGTTTTGCCACAAGTATGTGTGGCTAATGCAGCCTTGATGCTTTGAAAAAGGTATCTTATTTGTTTTTTTATATCTTAACATTGGCAGTAAGGGTAAAACCTATTGTTATTTTTTTCATTTTGGATACTGGTTAAAAGGTTACATAGATAAGTACCATTTAATAAATAAAGGTTTTTTGGGTTAGATCGTGGAAGTATAAATGTGTCGTTAACCCGCCACCACCCGACGCAGCCAATTAGTAATGTGTGTCACGTAAACAAAACGTGCCAATCAATTCTGGCAAAATCGCCTGATGGTGCTGGATGTTATTACCAGCGAAACGTCGTACTTAAATTGTAAATGTGGATTTACTCTCCAACACACCAGTGGGCTGAAGTAGTAGCTAATTGATCTAACCCAAAAAAACCTCTTATGAATAATGTTAATTGCGAAAGCCTATGTGTCAAATAGATAAGTACCACATTGTGGGTAAGTGGACGTCGGTTATCGTATGGAGAAAGTCCCCGCCGACAGGAATGTGGCATTTCCACCCAATTCTCATGGGTAAAATGTATCAATTAGATGGGGTGTTGCGCTTGAAACTCAGTCAATCGTCATCACATTGATTCTTCAACTCACCCGGTGAGCTGACTGCAGCATTAATGATCTGCGTGTTAAACTGCTTGTACAATCAACAAATTAACTTAAAGGGTGTCACTCGTGATTGGGCCGGATCATTACGTGGCCTCCCTCAAAGTCCATTGTGAATCGGTACATTGCCTGCTGAGAAGCTGCTGTGTTAAATGAACGGGATTATTTCACGCCGCTTTGGCTCGGTTAATTTCATCATAGTAAAACCCTTGAATCCGTGTGAAATCATCGGAGTCTGATTCATCCGTGTTCAACTTGTGTTCGCGTGTGTGTTTCTGTGCTGTGTGGTGGTGGCAGTGTCAACTGAGGACCATATTAAGTTGGACTATTGCAAAGAACAGGTAAACTGAGATACACCCTTTTTAGAAATATCACAAATTAATTGTTGTCTGTGGTTGTCTCATGTACAGTAATGCCTCGATGTGTGTATAGTCAATACATGAAGTTTCGGGATAACAAACTTTTGATTTTTTTAAATAATTATTTTAAACAGAAAGCTAAAAATAATGTAAATAAATTCCCTTAAATGTACTATTTGGTTCTTTCGGTAAAGTCACGTAGGTAGAAAAAATAATAGATCACGACGTTTCGATCGCAACACAAGCAATCGTCATCGGGTGGGACAACCACAGCAAGGAAAAACTGCTGAAGTAGGCGAGAGATCTGCGGTGGCATGAGGTTATATAGGCCTCGGCAGTAGGGGGGGGGAGAGGAGGTGGGGGGAGAGAGGGGGCGGGGCAGAAAGTGGATCCTGCGTCAGCACTGGAGAGATCGGCTTGCTAGGGGGGGGAGAGAGAAGTTACCCCCGGGTGCTGCCACGGGGTCCACTTTCTGCCCCGCCTCCCCCCCCTTCTCTCTCCCCCCCCCTTCTCTCTCCCCCCCTGCAGCCGATCTCTCTAGTGCTGCCACGGTGGTCCACTTTCTGCCCCGCCCCCTCTCTCCCCCCCCCTACCGCCGAGGCCTATATAACCTCGTGCCACGGAAGATCTCTCGCCTACTTCAGCAGTTTTTTCTTGCTGTGGTTGTCCCACCTGATGACTATTGCTTGTGTTGCAATCGAACCGTCGTGATCTATTATTTTTTCTACCTACGTGACTTTACCGAAAGAACCAAAGAGTATGGATTCCTGCAGTCACGAAAACTTCAAACCCTTAAATGTATAATAAATCGATCTCCAGTACTATATATAAGAATAGCACTGATCGTTGCCCATGGTGCATTATGGTTGCACTTTTGGCTCCATTACAGTGCCAGATCAAACTCGTCCTCTGAAGAAGGGCTAGACTTATTAGTACCCTGGCTCTTTCTAAAGTGATGAACAATGCGCTCTCTCTTCATAGCAGAAATATGGTTAAGAAACGAGGGGGGATCATTCTTGAAATGTCCACTCACCTGAGACAGCACCACCAGGGTGAGGTCACAAACTGGCACGAAGGCAGCAGCTACAAGAAGGTCGTCAAACACTTGGAGGAGAAAGGAGTGTGTTTCGGCAGCTGTAATTGCGACTGAGCAGTCTTCTTTAGGATCCACTCCACTCACCCCACACGGGGAAAGAGCTAGAAACGGTGCTCTAACCATAGTCAGCCTCACTCCTTCCCGACTAGATCACCACGTCCAGAGGGATCACCATTACTGCGGTTGAAACAAAAATAAAAGTCGGATAATACAATTTTGGACCTGGACAACCCTAAAAGTGAACGCCTAGAACGCCGCACCGTAATCGTTACCAAGGAATTCTGACGACACAACATTGATGTGGCTGTCCTTAGTGAGACTCGGTGAGCAGGGGAGGGGCAGCTCAAGGAATAAGGAGATGGCTTCTCCCTCTTCTCAAAAGGCAGCCAGGAAGATCAATGGCGGCTGCACGGAGTTGGTTTTGCCATCAAGAACAAACTAATCAATCAGCTATGACGAGTTACCTATCGGAATCAGAGAGCACCTCGTGACTCTTCGTCTCGAACTGGTAGGGAGCCAATATGCCACTGTCATCAGCGCATATGCCACAACTCTTGACTTATGGTGAAACAAAGTATGCCAACCTTGATCAGGTCCTTTCTACCATTCCTGCGGGAGACAAACTTATTCTTCTCTGATTTTGATGCCAGAGTCGGGAGGGACTTAAGCTTCTGGAATGGAACCATCGGCAAGGAAGGAGTGGGAAAAGTCAATTCCAATGGCATTCTCATCTTGACGACATGCACAGAACATGGATTTATCATCACCAACACCCTGTATTGCCAGAAATACAACTACAAAACATCATGGCAATATCCACGATCTAAGCTTTCGCACTTTTTGCCACACCACGCAATCAGAAACGAACTTGGAATTTACCCCTCCCTTGATGAAGTTATGAAAGCCATCAAGCAGATGAAGAACAATTACAACTGGAACTGATGGAATCCCTGCTGAAATAAAAAAAAAAGGGGAGAGGAGCTGACATCATGGTTCCAAGTGCTCATCTTTAAGATTTGGAAATAATAGGAGATCCCTAACGACCTCAGGGATGCCATGATTGTGAAAATCTTTAATACATTAGATAAATCCGATTGTGGAAATTACAGTGGCATCACCTTGCTGTCCACTGCAGGAAAGATCATTGCAAGAACTCTGCAGAACCATGTTTTGCCACTTGCTAATGAACTCTTCCCAGAATCCCAATGTGGGTTCAGGCCATCCAGAGGCAAACTGACATGATCTTCACTGCCGAAAAAATGTCAGTAACAACACAAACCACTCTACATGGCCTTCTTTGACCTATGGAAAAGCCTTAGATTCTGTTTACCGAGAAGCAATGTGGAGTAGCCTTCCAAGGTATGGATGTCAACCAAATGTGTCACAATTTTTCACCTGCTGCATGGTGGTATGCAAGCAGTGATTTTTAGTAATGGATCCATCTCAGACCACTTTGAAGTTAAGACTGGAATCAAACAAGGCTGTCATCGCCCTAACACTCTTCTCAGTATTCCTTGCCATGATGCTACAGATAACTATTGGCAAGCTTCGAGCAGGGGTGGAGCTAAACTACCGAATGGAAGGTAAGCTGTTCAACATCAAACGACTTCGATGTAAAACTAAGACCATCCCAACAGCAGTTGTAGAGTTCCATTATACTGTGCGATGCTGTAGTGTGTGTCCATTCAAGCGGATCTTCAGGCAATCGTCAAAACTTTTACTCAGGCGAATGAGAAAATGGGACTGACGCTTAATATTGCAACGACTAAGGTCCTCCATCAACCAGTTCTCAATGAGCAGTCTCCAGCTCTGACTATACATCCACGGTGAGACTCTGTAAAATATTGAGCATTTGCCATACCTCCGAAGCCTTGTTTCACAGAATTCTGATGTCGATAAATAAATCCAAAATCGCCTGAAATGTGCAAGTTCAGCTTATGGTCGGCTGAGGAAAAGGGTGTTTGAGGAACGTGACATCAGGTCCAAAACTAAGATCATTATTTATCAAGCAAACATAATATCTACCTTACTTTACGGACCTTAGACATGGATAACATACAGTACCATCAACGCCGCCTGCGGAAGATCCTTAAAATCAGGTGGGAAGACCGACACACTAATATCAGCATCCTCTCGCAAACAAACACCTCGAGCATTGAGGCCATGATCATTCGACATCAGCTTCGCTGGGCCGGCCATGTCCGTATGCCCAACTCCATACTCCCGAAGCAAGTCTTCTACTCCCCAGCTTAGGGTGTGCATTCAAGAGGAGGGCTGAGAAAGTGCTTCAAGGATGTCCTTAAGGCCAACATAAAAAAGTGCACCATTGACACCAACTCATGGGAGACTCTTGCCCAGGATCACCTCAGATGGAGACAGAGTCTGTTTCAAGGATCCAAATATTTTGAAACACAACGGCGGACTCAGAAAGAGGAAAGCGTGAACGGCGGAATCAGCAACACTGCAGCCCGATTTACTAATCCAGCTCCACCCACTCTTTCTGGCCACATGTGCTCGAGCTGCAGCGGAATCTGTCAATCCCAGATCGGTCTCTTTAGCCATCTTCGTACCCACAGATAATCCAACTTTTCTAGGGAAGACAATCCTCGATTGTGAGGGATAGCCTATCATGATATGACTAAAATTATGCTTCTACACTATGTTTTTTATTTATGTCAGTTTATATTTTTTAATACTGTGCAGTGTAAATATAATATCAAGCTATGAAGTGTGTATAGTGTCAAATGGTAACTTATGAAGTCTGGGAACGAATCGTCATAATGCTAATGTAAAAAGTGAATCAATACACAAAGTTTAAATACACAAAATTAGCTCCAGGAACGCCTCTACTTCATATATCGAGGTATTATTGTATATATATATATTTTTTACAGAGCTGCTCAGTATGGGCCCATTGGCCCAAAAGACCAAGCGGCTAGTTGTAATAGATAAGTGTAACACCATAATAGAGATCTTGGAGTTAGATCGCGTAAATATAAATGTGCCGTCAAGCCTGCCACCACCCGACATGGCCAATTAGTAAGGTTTGTCACGTGAAGAAAACGTGACAATTTATTACGAGTTCAGCACACCGGTGAGCTGGAGAGTAAACCCACAATCCTTTGAAGGCTGGCACGGCACACGGAAGGGTGTGTTGCCAGCAACAAGCACGGCCACGTTTGTCTCCTGAGTGGTGATGTTTACACTTCGCGCCAGGTACTAATTTGAGGCAGAATCGACCTAGCGGAGTCCCAGGACCGGTTCAGATGGTCGTCACTGGTGTTGGCCATGAGCGGGAATCGAACTCGGGTTCGTAGCTGTCGCACATATCCACACTCACACATTAAGATGTTTGATGTCAGGGGTAACCATCAGGACGATGCCCCTGTGTCTCTCCTTCTCCTAGGTGCAGGCACTGCTGGACTTGGAGCTGATCTGGAATCTGTGCGAGGTTCTTTATGTCGAAGCAGCTCAAGGTGGGTGACCGTTTACCCCTCACGTCTCTATGGAAAAGTTATTAACACTGGGGTCCCTGATAATCCAAATGTTGAAGTCCCCACGTTGATTTGTGTAACCAGGCGAGAACTATAAAGGCCAGGATAGCTTTATTTGCAAGTGTGACCTGGGTCACCACAATTCCAATAACATTGACAAAGCAAAGTTCAACAATTAAGCATTTCGAAATTGGAGCAAAAAAACAGCCAAACAGAAATCAGAGCAAGACAACCAAGTAGAAATCAGAGTAAACTTTACTGCGGAACAGAAGTAATTGAAACAGTTGCCAAACATAATCAAGATTAACAATGTAAATGTCGTTTAACAAAAGTTGGCGTGAACTAACTATTCTTGAAAACGATTTATCGCTAAAATGAAGTTACAGATATATCGCAGTAGTTGTGATTATTGTGCTCTGTATGTGAACAGGCAGGAAAATGTGTCAGATGTGTTGGAAATGATGAAAAACATAAGAATAGGTTTTATCCTTTCTGGCAATAAATCAGGAGGTGTTAAGATGTTCAAACACCAAATAGGTAACTTTTGCAAGGCTCAAGTCTGCATTAAGCACACATACTTGTGGCAAAACATGCAAAGAAACATTCTGTGATAATATATGCATTGTTTTGTTGTGGCCTGACAAAAATGTCCCGTAGATATGACTGCTCGACCCGAGCTATAAGTGTTCTGGTACTTGTGTTGTCTTTTTACTGTTGTTTTCCTTTTGGAAATCTCTGGTCTAACACTGGTGGGATAAGGCCATGAAGAAGGCTGTCTCTGGTGTAATCCCATCAGGTCCCTTCTGATAAGTAGGATGGGGATGGTTTAGTTTTATTTGTATGTGTTTGGGCGATTTGTTTATCTTTCTTGTTCTTTGCACTATTATCATGTTTTTGTATTTGTGGTGACTTGTAGCGTTACTACCGTATGGGCCTACACGCACACACGCGTGATGTCACTACGCGGGGGAGTGTCACTACCACGCGGGTCCACACACACACACATGACGTCATCACGTCTGGATGCGGGAATGACGTCACGGCCAGTTCGGGGTGCCTGGAGGCCGTGGGTCAGTACCACAGGGATTGTGTGAAGCCGTAGCACTCTGGATGAATCCGGCTGGACACGTGACCGGATCAAGATGGGGGCCGGGGGCACCTTGGGGGCCACGTGGACAGGAGAAAAACCTTCTCGAGAGTTCTCGAAGGTGGGGGTGGCTGGGGTGTAGCCCGGACACGCCGAGGCGCATATAAGTGGCTTTCGCACCGGGTTCAAGGCTGCTTGGGTCCGGGATGAAGATGCCTCATGAAGACGCCTCGTGAAGAATAAGAGTCAAGCCTCAAGTCAGCATGGCCAACCAGTAGCCCTCCTGGATTGGCCACGCTATCCGTATCAGAGTGTCACTGTTAGCAAGTGACTGTGTGTTAGCGAGGATAGGTCGGTGGTCACCACCCTATGTTAGACTTACCAGTTGTGTTAATTTAGTGACATAGAACGGTCACTACTGTGTCGGCCCGTACGAAGGCTGGGGGCCCCAAGGGGGTGCCTGGGGGGTCACGTGGTGAAGGGATCCGGACCTTCCCAGAGGTGGGGGAAGTGAGGCGTGTCCTGGGAAGGGAGGCGTGGCCTGAAGAGAGCCAGCCACGCCGGGGCGGAGCCAGCCACGCCAAAGCAGATATAAGCGTGGTGTGAACGCAGAGCGAGGCTGTTGTACTGTGCTCCAAAGAGAAGACATCATCGGTCGTCAAGTCCCGAGTCGTCGTCCTGGGCCAGGCAGGCCGTTGCCTGCCTGGTCCAGTCTGTGTCACGTTCCAGAGTGTTAGTGAGTTGAGGAAGGTGGTCACCACCTCATGTACAGTGTTATATTACTTACCGTTAATAAATAGTGTTGCCTCCAAGTTGTGTGTGTGTGCACCTAATTCGAACCCACTACATTAACAATAAATAGTGTTGCCTCCAAAGTTCAGTGTGTGCGCCTCTTTCGAACCATTACATATTATTTGTTGTGATAACATTTGACTCACCCCTTACAGGACATCTGTGAACAAAAAGAGCTTCATAGCTTATCGAATTACATCAGTGTAAATAAATGTTCTGATAATTCATTGTAAATCGCGTCTCAAAACGCCGCTGCGGGATTTGTAATGCTGCGTGCAGTTTTATGCGTGGAGGTGCAGGAAACCACAGCCAAGTGGCGAGGACAACTGCTCTGGGCTTTACCTGCTAAAATAAAATAGTTTAGTTTCCTTTATTGCCCAAGCTCTGTCCTACATTTGGATGTTTGGCCAACTCTATTAACAGGTGTTTAAATATGTGGGAGGAAAACCAGAGTACCTGGAGAAACCCCAAGCAAGCGTACAGATGGATGAAAATGAACATTTGAGAACAAATGGGAATGATTCCACTTGCTGTACTGTCATTGTACCCTGGCGAACCGGGAGACAGCGGACTTTGATGTCTGCAGGAGGGTTAAGGCCTGGAGTTTCACGAGCGTCTGTGGTGTGCTGCATTGTAGCTGGCCTCCTGGTGCCCCTGCTGCTGGACTGGGTGCATCTGCACGGAAGCCACGTGGAGACACAGGCGCAGCTCGTGCTGAGCAGCAGCAGCCCAGGACAGCACCCTCAGTACTGGGACACGGTGAGCACGCCCCTGGCAGCACGCTCAGTACTGGGACACGGTGAACACGCCCTTGGAAGCACACTCAGTACTAGGACATGGTGAGCACGCCCCTGGCAGCACGCTCAGTACTGGGACATGGTGAGCACTGCCTGGCAGTATGCTCAGTACTGGGACACGGTGAACACGCCCTTGGCAGCACACTCAGTACTGGGACATGGTGAGCACGCCCCTGGCAGCACGCTCAGTACTGGCACACGGTGAACACACCCCTGGCAGCATGCTCAGTACTCGGACATGGTGAGTACACTGCTGGCAGCACGCTCAGTACTGGGACATGGTGAGTACACTCCTGGCAGCATGCTCACTACGAGGACACGGTGAGCACGCCCTTGGCAGCACGCTCACTACTAGGACATGGTGAGTACACTGCTGGCAGCGCGCTCAGTTCTGGGACATGGTGAGTACACTCCTGGCAGCATGCTCACTACGAGGACACGGTGAGCACGCCCTTGGCAGCACGCTCACTACTAGGACACGGTGAACACGCCCTTGGCAGCACGCTCGGTACTGACACACGGTGAAAAAGCCCCTGGCAGCACGCTCAGGACTAGGACACGGTGAGTACACTCCTGGAAGCATGCTCAATACTAGCACATGGTGAGCACACTCCTGGAAGCTCAACAACACTGGTAGGAGCCTGCTTGACTTATTTGCAGCCCATGGGCTTTTAATCACTATTACACTCTTCCGGCATCGGCGCATCCACGTGACATGGATGCGCAATGGGTCTTGGGAAGAATATCTGCTGAACTAGAGAGTCATGCGACAGCGGATGCTGTGTACCTTTATAGATTCTCGTTAACAGCACTTGCCCCAATAGTCTGTTTAAGGCTACGTGGGGGACCTTTGTCTAACCCTGTTGTTGATGCCGGGTGCAGGTGCTGGGCTTTGTGCTTCAGGGCCGCATAGGAGAGGCGCGACAACTGCTATCCCACACAGCCTCCTCTGTGCCCCCCGGCTCTCGGAGTCTGATTAAGCACATGGACACGTTGCTCAAACGGATGCCCTTCTATACGGTGCGTACACACACACTCGTACACACTGTGTGCATGATTTTATCTCCCTTGCCTGGTATACAAGAGGTCGTGGGTTCGATCCTGACCTTGATGCCCGCTATATATTTGGAGTTTGCGTGTCTCTCTCTCCCTCTGGTCGTGTGGATTTTTCTCTGAGTCCTCCGGTTTTTCCCTCCGCATTAATATAATCAACATGCGTTTAAGAATATTTGGCTGTTAAAAATTACCACATGATGATAAGCCACTTCGTTGAGCTATCATTTGTGGCCAGGTTGCCTCTGAAAAAGAGCGATATAGCTCAGTGGGCCTTATCCTGGTAAAATAAATAAAAAATGTTTAGTTTACAAGACAAAGACAAAGAGCCCCCTTATAGCCTCAACATACGTTTTGGGTTTACTCTTCAACACCGGTGTGCTGAACTCGTAATGAATTGGCATGTTTTGTTTACATGACAAACCTTACTTATTGGCGGTGTTGGGTGGTGGTGGGTTTAACGACACCTTGATATTTACGCGATCTAACCCAAAATTTTTCTATAGAATGTGTTAGCGGCGGTGTTGGTGGCGGTGTGTAGGAATGTGTGGTGGTGGTGCGTTGGAATGTGTGGTGGTGCGTGACCAGGCCTCGCAGTCCCTGGCCGAGTTCGACTTGAGGTGGAGACACTGGCAGGAGGAATGCCAGAGTGTGCTTCGGGAGGGAGCCTTTGCTTCTCACCAGCACCTGGAGCTCCTGTGCAAGGTGAGAGGGGAAATTCTCTCCGCTGGTTTTCACCCGAGGTCACCGTCTCAATGCGTCGCCCCTGGGTGGGATGGCGATACAGCAGCTGGATTAATTTCCATTGGAACAGGAATTGAGCGATGCCCGCCTCGCCGCTGTGGCGAAATGTTAACTACCTCGGCTGGTATACAGGAGGTCGTCGGTACGATCCCGACCCTGATGCATGTATATTCTGGAGTTTGCGTGTTTTCCCCGTGGTCGTGTGGATTTTTCGCCAGGTCATCTGTTTTTTTTCTCCACATTTAGAAACATACGTTTCGAGTATTTGGCTGCTATAAGTTTCCACATGATAAGCGACTCTTTGCGCTATCATTTGTGACCAGGCTGTTTCTGAAAAAGAGCTATATACCAGGTAAAAAAAAAGAAAGTTTAGTTTTAAATAGTTTAATAAGTAGGTGATTGAATGGGATTTGTCCAGACGTCCCAATATAGGACCGCAGAGATTGGGAAATTGGCATTCATAATGGCAATGGAGGTTATCATCAGATCCTCAAAATGGGTTGCTGGTGGACAGCGAGTCGACTCTGGTTTTCGCCTCCCTCCACTCAGAGCCTACATGGACGACATTACAACATTGACCACCACTGTCCCATGCACCAGGAGACTGCTCAGAAAACTCGAGGAGAACATCAGCTGGGCCCGTATGAAGATTAAACCATCCAAGTCACGCAGCATCTCGATTGTGAAGGGAGTACTCTGTGACCTGAAATTCTTCATCGGAGATGACCAAATCCCAACAGTGTCTGAGCAGCCGATAAAAAGCCTTGGAAGGTGGTATGATGCAAGCCTGAAGGACAAAGACCAGGTGCAACAGCTGCGCAAAGACATCAGTAGTAGCCTACAGTCCATCGACAACACCCAGCTACCTGGAAAGTTAAAGGCCTGGTGTCTGCAGTTTGGTCTCCTACCCCAGGTGTTGTGGCCCCTAGCAGTGTATGAGGTTCCAATCTCAACAGTGGAGAAGATGGAAAGAGGAGCCACGAGCTACTTAAAGAAGTGGCTCGGAGTTCCACGATGCCTTACCACCATAGGCCTCTATGGAGATGGTGTCCTTTGTCCGCGAAGGGGCTAAACCACCGAAGAACGGCTCTACACCATTAGAGCGAGACCAGCTGCGCTTGGCCCGCGACTGGAAAATGCTAGCTGACATTGGCCGGCAACTTGTGTTTCCTCCGGAGATCGCAACCACCACCCTAAGACCTGACATGGTGCTCTGGTCCCGTTCGCTCAAGAAGGTCTTCATCATTGAGCTCACAGTACCCTGGGAGGACTCAGTAGATGAGGCTTATGAGCGAAAACATCTGCGCTATGCCGATCTAGCTGCCGAAGCACGGCATCATGGCTGGAACACAGAAGTCCGACCAGTGGAGGTGGGCTGCAGAGGTTTTGTGGCAACATCTACAACCAGACTGCTTAGAGACCTGGGAATTAAGGGCCAGAGCCAGCGTTCGGCAATCAGAGCTGTATCGGAGGCGGCAAAAGGCAGCAGTCAGTGGCTCTGGATGAAGAGGAAAACCCCAGCTGGGCCCCAAAGTGAGAGGGCCAGGAGGTATGCAGTCAACAATGCTTGACTCAGGGAGGAGGACGCCCCTGCCATGCATAGTCCCATGGGATGTTGGCTATCAACAACAAGGCAACTCCTATGACTGATTGGGAATGGGACGCAAGCGTAGGATTGATCACCCTGTCGCTGGCTGCCTTTGGGGAGGGTGTATAGTATGAAAGGCCGAAACACCCTAGGAACCAAAGGGTCACTACTGACGATGCGCTCCCCAAATTTCACCAGGCTCACTGTTCATGAACTCTTGGAAGTGCTTGCACAAAGGATAGTAACATCTCATCCTGTGTTCTTTGGAATCTGAATTTGCATCCTGCGCCTTTGACATCTAAGGAAACTGTGCACATATACTAGTTTCTAACTAACTTGAAGAAAATCTTACTACCAATCGCACCTTTCAAGTAAATGAGCATACAATAAAATTGGCTTTCCTCCCACGCCTGTCGCACAATACCTCGCTGATCTCGTCAAGGAGCATAAACGATCATCACGCAAACTCCGTTCATCCTCGCAACAGTGGCTTTTGGCTTGCCATCGAACAAAGACGGTCACCGCATTGCCCTCTTTCAGATGCGCTTCAGTGGCCGTCTGGATCGCTCTTCTTTCTGCTATTCGAAAGCCGCTAGAGCTATGCACTTTTAAATCATCAATATTGAAAACTTATTTTTTTCTAACTTATTTTTGTGCTTAGTTTGTTGTCCTTCCCCCTCACCTCCGATTAGACGTTTGGCTATGTACGGTGTGAAAGAAGTTAAACATACGTACATACACATAAAAACTATGCAGTAGCAGCTCACACGTCCTTTGGACGTGACAGTCAGTCCGTCCTTCTAGACGTGACGTCCTGCCAAGCCAGCTGGCCAGCAAAACTAAGTTTGAATATTCTGGGAATGATAAGTTTCGAACACGACTTCAACTGATGTAATGTTAACTGATCAGCTATGTCCCTTAAGAATTTACTAAGATACAGGAGATACATTCCAGCACTCCAATTGTCCATATGTAAAGTCTTAATAACTCACAAATTTTATAATTCAATGAGGAAGAATAATACTAAATCATAGAGCAAAGTAAGTACAACATATATAAAAAATATATATTACATAAAACAATAAAATATCATATGTCATAGGTACTTATAGTTTTAATAGATATGTAGTGGTGGTATTGACGTGCGCCGACTGTGACAGTGATGGATCACGGGGCGGCGCGGGGTGCGGGGTTGGGCACGCGTTGTGGGCGTGGTGTGGACGCGCGCGCCGGGAGTGACAGATGACGGGGCGGCGCGGCGTGGGTGGTGAGGCACGATGAGATGTGGGAAAAGAGGATCGTAGCCAGCGCCCGGCGATTGGTCGAATAAGTGGGTGCTCGCAGCGACGTCCGCAGGTGGGGTATAAAGGGGGACGCGCGAGAGCACTCGGGGAGAGTTACCCAGTTGAAGACCCGAAGACGGAGCTGAAGACCTAGTGCCCCGAGACCCCTAGTCCCGCCGTCCTTGTGGGGACCGGGGCCCTGTGTGGCTCGGAGGCGAGGCTGTGGGACCCGGGGTCCGACGCCCCGTGGGTCGGGCTGGGGACCCACAGTCGAGACGGATACCCCGGGCAGGGAGTGTCCCGAGTAGCTCAGTGGCGTTAGTCGCCGAGTAGCCAAGTGGATGTTGGTCATCCGAGTAGCTCAGTGGGCGTTAGTCGCCGAGTAGCTAAGTGGGTGTTTGTCACCCGAGATACTAAGTGGATGTTGGTCATCCGAGTAGCTCAGTGGGCGTTAGTCGCCAAGTAGCTAAGTGGGTGTTTGTCACCCGAGATAGCTAAGTGGGTGTTTGTCACCCGAGATACAAAGTAGGTGTTAGTCACCTGTAAACGAGTTTGATAAAATAAAGAGTGTGTTACCCGTGAAGTCGTCTCCCGCCGAGTTACTACATTACAGATACATAAATATTTGTATGGGGTATATTTGCTCATGTTTACATGGGGGGCGATGTGGCTCAAGAGCGAGTCAAGATGGAGAGAGGCGAGCGGTGGAGTTATACGTGCGGTAATATGGGCGAATGACAACAACAAATAAAGGAGCATTGTACCTCTGCACCGCTTAAAGTAGTCCCTCCGCCACACGAGCAAGCGCGCTCAGCACACAAACGCAACTTAGTAGCGAGTGACTTACAAGTGGTAGTAGACGATTTTGTTGATGATGTTAAACTGATGACTTAAACTGATAGTGATGTCCCCTCAGTTTAACACATAGTAGTAGGAGGCTTTCGCTACCAACATGATCCATAAGAGGTTTTCTTTGGGTTAGATCACTGAAATATAAATGTGTTGCTAAAACCTCCACCACCCAACACAGCCAATAAGTAAGGTTTGCCATGTAAACAATAAATGCGAATTAGGTACTATTACAGCACTAATTTGTATGTTAAGAGAGTCAACCCACATTTACAATTCAAATACCATGATGTTTCACCGGTAATTACAACAACTAGCATCAGGCGAGAGCCAGAATTTTGAAGAAATCCTCCTCCGGTTTTGGCCAATCAGGTGTGAAGACCAGAGGTGGGGGGTCATTCATGTATTCATATAAATTACAATGGAGTAATAGGGTCACAAGTGTGACGACATCACATTTATCCCCCTCTATTTAAGACCGAAAAAGGAGGATTTTTCCACAGTTCTGGCTGTTGCCTGACGAGGTGCCGGCGGAACGATTCCCTCGTGCGGTTGTGCAGATCCTGGCCGGGGAGGAGGAGGCGCTGATGGAGAGCAGGGGCCTCGTGCGGTGGTATGGCTACATGGTGGCTCGCCTGCTCTACAGCCACCCCACGGCCAAGCCTTCTGAGCTGCAGCACTACGTACAGGTGCGCTTGCTGCAGCACCTCCGTTCATCCTACAAAGACAAAGATTCCCCCCTCCCCCCCCACCGTGTATCCTTAACAGATTGTAGGGGCCAATTGCTGTTAGCGGTGGTGGGTGGCCAGCACCAAGCCCGGCCGCTTTTCTCTCCCCAGTGGCAATGTTTACTACACACTGCACCGGGTACTCATTTGAGGTTGAGTCGACCTAGGGGAGGCCCAGGACCGGTTTATATAATCGCTATCACCGGTGGCCGTGAGTGGGAATTGAACTCAGGTCACCGGGTTCGTAGCACGGCACATTAACTGCTACAGTACCCCTCACAAATACAGACACACATAGACACAGATACAAAGACGTACAGAGATGCACAAAGTCACAGACACACAGAGATACATACACACACATAGACATAAACACACAGACACAGAGACACAAACTGAGATATACACACAGATTTAAGGCAAAAGTGAGTGCGTATATTGTAGTGCGCATTATAGATGTAGTGGGTATTGTAGTGTGTAGTATAGTTTATAATTTATACACAAGTGCGCACACACACATTGACCATCCCACGCAGCGCTCCGAGCCTTTCGCCCAATGGCGGTCCAACTCAGAGATGATTTCACGACAATGATGATTATATGACTATTATTGCCTTTGGTTTTTAACCAGGAGAGTCTCTCTGAGTGATGACTCTTTGTTTTGGAGGGAGTCCTGCCAATTGTTCACAGTCGGAGGCGATCTTTGCTATGTTGCTGGGTATTCCCTCATTATTCGCAAAGGGATACGTTCTGGAGATGCTCGTGAAGAGTAAATTTCATGGATAATGATATTGCCGTATGCGCGACGTCTGCAGATGCTTCTAAAGCTTCGAGAAGTTATCTCTCTCTATCTCATCATTTGATCTTCTCATCACTTTATCTCTCATCACTTTATCTCTTAAAACTTCATCTCATTACTTTAACTCTCTTTCTCTCTCGATGGAGAAGTCGCGCAGAGTTGCAGATGCGATTAGCGCATAGCAGGTTTGGAATAACGAGCGAATCCTGTGTGGAATTGAGGGAGGTTTTGTCACATTACTAATACAGGTTTCCTTTGATATATGAAAGGGGTGTGTTCTTCAAAAATACACACAGTTAAATGATTTTTTTTAAGTCGGAACGGCTTTTCCTATTAATTAAATACAAAAAGTAGGTATTGTTTCGAGCAGTAATTCCAACTCTGCTAACCTCACAATACAAAAATAATAATAAAGAACATAATACATTTTGACTTAAAACTTTCGTGACTGCAGGAATTCATATTCTTTGGTTCAGTCGGTAAAGTCACATAGAAAGAAAATAAATTTAATATTAGAATACGACGTTTTGATTGTAACACAAGCAACCGTCATCAGGTAGAACTAAATTTGAGAGAGAAACAAAACACAGACACGGAGACACACAGACAGACACATAAGCAGAGATAGACAACACAGAGACACACAGAGAGAGACACAACATAGACACACAGAGACACAATGCCTCTGTGTCGAGGCCTTAAATAGAGAGAGAGGGGGGGACAGAGAGAGAGGTGGGTCTGCTGGAGCAGCTGTTGGAGCAGACAAATTAGCATGTCAATGAAAGACGGATAGATGACGCAGCCCTCCCGGGTGGCCTCTTATTTGATGATCTCACGACTTGTGGCGTAGTGAAATTTTGTTTACGGGGAGAATCCGATTTAATCAATCGAAAACTGTCCATAGAGTTAGTTTCCCCAACCAAAAAGATTTCCAAAATCATGAACAAACACAAGATCCAGGTCCGATTTAACACAGTACATAAAATTTGTGATCTGATCCCATCTGTGAAGGACAAGATTTCCGACATGCAATATCCCGGCGTCGACAAACTAAGTTGTATCTGCAGCAGCAGTTACATTGGGGAAACTAATTAATTTAATATAACAGAAATAACTACCCTTTTTAGGGTACTCACCAAAAGATCTCCTGCATGTTGGAGTGACTGGCGATGCGATGTGTACGCATTACTGCTGGACTGGATAGGGACACCGTGACACTGTTACGGATAGATGACGCAGCCCTCCCGGGTGGCCTCTTGTTTGATGATCTCACGACTTGTGGCGTAGTGAAATTTCGTTTACGGGGAGAATCTGATTTAGTCAATCGACAAGTGTCCATAGAGGAGGATTATCTCCAAAATTCTGGCTGTAATGGTGATGCTGAGGAATAGAGGGCATGCGCCGGGAGATCAGGGTTTTGACGGTGCGGCCTGGCGCAGGCGGCCTGCTGTGTGTATGGGAACGACGCGGCCTCCTCCCCGCTCGACCAGCTCCTGCAGGTCGTGTTCGACATGAACCTACACCAGCTGCTCAAGGATTGCAGGCGAGGAACCTTACTCTCACTCGCTCGCTCACTCACTCACCTTACAGGGAACTCGCTCACAAACTCACAGGGAACTCACTCATTTGCAGTGAACTCACTCACTGACAAGAACTCACTCACAGGAAACTCTCACCCTCACAGGGAACTCAATCATAGGGAACTCACTCACAGGGAACTCGCTCACAGGCAACTCACTCACAGGGAACTCATTCACTCACAGGGAACTCACTCACTCACAGGCAACTCACTCACAGGGAACTCATTCACTGACAGGCAACTCACTCACAGGGAACTCATTCACAGGGATCTCACTCACAGGGAACTCACTCATTTGCAGTGAACTCACTCACTGACAGGAACTCACTCACAGGAAACTCTCACCCTCACAGGGAACTCAATCATAGGGAACTCACTCACAGGGAACTCGCTCACAGGCAACTCACTCACAGGGAACTCATTCACTCACAGGGAACTCACTCACAGGGAACTCATTCACTCACAGGGAACTCATTCACTCACAGGGAACTCATTCACAGGGAACTCACTCACAGGGAACTCACTCATAGGGAACTCATTCACTCACAGGGAACTCATTCACAGGGAACTCACTCACAGGGAACTCACTCACAGGGAACTCATACGGAACTCACTCACAGGCAACTCACTCAGAGGGAACTCATTCACTCACAGGGAACTCACTCACAGGGAACTCATTCACTCACAGGGAACTCATTCACTCACAGGGAACTCATTCACAGGGAACTCACTCACAGGGAACTCACTCATAGGGAACTCATTCACTCACAGGGAACTCATTCACAGGGAACTCACTCACTCACAGGGAACTCACTCACTTACAGGGAACTCATTTACTCACAGGGAACTCACTCACAGGGAACTCATTCACTCACAGGGAACTCATTCACAGGGAACTCACTCACTCACTCACAGGGAACTCATTCACTCACAGGGAACTCACTCACAGGGAACTCACTCACTCACAGGGAACTCACTTACTCACTCACAGGGAACTCACTCACTCACTGACAGGGAACTCACTCACAGGGAACGCACAGGGAACTCACTCACTCACAGGGAACTCACTCACAGGGAACTCACTCACAGGGAACTCATTCATAGGGAACTCACTCACTCACAGGGAACTCACTCACTCACACGGAACTCACTCACTCACAGGGAACTCACTCACAGGGAACTCACTCACTCACAGGGAACTCACTCACAGGGAACTCACTCACAGGGAACTCACTCACTCACAGGGAACTCATTCACTCACAGGGAACTCACTCACAGGGAACTCACTCACTCACAGGGAACTCACTTACTCACAGGGAACTCACTCACTCACAGGCAACTCACTCACTGACAGGGAACTCACTCACAGGGAACGCACAGGGAACTCACTCACTCACAGGGAACTCACTCACAGGGAACTCATTCATAGGGAACTCACTCACTCACTCACAGGGAACTCACTCACTCACAGGGAACTCACTCACTCACAGGGAACTCACTCACAGGGAACGCACTCACTCACAGGGAACTCACTCACTCACAGGGAACTCACTCACAGGGAACTCACTCACAGGGAACTCACTCACTCACAGGGAACTCACTCACTCACAGGAAACTCACTCACTCACAGGGAACTCACTCACAGGGAACTCACTCACAGGGAACTCACGCACAGGGAACTCACTCACAGGGAACTCATTCACTCACAGGGAACTCACTCACAGGGAACTCACTCACAGGGAACTCATTGACAGGGAAATCACTCACTCACAGGGAACTCACTCACAGGGAACTCACTCACTCACAGGGAACTCACTCACAGGTAACTCACTCACAGGGAACTCACTCACAGGCAACTCACTCACAGGGAACTCACTCACAGGGAACTCACTCACAGGGAACTCACTCACAGGGAACTCATTCACTCACAGGGAACTCATTCACAGGGAACTCACTCACAGGGAACTCATTCACTCACAGGGAACTCACTCACATGGAACTCACTCACTCACAGGGGACTCACTTACTCACAAGGAACTCACTCACAGGGAACTCACTCACTCACAGGCAACTCGCTCACTGACAGGGAACTCACTCACAGGGAAAGCACAGGGAACTCACTCACTCACAGGGAACTCACTCACAGGGAACTCATTCATAGGGAACTCACTCACTCACTCACAGGGAACTCACTCACTCACAGGGAACTCACTCACTCACAGGGAACTCACTCACTCACAGGGAACTCACTCACTCACAGGGAACTCACTCACTCACATGGAACTCACTCACAGGAAACTCACTCACTCACAGGGAACTCACTCACAGGGAACTCACTCACAGGGAACTCACTCACAGGGAACTCATTCACTCACAGGGAACTCACTCACAGGGAACTCATTGACAGGGAAATCACTCACTCACAGGGAACTCGCTCACAGGGAACTCACTCACAGGAAACTCACTCACAGGTAACTCACTCACAGGGAACTCACTCACAGGAAACTCACTCACAGGGAACTCACTCACAGGGAACTCACTCACAGGGAACTCATTCACTCACAGGGAACTCACTCACAGGGAACTCATTGACAGGGAACTCACTCACTCACAGGGAACTCACTCACAGGGAACTCACTCACAGGGAACTCACTCACAGGGAACTCACTCACAGGAAACTCACTCACAGGGAACTCACTCACAGGGAACTCACTCACAGGGAACTCACTCACAGGGAACTCACTCACAGGGAACTCATTCACTCACAGGGAACTCACTCACAGGGAACTCATTGACAGGGAACTCACTCACTCACAGGGAACTCACTCACAGGGAACTCACTCACTCACAGGGAACTCAATCACAGGGAACTCACTCACAGGGAACTCATTCACAGGGAACTCGCTCACAGGGAACTCGCTCACAGGGAACTCACTCACAGGGAACTTACTTACTCACGGGAAACTCACTCACAGGGAACTCACTCAGGGAACTCACTCACAAGGAACTCACTCATGGGGAACTCACTCACAGGGAACTCACTCACAGGGAACTCATTCACTCACAGGGAACTCATTCACTCACAGGGAACTCACTCACAGGGAACTCACTCACTCACAGGGAACTCACTCACTCACAGGGAACTCACTCACTCACAGGGAACTCATTCACTCACAGGGAACTCACTCACAGGGAACTCACTCACAGGGAACTCCCTCACAGGAAACTCACTCACAGGGAACTCACTCACAGGGAACTCATTCACTCACAGGGAACTCACTCACATAGAACTCACTCACTCACAGGGAACTCACTTACTCACAAGGAACTCACTCACAGGGAACTCACTCACTCACAGGCAACTCGCTCACTGACAGGGAACTCACTCACTCACAGGGAACTCACTCACAGGGAACTCATTCATAGGGAACTCACTCACTCACAGGGAACTCACTCACTCACAGGGAACTCACTCACTCACAGGGAACTCACTCACAGGGAACTCACTCACTCACTCACAGGGAACTCACTCACTCACAGGGAACTCACTCACAGGGAACTCACTCACTCACAGGGAACTCACTCACTCACAGGAAACTCACTCACTCACAGGGAACTCACTCACAGGGAACTCACTCACAGGGAACTCACTCACAGGGAACTCATTCACTCACAGGGAACTCACTCACAGGGAACTCATTGACAGGGAAATCACTCACTCACAGGGAACTCGCTCACAGGGAACTCACTCACAGGGAACTCACTCACTCACAGGAAACTCACTCACAGGTAACTCACTCACAGGGAACTCACTCACAGGAAACTCACTCACAGGGAACTCACTCACAGGGAACTCACTCACAGGGAACTCATTCACAGGGAACTCACTCACTCACAGGGAACTCACTCACTCACAGGGAACTCACTCACAGGGAACTCACTCACAGGGAACTCACTCACAGGGAACTCACTCACAGGGAACTCACTCACAGGGAACTCATTCACTCACAGGGAACTCACTCACAGGGAACTCATTGACAGGTAACTCACTCACAGGGAACTCACTCACAGGAAACTCACTCACAGGGAACTCACTCACAGGGAACTCACTCACAGGGAACTCACTCACAGGGAACTCATTCATAGGGAACTCACTCACTCACAGGGAACTCACTCACTCACAGGGAACTCACTCACAGGGAACTCACTCACTCACAGGGAACTAACTCACTCACTCACAGGGAACTCACTCACAGGGAACTCACTCACTCACAGGGAACTCACTCACTCACAGGAAACTCACTCACTCACAGGGAACTCACTCACAGGGAACTCACTCACAGGGAACTCACTCACAGGGAACTCACTCACAGGGAACTCATTCACTCACAGGGAACTCACTCACAGGGGACTCATTGACAGGGAAATCACTCACTCACAGGGAACTCGCTCACAGGGAACTCACTCACAGGGAACTCACTCACTCACAGGAAACTCACTCACAGGTAACTCACTCACAGGGAACTCACTCACAGGAAACTCACTCACAGGGAACTCACTCACAGGGAACTCACTCACAGGGAACTCATTGACAGTGAACTCACTCACTCACAGGGAACTCACTCACAGGGAACTCACTCACAGGGAACTCACTCACAGGGAACTCATTCACAGGGAACTCGCTCACAGGGAACTCACTCACAGGGAACTTACTTACTCACGGGGAACTCACTCACAGGGAACTTACTTACTCACGGGGAACTCACTCACAGGGAATGCACTTACTCATGGGGAACTCACTCACAGGGAACTCACTCACAGGGAACTCATTCACTCACAGGGAACTCATTCACTCACAGGGAACTCACTCATAGGGAACTCACTCACAGGGAAATCACTCACTCACAAGGGAACTCACTCACAGGGAACTCACTCACAGGAAACTCACTCACAGGGAACTCATCCACTCACAGGGAACTCATTCACTTACAGAGAACTCACTCACAGGGAACTCACTCACTCACAGGGAACTCACTCACAGGGAACTCACAGGGAACTCATTGACAGGGAACTCACTCACAGGGAACTCGCTCACAGGGAACTCACTCACAGGGAACTTATTCACTCACAGGGAACTCATTGACGGGGAACTCACTCACTCACAGGGAACTCACTCACAGGGAACTCACTCACTCACAGGGAACTCACTCACTCACAGGGAACTCACTCACTCACAGGGAACTCATTCACTCACAGGGAACTCACTCACAGGGAACTCACTCACTCACAGGGAACTCACTCACTCACAGGGAACTCATTCACTCACAGGGAACTCACTCACAGGGAACTCACTCACTCACAGGGAACTCATTGACGGGGAACTCACTCACTCACAGGGAACTCACTCACAGGAACTCACTCACTCACAGGGAACTCACTCACAGGGAACTCATTCACAGGGAACTCGCTCACAGGGAACTCGCTCACAGGGAACTCACTCACAGGGAACTTACTTACTCACGGGAAACTCACTCACATGGAACTCACTCACAGGGAACTCACTCACAAGGAACTCACTTACTCATGGGGAACTCACTCACAGGGAACTCACTCACAGGGAACTCATTCACTCACAGGGAACTCATTCACTCACAGGGAACTCACTCACAGGGAACTCACTCACAGGAAACTCACTCACAGGGAACTCATCCACTCACAGGGAACTCATTCACTTACTGAGAACTCACTCACAGGGAACTCACTCACTCACAGGGAACTCACTCACAGGGAACTCACTCACAGGGAACTCATTCACTCACAGGGAACTTGCTCACAGGGAACTCACTCACAGGGAACTCATTCACTCACAGGGAACTCATTCACAGTGAATTCGCTCACAGGAAACTCACTCACAGGGAACTCACTCACTCACAGGGAACTCACTCACTCACAGGGAACTCACTCACAGGGAACTCACTCACTCACAGGAAACTCACTCACTCACAGGGAACTCACTCACAGGGAACTCATTCACTCACAGGGAACTCACTCACAGGGAACTCATTGACAGGGAAATCACTCGCTCACAGGGAACTCACTCACAGGGAATTCACTCACTCACAGGGAATTCACTCACTCACAGGTAACTCACTCACAGGGAACTCACTCACAGGGAACTCACTCACAGGGAACTCACTCACAGGGAACTCATTCACTCACAGGGAACTCACTCACAGGGAACTCATTGACAGGGAACTCACTCACTCACAGGGAACTCACTCACTCACAGGGAACTCACTCACAGGGAACTCACTCACATGGAACTCATTCACAGGGAACTCGCTCACAGGGAACTCGCTCACAGGGAACTCACTCACAGGGAACTCACTTACTCATGGGGAACTCACTCACAGGGAACTCACTCACAGGGAACTCACTCACAGGGAACTCATTCATAGTGAACTCACTCACTCACAGGGAACTCACTCACTCACAGGGAACTCACTCACAGGGAACTCACTCACAGGGAACTCACTCACTCACAGGGAACTCACTCACTCACAGGGAACTCACTCACTCACAGGGAACTCACTCACTCACAGGGAACTCACTCACAGGGAACTCACTCACAGGGAACTCACTCACTCACAGGGAACTCACTCACTCACAGTGAACTCACTCACTCACAGGGAACTCACTTACTCACAGTGAACTCACTCACTCACAGGAAACTCACTCACTCACAGGGAACTCACTCCCAGGGAACTCACTCACAGGGAACTCACTCACAGGGAACTCACTCACAGGGACCTCATTGACAGGGAAATCACTCACTCACAGGGAACTCGCTCACAGGGAACTCACTCACTCACAGGGAACTCACTCACTCACAGGGAACTCACTCACTCACAGGGAACTCACTCACAGGGAGCTCACTCACTCACAGGGAACTCACTCACTCACAGGGAACTCACTCACAGGGAACTCACTCACTCACAGGGAACTCACTCACTCACAGGGAACTCACTCACAGGGAACTCACTCACTCACAGGGAACTCACTCACTCACAGGGAACTCACTCACTCACAGTGAACTCACTCACTCACAGGAAACTCACTCACTCACAGGGAACTCACTCCCAGGGAACTCACTCACAGGGAACTCACTCACAGGGAACTCACTCACAGGGAACTCATTCACTCACAGGGAACTCACTCACAGGGACCTCATTGACAGGGAAATCACTCACTCACAGGGAACTCGCTCACAGGGAACTCACTCACTCACAGGGAACTCACTCACAGGGAACTCACTCACTCACAGGGAACTCACTCACTCACAGGGAACTCACTCACAGGGAACTCACTCACTCACAGGCAACTCACTCACTCACAGGGAACTCACTCACAGGGAACTCATTCACTCACAGGGAACTCACTCACAGGGACCTCATTGACAGGGAAATCACTCACTCACAGGGAACTCATTCATAGGGAACTCACTCACTCACAGGGAACTCACTCACTCACAGGGAACTCATTCACTCACAGGGAACTCACTCACTCACAGGGAACTAACTCACTCACTCACTCACAGGGAACTCACTCACAGGGAACTCACTCACAGGGAACTCACTCACAGGGAACTCACTCACAGGGAACTCATTCACTCACAGGGAACTCACTCACAGGGAACTCATTGACAGGGAAATCACTCACTCACAGGGAACTCACTCACAGGGAACTCACTCACTCACAGTGAACTCACTCACTCACAGGAAACTCACTCACTCACAGGGAACTCACTCCCAGGGAACTCACTCACAGGGAACTCACTCACAGGGAACTCACTCACAGGGAACTCATTCACTCACAGGGAACTCACTCACAGGGACCTCATTGACAGGGAAATCACTCACTCACAGGGAACTCGCTCACAGGGAGCTCACTCACTCACAGGGAACTCACTCACTCACAGGGAACTCACTCACTCACAGGGAACTCACTCACAGGGAACTCATTCACTCACAGGGAACTCACTCACAGGGACCTCATTGACAGGGAAATCACTCACTCACAGGGAACTCATTCATAGGGAACTCACTCACTCACAGGGAACTCACTCACTCACAGGGAACTCACTCACTCAGAGGGAACTCACTCACAGGGAACTAACTCACTCACTCACAGGGAACTAACTCACTCACTCACAGGGAACTCACTCACAGGGAACTCACTCACAGGGAACTCACTCACAGGGAACTCACTCACAGGGAACTCACTCACTCACAGGGAACTCGCTCACAGGGAACTCACTCACAGGGAACTCACTCACTCACAGGAAACTCACTCACAGGTAACTCACTGACAGGGAACTCACTCACAGGAAACTCACTCACAGGGAACTCACTCACAGGGAACTCACTCACAGGGAACTCACTCACTCACAGGGAACTCGCTCACAGGGAACTCACTCACAGGGAACTCACTCACTCACAGGAAACTCACTCACAGGTAACTCACTGACAGGGAACTCACTCACAGGAAACTCACTCACAGGGAACTCACTCACAGGGAACTCACTCACAGGGAACTCACTCACAGGGAACTCACTCACAGGGAACTCATTCACTCACAGGGAACTCACTCACAGGGAACTCACTCACAGGGAACTCACTCACAGGGAACTCACTCACAGGGAACTCACTTACAGGGAACTCATTCACTCACAGGGAACTCACTCACAGGGGACTCATTGACAGGGAAATCACTCACTCACAGGGAACTCGCTCACAGGGAACTCACTCACAGGGAACTCACTCACTCACAGGTAACTCACTCACAGGGAACTCACTCACAGGAAACTCACTCACAGGGAACTCACTCACAGGGAACTCACTCACAGGGAACTCATTGACAGTGAACTCACTCACTCACAGGGAACTCACTCACAGGGAACTCACTCACAGGGAACTCACTCACAGGGAACTCATTCACAGGGAACTCGCTCACAGGGAACTCACTCACAGGGAACTTACTTACTCACGGGGAACTCACTCACAGGGAACTTACTTACTCACGGGGAACTCACTCACAGGGAATGCACTTACTCATGGGGAACTCACTCACAGGGAACTCACTCACAGGGAACTCATTCACTCACAGGGAACTCATTCACTCACAGGGAACTCACTCATAGGGAACTTACTCACAGGGAAATCACTCACTCACAAGGGAACTCACTCACAGGGAACTCACTCACAGGAAACTCACTCACAGGGAACTCATCCACTCACAGGGAACTCATTCACTTACAGAGAACTCACTCACAGGGAACTCACTCACTCACAGGGAACTCACTCACAGGGAACTCACAGGGAACTCATTGACAGGGAACTCACTCACAGGGAACTCGCTCACAGGGAACTCACTCACAGGGAACTCATTCACTCACAGGGAACTCATTGACGGGGAACTCACTCACTCACAGGGAACTCACTCACAGGGAACTCACTCACTCACAGGGAACTCACTCACTCACAGGGAACTCACTCACTCACAGGGAACTCATTCACTCACAGGGAACTCACTCACAGGGAACTCACTCACTCACAGGGAACTCACTCACTCACAGGGAACTCATTCACTCACAGGGAACTCACTCACAGGGAACTCACTCACTCACAGGGAACTCATTGACGGGGAACTCACTCACTCACAGGGAACTCACTCACAGGAACTCACTCACTCACAGGGAACTCACTCACAGGGAACTCATTCACAGGGAACTCGCTCACAGGGAACTCGCTCACAGGGAACTCACTCACAGGGAACTTACTTACTCACGGGAAACTCACTCACAGGGAACTCACTCACAGGGAACTCACTCACAAGGAACTCACTTACTCATGGGGAACTCACTCACAGGGAACTCACTCACAGGGAACTCATTCACTCACAGGGAACTCATTCACTCACAGGGAACTCACTCACAGGGAACTCACTCACAGGAAACTCACTCACAGGGAACTCATCCACTCACAGGGAACTCATTCACTTACTGAGAACTCACTCACAGGGAACTCACTCACAGGGAACTCACTCACAGGGAACTCACTCACAGGGAACTCATTCACTCACAGGGAACTTGCTCACAGGGAACTCACTCACAGGGAACTCATTCACTCACAGGGAACTCATTCACAGTGATTTCGCTCACAGGAAACTCACTCACAGGGAACTCACTCACTCACAGGGAACTCACTCACTCACTCACAGCGAACTCACTCACAGGGAACTCACTCACAGGGAACTCACTCACTCACAGGGAACTCACTCACTCACAGGGAACTCACTCACAGGGAACTCACTCACTCACAGGAAACTCACTCACTCACAGGGAACTCACTCACAGGGAACTCATTCACTCACAGGGAACTCACTCACAGGGAACTCATTGACAGGGAAATCACTCGCTCACAGGGAACTCACTCACAGGGAATTCACTCACTCACAGGGAATTCACTCACTCACAGGTAACTCACTCACAGGGAACTCACTCACAGGGAACTCACTCACAGGGAACTCACTCACAGGGAACTCATTCACTCACAGGGAACTCACTCACAGGGAACTCATTGACAGGGAACTCACTCACAGGGAACTCATTGACAGGGAACTCACTCACTCACAGGGAACTCACTCACTCACAGGGAACTCACTCACAGGGAACTCACTCACATGGAACTCATTCACAGGGAACTCGCTCACAGGGAACTCGCTCACAGGGAACTCACTCACAGGGAACTCACTTACTCATGGGGAACTCACTCACAGGGAACTCACTCACAGGGAACTCACTCACAGGGAACTCATTCATAGTGAACTCACTCACTCACAGGGAACTCACTCACTCACAGGGAACTCACTCACAGGGAACTCACTCACAGGGAACTCACTCACTCACAGGGAACTCACTCACTCACAGGGAACTCACTCACTCACAGGGAACTCACTCACTCACAGGGAACTCACTCACAGGGAACTCACTCACTCACAGGGAACTCACTCACTCACAGTGAACTCACTCACTCACAGGGAACTCACTTACTCACAGTGAACTCACTCACTCACAGGAAACTCACTCACTCACAGGGAACTCACTCCCAGGGAACTCACTCACAGGGAACTCACTCACAGGGAACTCACTCACAGGGACCTCATTGACAGGGAAATCACTCACTCACAGGGAACTCGCTCACAGGGAACTCACTCACTCACAGGGAACTCACTCACTCACAGGGAACTCACTCACTCACAGGGAACTCACTCACAGGGAGCTCACTCACTCACAGGGAACTCACTCACTCACAGGGAACTCACTCACAGGGAACTCACTCACTCACAGGGAACTCACTCACTCACAGGGAACTCACTCACAGGGAACTCACTCACTCACAGGGAACTCACTCACTCACAGGGAACTCACTCACTCACAGTGAACTCACTCACTCACAGGAAACTCACTCACTCACAGGGAACTCACTCCCAGGGAACTCACTCACAGGGAACTCACTCACAGGGAACTCACTCACAGGGAACTCATTCACTCACAGGGAACTCACTCACAGGGACCTCATTGACAGGGAAATCACTCACTCACAGGGAACTCGCTCACAGGGAACTCACTCACTCACAGGGAACTCACTCACAGGGAACTCACTCACTCACAGGGAACTCACTCACTCACAGGGAACTCACTCACAGGGAACTCACTCACTCACAGGCAACTCACTCACTCACAGGGAACTCACTCACAGGGAACTCATTCACTCACAGGGAACTCACTCACAGGGACCTCATTGACAGGGAAATCACTCACTCACAGGGAACTCATTCATAGGGAACTCACTCACTCACAGGGAACTCACTCACTCACAGGGAACTCATTCACTCACAGGGAACTCACTCACTCACAGGGAACTAACTCACTCACTCACTCACAGGGAACTCACTCACAGGGAACTCACTCACAGGGAACTCACTCACAGGGAACTCACTCACAGGGAACTCATTCACTCACAGGGAACTCACTCACAGGGAACTCATTGACAGGGAAATCACTCACTCACAGGGAACTCACTCACAGGGAACTCACTCACTCACAGTGAACTCACTCACTCACAGGAAACTCACTCACTCACAGGGAACTCACTCCCAGGGAACTCACTCACAGGGAACTCACTCACAGGGAACTCACTCACAGGGAACTCATTCACTCACAGGGAACTCAATCACAGGGACCTCATTGACAGGGAAATCACTCACTCACAGGGAACTCGCTCACAGGGAGCTCACTCACTCACAGGGAACTCACTCACTCACAGGGAACTCACTCACTCACAGGGAACTCACTCACAGGGAACTCATTCACTCACAGGGAACTCACTCACAGGGACCTCATTGACAGGGAAATCACTCACTCACAGGGAACTCATTCATAGGGAACTCACTCACTCACAGGGAACTCACTCACTCACAGGGAACTCACTCACTCAGAGGGAACTCACTCACAGGGAACTAACTCACTCACTCACAGGGAACTAACTCACTCACTCACAGGGAACTCACTCACAGGGAACTCACTCACAGGGAACTCACTCACAGGGAACTCACTCACAGGGAACTCACTCACTCACAGGGAACTCGCTCACAGGGAACTCACTCACAGGGAACTCACTCACTCACAGGAAACTCACTCACAGGTAACTCACTGACAGGGAACTCACTCACAGGAAACTCACTCACAGGGAACTCACTCACAGGGAACTCACTCACAGGGAACTCACTCACAGGGAACTCATTCATAGGGAACTCACTCACTCACAGGGAACTCACTCACTCACAGGGAACTCACTCACTCACTCACTCACTCACAGGGAACTCACTCACAGGGAACTCACTCACTCACAGGGAACTAACTCACTCACTCACTCACTCACAGGGAACTCACTCACAGGGAACTCACTCACTCACAGGGAACTTACTCACTCACAGGAAACTCACTCACTCACAGGGAACTCACTCACAGGGAACTCACTCACAGGGAACTCACTCACAGGCAACTCACTCACAGGGAACTCATTCACTCACAGGGAACTCACTCACAGGGAACTCATTGACAGGGAAATCACTCACTCACAGGGAACTCGCTCACAGGGAACTCACTCACAGGGAACTCACTCACTCACAGGAAACTCACTCACAGGTAACTCACTCACAGGGAACTCACTCACAGGAAACTCACTCACAGGGAACTCACTCACAGGGAACTCACTCACAGGGAACTCATTCACTCACAGGGAACTCAATCACAGGGACCTCATTGACAGGGAAATCACTCACTCACAGGGAACTCGCTCACAGGGAGCTCACTCACTCACAGGGAACTCACTCACTCACAGGGAACTCACTCACTCACAGGGAACTCACTCACAGGGAACTCATTCACTCACAGGGAACTCACTCACAGGGACCTCATTGACAGGGAAATCACTCACTCACAGGGAACTCATTCATAGGGAACTCACTCACTCACAGGGAACTCACTCACTCACAGGGAACTCACTCACTCAGAGGGAACTCACTCACAGGGAACTAACTCACTCACTCACAGGGAACTAACTCACTCACTCACAGGGAACTCACTCACAGGGAACTCACTCACAGGGAACTCACTCACAGGGAACTCACTCACAGGGAACTCACTCACTCACAGGGAACTCGCTCACAGGGAACTCACTCACAGGGAACTCACTCACTCACAGGAAACTCACTCACAGGTAACTCACTGACAGGGAACTCACTCACAGGAAACTCACTCACAGGGAACTCACTCACAGGGAACTCACTCACAGGGAACTCACTCACAGGGAACTCATTCATAGGGAACTCACTCACTCACAGGGAACTCACTCACTCACAGGGAACTCACTCACTCACTCACTCACAGGGAACTCACTCACAGGGAACTCACTCACTCACAGGGAACTAACTCACTCACTCACTCACTCACAGGGAACTCACTCACAGGGAACTCACTCACTCACAGGGAACTTACTCACTCACAGGAAACTCACTCACTCACAGGGAACTCACTCACAGGGAACTCACTCACAGGGAACTCACTCACAGGCAACTCACTCACAGGGAACTCATTCACTCACAGGGAACTCACTCACAGGGAACTCATTGACAGGGAAATCACTCACTCACAGGGAACTCGCTCACAGGGAACTCACTCACAGGGAACTCACTCACTCACAGGAAACTCACTCACAGGTAACTCACTCACAGGGAACTCACTCACAGGAAACTCACTCACAGGGAACTCACTCACAGGGAACTCACTCACAGGGAACTCATTCACTCACAGGGAACTCACTCACAGGGAACTCATTGACAGGGAACTCACTCACTCACAGGGAACTCACTCACTCACAGGGAACTCACTCACAGGGAACTCACTCACAGGGAACTCACTCACAGGAAACTCACTCACAGGGAACTCACTCACAGGGAACTCACTCACAGGGAACTCATTCACTCACAGGGAACTCACTCACAGGGAACTCACTCACAGGGAACTCACTCACAGGGAACTCATTGACAGGGAACTCACTCACTCACAGGGAACTCACTCACAGGGAACTCATTCACTCACAGGGAACTCACTCACAGGGACCTCATTGACAGGGAAATCACTCACTCACAGGGAACTCATTCATAGGGAACTCACTCACTCACAGGGAACTCACTCACTCACAGGGAACTCACTCACTCACAGGGAACTCACTCACAGGGAACTCACTCACTCACAGGGAACTAACTCACTCACTCACAGTGAACTCACTCACAGGGAACTCACTCACAGGGAACTCACTCACAGGGATCTCATTCACTCACAGGGAACTCACTCACTCACAGGGAACTCATTGACAGGGAAATCACTCACTCACAGGGAACTCACTCACAGGGAACTCACTCACTCACAGTGAACTCACTCACTCACAGGAAACTCACTCACTCACAGGGAACTCACTCCCAGGGAACTCACTCACAGGGAACTCACTCACAGGGAACTCACTCACAGGGAACTCATTCACTCACAGGGAACTCACTCACAGGGACCTCATTGACAGGGAAATCACTCACTCACAGGGAACTCGCTCACAGGGAGCTCACTCACTCACAGCGAACTCACTCACTCACAGGGAACTCTCTCACTCACAGGGAACTCACTCACAGGGAACTCATTCACTCACAGGGAACTCACTCACAGGGAACTCACTCACTCACAGGGAACTCACTCACTCACAGGGAACTCACTCACAGGGAACTCACTCACTCACAGGAAACTCACTCACTCACAGGGAACTCACTCACAGGGAACTCACTCACAGGGAACTAATTCACTCACAGGGAACTCATTCACTCACAGGGAACTCATTCACTCACAGGGAACTCACTCACAGGGAACTCACTCACAGGGAACTCATTGACAGGGAAATCACTCACTCACAGGGAACTCGCTCACAGGGAACTCACTCACAGGGAACTCACTCACTCACAGGAAACTCACTCACAGGTAACTCACTCACAGGGAACTCACTCACATGCAACTCACTCAGAGGGAACTCACTCACAGGGAACTCACTCACAGGGAACTCACTCACAGGGAACTCACTCACAGGGAACTCATTCACTCACAGGGAACTCATTCACAGGGAACTCACTCACTCACAGGGAACTCATTCACTCACAGGGAACTCACTCACATGGAACTCACTCACAGGGAACTCACTTACTCACAAGGAACTCACTCACAGGGAACTCACTCACAGGGAACTCACTCACAGGAAACTCACTCACAGGGAACTCACTCACAGGGAACTCACTCACAGGGAACTCATTCACTCACAGGGAACTCACTCACAGGGAACTCACTCACAGGGAACTCACTCACAGGGAACTCATTGACAGGGAACTCACTCACTCACAGGGAACTCACTCACAGGGAACTCATTCACTCACAGGGAACTCACTCACAGGGACCTCATTGACAGGGAAATCACTCACTCACAGGGAACTCATTCATAGGGAACTCACTCACTCACAGGGAACTCACTCACTCACAGGGAACTCACTCACTCACAGGGAACTCACTCACAGGGAACTCATTCACTCACAGGGAACTCACTCACTTACAGGGAACTCATTGACAGGGAAATCACTCACTCACAGGGAACTCACTCACAGGGAACTCACTCACTCACAGTGAACTCACTCACTCACAGGAAACTCACTCACTCACAGGGAACTCACTCCCAGGGAACTCACTCACAGGGAACTCACTCACAGGGAACTCACTCACAGGGAACTCATTCACTCACAGGGAACTCACTCACAGGGACCTCATTGACAGGGAAATCACTCACTCACAGGGAACTCGCTCACAGGGAGCTCACTCACTCACAGGGAACTCACTCACTCACAGGGAACTCTCTCACTCACAGGGAACTCACTCACAGGGAACTCATTCACTCACAGGGAACTCACTCACAGGGAACTCACTCACTCACAGGGAACTCACTCACTCACAGGGAACTCACTCACAGGGAACTCACTCACTCACAGGAAACTCACTCACTCACAGGGAACTCACTCACAGGGAACTCACTCACAGGGAACTCACTCACAGGGAACTCACTCACAGGGAACTAATTCACTCACAGGGAACTCATTCACTCACAGGGAACTCACTCACAGGGAACTCACTCACAGGGAACTCATTGACAGGGAAATCACTCACTCACAGGGAACTCGCTCACAGGGAACTCACTCACAGGGAACTCACTCACTCACAGGAAACTCACTCACAGGTAACTCACTCACAGGGAACTCACTCACAGGGAACTCACTCACAGGGAACTCATTCACTCACAGGGAACTCATTCACAGGGAACTCACTCACTCACAGGGAACTCATTCACTCACAGGGAACTCACTCACATGGAACTCACTCACTCACAGGGAACTCACTTACTCACAAGGATCTCACTCACAGGGAACTCACTCACTCACAGGCAACTCGCTCACTCACAGGGAACTCACTCACGGGAACTCATTCATCGGGAACTCACTCACTCACTCACTCACAGGGAACTCACTCACTCACAGGGAACTCACTCACTCACAGGGAACTCACTCACAGGGAACTCACTCACTCACAGGGAACTCACTCACTCACAGGGAACTCACTCACTCACATGGAACTCACTCACAGGAAACTCACTCACTCACAGGGAACTCACTCACAGGGAGCTCACTCACAGGGAACTCATTCACTCACAGGGAACTCACTCACAGGGAACTCATTGACAGGGAAATCACTCACTCACAGGGAACTCACTCACATGGAACTCACTCACAGGGAACTCATTCACTCACAGGGAACTCACTCACAGGGAACTCATTGACAGGGAAATCACTCACTCACAGGGAACTCGCTCACAGGGAACTCACTCACAGGGAACTCACTCACTCACAGGGAACTCACTCACAGGAAACTCACTCACAGGGAACTCATTCACAGGGAACTCGCTCACAGGGAACTCGCTCACAGGGAACTCACTCACAGGGAACTTACTTACTCACAGGGAACTCACTCACAGGGAACTTACTTACTCACGGGGAACTCACTCACAGGGAACTCACTCACAGGGAATTCACTTACTCATGGGGAACTCACTCACAGGGAACTCACTCACAGGGAACTCACTCACAGGGAACTCACTCACAGGGAACTCATTCATAGGGAACTCACTCACTCACAGGGAACTCACTCACTCACAGGGAACTCACTCACTCACAGGGAACTCACTCACAGGGAACTCACTCACTCACAGGGAACTAACTCACTCACTCACTCATAGGGAACTCACTCACAGGGAACTCACTCACTCACAGGGAACTCACTCACTCACAGGAAACTCACTCACTCACAGGGAACTCACTCACAGGGAACTCACTCACAGGGAACTCACTCACAGGGAACTCATTCACTCACAGGGAACTCACTCACAGGGAACTCATTGACAGGGAAATCACTCACTCACAGGGAACTCGCTCACAGGGAACTCACTCACAGGGAACTCACTCACTCACTCACAGGAAACTCACTCACAGGTAACTCACTCACAGGGAACTCACTCACAGGAAACTCACTCACAGGGAACTCACTCACAGGGAACTCACTCACAGGGAACTCATTCACTCACAGGGAACTCACTCACAGGGAACTCATTGACAGGGAACTCACTCACTCACAGGGAACTCACTCACTCACAGGGAACTCACTCACTCACAGGGAACTCACTCACAGGGAACTCACTCACAGGAAACTCACTCACAGGGAACTCACTCACAGGGAACTCACTCACAGGGAACTCATTCACTCACAGGGAACTCACTCACAGGGAACTCACTCACAGGGAACTCACTCACAGGGAACTCATTGACAGGGAACTAACTCACTCACTCACAGGGAACTCACTCACAGGGAACTCATTCACTCACAGGGAACTCACTCACAGGGACCTCATTGACAGGGAAATCACTCACTCACAGGGAACTCACTCACAGGGAACTCACTCACTCACAGGGAACTCACTCACATGGAACTCACTCACTCACAGGGAACTCACTTACTCACAAGGAACTCACTCACAGGGAACTCACTCACAGGGAACTCACTCACAGGAAACTCACTCACAGGGAACTCACTCACAGGGAACTCACTCACAGGGAACTCATTCACTCACAGGGAACTCACTCACAGGGAACTCACTCACAGGGAACTCACTCACAGGGAACTCATTGACAGGGAACTCACTCACTCACAGGGAACTCACTCACAGGGAACTCATTCACTCACAGGGAACTCACTCACAGGGACCTCATTGACAGGGAAATCACTCACTCACAGGGAACTCATTCATAGGGAACTCACTCACTCACAGGGAACTCACTCACTCACAGGGAACTCACTCACAGGGAACTCACTCACTCACAGGGAACTAACTCACTCACTCACAGTGAACTCACTCACAGGGAACTCACTCACAGGGAACTCACTCACAGGGAACTCACTCACAGGGAACTCATTCACTCACAGGGAACTCACTCACTTACAGGGAACTCATTGACAGGGAAATCACTCACTCACAGGGAACTCACTCACAGGGAACTCACTCACTCACAGTGAACTCACTCACTCACAGGAAACTCACTCACTCACAGGGAACTCACTCCCAGGGAACTCACTCACAGGGAACTCACTCACAGGGAACTCACTCACAGGGAACTCATTCACTCACAGGGAACTCACTCACAGGGACCTCATTCACTCACAGGGAACTCACTCACAGGGACCTCATTGACAGGGAAATCACTCACTCACAGGGAACTCGCTCACAGGGAACTCACTCACAGGGAACTCACTCACAGGGAACTCATTCATAGGGAACTCACTCACTCACAGGGAACTCACTCACTCACAGGGAACTCACTCACTCACAGGGAACTCACTCACTCACAGGGAACTCACTCACAGGGAACTCACTCACTCACAGGGAACTAACTCACTCACTCACTCATAGGGAACTCACTCACAGGGAACTCACTCACTCACAGGGAACTCACTCACTCACAGGAAACTCACTCACTCACAGGGAACTCACTCACAGGGAACTCACTCACAGGGAACTCACTCACAGGGAACTCACTCACAGGGAACTCACTCACAGGGAACTCATTGACAGGGAAATCACTCACTCACAGGGAACTCGCTCACAGGGAACTCACTCACAGGGAACTCACTCACTCACTCACAGGAAACTCACTCACAGGTAACTCACTCACAGGGAACTCACTCACAGGAAACTCACTCACAGGGAACTCACTCACAGGGAACTCACTCACAGGGAACTCATTCACTCACAGGGAACTCACTCACAGGGAACTCATTGACAGGGAACTAACTCACTCACAGGGAACTCACTCACTCACAGGGAACTAACTCACTCACTCACAGGGAACTCACTCACAGGGAACTCACTCACAGGAAACTCACTCACAGGGAACTCACTCACAGGGAACTCACTCACAGGGAACTCATTCACTCACAGGGAACTCACTCACAGGGAACTCACTCACAGGGAACTCACTCACAGGGAACTCATTGACAGGGAACTCACTCACAGGGAACTCACTCACAGGGAACTCATTCACTCACAGGGAACTCACTCACAGGGACCTCATTGACAGGGAAATCACTCACTCACAGGGAACTCACTCACAGGGAACTCACTCACTCACAGGGAACTCACTCACATGGAACTCACTCACTCACAGGGAACTCACTTACTCACAAGGAACTCACTCACAGGGAACTCACTCACAGGGAACTCACTCACAGGAAACTCACTCACAGGGAACTCACTCACAGGGAACTCATTCACTCACAGGGAACTCACTCACAGGGAACTCACTCACAGGGAACTCACTCACAGGGAACTCATTGACAGGGAACTCACTCACTCACAGGGAACTCACTCACAGGGAACTCATTCACTCACAGGGAACTCACTCACAGGGACCTCATTGACAGGGAAATCACTCACTCACAGGGAACTCATTCATAGGGAACTCACTCACTCACAGGGAACTCACTCACAGGGAACTCACTCACAGGGAACTCACTCACAGGGAACTCATTCACTCACAGGGAACTCACTCACAGGGAACTCACTCACAGGGAACTCACTCACAGGGAACTCATTGACAGGGAACTCACTCACTCACAGGGAACTCACTCACAGGGAACTCATTCACTCACAGGGAACTCACTCACAGGGACCTCATTGACAGGGAAATCACTCACTCACAGGGAACTCATTCATAGGGAACTCACTCACTCACAGGGAACTCACTCACTCACAGGGAACTCACTCACTCACAGGGAACTCACTCACAGGGAACTCACTCACTCACAGGGAACTAACTCACTCACTCACAGTGAACTCACTCACAGGGAACTCACTCACAGGGAACTCACTCACAGGGAACTCATTCACTCACAGGGAACTCACTCACTTACAGGGAACTCATTGACAGGGAAATCACTCACTCACAGGGAACTCACTCACAGGGAACTCACTCACTCACAGTGAACTCACTCACTCACAGGAAACTCACTCACTCACAGGGAACTCACTCCCAGGGAACTCACTCACAGGGAACTCACTCACAGGGAACTCACTCACAGGGAACTCATTCACTCACAGGGAACTCACTCACAGGGACCTCATTCACTCACAGGGAACTCACTCACAGGGACCTCATTGACAGGGAAATCACTCACTCACAGGGAACTCGCTCACAGGGAACTCACTCACAGGGAACTCACTCACAGGGAACTCATTCATAGGGAACTCACTCACTCACAGGGAACTCACTCACTCACAGGGAACTCACTCACTCACAGGGAACTCACTCACTCACAGGGAACTCACTCACAGGGAACTCACTCACTCACAGGGAACTAACTCACTCACTCACTCATAGGGAACTCACTCACAGGGAACTCACTCACTCACAGGGAACTCACTCACTCACAGGAAACTCACTCACTCACAGGGAACTCACTCACAGGGAACTCACTCACAGGGAACTCACTCACAGGGAACTCACTCACAGGGAACTCACTCACAGGGAACTCATTGACAGGGAAATCACTCACTCACAGGGAACTCGCTCACAGGGAACTCACTCACAGGGAACTCACTCACTCACTCACAGGAAACTCACTCACAGGTAACTCACTCACAGGGAACTCACTCACAGGAAACTCACTCACAGGGAACTCACTCACAGGGAACTCACTCACAGGGAACTCATTCACTCACAGGGAACTCACTCACAGGGAACTCATTGACAGGGAACTAACTCACTCACAGGGAACTCACTCACTCACAGGGAACTCACTCACTCACAGGGAACTCACTCACAGGGAACTCACTCACAGGAAACTCACTCACAGGGAACTCACTCACAGGGAACTCACTCACAGGGAACTCATTCACTCACAGGGAACTCACTCACAGGGAACTCACTCACAGGGAACTCACTCACAGGGAACTCATTGACAGGGAACTCACTCACAGGGAACTCACTCACAGGGAACTCATTCACTCACAGGGAACTCACTCACAGGGACCTCATTGACAGGGAAATCACTCACTCACAGGGAACTCACTCACAGGGAACTCACTCACTCACAGGGAACTCACTCACATGGAACTCACTCACTCACAGGGAACTCACTTACTCACAAGGAACTCACTCACAGGGAACTCACTCACAGGGAACTCACTCACAGGAAACTCACTCACAGGGAACTCACTCACAGGGAACTCATTCACTCACAGGGAACTCACTCACAGGGAACTCACTCACAGGGAACTCACTCACAGGGAACTCATTGACAGGGAACTCACTCACTCACAGGGAACTCACTCACAGGGAACTCATTCACTCACAGGGAACTCACTCACAGGGACCTCATTGACAGGGAAATCACTCACTCACAGGGAACTCATTCATAGGGAACTCACTCACTCACAGGGAACTCACTCACTCACAGGGAACTCACTCACTCACAGGGAACTCACTCACAGGGAACTCACTCACTCACAGGGAACTAACTCACTCACTCACAGTGAACTCACTCACAGGGAACTCACTCACAGGGAACTCACTCACAGGGAACTCATTCACTCACAGGGAACTCACTCACTTACAGGGAACTCATTGACAGGGAAATCACTCACTCACAGGGAACTCACTCACAGGGAACTCACTCACTCACAGTGAACTCACTCACTCACAGGAAACTCACTCACTCACAGGGAACTCACTCCCAGGGAACTCACTCACAGGGAACTCACTCACAGGGAACTCACTCACAGGGAACTCATTCACTCACAGGGAACTCACTCACAGGGACCTCATTGACAGGGAAATCACTCACTCACAGGGAACTCACTCACTCACAGGGAACTCTCTCACTCACAGGGAACTCACTCACAGGGAACTCATTCACTCACAGGGAACTCACTCACAGGGAACTCACTCACTCACAGGGAACTCACTCACTCACAGGGAACTCACTCACAGGGAACTCACTCACTCACAGGGAACTCACTCACTCACAGGGAACTCACTCACAGGGAACTCACTCACAGGGAACTCACTCACAGGGAACTAATTCACTCACAGGGAACTCATTCACTCACAGGGAACTCACTCACAGGGAACTCACTCACAGGGAACTCATTGACAGGGAAATCACTCACTCACAGGGAACTCGCTCACAGGCAACTCACTCACAGGGAACTCACTCACTCACAGGAAACTCACTCACAGGTAACTCACTCACAGGGAACTCACTCACATGCAACTCACTCAGAGGGAACTCACTCACAGGGAACTCACTCACAGGGAACTCACTCACAGGGAACTCACTCACAGGGAACTCATTCACTCACAGGGAACTCATTCACAGGGAACTCACTCACTCACAGGGAACTCATTCACTCACAGGGAACTCACTCACATGGAACTCACTCACTCACAGGGAACTCACTTACTCACAAGGAACTCACTCACAGGGAACTCACTCACTCACAGGCAACTCGCTCACTCACAGGGAACTCACTCACGGGAACTCATTCATCGGGAACTCACTCACAGGGAACTCACTCACAGGGAACTCATTCACTCACAGGGAACTCATTCACTCACAGGGAACTCACTCACAGGGAACTCACTCACAGGGAACTCACTCACAGGGAACTCATTGACAGGGAACTCACTCACTCACAGGGAACTCACTCACAGGGAACTCATTCACTCACAGGGAACTCACTCACAGGGACCTCATTGACAGGGAAATCACTCACTCACAGGGAACTCACTCACTCACATGGAACTCACTCACAGGAAACTCACTCACTCACAGGGAACTCACTCACAGGGAACTCACTCACAGGGAACTCATTCACTCACAGGGAACTCACTCACAGGGAACTCATTGACAGGGAAATCACTCACTCACAGGGAACTCACTCACATGGAACTCACTCACAGGGAACTCATTCACTCACAGGGAACTCACTCACAGGGAACTCATTGACAGGGAAATCACTCACTCACAGGGAACTCGCTCACAGGGAACTCACTCACAGGGAACTCACTCACTCACAGGGAACTCACTCACAGGAAACTCACTCACAGGGAACTCATTCACAGGGAACTCGCTCACAGGGAACTCGCTCACAGGGAACTCACTCACAGGGAACTCACTCACAGGGAACTTACTTACTCACGGGGAACTCACTCACAGGGAACTCACTCACAGGGAATTCACTTACTCATGGGGAACTTACTCACAGGGAACTCACTCACAGGGAACTCACTCACAGGGAACTCACTCACAGGGAACTCATTCATAGGGAACTCACTCACTCACAGGGAACTCACTCACTCACAGGGAACTCACTCACTCACAGGGAACTCACTCACAGGGAACTCACTCACTCACAGGGAACTAACTCACTCACTCACTCATAGGGAACTCACTCACAGGGAACTCACTCACAGGGAACTCACTCACTCACAGGAAACTCACTCACTCACAGGGAACTCACTCACAGGGAACTCACTCACAGGGAACTCACTCACAGGGAACTCATTCACTCACAGGGAACTCACTCACAGGGAACTCATTGACAGGGAAATCACTCACTCACAGGGAACTCGCTCACAGGGAACTCACTCACAGGGAACTCACTCACTCACTCACAGGAAACTCACTCACAGGTAACTCACTCACAGGGAACTCACTCACAGGAAACTCACTCACAGGGAACTCACTCACAGGGAACTCACTCACAGGGAACTCATTCACTCACAGGGAACTCACTCACAGGGAACTCATTGACAGGGAACTCACTCACTCACAGGGAACTCACTCACTCACAGGGAACTCACTCACTCACAGGGAACTCACTCACAGGGAACTCACTCACAGGAAACTCACTCACAGGGAACTCACTCACAGGGAACTCACTCACAGGGAACTCATTCACTCACAGGGAACTCACTCACAGGGAACTCACTCACAGGGAACTCACTCACAGGGAACTCATTGACAGGGAACTCACTCACTCACAGGGAACTCACTCACAGGGAACTCATTCACTCACAGGGAACTCACTCACAGGGACCTCATTGACAGGGAAATCACTCACTCACAGGGAACTCATTCATAGGGAACTCACTCACTCACAGGGAACTCACTCACAGGGAACTCACTCACTCACAGGGAACTAACTCACTCACTCACAGTGAACTCACTCACAGGGAACTCACTCACAGGGAACTCACTCACAGGGAACTCACTCACAGGGAACTCACTCACAGGGAACTCATTCACTCACAGGGAACTCACTCACTCACAGGGAACTCATTGACAGGGAAATCACTCACTCACAGGGAACTCACTCACAGGGAACTCACTCACTCACAGTGAACTCACTCACTCACAGGAAACTCACTCACTCACAGGGAACTCACTCCCAGGGAACTCACTCACAGGGAACTCACTCACTCACAGGGAACTCACTCACTCACAGGGAACTCACTCACAGGGAACTCACTCACTCACAGGGAACTAACTCACTCACTCACAGTGAACTCACTCACAGGGAACTCACTCACAGGGAACTCACTCACAGGGAACTCATTCACTCACAGGGAACTCACTCACTTACAGGGAACTCATTGACAGGGAAATCACTCACTCACAGGGAACTCACTCACAGGGAACTCACTCACTCACAGTGAACTCACTCACTCACAGGAAACTCACTCACTCACAGGGAACTCACTCCCAGGGAACTCACTCACAGGGAACTCACTCACAGGGAACTCACTCACAGGGAACTCATTCACTCACAGGGAACTCACTCACAGGGACCTCATTGACAGGGAAATCACTCACTCACAGGGAACTCACTCACTCACAGGGAACTCTCTCACTCACAGGGAACTCACTCACAGGGAACTCATTCACTCACAGGGAACTCACTCACAGGGAACTCACTCACTCACAGGGAACTCACTCACTCACAGGGAACTCACTCACAGGGAACTCACTCACTCACAGGGAACTCACTCACTCACAGGGAACTCACTCACAGGGAACTCACTCACAGGGAACTCACTCACAGGGAACTAATTCACTCACAGGGAACTCATTCACTCACAGGGAACTCACTCACAGGGAACTCACTCACAGGGAACTCATTGACAGGGAAATCACTCACTCACAGGGAACTCGCTCACAGGCAACTCACTCACAGGGAACTCACTCACTCACAGGAAACTCACTCACAGGTAACTCACTCACAGGGAACTCACTCACATGCAACTCACTCAGAGGGAACTCACTCACAGGGAACTCACTCACAGGGAACTCACTCACAGGGAACTCACTCACAGGGAACTCATTCACTCACAGGGAACTCATTCACAGGGAACTCACTCACTCACAGGGAACTCATTCACTCACAGGGAACTCACTCACATGGAACTCACTCACTCACAGGGAACTCACTTACTCACAAGGAACTCACTCACAGGGAACTCACTCACTCACAGGCAACTCGCTCACTCACAGGGAACTCACTCACGGGAACTCATTCATCGGGAACTCACTCACAGGGAACTCACTCACAGGGAACTCATTCACTCACAGGGAACTCATTCACTCACAGGGAACTCACTCACAGGGAACTCACTCACAGGGAACTCACTCACAGGGAACTCATTGACAGGGAACTCACTCACTCACAGGGAACTCACTCACAGGGAACTCATTCACTCACAGGGAACTCACTCACAGGGACCTCATTGACAGGGAAATCACTCACTCACAGGGAACTCACTCACTCACATGGAACTCACTCACAGGAAACTCACTCACTCACAGGGAACTCACTCACAGGGAACTCACTCACAGGGAACTCATTCACTCACAGGGAACTCACTCACAGGGAACTCATTGACAGGGAAATCACTCACTCACAGGGAACTCACTCACATGGAACTCACTCACAGGGAACTCATTCACTCACAGGGAACTCACTCACAGGGAACTCATTGACAGGGAAATCACTCACTCACAGGGAACTCGCTCACAGGGAACTCACTCACAGGGAACTCACTCACTCACAGGGAACTCACTCACAGGAAACTCACTCACAGGGAACTCATTCACAGGGAACTCGCTCACAGGGAACTCGCTCACAGGGAACTCACTCACAGGGAACTCACTCACAGGGAACTTACTTACTCACGGGGAACTCACTCACAGGGAACTCACTCACAGGGAATTCACTTACTCATGGGGAACTTACTCACAGGGAACTCACTCACAGGGAACTCACTCACAGGGAACTCACTCACAGGGAACTCATTCATAGGGAACTCACTCACTCACAGGGAACTCACTCACTCACAGGGAACTCACTCACTCACAGGGAACTCACTCACAGGGAACTCACTCACTCACAGGGAACTAACTCACTCACTCACTCATAGGGAACTCACTCACAGGGAACTCACTCACAGGGAACTCACTCACTCACAGGAAACTCACTCACTCACAGGGAACTCACTCACAGGGAACTCACTCACAGGGAACTCACTCACAGGGAACTCACTCACAGGGAACTCATTCACTCACAGGGAACTCACTCACAGGGAACTCATTGACAGGGAAATCACTCACTCACAGGGAACTCGCTCACAGGGAACTCACTCACAGGGAACTCACTCACTCACTCACAGGAAACTCACTCACAGGTAACTCACTCACAGGGAACTCACTCACAGGAAACTCACTCACAGGGAACTCACTCACAGGGAACTCATTCACTCACAGGGAACTCACTCACAGGGAACTCATTGACAGGGAACTCACTCACTCACAGGGAACTCACTCACTCACAGGGAACTCACTCACTCACAGGGAACTCACTCACAGGGAACTCACTCACAGGAAACTCACTCACAGGGAACTCACTCACAGGGAACTCACTCACAGGGAACTCATTCACTCACAGGGAACTCACTCACAGGGAACTCACTCACAGGGAACTCACTCACAGGGAACTCATTGACAGGGAACTCACTCACTCACAGGGAACTCACTCACAGGGAACTCATTCACTCACAGGGAACTCACTCACAGGGACCTCATTGACAGGGAAATCACTCACTCACAGGGAACTCATTCATAGGGAACTCACTCACTCACAGGGAACTCACTCACAGGGAACTCACTCACTCACAGGGAACTAACTCACTCACTCACAGTGAACTCACTCACAGGGAACTCACTCACAGGGAACTCACTCACAGGGAACTCACTCACAGGGAACTCACTCACAGGGAACTCATTCACTCACAGGGAACTCACTCACTCACAGGGAACTCATTGACAGGGAAATCACTCACTCACAGGGAACTCACTCACAGGGAACTCACTCACTCACAGTGAACTCACTCACAGGAAACTCACTCACTCACAGGGAACTCACTCCCAGGGAACTCACTCACAGGGAACTCACTCACAGGGAACTCACTCACAGGGAACTCATTCACTCACAGGGAACTCACTCACAGGGACCTCATTGACAGGGAAATCACTCACTCACAGGGAACTCGCTCACAGGGAGCTCACTCACTCACAGGGAACTCACTCACTCACAGGGAACTCTCTCACTCACAGGGAACTCACTCACAGGGAACTCATTCACTCACAGGGAACTCACTCACAGGGAACTCACTCACTCACAGGGAACTCACTCACTCACAGGGAACTCACTCACAGGGAACTCACTCACTCACAGGAAACTCACTCACTCACAGGGAACTCACTCACAGGGAACTCACTCACAGGGAACTCACTCACAGGGAACTAATTCACTCACAGGGAACTCATTCACTCACAGGGAACTCACTCACAGGGAACTCACTCACAGGGAACTCACTCACAGGGAACTCATTGACAGGGAAATCACTCACTCACAGGGAACTCGCTCACAGGGAACTCACTCACAGGGAACTCACTCACTCACAGGAAACTCACTCACAGGTAACTCACTCACAGGGAACTCACTCACATGCAACTCACTCAGAGGGAACTCACTCACAGGGAACTCACTCACAGGGAACTCACTCACAGGGAACTCATTCACTCACAGGGAACTCATTCACAGGGAACTCACTCACTCACAGGGAACTCATTCACTCACAGGGAACTCACTCACATGGAACTCACTCACTCACAGGGAACTCACTTACTCACAAGGAACTCACTCACAGGGAACTCACTCACTCACAGGCAACTCGCTCACTCACAGGGAACTCACTCACGGGAACTCATTCATCGGGAACTCACTCACTCACTCACAGGGAACTCACTCACTCACAGGGAACTCACTCACTCACAGGGAACTCACTCACAGGGAACTCACTCACTCACAGGGAACTCACTCACTCACAGGGAACTCACTCACAGGAAACTCACTCACAGGGAACTCACTCACAGGGAACTCACTCACAGGGAACTCATTCACTCACAGGGAACTCACTCACAGGGAACTCACTCACAGGGAACTCACTCACAGGGAACTCATTGACAGGGAACTCACTCACTCACAGGGAACTCACTCACAGGGAACTCATTCACTCACAGGGAACTCACTCACAGGGACCTCATTGACAGGGAAATCACTCACTCACAGGGAACTCATTCATAGGGAACTCACTCACTCACAGGGAACTCACTCACAGGGAACTCACTCACTCACAGGGAACTAACTCACTCACTCACAGTGAACTCACTCACAGGGAACTCACTCACAGGGAACTCACTCACAGGGAACTCACTCACAGGGAACTCACTCACAGGGAACTCATTCACTCACAGGGAACTCACTCACTCACAGGGAACTCATTGACAGGGAAATCACTCACTCACAGGGAACTCACTCACAGGGAACTCACTCACTCACAGTGAACTCACTCACTCACAGGAAACTCACTCACTCACAGGGAACTCACTCCCAGGGAACTCACTCACAGGGAACTCACTCACAGGGAACTCACTCACAGGGAACTCATTCACTCACAGGGAACTCACTCACAGGGACCTCATTGACAGGGAAATCACTCACTCACAGGGAACTCGCTCACAGGGAGCTCACTCACTCACAGGGAACTCACTCACTCACAGGGAACTCTCTCACTCACAGGGAACTCACTCACAGGGAACTCATTCACTCACAGGGAACTCACTCACAGGGAACTCACTCACTCACAGGGAACTCACTCACTCACAGGGAACTCACTCACAGGGAACTCACTCACTCACAGGAAACTCACTCACTCACAGGGAACTCACTCACAGGGAACTCACTCACAGGGAACTCACTCACAGGGAACTAATTCACTCACAGGGAACTCATTCACTCACAGGGAACTCACTCACAGGGAACTCACTCACAGGGAACTCATTGACAGGGAAATCACTCACTCACAGGGAACTCGCTCACAGGGAACTCACTCACAGGGAACTCACTCACTCACAGGAAACTCACTCACAGGTAACTCACTCACAGGGAACTCACTCACATGCAACTCACTCAGAGGGAACTCACTCACAGGGAACTCACTCACAGGGAACTCACTCACAGGGAACTCATTCACTCACAGGGAACTCATTCACAGGGAACTCACTCACTCACAGGGAACTCATTCACTCACAGGGAACTCACTCACATGGAACTCACTCACTCACAGGGAACTCACTTACTCACAAGGAACTCACTCACAGGGAACTCACTCACTCACAGGCAACTCGCTCACTCACAGGGAACTCACTCACGGGAACTCATTCATCGGGAACTCACTCACTCACTCACAGGGAACTCACTCACTCACAGGGAACTCACTCACTCACAGGGAACTCACTCACAGGGAACTCACTCACTCACAGGGAACTCACTCACTCACATGGAACTCACTCACAGGAAACTCACTCACTCACAGGGAACTCACTCACAGGGAACTCACTCACAGGGAACTCATTCACTCACAGGGAACTCACTCACAGGGAACTCATTGACAGGGAAATCACTCACTCACAGGGAACTCACTCACATGGAACTCACTCACAGGGAACTCATTCACTCACAGGGAACTCACTCACAGGGAACTCATTGACAGGGAAATCACTCACTCACAGGGAACTCGCTCACAGGGAACTCACTCACAGGGAACTCACTCACTCACAGGGAACTCACTCACAGGAAACTCACTCACAGGGAACTCATTCACAGGGAACTCGCTCACAGGGAACTCACTCACAGGGAACTTACTTACTCACGGGGAACTCACTCACAGGGAACTCACTCACAGGGAATTCACTTACTCATGGGGAACTCACTCACATGGAACTCACTCACAGGGAACTCATTCACTCACAGGGAACTCATTCACTCACAGGGAACTCACTCACTCACAGGGAACTCACTCACTCACAGGGAACTCACTCACAGGGAACTCACTCACAGGAAACTCACTCACAGGGAACTCATCCACTCACAGGGAACTCACTCACAGGGAACTCACTCACAGGGAACTCACTCACAGGAAACTCACTCACAGGGAACTCACTCACTCACAGGGAACTCACTCACAGGGAACTCATTGACAGGGAGCTCACTCACAGGGAACTCACTCACAGGGAACTCACTCACAGGGAACTCACTCACAGGGAACTCATTCATAGGGAACTCACTCACAGGGAACTCACTCACTCACAGGGAACTCACTCACTCACAGGGAACTCACTCACTCACAGGGAACTCACTCACTCACAGGGAACTCACTCACTCACAGGGAACTCACTCACTCACTCACAGGGAACTCACTCACTCACAGGGAACTCACTTTCTCACTCACAGCGAACTCACTCACTCACAGGCAACTCACTCACTGACAGGGAACTCACTCACAGGGAACGCACAGGGAACTCACTCACTCACAGGGAACTCACTCACAGGGAACTCATTCATAGGGAACTCACTCACTCACAGGGAACTCACTCACTCACGGGGAACTCACTCACTCACAGGGAACTCATTCACTCACAGGGAACTCACTCACAGGGAACTCACTCACTCACAGGGAACTCACTCACTCACAGGGAACTCACTCACAGGGAACTCACTCACTCACAGGGAACTCACTCACTCACAGGAAACTCACTCACTCACAGGGAACTCACTCACAGGGAACTCACTCACAGGGAACTCACTCACAGGGAACTCATTGACAGGGAAATCACTCACTCACAGGGAACTCGCTCACAGGGAACTCACTCACAGGGAACTCGCTCACAGGGAACTCACTCACAGGGAACTCACTCACTCACAGGAAACTCACTCACAGGTAACTCACTCACAGGGAACTCACTCACATGCAACTCACTCAGAGGGAACTCACTCACAGGGAACTCACTCACAGGGAACTCACTCACAGGGAACTCACTCACTCACAGGGAACTCACTCACAGCGAACTCACTCACTCACAGGGAACTCACTCACTCACAGGGAACTCATTCACTCACAGGGAACTCACTCACAGGGAACTCATTGACAGGGAACTCACTCACTCGCAGGAACTCACTCACAGGGAACTCACTCACTCACAGGAACTCACTCACAGGGAACTTACTCACAGGGAACTCATTGACATTGAACTCACTCACTCACAGGGAACTCACTCACAGGGAACTCACTCACTCACAGGGAACTCACTCACTCACAGGGAACTCATTCACTCACAGGGAACTCACTCACAGGGAACTCACTCACAGGGAACTCACTCACAGGGAACTCACTCACTCACTCACAGGGAACTCACTCACGGGGAACTCATTCACAGGGAACTCACTCACGGGGAACTCACTCACAGGGTTCTCATTCACTCACAGGGAACTCACTCACAGGGAACTCATTCACTCACAGGGAACTCACTCACAGGGAACTCACTCAATCACTCAGAGGCAGCTCACTCACTGACAGGGAACTCACTCACAGGGAATGCACTCACAGGCAACCTGTTCTATTCGACGCAACTATATTAGAAATTAACAAGTTAATAATCATTTGCGTCATTATAGAAATACAAGTCACAGAATACGCATGTGTTCTGAGATGGGAAGGAGGCGTGTGTTGTGCATATTGTCACATGTGCTCTCCGTGGTGGTGACGGTGGTTTTTGCATTTTGAGACTGAAAGGGGGGGGGGTGCTTGGTGTGGGACACGTTTAGTGCGGTGGCCTTTGTGGATTGCCAACTCACCCAAATGTTCTTATTATCTCTTTGCAGCTTGGCGCTTAACAACTGGTGGTTCGTGGCCCATCTCAGTGACCTGCTGCATCACTGTCAGCAACTCCAGTAAGAGCCAGCGCCTCATGCTACGCGTATAAAAGACAAAGATCCGCCATATAGCTTTTCAACTACTCGCTAAGAGCACTTGCTCCAACAGTCTGTTAAATGCTATGTGGGGGATCTTTGTATTTTGTATGTGTGTATGTGTGGGGTCAAGGGATGGCTCCTAACTGGTCAACTTTGTTGCGTATGCTAATGGTGTGGGAATTCATATTCTTTGAGTCTTTCATTAAAGCCACGTAGATAGAAAAGAAAAAAAAATAACAATATCACGATGTGTCAATCGCAACACAAGCAATCGTCATCAGGTGAATAAAGAGGGGGAAAGCTGCTGAGGCAGGCTGTTTATAAAGGTTTAGAGATGGGCGGGGCGGCTAATGTTAATGTAGGAATGATTATTAACTTGTTTCTTTCTAATATAGTTGCATGGGAATTGCTGTTCACTCTGATAATTAGTTGGAGAAATCTACTGCTGGACCTGGAGTATGCCACTAAGAGGTGGGGCCTTATCATCAGCCACCAAATCAGAGCGCCTACCTGGGTATTTTATCCCATCAATTCCTCCGCCACCTCAACTCCTGTTTGATTAACTGGGGCAGTTGTGGAGAGAGTGGAGGCGTTCCCATACATGAGCAGTGTGCTTAAGACCAGCTGCAGAGGTCTCAATCTGGATCAGTTTAACACGTAGTAGTTGAAGGTTTCCTCGACCAATATTATCCATAATAAAGGTTTTTTTTGGGTTAGATCGCGTAAACATAAATGTATCAATAAACCCACCACCACCCGACACAGCCAGTTAGTAAGGTTTGTCATGTAAACAAAACATGCCAATTAGTTACTCGTTCAGTAATTGGTAATGAGTTGGCATGTGTTGTTTACGTGACAACCCTTACTAATCTGAATCAGTTTAGGCAGCATTATATTTAATCAGTTGCATAATGCTGTGTGGGTGCTACCTGCTCCTGTCGGTCCGTATGAAACACCGGGCCTTCTCGGCCACATTTATATGCCCCCTTTTCTCCATTCTTGCAAAACGTGGAGTCCTTTGAAGGAATAACTGCACAAGCTTGAAACATTCAGGCTGATAATTGTTTTTTTACCCTTTTATCTGGCAACAAAACTGACACCATGTTTTTACAAGGAGTCATGTTTGCATTGACCACAATACTTGCGGTCGGAATGCAAACAAAAAACACAACTCTGATAATGTATACACTGTCCTTGAAATTGATTGGTCCACACCCGAGACAGCTTTTCTTAGAGACTAGTCTCACATGGTGTTGGACCAGATGACGCCAAAAGGCGCACAACTCAAAGACAATGCACCATCAGAGTATGAGAGCTCGGGGAAAGCATTTACACCATTGGAACCTCTTTTGTCAGTAGCAAAATATGATAATTGTTTTTTTACCCTTTTATCTGGCAACAAAACTGAACCTTTTGTGGACCAATCAATTTCAAGGACTGTATACATTATCAGAGTTGTGTTTTTTGTTTGCATTCCCACCGCAGGTATTGTGGTCAATGCAAACATGACTCCTTGTAAGAAAAAAGTGTCAGTTTTGTTGCCAGATAAAAGGGTAAAAAAACTATTATCATATTTTGCTACTGGCAAAGGATGTTCCAATGGTGTAAACATTCAGGCTGGTCTGTCCACGATCTAGCCTGGGTTTAACCAGAACATTACGTGAGGCGCTCGCAGATTTTGAAAATAATCTTTACACAGTCCCATCAATGAGCTCCTCCGGCAGGCAATGTGTGTTCGCTGGGAAATGTAGCCCGCATGTCCAGCCCACCGCATGCCCAAGCAACTTATGTTTGACTGGATAGAGGGGTCTAAACGGGCACAACACGTGCTTGTGAAGAGATGGACTGATGAGGTATGAGAGGATGTCGAGCTGAGTGGACTCGCTAAAAATTGGTACCAGCCGTGTCAAAATTGGCCTCTCCCATAACACTTGGGTCTGTCCCATGACCTGCCTGCAAGAGCCTTAAATACTTCACATGACAACTTTAAAATACTCCTAGCCTTGAACACTCCAATTAAATTTTAACTCTTGATTAGTGGGCTACGTACAGTGCGAAAGAAGTTAAACATTTCATATATACATTACGAATGGTAAAAAAAAAGTTCAACAAACATGAATTAGCACGGTTCGCTACGTACGGTGCGAAATATTTTCAACATACATGCGAAAAATAATTTCAACGTACATTAGCACGGTTGGCTACGTACGGTGCGAAAGAAGTTTAACATACATACAAGAGCTGTGGTGATGTTGCTGCCACTTAGTGGTGCAAGGTGGCAGTTGTATATAAGTATCTATATCGGTGCCGTCGTATACCAGTGTAGTGAGTCTAACTGAGTCGCAGACGTTATCTTGGGAGCAACACTATTTATTACACATTAACACGCAACACAACACGATCTGCACTTGGGTCTGGAATGCCCATATAACCACGCTACAGCAGAACTAGACACGGTTCGCTATCCCGGTCCGGACCACAAACGGGGTCCCAGACCGCGTGGCTAGAGGCTTCTCCCTGACGTGGATCTTCGTAATACCAGCACACGAAGAACCTCGAGCTCCTCATTGGGCCCTCGTTATATGCCCCCGGGCTGGGGCTGGCTCCACCCTTCGCCCCGCCCACCTTCCAGGTCTCTCGAGCACCTTCTCGAAGGTTCCCGAGAGCTCCTTCTCGAAGGTTCCCGAGAGCTCCTTTGGACCACGTGACCGCCCCATGGCCCTTGTCCATCGGTGGCCCCCCTCCAATATTGTCCGGTCACGTGACAGCAGGTCAAGCAGCGTATCATGCCCCAAGGTAACCTTGGCTGGCTGACGCTCCCTCTCGCTCCCTCACCGGGAGCCCGCACCGCACACTGCTCGCGGTGCCTCCGCGCTAACCAGCGCTCACCCAAGCCCCACTAGGGCTGGTACTACAGCCTGTAACCCGGGCTGCCCGTAATAACAACACATTACCCGCCGTGGCTTCGTAAGCCCTGGCACCATACAGTGACAAGCACAGTCACTACACGAGTGTGTGTGAGTGTGTGCTTGGTCGTACAGTGGTTATCGCGCTGCGCTACAAACCTGAATACCCGAGTTCGATTCTCACTCACAGCCAAGAACCAGTCCTGGGCCTCCTCCCCTAGGTTGAGTGAGCCTCAAATGAGTACCTGGTGCAGTGCGTAAACATCGCCACTGGTGAGACAAAGGCGGTCGGGCCTGGTGCTGGCTACCTACCCCTCATGTGCCGTGCTGGCCTTCATAGGTGCTCGCTAACTTCACTTGCCCCAACAGTCTATAAATGCTATACGGGGGATCTGTGTCTTTGTGTGTTGTGGGTCATGTGTAATTGTGAATTAGCGGTTGTGTTGCAGGTCGGGCACCAGTCTGCGTGAGTTCCTCCTCCTGGAATTCGCCACGAACCTCATGGCGCATCACAGGTGGGTTTTCTTTATAACAAGCTCAACTACATTTAATTACATAATTATTGAGTACATTGAACATTCACTTCATTCTCACGAAGGAAGGCACTGCTGGCTTTCACAGACGGTCTGAAGTATCTATGTACAGTAGAACCTCTGGTCACGACCATAACTTTGGTTGCAACCCGATTTGGTCGTGACTCGAACCTAATTTCCCCATTGGATTGTATGTAAATACGATTAATCCGTTCCAAACTCCTATGAACTGTATATAAATATAGTTTTTTTTAGATTTTTAAGCACAAAAATAGTTAATTATGCCATAGAATTCACAGTGTAATAGTAAACTAAATGTAAAAACATTGAATAACACTGAGAAAACCTTGAACAACAGAGAAAACTAACATTGCCGCGTCAAGGTTTAGAATCGTTCAACAAGATGATTGTTTCGTCTGCTACATCAGTCGGTCGATTCTGCGAGAGAGAGAGTGAGAATATTCGTATGAGCAATTCATGTTTCTATTGAAAGTAAGTTAACAGTAATATTTTGGTACAGTATTGTTTTTGGAAGCATTCACCGTAATATCGTATGAACGTTTACTTCACCGCATCATTGTATGAATGATGTTATCGATTTACATACTCAGCGCTTTCGCTCTCTAAATTACGGCTTGAATGAGGGGGGAGGGGTATGACTACACTCACAAAATTAATATCTTCCTAGGAATTTTATATAACAAAAGTTATATACATAACTGTTACGCCTTGTGTAATTCAACAAAACAAACAAAACTTAACTCCGAGTTCTCTCCGAATTCACGACAGGAAATTTGGCGCTTACAAAAAAAAATGGCGCGGAAGGGGAAATCGGCCGCGGCCGTGTTTGATCGCCACCCGAGTATGTGTTCGTGACCAGATTAAAAAATATTGTGAATTTTTTGGTCGGAACCCGATTTGGTCGTGGTCAGAAGCGTTCGTGATCAGAGGTTCTACTGTATGGGTTATTTTTGCCCATATATACATACACAGATAGCATGTTTCTTTGCATATTTTGGCACAAGTATGTGTGGTTAATGCAGACTTGATGCCTTGTAAAAGGTATCTATTTGGTGTTTGAACATCTTAACTCCTCCTGTTTTATTGCCAGAAAGGGTAAAACCTCTACTTATTTTTAATTCTTTGCCCAAAAGTCCATTGTTTAAGACTGTGGTGGTGGTGGCGGTTCTGGCCGTGATGGTGGTGATGGTGGTGCCTGCGGTGGTGGTGGTGATGGCGGCGGTGATGATGGTGGTGGTGAAGACGGTGGTGACAGTGGCGGTGATGGTGGTGGTGACAGTGGCGGCGGTGATGGTGGTGATGGTGGTGGCCGTGGTGGTGGTGATGGTGGTGGCCGTGGTGGCGCTGGCCGTGGTGGTGGTGGTGGTGATGGCGGCGATGGCGGCGGTGGTGGTGATGGTGGTGGCGCTGGCGGCGATGTCGGTGATGGTGGCGGTGGTTGCGGAGATGGTGGCGGAGATTGTGGCAATGGCAGTGGCGGCGGTGATGGTGGTGGTCTGTTTGTGTTGGTGCGGTGCCGCAGCTTGTGGAGCCTGGCGCCGGTGTACCTGGATGCGTGCGGTGAGGAGGGCCGCGCTGTCATGAAGCTGTGGCTCGTGCGGCTGCCCCTGCAGAGCGAGCGCAAGGCCCAGAAGGTGCTCAGGATCTGCCAGGAGAGGAACTTGCAGGAGCAGGGTAAGATCTTTTTTTTTTGTTCTTCTGTACACAGTATTTGCCTGCCCACAGGCCTTTAAGCAGCAAGTGGCCCTTCAATAAGCAGGGATGTAGTTCGTTTAACGCAGGGTGTAAAGGAGTTCCAGCCCAGGGAAGTCTTTAATTTAGACTTCGTTCCGTCTTCAGCACAGTACGTCCGTCACCCATCAGGGAATTACTCTGTTGGAGGAGGCGCTCCAAACCCCTTCTATTGGCTCCTTCAATCCCCTCCTTGGTCATTTCTGGAACGCTTTTCCTTCCAATATTAGGAAGCAACTGGAGCTGTGCACTGTTAAATCATCTAGTTTGAAACTAATCTCTTTAGAAATGTTGTTGTGTTTAGTTTATTGTCCTTCACCCTCACAATCCTGATTAGCATGGTTGGCTATGTACGGTGCGAAAGAAGTTCAACATACATACATTAGCACGGTTGGATACATACATTTCAAAATAAGTTCTACATTCATACATTAACACGGTTGACTAAATAAGGTGCGAAAAGTTCTACATGCATACATTAGCATGGTTTGCTACGCACGGTGCGAAAGAAGTTCAACTTACATACATTAGCACGGTTGGATACATACATTGCGAAATAAGTTCTACATTCATACATTAACACGGTTGACTACATAAGGTGCGAAAAGTTCTACATGCATACATTAGCATGGTTTGCTACGTATGGTGCGAAAGAAGTTCAACATACATACATTAGCACGGTTGACTATGTACGGTGCGAAAGAAGTTCAACATACATTTATTAGCATCGTTGGCTATGCACGGTACGTTAGAAGTTCAACACACATACAAACATACATGGAACTTTGCCCGACTCTTCACTGATCCTCTTTATTTCACGTTAAAGGTTCTTTCCAATGACCCTGATGACTAATCCGATTTGGATGGTTTTCCACCCTCCAGTCAGATTGAGCACCCTACGTCCAGCAGCTCTTCCCCCTGTGAGAGCTCCTCACCAATGAGAGTCGAGCGTGCTATTTAAACTCACGAGCCAACAGGCCCGTATGAGTATTGATTTATTTATTTTCTGAATTTGGTTCACCTCTTTGCGTCCCTTGCATAGGCAACCCTGGATATATACGGAACGGAACCGGTCCTGAGAGGTTATCCGCAAAGTGAAATTCCGTATGCGGAACCCTTGTGGGACCTTTTTTGCCAGTATCCAAAATGATGAAACAATAATAAGAATAGGTTTTACCCTTTCTGGCAATAAAACAGGAGGTGTTAAGATGTTTAAACATAAGAGGTTGATCTGCTGTTGTGGCTTTATATAGGCACGGGAGGGGGGGGGAAGGGGGGTGGGGTTTGTAGAGTCGTAGCTGCAGGAGTTCACGGGGGAGAGGGGGGAGGGTTTGTGGCGTGCAGGGACGGGTGGGGGCTGGAGAAATTAGCATGTCCATGAATTAGTAGATGAAAACAGCACAGGTGGGTGAGTGCAAATCACAGCAGTCAAAACTTGATGTGGTTTATCACGTCCGTCCAATGATTGCTCCATCTGATTCCATCTCCTCGATTAAAGTTTTGTCTGTGTTTGAATATCTGGATGGCTACATCAACACATCTCTGATGGTAGCCCGAGGGTTTGCAGAGCACCTTGTTCTCGGAAAAAACAATGTTATAGCGTTGAAACAATGATCCGCCACCGAGGTGTTGGTTCTACCGTGTTTCAAATCCGCTTTGTGTTCGCGAACCCGGGCTGAGAAATGTCGCTTCGTTTTAATAATGTAACTGCTGCCGCAGACACAACTCAGCTTATAGACACCAGGACATTGCATGTCCGGAATCGCATCCTTCACCGGTGGGATCAAATCACGGATTTTGTGTACTGTATTGAACCGAACTTGGATCTTGTTTTTCTTCAAGATTTTGGAAATCCTTTTGGTGACCCCTGCTATGTATGGCAAGGTGATGGTTTTGATTGGGTCCTCAGATGGTTATCTACCTATGGTTGGAGATGCAGCTTTGCGGATTGTGCGGTCAGAATATCCATTCCTCCTAAGAGCCTGGCGTACGTGCTCAAGCTCACTGGCTAGGCGGTGTTGGTCGGAGATGCAACGAGCCCTATGGTGTAGTGTTTTGATGAGGGAATTCTTCTGGGCTGGATGGTGGATGGAGTCAGGCTTTAGATAGGAATCCGTGTGGGTGGCTTACCTATAGACAGTGTCCCAATGAGCCATCAGGTCTCTTCTCGATCAAAACATCCAGGAATGGTAGCTTGCCATCATTTTTCACTTCCATGGTGAATTTGATAGATGGGTGTATGGAATTGATGTGGTTGAGAAATTGGTTCAGTGCTGGCAGGCCATGTGGCCGGATGACGAACGTGTCATCTACGTATCTCTTCCACAAGGAAGGACGTCGGGTAGATGTCTGGATGGCATCTGTGTCAAATTTCTCCATGAAAACATTCGCTACCACTGGTGATAGGGGAGAGTCCATACCTTCATTCTGTTTGTAGAAAGTACCATCACAGGTGAAGTATGTGTTGGTAAGGCAGTGCCTTACCAACAAAGGTACATCAGGATTCAGTCCCTGTTGGACCAGGTCTTCAATGGTTGCAATAGTATCAGGTACGGGTACCTTGGTGAAGAGGGAGACTACATCGAAACTGACGAGCAAATCCTCCGGGGATAGTGATATGTGCTTGATTAGTGAAACCAAGTGGGCCGAATTAAGTACAGCTGAGGCGATCTTGCCCGTGAAGAAAAGCAGAGTCTCAGTCAGCAATCGTGCCAGTCTGTAAGTGGGTGAGTTAATGGTGGAGACGATAGGACGGAGTGGAGTACCCTCTTTATGGATTTTTGGTAGGCCGTAAAATCTGGGTGGTCTAGCAGCCGAAGGTTTTAGAGAGAGCTGTTTGGTGGGTTCGATTAGGGAAGTCGAATTAGTGATTATTTTGTTGGTTTTAGTAGCCAGGCTAATGGTAGGGTCTCTATTAATTTTGGTATAGCAGCCATCATTGAGAGGGTCCTAAATTTTGTTGTTGTATGTGGTTTTATCCATGATGACAGTGGCATTGCGCTTGTCGGCTGAGAGGATGACAATATCAACTCTCTTTTTCCAAACCCTCGTCCTTGCTGATGTTGCTAATGGGTTTCTTAGCATTCTTGAGGATAGCGATTTCAGATCTTGCAACGTCTACCGGGATGTGTCTCAGATCTTTGAGGGCTACGTCGATCTGGGCAATGGTGCCATCCACCGGGATGTGTTTGGGGGTGACTGCGAAATTCAACCTCTTAGTACCGATTTTAGGCTGTCAGAAATTGGGCTGTTACTGTGATTTATAACAATCTTGTTAACATCTAACTTTTTCAAGTGTGGTTTGGATTTCTTTTTTGACAGGAGGTTGAATTTGGCAATCAGGTTAACTCTGCTTTTGGTTGACATTGAAGCAGCTGAAAAAATAGTCATGTTATCTACATGGTCCCAATCAGATGTGAACATTTTGTCTGTTAATGCTACATGTGATTGTAAGAGAGTCTTGTCTAACAACAGCAGATAATTAATTCTCACCTGATGACGGACGCTTGTGTTGCGACCGAAACGTCGTGTTTTCTTTGATTTTTATATCTACGTAACTTTACCAAAAGAACCAGAGAGTATGGATTCCTGCAGTCACGAAAGCTTCAAATCAAGATTTTTGGGTTAGATCGTATACATATTTTAATGTGTCGTTAACCCACACTCCTCTACGCTAACCCACACTTCAAATTTATACATGTTGCAAGGCATCAAATCTGTATTAACCACACATACTTTTTTCAAAACATGCAAACAAACATGCTGTGATGAGAGAATGTCTGTTACCTTTTGCAAGAGTATGTCCTGGGGGGTAGGCCTTCATATGTGCTACTATTCGCTAACAGCACTTTCCCCAAGATTAAATGAAAGGCTTTGCGGGGGATTTTTGTCTTTGTTGGTATCCCAGCTCGCGGGATCTGCAAGGAGATGGCGGTGAGGGCAGTGCGCTCGGGGAGACTCGGACTCGCGCTCAACTGGAGCCTCCGAGCGAAAGATCCCGCACTCACCACGGCACTGGCCGACCGGTACACTCCACCGCACTCCACCAATCTCCACTACATTCTCTCATGTTCAACCATGCTCGTCCACGCTCCACCGAGCTGCTCTGTGCTCCACCGTACTCCTCCACCACCCTTATCCAGACTCCTCCACAATACTCCCCCTCCTCCACGCTCAACCGCACTCCACCACGCTTATCTACACTCCATTACGCTCCTCCATACCCCACCACACTCCTCCATGCTCCTCTACGCTAACCCACACTCCTCCATGCTCCTCCATGCTATCCCACACTCCTCCATGCTAACCCACACTCCTTCGTGCTAACCCACGCTCCTCTATGCGAACCCACACTCCTCCACGCTAACCCACACTCCTCCATGCTAACCCACACTCCTTCGTGCTAACCCACACTCCTCCACGCTAACTCACACTCCATGCTAACCCATACTCCTCCACGCTAACCCACAATCATCCACAGTATCCCACTACTCCTCCACGCTAACCCACACTTCTCCACACTCCACCATGCTAACCCACACTCCTCCACGCTAACCCACACTCATCCACACTGACCCACACTCCTACATACTCCTCCACGCTAACCCATGCTCCACCACAGTCCTCCACGCTCCTCCACTTTTCTACACTCCTCTAAGCTTTTTTATGCTCCACCATGCTCCACCATGTCCCACCACTCTCCACCTCTCTTTTCCACTCTCCACCACTCTCCACGACGCTCCTCCACGCTCCGGGGTGGCCACTGGACATACACCGTGAATCTTCCCCGAGCGGAGAACGCGCTACAGCTGGGCCCCGTCACCGCCCATCATTAATCATTCACAATAATCTTCCAATTTCGTCGTGGAGAACATAAATAATAAATTATATCAGCAATGTCTCCTCCACATGAAAAATAGTGGGGTGCCACGGTGGCAAGATGTTAATTACCTTGCCTGGTATAAATGAGGTTGTGGTTTCGATCCCGTCCCTGACGCCTGCTCTATGTATGGAGTTTGCGTGTCTCTCCCCATGTTCTATGATTTTTTCGGTATAGTCACGTATAAAAAAATAAACAATAATAAAAGTTTTATTATTGTTTTAATTAAATTTTCTATCTACATGACATAGAATATGAATTCCTACAGTCACGAAAGCTTTAAGTCAAAATCTCTCCTCATAGTCGTGTGGATTTGTCTCCGGGTCCTCTGGGTTTTCCCTCTACATTTAGAATCAACATGTGTGTAGAATATTTGGCTGCTGTAAATTTCTATGCGATAAGCCACTTCTTTGAGCTATCATTTGTGATAGGTCGCTTCTGAAAAGGAGCTACATAGCGCAGTGGGGCCTTACCTGCTACAATAATAAAATAGTAGTTTACAATTAATTCTTGCATGGATCTCACCATCTTCTAGGAGTGCTTTCAAGCAGCATTCATTCCAGTGCAAGCAAACTGCCCCTGTATCACATTCTGGCAGTTCACCAGCATTGATTCGAGCTAGCTGATGAGACAATGTATGTCGACACTGGACCAGGGTTTTGCTCGTGCTGAATCAATGCTGTGAAAATGTATGCACTCCCAGACCTCTTACCACCTTGTTTGGGGCAGGAGGCCTGCTGCCCATCTTTCTTAACCCCCCCCCCCCCCCGCTGCTTTCCATAACCGGATTTAAGCTCATGTTGACGATTCACGCATGTGTGGGAAGTATTCAGGAGGCTTGACGACGGGATCGGAGGCACACTTATTTATTAACACCAACTTGTGTACAGTAGCGGGTACACACAGTACTTAAGGGGTTAATGTCCCCTTTACTCGGCTAACAGGGAGACACAACATCTAACCCCGCTAACCTAAGCCCAAGTCTTCCACTACGGAGCTAAGGGAGGCTACCTATCCCAGCCCTGGTCAAGCTGGGATCCCGGCACCCTGAGTCTGGGCTCTCGGGGCCACGCCACCGACTTGCCCTGGTCGGCCCTGACAAGGACAGCGAGCCAGGGGAGCTCCGGGGCCTATGCTAGCTGGTCTTCGGTCTTCGCTGGTTAAAGCTGATACCCCGACCTCGAGCCCTCCGGCTCACCACCTTTTATAGTACTCGGCCCCCGGGAGGGGCCCGTGGGGGATGCAGGTGCGGACGTCGGTGTGAGCACCTCCTCTGTGTACGGCCCTAACCACGCCCCCTGTGTTTGTTAGCCATCCGCGCCCATACACAATTACACCTCTACACATGCGACACTACGTGATGTAACGGGCCTGCGTATTGCCTCAATAAAAAAATAAAATAAGAAGTAATAATGAAATAATAAATAAAGTCATGGACAACAAAAATGGAAACTGGATTTTTCCCCCAAAAATATTGAAAAACAATCATATTTTTTACACATGTAAATAATAAAAAGTAATAATAATATACTTATAAAAATCATGCACTCCCAGAAGGCCTTGGCCAGCCGATGGGTTGTGTTTTTGAACACGTATTATTTTTCCCAGAGTATTCGACGGTTGTGGGAGAAGGAGACCGTCAGTCTGCTCGTTATTTGTCGATCGTTGTTGGTTGATCGTCGATTGGTGCCGCTGCAGGTTCCTGGACAGTTACGCCGCCCGTGGAGCTTTCTGCGACTTGGAGCTCATAGACAGCCTGGGCTCCTCTATCCTGCTGAGCGACCGTCTCACCTTCCTGGGTGGGCGACGTGCACAGACACGCAAGCCGAAGACACAAAGATCCACCACCGTATATGGCCTTTAACAGACGGTTGGGGCAAGTGCTGTTAGTGAGCACCTGTGAAGGCTGGCTTCAGGGGCGCAACTGGGTGGGGGGGGGGTATGTGTCAGCATTATGTGACGCATCGGGGTCCAGTCGGCCACAAGGGAGCCCTAAATTACAGATAAACAAGTAACAACATTGTAAAAAAAGATTATTCGTTAAAAATGACCCGGCGGTCTGTTAATCGAGGAAACGCCGATCAAGTCGAGGGCATGAGGAGTCAAATCTGCCTTTTGAACACAGCAGCCAATTGTCATCAAGGCTGGGTGCTGCGCTATGGCAACAGACTGTGAAGCTTCATGTTCAGCCACTCATATAAACATTTGTCTTCCGACTGCTTTGACATCACGAGAACAGATTTTCACGCACCAGCACTAAGATTTTCTGAACGGGGTTGCAAATCCCAAGGAAAGTAAATAATTATTGAGATTTATTATTATTTATTTACTATATACCGTGCACCATTGTACCGCCAATACGTTAAAATAGAAATCAGAGCAAAGACAACCAAATATAAATCCGGTGCACGTTTCCCCAGGTAAGTACCGTGAGTTCCACCGGCTCTATGGAGACCGGAGGCTCCCCGAGGCTGCGCGCTTGCTGCTCACGCTGATGACCGCTCGAGTGGCCCCCACCGGCTTCTGGCTCACACTGCTGGGCGACGCCGTGCCCCTGCTCACTCACCAGCAGGTAGCACTACCTCCCCCACCCCATCTTCCCCACCACCCCGACCTCCTCCCAGCACCCCACCTCACCATTACTCCGACCTCACCACCACCCTGACCTCACCACTCCCCCACCCCATTTCTCCACCTCCCCCAGCTCCCCACCTCCCCCATCCACTCACCCATCTCTGACCTCCCCAGCTCCTCCACCTCCCCAGTTCCTCTACCTCCCCCACCACCCAGCCTCCCCCACCCCTCCACCACTCCATCTCCCCCAGCACCCTACCTCCCAGTGGGGAGGTGGGGTGCTGACCCCATCTCCTCCACTTACCCACCACCCCCACTACCCAATCTCCTCCACTTCCCCACCACCCCATCTCCCCCACCTCTCCCCAGCACCCCACCTCCCCCATTCCTCCACCTCACCACCACCCCATCTCCCCACCTACCCCATCTCCCTACTACCCCCACCCCCTCAGCTCCTCCCCCATGCACTCAGCCACATCCCCAACTCCTCTACCTCCCCACCTCCCTCACCTGCCCATCTGCCCTCCCCCTCCCTCATCTCCCCTCCCCCTCACTCATCTCCCCTCCTCCCCACCTCCCCCACCTCCCCCACCTCCTCCACCTCCCTCATCACCCCACCTCCCCATCATCACCCCACCTCCCCATCATCACCCTCCCTCCACTATATATTTTTTATCACATCGCTTTCCCCTCCACGTAAATAGTAAGTTTTTACACATCTCATAAGCAGCATGATCTGCAGGGAATGTGGAATTTAACAAGTGTTGGGTCAACACAAGCAAATTCTGGACTGGTTTTTTCCGTTCAGTGTTTCATTAACAGTCGGATTTGCTTAAACTTTGGCATTCACTAGCAGGTTATACTCCTTCTTTTGAAGTTCAATTTGAGGTTGGTTAGCTACAGTATTTCATCGTTTGGAGCATTTTTAAATACTGATGTGCCTCCTTTGAACTTGTATATTTGTGATGAACATTACAAACTAAATATGGTCAGGTCCTGCAATTTTTCATTTCAGGGCTCTACAATATATTCGACCACTATTGAGTTGTGACATAGCCAACATGGTGGTGTGTAGCATAATGTCAACAAGGCTAGATTATTGCATCTCACTACTCCATGGGACGTTTTGGCAAAAACATTACCAAGCTGCAGCATGTACAAAATAATTTGGCACGTGTCGTGACGGGTACTCTAAAATCCGACCGTGCCCATGCAGTGCTCGCTAAGCTGTATTTGCTTCTGGTTGCTGAATGCATACATTATAAGGTCGCACTCATTTGACACAAAGTGCTTGCCACAAATAAACCACAATACCTTACTGATTTCGTCAAGGAGCATAAACAATCGCTCAAACTCCGCTCATCCTCGCAGCAGCTTTTGGCTAGCCGTCAAACAAAGACAGTCACCACATCATGGGTTTCCGGATGCGCTTCTGCGGCTGTCTGGAATGCTTTCCCTTCTGATATTAGGAAGCCACTGGAGCTATGCATTTTTCAATCACGATTTGAAATTAATTTCTTTGAAACAGCTTTTTGCGTTTAGTTTGTTATTCACCCACACCTCCGTTTAACACCATTGGCTACGTACGGAGCGAAAGATTCTCAACATTATACATACAAGTATTAAAATGTTGTGAAGTAAGACCACGTGGAGAAGGAAATTACTATGAGGGCTGTTGCCGTTTATTAACACTTACATTTATACTCTTTGGCTGTTTTGGTAAAGTCATGTAGGTATAAAATAAAATAAAATGTATTACATTTGACACTTAAGCTCACACCAGGGGTAGGTGCTCTCTATTCTTGGTTCTTACCCTGGACTCCCGAACACTATGTTGTCCGACCCTCGGCTATCCCTTGGGGCTCTCACTCATCTGGCCGGAGAGGGGGTTCATCCAACACCGCCCAGCGACGAGGAGAGAGAAACCCTTTCTCTCAGCCGATCTTTACTGATTACTCGGAGCCCTACTCTCGGCTATCCCCTTGGCTCTCCCACTCGTCTGCCCGGGACGGGGGTTCAGCCAACACCGCCCGGCGACGAAAAGGGAGAGACCTCTTGCAGCGGATCCTTGCCCTGGCTCCCCACAACGACCACATCTTTATCACGGGGTCCCCCTCAAGTACTCCTTTGGCGACTCCTCCCCGTAGCTCGGACCCGCCTTTGTTCTCAAAGTTACCCCCTTACAGCACCCGTGACTATGACGTCACCCTCGGCTGTCAGCCCGCTCGCACCTCCTCCTGTTGGCTCCCTCATAGTTCCTCACAATACTCCTCTACAAAAACATGAATATACTTACTGCAGCCACAGACTAGGTAAAGCGCGATGACAATGGCGTTCGTCTTGCAAGAAAGTCGTCATGGTGGCTGTGTTTGCATGGGCGTTGGGTTCCGGGCAGCTGATTGGTTGGTGCAGTGGGATTGATTGCGGACGATCTTGGGTTTCACAAGCGCTTTCTATACTGAGGCCTCCTCTGTCTGTTGTCCTTATCGCCACTCTCGCCAGGTGATTTTTGATGCTGAGCAGAGCTCACAGCTGCTGGACTGCTTGGAGGAGGCCGTGGAGAGGAGCTCCGTGGGAAAATGGGCAGGAACGGATCAGGTGAGGACACTGCATCTCACGTACATGTCTAACATGCATATCACCATTACCCGTTGCTGATCGGTCTTCAAGTACATACCTGATGCATTATGCAACCCATCGGATCTTTTGCAATGCGTCAGACCTTGTGCAATGCATCCGACCTTGCGCAATTCATCAGGCCATGTACAATGTATCAGACCTAATGCAATGCATCAATCGTGTGCAATGCGTCAGGCCTCGTGCAATGCATTTGGCCTCTTGCAATGCGTCAAGGCTCTTGCAATGCATCAGGCCTCGTGCAGTACGTCAAGCTTCGTGCAATGTGTTAGTCCTCGTGCAATGCGTAAGGCCTGGTGCAATGCGTGAGGCCTCGTGCAATGTGTCAGGCCTTGTGCAATGCGTGAGGCCTCTTGCAACGCGTCAGGCCTCGTGCAATGCATTAGGCCTCTTGCAATGCGTCAAGCCTCGTGCAATGCGTCAGTCCTCGTGCAGTGCGTCAGGCCTCGTGCAAATGCACGAGAGGAGGAAGTAGGTGGGAAGAATAATGGGCTGGGTTTGTTTTGCAGGAGCAGGAGGAGTACGAGGAGAAGAAGGATCTCATCCGCATGGCGATCGTGCAGAACCTGGCACGTGCCATTGTTGGCGAGGGTTCGCTGCCTGTGCCCTGAGCCGTGGATTCCCGATCCACTCACGTGGGAGGCTCCACTCTCCCTGCCACGGACAGCGCCTGCAGTTCGAGAAACTTCTCAGTGGGGCGGAATCTCTTTGCAGGGCGTGGAAAGGCGTCAATCCACAGATTCTCGAACCATCGTGCCACTTGTTGGGTAAATGAATCTGCGTCTTATGGCAGGATCAATAGTTGAAGCCAGATTGATGTTAAATCATTTCTTTACATAAAACCGAGGCGGTTATCACTTGAGTTCAACAATGCATTTTTTCTTAAATGCTGCCTTTACATTTTGATATTAAAGTGGAGCTTGTCAAATTGTTCCGTGGTGTGGTGGTGGTTTCCGCCAGCGTGTGTGCTTCACCATTGCCTTTCTCCTCGTGATTTGGACACTCGTATCAAGCGAGCCATGTGAATCGGCCAAGTGGTGTTTGTGACAATGCGCAAACTAGGTGTGCTTATCCATTGTGTAAATGGCGCCATGGTGGCGAGATGTTAACTACCTCGACTGCTTACAAGAGGTCGTGGGTTCGATCCCGACCCTGCTCTATATTTGGAATTTGCTTGTCTCTCTTCCCGTGGTCACGTGGATTTTTCTCCGAGTCCTCCGGTTTTTCCCTCCAAATTTACAATCAATGTGTGTAGAGTATATTACATACCTTGCACAGCGAATCAAAGTGGACTGAATAAATAACCTCCCTTAGAAAAAATAGAAGTATCTTTTTTACATCACCTACAATTTTGCTTTTGGGGTTAATATTTTTATATAACCGTTGGTTCAATGCAAGACCCAACCCTTGACACCTGTACAATTGGAGTTTACTTGTCTCTCCACATGGTGGTGTGGATTTTCCTCCAGGTCGTCCGGCTTTTCCCTCATTCATAATCAACAACGTACATGTTCTAGTATTTGGCTGTCATAAATTTCCACGTGATAAGCCTCTTCTTTGAACTATCATTTGTGGCCAGGTCACTTCTTAAAAAGAGCTACATATCTCAGTAGGCCTTCTTACCTGGTAAAATAAAATAAAAATTGTTTTAGGAAATGTAAACTGTTCAGTCGGGTGGTGGTGGTGTCGGGTGGTGGTGGTGGCGGCGGTTACGCACGTGGCCTGTTTTTATACAGCACTGGAGGCAGCAAGGTTCGGTGGATCATTGCACTGATATCAAACACCTTTCCCGGTGGGCGTCGAGGTGGAGGAGCAGTGGTACAGCAAAAAATGTGGACTCCTACCTATCCCGTCTGTACGGGATAGAGCGTTTCCACCTCGCACCTTCATATATCGGGGACCGCAGAGAGCTTCAGCAATTGAACGTATTGGAGGTACAACGGTGGTGCCTGTAGTAAAAAAAAAGCATGTATTAATTATTTACATTCACGCTATTCGCAAACTTGGGTCAGAAAATATTGTGGGGTTTGTGGTGCTTCAAAATCAGTTCTCGTGATGTCGAAGTGGTCGTAAGACGAATGTCCGTTCAAGTTTTGATTTTAGAACGGTTTTTGAGGGGATTACCACGTGTGTCATTGCAATATTCGCAAATTAGTCGGGAACTAAACAGTAGTTTTCCATAATAGAGGTTTTTTGGTTTCGAGTGCGTGAATATAAATGTGTCGTTAAACCCCCCACCACCCGACAGCCAATTAGTAAGGTTTGTCACGTAAACAAAACATGCCAATTCATGACTAGAAACTTCGTACTCGAATTGTAAATGTTGTGGGTTTACTCTCCAACACACTGGTGTGGTAACTATGTCGGGTCGTGGTGGGTTTGACAACACATTTATGTTTATGCGATCTAACCAAAAAATATTTCAAACAAACTGCTCTTGTGACCTGTCCTCAGGATGCATTCTCCCACCATCACGTCATCTCGGTGATCACTGTTGCTACCTACATAATTTCTCATCTCATTGCTAATTCTATTTGGGTCTTGTTTAATTTTCCTAAGGACCGACATTCTTCGAACTTCCAGGCATTTGGACCCGTTACTCGTCCTTGACTGCCCTTGTGTGGATCTTGCCTTTGAATTTCACGGCGTCGGCTCATCACAGAGAATTCCTGTTACCTTTCTTCAACTACGCCAGCCGCTTTTTATTAAATTCTGCCCTTGCTGCACTCTCCCATGTAGTTAGGCCCTCGCTACTCAGTTTCAATGGCCGGCGTGAATTCGACCTCTACAAATGCAGCATTACGCAGATCACGGCTCTTTTGACTGTCCCTACCATGAGCGATCGTCCAGCATCTAATGAAATTGGTTTTGGTGGCTGGACGTCGGTGCGGACTCTGCCTCGTCTACCTGGGGCGATGCTGTCTCTGGCAGCACATTTGAGCAGCATTCTGCCTTTCGGCAGGATTTATTCCACAGGTTGCAAGAAGTCAAGTTGAATGCTGACCTAAAATCAACGATCTCACCCTGCTCTCTGCCACACGCCCTGCTCGGCTCTGTTGGTGAATGGGTCGCTCCTTTTCTGCTGCTGCTGCCCCCTAGTTTTTTGCACTCATTACACACACAATATGCTTGCCCCAAAATGAACTACGATACCTCACTGATCTCGTCATGGAGCATAAATTACCATCACGCAAACTCCGATAATCCCTGTCGCAACAGCAGCAACAGCTTTTGGCTAACCGTCAAACAAAGACGGGTACCACATAGCAGCCATTTTGGATGTGCTTCAGTGGCCATCTGGAACGCTCTTCCGATATTAGGTAGCCACTGGGAGCTTTGCACTTTTAAATCTTGATTGAAAACTGATTTCTTTAGAACTGATTTTTGTGTTTAGTTTGTTGTCCTTCCCCCGCACCTCCGATTAGCACGGTTGGCTATGTACGATGCGCATAGACGTTCAACGTACATAGTCTGGATTTCCCTTCTCGCCCCTGCACTGCTGATTCCATCCTATTGTGTAAAGTCTAAAGTGTATGATTGATGCCCCCATTTATCGTTCAATCGCACCTTCCGAGTATAAAAAAAGCCTTTGCTTCGTGATGTGCAACACATTCCACCTGTTGACAGAGCTTTGAAGTGGAGCTTCATTTTCACACTTTAACAAATTGAAATATAACATTTTATCTTGGGATAGCGATGCATACAAAAACATACAATCGAGAAACGCATCAACAAAATCCACATTTTGTTCATCAAAATCGGCCCAGGGTTGTCTGCGAATGTTGATGTATAGCAGTAGCTATAATTTGACGTTGATGTGCTTGAGCCAGATAATTGCATCAGGAGTAGTTGTGTGTCACTGTGATGATGCCTCCTCCTTGGTATTTGTGAATGGGGCATTGAGTCCGTTATATGAACATGGTGGCGGTACACCGATGCAGAATAACACACCGGTCCTTATAAAACAGTACTAAAATTAAAACAAATTATTAGCACATCCGTTTATCAGTCTTAAATTGAGTGAGCTGCAGACTCTCCATCAGAAGTTGCTTCAGATTCTGCAGCTGCTTTCCCCACTCGAGCGTGTGACACCACCATGAGTGGTCACCTTTCGATGCCACTGCCCGCCAAATGATTCCAGAAATGAATCGAGGAACCATCCGACCAAGTCTAGGGCACGAGGAGTCAAATCTGCCTTTGGAACACGGAGCGGCTATTCGTCATCAGGCTGGGTCCTGCTCTACGGCAACAAGACTTAAGTTTCGTGGACAGCCGCTCATTAACATTTGTTTTCTGACTGCTTCGACATCACGAGAACTGATTTGTGACGCACCACCCCGCAAGGCTTTTGACCGAGGGGTTGCGAATCGCGGGTAAATAAATTGGAGAAAAATGTTCTATATATTTTTTTTATACCACGCACTCCTGTACCTCCAGTACATACAAATATTACATGGTTCTCTTCTGAGTTGACAATTTCTGCACACTGGAGAATCTTAATTTTCCATATATGCATTATCGGGTATTCCCACCTGCTGCTGCCTATGGTTTGTGCAGTGGACGGCAGTTCAGAGTTGTGGGCCACATGAGCTTTATGGTGGAAGATCGAAGGCAGGGATTTTCTCCATTGTCAGTCGGGGTCCTTTTTCGTGAGGAGGTGTTTGCGAGATCAAGCAAGCTGGAATGCGTGGATGAATGCGGCGCACGGGCTGGTGGCCGATGTTGCGTGGAATTGGTGGATTCAGAGAATGGATCACCCGAGCTAACGCAGATGTTGTGGCATTGCAAAGAGGGTGACTTGAGTTTTTTTTTTAACCAGGTAAGGCCCACTGCGCAGTTTCCTTAATGTCAGAGGTGCGGAAAGCCACAGACTGAAGGCAGCCAGCACCAGCACCACCAATTGCCCAAGCTCTGCGGTCCCCATTCAATGACATGATTAAACTCAACTATTTTAAACTATACAATGCTTTTTTATTTTATCAGGTAAGGCCCACTCAGCTATAATAGCCTCTTTTTTTCAAAAGCGATCTGGCTATCACAATATAATAGCCCAATGAAGTTGGTTTACGCATGGAAATCTATAGCAGTATCCAAACAGCTCGGCGCATGTTTCTAAATGTGGAGGGGAAACCCGGAGGGCCCGGAGAAAAATCCACACGACCGCATGGAGAGAGACACGCAAACTCCAAATACACAGGCGATGGGGTCTGGATCGAACCCACAACCTCTTGTATACCAAGCGAGGTAGTTAACATCTCGCCACCGCGGCGCCCCTAAGCGGAAACAAACACCTGAACGTTATATTTACGTCTATTTCAAGAGCTTAATAATAGGTGGCAGCCACTTATGAGTGCAGTTTACAATACGTCAACCCTACTATACGTTGTTGTAACTTATGTCGGGGGGGGGGGATTAGTAATAGGCGGCTTTCACTCTTTGGCAAGTAATTTGTGATCATTAAAATATCCTCGCAATGAATCTAGTACTTGTGTGCGCTGCCAGATAAGTGCGAATGCAACAGGTATTCATAACAGCTGCCTTGTAGCCGTGCCAGATTGTTTGCTAAGTCGAAATAACTTTGTGATGCAAGAGTTTGCTTAAACTTTGTCGGATTTCGCTCGTACGAAGCCCATAAATGATTGGATTCAATGCAGGAGGGAAAATGTAATACAGGGAGCTGAGGATGGACCGAGCAGCGGTGGGAATAGCATCGGAGTTGCTTATGCGGTGCTGCAAGACCATGAATATGACAAAGACGTAGGAGATGCAGAGGACGCAGAAGTGAGTGACGCAGGTCCTGATCGCCTTGTGCTGCCCACCTCGACGGCTGGACCGTTTGCATTCGTACAAAATGCCGACGTAGGAGAGAACGATTATCCCCAGTGAACCCGCAGCTGGCACGGCGATGAGGAAGTAGCCGTACGCCACGTTGGCGCTGGTGTCTTCGCAGCTCATCTTCGTCAGCGACATGAAATCGCAGCTCGGCATCGAGACGACGCGGGGCTTCGTGCACAATGTGACGACGCTGCCCAGGATGACCTCCCCGGACACGAACAGCGCGGCAAGCGCCATCAGCAGCACGCAGAGCTTAGCCGCGACCGCGCCGTTCAGCAGGGAGCCATAGTGGAGAGGCCTGCATATGGCCAGGTAGCGATCGACGGCCATCGCGGCCAGGATGAAGCCCTCGACGACGGTGGCGAAGTGCAGCACGGACATTTGCGCGACGCAGCCGGCGAATGAGATGACGTTGACGGACACGAGGTCGTAGAGGATCCGCGGCTGCGTCGCCGTGGTCATGACGACGCCGTTCAGGGCGAGCCCGCATAAGAACACGTACATGGGCTTGCGGAGCTGCGCCTCGCGCGCGATGGCCAGCGTGAGGCACAGGCTGCCCAGCACGGAGAGCGCGTACGTGAGCAAGATGAACGCGAACACCAGGGGCCTCGTGTTGGCCGGCTCGCGCAGGAGACCCGTCATGAGAATCATCCCCGGAGGGAGGATCAGCCCCTCCCTCGGGGCCCCGTCCGTGAGATTCGTCTCCATCCGGAACACTCGCAACCTGGCCCGGGGAGATCGACTGGCGTCAATCGGAAGCGATGGATGGGGCAATGCAGAGGGGATAAAGAGCAGAGGTCAGTTTAACACGTAGGCTTTCGCGAACAATATCATCGCGTAACTATATAAATACATCTCCGACCAGCACCAACTAGCTAGTGAGTTGGAGCACGTACACCAAGCCCTCAGGATGAACGGATACTCGGACCGTACAATCCGCAAAGCTGCCTCCCCAGCCATGGGGAGACAACCTTCTGAGGAGCCAACCAAAACTATCACTTTGCCATACATACCAGTCGTTACCAAAATATTTCCAAAATCTTGAACAAACAGGATCCAGGTTCGTTTCAACACAGTACACAGAATCCGTGATCTAATCCCATCTGTAAAGGATGTAATTCCTGCCATGCAGTACCCTGGTGTCTACAAACTGAGTTGTGGTTGTGGAAGCAGTTACATTGGGGAAACGAAACGAAATACAGTATCTCGGACCGCGTTCGTGAACAGAAGGCAGATCTGAAACACGGTAGGACCAATACATCGGCCGTTGCCGATCATTGTTTTAACGCTGTGGACTCACACGAAATTGATTTTCCAAGACGGAGATACTCTGCAAACCTAGCGGCTACCTTCAGAGATTTGTTCATGAAGCATCCAGATATATAAACACAGACACAACTTCAACCGAGATGATGGGTACAATCTGAGCAATCATTGGAAGGACGTTATTAACCAGGTAAAGTCTTAACTGACTGTGATGGTTCCATCATACCTGCCTATATCAGCTGTTATTTCATGTTAATCTCTCACATTAACATAGCCACTTTCGTGCCCAGTTACATGCGAATTCCTTACATTAACATCATGCTAATCTTTCACATTATCATAGCTACTTCTGTGCCCAGTTACATGCTAATTTCTCACTTTAACATCATGCTCATCTCCCAGCCACTTCTTTATGACCCTTGGGCTACACCCATTTCAAACCTTTTAAAACAGTTTGCATCAGCAGCAGACCATGCTTTCCCACCTGATGACGGACTGTTGTGTTGCGCCCGAAACGTCGTGATAAATTTTATTTTATACCTACGTGACTTTACCGAAAGAACCAAACAGTATGGATTACTGCAGTCACGAAAGCTTCAAATCAAGATATAAATGTGTCGTTAAAACCCGCCACCACTCGACACAGCCAACTCGTAAGGGTCGTCACGTAAACAGAATGTGCCAATTCGTCACTAGTACAGCACTAACCGGTGTGTTGGAGAGCCAAGCCAAAATATTTACAATCTGAGTACGACGTTTCGCCAGTAATTACAACTAGCTTCATCAGGCGACAGCCAGATTTGTGGAGAAGTCTTACTGTTTCGTTCCTCATATACTGTAGAGGCGTAGATGTGGTGACCACGCAGCTGCGCTCTTGCACAATGGGGGAGGGCAAAGATAGGGCGATACAGTATTTTCCCTTGTCTTTGTGTGTGTGTATGTGTGTGTAAGTGTGCATGTGTATGAATGTGTGTAAGTGTGTATGAATGTGTGTACAGTATTCCCTCGTTATGCGCAAGGGATACGTTCCAGAGAATAGCATATTACACGTGTAATTATCTTGGCTTAGGAAAACCTATATTTGAAATAAATTACCTTAAATAAATACATAAATAATACATGCCATTACTTTTTTTCATCACTTTGTCATCACATTCTCATCTCTCTCTCGATGCAGCAGTCGTGTTCCAGATGTGATTCGCGGATGGCAAATTTCGTAAATAACGAGGGAATAAGTGTGTACGTCTTTGCTACATACAATGTGTGTGTGTAAAGTTCATTGGGGCACATTATGGTTGCGTGCGGGGTGATGTAAAGGACAAGGCGACCGCGCACATGAATGAGATGGGGGAAGGATTGTGCTGGCAAGAAAGTCTGGAAAATTAGGGATATGGGATTGGGGGGAAACCCGCAGGAAATTGAAAGAGAAGGGTCTATAAAGGGAAGGGGGAGACAAGAGAGGAGGGAGTGGGATCCGTGTTCGTGCCCGACACAGTGTTCGTGTTGGCATGGACGATAGAGTTGCCTCAGCCAGGACCACCTTTCGTACGTTTGAGTATGAGGGACTGTGCGAGTTGGCTATCCACGAATCTGTTGATGTATTCCTTGTGAGTGGGTGTGTGCGTGTATATTATCGTGGGTATGTACGCGTATGTATAGTATATCTGTATGCATGTGTGTATGTATGATTGTATAATTAGTGTGTGTATATATTAATCTGTGTGTGTATATCTGTATGTATACGGGTATGTGGGGAGCGGTAATGCACGCTGCGATCTGAACCTGAGTTCGAGTCCTGCTTACGACCACCAACATCAGTGACGATTATCTGAACCGGTCCTGGGCCTTCCCTAGGGTGACTCAGCCTCAAATGAGTATCTGGTGTGGTGTCTAAACATCACCACTGGGGAGACAAAGGCAGCCGGGCTTGGTGTTGGCCACCTACCCCCTCGTGTGCCATGCCGGCCTACATAGGTGCCCACTCGCAACACTTGTTCCAACAGTCTGTTCAGGCTGTATGGGGGTGGGGGGTCTATGACTTTGTTATAATACGGATATGCCATATTCTCTGTCCGTCTGCAACAACAGAGGTGTATGATGTTTAACGGGACCTACATCTCTTATTTAGTGACCTGGTCAAGGTCTTTGATACCATCAATAGGCCTGGGCTCTGGGTTTTTCTTCGTGTTTTTGGGGTTCCTGACTCTGCTCACAATCATAAAGGACCGTCGAGATGGTGAGCAGACCCAAGTAAAGCTGCGGGCCGGGAGTCAGAACCATCCACTGTTCACATTGGGGTGCGACAGGGATGTCCTCTGGCGCCTACATTAATTAACATATTTTTTTATCACGTAGTTCGAAAAGTTTTCCATCTGACGCAGATACAACTGATACCCCGGAAACGTTCAACCATGTTATGTATTCTGATGATCTGGCGATTGCCGCTCACTCTGAGATGGAGGCGCCGTGCTTCACCTGGAGTGTGTCACTAAGAGATGGGACTTTACCATCATCACCACAAAAATTAGACGCCTGCCTGGGAATATTGTGCCATGAAACACTCCGCCCCCTCAACTCCCCATGGGTGATGGGACTTGCGGAGTGGCGAGATTTCCGTACCTGGGCAGTGTGCTGATGAGCAGCTCTGGTTTGGCAGCTGAGGTCTCACTCCGAATCAGTCGAGCGGCATCATCTTTTCATAGCTGCCTAACGCTGCTGTGTGGAAGCTTCCTGGCCTGTCACTCCACAGTTATGCCCTCGCTTCTCTATGCTTGTGAAATGTGGGTCCCTCTTTAATGGAACATCTCTGCCGCTTTGAAACATTCAGACTGGCCTGCCTACGATCCATATCCTTGCAAGATCTGGACACAGTCCCATCATTGAGCTCCTCTGGCAGCCAAGGCTACGTTGGCAGGGTCATGTAGCCCGCATGCCCAGCCACTGCATGCCCAAGTAGCTTCTGCTTTACCGGATCGAGGGAGCTAAACGGGCGCATCACGGGCTAGATAAGAGATGAGGATATGCAGCTGAGTGGACTTGCTGAAGATTGATATCAGTGGTGTAAAAATTGGCCTCTGTGGAGGAGCATGGTGAAGGACGCTTCTGAGCAGCTGGAGGCAGTCGCCCTCCAACAACAGCGGAGGACCGAGGAGCGACGCTCGCAACAAGCGGAGCGCCGGGTGGAAAAATCGAGCAAGTTGGCGCAGCTGGGAGCACAGGTGGTGCATCTGCCAGTCATCACCGTTAATCACACCATGGCATCTGGGTATGTTCCATGACTTCTTGTCAGCGAGCCTTCGACACTTCCACGTGGCCTGAAAATGCACCTAGCCTGGCACAAGTGCTGTGGTGACGTCACCGCCACTTATTGGCGAATGGCGGCTGTTGTGTATACGTGTGTGTGTGTAAACACGTCATTGTGTTTGCTGTGTACATGCCAATAAACACCCCTGGACAGCCTTGCAAATGAGATATCCCATCTCCAGGGATCTTGCAGGAAAAATATTATAATGAACAGCATTACTCAATGATCGGATACTGAGTTGGTAGCAACTACTTTCCCAATGTATGCAGATACCATTGATGTACTGGGAACGTTCTGCCTTTATTCAACTCAGGAACTGCATGTTGGTCATCTTGTTTTAAATGAACATCAACAACTTGACCAAACGTGGCCAAATGTCTCTCTGTCTCACCGCTGGCCTGCCGGTTAGTCATATTTGCAAATTTTTAAAGGTGAATTAAGATCACCCAAATGCAGTTATTTTTTATTTGGTCGCTTTGCATAATGCATACGGATTTTTAGTATTTTTATACACGCAATGCACGTGTTTGTGTGTTTAAACTGAACAATTCTCTGAAATTCCTTCACTGGCAGTCGCATCGGACACACTCCATTGTCGCTTGGACAGACGAGTGCGACGATCGCCCTGAATCTACGTCAATGCTCCTGTACGTGTGTTGTACGATGCGGGGTTTTCACAATGAATTTGTCCCGATCCAACGTGCGCGTTGCTGGAAATGTATTTATCTAATGAATATGGTTTTTAGCACTGCTTTTTTATCTTCTCGAACGTGCTTGTTTTTGCTCCAATTTATATTTGCTTCATTGCTGTGCTTCTTTGAACGCGATTTGCTAGTGGTGGCATGTTGGTAACTTTTGCGAATGAGACTCACGCTGGCCTCTTGGCTTCTCACCTGGCTAAACAAACGAACTTGAAGCCTGACACTGGACGTGAGCTCCTTCAGCCACGACTCGCGGTGTTGGTCCCCCCCCTTTCACTCGGGACTGCGGAGGCTGGAATCGCCACTAAAACCGTGGATTTGAGCGATTTACACCTGAGAAAGAAAAACACAACCCAGGACATAATTGGGAAAAGTTAACTCGCGAGATGGAGCTATTCGGACCGTCTTTCTCGTTAGAGCAGGAAACCACAAGGCTGGAAGGCTGCCTGATACCGGTGGCAAACGATGATTGCGATATACCCACACCTCCAATGAAACACGGTTGGCTACGTACGGTGCTAACGAAGTTCAACATACAGATATACATACTACACTATACACTCCTTTATACTACACACACTACGCTATATACTACAATACATTACTATACACGACTATAACCTACACTATATACTACACGACTATACACTACACACTACGCCACTCAACTATATTGAAAACTAATCTTTAGAACTGCTTTTTTGTGTTTAGTTTACTGTTCTTCCCCCACACCTCCGATTAGCAGGGTTGGGTTTAACACGAAGGCTATCGCGACCAATATCATCCATTATAGCAGGGTTGGCTACGTACGATGCGAGCGAAGTTCAAAATACAAACATACTATACTATACACTTCTATACAATACACACACTACGCTATACACTACACACACTACGCTATACACTACAAACATTTAGACTCGCGCACAGCGTCCTACCGTTGTCTGCCAGGCAACGACGCCCCGATCCACAACCCTCCTCCCTCCGAAACTGATGCCATCGTCTCTCCGTCTCCTCCTTTGACTGCCATTCTGTCAGCAGTATGCACGTCAGCTGCCACCCCTACTGCCAGATTGTACCCAACCCACTTGCTTTTCTTTACAGTCAATGTGATCTTCTTGGTTCTTTCGGTAAAGTCACGTAGAAGGGAAGTAATACAATAATAAAAATAAAACATAATAAAATAATTCTCACGACGTTTGGGCCACAACGCAAGCAGCCGTCCTCAGGTGAAGACCAGGTCTGTCGGGGAGACAGCGTCTGAATGAAACACCACCACGCTTGGAGCGTATATTTAAGCTGGGTTGGAAGGGAGGAAGGGCGCCTTGACAAAATAATTTGCATATCAATATGAATTAAGCATATTTATGGGAAATGCAGGAATGTGATTAGTACTACTTGTGATATGCGTAGGAGGTGGGCGGGGGGTTTCAAAGTCATATTATGCCCGTGCATTATGCAGGATTAGCAGCATCAAAAGAGAGGGGATAGGGGTAGCATTAATAAAGGGAAGGAATGTTAATAGTATGTAGCTGCAGTAACTAAACAACCACGTAAAAAACTAAAGTATAAACTATATAGTATCATCAGTATACTAAATATACTCTCCAATAAGCTGAGCTACTAACAATAAGTAATACATTACAATTCTATGTCGCAAAAAATATAATATGCTTCCAGCTAAACTTTTTTCCCTTACATCACACGGGTCTATCCCGTACTATATGCTGCCATAGACAAACCCAACATTAAATTATATACTGTATTACTATACACCACCCTATATAGGTATAGGGTGGTTTATTACTATTCACCACCCTAATCACATGCCTGCATTTTCCATAAATATGCTAAATTCCTATTGATATTATTTTGTCAAGGCTCCCTTCCCCCCTTACAACCCAGCTTAAATATACACTCCAAGCGTGGTGGTGTTTCATTCAGACGCTGTCTCCCCGACAGACCTGGTCTTCACCTGAGGACGGCTGCTTGCGTTGTGGCCGAAACGTCGTGAGAATGATTTTATTATGTTTTATTTTTATCATTTTATTCCTTCCCTTCTACGTGACTTTACCGAAAGAACCAAGAAGATGAATCCCTGCAGTCACGAAAGCTTTAAATCGAAAGTCAATGTGATGTCTCTTAACTTGCATCATTGGTCTGTCTCAATGGATTGCCAAGCATGCTCATCGGATTCCTCCAGTATAAATATTCTGATTTTGATGCACGTAGCCATGCTTCTCTGCACACTTTTCAGCTTTTATTCCATTTATCTTTAATCTATATTTGAAGTTTTTTTTATCTTTGGCAATGTTTCTGATCCATATGTCACAGCGCATAATTGAACACTTGTTACATTGCCACAAGTTGACTTTGATTTTCACTGTTAAGTTTGATTAGCCTGCTGTATATTTGGAGTTTGTGTGTTCTCCGTGGTCGTGTGGATTTTTCTCCGGGTCCTCCGGGTTTTCCTTTAAATTTAAAATCAACATCACGTGTTTAGAGACACTTTGTTGAGCTATCATTTGTGACCAGGTGGCCTCAGAAAAATAGCTATATAGCTCAGTGGGCCTTACCTGGTAAAATGAAAAAAATATATATATCCTCTCCTCTTGAATTGATACATTTTTTATTCCATTCTGCCTTGAATAATCGCCATAGATTTACGTATTACAGTTGTGTTTTTCCCGCAGATATATTGAATTGCTTAACGAACACGTTATATATACTCCGTATAATATCAAGGAAATGTGGTGTTTACAAACAAGGCAATAATATTGAATAGTTCTAAACTCGTGTTGTTCAAAAGTTTGTTTGGGTTAGATCGCGTAAATATAGATGTGTCGTTAAATCCGCCACCACCCGACACAGCCAATTAGTAAGGGCTGTCACGTAAACAAAAACGTGCCATTTAGTTACTAGTTTAGCACACCGGTTGTGTGTTTGAGAGTAAACCCACATTTACAATTGTGTGCTGGAGAGGGGGTTTACTCTCCAACACACTGGTGTGCTGAACTCGTAACTTATTTGGCATGTTTGGTTTACGTGACAAACCTTACTAATTGGTTGTGTCTGGTGGTGGCGGGTTTAACGACACATTTATATTTACGCGATCTAATCCAAATAAAACGTATGGATAATATTGCTCGCGAAAGCCTCCGACTACTACTGCGTGTTAATTTGAGGAAACTGTCGTGTGATAGAAATGAGCTGCAGAAACTTTGCAATGCGTGATATAGAATTATTACTACTTAAGCAGTCTGAATACAATGCACAGTATTATTCAATACCTTATTATAGAACGGGTCAACAAGTGTGCGCACGTTTCTAATTAGTATGCATGTGTTTAACATACATTGACTCGTGGATAATTTTACAAATACTGTAATTTTGTTTGCATGAGTGTACAAAAAACGTATATGTTATATCTTACCTTCATACCTGTCCCACTACCTGATCTTCATAGCCTTTTAAGGAATACAATACAACAATGAAATTCAATTACAGCTGATATCGTGGCTACCACTGCAACTCAAGACGCCATAACTTACAACAAAGTACGAAACGCTAACAACTAAATGCGTCATATCAATTATACAATCACACAATCAAGTAAACCTACGTGCGTGCCTATATTAAGGCAACCAAGGATGCACGCATATCTATCTAAACCTCGGATTAAGTTACTGGGAGCGAATAAAAGCACCACGATAGAGTGGCGGGTGTTGTGATTAGGGCGGGCGTGAGGACAGCGCTTTTGAGTTTATCAGCAGGCGTCGTCTCTCAACCCGAAGCCATCTCCCTGGGGGGGGTCTCTAAGTTGAATCTCTACGCTCCACTTCTCTCGCGTCCAATTAACTCGGGAACACAGCAGATCCCTCCCAAAGTGAATCCTCAACGTTCACAAGAAGTCCAACAACTTTTGATTTGACCACTTGGGGGGGGGGGGGGGGACATGCGAACTCGTGGGAATTGCAAAGGTGTGAACAGGTGATGATGCATCTGTGGAGTTCTCTAATGAGCCAGGTTCAGCAGCATGGCAGCAGTAGCACTCGCTGTCCCTCACGCTATCAAAGCTGCCAACCAAGGAACCTTCCTTTCTACTTACATTATCCCACAACCGCCGTAGTGCACGGTCAAAGCAACTCCTCCGGGTTGTCTCTTTGAGGCCGAAGTCTTCCTTGCTCGTGTGTCTCTCCCAATCACTCTTCTATCGCTACTACCATCGACTTGTCCGCCCATGTTGAGGCCTCGGTCTTGCATATACTATGGTCAACCACCACAATGGAGATTGCAAGAATACACTCACCCACTCACTCACACACTCACTAACCCACTCACTCACCCACTCACTCATCTATAGTCACTGACTCACCCACTCACTCACACAATCACCCACTAACTCTCCCATTTACTCACCACACGACAGGTCACAACAACACACTCACCCACTCACTCATCTAGTCACTAATTCACCCACTCACTCACTCACACACTCACTCACCCACTCACTCATCTATAGTCACTGACTCACCCACTCACTCACACAATCACCCACTCACTGTGCACAGCAACTGTATTGCTTAGCAACTACCGCAGCGGTAGTAGTTGCATTCCTGAATAACACTGCGTTATGGGAAGATCGCGTTATAATAAATAATATAGGGATAAACCACAGTCCGCGATAACACGTGAGGTACGCAGGGTGAACAAAGACTGAGGTTGAGCGTGGTAGCAGCATCTAGAAACATCCAGCAGCATCCCAACGCCTTGTTTGGTGATGCTACGCCGAGACAGCCGTACGACCGCTTATTCCTGCTCGCGCTGCGACGTAGTTCCGTTCGCTCGATCGCGTTATATCCAATTCGCGTTATGAAAACACGCAGCCTTAAAGGGGAACAGACTGTATGTTCCTTTTTGGTCTGGGTCCATTTGATTAAAACATTCTTCCATTGTTAAAATAACTTTCTGATACATTCGTTGGATTTCACCAGTAGAAAGTAAGAGACAGGAATATCTTCCTTGATGTTCCATGAGTGAGTACTCAACACGGTACACCACATAGAGATATGAGTGTTCAACAAACACCGAACACTTCTTCATCGTCACTGATGTCAGAGTGGTCATCGAATGATCCGTCTTAATTCCCGAGTCAGAATAGCACACGTGAGTTTCAATGCAAGAGGCTCGGAGAGCCAGACGAAGAGACTCTCATGGCTATGGTGGCCTGCAGCATAGTATCGACAAGACTCGATTATTGCAACTCACTACTCTACGGGGCGTCTGCCAAAACATTAATCACCAAGCTGCAGCGTGTAGCCGTGTACAACTATCTTTGACACGCGTCGTGATGGGTACTGCAAGATCATCCTAACCATGTCCGTCCGGTGCTCGCTGAGCTGCATTGGCTTCTGGTTGCTGAACAAATACATTCTAAGGTCGCACTCATTACAAACAAAGTGCTTTCTACAAATGAACCACGACACCTTGCTGATCTCGTCAAGGTAAATTAACCATCACGCGGCTTTTGGCTAGCCATCGAACAGAGACGGTAACTGCATGGCACTGTCGGATGTGCTTCTGTACCCGTCTGGAACGCTCTTTCTTCCGACATTAAGAATCCACTGGAGCTACGCACTTTTAAATCATCATCGAGATTGACAAACTCATTTCTTTAGAACTGCTTTTTGTGTTTAGTTTGTTGTCATTTCCCCACGCTTCCGATTAGCGCAGTTGGCTACGTACGGTGTGATAGAAGTTTAACATGTAACGCAGTTCAGTGTTTACGCACGGGCTTCTTAGAGCCTGACCAAACACAAAGGCGGCATGTACAATTCGTGCTCCCCGCGCGTGATTTGATTGGGTGTGGGGGGGGTGTCTCTGATTATTTTAAATGGCGGAACTGCACTTTCGGTCGTCATCCGCGGGGGAGATTCATGTAACTCCCTCCAGATAAACTCTTGGAATTTGCAATGCCTTCGTGTGGAAATGTAAAAAAATAATATTTATATTTTGATTACTGAAATTTACCGAGGTATCCGTTTAGCGCGTAGGCTTTCGCGACCAATATTATCCATAACAGAGGTCACCTTCCTTGAATGCGACACTCGCGACACTAACGACGAGAATTACAACCTCATTCATGATACAGTCCTTCCCCCCTCTTCACTCTCCTCTACATTCTCTCCCCTCTTCTCCCAGCACACTCCCACTTTGACACCTTTACAATAACTCGGATCCAGTATCCTTAATAAAATATGTTTGGGTTAGATCGCGTAAATATAAATGTATCGTTAAACCCGCCACCACCCGACACAGCCAATTAGTAAGGTTTGTCACGTAAGTTACTATTTCAGCACTAACCGGTTGTGTTGGAAAGTAAACCCACAACAAAATTTACTATTCAAGGGGTATCTGGTGTACGGTGGTCCGATTTACAACGATCCACCTTTACGACGTTCATGCATTGCCGTCGTGCATCGATTTACACCGCAGAGACTTGATTTAAGAGGCACCTTCCAACACGACTCTGAACGCGTTTGAACGGAGCCAAGTCTGGTTTGCGATGTGACTTGGCGTGGGGCTCTTGTTATCAAGTGTTTTTTGTGTGCGGAATTCCACCTACTAAACCCCCTGTTAAATATGGCTGATAAAAGGACAAACACTTCGGCAAGTGATGTTTCTGTGTTTCTACTCTCTATAGCAGGGGTTCGGCAAATGTTCAAAGGTAAGATAAGAAGAAGAGCCGTTGTTCTTTTTGTTTTTGTCTTTGATCAAAATAGTTCCAGAAGCCGCATCACACGCACAGAGGTACCTGCACACAAACACAGCAGCAGGTAAACGGCCGATGACAAACACGTTCTGATTTAAATAAACAAAATAGGTGATGGAATAAACCGCGTCTATTTAGCTATATTCTTCACTTAGTTATTCTTCAACAATACAGTTTGACTGTTGTACATTTTGTTGTCACCAAGGCATTCCATAGTGAACCATTCTCTGCTATATTTAATAATTTGCTTATTATATTTGTGTTGAATTATGTTTGAGGTTAACGGTTTTTTTCTTTAAAAAAAACGGCTGCCCGCAAGAAGTCAGCCAAAGAGCCACAAGAGGTCAGCCAAAGAGTCGCAAGAGGTCAGCCAAAGAGCCGCAAGGGGGCAGCAAAAGAGCCGCAAGGGGGCAGCCAAATAGCCGCAAGGGGGCAGCAAAAGAGCCGCAAAGGGGCAGAAAAAGAGTCAGCACGCGGCTCCGGAGCCGCAGGTTGCCGACCACTGGTCTAGAGGAAAATAGGGTCGGATTTACGGCAGGGCTTCCAGGACGCATTACGTCGTAAACGCGGGGGCCGCTCCATATTTGTGACACAGGGCCACTATCAGGATGGGTAGGCGCAGTACATTGTGATGTGGATCAGCAGGGGCGCAATTATGCGTCGCGTAACGCTGCTATGTGGCAGCATCATGCGACACAGTAACTGCAATGGGAATGGATGCATGGTAGTCTAAATCACGGAAACTTGTTTTCGGCTACACCAAATTCCATTGCCCCATGTACGCTCGAGAAAGAGATTCTCACCACCTCATCAGCACCTCATCACGCGAGCCATGTCCGTGCTTCACGGACAGGGATGGGCAGGCAACACATAGAGAACGAGTAGCACTTTCCACGCGCATTCCACATTATCCTTGCGTGTTTGCTCCCACCTTCATCCCCCCATTGGATAAATTCCTAGAGACAGATTGGCCCCGGGCCCTGTGATGTATGTGTGTGTTGAACTTATTTCGAACCGTATGCTGCCAATCGCGATAATCTGGGGTGCGGGGGAAGGACAACAAACTAAACACAAAAATAAGTTCGAAAGAAATTATTTCCAATCAATGTGAGTCTTTGGGTCTCTATGTGAGTCCATGGATATCTGTATGAGTCTATAGATCTCTATGAGTCTTTGAGTGTCTGTGTGAGTATGTGGGTCTCTGTGTGAGTCTGCGGGCCTCTAAGTGTGTACAGCATGTGTGTAGATCCTCTTTTGCATCGTACGTCGCCAACCGTGCAAAAAGCAGTTCTAAATAAATTAGCTTTCAATTTAGACGTGTTCTGCAACGAACAGAAAGTCCACAGCCAAAGGATATTTTACTTGGCAGACTGAGCACAGCCTCCTTCACTGGACAGACCTCTTGCAGTTTGTAATTAGATCAGAACGAAACACAAAGCACGCTCCCAGAGTTGCACAGCGCTTGACCATGCAACAAGTTACAGCCACAAAGCGCTGCACAAGGCAGTAGAGACTTCTATTCCTGTAATGACAGGGTTGGGCCGAACTTCATACCTCGCCCCCCACCGAGTTCCCCCTCAGACCAGTGATTCATCTTCTGAACAGCAGCGCATCTGGGCGAGTGTGCAACTCATCTGAAAATGCGTCATTGCGAACTCTTCGTCATCAACGCATCATCAATGCACGCAGATTACCAGGGGCGCAGCTACCTCTTACAACGGGGGGTGGGCTATGCAAGATGCGACTGTGGGCCCCTCTCCTTTCTCCCGACTCACTTTTACTGAAATAGCTACGGATATTTTAACACGTATACAATCATATGTAGGCTATAACTATATATAGTTGCACCGTGTATTGGGTTCAGCGGAACAGTCTCACAGTGACAGTATTAAAAGATGTCAAGGTACAATGCTCACAATTAAGTAGTCGTACGTCTTGCTTTGATGTGCATGTCAGTTAGCAAAAAATCCTGGTGTTCAGTAACAAACACCAGCAGTAGCGCTACTAGATTTCACGCGAGGTTTTTTCGGAAGTATAATGTTTTCATTCGTGACAATGTTTTTACGCATTTATAGTAATTAAAAATATATATTTTTGTTAAAATATTTTTCTTTACATTTTGTTACTTGTTTATCTGTTGATTAGGGGCCCCCTTGTGGCCGACTGGGTCCCTATGCGTCACATAACGCTGCCACAACCCCCCAACCATAGTTTCGCCCCTGGCCGCGACATTTGTGCAGAGCCGTTGTCTTTCGTGCAGCACCGGACAGAGCACCCTGCTGTGTGCGACGCGCAGTCATTAGGGGGCAGTCGCGCTACATTACTGACCCTGCCCCATGCTGGTCCACAGCACAGCAGTCTGCCAATGCAAGTCCATTAAAAAAAATCAGTTCAGATATATGTATGTTGAACGTCTTTCAGATGGTACGTAGTCCATCGTGCTAATCGGAGATATATATATGTTGACCTTCTTTCGCACCGTACGTAGCCAATTTTGCTCATCGGAGGTTCATGTATGTTGAAAGTCTCGCACGATACGTCGTCAACCGTGCTAATCGGAGGTGCGATATGTTTAGTCGTGGCCACTGAAACAGTTTTAGAGATATATCATTGCGTAATATACTTTCCTGAGCAAAGTATTTATTTGTAACCCAAACAACTACGCGAATCCCCTTGAAGTCGCCTTTTTTGGCAAAACAAACGGAGGAAACACTCAAAGCGCATGGCGACACATCGCATGCCACAATGAGGGACAACTCTCGTCGCCTTTCTCGCATTGCCTTTCTCGCATTGTAACTTGCAACTATGATTTGACAACGATAAAAATTGGCAAGTGTAATTGATCACTTTTTGTAAAGTTTTTTTTATATTGCTGTATGTTTTGTTGTATATTACCAGCAGCGCGCACATCCTTTGGACGTAACCTCTCCTTCAGATACATTTCTGTGCTATAGGTGGCCACAGATCCACCTTCCCTCAACCCTTCATGGCGCCTGCCTCCCCATCTGGCTCATTATGCACGTGGATAGTGAGTCTATTTAACTTAAACTATTTTTTATTTGACCAGGTAAGGCCCACTGAGCTGTATAGCTTTTTTTTTTATATGACTTGGCTATCACAAATGATAGTTCAGCGAAGTGGCTTATCATCACGTATGAATTTATATCAGTCAAATATTTTGAACGCGTGACGTTGATTTTAAACGTGGAGAGAATCAAACCAGAGGACCCAGAGAAAAATTCCACGCGACCATGGGGAGAGAGACACGCAGACTCCAAATATACTATTTCTATCTTCTATTTTTATTTTACAAGGTAAGGCCCATTGAGCTATATTGCTCTTTTTCAGAAGCGACGTGGCCACAAATAATAGCCCAATGAAATGGCTTATCACGTGATACATTTAAAGCAGCCAAATACTCTAAATGCATGTTTCTAAATGTGGAGGGAAAAATCGGAGGACCCGGAGAAAAATTAATGCCACCACGGGGAGAGACATGCAAACTCCAAATATACAGCAGGTGGCAGGGTCGGGATCGAACACACAACCTCCTGTATACCAGGCGAGGTAGTTAACATCTCCTAGCCATCGTGACGCCCACTGAGTCAGAGGAGGGCGCAAGATATTGCAGACAGCCGAGCAAGCCACTCCAATCCCAGGTAAACAAAACTAAACACCCTGTACAGTATAATACAAAATACATTATTACTACCAGCTGCGTTAAATCAGGAAGCAATCCCAAGCAAGCAGCTGTCATTTGATTTTGGTTTATTTCACGAAATTAACGATGTTTCACCATTCTTCTTATTTCGTATGGGGCTGATGGTGTAGATACAGAGCAACAACTCCAATGTCACATTCAGGTGATCAAGCCCAGACAACCGCGTCAGGAGCAGCAGAGTGCATCGTCGCTGTGATGTCTCTTTCGTATGTGTGGATCGGGGCATTGCGCGTTATATGTTGTATGGTCTATTCTGGATAACCACAGTCGCACACGACTGCTGGAGAGTTAATTTTACATTTGTTGCACCATTAACACGGGTGAATGTGTCTATATTTAAGGATGTTGTTTCCCAAACAAAGACAAAGATCCGTTGTGTAGCCTTACCAGACTGTTGGGGCAAGTGTTGTTAGCGAGCACCTATGAAGGCCGGCACGGCACACGAGGGGGTTGGTGGCCACTACCACGCCTGGCCGCCTTTGTCTCTCCATTGGCGATGTTTACACACCGTATCATGTACTCATTTGCGACTGAGTCGACCTCGAGGAGGCACAGGACTGCTTGAGATAATTGTCACCGGTATTGGACGTGATTGGGAATCGAACCCGGGTGGCCGGGTTCGTAGCGCAGCACGCTAACCACGGCACTACCGCTCCCCCATGTTGTTTCCCACACACACACACGGGATATTGCCTTCACGAAGATGGTCTCATGATTTGTGAAGGGCTCTGTGACCACCAGACCAGAGAAATACATCGCAGACCCTCTGCGAGCCGAGTTGAACGGAGGTAACATGTGACCGCGTATTCTCTTCGCTGTCGATTGAGTAGGCATACGCAATTGATAATCGACTAAATTTAATCGACGAATTCTTTTTACAAATGTATTTTGTATTATTTCATATGTTTAACACCTGTTGATTGAATGTGTCCTCGATTATGAAATGTATAATTTTATTTGTTATATTAATGCGTGCAACAAACGTAATAGTTTAATTCCTACAAATTATTTCACATGTTGTCGACAATTAAGGAGGTATTACATAAGTTATGTATAATGTCGATAATTGGCGATATGTTAAATTTAGAGTATTTGGCTGCTATACATTTCCACATGATAAGCCATTTCGTTGAGCTATCATTCGTGGCCAGATCGCTTCTGAAAGTGAGCTACATCGCTCAGTGGTGCCTTACCTGGTAAAAGAAAAGAGTTTAGTTTTTAGTGTTTTCATACATTGTATTTAGCTCCGACATCAAGACTCGTTCTAAAATAATTATTACATTTCAACCCGAATCATTTCCTTCACATCTGAGTTGCGGATGAATGTTTACCCAAAAATAGTCCCAATAAAAGGTATCGCCCGCAGATTAGTTCCATAGCCTTTCCGTCACCTATATAATGCTATTGATATACAATGTGTTTTTCAATGCTATATTTAATTAACAACACACGAATGACATGTGATTAGTAAACAATGATTAGCAATATGGCCATATGACTAAAGTACAGAACTATAGCCTTATATTCATAGACACTGGCTATTCTAATTCGGCCTAAATATATGCATTGAAAAAAAATAACTCGTTTATTTAAATTATTAACACAATTGCATCCTTCACAGCTACTAATCGCAATCCCTGACAAAACCAGAACATAGCACGTGTATTACATCATGGGAACTTTCATGCCAGTTTCAAAATACAAGAATTGATTTTACCCTTTCTAGCAATAAAACTGGTGTTAAAATGTTAAAACACCAAATAGAAACTTTATTCAAGGAATCATGTCTGCATTAACCACACATACTTGTGGTGAACATGCAAACAAAAATATACTCTGGAAGTATATGCGTTGTTTTTGAAACTGATTGGTTCACACCAGAGACAGCTTTCTTTAGAGCCCAGTCTCAAACAGTGTTAGACGCCAAAAGACGAACAGCATAAAGACAATGCCACTGTCAGGACATTTATAGATCGGAGTGAGCACACACACAGTTGAGTTAGGCAAGATAGGCCAATGAGAGAGAGTGAGTCGCGTGGGAGAGGACAGAGAGTTATTAGATAAAGGGAAGTTAATTAGGTCGGGTGGTGATAGCTGAGAGTGGGTGATGTGAGAGGGAGGGAATTGAGAGCGGATGAGGGAGAGGGAAGCGGGAAAGCACAGGGGAGGCACGGCTGTGGACTCATGGTTGGCACTTGGTTAGTACTATATAGCAAATGAAACAGAGAATTATAAATCGGCACGATATATAAAAAAATAGATACAAATGTTTGCAAGCATTACTTATTTTCCCGCGATTCGCTACCCTGGTCAGAAAATCTTGTGGGGTGGTGGTGTGTCAAAATCAGTTCTCGTGATGTCTCAAACGGTTGAAATTGAATGTCAGTTCACATTTATATTTAGAATTTTTTTTATGAAAGGGTAAAACCTATGCTTATAGAATAATTAGGTATTTGATATTTTGGGCGCATCGTATCGAGTTTCTACTTTGGTGCACATCCAACGAAATTTCGATGCTTGTTTTTTTAAATGGACTCAACTTTATACTTTAACATTTTCACTAAACTCTGCCGAATCTCAGCCGTACGAAGGCCGTAAATAATTGGATTGAGCGCGGGAGGGAAGATGTAGTAGAGTGAGCTGAGGGTTGAACGGATCGTGATGGGGATGACTGTAGAGCTCGGAATGCGATGATGTAAGACCATGAAAAGGAAGAAGACATAGAAGGTAATGAGGACAAGGAAGTGAGTAACGCACGTGCTGACTGCTTTACGCTGACTTTTGCGCTGGTTGGACTTGTGGCAGTCGTAGAGAATGCGGACGTAGGAAAACACAATGATCCCCAGTGAGACAAAAACTGTTACAGCTGTAATAACGTACCCATATATGATGTTAATGGTTACATCTTCACAGCTCATTTTTGTCAATGACATAAAATCACAACTTGGCATCCATACAATTCTTGGCTTGCTGCATAGCTGAATAAGGCTTGCCAATACCATTTCTCCTGATAACATTAAGGATGAAATCACAACTAATACGAAGCATATTTTAACAGCGAGTACAGACGTGAGGATGGAACTATAGTGGAGGGGTTTACATATAGCCACGTACCGATCCGCTGCCATTGCAGCCAATATAAAGCATTCGAATAGACTCGTGGTGTGGATGAAGCTCATTTGTATGACACAACCGGGAAAGGAAATTATATTGGTGGACACGAGATCATACATGATTCTTGGCAGCGTGTTGGTGCTCACAACAATTCCATTCATGAAAAGTGCACACATGAAGATGTACATGGGCTTGTGTAGCTCTTCCTCTCGCAAGGTGGCCAGAACCAGCAATGTGTTTGCGATAAGAGTGAGGGCGTACATCACAAATATAAATGTGAACACGAGAGGCCTCGTGCTCTCCGGCTCGCGCAGGAGACCCGTCATGAAGATCATTCCTGGAGGAGTCATCTGCATGGCCTCTGTTACGTTCAGCTCCATCAGCCCAGGACACCTGTACGTACATATGAACAGAGAACTTTGTAAGTGTACCATACTGCTGTGTAAACAAAGGCACCACGGTGGCGAGATGTTAACTACCTCGCTGGGTATACAGGAGGTTGTCGGTTCGATCCTGACCCTGACGCCTGTATATTTTAAGTTTGCGTATCTCTCTCCCTATGATCTCGTGGATTTTCCTCCGGGTCCTCCGGTTTTCTCCTCCACATTTAGAATCAACATGCGGTTAGATTATATGGCTGCTTTAAATTTCCACGTGACGATAAGCTACTTCGTTGAGCTATCATTTGTGGCCAGGTCGCTTCTCAAAAAAGTTTGATATCTCAGTTGGCCTTATCCTGGTAAAATATAAAACGAATAGTTTATAGTTAGTTTTTTAATTACACAAGCCCTAACCTAGAATAGAAAATAATCTCATCTAGCAATGGGATGATAGCCCCTGAGAGGACTCCACTTTGGACATGGAGCAATGAAATCAGCTTTAATGGATTTTTGCATCAGAATAATATTTTGGCGATGGATTACAGAGGCATTCATTCAGCAATCGGTAGATCCAGGTTGATGATAATGATGATGATGATGTTTAGCAAACCTGACTCTGCTGATGAGAAAGTGAATGGCAAAGTCGATCCAGCCTTTTCTTAAACTAAGCTTTTTTCTTTTTTACCAGGTAAGGCCCACTGAGCTATAAATTATTTTTCAGAAGCGACCTGGCCACAAATAATAACTAAACGAAGTGGCTTATCCATGTAGAAATGCATAGTAGTGAAATAATGTAAACGCATGTTGTTGATTTTAAATGTGGAGGGAAAAAAATCCACGCCACCACGGGGAGAGAGACATGCAAACTACAGATATATACAGCAGGCGTCAGGGTTGGTGCTTGCATTGAACCAACGCTGATGAAGAATATTTACTCCGAAAGAAAAATGTAGGTGATTTAAAATATGTACTTTTATTTTTTATCTATGGAGGGAGGTGTATTTTATTCGGTCCACTTTTAATAGCAGTGCTATGTATGTAATATACTCTCCTCAGTGTTCCAGTTTTGTCCACGTGACAGATTTATCCAAATGTTGAGCGAACTTGTTGTACAAGGCCTATTAAGCTATTCTAATATTTCCTCCACTTCATATCCATTGGACGTTAAATTATTATGTTGTCAGCAAATCGGAAATGGTTCGTGATCTCTCCACATTTTGTACGCCTTCGTTTCTCAATATCCGTTTTCGGAAGAAAAAAATATTATAATGTCACTGTGAAAAACTTTGGCGAAGCGTCCCACTTTTTCTGATTCCCCCCCAAATGTTGGTACTTTATTTGTTATATCTAAATCTTTGTTTATAATTTAGGACTCGAAATGTGAGAGCTTAGCTGGCTGCATCATTGTTTATTGGGTATTATATTTTTTAATACTCCACAAAGGCTAGGCACAGTGGTATGCTGAATTTTCGTGAACTTTTGTAAATTGTGTGATGTTGTTGTTGTTTAACTTCTTCATTGTGTATATTCTTATCAAATTTTCGGAATAAATGAGCCAAAGTTCATTTCAAACAGCACAGCTATTAAACGCATGACTCTAGATAATTAAACACAGCCTTTCTTTCTTTAATGAATGCAGTCGTGTACACACATAAACGTTGATTTACTTTTGGGTTAGGACTTCTGGTTTGTACTAGAGTTTGGCCTGATGTTCATGGTCAATGATATAGTTAGGTTTTATAGGTAATTATTGGGATTATGGTTAGCGATGGGGATAGTGGTTTGAAAAAATAAAACAGGTGTTAAGATATTCTTGCTTATTTCGGTAAAGTGACGTAGATAAAAAAAAAGTACAATTAAAATTAAAAATTAATTAAAAAGTAAAAGCCAAAAACTACGATGTTTAAACCACAACACAAGCGGTCTTCATCAGGTGGAGAGAAAAGAGGCGGCAAGCCTCCAAATGCAACTGCTTATAAAGGCTTTCAAAGTGAGCAAAGCTGTGCATGTAAACAGTATGGGCTGGGCAGCCAGCACCAATGTAGGAGCAAAGCACCAAAGTACAACTAAAGCAGTGCGTTAGACAATGGGGGGAGGAATAGGGTAAAGATAGGGGGGAGAGAGAGAGGGGGAGTAGGGATAGGGGGAGGGAGGGGGGTAGAGATGGGGGGGGGCATTGCACCTCACTACACCCATCCACACTGCTGACGATAGAGTTTGACAAGAAAACACAAATCAAGTCATGACCCAAAGTGGTTGATGGCATCTTTACAATGATTGCTGAGTTTAAAACCATCGTCTCGTTTGAAATTGTGTCTGTGTCTGTATATATGGATGGCTTCGTGAACGAATCTTTGTTGATAGCAAGTTGGCTTGCTAAGTACCATCGTCTTAGAGAAATAAATTTCACGTGAGCCAGCCGCATTAAAGTAATGATCAGCCACGGCAGAAGTGTTGGTCCTGCCGTGTTTCAGATCTGCCTTATGTTCACAAATACGGTCCAAGACATGTTGTTTAGTTTCACCAATGTAACTGTTGCCGCAGATACAGCTTAGTTTGTAGACGCCGGGATATTGACAGACGAAATTTCTACATCTGATCGGGAACATGTAGATAACATGACCGCTTCCGATGGTTTAAAGTCGGTTTTGGCTATAGGATTGAACTTCGCAGTCACCCTCAAACACATACCAGTGGATGACATTATTGTTCAGGTCGATGCAGCTCTTAAGGGTTTGGGACATATCGCTGCAGACGTGACAAGCTCTGAAATCGTTGCAACCCTCAAAAGTGCTAAGATACCAGTCAGCAACATCAGTAAGGAGGAGCGTTTTGAGTTATCTCAATTAAAAATGAGGGAAGATATCATCATCCTCTCAGTCTACAAAGGCAATGCCACGGTCATCATGGATAAAAACGTGTACTATAACAAAATTCAGGACCTACTTAATGATTGTAGCTACACTAAAATTAAAACAGATCCCACCAATTGCCTCGTTACAAAAACGAACAGTATCATCACTGGTTCAGCTTCATTAATTGAACAAACCTAACGGGTTTCCTTAAAATCGTCTGCTGCTACGATCACCCAGATTATATGGCTTACCAAAAATCCATGAAGAAGGTACACCCCTTTGTCCTATCGTCTGCACCATTGGCTTACCCACCTACAAACTGGCCCAATAGCTGTCTGAGACCTTGCAGCCATTCACTGGTAAGATCACCTCTTCTTTTCTTAAGTCAGCTCAACTGGTATCGTCAATTAAAGACATCTCACTGTCCCCAGGTGATTTGCTCGTTAGTTTCGATGTAGTTTCTTTGTTCACCAAAGTTCCTGTGCCCGAAACCATTGTAATTATTGAAGATTTGGTCCAACAAAGAATGAATGCTGATGTACCAGCCCTGGCGAGACACTGTCTCACCAATACATATTTCACCTGGGGTGGAACATTCTACAAACAAACGGTGGCACCCAATGGGTTCTCCCTTATCTCCGGTTGTGGCCAACATTTTCACGGAACAATTTGAGACGGACGCCATCTAGGCATCCACTGTATGCCCGTACTTGTGGAAGAGGTACGTGGATGACACGTTTGTCATCTGGCCACATGACCAACCGGCTCTAAAACAATTCCTCAACCACATCAATTCCATACACCCAGCAATCAAATTCACCATGGAAGTAGAAAAGGATGGCATGCTACCTTTCTTGGATGTCTTAATCAAAAAGAGACCAGATGGCTCAATGAGCCATTCTGTCTACAGGAAAGTAACCCATACTGACGCCTACCTAAAACTTGATTCCCACCACCATCCATCCCAGAGGAATTCCCTCATCAAAACGCTACACCATGGAGCTCAATGTATCTCCGACCATAAACACCTAAACAGTGAACTCAAACACGTACACCAAACTCTCAAGGCAAATGGATATTCTGACTACACAATCCGCAAAGCCATCACCCCAAGGAGCTATCTGAAGATCCAATCAAAGCCATCACCTTGCAAAAAGATTTCCAAAATCTTGAACAAACACAAGATTCAGGTCCGATTTAACACAGTGCATACAATTTTTGACCTGATCTCATCTATGAAGGACAAGATTCCTGACATGCAATATCCCAGCGTCTACAAACTACGCTGTATCTGCGGCAGCAGTTACATTGGGGACACCAAACGACATGTCTCAGACCGTGTTCGTGAACATAAGGCAGATCTGAAACACGGCAGGACCAACACCTCTGCCGTGGCTGATCATTATTTTAATGCGGCTGGCTCACGTGCAATTGATTTCTCTAAGACAATGGTACTTTGCAAGCCGACTGGCTATCAACAAAGATTCGTTCACGAAGCCATCCATATGTAGTGGAGTAACGCGCGCGTGGGGGGTTTGCAAACAGTATGCACGCATGTGTGAGCTGTGGACAGTGAGGTCACATCAGGGCGAACAGGTGCTGCGAGAGAAAGCAACGAGAGAGACGACCAATTAAGATGCATAGCAGTGATTGGCTGGCTGAAAATGCAGGCGCGGAACTATCGCCAGGTTGGCGAGAGATTGAGGCAATAGCAGTGGAAGCCATGGGCGAGAGGCGATGGGAAGACGCCAGCTTAATTAGGGCATTTAATGAGGAGCAGGATAAAACGGGAACGTGTGAGGCAGAGGAGTTGAGTTGGTGGGAGTGAAGACAAGAGTGAACAAAAGAGAAGTCCAAGATGCCACTCTCCACACCTCGTCCTCTCCAGCGGTGTTGGCTGATCCCCCGCTGGATGCAAGGGCGAGGTTGGAGGAGTGAGGGTAGACAGGCTAGCACTAGAGAGGCTAGCGGAATCCTAAGTGTGAGTGTGATAAGGCTAGCAGTAGAGAAGTTAATGGAGTATATTGTGAGAGGCTAGCAGTAGAGAAGCTAGCGGAGGATATAGTGAGAGGCTAGCAGTAGAGAAGCTAGCAGAGGATATAGTGAGAGGCTAGTAGTGGAGAAGCTAGCGGAGTGCATAGTGGGAGGATAGCAGTGGAGAAGCTGGCAGAGTACAACATAGAGGCTAGCGGAGCGCGAGAGAGCGAGTGGAGCGTAACAGACGAGCAGTACAAGTGGAAGACTTGCAAAGAGGCTAGCAGTGGAAAAGCTAGCAGAGTATACTGTGACAGGCTATCAGCGGAGAGGCTAGCGGAGTGAGAGTGAGCGAGCGGAGCGTGGCAGACGAGCAGTAAAAGCGGTAGAGTTGCGACGGAGATATGTGGTGTTGAACGCGAGGAGTTCTGTACAAATAAAGTGACAGAGGAGAAAAAGAAGTAGTTGTCCGCGTGAAATAACACCACTTCACATATATACAGATACAGACACAATTTAAACCGAGACGACAGTTTTAAACTCAGCAATCATTGGAAAGATGTCATCAACCACTTTGGGTCATGACTTGATTTGTGTTTTCTTGTCAACCTCTACCGTCAGCAGTGTGGATGCGTGTAGCGAGGTGCAATGCCCCCCCCCATCTCTACCCCCTCTCTCCCCCTATCTCTACCCCCCATCTCTCTCCACCCTATCTCTAACCTCTTCCTCCCCTCATTGTCTAACACACTTGGACTGCGCCCTCACCTTCAGCTCCACCTCAATCTCTACCCCCCCCCTCTCCCTCTGTCCCTGTCCCCTCCCTCCCCCCATTGTCTAACGCACTCGCTTTACTTGTACTTGTGGTGCTTTGCTCCTACATTGGCACTGGCTGCCCCGCCCATGCTGTTTACGCGCACAACTTTGCTCACTTTGAAAGCCCTCATAAGCAGTTGCATTTGGAGGCTTGCCCCCTCTTTTCTCTCCGCCTGATGAAGACTGCTTGTGTCGTGGTTTTTTGCTTTTTAAAAATTAATTTGTATTTAAATTTTCTATCTACATGACTTTACCGAAGGAACCAAGAATATGAATTCCTGCAGTTACGAAAGTTTTAAGTCAGGTGTTAAGATGTTCTAACACAAAATATAAACCTTTTGCAAGGAATCAAGTCTGCATTAACCACACGTACTTGGGTGAACATGCAAACAAACATGCTCTGATAATATATGCATTGTCTTTGAAACTGATTGGCCTACATCCGAGACAGCAGCCATCCTTAGGGCCTAGTCTCACCAGTCTCAGACTAGAGAATGCCAAAAGGCGAACAGTACAAAGAAAATGCACTATCAGGGCATTTATAGCTCGAAGTGAGCAGCTACAAAAATTAACCCGTAAAAACAAAGTTTTTCACTCTAAATCCTTTATATGCGTGGCGGCTAGAGTCCTCTCGTCCTCTGGCTTGAGATGGCTGCCACTTATGGGTCAGATGATTGCCTGCCACCATTAAGCAAATGGTAATTAAATATAAAAAAAAAATTCCTAAAAAGTGTTACATTTTGAAAAAAAAATTTCACGAAAATAAATTGTCACGCACAACGAGTCTGTGTGCAAAATGTCAGCTCGATTGGATCACGGGAAGTGGGTTAAAAAACGACCGAAAGATTTGCACGGTCGTAAGTGCGCAAGCAAGCAAGCAAGTGAACTTAATATGAAGGATTTAAAAATGGGATAACATTTGATTAAGGGTTTATGGGTAGCTCTAGAATAAGGGGTTATGGTTAGAGATAGATTGTGGGGTTACGGTTAGTGATAGATTAAGGGGTTATGGTTAGTAAGAGTAATTATTTACAGCAATACCTCGCCCAACACAGGGGTTGTGTTTCTGGAAATTTCTATTTTGGGCAATACTGCGTTTGACAAATAACAGACCTTATGGGAAAATGGAATTGTGTTCCTGGGTCCAAAATTTTCACTCCCCTCCATATTTGTTGAACAAATTCTACATGATTTTTCCCGACTTGGTATCACGTAAACATAAAAAACAGACACATAATCGAGATTTGAAAGAACCAAAGAGAACAGACACATAATTCATGTAAATAGAATGAAATAAAAAATGTTTTAACATAGAATGAAATGTATGTATGGATGTTCAACCTCTTTCGCACCGTACATAGCCAATGACGCGAATTGAATGTGCGGGAAATAAAAATCTGAAATACATAAAAATTACAATAAATGGTAATGATTATGAACCCCCCCCCCCCCCACTTTGTTTCACTTATAATTCTACACAATTTCCCCCATCATCACACACCAAGAACACATGCGTGTAACATACATGGTGACTTAAACAGTGGCATAACATTTTATTATAAAAAGTTAAACTGAAAATTGTTAATTTTGTAATGCGGGCGTAAACGGCCTGGCGGATATGACGTCACGGGGGGGAGGAGTTAGGTCACGTGAGAGAGGGGTGAGGTCTTAAGGGAGAGATACCGGAAGAGACGAGAGAGTGTTGGGGATAGAGACAGAGTGAGGCCACGCAGGGCGGAGGTTGGAGAGTGGCGAGATCGCCACACACACAGTAAGACTCGGCACCGTCGGCCAGCGGTGACCGAGCACGGAGGAACGGGGAGCAGCGGTGGAGCTGCAGTGAGAGCAGCCGGAGGACTGCACAGGGGACCTGCAGCGGAGCTGCAGGAGCGAGAAAGGCTACGGGAGCGAAGGCAGCTGTGGAGCTGCCAAGCGGGGAGGCTCTGAGCGAGGGCCGTGTGGGACAAGTGTAAAGAACCCAAATAAAGGACAACGGAGACAGACCCAGTGAACGAGTCCTTTATTACACTGGTGTCAGAAGTGAAACGGCATGTCAAAACAGCTCAGAAGAATATTCCTACGCCATCATCTGCTACATCATCCGACGACGACGACCTTCCTCAGGCGGGGGACCTGCCTGCGATGGAGGAGGAGATCCGTGCGGGAACGAGTACGGGTCCGGGAGTCCAAGACGTCGCCGCGTCGGTGGACCCGTCTGCGCCGGAGGACGCGGACTTGCGATGGAGACAGATGGCGGCGCAGCTGGAGACACTGAAAATCGTGCTCGCGCAATTGTGCGAGCTCGTCACGCCGAGGACGGCGTTGGGGAGAGCCGATGGAGGTCCGCAGGTCGCCGCCTTGCCTCCGCTGTCGGCACCATCGGCCACGCGGCACGAAGACGCCATCTTGGGCGTGGCAGGAGAAGAACGGCGGGAAGCCGCCATCTTGCGCTCTCCGCGGTGGGAGGCCGCCATCTTAAACACGTTGCGATGCGACGCCATTTTGAATATGCCGCCTGATGAGTCATCGGCTGAGGACGGCGCAACAAGGAGTCGCAGTCGTCATCTCACGACCGTTAAAGAATTCTCCATCGGTGGCGATTGGAGTGCTTTCGCCTGCAGATTTTTGGCGGCGGTACGCTCAGCGAGGTGGACGGACGCTGAGGCATTGGAGGTTTTACTGACTCTTCTCGATGACGAGTCGGTGAGATTCTTCCGTTCTATAAAGGCCGAGAAGAAGAAAACATTGAGAGGAGTTTTCGACGAGATGGCAGATGCATACGAGCCACCGGATGATGCTCATCACCGGTTTGTTCAACGCCAGCGAGCACCCGAGGAGTTGCCGGTGGCATACAGGGGTGCGGTATTGGAGTTGGCCATGGCCGCATACCCGGAGACGGAGCCTGACCTGCTCGAACCTCTCATCTTGGGTAAGATGCTCGAGCTGTCCCGGGATTTGGGGATTCCTATGCCGGTGTGTGGCCACGAAAAGCTGACATCCCGGGCGGCCGCTAAATGTCTTGATGCCCACTTCAACCTGCGCCGTTGGAAGCAAGTCACGGTGTGGACGGGGGGGCCCATCGTCGAAGGAGGTGCCGTGGGTTGGGATCCCAAGAAGGCGGTGTACGTTCCTGACGGGGGGGGCCCGCAGGAGCTGACAGCCGCCTCTGCTCAGTGGTCGGCCCGCAGTAGGCCGGGGCCGCGATCTGCGCTGCCGACACGGGAGCGTCAGGACGGGGGGCCTGCGGCGCGGCGCAACGACATCGACTGCTTCCGCTGCGGCCGTAAGGGCCATTACGCCAGGGACTGCTGGGCCCGTGTCCCAGGTCCGCCCCAGCAGGAGGCCTCGACAGCGGACGTGCCGCGGAAGGATCCTCCAGGACAGGCAAGTCGGTGCGCACCAGACACCCGGCAAGGCTTGACACCTCACTCATCACCGTTGTCGTGCGATCCGGGTGTTGTTAATAACGGGGGGAGGCCATCGACTGGGCCACGTCGCTCGGTAACGCAGTGGCGTAAATTGGCACGGCGGGTCGTCGCGGCCGCTATGGGTTCGTCCACTGTACCTGGTTCTATACAAGGGGTGGACGTGCGTATTTTAGTGGATTCCGGAGCGTCCGCGACCATTATATCGGAAGTAATCTTCCATCTGTTGGGCATCCCACCAGAGGCCGTGCGTCCGGTTTACGATTCCTGCGTCGCTGCGAATGGGGGTAGCATGGGCATTGTGGGCCAGGTGGACGCTAAAATATCTATCGGGGGAGTGTCGGCCTCGGGAATTGTGTTAATTTCGAGGTCCCTTGCGGTTCCTTGTTTGTTGGGAACTGACTTTCTGGCCAAGATGCCCATTCTAATCAGAATTAATGAAAACTGCATTGAATTACCGGGTGGGCGAAAAATTACATTTCTACCGTCGCCCTGGGGGCGACCTGCTCCAGTCGCCCAGGTGCAGGCGCTGTCCGAGGTATCTGTTGATATTCCACCTGCCTTACAGATGCTTATCCCTTTGCGATATCGGAAGCCTGTGCCTGGTCGTCAAGGTGCAATTGGGGTTTTGTTGTCGCCGTCCGCCACCATAACGGGCGGATCGGCGCTCGTTGGGGCGCAAACTATTGTCCGGCCGGACCAGCAGCCGTTTCTGCAGGTGCTTAATGCAAGTACCGAAAATGTGTGTGTGCCGGCTGGTACGGTTGTGGCACATGCCACTACGGCGTTTACGGCACAGGATTATCTGGGCAGCCTGGTCATGGTTGGTGGTGTTTCAGGCCCTGGGGCCGCAGATAATCGCTGGATCGCCGAATTGTGTGGGGAAAATCCTTCCCTTTCCGGGGAACAACGTTGCGCGCTTCATAAATTATTATTGAGTTATTCTGATGTGTTTAGCTCCGACCATTTGGACTTGGGACGCACCTCGTTGCTTTACCATCATATTGACACAGGGGACGCTGCCCCTATTCGGTTAAACTCACATCGGATGAGTCCGGCGGAGCGAGATCAGGTTCGAGGGCAGTGGATGACATGTTGGCTGCGGACATAATATCTCCATGTAACAGCCCATGGGGTGCGCCTGTTGTTTTGGTTAAAAAGAAGGACGGCAAATTGCGATTTTGTGTGGATTTTCGGAAATTAAATAAAGTGTCTGTGGCAGATGCGTACCCCCTGCCGCGTATGGACGACTCCCTCGATGCCTTGTCGGGGGCGAAGTTCTTTTCAACGCTAGATCTCTCTTCGGGATTCTGGCAGCTTCCCCTTGACGAGCCCTCGCGGGAGAAGACTGCTTTCCGTACGCCGCAGGGGTTATTCCAATTTAATTGTCTTCCGATGGGGTTAAATGCTGCCCCTGCCACATTTCAAAGGTTGATGGAGCTGGTGTTAACGGGGTTGCAGTGTCCCGATTGTGCCCGGCGAAAGCCACCTAAACAACCATATGTGCCGCCGATACAGTCTATTCAGGTGTCTCGAGTTAATGAATTGGTGGCGTTGGATATTTTGGGACCCTTCCCGCCATCCGCTAAAGGTAATAAATACTTGCTGGTTGGGGTGAAGTACCTCTCCCACTGGCCGATGGCCTGGCCGTTGCCTGACCAGTCAGCGGCATCTATCACAGACGCCTTTCTATTTGGGTACGTTATGGACAAGGGGGCGCCAGAGAGGCTCCTCACAGACCAAGGCCGGAATTTTTCTTCTAAATTGTTGGGGGAAGTGTGTGCGGCTCTTGGAACTAAAAAGATACGGACATCTCCCTACCACCCACAAACGGATGGTATGGTCGAACGGCTAAATCGGACTTTGTCCGCCATGTTGTGTCACACGGTGAGTGAAAAACAATCAGATTGGGATTTGCATATCCCTGGGGTACTTTCGGCATACCGGATGACGCCGCATGCGGCTACAGGATATTCGCCGTTTTTCCTTATGTACGGTCGTGAAAACGTGCCGCCGATGGATGTGCAGTTGGGAACTGGAGTGAGGGGACCTGCTAAGTCTCTTCCTGATTACATTCAGGATACCGTTCGCCGTGTTACTGAGGCGCGGGAAGGGGCCCGTATGGCTACGGCCAAGGCCCAGGCCCGGAACGAGCGGTGTGCTGGACGCTCCAAGGGGGAGTGCCCCTGGAAGGTGGGGGACATGGCCTGGCTCCATTGCCCGCAGGTGCGGCCAGGTACCTCTCCTAAATTACATAAACCATGGCAAGGGCCGGTTCGCCTCATCGAGGTTCCCAACCCACAGTCTGCGCGTGTTCGGTTTGGATCTCGGCGTTGGTTCGTTCACACGTCGCGCTTGAAACCATATGTGGCCCCTCGAACTGATGCGTCATCTCCTGATGTTGCCTTGCCGGGGTCTGTTGCTGCCGACTCATCCTTGCCTGTGCCTATTGACCTTGCAAGAGCGCCTGTCGTGCCTTTTACAGACAAGTCGGCCGTGACACTACAGGAGACAGGGGACTCTGCTCGGGGTGTGCCTACCATGGCTGCGGGGACTCCGAGCCCCGCCGCCCTTCCGACCCCGCCGCAGACACGATCGCGGGACACCCCCGACGCTGGGCCTTCAGGGATACGGGACCGGGACGTTCACGGGCCTCCAATAGCGACAGGAGGACTTCATCCTGTCGCTCCTAAAACCCCGTCACGTTCCCGGTCTGCAGGAGGGCCGCCGCCCGTCCGGGACGGACCGGCGACCCGCACGCGGTCGAAGTCCCTTACATTTCATTGAATTTTACTGTTGTGTTCTTATTGTTATTGTTATATTTATTGTATGCTTCGTTGTCCTTGCATGTGTGATGGTTGTGTTCGCTCGCATTACTTGTTGTCGTTATTGTTCAGCCGAGGTCGGCTGGATTTTCTCTACGGGGGAGGGTGGTGTAATGCGGGCGTAAACGGCCTGGCAGATATGACGTCATGGGGGGGAGGAGTTAGGTCACGTGAGAGAGAGGGGTGAGGTCTTAAGGGAGAGATACCGGAAGAGACGAGAGAGTGTTGGGGATAGAGACAGAGTGAGGCCACGCAGGGCGGAGGTTGGAGAGTGGCGAAATCGCCACACACACAGTAAGACTCGGCACCGTTGGCCAGCGGTGATCGAGCACGGAGGAACGGGGAGCAGCGGTGGAGCTGCAGTGAGAGCAGCCGGAGGACTGCACAGGGGACCTGCAGCGGAGCTGCAGGAGCGAGAAAGGCTACGGGAGCGAAGGCAGCTGTGGAGCTGCCAAGCGGGGAGGCTCTGAGCGAGGGCCGTGTGGGACAAGTGTAAAGAACCCAAATAAAGGACAACGGAGACAGACCCAGTGAATGAGTCCTTTATTACACTGGTGTCAGAAGTGAAACGGCATGTCAAAACAGCTCAGAAGAAAGAATATTCCTACGCCATCATCTGCTACATCATCCGACGACGACGACCTTCCTCAGGTGGGGGACCTGCCTGCGATAGAGGAGGAGATCCGTGCGGGAACGAGTACGGGTCCGGGAGTCCAAGACGTCGCCGCGTCGGTGGACCCGTCTGCGCCGGAGGACGCGGACTTGCGATGGAGACAGATGGCGGCGCAGCTGGAGACACTGAAAATCGTGCTCGCGCAATTGTGCGAGCTCGTCACGCCGAGGACGGCGTTGGGGAGAGCCGATGGAGGTCCGCAGGTCGCCGCCTTGCCTCCGCTGTCGGCACCATCGGCCACGCGGCACGAAGACGCCATCTTGGGCGTGGCAGGAGAAGAAAGGGCGGAGGTTGGAGAGTGGCGAAATCGCCACACACACAGTAAGACTCGGCACCGTTGGCCAGCGGTGACCGAGCACGGAGGAACGGGGAGCAGCGGTGGAGCTGCAGTGAGAGCAGCCGGAGGACTGCACAGGGGACCTGCAGCGGAGCTGCAGGAGCGAGAAAGGCTACGGGAGCGAAGGCAGCTGTGGAGCTGCCAAGCGGGGAGGCTCTGAGCGAGGGCCGTGTGGGACAAGTGTAAAAAACCCAAATAAAGGACAACGGAGACAGACCCAGTGAACGAGTCCTTTATTACAATTTTACTCACAATGAATGATGATGGTGATCAGGGGCTCAACTACCTATTTCAGCTTCCCATTACAATGGGGGGCTATACAAGATACAACTGTGGCCTCCCTCCTTTCTCCCGACTCACTTTTACTGAAATAGTTACGGATGGTTTTTAACCCGTAAACAATAATATGTAGGCTATAAATATATATTATTTTAGTTGCACCGTGTATTGGGTTAGAGGAAGACAGTCTCACAGTGACGGTATTAATACAAATATGTAAAGGTATAATGCTAACATTTAAGCTGTCGTGCATCTTGCTTTTATGCGCACATCAATTACCAAAAAATCCTGGTGTTCAGGTATTTTTCGGAAGTATAATGCTTTCATTTGTAACAATGTTTTAGGCATTTATGGTTAATTCTTGCCATATTTTTTTCAAATACATTCTTCCCATCTTGTTACTTGTTTATCTGTTGATTCGGGGGCCCTCCTTGTGGCCAACTGGGCCCCTATGCGTCGCATAACGCAACCACATACAGCCTGATGGTGATGATGGTGGTGAAGAAGAAGAAGATGATGGAGGTGGTGTTTGGAGTGTGGCTGGTAACGCGTCGAGTGATAACACATGGGAGTGTTGGGGAGGGAAGGATGGTAGCGAGATATTCATCCACACCATCATTGTACTGCAGCATGAAACCGTGTAGAGCATGAAATATTGCCCCGTGTTCCGGATACGTAACTCACTACGTGGACCGTGTGAGGCTGAACACACACTTTCGATACGGCAGAGTTGGGAAAGGTATCACTGTGTTGTTAGAGCGAGAGTAAGGATTTATGGTTACAGCTTTAGCAAGGGTTTAAGGTTAGAGCCAGAGGTAGGGTTTATGATTCGAACTAGAGTAAGGGTTTATAGTTAGAGCTAGTGTAAGGTTTGTGGTTATAGCTAGTGTAAGGATTTATGGTTAGTGATAGAGTAATGGTTTCTGTTTCGATTTAAAGCTTTCGTGATTGCAGGGATTAATCTTCTTAGTTCTTTCGGTAAAGTCACGTAGAAGGGAAATAATAAAATAATAAAAATAAAACATGATAAAAAACAATTCTCACGACGTTTCGGCCACAACGCAAGCAGCCGTCCTCAGGTGAAGAACAAGTCTGTCGGAAAGACAGCGTCTGAATGAACACCACCAAGCTTGGCAGCGTATATTTAAGCTGGGTTAGAGGGGGAAGGGCGCCTTGACAAAGGGATTTGCATATCAACAGAGGAATTTAGCATATTTATGGCAAATGCAGATATGGGATTAGTCACTACTTGTGGAATGCGTAGGAGGTGGGGGGGTTCTCAAAGTCATATTATGCCCGTGCATTATGTAGGATTAGCAGCATCAAAGGGAGGGAGTAGGGTTAGCAGTAATAAAGGGAAGGAATTTTAATAGTAAGGAGCTGCAGCAGCTAAACCACCACGTAAAAAACTAAAATATAAAATATGCCTCCAGCTAAACTTTTTTCTTAAACCCAACATTAAATTATATACTGCATTACTATACATTGTAATATTACACTATGTATTATTCTACCCACCCTACTGTATACCACACTGCTGTATATTCACTATACAATTACGATACTATATATTACCTTATACATTATATTAAACATGACACTTTATACTATTTATTATTATACAATCTGCTATACACTATACAATTGACCGTCGCGTGAAAGGTACTAAGAGGAAGCAACGAAATATGTCAATGGAAGAGTGGTGGTTGGAGACTTGCAGCGGAGCAAAGACTCCATTCCCTGCGGAGAATACTAAAGATATATAGTCAATGCCAGTGAGTCACCGTAAATGTGAACACAATCAGTTAAGATCCGAAATGGTTTATTACGTCCTTCAATTGATTGCTGAGCCAGAATCCATCTTCTCGGTTGAAATTGTCTCTGTGTTTGTATATGTGGATCGCCTCATGAACGAATCTCTCATGGTTGCCAGATGGCTTGCAGAGAACCTCTGTCTTGGAGAAGTCAATGTCATGTGAGCCCACTGAATTGTAACAGTGATCTGCCACGGCTGAGGTGTTTGTCTTGCCGTGTTTCAGGTATGCTTTATGTTCACGGGTGCGGTCCGAGACATGTCGTTTGGTTTCTCCAATGTAACTGCTACCACAGAGGCAACTTAGTTTGTAGACGCCAGGGTACTGTATGTCTGGAACCACATATTTTACAGACGGGACCAGATCACGGATTTTATGTACTGTATTGAATCGGACCTGGATATTGTGTTTAATCAGGATTTTGGAGATCTTTTTTGTGACCCCAGCAATGTAGGGTAAGGTGATGGTTTTGAATGGCTCCTCAACAGGATCCTTCTTGATGGTTGGAGTAATGGCTTTGCGGATTGTGTAGTCGGAGTAACCATTAGCCTTTAGAGCTTGGCGTACGTGCTTGAGTTTACTGGCAATGTGTTCATGGTCGGAGATGCATTGGGCTCTATGGTATTCCTGATGGTCTGAAATCCGTTTAAGCTAAAAGGGCTAAACTTTGCAGTCACACCTAGACACATACCAGTTAATGATATCATTGCCCAAGTAGATGTGGCTGTCAAGGGCATGGGTCACATCGCTGCAGACGTAGCAAGATCTGAAATCGCTGCAACCCTCAAAAACGCTAAGATGCCAGCTAGCAACATCAGCAAAGGTGAGCGTTTTGAATTAGCTCAATTAAAAAAGAGGGATGACATTGCCATCCTCTCAGCCGACAAAGGTAATGCCACTGACATCATGGCCAAAATAGAATACAACAACACAATTCAAGAACTAAAAAGAGACCCCACCAACAGCCTCGTCATTAAAACCAACAAAATCATTTCTGATTCAACCGCATTAATTGATCAAACCAAACAGTTCTCGTTGAAACCTTCTGCAGCCAGGCCACCAAGATTATATGGCTTGCCAAAGATACATAAAGAAGATACACCACTTCGTCCCATTGTCTCTACTATCAACTCCCCCACCTACAAACTGGCTCGTTTTTTGTCTGAAATTCTGCGGCCTTTCACTGGAAAAACCACCTCTGCGGTACTAAACTCTACTGACCTGGTATCGACAATCAAGGGAATTTCCCTGTCCCCAGACGACCTGCTTGTCAGTTTTGATGTGGTTTCCTTATTCACCAAAGTTCCTGTACCTGACACCATCGCAATCATTGAAGACTCGGTTCATCAAGGACTGAATACTGGGGTACCCCCGCTGGTGAGACACTGCTTAACCAATACATACTTCACCTGGAATGGCACTTTCTACAAACAAACTGAGGGCACCCCAATGGGCTCCCCCTATCTCTGGTTGTAGCCAACGTTTTCATGAAGAAATTTGAGACTGACGCCATCCAGACTGCCACTCTACGCCCGACCTTATGGAAGAGGTATGTAGATGACACTTTTGTCATCTGGCCACATGGCCGTCCTGCTCTAGACCAATTCCTCGACCACATCAATTCCATACACCCAGCCATCAGATTCACCATGGAAGTCGAAAAAGATGGCAAGCTACCCATTTTGGATGTCCTAATTAAAAGGAGACCTGATGGTTCAATGCGCCACTCTGTCTACAGGAAAGCCACCCATACGGATGCTTACCTAAAACCGGATTCCCACCACCATCCATCCCAGAATAATTCCCTCATCAAGACTCTACACCATAGAGCCCAATGCATCTCCGACCAGGAACACATTGCCAGTGAACTCAAGCACGTATGCCAAGCTCTTAAGGCTAATGGTTACTCCGACTATACAATCCGCAAAGCCGTCACTCCAACCATCAAGAAGGATCCTGTTGAGGAGCCATTCAAAACCATCACCTTACCCTACATTGCTGGGGTCACAAAAAAGATCTCCAAAATCCTGATTAAACACAAAATCCAGGTCCGATTCAACACAGTACATAAATCCGTGATCTGGTTCCGTCTGTAAAAGATGTGGTTCCAGACATACAGTACCCTGCCATCTACAAACTAAGTTGCCTCTGTGGTAGCAGTTACATTGGAGAAACCAAACGACATGTTTCGGACTGCATCCTTGAACATAAAGCATTTCGGATTTTAACTGATTGTGTTCACGTTTACGGTGACTTTCAGACCGCAGTCCACTCACTGGCATTGACTATATATCTTTTGTATTCTCCGCAGGGAATGGAGTCTTTGCTCTGCTGCAAGTCTCCTCTTAGTACCTTTCATGCGACGGTCAATGGTATAGTGTATAGCAGGTTGTATAATAATAAATAGTATAAAAGTGTAATGCTACTGACGATGCGCTCCCCAAATTTCACCAGGCTCACTGTTCATGAACTCTTGGAAGTGCTTGCACAAAGGATAGTAACATCTCATCCTGTGTTCTTGGAATCTGAATATCTGGACTTGTCCAGTGACTGCTGAGAAAGATCAGCTGACAACAGGGGAAAGTCCTTGTGGCGGCACGGAGAGACGGCTGACAGGAGGGAATAGACCCCACTGGGACAGTCATGGGTTAGCTTCCCATTTCTGTAGTTTCCCATGCTTCGCAGTATGTTGGAAACACCCGCTTTAGCTACAGAAAGTCAACATACGAGAATACCCCTCGAGTCTGCGAGAGCGGGGGCGGAAGATGACTCATCGGCTGACAACATGGTAACGACTGGACCGGAAACGACTACGAGTAATGAGAGCACAGCACAAGAGAACACCACAGCAACTGTCACAAGTTCCGCTGCAACAGCGGGCCACAAACAGATGCAGGTATGTGTTTGTGGTTGGAGGAAAGTTACATCACACCATGGGTTGAGGATCCACCAGGGGAAGAAGGGGTGTTTGGGTAAAGAGAGTAAGAGGCCTCGCATTGATTACTTTCTGCGAAAGCGATCAAATCAGTCGAATGAAGTACAGCAACTGGACGCAAACCATAGTTTGCAGTGCATCAGTACCACTGTCATGGAGGACGTAAACTCAAGCACCGAAGTAACAACTGAGGTGGAACCAACAACAGGAGTGGAACTCACCCAGCCTCCCAGACCTGCAGTCGAGAGGAGATTACCAAGGCACAGACCGTATGTGAAGTGGCCTGGCGCCAGTGACAAGAAGTTGTGGGAAACAGTGAATACTGACCTTACCTTGACCCTCGAGAAACTTCGAGGCACAGTGGAGAAGAAGTTGGAGAGGATGGGGGACATCATCTATAAGTACGGGGCAGAAAGCTTTTGAGTGCAAGAGGCAAAAGGCGGGAGAAAGGTTCCAACCCCACCAGTTTCCAGGAGGCAACAAGAAATCAAGCGCCTCGTTCAAGAAAGGAGACAGCTTAAGAAACAGTGGAAGAAAGCCTCGGAAGTGGAAAAGGAGGGCATAGAGGCACTTCAGGCTGACATCAAAACCCGGTTGGCATCCCTCCGTAGAGCAGAGAACCTACGGAAACGCAGAAGGAAGAAAGAACAAACTAGAACTCTATTCTATAAAGATCCCCGCAAGTTCCATAAAAGTCTCTTCACGAAGGAAAAAAGTGGAGTTCTAAAAACAACATAGAAAGACCTAGAAGAGCACCTGAGAACAACAAACTTTGACTCAAAGCGACATGAACATCTGGCCATCCCATCAGATATCCCACCCATTGAACCCCCGGAACATCATATTGAGACCAGCCTTCCGACATGGAAAGAGGTGGAAAACACAGTTCGAAGGGCAAGAACAGCATCAGCTCCGGGGCCAAATGGAGTCCCGTACAAAGTGTATAAGAACGCACCAGACGTCCTGAGGTTCCTCTGGAGGCTTATGAGAACAGCTTGGCAAAAGAAGATAATACCCAAAGTGTGGCGTAGGGCAGGCGGGGTCCTGATCCCTAAGGAGAAGGATGCAGTGAACATCAGCCAATTCCGCCCAATCTCCTTACTGAATGTCGAGGGTAAAATCTTCTTTAGGGTCATTGCCCAGAGGATGGCCGAGTACCTGCAAAGCAATGCGTACGTCGATACATCTGTACAGAAGGCAGGAATATCAGGGTTCTCTGGCTGCTTGGAACATTCCAGCATGATCTGGCACCAGATCTAAATGGCCAAGGTGGAGAAAAGGGACCTCCATGTAGTCTTCCTCGACCTCGCCAATGCATTTGGCTCTGTGCCCCATGAACTCCTGTGGTCTGCCCTCAGATTTTTCCACATACCGGACACCATCACAACCCTGGTGAAGTCGTACTTTCAGGATCTGCAGCTCTGCTTCACCACCTCAGAGTTCACCACATCATGGCAATGCCTGAATGTAGGTATAATGGCGGGATGTACCATTTCTCCATTGGCATTCATAATGGCAATGGAGGTTATCATCAGATCCTCAAAATGGGTTGCTGGTGGACAGCGAGTCGACTCTGGTTTTCGCCTCCCTCCACTCAGAGCCTACATGGACGACATTACAACATTGACCACCACAGTCCCATGCACCAGGAGACTGCTCAGAAAACTCGAGGAGAACATCAGCTGGGCCCGTATGAAGATTAAACCATCCAAGTCACGCAGCATCTCGATTGTGAAGGGAGTACTCTGTGACCTGAAATTCTTCATCGGAGATGACCAAATCCCAACAGTGTCTGAGCAGCCGGTAAAAAGCCTTGGAAGGTGGTATGATGCAAGCCTGAAGAACAAAGACCAAGTGCAACAGCTGCGCAAAGACATCAGTAGTAGCCTACAGTCCATCGACAACACCCAGCTACCTGGAAAGTTAAAGGCCTGGTGTATGCAGTTTGGTCTCCTACCCCGGGTGTTGTGGCCCCTAGCAGTGTATGAGGTTCCAATCTCAACAGTGGAGAAGATGGAAAGAGGAGTCACGAGCTACTTAAAGAAGTGGCTCGGAGTTCCACGATGCCTTACCACCATAGGCCTCTATGGAGATGGTGTCCTCAAGCTGCCCCTCACCAGTCTAATCGAGGAATTCAAGTGTGCAAAAACCAGGCTCCCGATGACACTGAATGAATCTCGAGACCCAGTGGTGAGCAACAACGCGCCGACCTTGGCAACTGGGTGCAAATGGAGGCCAGGAAAAGCAGTCCAGGAGGCAACAGCAGCCCTCAGACATGCTGACATTGTGGGCCATGTTCAGCAAGGGAGAGGAGGCCTTGGGCTAACTAGCCGTGCTGCTTGGAGTAAGGCCACTGCACCAGAGCGGCGGAATGTGGTAGTGCAGGAAGTACGCCATCAGGAGGAGGCTGCAAGGTGGGCCAAGGCAGTCTCTCTTGCCAAACAGGGACAGTGGACTCGATGGGACAGTGTGGAGAAGAGGAAGATCAGCTGGAAGGATCTGTGGGCCATGGAAGCGAGGCGGTTGGGCTTTTCCATCAGAGCAACATATGACGTCCTTCCAACACCAGTTAATCTTCACCAATGGTATGGTGAAGATCCGGACAGTGCCCTCTGTTCCATGCCAGCCAACCTCAGGCACATTCTCACAGGGTGTAAAACAAGCCTCACCCAAGGACGTTACACTTGGCGTCACAACCAAGTCCTTAAAAACCTTGCGTCCGCCCTGGAGGACAAGCAAGCTGCCACCAACTCCCTACCACCCCCAGCAGCATCACACCCCTTACGGACGACCTTTGTCCACGAAGGGGCTAAACCACCGAAGAACGGCTCTACACCATTAGAGCGAGACCAGCTGCGCTTGGCCCGCGACTGGAAAATGCTAGCTGACATTGGCCGGCAACTTGTGTTTCCTCCGGAGATCGCAACCACCACCCTAAGACCTGACATGGTGCTCTGGTCCCGTTCGCTCAAGATGGTCTTCATCATTGATCTCACAGTACCCTGGCAGGACTCAGTAGATGAGGCTTATGAGCGAAAACATCTGCGCTATGCCGATCTAGCTGCCGAAGCACGGCATCATGGCTGGAACACAGATGTCCGACCAGTGGAGGTGGGCTGCAGAGGTTTTGTGGCAACATCTACAACCAGACTGCTTAGAGACCTGGGAATTAAGGGCCAGAGCCAGCGTTCGGCAATCAGAACTGTATCAGAGGCGGCAGAAGGCAGCAGTCAGTGGCTCTGGATGAAGAGGAAAGACCCCAGCTGGGCCCCAAAGTGAGAGGGCCAGGAGGTATGCAGTCAACAATGCTTGACTCAGGGAGGAGGACGCCCCTGCCATGCATAGTCCCATGGCTATCAACAACAAGGCAACTCCTATGACTAATTGGGAATGGGACGCAAGCGTAGGATTGATCACCCTGTCGCTGGCCGCCTTTGGGGAGGGTGTATAGTATGAAAGGCCGAAACACCCTAGGAACCAAAGGTTCACTACTGACGATGCGCTCCCCAAATTTCACCAGGCTCACTGTTCATGAACTCTTGGAAGTGCTTGCACAAAGGATAGTAACATCTCATCCTGTGTTCTTGGAATCTATCTTATATAATGTATAAGGTAATATATATATTAGTATCGTAATTGTATAGTCAATATACAGCAGTGTGGTATACAGTAGGGTGGGTAGAATAATACATAGTGTAATATTACAATGTATAGTCTAAGGTATAGCGTGGTGTATAGTAATGCAGTATATAATTTAATGTTGGGTTTAAGAAAAAAGTTTAGCTGGAGGCATATTTTATATTTTAGTTTTTTACGTGGTGGTTTAGCTGCTGCAGCTCCTTACTATTAAAATTCATTCCCTTTATTACTGCTAACCCTACTCCCTCCCTTTGATGCTGCTAATCCTACATAATGCACGGGCATAATATGACTTTGAGACCCCCCCCACCTCCTACGCATTCCACAAGTAGTGACTAATCCCATATTTGCATTTGCCATGAATATGCAAACTTTATCTTGATATGCAAATTCCTTTGTCAAGGCGCCCTTCCCCCTCTAACCCAGCTTAAATATACGCTGCCAAGCTTGGTGGTGCTCATTCAGACGCTGTCTTTCCGACAGACATGTTCTTCACCTGAGGACGGCTGCTTGCGTTGTGGCCGACACGTCATGAGAATTGTATTTTATTATGTTTTATTTTTATTATTTTATTATTTCCATTGTACGTGACTTTACCGAAAGAACTAAGAAGATTAATCCTTGCAGTCACGAATGCTTTAAATCGAAACAAAAACCATTACTCTAGCACTAACCATAACTCATCTACGTACCTCTTCCATAAGGTCGGGCGTAGAGTGGCAGTTTGGATGGCGTCAGAATCAAATTTCTCCATGAAAAGTTGGCTACAACCGGAGATAGGGGGGGAGCCTATTGGGGTGCCCTCAATTTGTTTGTAGAAAGTTCCATTCCAGGTGAAGTATGTATTGGTTAAGCAGTGTCTCACCAGGGGGGGTACCTCAGTATTCAGTCCTTGATGAACCAAGTCTTCAATGATTGCGATGGTGTCAGGTACAGGAACTTTGGTGAATAAGGAAACCACATCAAAACTGACAAGCAGGTCGTCTGGGGACAGGGAAATGCCCTTGATTGTCGATACCAGGTGAGTAGAGTTTAGTACCGCAGAGGTGGTTTTTCCAGTGAAAGGCCGCATGATTTCAGACATTGTCTCTACTATCAACTCCCCCACCTACAGACTGGCTCGTTTTTTGTCTGAAATCCTGCGGCCTTTTATTATGTTTCATTTTTATTATTTTATAATTTCCCTTGTACGTGACTTTACCGAAAGAACCAAGAAGATGAATCCCTGCAGTCACGAAAGCCTTAAATCGAAAAAGGAAAGATATTAAGAAATGAAACAGCTAAATTAAATTACCAATACACTACACTACTATACTCTACACTACACTGTACAATAAACTACACTACTATAGACTGATATACATTACACTAATATACTCCACAATACACCATTACTATACTCTACACTACACTATATACTACGATACTATAGACTACTTTACACTACACTATTAAACAGTACACCATACACTGCTATACACTACTATACACTACACTATTCTACGCTATACTATTAAACACTACACTATACACTGCTATATACTACGCAATACACTATGATAAACTTTGCTACACAATACTGAACACTACACAATACACAACTATATCCGAAACACTACTATAAACTCCTATCCACTATACTATAATACACTACACTATGCACTGGTATACACTCCACAATGCACTACACTATATACTATAGAATACACTACACAATACACTAATATACAATTTTATTTTATTTTTTACCTACGTGACTTTACCGAAAAAAACAAAAAGTATGAATCCTTGCAGTCACGAAAGCTTCAATTCTAGAATTATCGAGTGATTTTATTGACTCGTTCACCGGAACCGTCGTGAACAGATAAGTCACATCAAATCTTACCAGAACATCATTAGGGTTAAGCTTAATATCTATAATTATATTTACAATACTTTCTGAGTTGCTAATGAACAAAGTTGGTCCTGCCGATGTAGGGCTTTATTTGTTATGTATTGTAGTAATTTGTATGGTCTTAATGGGACATTAGGTTTGTGCATCTTTGGCAACCCATAAAGTCTTGGTGGTTTTGATGCCCTTTATTTGATCAGGTATTGCTCTTCCTTGGGAATTAATGACTTGGCAATAATTGCAGTCATCCTGCGTTCCAAGGCATTGGTTGGGTCTCGTTTACTTTGAAGTAAATTTTTAATTTTAATATCATGATCCTCAATGGGCATCACAACAGATGATCAGCCCTCATCAGCAGCAAGAACTTGGATATCTTTATTTGCTCTCAAATCTCTTGAGGCTTTTTCCTCACTAAGACTAATATTTATTTTTCACAATTTACTGTTCTCAATTATTTTTGGCAACCTAATGCCTAGTCATCTCAGCTTGATTATGTGGGAGATGTCTAACTGCTGATCCCACTTAAGCATTTATGTCATGAACAGGGATTGTACGTGGGGCAACAGCAAAGTTAAGACCTTTAGATAGGACTAATATCATATCGTTGGTTAATTCAACGTGAGTCCTGTTGATAACCGTTTTGTTTTTCAATTGTTTATTTTAAGTTGAGAGTTCTTTGTCAGTCAGTATAGCAAATTTGTTAATATGCATAGTTAGTTTTCTAAAATACGTTGTCAGCCGATTGCTTTGTTATTGTGTCAATTATATTCCATTAATCTGTAAAGACACTTACTAATTTGTCAGTATAAGTACATTAGTGATTTAGAAATGTGAATTAGTTCACTCGGATTATGCTATATTCGCTCTTTTATCAATGCTTCACTAGCTTTATGTAGTATTTGATTGGCTTTCAATAATTAAACGTGATGAGTTAGTTTAACTGCGTTTGGTTTTATCTTTGATTTTTTTTAGGAACGCTAGTGAAGACATCAGTTTCATCCGCTTGATGTGGAGTTTCTACAATTTTTTGGTTTGAAGAAAAGTATCCTCTCAATAGAGGTTAGTCAGTTTAACCCTTAGGCTTTTGCGACCAATATTATTAATAATAGAGTGTTTTTTGGGATAGATCACGTAAATATAAATGTTTATAGTGAGAGCTAGTATAAAGGTTTAAGGTTAGTTATAGAGTAAGAGTTTATGGTTATAGTTAAAGGGTTTATGATTAAAGCTCGTGTAAGGGGTTATGGTTAGAGCTAGTATGAGAGGTTACGGCCAAAGCAATAGTAAGGGTTTATGGTTATAGCTAATGTAATTAGTGTAATTAGTGCTAGCTCAGGGGTTTATGAATAGTCTTCCATGTATTGTTTATATTAGTGCAGGGGTTGGTTTATATTCAGAGTCTATTGATAGTTGAAGAGTAGTTGCCAAGTTTAAGGTGGGATTCGGGGCTCGGGATGGGTTGACGGGTTGGTGTAATGCGCTTTTATGGTTAGTGCAAGGGGTTTATGATTACACCAGGATTGGTGATTGAGATAAAATTTATATTAGTGTTATGGTTGATGATTACTACTACAGTTGTGTGTATGTTGAACGTATTTCACACCGTACGTAGCCAACCGTGTTAATTTGAGGTACAGTTGTGGTAAGGATCAGAGTCGTGAATGAAACTTAACAATTTTCACTTATACATTACACCATCTCGACTATATTACTCATACCCTTACGTTAGTTATTATTAGAGCGATAGTAATAGAGCACTCATAAATCATATAAATGATAAATTACCCACGTTAATTGCCGAAGACATCACAGAATAGCAGTGTATGTATCAAGCCACATGTATTTGTCATGGAAACTTAGCACGATGTATTCTGCGCACATTAATGGTTTAATATGTGAGGGACTTACCTGCAGCGTTGAAGTGTGAACTAGGTCTCCCAGATCCTCTAGATTGCGGCTCTAGAGTGCGATTGCATCGCGTTCGGTGTCTTTATATCTCACTGGCTGCAGAGTCATGGCAAAATTTCGTGACAAAGCGCCTCCCCTGGAGAATACTGAACCTCCTTTGAGGTTGATCAGCGTTTTAGCATGTCCTTATCACTTTTATTCTTCCAATTAAACGGAAACACTAAAAGCCCCACCTACATTTGATGCAGACATGCATTGCTTTAGCCACTATGGACCTGGTGTCACGAGAGATTTCAAAAGGTGTGAACGTTACCCATTTTGCTATAATTAAGAATTAAATCGGCTCTGTGATGATGAGTCACAGCTGCATCTTTTTTTCTAAGCTGATGCAGTTTGTGGAGGAAACAATGATGGTCACTGTTGCTAAGCGAGTGACGAACAGAAGGACATTCAAACGGAGGAAGACTCATTAACAGTATCTATTCTTATTTTGTTAATTCATGATATGTGATTTCGAGAAACCGCTGTCAAGTATCCTATGCCAAACGATAACTGATAGTGTGAAACCTGCCTGCTCAAAACCAATACATGTGTAATGCGGGCGAAAGCGACCTTCCGGATGTGACGTCACGAGGAGGCGGAGCCAGGTGACGTGGGTGAAAGGTTGGGGTCCTTAAGCGGGTAAACCGGAAAGAGAAGGCAGTCGGGGTGTGAATGGAAAGGTGTGGGGCCACGCGGGCGTACGAGCCGAGGGGGCACCGTCGAAGCGGGGGCCAACCCCGGGAACAGTAGGGAGCTACTGGGAGGTGTAAAGCTGCAGATAGAGATAGGCAGTAAGGCTGTGTGTGAGGGGCAGCGGGGTGGCTGCCAAGAGTCGCAGGAGCGTCGAGAAGGCGAGACAGCACGAGGCTGTCAGAGCTGCAGCAGGAACAGCCAAGGGAGCTGTGTGAGAGTACAGCAGCGGAGCTGCTGTGGGGCTGCAAGAGCGACAAGAACAGCAGCGGGGCTGCTGATGGTGACTGGAGTGACATCGGAACCAGCACTGAGAGAATAAGAGAGACAGCCGTGTGGGAACGCAGTACGGACCGAATAAAGGACACTGAGCCAGATATCGTGGTCAAGTCTTTTATTACACTGGGGTCAGAAGTGAAACGGCATGTCTAAGCAAGTAAGGAAAAAAATTCCCCCGGCGCCAGCATCGGCTTCTTCGTCCGACGACGACGAGTTCCCTCCGACCACGGATTCTGCTGGGGTGGTGGAGGAGAGCCCTGCTGAGGCGAGCACGGGGACGGGCGTGGAAGATGTCGGCGCGATGGCGGGTCCGTCAACAACATCGGACGCTGAGCAAAGATAGCAACAGGTGGCAGAACAACTGGAGACACTCAAGGACGTCCTGGCGCATCTATGTCACCTCGTTACGCCAAGGACGACGACGGAACGAGAAGGTGCTCCACGGGCCGCCACGTTGCCTGCCCTGCCGCCGCCATTGGCCACGCGGCAAGAAGACGCCATCTTGCGCGCTCCGCGGCGCCAAACCGCCATCTTGGCCACGCCGCGGGCCGACGCCATTTTGAATTTGCCTCCAGAACAACCATCATTGGAAGACGGCGTAAAGAGGAGTCGGAGTCGCCACCTTACTACAGTTAAGGAATTCTCTATCGGGGGCGATTGGAGCGCTTTCGCCTGCCGATTTTTGGCGGCGGTTCGTTCAGCAAGATGGACCGATGCGGAGGCTTTGGAAGTGTTGCCGACTCTACTGGACGACGAATCTGTTCGATTTTTCCGTTCCATAATGGCCGATAAGAAGAAGACTTTATGTGGAGTTTTTGAGGAAATGGCCGACGCCTATGAGCCACCTGACGACGCGCATCGGCGATTCGCTCAACGACAACGAGCACCCGAAGAATCGCCCGTGGCGTTCAGGGGTGCGGTGTTGGAGCTGGCCATGGCAGCATATCCTGACACGCCACAGGATCTGCTCGAGCCTCTCATATTGGGAAAAATGCTGGAGCTGTCTCGGGATCTGGGGATCCCCATGCCTGTGTGTGGGCATGAGAAGCTCACGTCCCGGGCGGCAGCAAAGTGTCTGGATGCGCAGTTTAATCTCCGTCGCTGGAAGCAAGTGGCGGCATGGACGGGTGGGCCCGTCAAGGAAGGAGGCGCGATGGGGTGGGACCCCACAAGGGCGATCTATGTGCCGGATGAGCGGGGTCCTCGGGAGCTGACGGCCGCCTCCTCTCCATGGTCGGGACGCGGAAGGCCGGGGCCGCGCGCTACGCCATCGGGACGGGGCCGCCGGGATGCAAGACCTGCGCTTCGGCGCAACGAGGCCGATTGCTTCCGCTGCGGCCGTAGGGGCCATTACGCCAAGGATTGCTGGGCCCGCTTCCCGGGTCCGCCGCAGCAGGAGCCCACAACACCGGACAAGCCGACCAAGGAACCTCCGAAACAGGCATGTCGGCACGCACCAGACACTCGGCAAGGCTTTATACCTCACCCACCACCTTTGTTGCGCGATCCTATTGTTGTTGTTAAAGAAAGGCCATCGACGGGGCCTTGTCATTCAGTTACGCAGTGGCGCAAATTGGCACGGAGAGTTGTCGCGGCCGCTACGGGTTCGTCCACTGTACCGGGGTCTATACAAGGTGTGGACGTGCGCATTTTGGTCGACTCGGGAGCGTCTGCGACTATTATATCGGATGTCATTTTCCATCTGTTGGGCATTCCGCCGGGGGCTGTGCGTCCGGTTTATGGGTCTTGCGTCGCTGCGAACGGGGGTAGTATGGGTATCGTGGGCCAGGTGGATGCTAAGATATCTATAGGGGATGTGTCGGCTTCGGGCGTTGTGTTAATATCTAGATCTTTGGCGGTTCCTTGCTTACTAGGCACGGATTTTTTGGCTAAGATGCCCATTTTGATTAAAATCAATGAGAATTGTATTGAATTGCCGGGGGGCCGTCGAATCTCGTTTCTGCCGTCGCCCTGGGGGCGACCTGCTTCGGCCGTACAGGTGCAGGCGCTGTCCGTCGCATCTGTGGACATCCCACCTGGTTCACAGATGCTTATACCCTTGCGGTATCGGAAGCCCCTGCCCAATCGGCTAGGAGCAGTAGGGGTCTTGTTGTCGCCATCCGCCACGATAACAACAGGATTGGCGTTAGTTGGGGCACAGACCATCGTCCGGCCGGATCAATTACCGGTTTTACAGGTGCTTAATGCGGGGGTGGAAAACATCCGTGTTCCGGCCGGTACGGTTGTGGCACATGCCACTACGGCGTTTGCGACGCACGATTGTCCGCATCGCCGGGGAGTGGTCGCTGGTGTTTCCGAGCCAAGGGGTTCGGATAATCGTTGGATCGCTACCTTATGTGACGAAAATTCTTCCCTGTCCGTGGGGCAACGTGATGCGCTGCGTAAATTGTTGCTGACGTATTCGGATGTGTTCAGCTCCGACGATTTGGATTTGGGACGCACATCGTTGCTTTCCCATCACATTGAGACGGGCGACGCTGCCCCTATTCGGTTAAATTCGCATCGGATGAGTCCAGCGGAGCGAGAACACGTTCGGGGGGCGGTGGAAGACATGTTGGCTGCGGACATTATATCGCCATCTAACAGCCCATGGGGCGCTCCTGTGGTCTTGGTTAATAAAAAGGATGGCAACTTGCGATTTTGTGTTGATTTCCGGAAATTGAATAAGATATCGGTGGCAGATGCGTACCCCCTGCCGCATATGGACGACTCCCTTGACGCATTGTCGGGGGCTAAGTTCTTTTCCACACTGGACCTCTCTTCGGGATTTTGGCAGCTTCCCCTTGACGAGTCCTCACGGGAGAAAACCGCATTCCGTACGCCGCAGGGGTTATTTCAATTCAACTGCCTCCCGATGGGATTGAATGCGGCCCCTGCTACGTTTCAAAGGTTGATGGAGCTCGTTTTGACGGGGTTGCAGTGGGAGACGTGTCTTATATATTTGGACGATATTATTGTGTTCAGCCGCACATTCGAGGAACATTTAACGCGGCTGGAGACAGTGTTCACGAGGATGCGCTCTGCCAATTTGAAATTCAAACCAAAGAAATGCCACCTACTGCAACGGTCCGTCCGTTATTTGGGGCACATTGTGAGTGCAGAGGGGGTGTCCACGGATCCGGAAAAGACGGCGTGCGTCCGGGATTGGCCGACTCCGGCCTCCGTGGGGGATGTTCGGCGGTTTTTGGGATTTGCCTCGTATTACCGAAGATTTGTGCCGGGGTTTGCGACGATTGCGAGGCCCTTGCATCTCCTTACGGGTAAAGGACGGAAATTTGTTTGGGGAGAGCCGGAAGAGGCGGCCTTTCGGAGTCTGCGTGATCTATTGGCTACGGCCCCGACATTGGATTATCCCGATTTTGATCGCCCTTTCATTCTTGATACGGACGCGAGTGACACAGGTATTGGGGCGGTATTATCACAGTCTAAAGGGGGCGTAGAGCGCGTCGTGGCGTATGGTAGCCGAGTCTTGTCGCCTGCGGAAACACGCTACTGTGTCACTCGTAGAGAACTTTTGGCGGTTGTTTTTTTCCTACGCCAATTTCGACCGTACCTTTACGGTCGTTCGTTTATTGTGCGTACGGATCATGCGGCCTTGCAATATGCACTCAAAATGGACCAGCCATCGGGACAGTGGGCACGTTGGTTGGACACGCTGCAGGAATTTTCCTTCCAAATTCAACATCGGAAGGGAGTGCGCCATGCGAACGCTGACGCACTTTCCAGATTACCAGGGCGCGCCCCTTGTAAATGTGCGTCGGGGACGCATAGGTGTTCGCCGATTCTGAACCCCCCTCAGCCGCTTACGTTGGCCGTCGGGAAGTCGGATACTCCGATGGAACCGGGACCGACTGATGGGGTTTTGAATCTGCCGCGGTCTGTCTGGATTCGGGAACAGATGATGGACGAGTCGTTGTTGTCCATGCGGAAGCGGGCTATGAGGGACAATGGGAGTCCGAGTTCGGCTGTGGGGCCGCGAACCGCTCTCCGAGATGGTCTGCTTATGTGCCAAGAAAGGTTCCAGGAAAGCTGGCGTGTGGTGGTACCAACGTCTTTGCGATTTGAGTTGATTAGAACTCTCCATTGTGACACACTATTGCATTTAGGGGTTCAGAAGACTTTGTTGACGTTACAACGTCATTATTTTTGGCACGGCATGGCGACAGATGTCGTAGGGCACGTGCGCGCGTGCCCTGAATGCGCCCGGCGTAAGCCGCCTAAACATCCTTACGTGCCGCCTCTCCAGTCGATTCAGGTGTCTCGAGTCAATGAATTGGTGGCACTGGACATATTGGGACCCTTCCCACCATCGGCGAGGGGAAATAAATATTTGCTGGTAGGGGTTGAGTATCTCTCCCGTTGGCCGATGGCCTGGCCGTTGCCCAATCAGTCGGCCGCGGCCATCACCGACGCCTTTTTGTTTGGGTACATTATGGACAAGGGGGCGCCTGAGAGACTCCTCACGGACCAGGGCCGAAATTTCTCTTCTAAATTATTGGCTGAAGTGTGCGCAGGCCTTGGGACTAAGAAAATACGGACATCTCCATACCATCCGCAGACGGATGGTATGGTTGAGCGGCTGAACAGGACATTGTCTGCCATGCTTTGCCATACTGTGAGTGAACAGCAATCAGATTAGGATCTGCACATCCCCGGAGTGCTTTCGGCGTACAGGATGACGCCCCATGCGGCTACAGGGTATTCGCCGTTTTACCTTATGTATGGTCGGGAAAACGTGCCTCCGGTGGATGTGCAATTGGGTACTGGGGTGAAGGGACCTCGTAAACCACTCCCTGAATACATTCAGGACACGGTTCGCCGGGTTACGGAGGCGCGGGAAAACGCCCGCGTGGCTACGGCCAAAGCCCAGGCCCGGAACGAGCGGTATGCTCGGCGGTCTGAGGGGGAGTGCCCCTGGAAAGTGGGAGACCTGGCCTGGCTCCATTGCCCGCAGGTGCGGCCGGGGACCTCTCCTAAATTGCACAAACCTTGGCATGGTCCTGTGCGCCTCATTGAGGTTCCCAATCCACAGTCGGCGCGCGTTCAGATTGGGTCTCGCCGTTGGTTTGTTCATACGTCGCGGTTAAAGCCATATGTTGCTCCCCTACGTGATGCGTCATCTCCCAATGTTGCCTTGCCGGGGTCTGTTGCTGCTGACTCTGACTCTTCCCCGCCTGCGCCCATTGATCTTGCTAGAGCGCCTGTCGTACCTGTTCCAGACAGGCCGACCGTGACACCGCGGGGGAGGAGTGGGCCTGTTCGGAGGGCGCCTGCCAGGGCTGCGGGACCTTCAAGCCCGGCGACCCTTCCGACCCCGCTGCAGGCGCATTCGCGGAATACGACCAAGACTGATTCGTCAGGGACACGAGACGTCGGTGGACTTCCAATCGCAGCAGGGGAATTACCCCCTGTCATTCCTCGTGTTCCATCGCGTCCCCGTTCTACAAGTGGGCCGCCGACCATCCGGGACGGGCCGGCGACCCGCACTCGTTCCAAATCGCTTACGTTTCGTTGATTGTATGTTGTTATTGTTCTTGTTCTTGCCGTCGTATTTATCGCATGCTTTCGTACGTTCGTCGATGTTACTTGTGTTGTTGTTCTTGTTGTTATATTGCATGCTTAGTGTCCTTTAAGGGGGAAGGTCGGTTCACCGCATTACGCTTTGGTATTGTTCAGCCGAGGTCGGCTGGGTTTTTTTCTATGGGGGAGGGTGGTGTAATGCGGGCGAAAGCGACCTTCCGGATGTGACGTCACGAGGAGGCGGAGCCAGGTGACGTGGGTGAAAGGTTGGGGTCCTTAAGCGGGTAAACCGGAAAGAGAAGGCAGTCGGGGTGTGAATGGAAAGGTGTGGGGCCACGCGGGCGTACGAGCCGAGGGGGCACCGTCGAAGCGGGGGCCAACCCCGGGAACAGTAGGGAGCTACTGGGAGGTGTAAAGCTGCAGATAGAGATAGGCAGTAAGGCTGTGTGTGAGGGTCAGCGGGGTGGCTGCCAAGAGTCGCAGGAGCGTCGAGAAGGCGAGACAGCACGAGGCTGTCAGAGCTGCAGCAGGAACAGCCAAGGGAGCTGTGTGAGAGTACAGCAGCGGAGCTGCTGTGGGGCTGCAAGAGCGACAAGAACAGCAGCGGGGCTGCTGATGGTGACTGGAGTGACATCGGAACCAGCACTGAGAGAATAAGAGAGACAGCCGTGTGGGAACGCAGTACGGACCGAATAAAGGACACTGAGCCAGATATCGTGGTCAAGTCTTTTATTACACATGCAATAACTTGGAAGACCAACAATTGTGGAGCTGAGTAGACTTGCCCGATAACTCGTACCAGCAGTGTCAAGATCGGCCTCTGTGGAGGGGGATGAAGGATGCTACTGAGCAGTGAGAGGCAGTCGCCCTCCAACAACAGCGGAGGGCAGAGGAATGATGCTCACAACATTGAGTGGAGCGCCGGGCGGGTAAAACACAGCAAGTTGGCACAGTAGGAGGCACAAGTGGTGCATCAGCCAGTCATCTCAGTTAGTCAACCCATAGCACCTGGGTCTCTCTCATGTCCTCCTGCCAGTGAACTTCCGACATACTCTGGATCTGGTTTTGGTTTGCTCCACTGCTCTTCATCTGCATAATATATCTGTGTTAGACATTGGTCTATCTGACCACTCTGCAGTGTTCTTTGAAATGTCCTTATTTCGCCCTGCTCGTTCATACAGCCGGATCTCGTTTCATAATTTCAAATCCCTTAGTCCAACTGCACTTTCTGATGCTTTATCTATCTCGGTTTTATCAGAACGAAGTTTACTCCGTATTAATGAGGATGCACTCCAGTATAACAATACATTATCCGACATTCTCCATTCCATGGCTCCACTTGAGTACCAGTTAATTTCAGCCAGCCACGCCCCCTTAAAACCAAAGCTCGTCAATCTGAACGGATTTGGAGGAAATCAAGCCTCACCATTCAACGTCTAATTTTGTTAACAATCTCTCCTTACTTATAAAGAGAGTGGATTAAATCAAAATATATTGCCAGCGTTATTGCAGCCAGTAAAAGTAAAACACGGACTCTTTTTCAACCATCCATCAACTACTAAAGCCAGTTCCCTGTAGCAATTTTTCGGCTTCAGCTGACTGGTGTAAGTCTTTGTCAAAAAATGTCATCAATAAAATAACTAGTATCCTGGAGTCTACAAACTGAGTTGCAGTTGTGGTGATTGCTATATTGGAGAAACGAAACGTCATGTCTCTGATCGTGCCCGCGAGCACAAGTCAGATCTGAAACACGGCAGAACTGATTCTTCGGCCGTTGCCGATCATTGCTACAACTCTGTGGGCTCTCATGAAATTGTCTTTTCCGAGACCAAGGTGCTCTGCAAACCTCCTGGCTACCATCAAAGGTTTGTACACAAAGCCATACAAATATACAAACACAGACATAATTTCAACCGTGATGATGGTTACAAACTGAGTAATCATTGGAAAGATGTGATTAACCATGCAAAAAAGATTTAACTACACTTATTTGGACCATCTTATTTGACAGACAACTATTCTTGAGTTACTGTACAGGTTACTGATAGACAGCCAGTTTTGTTTTACCAGGTTTAGCTTCCTTTTTTCACACACTAGTTTCATGCTATAAGTGTTACCCACCAAACAACATAGCAAGAGGCTGTTTCTTCCTGACCTGCTTTTGTACTTTTACCATCTACATGGCAAAGGCTCGGTCTCATTTGCAGCATTTTGTTATGTAGGCTAGACGTAGTCACAAACCGCACCTCTCCATAATAAAGGCTCAGTCATTTGTTATGTAATCTAGCCGTAGTCTCAAGCCGCACCTTACCATAATAATAAAAAGTGGGCCGTTCCTGGCCCTTCCCCCCCCCTCAACCATTATATATACGGAGTGGTATCTCTTGAAATCTCTCATTTACTTGATACAGCTGTCGTGCTGTGACGGTTCCACCTGAAGACGGAAGCTTGTGTTGCCTCCGAAACGTCGTGATTTTTATTTTTATTTTCTTGTTATTTTTATTTTACTTTTATTAATTTAAATTTAAAATTTTTACCTACGTGACTTTACCGAAAAATCCTAAGAATATGAATCCTTGCAGTCACGAAAGCTTCAAATCTAGAATTAACTACCATTAGCTGACGGCTGTGTTCTTCTCCAGCTAATTTTCTTCCTCTGGATTTCCAGCCTCAATTCAATGGTACACCACTAACTATGCTCCGAGTTATTTTTCCCACTGAGCTTTCCGCCCTGATTGCCAATTCCCGGCCGACATATTGTCCTCTACACCAATTTCCTTCTAAAATCCTCAAATAAAGTTTTGCCCCATTGGAATCATTTGCATTGGATCTATTCAACAGATCTCTAAAAACAGGTATTGTTCATTCACGGTGGCCGTTGTCACTACTCTGCTTAAAAGTCAGGTCTTGATCCGGAGTGCTTTATTAATTACCGACCTATTCCCAATCTTCCTTTTATTTCTAAGGTCCTTGAGCGCGCTGTAGCAAATCGGCTCTGGCAGCATCTGATTTTAAATGAATGAGTATAACACAGCACAGAGACCGCTCTGGTTAGGGTGGTTAACGATCTGTTAGTTGCTGCAGACCACGGTACACCAAGTGCTCTGGTTCTTCTAGAACTCAGCGCAGCTTTTGATACAATTCACTATGACATTTAATTTGAACGGTTGGAAAATATTATGGGGGTAACAGATTCTGCTCTGGAGTGGTTACGCTCTTACCTGCAAAAGCGAAAGCAGTATGTCAATATGGACGGCTTTAAGCCCTCGGTCAGTTCAGTGCAGTCTGGGGTTCCTCAAGGATCGGTGCTTGGTCCCATTCTGTTTAGCATTTACACGGCCCCATTTGGAGCACTGGTGCGATTTCTTGGGCTATGCTACCACTTTAACACGTAGGCTTTCGCGACCAATATTATTCATAATCAGCGTTTTTGGGTTTAGATCGCGTTATTTATAAATGTGTCGTAACCCTCCACCACCCGACACGGCCAATCAGTAAAAAAGTGTCACGTTGACAAAAGACAAATAGTTCACTGCTTTAGCCCACCGGTGTGTTGAAGCGTGAAACCACAACATTTACAATTTGAGTACGACGTTTCGCTGGTAATTGCGATTTAAAAGTTTTATTAAACTTCTCAGCAGGTACAAAAAAAACAAAAAGAGTACTGAAAAACACTCCTTCCCGGGCGCCTCGATCGACCCCTTCGAGTCTCCATCACATCCGCGGGCTCCACTAACATACAATTCAGCAGAAAAAGCTCGCCGCCATAACGCACACCGTCCCATGCCCCTTATATACATTCATTACCACCATAAACCCGTGCGCTGTTCCATCGCATCACCTTCCCCGGATCGAACACGTATATTCCTCTCCCAAATGATTTAGCAGACCGGTTAACATGTGCATAGCCCTCTTTCTCTATCCCTTCCCTATACCTGCCGGTCCCCTCGCTACTCTACGCCGGGTAGGGGCCATTTCCACTTCACACTTGCAGCTTTGTATCCCAGCCTAACCCGATCTACTTCCATCACTCTTTCTAGCAACCTCCTCGCCCAGTAGCACACCCCCAAAAGTGATATAGGGGACCCATCCAACTCTTTTCTGCGGGCTCCCCATAAGGCTTCCTTTGTCGCGCCTATTATGGCCCACGTTCGGTCTCTGTTATCTCCCTGCACCTCCCTTAAGACTCCCCACATAATGTCCCGACTTGTCACCTGCGACGGGTAAAACCAGGACAACAGCAGACTGCTCAGTCTCCACACCTCCTGTGCGAAGGGACACTTCACCATGACGTGCACCGCGTCCTCGTCTGTGCTGCAGCCCCTCGGGCATTTGGGCGAATGTGCCATTCGGCGGGAAAACATGAAGCCCTTCGTCGCTAATCTATCCCATACCGCCAACCAGGACAGATCTCTCTGTTCTTTTGTGAGTGCCGTTGAAGAGATGTTCTTCCACACTTGGCAGTACATAGTCCTCTTTGCGCCCATCACCCCCTCGCAAGCCTCCCCTTCGTTTATTTCGGCCAGTACCTCCTTGGAGTTCCACGGTCCCCCTCTCTGACTCAAATTGTACTCTTTTATGTAGTCACCCACCGCCGCATTCAGCCATCCTTGTGGCCAGGCCAAGGGCATGCCCGCCGGTAATTGGGTCATCCCAAGCCCCCTCAGGAGCCACGTCAGGCGATACCTTAAATAACAAGCGGCCTTCCCCCGGGGCTCTTCGGAAAAGAATAACCTCAAGGTGTTGCACACAAAAATTGAGGACAGCACACGTGCAATATTTGGGGCGCCCTTCCCCCCGTTCTCGACGCGTTTACACATCACCACCCTCTTCACTCTATCCATCCCGCCTCCCCAAATGAATCTAAACAACAGAGATTCCAGGATTCTTGCCTCCCTCCTACCTGGCGGGTACACATATGCGAGGTAGTTGAGTGTTGGTAAAACCACCACCCTCACTACCAGAATCCTCCCTTCCATCGTGAGCCGTCTCCCGGCCCACTTGCCTAACTCTCCCATTACCTGCTTTATCCTACCGTCCCAGTTTCGTTCCGCCGACCTCTCTCGGCAAAAGGACACTCCCAAGACCTTGACTTCCTCCGTCTTTATCCCCAACTTAGGTGGCCGGCCCTCAAATAGTCTCGGGTCCCCGAAGACCATCAATTTGCTATTTTTCGCGTTCACCTTCAAGCCGGAGGCCAGGCCGAATCGGTTTGTCTCCTTCATGGCCCCCCACACTGATGCCACGTCCCTACAGAGCACGACTACGTCATCCATATATAGCGCCACCTTCCCCTGTTCCTTATTCCCGGGGATGGTCACTCCTTTAATTTCCTCATTGTTTCTCATTGCCTGTGCAAGGGGTTCCCTACACATTACAAATAGAACCGTGGACATCGGGCACCCCTGTCTCACCCCTGACTCTACTGGAATTGTTCCCGAGAGCTCCCCATTTATCAGTAGTCTGGTCTTGAGCCCTTGGTAAAGACGCCTCACCCAATCGACCAAGGGTCCCCTCACTCCTATTTTTTACAACACTGCGAACATGTACTCGTGCGAGAGGCGGTCGAAAGCCTTCTCAAGATCCAGGCTAAGAAGCCCTAGGGGACATCCCCTCTCTCCTTCTACCTCTATTGACTCCCTTAATAAAATCAGGGAGTCCGAAATCCTCCTTCCTGGCACCGCACACGTCTGGTCGGGTTCGACTACTCCCTCCACCACCTTCCCCAGGCGCGTCGCAGCTATTTTTGCCATGATCTTGTAATCCGAGTTCAGGAGCGTAACTGGACGCCAGTTTCCCAACTCTCTCCGGTCCCCCTTCTTCTTATACATCAGCGTGATGAGCCCCTCGCACATTTCTTCTGGCACCAGTCCACCCTCCAGCATTTCCCTATTCATCTGCAGCATGTCCCCTTTCATTAAATCCCAGAATGTAATATAGAATTCTGCTGGAATTCCATCCAGTCCTGGGGTCCTATTCCTATTCTGCCTCGTCACTGCCTCCTCCACTTCCTCCATCTGGATCCTCCCTCCCAGTACCTCTGGGTCCTTAACCTCATGTCTTAGCTCCCCTAGTAGTGCCTCCCTTATTCCCTTATCCGTTCCCTTCCTCCCATACAACTCCCCATAGTACTCCTCTGCTATCTCTATCATACCCTCTGTCGTTGCCTGCCTGCCTCTGACCGGACTCACCAATTCCCTAAGTGTGTTGTCTCCTGCCTTGCATTTCTTAAAGAAGAAGCTCGTACATTTCTCTCCCTGTTCCGTTGCCCTGACCCTTGCCCTGTATGCCATTTGTTTGACTCTTTTCTCCAATACCGAGGATAACCTTCCCTTTAATCTCCGTATATCCTCACCCACCGGGAATCCCAGCTCAAGTAAACTGTGCTTCTTCTCGATTCTAGCGTTCCACAGCTGCAGTTCCCTGTTTACACTCCTCCTTCTACTATGTGTCTGGAAGAGGGCCTTTATCCGGCCCTTCACCATGCTCCACCACTCCACCCTCATGGCGAAACATTCCTGCAGGGTCATCCAGTCTTCGTACTTCCTTACAAAGTCTTCCACGACCCTTCTGTCTTCCAACAGGCTTACATTCATTTTCCAGGTTCCCTTCCCCATCTTCAGGCCACCTGGAATACCGAGCCTTGCCTTCACCAAATTGTGATCTGACAAGGGGAAGGGTTCCAGGTCTGCTCCATCCACCTTCACATTGGCAGACACAAAGATGAAATCTATTCGTGATTGTGTTCTACCGCCTTTATCCGACCACGTGTATCCCGGTCTCGCCGGGTGTACCTTTCTGAAGGTGTCAGTCATTTTAAAATCCTCTATCAGCTCCTTCAACTTCCTAGAGGAAGGGTCGAGCCTCCTCCTCCCAGCCACCGATAATAGGTCTGCCAGGCACAACGGGCAGTTAAAATCACCCCCCATTATGACTTGCCGTCTCGTCATGAGCAGGGTCGCTACATTATTCCATAGGTCCACTCTTTCTGTGCACGTCGTGGGGGCGTTCACATTTATTAGTCTCAGGTCTGCCTTTCCATAAGACACGTCCACATAATGGAGGCGGCCCGGTATCACCTCTTGGGACCCGACTACCTGCCTAGGAGGGTAACCACCCCCGTGCATCGATTTTCATTACTCCCGGACCAAAAGTAGTAGCCATCTCAGCTCTCCAACAGCTCCTCCCGGCCCAGGGTGTATGGTAGGTGGCATTCCTGGAGGAAGACCACCTCCCACTTGGAAGCCTGTAGTAGTTGTATTATTGCTCCTCTCCTTCGCTTTCCCTTCAAGCCTCTCACATTTACGGACGCCACGGAAAGATCCATGTTGGGATGCGTCTCAGTCCGAAACGGCCTTCTCCGCTCGCCCTCCGTAGCAGTCTTCATTCACCAGTTCCCGTAATTTAATTTTGCCCCTTGCTCTCAAGGGTTTCCCCCTGCGCCGGCTCCCCACCATTTCCTTCATCCCCTCCCTCGAGGCCTCCGTGTCCAGCGAGCAGTCCGAGGGTCCCAAGCTGTCTGAAGGGGCGATTCTTTTTAGTGCTCTCTGTATCCTCCGTTTTCTTCCAATTGGTCCCTCCCATTTCTCGCTATCGTTATCGTCTTCCTCCTGTTGTCGTTCCCCTTTTTCTTCATCCTCCTCCACTACCTCCGCCCAGTCTTCCACGGTCTTCTTGGTGATGCTTTCCATGCCGTCGCTCCCCTCCCCCGTCAGCCCAGCTTCCTGCTCGCTCGATGTTGATTCTGCTCTTTCTGCATGCCTCTCCCCTTCTCCCCCTCCGTCCGTCGCTGGTAGCTGCTGCTCGGCCACCTCCCCTCGTTCTTCCCTCACCGGTTCCTTATCCGGGTCCAGTTTGGTCCCATCCCCTTCCTCATCCCCCACTCCTCCTGCCCTGTACGCCCTAACCTTGTTGGTGTACGACTCCGGACAATTTTTGTACAGATGTTCTCGGCTACCGCAGAGGTTACATCGTGCCGGAACACTGCATTCTTCTACCTCGTGGTCCAGTGCCTTGCATCTATAGCAGACTTTTGTCTTGCACGCTGCGGCCAGGTGACCACTTCTCCCACACCTCCTACACAGTTTAGGTTGTCCGGCATACACAACATATCCTCGGTTGCCTCCTATGTTCAGGGCACTCGGGATGTGTCTCAAGGCCCCTCCCTCTGTTTTCAACTGCACCCTCCATCGTCTTGCCCCTGTCCATATCCCCATTGAGTCCCTCACCTTTTTACAGCCCGACAGTACCGAGCAGTGCTGTCTTAGCCAGACCTCCACGTCGTGGTCATGTAGGGCTTCATTGTATAGGAAAATAGTCACTACCTTCGTGTCTAGCTCTGATAACAGTTGTAGCTTCATTGATGTCAATGGCTTCTCCTCCGCTTTTTCCTCAAAGCGGGTCATAAATCTTAGTAGCAGGGAGCTTGAGTTAAAGCTTACATCAAACGCCCTCCCTCCCGGCAGCGTTATCAAACAGTACAAGTCTGTCGGCTCTATTTGTAGCAAGCCCATCATTATAGACCGTACAAAGGACGCACGGTCGATGGTCACTTCTTCTGCTACTTCATCCTTCATCACTACCCGGACGCAATTATATCGCTTGACATGAGGTGGTGTCAGACTCACCCCTGCCCTGCCTCTCCATTTCCCGGCTCGTTCCCGGGGCCTCCCAGCTCCCACCGGTCCAGCGTCCACTGTCGCGTTCTCCCTCCGGGCCTCCCCCTGCCCCAGGGTTGCTGGCGTCTCCCTGGCTTCGTTCCCCACCCTCCACTCGGGGGCACCCTCCTCTCTGCTTCCGAACGCCATACCTTCTCCTCGGCCTCCCTCACCCACTCCATCAGCTCCCACCCTCCTATCCATTTCCTCCATCCTCTCCTTCTGCCGTGTCTCCGCCGCATTCCTCTCCATCCATCTCCGTGCCTCCTCCACGCATCCCTCTGCTGTCGGCGGGTCGGTCTGGTTACCCCAGTCCCCTCCGGCAGCACAGGTGGTGTCGGTGGCCCTCTGCTTTCGCCGCGTCTTCTTCTTGTCTCCTGCAGTCACCGTCTGGCCGACTCTGTCGTCCCAGGCTCCCTCAGCAGTGCAGGTGGCGTTCATTTCTCTTGACGCACTCCCTGCTTCCTTTTCATCTGCTGCAAGCATAAGCTGGGCGGCTCGGTCATCCCAGTCTCCTTCAGCAAGTCGGGTGGCCCTCGTGGTCCTTGACTCTCGCCATTTCCCTTCTTCGTCTGTTGCGATTTCCGTCTCCATTCTCCAGCAGTCCCCGCTTCTTGGCAGCGTGGTCATCCCTGGCCACACGTTCAGGGCCCTCACAGGCCTCGGGGCTGGTGGCTAGGTCTCACTTGAGATCCAGACGGGCTGGAAAGATCACCTCGGTGCTCCTGGTGTCTCCCCTGGCAAGCCAGGGCAGTTTCACCGATTTAAGGTTTTTATTTCCTTTCAAGCAAGAGCAGGCCTCTGCCTTGTACAGCAAAAATAACAGCAAAAGACCGGAAAAACCACATGAACGTAACGGGAACAGGGGATCCTTTTTACAGCCGATGCACCGAGTACGCCACGATCGAGTTCCCCTCTTTCACACCCTTTACTCAGAAAAGACAAGAAGTCACCGTCGCAACGGAGGAAAAACAGGGGGGGGGGGGTACGTTCATCCACCCATTCTCGTCGAAGGGAGGGGGGGGGTCGTTTCGAATTCAGCCTATCCCGCACTTGGGTGGCGGCCATCGCCACTTCGCGTTTGTGGCTGCTCTGCCCGTTGTCGCCCGCTCTACCTCCACCACCCTCTCTAACAGCCCCCTGGCTAGTCGGTATACGTCGGGAGGCGACATATAGACGCCCTTAATCAGCTTCTGGTGCGCTGTCCACAGGGCCTCTTTTACGGCACCTATGACGGCCCACGCCTGAGCCCAGACCCCACCCGCCCTCTGCCTGAACATCCCCCAAGTCATATTAGGCGCTGTGGCCTTTGCGGGCAAAAATGGGACAGCAGGGGTCGACTTAACTCCCACACCTCCTGGGCAAATGGGCACTGTACGAGGGCGTGAGCAGCGCTCTCTCCGAGGCCGCAGCCTCTCGGGCAATCAGGAGAGCGGGCCAATCTGCGGGAACACATAAATAGTCTGCACTCCAGCCTGTCCCATGTGGCCAGCCAGGATAAGTCCCGCTGCCTTTTCGTCAGGGCTGCCGATGCTACATTTTCCCAAATTTGTCGTGCCCGGGTACCCCGAGCACCTGGCACCTCTGTGCAGACCTCCTTTTTCGACATTTCCGCCAGGACTTCCCTGGGAACCCACGACCCCCGTGTCCAGTCCGGCTCGTACTTCGTGATGTATTCATTTACCGCGGTGCACAACCACCCCTGAGGCCAAGCCAGGGGGGTGCTGCGCGGCAACGACGCCATGCTTAGCCGCCTCAGGAGCCACGCCAGTCTGTACAGAACATAATACGAGGCTTTCACCTGGAGCCCATTGGAGAAATATAGTCGCAACGTATTACAGACAAAAATCGTGTCGAGGATGCACGCGACATTCGGGGCCCCCCTCCCACCGTTCTCGGCACGTTTGTACATTGTTTCTCTCTTCACTCGGTCCATCCCTCCCCCCCAGATGAACTTGAAGAACAGGCGCTCCAACCTTTTTGCCATTTGCGCCCCCGGCGGGAACACGTAGGCCAGGTAGATAAGTACCGGGAGGATTTCCACCCTCAAGACCAACATTCTACCTTCCATTGAAAGGCACCTGTCTGCCCAACCAGCCAGCCTGCCTCTCACCATGCACTCTTTTCCCCGTCAATTCTTAGTCGCAGAGTCCTCCCTATAGAACGTGACTCCTAAGATTTTGATCCCCTCACCCCGGACCGTTATACCTGGCGGGCGGCCCTCAAACAACCGGGGTCACCGAATATCAGCAACTCACCTTTAACCCTGAGGTCAAAAATAATCTATCCGCAAGTCCTAGGGCCTCCCATACCGAAGCAGCATTCCCACAGAAAATGACAACATCGTCCATATACGTTGCAATTTTTGCTGGTTCCGCACACCCTGGCATGCTCACCCCTCTAATCAGCCGGCTTCCCCTGACAGCCTGGGCAAAAGGCTCCATGCACATTATGAATAACACCGGCGACATCGGGCACCCCTGCCACACACCGGACCCAATTGGAAAGCCTTCCGAGAGGACTCCATTTATTAGCAGGCTACCTGTGAGCTTATGATATAGTTTCCTTATCCAGTCAATAAGCTGTTTCCCCACCCCCATTCGCCTCAAAACCGCGAACAAATAATCGTGCGAGATACTATCAAATGCCTTCTCCTGATCCAAACTGAGTAGTCCCAATGAATTACCCCTCTCCACAGTGGTTTCCACCACCTCCCTCAACAGAACGAGGTTATCGGATATCCGCCTGCCCGGAACCGCACACTTCTGGTCAGACCCCATCACCTCCCCCACCACCTTCCCCAGACGCGCCGCGATAACTTTGGCCAGGATTTTATAATCGGTGTTCAGCAGGGTGATCGGGCGCCAGCTCCCGAGGTCACTGCGCTCCCCCTTCCCCTTGTATACAAGGGTTATGACCCCTCTTGTCATTGAATCTGGCACAGGGCCTTCCTCTGTAATTTCCTTATACATCTGCCACATGTCGTCCCTGAGGGTACTCCAAAACGTAACATAGAATTCAGCCGGTATCCCATCTAACCCTGGTGCTCTGTGCCGACGTAATCCCCCCACCACCTCATCCAATTCTGCCCTCTGGATATGCTTGTTTATCTCCTCTGGAGCCCCAATAACCTTATCTACCCCCCCTAGCAGTGTGCTCCGCACCCCCTCGTCTGACGGCCTACTCCTGTACAATTCCTTGAAGTAACCCCTGGCGGCCTCCGTTATCTCCTCTGTGTGCTTGAGTCTACCTAACCTGGGACATACCAATTCTCGGATTGTGTTGTCCGCTTTCCTGCATTTCTTAAAGAAAAAACGCATGCAACGCTCACCCTCCTCGACCGCCTTCACCCGAGCCCTGAAAGCAAGTTGCGCGGCCTGCTTCTCCAACACCGCAGAGATCCTATCTTTTAGTTGCTTTATTTCTCCCATGACGGGGAATCCCAGTTCCATCAGTTTATACGCTCCCTCCAATCTCTCATTCAATCCCCGCAACGCAACCCCTACGCTCCTCCTTCTACTCTGGGACTGGAAAAAGGACTTAATTCGCCCCTTCACCATTCCCCACCATTCAGCTATCGTGCCAAAGCAGCACCGCAGGCTCCTCCATTCCTCGTACTGCCTGACAAATTCCTCCACCACCTTTTTGTCCTCCAGCAGTCCCGAGTTCATGTGCCAGATTCCCCTTCCCAACCTCAGCCCATCTGGGATTCTGAGCCCCCCAGCTATCATCTTATGGTCGGAAAAAGAGAAAGGTTCGTTTTCCACCCTCTCCACCTTAACCTTGGCAGAGACAAAGAGGAAATCAATCCTCGAGTGTGAGGTTCCCAAACAACTCGACCACGTGAACCCTGGTCGCTTTGGGTGTAACGACCGGTAAGAGTCAATCAAATCAAAATCTCCAACCAAAGCCCCCAGCTTCCTAGAGGAGGGGTCCAACTTTCGACATCCGGCGACTGGCAGCGTGTCCGCCAGGGTTAGCGGGCAATTAAAATTACCCCCCATGACGATGTGCCTTCGTGTTAGCAGCAACGCTGCCACGTTCTCTAGCAACTCCACACGTTCCGGAGAGCCTGTACACATTGATCAGCCGGACCGCCGCCCCACCATATGCAACATCGACATAGTGGAGTCGTCCCGGGACCACTTCTCGGGCCTCCTGCACCTCTATGTTCTTTCTACCTAGGAGGATAACCACTCCTGAGCACCTATTAACATTGCTTCCGGACCAGAAGCAGTGTCCCTCCCAGTCCCTAGCCAGATCCTCTCGACCAAGGGAGTATGGCAAGTGGCACTCCTGTAAAAAGTAAACGTCCTTTTTCAGGGACCGTAGGTAATGTAGAATGGCCCCCCTCCTAGCCCTGCCCCACATTCCCCTCACGTTTACTGATGCTATGGTGAGGTCCATGCCCTTGCCTCTCCCTACCCAGACTCGTCGTCCAATAGTTCGTACAGGTTTGTGTCAACCAATCCCTGCAACTGTTCCGCTCTCCTAGGCTCCTTGGGCAGCGCTCTTCCCTGGTTGGTCTTAGCCACCACGGCACCATCTTCCGACGACCTCGCGTCCATCGAGGAGTCTGTTGCCTCCAGGTCCCGTTTGCGGGTCGTCCTCGCTGGGCCACGCGGCGCTTTCCGCTTCCTTTTCACCACCTTCTTGAATTTCTCCCTCCTGGTGCTCTCCCTCTGCTGCTCCTCTCTGTCCTCCCCCGCCTCCACTGCCTCCGCCCAGTCAACCACCGTTGGGTCGGGGGGTTTTCCCACGGGCTCCTCGTCCTTGTCCCCGGGGTGCTCCACCTGCTGGCCCGTGGGATCCGCGTCTTCCTCCGACGTCACCTCCCCCTCCTCCCTCTCGTCCTGCAGTGGCGTACCGTGCCTGCCCACCTCTCCACCCCCGTCCTCCATTTTACCGCCAGGCTGCGTTGGCTTCAGCCCGTCCTCGGCCACCTCCCCTTCTCCATCCGCCACACTGCTCCTATGTGCGCGGACCTTGTTTGCGTACGACAGCGGGCAGTTCCTGTACAGGTGGTCTTTATTCCCGCATAGGTTGCACAATGCTGGGGCACAGCATTCTGTCACAACGTGGTCCCGTGCCTTGCATCGGAAACATATCCGTGCCTCGCACGCTGCAGCCAGATGGCCGCTTCCCCCACATCGCCTGCAGAGCTTCGGCTGCCCCGCGTACACCACGTAGTCCCTATTGCCACCAATGTTCAGGGCGCTCGGGATGTGTTGCAGAGCCCCTTCTGCCGTTCTCAACCTCACTCGCCATTGCCTGGCGCCCGTCCAGATCCCTAAAGAGTCTTGGACCCGTTTACTGTCCGAAAGCACCAGGCAGTGCTGCCTCAGCCACACCTCGACGTCGTGGTCTGGCAGAGTCTCATTATACAAAAATACGGTGACAATTTTTGTGTCTAGCTCGGAGAGCAGTTGGAGCTTAAGCAGTGACAGTGGCTTCTCCCCCGCCTTCTCCTCGAACAAAGTCATAAAGCGTTGCAGCAAGTTACTTGTCTTGAAGCTCACGTCAAAAGCCCGCCACCCGGCAGGGCAATCAAACAAAACAGATCCGCAGGATCCACTCGCAGAGTTTCTATCATCACAGACCACACGAACCTCGGTCTGTCGATAGTGACTTCCTTTGGCACGTCCTCTTTGAAGGACATCCGTACACAATTGTGCCGCTTGGCGTGTATCGGGGTGAAGTTCCCCCCCGATCCTCCGCGCCACCGCCCTGTGCGCTCCTGGGGCCGCCCTGCCCCCACAGGTCCAGGACTTGCCTGGACAGCGTCGCTTTGGGCACCTTGCGCCTGCAGGCCCGCCGAGCTCGGTGCTTCCTCCGCCTCCTCTCCTGGGCTGGCTGACACCATTCCACTCCTCGTCGGCTCCTCTCCCTTCCTCGCCCGCTGCCACCAGGCGTCCTCCTCCGCTCGCCTCGAGGTAGACGCTCGCGCCTCGTCCCTCTCCTCTGCGGGTCTCCCTCCTCCAGGCAGTCCCACCTCACCATCCTCCACCTCTGCAGCAGCCAACCCGGCCCGCTCACCTTGGCTCACCACCCCAGAGCGCTTGGTCGCCATGGCCCCGAGGGCCTGCGAGGCTGCCACTGGCCAGGCAGCCAGGGAGCCGAGACTTGGCACGACACCAGCAGAGATACAGAGGCACCGCACCGTATTTAAGGTTTTTATTTCATTTCAATCAAGAGCAGGCCTCTGCCTTGTACAGCCAAAATAACAGAAAAAGACAGGAAAACACATGAACGTAACCGGAACAGGGGGTCTTTTTTTACAGCAGATGCACCGAGTACGCCGCGGTCGAGTTCCCCTCTTCCACACCCTTTACTCCGAAAAGGCAAGAAGTCACCGTCCCAACGGAGGGGGGGGGAGGGTACGTTCATCCACCCATTCTCGTCGAAAGGGGGGGGGGGGTCGTTCCGAATTCAGCCTATCCCGCACTTGGGTGGCGGCCATCGCCACTTCGCGTTTGTGGCATGCCTGCCCTTCGTCTCCCGCTCCACCTCTACCACCCTTTCCAACAGCCCCCTGGCTAGGCGGCATACCCCGTGGGGCGACATATAGATGCCTTTAACCAGCTTCTGGCGGCCCGTCCACAGGGCCTCTTTCATGGCGCCTATTACGGCCCACGCCTGAGTCCAAACCTCGCCCGCCCTCTGTCTGAACCTCCCCCAAATTATATCAGACACCGTTGTCTTTACGGGGCAAAAATGGGACAGCAGAGGCCGGCATAACTCCCACACCTCCTGGGCAAATGGGCACTGTATGAGGGCGTGAGAAGTGTTCTCACTCAGGTTACAGCCTCTTGGGCAATCAGGAGAGCGGGCCATTCTACGGGAGCACAAACTGTCGGCATTCCAGCCTGTCCCATGCTGCCAGCCAGGATAAATCCCGCTGTCTTTTCGTCAGGGCTGCCGACGTTACGTTCTCCCAAATTTGCCGGTGCCCAGCGCCCCGTGCACCTGGCACCTCTGAACAGACCTCCCTTTTGGAGATTTCCGCCAGGACTTCCCGGGGGACCCAGGACCCCCGTTTCCTGACCGGCTCGTACTTCGTAACGTATTCATTCACCGCGGTGCACAACCACCCCTGGGGCCAAGCCAGAGGGGTGCCGCGCGGCAACGAAGCCATGCCTAGCCGCCGCAGGAGCCACGCCAGCCTGTACTGTACAAGATACGAGGCTTTCACTTGGAGGCCACTGGAGAAATACAGGCGCAGGGTATCACAGACAAAAATCGTGTCCAGAATGCACGCGACGTTCGGGGCCCCCCTCCCACCGTTCTCGGCACGTTTATACATTATCCCCCGTCCAACCCGGTCCATCCCATTCCCCCAGATGAACCTGAAGAACAGGCGCTCCATTCTTTTCGCCATCTGCGCGCCCGGCGGGAAAATGTAGGCCAGGTAGATGAACGTCAGGAGGATTTCCACCCTCAGGACCAATATTCTGCCTTCCATTGAGAGGCACCTGTCTGCCCAACCAGCCAGCCTGCCCCTCACCATGCTCTCCTTTCCCTTCCAATTCTTTGCTGCCGAGTCTTCCCTGTAAAATGTGACCCCCAGGCTTTTGATTCCCTCCTCCTGGACTGTTATACCTGGGGGGTGACCCTCGAATAACCTGGGGTCTCCGAATATCATCATCTCGCTTTTTCTTACATTGACCTTAGATCCCGAGGCCAAGAAGAATTCATGCGCGAGCCCTAGGGTCGCCCATACCGAAGAGACGTCCCCACAGAAAATAACGACATCGTCCATATACATGGCGATTTTTGCTGGTTCAGTGCACCCTGGCATGCACACCCCTCTAATCTGCCGACTTCTTCTGACAGCCTGGGCGAAAGGCTCCATGCACAGTATGAAGAGGACTGGTGACATCGGACACCCTTGTCGTACGCCGGACCCAATTGGGAAGCCCTCCGATAGCACCCCATTAATTAGCAGGCTGGCTGCGAGGTTGTGGTATAGCTTCCTGATCCAATCGATCAGCCGTTTGCCCACCCCCATACGCTCCAGGACCGCGAACAAATAATCATGTGAGATGCTATCGAAGGCTTTTTCCTGATCTAAACTTAGCAGTCTCAATGAGTTACCCCTCTCCTGTGTGACTTCCACTATCTCCCTCAAGAGGACAATGTTGTCAGATATTCTCCTCCCCGGGACCGCGCACTTTTGGTCTGACCCAACCACCTCCCCCACCACCTTCCCCAGCCGCGCCGCAATAACCTTGGCTAGGATTTTGTAATCGGAGTTGAGCAAGGTGATGGGGCGCCAGCTCCCAAGGTCGCTGTGCTCCCCCTTGCCCTTGTATACAAGGGTTATCACTCCTCTTGTCATCGATTCTGGCACTGGGCCTTCCTCCAATATTTCTTTATACATGTGCCACATATCCTCTTGGATGGTACTCCAGAACGTGATATAAAATTCCGCTGGTATCTCATCCTCCCCTGGTGTCCTTTGCCGATGTAGCCCCGCTACCGCCTCTTCCAGTTCTGCCATCTGGATAGGCTTGTTCATCTTACCCGGAGCCTCGATTACCCTGTCTACCTCCCCTAGCATGGTGTCTCGTGGCCCCACCTGTGACTGTCTACTCGTGTATATTTCCTTAAAGTAACCCCTCGCAGCCTCTACTATTTCCTCCGTTTGCGTAAGCTTACCTAGGCTGGGTCTTATTAGTTTGCGAATTGTGTTGTCCTCTTTCCTGCATTTCTTGAAAAATAATCTCGTGCATTGCTCACCTTCTTCCACCTCCTTCACTCTCGCCCTAAAAGCGAGCTGCGCCGCGCGCCTCTGCAATAACCTGGAAACCTTATCTTTCAGCTGGCTTATTTCCCCCATGACTGGAAATCCCACTTCCAGCAGTTTATAGGCTCCTTCCAATCTCCCATTCAATTTTCGCAGAGTACCCATCACACTCCTCCTCCTGCCCAGGATCTGGAAAAAGTCCCTAATTCGCACCTTTACCATCCCCCACCACTCGACCATAGTGGAGAAGCAGCATTATTGACTGACGAATTACCCCCACAACCTTTTTGTCTGCCAGCAGCCCCGTATTCAGTCTCCACATCCCTCTTCCCAATCTCAGGCCTCCTGGAATTCGGAGCCTCGCGGCAATCAACTTATGGTCAGAGAAGAAAAAGGGTTCAATCTCCACCCTCTCTGCCTTCACTTTAGCAGAGACGAAAAGATAGTCGATCCTCGAGTGTAAAGTGCCCAAACAGCTGGACCACGTGTAGCCCGGCCGTTTTGGGTGCTCCAACCGGTAAGTGTCTTTCAGTTCGAAGTCACTAATCAGGGCAGCTAACCTCCTAGAAGAGGGGTCCAACCGCCGGCCTCCGGTGGCTGGCAACGTATCTGACAGAGCCAAAGGGCAATTAAAATCTCCCCCCACAATTACGTGTCTTCTTGTTAGTAGCAAGGCAGCCACATTCTCAAAGAGCTCCACTCGTTCCGGGGAGCGTGTGGAGGCATACACGTTGATCAGACGGACCGTCACGCCATCGTATGAAGCGTCGATATATTGGAGTCGTCCCGGGACCACCTCTCGGGCCTCCTGTATTTCCACGTTCCTTCTTCCGAAGAGAATGACAACACCCGAGTTCTTATTTACATTACTACCGGACCAGTAGCATCGTCCATCCCATTCCCTGGCGAGCTCCTCCCGACCGAGGGAGTATGGCAATCCACACTCCTGCAGGAAATAGACGTCCTTTTTCAAGCCCTGTAGGTAGTTCAATACAGCCCTCCTCTTGGCCCTGCCCCTCATCCCCCTCACATTTACCGAGGCTAGGGAGAGGTCCATTCAGATATGCCCCCCCGCCTACTCAGACACTTCGTCTAATATTTCGTAGCAGTTTTTATCTGCCAAGACCAGCAGCTGCCCCGCAGTCTAGAGCTCCGGGGCCGACCTTCTCCCTTGGTTGGTCTTTGTCCCCACCCCTCCATCGTCCGACGACCTCGCATCCGTCGAGGAGTCTGTTGCGTCCAGGTCCCGTTTGGGGGTCGTCCTCGCTGGGCCACGTGGCGCTTTCCGCTTCCTTTTCATCACATTCTTGAATTTCTCCCTCCTGGTGCTCTCCATCTGCTGCTCCTCCCCATCCTCCCCTGCCTCCACCGCCTCTGCCCAGTCAACCACCGTTGGGTCGGGGGGTTTTCCCACGGGCTCCTCGTCCTTGTCCCCGGGGTGCTCCACCTGCTAGCCCGTGGGATCCGCGTCTTCCTCCGACGTTATCTCCCCCTCCTCCCTTTCGTCCTGCAGTGGCGTACCCTGTCTGCCCTCCTCTCTACCCCCGTCCTCCATCTTCGCGCCGGGCTGTGTTGACTTCAGCCCGTCCTCGGCCACCTCCCCTTCTCCATCCGCCACCCTGCTCCTATGTGCGCGGACCTTGTTTGCGTACGACAGCGGGCAGTCCCTGTACAGGTGGTCTTTATTCCCGCATAGGTTGCACAATGCCGGGGCGCAGCATTCTGTCACAACGTGGTCCCGTGCCTTGCATCGGAAACATCTGGCTGCAGCGTGCCTCGCACGCTGCAGCCAGATGGCCGCTTCCCCCACATCGCCTGCAGAGCTTCGGCTGCCCCGCGTACACCACGTGGCCCCTATTGCCACCAATGTTCATGGCGCTCGGGATGTGTTGCAGAGCCGCTTCTGCCGTTCTCAACCTCACTCGCCATTGTCTGGCGCCCGTCCAGATCCCTAAAGAGTCCTTGACCCGTTTACTGTCCGAAAGCACCAGGCAGTGCTGCCTTAGCCACACCTCGACGTCGTGGTCTGGCAGAGCCTCGTTGTACAGAAATATGGTGACCACTTTTGTATCGAGCTCAGAGAGCAGTTGGAGCTTCAGCAGTGACAGTGGCCATTCCCCCGCCTTCTCCTCGAACAAAGTCATAAAACGCTGCAGTAAGTTATTTGTCTTAAAGCTCACGTCAAAAGCCCTACCACCTGGCAAGGCTATCAAGCAAAACAGATCTGCCGGATCCACCTTCAGAATTTCGACCATCACCGTCCGCACGAACCTCGGTCTGTCGATCGTGACCTCCTCTGGCACGTCCTCCTTAAAGGACACCCGCACGCAGTTATGCCGCTTAGCGTGTATCGGGGTGAAGTTCCCCGCCGGTCCTCCGCGCCACCGCCCTGCGCGCTCCTGGGGCTGCCCTGCCCCCACAGGTCCAGGACTTGCCTGGACAGCGTCGCTTTGGGCACCTTGCGCCTGCAGGCCCTCCGAGCTCGGCGCTTCCTCCGCCTCCTCTCCTGGGCTGGCCGACACCTCACAACCCTTATCCGTGCAGAGAGACATTATATGCAGTACATACATTCCGCACATCGCGATCGCGAGAAAAGCCCCATACAATAAACACATCGTTAACAAATGTGGCACATCGCAATCACACAACAACAAACAAATGTAGATCTGACCAACAAAATAAACCGATGTCACACTGCGAGCTAATAACACGGCAACCCACGGGACATTAAAGGGCCTCGGAACACTCGACACAACCGAATTAATCATTAACTGCCCCATCAAGTTAACGATCCTGATGCCGTAACCTTACACACTCAATTTTTTTTTCCATAGGAACACACGTGCACAAACGCCGCGTTCATTCTACACTCACACAGCCAGAAAACCCAGTTCTCCAGCTCCGCAAGCAAAAAAAAACCACGCAAAAATAACCCGGCGTGCGTAAGATGGATTAGGTGTGTTGTTAGGGCCGGGTGCATTGTGTCACGACTCGCCTGAGAGACTGTGAGGGATGGAGGATGGCAGGGTGGAACTTGTAGAATCTTGGATGGCGAGCACGGCATCCCCTTGCAACAGGATGCTACCAAGACGGCCGAAAATCTCCCTCCGCAGGAGTTGAGAATGGCGGGAACCGCGTGCCGCGCGTGGCCACCTTCTTGGCGTCCTCTCTCCTCCAGCTCCGGCGCTCTCTCTCTCTCGATGGCAGCGAAGCAGTGACGTGATGTGCGTCCTGCTGCCCCGCCTGCAGCTCCATCTCCCTCCTTCACCGGAGCTGCAGACCCCGGGGCTGCCCTGAAGACGATTTTCCCGCCGTCTCCGTCATGTGAAAGCATCAAGGTAAGTTGTAGTAATCGTGCCCATTCTATACTGGCTAGGATAACACCTAACGCTAGCCACTTCTGACACCAATGTAATGGGTTCAATTTAGGCGCACACACTTCTTGGGAGGCAACACTCATTTTTTAATAAACACAACGGTTACTCAACAGTTACTCTTACTCTACACATAGGGTGGTGACCACCGACTTACCCTAGCTAACACACACTTGTCTCTTAGCTATTCCAGCGTGACCCAGCCAGGTGGCTGCTGGCAGTCCGCTCACTGTAGGCCTTCTCTTCTTGGCATCTTCACGAGGCGCCTTCATTCTTCGCAGGAACAGCCCCGAACCTCCTGAGGAGGCCGCTTATATAGGGCTCGGCGTGCCCGGGCCCCACCCCGGCCACGCCTCCCTTCGAGTACCCTCTCGAAGCCCCCCCCCTGCTGTCCACGTGCCCCCCCGAGGGCCCTCTGGACCCCCGGCCCCCACTGGGATCCGGTCACGTGTCCAGCACCGGCCCTCACGTCATTCCCGCGTCCAGCCGGGATGACGTCATGCGTGTGTGTCGACCCACGTGGTAGTAACGCTCCTGGCACAGTGACGTCAAACGTGTGCGTATGTACCCAGCAATGATACCACAATCACTACACTTCCATGGTCAGTTGGCAATAAAGGCTGCATTGTCTAGAGGTCCCATTACATACCTCCCAAAAATTGCATCGACCAAGGCAGGGCCCTGTTGAAATAATTGAAGTGAAGCGGCCGCAATGTGTACATGTGTAGTGACATGGAATGTGTCACTGTGGCGCATAGCGCTGGTTGCTGGCACAGAAGGGAATCTGTAGGTATAGTAGCCCTGTCTGCCAGCAGTATGTGATGAGCCGGAGTGGAACCGTCGTGCTGCTAGGAGTCTTCGTCACCGTCTTCACCTCCTCGGCGTTGTTGGTCAGGCAGCCTGTTAGCTGTCCTGACTATAGTATAGCTATTCTTTGTGCCTGTGAAGGCTATAATAAATATAGTACCCCTACTATTAGTGTCTCTGAGTGATTCACTACACATGTACAAAAGGGACTTCGTCATTGGTACATTCACCCATCGCGCCGAAAACCGTATTCCCATCATCACCCTAGCATCTCATCCCCATGCCCTGTTTTGCTGGAGTCTGGGGTATCCGACGAGCTGCTACGGCCGCCAGTGGCATCTGGATCACAAGAGCTGAGTGTGACCCAGCACGGCACAGAATGGGACCCTGCAGCAGATGCCGATCAGGCAACAAGAACTCGCGCTAAATGCACATGATGGTGCTGACAATGGACTGGTCAGCGCAACAGACCGTTGCACCCCTTGTTCCCATAATACTATTGTCGTTATTGTTCCTACTTGTGGGAGATGCAATGTCTGTGCTGCGAAAATTATCCACACCACACATTGTTATTCACACATTGTTTATTGCCACACTGTCGGCACAGAAATGTTCTATATGGTATCACCGCGTTCTGGGTTGTAATTCCCCTTGGCTCCCCGTGCTCTGTAGGTCGGTCATTCCTCCCTGAAGTTATCCGGGACGGCTCGTTCTTTTTTCAAAGGGTGGGAGGAGGGGAGGTTATGTAATGACCGAAATTCATAAAAACTCACACCAAGCAAATGTGCAGCCTAATAGTTATTCAAAAGTAGTGGAAAGAGACATCCACAGTGATTGGTCGAGAGGCAGGCTTTTGAAATTATTGGAGGAAAAGGTTTTGAACGAGAATAGGTGGGAAACGAAGTGGAACCCAGAGGCGATGGTTAGGATCCATAAGAGGAGGACAGGGATTATCTAGGGGACAAACAGTGTGGGAATGATATAAAAGGGCAGAGCACAAGGGAAACGTAGGTTCGAGGGAATGGACGAGCTTCAAGAACAACCACGAAGTCCGGACCTATTGTTACTGTGCCATTGAAAGAGGCTTTTAGTTGTTCGTCGTTCGTGTCGTTTCATATAGATCACGCACATTTGTCAATTACGTGGGGAAATATCAAGCTTCCAAATCAGGTGTCACCTTTAATTTTGGCACATTCGAAATGTACTCTTGAATTACTCTATCAGGATTATACATTTCCATCGTCACACTCTACTGGCACACGAATTTGAAGGCCATGTGCTGCTGATTTATCTTGTCCCCACAAGGACAGCTGCAACTGGGGGTGCCCTGTAAAATATTTGTGATTAAATTGTAACGGGCTCTGAGACGCCCTGTCGTATATATTGTGCGATTCAATAATATATTCTCATTTTTTTGCTAAAAATAACATTTGCAGGTGTCAGCATCATCACGACAGAGTGGATACTCCCCCTTATCCGTGCCCACATTCGCGAGAGTCGGACCAATCCACAACTCCTTCCATTATCTTCCCTTGCTTTTTGAAATATTTTATTTGATTTAAAATATCCCTTCTCTTGCACTTGTGGTTAGGAAACCCGCGCGAATGTGGTCTTATGTTTTTGATATGAACTCCAATCCCTGCACGCATGGTTCGCGGATGTGGTTGCGTGTTTGCGCTTCAATTCATCAGCTGCCTTCCAGTGTCGCTTGAGTGGTGCATGACCTGGCGGTCATTTTCCCTCCAATGTGTTTGCTACTCAGTTTCTACAATAGTATGCTTCATTTGCTGTCACACAAAAAAAGCCACCAAGGTCCTCCGCGGGTCATTCTTGTAAAAACAACTTAAGGCTGAACGTCTCTTACTCACGATAAAAAATAACACGAGCACATCTTAGGAATGGCGTTTTCAATAATGCGCCAGCTTATGGATTAGACAAAGCACACCTTTTGCGGAGGACTTAGGATTACTGATATTTTTCTTTTCAACCCATAACCGGAAGTGTCGCTAAATGGATGAAATTTTATACTTTAATATTTTCACTAAACTCTGTCGAATCTCGGTCGTACGAAGACCGTAAATAATTGGGTTAAGTACTGGAGGGACGGTGTAATACAATGAGCTGAGCGTGGAGCGGACTGCAATGGGAATGAGCGTTGAATTTTCAATCCGATGATGCATGACCATGAAGACGACAAACACATAAAACATGATGAGAACAAAGAAATGAGTAACGCACGTGCTGATCGCTTTTTGTTGACTTCTGCGCTGGGTGGACTTCTGGCAGTCATACAGAATACGGACGTAGGAAAACACAATGATCCCCAATGAGACCAACACTGATAGAATTGTAAGAACGTAGCCATATATGATGTTGATGGTTACATCTTCACAGCTCATCTTTGTCAATGACATAAAATCACAATTTGGCATCCATACAATTCTTGGCTTGCTGCATAGCTTAATAAGGCTTGCCAATACAATTTCTCCAGATAACATTAAGGATGAAATCACAACGAATACGAAGCACATTTTAACGGCGAATACGGAGGTGAGGATAGAATTGTAGTGGAGGGGTTTACATATAGCCACGTATCGATCCGCTGCCATTGCAGCCAATATAAAGCATTCGAAAACACTCGTCAAGTGAATGAAGGTCATTTGTACGACACAAGCAGGAAAGGAAATGATATTGGTGGACACAAGATCATACATAATTCTTGGAAGTGCGGTGGTGCTCACGACAATTGCATTCGTGGAAAGTCCGCACATGAAGATGTACATGGGCTTGTGTAGCTCTTCCTCTCGGAAGACGGCCAGAACCAGCAATGTGTTTCCCATAATGGAAAGGGTGTACATCACAAATACAAATGTGAACACGAGAGGCCTCATGCTCTCCGGCTCGCGCAGGAGACCCGTCATGAGGATCATCCCTGGAGGAGTCATCTGCATTGCCTTTGTTACGTTCAGCTCCATCAGCCCAGCACACCTGTATGTGTGAATAGAGACGTTTGTGAGTTTACTTCTCTGTCCTGTAGAATATACACTTGAATTCCACACTCACTCCCACCATCACACGCAACAATCTTAACCGAGACTATAATCCGATATTTATAATTACACATAACCATCTTGGGAAATTTATTGGAACAAAATTGAGAAACGCAATGACGATGTCTATTCAATTGCTAAAATTTTGCTAGCCAATCGTAGGTGGGAATATACCACACTCATCGTCGTTTCGTGTTCATTATTCCAACTTGGATTAACGAAGACCATTTATGGACGCGTGGTTAGTAACGGTGCTGAAATCATCAGCTGTCCACAGTTGCTCGATACACGTGACACTTGAGTAGACGTGGCATCAACTGCTCTTCACCACAGATGGAGTTTGTGTTGTGAGCCGGGTCAAGGTGGCCCCACTTTCCCGAGGTTTGTTTTGCAGCAGCAGTTGGCACCTTGTACGGAGGCATAGACAGATTTATTTTGTGGGTTTCCGCTCAGGGCTGGTCTTAGAAAAAAAGTGTGCCCTCTGCAAACCTTGCACAGGGCACCCACGGGGCCAGCCCTGTCTCTGCCTCTCATGAGATAATCCAAGCCGAGCATTACGGGGCTTCAGCAGCAATGTGGGTTGATATGTTGTGCAAACAGCTGTTGTATTTTCTATCGATTACTTTTATAGAGATCGAACGAGGATGGAGCAATGGCGAAGGGTAATACTTTTTTTATATGGCGCCCTATTAGATTGAGATGTCTCAGCGCTTTGCATCACATCTGATCTCAAACGTTTGAAAGAGCACACCCAGTGGCAGCTGTCCCTATGGGCACAAGTTGACGGCAGCACTGGACCTGGTCGTTAGTCTTCCATAATTTTGTTTTTTTTGGGTTAGATCGCATAAATATAAATGTGTCGCTAAACCCGCCACCACCCAACACAGCTAATTAGTAAGGCATGTCACGTAAACACAAGATGCCCATTCGTTACTAGTGTTGAGGTGCAAATGATGACTCAGAGGCAGATCTTCATGTAAGGGCTTGCGCCGGATATTTATTAAGGGTTTAGTAAACTCCCCAGGGGTTGGGGTCCTATGCTGGGTCCTTCACACGACCCCGCACTCTGTCTGTTCCTAGCTCGGCTAGCTCCAGGGCTCTCTCCCTCGAGTCGGATCGGGGGTTCAGCCAACACCGACCGACTGGGGAGAGCAGCACCTCTTATGACTACCGCCGGCTTCTCTCCAGACTCCTTAAGCTCTACCCCTGGCTTGGCTCTTCAACCGTTCTCTATCCCGGGCTCCCACAGTGACCCCGCTTTCGTCACGGGGTCCCCCTTAAGTACCTCGAGGAGGCATGACGTCATCGCCCCGCCCAGCGCGCATGACGTCACGTCCCATGACGCCATCACACTGGACAGCGCGCATGACGTCACGTCCCTATATTACTCCTTTACACGAGCACAGCACACCGGTGTGTTGGAGAACAAAACCACACTTTACAATCAGAGTACGACATTTCACCAGCAATTACAACTAGCTTTATCAGGCGATAGCCATGTTTGTTTACATGACAAACCTTACTAATTGGATGTGTCTGGTGGTGGCGGGTTTAACGACACATTTATATTTATGAGATCTAACTAAAAAAAACCGTATTATGGATGATTTTGGGTGCGAAAGCCTATGCATTAAATGGTCGTTAGTCTGTCATTAGGGGGCGATTATTGCTACGTGTCATTACTTTATTGAGTAATTTGTAGGTAGTTTAAAAATGTAGAAAAAAAATCCAAGGTGATAATTGACGTACTAAGGCGACGTACCATATTTTAGTGGCCGAATCGGTGAGTGAGTCGGTGAGTGTGGGAACTCAAGAGACAAGGAGACCAGGATGGTCTAATTTGCAAGAGTGACCTAGCACATTAATCTGCCAGTTAGAGGTTGATGATTTCTATGCATAATGCCAATTAAGTCATTTAAGTGAGTAACCGTGGGCAGTGGTAGTGTAGTGGTTAACGCATTGCACCATCAACCCAGTGAGTTTGATTCCTGCTCAGCTAACATCGGTGACGATTATATTTATCTGTGCCAATCCTGGGCCTCGCCAGATTCCGCGGGAATCCGTACTAATCAATGGGATTACTCGATCCACGGATCACTTGTCAAATGAATCAGTGCAGTGCTTAACCCTCAACGAATCTATACGTTCAAGTGGCTTTCGGATCAACTGTGAGCAGAATTTATCAAAGAGACACCTCGATTTGAGGTTCCACAAGGACCATATATGGGGAAGAACACGCCCCTAGGGGCAACACCACACCCACTTTATTCCATATATGGGGGCTGAACCGCGCAGGAATTTTCCTCCAGGACAAATAGCGTAATAAGGAAACTGCGTTATGCGTATGTATGTTGAACTTCTTTCGCGCCGCACGTAGCCAATCGGAGGTGCGGGGGGTGCGGGGGAAAGACAACAAACTAAACAAAAAAAGCAGTTCTAAATAAATCAGTTTGCAATCCAGATTTCAAATTACTTATAAGAGATATGCCTGTATATTGGAGATTTTTGTCTTTATATGTAGGTGCATGGACTTGTCTCATCAGGTCGCTATGGCAAATCACTCTGTAATTCCTTCAAAAATATAAGTTACAGCACCACACCTATTACCATCATTAAGGAAAAGAGTGGTGATCCGATCTCTAAACTACAGGAATGTTAGCATCTTTGAGCGTTTCTGTGACATTTTGGGGAGGGCACCCCTCAGCACCAAATAACATCATGGGGCAAGGGTGAGGTTGACCCTGCTGGGGCTGCTGTGCCTCATATTGTGTGGAAGTATCCACACCCCCTTTTCAGTGGCTGGCTGACGTGCAATCTGCAAAAGAAGTGTGAAGAGTGATCCAAACCTGAGAGTAGATAGTGCCAGGCAGAGTTTACCTCCCATAGTGAACTGCTTAGGAAGGGTGGTGATTGTGACCAGGCTGCTGCTATCTTTGGTTTGGTTTATTTTAGCCTTACAGGTAAAACTCATAGAGCAATACATGTCAATTTTCAATGGGGACTTGGTTCCACGATATAAACCTAATTACAGCAAGGCAACGTGGTAGAGCCAGCACAGAAAATTACAGCAAGGGTGGTAGAACACATCACATACACGATATATTGGGTACAAAACAGCACTGAGGTAGCTTTGATTGCAAAACGAACATTTATGACGGAACACATGCAAAGCAAAGCGGTCAATTACGTTTACATTTGAAAATAAAGCTGAGGTTCAACAGTGATTTAAAGTAGAACAATGCTAAGTAAGGTTTTGATCCCAAACTTTTTCGCTTGAAGATTCCACAGCGTTGGGGTCACCACACAGCAGGAATGTGAAACGTAAACTAAGCTATTTTTTATTTTAGCAGGTAAGGCCCACTGCGCTATATTGCTCTTTTTCAAAAGCGACATGTCCACAAAATGGCTGATCATGTGATACATGCATAGCAGCCAAACACTCTAAACACACGTTTCTAAATGTGGAGACAAAAACCGGAGGGCCCGGATCAAATTCCACGCGACCAACAGCTGGCGTCAGGGTCGGGATCGAACCCACGACCTCCTGGTGAGGTAGCTAACATCTCAGCACGTTTGGTACTATATGGCATCAGTACAACTGCCTGGACCACGGGATAAGTCCGAACGATTTGAAGGATGCCCTTGGTGATTGCAACAACTACTGGACCATCTCTCTCCTAAGTGTTCCAGGACAGGTTCTGGCAATGATTACTCAATATGCGCTTGCCAGGCACGCTGAGAAGAGGCTTATGGAGTCAAAATGTGGTTTCCTGCACATATGCCATCGTATCTATCTGTTGGTATACAGCAGAGCTGTATGGAAGATCAGCAGGACCTATAGCTCTGCTGTATTGACCTAGTCAGGGATTTATGATACCTTTAAGAGTCATGGCTTTTTTTTATTTAGCCGGGTCCCTGACCCTTTGTGCACACATGAATGATTATGATCAGTTCCGGAGCAGCAGACTGACCACATCCACACCTATGTGCGGAAACAATGGTGTTGTAATACATCATAAGAGGCCATGTTTGATGTAAATCATGTTAACTGGTTGATACAACTGTGGTTACAAATAAAATACAGATGGGGTGGAATATATATTACGGACTATGGGCAAGGCATACAAAAATGATGGTCTTGCTTTCTGTTGCTATTCAGACTTACGGGCAGACAGCAAGGCCATAGCCATGGAGTCAACATTGGAGGGGGGGGGGGGAATCTTCCAGGGGGTCTGGGGGTCCTCCCCCATAAAAAAAAAAAATCTAAATTTGAAAACGAATTTCCTGCCATTTCCTGCCTAAAATATACAAAAATTCACTAACACATAAGATGGACTTTGTATTAATTTTTTTTACAATAATGTCTAATAGTGTATTCTATTATATTCCTCTGTTTTTCTTTTTTTACCTTTTCTTGTTTCATTGTATGTAAGGCCAGAGATTAGGGATTAATAAAGTACAACCATAACCACAATCACATAAACCTATTTTATAGCATTATATTGGGGGGGACATTTTGAGCATATTTGAATATTGTGGGGGGATGTGTCCCCCCCAATATATATTATAATTACGGCCTTGGCAGATAGGATGTGATGCAGGCAGACAGAAAATTAACGAACCCATTGTATTCCATTGATGAAACAGATTAGGACAGATAAGATGGGTGATTGAGGCATCGGGCTCACATGCGAGATATCTACAGATGATGCACCCACTGGTATAAAGAATCAGGTACATTATGAAGAAGCAAGGAGATTATAAGAGAGGGATTTACGTGAGGACAGTTAGAGAGATGGGGAAAGAGTGCCAGGAGCACAATGGCTGGAAGATCCGGGACAACGTGGCATCATTTTGTTTCCCTTGCAAACAAAGCCCTTCACCTTGTTACCACCTCGACGATGCCTGTTTATTACAGCGTGTCGGGACATGGTTGAGTGGTAGTAAAAAACACTTGTTCGTGAATTGCAATAACTGTTTATAGCACTATTTTGCACGTCTGGTGAGCCCCGTATGCCATAAGAAAATGTGACATGTTTTCTCCATTGATATATATACGGCGAATAGGACATCATGTTTGACACTGTGGATATTAGATCGGTATGTGTCTAAAAAGAGGAATGTGATTCAAGGGAAATGAATGTAAAAAACACTTCCAACCTGTGAATACCTTAAACACGGTATGACCCGTATTGATAAATCTCCCCCCTCCTCTGGTGAAAAGCATTAAAATGGTACGATCCGTACTGTGTAATTGGTCACGTGGACAGGAGGGAGAAAGGCTGAATCCGGATCAGACTGGTTTGAGTCTCCACGTGGAGATACGCATGGCCATTTCTCAAGACAATGTTTGGGCTACATGACGGGCATAAGTAGGTCAGTTTAGTAAAGGGCATCTTCATAAAATATAATACTGTGGATACACCGGAGGAAGTGTTTTGGATTGACTATTGTGAAGTGCCAATGCACACGTGATTATCCTGCTATTGGCAGTACAGCAGAATCTGGCAAATGAATGAGTTATGCTGTGTAGAAAAGTATTCTGGTGAACGTTGCTACGGATGAGAATTACAGTATTGTCAGTGTACTGATATGTGGGTTGTGTGCAAATATATGAAAGTGATTACTTCGGGTATTAGTGTTATTTAAGCAGTAGTGATACTCAATATTGTTGAAGAGGAATGACATTGTTTCCGTACAATATATTAAAGGAATATTACTCTTTGTTTTTTTCGGTAAAGTCATGTAGGTACATTTTTTAATTAAATGAGAACTAAATCAAATCACGACGTTTTGGGCGCAACACAAGCGTCCTTCTTCAGGTGGGAACAACGTAGCGAAAGCACAACCGCTTAAGTGTATCTAAGAGATGGCTGTGACGAGGAATTATATAGTCGCTGGGGATGGAGGGAGGGGAGGGGCCAAGGTGAGTGTGTGGGCGGGCTGTGGACTGGGAGGCAACGATGTGAGGAACGGGGAGGGCGCTGGGAGGCAACGCATGGAGTTCAAACTGAAGCTTTGTGTTGCAGGGGGCGGAAGTAGATAAGCAAGATAAGATTAAGCAGCCTTTTATTATGCTGCCAGGGGGGGGGGGTAAATTAGAAATGTGCAAGCTGAAAAACAACGTGTGGTAATGGTGATGGTAGTGTGTGAAGCTGAAGGTAACAAACTCGGAATATGGATATGATTATGAAAATAAATCTAAACTGGCTGTCTAGCAGTAATCTGCACGGCAGCTAAAGTTTTAACTTGGTTAATTACATCCTTCCAATGATTGCTCAATTTGAATCCATCATCTCGGTTGAAGTTATGTCTATGTTTGAATATCTGGAAAATTAGATAGGCACAAGCTAAAATTGCACGCTCGAAATAACGTGTGGCAATGGTGATGGTAGTGTGTAAAGCTGGGAGTAGAAGACTGGGAATATGGATATGAATATGAAAACAAATATAAACTGGCTGTCTAGCTGTAAACTGCACGACAGATAAAGTTTAACTTGGTTAATTACATCCTTCCAATGATTTCTCAATTTGAATCCATCCTCTCAGTTGAAGAGTCTGAATGACACACCCCAGGCTTGGAGCGTCTATTTCAGCTTGGATGGAGGGGGGAAGAGCGCCTTGACAAAATAATTTGCATATCAAGAGGAATTTAGCATATTTATGGAAAATGTAGATATGCGAATAGTACTCCTTGTGAAATGCGTAGGAGGTTTGGCGGGGGGTTTAAAGTCATATTATGCCCGTGCATTATGCAGGATTAGCAGCATCAAAGAGAGGGGATAGGGGTAGCATTAATAAAGGGAAGGAGTGTTAATAGTATGTAGCTGCAGTAACTAAAAACCAACACGTAAACAACTAAAGTATAAACTACATAGTATCATCAGTATACTAACTATACTCTACAATAAGCTGAGTTACTAACAGTAAGTAATACATTACAATTATACGTCGTAAAAATTATATAATATGCTTCCATCTAAACTTTATTCTCTTACATCACACGTGTCTACACCGTACTATATACTGCCATAGACAAACCCAACATTAAATTATATACTGTATTGCTATAAACCACCCTATACCTTATACATTGTAATATAACACTATGTATTATTCTACCCACCCTAATGTGTATCACACTGCTATATATTCACTATACAATTACGATACTATATATTACTTTGTACATTATATTAAGCATATAAATGTTATACTATTTGTTATTATACACTGTACCATTGACCGTCGTGTCAATGGGTGAGTAGTGGGGGAAAACTTGCAGCGGAGCAAAGAATCCATTCCCTGCGGAGAATACAATGCCAGTGAGTGGAACGCGGTCTGAAAGTCACCGTAAACGTGAACACAATCAGTTAAGATCCGAAATGGTTTATTACGTCCTTCCAATGATTGCTAAGCCAGAATCCATCTTCTCGGTTGAAATTGTCTCTGTGTTTGTATATGTGGATCGCCTCATGAACGAATCTCTCATGGTAGCCAGATGGCTTGCAGAGAACCTCTGTCTTGGAGAAGTCAATGTCATGTGAGCCCACTGAATTGTAACAGTGATCTGCCACGGCTGAGGTGTTTGTCCTACCGTGTTTCAGGCCTGCTTTATGTTCACGGATGCGGTTCGAGACATGTCGTTTGGTTTCTCCAATGTAACTGCTACCACAGAGGCAACTTAGTTTGTAGACGCCAGGGTACTGTATGTCTGGAACCACATCTTTTACAGACGGGACCAGATCACGGATTTTATGTACTGTGTTGAATCGGACCTGGATCTTGTGTTTAATCAGGATTTTGGAGATTTTTTTTGTGACCCCAGCAATGTAGGGTAAGGTGATGGTCTTGAAAGGCTCCTCAACAGGATCCTTCTTGATGGTTGGAGTGATGGCCTTGCGGATTGTGTATTCGGAGTAACCATTAGCATTTCCCATAAATATGCTAAATTCCTCTTGATATTAAAATTCATTTGTCAAGGCGCCCAGCTTATATATATGCTCCAAGCTCGTGTGCTGTTTCATTCAGACGCTGTCGCCTCGACAGACCTGGTTTTCACCTGAGGACGGCTGCTTGCGTTGTGGCCGAAACGTCGTGAGAATTATTTTATTATGTTTAATTTTTATTATTTTATTACTTCCCTTCTACGTGACTTTACCGAAAGAACCAAGAAGACAAAGAAATGATCAGTCTATAATTTTAATGGTAGGTTTATTTGAACAGTGAGAGACAGAATAACAACAAAAAAATCCAGAAAAACGCATGTCAAAAATGTTACAAATTGATTTGCATTTTAATGAGGGAAATAAGTATTTGACCCCCTCTCAATCATAAATATTTCTGGCTCCCAGGTGTCTTTTATACAGGTAATGAGTTGAGATTAGGAGCACACTCTTAAATGGAGTGCTCCTAATCTCAGCTTGTAACCTGTATAAAAGACACCTGTTCACAGAAGAAATCAATCAATCAGATTCCAAACTCTCCACCATGGCCAAGACCAAAGAGCTTTCCAAGGATGTCAGGGACAAGATTGTCGACCTACACAAGGCTGGAATGGGCTACAAGACCATCGCCAAGCAGCTTGGTGAGAAGGTGACAACAGTTGGTGCGATTATTCGCAAATGTAAGAAACACAAAATAACTGTCAATCTCCCTCGGCCTGGGGCTCCATGCAAGATCTCACCTCGTGGAGTGGCAATGATCATGAGAACGGTGAGGAATCAGCCCAAAACTACACGGGAGGATCTTGTCAATGATCTCAAGGCAGCTGGGACCATATTCACCAAGAAAACAGTTGGTAACACACTACGCCGTGAAGGACTGAAATCCTGCAGCGCCCGCAAGGTCCCCCTGCTCAAGAAAGCACATATACATGCCCGTCTGAAGTTTGCCAATGAACATCTGAATGATCCAGAGGACAACTGGGTTAAAGTGTTGTGGTCAGATGAGACCAAAATGGAGCTCTTTGGCATCAACTCAACTCGCCGTGTTTGGAGGAGGAATGCTGCCTATGACCCCAAGAACACCATCCCCACCGTCAAACATGGAGGTGGAAACATGCTTTGAGGGTGTTTTTCTGCTAAGGGGACAGGTCAACTTCACCGCATCAAAGGGACGATGGACGGGGCCATGTACCATCAAATCTTGGGTGAGAACCTCCTTCCCTCAGCCAGGGCATTGAAAATGGGTCGTGGATGGTTATTCCAGCATGACAATGACCCAAAACACACGGCCAAGGCAACAAAGGAGTGGCTCAAGAAGAAGCACATTAAGGTCCTGGAGTGGCCTAGCCAGTCTCCAGACCTTAATCCCATAGAAAATATGTGGAGGGAGCTGAAGTCATGTTTGAAGAGGGGTCAAATGCTTATTTCCCTCATTAAATGCAAATCAATTAATAACATTTTTGACATGCGTTTTTCTGGATTTTGTTGTTGTTATTCTGTCTCTCACTGTTCAAATAAACCTACCATTAAAATTATAGACTGATAATTTCTTTGTCAGTGAGCAAACGTACAAAATCAGCAGGGGATCAAATAGTTTTTTTCCCTCACTAGATAATATTGGTCGTAAAAGCCTACTTGTTAAACTATTAACTTCTTTCGCACTATACGTAACCAACTGTGCTAATCGGAGGTAATTTAAACAATCATATGTAAAGTTGAAGAAAGCATATGGGGGAAAAACTGCAATAGTTATATGTAATTAATTCGTTACGTGTTAAACGAAATTAATTCTCTTAACATGTAGGATTTCGCAACCAATATTCATAATAACGGTTTTTGGGTTAGATCGCCTAAGTATAAATGTGTCGTAACCCTCCAACACCCAATACAGCCAGTAAGGTTTGTCACGTAAACCGCGTCAATTAGTTACTACTTCAGTCCACCGGTGTGTTGGTGAGTAAATCCACAACATTTACAATTTGAGTACGACGTTTCGCCTGATGCTGGATGTAATTTCCAGCGAAACGTCACTCAGATTGTGAATGTTGTGGATTTACTCTCCAATACACTGCTGGGCTGAAGTAGTAACTAATTGGCGCGTTCTTTACGTGACAAACCTTACTGGCTGTGTCGGGTGGTGGAGGCTTACGACACATTTATACTTACGCGATCTAACCCAAAAACTGTTATTATTAAATGAATTCGTATAAACGTGTACGCACATTGAGTTAGGTTAACAACTGCTTTGCAAATGTCTGTATTGAACACACGATGTGAAATTTCACGAAGGCAGGGCAAGAAAGAGGGGTTATGTGTGATCAGTGCTCTAGCATGGGGATTCACGTTGGGTTAAGGAAGAGCTTGGGTTTATGGTTAGTGCTTGGGTTATAACTCACGATTTGTGCTCGGGTAAGGCCTTATGATTAACGCTAAGGTTTATAGGTCATTCTAGAATTAGGAGTTTATGGTTTAGTGCAAGGCTAAGAGTTATACTTAGTGTTAGCTTATTGATTTATGGCTAGCGCTAGAGTTATGCTTTATATTAGTGATCGGATTAGAAGGAGAGTTGACGTGTGTGTGTGTGTTTAGAGTCTATTGATAGTGTAAAGAGTAGGTTTCAAGTTTTAGGGTTCGTGTAGGGGTCAGATAGGTGGAAGGTTCTGTGTAATGCATTTTTACGGTGAGTGCAAAGGGTTTATGATTAGCGGCAGGGTTGGAGGTAAAGGGAAGGTTTGGGTTAGTGTTTATAATTAGCATTATGGTTTATGATACTGCTAGAGTTAATAAAATAATAAAAATAAAACAATAAAATACAATTCTCACGACGTTTCGGCCACAACGCAAGCAGCCGTCCTCAGGTGATGAACAGGTCTGTCGGAAAGACAGCGTCTGAATGGGTCTGTCTTTCCGACAGACCTTTTCTTCACCTGAAGACGGCTGCTTGCGTTGTGGCCGAAACGTCGTGAGAATTGTATTTTATTATGTTTAATTTTTATTATTTTATGATTTCCCTTCTACGTGACTTTACCGAAAGAACCAAGAAGATAAATCCCTGCAGTCACGAAAGCTTGAAATCTAAACTGCTAGAGTTGTGAGGATTAGAGTTACAGATGAAAACAATACTTTCAAATGGTCATTTGAATCATCAACATGATTAACATAAATGAAACTAAAATAGAATAAATTTGCTTTGATTGATAGTAAAAACTTACTGATTGCCGCTTCTACATTATAGTACACCTTACTTACTAGAGCATTCATAAGTCAAGCATGATTAGTTACCAACCTTAATTGCCGCATACATCAAAACATTTTTTTGCCATGGGAACTTGGCATGTATATTGCACACAGGTATAGTTTATCTTTGAAGAACTTACCTGCAGTGTTGAAGTGTGAACTAGGTCTGCCAATCTTCGAGATTGTGGCTCTAGAGTGCGATTGCATCGCATTCGGTATCTTTATATCTCACTGGCTGCAAAGTCATGGCAAACTTGCGTGACAAAGCGCCTCCCTGGAGAATACTGAACCTCCTTTGAGGTTGATCATCCTTTTAGCGTGTCCTTATCATATTTGTGAGCCCAATTAAATGGAAACACTAAAACCCCCACCTACATTTGATGCAGACCTATACTCCTTTAGCCGCGATGGACCTGGCGTCACAAGAGATTTAATTAAATCGGCTCTGTGATGATGAGTCACCGCTGAACCTTTTCATTATTACACGCTTTTATTTAACTCACTTCGTCTGTTGTATCCTCAAAAAAGAAATATTGTAACTTTTTATACACTTCCCAATGTGCTTTCGACTGAAAACTTCGTATAGGTATGTCATACAGATGACAACACAATATTCTATCATAAAAATCAAAAACATTTTAAAACTTTTTACACGCTTTTATTTAACTACCCTGTGTGTTGTCATATCCAAAAATCTTGTAACTCAATTTCAACCGTATTCTCAATGTCGTATCGACTGCAAATTTTATATAGGTGTGTCATACTGATGACAATACTACATTCTATAATTAGAAATTAAAAAAATATATTTTAAACAATATTTTTTGCGGCTTTAATTGTCGACGCTCAACTCACGTTGGCTTGAAATCACCACGGTCCCTTACGTCACGGCAAGCCTTGGGGAGCCACGCCGAGGGGCGGGGGATGTGGAAGGAGGGGAGGGGCGATGTGGGAAGGGGGCAGGGGAGGGTCAGCTCGGACAGTACATTTCATTAAAGCGTTTAAAAAAAAAGTATTTTTTCATATTTTATTATTTTATAAGCTGATGCAACTCGTGGAGGAAACAATGATGGTCACTGTTGCTCAGCGAGTGATGAACAGAAGGATATTCAAACGGAGGAAGACTCATTAACAGTTTCCACTCTTATTTTGGTCATTTATGATATGTGATTTCGAGAAACCGCTGTCAAATGTCCTATGCCAATTTATAACTTATAGTGTAAAGCCTGCCAGCTAGAAATAAATACATGCAATTACTTGTAAGAATAACACTTGTCAAACAATTGATGAAATGACGTCGAAGTTGTTTATTTCCCAAATAAACAATTATAGTAGATTTTGTACTGCAGTTGAATGTAATATATTTTAAAAAATAAGACGAACTTGAAATATTTCCCATCAGGTGTCCTCACTAATTACAGGGCGTACATGTCACGGGAAGGAGATTTCCACAAAACAAAGGGGATTTGTGAACTTGGACTGCAAATGCTGAAATTGAAATATCGGGCCCATATTTTCTACTTCTGCAGATAATAAGTGATTACAATGTTGGTGACAGCGGAAATCACATTTTCTCAAACAATAGGAAGACCACAGAGCTCCTCATGAAAATGCATGAGAAAACATCTACCTACTAGCAGAAGTACCCGGCGTTGCCCGGGTGAAAAATAAAAAAACAGATGGGCTGCTACCCCTGCCCCCCCCCCCCAGCCACGATCTCCTCGGCCGCTGTGCAGTAATATGTACGGCCTATAGTGTGGTGGGGTGTCGAGGCCTAGTACCGTGCAGAGCCTCCGGCCTCGCCTAAATTGCCCACCCGGCTGAAGCTGGGTACTGGGGCCGTTACCCCCCCCCCCCCGCGCTACAATAATACTGTCTAATCGCTATAATTGTATTATCTACCGACCCTATAATAGTAATTGCACACATTGGGGTGGGGGGGGGGAGTGAAGAGGACGTTAAACTTTGATGAATTTACCTCAGAGTCGCGTGTTAATGCGTGCGCATATTTTTAACGGGAATTAAAAATGGCGTCCACCCCGCAGCGAATGCGTCGCTACCCGTTGCCAGGGGCAACCGCCGTGGTCTGCGATGAACGGGCCAATCGCAGCGCTAGGAAAACCAAACGGACCAATCGTGTCTCGCAAATCCCTCACATTTCGTCCAATGAAACTGCGTATGGTCCGGCGACACACAGACAGACAGACACACAGACAGACAGATTTGCGATTTTATATATATAGATACTGCCGACTGGTGCCCACTAATGCACACTTGCCCAAAGCTGCCCATTATTTCCTCTTGCCAAATGCTGCTCATCGATGACCACTGTCGCCCATTATTTATCGCTGCCGCTGTAACTCTCCTGAATTGTAGAGCTTTTGTCAGGTTCAGTGGTTGCACATTTTTACACGCTTCTATTTAAATCACTTCGTCTGTTGTATCATCAAAAAATAAATCTTGTAACTAAATCTTTACACACTTCCCAATGTGCTATCGACTGCAAACTTCGTATAGGTATGACTTACTGATGACAACACGATATTCTTACGTTAAAAAAATCAAAAACATTTTTAAACTTTTTACACGCTTTTATTTAACTTACTGTATGTGTTGTATCAAAAAATCTTGTAACTCAATTTCAACCGCATTCCCAATGTCGTATCGACTGCAAACTTCGTATAGCTATGTCATACTGATGACAACACGATATTCTATCATAAAAAATCTAAAACATTTTAAAACTTTTTACACGCTTTTACTTAACTTACTGTATGTGTATGTGTTGTATCCAAAAATCTTGTAACTCAATTTCAACCGTATTCCCAATGTCGTATCGACTGCAAACTTCGTATAGCTATGTCATACTGATGACAATACTATATTCTATCATAAAAATAACATTTTAAACAATCGTTTTAACTGCTCTAATTGTCCACGCTCAACTGACGTCGCCTGTAAATCACCGCGGTCCCTTACGTCACGGTAAGCCTCGGGGAGCCATGCCCAGGGGCAGGGGATGTTGAAGGAGGGGAGGGGCGATGGGGGAAGGGAGCAGGGGGAGGGGCAGCTCGGACAGCACATTTAATTAAAGCGTGTTTAAAAAGAAAAGTATTTTTAAATATTTTATTATTGTTTTTGTAGATAGTATGCCACTGGATTTGTGTGTCGGCATGCACACAACGATGGACGTTGAGACTTATTCAAGGTAGGGACCACTTTACAGTAGACTTGATTGTCCACGCTCATGATGGCGAGAACTGCTGCGGATGATTCAAAATTGCGGATGATCAAAAAATATACATTTTCCGCAGATCTTTAATACCAAAAACTAACGATTGACCGACCTATGCGTCTGCTCAGTGATAACAATTTTCTGCTCCATGCCAATCAGCATCAATCAAACTCCACCCACTGTTGTAAAGCTATGCAACTACTGTACTGTAGGGGCGATCATGTGGGCTTTGAATGTAAGTTTTGAATCACTCAGTAAACCCAATTATTTGAAGGACTGTTCATTGATGTTGTTTGTGATTCCCATAATAGGTGAAGGGAATGCAACTGGATTTTTGTTTGAAGGAAAGAGCACGATATTTTATTGAGAGGGATTTAGGAACAATTTTAATGAAGACAATTGCTATTGAATTAAGTCAATCATGTTGAAGATTATGTTTGACTTAGTTTGGAGATTTACCTGATACTAGCATGACAGTGTCATCAGTAAATATTTAATTTTGAGTCATTTAAATCGAGTCCAATATTGTTTAAATATAAGGAGAACAGCAATGGATCCAGCAGCGACCTTGTGGAACACCATTTGTTATTTTAATATTTGTTTAAGAGACGTTATCACTATGCACCTTTTGAGAATGGTTTGAGAGGTAACTCTTAAATCAATTTGTTCTACTGTCTGAAAATGTTAGTGAGTAGAATGACATGGTCAGCAAAATCAAGAACTTTTGAAAAGTCGTGGAATAGTGCACAGCAGTAGTGGACTTTATCAAGGTTACTGAACAGAACATTTTACACATCTGTAGTAGGTTCCAGGAGACTTGGACGACGTAGTTGGAGGCACACTTATTTATTAAGTACAAAATACATAACAGGCCGAGATGTACAACACTTGAAGGGGTATCGGCCCCTTCACCCGTCTAACTGGGAGATCAACACTCTATGTCACAGCTAGCCTACTCCTAGGTCCTCCACTACCGGGCTAGGGCAGGCTAGCTAACCCAGCCCTGGTTAACCTGGGATTACGGCACCTTGAGTCCCCAGACCGGCTCTTACAAGAGCATCAGCTCTGGGCTCTCGGGGCCACGCCACTGGCTTGCCTCGTCGGTCCTGAGAAGGACAGCGATCCAGGGGAGTCCCAGGACCTATCTAGCAGGTCTTCTTTCTTCACTGGTTAAGGCTGAACACTGGACCCCGAGCCCTCCGGCTCACCTCCTTATATATCAACTCCCCCACTGAGGGATGGGGCCGTGGGGGATCCCAGCTTCGTGTCAGCCCCCCAGGCTGAACGGTGCGGACGTCGATGTAAGCGCCTCTCGGCGTACGGGCATAACCACGCCCAGTGTGTTTGTTAAGCCCTCCGTAACACCTCTACATCACCCCCCCCTGTACAGCCCGCAGCCGTCCCGGCTGCAACAAAATCTCAATAAAGATGCATCCCCCCAAATCCGTGTGTGCCTCGCATAATATTAACAAGAACAACAACAACAATGAACAACAACAACAAGAAAGAGAAAAATAACCCGACGCACCCCCCCCCCCCCCCCCCGAATAAATACCGAACCCCGTAAAAACGCAACATATATACAATTTCCAGGACCCCCCGCAAGGGCCGCACAAGCGGCCGACCTCACAAAAGTCTGCGCGTTTTGGCGCGCGTTCTTGCAGCTGGGCCGTCACACGGGGCAACCCCGGTTGGCCCAGTGGCGGGTGTCAACAGTCCGGGTGCGAGATAGTCAGGCTTCGCTGCTGAGCGACCCCCGACCCCCCCGGGAGGGGTTGGCGGTCGTGAGCACGTCAATCCTGGTGCACCTGGAGGTGGAACAGTTGGTGGCAAGTTAGGCGAAAGCAGCGAAGTCGGACTCCGGGAGTCGGTGGACCCCTCACATGTTTGGCCACGCGTGTGTGTGGTAGGAACATGGGGCGCAACGAACGGTTTTAACCTGGAGGGGTGCACGAACCACCGACGCTTCCCCCACCGGATACGCACACATTGTGGCCGCAAGACCTGCACCACTTCCACGGGCCCCCGCCACGGCCGCACCAGCTTAGACGAGGTTGCCAGTGGTATTTGGGGACAGTGCAACCACGCCTTGTCACCCAGTTTCCACTGGAGCACATGTGCCCGACCCAGCCTGAGCCTCTCATTTGCCTTTTGGCGAAGTTCTGAAATCTGGACGGCCGCCTCCCGCGCCTCTATCAATTTAGCGATGTTGAATTTGACATGGTCGGTCAATTTAGATTTAGCATGCGGCGCGGAGATTTGCAGCTGGGTCGTGACAGGTGGGTTAGCCTCGCGGCCATACATTAGGAAAAAGGGCGAAAATCCGGTCACCGCATGCGGAGCCATTCTGTATCCCGCCAAAACCCCCGGAATGTGAAGGTCCCAATCGGTCTGTGATTCAGAGACCTGTTGGGACAGCATGGACGTGATAGTCCGATGCAGACGCTCCACCATCCCGTCAGTTTGCGGATGATATGGGGAGGTACGAATTTTCTTTGTTCCCAGGAGCTCGCAGACTTCGGAGCACCTTTGTCGAGGACGTAGCCCTGGACAAAGGCCTCCACGATGACTGCTGCCGACTGGTTGGCAAGGGACCAGGCCATAGGCCATCGCGTAAAATATTCTACCCCGGTCAATAGGTATCTATTTCCCCTAGGTGTAGCAGGGAATGGGCCCGTAATATCAAGCGCAACGAGCTCGTTAACCCGGAAAACTTTGATAGACTGCAATGGTGGGATGGACCCCCGCGCTGGTGGCTTCCGTTGCGCGCATTGAGTACACGACCCTAAAAGATCATCCACGTCCCTTGCCATGCCCGGCCAAGAAAAATCCAGCTGGAGCATGACAAGGGTTTTGTGAGTCCCCAGGTGAAGGAGGCGCTCGTGCGCAGCCCACACCACTCTACCCATCAATGCGGAAGGTACCACCAGCCGGTGGCGGCGGGATCTCCCGTCCCAATGCATCAAAAGACCTTGAAATAACCCCCACGAGTCGACATTTTCCGCCCCCCGATCAACTCCCCCGATGCGACGGCGCAAAGTGAGGAGGGAGGTGTCCTCCATTTGGAGGCGCCCCCACTTTGCAACAGAGAATCCCTCCCTTCGTGCTCAATAGGACCGGCAACCGAAGGCGCATCAGCGGCGGCCGCAAGGACTGGATCAGAGATCATATTCGGAGGTCTGCAACGCCCCGAACCCAGGAGGCAAGCGCACTCGGAGGTGGGCGGCAAACGCGACAGAGCGTCTGCGTTCGTGTGGTGAACGCCCTTACGATAAGTAGTTTAAAAATCAAAATCCTGGAGAATCTCCAACCATCGAGACAATTGGCCCGATGGCTGTTGAACCCGCAAGGCGTACTGCAGCGCCGCATGATCTGTGCGGACGGTGAAACGTTGACCGTACAGATATGGGCGACATTGCTGAATGAAGTAAACGATCGCCAATAGCTCCCGACGGGTAACACAGTACCTTTGTTCCGCCGGAGACAACACCCGACTGCCGTACGCAACCACATGCTCTACACCCCCAACAACCTGCGAAAGCACGCCCCCAATGCCCGTGTTGCTTGCGTCCGTATCGAGAAAGAAGGGTTTTGTAAAGTCAGGGTAACTCAATGGCGGAGCCCCCACTAGGGCGTCCCGGATGGAGCGAAAAGCAGCCTCCTCCTCCTGACCCAAATGAAACTTGACCCCCTTGGATGTCAAGGCATGTAAGGGTTTCACAATCGTAGCAAAATCAGCGACAAACCGGCGGTAATACGACGCGAATCCAATGAAACTCCTGACCTCCCCCACCGAGGTGGGCGTCGGCCAGGAGCTGACACATTGCGTTTTGGCGGGATCTGTGGCAATGCCCGAACGCCCGACAATGTGACCCAAATACCGCACCGATTCGCGGAGCAAATAACACTTCTGGGGCTTGAATTTCAAATTAGCAGCCCGCATTTTGAGAAAAACGGCACGCAACCTCTGGAGGTGTTCATGGAATGTTTTACTAAAGACGATGACATCGTCTAAGTAAATCAAACATGAATCCCATTGCAACCCAGCCAGGACCAATTCCATCAATCGCTGAAAAGTTGCCGGCGCTGAATGTAGCCCCATCGGTAAATGGTTAAATTGGAAAAGGCCGTGCGGCGTACGGATAGCAGTTTTTGGTTTAGATTCATCATCCAGAGGGAGCTGCCAGAACCCGGACAACAAATCCAATGTGGAGAAGAACCGCGCCCCTGCCAGGGCATCAAGCGATTCATCCATCCGAGGAAGCGGGTATGCGTCCGCTACAGAAATTTTGTGCAGCCGACGAAAATCGACACAAAACCACAATGAGCCATCGTGTTTTTTTTACAAAGACGATCGGCGCACCCCAAGGGCTGGTAGAAGGAGATATAATATCCCCAGCTAGCATGTCGTCCACGGCCGATTTGACATGATCCTTTTCGGCGGGACTCAATCGAAAAGGATTTTGGCGGATTGGCGCGCTGTCACCCGTGTCAATATGGTGTCGCAGCAGTTTAGTACACCCAATATCGTATTTGTTTTGACTAAAAACGTCGGAAAACTCGCGCAGGAGGATTCGAAGCCTCTCACGCTGTGAGTCGGACAGGTCTGATGATCCCGCACAAAGCGCATCCAGCCACCCCTCGTCACTGTCCGAATGGGGTTGCGCCAGCGGCGTGGCGCTCACCTGACCAATGACCGGTTCCTCACAGGGTACCGGCGTCGCGTGTGCGAGCACGGTCCCTTGAGGAACCACAGCCGTTCGCGATCCTACATTGAGGACCGCGATGAAGGGGTCCCCGTCCCCTTTCACAATGGTCTGGGCCGATATCAAATTGGGTCCGTTGACCCCGGCCTTAGATGGCCCCAACAGAACCCCCCGATCCCCAACGCCCTGGGCAAATGGTCGCCGCAGCCTAAGAGGCACGACCATCTGAGCTCCCGGCGGTACGCGTACCGTCCTCGTCACCAGCGCCTGTACCGTCGCAAATACCGTACGGAGAGTAGCGGGGGAGGACAAAAACATCATACGTCGGCCTGACGGGAGTTCGATGCAACCCTGGTCGACCAAGATACGAATCGGCATTTTGGCCAAGAAATCTGTCCCCAACAGGCACGGAACCGCCAGTGAAGAGGAGACCAATATGGGGCCGGATAGTTTGATGTCCCCAATACAAATTTGCGCGCGGATCTGTCCGATAATGCCCAGCGAGCCCCCGTTAGCAGCGTAGCATGGAACATCAACGAGGAGCAAAGGCCGGCTTTGAACGGGGAGAATGTTATAAATCAAATCGGACACAATAGTTGCCGATGCCCCCGTATCAACTAAGACCCGCACCTCAACCCCATCAATATGCCCCACAACGACCGATGACCCCGACGACGCGGCAACAACACAATGGGCCAACTCGGACCACTGGCCCGGTTGGAACGCACTCCCCACTGCGGTACGGTTCGACGCGACGACAGGATATTTTCGACGCCCGTTCGTTGCAGTGCATGAGTGTGTCACAGGTGTGTGCGTAGGCCAAACATGTGGGGTGTCACGACTCACCGGAGTTTGCTGGTGAGGCTTGGGTAAAGGCGCGACGTCCGGCCGAGGCGTCGTCCCGCGCTGTCGGGGAGCCTGGCATCCCGAAGCCACATGGCCCCGGAGGCCACAGTTGTAGCAGCGCGTGAGCGCCCCAGACGGCTTGGGCTGATCCTGGCGGCTTGGTCCGTCCCGAGCCGGTCGTCCCCCGGCTCTCCACTCCATCGGGCGATCCACAGCGCAGACTTCTTCCGATGGGAGGGTGGTCACAGCCACGGTATGCCCGGCCACCGCCTTGCTGGCCTTGCGACGCTGGGACAGCAAGTTAGCGTGGATGTGCCGCGCGGCCCGCAGGGAACACATCTCCGTGTCGTCTTGCGCCAAGACGACAATGTCCAAATCGTCCGCCAACAGCAGTATCTTCTCTGCCACCATGGCATCCACCCCTTCCTCGTCCATCCGAGGGAAAGCCGCCTTCGCTAGGGCCAGGAGAGCTGTGCGGTATGCCAAAGGCGATTCTTTGGCGCCCCGCTGGCGATCGTAGAACAGCTGCCTGCAGTCCGAAGGTGGTCCATAGACTGCAGACAGGAGTTGAAGCGCCATTTGCAGCGTGGCGCGCTTCGCTCTTGGCGCCGAGGTGAGGGTAGCGAGGGCGTTACTGTCGAGCATCGCTGGTAGCGCGCGTAGCGCCTCGTCATCAGTCCATTGTGCCATTTCTTGGTGAGCGAGGAAGCATCTTCGGAAGCCTCCCCAGTCACCGTCTTCCCCCACGAACTCTTTGAGAGGTGGTAATCGCTGCTGTAATGCAGCGTCCGCAGTCGGAGATCGCGCCCCGTCGTTCCCGCCACTCCGCACAGTTTTGGCGGGAAGGGCGGGTGCCATCGGCGGTCGCTCTTCTGGTGACACGCCGGCTGCCATTGATGACGTGGCGGTTCCTGGTTGGCGAGAGTCGGTCGCCTGACGTAGCCCGGCCCCGCCCTCAGCACCCACTGTACTGATGGCGGCAAATCCGACTTCCAGGCCCGTAGAAATGGCGGGAACCGGTGCCACGTGTCGTCCGTCGTCACCCCGCGCCGCTCCTCCAGCCCCCAGGTGAGTGATTTCCTCCAACATGGCGGCTGCCGCGTAGAGTAGCTCCGCCAGGCGGGAGTGAGCCAGCCATAGTCCATCAGCTGACGGTCCCCACCCGTCCTGCCGTTGCGGTGTGGGTGGACTCGGCCCCGGTTGCTCGGAATCGCTCTCCGCAATCTCGGGCTCTGAGTCAGCCGGGGTTTCCTCCTCCCCCGGTTCCCTGGTACGAGCCGTCCGTCTTGTATCCATCCTTAGAAGACCACTTCTGACGCCAGTTGTAGTAGGTTCCAGGAGACTTGGACGACGTAGTTGGAGGCACACTTATTTATTAAGTACAAAATACATAACAGGCCGAATGTACAACACTTGAAGGGGTATCGGCCCCTTCACCCGTTTAACTGGGAGATCAACACTCTATGTCACAGCTAGCCTACTCCTAGGTCCTCCACTACCGGGCTAGGGGAGGCTAGCTAACTCAGCCCTGGTTAAGCTGGGATTACGGCACCCTGAGTCCCCAGACCGGCTCTTACAAGAGCATCGGCTCTGGGCTCTCGGTGCCACGCCACTGGCTTGCCTGGTCGATCCTGAGAAGGACAGCGATCCAGGGGAGTCCCAGGGCCTATCTAGCAGGTCTTTCTTCACTGGTTAAGGCTGAACACTGGACCCCGAGCCCTCTGGCTCATCGCCTTATATATCAACTCCCCCACTGAGGGGTGGGGCCGTGGGGGATCCCAGCTCCGTGTCAGCCCCCCAGGCTGAACGGTGCGGACGTCGATGTAAGCGCCTCTCGGCGTACGGGCATAACCACGCCCAGTGTGTTTGTTAAGCCCTCTGTAACACCTCTACACATCCATCTTTGATCTCGTGCAGCCATCCTCTCGAAATGCCAGACTGTTTACTGTGCAGGAGATTGTTTAAGTATCAGTTTATTTTTGATTTAAGTAAAAAAAATAGTTTAGTAACTGGTGAAAGTATAGAGATGTATCTATAATTATTAGGTTATTTGCAGCCTTTTTATATACTGAACGAAAGAGCAGATTTACACTCGTTGACATGTACCTTCGGTGAGAGATTGAAAATATGCGTGTGAGGTGTTTATAGATTAGATATGCCACAAGTGCAAATGCAGGTGCCTCATCTTCTCCTGTAGACGACGATGTCTGAATTGATACTAGCTCATCCAGTACGTCCAGTTCAGATATGGGACTAAACGAGAAATAGGGACGATGACTCACTAAAATTTTTAGAGTAGGTGTGTGAAGAGGAATAAGTGAGAGATGTGAACGGTAGTGTATTTGGGGAAATTTTACTCTGGTGTCTTTTGTAAAAGACGTCTTACTAATCTACAATGATACTTAAATCCATAGACAATGTCTTGTTTTGTGAACAGTTCTTTGCTACCCAGTTTGAGTTTTTTTCGTGTAACATTTAGCTTTCCTTGGTTTTCAACTGGATGAAATGCTTGCCCAAAGATTCTTGTTTTTTTGTGAATTTAGAATAGTTTAATGATATGGAAATGTTGTGTTTGTTACTTGGCGAGTACGTCTATTTCTACGTGTTCCATAGGTAGTCCAATTTTCGAGGTTATTTGATGTTTTTGCATTATTCCTGGCTATGTCTCTTGTTGTCATTAATGTTCGGATCAAACCATGATGGATGATCACACTTTATTCTAAACTTTTTTACGGAGGCATGTTAGTTAATTATTTTTAAGAATTAGATCTGAAAATATGTTCAAGCAGTAAAAAAAACCGAGCTTGCCGTATCTCAGTCAAAATGGAGAGTGTCATGTATAAATTATTGAAGGTCAACATTTCAAAATGTCCATTCCATAATGATTTTATGAGGTGTCTTGGTTATTTTTGCACGATGAACGCCAAAGACAATAGCATGCTCATTGAGATGGATGAAGCAATCTGTTTAGATTTAGACTAGTGGGAAGTAGCCGGCGTTGCCCTGGCGAAATATATATTTCAAAACTCCTCTTAATAACCTGCCGGCTGGCAGGCGCGATCTTCAAAGGGACCTGCCGGCTGGCAGGCGCGATCTTCAAAGGGACCGGCACCGCCGACCCCTTTCTGGAGGACCCAACGTCTATTTAGATGTGCACAGGGGGCTCCGGCTCCCGTTGAGGCATGAGGAGCCAAACGATACGCGCGCCAAGACCCCCGGGACGAACAGGTCCCAGTCTGACTGGGACGTGTTCACATGGTGGCACAGCATGGACGTGAGGGTGTGGTTCCGATTGGGGGTGGTAGGGCGAGGTGCGGATTTTCTTGGTGCCAAGGAGGTCACACACCTCCTTGAGCAACCTAGATGAGAAATTCCGCCCCTGGTCAGTTAACAATTGTTCCGGCGCACCCTTGTCCAACACGTACCCCTGGACGAACGCCTCGGTGATAGAAGAGGCCGAATGATTGACCAAAGGCCACGCCACAGGCCAACGTGTGAGGTACTCAATGCCCACTAAGAGGTATTTGTGGCCCCATTGGGATGCAGGGAATGGCCCCAAAATGTCGAGCGCCATGAGCTCATTAACGCGAGAAACCCGGATGGACTGCATCAGGGCCCGGTCCTGGACAACTGGGACCTTCCTCCGCATGCAGTCGTGGCAACCCTTCAAAATCAGTGCCATGTCACCCTCCACACCCAGCCAGTCATAGTCCCGCTTAAGGGTCAATAAGGTCTTGTGGTAGCCAAGGTGCATAAGCTTCTCGTGAATGGCTCGGGTTAATTTACCACGCAGGCTAGTGGCAACCACCACACAATAGCGTTCCAATTGGGCATCCCAACGCATGAGGAGTCCGTCATGCACGGCGATCGCCAGGGCAGCCGACGAAGCTGAGCTCCGGGCCTTACGCCCAACACGGCGCCATAGCTTCAGCAGAGAGGAATCCTCGATCTGCAAGCTGGACCATACCCCCCGGGGGAGTTCAAGGCCGAAATCCGCGGGTGTCGCCGCACTTGGAGGGGTGGCCGCCTCGGCCGAAGCGACCAACTGGGCCACGACGTCCCCTGGGGCCTTGCAACGGCTAGAGCCCAGGGCGCAAGAACACCCACCGCCTGCCGACAATCGGGATAAACGGTCCGCATTTCCATGCTGTGCCCCCTTCCTGTGGATTACATCAAAGGGGTAATCCTGGAGCACCTCTAGCCAGCGGGACAGCTGACCCGAGGGCTGACTAATCCTCAGCGAATATTGTAGGGCCGCGTGGTCGGTTCGGACCGTAAACCGCCTACCATACAAGTATGGTCTATACAATTGAACAAAAAAAACTATGGCCAAAAGCTCCCTCCGGGGTCACACAATATTGCTGTTCCGTTGGGGACAGAACGCGACTGCCATAGGCTACCACCCTCTCAACCCCGCCGACCACCTGGGCCAGGACAGTCCCAATGCCCGTGTCGCTGGCATCGGTCTCGAGCAGGAAGGGTTTTGAAAAGTCCGGGTACCCCAAGGGTGACTCATCCGCCAAGGCCGTGCAAAGCACCGCAAAAGCATCCTCCTCCTCCGCGCCCCAGTGAAACCTTTGGCCTTTGGCGGAAAGGGCATGCAGAGGCTTCGCAATTGTCGCAAATCGCGGATAAACCGACGTTAGTACGATGCAAAGCTGACGAAGCTACGCACCTCCGCGGCAGATGTGGGAGTCGGCCACGTCCGGACACAAGCCGTTTATTCCGAGTCCATGGCGACACCTGATGCACTAACACTGTGTCCCAAATACTTCACCGATGGTTGTAGCAAGTGGCATTTCTGGGGTTTAAATTTCAAGCCCGCAGCACGCACTTTGACGAACACCACCTCAAGGCATTGCAAGTGCTCGCCAAACGTACTGCCAAAAACAATAACGTTGTCCAAGTAGATTAGACAAGACTCCCACTGCAGCCCCACCAAGACCATCTCCATGAGACCCTGGAAGGTGGCCGGGGCCGAATGGAGACCCATAGGAAGCCGATTGAACTCGAACAACCCCTGGGGCATGCGGAACGCTCTCTTGGGTCTAGATGCCTTCATCCAGTGGCAATTGCCAGAAGCCGGAGAGCAAATCTAAAGTTGAAAAGAACCACGCGCCCGAGAGGGCGTCCAGGGAATCATCCATGCGAGGAAATGGATATGCATCAGCCACCGAGATCTTGTTCAATCTACGTAAATCGACGCAGAACCGGAGACTCCCATCCCGTTTCTTGATTAGCACAATGGGGGCACCCCAAAGGCTAGCAGATGGGGAGACGATGTCCGCCGCCAACATTTCGTCGACAGCCGAGCGGACATGATCTTTTTCCGCCAGGCTAAAGCGGTGGGAATTAAGTCGAATAGGGGCCAAGTCGCCCGTGTCTATGTGGTGGTCCAAAAGAGTAGTGCGACCCAGATCAAACTTACTTTGGCTAAACACATCGGGGAACCGCTCGATGAGGTCATGGAGTTGCCGACGTTCCCCCGGAGGACAACGAGGCATTCTCGTCGCACAACGTGGCGATCCACGATGCGTCAGGGTTCCCCGTGTGCATCACGCCCGCCATGACCCCTCCATCCGGGGCAGCGCTCTTGGGTGGAGGAGCCGGGGTCGCGTGCACCAGGACGGCGCCGGCCGGGACTACAACCGGCATATGCCCCGAATTGAGGACCTGCAAAAAAGGTTCTGGCCCCCCGACTCGGCTGTCAAGGCGCCCACCAACTCCTCCGTCCTTGAAAAGTAGCTCGACGGGAACAGGAGAATACCCATCTCTGTGGAGCCCATTTTGAGTGGTCTGCGCAATCTAAGGGGTAGCACGATTGGTGATGCTGGTGGTACGGTCACCACCGCTTTATTCAAGGTCCGCACACTGGCGACCAAGAGAGACAGGATGGTAGGTGATTGTAAGAAATGCAGCCGCCTCCCTGACGGCATTTCCACACAGCCCTGGTCAATGAGAATTCGAATGGGCATTCTAGACAAAAAGTCGGTCCCCAAGAGGCATGGAACAGCCAAGGTCGTGGAGACCAAAATAAGCCCGGCCAACTCAATCTCGTCAACCCGAACCGACGCTATAACGTGGCACAATATGCCCAAACTGCTGCCGTTCATGGCGACACAAGCCCCACGAACCGGCCTTAACGGACCAACGCTGCGGGGTAGCAGCTCGAAAATGGCCTCTGAAATAATGGTGGCAGATGCTCCCGTATCCACCAGGAGGTGAACGTGCACCCCTTGCACGTATCCCGCCACCGCTGAGGAGCCGGCAGCGGCCGCCACCATCCGAAGCGCCAGCGCGTTCCAGTGGCGGGTCTGTCTGGGCCATCCCGTGGGTGACAATGATGGTGCACTCGATCTCTCGAGGACAACCCCATGACGATGGGCCCTAACCCCGCTAAATGCATGAGGTGAGGGGAGCGGCCGCGTGGGTGATGCGTCACGACTCACCTGGGGCCCTGGGCCCGATGCCGACGAGGGTCCTGGAGGAGTTGGAGCCCCCTTGCTGAAGGCCCCTGAGGCATTCTGGCAACCCCTCTCGATGTGGCCCCGCTGACCACAGCGGAAGCAGGTCAATGTGGGATCATCCTGCAGATGGGATGGTCCCGTCCGCCCCCGTTGCTCTGGATGGCGACCACCCTCCGCCCTCCCGCGACGACCGGGCATCGCCAGGGCAGCGAGGGTGTCCACACCTTGAGATGCGGCCATCCCTTCCGGCGCCAGGACCCCCGCGCACGCCGCCATCTGGGGCTGTTGGCGGAGGGAGAGGTGCACCTGGATGTTCTCGGCCCCCGCCAATGACGTGATCTAGCGATCGTTATTGATCGACAAAGTGATCCCCAGCTCACACGTCAGGTGGAGTAGCTGATCTAGGGCAGAGGTCGCAAACGTGTTTTGATTCCTTACCCGTACCCGGCCGCACCAGGGTCGCAAACGGGTACCCGTACCCGTACCCGGCCCGGTATGGGTACCCGTACCCGGCCCGGTACGGGTACGGGTTACCCGTACCCTCCGGCAGTGGCACGCCAGCACCCTCGAGCGGGTGTGGCGTGCCGGCACCTCCGTCCGGCGACTCCTCCTGCACCGTCCCACTCCCCTCTTTGGGGACCGTCACCGGGGCCCCGGGCTCCGGGGTCGTTGCTGGAGCCTCCTCTCCACCGTCGGCACCCTCCAATCGTCCCATCGGTGGGTTCTTATGCCGTACGCCTGCTCTTGACATTTTGGCGATGGCGTAACACTTTTGACACCAGTTGTAAAAGGGTTGGCGATGACTCACTCAGAGGTAAGGTTAAGGGCTTTCACCGTAAGTTTATTAAGGGCTACACAACACACGGGGGAGGGGGGGTGAACCACTTCCCAGGGGTTAGGGGTCCCAGGCTAGGTCCCACTCGGTCTCGACACAGCCGGCTGCCCTGTGCCATCTCCTCTGCATCGGCCGTGGGATCAGCCAACACGGCCGACCGAGGAGCACAGCCACGTCCAGCCCTGACACTGTCTATCCCCTATTACTACCCCCTTGCCCCTGGCTCCCCCCGTGCCACCCTACTTCGACCCTACTCTCCAGCTACAACCCCGCTTACGTCACAGGGTCCCCCCTTTATCCTCGAGGAGCTGTGTCGTCATGTGCGCCGTCCAGAGCGCATGACCCCACGTCCCGTGACGCCATCGCACCGGACAGCGCACATGACACCACTACCATCTTCTACTCTTCTACATCTGTAATGCGAGCGTAAACGGGGTTTGCTGCTGGGCTCTGGCCCAATCATACGGCCCGGGGTATTGGGGGTTTAGCCCAGTATGGGGGCATATGGGTGGGCCCGCCGTTTACCTCGGGTCCAATCGGAAGCGAGGTGAACAGGGGTGGAGCCAGCAGGGCGCTATGGGAAGGCCGGATCTGATGGTCTGGAAGGAGAGGAGACAGGATCACGTGGTAAAGGGGATGTAGGTGGGAGCCCGGAAGGGTTCCAGGTCAGTTGTTGGAGTGAAGAAGCTGGACCACGTTGGGCAGCCGGAGGGGATCCGCGCCATCAGCCACGTGGCTGGAGGAGCTTCGGCACACCGTCGGCCAGCGGTGTGCGGAGTGGGGGGTACGGAAGGACTGATGAGGGAGCGCGTGCGGGGCGCGCGTGAGGAGACGCTGGTTCGCTGTCAGGACCAGCGGGGTGTGAACAAGAAGCTAAATAAAGAGCAACGGAGACCAGCAGTGTGTGACGAGGTCCTTTATTACACATCTACAGCAGAGCATACTGACTTTGGTGGTACCTGCTATCACTACAGCAGTGCATACTGACTGTGTTGGCGCCTGCTATCACTACAGCAGTGTATACTGACTGTGGTGGAACCTGCTATCACTACAGCAGTGCATACTGACTGTGGTGGTACCTGCTATCACTACAGCAGTGCATACCGACTGTGGTGGAACCTGCTATCACTACAGCAGTGCATGCTGACTCTATAGCAGTATATATCGACTCTATAGCACAAACTACTAACCTGACAGAGTGCCGTCGTGAGGCATAGTCCCATGCAGAGCCCCCGTCCTCGCCTAGATTGCCCAGCCGGCCGAGGTGGCACCGTGGCAGGCTGGGGACTGGGCTGCTAACCCTGCCCTATAGTAGTAAGTGCACACATTGTGGTGGGGGGGGGGGGGGCGATGACACTGTGAATAATTTACCTTAGCGTTTTGTGTATTTTTATTTAATTTTTAACGAGAATCCCCCCCCGCTCTACCGATGGCGCGTGTGCGTTGCTAGGGGCAACCCCCGGTCAGCTTTGTCGTTCGCGGAGCTGTGTAAGGAAATTAATAAATAATAATAATAATAATAAATAGCACTAAATTGTTAATTTAACTACTTTTAAATTGACGGGAAAATGGAATTGCGCAGGCTCACCATGGGGCTTATGGCGTGGTACCTGGTTACTTTTTTTTTTTACTAAAACCCCACGGTTTGTGAGCCAAATCCTTCACAAGTTGCTTCCACAGACAGACGGACAGACAGACGGACACACAGACAAAAATTACGTTAATAGGTAACATTGTACTGGTATGTAAAGGTTAATGCATCATGTGGTAGGTTTAGCCAATTACAATGTAGGTCTCCTATGATCAATAGTTCACGTTTTAGAATGGGTGACGTTGGTTAAATGGAGAAGAAATGTTGAGTGTGATATATTCAAAAGAGCTTGGGTCCGATACAGTAGTAAGTTGTATGCAAGGTGGGTAATTTTTCACATTCTACCACACCACCTCCTCTTGATTGTCTCATCGGAATATATTATATCCTTTAATTTATATTAGACAAGGCATAGCATGCGAGGTAAACCATGTTTCAGATAGACAAAAGCTGTCTGGCCAAAGATTATTGAATAAAAAAATTAGTGTACAAATGTGTCTATAAGGCCTCTAAAATTGGCATTGATAATGCCAAGACCCTGTCTGTTTTTTTGCTATTGAGTTGAAGGTGAGTGATGAATAAAATGTGGCAGTAATGGAACCAGGATTTAGTTTCAATACTCGACCTAATTAACAATATCAATATGAATAGTTTTACAATGTATTTTGTAATAGAGTGCTGTCATAAATGGCGTTTTCTGACATGTAGTGTGGCATGCCTGTATGTGAAGTATTGGAAATGACGGCAGGAAACTCCTTGACGGGTAACACACTTCTTTTATTAAATCTTCACTTATCTCGATACAACGTGTAGTCTCTATTCTTCCGCGTACGGTCACCAGACACCGGTACAACTCGTAACCTCTTCTCTTCTTATAACACACCGTACTGAACTCGTGTAGACTCCAAGCCTCTAGCTACACACGCCTCACTCGTCTCGTGTAGACTCGCCTCGTGTAGACCCTATGCCTCTGGCTACACACACATCACTCGTCTCGTGTAGACTCTTCTCGTGTAGACCCTATGCCTCTGGCTACACACACATCACTCGTCTCGTGTAGACTCTTCTCGTGTAGACTCTATGCCTCTGGCTACACACATATCACTCGTCTCGGGTAGACTCTTCTTGTGTAGACTCGTCTCGTGTAGACCCTACGCCTCTGGCTACACCCATATCACTCGTCTCGTGTAGACTCTAGGCCCCGGCTACACACTCGGCATGCTGACACTGCATGCTCACACTACCCCCGCCTCTGGGTTACACAGAGTCCCGGTCCTCGCAGGACAGCGGGACTAGGTACCGCAGGGCTCTGGCTCTTCTTCCCGTCTTCAGTCTTCGCTGGTTACACTCTCCCCGTGCGCCTGTGCGCATCCCCTTATATAGTCGTTCCTCCCGGGAGATGGAGCGGATGCGGACCTCGATGCGAGCATCGCTTGTTAGTGAACCAATCACAACGCGTTATCTGTACGATCCTTTTTCCCCAACGCGTGTTTCCACTCACCAACCAATCACGCCGTGCTGCCACTCGATCACTCCCACACCAGCACGTCACCGGCACCCAGCCAATCAACACCACACAACCCACGATCCCGCGCTGACCCCTGATCCCTCACCGTCAGCGCGCGTCACCACCCACACATCCAATCACAACGCGCTGGCACCTGATCGCTACCCCAACGCGTATCACCACTACATCACCCCCCCCCCCCCACATAGCTTGCAGCCGTCCCGGCTGCTAACCAACAACCTCCCACATCGTTAACACAACAAAACCCCCCCCCAGTGTGCCCCGTAACACAACAACAACACAACAGCAACCTATGTACAATTTGACAATAACCGCAAGAAAAGTTAACAATACCACACACAACACCTTATATATAAAAAACTATATACAGCCCGACGAACAACATAATAAAAGCGATTTCTAGAAAACGAACGCGCTCCGCGTCTCTGCAACTAACGAAGTGACGAGGCGCTCACACTGCCTCGACTCCTCACGTGGCAGGTCAAACAAAGTAGCGCGACCTGGCGCGAGTCCGTCTGGCTGGTCCGTCATACGGGACGGGACACTGACGACCGTCAGGCGGCTCCGGCTGCTCTAGACGGCGTGGAACGGGCCTGAAAGGCCCGGCCCCGCCGCGAAGATCCGGCCGCCGGTGGTCGGCAGCTGTCAGTTCCGAGACACCTGGGAGCAGATCAGGCGGAGACATGTGAGGATCAGGCAGAGACATTTCCTCCTTTGGGTCGTCGGTCACGTCACATGCTCGGCCCTCACGACACAATGGGAGGCCATATGGAGGCGAGAACGGTTTCAGTCGGGAGGGGTGGACGTACCACCGTCGTTTTCCCCATTTTATCTGAACGCACTGGGGCCGTGCAACGCGCACGATCTCCACGGGCCCCCGCCATGGCCTCAACAATTTAGGCGACGTAGCCAAGGGCGCCTGAGGGCAATGCAGCCAGGCCCTGTCACCCGGTTTCCATTCGTGCACAGACACCTTCCATGCCCGCAGTCGTTCGTTAGCAATTTGGCGAGCCCGCGAATTAAGCCGTGCGGCCTCCCTTGCCTCTGTTAGCTTGTGAATATTGAATTTAATATGTTCCGCCAATTTAGAATTGGTTCGTGGAGCGGACAGGCCAAGCTGCGTTTCCATGGGCGGGTCGGCTTCCCGACCGTACATCAAATAGAATGGGGAAAACCCTGTCGCTGCATGGGGGGCCATTCTGTACGCGGCAAGGACCCCCGGGACCTGCAGGTCCCAATCTACATGTGCCTCACACACCTGCTGGCACAGCATAGAAGTCAAAGTCTTGTGAAGTCTTTCCACCATCCCGTCTGTCTGCGGGTGGTACGGGGAGGTACGCACCTTTTTAGTACCCAATAAATCGCACACCTCTTGCAACAATTTACTCGAAATTTTTTTACCTTGGTCGGTCAGCAAGCGTTCGGGAGCCCCCTTGTCCAGGACATAGCCCTGGACAAAGGCGTCCGTCACAGCCGCTGCCGACTGGTTGGCGAGAGGCCACGCCATAGGCCACCGGGTGAAATATTCGACCCCCACCAACAGGTTCCCTCTAGGCGTGACTGGAAAAGGCCCCAAAATATCGAGTGCAACGAGCTCGTTAGTGCGCGAGACCTGAATCGATTGCAGCGGTGGATTAGCTAGCACGGGCGGTGGTTTCCGTCTGGCGCACTCAACGCACCCCTTCAGAATATTTACCACGTCACTCCCCATTCCCGGCCAATAATAGTCACGCTGAAGCAGGGCAAGAGTTTTGTTTACTCCCAAATGCAAGAGGCGTTCGTGTGCGGCCAAAACAACTTTCCCCCTTACAGCAGAAGGCACCACCAGCGCGTGCCGCCGGGACAAACTGTCCCATCTCATCAACATGCCCTGTTTAAGTACATAGGAGCCAGTTCGCTCCTGGTCCTCTTTAGGACCACCCACCCTGCGGCGCAATGCTAGCAGGGAGCTGTCCGCCATTTCGAGGCGGCCCCACTCGCCCAGCGACAATGAGAGCAGCGAGTCCCGATCCTGACAAGTAGCGGGGACCTCCCCGATTGGCGCGCCCGCAGTCGCAGCCAATGTCCCCTTATCTTCCACAACCGGCGGTTTACAGCGCGCCGATCCCGATAGACACGCACATTTCTGACACGGCAACAATCGCGACAGGGCATCGGCATTTGTGTGTCGCAACCCCTTACGGTATGTGGTCGTGAACTGATAGTCTTGGAGGACTTCCAACCACCGTGACAATTGGCCCGAGGGTTGGGCGACCCTCAATGAATACTGTAGCGCCGCGTGGTCCGTCCGGACCGTAAAGTGACGCCCATAGAGATACGGTCTGAACTGTTGTACAAAAAAAACAATGGCGAGCAGTTCACGATGGGTGACGCAGTAGCGCTGCTCAGTCGGAGACAACACCCTGCTACCATAAGCGACCACCCTTTCGACTCCCCCAACGACCTGGGACAGTACCGCCCCAATGCCCGTGTTGCTAGCATCCGTGTCTAGCAAGAAGGGACTCGCAAAATCCGGATAACGCAAGGGTGGGGCGCCCACCAAGGCGTCCCGGAGGGCGCAGAATGCGGCCTCCTCTTCCGGTCCCCATTTGAACTTCACACCCTTCGCCGTGAGAGCGTGCAAGGGTTTTGCAATAGTGGCGAAGTGCTCAACGAATCGGCGATAATACGAAGCAAACCCAATGAAACTGCGCACGTCTGCAACCGACGTGGGTGTCGGCCATGAACTGACACAGTCCGTCTTTGCGGGATCGGTAGAGATCCCCGAAGAGTCGACAATGTGACCCAAGTATCTAACGGACTTACGAAAAGGTGGCATTTGGCCGGTTTAAATTTCAATTTAGCCGATCGCATTCGCAAGAACACCCCTCTCAATCGCTGGAGGTGTTCCTCAAATGTTTTACTGAAAACAATGACATCGTCAAGGTAAATCAAGCACGTCTCCCATTGCAAGCCTGACAAAACCAACTCCATAAGGCGCTGAAACGTCGCTGGAGAGGAGTGAAGTCCCATGGGCAACCGGTTAAACTGGAACAGGCCCCCTGGAGTCCGAAATGCTGTCTTAGGTTTAGACTCTTCGTCGAGCGGCAACTGCCAGAATCCCGATAACAAATCAAGAGTCGAAAAATATCGCGCACCAGACAATGCATCGAGGGACTCGTCCATCCTGGGGAGCGGATACGCGTCAGCCACAGAGATCTTATTCAGGCGACGGAAATCTACGCAAAATCGCAAGGAGCCGTCTTGCTTCTTAACCAGCACAATAGGTGCTCCCCACGGACTGGAGGAAGGCGAAATAATGTCGGCTTCAAGCATATCGTTAACGGCCGACTGAACATGTTCCTTTTCGGCAGGACTCAGCCGGAAGGGATTTAACCTGACCGGTGCCGCATCGCCCGTGTCAATGTGGTGGCGTACCAAATCCGTACACCCAATGTCATATTTATGCTTGCTGAACACATCAGAAAATTCCATTAGTAACTCGCGCAGCGCACCCAACTGCACCCCTGACAAATCGTCCGAGCCCACGCACAGCGAATGGACCCATTCAAGGTCCTCCCTCGGTTCAATATTCTGCGTGGGGCTCGGATCAACATGCGCAACCAGCCGTTCCTCCGCAGGAACCCGCGCCGCGTGAGCCAGCACGGTACCCTGCTGAATGACGGCTGGCCGCGATCCAGCGTTTAAAACCATCACAAACGGATCCTTGTCCGCCCGAACCAAAGTGTGAGCCACCGACAAATCGACCCCTCCTACAGCCCTGTTAGAAGGACCCAAAAGCATGCCTTGTTCCGAAGTCCCCTCTACCCATGGTTTCCTTAACCGGAGGGGAATTAACATCTGTGAACCCGGGGGCACGTGCACGGTCTGCGTCGCCAATGCTTGTATCGTGGCGCACGCCGTCCGAATCTCAGTAGGGCTCGTCAAAAATGAAATGCGGCGACCCGAAGGTAGTTCAATGCAACGCTGATCGATTAGAATTTTAATGGGCATCTTAGCCAAAAAATTAGTGCCCAATAGACAAGGAACCGCCAAAGAAGACGAAACAAAAACGGGTCCCGACAATTTGATATCTCCAATGCAAATGGACGCCCTAATCTGACCGATAATGCCCAACGATCCCCCATTTGCGGCGAAAAACGGCACATCCACTGGGAGCAGTGGACGGCACTGGACGGGGAGAATGTTATAAATGAGGTCAGATATAATCGTCGCCGACGCCCCCGTGTCCACCAATACCCTGACCTCTACCCCATCAATAGAACCCGCAACGACGGATGAACCCGCTGAAGCAGCCACAATTCTATGTCCCAACTCCGACCACTCAATGTCTCTCCGGTCCCGGCCGAAACCCCCTCGCCGTACCGAATCCCCGAACCCTAACCGGCCCTCTTCCATCGCTCCGCGACGGCCCATGCGTGTCGAGTGTGTGGGCCGAGCATGTGAGGTGCCGCGACTTGCCGGGGTTTGTAGGGATGCCTTGGGGCCTTGGTCGTCGTCCAGCCGAGATCCCATGGCGCGCTGACGGGGCGCGCGGCAACCGGACGCCACGTGGCCCCGGAGGCCGCAGTTGTAGCACGTGATGAGGGTCGTCGGTGATCTCGGTTGCTCCAGCTTGCGGCTCGATCGCAGAGGCGACCGACCCCCCGACCTCCAGTCCCCCGGTCGTCCCGCGGTGAACGCCTCCTCTCGCGGACTGACGACTTGTAGTTCGGTGATCACCGAACCCGGAGTTGAGGCCACAGCAGCGTTGCAGACGACCCCCTGTTTGCGTTGAAGGGCCTCGTGCGCTTGTATACTCGTAGCGACCCGTAAGGAAGAAATGTCGATCTCGTCGGCCGTGTTGATGGGGACCCCCAGGTCCTGCGCCAACTTAAGCAGCTGCTCCAAAACCATCGCATCCTGGCCCTCCTCGTCCATCCGAGGGAATGCAGCATCGGCGAGAGCCAGCAACGCCGTGCGATAGGCGAGCGCGGTCTCCGTGTCCGCCTTCCGCCTCGCATAAAAATGATGGCGGCACGCCGAGGGAGGTCCGTAGACCCTGGCCATGAGACCCAGCGCTGCCTTAAGCGTGGATCGGTCCGACCTCCGAGCTGACATGAAGGCCGCGAGCGCGTTGTCGTCCAACATGGCAGGCAATGCCCGCAGCGCCATAGCATCGGACCAGGGACCAGGCCGACATCTCCTGATGCGCCAAAAATCTGCGCTGAAACTGGCCCCAGTCCCCGCCTTCCGCCTTGAAGGCTGACAATGCGGGGAGGCGCTGTTGAAAAATGAAGTCGTCCTCCGCGTCGTGGTTCCTTCCCGCCGCGCCGTCGGTGTGTAAGATGGCGGCTCCAATGGCGGACGCCTGATGGCGGTCCGCAGCGCGCGTCGATGACGTAAGATGGCGCGCTTGGAGACCCGCACCCACGTGGCGGTCGCCGTTCCCGCCAAAAGTCGCCGCCGATGAAATGGCGGGAATCGCCAAGTCATTTTGGCGGGAATCTGCAGGGCGACCCTGTAGAATGTCCGCTGCCGTCTCCGCTCCTGCCGACGAGCTGATCTCCGCCAGGATGGACGCGGCGGCGAGCAGCAGCTCCGCCAGACGAGAGTGCGCCTCCCGGAGCACGGCCTCGGTCCCCCGCCGCTCCTCCGGCGCCGCCGGCGGATCCTGCAGCGTGGGCCATTCTTCGTCCTCACCCCCCGACGGCAGCTGGCCCGGGTCGTCAAGGTTGTCCTCGCGGTCACTCCCGTGGGTCCGAACGGTCTTCCTCGTATCCATGCTTGGAAGACAGTTTCACTTCTGACGCCAGTTGAAGTATTGGAAATGACGGCAGGAAACTCCTTGACGGGTAACACACTTCTTTTATTAAATCTTCACTTATCTCGATACAACGTGTAGTCTCTATTCTTCCGCGTACGGTCACCAGACACCGGTACAACTCGTAACCTCTTCTCTTCTTATAACACACCGTACTGAACTCGTGTAGACTCCAAGCCTCTAGCTACACACGCCTCACTCGTCTCGTGTAGACTCGCCTCGTGTAGACCCTATGCCTCTGGCTACACACACATCACTCGTCTCGTGTAGACTCTTCTCGTGTTGACCCTATGCCTCTGGCTACACACACATCACTCGTCTCGTGTAGACTCTTCTCGTGTAGACTCTATGCCTCTGGCTACACACACATCACTCGTCTCGGGTAGACTCTTCTTGTGTAGACTCGTCTCGTGTAGACCCTACGCCTCTGGCTACACCCATATCACTCGTCTCGTGTAGACTCTAGGCCCCGGCTACACACTCGGCATGCTGACACTGCATGCTCACACTACCCCCGCCTCTGGGTTACACAGAGTCCCGGTCCTCGCAGGACAGCGGGACTAGGTACCGCAGGGCCCTGGCTCTTCTTCCCGTCTTCAGTCTTCGCTGGTTACACTCTCCCCGTGCGCCTGTGCGCATCCCCTTATATAGTCGTTCCTCCCGGGAGACGGAGCGGATGCGGACCTCGATGCGAGCATCGCTTGTTAGTGAACCAATCACAACGCGTTATCTGTACGATCCTTTTTCCCCAACGCGTGTTTCCACTCACCAACCAATCACGCCGTGCTGCCACTCGATCACTCCCACACCAGCACGTCACCGGCACCCAGCCAATCAACACCACACAACCCACGATCCCGCGCTGACCCCTGATCCCTCACCGTCAGCGCGCGTCACCACCCACACATCCAATCACAACGCGCTGGCACCTGATCGCTACCCCAGCGCGTATCACCACTACATATGTAATCTTTAAGTTACGGGTGACAGGAGACCTTATGGAAGGAGCAATATTATGCCATTGTCGAATACTATATCCTGGAAGAAATAAATGAACAATATGGGAGGTATTGTTTGAGACAGTATATGGGGTGTGTTGTGTGTAATGGATGAGATGACAATGAATTATATGGACAATGGGGTTAAAAGACAGACCAAAACTACTGGGTGGGAGACCAGCAGCAGTCCGCTCTACCGGTTCCAGACAACCCAGTACTAGCACAAACACCAGCCAGGGAAGGACCTCTCCAGCAGAAGCCCATCCCGAAGGTCATGGCCACAGCATGGCGTCCTCATAAAGAAAACCTCCTTGAGCATGCCCATGGTGAGACACCTCATGAAGTGGCTCTGGCGTGACTTGCAGCGCCGCTTGGTGATTTCGCACTCTTTGGAAGCTGGGCAGCTGCACTCGATGTCTCTTTGGATGTTGTGCTTGAAGAAGGCCCCGCTAGCCTCGCACAATGCCACCCCATAGTGGTACCCCGATGCTACATCGCCGCATGCTGGGCATAACTGCTTGGGCAGTATGCTCGGCTTGTCCTGGCACTTGCTTGGCGGCTGCCCCTCATCCCCTGCCGCCGGTGCCCCACCGAGGCCGCAACTGGGCTCATGGGCTTGCGCATGGGCTTGAGCGAGCCGGACGGTGGCAGTGAGTAGAGGGCAGCCGCCGCCTGGTGGAGGTGGGCAGGTGAGTTGCTGCCACGCCGTGTGGAGCTGCTGCTGCTGGCGTCGGGCAGCTCGCGGGGAATGGGATGGCTGGCTGTGTCGCCCAATGAACTGGGGCTGTGCCTTGATGGAGGCTGAGAGCAGCCCGTCGGCTGCTCCCACGGTGGTGGTGGTGGGGTTTTCCATTATGGCGATTGTGAACTGGTCACCAAAGTAATTGTTCTCTTCTTATTACTTGGGCATTTCGGTAAAGTCACGTAGATAGGTTCAAAGCAAATAAAATAAAAAACTACGACGTTTCGACCGCAACGTCGTAGTTTTTAGTATTTTTTTGTTATTATATTTTAACCTATCTACGTGACTTTACCGAAAGACCCTAATAATAGGAATTCCTGCAGTCATGAAGCTTTAAGTCAAGATTTTGTTCTCTTATTCTTTATTCGTTGTTAAGTTTCCTTTTTTGCCTTTTGTGTGCTGTTTATTTCGTAGTTGCCATTTTGAAGCAGTTGAGGTGCTATCTGGTTTGCTGTGATATAGTGGAGTTCTGCTTTCTGTGGGTCGCTGCTCAGTTTTTATGTGTATTATGGACCATGTGTTCTTGGTATTGTGGATTGTGTCTGTGCTTTCGATCAGCTCCTGCCGTATGCTGCGTTGTTATTCTAATCCAGCAGCGAGCCCTTCCCCAGCTGCCGTGGTGTCCTCAGAGAAGTGGTTGGTTTCTTACATATTAATATCGTTTTCATATTTGCTGGCCACGTCATGGATTTTGTTTTGAAGCCTTGAGGAATGTCTCTTCTGGCAGCATTTATCACTGCATTTACAAAGTGTTTGAAGTGGTTTTTGGTTAGGTTTGACGTCTGCTACTGCTTTGTTGAGGTCTGCTGTGAATACTTGCCAGTTTGCAACGGTTCTGTCTTTGGCATTCCAATGGGGCGGTATTGGTAATGTGGGATGGCATCCATGACCATGTTACAGCTCAGAGCTGCATTTTTTGTGGCTGACAAATATTAGAACGGGGTTGTAACCACTTATTCAACGTCTGTTATTGAATGAAATTGGAGTTTTGGGGGCTCAGACGGTTTGCCTCTTCCCAGTCCTAATGCCAGCTCTCCATTATCATTGGTGGTGGTGTCCAGTTGTAATTATGGCTGTTAATTCAGTTGAAACATTCAATTCACTTGAAAACAGAAGCGAAAGCAAAATTTTCTACCAAAAAAAACAATCTGTTACTGGATGGCAAAGAACTATTCACAAAACAAGATATTCTCATGGATACAATTCTCATTTTGGATCAGCAGGACATATCTTTGAAATAACACACCAGAGTAAAATTTCTGAAAATACACCACTTCACATCAACCACTTCTTCCTCTTCAAACTTACACCCTAAATTCGTTTTTTTTTTATGTTTTATTAAACCTGCAATCACGAACACAACAGAGGGTGAACAAAATAACACGTGGGGAATGTGTGAACAGAATCCGCGCCCTCTGGGTGATTCTGCCCCTCATGGGCGCCAATTATGGTCCACTGGGCTCTATTCCCTACTAACGGTAGGATCAGAGATCAAGAGAGGGAGACTAGGGGGTGGGGTGCGAGGGGGAAGACGGTGAAGGGGAACGCATAACCAGAGAAAACTAATTAAACAGTATAAATAACACAAGTATGAAGCCCGGTTCTGCTTTTTCTTCTTGGGGACAACCGTCTCTCAGAATATGATAGAGTGATGTGGTTTCTACGACTAAGTCCTCCTCCCCAGCCCCTGCTCACTGGTTACTTTCCTCATTCCATTCAAGTGTTTCGTGTTACGCGGTATTCTCAAGGAATGGGGACCATATCACCTCAAATGTTTCCCTTCAGCTTGTAACTAAGGTGCTCCATCGCTGCTTAAGCATACAGAGATCTGTGTCAAATTCTCGAGGTGGGGGAGGGGTGCATAATCTTTACAGTTTCCCCAGATTGTTTTCGTTGCCATGGTGTAGAAGGCTTGGAGTAGAGCATGCTGGTGCTTGGATACCCCTGTAGGTTTAAATTAAGCACTGATAAGTCAATTCCTTCTCCAAAGTTGTTGTGAAAAAAAAGATGCTGTGGCCATTCATTTATTGGATGATAATTGTCCTGGCTTAATAGTAATCAGACGCTTACAGAGCCGCCTGCAGATCTGCCAACTGACTCATTACACTGGTCAACACACTTTTTATGGCATAAGGTATTCCAACGGTTTGAAGGGAATTTTGGGGTGCTGATTCCAAATCTGGCATCAGTTTTTGTCTACCACATCAGGTTTTTGAGATATCAAATATTACATTTTCAATAAAAACAGCAAATGTATGCTCATATACGAATAGCTAAACAGACATCCATACAAGAATAAGATAAGATACAATATACAATAATAATACAACAAACATTTAATGAGCCGTAGCACAAAGTTGTGAGAGTGACTGCATATCAATGTGAGTGAATGCATATTACCATGTAAGAATTTAATTGTGAAGATAAGAAAAATATGTACAAAAAGGTCATTCACAATAGTGATGTTACATCTGCATAAACGACCTCTTCTTTGACGATCTCCGATGTACAGCTTGTGGAATGTCTCTCATCAAGGACCAGCAGTAATCTGCCATCATGTTTGAGTCTCATCGGCCTTGGTAACGTTCTTCCATAACTTTAATGTCTTGATGAAAGCGTTCACCTTGCTCTTCGCTCACGTGACCCAAGTTCTCTGGAAACTGAGCCAAGTGAATATGTAAGTAGTGAACCTTTATGCTCATTCTACATCCAAGTGCTTGGAAACTCAAGAGCAGCTCCTCCACAATCTCTCGATAGTTGTCCGCTTTCCTGTTCCCAAGGAAATTCCGCACCACATCAGAGAATGCATTCCAAGCTCTAGCCTCTGCCGCAGTCATTGTTGTAACAACGTGTGGATCCCTGATGAGTGTTCTTATTTGAGGGCCATCAAATATTCCTGCCTTTTTCTTCTCGGCACTGAGACTTGAAAAGGTTGAACATATATAACTGAAGCAGTCTCCAGTGTGATCAAGAGCTTTGACGAATTGCTTCATTAACCCAAGTTTTATGTGCAGTGGGGGAAATACAATTTTATTCCTATCAACCAGAGGCTCATTCTTGATATTCTTGTCACCAGGCGTCAAACTGATTCTTGGTGGCCAGTTCTTTTTAACCCAGTGTTCTAATGTAGCCCTACTGTCCCAGTAGCACAGGAAACAAGGGTATTTGGTGTGACCTCCTTGCTGACTCATCAGAAAATTAACCATTTTAAAATCAACACAAACTAGCCATCCATGAGCATGGTATTCCAATCTATCCAGAACAATCTTGATGTTGGCATACTCTTCATTCATTTTTACAGTGTCCTATTGGGATTGAACCATATATATTTCTGTTGTTAAGTAACACACATTTCAAACTCCGTTTACTACTGTCAATAAAAAGTCTCCATTCACTTGAATCATATGCAGGCAGTCCCATATTGAGAAGAAGCCCTTCAACATCATTACAATAAACAAGTTGACCATGTGAATGGAAGTACTTTCGCAGTGCTGCTTCTCTGTTATGATAAAAGGAGACACTAGTATCAGGTCTGAGTAGTCGTTTCTCTTGCAGCCTGGAAGCCAACAATTCAGCAGACTGCTTTGGCAAATACATATCTCTTACAAGATCATTCAATTCAGGCTGACTAAACAGAAATGTTATCACAATCTGCATCAGATGGTGTATATTCGATCTGAGCATCATCATCATCATCATCTGTAGAAGCAGGTCAACTGAGGGATTCAACATCAATCTCTGGTAGCTCAGTAAATACAGGCACAGGTATTTACTCACAGTGCTCAACTGGTCATCTGGCAGATGGGATATCTGGGTATTGTAAGTGTTGTTTGTTTTTCTTATTTAAACCTTTTACATTGACAAGGCAGAAGTAGCAGTTATCCAAATGGTTTTATAGGTTCTCTCCAAACCATTGGCACACCAAACTTCAGCTTAGCATTATTTCCTTTAGACCATGATCGCAAAGTTTCAACACAGGTTTCACACACTTTGTGAGGAGCCCAATTTTTGTCTTGGTCTCCAAGTCGTGCTTTAAAGTAGGCAATATCAACCTTCTTGACAAAGGTATTGATGTTGTGCCTTTGATCCTGCAAAGTGAAGTTGCCACAGATGTAGCAGAAGATATCTGGGTCATTACTGCATTTCCTTCTTTCAGACGTTGTAGCCATTGTTAGATCACGCCCTGCAGAAGATAAATATTAAATAAATGTGGATATCTACATAAAATTATATTATAAACACACTATCCTAAAAATACAGCACCATATTTTAACACTAAAGTAGTCACTGACTCGCAACAACTTGCAATCATAAGTGACAGAGTTAATTTCGGGTAAAATCAATGAAAATGGGGTATGCCGATAGCATAAAAATGAAATGTGATAGAGCAAATCTGAGATCAGATTTGGAATCAGCACCCTGAAATTAGTCTAAAACAGCTGCAAAAGTCCAGGCCAGAATTTTTTTTGTTGACCAGTGTTATTGAGTCTCGGAAATCTTTCTACGTGCTGCATATCAATTAATTGGCTCGCGACCCCCGTGCTCTGTGGTGCATCGTGGTGGGTCTGCTGCACTCCAACCACCCATCAACTAGTCAACCCAGTCTGTGCACAGTACTTGCGACGTACTTTGCCAATAAAATAGTGACAATCAAGGCAGCAGTTTATGACTTGAATGCAATGCATTCTCCCGGTCTGCCATCTGAGTTTGATCAACCTGGAACCAATTTAAAACTCAAGACCCTGGCACCAATGTCGGTAGCAAAGGTGTCTATCTTCATCACACGGCTGCCAAATAAGTCATGTACAAAAGTGTACGAAACTCTTCGGAACATGTCGTGACGGGTACTGCAAGATTCGACCGTGTCCGTCCAGTGCTCGTCGAGCTGCAGTTGTTTTTGGTTGCTGAATAATTACACTCATTAGAAATGTAGAGACAGTGTGTGGACTAGCAGCCACGAGTGGCATCTACGGGTGTAGAGACAATTTCGGAGACGAGTTGTAACAACAGAGACATATACGACTAGCGGCCACGAGGGGGAATAACCAGGCCAGGGAACAAAGAGGGGAACGATCTGGGAGCTTCAGGAACCTGCGAGAGAGTTCGAGAAGAGGGGCGTGGCCAGGGGCGGAGGCATGGGCCATGCTGGGGCATAAAAGGGGGCAAGAAGCAGGGTTCTAGGCTGCCGTGGGGATCGGGGTCGACGCTGTCATCGTTGTCATCACTGTTGCTACGTTGTCAGTCGTCGCACTATAGTCAGTCGTCGTTATATAGTTAGTCGTCGTTATGTCCTCAAGTCGTCTTTGTGTCATCGAGTCGACACTGTGAAGAGATCGTATAATAAAATAAAGAACCCCTTTACGGTTTGTGTCTCCGAAGTCATTACACAAACAAAAGTGCTTGGTACAAATGAACCACAATACCTTGCTGATCTCGTCAAGTAGCATAAACCATCACGCGAACTCCGTTCATCCTCGTAGCGGCTTTTGGCTAGCCACTGCATAGCGCACTTTCAAATCCACTTCTGCTGCCGTCTGGAACGCTCTTCTGATATTAGGAAGCCACTGTAACTTTTAAAGCTAGATTGAAAACCAATTTCTTTGGAATTGCTTTTTTGTTTAGTTTGTTGTTTTTCCCCTGCACCTCTGATTAGCACGGTTGGCTACGTACAGTGCGAAAGAAGTTTAACATACATGAAACATATACTTTCACATCGTCATAATTTACCCCTCTATATTTCACGCACTCGTTCTATCTCTTTCCAGTGCCAGTATTGCTGAATAACTGTGGACACCGATGGTGAGATTCTATAGTTCCCACCTGACACAAAACGCACCATGTGCACAAATGTTGTCCATTGTCTCATGAAACCGAGAGCACAAGCAGGTAAAAAATATAGGGGAGGGTGAAGAAAACAAAAAAAATCATATCTGACAAATCATGGACCACGTGCCACCTTGTAGTTAGGCTTCCAATTTTATTTTGGCAAAAAAATATATTAAAGTGTATCATCATATCAGAGTGAAATTCCCCTTATCCGTATACTCAATCACGAGGGTCACGCCAATCCGTGAATAATTTTGTTATCTGCGGATTGACCCTTATTATGCACAATTATATGGATTGGAGTAATCAGTGAGGAGATACAATTATGACAACATTGTATTTATCCGTAACTGGAAGTATCTTGGCTAAATAGATGAAATTTTATACTTTAATATTTTGACTAAACTCTGCCGAATCTCAGCTGTACGAAGACCATAAATAATTGGGTTAAGTACTGGAGGGATTATGTAATACAATGAGCTGAGCGTGGAGCGGACTGCAATGGGAATGAGCGTAGAATTTTCAATACGATGATGCATGACCATGAAGACGACAAATACATAAAACATGATGAGAACAAAGAAGTGAGTAACACACGTGCTGATCGCTTTCTGCTGACTTCTGCGCTGGGTGGACTTCTGACAGTCATACAGAATGCAGATGTAGGAAAACACAATGATCCCCAATGAGACCAGCACTGATAGAATTGTAATAACATAGCCATATATGATGTTAATGGTTACATCTTCACAGCTCATCTTTGTCAATGACATAAAATCACAATTTGGCATCCATACAATTCTTGGCTTGCTACATAACTTAATAAGGCTTGCCAATACAATTTCTCCTGATAACATTAAGGATGAAATCACAACTAATACGAAGCATATTTTAACAGCGAGTACAGATGTGAGAATGGAACTGTAGTGGAGGGGTCTACATATAGCCATGTACCGATCTGCTGCCATTGCAGCCAATATGTAACCTTCCAAAAGACTTGTGATGTGGATGAATGTCATTTGTATGACACAATCAGGAAAGGAAATTATGTTGGCAGACAGAAGATCATACATGATTCTTGGAAGTGCGGTGGTGCTCACAACAATTGAATTCATGGAAAGTGCGCACATGAAGATGTACATGGGCTTGTGTAGCTCTTCCTCTCGTAAGATGGCCAGAACCAGCGATGTGTTTCCAATAAGAGTGAGGGCGTACATCACAAATACAAATGTGAACACGAGAGGCCTCATGCTCTCCGGCTCGCGCAGGAGACCCGTCATGTAGATCTTTCCTGGAGGAGTCATCTGCATAGCCTCTGTTACGTTCAGCTCCATCAGCCCAGCACACCTGTACGTGTGAATAGAGACGTTTGTGAGTTTACTTTTTTGCAGTGTAAATCAACACTCGAATTTCAGACTGATCCCCGACCATCACACACAATGGCCTCCCATAGAATATCTTCCTCTATTTTGAGTTAAACATAACCTATTTAAAATTGTGCATACAATTACAAAACACAATGATGGAAACTATTAAATTACATTCATTATGTTACCAAAGCATAATGCAGATACTCTTAGTTCTTTCGGAAAAGTCACGTAGGTAAAAAATGAAATTAAAATTAATAAAAAATAAAACAATAAAATCACGACGTTTCGGAGGCAACACAAGCTTCCGTCTTCAGGTGAAACTGTCACAGCAAAAAAATCTGTATCAAGTGGAGAGAAGTCCCAAGAGGTACGACCTTATATACTGGTTAAGGAGGGAGGAGCCAGGAAGGGCCGCTGGAGAGGAGGAGTTGTGAGATGGTCAGTACTGCTGCTGGAACTGAGCCTTTGTAATGTAGATGGCATATGTAGATAAGCCAGCTAAGATTAAGCCGCCTTTTGTTATGCTGCTGGGTGGGTAAATTAATTAAATACGAAAAAGGAGAGTACTGTTAAACGCTGGGGATGTTAACACTCGGTAGAGTAAAATAGTGCCTGTCAGATAAGATGGTCCATTTTACTCTACCGAGTGTTAACATCCCCAGCGTTTAACAGTACTCTCCTTTTTCGTATTTAATTAATTTACCCACCCAGCAGCACAACAAAAGGCGGCTTAATCGTATTTAATTAATTTACCCACCCAGCAGCATAACAAAAGGCGGCTTAATCCTAGCTGGCTTATCTACATATGCCATCTACATTACAAAGGCTCAGTTCCAGCAGCAGTACTGACCATCTCACAACTCCTCCTCTCCCGCGGCCCTTCCTGGCTCCTCCCCCCTTAACCAGTATATAAGATCGTACCTCTTGAGACTTCTTTGCACTTGATACAGAATTTTTGCTGTGACAGTTTTACCTGAAGACGGAAGCTTGTGTTGTAGCCGAAACGTCGTGGTTTTATTGTTTTTATTTTTTATTAATTTTAATTTCATTTTTTACCTACGTGACTTTACCGAAAGAACTAAGAGTATAAATCCTTGCAGTCACGAAAGCTTCAAATCCATAATGCAGATACAGAGCAACGACTACACTTTTATATTCAGGTGATCAAGACAGGTAACCATGTCAAGAGTTTATAACTGTAATGTCTCCTTCATAAAGGGTTGAGCGTTGCGTCCTTATATATTATATGGTCTGTTCTGGATGGATGTATATTGAACTTATTTTACACCGTATGTAGCCAACTGTGCTATTCGGAGGTGCGAGATGACCACAGTCGGACATTGTAGAGTTTTATTTACTTCCCATTTTTGCAGCAGTTGTGCGCATCTCTGCCATGATTTGTGTGTGTGTTGTTTAGGGTGGACCATGAGCTTGGTGGAAGATAGATCAAAACTAGGCATCTTCTGCGTTGGATCTTTCACAAGGTGTTTGTGAGTTCTTGTGAACTCCATTCAGCTCTCCGTATATTTGACGTGGGGTGATAGGAATCTGGCAGAGCGTTATCACATCATACAGCAAACCAAGCCCATGTCTGATGCACACCACTCAGGCCCCATTGTTACCCACAAAAACACAAAGATTCCCCGTATAACCTTAACAGACTGTTGCGCCAGCTGCTGTTACCGAGCACCTATGTAGGCGGGCACGGCACACGAGGGAGCAGGTGGCCAGCCCCACTGCTGGCCGCCTTTGTCTCCCTAGTGGCGATATTTACACATGGGATCAGGTACTCATTTTAGGCTGAGTCGACCTCGGGGAGGCCCACAACCGGTTCAGATAATCGTCACTTGTGTTGCCATGAGCGAGAATCGGACTCGGATCCCCGAGTTCGTAGCGCACACATCTACACACGAGTGTTGTACACACGAGTGTGTGGGTGTGCATTGGTTGCCAGATAGAAGTGTAAAAACCAATTATCATGTTTTTTACTGGCAAATGAGGTTCCAATGGTGTAAATGCTTACCCCGAGCTCTCATACTCTGATGGTGCATTGTCTTTGAGTTGTGCGCCTTTTGGCGTCATCTGGTCCAACCCATGTGAGACTAGGCTCTAAGGAAAGCTGTCTTGGGTGTGGACCAATCAATTTCAAGGACAGTGCATATATTATCAGAGTTATGTTTTTTGTTTGTATTATGGCTGCAGGTATTGTGGTCTATGCAAACATGACTCCTTGTAAAAAAAGGTGTCAGTTTTGTTGCCAGATAGAAGGGTAAAAAACCAATTATCATATTTTTTACTGGCAAATGAGGTTCCAATGGAACAAGGGGTTATTTATGTGGCGATGGGGCAAGCAAGCTGGGTCTGAGCTGGAAAGGAATTCCATCCCCGGACACAAGCACGTTAGTTGTGTTAATGGGGGATATTAGGGAGAAAGAGATTAGGGAGAGAGATCAGCATGAAAGGAGCTTCCGTCACCGCATTAGAGTATCGTCTCCGCATATGCGCACAACATCAATGTTAATAAGAGATGGGAGAGATTAGGCAGAGAGATTAGGGGGATTAGCAAGTTAATGTCATGTCTATATGTAACACAAGCTGCGGAACTGCCAACTGCGCTATGAGAGGCAAGCGCATCCACGCAAGAGAACCACCGCAATGGTGGTCGCGCCAGTGAGACACACAGCCCATCATACAGCCAGAACCATCGGTACATCGAGGCGAAGGGAGCAGAGGTGGCCATGTTAGTGAGACCCCAGCCCGTTAATGCAAAGGCACCTAACAGGGCAATGCAACTGTGATTTGATCCCACCAACGTGACTTTACCGAAATAACCCAGAGCATCCTTTGTGACACACCATAGATTGATATTCACGCCTGCTATCTTGCATCACATGCAAACCTTGTGTCCACTACATTGGAGAAACGAAAAGATATAAACAACGTGTCATCTCGTCATACAGACGATGTCCAAACCAGTGGCTCATCACTTCAGCAGCGGGGACAATTGTCCCAGTGACATGTTTGAATTGGACCCAGCACAGAACCTTTTAGAACATCCTTTGTGTTATCACTATGTACCTTTTGAGAACGGTCTGAGAGATAGTCTTAAACCATTTTATTGTCCTGTCTGAAAATTTTAGTTGAACAGGCCTTGGGAGTAGAATATCATGGTCAACAGTGTCAAAGGCTTTTGACAAGTCGAGAAATAGTGCATAGCAGTAGTGACCTTTATCCATGTTACTGAAAAGAAAATGCGATACATCCACCATTGCTGTCGTGGTGCAGCTATCCTCTCGAAAACCACACTGTTTATTGTGCTTGATATTGTGAGTTTTTAGGCAGTATTTTTAGAATATTTTAGTAACTGGTGAAAGAATATACATTTATTTGTAATTATTTGGGTCTTCTTTGGAACAATTTTTAGATGCTAGTGGGCATATACCTTCACTAAGTAAAGGTTTAACATGTGTGTGAGATGCTTATGAGATCTGCCACAAACACAAGTGCAAATGCAGGCAATTTGTCTTCTCCCGTAGATGATGTCTTAGTTTAGCTTATGCATTACATCCAGTTCAGATATGGGACTAAACGAGAAGTATGGACGATTACTTTATCGAACATTTTTAGGGTTGATGTGTGAAGAGGAAGAAGTGATTGATGTGAAGAGCGGTGGTGCATTCGGAGAATTTTTACTCTGATGTGCTTTGTAAAAGATACGCCCTGCGGATCTTGTTTTGTGAAGAGTTCTTTGCCATCCAATGTCAGTTTTTTTGGAAGAATATTTAACTTCTCTTTGTTTTCAATTGAGTTGAACGTTTGCCAGAAGAGTCTTGTGTTCTTTCGTGAATGTAGAATAGTTTGGTGGTAGTAAGAACATTTTGCGTTTCTTACTTGGTGAGTACATCTATTTATTATTATTCTATACTTAATCCAATCAGAGAGGTTATTTGATATTTTTGCATTGTTGCAGGCTATATCTCTAGTTTTCATTCATCAAAAAATGTTCAAACCAAGGTAGATGATCACACCTTATTCTGAAAAAAAATTAAGGGCGTATGTTTGTCAATGATTTTTAGGAATCGGTTCTTAAAATGTCCAAGCACTTTCAAAAACTGGGACTTTGCTTACCATATCCCAGTCAGAATGGAGGGTGTCAGGTATAAATGCTTTGAGGTCAAAATGTTTTAAAGACCGTTTTAAAATTATTTTGAGGTATTTTAGTTATTTTTACATCACGAAAGAACACAAGACTCTTTTGGCAAACGTTCAACTCAATTGAAAACAAAGGGAAGTTAAATATTCTTCCAATAAAACTGACATTGGATGGCAAAGAACTCTTCACAAAACAAGATCCGCAGGGCGTATCTTTTACAAAACACATCAGAGTAAAATTTATCCGAATACACCACCGCTCTTCACATCAATCACTTCTTCCTCTTCACACATCAACCCTAAAAATGTTCGATAAAGTAATCGTCCATACTTCTCGTTTAGTCCCATATCTGAACTGGATGTAATGCATAAGCTAAACTAAGACATCATCCACGGGAGAAGACAAATTGCCTGCATTTGCACTTGTGTTTGTGGCAGATTTCATAAGCATCTCACACACATGTTAAAACTTTACTTAGTGAAGGTATATGCCCAATAGCATCTAAAAATTGTTCCAAAGAAGACCCAAATAATTACAAATAAATTAATAAAAAAAGCTCACAATATCAAGCACAATGAACAGTGTGGTTTTCGAGAGGATAGCTGCACCACGACAGCAATTGTGGATGTATCGCATTTTCTTTTCAGTAACATGGATAAAGGCCACTACTGCTATGCACTATTTCTCGACTTGTCAAAAGCCTTTGACACTGTTGACCATGATATTCTACTCCCAAGACCTGTTCAACTAAAAATTTCAGACAGGACAATAAAATGGTTTAAGACTATCTCTCAGACCGTTCTCAAAAGGTACATAGTGATAACACAAAGGGTGTTCCAAAAGGTTCTGTGCTGGGTCCAATTCTGTTCTCATATGTAAACAGTCTTAGACTAAACTTAAATCACTCCTTGTTAAATGTTTGCTGATGCCACTGCCATGCGAGCATCATATCTCCTAACGACGTCAAACCTCATCCCCAACAAGATTTTGATTTAATTCAACGCCATCACTAAAATCGCTCCTAAATCCCAAAAGCAAGATCGTGGTCTTTTCCTCAAATACTTCAGTTTAATTTTCTTCTCCTATTACTGATATCAGAAACAACATCCTTGAACATACGGAATGCTTCAAATACAAGGTTTACTGATTGACTCAAAACTTACATTCCAACCCCATATTCATCACATCTAGAAGAAAATCTAATAAAAAATATGTTTTTTTATACAGAAACAAACATTGCTTTTCCATTCGATTACGCCTGTAAATTGTTGCAATTATCATTCTACCACTGTTTGACTACAGTGATGCGGTTTACAGATCAGCTTATGAATCACGAAACAGATTTAACCTGCTCTGTCATTCTGCTCTTAGATTTGCACTGGATGTACCATACAGGACCGACCATTGTGACCTCTAATTAAATAAGTAATATTTTTTTTTTTTAAACACGCTTTTATTAAATGTACTAGTAATGGAAGAAGTCCACGACTCCAGGAAGTGGCCCCGAAGCTTGCCATAATGTAAGGGACCGTGGCTAATTACAGCCAACGTTAGTTGAGCGTGGACAATAAGACCCAAGCCGAAACATAACATATAAAAAGATTGTTTAAAAATATATATATATTATGATAGAATATAGTATTGTCATCAATATGACATAAGTATACAAAGTTTGCAGTCGATACCACATTGGGAAGTGGGTTAAAATTTAATTACAAGATTTGAGGATACATCAACAACAGACAGAGTGAGTTAATAGAAAGCGTGTAAATACAATCTTTCAGCACTTGCTTCAAGAATGCATCTATATTGGGCCCTGTTCATCCATAAAATCCTTATTGACAAATCTGTGCTATACTTAGCTTATTCATTAACCCCAATTGTCTAATCTAAGAAACCTAAGGTGTCCATCTAATTGCCTTTTAATTATCTCAAGAACAAGAATTGCCATTGCAGCACCAACGTTTTCGGATAACCTTGTTTCCTCCCTTAACATCATAAATCTTCCTTAAAAATATTTTGGAGCAGAATATTAGTGCTGAATACAGCCACATTTGCCAATGTAATTTCTAAATCTAATCCTTCACAATGTATTGAGAGTTAAATTTCAATGTACAATTTTTATTGAGGGGCTGTGTGCTGTGTTGGTGTGGTCTGGGACTGTTTTTGCTGTCGTTTTACTTTCCTTTCCGAAGCTTGGGATTGATGATGGAATTTTGAACTTATGTACTTTATTTATTTATAGGGGCTCTAGGATAGTGAAATGTTATCTTCCTTGCCTGGTATGCAGGAGGTCGGGCATTTTGGGCAATAGCCCTTTGAGACAGCTCCCCAGTCATGCGGAGACAACTTTCTGAGGATCCAACCAAAACCATCACTTTACTGTACATAGCAGGGGTTACCCAAAAGATTTCCAAAATCTTAAACAAACACAGATCCAGGTTTCGTTTCAACACAGTACACAAAATCCGTAATTTAATCCCATCTGTAAAGGATGTGATTCCTGACATACAATACCCTGGTGTCTACAAACTGAGCCGTGGTTGCGGCAGCAGTTACATTGGGGAAACGAAACGACATGTCTCGGACCGCGTTCGTGAACACGAGGCAGATCTGAAACACGGTAGGACCAATACCTCTGCCGTTGCCGAAAATTGTTTTAACGCTGTGGGCTCACACGAAATTGATTTTTCCAAGACGGAGGTACTCTGAAAACCTATCAGCTACCTTCAGAGATTTGATCATGAAGCCATCCAGATATATAAACACAGACACAACTTCAACCGAGAAGATGGGTACAAACTGAGCAATCATTGGAAGGACGTTATTAACCAGGTAAAGTCTTAACTGACTGTGATGTTTCCATCCTACCTGCTTATGTCAGCTGTTATTTCCGACTCTCTGTGTCTCTCTCTATGCCTCTCTCTTAGATCTCTCATGCTCACCCTCCTTTTCTACAAATACATGCTAATTTCTCACATTAACATCATGCTAATCTCTCACATTAACATGACCACTTCCGTGCCCTCTAACTTCTCACATGAACATCATGCTAATCTCTCAAATTAACATAGCCACTTCCGTGTCCTCGTCTAGGATAAATGCTAATTTGTCATATTAACATCAGTAGCCCCGGCCACTTCTTTATGACCCTTGGGCTACACTCATTTGAAAACATTTAAAACAGTCTGCGTCAGCAGCAGACCATGCTTTCCCACCTGATGACGGACGCTTGTGTTGTGCCCGAAACGTCGTGATTTTATTTTATATTTTATTTTATACCTACGTGACTTTACCGAAAGCTTCAAATCAATATTAATAACTAATGTTTTTCTTCCCCTTGCGCACCACTGACAATGCAGTATCATCAAATAAATTGTTTAGTTATGTCTTTGCAGGTTCATATACGGTGTAACTCCTATTGGAACAGACGTTTGTAACACTAAAATTATTTCTCAGTCATAATGGACAACAAGGACTAAAGAGACACTCAAATTAAACTAGTTTTAAATGTAGTAATAATAAAAACATGTTTTAAATTGTATTAAATAGTTCAGGAATTTAAAGAGCTTCTCTAATCCTATTCCAAGGACAGTTGGATTCAAGAATGCATCATTAATTGGATTATTCTAATTATGTTTCCCTTGATCTCATCATAACAGTGCCACCCATAATGCAATTTGCTAGCAACATTTCGTAATTTTACTTTTAATATACATGAGTTTATTTATTAGAAATGCTTGTTATCTATTGTAGGGTTACTTTTTAACTCAAAAGCTAATACTAAGTAACTCTTCATATTCCAATTAAGGGTTACTTACTGTTCATCAGGATTATTTTGTATTTAATTCCCAGCAGGACCCATGGTGGCCTCTATGTATGCGCTACAAAGGGTCATTGCTGAAAATGCCGCACGTTATAATTGTTTTCCCTTTTAAGGACCACAGTGGTATTGACGAACGTGTTGAGTTTTTTGTCTTATGATTATGGCTGTGGTTAATGTTATCGGTAATATGAGATGCGAGTTATTTTTCGGTAAAGGATTATTGTTAATTGCTTATGGAATGACATACCGTTTGTATTGCATGGGTTAAGTCTTTGTGGGTAGAGTATGGGATTATGGTTAGTGCTAGAGTTTGGGGTTTATGGTTAGTGCTACACTCAAGATTGTATTATTTGTGCTAGGTTAAAGGTTTATGGTTATTGTTAAGATTTGGTGTTTATGCTTAGAGATATGGTTTTTGGTTGATTATTAGTCCTGGGATTGGTGTTTATGGTTAGTTCTTGAGTTAGAGTTTATAGTTAGTGCTAGATTTAGGGTGTATGGATAGTGCTATAATTATGGTCTATACGAGTGTTAGGGTTGGGATTAGTGTTATGGTTTCATGTAAATTAGGGTCAGAGTCTGTTGGTGTAAAGTTTAAGGTTGGTTTAGGGTTTAGGGCTAGGTGGAAGGTTGGTGTCATGGTATTTGTATGGGTAGTGCAAGAGGTTTATGATTGGCAGCAGGGTTGGTGATAGTGGTAAGGTTTGGGTTCGTGTTTATGATTAGTGTTCCGGTTTAAGAACGCTGCTAGAGTTGTGATGAGGACCAGAGTTTTGGATGAAAACCAAACTAGCAAAGTGTCATCTATGAATCTTCAACATGAATGACATAATTGTAAATTGTATTTTATTTGCAGAGGTTTGGATTTGAAGTAGAAGCATGCCGATTGTCGCTTCTGTATTACACTGTATTACCACATCTCTCCATACACCACACGTGATTAGTCACCAACATTAACTGTGGAATGTATCACAAAAATAGCAGTTTATGTATAGTCAAATACATTTGCCACGGGAATTTGGCATGCTGTATATTGCACACATTTATAGTTTAATCTTTTGAGGAACTTACCTGTAGTGTTGAAGTGTGAACTAGGTCCCTCAAATCCTCTAGATTGCGGCTCTAGAGTGCGATAGCATCGCATTCAGTGTCTTTATATCTCACTGGCTGCAGAGTCATGGCAAACTTATGTGGCAAAACACCTCCCCTGGAGAATACTGAACCTCCTTTGAGATTGATAAGCTTTTTATCATGTTCTTACCACTTTTATGAGCCCAGTTAATTGGAAACACTAAAAGCCCCATCTATATTTGATGCAGACCTGCACTGCTTTATCCACTATGGACCTAGTGTCACGAGAGATTTCAAACGTGTGAACATGATCGGTTTTGTGATAATGAAGATTTTAAATGGGCTCTGACGATTTCTCAGATGCATTTTTGCTAACTCATGTAGTGTGCAAGGGAAACAATTATGGCTTCTGTAGCTGGGTGGCTGAAGAAAAAGCAAATTTACCTCGAGAATGGGCAACGGGGGTGCCACACACGCATTCAAACACCCATGCACATGTATACAAACAGAGGTTTGTACACATACAATGCTTTCTATAGGCACATACATATGCATACATTGACAAAATAAACAAACAAAACGCGTACATCTGTAAATATATATGTTGGTCATCGACTTACGAACAACCGACTTATGAAAAACCGACTTATGAACACCTGACATATTACATTGACTTAAAACGTGAAATTACACTTGCAAATTGAACCGCGGAACTATTTTGTTCAGAGGAGCGATCCTCTGCGAGATGTAATGACTCGGCTTCGCGCTGGGAGTCATTGTTTGTGCGTGTATGTGTGCGCGCGAACATGTGTGTGAAAGTGAGTGTCTTTGTGAAAGTGGGTGTGTGTGTGTGAAAGTGAGTGTGGCTTATAAAAAAAGCGATATAGCTCAGTGGGCCTTACCTGGTAAAACACATTTTGTTTGGCGTGCGTGTGTGTGCACGCTGGTTTGACAGCAGAGGTCTCCTCCTAATCAGTCAAGAGGCATTATTTTTTCATGGGCTGTGTAATGCTGTGGAAGCTACCTGGACTGTCACTCCGCCTTCCCTTCTCTACGCTTGTGAAACGTAGACCCCTCTAATTGAACATCTGCGCTGGTTAGAAACATTCAGACTGGCCTGCCTACGATCCATCCTGGGTTTAACCAGGCTGGATTGTGTGAGGAGCTCACTAATTCTTTAAAGATCTGGACATTTTCCTATCAGTGAGCTCCTCGGGCAGGCAAGGCTGCATTGACTGGATCATGTAGCCCGCATGCCCAACTACCGCATGACCAAACAGCTTCGGTTTGGCCGGGTAAATCGGTTTGGCTGGGCACATCAGCTCATGTAACTTTCACCTGAAGGCTCTCAGACACATACGTCCTCTCATCTCTACTGAAATTGCCAACACATTGGCATGTTGCATAGTTGGGTCTCGCCTTGACTATTGCAACTCCGTCCTAGCCCGGACCTCCGCTGGCAACCTAAAGACACTTCAAAGACTACAAAACAACCTAGCACGCGTCGTCATTGCCCACACTCATCCCCGTCTCGACTCACTAGATTGTCTCCGTGCTCTCAACTGGCTACCCATCGCCAGTAGGGTCACATACAAGACCGCCTGCCTCTGCCACAATGCCTTCATATCCGCCTGCCCGCCGTACCTTTCTTCATTATTGACAACTTGCAGCTCAGCACATGGCAGATGCCTGCGCAGCGCGACTCACGACCTCCTCTTGATACCAAGATCCAGGATGGTCATGTCTATGCGCCGCTTCTCGGTGGCAGCCCCAACAGTCTGGAAAGATATCCCTCTGCACATTCGCAGCATCACCTCAATCGCCTCTTTTAAGAGAGACTTAAACAATTTACCCGTAAAAACAAAGTTTTTCACTATAAATCCTTTATATGCGTGGCGGCTAGAGTCCTCTCGTCCTCTGGCTTGAGATGGCTGCCACCTATGGGTCAGATGATTGCCTGCCACCATTAAGCAATTGGTAATTAAATATAAAAAAAAATCCTAAAAAGTGTAAAGTTTGGGAAATTTTTTTTCACGAAAATTAATTGTCACGCACAACGAGTCTGTGTGGAAAATGTCAGCTCGATTGGATCACGGGAAGTGGGTTAAAAAAACGACCGAAAGATTTGCACGGTCGTAAGCGCGCAAGCAAGCAAGCAAGTGAACTTAATATAAAGGATTTAAAAACTCACCTCTACAATCATGCTTTCAAGCGACTCTGAGCTTGGCTCCGCGCCTCTGAGTTGCGGCCACTACGTCTGCAAATTTGCGCGCGTTACAAATTGAACTATTATTATTATTAAACAGGCACGACACGGGCTGAAGAAAATATAGACTGATGCAGTAGGGGAGGATGTGGAGCGAAGTGGACTTGCGAAAGACTGGTACCAGCGGTGTTAAGATCGGCCTCTATGGAAGAGGCTCGTGAAGGATGCTACTGTTCAGTTTGAGGCAGTCACCCTCCAACAACCATGGAGGGCAGAGGAGCGATGCTCATAACAATGAGTGGAGTGTCGGGCAGCTAAAATACAGCAAGTTGGCAAGTAGGTGGCACAGCTGGTGTATCTGCCAGTTATCTCACCCAGTCAACCAATAGCACCTGGGTCTCTCCCGTGACCTACTGTCAGCGAGCTTTTGACACTTCACGTGGCCTCAAAGTGCACCCAGACTGGCACGTAATTATGACGTAATGATAGGTTTTGGTATTCATGTGGCGGGAGCAGTCGTGAAATGCTTAGCACGCTGCTCTACTAACCCGGTAACCTGAGTTACATTCCTGCTACGACTAATACCAGTGACAATTATCTGAATGGGTCCTGGGCCTTCCTTAGGTCGACTAAGTCTCGAATGAGTAACAAGTTCGGTGTGGAAATGTCGCCACTGGGAAGTCTGGTGGTCAATGGTGGCCGGGTTTGGTACTGCCCACTCACGTGTTGCTCTCCAACAGTCTGTTAAGGCTGTATGAGGGATCGTTGTCATGTGAGTGTGTGTCTGGAATGCTGTTGCCAATAAATTGCAACTTGAGTCACTACCTATGAGATCTTTACTCAAAACTGCTCTAGAGGAGTTGTACACCCCTAGCTGCCAGTGCTATTCAGTGGCCTAAAATACAATGTTTCGCTCCGGATGATCGCTGCAAAGTATGACCTGTGTTTTGATTTAGTGTGCTGATCTTAAAGGTGCATTGAAAAATTATAATACTCCGATTGATGCTCCTGCTGTTGTGGAGTGACTCATGCAGTCAGCTATGGCTGCAGGGTTTTGGTAGTACATGTTATTTATGTCATTTATTGTGAAAATTCCGTCACAGTTCCTATGATCACTGTTTCATTGTTTTCATGGCTTTATTTTGGTGATTTCGAAAAGTTTATTGGTTTAGCCATGTTTGTTTGTTGTAGTACGGAGTAAGACTGATGGCCTTAATCTAAGTTGTCTTGTGGTTGTTGTTGTTGACTTGCATCCTACTGGAATTTTTACACACAGTGTTGGTGTACGGTGTTTTTTCTGCAATATTTTGCGGTCTTTTCTTGGATTTTCTGTTTGCACTTAGTCACATATTCACTTTAAGATGTTTTCTTGTTCATGTTTTTTGTTTGTTGCGGTTGCACCCGATTCAAGAGCCGAATGGCTCACAGGGCTATACCTAATAAATTAACTTGAACTTGAACTGTGTGTGTGCAATTATGGTGACTCATTGCGCCCCTTACGACAAGCAAGGTAGGTGAAACAGAAACAGAATTTGTTTCTGTTTATGCAACGTTATGGTATGTTTTATTTACTATACAGTATATTTCAGTATTACATGAAAATGTACAATGTTTCTTCTTAGTTATGAGTTTAACAATGCTTAATTTTTTTGTTGAACCGTAACAGATTTCATGACACTAACCGCATGGGCATTTAAATGCGGTACATTTCTACATTCCGACTTACGAACAGGTTGACTTACGAACTGACCAAAGGAACCAACAATGTTCGTAAGTCGAGGACTATCCATACTATCCATACACATGTAGAGAGTATATCTCTGTGGGTCGCGTCAGCGACAGTGTTGGAGGGGTGCCGTACACCAGGTGCCCTGATTGGATGAGCTAAGAGCACGTGACCGGAAGCGGGCCTCGATTGGACGAGCTAAGGGCACGTGACCAGTGGGCCTCGATTGGAGGAGTCAAGGGCACGTGACCTGAAGCGGTGCCGCGATCGGAGGAGTTAAGGACACGTGGCCGGAAGCAGGGGCACGTTCCTTGATACAGCAAGGGGCGGTGCTGGGGACAAAGGATAAAGGGGGAGCATAAGGGGGATTCGGGGCTCGTTTCAGGGATCAAGCTAGAACACACATGCACATAGTGAGCAGCCTAGAAAGTTAGCCACGCTTAGCAACAGAATCCGGTGGAAAGTGAATTGTTTAATAAACGCGTTGCCTCCTACAACAGTGTGTGCGCCTCAGTTGACAAACACTACACTGGCGTCAGAAGTGGTTTGTTAGTTAGGTGTAGCTAGCTTATTTGAAGACTTATGCTCACTAGGCGACGAGCGTTCACCCAGTTGTTTTTGGACGACGACGAAGAGGGCGAGTTGATCCCGCAAGCGGCCTCGGGTGCTGAAGCCCCGGTGATGGAGAGCATCGAATTCTGTACATTGGTGCGGCAGCAGTATCTGGAGCCCGCTTCACAGCTGCCACCAAGGAAGGAACACCGCGGCAGGAAGAAGCTTTTTATCGACCTTGTCTCCGCCATCGCTGCTCTCGCAGCTGCCCTGCTGGAGGAGGACAAAGAGTCGTCGACGCCACGACCGCGGGAAACGGGTGTAGCGCGGGACGTGTGGGAGCCCACCAATTCTCCCGACACTCGCGCTGCTTTCGCCGTCGCCCCGCGACCATGGGATGACTGCGGGACACTGTGGCCGCGGGGCTCCATGGCCGTCTCCTGCGCGTGGGAAGCGGTTGTGCTGTGGGACATGCGGGAGCCCGCCGACTCTCCCGACGTCTGCGCTGCTTTCACCATCACCCTGCAAGCAGAGGACGACTATGGGATGCCAATGCCACACGCCCATGGACTTTGGTGGGAGCTGTTTCGCGCTTGCGGGAAACCGCAGGAGCGCGCGGTGCACCGGAGCTCGCCAAAATTTTTTTACCGCGAGAAGGTGCTCCCGCCAACGTCGTCCTCCCACCGACGCCGCTGCCTCCCGCCTGCGGACTAAACAAGCGCCTCCCTTTTGTCCGGGAATTCACATCAGCGGGCGGCGACTGGGTGGCATTCTAATGCCGCTTCATGGCCGCCTGCAGCCTCGCGGAATTGACGGAAGAGGAGACGCTCAACGACAATGCATTGGCGGCCCTCGACGCCATTCCTGACGAATGTAAGAAGATGCTACCGCAAGCCCTGACGCAAATGGAGGCGATTTTTTCTCCAGACTCCGCCAAGCGCCACAAGTTCTCCATGCGGAAAAGGGGGGAAGCAGAGATGCCCCTTGCTTAACATGCCACTCTTTTGGCGTCCACCAAGGCAGCCTTCCCCGGGATGGACTAGGTGGGGAGAGACTCCCTGGTCTTGGAAAAGCTGCTGTCGTGGGCCGAGGACCTTCAGGTCACTATACCAGCCACGGAAGACGACGACATCACCTCGCTCAAGGTCGCCCGCTGTCTGGAGGCTCACCTCCATATCCGGCGATGAGGCGGGGTGGTTGCGGGTATTGCACCCCCGGCGGAGGAGGGAGCAACCACCGGCGGACCGCATCTACAGACAGGGGTTTCGAGTCCTGCAACACTGTGGAGGAATCCCGGGGAGGACCTTCAGGGCGGGTAAGATGGGCCGGCGAGGTATTTCTCTCGTCAGAGGGGCGGGCCCGTCGCCTGTTTCAAGTGCGGCCTGCCCGGGCACGTCTCCTTGGGGTGCCGTGCACGACAAGGAGGATCCTCTTCATCAACACCGGCCGCCGATCATCGCTCCTTCTCTTCACCAGGCCCTAAGGTGAGTCGCGGTACACTACACACACAGCCCTCTAACTCACATCACTCATCGGGTTCAGGGTCGTGGGTTGCGGACTTGCGGTGGGGAGCATTGCATTATGTACCTCGGCTTTCGGATCCGGACTTGCGGGACGCGGGATTATGTCAGGGTGGATCGCGTCCCGATCAAGGGGTGGGGGGCGAGGGGTGGCCCAATCGTTCCGTTCAGTTGACGGCCCTGGGCCGCTGTATTGTGGCGCGGCGGTGCGTTCGTTCGCGGTCATAGGGACGGTCGAAGGCATTGACGTATGCATCCTTATTGACACCGGTGCATCGGCGACCATCATTTGGGACATGGTTTCTAAAGCTTGCCTCCGCAAACGGCCGGTCTCTAGGAATTGTCGGTCAGATTTTGGCCACAATTGGCATTGGCGACATTCACTTGTCAGGTCCAGGACTCATTTGCAAATCTTTAGCCGTACTCTGTCTCGATTTAAAGCTTTCGTGACTGCAGGGATTCATCTTCTTGGTTCTTTCGGTAAAGTCACGTCGAAGGGAAATAATAAAATAATAAAACATAATAAAATAATTCTCACTACGTTTCGGCCACAACACAAGCAGCCGTCCTCAGGTGAAGACCAGGTCTGTCGGGGAGACAGCGTCTGAATGAAACACCACCACGCTTGGAGCGTATATTTAAGCTGGGTTGGAAGGGGAAGAGCGCCTTGACAAAATAATTTGCATATCAAGAGGAATTTAGCATATTTATGGGAAATGCAGATAAGGGATTAGTACTACTTGTGAAATGCGTAGGAGGTGGGCGGGGGGTTTCAAAGTCATATTATGTCCATGCATTATGCAGGATTAGCAGCATCAAAGGGAGGGGATAGGGGTAGCATTAATAAAGGTGTAGTAGGTTCAAAGAGACTTGGACGACATAGTCGGAGGCACACTTATTTATTAAATGTTCCACTATATACAGGCCAAGGTATACAACACTCGAAGGGGTATCGGCCCCTTCACCCGTCTAACAGGGAGATCCCACAATCTCTATCCCGGCTAGCCTACTCCCAGGTCCTCCACTACAGAGCTAAGGGAGGCTAGCTGACCCAGCTCTGGCCAAGCTGGGATTACGGCACCCTGAGTCCCCAGACCGGCTCTTACAAGAATATCGGTTCTGGGCTCTTGGGGCCACGCCACTGGCTTGCCCTGGTCGGTCCTTAGAAGGACGGCGATCCAGGGGAGTCCCAGGGCCTATCTAGCCGGTCTTCCTTCTTCGCTGGTTTAAGCTAAACACTGTACCCCGAGCCCACCAGCTCACCGCCTTATATAGCAACTCCCCCACCGAGGGGTGGGGCCGTGGGGGATCACAGCGCCGTTTTAGCCCCCCAGGCTAAACGGTGCGAACGTGGATGTAAGCATCCTCCGCGTGCGGGCATAACCACCCTTGGTGTGTTTGTTCGCCCTCACATAACACCTCTACAAAGTGAAGGAATGTTAATAGTATGTAGCTGCAGTAACTAAACCACCATGTAAAAAACTAAAGTATAAACTACATAGTATCATCAGTATACTAAATATGCTCTCCGACATAGAATTGTAATGTATTACTTACTGTTAGTAGCTCAGCTTATTGGAGAGTATATTTAGTATACTGATGATACTATGTAGTTTATACTTTAGTTTTTTACGTGGTGGTTTAGTTACTGCAGCTACATACTATTAACATTCCTTCCCTTTATTAATGCTACCCTTATCCCCTCCCTTTGATGCTGCTAATCCTGCATAATGTACGGGCATAATATGACTTTGAAACCCCCCGCCCACCTCCTACGCATTTCACAAGTAGTACTAATCCCATATCTGCAATTCCCATAAATATGCTAAATTCCTCTTGATATGCAAATTATTTTGTCAAGGCGCTCTTCCCCTTCCAACCCGTGAATATATATGCTCCAAGTGTGGTGGTGCTTCATTCAGACGCTGTCTCCCCGACAGACCTGGTCTTCACCTGAGGACGGCTGCTTGTGTTGTGGCCGAAATGTCGTGAGAATTATTTAATTGGTTTATTTTTATTATTTTATTATTTCCCTTCTAGGTGACCTTACCGAAAGAACCAAAAAGATGAATCCCTGCAGTCACGAAAGCTTTAAATCGAAATTTAACCGCCACTACGGGGTGGGATTCCACAAAACTTTAAGAGCTTTCAACAAACTCCTGGATAAGAAGGCTCAGCTAATCGAGTCTCTCACCTTTCTGAAGGGTTGCCGCGACTCTAAGGTAGTACCAATCGCATTTACACTAACCTTTGGTGCTGTAACTTCTTCTAATGCTAAACGAATTCTGTCTAGAACTAGCTTAGCTCTTATCTCAGAGAAAATCAGACTTACGCGCACCGAACTAGATCAGTTAGACAAGACACTCTACAAATCACACTTATCTTTGACTGCAACAATGTCCACATCGGATTGGGAACATGTAGACAATATGACTGCCTCTTCAGCTGCCGCTATGTCGACCAAATGTAAGGACAACTTGATTTCCAAATTCAACCGCCTCTCAAACAAGAGACCAGACCCACACACTGAAAAGCTAGACGTTAACAAAGTCGTCATTAATCGCAGTAACAGTTCTATTTCTGATGGTCTGAAATCCGTTTTAGCTAAAGGACTCAACTTTGCAGTCACACCTAGACATATACCAGTTAATGATATAATTGCCCGAGTAGATGTGGCCCTCAAGGGCCTGGGTCACATCGCTGCAGACGTAGCTAGATCTGAAATCGCTGCAACCCTCAAAAACGCTAAGATGCCAGCTAGCAACATCAGCAAAGATGAACGTTTTGAATTAGCTCAATTAAAAAAGAGGGATGACATTGTCATCCTCTCAGCCGACTAAGGTAATGCCACTGTCATCATGGACAAAATAGAATACAACAACAAAATTCAAGAACTACTCAACGATGGCAGCTATACAAAAAGTAAAAAGAGACCCCACCAACAGCCTTGTCATCAAAACCAACAAACTAATTTCTAATTCAACCGCATTAATTGATCAAACCAAACAGTTCTCGTTGAAACCTTCTGCAGCCAGGCCACCAAGATTATATGGCTTGCCAAAGATACAGAAAGAAGATACACCTATTTGTCCCATTGTCTCTACTATCAACTCCCCCACCTACAAACTGGCTCGTTTTTTGTCTGAAATCCTGCGGCCTTTCACTGGAAAAACCACCTCTGCGGTACTAAACTCTACTGACCTGGTATCGACAATCAAGGGAATTTCCCTGTCCCCAGACGATCTGCTTTTCAGTTTTGATGTGGTTTCCTTATTCACCAAAGTTCCTGTACCTGACACCATCGCAATCATTGAAGACTTGGTTCATCAAGGACTGAATACTGGGGTACCCCCCCTGGTGAGACACTGCTTAACCAATACATACTTCACCTGGAATGGAACTTTCTACAAACAAACTGAGGGCACCCCAATGGGCTCCCCCCTATCTCCGGTTGTAGCCAACGTGTTCATGGAGAAATTTGAGACTGACGCCTTCCAGACTGCCACTCTACGCCCGACCTTATGGAAGAGGTACGTAGATGACACTTTTGTCATCTGGCCACATGGCCGGCCTGCTCTAGACCAATTCCTCGACCACATCAATTCCCTACACCCAGCCATCAGATTCACCATGGAAGTCGAAAAAGATGGCAAGCTACCCTTTTTGGATGTCCTAATTAAAAGGAGACCTGATGGTTCAATGAGTCACTCTGTCTACAGGAAAGCCACCCAAACGGATGCTTACCTAAAACCGGATTCCCACCGCCATCCATCCCAGAAGAATTCCCTCATCAAGACTCTACACCATAGAGCCCAATGCATATCCGACCAGGAACACAGTGCCAGTGAACTCAAACACGTACGCCATGCTCTTAAGGCTAATGGTTACTCCGACTACACAATCCGCAAAGCCATCACTCCAACCATCAAGAAGTATCCTGTTGAGGAGCCTTTCAAAACCATCACCTTACCCTACATTGCTGGGGTCACAAAAAGATCTCCAAAATCCTGATTAAACACAAGATCCAGGTCCGATTCAACACAGTACATAAAGTCCGTGATCTGGTCCGGTCTGTAAAAGATGTGGTTCCAGACATACAGTACCCTGGCATCTACAAACTAAGTTGCCTCTGTGGTAGCAGTTACATTGGAGAAACCAAACGACATGTCTCGGACCACATCCATGAACATAAAGCAGACCTGAAACACGGTAGGACAAACACCTCAGCCGTGGCAGATCACTGTTACAATTCAGTGGGCTCACATGACATTGACTTCTCCAAGACAGAGGTTCTCTGCAAGCCATCTGGCTACCATGAGAGATTCGTTCATGATGCGATCCACATATACAAACACAGAGACAATTTCAACCGAGAAGATGGATTCTGGCTCAGCAATCATTGGAAGGACGTAATAAACCATTTCGGATCTTAACTGATTGTGTTCACGTTTACGGTGACTTTCAGACCGCAGTCCACTCACTGGCATGACTATATATCTTGTATTCTCCGCAGGGAATGGATTCTTTGCTCCGCTGCAAGTCTCCTACTACCACTCTCCCATTGACATATTTCGTTGCTTCCTCTTAGTATCTTTCACTCGACGGTCAACGGGATAGTGTATAGCAGATTGTATAATAATTAATAGTATAAAATTGTAATGTTTAATACAATGTATAAGGCAATATATAGTATCGTAATTGTATGGTGAATATACAGCAGTGTGATATACAGTAGGGTGGATAGAATAATACATAGTGTAATATTACACTATGTATTATTCTAAGGTATAGGGTGGTGTATAGTAATACAGTATATAATTTAGTGTTGGGGTTGTCTATGGCAGCATATAGTACGGGGTAGACCCGTGTGATGTAAGGAAAAAAGTTTAGCTGGAAGCATATTATATTTTTTGCGAAATAGAATTGTAATGTATTACTTACTGTTAGTAGCTCAGCTTATTGGAGAGTATATTTAGTATACTGATGATACTATGTAGTTTATACTTTAGGTTTTTTACGTGGTTGTTTAGTTACTGCATCTACATACTATTAACATTCCTTCCCTTTCGATTTAAAGCTTTCGTGACTGCAGGGATTCATCTTCTTGGTTCTTTCGGTAAAGTCAGGTAGAAGGGAAATAATAAAATAATAAAAATAAAACTTAATAAAATAATTCTCACGACGTTTCAGCCACAACGCAAGCAGCCGTCCTCAGGTGAAAATCAGGTCTGTCGAGGCGACAGACCTGATTTTCAGGGGAGAGCTATCAATTCATTGTGATAGTCGCACTATCTCATGGATAGGAACGGGCGGGTAATGTTCATAATAATACTAATTGACATAAGGTGCAATTCATCCAGGGATATCAGTGCGTCATGCAAGAAGTTAGGAAATATGAACACTCTGAGGTCCGGAGTCCACTGGTCATACATGGGAAGTGTAGGCCAGAAGAACACGTCTTTAGAGATGACAGGGCCACTTTAGAAACATGTGTGTTAAATAAGAGTGATTTGTCAATTAATGCGCAAATGTTATTAACCGCTTTCATGGGACAAGTGTGTTCATTTCCAGTTTAAATGCCTCACAGAACACCAGCTGTTCTGGGGATCTGATGAGTAAAATATTGGTTTCGGTTATTTTGAGGTGTAGGTAGTTCTGGTTCAACCATGGCTTTATTAATGATAGTGAAGTGGTGATCCGTGAGTCGACTGTAGTGGATGGGGGAGAGGTGGAGATATATCTGTGTCGTCTGCATAACAATTATACATCAGTTCAAGGTGTTTTAAGCAGTGAACCCAGAGGTGTTCGGTAAATATTGAAAACAGGGATCCAAGGATGGAGCCCTGCGGGACCATACAGGACTGGTTCAACGGTTGATGTGAGATCACTTTGCAAATCATTCGGTTTAGAAACCAAATCAAGGCTGAGCCATACATTTCCATAAATGATTCAAGGTGATGGAGTGAAAATTTGATGATTGATGGAATCAAATGCGGCACTAAGATGAATGACTAGTGCAGGTTTTTCAATCTTACATTTTTTACAAATCTATATTGAAAACTAATTTCTGTTGTGTTTTGTTTGTTGTCCTTCACCCACACTTCCGATTAGCACGGTTGGCTATTGTGCGACAAACGTTAAACATACGTAGTGAGTTCCTTGTCGGAAAACTGAAGGAGGTAATTCGCTATTTGAACCAATGCTGTATCCATGCTGTGGCCCACTCAGAAGCCGGATTAAAAACGGTCTACAGCGCATTCAATGACTTTTAGTAGGATTGGGGGATTGAAGGTTAGAGCACCCAGATCTAAAAACATAATTATATCATAGAAAACTTGCATACCATCACAGATGTATTACATTCAAAATTAAATCCTATTTATTTAGAGGTTAATTATTTGGAAAAAGAAATTGACATTAGTTATCACTATATAGAAGTGTATGCTAATTTATAGAACGTTATTAAAGCATGAGCAATGCTTTAAACGTCAGCGTATGAGTCTAGGCAACACTGGGTTTGCATTTGCTTAAAAGCCATGTTTGATTTTGCTGTTGTATGAATTAATGTTGTTTTATTGACATATCACTCAATTTGCTAGTTTTATATGCAACAAGAAAAGTACAGAGTGTGGCAGGGAGGTGTGAGTTCTTGGCTATTGTCAGCTCGTCCCATATAAGATAAACTCTGGAGGGTTGCAGGCAAGGCTGACGAGTCAGATGCCTTCTACAGCCTCCAGTCCGAGCTAAAGTGGCCCCTCAGGATAGCTTCATCCAAAGGGTGATTTCCTTTTTATTTTTCAAGAACCCAATACACAACGCAAACATTAAAGAGGGAAACAATGTCACGAGCGTGCAACAAACTCGGAGCATAACTTCCTCAATATAATGTATCAACTGGAGGCACTTGGGCTCACTGGCCCTACCACCATATGGGCAATGATAGGGAGCAGCAGATTTGCAGGAGGAGGGAATAAGAGGGATGAAGGGAGGGGGGTAATGTAACCAAACAAAACAAAAAATAAAATATAATAAATGCGATGCCCGAGTTTATCATTCTTGTTTTTTCCCCCTACGATCAATGGTCATCATATATACAGAAATTGTGTTAGTGTCGCGAGACCATCCCCTCACCCTGGCCCCCATTATTCTGGCTATTCATGTTGTGTTCAGCAGATATGGGGGTCTGTTGTATATATAGGCCTTTTCCCAAAAATTTATATTAAGAATAATTCTGCCAATATTTTTAAAATAATAATCAATCGGGTGTAGCATGGGGCATGAAAGGGTGAGGCACACTCCCACCCCTCACACCCCAGCTGCCTTGCCACATTAAAGCAACTGGAGGGAAGAAGTCATAAAGAGCTATTAAATAATAAACTCCGGGGCAAAGGGAGGTTAATACAAATCTGGGAAATCTCCAAATTGTCAAAGCACCATATTGTAATAAAGGACTCGTTCCTGGGTCTGTCTCCGTTGTCCTTTATTCGGGTTCTTACACTTTTCCCGCACGGCCCTCGCTCAGAGCTCTCCCCTTGGCAGCTCCATAGCTGCCCTCGCTCCCGTAGCCTCCACACCTCTGCAGCTCCGCTGCAGATCTCCTGTGCAGCCCTCCGGCTGCTCTCACAGCAGCTCCACCGCTGCTCCCCGTTCCTCCGTGCTTGGTCACCGCTGGCTGGCGGTGCCGAGTCTTACCGTGTGTGGCGATCTCGCCACTCTCCAACGTTCGCCCTGCATGGCCTCTGTGGCGATCTCGCCACTCTCTGTCTCTATCCCCAACTCCCTCTTCCACCCCGCTGGCTGGCGCCGTCATGAGCCCCTCAGCCACCAGGCTGAGGCACGGCGACCACCCAACGTGTTCTCCACTCTTCACTCCCCTGACTGACCCAGATGTCTTCCTGTCTCCCCGCTATACCATCACCCCCCACGTGACCCTGACTCCTCCCTCTCGGATTGTCACATCCGGCCCGCCCATTTACGCCCGTATTACACCACCCTCCCCCATAGAGAAAATTCCAGCCGTCCTCGGCTGAAACAGAACAAAATAATGCGGGCGAAGGCATCACAACCAGGAGTCCCCCAGACACAACGGAGATTATAACAACAACACAAGTAACGAAAGGGGAGGGATCAGGAACCGGAACAGAACAACAAGAATAATAATGGCACAAAGCACAACAACGGCAACCGACACGCAAGAATGGCACACGCGCACAACCCAGAATGTGGTGTCTTAGAGCGTGTCCATGTTGTTGTTCCATCCGCTCGGCTCAAGTCCAACATCAAAGAGCAAGTGGTAGAGCAGAATGACGAACGGGCGCTCAATTGCTCCTTTAAGTCCTCATCCAGCTAGCACACCAGGTAACACCCAGTGTGGCAGGCGCCGAAGATCTGTGACGAGAAGGAGAATCCAATCCCCTGAGGCACAGCACACCAACGCACATCCGCATGTCGTACACGACAGCCACCCGGCCCCAGGGTAGTGGAGATGATGTAATTCCGGCCCGTTTAAGAAAACCCCAATAATTACCCAAAATAAACGCGATGGATGCCCCAGTATTTACATTTTAACAACAATATTATTTACACGTGACAACAACAACTAAAAAAAATTCCTGCTCTTGCCCACCAGCAGTCCTCCCTTGAGGACCAGCACAGACATCACACGTACACAGCATGTACCCACGGTCACTCTCAACAAAACCCCTAGTCACACACCCTCGCGTGGAGAGAGCCACGCTCCCTAGCGGTAACGTTTAACTCGCCCTAACCCTCACCGTGGTCGTCAAACCACAGCAACATCCACTGATCATACTCTCGGCTAGTGCAATTTCGGGGATGAGCAGCAACTCGGCCATGCTCCTCCCTTACTATCCCATCAGCGATGGACACACACCAGCCTCTTATAGTCTAACGCTTTATAGCCAAGGGAAGATTAATCCCTCGGCAAGGCCAGACACCAACGACCCCCCCCACGGGGTAATGTTCTCTTATAGAGACAATAACACCCTAACCCAGATCCCGTGAGCCCCCGGCACACCAGGTTCAGTCTGCCACCGCACAACTGAACCATGACTCCCCGAGCCATATGAGCACACGGCCCATTAGTTTGAGACATACCACGGAGGTTTCGCCTCCGGGCTGTCAGGTCAGCCATCAGCCATAGGCCGATGTGACCACAACTCGTGCATCACCCAATCAACAATGGCAGGCATAACAGATGGAATATTTGCCCCACCGAGGTTTTTCCCGCGCGCTCAAAATGGCGGCCCCCTTCGCCAAGCGCGTTCTCGCAATATCTGGCGCGCACTCAAAATGGCGGCCCTTTGCGCAAAGCGCATCGTCGCCATACCCCGCGTGCGCGCAAAATGGCGGCCCAACGTGCGAACACGTGGCCAGTTTTCTCCGTGCGTGCACCCCAGCTTCCCTTTGCTGGGGGTCACCAAATGCATCCCCCGTCACGTTGTAACAACCCCACCAATGATAGACGCACAGCCCCAGCTTGCTGCGCACAGCAGTCATATCGGGAATTTTTTACCAATATTTTACCAAAACACATTGGTTACACACACCAACTCGCAAAGCAACTCCTGGCTGCATGCAATCAACCGAATGAGCGACGCCACTTGGCGCCAATTTACGGTCCCATCACCCTTAACATCTGAGCCACCCACAACGGCGTCATCGCGCACCCTCATCGCGCGCTCTCTCTCTCAAAAAGCGAAATTACCTATAATATACACGCAATATCGTGTGCATGAACACCCCTACAACCACATTTTTGGGTCCCCCTCGAATTTGTTACCAATTTCCATACAGGTACGCACAATTAATAAGAATCCCAACCCCAATAGTCAACCAATGCATCGCACCCCATAACCGTACAGAACGGTGTAAAGAGCACATGCAGTCAGCATATCGCGATCACACGCGTACATTTAAGCACAATAGCAAGCAGATCAGCAGGCAACCGAAACACCATTAATCCTGTCGTAACTTTGCAGCAACAACACAAATATTCTCTCTTGCAACTGTAATGCGGGCGTAAGCGACCTTCCGGATGTGACGTCACGGGGGGTGGAGCCATGTGACGTGGGTGGAAGGTTCGGGTCCTTAAGCGGGTAAACCGGAAGGGGAAGGCCGTCGGGGTGTGAACGGAAAAGAGTGAGGCCACGCGGGCGAGTGAGAAGAGGGGGGGCACCGACGGCCATCGGGAGCCAACCCCGAAGACAGGAGGAAGCTACGGAGTGGTGTGCAGCTGCGGAGAAGACAGCCAGAAGGGCTGCGTGTTAGAGGCAGCGGTGTGGCTGCCAGGTGTGGCGGGAGAGAAGAGGGAGAGACAGCACGAGGCTGTCAGAGCTGCAGAGAGGACGAAGGAGAGAGGAGTTGCACGAGTACAGCCAAGGGGGGCTGTGTGAGAGTAACAGCAGCGGGGCTGGTAGCCGAGTCTTGTCTCCTGCGGAAACCCGCTACTGTGTCACTCGCAGAGAACTATTGGCGGTTGTTTTTTTCCTACGGCAATTTCGACCATACCTCTACGGTCGTTCTTTTATTGTGCGTACGGATCATGCGGCCTTGCAATATGCCCTTAAAATTGACCAGCCATCCGGACAGTTGGCACGTTGGTTGGACACGCTACAGGAATTTTCCTTCCAAATTCAACATCGGAAGGGAGTGCGCCATGCGAACGCTGACGCACTTTCCAGATTACCGCGGCGCGCCCCTTGTAAATGTGAGTCGGGGACGCATAGGTGTTCGCCGATTCCAAACCCCCCTCAGCCGCTTACGTTGGCCGTCGAGAAGTCGGACACTCCGATGGAACCGGAACCGGCTGACGGGGTTTTGAATCTGCCGCGGTCTGTCTGGATCCGGGAACAGATGATGGATGAGTCGTTGGTGTCCTTGCGGAAGCGGTTTGCTAGGGACAATGGGAGTCCGAGTACGGCTGTGGGGCCGCAAACCGCTCTCCGAGATGGTCTGCTTATGTGGCGGGAGGGGTTCCAGGAACGTTGGCGCCTGGTGGTACCAACGTCCTTGCGATTCGAGTTGATTAGAACTCTCCATTGTGACACTCTCTTACATTTAGGGGTGCAGAAGACCTTGTTGACGTTGCAACGTCATTATTTTTGGCACGGCATGGCGACAGATGTCGTAGGGCACGTGCGCGCGTGCCCTGCGTGTGCACGACGTAAGCTGCCGAAACATCCTTACGTGCCGCCTCTCCAGTCGATTCAGGTGTCTCGAGTCAATGAATTGGTGGCACTGGACATATTGGGACCTTTTCCACCATCGGCGAGGGGTAATAAATATTTGCTGGTAGGGGTTGAGTACCTCTCCCGTTGGCCGATGGCCTGGCCATTGCCCGATCAGTCGGCCGCGGCCATTACCGACGCCTTTTTGTTTGGGTATATTATGGACAAGGGGGCGCCTGAGAGACTCCTCACGGACCAGGGCAGGAATTTCTCTTCTATATTATTGGCGGAAGTGTGCGCGGGCCTTGGGACTAAGAAAGTACGGACATCCCCATACCATCCGCAGACGGATGGTATGGTTGAACGGCTGAACAGGACATTGTCTGCCATGCTTTGCCATACCGTGAGCGAACAACAATCAGATTGGGATCTGCACATCCCCGGAGTGCTTTCGGCGTACAGGATGACGCCTCATGCGGCTACAGGGTATTCGCCGTTTTACCTTATGTATGGTCGGGAAAACGTGCCGCCGGTGGATGTGCAATTGGGAACTGGGGTGAAGGGACCTCGTAAACCACTTCCTGAATACATTCAGGACACGGTTCGCCGAGTCACGGAGGCGCGGGAGAATGCCCGCGTGGCTACGGCCAAAGCCCAGGCCCGGAACGAGCGGTATGCACGACGGTCCGAGGGGGAGTGCCCCTGGAAGGTTGGGGACCTAGCCTGGCTTCATTGTCCACAGGTACGTCCGGGAACCTCTCCGAAATTGCACAAACCCTGGCATGGTCCCGTACGCCTCATTGCGGTTCCCAACCCACAGTCAGTACGCGTCCAAATTGGATCTCGTCGCTGGGTTGTGCATACGTCGCGCTTGAAACCATATGTTGCTCCCTTACATGATGCGTCATCCCCCAATGTTGCCTTGCCGGGGTCTGTTGCTGCTGACTCTCCCCTGCCTGCGTCCATTGATCTTGCTAGAGCGCCTGTCGTACCTGTTCCAGACAGGCCGGCCGTGACATTGCGGGGGACGAGGGGCCCTGCTCGGAGGACGCCTGCCAGGTCTGCGGGACCTTCGAGCCCTGCAGCCCTTCCGACCCAGCTGCAGGCACGGTCACGGGACAAGCCCAAGACTAATTCTTTAGGGACACGGGACGTTGGTGGACTTCCAGCTGCGACAGGGGGATTACCCCCTGTCATTCCTCGACTTTCATCGCGTTCCCGTTCTGCGAGTGGGCCGCCGACCGTCCGGGACGGGCCGGCGACCCGCACACGTTCCAAATCGCTTACGTTTCGTTGATTGTTGCTGTGTTGTTATCTTTTTCTTACAGTTGTATTTATTGCATGCTTTTTGTACGTTCGTTGATGTTAATTGCGTTGTTGTTGTTGTTCTTGCTGTTACATTGTATGCTTAGTGTCCTTTAGGGGGGAAGGTCGATTCGCCGCATTACGATTTGCTATTGGTCAGCCGAGGTCGGCTGGGATTTTTCTACGGGGGAGGGTGGTGTAATGCGGGCGTAAGCGACCTTCCGGATGTGACGTCACGGGGGGTGGAGCCATATGACGTGGGTGGAAGGTTCGGTTCCTTAAGCGGGTAAACCGGAAGGGGAAGGCAGTCGGGGTGTGAACGGAAAAGAGTGAGGCCACGCGGGCGAGTGAGAAGAGGGGGGGCACCAACGGCCATCGGGAGCCAACCCCGAAGACAGGAGGAAGCTACGGAGTGGTGTGCAGCTGCGGAGAAGACAGCCAGAAGGGCTGCGTGTTAGAGGCAGCGGTGTGGCTGCCAGGTGTGACGGGAGAGAAGAGGGAGAGACAGCACGAGGCTGTCAGAGCTGCAGAGAGGACGAAGGAGAGAGGAGTTGCACGAGAACAGCCAAGGGGGGCTGTGTGAGAGTAACAGCAGCGGGGCTGCTGTTGTGGACCGGGCCGACATCGGAGTCAGCACCGTGGAGAAGCTACAGAGTAGAGACAGCCGTGTGGAAATACAGTACGAACCGAATAAAGGACACTGAGCCAGACATCGTGGTCCAGTCGTTTATTACACAACAACCACATCGCACACAGCATCTCGCAGCACCATACACCAAAAAATATATTTTTCAATCAAGCCCGTCGCACACGGTAACCCACGAGATGGTACAGCGCAGGATACCCGACGCTCCCGAGTTAATAATTAACTTCGCCATCAAGATAACAACTCCACACCGCAGCGCACACACACAATTTGACACTCAGCAAGCACAGCAGACTCTCCGTCCATCCTAAACACACACACACTAATTGACACCGAGCAACAAGCAGATAGCGCGTTCATCGTCAACACACACACATACACACAGCCCGAACCGCGCTCCGCACACTCGAGACATGAGAAAAATCGCCTCCCGGCCCTCGAAAGATGGGTGAGGTGTGTGTTAAGGCCGGGTGCGTATCGTTACGACTCGCCCGGGGCTGCAGCAAGCAGAGGACAGCAGGGTGGTAACTTGAGACGCCTCGCAGAACTCGAACGATGACTTGACTGCTCCGTTGTCTCGCACCCGAGCCAGGACGGGAGAGGTCCCGCCCCAGCAGCTGCAGCGTCGTCGTCCTCTCCTCGCAGCTCCTCGTCGCAAAACAGCAGCTCACAGCAGGCTGCTCTCCCCGCGGCACCTCCAGATGGCAGCGCAAGGCTGCCTCTCCGCCGCGATGTTGAAGATGGCGGCGTTTCCCCGCCGCGGTGAAGACAAGATGGCGGCTTCCCGCCGTTTCTCCCCTGCCACGCCCAAGATGGCGTCTTCGTGCCGCGTGGCAGATGGCGCTGGCAGCGCAGGCAAGGCGGCGGCCTGCAGACCACCATCGGCTCTCCTCACCGCCGTCCTCGGCGTGGTGAGCTCACACAGTTGCGCCAGCTCGATTTTCAAGGTCTCCAGCTGTGCCGCCATCTGTCTCAATCGTAAGTCTGATGATGTAGCAGATGATGGCGCAGGCATATTCTTTCTTCTGAGCTGTCTTGACATGCCGTTTCACTTCTGACACCAGTGTAATAAAGGACTCGTTCCTGGGTCTGTCTCCGTTGTCCTTTATTCGGGTTCTTACACTTTTCCCGCACGGCCCTCGCTCAGAGCTCTCCCCTTGGCAGCTCGATAGCTGCCCTCGCTCCCGTAGCCCTCACACCTCTGCAGCTCCCCTGCAGATCTCCAGTGCAGCCCTCCGGCTGCTCTCACAGCAGCTCCACCGCTGCTCCCCGTTCCTCCGTGCTCGGTCACCGCTGGCTGGCGGTGCCGAGTCTTACCGTGTGTAGCGATCTCGCCACTCTCCAACGTTCGCCCTGCGTGGCCTCTGTGGCAATCTCGCCACTCTCCAACCTCAGCCCTGCGTGGCCTCTGTGGCGATCTCGCCACTCTCCAACCTCAGCCCTGCGTGGCCTCTGTGGCGATCTCGCTACTCTCTGTCTCTATCCCCAACTCTCTCTTCCACCTCGCTGGCTGGCGCCGTCATGAGCCCCTCAGCCACCAGGCTGAGGCACGGCGACCACCCAACGTGTTCTCCACTCTTCACTCCCCCGACTGACCCAGATGTCTTCCTGTCTCCCCGCTATACCATCTCCCCCCACGTGACCCTGACTCCTCCCTCTCGGATCGTCACATCCGGCCCGCCCATTTACGCCCGCATTACAATATGACACGACCTCCACGGACGTTTTGGACAGTTCACAAACAAATCTCCAGACTCGCTGGCTGCGGGAAGAACAGCCTGGTCTCAAATTGAAACTTGCTGACACGGTCATTGTGTAATAAAGGACTCTGCAGGCGATGTAAGTCTCTGTTCGTCCTTTATTTGGGTTCTTGTCCTCCGCACCCCGCTGGCCTCCTCCTCGGACCAGCGTCGTCTCTCATGCGCCCCGCGCACTCCCTTCCTCCTCAGCTCCTCCACTCGTCCTTCACCCCGCTGGTCCTGACAAGGGACCAGCGTCTCCTCCCCCGTGCCACGCACGGCCTGCTAGCCCCTCCGCTAGCCCCGTGCACCCCGCACGCTCCGCTAGCCACTCCGCTAGCCCCATGCACCCCGCACACTCTGCTAGCCACTCCGCTAGCCCCGTGCTCCCCGCACGCTCCGCTAGCCACTCCGCTAGCCCCGTGCACCCCGCACGCACCGCTAGCCACCCCGCTAGCTCCGTGTGCCCCACACACTCTGCTGGCCACCCCGCTGGCCCCGTGTGCCCCGCACACTCCGCTAGCCACCCCGTTAGCCCCGTGTGCCCCGCACACTCTTCTCTCGCTCCGCACACCCTGGCCGACGGTGCGCCAAGCCCCCATCAGCCACGTGGCTGATGGCGCGGCGGCCACCCAACGTGGTCCCGCCTCTTCACTCCATCGACTGGCCCTGATCTCTTCCGGGCTCCCTTCTATAACCTCTCTCTCACGTGACCCTGACTCCTCCCTTCCGGATCGTCACATCCGGCCTTCCCATTTACGCTCGCATTACAATTGGACCACCCCATTCAGATCTCCACGGACGCAGAGCAGGGGCAATCGGACATTACAACTGGAGTTTTTTTAACAACTGTAGAGTTTGACACTTAGCGACAAGAATAAATCGACATTATAGACTGCCAGTACACTGTCAGATTAATAACCAGACTGCAGTCTACATTAGTGGCTTTTATTATTACTTATTTTACTCTGATTCTTTTATTGTATCTTTCTATTTACGTGACTTTACCGAAAGAACCAAAGAACATGAATTCTGGAAGCCACGAAAGCTTAAGTCAAAACGTAGTTTTATCTCCAACCTCAGGATATCAAAATATAACTCGAGAATACAGACGGGGAACAAAGGTTAATAAAACCCTCGGAATACCTCTATGGTAGATCACAAATATTGGTTAAACATAAACCAAATAATAAATTATGAAGTATTAGACTGAGGGTCATCCAGAAGAAATACAATGCGAAAAAGGTCAATAACACACGACCAAGATAATATGTATTCCATAGTATCACAGCCTCATCAACCGCCTTTGTCTTCCTGGAGCCGACACAACACATGGTAGCAATAAATTACGTATGAAGGGAGGGCCTCTCCTTGAGGTAGCAGACACCACAAAGGCAGAGGGGTGGGGAAATGCAAACAAAAAAACATAAACATGGTGACGGAAAGCAGCCTGTCAAAGGTCAAAAAGGGGGGGGGGTGGGGCAACCAGGCGGCTGCGGCCACGGGAGGAGAATGAGACAGAGGGCATCTGTTTTCTTTTGTCGCAAGAGACACATAGAGGGGAGAGAATTTCACATGTAAGCAAGGACACAGATCATGCAACTTAGTCTGCAAGGGGCAGGCTCCGGGGCATGGCATTGAGATCAACCATGGGTGTCGTGTCTCGCAGAGAGAAGGGACGATGTATTGTTAAGAGCTGAGTTGGGCATGGACCAATAGAGTATTGCTGAAAGTTTTTTTTCAACATTTATTCTGATGTTTTGAGTCACTTGCAGAATCAAAGATTGCGATAAGTTGTATTGCACTAAGCTATAAGACTTGATTTGAAGCTTTCATGAATGCGGGAATCCATACTCTCTGGTTATTTCGGTAAAGTCATGTAGATAGAAAACATAATGAAAGAAAACACGACGTTTCGGTCGCAACACAAAGATTTTCACTCACCCACCTGGTTGTCGTCGTCTGATTACTAATTCGAGCTCCTTTACTTGCTAATTTCTCCAGCCCCACCCCTCCCTGCACGCCACAACCCCCCCCCCCCCCCCTGTTCCAGCCCCCATCCTTCCCTGCACGCCACAAACCCTCCCCCCCTCTCCCCCGTGAACTCCTACAGCCGCGACTCGATAAACCCCCCCCTCCCATACCTATATGAAGCCACAACAGCAGATAATTTTCTCACCTGAAGACTGATGCTTGTGTTGCGACCGAAACTTCGTGTTTTCTTTTATTATTTTTTTCTAACTACGTGACTTTACCGAAAGAACCAGAGAGTAAGCTATCAGCGTTGTGTTAGAGGTGTGCTAATACAATTTACAAGTTTTGAGAGTGAGTGATCCAGCCAGCGAGGAGCAGCTCACAGCAGGAGCCCTCTTGGAAAAAGGGCGAAGAGCACGAAATTTGAGCAACGACAAGGCACAGCCCTGAAGGAAGGGTGGGAGAGGCACCACCGGGTGTCTGCGTGAAGCTGGCAGCTGCACGATAAAAAAGAGAGCACGGAGAGAGCACGAAGCAATGGAGAGAGCATGGAGACAGCTGGCGCAGCCTGAAGTAAGGGTGGGAGAAGCACCACCGGGTGTCTGCGCGAAGCTGGCAGCTACATGCAAAGGGAGAGAGCACGGAGCAGTGGAAAGAGCCTGACCAGCCGCCCGTGAGGAAGAGAAGAGCGCCGGCGAGAGCACCGTGGGTTCGACCCACACACACACACCGACAAGCACCAGCTGGGAACCAAGACAAGAGTGAGGAACGGCGATCAGCGGACAAGCTGCGAGCGCTATCTGACGACGGAATCATCGCGCACCGCCGACGGCGAGCATCGTGCCAGCTCAACCAACCGGCAGTGGACTTTTTTCCATCGCCGTGTATGCTCGCTTTACTCTGATGAATTAGCCGATTGTTCTGTTATGCAGTTTAACAAACGTAACCATTGAGGGTTAAATGTACAGATCAATGAGGAGGACATCTCCAGGAGTACTGTGTTGGCATTCCTACCATAAGAGTTCGCATATTAGAATGTTCTGTTTTTTTAGATATTAAAGTTGCTTAATACAGAAGAGTCTGAGTGGTGCCTTCCTAAGTTCATTAATTTTGAGACCTGACATAAACACACTAAAACATAATCATCAGTAAAAGTTCAAGCGAGAATCATTGTATAATCTTGATTGATAATACAACCCGAGACAACGAAGCCAAGCCAAATTATTAAAAATGCAAACATCAGCATAATTACATACACTTGCATCACTTAATGCAATCACACCTTCCTAATTAACATAATGCATAACTTGCTTAATTACGGAAAATTACACATTGTTCAACTTTCATTGAATTTAATATTTTTTTTATAATTGTTCAAGACCGAACATATACAACAGACCACAAGCCTCATACTCCAATTCCTTCCCTTTCGGCGGTTTATGGCTAAGATGCTACATTCCCACTAAGGCAAGAAGAGTCCTGTGCCAGAGTCCCCAGGAAGATGGTTCATGATCTTTCCAATTGGCCGGGATGGTTTTCCTTGTTACAGTTTAGCAGGTTTGGAGCAGTGCGTGCTGATATTTTATTGCCTCTCTTGGTTTCGAGCACTACAGAGTTGATTCCACTGAGGGGCTCAGCTCTGTGCTGCAGACCCGATTCAAATAGTCCATAATATTATGGTAAAATTATTTGTTATTTGAGCACGTGCAGAAGGCATATCGGTGCCCTACGGACATCTAGGGCAGTCTGGGGAGGAATTGGTGAATTTGTCACTCCTGTTATTCATCAGGTAAGCCCCATGCATGAATTTTAACTAAATGGATTTTAGTGGCAGAGACCTCCGGCCTGCTAATGGGGCCCGCCATATCTGAGTCCACTTCTGGTGGGGATGTCTTGTACCAAGAAGCCTTTCCCAACGCTTTCTAGTTTTGGGTCTTACCCAGTCCCCCTCGCCATTAATCAGGTGGTTGGCCTCCACCAATCTGTATTTTTCCCTTTTGTTCCCCAGCCAATGCAGGATGGGATGAGAGCGCTGGTCCAAGTTCTTGACTGGGGCTTTGGTAATGATATTCCTGATCTCTAGGTATTTAAAGAAATTTGTCCATGGGATATTTTAGTGTGCCCACAACTGCTCGAATGACTTCAACTTCCCTTTCTTGGTCAGGAGGTCCCCTGTTCCAGGCCTATCGCTTTTCAGCTCGGCTAGTTAATCTCCGTGCCTTGCATTTTCAATGAACGGTGGCCCTCCAAACGGGATTGTATGTATAAAGGTGGGAAAAGAGATTGGCCTGTTTTTGTATATCCGGTAAGCTGTTAGAAACCATCCATGACAATTTAATACACTAGAGTCTATCTTTAGTAGGGGAGAAGTTGATCCCAGCCAGTGACCACGGGCTCACAGAGCCTTCCTCCCACTTTTTTGCGCTGTCTCTTTTAACGGATTCATCAAGTGCTTCATTATTTGGATAGTGATTGCTTTCTGGTATTTAAGGAAGTCTAGGAGGGCCAGGTAAGGGCGTGGTAATCTACTCGCGTTGTCGTGTGGTTCCATATGAAATAGGCAATATTCGAGAATGGAGTTGCTTAAAAAAGGTCCTCGGGATGCTAGTGGGGACCATTTGTAAATGGTATAGGAGCTTCAGCAAGACCATCATCTTTTCTAGGTGGGCCCTATTAGGGAGGGAATATCCGTCCACGCCTCAATTGAGATAGTCATCTCCTGGAGAAATGGACCTGTAAGTCCCTACTAGCTCCGGGTCCGTGCCTGGTTTATGTATGACCGAGATACTGGCCTCTTTCATGAAGCCTGGAAGGCCAATGGTGTCAAACGCCACATTAATGGCCAGCAGTAGCTGTGAGATTCAGGGGACACCAATTTATGTGTATACATCTACAGGCAAACCGTCAGGGTCTGCCACCTTCACCGAAGGAGATGAAGCGAGGGCCTAATTTAGTTGTTGTAAGTCGATGGGTCTGCCCAAATCCTCACACAATTGAGGGGCTCAATTCGGTAGGGGAATGTTGGTCAAGTCGGCGTCTATTATCTCATTAGCACGAGATTTTGAGATATATAGAGTCTCATAAAAGTATTTAAAGCACGCACTGATTTATTTGGCCTTGGTTAGGAGGGAACCATTTTCACTGCAAATAAAGGCAATATGTTAATGGTTCATTTAGGATTTGACCAGTCTTCCAAGGAATTTCCCCGTTGAGGGAGAGGGATCCTAGAAGGGTAGCCTGGCTATTTAATAGAAAGGATATAATATAGAGGCTTTGTGTTTAGGGACTTTCTCTTGCTCTAGTTTGGTTATGTTGATCTCTTTCACGGCATCTAGTGTTTTTGTAGATTTTTAGTCTTCATGCAAGAAGGCATGTTTCTCTTCCAGCACCCTTTGTTTGTAATCTTGCAAGCCCATTTCTCGGTCAATGAGCTCCTGATAAAGGCTTTCAAGGCATCCCAAATTATCATGGGAGATGTTGGGGGATCAGATGCTGAATTTATCGCAATAAATTTCTCCATCTCTTTTCTGACCTCAGATTCTCATCCAGGAGACGTTTATCTAGGGACCAAAAGTTGTGCAACACCTTTGCAATGTTGAGAATGAATTGTATCAGCACCGGCTTGTGGTCAAAGACTGGTATATCCAAAATTTTGCCCTTCATACGCTGCGGGAGAATGGGCTTAGAGATCAGAAAAAAGTATATGCACCTTGGAGATATGCATATCATCTCTTCCAGTGGGGTTAAGGGTTCTCCAGGGGTCCACGAACTGATGTTGGGACATTATTTCTGAGAGGAGGTTCCTTTACAAGGCGATCGGGTCAGTTGTGGTGAAAGTGGGATTTGTCTGTTCTGGTGGCATGGGATTAGCACGGTTGGCTATGTACGGTGTGAAATAAGTTCAACATACATACAAACGTCTAGGGTTGCGTCTCGAACCAAATTTTTGTATGCATTTGAAAGAGTGACTTTTCTATCCTGTGGTCTGCTCGAGAGAAATACGTATTTTCCCGAAGGGTTCAGTATTTGTTGGGTAGGAACACAGTTGACATTTTCATTGATGAGGAAAGCCACTCTGCTGCCAATGGAGTATACTGCATGATAGACCTGACCGACCCATCCTCTCTTAAGCTTACAAGCATCGATTTTCCGAAGATGCGCTTCTTGGAGGAGGGCGATACACCCTTTTTGCCTGTTTAAAAATATTAGGAACCATTGTGTTTTGATGGGATGGTTCAGACCATTTTCATTTGGTGAGATAATGGTACATTTAATGGCAATAGGATCACCCACTATCACAGTAGGGGGTCAGGTGAGGGGAGTCTGGACATGTCCGATGAGACGACATTCCTGACGGGGGTTAGGATTGGTAGGGGCATCCTGCATTGCCCTCCTTGGGATTGGTTAGACATGTTGTGTATGGATGTGCAACGGAAGTTAAACAGACAATGTACAGAAAAGGGAAGAGGGGAAAACGATAAAAAGGGCCCAAGACCAAGTCCCAACAGAAAATGTCTCTCTCCCCGTGATCACGGGGAGAGAGACATGATGTTGAATCCACATTTATAATCAATATCACGCGTTTAGAGTATTTGGCTGCTATACATTTACACATGATAAGCCACTTTGTTGAGCTATCATCTGTGGCCAGGTCACTTCTAAAAAATAACTATATAGCTCAGTGGGGCCTTACCTGGTAAAATATTTTTAAAAATAGTTTTTAGTTGATGTAACAAACAACCCCTGGGGGAGCAACTGCAACAAATTATCCTGATGGCGGTACCCTGGCATACCAAATAATACAAAATGGCCGATGCAATAAAATATTTGATTTCTGGGACACTTTTTTTAGGGGTGTACTTATTTCCGCGACAAGGTTACCAATCAAATACGAAATCAGTAATTCTCCGCGATGTCGAAACGCAAAATATTATAATTAACAATCCGTTATCGAAAATTTTCACTTTCAATAGTGCATAGTGTACAGCTCGTCGAGATGAGTCGATTGCCGCATTGCCGACCATCAACATACTAAAAATGACTGCATATGTGGCACATTAGGAATGGACCACTCTTTTAATTATTTCTTCGTGCAGTAAGGGAGTAAAGTGTGGTTTTGTGAAAGTCCGTATGTGCTGTGCAGTACATCAATGCACGTGTGTGCACGAGCATGCGATAACCGAGTTGGGTCTGTGGGTGGCTGGCAGGATTATTGATAAACCAGACTTGTACACCAGTCACGTGGTTAATGGCGACTCGGTTGAGGATTGCTGTGTGTGACACACGTGCTGTTGAATTTTACTGGCAAAGGACACAAAGGTTGTTTTTGATCGTTATAGAAATGTTCTAGACTTGTTCTAATCTTCAAGCTTGGCGGATAACATAACAGTCAACACCCTACCTGGTTGATTACATTCTTCCTGAGAATTCTAAATTTGAGAGAGAGATAAAGCTCAGAACCAGAAACATATAGACAGACATATAAGCAGATAGATATCACAGAGATACATAGAGAGAGAACAAACATAGGCACACAGAGAAAGCCACGTTTCTGTGTCGAGGCCTTAAATAGAGAGAGGGGGCGGGGGCGGAGAGAGAGGGAGGGGCTAGAGAAAATTAGCATGTCAATGAAAAGCACGACGCGGTGCGAAAGCTTGAAAACTAGGATACAGGGAGAGAGACACTAAATTAAATAACCTAACAAAATATCGAAATGTAATGTAATGCAACACAGAGAGTCGGTCAACACACAATTAACGCATAGCCTGGTTGATCACGTTTTTCAAAGATTGATAAGTTAGAATTTAAGTGTGAAATTTTAAAGAGAGACAAGACACAAACATGAGGAACAGACAAAGGCAGAGAGGGAGAGGGACAACAGCCGAGACACACAGAGAGAGCAGAACATGAGAACGATAAAACGAGTGGAGACAGAGAAAGTACACTAAATCAAATAAACCTAGCAAAATTTCGAAATGTAACGCAATGCAAAACAGAGGGTCGGTCAATACACAATTAACGCATAGCCTGGTTGATTACGTTTTTCCAAAAAATTGCTATGCGTTAATTGTGTGTTGACCGACCTTCTGTGTTGCATTGCGTTACATTTCGAAATTTTGCTAGGTTTATTTGATTTAGTGTACTTTCTCTGTCTCCACTCGTTTTATCGTTCTTATGTTCTGCTCTCTCTGTGTGTCTCGGTTGTTGTCCCTATCCCTCTCTGCCTTTGTCTGTTCCTCATGTTTGTGTCTTGTCTCTCTTTAAAATTTCACGCTTAAATTCTAACTTAGCAATCTTTGAAAAACGAGATCAACCAGACTATGCGTTAATTGTGTGTTGACCGACTCTCTGTGTTGCATTACATTACATTTCGATATTTTGCTAGGTTATTTAATTTAGTGTGTCTCTCTCCCTGTATCCTAGTTTTCAAGCTTTCGCACTGCGTCGTGCTTTTCATTGACATGCTAATTTTCTCTAGCCCCTCCCTCTCTCTCCGCCCCCGCCCCCTCTCTCTATTTAAGGCCTCGACACAGAGACGTGGCTTTCTCTGTGTGCCTATGTTTGTTCTTTCTCTATGTATCTCTGTGATATATGTCTGCTTATATGTCTGTCTATATGTTTCTGGTTATGTGCTTTATCTCTCTCTCAAATTTTGCATTCTCAGGAAGAATGTAATCAACCAGGTAAGGTGTTGACTGTTATGTTATCCGACTCGCTGTTGTATTCCATTCCATTTCTGAGTATACTAGATTTGTGTTTCTATTTCATTTATACCTGATGATGATTGCTTGTGTTGCAATCGAAACGTCGTATGGTAGTATTTAATTTATTATTTTATCTTTATACGTGACTTTACCGAAAAAGCCAAAGAGTAATACCTGCAGTCACGAAAGCTCCAAATTAAGATTCAAGCTTGGCTTTGAATTGTTAGTTTGTGATCAATTCAAACGAAACGTCATGTTTCTGATCGTGTCCGCGAGCACAAGTCAGATCTGAAACACGGCAGAACTGATTCTTCGGCCGTTGCCGATCATTGCTACAACTCTGTGGGCTCTCATGAAATTGTCTTTTCCGAGACCAAGGTGCTCTGCAAACCTCCTGGCTACCATCAAAGGTTTGTACACGAAGCCATACAAATATACAAACACAGACATAATTTCAACCGTGATGATGGTTACAAACTGAGTAATCATTGGAAAGATGTGATTAACCATGCAAAAAAGATTTAACTACACTTATTTGGACCATCTTATTTGACAGAAAACTATTACAGGTTACTGATTGACAGCCAGTTTTGTTTTACCATGTTTAGCTTTCTACCAGGTTTAACTTTCTTTTTTCACACCTTTGTTATGTAGGCCAGTCGTAGTCACAAACCGAACCTCTCCATAATAAAGGCACAGTCTCTTGTTATGCAGTCTATTCATAGTCTCAAGCCGCACCTTTAATCATTGTAAAGATGTGATTAACCATGCAAAAAAGATTTAACTACACTTATTTGGACCATCTTATTTGACAGAAAACTATTGCAGGTTACTGATGGACAGCCAGTTTTGTTTTACCAGGTTTAGCTTTCTACCAGGTTTAGCTTTCTTTTTTCACACTTTTGTTATGTAGGCTAGGCGTAGTCACAAATCGAACCTCTCCATAATAAAGGCTCAGTCTTTTGTTATGCAGTCTAGTCATAGTCTCAAGCCGCACCTTACCATAATAATAAAAAAGTGGGCCATTCCTAGCCCTTCCCCCCCCCCTCAACCATTATATATACGGAGTGGTATCTCCTGTAATCTCTCATTTACTTGATACAGCTATCGGGCTGTGACGGTTCCACCTGAAGACGGAAGCTTGTGTTGCCTCCGAAACGTCGTGATTTTTATTTTATTTTACTTTTATTAATTAAAATTTGTTACCTACGTGACTTTACCGAAAAAACCTAAGAATATCAATAGGAGGGGTTTTAGCACTGTACACTGTAAAGAATGAAATACTGTAATTCATACTTGTACTTATCTAACCCTAATACTGTTTAACATGTAGACTTTCGCGCCCAATATAATCCATAATATAAGTTTTTTGGTTAGACCGCATAAATATATGAATGTGTCGTTAAAACCCGCCACCACCGGACACAGTCAACTAGTAACGGTGTCACGTAAACAGAACATGCCAATTCGTCACTAGTACAGCACACTGGTGTGTTGGAGAGCCAAGCCACAACATTTACAAACTGAGTACGAGGTTTCGCCATTTATTACAACTAGCTTAATCAGGCGACAGCCAGATTTGTGGAGAAGTCTTACTGTTTCGTTCCTTATATAGAGGCGTAGATGTGTTGACACATCTATGCCTCTATTATGGATACGAATACTGTTTATTCTATAACCCTGCCCATGCATCCAGAATATGACTACTTCCAATGCTATTGAGAATAGAACACATGTACAGTCGTAACTTGTACAATGGTGATAAGTACAGTACCTATATTGTACACATAAAGTACAGGTAATGGGTGTAAGATACCGATATAAGTGGATGGTATAAATATACATACAGCTTAGGATTAAAGTAATATTTGAATAGTGAAGTGCAAAGGTTACTGTAAATGACAAAGATGGTTTATCAGTAGTAGAATTGGGTTTAAGAGAAACTGTTATTGATTAACCTGACTTGTACACAAGTAACGTGGTTAATGGCGACTCGGTTGGGGATTTCTGTGTGTGATACACGTGCTGTTGCAATTTACAGATTTACCACAATAAATGTGTTTGCCCTCGATTTTGAGCACCTACCCACGTCCTTCATTTCGAGTGTGCAACATATTTTGGCGAGCCTGGCAGAAGAGTTTCCCAGAGTTCACTAATGGGGATCAACTCTTCGTCATCTGGCTACATGGCCTGCCAACACTGAACCAATTTCTCAACCACATCAATTCCATATATCCATCTATCAAATTCACCATGGAAGTGGAAAAGGATGGCAAGCTACCATTCCTGGATGTTTTGATCGAGAAGAGACCTGATGGCTCGTTCGGACACTCTGTCTACTGGAAAGCCACCCACACGATGCCTATCTAAAGCCTGACTCCCACCACCATCCAGCCCAGAAGAATTCCCTCATCACAACACTACACCATAGGGCCCGTTGCATCTCCGACCAGCATCACCTAGCCAGTGATTTCGAGCACATACACCAAGCCCTCAGGATGAACGGATATTCTGACCGTACAATCCGCAAAGTTGTCTCCCCAGCCATGGGAGACAACCATCTGAGGATTCAACCAAACACAATATCCGGGTTCGTTTCAACACAGTACACAAAATCCGTGATTTGGTTCCATCTGTAATGGATGTGATGCCTGATATGCAATACCCGGGTGTCTACAAACGGAGTTGTGGCTGCGGCAGCAGTTACATTGGGGAAACGAAACGACATTTTTCAGACCACGTTCGCGAACACAAGGCAGATCTGAAACATGGTAGGACCAATACCTCTGCCGTTGCTGATCATTGTTTTAACGCAGTGGGCTCACACGAAATTGACTTTTCCAAGACGAAGGTACTCTGCAAACCCACCGGCTATTATCAGAGATGTGTTCATGAAGCCATCCAGATATAAAACACAGACACAACTTCAACTGAGAAGATGGGTAAAAACTGAGCAATTATTGGAAGGACGTTATTAACCAGGTAAAGTCTTAACTGACTGTGATGTTTCCATCCTACATGCCTATGTCAGCTGTTATTTCCGACTCTCTGTGTTTTTCTGTCTCTCTCTGTGCATCTCTCTCTGATCTCTGTTCCAGTGACTTGGGTGCTGCCGCGGTGTCCACTTTCTGCCCCGCCTCCTCCCCACCCTTCTCTCTCCCCCCTGCAGCCGATCTTTCCAGTGCTGCCGCGGTGGTCCACTTTACTCCAGTGACCCGGGTGCTGCCGTGGGGTCCACTTTCTGTCCTGCCTCCTCCCCCCCCTTCTCTCTCCCCCCCCCTACTGCCGAGGCCTATATAACCTCGTGCCACGGCAGATCTTCGCCTACTTCAGCAGTTTTTTCTTGCTGTGGTTGTACCACCTGATGACGATTACTTGTGTTGCGATTGAAACGTCGTGATCTATTATTTTTCTTCCTACGTGACTTTACCGAAAGAACCAAAGAGAACGAGCACCTTTGTCTAACATCAAAACAACATACCCTTTTGAGATGGTATCCATTGATTTCCTGCACCCAGAAACATATAAGCAGGGGTATGAATATATACTGTTTGTAATGGATCATTTTACACGATTTGCCCAAGCATATGCTACAACCAACAAAAACCTAAAAAAACAGTGGCTGACAAGCTGTTCAATGACTACGCCCATACATTTGGATTCCCCACAAAAAAAATACACCATGATCAAAGAAGATCATTTGAGAATCAGCTGATGGCCCAATAAAAAAAATGGTGGAATAAGAGGGTCCCACACTACCCCATACCACCCACAGGGTAACGGATAGGTTGAGCGATTCAAAAAGACCCTGCTGTCAATGTTACGGACTCTGGCACAAGAGCAGAAGACAGATTGGAAGAGCTCCCTGGCCAAGTTAGTGCATGCCTATAACTGTACTCGTAGTGAAGCCACAGGATTCTCACCTTTTTATCTCCTGTTTGGGAGGTCTCCAAAACTACCAGAGGATCTTATTTTTGGTTTTGAACACCAGCGAGAGGAAGGATCATATAAGCAATATGTGGAGAAGTGGAGACAGCGGATGGTGGAAGCCTACAGAATAGCATCTGACTGTGCAACAAAAGAAACCACTAAATGGAAGGGCCAGTATGACAAGACAATTCATGGGGCAGAGCTACAGCAAGGCAATCGTGTCCTGGTGAGAAATATGAGTGAGAAAGGGGGACCAGGCAAAATTCGCTCCTACTGGGAGGACTGTATATGTTGTTCTAGATTTGAAGCTTTCGTGACTGCAAGGCATCATCTTCTTAGGTTTTTTCGGTAAAGTCACGTAGAAAGTAAAATAAAATAAAAAAATAAAATAAAAACAAAAATCACGACGTTTCGGAGGCAACACAAGTCTCCGTCATTGATGACGGAGACTTGTGTTGCCTCCGAAACGTCGTGATTTTTGTTTTTATTTTATTTTTTTATTTTATTTTACTTTCTACGTGACTTTACCGAAAAAAACCTAAGAAGATGTATATGTTGTCATTGGGAGAAAGAATAATGACAGCCCAGTTTGAGGTTAAACCTGAGAGCGGTGAAGGGTGAAACAAGGTGATTCATCGGAATTTGCTGCTACAATGTGACTTCCTCCCAATTGAGCAGCCATCACAAAATCAACGGAGTAAGAAAGCAACACATAAAACTCAGCAAACAAGGACAAGAGGCCCATGGAAATACACGCAGGAACCAACAGACAGTGAGTTGGAAACGGAGGAAGGATTTAACAGAGGTTACTTCAGTTTGCCAAAAACTGTTCAGCAAGCTATAGTAATACAAGACACTGAGTCACCATTGAACCCAGAAGCTGAAGAATTCCACCCACATAAGACAGGAGGTGAACAACAGTTAACGGCAGCAGCCGAGGAACATGTATCACCAACTGGTACAGAGAGCAGGGAGACAGTTTCAGAGAGTGAATATCAGTTAACTGAAGCAACTGAGGGACAGATCTTGCCGAATGGATCAGAATACAGTGAGACCGATTTGGCTATGAATAATGAAGAGCAGTTGAGTCCAGCAAGTGAATCTGCAAGGGACTTGGAAGAGAGTGATGAACAAAATGAGTAGTCATCACAACAGGTGACTCCACCCTCAAAGAGAGAGGAGACAGCCAAAGACACTCACCTATGACAAATTGGGCAAACCTACCATGGTGAGAAGGAGCCCGATAGCACAAGGGTTAACTGTTGGTTGCTACTGGAGACCATGGTGAAATAAGGGACTTTTGACTACAAAATGGGTGATCAAGACAAACAATAAGGTGTGGTCATATGGTTGTTAAGTTGTTTAATATGTTTTTTTTGTAAGTGTTGTGTTAAATATGTTAAGAATGGGTTATTGCTTAAGATGAAAAAAAAATGGTGAGGAAAGGTTTTCAAGTATGTTTTTAGGTCGATAAGTAAGTACCTAAGAGCTAAATTCCACAAGGCCTTAACAAGCTGCAAATGATTTTATCTTGATAGGTACTGGGAAAATAATCCTAACCATTTCTGGTCAGTAAAATGTGAAACATGATTTAATAATACCAGAGTGTCTGGTAATTCCAAAAGCATAATACAATGCTTGGGCTCCTGTCTCCTCGTGCACAAAGAGTTTGAGTTCACCCAAAATAGAGAGCTTATGGAGTGGCGCTATCTTGGGAGGGATCTGATCCCTAGAGAAATTGTTTTCATGATTTATAAACTCCTTTCATGACCAGTTTAAGGAAAGACTGCAAAAGGTTTGCAAGGGAGAAATGGAGTGTCGAGACGACACTCATTCTGTAGGGGAGAGTGTGTCACATTAGGAATGGACCACTCTTTTAATTATTTCCTCGTGAAGCAAGGGAGTAAAGTGTGGTTTTGTGAAAGTCCTTATGTACTGTACAGTACATCAATGCACATGTGTACACCAGCATGCAATAACTGAGTTGGGCCTGTGGGTGGCTGGCAGGGTTATTGATTAACCAGACTTGTAAACAAGTCACGTGGTTAATGGCGACTCGGTTGAGGATTGCTGTGTGTGACACACGTGCTGTTTCATTTTACAGGCAAATGACCAAAATGCTGTTTTTGATCGTTATAGAAATGTTCTAGACTTGTTCTAGACTTTAAGCTTGGCATTGAAATGTTAGTTTGTGATATATTCAATAGGAGGGGTTTTAGCACTGTGCACTGTAAAGGATGACGTACTGTAGTTAATACTTGCAATTGTCTAACCCTAATACTGTTTATGCTATAACCATGCCCATGCACCCAGAGTATGACTACTTTGCAATGCTATTGAAAATAGAACACATGTACAGTCGTAAGTTGTACAATGGTGACAAGTACAGTACGCATATTGTACACATACAGTACAGGTAATGGGTATAAAATACCGATATAAGTGGATGGTATAGATATACATACAGCTTAGGATTAAAGTAACATTCGAATAGTTAAGTGCAAAGGTTACTGTCACAGACAAAGATGGTTTATCAGTAGTAAATATGGGTTTAAGAGAAACTGTTATTGATTAATCTCACTTGTACACCCGGCACGTGGTTAATGGCGACTCGGTTGAGGATTGCTGTGTGTGACACACATGCTGTTGCATTTTACAGATTTACCACAATAGATGTATTTGCCCTTGATTTGGAGCACCTGTCCACGTCCTTCATTTCGAGTGTGCAACACATAGACTACCGGGGGGGGAGGCGGGCAGGGGAGGAAGGGAGGGGCAATTAAAGGAGATGTTTGGAGGGGGGAAAGAGGGGACACGTGTTCACAAATATTCCACGTACAGCGAGGATAGAGAGAAAAGGGACATGGAGGGAGAGGGAGGGAGGAATATGCATACATTATTACAAAGCCGGCACATGTAATTCCAACGAATGGGAGGTGGGGGTGTGTGAAGGAAGAGAAGGGAGAGAAGGCGGTTCAATCCAAGTCTGGTTCTGGAGTGGAAGGAAGAATGTAGAGGCGCTTGTGCCCCATCCTTCCTCTGAAAGAGGCACGTAGATGGGGGATGGGGGGGGTCGTCCTGTTGATATACACTACCATGCTCTGGACGTAGCTTGGCCAGAGAGAGGGGGGAGAGATAAAACCCCAATCCCTGAAGACATCTCAAGGGTAGCGGTAAACTACACGAGGTTGCAGGAAGGTGCCACAATATGACCCCATTTAATCTTCGGTGCAGCGCATTCCTGGATTGGCTCATGTCTCTGCCCAATACAATCGCGCTCTCCTGTGTCGCTCCTGTCTCCTCTGGAACCGTCCCCCTTGAAAAGATCCTTTATTGATGTGGTGCGCTAAGCGCCGCGAGATAATTCAAATGTTCGCCCATCGTGCCTACATTGAAGCTGCGCTATTTTTTATAAACTTCATGTCCTCCCTAAATCCCCAATACCTTGAACATCCCGAGCACTCCACAAAGAACCGCAGTCTCCTCATCACCACATGTTTCGAATATAGTTGCCCGCTAACCGTGCCCTACCATAAGTCTGGGTGAGAGCAGAAAGGAGCCGTTGCTCCTGGGCTATATTTTAAGTCTTTTAGGGGTGGTTCGATAAAGGGTGGGGGGGTACATTGAGGAGGAAAAGGGAGAGGTGGTTAAATTCGAGACCCCAGCTAGCAAGGTAAGCATCAGCTAGGGGGGTGAGGTCAGGGACTATAAAGTATTGGATCCCCAAAATTTGTGTGCCTTTGTCATTTGACATCCTTGCCATCCTCTGTTTGTTTCCATTCAGCAATTTCCATCTTCCCACCCGATATGCCTAATTTATCCAGTCTGCTTTAATCAGCTGCTGATCTGAGTTTTCAGAGTTCTTTGGTGCAGAGAACAGGTGTTTTTGTATGCATGTATAATTTATTTTGCAATGTATGTAGCTAACCATGCTAATCGGAGGTGTGGGGGAGGACAACAAACTAAACAAAGAAAGTAGTTTGAAAGAAATGGGGTTTCAATCTAGATTTCAACATGCATAGTTCTTGTTGCTTCCTAATAATGGAAGGAAGAGCATTCCAGACGGTCGCAGAAGCACATCTGAAAGCGCCCGATGCAGTTACCATCCTTGTTCGATGACTCGCCAAAAGCCGCTGTGAGGATGACCGGAGCTCGCATGATGGTTTGTGTTCCTTAATGAGATCAGCAAGGTATTGTGGTTCATTTGTGGCAAGCACGCTGTGTGTAATGAGTGCGACCTTATAATGTATTTGTTCAACAACCAGATGTAGGTAAGAACTCCCTGGGAAGTGCTGTCTTCTACCTCCTTCAGGAGGCCATAGGCTTTCAGTTGGCACTCTCAGCTCTTTGCATCAAGCTTATTGTATGCCTCTTATAGCTCCTTAAGTTTGGCGTTGTGGACTTTGTTCAGTCCCTCCCTGCTCCTCGAGTGCAGCCTAGAGAGGCATCGTTATGGCTTCTTGCCTTTCCATCCTCTCGATGATCCTGCTTAACTTTTCGTTGAGGACCCAGAGCAGAGTGGTGTGTTCTGTTCCCTTTGCTGTCCAAGTTAACGATCAAATTGGGACAATTACTCGATTTTGTGGAGTACGGTTTGTAGCATCCCTCGTGTCCCTCCAGGAGGGGTTCCTGGTCTCTCTTTCATTGGGACAAAACAACGGGGAGGTGGCCTTGGATTTCTTGCCTGGGGTTTTTTCCACTTAGCGCACACGCCATTGAACATATACACAGGTGTGGTGGCAGGGCGGAGGAACTGAAGCAAGGGTCACGGTAGACCTCGTGGGGAAGCCCCTGTAACCCTCTGGTGGGTTCGAGAAGGGAGGTGTGGCTAGGGCGGAGCCAAGCCACGCTGAGTGGAATATAAGCAGCAGAGAGCGAGAACTCCAGGCTGCGGACTCGTCTCATCGTCGCTGTCGTCGTCGCCGCCTTCGTCGTGACCGCCTTTGCCCGGGCATTGCGCGGCCGGACAGTAGTTGGCTGTCCCAGTCGACGCCGTCTGTGCAACGCGGGCAGGGTCATGTCTAGGCTGGGCTGTACAGCAGCGTGGTCGTGAGAGGGGGGTGCGGAGTTGGTGGCGTGAACTCAACAACAATAAAAGGAGAGGACGGTGCCTCCTGCGACTACCTTGTCTTCGACTGAGTGTGTGTGCGACGCACGCCACCCACACGCACACACAAGCCTTGAGCAAGAAGGAAGAAGAGACCTACGATACTACAGTTTTTTTTACTGCAGTTCACTCAATGTCGACCATAAAGCCTTTTTAACAATTTTAACTTGACAATCCTTAATGCCGGTGGTTATAGGTCATTCGCGTTTGGCCCTACCCGTTGTCGTTCCTCTGATTCTTCAGCCCGAGTCATGAGCTCGAAGTAAGCCACGGTTGCAATGATGCAATCCAAAGCAAGCGAGAGAAATTGTACATTATTTCTCACACAATTATTGTTTTGTGGCCATTATTAAAACTGACTTTTGCGTGGTATTTTTTTTATATACTACATTTCCCATACCCACAACACATGTGCTGTGCCTCTACAAAGATGGCGTCCAGAATATTCCCGACCATGTGTGACATCACAGATTAACACGTTAGGATTTCGCGACCAATATTATCCATAAGAGAGGTTTTTTTTTGGGTTAGATAGCATAAATGTAAATGTGTCGTTAAACCCGCCACCACCCAACACCGCCAATTTATAAGGTTTGTTATGTAGACAAAACATGCCAATTCGTTCCTCGTTTAGCATACTGGTGTGTTGTATAGTAAACCCACAAAATTTACCGAATGCAAACGTATCTATGACAAACGTTACTAATTGGCGGTGTCGGGTGGTGGCGGATTTAACGACACATTCATATCTAACAAAAAAACCCTCTATTATGGATGACTTCACCGAGTCACTAGGCAACCTCAAACCACCCCTGTATCCATACGTTGAGAATCTTAGATCACCTTGTACCTCTGAGCAAAACACCCTCTATATCGCAACAAACTTGATTGTGGGGTACAAGTCACCTTTAACAACTAAACATCAAACGTTGGGCCAACGTTAGTCCAAATGTTCTAATCACATTCTAACGTTGGCTCAACGTTGCATGTTTGCTGGGTTCGTTAAGATTACAGCCTCTTTACACCTTTTTTTCTAAGTGCACACTCCCCTACACGAGCAGCACAGCAGCACTGCTTTGCATGCTCTCTCCATTTACCTCCCCACTTTCCTGCTGTCCACACTATTCTTTCCACCAATCTAGTTTAAAGCTTCTCATTGTGTGAATAAGCAATTTACTTGTCAAGGAAACAAAACTGAAAGAGTTGTCAGTTTCTTACGCATTGACGCCCACTCAACTGAAGTTAAAAGCCTTTCAAATTCATGGAATTTATTTACCCCACGTCAGGAAATATCTGTGCACGTCGATGTGTGTGTTATTTCATTTAACACGATTGCAGTTTTAAAGCTGCGACAGAATTCCCGTGAAATACTTTGCCAAACTTTGTCGGATTTCCACCATGCGCAGACCATAGATAATGGGATTGAGGACTGGGGGGAATATGTAGTAGAAGGAGCTGAATGCAGAGCGCATGAGGGCTGGAATCACCTCCTGATGCTTCAGACGCTGGTGGAAAATCATGAACAATAGGAATACGTAAAAGATGGAGAGTACGAAGAAGTGAGTTATGCACGTGTAAATGGCCTTCTTCTGACTTTTGCGCAGACTGGAGTTTTGACAGTCGTACAGGATGCGGCTGTACGTGTATAAAATGGTGCACACAGATGTGATGCTTCCGATCCCCGTGATGATGGAGCTGTAAATTATGTTGATGGTGATATCTTCGCACCCAATATTACTCAGCGATAAGCAGTCACAGTTTGGCATCACAATTATCCTTGGCCTACAGAACGTGAGACGGCTGATTAGAATCAGGTCTCCTGCCAGCAACAAGACTGATATCACTGCGGAAAAAATGCACATAAGCATCGCCTTTCTGGAGGTGATCAGCATGCTGTAACGCAGCGGGTGGCAGATAGCAAAGAATCGGTCCACGGCCATGAAGGTGAGGATAAAGCATTCGCTCATGCTGGTCACGTGCAGGAAGAACATCTGTGCGATGCAGTTGGTGATGGAGATGTAGCCAGACGACAGGAGGTTGTGCATGATCTGAGGCAGCGTGATGGTGCTCGCGCACATGCTATTTAGCGAGAGGCTCGCGATGAAGATGTACATGGGCTTGTGCAGCTGCGACTCGTGCGCGATGGACACGAACAGCAGCAGGTTCCCCAGCACGGCCACCGCGTAAATCACAAGGAGCGCCACAAAAGCCACGGGCTTTATTTCCTCGTGACCTTGGAAGTGATCCATCACGATAAACACCCCCGGGGGTGCTGGCTGATAGATTTCCGTGGAGTTTGTATCCATGTGGGAGCTGGAAATAACAAGTGAAAACAGCAGTTATTTTGTGGGGTACTTTTTGTCACGAACGTTACATTTTTTCTGGACAGTGTTTAAACGTGTGTCAATCAGCTTGGTCTAAATATGGGCGCAGTTCAGCAAGTAGGCTTTTAAGTAGGCAATGTTTGTTGTTTTTTGTTCCTCATACTTGATGCATTGTGCCTCGCACTCTCACGTGCTGCCTTTACGCGGTCCCATCTTGGATCGCTTCGAACATCCTCCAGCTAAAACATTGCCAAAAATGAGGCGTTCCTCTTCAGCAAAAATATCAATTTCAGCAAAGATTAAAGTTTGGGCGTGCACCCCCTCAACTCCGACATTACGCTGTCGACGAGTATTGCCAGACTATGGAGTTCTCTTTCTACATCTCTTAACTGTCAATCTACGGCATTATCTCCAGAAGCCGCCCTTTTCTTACCCTCACTGCTGGAGAGATCCTCATCCTCAAATTCCAATCCCTCATCCATGTTTTCGTCACATCCCAATCTCCATCCATCTATGGCCACCCCGTATCCCTCATAATGAATAAAAATGCCACAGTTAGGCATCCCATTCCAATCCAAATCCAGGTCAACTTTAATTTCGCCTTCACAATCTTAAAGATTCTCCATGGAATCACTCGTTCCTACCCCTCTTCTCGTTTCACTACACTCTCCTCCACGCACTGTACTACCTCTACCCTCTAACCTCACTCGATTCTTTGCCACGCAGTCTCATACCGCTTCCCTTCTAATCTCACTCTACTCCCCTCCACGTACTCTCTCCACTCCAGCAACAAAGTATGTTTTTCTGTCAAAGACTCCAGGCAACCTTCCGATATAGGGAGGTTGCTCATTCCCCTTTGCTTGCCACCATCATCCAGGCTGTTCATTTATTGTCCCTGTTAAATTCCAGGCTGAAAATGTCCCCTTTTCCCTCGACCTATGACTGACTGCCTCTCTCTCTATACAAACGTAACATTGCCAACGTTTCCACACAGTGTCTTTAGATCCGGTCGAATTTAGACATCGCTGTATGAATCCATATCATTATTGTATTGCACTACAGATTTCTTCCACAGTACTAAAATTTTCTACTCATGAAAACATTTTAACTATCTCACCTTCAAAAAATACCTTCGCTAAACGTGCTGAAGACCTCGTGATGCTGTTTAGTTTATTGAGTTAATGGCATCTAAGAGAAGTGACCAATCCTCTAAGCGCCTCACTATGAGTTGGCCAATGTCGATTGTGTCTCTACAAAGGTGGGAATACTTCTTGAGCATTCATGTGCTGCCAAATGGCAAACGTTCGATAACCAGATTTGTTTGTATCTAGAAACATGAATAAAAATAATAATACATTATATAAAAACCACTAATGAAGACTATAGCCTGGTTCTTAATCAGAGTTAGTGTACTGGCAGTCTATAATGTAGACTGTAGCCTGGTTATTAAGTTGGTTACTACCGAAAGAACCAAGAATAAGTCTCCATTATAGACTGCTAGTACGTTCACTCAGTTTAATAACCATTGCTACAGTCTACATTATAGACTGCCAATACGCTCACCAAGCTTAAAAACCAGGCTACAGTCTATATTATAGACTGCCAGTACACTCACCGAGGTTAAGAACCAGGCTACAGTCTACATTATAGACTGCCAGTACACTCACCCAGCTTAATAACCATTGCTACAGTCTACATTACGTTCCCTACGAAAAGAGTGTCGTTGGTTGGTTCCAACACAAAGGGCTTGAGCAAGGAAGCAGCGTAGTTCAGAGCGGGTGCTGTGTCTGAGGGTGTCAGTTTGGGGGTGTCTGGAGGTGGAGGAGTCATGTGATGTGTATTGCGTGGTTGTGACGTTTCGGTCCGTGTTAAATGAATGGTGTCAGTGCTGCTGGGGAGTTCAAAAAAGTGCGTGTTGTTGGGAATGCAAGGTGATTTTGGGCTAATAGGGTTGTAAATGTGCTGGACTTTGGTATGTCACTTGTGTCTTCGGTATATGTGGCCTAAGGGTCACGTATTATTTCTGTCAGTAGGAAGCCACTGGAGCTATACACTTTTGAATCTATATTGAAAAATAATTTCTTTAAAACTGCTTTTTGTGTTAAGTTTGTTGTCCTTCTCCCCGCACCTCCAATTAGGACAGTTTGCTATGTACGGTGCGAGAGAAGTTCAACATGCATAATACATACGTGTAAGAAGAAAGAACGATAATTTTTGAGAGCGATATTGCAGATCGTGGCTGAGTGTTTGTCTGTGGTGGAGGATTGTTTTTCTGTGGCGGTTGTGATGATAATGTGTTGTGAAATGGGTGGGAGTTGTGGTGTGTTGTTGCTCCGTGTTTTGAAGTGTTTGTGACCTGTATGGAGATGTTTTGGGTTGTGAAATGTTGTGGAAAACGTTTCTCGGACCAGGCAGACCTCAATTAGTGCTAATCGAATCAGCTCACAACTCCACAACTGCCACCAATTTCAAAAACGATTATACAGACTATTATCACCACAGCCACCAGAGACACTCCTCAAATCACAGGCAGATACAAAACCGCAAAATCGCTCTAAAAAATAACTCGTTGTTCCCTCCCCACGTGACCCTTAGCCCACGGGTACCAAAGACAAGGTCCCCGAACACACAAAATACGCTACATTTGCAACCCTGTCACTGCTCAAAGCCACCTTGCATTTCCAACAACATGCACTTCGTCAAACTCCCCAGCATCACTGACATCATTTAACACAAGAAATCTCAATCCCCCATCCATGCTACTCACAGCAACACCATCAACATCGCAAGATATTTAGGCCAAGACAATTACAAATAGGTATTCTAACTCCCCCCACGACCCGGTCTGAACTCCACTGCTTCCTTGCCCAAAACCTTTGCGTTAGAACCAACCAATGGCGCTGCTTGACATGGCTGAAACAAAACAACACTTATAAGCACCTTCCTCCAGCCATGCATTCAAGAGGGTCTCTTGATGAAGGACAGATCATCATCCTATATTTGGCCCCTGCAGGGGAGCAACTACCTATTTCAACTACTTATTTCAACTACCTAATTCAACTACCTATTTCACCGACCTATTACAACGGGGGGGGGGGGGGGGGGGCTATGCAAGAATCGACTGTGGGCACCCCTCCTTTCTCCATGTAGAGCAACCAACACAATATTTTCTCTTCTGCGGCTAGCGTTTCACACCGCAAAGGCGTTTTGCAGTGCTACTTTCATCAGCTTTATCTTCGCCACGTCTTAAATAGTTTTCTCACACTCCGATGTATTGCCATGAATCAGATGGAAACCTGATTTTGCGTCGAGTTTTGCACGAATAAAAAATCCTACTCTCTAATACTCTGGCGCTGAAGCAATACAATCATCAACGAATACCCCGTTCAAAATCGCAATACAGAGTCGATATATCTTACCTATTTCCGCCGATGGTTGATACCGAAATGTTGTGGTTAACAGTCTTAATCTTTCACGGAATTGTCACAGCAAAGTTATAACCGAGTTTCATGTCAGCGCTTTATATACCCGTGTTGTCCTCGGTGTGGCTTCTTTGGGACTGTAAACCACTCGCACGAACTTCCCAAAGGTCCTATTAATTCTCCACTGACGTACAGTTTTCAACTACATTATGGAATTACTTGAACAGTAATTATGACAGGGCTATTAAAAGCAATATTTAGCCTGATGGTACTTATGACTTGCGAATTTTCATCTCGTTATGATACAGTATATAGCTAGCACAAATATACTTAACTGAAGATTTTTTTTGTATTGTACCAGGTAAGGCCCACTGAGCTCCTGTGTTACTCTTTTTCAGAAGCAATTTGGCCACAAATCATAGCTCAATGGAATGGCTTATCACGAAGTAATGTATCTCAGCCAAATACTCTAAACGCACGTTGATTCTAAATATGGAGGGATAAAACTGGAGGATCCAGAGAAAAATACATGCTACCACGGGGAGTGAGAGACATGCAAACTCCAAATTTACAGGCATGAGGTTGGAATCGAACCCACGACCACTGTATACCAGGCAAGGAGTTTAACATCTCGTTATTCTTCTATAAAGATACCAACACGTGGGAATGTATTGATGTATTATGTATTTTTGATGCAGTACCTTTACACTGCATCTCAGAGCTCTTTACATGTCATAAGTGCCTTACATCTCATCTCTCTCAAACATCTGAAAGGGCACCCCCTCAGTGACAGCGGTCCCTGTGGGCGCACGGTGACTTGGCACCTGGCCTGCAATCGGCCATTCGTCTGCCAGTATGGAGCAGCGTTTGCTGTTGTCTGTAGATTCCAATTGGTGGCTAGGCGATGTTAACTATCTCGTCTGGAGGACGTGGGTTCTATCCCTGCTGTGTATATGGAGTTTGCATGTCTCTCTCCATGGTCGTGCGGATTTTTCTCTGGGTCCTCCGGTTCCCTCCACATTTAGAAACATGTGTTTGGGGTATTTGGCTACTATACATTTCCACATGATAAGCCACTTTTTTGAGCTATCATTTGTGATAGCCAAGTCGTTTCTGAAAAGAGCTATGTAGTTCAGTGGGCTTGACCTGGTAAAATACTAATTTTTGAGTTAAATTTAAGAATTTGGCAAATTTGGACCATGATGCCAATAAACAATGTCCTACTCGTCTTGAATGAAGCAGATGGCGCGGTTTTAGTGGTGGTTAATATGTAGGGGTGTTAAGGGGTGTTAAGGGGGAGCTGACAAACACACACGGGTGTCTGCTCCCACACGCTACACGGGTGTCTACACCCACATCCGCAAACGGTTTACGCTGGGATCCCCCACAGCCCCACCCCTCAGGGGGCGATTGCTATAAAAGGCGGGGAGCAAGAGGGCTCGAGGTCCCAGTGGGTAAGCTTCAACCATTGAAGAAAGAAGACCCACAGATAGGCCCTGGAACTCCCCTGGCTCGCCGTCCTTGTCAGGGCCGAGCAGGGAAAGCCAGCGGCGCGGCCCTAAGAGCCTCAAAGCCGACGCTCTTGTAAGAGCCGGTCTGATGGTTAAAGGTGCCGGGATCTGAGCTGAACCAGGGCCGGATCGGTTAGCCTCCCCTAAGACCCAGTGGAGGAACTGGGCCGAGGATAGCTGGGGATAGAGCTAGTGGGAGATCCCTGTAGCACGGTTGAAGGGGCTGCTACCCCTTCCAGTATTGTATTATTGCCCGGGTGTTAAATAAATAAGTGTGCCTCCGACCACGTCGTCTCCGTCTGATTGGAACCCACTACAAATACACAACACCAGAATAACCAGGGTGGCCACCTGGGGTTCGAATTGCAAAGGCTCTACAACAAGTGGCAAACCTTTGCTACCACTGGTACCAGTCGGGCATGGGAAGTGGAAGCTTGCAGAGTGCCAGTAAGTGGCATCGGGTGCTACACAGGCGTCGTATTTTCCATTAAGACATCAGAGGTGTAGACATGTATGTACGTTGTACTCAAATGAGTAAATGTTGGTTTACTTCCCAATACACACCGGTGTGCTGAACTAATAATGAATTTACACGTTTTATACTCTTTCGGTAAAGTCACGTAGGTAGAAAAATATAATATAGCACGACGTTTCGATCGCAACACAAGCAACCGTCATCATATATATGTTTTCACCTGATGACAGTTGCTTGTGTTGCGATCGAAACGTCGTCATCTATTATATTTTTCTACCTACGTGACTTTACCGAAAGAACGAAAGAGTATGGATTCCTGCAGTCACGAAAGCTTCAAATCAAGATTACACCTTTTGTTTACGTGACGAACTTTATTAATTGGCTTTGTCGGGTGGTGATGGGTTTAACGACACATTATATTTACACGATCTAACCCAAAAACACCTCTATTATGATGATCTCCTTTCACATCGTACATAGCCAACCGTGCTAATTGGAGGTGCGGGGGAATGACAACAATCGAAATACAATTTTTTAAAGAAATTCGTTTTCAATATAGATGATTTAAAAGTGCATAGCTCCAGTGGCTTCCTAATATCGGAAGGAAGAGCGTTCCAGATGGCTGAAGAAGCACATTCGAAAGCACGTGATGTGGTGACCGTCTTTGTTCGATGGCTAGCCAAAAGCAGCTGGAAGGATGACCGGAGTTCGCGTGATGGCTTAGATAACTTCATCAGGAAATAGCTTTCTGCTTTATTTACCAACACAAAGCCTATGATACCATCAACAGACACAGGTATTGTTCCTTGCACTTCGAGCTCCCTGACTCTGTTGCTCAGGATCATTAAGGACTGACACTTGTTAAGATCCGGGTAAAACTCCATGTCCAGGAGTAAGATAAATGTCCTGTTCAACAGGGATCTCCTCTGGCTCCTCTATTTAACATCTCTATGACCACATATACATCGAGAAGTCTCCATATCTGTACCATAAATACAATAACTGGCTGTATAATGCCTAGATGAATTCAAGGGATAGACCTCGACTGATAAACTAAGTTATATATGTGTAATAAAGCTCGTTGAGGCGACTTCTGGAATCCGTCTTTTATTCAACTTGTATTACAGCTTTTCCTTCACGCTGCTGACAGGCAGCGTGAGAGTGACAGATAGTGAGAGAGACACACTGCCACGTGGCAACCCGGAGCCCGCTCCCACGTGGCCCCCTTCCTCTGTTCGTTCCCGTTTTGACCACGTGTCGTTCGTCTCCACCCCTATTTAATACCCGGGTCACGTGGTACGTTTCCACCAATCCTGGTTAGCCTCCATGGAATATTCCAGGCCCCCTCGTAAGCTGCCGGAACCACGCCCCTGACTCATCTCCCCATTGGCTGTGGCCAAAGCCAGCAGAACCAATCCCCTACTTACAGCTGTCACCTTTCCATTACGTCAGGGCCACGCCCCTAGGCTTCCCACCCATTGACTATAAACCCGGACCGGCAGAGCCAATCATCATGACGAATTGTGATACGTCATTTAGCCGGATATATCCTCACATTACATATGCTTATCAGGGGCAACTATGAGGGGGTATATGGCAGTGGCATGCGACACGTAAGGGACCAGTCGGCCACAAGGGGGCCCCGAATCAACGGATAAACAAGTAGCAAAATGTAAAGAAAAAGTGTTCCAAATAATGATTCCAACAATTAACCATGAATGCCAAAAAACTTGTTAGGAATGAAAAAAAGATATTTCCAAAAAATACCCCACGTGAAGTATAGTAGCGCTACTGCTGCTGACATGCGCGTGAAAGCAAGACGCACAACAACTTAATTGTTAGTATTGTACCTTTACATACAGTGAGGGAAAAAAAGTATTTGATCCCCTGCTGATTTTGTACGTTTGCCCACTGACAAAGAAATGATCAGTCTATAATTTTAATGGTAGGTTTATTTGAACAGTAAGAGACAGAATAACAACAAAAAGAATCCAGAAAAACGCATGTCAAAAATGTTATAAATTGATTTGCATTTTAATGAGGGAAATAATTATTTGACCCCTCTTCAAAACATGACTTAGTACTTGGTGGCAAAACCCTTATCGGCAATCACAGAGGTCAGACGTTTCTTGTAGTTGGCCACCAGGTTTGCACACATCTCAGGAGGGATTTTGTCCCACTCCTCTTTGCAGATCTTCTCCAAGTCATTAAGGTTTCGAGACTGACATTTGGCAACTCGAACCTTCAGCTTCCTCCACAGATGTTCTATGGGATTAAGGTCTGGAGACTGGCTAGGCCACTCCAGGACCTTAATGTGCTTCTTCTTGAGCCACTCCTTTGTTGCCTTGGCCATGTATTTTGGGTCATTGTCATGCTGGAATACCCATCCATGACCCATTTTCAATGCCCTGGCTAAGGGAAGGAGGTTCTCACCCAACAGATTTCTTGGGGAAGATGCCCATTAAAATTCTCATTAACAACGGGTGTATTGCGCTCCCCTCTGGCCGACGCATGGCCTTCCTGCCCGCACCCACTCGGTTGCACTCCACATCTACGACGGTGCAGGCGTTAGCGGCCTGTACAATTCACATTCCTCCCGGCTCTCAGATGTTAGTTCCCCTCCGGTTTCGTAAACCCCTTGACTACGACGCGTTCATGGGGGGTGCTGTGATCTGGCCTTCGCGTTCAGCTGAGCGGGAGTCGGACCTCGTGTGTGCACAAACGCTCGTGCAAAGCGACCACGACCCCTTTATCCAGGTCCTTAACGCGGGATTGGAAACGGCCGTTATCTCTCAGGGAATGGTGCTTGCTCACGCGATGCCAGCCCCATCAAAAGATGTGATCGTGGGTCACGTAGGGGGCGAGTCCTCTTCCGTTGCCAAGCCAGGTCCTGACACAGGATGGCTCGACGCGCTTTGCTCCACTTCTGCCGATTTGTCACCATTACAGCATGCTAAATTACGCACGCTGCTGAGCAATTTCGCCGACGTTTTCAGTCAAAGAAAATTCGACATTGGCTGCACTAAATTGCTAAGCCACCACATCGACATGGGTGATGCCGCTCCAATTCGTCAAAACCCATTCCGGTTGAGCCCGGCCGAGAAGGAACATGTACGGGTGGCCGTCAACGATATGTTGGCGGCCGATGTCATTGTGCCATCAAATAGCCCATGGGGGGCGCCAGTCGTTCTTGTTAAGAAGCATGACGGGAGCCTCCGCTTTTGTGTTGACTTCAGGAAACTTAATAAGATTTCTGTGGCCGATGCCTACCTGCTTCCCAGGATGGACGAGTCGCTCTATGCCTTAGCAGGTGCGCACTACTTCTCCACCTTGGATCTCCTCTCGGGGTTTTGGCAGCTACCCCTTGATGACGCATCCAAACCAAAGACGGCCTTTCGCACGCCACAGGGACTGTTCCAATTCACCAGACTTCCCATGGGTCTTCACTCGGCCCCCGCGCCTGATGGAGCTGGTCCTCGCTGGGTTCCAGTGGGATTCTTGCCTAATCTACCTCGACGATGTAATCGTGTTCAGCAAAACTTTTGATGAACACCTCACACGATTGAAGGCAGTTTTCCTTAAAATGCGGGCGGCTAACCTCAAATTCAAACGGCAAAAGTGCCACCTCATGAGGGATTCGGTTCGTTACTTGGGCCATATTGTCAGCCGCTCTGGAATTGCCACGGACCCCGAAAAGACAAATTGCGTGCGCTCATGGCCAACTCCTACCTCTGTTGGGGAGGTGCAGAGTTTTATCGGCTTCGCCTCATATTATTGACGATTTGTTGCGGGATTCGCATCTATCGCGAAGCCCCTCCACGCATTAACGGCCAAAGGGGTAAAATTCCATTGGGGAGAGTTAGAACAGGCATCGTTCAATGCCATCCAAAAAGCACTGGTCGATGCTCCTACCCTGTCTTATCCAGATTTTACCACTCCGTTCATTCTGGATACAGACGCCAGCAACACCGGAATTGGAGGGGTGCTGTCGCAAATTGTCAATGGAGTGGAGCGCGTCATCGCCTATGGCAGCAGAGTGCTGTCGCCCGCGGAGCAACGTTACTGCGTGACGCGCCGTGAATTGCTTGCTATCGTTTTTTTTATAAAGCAGTACAGACCCTACGTGTATGGCAGGCATTTCACAGTACGCTCCGACCACGCGGCACTACAATACGCCTTGCAAGTGGACCAACCATCTGGACAGCTCTCGCGTTGGCTGGAGATCCTCCAGGACTTTGCGTTCACTGTCATTTACCGCAAGGGGATTCAACACGGGAACGCCGACGGGTTGTCACGACTGCCGACCAATGGGCGCTGTGCTTGTTTTTTGGGTGCGGGGCGTTGTAGGCAGCCTGATGGCGTACCGCCCCCATCCCTTGCGGCCGCGGCCGGGGATGGGGTCAGGGACCATGGGGCTCCCTCCACGCAAGTTCCGCAGGAAGCATTGCTGGGCCTCGGGTTGGACGACTGGGGACGTCTTCAGATGGAAGACGTCTCCCTCCTCAAATTTAGACGCCGCGCTAGGGATGCCGAGGGTCACAGGGGGCAGGGGGGCCCCGTATCATATGTCATCCGGGAAGGCATCCTCATGCATTGGGATGGGGGGTCCCAATCCCACACGTTGGTGGTGCCCACCTCCCTGCGAGGGCGACTTGTGTGGGAAACCCACAGTCGCCTCTTGCACTTGGGTGTTCAGAAGACACTAGCTAAAATCCAATTGGAATTTTTCTGGCTGGGCATGGCAAACGATGTGGCTGACCTTGTGCAAGGTTGCACAGAATGTGTACGGCGGAAACCACCTGCTAGGCCGTCCTGCCCGCCGCTCCAATCCATTAAGGTTTCCCGGGTCTATGAGATCGTCGCATTGGATATTTTGGGTCCGTTTCCCGCTACTCCTCGGGGTAATAAGTACCTTTTGGTTGGGGTGGAATATTTTACCCGATGGGCCATGGCCTGGCCACTCCCCAACCAGTCTGCAGCAGCCATTACGGACGCCTTTTTCAGGGCTACGTCCTGAATAAGGGTGCTCCCGAACGCCTGCTGACCGACCAAGGAAAAAATTTCTCTTCCACCCTGTTGCGGGATGTGTGCAACCTGCTAGGGACACACAAAATTCGCACCTCGCCATATCACCCCCAGACTGACGGTATGGTCGAGCGATTACATAGGACACTTCCCTCCATGCTAAGCCACCAGGTGTCTGAGTCACAGACTGATTGGGATCTCCACATACCTGGTGTCTTGGCCGCCTATAGAATGGCGCCCCATGCTGCCACGGGGTACTCGCCATTCTATCTTATGTATGGTAGGGAGGTTTGCCCCCCAATCGACGTACAATTGCGCATTAAACAGCCCGCACCTAAGGCTAAGATTGCCGACCACATCCGTGCTAATGTGCGTCATCTCGTGGATGCCCGGGAGGCTGCTCAAAATAACTCAGAAGCCCGTCAGCTTTCCAACGAGCGGTTGCGGAACCTGCGCACGTCCCGCCACGTTTGGGTAGAAGGGGACCGTGCCTGGCTTCACTGCCCGCAGGTACCCTTGGCTACTTCCTCAAAACTGCTTAAGCCTTGGAGAGGCCCGGTTGTTATTATTCGCATTCTCCGCCCGCAGTGTGTCAGGATCCAGCATGGCAAGCGACGTTGATTCGTGCACCTGTCACGTCTAAAACCTTACATTCAACCCTACACACCTCCTTCACTTCTCTGGGGCTGAGAGCGCGACATGTCCGACGAGCCGCGCCGCGATGATGCTCCTTCTAACTCTCGGGCAGGTCCCGCTGTCCCGCCCTCAGGTGCCTCGGGAATGAAACCCGCCACGGCCGACCCAGCGGGAACAAGCTTGCCCGCGGGATCAGCGACCCAGGACACAAGCACAACAGCGGGTCATCGGTCCCCTCCCGCCTCCGTCGCGACCGATGGACCTGCCACTCGGACTCGCTCCAAACTCAAACGATTTTCATGACCCCCGCCCACGAACTCTCGTCCCAATGCGCCGCCACTCACCTTGCCATCATGTATAGTGGGCGGTTGGGGCGTGCGTTCATCCTGCATATATGTGTTTATACAGTGTTGTTCTGCATCGGTAGCCTGGAGTTTTTTTTTATATGCGTGACCACAGGAGGGGGAGAGGCGCTTTCTTCTCATTTTTTTCTTGGTTTGTAACACACTCATTCTGATGGTTAACAAATAATTTATTGTACAATTGTATTGTATGTAGAGGGGGGTAATGTAGTGACATAAGAAGGGAGGGGCTGCTGGGGGCTCTGGGACCCTGGGCGGCCCAGGCGCTTGGGCCCCTTGGCTCCGGGCGCTGGGTTCCCAGGTGGCCCAGACGCTTAAGCCTCTTGGCGCCAGGCGCTGGGTTCCCGGGCGGCCCAGACGCTTAAGCTCCTTGGCGCCACCAACGGGGGGGGGGGGGGGGGTGTGTGTGCTCTGTGGGATCTCTGGGGGTGCACACGGCCCCACCCCTCGTTGGGGACTAGGCATAAAAGGGGAGCTCCCTGGACGATCAGGGCCAGTTGTAGCTCAAGACCCAAGACCCAAGACCAGCCATCTGAGGACCCTGGGATGCTGTGAGAGCGAGTGGTGGGACTCTGGAACTCCCGGCTCTACGTCCTTGTGAGGGCGAGTTCCAGAGCGTAGCCAGAGTAGTGTATCTAGGCTGTGTACCTAGGCTGTAACAGGGTATCAGGACTGTTGGAGTGTTGGATTGTAATAAAGAAGTTACCTCTACAAGTGTCTCCGGAACCCATTACACAGGCATACATCTTATAGTGCTTCCTCTCATAATGCTATTCCGTTATAATGCCCTTTGTCTGCAGAAAAATAAGCCCATATATGATTATTATTATTTGGTTCTTTCGGTTAAGTCACGTCTAAAGATAAAATATTAAATTAAATTAAATAATAGAATACGACGTTTCGATTGCAACACAAGCAATCATCATCAGGTATAATGAAATAGCGACATAAAATCTAACCAGAAAACTATAGACAGACATATTAGCAGACAGATATCACCAAGATACATAGCGGGAGCAACACAGGTAACAGAGGGGTGATCGTCTCTGTGGGGTGGCCTTAAATAGACAGAGGGGGGGCGGAGGCAGAGAGAGGGAGGGGGGTTAGAGAAAAAATTAGCATATCAATGAGTGGTCAACAGACGTGGTGCTGCACGGCAAGTAAGCCTGAAAATCAGGAGGACACACTAAAATTAAATAACCTAGTAAAATATCGAAATGTAATGTAATACAACACAGAGGGTCGGTCAACACACAATTAACGCATAGCCTGGTTGATTACGTATTTCAAAGATTGCTAAGTTAGAATTTAAGTGTGAACATTCTAAAGAGGACACAGGCAGAGAAAACAAGTCGCCAGAGAGAGAGAAAAAAGATAAGCTTAAAACTTCCCCGTAGAAGTGGTTCAATCTTAATTTTAGAACTTTCGTGACTGCAGGAATTATTATTTGGTTCTTTCGGTTAAGTCACGTCTAAAGATAAAATAATAAATTAAACTAAATAATAGAATACGACGTTTCGATTGCAACACAAGCAAACATCATCAGGTATAATGAAATAGCGACATAAAATCTAACCAGAAAACTATAGACAGACATATTAGCAGACAGATATCACCAAGATACATAGCGGGAGCAACACAGGTAACAGAGAGGGGTGATCGTCTCTGTGGGGTGGCCTTAAATAGACAGAGGGGGGGGGCGGAGGCAGAGAGAGGGAGGGGGGTTAGAGAAAAAATTAGCATATCAATGAGTGGTCAACAGACGTGGTGCTGCACGGCAAGTAAGCCCATATATGATCTTTGTGGAACCTAATTGTATCGATTCTGCTCACAGGCAATCCGACAGCCACGTTAGAGTATCGATAAATCACTACATCCATTCATTGCCAATGCATGCATACAATATGTACCACTGTTTCGTACTGGACATCTTCCTGCGGAGCGTATGTTTACAGCAGATAGTGGTTAGTCTTACGCAAGCTCCAACCGAATGCACTAATGAGAACATAGCTTATCGTATTTGTATACGTCATCATCGTTTTAAGGTTATGTTTTACTTATTTGTAAACTACTTTTAGACATTTATCATGTGTACAGTATCATTATCAAGGCTATTAACGATAACCCAATAAAGCTCTCGTATATTTAGGCCTCGGCATGGTAAGGTAAAAGTTAAAAGGTAAAAACAATGAGCCTACCTTTACCCTATCTTTTACCTTATCACATTACAATCACTCTACCCTACCTTTTACCCTTTAGCAGGTAAGGTAAAAGGTAATAGGTAAAAAGCAACGAGCCTACCTTTACCCTATCTTTTACCCTTAGCCCATACAAATTACCCGATTACAGGGTAATTACTAGGGAACTACACATGAACAAGGTTTATAATTTCGATTTAAAGCTTTCCTGAGTGCAGGGATTCATCTTCTTGGTTCTTTCGGTAAAGTCACCTGACTTTACAGAAAGTCGCGTGACTTTCCCGAAAGAACCAAGAAGAAGGTTTATAATGGTAAATGCTGGGTAGAGCGCTTTATTCATATAGAATACTCTCAATGATTCCAATTTTACATGCTTGTTGTTGTCGTTGTTGTCATTATTGTTGTTGTCGTCGTCGTTGTCATCGTTGTTGTATCCTCAAATCTTGTAACTAAATTTTTACCCACTTCCTAATGTGGTATCGACTGCAAACTTGGTATACTTATGTCATACTGATGACAACACTATATTATATCATTAAAAATATATATATTTTTAAACATTCTTTTGTAAATGTTATGTTTCGGCTCGGGGCTAATTGTCCACGCTCAACTCACGTTGGCTATAAATCACCACGGTCCCTTACGTTATGGCAAGCTTCAGGGCCACTTCCTGGAGTCGTGGACTTCTGACATTACTAGTACATTTAATAAAAGCGTGTTTTAATCAAGTTTGTTTAATATTACTTATTAAATGGAGGCCACGGACTGTGCCACGGAGCTTTTAGCGGTAAACAAGGTACCGTATTTACCGGGTAATTCTTCCGAGCTACCTTTACCCTACCCTTTACCTTACCCCTTGGCATGTCGACACCTTTACCTTTTACCTTTACCCTTTTACCTGGTAAAAAGGGTAAATTCCCTTACTTGCCGAGGCCTACGTATATTCCTCATAAGTAAAAAAATTGTGCTGTCGGTACGTATCTTCATTGGAACCGTGTTATAGTGACCTCCTGTAGTGTAGTTTCGTACAGCACTCTGTTTACCAAGAACACATCCTCAGGGCTATAAGAGGCGTGCCTGTATCAAGAACATGTCTGAGGTATGTAAAAAATAATAAACCTTGTTGCTGCCGTTTACTGATAAAATAATACAATTTCACTCATGCATTAATCAATGTCATTATTTAAACATATGGAAAAAGTTAAATCTTGGTTTGAAGCTTTCGTGACTGTAGGAATCCATACTCTTTGGTTCTTTCAGTAAGTCACGTAGGTAGAAATAAAGTAAAATAAAATTCTACCTACGTGACTTACCGAAAGAACCAAAGAATATGGAAAGAGCTTGCAAGTTATTTAAACTAACACTGTTCCAAGATGGACATTCCACCGCATAGCACGGTTGACTACGTACGGTGCGAAATAAGTGCAACATACATACATTTCTGAAGGAACATTTTCATTACAAAGAGAATGTGCATAAATTACGTCGTTGTTTTCATAATTCGTAAGATAGCATCTCCCATTTTTTTTACTCGATATGTTTTCTTTGCACAACATAAACGAATGTGCTTTCAATACATTTCTAATCTGCACTGTTTTGTGATGGATACTTAAACTCAGCATTCATTAAAACAAGTATATAGTGTGTGCACATTACTATTCCACAATAAATGAAATATCCGTTCATGCAGTTTAATATATTATGGTGGTCCTTAGTTGTCAAAACACTTTTTAAAGATGTATTGTCATAACTGTGCAATTTTACCTGAAACGAATGATGGTTAGGGGTGGCTACTGATTCATGAAGAGTCATAATATGGCTTTCCAATTGGAAGTTTCTATACGTTTTTTGGAGATTTATAGAACATTATGGAACATTTTGGAATGTTCTGAAAACTTCTGGAATGTCTTTCTAGAGTAACCTGGAAATGTATGGAATAGGCAGGACATCTCTGGAACTAGCTGGTATAATCTGGAAAAAAATGTGGAATGTTCTGGAACACCCTGAGGCGTTCCAGTACAACATCATCGTTACACATGAGTCACTGAGAAAGAGCACTGCTTCATTTGTGAGCACTAAACAAGTTACCCAGTGAACCCCTTATCTGACTTTTAATTGGCGTCGTTGACTGAGAAATGGTGAATAAATCTTGCAAAAAAGCATGCAGTAGTGCTTTTCTTTGTTAATGCATTGAAGGAAGACCATAACTTCTTGTTTCACAGATGCATTGGTGGTCATTGTGTCTTCAGCCACTTTTAGTCAGATCAAATATCAACAAAATTTAGCAAAACAGGCAGCAATAAGAGAAAGGAAGACAACTGTGGACTGATTTCATGATCAATACTCGTGGCTGCCAATACTTGCCAGCAGTGAGTAGCGGTAACTATGCTGTACTAATCAGTCCCGATTAGGATGAAACCAGTACACTGTCTACTACTATATTACTGCTGCTGTCCATCAGTGTCACATTTGCTCAAATTTATTTTGATAGTGACCTGAGACAAGAGGGACTGCAATGCATATCTCTTTAACACTGAGGAGGCTTTCGCGACCAATATTATGCATAATAGAGATGTTTTGGGTAGATCACGTAAACATAAATGTGTCATTACACCTGCCACTACCCGACATAGCCAATTCGTAAAGTTTAAAGTCAACAAAACGTGCCAATTAGTTACTAGTTTAGCACACCAGTGTGTTGGAGAGTAAACCCACTACGTTTACAATTCAAGTATCGTGACTTCAGATGACAGCCAGAATTGTAGAGAAATCCAACTGATTCGATCTTAAATATCCGGGATAAATATGATGTCACCAAGCAACTGCGAAGACTAGAGGGTGGGGGGGGGGTTAAAGTATTCAGATATAGCGGCATCGTTGAGCGCTGTGTGTAATTGCCACTACTTACGGTGGTGGAGGATGGGGAAGTGGAGCCGCGCAGGGCTGCAGCTCCCACTGCTGCTCCCGACGAAATTTTCAAATCTCCCGCCGAAACTTCCCGCCAATCAGGAACCGCCGCGTCATCATCGCCTTGACCGGAAAAAGGAACTGCTATCTTGCCCGGGGAGAATGGCGCATTTCCCGCAATGTGTGGGGAGGAGCAGCGCCCGGCTGCACGCGTCCCTTTGCTACAGCAACTACTGCCCATCCTGACCGCATTTTTTGCTGGGGGTGACTGGGCCGCCTTCTAGCGGCGCTTCCTCACCAACGTTGCGATGGCAGGGTGGTCCGAGGAAGAGGCGCTCCGAGCGCTCCCAGCGGCCCTTGACGACGATGCTCTTGCAGCTTTCATCACCATCCTGCCAGCTGATTGTGCCACTTTACAGCAGGAAATGCAGCAGATGGCTGCTATTTACGAACCACCGTCAAGCACTCGCCATTGCTTCACCGTCAAGTACTCGCCTTCCGCAGCGCCTTGCTGGTATTGGCAAAGGTCGCTTATCCGAAGATGGACAACGAGGGCATCGACGCGCTGGTGATGGAGAAGTTGCTGGCGCTGGCTCGGGAGCTTCACGTGGTCGTCCACGTGATCGATGACACAGACCTGTGGTCCCTGCAAGTTGCACGGAGCGTCCAAGCCCACCTGCTCCTCTGTCGAAAGATGGGGCTGACGGTGTGTGCTGCAGCCGGTGAGGTGCGCAGCGCTCCTGAAGATTCAGCTCCTGCTCAAGTCTTTGCATCCGCACCTGATAGGGGATGGAGGAGGGACGACCGGCCACGTTTGGATGGTGATCGCACTCGGAAGAGGGCGTCACCGCGTCGGGAGCGGGGCCTCATGTCCTGCTTCAACTGTGGCCTGCAGGGCCACGTTGCTTCAGGCTGTCCGGCACCTCGACGGTGCTTTTTCGGGCCTCCACCCTCGTCCGACCGACCTCCCTCCTCTTCACATCAACCTGAGGTGAGTCGCGGCACCTCACACACTCAGCCCTTAGTTACACCTCACACATCTCGTACGTCAGTTCGCAGGGGTACAGAATGTGTTTGGGAGGACTGGCCCCTCCGACCAGGCCAGTGGTGGGAGTTGGCCCACAGGGTAGTCGCCGCGACCGCGGGGTCGTCCGTTGTCATGGGCTCCATAGAAGGCATTGAGTTCCGAATGCTCGTCGAAACGGGTGCGTTGGCTACCATTATTTCGGAGCTTATTTTCAACATTTTGCCAGATAAATGTCGCTCTCTGCGGCCCTTCGAGGTTCCGTGTTTTGACGCCAGCATTGGTTCATTGGGGATCATCGGCCAAATTACTGCACAAATCTGTATTGGCGATATCAAATTGTCAGGGCCGATTCTGGTCTCGTCGTCCCTGGCTGTCCAGTATTTGTTGGGCACCAATTGCTTAGGCAAAATGCCGGTTAAAATTCTCATTGATCACGGATGCATCGAGTTGCCGTCAGGTCGCTGATTGGCATTCCTGCTGTCTTCCACCCATTTGTGCATGGCAAATGCCACGGTGCAGGCGCTTGCGGCCGAAACTGTTTGAATCCCCCCGGGCACGCAAATGCTGGTCTCCCTGCGCCTGCGTAAGCCACTTGACCTGGCTACTATGGCCGGAGGCATCCTGATGGGCCATTCCAACATGGCTGTACGGGGGTTAGAGCTCGTGGTTGCGCAGAGCCTAGTGTCCGCCGAAAGGGAACCGTTAATTCAGGTTCTGAATGCTGGGTTGACAACATCTGTCTTGTCGCAGGGCACGGTCCTTGCCCATGCATCGCCCGCACTTCGTGGGTAGCGTTGAGGCTGGGTCACGTCCGATGCCGCGTTCCGGACGAGATGTCTGCTGGATTGACTCCCTATGCTCGGAATCGGCTGAGTTGTTTGAGCCCCAACGCCGGAAATTAAGGTCTCTTTTGTATGACTTTTCGGATGTCTTCAGCACAGGCAAATTCGATATTGGCCGCACCACCTTGCTAAGCCATCATATCAGCATGGGGGGACGCCGTTGTCATCCGCCAAAACCCTTACAGGCTCAGTCCTGCAGTAAAGGAACATGTTCGGCTGGCCGTTGATGACATGTTGGCCACGGGAAGCTTCAAGGGTGAACTCTGATTTGCGCCAATTGGCCAATGAACGTCTGCATGGCCGGTGTACTTCGCAACATGCGTGGAGAGCCGGCGACAAAAGCATGGCTCCACTGCCCACAGGTCCCGGTGGGGACGTCACCTAAATTGTTCAAGCCCTGGAGAGGGCTGGTCATTGTGGTCGACGTTGTTTGTCCGCAATGCGTTCAGATTCGCTGGGGTCGCCGCTGCTGGTTAATGCATCCGTCGCGCCTCAAGCCATTTGTTGCCCTGCGCGACCCTGTCTCACCTCCACGATTTCAGGGTCGAGTGTGTGACGTGTCTGGCGAGCCGGATTGTGTGCCTGCTGGTGATAATTCTCAGCAGAAGCCTGTGCCTTCTATTCCAGATGCCGCACAACTGACGCCGCTCCTAACGCCGCCGGCCTCTGCTCCCTGGCTCCGGCTGCAGGGAGCTCCTCTGCTCTGCCGAACACTCTGTGTGCAGAACCTGCTACTCCACTACACTTGCCTACCCCCCCGGCTCCACCGGGTCAGGGGAGGCCACCTCCGCCGGGGGTCCGGCGACAAGGACTCAGTCCAAAGTACCTCGATTATCTTAACCCCCCCCCAACCACATACACTCCCGGCACACCGCTCACTGAGTACCACACACTGTTGGCCATTTCCTTTTTGCCTTAATTAAATTGTTCATAATGGTTCACAATGCAGGGGGGGGGTCATGGGCTTTGCGCGTTGCTTTGTTAATGTTATTATGTATATAGTGTAAATTTGTACAGGTGGGCTGGGGTATTTATGTCGGGTCACTTACCTTTTGTTGCATTTGTTGTTGTTGTTGTCCGTGAGGCACACACACCTTGCTCGTTCTTTTTCTTACTTTTTTCGATTGGGGTTATTGACAGCCAGCCGGGACGGCTGTGTGCTATGAGTGGGGGGGGGGGGGGTAGCGGCATCGTTGATCGCTCTGTGTAATTGACACTACTTACGGCCTGTAATAACGGCCTTGAGTCAACAGGGGGCAGAAGGGAGGCTGGAGATGAGTGAGGCCATTGGGCCAAGGTAACCTCCAAGGTAGCTCGGAACCGGAGGTACAGACCCCAGACCCCCAAGAGGGGGGCTGGGGGATAACGTCACACTCCAGGCCCCTCTAGATGGTTCCAGAATGGAGGAGTGGCTAGGGGCAGAGTGAGCCAGAAACCGGTATAAATTCCGGACCCCTGAACGGGACCGGCAGTTGTCGCCACCTGAAGACTGAAGAGCCACCTGGAAGACCTGGAGCTGCCAACTGAAGACCAGTGTGAGGGCATGATAGTCCGGAGGAGATACCTCCCTAGTGTATCGGGTGGAAGGGGCCGTTACCCCTTTGTGTTACATTCTATTAATGTTACAATAAACGTGTTGCCTCCAAGAGAGAAGTCTCCTCTGGTTTGTACTCACTATACATATACATTACAATTATTAGTTGGGTTATACTCAGTTAATCAATACACATAATGTCATTATGCATGTAAATTTTTATGTATGTGTAGTGGTGGTGTTGACGCGCGCCGACAGTGAGAGATCACGGGGCGGCGCGGGGTGCGTGGTTGTGCGCGCTGACACAAGGTGGGAAATAGGATCGTGGGCAGCGCGCAGTGATTGGTCAACTGGGGTGGGTGCTCTCAGCGACGTCCGCATGTGGGACTATAAAGGGGGACGCGCGGGAGCACTCGGGGAGTTGTTAACCAGTTGAAGATCGAAGACGGAGTTGAAGAGGTAGGGCCCTGAGACCCCTAGTCCCGCTGTCCTTGTAAGGGCCGGGACCCTGTGTGGCTCGGAGGCGAGACTGTGGGACCCGTGGTCTGACGTCCATGTGGGACGAGGCTGTGGGACCCAGAGTCGAGACGGACACCCCAGCCGGGTGGGTTCCGAGAAGCTACGGGGCGTAAGAGCCCGTATGGGTGTAGCCAGGGGAACCCCGTGGGTTAGGCTGCAGTTAGCCACCCGTGTAATATAAGTTGGTGTTAATAAAGAGTGTGCTACCCGTAAGGTCGTCTCCCGACAAGTTACTACATTACATATGTACATAATGCACGTACATTTTGCCAGTTTTTGGGCCTAAAAATCTTCATACCTGTTATTGGCTGCTCATACTTAATCACCATCGACATATGGTGACCTGTATTGGCATGCACGTTCTTGAAAACACTTGCGAATGCAGAATTCGTGAATGCAGAAACCTTGTTCCAGTGGGAAAAAAATAATTACATTCCTGCTATGAGTGAACATAGGGAGGAGGAGGGGGGAATGGTAAATGTTAAATAATGACTACAATAAATAATAACTTATGATGAACAATGTGTTTTTATTACCTTTGATGATGACGATGATTTGACAATGACGGAGGTGGTGTTTATGGTGATGAATTCAGGAGGATGACTCGTCGGGTAATGCAAGCGTTTGATAAAAACGCCACAGTTATAATTTTTGCACTCTGAGGGAGCGCTAGCCACGAAAGTTTCCCAGATTGCATTCACCTTTTTAATAGACCTCACAGACGACTCGTTTCTACCAAAATGAATCAATGAGTTGACCATAAGTATTGGACCTGTAATGTGTGTAAGAAACCTCCCCACTCACATCTGTACAGATATGTACCTCTAATTAACATGGTTGGCTACGTATAGCGGTAAAGAAGTTCTACATACAGTCTATCCTATAACGCTGAGTGTTTTTATAACTCGAATTGGACATAACGTGAATAATGTATTGGGAACACATTTTTATAACGCGGATGTGAATTGTATATAACGTGAACGAGTGAACGAAACTACATCACAGCGCGAGGAGGAATAAGCGGTCGTACGGCTTCCTTGGCGTAGCATCACCACACAAGGCATTGGGATGCTGCTGGATGCTTCTCGATGCTACCCACGTTCCTCAGTCTTTTGTTCAGCTTGCGTATGCATCTCACGTGTTATCGCGGACTGTGCTTTACTCCAGATATATTATTTATTATTACTCGATTTTTCCATTACGCGGTATTCTTGAGGAACGCAACGACTACCGCCACGTTGTAAGAGCACAGACTGCACATATGTACAAAGTAAAAATGCACAATAGCGAGTTAATAACGGGATTATTGCGAGACTGAGGACTAAACGTGCCTAATCTCCGTAGCAGACAGTTTAAAATGTACGCAACAACATTATTCATGCACCTCCACGCAGTGCCGGATTAAGCTAGTGCGGGGCATGTAGCATCTTTTCTTACCTATAAACGTAATTTTTTGTCTGTCTGTCTGTCTGTGTGTCTTTCTGTCTGTAGACGAAACTTCCGAAGGATTTGGCTCGTAAACCGTTGGGTTTACATAAAAAAAACACCCAGGTACCACGCCATAAGCCCCGTGGTGAGCCAATGCTATTCGATTTTCCCATCCGTCAACTTTAAAGCCGATACATTATCAAATTAGTGATGTTTATTATTTAATTCATTACGCTGGTGAGCGCGAGCCAAAGCACGGAATTGCGCATGCATGACAAAGCTGATTAGGGTACCACCACAGTCAGTATGCACTGCTGTAGTCATAGCAGGTACCACCACAGTCGGTATGCACTGCTGTAATGATAGCAAGTCACGACCACAATCGGTATGCACTGTTGTAGTGATAGCAGGTACCACCATAGTCGGTATGCACTGCTTTAGTGATAGCAGGTAACACCACAGTCGGTATGCACTGCTGTAGTCATAGCAGGTACCACCATAGTCGGTATGCACTGCTGTAGTGATAGCAGGTACCACCACAGTCATTATACACTGCTGCAGTGATAGCAGGTTCCACCGGAGTCAGAATGCAATGCTGTCGTGAAAGCAGGTACCACCACAGTCGGTATGCACTGCTGTAGTTATAGCAGGTACCATCACAGTCGGTATGCACTGCTGTAGTGATAGCAGTTGCCACCACAGTCGGTATGCTCTACTGTAGTGATAGCAGGTCACCACCAGAATCGGTATGCACTGCTCTAGTGATAGCAGGTACCATCACAGTTGGTATGCACTATCTGTAGTGAAAGCATGTACTACCACAGTCGGTATGCACTGCTGTAATGAAAGCAGGTGCCACCACAGTCAGTATGCACTGCTTTAGTGATATCAGGTATCACCACAGTTGGTATGCACTGCTGTAATGATAGCAGGTCACCACCACAGTCGGTATGCACTGCTGTAATGATAGCAGGTCAATGTGGTTGCGTGTGGGTCAATGTATATGTGTGTGTAAGTCGATGTGTGTGTGAGTCGATGTGTGTGTGAGTCCATGTGTGTGTGAATCCATGTGTGTGTGTGCGTCACTGTGTGTGTGCAAGTCACTGTGTGTGTGCAAGTCGATGTGTGTGTGTAAGTCGATGTCTGTGTGTGTGAGTCGATGTGTATTTGTAAGTCGATGTGTGTGTGGGTCGATGTATATGTGTGTGTAAGCCGATGTGTGTGTGAGTCGATGCGTGTATGTGAGTCGATGTGTGCGTGAGTAAGTCGATGTATGTGTGTGAGTCGATGTGCGTGTGTGCAAGTCCATGTGTGTGTGAGTCGATGTGTGTTTTAGTCCGTGTGTGTGTGTGTAACTCGATGTGTGTGTGTAAGTCGATGTCTGTGTGTGTGAGTCGATGTGTATTTGTAAGTCGATGTGTGTGTGGATCGATGTATATGTGTGTGTAAGCCGATGTGTGTGTGAGTCGATGTGTGTATGTGAGTCGATGTGTGCGTGTGTAAGTCGATGTATGTGTGTGAGTCGATGTGCGTGTGTGCAAGTCCATGTGTGTGTGAGTCGATGTGTGTTTTAGTCCGTGTGTGTGTGTAACTCGATGTGTGTGTGAGTCCATGTGTGTGAATGCATCGATGTGTGTAAGTCCATAGGTGTGTTTGTAAGTCGACAAGTGTGTGTGCAGGTCGATGTGTGTGTTTGAGTTGCTGTGCATGTGCAAGTCGCTGTGTGTGCAAGTCGATGTGTATGTGTGTGGGTCGATGTATGTGTGTGTAAGTCGATGTGTGTGCGTCGATGTTTGTGTGTGTGCAAGTCGATGTCTGTGTGTGTGTAAGTCAATGTGTATGTACGTCCGTTAGTGTTGTGTTTAACTCGGTGTGTGTGTGAGTCAATGTGTGTGTGTGAGTCGCTCAGTGTGTGTGTGGAAGTCGATGTGTGTGTGAGTCGATGTGTGTATGTGAGTCGATGTGTGCGTGTGTAAGTCGATGTATGTGTGTGAGTCGATGTGCGTGTGTGCAAGTCCATGTGTGTGTGAGTCGATGTGTGTTTTAGTCCGTGTGTGTGTGTAACTCGATGTGTGTGTGAGTCCATGTGTGTGAATGCATCGATGTGTGTAAGTCCATATGTGTGTCTGTAAGTCGACAAGTGTGTGTGCAGGTCGATGTGTGTGTTTGAGTTGCTGTGCATGTGCAAGTCGCTGTGTGTGCAAGTCGATGTGTATGTGTGTGGGTCGATGTATGTGTGTGTAAGTCGATGTGTGTGCATCGATGTTTGTGTGTGTGTAAGTCGATGTCTGTGTGTGTGTAAGTCAATGTGTATGTACGTCCGTTAGTGTTGTGTTTAACTCGGTGTGTGTGTGAGTCAATGTGTGTGTTTATGTCCATATGTGATTGTGTAAGCCCATGTGCGTGTGTAAGTCGATGTGTGTGTGTGAGTCAATATGTGTGTGTGAGTCGCTCAGTGTGTGTGTGGAAGTCGATGTGTGTGTGTGTGGGTCGATGTATATTTGTGTGTGTGACTCTATGTGTGTGTGTGAGTCGCTGTGTGTGTATAAGTCGATATGTCTGTGTTTAAGTAGATGTATGTGTGGCTCTATGTGCGTGTGTTAGTCTGTGTGTGAGTCTATGTGTGTCAGTCGATGTGTGTGTGTGTGCGTCGATGTGTGTGTGTGTGAGTCCATGTGTGTGTGACTCTATGTGCGTGTGTGAGTCTATGTGTGTCAGTCGATGTGTGTCTGAGACCAGGAAAGGCACCGGGCAGAGATGATCTCTTCCAAGCGAAATACTGAGGGAGGGTGGCGTTTGTGCACAGACTGCCCTACATGACATCATAACAACAGTCCGCAGGACTGAAAGGATGCCCTGGTGGTCCCCCTCATTAAGAAGAGGGATCGCACAGACTGTAACAACTATAGGGGCATCTCACTCATGAGTGTGCCGGGAAAGGTCCTGGCAAGGATTATTCAACATCGCCTTGCTAGGCACGCTGAGGAGAGGCTTGCGGAGCTCCAATGTGGTTTCAGGAAAGGGCGGTCCTGCACGGATGCCATATTTTCTGTCCGTCTGTTACAGCAGAGGTGTATCGAATGCCAACAAAACCTACATCTTTGCTTTATTGACCTGGTTAAGGCTTATGATACCATCAGTAGGCCTGGGCTTTGGGTTGTTCTTCGTGCTTTCGGAGTCCCTGACCCTCTGCTCACGATCATTAAGGACCTTCATGATGGTGAGCGGGCCCGGGTAAAACTACGTGGCTGGGATTCGGAGCCATTCGCTATACACCTTGGGGTGCGACAGGGATGTCTTCTGACTCCCACATTATTTAACATTTATTTTGACCACGTAGCTTGTGAGGCCTTCAATAGCTGTACCGGAGGAATTTCCATCTGGTACAGATACAATGGGAGGTTGATCGATGCCCGGGTGCGGTCATGGGATGGCTCCCTATTGCTTAACCATGTTATGTATGCCGATCTGGTAATCGCTGCTCACTCAGAGCAGGAGTTGGAGGCGCTGCTGCAAAACCTGGAGCTTGCCAGCAGAGGTCTCACTCCGAATCAGTCGAGCGACATTATCTTTTCATCGGTTGCGTACGCTGTGTGGAAGCTACCTGGTCTGTCGCTCCGCATGAAGCTTCAGGTCTTCTCGGCCACAGTCATTCCCTCCCTTCTCTACGCTTGCAAAACGTGGACCCCCCTAATGGAACATCTTCGCCAGTTAGAAACATTTAGACTGGTCTGCCTACGATCCATCCTGGGTTTAACCATGCAGGCTGGATTGTGTGAGGAGCTCACAAATCCTTGAAAGATCTGGACAAAGTCCCACCCATGGGCTCCTCCAGCAGGCAAGGCTGTGTTGGCTAGGCCATGTAGCCTGCATGCCCAGCCACCACATGCCTAAACAGCTTTTGTTCGGCCAGATCGAGGGAGCTAAACGGGCGCGGCATGGGCTATAGAAGAAATGGAGTGATGTGGTACAGGAGGATGTGGAGCTGAGTGGATTTGCCGATGACTGGTACCAGCGGTGTCAAGATCGGCCTCTGTGGAGGAGGCTCGTGAAGGACGCTACTGGGCAGTTGGAGGCAGTCGCCCTCCAACAACAACGGAGGGTGGAGGAGCGATGCTCACAACAATGAGCGGAGCGCCGGGTGACTAAAGCACAGCAAGTTGGCACAGTAGGGGGCACAGGTGGTGCATCAGCCACTCATCTCAGTCAGTCGACCCGTGGCACCTGGGTCTGCCCCGTGACCTCCTGCCAGCGGGCGATCGACACTTCACGTGGCCTCAAGGTGTACATAGCCTGGCACAAGCATTGTGGTGACGTCACCGCCACTTAGTGGCGAATGGCAGTTGTTGTTGTGTGTGTACGTCGATATGTGTGTGTAGTTCCATGTGTGTGTGTGTCAGTTGATGTGTGTGTCGGTGGTGTAGCGGTAAGCGCGCTATACCACGAAACCGGCGACCCCAGGTCGATTCCCGCTCATGGCCAACACCGGTGACGACTATCTGAACCGGTCCTGAGCCTCCCCTACGTCGAATCAGCTTCAAATGAGTCCCTGCTGCGATATGTAGTAAACATCGCCAGTGGGGACAAAATGTTTTCTTATTTTGTTACACTATATTGTATTCTCCTAAACACATAAAATGTATACACAAATACTTTATACAGACATTACACTTTTGGTGTATTTGTGTATGTATCTGTTATGTTTTTAGCAGCAGTTTAGAAATACAGTATCTTTCTCGCCCGGGCAACGCTAACCCTAGTATGTTATAAAGGGGCCCTAAATAAAACTAAATTACATCAATATTACAAACAAACTTTTTACTTTCATAGTAAAGTAATTGTATTTTTTCATTTTCTATACCGCCAGATACTACGACAAAACGTTAACCTTAAACACCCAGTCGTTCATAGAAGTTTAAGTCAGTATAGTATTATAGAAATAGAGCAAGTGCATCACTGAACTGGAATTGATAGCTTGAAAGCATTTAGCGCGGGGCCCTTGAAAGTGCGGGACCCCTAGCATATGTAGCTACTTTTGCTACTCGGATAATCCGGCACTGCCACCCCAGTATCAGTGGCCTGGCATTACGTACACTCGCGAGTACTGGAGTCTGGCGGGTGTCGTAAATAAGGGAATTACATGCAGTAAACATTGAATAGCTCGCGAATATGCGAAACTCTCGAATCCAGAACTCGCTCATATCGCATATCGAGGGTTTACTGTACTGCCATGTGTATCCAGCTTGTAACATGACACCGTCACATGTGTAGGGGTGTTAGAGAGAGAGCCCGTTATGCATGGCAGCTTATGGCAAACAAACACAGTGGGCGGGGCTACGTGAGTGCACGGGGATGTGCTCTCTACGACGTCCGCGCCAGGTACCCCGGGGGGGCTGATTCGGAGTTATGATCCCCCGGGGTCCCACCCCTCAGCGGGGGGTTGGGTATAAAAGGGGATGTAGCGGAGGGCTCGGGGTTCTTGTTCAGCTAACCAGTGAAGACTGAAGACGTCTTAGCTAGAGCCCTGGACTCCCCTTGTTCGCCGTCCTTATCAGGGCCGAACAGGACCGAGCCAGCGGCGTGGTCCCGAGATCCAGAGCCGGTGCTCTTGTCAGCGCTGGTCTGGGACTCAGGGTACCGGGCCCGACTTACCAGTGTCGGGCCAGATAGCCTCCCCTAGCCCGTTAGAGGAGGACTAGGAGGCAGGCTAGGAAGTAGCTAGCGCGTGTATCCCCAGCTAGCCGGGTAAGGGGGCCGACATCCCCTCTAGTGTTGTATGCCACAACCGTGCTGTGTGAATAAACCCGTGTGCCTCCAACTCCGGCGTCCAAGAGTCGTGAACTCTATTACATCTGGTGTCAGAAGTAAAGATCTACGAACATGGACACGCGCCGGACAGCTCGAGTCAGGGTACCGGAGGGGGAGGACACCATTGCAGTCGGGGAGCCCGGGACGGCTGAAGAAAACACGGAGCAGTCGGGGTCGGATGCGTCCATACCGCAGCAACAGGAGAATGGAGAGCCGTCGACAGAGGGGCTGAGGCAGGCGCACGCTAAGCTGGCGGAGCTGCTGTACGCTGCTGCCGCCATGCTGGACCAGATCACACAGCTGGGGGCTGCTGGACCGCCACGGGGCGACGGCAGCCGGCGACCACAGCGCCTTCCCGCCATTTCGACGGAGCACCACTTTGAAAATCCCGCCATCGCCGCAGCTGCTGTTGAGGGCGTGGCCGGGTTGAGCATCGAGTCCAACGGCGGGCATACAGTACCTGCCGCGTCATCACCAACGGACGGCACGTCACCACGGGTGCGACCAGCGATGCCATCGGTTGTTCGAGCCGCGGCACAGCCGGGTGGGGGAGACGGGGGAGTGCGACCTTCCGCGGCAGCCGCTGCGTTACATCAGCGGCTACCTCCACTCAAAGAATTTGTGGGCGAGGAAGGCGACTGGGGCGGCTTCCAGCGGCGCTTCCTCGCTCACCAGGAAATGGCGCAGTGGACGGACGCCGAGGCTCTCCGCGCGCTGCCGGCACTCCTCGACAGCGACGCCCTTGCCACTCTAACATCGGCACCGAAGGAGAGGCGCTCCACGCTGCAGATGGCCATGCAGCTGCTGGCTGCTGTCTACGGTCCGCCGTCGGACTGTCGGCAACTCTTTTACGATCGCCAGCGGGGGGCAAAGGAGTCGCCCCTGGCTTACCGCACAAGCCTCCTGGCATTGGCGAAGGCGGCCTTTCCACGGATGGACATCGAAGGTGTCGACGCCATGGTCACGGAAAAGATACTCCTGCTGGCGGACGACTTGGATATCGTCATCGTCGCACAAGACGACGCGGAGATGTGCTCCCTCCAAGCGGCACGACTCCTCCACGCAAACCTGCTCGCGCAACAACGGAAGGCCAGCAAGGCGGTGAGCGGGCGTGCCGTGGCTGCAGCCACCCTCCCGGCGGAAGAGATTTGCGCCATCGACCATCAACGGCAGCAGGGAGCGGGAGTACGGGCGGACCGGGGCGGTTCGAGCCATCTCGACCATCCATCATCTTCGCCAGCGCTCCCGCGCTGTTACAACTGCGGCATCCGGGGCCATGTCGCCTCGGGGTGCCGCTCTCCTCGGCAGCGGGGGACGACACCTCGACGGGACGCCGGCCCTCTTCCCAAGCTCCGTCATCATAACCCGGCGAGTCGCGGCACCCCTCATGTTTGGCCCACGCACACGCCCGTCACACACTCAAACACCGCAGCGAATGGGGGGTCGATATCGCGCACTATCGCACCAACACGCACCACTCTGGGTACTCATATCGAACCCAGCCAGTGGTCCGTGTTGGCCCATCGTGTTGTAGCCGCATCGTCGGGGTCGTCTGCCGTTGTGGGGCACATCGACGGGGTTGAGGTGCGCATCCTGGTCAATACGGGAGCATCGGCGACCATTATTTCGGAATTGATTTACAATATTCTCCCTGTCCAGAGCCGTCCTTTGATGCCCGTTAACGTGCCATTCTATGCTGCTAATGGGGGCTCACTTGGCATCATTGGACAAATTCGAGCCAAAATTTGTATCGGGCATATTAAATAGTCTGGGCCGATTTTTGTTTCCTCCTCGCTGGCGGTTCCGTGCCTGCTGGGGACAGACTTCCTGGCCAAAATGCCGATTAGGATGTTAATCGACCAGGGATGCATTGAGCTCCCGTCGGGCCGACGCATGGCGTTTCTACCATCCCCCGTTACGAGTCGGACGGCGTTCGCAACGGTGCCGGCGTTCGTTGATAGAACGGTGCGCGTTCCTCCGGGGGCACAAATGTTGATTCCTTTGAAACTTCGGCGGCCTTTCGCTAAGGGCATTGGGGCCCAGGGGGTTCTGCTGGGGCCATCTAGGGCCGGGGTTAGTGGACCTCATTTACTTCCGGCCCATACCATAGTGAGAGGGGACGGAGACCCCTTCATCGCGGTCCTAAATGTGGGCTCGCAGACGGTGGTGGTCCCACAGGGGACCGTGCTTGCTCACGCAACGCCGGTGCCCTTTGAGGAACCTGTCGCGAATCACGTGAGCGCTGTCCCTGCGCCGCGACCACATTCGGACAGCGATGAAGGGTGGCTCGAGGCGCTTTGTGCGGGATCGACGGACCTGTCAAATTCAGAGCGTCAACAGCTTAAAACACTACTGCGGGAATTTTCCGACGTTTTCAGTCGGGACAAATACGATTTGGGCTGCACTCATCTGCTGCATCACCATATTGATACGGGTGACAGCGCGCCAATACGCCAGAATCCTTTTCGGTTAAGTCTCGCCGAAAAGGACCATGTCAAATCGGCTGTTGATGACATGTTAGCCGCCGACATCATTTCTCCTTCCACCAGCCCTTGGGGAGCGCCGATCGTCCTAGTTAAGAAACAGGACGGCTCGTTGCGGTTTTGCGTTGATTTTCGGCGCCTTAACAAAATTTCGGTGGCCGACGCATACCCGCTCCCACGGATGGACGAATCGCTTGACACCTTGGCGGGAGCGCGATTCTTCTCCACATTGGATTTACTTTCGGGATTCTGGCAGCTTCCTCTGGACGATGATTCAAAGCCTAAAACTACTTTCCGCACACCGCACGGCCTGTTCCAATTCAACCGGTTGCCGATGGGACTCCACTCAGCGCCGGCAACTTTCCAGCATTTGATGGAATTAGTTTTGGCTGGATTGCAATGGGACTCGTGCTTGATTTATTTGGATGACGTTATCGTTTTTAGTAAAACATTTGACGAACATCTCCAGAGGTTGCGGGCGGTTTTCCAAAAGATGCGGGCTGCTAATTTGAAATTCAAACCCCAAAAATGTCATCTATTACGCGAATCGGTGCGTTATTTGGGACACATCGTGGGACGCTCAGGTATTGCTACCGATCCCGCCAAAACGCAGTGCGTCAGTTCCTGGCCGACTCCCACCTCGGTGGGGGAGGTCAGGAGTTTCATTGGCTTCGCGTCCTATTACCGACGATTTGTCGCGGATTTTGCGACGATTGCAAAACCCCTACACGCTTTAACGTCAAAAGGGGTTCGGTTCCACTGGGGACAGGAGGAGGAGGCTGCTTTCCGCTCCCTTCGGGACGCTCTGGTGAAAGCTCCTCCCTTGGTTTACCCCGATTTTTCTAAGCCATTTTTGCTCGACACCGATGCGAGCAACACGGGTATTGAGGGCGTGCTTTCACAGGTGGTTGACGGCGTGGAACGGGTGGTCGCGTACGGTAGTCGGGTGTTGTCTCCTGCGGAGCAGAGATATTGTGTCACCCGTCGGGAACTGTTGGCAATTGTCTATTTCATCCAACAGTATCGCTCATATCTGTACGGTCGGCATTTCACCGTCCGCACAGATCATGCGGCACTACAGTACGCCCTGCGAGTTCAACAACCATCGGGACAATTGTCTCGATGGTTGGAGATTCTCCAGGACTTTGATTTTAAAACCACCTACCGTAAGGGCGTTCGCCACACCAATGCGGACGCTCTGTCGCGCATGCCAACCACCTCCGAATGTGCATGCCTCCTGGGGTCTGGACGTTGCAGGCCTCCGGGGAACATATCGGTTCCGGTCTTGGCGGCGGCCGACGACGACGAAACATTGATTACTAATTCGACCGCACAACAGGGAAAAGATTCCCTGTTGGGGTTGCCCGTCACTGAATGGGGGCGCCTCCAGATGGAGGATACCTCCCTCCTCGGGTGGCGTCGTCGCGTCGGCGGTGCTGGGCGGGGGAGGGGTGATGCCGACGCATGGGAAATGGTGCAAGGTCTGCTGATGCATTGGGACGGGAAATCCCGTCGACACCGGCTGGTGGTCCCTTCTGGGTTGCGGGGCAAGGTGGTGTGGGCCGCTCACGAGCGCCTCCTACACCTGGGGACCCAAAAGACCCTCGCCTTGCTCCAACTTGATTTTTTTTGGCCAGGCATGACGAGGGATGTCGGGGATTTATTGGGGTCATGCCCTCGGTGCGCGCAACGAAAACCGCCAGCACGGGAGTCAAACCCACCCTTGCAATCAATCAAAGTGTCCAGAATAAACGAGCTTGTCGCGCTGGATATTTTGGGCCCATTCCCCGCCACCCCCAGGGGCAATAGATATTTGTTGACTGGTGTGGAGTATTTTACGCGCTGGCCTATGGCCTGGCCCCTTGCCAACCAGTCAGCAGCAGCCATCGTGGAGGCCTTTGTTCAGGGATACGTCCTGGACAAAGGTGCTCCGGAGCGGCTGCTGACCGACCAGGGCAAAAATTTTTCCGGCAAACTACTCCAACAAGTCTGTGAGCTCCTGGGCACGAAGAAAATTCGTACCTCCCCGTATCACCCGCAAACTGACGGGATGGTCGAGCGTCTGCATCGCACCATCACGTCAATGTTGTCACAGCAGGTTTCGGACTCACAGACCGATTGGGACCTGCAAATTCAAGGGGTCTTGGCGGCATACCGAATGGCCCCCCATGCAGCTACGGGATTTTCCCCCTTCTACCTCATGTACGGCCGCGAACCTGACCCGCCTGTTCGTGCCCAGCTGCAGATCCCCGCGCCGCAGGGAAAAACTAAATTGGCTGACCATGTAAAATTTAATCTGGCCAAATTAACAGAGGCACGGGATGCTGCCATGCAAAACTCTGACCTCCGTCAGAAAGAGAATGAGCGGCTCAGACTGGGTCGGGCGCACGTGCTGCAGTGGAAGCCGGGGGACAAGGCATGGCTGCACTGTCCCCAGGTGCCACTTGCAACCTCCTCTAAGCTGGTGCGGCCGTGGCGGGGCCCTGTGGAGGTGGTCGAGGTTTTGCGCCCGCAGTGCGTGCGCATCAAATGGGGGAAGCGGCGGTGGTTCGTGCACCCCTCTAGATTAAAACCCTTTGTTGCGGTACACATCCCCACTTCACACACGCGTGGCCAAACATGTGGGGGGTCGACCGACTCGCTGGGTCCGTCTCCATCGCTCTCATCTGATGCCTTGCCGGCTGTGCCACCTCCAGGTGCATCAGGAGTGACGGCCTCATGCCCGATCACCCCTCCTGGGGATGCCAAGGGTCACGCGGCGTCGGATGAGGACTCACTCCAAGACGGACAGTTGCCACCTGACGGTCCGCCACCCGGGGTTACCCTGTGTGAGGGGCCCGCTGCAAGGACGCGCGCTAAAATGCGCAGACTGTTGTGAGGCCGGAACATGTGTACATAGGTTGTGTTCATTGTGTGTTGTGTGTTGTGTGGTGGATTCCCTGCAAATTGTATATAGGCTGTTTTTACGGAATTCGTATTTATTCGGGGGGGGGGGGGGGGTGCGTCGGGTTGTTTCTCTTCTCGCTGCTGTGTTCTTGTTGTGTTCTTGTTGTTGTTCTTGTTATTGTTGAAAAATAGTGAGGCACACGCGCGGTCAGGGGGTAAATGCGCTTTTATTGTCATTTTTTTTGTATGTTGGCAGCCGGGACGGCTGCAAGCTATGCGGGGGGGGGGGGGGGGGTGATGTAGAGGTGTTAGAGAGAGAGCCCGTTATGCATGGCAGCTTATGGCAAACAAACACAGTGGGCGGGGCTACGTGAGTGCACGGGGAGGTGCTCTCTACGACGTCCGCGCCAGGTACCCCGGGGGGGCTGATTCGGAGTTATGATCCCCCGGGGCCCCACCCCTCAGCGGGGGGTTGGGAATAAAAGGGGATTTAGCGGAGGGCTCGGGGTTCTTGTTCAGCTAACCAGTGAAGACTGAAGACGTCTTAGCTAGAGCCCTGGACTCCCCTGGTTTGCCGTCCTTATCAGGGCCGAACAGGACCGAGCCAGCGGCGTGGTCCCGAGATCCAGAGCCGGTGCTCTTGTCAGCGCTGGTCTGGGACTCAGGGTACCAGGCCCGACTTACCAGTGTCGGGCCAGATAGCCTCCCTAGCCTGTTAGAGGAGGACTAGGAGGCAGGCTAGGAAGTAGCTAGCGCGTGTATCCCCAGCTAGCCGGGTGAGGGGGCCGACACCCCCTCTAGTGTTGTATGCCACAACCGTGCTGTGTGAATAAACCCGTGTGCCTCCAACTCCGGCGTCCAAGAGTCGTGAACTCTATTACACATGCAGCAAACTTCGTTATCATTCACTGGTTGTGATGGCTTTAATAGTCCATACAAGATGTATTGTGAGACCACTTTCTTATTGCATTATGTTATTTTATTCCGTTTCTGTATCTTAATGCTGTACTTTTGTCTGTTCTACCGTGTTACCACGAGCGTTTATGCACGTTAAAAAAGTTGTTCAAGAGTGGACAATTTTGGGACTGAAACGTAACTAATCTTTTAACATGGGCGTCAATGAGAAAACGGCGATCATGTAACAATGTTTTGCTTAACGAGTAGGTGAGACACGTCTGTATTATGTTATGCATATTCTAAATATTAATATTTATTCATCTTCGATATCATATACGTTGAAAACTCGAAATTAAGGACGTGGGCAGGTGCTCCAAATCGAGGGCAAGCACATTTATTTATTGTGGTTAATATTAATCTTGGGAAGAACAGCACCGTCACTCTGAAAAATGCCACAACACGTGTGTTACAACCAGCCTTACTCCCGAGCCGCCATTAACCATGTGACTGGTATATCCGCGCGGTCATTCAATAACCCTGCCAGCCACCTACAGGCCCGACTCAGTCATCACATGCTGCTGTACACACATGCATTGATGCACTGCACAGCACATCAGGACTTTCACAGAACCACACTTTACTCCCTTGCTGCACAAGGACATACTTAAAAGAGTGATCCATTCCTAATGTGCCACATATATACGATATATACCAAAATGTGTAACGCTATACCACGTGATTGGAAGCACGTGACGGCTGTGCCTTAAAGAACCACTTTGAGGTGCTGGAGTCACTTCGATACGGTATTGTTATTGAATAAGAATACCTTACAGCTGCTATTTGTGTTGTGATTGTGTGGGTAAGACGACGTTTAAAGAAAAATATAAATGGTGTTAAGCACCTCCTCGCTTAAACCTACATTAGCCTTCAAGCAGTGCAGAACATTCCGTATTGCTGGAATGGATAACCACTTATTGTGAAGTGACACTGGAATTCTAACAAAGTAGATTACTGACCGATGACCCTTGAACTGTCAATTTTTTCTTCCATATGCGGTTGCTTATCCAGAAAAAAAACACCCACTGAAGACTCTTTCAAGAGGTTCCTGCACCAAGATATATATCGTTTTACATACATATGTGAAAAACAAATAGGGGTGTCATCATCATCATCACCACGATCCATGGACAGATAGCCCGTTGGTGTCCACCGCACATGTCGTCCTTTGTTTCCACTTCCCTCTGTCCTGTGCCCATATTCTCAAGTAGTGACCACAGGGTACAAAAGGGCCTTACACATTTGTAATATGGGATGCAATATCACATGTTGTAGCAGCAGTAGTTTGTTGTCTAGCCCCCATCCTGTCGGATCCAGGTCCGTGGATTGGAAAGGGAAGTGATAGCTCGTCACTCAGATCGGCACTAAACAGCAGACCTCTCCTCCAAGACGGAGCTTTCTCTTTGTGTGCACCTGGGTACACTGTCTGTTGTTATCCTTTCGATCCCAGTTTGCCCCTCAATAGCTGTCTCGGTCCAGTAAATTCTACCTTTGAATATGTAGCTGGTGTGCAATTGCGTGCGACGAATCGCACGTGCAATTGACTCCCGAGCAAATGTGTCCCACCTGAGGAGTCGAAGGATCGGTTTTGGTACCCGGACAGACTTTATGTTCCCCGAGGGTGATTCAATCCACTTGTGATCCTCTGCTGCGAGGCCAATTTAACTGCACAGTAGTGAGTGAGCGAGCAGAGAGGATCGAAGTCGGTGGTGCCAGGACGTGTTGTGTCTGCTTCCTTGCCCACGTCTGCATTTGATCCTGACAAATTTTCAGGCATATTTGTAACAGTGCACTGTTTGTACTTGCTTAACATGTTTTGATGTTTTCGTGACTTTGCTTGACTTTTCTCCATCTACTCTTGTATCATTCGTTGTGTTTTTGTTGTTGTAGTTATGTAACCTGGACATCTGTGAGAAAGAGCGTTATAGCTCATCGGATTCCTCCAGGATACATCAATAATCTGATTCTGATATTTGACTGCATCAGTCGAAATGAATGCAGTCATTCAGGCTCTCGTAAACCAGGGCATGAAAACCCTTGTACCCGTGAGATTCTTTACAAACAATTTGCAAAAGTGTAATAATTACATTAAGATTACAATTCAGAATATGCTAAGATTTTAAAAGGGAGTCAGACATGGATATATTTTTTTACCAATGTTATTTAGAGTGATACAATATTTATGTTCACAACATTTGATTGGAGAAACAATATGCATGAATATTATTGGAGAGAAAACATCAGCCATCTCAGATTTACAGATGACATCGTCAATATAATGATCAAGGGGAATAATAATAACTAAATAAGAACAGGTTTTCCCCTTTCTGGCAATAAAACAGGAGGTGGTAAGATGTTAAAATACCAAATAGATACATTTGCAAGGCATAAAGTCTGCATTACACATGCATACTTGTGGTAAAACATACAAATAAACATACTCTGATGATGATATATGCATTGTTTTTGAAACTGATTGACCTACACCAATCAGTTTTATTGCCAGAAAGAGTAAAACATATTCTTATTTTTTCATACTGGCAAAAAGGTCCCATAGATAAATAATGAAGGCGTCTACAACATGGGACTGCAATATAAATATGCGAACAAAACGACTACAGATATCTTGTGTGAACACACCAGGAACAACATTATCAGCATAGACGTTCCATGTTTTTGTTCCCGTGGTGCACATCTCCTTTGTTTCGTTCAAGCACACTGAGACGTTGCATTGCGATGCAACGTGAATTCAAATCGCGTGCATTAATCGTATTTTTTTGAATAGTGTTAAAATAAGATAGTTGATTGATGCTAGATGTTCTGCCTCATGGCAGGTGTTTTGCTCCACGGCAGGAGTGGGGGTGTGTGTAAACAGAAATTTCCTGTTTTGAGCTTGAGTTTGGTCACGTGACCAGGAAGATACGATTTGACAGCCTCTCAGCCACGCGGCAGAGTTCATCCATTACACAGAGTACAAAATGGAGGCACAGATAACATCTCAGTGAAGGCAGATGCATCTGTTCATTGTGGGACTTTAAGAAGCATTGTCTGTAACTTCGTTTATGTTCTTAAATATTGGGAATGTTATAATGTTAGAATGACCATTATAATGCTGTAAATGCCTTTATAATGCTGTTAAATTGTTATGATAAAGGCCTAGTTAACAACGAAGCCTGCAACTTGCCTTATTGTGAATGTTACTTGTAATTGAATAAGTCGAGTCAGACTCGTACCCATGTAACCTTATTGCGATCTTGAGAGCAAGGATGACGAAATATATCATCCACAGTTCAGTGTTATGTGTAGTGCTGTACATTTAGGCTGCAGCATGGTGATTATACGATGTGCCCTTAACACAGTAGCTTATTCTCTTGTATAGCTATTCAGTACTAATGTAGGTGCCTGGTCCATCCAGGATCTATTGTTGAGTTTCATGTCATATAAGACAATGTTATGATGCTGTAGTGTTCATTCATTGTATTGATATTTCATGTATTAACATATGCTGTATTTGTGCTGTGTTTTTACATACGTTTTACCTCGTTCAATTCATTAAATACGTTTGGAGTCGGATGTTCACCCTGGCTCTGAAGGTTAATTGAATGCGAGGTTATCTACTCAGATAGTGGTGCAATGCAGTGCACAGCGAGGCCGAGATAGTAAAAAGACATTCTTCTTGGAGCTCCTAACCAGCTCATCAGGCTTGCAGCTCTCAAGCGGCCAGCTCCTCACACTTGGAGCTCTCAAGCAACCAGCTCCTCACACTTGGAGCTCTCAAGCAGCCAGCTCCTCACACTTGGAGCTCTCAAGCAGCCAGCTCTGCAACAAGTCTACATTAAAATTTTGTTGCAAGCATTGCAGCATGGAAAGCCACTGTTCAGCAAGGAGAGATGCTGAAGCAGGTGATTTAAGTAATCCAGGACCTCCCATCCTGCCTCAAGAGGACCAAGGGAGTTCAAGGCCACAAAGAGAGGTCAGGCTGACACAGCGGGCCTTCGAAAGCTATGATGCTGAGAAGCAGGATCTTGATGCCAGAATACAAAGGGCATGGGACCGGGTTGAAGCAGATATATCTGAAGCTCAAAACGCCTCAGTTACAGTGGCCTCAATTTAGCGGGCCATACAGCGAGTGAAGGTGAGCAGCTCAATCTACAAGCTGCTGGCAAATAAATACATCTCCATACTAAATACATGTCCATACTCCAAGTCACGTAGATGAAAAAAAAATCTAGAAAAAGTACATCTCCCTCCTGAAGAAGGTGAAAACAGACGAGGGCATCTAGGGAGTGCGCTTGCAAGAGCACTTCCTTGAACTGCTCGATGATGATGTGAAGGCAGTGATTCAAGACGCAATGGACCGTGTGGAAGGCTTAACAGAGACATGATCTCAGCACTCTGTCTCGTCCAAGTCCACCACAAGATCTAAAGGCTCAGCACACTCACAGATATCATTTACCAATATGGTAGCAGCTCAGGCACGTGCAGCAGCAGAAGCACCAAACGCCTGTATTTCCTACATGGCTGAAGAGGAAGCCATGCTAATTGAAAAGGCCCATATACAAGAAGAAGCAAGTATAGCAACAGTTACCGCTCTTCGTAAGAAAGCAGAGCTTGAAGAGCTAGAGAGTACATTAGTGGCTACTGCCGCAAGGAAGAAAATTGAGCTGGATGCTAAGCTAAGTACCCTACAGCTCAAAAAAGAAGCAGCCGCTGCAAGGGCCCAAGCAGAGGTGCTCGAAGTAGCAGCCAATCTGGATAAGGAAGAGAATTGGAGTGAGTTTGGCACTCAGATGCCTGTCAAGGACCGTGATCAACTTATCATAAAAAATATTTTGGACTGGTCTGAACAATTCACCAATGCTCCTCCACCAAACGATACTGAACAAAAGGTGGACGTTGAGGCATCGCCATCTCTATACCGAGTGAACATGAATGCATTTTACGGGAATGGTGGAAATGCATATTCTGCCCTGGCAGTTAGTCGCCGACTCAGTGTCGCACACGTGGGGTCAGACATGGATGCACCAAGTCAGACCCACATTCTAGACAGTCACATAAAGGTATCAAACCAACGTGAACAAAACCCTTTGGGCCCACAATCCAACGCCATAGCGAATGACGGCATGCAAGGCAATACAGCCAATAATGGCACCTCACAAGCTCCAGTATGGACACACCTTGGATCAGCAGGCATAGGGGACTTTGCGAGGTACCTGGCTCACTGTGAACTAATCAACACAGGACTCGTTAAGTTTGATGACCACTCTGAGAACTATCGAGCCTGGAGATCTACCTTCAGGAATGCAATCCGAAATGCAGACATCTCTGCAAGTGAAGAACTCGACCTGTTGGTGAAATGGTTAGGAAACGAATCTGCAGAGTACGCAAAGAAGATCCGGTCGGCAAACATAGACGACCCTGCCTCAAGCCTGCATGCGGTGTGGGAGAGGCTCGAGGAGTGCTATGGTAGCCCAGAAACCATTCAGAAGGCTCTCTTCAAGAAGTTGCAGAACTTTCCAAAAATCTCTGGTCAAGACAATAAAAGGTTGCGAGAGCTTGGAGATCTTTTGATGGAGCTTGGATCAGCCCACGCTGACCCCTACTTACTAGGTCTCATTTTCTTGAATACCTACCATGGCGTGAACCCCATCGTAGAGAAATTGCCATTTGACGTGCAGGAAAAATGGAGAACAGCGGGTTCAATATACAAGTCAGGTTGCATTTCCCCCATTCTCTTTTTTCTCAAAGTTTATCTGCAACCTGGCTAGGACCAGAAATGACCCGATTTTTATGTTTGGCACCACGGGGATTTACAGTCCAGATCTCCCAAAAATGGAAAGGGCAACGGCGAAACAAGGAACAGCTAGAGTGCCAATTTCCGTACACAAGCCTGAGGTCTCTCCTACGACATTCGCAAACTTCGTCCAGGCAACCATCACAAAGAAGAAGATAGAGGATCCAGAAAAGCAATGCCCATTGCATGATAAACCTCACTCCATCCAGAAATGCTGTGAGTTCAGGAGGAAGCCATTGGAAGAGCGGAAGAACATGCTGAAATAATTTGGAGTGTGTTTCAAATGCTGTGCTTCTACAAACCACCTTGCAAGGAATTGCAAGGCGGATATCAAGTGCGAGGAATGTGGCAGTGACAAACACGCAACTGCTCTGCACACATTTTACTCCAAACCCAGTGGCACTAAGGCTTCCGATCCCGAAGCAGAGCACGGCGGGGAGCAAGGCTAGACCGCTGCACTCACTTCGTCAATCACAACCAAATGCACAGAAGTCTGTGGAGAAGACTTGCTCAAATATATGCCTCATCCGAGTGTATCCTAAAGAACATCCTGAAAAGGCAGTAAGGATGTACGCCATAATGGACGACCAGAGCAACAAGTCTTTGGGCAAGGTCAGAGTTCTTTGATATGCTAAGCGTATGTGGAAATTTCTTTCCATACACGCTCAGAACATGCTCAGGACTGATAGAGACATTGGGAAGAAGAGCGAGCGGCCTCATGGTGGAAACCATGGATAGCACTATGAAGCTAGCCCTTCCTACGGTGATAGAGTGCAATAAAATACCGGACGACAGGAGTGAGATTCTCACGCCCAAAGTCGCACATCACCACCCACACCTGAAACTGATAGCAGAGTTCATCCCGCCATTGGATCACGGGGCACAGATATTACTTCTGCTTGGCAGGGACATGCTGAGAGTCCACAAGGTTTGCGATCAACGCAACGGACCTGACGATGCTCTCTATGCCCAGAGACTCGACCTAGGATGGGTCATCGTAGGTGATGTCTGTCTTGATGGAACACACAAACCAGACCACATTAGCACATTCAGAACAAGTGTGCTCATGAATGGATGCACATCGCTCTTCAAACCGTGCCCCAACCACTTTACGCTGAAAGAGAAACTCTAAGAGAGAAGTCAAGGTTGTACCATGCAGACTTACGAAGAAACCACCACACCGACCACGACTTCGCTTGTACATCCACCGTCTTTGGATTTTGTTCCTCCACGTTTCTCCAAGCCAGTCCTGACAGACAGGAAGAAGACTAAGAAGAAGCTGCTGCTAGTCGCTCTGCTGGTGGTCGTGGTGGTGGTTGCTGTGGCCATGGCCTCTCCATTCATCGACCCGGAGCTGTCGTCCAAGTGGGAATCCTGGAAGGAGTTCCATGGCAAGGCCCCACAACCAGAACATACAATCCCAAGGGACAAGCTGTGTGGAGCCATTCGAGCTACAGCAGTGGCGGAACTGATCTTAGATGCATTGGACGTTAAACTGGACGTGGTCAAGTTCTACACGGACAGTAAGGTCGTGCTAGGCTACATAAACAACCAAACCAGAAGGTTCTACACCTACATCAGCAACAGGGTGGAACGCATCAGGAGATTCCAACTGAACAAAATCCAGCAGATCTCACAACTAGGTCCGTCCCTGCATCTCTGCTGAAGCAAACCATCTGGCTGACGGGTCCAGCGTTCCTCTTATGACGTGACGGTGGCCCATGTACTACCAAAGATACATTTGGACTCGTAGAGCCCGAGTCAGACAAGGGGATTCGTCCTCAAGTGAACTTTGGTCACAAGTGTGCCACCAAGAAGTCCACTGAGTCCACACCATTTTGAACATTTCTCAAAATGGACGACGCTGGTGCGAGCGATAGCACATCTAATGCATATCACAAACTGCTTCCATCGCCCGATGAGAGGCACCACTGGTAGCTGCAATGGGTGGCATCACTGCACAGTGCCACGCACTGAAAATGAGCTTTCCAGAGCAAGGAAATTGATCTTCCGCTGTGTGCAACAGGCAGCTTATGCAAGTGAGATCAAGTCCATCAACAAGGGAGAAGACCTTCCTAGGGTCAGCACCCTCAGGAAGTTAAACCCCAGGATGGACAAAGACGGCTTGCTCAGGATCAGTGGTCGGCTAGGGAATGCAAAATTAGATGAGAATGAACGAAACCTCCTCATAATCCCAAGCCAGAGCCACATTGCAATTTTCCTTGTGCGCTACTACAACGAAAAGGTCAAGCACCAAGGTCGGCACTTCACAGAAGGAGCAAACCAATCTGCAGGGTTGTGGATCGTTGGAGCAAAGAGGTGCATCACCAGCACAATCCACAAGTATATCAGGTGTCGCAAGCTACGTGGAAAACAGGAAGAACAAAAAATGGCAGACCTCCCAGCCGATCGACTCAGTATGAAACCTCCCTTCACCTCTGTAGGGATCGACGTGTTCGGACCGTGGACAGTCATCTCCCGCCGCACCAGAGGAGGGCTCGCGAACAGCAAATGTTGGGCAGTGCTGTTCACCTGTATGAGTACACGAGCAGTGCACATAAAAGTCATCGAGTCCATGGACTCTTCGAGCTTTATAAATGCACTCCGGAGATTCTTCGCCATCAGAGGGCCAACCAAGCAATTCCGTTATGGTTGTGGAACCAATTTCACTAGAGCATGTAAAGAGCTTAAGATCAATATGGAGAATGTTGAAGATGATTCTGTAGAGAAATACCTTAGTGACCAAGGCTGCACATGGATCTTCAATCCTCCTGACTCTTCGCATATGGGTGGAGCCTGGGAACGCATGATCGGGATTGCTCTACGCATTTTCGACTCCATGCTGTGTGATGTCGGGTCCACAAGGCTCTCTCACGAGGACTTGACCACTCTCATGGCCAAGGTCTCGGCTATAATTAACTCAAGACCCCTGATCCCCGTCTCAACCGACCCGGAGTCACTATTCATCTTGACTCCTGCTACACTTCTTACCCAGAAGACAGACGTGCTCACAGCACCCACTGAGGAGGTCAGCACTGCAGACCTCTACAGACGTCAATGGAGACAAGTGCAGAGCTTCGCCAACACGTTCTGGCGTAGCTGGGAAAATGAGTACCTTACGACACTTCAAGTGCGCAGCAAGTGGCGGTCGAAGAGACCAGACATCCAAGGTGACGTCGTCCTACTGAAGGACAACCAAGTCAAACGGAATGAGTGTCCAATGGGCCGCATCCTCAATAAAATTCCCAGTGTCGATGGAAAAGTTTGAAAGGTCGAGGTTATGATTACGAAGCACGGTGTCGCAAGAACGTTCGTCAGGCCCATAGTCGAGACAGTACTACTTCTCTCTCGCAAAGATATGGACAAATAAGTTGACCCGTTGAAGTTGTTATACATTTGTTTATGAGATAAAAAATAAATGGTGGTATCTCCTAGATACCAGACGGGGAGTGTTCTGCCTCACGGCAGGTGTTTTGCTCCACGGCAGGAGTGGGGGTGTGTGTAAACAGGAATTTTCTGTTTTGAGGTTGAGTTTGGTGACCAGGAAGTTATGATTTGACAGCCTCTCAGCCACGCGGCAGAGTTTCAGCCATTACACAGAGTACAAAATGGAGGCACAGATAACATCTCAGTGAAGGCAGCTGCATCTGTTCATTGTGGGACTTTAAGAAGCATTGTCTGTAATTTCGTTTATGTTCTTATAATATTGGGAATGCTGTTATAATGTTAGAATGACCGTTATAATGCTGTAAATGCCTTTATAATGCTGTTAAATTGTTATGATAAATATGAGGCCTAGTTAACAGCGAAGCCTGCAACTTGCCTTATTGTGAATGTTACTTGTAATTGAATAAGTCGAGTCAGACTCGTACCCATGTAACCTTATTGCGATCTTGAGAGCAAGGATGACGAAATATCTCATCCACAGTTCAGTGTTATGTGTAGTGATGTCCAATTAGGCTGCAGCATGGTGATTACACGATGTGACCTTATATTATTGGGTCTTTCGGTAAAGTCATGTAGAAGGCAAATAATAAAACAATAAAAATATAAAACAATAAAAATTGTATTGTAATAATAAAAAATATAAGACAATGAAACATTTTATTGTTTTATATTTGTATTATTTCCCTTCTACGTTAATTTACCAAAAGAACCAAGAATATGAATCCCTGCAATCACGAAAGCTTTAAATCAAGATGTGCCCTTACTTACCACAGTAGCTTATTCTCTTGTATAGCTAATCAGTACTAATGTAGATGCCTGGTCCATCCAGGATGTATTGTTGAGTTTCATGTTATTTAAGACAATGTTATGATGCTGTAGTGTTCATTCATTGTATTGATATTTCCAAGTATTAACAGATGCTGTATTTGTACTGTGTTTTTCCATCAGTTTTACCTCGTTCAATTATTTAAATACGTTTGGAGTTGGATGTTCACCCTGGCTCTGAATGTTGATTGAATGCGAGGTTGTCTACTCTGATAGTGGTGCAACGCAGTGCACAGCGAGGCCGAGATACTAGGGGAACTCTATTCTATAACACTATGTAACACAATTTTTTTTCCTGGGTAGTGTGATTTCGTAATTACTTATGCCTTAAAAGTATAGAAAATGGCTATTAATCCCCCAAAACCTCGCTTTTGTTACCAGGACAGTGATATTTTGAAATTTACCTATTTTCAATGAGAAAACGGGCGAATATGTTTCTTTTCGTTCACATTAAGTCAGAAAAACAACATTTGAATCAAAATAAACATGTATTTATAATTAAGTAATACAAAAATTACTACAAAAGATTTAGAAGTGGGGGGAATTCATTGCAATCCAGGATCTTCTTTATCTGTGGTCTGATGAAAACTGGCTTTGACCTTTGCCTCAGACAGCATAGGGAAGAAGTTTTGAAAGTACTTGAAGGCTGCCGACTCCTTATCTACAGCTCTGGCAATTTTTTTCATAAGGCCCAATATGATGTGCAGTGGTGGCATCAGCACCTTCCGGGGTACACCAGTGGCTCCCGCTTGACGTTGTTATTCCCCACAGATAACTCGGTCCATTGTGTCCAGTCCCGCCTGTGGGAGTGCGCCTTGGTGTCCCTGCTGTCCCAAAGGCAAAGATAGCATGGAAACTTGGTAAAACCGCCTTGGAGACCCATCAGGAATGCCACAATTTTGAAGTCTCCAATGACCTCCTAGCCGTACTCATACTTCAAGGCATCCAGCAAGGTGTTGATGCTGTTGTGATCCTCTGAGGTGCACCGAGTGAGCCAAGGGAAGAGACTGGTACTTGTTACCATTATGGAGCAGCATGGCTTTGAGGCTCCTGGATGAGTTGTCAATGAAGAGGCACCACTCATTCTGGTTACAGGCGATTGCGATTGTCTCGTACAGACTGGTCACATTATGGCAGAAGCAGAGCCCATCTTGACGGGTGAAGAAGCTGCAAAAAGGTTGGTGACGCTTCCTCTGATTTACGACTTGCACCCTTTTATCCAACAAGTTCCACTGCTTAAGCCTAGACGTCAAAAACTCGGCATTGGAATTGGTGAGACCAAGATCTCTGATCAAGTCAATGAGGCATGTTTGGTTGGGGTAGTATGGGTATCTCTGCTCAGCTCCACCTCTGAAATTGTCATCTGGATCTACTTCTTCCTCGCTCCCTGACTTGCTGCTCTCTTCTAAAGACGACTGGTCTCTCTCCGGAGGAGTGGGTACTGGGAGCTCATGGCAGTGTGGCACCGGGGCGATGGATGAAGGAAGGTCCGGATACGTGATAGCAGGTGTATTCTTGCCAGTACGACGTTTGGAACGGTCCTTGAGTGGTCAGTGGGTTCTTCCCAAATTCTTGGAATAGCGAACTTCATGGCTCTCTTTTCCCCTCTGTACCATCCTACAAAAATACATTTATTTCACCCATGACTAATGTGTAAGACAGGGGTCCCCAATCCCCGGGCCGTGGACCGGTACCAGTCAAACGTCGCTGGAGAGCTTCTTTGAAAAGGGGGAAAGACTCAATGATGACCCCCCCCCCAGTCCGTGAAAAAATTGTCTTCCACGAAACCGGTCCCTGGTGCCAAAAAGGTTGGTGTAAGAGATTCTCGCAACATTTTTAATATATAATATTTTTTTTCAAAAACATTGAAAAGTGTAAAACATTTTAAAATGTTAAATTTTTACAATTTTAAACATTTTAACAAATTTTATAACAAAATTCCGAGCAACAATTGTCCATCTTACCTTCCAGAGTTTTTTTTGCATTGCTAGCAGGTGAAATGAGGTTGCCAGAGTTTGTCTTGATCCCCGAAAGGCATGCTGAAATATGCCTTGTATGCCTCACACATCTTAGCAGGTGCTTCCACAGAGTACTTTTTCGCTCTTGTTTTGATAAATTGGCCGCAGACATAGCAAAATGCGTATGCCGGATGCTGGCAGCCTCTTGATGCCATCTCAGAAAAATGCAGAGATGTATCCACTGAGGCAGCTAAACTGAACTGGTGGGCTTAAGGCCCCTGTATTTACACTACTATTTATATTACTGGAAATTTCTAGAATGTTCTAAAAGTTACTCCAAGTTTACTCAGCACCGAATCTATCTGGAATGTTCTGGAAAATAGGTAAATTTCTAAATATCACTGTCCTGGTCACAAATGTTTGTGGGGAATAATAGCCATTTTCTGTACATTTGAGGCATAAGCAATAATGAAATAACACTTACTACCCAGGAACAAAAAAAAATGTTTGTTACACTGTAATCAAAGTTTGGTAATGAGACCAGGAGTACTAAGCAAAGCATGTATGTAGCAATGTATATTCAACTTCTTTTGCACCATACATATCCAACCAATCATAGGTGCGGGGGAAGGACAACAAACAAAAATTGAGTTGCATTTACATTACGTACACTGGTAGAGGTCCGCAATACAATGCAGGAACGTAGACTCGGACCAGCCCATACGACTTGAGCCATGAGCGATCAGCGCGCTCTGCCTTCAAACCACTCGCTGTTTCCTCATCTGTCCCCTTTCATCTCAACCCGTTGCTCCCTTTGAGTTTGCAAACCCTTCTCTACACATTTCGATGCTCAGTGGATAGTCTGAAGTCCCTACGGTTGTCCACCTCCTCAAAACCAGGCTTGCACCTTCCCTTCATTACCTGCCTGAAGGTGCAGCCGGGTTCAAATTAAAACCAGCCACTCACGGGGTCCTGCCCAGAGCCAGTCAATTGCGCGAGCCCCAACAGGATGCGGCTACGAGCTTGGTGCAGTCTCGAGGGTCAAGGCATTAGTGTGGCGACCTTAGACCAGGGGTCGGCAACCTGCGGCTCCGGAGCCACGTGCGGCTCTTTGGCTGCCCCCCTTGCAGGCAACCATTTTTTGAAAAATAAAATAATAATTTACTTTACTCGTTTTTTTACACTCTAAAGCAGTGGTGGGAAACCTGCGGCCCCTGGAGCCGCATGCACCACCAATTCGAACGGTTGCCTACGTACGGTGCGAAAAAGGTTCAACATTCGTACATACAACTGTTTCGTGACGTAATTTATTTAGGACCACCGTCTTGTATTCAGATTGAATTCATTTTATTTTCCCAGCTAGTTAGGATACCTCACAAAATGGGCAATTGGTTAAAATATTGATGTTCATTATTCATAAATGTACTTCTCAGAACCATGTAGGGTCACAGTAGCCAAACAAAGGAAAACCCAGATGGTCTCATACCAATCACGCTGATCAGAGTAAGATAAACAAGCAGTAGAAACTCAACGTGAATTTTAGGGCAGGAAGGGCCTGCGCCGTTAATACGTTTAACAACGTATATAGCCAGGCAATCGTAAAATACGCCCTCGATGTATAATGTAATACTGTAGTGGCATACGAGATAAACTATACCAATTGTGATATGCGCAGCCGTCTCCTGGCACAGATTATTAGGAAGTGCAAGAAAAAAAAATCTTAATTATTCGTGGTCTATATTGCAAGCACTTTAGAAGGGGGGGGGACTTAATTTGACCATTTTCCATGGCCCTCCCGTGAGGGTGAAAAAGGTATCTCGATGATGAAACTCTTTGACAGGCTCAATTGACCTCCTGAGGTTGCTCGATCAATTGGTGCTAATTGGGCACAGAAGAAGGTCTCACGTCTCTGTGGTGAATGCTATATACCGCGTTTCTGATTTTAAAAAAATTACAGAGCGACATCGGACAGGCGGGCGGCTTTGTTATTATATAAGCAGCGCGTAGATTGCAACGATACGCCTTAGGTTCATGAGCAGTGTCCGAGTGGACACGCTGCGTCGACACAGAGCTGTGTGCACTTCTCATTCTGTAATAACGAGTCACATTGTGGATGAAGTACAGAATCAGAATATGTATTTATACTGGAGGAATCCGATGAGCTATAAAGCTCTTTTTCACAGATATCCAACACATTTACAGCGGTTTATACATTTTAAAACTGGGACAATAACACACATGCATGATTAACGGTAAGGGTCTCAAATTATGGGTTCGCAGTGTTACACAGGCATTTATTATTTTTACTCGTCATTCCAAAGACAAGACTGTGGTGTTGTTGTTGCTCTATGGGAGACGAAGCCTTCTGCAGCCAGGGCTCCGCGATTGTAGAATCTCCTTCTTCGGTCCATTTGGGATTTCCGAGTCTGTGTCCTCTTTTTAAATCACTCTCTTAAAACTCACCTATTTGTACTGTACAGGCTATCCTTGTACCTTAAGTACAAAAAAACCTGCTACTGTCTGATTATATTGCTCTGCAATTATTATTCGCTTTTATCATAGTTATTCATATTTTTGGAGTTTCGAAAGTAGTCATTGATATTGTTATTATCAGCTTTCTATGTCGCTTACATTTTATCTGTATTTGTGAGTGTAGTTTTATTTGTATTTACAGCGGTTTGAGATACTTCAATATGAAAGTCGCTTCACAAAATAAAGGTTATTATTAATATTACCTAAGGTGACTCACCCAGTTATGAAATGTATTCATTCACACAATCCACACATTATTATTGACGTGAAGTGTATTTAGGATTTAGTAGTAGGTTTTTACCCTTTTAAACTGGTACAAAACTGACACCTTTATTCAAGGCATCATGTTTGCAATAACCACAACACAAGTAGTCAAAAAAGCAAACAAAAAGAAGCAACTCTGATAATGATAATAATATGCACTGTCCTTGAAGTTGATTGGTCCACACCCGAGACGGCTTTCTTTAGAGCCTAGTCCCCATTGTACCAGTTTTAAAGGGTAAAAACCTACTACTATATTTTGCCACTGGTAAAAGAGATCTCAGAGTAAATGCTTACCCCGAGCTCTCAATACTCTGATATTGCACTGTGTTTGAGTTGTACGCCTTCTGGTGTCATCTGGTCCAACACCAATGGGGACTAGGCTCTAAAGAAAGCCGTCTCGGGTGTGGACCAATAAACTTCAAGGACAGTGCATAATAGTATTATCATTATAAGAGTTTCTTCTTTTTGTTTGCTTTTTTGACTACTTGTGTTGTGGTTATTGCAAACATGATGCCTTGAATAAAGGTGTCAGTTTTGTACCAGTTTAAAAGGGTAAAAACCTACTACTATATTTTGCCACTCGTAAAAGAGATCTCATAGAGTAAATGTAATTAGGATTCTTCATTCCGAAAGTGAATTACACTTCATCAGCCAGGATCTATCCACTGCAAGGGGTTACCATCTCTCACAATATTACTATGCAACTCATCAGCGGTAGATGTCCCCTTAGGTGTGTTCTCTCCTTTTGATCTACGCAACCCCTCTAAACCCTCCTCCCTTCCCCACATAACGGCGCTTGGCCACTTTGGCTCAATGGCCAATACCCGAAACAAACTGACTCTCTGACTTTGACTGCCACTCCATTGTTAGTCTTGACCATTGGCCATCTTTCATCGTAGCGACACTCACTGCCACGTGGGTCCACTTACCTTTCTTACACGGGAGAGGGTGGCCCCTTACATTAACCGAGTGACAAGAGAAGTGAGAGAGAGAGACAACCACAGACAACAGCAATGTAACCTCCAATTTATCACTCAAACTAAACAAAAACTAAACACAAACTGCTTTTTGTGTGTAGCTTGTTATCCTTCTCCCGCACCTCCCATTTAGCATGGTTGGCTACGTACGGTGCGAAAGAAGTTCAACATGCTTATGTACGTACTCAATTACTCCCGAAACCCCCGACATCGTGATAGCTGCCGGCGTCGGCTATATCAGCACCGATGAAGCAAGGGGGCTGTTTGTGGATCGGGCTGCAGAGGGACGCGGGGGGGAGGGGGGTAACCCTGAAAACCGTGGCTCCAGACAAAAAACTGGGCTACAGCGATGTTTATCAAAAACGCTCTTATTTCAATAGGTCAGGGAAGGTCACTGAATCTTCATCAACAGTCCAACAGGCTTGCTCATTGCTCATTCACGCTTGGGTATTTTATACACTTTGTACTTTTCAGGGAGCACTATTTAAGTCCTTGCACCTGGGCTCATGCCAACCGACGCTACGCCACTCTGCTTACAGCCATAGTCTTTGCTGAGTTGGCTAAACAATCATAAGGAAGGCCAATGTATATTGAGATTAGGAAGGGACTGTATATAGATGAGTAATACGTAAACGTGCACTCTGTCAAATGTATGAAAACTAAACTAACATTTTTTTCTAGCAGGTAAGCCCCACTCAGCTATAGAGCTCTTTTTCATATTCATACTGGAGAAATCTGATGAGCTATGAAGCTCTTTTTCACAGATGTAATGCAGTTAGGGGTGGCCCACAACGTTACAATAACAAACAATACAAAACATGACAGGAGTATAACATTTAGGAAAGGTAAGCAAATAACTAAAACATGCAAGCCCAAAGCAAAGGGCTGTAATAATTTACAGCCCTATGTTAATCCACTGCTGGATGAAAGCCTTTCCACAATGTCACAGGCATGGCAGATGTTTGAAACTAAACTATTTTTATATTACCAGCTAAGGCCCACTGAGCTATTTGGCTCTTTTCAGAAGCGACCTTGCCACAAATGATTTGCAAACGAAGTGGTTTATCATGTGGAAATGTATAGCAGCCAAATACTCTAAACGCACCTTGATTTTAAATGTAGAGGGAAAAACCGGAAGACCCGGAGAATACAAAACGCGACCACGGGAAGAACACGAAAACTTCAAATATACATTCTAGAATTGAAGCTTTCGTAACTGTAAGGATTCATACTCTTAGGTTTTTTCGGTAAAGTCACGTAGGTAAAAAAAAAAATAATAGAAATAAAATAATAATAAATGAAAATAAATCAATTAAATTACAGTGATTTATTTTTTTATTTTCAAAGATACAGGTGTCAGGGTCGGGATTGAACTCACGACCTCCTATATACCAGGGGAGATAGTTAACATCTCCTATCCACCGTGTAGTGGCACATAAGATGCCATCTAAATCACGAAGTGTACCACTGTCTCTTGGTAGATCTATGGGGAGTGCAGATAAAGCCGTGTAGACCCCTCGGGTAAGATCTTACAGACTTAACAGGGCCTTAATTTAACCATTTTCCACGATTCTCCCGTGAGAGTACACGGCTACTCGATGGCTCTGTTCGACGGCTCAATTGACCCCCTCAGGTGCTCAATCAATTGGCGCTAATTGGGCACAGAGATGGTCCCGAGTGTCAGCGGCAAAAAAAAAATGCTACCGATTACAAAAAAGGCTAATTTAACCACGTTTCAGATTTTCTAAAAATAATAGGCAGGGCCTATATAATAAGCACTTACGAGTACATCTACACCACTTAGTTCATTAACAGCGTGGGTGGACACGCTTCTCCATACAGAGAGCGAGAGAGCTGTGTGTAACACATTTCACATTATCATGACACCACGCAAGTGTCTCATTGCAGATGAAGCCCTGGGTCTCGGCGCATTTCACAACTCGGTCCCATTATCTACTCACTTATTTTGACGTTCAAGGTCTCGCGAAGGGTTCGCAGTTATTTTTTCACAGTCGTTAATAATTTAACGGTTTACATAAGATGACTCAGATAACTAGTTATAAAATAGTAGAAGATGTCGAGCTCTACGTTGCCCTCAACTCCTAAGTGCTGCGGAGGGCTTGGGGGCTTTCGGGCTTCATTTGTAACCTAAGAAGGCTGAGCTAAGGTGATGAAAATATTTATAGGTTTTACCCTTTCTAGCAATAAAACAGGAGGTGTTAAGATGTTCGAACACCAAAATAGATACCCTTTTCAAGGAATAAAAGTCTGCATTAACTACACATACTTGAGGAAAAACATGCAAACAAATATGCTCTCATAATATATGTATTGTCTTTGAAACGGATTGGCATACACCAGAGACAGCCTTCTTTATGCCCTTGTCTCGCCAGTGTTAGACCAAAGAACGCCAAAAGGCGAACAGTAAAAATACAATGCAAGTATCAGAACACGTATAGCTCGGGTCTAGCAGTTAGCAGTATAGCTCAAAAAGGTACCATAGATATAAGCTAAGGTACGTATGTGCAATGGTATCATTCGCTCTTGCACCATTCAAAGTATCTTGAGCTCTCTGGGTGTTTTTATGGTTGCGCTAATTTGTCATTGTTTCTCGATATCTTTACAACTGGGCTTGATGCTTTCAACTATTTAATTTCTTCTACATTGTTCCATGGATTGGTGCACTTCCTCCAACCTACCGTGACTCTGCTCGTCGTTTGGTTACGACGTCGAGTCGCTTTGGCTCGACGATCTATTTGGAACCAATTGACTCTGCAGTTCTGTTTCGTTCCTTCTAAGATGTTCCAATGGAACAATGGTTTTGTTGCAATCGGACTAATTGACATTCAGCAGATTCTCTGCTGACTTGATCTGCTTTTGTCTGCCGATCTTTTCTCAAGGCGAGTTTTGCCTTCGCTCTTCAGTTTCACTCCTTCGATGATGTTCCAGGCATCGAAGTATTTGTTCCCACCGAATTCGACGTTCTGATTGGCTCTCAATGCTTCTCTGTTGCCACTTTGCCCAAGCTATCTCCAGCCTTGCTTCACATTCTTCTTCAGTTTCATTATCCCGCGCTAAGGCCTTTATGTGTGCTTCTGAGCTTGTAAGCTTGTGTTTGTTTGGCCATTTGAAGCTGTAAGGATTTGGGGAAAAAATCAGTGGCTAACAGGATCTTAAATTCATAATAAAGGTTTTTGGGTTCAATCGCGTAAGTATAAATGTGTCATTAATCTGCCACCACCCGACACAGCCAACCAGTAAGTTATGTCGCATAAACAAAACGTGCCGATTAGTTACTACTACTTCAGCGCACCGGTGTGTTGGAAAGTAAATCGCTGGTAAATACATCCAGCATCATCGGGCGATTTTGCCAGAATTAATTATGCTGGATGTAATTACCAGTGAAACGTCGTACTCAAATTGAAAATGTTGTGGAAGATATAAATAGCAAAGGCATGTGCCAGGTACCAGAGGTGTGGACTCGAGTCATGTGACTTGGACTCGAGTCAGACTCGAGTCATGAATTTGATGACTTGCGACTCGACTTGGACTTGCATAACAATGACTTTGTCCCACCTATGAGATGTGGACTCGAGTCATGTGACTTGGACTCGAGTCAGACTCGAGTCATGAATTTGATGACTTGCGACTCGACTTGGACTTGCATAACAATGACTTTGTCCCACCTCTGGCAGGCACTGGCTATCGCAGTGGGTCCAAGCCTCAATGGACACCAATCGACGCCATCTTAGATCCGCAGCCCAATGGTGATCCGTTACTGCTGCTGTACCTAGGCACAAACATCGTATGATATAACCAGCGCAGTATCACCGCTTCCCTGGCCCCAACACCTGGAACCAGTCACGGGCAAATGTTCTGGATCGATCCTTGACTCTGAGCCAGTCTTGAAAAATACTTAATACGGTGTTGTTATTCCAAAGGGTTTACTATGTGTGATCAGCGCGGCACAATCATGATCAGCTAGACTAATAGGAGTAGGTGAAAACAAATGTTCGGATTTACCTATACTGTTTAAGTAGGAACAAGTCAATTACTTACACAACATACCTTCATCCGTACACAGTATTGATTTATCAATTCAATCAGTCTTCAACCCGATTGATTAAAATAAAATAATAAAACACTTAAATAAACAAAATATACAGCAGTCCAAAATTCTAATTGAGTAATATCAAGTGTGTGCGTGGGGATGAGTGTTGTCAACCTTGCCACACACGTTACTTTGTACCTCATGTATCTTAATTTCAGCAGCAAGGGGCTTCAGCGTGTTTCTTCTGAACATTTCTTCCGTGCCTCCTTCGTTTTCAAGATCTCTCCATGGCTGGTTAATGTGAGGAGGGGGCTTGTATGTATAGAGTACAATTAGATGCAAATATAATAACCTCCGTGCACCACTAATTGGCAGTGACGTCATCACGGCGCTTGTGCCATGCTAGGTGCACTTGCAGGCCACGTGAAGTGTTGAAGGCCCACTGGCAGGCCACGGAACAGACCCAGGTGCCATGGGTTGACTGACTGAGATCACTGGCAGATGCACCAACTCTGTTCCCCACTGTGCCAACTTTATGCATTTTAGCCACTCTGCTTGTTGTTGTGAGTGTTGTGCCTGCTCCGACTTCCCAGTAGCATCCTTCACGAACATCCTCCACAAGAACCGATCTTGAAATTTCTGAAACTAATCATCGGCAAGTCCAATCAGCTCCGCCTCAGTCAATATTTTCTCGAGTCCGTGCCTTGGTCGGTTAGGCCCATCTATCCTGCGAAACAGAAGCTGCTTGGGCATCCTGTGGCTGGGTATGCACAGGCTAGCTTGCCGGAAGAGCTCAATGAAGGGAATGTGTGCAGATTTTTCCAAAGATCTGTGAGCTCCTCACACAATCCAGCCTAGTTAAACCCAGGATGGATGGTAGGCAAGTTAGCCAGAACGTTTCTAACTGGTGCAATGGAACACCATTTGGAGGGGGGTAAACTTCTCACAAGCATAGAGAAGGGAGGGGCATGGCTGGCCGAGAAGACAGGAAGTCATAATAAGGTATGTGACTCCGATGCCGTCTACAAGAGCTATTTTTGTTGGAATTCGTTGAAAAAATGTTGAGCAAGACACGGTGGTCCTCAATAAATAACGCGACGAAGTAGTTTCTTAAAGAGCAACCGCATACGCCTCCGGAGCCGCAGGTTGCCGACCTCTGGGTTAGAGCACGGGTTTACAGCATGGGGTCGAACATTGTTTTGAGGTTGTTGTGTATTTTAGCGTGGGGTTTCATCATGGGGGGTCGAGCATTACATTTAAACCGGTTCATTTAGATCAATTCCTATTCCCATAAATCATTATTTGGGTAAGCACACGTCCAGGGTCATCTTATTTGGGCTTGATACCTACTTCATGCAGGGACCCAACTTCATATTTCAACTGGGGGGCTATGCAAGATCCGACTGTGGCCCCCCCCTCCTTTCTCCTGACTCACTTTGACTGGAATAGCTACAGATGGTTTTAACCCGTTTAAAATAATATGAAGGCTATAACTATATATATTATTTTAGTTGCACAGTATATTGGGTTTAGAGGAAGATAGTCTCACAGTGACAATATTAATGCAAATATATATAGGTACAATACTCACAATTAAGTTATCATGGATCTTGCTTTATACGCATATCATCAAAACAAATCCTGGTGTTCAGTAACAAACACCAGCAGTAGCGCTACTATATTTTACGCGAGGTATTTTTCGAAGTATTATATATTTTTTATTTGTAACAATGTTTTTTTGGCATTCATGATTAATTGTTGGAATATTATTTGGAAAATGTTTTCTTAACATTTTTTGAAACTTGTTTATCTGTTGATTCGGGGCCCTCTTGTGGCCGACTTGGCCCCAATGCGTCGCATAACGCTGCCACATACCCCCCCCCCCCCCCATCGAATTGCCCGACTCCCAACGTCTGACGGATTCGTGCTCTTGAGAGCATTACAGAGCACCCAAAGGGTTCGACGCTAAATCGACGGAACCCGGACCATTGTATTGCACCACAGGAGAGCGTTTGGTATTATTTTTTAAGTACTAAGAACTTAAAATCACAACATGGCAGAGGTGGGACAAAGTCATTGTTATGCAAGTCCAAGTCGAGTCGCAAGTCATCAAATTCATGACTCGAGTCTGACTCGAGTCCAAGTCACATGACTCGAGTCCACATCTCATAGGTGGGACAAAGTCATTGTTATGCAAGTCCAAGTCGAGTCGCAAGTCATCAAATTCATGACTCGAGTCTGACTCGAGTCCAAGTCACATGACTCGAGTCCACACCTCTGCAACATGGTGATTATAGAACCGAGCCCATGGATTTTAAGTATAAATACCGGAAAATATACCGTTGATTTTTACATTTTAATAGCCGAAATGCTCTAAATGCAACTTGGCGTGTGCTCATAAGGCGACACTTTCCGATTCTTAATATGACTACGGTAAATACATATCTTTTACCTTTGTTTTTGAATTTGAATTCATCTATTAAATATAACGCTATTTTAACAGTCGATTCGTAACTCTAAATAATGATGACGACGGTTTAATCGGCATGTTTAATGCGGTGCCAACTAATTTTGTGGGTATCTTTAAGAGACGCAGTGTTAATTGGTGGCGCCACGGAATCAGGGAGGGGGGGAGGTGTCGTGGCAGGCCGCCGGGCAGGCCGCTCTTTATCCCGCAGAGCAATCCAGGAAAACGGGCTGCTAACGTGGGCCCTAATTACTCCCGCCAGCCATAAATTAAGAAACCAAAAGCAAACGAAGAGACGCTTGCGTTATTTTCACAAAATAAAGGCTCAATGGCCATTACAACTTCATAATGTGTTACTTAAAAATGTACTACGTTTAGCTATATTTGTATTCATCTTCAGTGTCGTCTTCCATACATGTGTAATAAAGGTCGTGGAAGCGACTTCTGGAATCCGGTCTTTATTTGTCTTTCGTTCACAACACTCCCATCTTACTCCTTCACGCTGCTGACAGACAGCGTGAGAGGGAGAGAGAGAGAGACACGCGCAGCCACGTGGCAGCCTGGACCCCGCTCCAGCGTGGCCTCACCCTCCGTTCGTTCCAGATCTGACCACGTGTTGTTCGTCTCCACCCCTTTTAATACCTGGGTCACGTGGTACCTTTCCACCAATCCTGGTTAGCCTCTATGGAATCTTCTAGACTCTATGGTACGCTCCCAGGACCACGCCTCTGACTCGTCTCCCCATTGGCTGTGGCTAAAGCCAGCAGAACCAATCCTCTACTTACAGATGTCACCTTCCCATTACGTCAGGACCACGCCCCTAGACTTCTCCCCATTGGCTATGGGCCAGGACCGGCAGAGCCAATCATCGTACGAGGTGTAATCCAACAGCAACCCGGATATGTCCTCACATTACACATGCATGTGTTCGAGTCCGTTATAGATTTCAAATGTTTGAATACGTGCCATGTATTTCATATTCATGTACACAATTACAAACGAGATGTTCCATCGTAAGAGCTTCTCTGCCTGAAATGTTTAACAATTAAGAAACTATCGCTGGAAGCTTTTAGGGCCGTCCATAAATGACGTCACGCGATTTTGGACGATTTTTGACTCCCCCCCCCCTCGTCACATGGCGTCACAAAAAGTCAGACCCCCCCTCAAATATTACGTCACAAAGTTCTGCCCCCCCCCCCCCAAAAAAAAAAAACATGCTTCAAATCGCTTTAAACTATTATCATTGTAGTGCGTATTTAATGTGGCACTGCACTCTGATGTTGTAGGAGAAAACATTTACTAAAAAGTATATTTAATTAAGTAAAACGTATTCTTGGTTCTTTCGGTAAAGTCACGTAGAAGGGAAATAATAAAAATACAACAATAAAACATATTAATTATCACGACGTTTCGATTGCAAATTGCTTGTGTTGCAATCGAAACGTCGTGAGATTTTTAATGTTTTATTATTTTATTATTTCCCTTCTACGTGACTTTACCGAAAGAACCAAGAATATGAATCCCTGTAGTCACGAAAGCTTTAAATCGAAATTTAAGTAAAACGTGTTGTCTATATTTATTTAAAATTGCGCATTTTTATGTGACGTCACATTTCTCACCCCCCCCCCCTCGTCACACATCGTCACAAATGTCTGACCCCCCCCAGATGCGTGACGTCATTTATGGACGGCCCCTTTTCTGTAAAACAAACGCCAATGGATGGAGGAGGGAGCGGTGGCACAGTGGTTAGCGCACTACGCCGTCAACCCAGCGACGACACGAATCCGATTCCCGATCACGATCGGCGGCAGTGGTTCGGGAAATCTGAACCGATCCCCCGGTCCTAACCCCTTCAATTCGCTACGGTTGCTGGGAGATGTTAACTACCTCGTCCAGTGTACAGGACTTTGTGGGTTCGATCCTGACCCTGACGCCTGCTGCTGTATATTTGGAATTTGTGTGTCTCTCCTCGTGCTTGCGTGGATTTTTCTCTGGGTCCTCTGGGTTTTCCCTCCACATTTAGAATCAACATCGCGTGTTTCGAGTACTATAATTTTCGGAGGCACGGGGCCGTCTTATTCTAGATCCTGCCTGCAAAATAAATCTGTACTCTAATGTATGTAGGGTGTGTAGGCACATATCTATATATATGTAATGTAGTAACTCGGCGGGAGACGACTTCACGGGTAGCACACTCTTTATTTCACCAAACTCGTTCACAGGTGACTAACACCCACTTAGTATCTCGGGTGACAAACACCCACTTAGCTACCCTGGCGACTAACGCCCACTGAGCTACTCGGGTGACCAACACCCACTTAGCTACTCGGCGACTAACGCCCACTGAGCTACTCGGGTGACCAACACCCACTTAGCTACTCGGCGACTAACGCCCACTGAGCTACTCGGGTGACCAACACCCACTTAGCTACTCTGGCGACTAACGCCCACTGAGCTACTCTGGACACTCCCTGCCCGGGGTGTCCGTCTTGACTGTGGGTCCCCAGCCCGACCCACGTGGGCGTCGGACCCCGGGTCCCACAGTCTCGCCTCCGAGCCACACAGGGCCCCGGTCCCTACAAGGACGGCGGGACTAGGGGTCTCGGGGCACTAGGTCTTCAACTCCGTCTTCGATCTTCAACTGGATAACTCTCCTCGAGTGTTCTCGCGCGTCCCCCTTTATACCCCACCTGCGGACGTCGCTGCGAGCACCCATCCTATTCGACCAATCACTGGGCGCTGGCTACGATCCTGTTTTCCCACATCTCAGCGTGCCTCACCACCCACGCCGCGCCGCCCCGTCATCTGTCACTCCCGGCGCGCGCGTCCATACCACGCCCACAACGCGTGCCCAACCCCGCACCCCGTGCCGCCCCGTGATCCATCACTGTCACAGTCGGCGCCCGTCAACACCACCACTACATCACCCCCTACCACATAGCTCGCAGCCGACCCGGCTGCTATAAAAATATACAAACCCCCCTGTGTGCCCCGTAACACAACAACAACAACAAGAACAACAACTAACGTAACAACACAACACAACGCGAACACTACCATCCGCAACCATCAACCAATGCCACCACGACAACAGAACAATATATACAATCCGGCGAGTGACAATACCAATGTGTATGCAGAAAGAAAAATAAATGTATTTTTTTTTTTTTTTTCTCCTCGACTCGTGCAGCGTCCCATTCTTTCCGAGCGTCCCTAGAACGGGACATTACCCCGGCAGAGGGGAACACCGGGCGAGCTTGGTGTCGAAAAAAAAAATGTCTTCATGAAAATTGTTGTGCCCTAGCCCGAGTCCGCCTTGCCGGTCCGTCGTACGGCACCAGACGCGGTTGACCGTCCGGTGGTGCCGGCAGTTCAGGAAGACATTGGCCAGGCATCGAGGACCCGTGCGTGCCGCGGGGTTCCGGTTCCCGACGGTCAGCAGCCGTCAAGCCCGAGGCACCTGGGGGTGGGTCAGGTGGAGACACGTGAGGATCAGCCTGCGACACATCCCTCCCCAAGTCGACGGTCACATCACACGCCCGGTCGTTACGGCACAGAACGGGGTCACACGGTGCCGCATAGGGCTTCAGTCGGGAGGGGTGCACGTACCAACGGCGTTTTTCCCATTTAATCTGTATACTCTGGGGTCGTGCAACCCGCACAATTTCCACCGGTCCCCTCCAAGGTCTCAACAATTTGGGGGACGTAGCCAACGGTGCATGTGGACAATGCAGCCAGGCCTTATCGCCTGGTTTCCAATCATGCGTATGCACCCTCCGCCCATGCAATCTCTCGTTCGCGATTTGCCGAGACCGCGAATTCAACCTCGCCGCCTCCCGCGCTTCAGTCAATTTGGCGATATTAAATTTGATGTGGTCTGCCAATTTTGATTTTGCACGTGGCTGGGAAATCCCCAGTTGGACGTCCATGGCCGGATCGGCCTCCCGCCCATACATAAGAAAAAATGGGGAAAACCCCGTCGCCGCATGAGGGGCCATTCGATAGGCCGCGAGTACCCCCGGCACCTGTAAGTCCCAATCAACCTGATCGTCGCAGACCTGTTGGCACAGCATAGACGTAATCGTCCTGTTCAGACGCTCAACCATCCCGTCAGTCTGCGGGTGGTAGGGGGAAGTACGCACTTTCTTTGTACCCAACAGGTCGCACACCTCGCGCAACAAAACGCTCGAAAAATTCTTTCCTTGATCCGTCAGCAAGCGTTCGGGGGCGCCCTTGTCCAAAACATAACCCTGGACGAAGGCATCCGCCACCGCTGCAGCAGACTGGTTGGCGAGTGGCCATGCCATGGGCCATCGGGTGAAGTATTCTACGCCAACCAGCAGGAACCTATTTCCCCTCGGTGTAGCAGGAAAGGGCCCCAAGATGTCCAACGCAACCAATTCGTTTGTGCGCGAAACTTGAATGGATTGCAGCGGTGGATTAGCTGCCAATGGTGGCGGTTTTCTTTTGGCACACCCTACGCATCCCTTAAGAATGTTCGCCACGTCGTTACCCATCCCCGGCCAATAATAGTCTCGCTGGATTAGGGCGAGCGTTTTGTGAAAACCCAGATGCATGAGCCGTTCATGAGCTGCCAGAACGACCCTACCCCGCATAGCAACAGGCACAACGAGCACGTGACGCCGGGACATGTTGTCCCACTTCATCAAAAGGCCCTGTCTGCACACCCAGGAACCGACCCGCGCATCCCCTACCTCGGGAGCGCCAACTTTCCGACGTAGCGTAAGTAGGGAGCTGTCGGACATTTGGAGACGGCCCCACTCAATGAGGGGCAACGACAACAGCGAATCCCTCCCCGTGGGAGCGTCGACTCCCGGGGTGTCAGTGGCGGCGAGCGCAACTCCCGGGGTGTCGGCGACCGGGAGTTTGTACCGCGCCGATCCCAGCAAACATGCGCAGTCCGTGCATGGTGGCAACCGCGACAAGGCGTCCGCATTTGAGTGTCGCAATCCCTTGCGGTAAATCGTCGTGAATTGGTAGTCCTGAAGGACCTCCAACCATCGGGGCCCGATGGCTGTGCCACGCGCATAGCGTATTGTAGAGCCGCATGGTCTGTACGGACCGTAAAATGACGGCCGTAAAGATACGGCCTGAATTGCTGTGTAAAAACCACAATCGCTAACAATTCACGGCGAGTCACGCAATAGCGTTGTTCGGCGGGGGAAAGAACTCTACTACCGTAGGCGACCACCCGTTCAACCCCCCCGACCACCTGTGAGAGCACCCCCCCGATACCCGTGTTGCTGGCATCTGTGTCAAGCAAAAACGGTTGTGTGAAATCGGGGTAACACAAGGGGGGAGCCTGCACCAAGGCGTCACGAAGGGAGCAGAACGCAGCCTCCTCTTCTGCCCCCCAGTGAAACCGCACACCCTTAGCCGTCAAAGCGTGCAGGGGCCTGGCTATGGTGGCAAACTGCTTGACAAAACGACGGTAATAGGAGGCGAAACCAATAAAACTGCAAACCTCCGTGACCGAGGTTGGCGTTGGCCATGAGCTGACGCAGTGCGTCTTAGCAGGGTCTGTCGAGATCCCTGAACGACTCACGATATGGCCCAAATACCTGACCGATTCCCGAAGCAGAAAACATTTAGCCGGTTTAAATTTAAGCTTAGCGGAACGCATCCTGAGGAACACCGCTCTCAGTCACTGGAGGTGCTCCTCAAAAGTCCGACTGAAAACGATGATATCGTCGAGATAAATCAAACAGGTGTCCCATTGGAGGCCCGACAAAACCAATTCCATGAGTCTCTGGAACGTGGCGGGAGCGGAATGTAAGCCCATGGGCAAACGGTTGAATTCAAATAGGCCACCAGGTGTCCGGAAAGCGGTTTTAGGTTTAGACTCGTTATCGAGTGGCAATTGCCAAAATCCGGAAAGCAGATCGAGTGTGGAAAAAAACTGTGCTCCCGCCAAGGCATCCAGCGACTCATCCATCCTGGGGAGCGGATACGCATCCGCCATCGAGATTTTGTTTAAGCGGCGGAAATCGACACAAAACCGCAAGGACCCGTCCTGTTTTTTAACTAGGACAATAGGAGCACCCCACGGACTAGAAGAGGGCGAAATGATATCGGCCGCCAACATATCATTAACCGCCGATTGCACATGCTCCTTCTCGGCTGGGCTGAGCCGGAAGGGATTCTGTCGAATAGGGGCCGCGTCCCCTGTAGCTATGTGGTGGCGCAACAGGTCCGTGCAGCCGATATCGTACTTATGTTTGCTGAACACGTCAGCAAACTCGAGTAGCAAACCCCTCAATGCTCCCAATTGCACTTTGGACAAGTTAGCAGAACCGGCACACAACGAGTCCAACCACTCTGTCCCCTCATCACTTGGAGGATGCGACTCGACAGTGAAATCTGCTTGAGCCACGAGCCGTTCCTCAACGGGTAGCGGCGCGGCGTGAGCCAGCACCGTTCCCTGCGCAATTACGGCCGGCCGCGACCCCGTATTCAGGACCATTACGAACGGCTCACTGTCCCCTTTCACCATGGTTTGAGCAACCGCTAAGTCGAGGCCCCTTCTGGCCCTGTTAGACGGCCCCAACAGCACTCCCTGTGCCTCCGCACCCACCTCGAGTGGTTTCCTCAACCGAAGGGGTACCAACATTTGCGATCCCGGGGGCACCCGTACAGTCTGAGTTGCCAGCGCCTGCACCGTCGCACAAACCGTGCGTATTTTGGTAGGGCTCGTCAAGAACGCAACCCGCCGACCCGACGGAAGCTCAATGCAGGCCTGATCTATGAGAATTTTGATGGGCATTTTGGACAAAAAGTCCGTACCTAGCAAACAGGGAACGGCCAGCGATGATGATACAAAAATAGGGCCCGCCAATTTGATGTCACCAATGCAAATAGTCGCCCGAATCTGGCCGATGATCCCCAGGGATCCCCCATTCGCCGCATAAAATGGCACGTCCACTGGCAGAAGGGGTCTACTTTGGACGGGAAGAATGTTATAAATAAGGTCCGAAATGATAGTGGCCGACGCACCCGTGTCCACAAGCACCCGGACCTCAACCCCGTCAATAAACCCCGTTACCACGGACGACCCGGCCGACGCAGCCACTATCCTGTGGGCCAATTCGGACCATTCGACTGCTTGCGGGCCGTGTACGGACCCCCCTCGCCGAAGTGAACCCCCGGCACCCAGCCGCGAACCCCCCACCGCCAATCGGCGACCCGAACGTGCCGTGTATGTGGACCGAGCGTGTGAGGTGCCGCGACTTGCCGGGTTTTGTTGGGATGACTTGTGGGCCTGGTCGTCGTCCCGACGTGGTCCTGTGGCGCGCTGACGCGGGGCCCGGCACCCGGCTGCGACGTGACCCCGAAGGCCGCAGTTGTAGCAGACGAGGAGGGACGTCGTAGGTTTCGGTTGCTCCAGCTTGCGGGATGAACGTGTGGGCGAACGACCTCCCGTTCTCCACTCCCCCGGACGCGATGCAGCGAAGGCCTGCTCCTGATCCGCAGCTGGCTGAGGTTCGGCGATCGTGGCGGCCAGTGCCGCGTTCCCCGCCAATTTGCAGACGACCGCCGGCTTGCGCTTGAGGACCTCGTACGCGTGAATGCTCGTGGCGATCGCCAGGGAGCAGATATCCATTTCGTCCGCCACATTGATGGGGACCCCCAACTCGTGGGCCAACGCCAGCAGCTGCTCCGTCACCATGGCGTCCTTCCCCTCCTTGTCCATGCGGGGAAAAGCTGCGTCCGCCAAGGCGAGCAGCGCCGTGCGATAGGCGAGCGTCGTTTCTCCAGCCACCTTTCGCCGATCATAGAACTGGTGGCGACAGGTGGAGGGCGGCCCGAACACCTTCGCCATCAGGTGTAGTGCGGCCTGGAGCGTAGAGCGGGACGACCTTGCAGCAGATGTGAAGGCTGCAAGCGCGTCGTCGTCGAGCATCGCTGGCAACGCACGCAGGGCAGTGGTGTCGGACCACCCCGACATTTCCTGATGAGCGAGGAACCTTCGTTGGAAGGCTCCCCAGTCGCCCCTATCCGCCTTGAACGCCGACAGCGCGGGCAATCTTTGCTGGAGGACCCGATCGTCGTCGACGTCGGAGAGATTTTCCCGCGCTCCGCTGTAGTTGTGTAAAATGTCGGCTCGGTCGTCAGGCGCAAAATGGAGAGCTCCGGCGCGCGCTGATGACGTGGGCTGCGCTGAGCGGAGGTCTCCGGCCACGTGGTGTCCGTGCTTCCCGCCAATCGATGGCGGCCCCTCAAAAACGGCGGCAACTTCAAGACTTTTGGCGCGAAGCGCCTTTTGGCGGGATCCCTCCAACCTCGCTTTCTCCACCAACCCCGCAGCCGTTTTTTCGCTCGCCGGAACGGAGATGTCCGCCAAGACAGCGGCGGCGGCGAGTAGCAACTCCGCCAACCGGGAGTGTGCGTCTTGGAGGCTGGTGTCGGAGGCGAGCGGAGCGTCGGCCATCACCGCGAAGTGCTGCATCGGCGGCAACTCCTCGTCCTCTCCTCCCGAGGTTGGTGTCCCCGGTACGCCGTCGTCTTCCCGACCTCGCTCGTGGGTACGGGTAGTCTTCCTCGTGTCCATTCTTCTTGAAGACAGGTTTACTTCTGACGCCAGTTGTAATGTAGTAACTCGGCGGGAGACGACTTCACGGGTAGCACACTCTTTATTTCACCAAACTCGTTCACAGCTGACTAACACCCACTTAGTATCTCGGGTGACAAACACCCACTTAGCTACCTTGGCGACTAACGCCCACTGAGCTACTCTGGACACTCCCTGCCCGGGGTGTCCGTCTTGACTGTGGGTCCCCAGCCCGACCCACGTGGGCGTCGGACCCCGGGTCCCACAGTCTCGCCTCCGAGCCACACAGGGCCCCGGTCCCTACAAGGACGGCGGGACTAGGGGTCTCGGGGCACTAGGTCTTCAACTCCGTCTTCGATCTTCAACTGGATAACTCTCCTCGAGTGCTCTCGCGCGTCCCCCTTTATACCCCACCTGCGGACGTCGCTGCGAGCACCCATCCTATTCGACCAATCACTGGGCGCTGGCTACGATCCTGTTTTCCCACATCTCAGCGTGCCTCACCACCCACGCCGCGCCGCCCCGTCATCTGTCACTCCCGGCGCGCGCGTCCATACCACGCCCACAACGCGTGCCCAACCCCGCACCCCGTGCCGCCCCGTGATCCATCACTGTCACAGTCGGCGCCCGTCAACACCACCACTACATATATAAAAGGGAAATTTTGTGAATGTGTGTTTGTTCAAAAAGTTGAGCGTACTCCCCGACATGCAACAAACTTTAAATTTGCCATGTGGGTACTTTCCAGACTGTACACCATGCAAAACGTATAAAAATAGACTTTTGTATTTTTTTTTGGGGGGGGGGGGGGGCGCAATAATCTCTGTCATGTGACCCCTATGCTCATGTCACCCCCCCCCCCAATCCTCCGCGAGTAAAGGGGGGGGGGGGTCCACCGGGCTTTTATAATAGATGTGGTCGCTGTACATTTCCCCGTGATGTCACTTCGTTGGGCTGTCATTTGTGGCCAGATCGCTTCTGAAATTGAGCTCCGTAGCTCAGTAAACCTTACCTGGTATAAGAAAAAGTTGAGTAGTTTAGTTTCAAACATTCACCTTGACGGTAACACTATGGAGAGGCCTTCATCCAGCAGTGGATTAACAGAGGGCTGTAAATTATTGCAGCCCTTTGGAATTGCATGTTTAGTGATCTAATTACCTTTCATATACTTTGCACTCGTATCGTGTTTTGCGTATTTTTGTTGTAACGTTCTCACCCCCCTCCGACTGGACTCTAGTATAAATATTCTTATTCACTGGATGTTTAGCATTGTAACCGTTGTGGGACGGAAGCCCCTCCTGTACGAATTTAGGGTTTTTGATAGAGATGGAGAGACAGGGCAATCTACAGGTAGAGAGACAGGGTCATCGATAGAGATACAGTGCCATTTAAAGGTAGAGAGCATGCTGCCTTGGCAGATTCCTTGGTTGAACATCGGAACAACTGTTTTATTTCCAGAAATGGTAAAACCTATTCTTATTTTTCATCATTGCCTTGCCAGGTGTTCGAGGGAGCTCTCCAGCAGTCTCTTGCATTCAGTTGCTATACTTTCCCTCTTCTCTATAGGCGTGTCTCGCTTAAGGAGTCAGATATGTTCCGCGAAAAATTGCTCTGGTAAGCGAAAAACGTGTTAAACAATCATCGTTTTCCCCATTGACTCCCACGTTAAAAGCTGAGCTACGTTTTTGGCCAGAAATGTTCCACTCTTGGACAACCTTTTTTACATGAAAATATATATTTTTAAAGAGTAATAAATGTAACACCACACATGAAGGACCACAGTGCAAGATCCCCCCTGTATAGCCTTAACGGATTGTTGGGGAAATTGCTGTTAACGAGCACTTATGGTACTGCACATGAAGGGGTTGAATGGCCAGCACCATGTCCCAGCCACCTTTGTTTCCCTTGTGGCGATTTTTACACACTGTACCAGGTACTAATTTGAGGCAGAGCAGACCTAGGGGACGCCCAGGACGAGTTCAGATGTTACTGGTGTTGGCCGTGAGCGGGAATCGAACTCGGGTAGTCGGGTTCGTAGTGCCACGAAACAGGCGTAACACACAGCACAACTGGTAAACAAACAGCGGCGGGACACCGTGCGCCCCCTGCCGCCACGGTACGCATTAAATCGATCGCTCCATTTTGCTCGTTTCGCAAACAAATGGGTCCGAATTCAAATTGCCCGTGACAGCGAATTCTCGCACGAACGCTCATTAGAGACACGCCTGTACATACACATGAAGGGCTTCCTTTAATACCTATTGTATGCATGGTGGTGACCCATCCAAGGCACTATCCAGGCTCAATTCTGCTGAGCTTCTAACATCTGATGGGATCGGGCACGAGGGAAGTTATTTTTTTCGATCAGCTATGAATTAATAATAAAAACTTAAAGAATATAAATGCTACCTGCATCACGGCAATGTTCAGTTGTGAGCGGGCAGGGAGGAGTGGTGTGGCTCAACGTGGGCAGATAGCCGAGCGGAAACACAAGGGGGCACACGCATTGGAGATGGGATTGGGCAGTGAGCAGGTCAAATTGCAAACCGGACAAAATGGCAAATGAAAAAAAACACGTTAAAACCTAACTTTATTTTTGTACAGTTTGATTATACAGCAGGCATGTCACCCCCCCCCCCCTCCCCAGAAATTATACACCAAACCGATTAAACAGGCAAATGTTAATAAAATGAGATGAAGGCATTCGTGAGATGCGTTTACAGAACATCAAAACAGTAAACTTTACTCGTTTAACCAAAACTATACAATTTAAATCTGTAAAGCTTCTAAATACAAAATACGTTTTTTTCTTCTCAATACGCATAGATAGCATTCCCATACGTGGGACTAAACACATTACTAAAGCACTTACCATTTTCACTTAAATCATATCAAGTGTATTTACCCAATTTCAAAATAGCAACACAAATGGCAATGTTTTTTTTTTAATGATCATCACCACAAATGGATAGTTTATCAAAAACTAGTTTTTTTAACAATATAGCAAACCGTAATTGGCATAGGAATAACATGATCTATAAACATGGACAACCGTGGACTTGCATGTTAACCTTTTAATAATACAAAGAAACAACAGTTCACAACATTTATATTCAAGTAACTTGTCTACTTAACTCAAGAGGTTTGCATTTCAGTAAAGCGTAAAAATGCAGAGAATTTATATAATTATCACTACATGCAACGCCCCAACAAAAAAACTCATGAATAATATGTGCACCTGTAAAAATGATATGCTCTCGCTGAACAACCTGAAACAGTTGGTTAAATCACATTGAAGGTTTTACATAGTAGTCAAACACTGATACAACCACTGTAAGTGTATCAGCTAAAGGGTTATGTTATTGATAATCATTACTTCCACTCTTTGATCAAAAATTAGGTTTGTAAAGCTTTAACACAGGACAACCCCCACGTGGCACGGACGTTCCTAACGCCTCACATCATCACGCATCGTCATGTCCTCACGCTTCACATTGTCACGCGTCACATCACGCCCTCACGCATCACATTGTCATGTGGAGGCGACGCACGGTGTAATCGGGTCCGCCGCTCAAACTGTGATCGCATGAGTCACACACTTCCGTGCTTTATTGCCCTTGATGTGCACATGGACTCTAGTGGTATAATGACTATGAACTGCAGTGGTATAGCCTGTACACAGTATATCAATCAGAACCGCGGTACTCACAATTACTGGAGAACCGCACAACTCAATGCACCTATTGTTAGCTTGAGAATAAGTAACTCCATAGTCTGTTTAAGCCATTGTACAGGACAATTCCAAGTTAATTTAAGATTGTGTTGAATTATACTGAGTATCATTAGATATATAATTGTCAACTCTTTTACAGTACATCCGTTTTCCTCAACTTGTGAAATTGACTGCGTGCAGGACTCAGGAGATTCACGATTTCAAGTGTAGAGCATGGTCCCTCTGTCGCACTTCCACCGCATCTACAATTTACAACTATTGTATGTTTATTTGGTCACGGCAGAGAAGTTATTCTCCAGTTTTGATGACCCAGCAGTGGCGAGATGGCGGCTACTGTAGAGTTTACGGGAAAAATGGCCGAACCAATTGCTCAGCTGTATGCAGAATGAAAAAGTGCGAAAGAGCGATGATCGCTTCACTGGAGAAAATCATCACCATGCGCCCACTGCCATTGGGGTGGTTCTGCAAACGGAGATTTGCTTTTAAACAAAAACAATTCAAACAAATATTTTACCAGGTAAGGTCCACTGAGCTATATTGCTCTCTTTCAGAAGCGACCTGGCTATTACAAATGAAAAGTGGCTTATCACGTGGACATTGAAAGCAGCCAAATACTCCAAATGCATGTTGATTCTAAATGTGGAGGGAAAAACCGGAAGATCCGGAGAAAAATCCACGTGACTATGGGGAGAACTAAATATATACAGGCATCAGGGTTGGGATTGAACCCACGACTTCCTGCATATCTTCTGAGGCAGTTAACATCTCGCCACCTTCGCGCCCCAATCTTTACCCAGATTACCGAGGGCAAATTAACACCTTTTTAAGATTCAAATTCATAAGAAAATCAGTCATGCGTGTGGTGGTTTTTCAGTTTGTTACCTGCTTTCATCACAGCCAAGTGTAATAATACGAAATCGTGACCTATTTACAGATCAGTAGGACGTTGCTTCCCTCGCGCGCAAACCCGAAGCATTTGGCATAAAACGTAGAAACACGTTGATAAAAAGAAAGAGAAAAATAAATAGAAAGTATAGATCTCCAAAAAAACTGGGCAACATTATGATACACAATAGTTTTTGAAATCAAAAGTTTGAGAAAACTTAGCATTAATATAGATATAAATTCAAATCAATGTTTACAAACAAAATTAACAGTTTGGGAGAGAACATATATGACGAACAATGAGCAGTCTGCACATCTACAATGAAAAAAAGCACAAATCACCAGCATTGAAACCAGTATTTCAGATGTTATGCTACTCCCCAGGACCTTATCCGCCACGGTGAAACATAACCACAACATCAGCTTCTTGACAAACATTCCACTTTTTAACATTAAAAATATGAAATCCACATTCGACTAGAGGGCCTCTAGTTAAAATTCGAGCAAAAATAACTGTTTAGTACCACGGACAGGCAAAGTGAAGCTTATAAATGTACCCTGTTGGCTGTCATAAACTCCCCGAGAGAAGTGCAACGCTCGTCTTACATTCTACACTGCTTCTCACGTGGGGGCAGCGGATACAGGCAGCTTTCACACATTTGCCCCACGTTTCAAGCACGCACACTCGCAACCCCCACTCTGTACCCGCAAAACACAAAAACAAAGATCACCCCCCCACCACGTATAGCCTGTAACAGACTGTTGGGGCAAGTGCTGTTAGCGAGCACCGATGAAGGCCGGTATGGCGCACTAGGGGGTGGGTGGCCAGCACCGCGCCTGGCCGCCTTTGTCTCCCCAGTGGCGATGTTTTCAAACACCGCACTGGGTACTAATTTGACGTTGAGTCGTCCTAGGGGAGGCCCAGGCCTGGCTCAGATAATCGTCACCGATGTTGGCCATGAGCGGGAATCGAACTCGGGCCGCCAGGTTCATTGTGCAGGTATGGTGCACCAGGGGGTGGGTGGCCAGCACCGCGCCTGGCCGCCTTTGTCTCCCCATTGGCGATGTTTTCACACACCACACTGGGTACTAATTTGAGGTTGAGTCGTCCTATGGGAGGCCCAGGCCCGGCTCAGATAATCGTCACCGATGTTGGCCGTGAGCGGGAATTGAACTCGGGCCGCCAGGTTCGTTGTGCAGTGCGCTAAATAACTGCTTGACCACCGCTTACCCGCAAAACACACACACGTGCGCACATTTGCAAACGGATTGAACACGGTGAATATGTCCGAATGCAATTCAACACTTTGGGCTCTCTATCCCTCGATGTCCACCAGCCTTCCCTCGGCCGGCAGGGCCTCGGCGGCAGCCACGGAGTCGTCCGGTCCCAGCGGGAGATCATCGCGGCCGTGGAAGATGCGAGGGCAGTGGACGATGAAAGGCCGGATGGGAGTGCGGCTCACCATCTTCCCCATGATGGTGGTATTGTCGCTGAAGTTGGGCTTGATCAGCGTGGGCCAGAAGCAGATGGACAGATTCTCCTCGGACATCTTGTTGGTGGCGCTGTGCTGGCACACCCTGCACGCGAGATGCACGTTTAGAATTCACGCGCATAGCTTGTCACTGGCCGTTTCCTGCACTACCGTATTTTCCCGCATATAGCCCCGCATACGCATATAACCTACAGACGCATATACCCCGCAAAAACTGCATTTTGTGTAAAACAAATTTCAGATAGTCCGCACCTCCATATACCCCGCATGCATTCATATCTTTAACGTCGTTACCGCAGCTTAATTCCATCATATTAATACAAAGTTTACATTTATAATCCATTCCACCATCAATTGTTAACATTAAAATCATAACGTGCACAAAGAAAACAAACTAACCGGAAACGAGTGAACTTAAAACAGTAAATAAGTAACGAAAGTAAATATCCAATAAATAAGTAACACATAACTGGTAGATAAGTACCATAAGTAAGCGTACTGTTAGGCTTACCAGCATTCGACCTCATCATATTACAGCTACTGGACCGGTAGTTACCCCTGTACAGTTTTAGCGCTGGTAGATTGCACACTGCGCAGACAATAGCGGCACTACGGTAACGCCATTGCCTCCTGGCAACAAAGCCATTGGAAGTGTGAAACAAAGCTCATGGTCGCGACTGTATACGGCAGTGCTCAGCCAATAGCAGCGGCCTAAGGGACTCGGCAATTATGATTCCGCCTCTGGTAGACGCTTGTTAAGGCCCTTCCCATTGTGCAATCCATAGCCTTAGCTAAAACTTTCGCACCCCCCTACAGCCACTGAAAGTATTACGGTAAACCAAGTGCACCCACTTCAAACATTGTCGTTTCATTGTACAAACAATTCGAATTATTTAAAACGTGATAACATGTGCAATTTTAGTGTGAGTGGTTTATTCAGCAGTGCTTTAGTCAAAGGTAAGTGTTGCATAGTGGATAGTCCTACCATGAAAACATTAAACGAGTTATGACATATCACATGTGTAAAATATTTTTGGGATAGCCCGCACCTCCACATACCCCGCAGGGTCTTGTTTTGTTTGTAAAAAGTGGTTGACCCCGAGGGTTATATGTGGGAAAATAGGCTACTCATTACATATGTAAGTTGAACTTATTTATCACTGTACTAAGCCAACCGTGCTAATCGGAGTAGGGAACATCAGTTTAACCGCTTCCAGTGTCACCAGGGGGTGGCATGTGCCGCTTCCGAACCATCGATGGGGCGAACTACTATGTGACAGCCTGCTGTGTGAATTCGGGGAGCTAGTGGACCATGGCACACCATCGTCACCACCTGTGAAGTCCGTCAGGGCGTGTCAGGCGGACTGGTGGTTGCCCTGAACGTGGGTTTAACCAGGCTGGATCCTTGAAAGATGTGGAAACTGTCCCATTGGTGAACTCCTCTCGCAGGCAAGGCTGCGTTGGCTGGGTCATGCAGTCCGCATGCCCAACCACTGCGTGCCCAAGCAGCTTCTGTTTAGCCGGATAAGAGGGGGCTAAACGGGTACGGCACGAGCTAGAAAAGAGATGGGCTGATGTGGTACAGGAGGATGTGGAGCTGAGTGGACTTTCCGAATACTGGAACTAGTGGTGTCAAAACTGGCCCCTGTGGAAGCTCGTAAAGGCAGCTATTGAACAGATGGAAGCAGTTGCCCTCCAACAATAGCAGAGGGCAAAAGAGCGAAACTCATAACAAGGAGCAAGTTGGCACAGTAGGCAGCACAGGTATCGTATCTGCCAGCCATCTCAGCTCATCAACCCATGGGACCTGGGGTCTTTCCCGTAACCTCGCCAGTGAGCCTTCAACACTTCATGTGGCCTCAAAGTACACTTAGCCTGGCACACTCGCTGTGGTGACGTCACCGCCACTTCATGGCGAATGGTGGTCGTTGTTGTCATGTGAGTGGGTGAGTGCGTTGCTGCGACCTGCAGTGGAGGTGGTTGGACACAATACTGATGAGATAAAACAGTGCGTGTCTGGTAAACCAAGTTCAACATGTTAGAGGAATCAAGGGAAGTTAACGCCAACGGTAAAGATGATAGTAGTGATAGCAGAGTGATAGGGAGGTGACTGGAGTGAATCAGCGAGTGCTGGGTCATCAAATCACCCTGACGGATTTACGTTGAATTCTATCAGGTGCAGTGAGGAAAAAATTGGGTGCTCTATCCCGGGTGGCATTAAGGCGATGGCCATCTGGTCAGGTACAAAATATTCATGACTGTTATTTCTGACACGCTGGTGGGACTATGTCACTCTGCTGGCCTGGGAACGCCTGGGAATTCCCCAGGAAGAGCTAGAGTCCATCGCCAGGGAAAGGAGGGTCTGGACGCCCTACTCAACAAACTCCCGTCGTGACCCTCACCAGGACAAGTGGACTGAGAAACGAACGAACAAAGTTTTTATCCGAGTAGACTTCTGATGAGAGTGAAATGAGAGACACAGTCATTGATGATGAGAGTGAAATTTCCCACAACAAAAAAGTTCCATCTATAAAGCGAAACGCACGGCAGTGCACTTCTAACCAGTGGCATCACGAAAGACACATGAGTTAAACCACAAGAGCACACACCTGTAGAAATGCGTAATAATGAATTTGAAGACTTCGTAATTGACAAGCGGGAGCTTTTTCACAAATTCCTGAAGAGATGCGAGCATTTCCTTTTCAACGGTGATGCCTGCAAAAAAACACACACAGCTCATCTCACGAGTGCATGAAAGTCACCTTCGCTCACAAGTTCCCGCTCCTCACTAAAAACTTACTTTTGTTCCCTAGCTCACCCCATGACCCCCCTAATCTCCCCCTCATAACCACCACCGTGATCGTTTCCTCTTCATATGAACTTTATGGCAGGACTCCGGGGTCCCATAAGCCCCCGGCTCTCAGATAAACTACATTGCGACATCATTTTATGTCTGTTGAAGATGAACGATACAGAAATGTATTCCTCTCGACGAGCTCTACATGATGCGCTAATAAAAATTAAAAGTTTTGTTTCTTCTGCGTATTCGTCCTCGCTGCGCTTGGACGACATGACAACAGAATGATCTGCGCCAGGTGGGTCGCGGCGTTTATGTGCGCGGTGGGACGGAATTGCCAACAATGAGGTTCATATTCTCATCATATGGCTATCGCTCATTAACCCCATTCATTCAATCCATTCATCATTTACTGTCATCGATTTAACTTTCACCAAATTCACGCATCATCACAGATTCGCCCCCATTCCTTCCTCTCGTCTATTTTATTCACCTCATCCCCACTATTACATTCACACACGCGTTGTTGTACCGTTCTTAATTCTCCGTTAAGCGCCTTAGTTAAGGCGCTATGTAAATTACATTAAGATAAGATGTTCATATCAAACAAAGTGAGATCCTGGGCACAACAGTTATAAATCCACAAGGGGTTTTTTGGTCGCGAAAGCCTCAGCACTAAACTGGTGATTATAAAGCATGAAAAATACACGGACAGGCTTTCGCAACCAATAGGCCCTATCGCTAACCATCAAGCAAAATGGTCACCATGATTGTGCACTTTCAAATGTGCTTCTGCGGCTGTTCAGAATGCACTTCCTTCAGATATTAGGAAGCCACTGGAGCTATACACTTTGAAATAATCTAGATTGAAAACTCATTCCTTATGTCTATGGGACCTTTTTGCCAGTATTAAAAATAATGAAAAAGAGTAAGAATAGGTGTTACCCTTTCTGGATATAAAACAGGAGGTGTTAAGATGTTAAAACACCAAATAGATAAATTTTGCAAGGCATCAAATCTGCATTAACACACAATGTATATATTACCAGAGCATGTTTGTTTGCATGTTTTGCCACAGATATGTGGTTAATGCAGACTTGATGCCTTGCAAAATGTATCTATTTGGCATTTGAACATCTGAACACAATTCCTGTTTAATTGCCAGAAAGGGTAAAACCTATTCTTATTTTCAAGATTTTAATCTACGTGTCTTCACGTCTGCGGATTGCACGGTGTCGTATGATGCAGTTGTATAAAAACGCTATGTCTAAAAGTCAATATGACTACTATTTGCAGTACTAACAAGGTATATTCACACAAATTGCCGAAAGCTCTTACCGACTGCATCAGCCAAGCTCTTCTGCATGTTGTAAGGCAGAAGCGGATCCGGCAGTTCCGTGAAGAAGGACTTGAGTGCTCCAGTGATTGTGTGCACCGTCACGTTGAGGCTGGAGATGTCAAAGTTGTGATCTGGAGCACAGTGGGGGTAGGGGAAAGGCAGCGTGTGAACAATGCTTACGACGCGCAAAGTAACCTGCTTTTTATGTTTTTATTGTATTTCAACAATACAGAGCCCAAACGGTGACATACGAAGAAGGGCACATTAACTAAGTATTACTGATTAAAGTCCCGGAATGGCAGCAATTGGTTCCTGTCCACCCCTGGAGGAGGGGCAAAAAACTCCCAGCATCCTTACTGCCCCCCCACTGAACCCCCTCAGTTATTTGTAAATCACACACTCGGCTCTGCAGGAATGAGGGACCATCCATCCTCAAATTCCCATTCCCTGCCTTTAAGCTCCTGGCTTAAATGTTCTGCATCCGCAAGGGCAAGAAGAATACCATGCCTTTGTAAACCCAACAGGAGTGGTTGACTCGTATCTATTACAATTTACAAAGTGCTGTTTGCTTAAATATTTTTTGCCATTGTGCCCTGTGCTCATAAACTGTAAAAAAGACGCAGACTTTCCTGCTTCCGCAGTGATGCTATGGAATCACAGCCACTGAGAGCTCCTCAGCAGAAGAGGCGATGCCCTTCAATTCCACACGTTACAATGCATGCTCATGTCAACAATAAACAAACCCTGTATAAATATTAAATCACTAACATTAAGCACCTAGAGATTTTATGAAGGGTGCTACATAAGCTGTAATTATTATTCTTATTAAGGGCAGAACTCTTTCCCCATTCACTGCGTCGAGGTGCGTGCCCCTATGGAAATTAACTGAAGTGCACTCTTGACGATCGGTCTGAGAGCATCTACTCTTCTCTACACTTGAGGATCCGGTTTTAAACAAGCGTGGTTGCCCAGATTCAAACCCGGGACATGTCCTCAACCGGTAACATAACATTTAGACCGACACTTGCTGTGCATGCGGGTTAATTTAAATTGTAACACCACCTTTCTCGAACTGTTGTAATATGTTTTTCTGGTCGACCTTATTCCCAGAAACTCGATACAGCCCTTCATTATGCAGGCCTAAAAAACACACAAAAAACAGATTTCAACATTAGAAAGTGCCACGATGGTGAGATGTTAACTATCTCATCTGGTATACATGAGGATCGTGGGTTCAATCCCGACCCTGATGCCTGCTGAAAATTTGGAGTTTGCGTATTTGGCTGCTATACATTTCCACATGATAACCCACTATGTCGAGCAATCATTTGTGACCAGGTCGCTTCTGAAAAAGAGCTAAATAGTTCAGTGGGCCTTACCTGGTAAAATAAAAGTTTAGTTTAGTTTCATAGAATAATAATAAAAACCACATGGAATAAACAGCACAGTTGTTAGTTGTCAGCAATAAACATACAAACCTCAAAGCAGTCAGGGCGATTGATGATCCAGCACCCACTGATTAGCTCACTCACCAGTAGTAAGTCCCCTCCTTATCACTCTTATGCCGCTACTACCATGGTTACTATTCCCGTGAACTTCACTCATCGATGCCTTCACCCATCTTGAGTCGGTCTAGAAGACACTTGACTGTTGTCTTCCATTACACACTGTGTTCAACCACCACACAAACAACACGCTGTGGTGTACAGAATTGTACACCGCAATGAAGTCAAAGTTGGAAGATTGCACACAAAGCGGCGCAAATGCGGTTTGCACGAAACAAGATGCTGTTTAACCGATTGGAGGGTCTGTTGGTTGGCACTCAAGACTCAGGCGAAAATATTTGTGGGAGGATGAGGTGTGGTGGTCACAGACTCCAGCATTCAGTTTTATACTTGTATCTAAAGAGCCTCGGCACCATACTCGACCAGAATATGTTGTTTGATCACCACGTACAAAATATAGTCACAGTTTCTGCATTTTTCATATCGACCACTATTGAGTAGTGAAATAGCCAACATGGTGGCATGCAGCATAGTATCAGCAATGATCGATTATTGAAACTCATTACCCTATGGGACATTGGTCAAAAACATTTCCAAGCTGCAGCATGTACAAAATAATTTCGCAAATGTCATGACAGGTACTGAAAGATCTGACCATTTCTGTCCAATCTTTGTTGAGCTGCATTGGCTTACGGTTGCCCGAACGAATACATTCTAAGGTTGCACTCATGACTGTACACACAACATGTTTGCCACAAATGAACCACGATACCTTGCCGATCTCGTCAACGAGCATAAACCATCACGCGAACTCGGGTCATCCTTGCATCGGCTTTTGGGAGCCATCGAACAAAGAGGGTCATTGTATTGCATGCTTTCAGATGCGCTTCTGTGGCAATTTGGAAAGCTCTTCATTCCGAAATTAAGAAGCCACTGGAGCTATGCACTTTTAAATCTAGATTGAAAACTAATTTCTTTAAAACTGCTTTGTGTTTCGTTTGTTGTCCTTTTCCCTGCACGTCTAATTAGCACGGTTGGTTATGTACAGTTCGAAAGAAGTTTAACATACATACTGCATCTAATAACCCACTCACGAATTAAGGAAATAGTTAACTTTATTTATTACTGTTTGTTGTTGGCCACTTGACGTTTTGTGCCTGCACTAAAAAACTGTTTTACGAGGATGTCCAGAATTAACACCCAATTTGAGACCCAAACATCGTCGCATACCTCCTGGCTTTGCCATTCCTCTTCAAAGACACTGGTGGAACCTCATCAATGAACTTGGCATACCCCAATGACTCTATTCACACACCCTGTAAATCACCACACAAATGCTGCACTGGCTCGGAGGTAATAACCAAGTACACTTACATGGTCACTTGCACAGTGGGAATAGAATGGAATGATTGCTGCCGACTTTGCCCCTGCGTGAAGCGTTGTCAATAGCCAGAATAACAATTCCAACTTGTAACACTGCGCCACCACCACCGCCGCCACATAGTACAATGGTTTTGCCAACCATGGGGGTTTTCAGGAACCTAACCCCCTATTCTCCATAAGCGTTTGGGGCTTGCCTACTACGGGGGTTTTCAGGAACTTAACCCCCCGCGGCTGGCAAGGGATTGCTGTACTCGCACATTCTCATATAATGAGTTGCGGCCGTTACGTCCGCAAATTTGCGCGCGTTATAAATTGCATTATTATTCAACAGGGACAAGGATGAACCGCTGACGATTGGAAAGGTGGCAGCAGCAGCCAGGCAATGAGCCTGCATAAAAATTCCCCACCACCACTCCCTGAGCTCTGCGGTCCTCTATATATATTAATGTGTTCTCCGATAATTAACAAGTGATTATATAGGGGGAGGAAACAAGAGTGATGGGAGAAAAACCCACGCATGCGAGGAGGCAACACTCTTGTCCCCTACAGCTGGAACAGGTGTCCACATTTTTGCTATACAGTCTTCTCGTGGTCGAGCCAAAGTATGTGGAAACCTCCTCGATACGCACGAGAAGGGAGTTTCACAACGGTTGTGTGATCCAGCAACCCCCGCTGCCTCCACAGCCACCACCAGCCAATGCCTCATTGGAATTACTAGGTAACAAACCTGGAGCAGCATCTCGTCATACATATCTCACTGCCCCACCACCCCGTTCTGCTTGCCCAACCGTACTGTGCCAGCAAGATATGGGTGTTTTTTTCCCACTGCCATGTAACAGAGCCGAACTACAAGTGAGCCGCAGTAGCGAGATATTAACTAACTCACCTGGTATGCAGGAGGCCATGGGTTTGATCCCAACCCTGACACCTGCTGTATATTTGGAGTTTGCATGTCTCTCTCATCGTGGTTTGCGTGGATTTATCTCCGGGTCCCCCGGATTTTTCCCTGCATATTTAGAATCAATGTGCATTTAAAGAATATGGCTGTATATTTCCACACAATGATATACCACTTTGTTGCGGTATTATTTGTGATAGCCAGGTCGCTTCTGAAAAAAGGCGGCTCGGTGGGCCTTCTTACATCATAAAATAAAAGTTAGTTCGTTAGTTATTAGTTAGTTATGCCAGCCTCACACGACATCCAAATCTGACTCGGCATGACATGGCATCACTGTGTTATCTGCAAGCGTCTCGGAGCGTAAGGGGGAAACATCCGCAAAAAGGAGCATGAAACAATTACGGAGCCACGAACGTTATGCGGGCATTTCTTCCCACATGAACAACATTCTCACCATTCCGCTCAATGTACTCCACACATTTCTTCAAGAACACGGGGATGGGCTGGTCTGGTAGATCCACGAGGTCCTTGAGTGGCACCCCGAAGTAAGCGTTTTTGTTCTTGCCCTTCTTCTTTTTGGGCTAAAAAAATTCAAGGAGAAAACAAAAAAATATATATTTTTTTATCAACTTGGCCAGGTCACGGAGAGCAGGTGGAGCAATGGTAGTCGGTACAAGGTCGTGTATGATAGGGAGTCCTGGGAGTGTAGGCATGGTAGTGTGTGATAGTGAGGGAGTACTGGGGGTGAAGGCACGGTAGTGCGTGATAGTGAGAAGTACTGGGGGTGTAGACACAGTAGCGTGTGATAGAGAGGAGTACTGGGGGTGTAGGCACGGTAGTGCGTGATAGTGAGTAGTACTGGGGGTGTAGGCATGGTGTAGTGTGATAGTGAGGAGTACTGGGGTGTAGGCATGGTGTAGTGTGATAGTGAGTACTGGGGGTGTAGGCATGGTAGTGCATGATACTGAGTACTGGGGGTGGCAGCATGGTGTAGTGTGATAGTGAGGAGTACTGGGGGTGTAAGCATGGTGTAGTGTGATAGTAACGGGGGTGTAGGCATGGTAGTGCGTGATAGTGAGTACTGGGGGTGTAGGCACGGTAGTGTGTGATAGAGAGGAGTACTGAGGGTGTAGGCATGGTAGCGTGTGATAATGAGGGAGTACTGGGGGTGTAGACATGGTGTAGTGTGATAGTGAGGAGTACTGAGGGTGTAGGCAGGTTAGTGTGTGATAGTGAGGAGTACTGGGGGTGTAGGCATGGTAGTGCGTGATAGTGAGTACTGGGGGTGTAGGCACGGTAGTGTGTGATAGAGAGGAGTACCGAGGGTGTAGGCATGGTAGCATGTGATAGTGAGGGAGTACTGGGGTGTAGACATGGTATAGTGTAATAGTGAGGAGTACTGAGGGTGTAGGCAGGTTAGTGTGTGATAGTGAGGAGTACTGGGGGTGTAGGCATGGTAGTGCGTGATAGTGAGTACTGGGGGTGTAGGCACAGTAGTGTGTGATAGAGAGGAGTACTGAGGGTGTAGGCATGGTAGCATGTGATAGTGAGGGAGTACTGGGGTGTAGACATGGTATAGTGTAATAGTGAGGAGTACTGAGGGTGTAGGCAGGTTAGTGTGTGATAGTGAGGAGTACTGGGGGTGTAGGCATGGTAGTGCGTGATACTGAGTACTGGGGGTGTAGACATGGTGTAGTGTGATAGTGAGGAGTACTGGGGGTGTAGGCATGGTGTAGTGTGAGAGTAAGGAGTACTGGGGGTGTAGGCATGGTAGTGCGTGACAGTGAGGGTGTGTTCAAGGTGTAAGAACGGTAGTGTGTGATAGTGATGAGTACTGGGGGTGTAGGCACGGTGTAGTAGTGTGATAGTGAGGAGTACAGGGGGTAAAGGTAAATAAACAATGAAAGCCAATGCCTTCTGCGACTCACCTTGAGCTTCGAGTCCTTCAGTTTGGCGGCCTTCTTCTTTCCGCTCTCGGCTGCCCGTACCCGCGGAGCATCGTCGAGGTCGGCCGCGGGGTTGTCGATGCCGCAGCTGCTCACTTCGGCGCCCGGAGAGAGCAGCGGCGCCGAGTCTGCATGGTGCCCGCCCCGTACCGCCCTGCGCCCTCCGTCACGCGGCGCTACTGCCCCACCACCGCGTCCCTGCTCGCCGTTCCCCAGCACCTCCGACGGGTACACCTGCCTCCGCAGCAGGGTCTCCGACCTGTACCTGTAGGACGACCGCCTCCGCACCACCGGTTGGCCCTTCCTCCTTTCCTGCTCCGTCGCACTTTCCTCCGTGTCAGAGCCGTTCAGAGTCGCCCTCGAGCGCGTGAACAGCTTCGTCATCGACCAGGTCTTGGTGTCGGCGGCTGCTGCTGCGGGGACGTCTGCGATTTCGGTGTCCTCGGCATGAGCTAGAGGAGCTCGAGACAGCTGCGCCTTTGTGGGGCCTTTACTCATAGTTTCATTTATTTTTTCTATTAGCTTAGGATCGAGTTTGCTCACCCCCAAACGCTCTGCGGGTTTCGCAGGCTTCGGCGGAAGCACCTTACGATTGCGCTCGCTATCGTGCGGCAGTGAAGCAGAACTAATTGGGAGGCTGTTCCCTTCCAAATCCATCGGTCTGCTCCTGGATATGTTCGGAAGCAGCTGCGTCTCATCGCTGGCAGGGCTGTAGGGCGGCTGGCAATCGTCGTCGTCGGAATCAGATAAGGACGATGATGAAAATGTGCCGCTCTGGTTCAGAGCCTCACTGCTAACGTTCATTGTGGGATCAAAGCGGAATTCCTCCTCGACGAGAGGTCGTTTCTCCAGGGCCTCCGCGAAGAAAGGTGTGAACACCTCGGTTTGACGGTGGAAATGCGACTGGGCAGGAACGGTGCAGAACCTCCCTCCGATTTCACTGGCAATGTGCTCCCCCTCGCTGACCAATTCCTTCGCTATGACATTCTCGAAAAACTCATTTTGGCTCTCGGTTATTGCTACGAGCTGCACAGGAATGACATCGGGCACGTCAGAGAGGAAGGCGCGCATCGTTGCCATGGACGCCTTTCTCTTCGCCGAGTAAACGAGGATGTGGCCATGGGTCAGGTCGTCCCTCCTCAGTGTCGCCATGTGATAGGACATGACTGTGATCTTAATCTTCTTACGGTGGGCCCCAAGGAACATCTCCAAGCTCACGGAATCCACCTGGCCAGGCTGCCCGAAGGTACAGAAGCGAGACTCAAAGAAAGGCGTCAGTACCAGGTCCACGGTGAAGGGGTCCCCACACATGACGCACATCGTGACGTAGAGATCTGCTTCGGTGAGGTCGCTGCGCCCGATCACTTTCGGCGGCACCACTTCCTGATGACACGAAATGGCGATATGGACCAGCGCCTGCTTGACTTGAGCCTCTTGGAAGGCCTTTAGCACCGAGTCACCTGAGCTATCAACGAAGGCGATCTGGTATTTGTTGGCCGCTTGCTGTGCTTGCTGCCTGAGCAGCGGGTATGTTCTATTGGCCACATCTTTGTGATTGGCCAACAACAATACGATGGGAATATTTCCGGAGAGACCGTCTTTTCTGTTGCCAGTTGAGACGTTTGTCATTCTTTCTAAAGACTCTGTTAAACATTTTAAAGAATCCAAGGAATTGAAAGCACACAGGTATCCACCGGGTCTACCATTAAAGCAGGGATTTTGCATCGCAGTTGTGAAGGCAGCGACATCTCCGTCAACCACTTTCAGGTCCAGTGCGTAGATCTTGTCGTTGATGTTGAGCTTGTTGCCCGTCGACTGTCTGGATATTTCTCTAGACAGCTCGTGCCCGAGCCCATCCTTCCCGAACACGAACACGCCGAGCTTGTCCTCGCCGCGGGAATCCGAGAGATTCTCCGTGCTCCTCTGGCCAACCTTTGAGACGACGTTGGACAGAAGCTGCTCCACCTGCAGATCCACGCAGCCCAGTCGACTGAAGCAGGACTCCTTGGTCGGGTGATGCACGAAGAATATGTGCTTGAGGATGAGGGCGTCGCGCTCCGCTGGCACAAAGCGCAATGCCTTGTACCTGAGGTCGTCCTCCAGGTCCTGCATGATCTCTCCAATCTTGTCGTGGTTGAACGCCTCATTCCTATCCACATCCGCAAATGTCTCCGAGTGTTCCAGGAGCATTTCCTGGTAGTCATTCTTCGCCTTTTCAATCTTATGCTTCTGGATGTCTTGGTAGATGTCGATTCTCTCCTTCTCAGATATCGTTTGGTAGCATTCCTTGGTGTAGATGGCGGACAATGAATAAACCTCTTCCCAAGGTTTTCCAGGAAAGATGCAGCTGGAACTTTCGAGGAGTTGCTTAAACTTCTCTTTCATTTCTGCCTTCTTCCTCAGGGTCTGCAGCATTTGTATGTGCGAGTGAAAGGAATTAGACCCACACTCCTTCAGAAAATCCAGGGGGACACGTTTGTCATTGGGCAAATCAATGTGTCTGCTCTCGCTCCACGGCAAGTCGGAGAGCTCAATGAACCACACCCCAAACTCACGTTTGCTTTGCACCAGCGGCAGAAACTCAGCCAATGACAGGGATTCGATTTCGTTTAAGTCAGGGACAAGTGACTCGAAAGCCTTTGGCAGTGTCTGAAGGTATTCTTCCCTTTTTTGCTCAATATGTTCAATCTTCAATCTTCTGAGATGTTCCTTGAAGGACACCTCTGCTTTTTTCAGCCCCAAAGTATCAACCATTTGCTTGTACTCGGGGAAATCTTCCATCTTCCTACGAGTGAAATTCCAAAGTGCGTGGTAATCTCTAACCTGATGCTTCAGCAGAGCCTCGTATTTCTGCGTGGTCGCCTGAGTGAACTCTTTGGCTTGCTTAGCCGCTTCGCAGTAGGGAATCAACTTTTGCTTCCCCTTCAGTTTGTCGATCATCTGTGCCAAAAGCACAAACGCGAACGAGACGTTGATGTTCTCCTGCGCAGACGTTTCCAGCAGGGGGAGATTCACCTTTTTGCTTGAGGCGAAGGCCTGCACGTCTTTCAGGAACTGCTCGTCGGCTCGGTCGCATTTGGTAGCAAGCAACAGAATGGGCTTCTTCGATTTGTTCAGCTGCACAAACAACTTATCGGTGAACCTCAGCTGGTCCGCCATGCTCCGCTGAGCAACCCGGCTCACATCCACACACAACAGAAACCCGTCGATGATCAGTTTGCCGTCTGGCATCGGCTGCTGTTCAAAGTCATGCTCGATTCCCAACTGATCGGTGCAGATGTACATGAGCTTCTCCGCTGACGCAAGCCTGGTCGCTGCGGCTCGCTTGATGTAGTGCTGAGGAACGGAGATCCGGTGCGCCTGGTAGGTGGCATCGTCGATAAACTCTGTCTGCTCCACGACGTTAAAGACGTAGTCCTGGCCCTCCTCCGTCGTCTTCGTGGCCTTGCCCCAGTAGAGAAAGTGGTCATTGTTCACAACCCTTCCGCTGAAGTCGATCTGGCTCAGGATTGTGATGTGGTCAGTGTGGTAGTCGTCCGCTTTGGGCCTAATGAATCTGTTACAGAGGCATGATTTGCCAATTCCAGAAGCCCCCTTGTCCTTTTCCGTTCCAGAAAGTCCAACAACACTTATGTTAAAGGTCCGGCTCTCCTTGCTTTTGGACATTTCTGTATTGTGAAACGTTGAGTGCTCAGTTCATTGTTGGGGAGGTCAATGGGCACTTTGGTTTTATTTCTTACAAAATCACATTATTGTTTCTAAAATCCAATGTTTGTCTTTTCTTCCAAAATTACACGGTGCACAAGGCCACAACAGTTTCCTCAAGCTGGAACTCTGTAAAGACAGAGAGAATACAGAAACACATGGCATCACGTGTTATTTATTGACAGCACAACTATGAGTGCAAAAAACACAAAGCAAACGTGTGAGCTGCATTTTTGTAGACAATGCAAACATTAGGCAGCAGCAATTCGACAGCTCAGCAATTGTAAAAGATGGCCATGAGTTAGGGTTCAATCTTTTGTCTAATTAACATTTTATTTTGGTCTCATTTGCATCGTATTAAACTTTTAGTCTCATATGTACAATTTTGTATGTTTCATTGGCTTAACGACACGTTAGCATAGATTATATAAATAGTCAGCATGTCTTACGTAACTGAATGAATTAAACCTACAAAGTATTATTACATGCTCTCGTTTAAGTTTTGGAATAAAAAAAAAAGTAATCACCTCTACTTATTTGGTAAATAGATTAACAATCGGATATCCCAACTCTACGCCTCCACCCACACCAAACTCCAGAGCCCACAACGCACAAGTCACTGCCTCATGGTGGCAGCGTGCGGTTTGCAGCAGGAATCTAGCAATGGCATTGATCAAAATCAAATCTAAATAATTTATCACGTATAAAGAGCTTTGTGTTTTTCAATGAAGGTTGCTGTATATATAAAAACATTATTCATTTAATGAATTGAACACGTGTAAGAATTCACTACTTCAGATTTGAGAGGTGGCCAGGCGGCTCAGAGGTCAGTGTTGAGCTGGCACTGATGACAGCCTGGGTTCGAATCCAGCTTTCAGCACACTGCCTGATTACACCGGTTATCACACGCAGTGCAGTACAGTAGTCCCTCAATTAATGTCTTTAATCCGTTGTACGAAAATTACTGTTAACCAAAATAAGTTGCAAGGGAGCAGTTTCCACTGCCAAAACAGAAAACGTAATTTAAGCAAAGCTAGTCGAAGTCTACACATAAATGGGTGTCCCTGACTGGCTGAGGGCATGGCTCAGCCCCACTTACGAGCGCCCGGATTGGCCGAAATTGGCACAGGTGTGCGTAACGTAAACGTACCATGTCAAAATGTTAACACTCATCAAAACCGTGGGGTCCCGATGGGAGGTAAAATGTTAATAGAAAAAAACTTTTACTGATGTCACTGTTAACCGAGGGACTACTGTAGTACGTTCATCATCTCAAGCCTGGTCATCAAACACTCACAGACATCCATCCTAACATGGAGACCCACAGACCCACAAACTGAATTGTGATTAAACTGGGTACTCAAGCACCATGAGTTGATGGTCAGTCTGGTCACCAAAGATTGCACAAAAAACCCCATCACTTAATTTGGCAAAATTTCAGCTGTGAATAAGCCCTGGTGGTGAGATGTTATCTGCCCCGCCCGGTATACATACATCTCAGGAGTAACTGACAAATTAGCCTGGGTTTTGCAAAAGCAAAACATTAAAGTAAGATTTGGTACAGTGCACAAAAGAACACCAAAGAAACATTAAATTATCTCAAACACAACTGTCGGCAGTGGCAGAGCATGCTTGTCAACAAGGACACTCAATTGATTTTGATAACGTTGAAGTGTTGTGTAAAACAAATTATTACTGACCAAGACTAATTAGAGAATCCATAGAAATTGAGAGAAACAGAAATAACTTCAAACGCTCTGACAGCTACAGGCTTAGTGCGGTCTGGAAGCGTATTATCAAATAAATACAATTACAAATCCTTATAAGGGAAACAAATACCAATGAATAACAATTGAATGATTACCAATCTATATAATTACAATACCCCCCCCTTCCTTGCCTCGAATCACTGCACCAGATTGAATTGAATTAAATGATGACGTCACACTGAGGCTGCTCTATTTAAGAACGGAAGCAACAGGAGAGCTTCACCATTCTTGCCCGATGAAGCTGATTGTAATTATCAGCGAAACGTGGTACTCAAATTTAAAATGCTGTTGATCCTCTCTTCAGCACATCGGTGGGCTAAAGAAGTGAATTATTTTGTCCTTTGAAAACGTGACACATTTTTTACTGTTTGGCCGTGTCGGGTGGTGGAGGGTTACGACACATTTATAAATAACGCGATATGACCCAAAAAACCTATATTATGAATAATATTGGTCGCGAAAGCCTACGTGTTAAATTAAGTAGTGGGTTCGATCCTGACCCTGACGACTGTATACTTCGAGTCTTCGTGTTCTCTCTCCCCGTGGTAATGTGAATTTTCCTCTAAGTCGTCTGGTTTTTCCCCTCCGCATTTAGAAATATGCTTCTATAAATTTCCACTTCGTTGAGTTATCATTTGTGATAGCCAAGTGGCTTCTGAAAAAATAGCTATATAAATCAGTGGGCCTTACTTGGTGAAATAAAAAAATAGTTTATAGTTTAATATAATGAAAACTACGTGGAATAAACAGGAGAGTTGTTAGGTGTCAGTACTAAACATACACATCTCAGCAACTAATACAGAAATAATTTAACAAAGCAGTCGGGGTGATTGATGATCCAGCCCTCGCCGATTCCCTCGCTCACCAGCATTAAGGGGCCATCCATTTCGTACGTACGCACGCATGGAGGGGGGGGGTTAACCCAAATGCGTACACTTGCGTATAGGGGGGGGGGTCTACTGACAATGTACGTACGCATAGGAAACGGGGGGGGGGGGGTGAAGCCTCGATAATAATTTGTCTACATTGGCCTTCAAATGAGCCAGTTCAGTTTTTCCTTAGCTGTTAGACAAGTACGACCGGGAGAAGTAGGTCTGGGGGAGAGGTGTCACTTGTATGCCACCGTACCCCTGACTGATAGCTATCACACAGCTCAGCAGTAAGTCCGACAGTCTGACAGTCTGGTGGCCTGCCCCATAGATTACACATCCTTCAATCTGACTTCGCTGCAGACTGCCACTGGCTCAAGATTTTAGCTGCCGCGGTGCTTTTTTCGTGCTGCTGCTGCCCGGACTTCAGTACTAACACTTGTTTGTACATCGGTCTACTGTTACAGCAGATGTTCAATCGACGCACTTTATTTAGAGACTAGTTCACCGAGTTTTAATTGTGTTTTAAGATCATAATAGGCGTGTTTTTGAATAACTAGTCAGGATGGATAACACGGTCAAGTATAACTTTGTACAAAGCTGTGTGTAAAGCTAGGCCGCAAGCTAGTACACAAGAACACGTTAATATTATGAATCTTTATAGTTTCTGCGTGGATTAAATATCGACCGTTCTATAATTTTCGGGGGGAGGGGTGCGTCAAGCGTATGTACGCAGGTGGGGGGGGGCGTGTAAAAAGTACGCGTGCGTACAGGGGGGGGGGGAGGGGTCAAGTTGACAGATGTTTGCGTACGTACTAAATGGATGGCCCCTAAGTCCCCTCCCTATCATTCTTATGCCACTACTACCATGGTTATTGTTCCCGTGAACTTCACTGGTCGATTCCTTCACCCATGTTCAGACTCAGTCTATAAGACACTGACTGTTAAAAAATAGTCTGTTTTATTTTATTTAAAATGACCCTTAAACCGTGACTAATCACAGCATGGCCAGGAAGTAGGCTTTGTGACGAAGGTATGGCCACGGTAATGTCACATCGCGCCCTTCACATCGATAAACCAGTTTGGTTGTTATTGACGCATGAGCACGTATGCCCCTTCACAAAAGGAGGGCACCTACATACCAAGACACCCACACGTTTACCTATATAAGTCACTCTGGACTTCACACATTATTTCCTTCTCTCTTTCTCGCCCAGGCTCGAAGCAAATGTTGTGACAAACGCTGCTTTTTTTACACTTCACACTGTCGATGAGCACAGTACTAAAGACCCAAAAACGTCAAGCAGGCAGGAACAAAGGGCAGTATAAAAGTTGTAATAGGGGCCAGATTGTTATCGGGCCAGATTGTTATCAGAAAAGCTTGGGTAAAGGGATGAATGGGAGGGATTTCCAAAGACGAGCAGTGTGTGAGGAAAGAAGCAGCAAGTGAGGTGACCTGCAGTGGTCAGTCAGTGAGCGCGTGGGTGGGCGAGTGTGTGAATACGTGGGAAGGCGAGCGGGTGTGTTGTTACCTGCAGTGTTGTGGGGAGCAGTCATGTAGTGGTTTGCACGCTGCACTACCAACCCGGCGACACGGGTTCGATTCCCACTCACGGCCAACACAAGTGACGATAATTTGAACCGATGATGGGCCTCCCCTAGGTCAACTCAGCCTTAAATGAGTACCTAGTGCGGTGGGTAAACTTCGCTACTAGAGAGACAAAGGTGGTCGGGTGTGGTGCTGGCCACCCACCATCTCGTGCGCAATGCCGGCTTTCATAGGTCATCACTAACAGGCTATATGGGAGATCTTTATCTTTGTGTTGCACTGTTGCTGGTGGGTGAACGTGTGAGTGATTGGGTATAGTGTGTTGTAGTCATCTGCAGTGATGGTGGTGGTTAAACAGTGCGGATGCGATATGGCAGTTAGTCTGGTAGACTGCGTCCATAACATAGGTAAGTGTGTTGTTGTGACCTGCAGTGTGGTGAGAAAGTGGGCGAGTGTGAGTGGGTGTGCGAGTTTTTAAGTGGGTAGGCGAGTCGATTAGTGCCTGAACGAGTATGTAGTGTGTGGTAGTCACCTATAGTGTAAGTGGTTGTGGTGGTTGAACACTGTGGTGGATAAGACGAGACAGTCTGTCTGGTAGACTGAGTCCTCAACATGAGTGGAGGGATCAATGATTGAAGCTCATGGGGACAATAACCATGGCATTCACGACCATATGAAGCACCATGTTAATATGAAGCACCCTGTTAAATATTTGAGACTCTGCAGTCCAATGTTTTCGAAACTTTCCACTGAGACCACAGACCATACTGCTAAAAGACGTCACGTGTTTTTACAACGGGCACTGTACAACGCGTAGGCATCAGTGAAGCAGCGTACACAAACAGGGATCTTGTAGCTCACAATCCACACCACACAAACCCTTTTACTATTTTATTACAATTCCACTTGTTTACCTGGAGAGTCTCAGTCATGAGACTCTTTTAGGTGGGTCCTGCCGCATTATCGCAGTAGGGACCAGACAATTTGTTAATTCGCTTCCCAAATCAAACTTATTTGCAGCATAATTTTTCAAATGTGGCAAATCCAGACCGTGTAAGTGGCACACAATGGCCTACCCTCTTCTTCGATTGTCTAACTAGGAAGCGGACAGTGCGTAGAATTTTTAAAGCTAATATACAATTCACTTCATTTATCGGGGCCGCCTACCAGATTATAACCACAAACCTCTGCAAAAAGCAGGGAACGCGCTGCCACTGAGCAAGTTCTACATAGCCCTGCAAGGGCCCATAACACAACATGCCTGTTGATCACCCATCCACTTGGAGAAGGGGGACTTAGTGCGGGTGTCAGTGAGAGGGGTGATGATGTTAGTGCTGGTGTTAGTGAGAGGGGTGACGATGTTAGTGCTGGTGTTAGTGAGAGGGGTGACGATGTTGGTGCTGGTGTTAGTGAGAGGGGTGACTATGTTAGTGCTCGTGTTAGTGAGAGGGGTGATGATATTAGTGCTGGCGTTAGAGAGAGGGGTGACGATGTTAGTGCTGGTGTTAGGGAGAGGGGTGACTATTCATAATCAACGTTTTTGGGTTTAGATTGCATTATTTATAAATGTGTCGTAACCCTCCACCACCCGACACGGCCAATCAGTAAAAAAGTGTGACGTTGACAAAAGACAAATAGTTCACTGCTTTAGCCCACCGGTGTGTTGAAGCGTGAAACCACAACATTTACAATTTGAGTACGAGGTTTCGCTGGTAATTGCATCCAGCATCATCGGGAAATGTGCCAGAATGGTGAGGCTCTGCTCTGTCTCCCGTTCTTATATAGAGCAGCAGCAGGGTGACGTCATCATTAACTAATTAACTCATCAGGTGCAACGATTTGAGGGGGGGGGGTTATTGTAATTATATACTAGATTAGTAATCAGGCAGTTGTTACGATGCGAGTTGTAGATTAGTAATCAGTTGGAATGTGTTTTATTGTGATTATGCTACATTAGTAATCAGTGTTTATTTTCCTATAAGGAATTGTAATGTATCTTATTTAATAATACGCTTCCAGGCCGCACTAAGCCTGTAGCTCTCTGAGCGATTAAAGTTATTTCTGTTTCTCTCAATTTCAATGGATTCTCTAATTAGTCTTTGCCAGAAGTAACTAGTTTTACACAACACTTCAACGTTGTAAAAATCAATTGAGTGTCCCTGTTGGCAAGCATGTTCTGCCACTGCCAACAGTTGTGTTTGCGATAGTTTAATATTTCTCTGGTGTTCTTTTAGTCTTACCAATATAGCATCTGCCACATAAACAATTAATCCGATATACACCTTCTGTTGATAATTTAGGTAATTTTATCTCAGGAGTAACTGACAAATTAGTCCGTGTTTTGCAAAAGCAAAAGATGACAGTAAGATTTGGTACAGTACACAAAATTCAACAACTAGTAACTTGCACTAAAGACGAAAGTGTCATCCACATACCTCTTTTGATGTGTTATCTCTATTTACCAAAGTCCCAGTACCTGACACCCTAACAATAATTGAGGACTTGGTCCAACATGGATTGAATTCGGATGTACTGCGCTGGTTAGGCATTGCCTCACCAACACCTATTTTACCTGGAATGGCACCTTCTACAAACAGAATGAGGGTACCCCTATGGGCTCCAACTTGTCACCAGTGATAGCCAACATGTTCAAGGAAAAGATTGAATCAGACGCCATCCAGACATCCACCCTGCGTCCTTCCCTGTGGAAGAGGTATGTGGATGACACTTTCATCATTTGGCCACATGGCCTCCCAGCATTGAACCACTTCTTGGACTACATCAATTCCAGACACCCATCCATCAGATTCACCATGGAAGTGGAGAAAGATGGTAAACTACCATTCTTAGATGTCTACAGGAAAGCCACCCACACAGATTCCTACTTGAAACCTGATTCCCACCACCACCCATCTTAAAATAATTATCTCATCAAAATGCTATACCACAGAGATCATGGCATTTGTGACCGACACCACCTGGCCAGTGAATTAAGACATGTACATCGGGCCCTCAGGATGAACGGATACTCTGACCGCACCATCCGCCAAGCTGTTTCTCCCACCATACAGAAACAGCCACATGAAACTCCGATCAAAAATACAGTAATCCCTCGCCACTTCGCGGTTCAAGTTTCGCGGCCTCAGTGCATCGTGGATTTTTCAAAAATATTCATAAAAAAATTCAAAAATACCACCATATCGGCAGCCGTATTGTGGAAAGCAGCGTTGTTTCATCGTGATGCGCGAGAGAAACGGTTTCCCAGGATGCCAGACAAAGAGAGAAACTCTCTCAGAGGCTTTGTACATACCCACGGGCACTCAGACAAGGCACGTGATTGGTTCCCGGTGCGAGATCGACGAATGAGAGCACGAGTGGATGTATCCCGTGAGCTGATTGGCTGCGCATCATCGTTGTCATCGTCGTCGTCGTCATTACTGGAGTCAAGTCTCAAGATACTACTGTCATCGGTGAGTGTAGAACACCATAATACGTATCGTATGAGAGAGAGTGAATGTATAATATTAAGGTTTTATAATTAAATAGATGTAAGTAAAATATAAAGTAGAAATATACATATTTTAAACATTCTGGTAATCACACACACATATACGGAAATTCCTAGGGGGCCAATCCTACTTCGCGGATTTTCACCTATCGCGAGGGGTTCCGGTCCCCATTAACCGCGATAAACGAGGGATCACTGTATAACTTTGTCATACATAGTAGGCGTGACCAAAAAGATCTCCAAAATTCTAAAAAAACATAAGATCCAAGTCCGATTCAGTACAGTACATAAAATCCGTGATCTAATTCCATCTGTGAAAGATGTCATTCCTGACTTACAATACCCTGGAGTCTACAAACTGAGTTGCAGTTGTGGTGATTGCTACATTGGAGAAACGAAACGTCATATCTCTGATCGTGTCCGCGAGCACAAGTCAGATCTGAAACACTGCAAAACTGATTCTTCCGCCGTTGCCTATCATTGCTACAACACTGTGGGCTCTCATGAAATTGTTTTTTTCCGGTGCTCTGAAAGCCTCCTGGCTAACATCAAAGGTTTGTACACGAGGCCATCCAAATATACAAACACAGACATAATTTCCACCGTGATGGGTACAAACTTAGTAATCATTGGAAAGATGTTATTATCTTCTTGGTTCTTTCGGTAAAGTCACGTAGAAGGGAAGTAATAAAATAATACAAATAAAACATAATAAAATAAAATAATTCTCACGACGTTTCGGCTACAATGCAAGCAGCCGTCTTCAAACGGCTGCTTGAAGACGGCTGCTTGCGTTGTAGCCGAAACGTCGTGAGAATTATTTTATTATGTTTTATTTTTTATTATTTTATTACTTCCCTTCTACGTGACTTTACCGAAAGAACCAAGAAGATGAATCCCTGCAGCCACGAAAGCTTTAAATCGAAAGATGTTATTAACCATGCAAAAATATTTAACTACACATTTGAAGCATTCCTGGCAGCGATTTCAGCCGCACCACCTCTACATAACAAAAGGCTCAGTCAACCATTCTACACAACACTCATTTCCTGGCAGCGATTTCAGCCGCATCACCTCTACATAACAAAAGGCTCAGTCCCATTTACACACCCCTTTACATCATCCGCACCTAGTTTACACAACAAAGGCTAATTCCTAACATCGTGCTTCAGCCGCACCGAACCTCACAAAAATATTCAGGGCCTACCTTGGCTCCTCCCACCCTCAACCAGTATATATACAAGGACTGTTTTCTTGGAATTTCTCTCACTTGATACAGCTATCGTGCTGTGACGGTTCCACCTGAAGACGGAAGCTTGTGTTGCCTCTGAAACGTCGTGAATTTTATTTTATTTTACTTTTATTAATTTAATTTTTTTACCTACGTGACTTTACCGAAAAAACCTAAGAATAGTGGATTGACAAGACACTGTGAATTAGTTCCAAGTAACATTGCAGATAGAGCGTAAGGATTTGGTGACTGCTTAACACAACTCAGTGGCACTGAACATTGTTCTGTAAATCTCTATATAAGCTGCACCGTTGCCTATGCAGAAAAGGGTAAGTTCACAGCGAGTAAGGAAGCAGTGCTCAAGGAAGTAGTGTCGTGTGGTATAGTTGTGTGTAGTTAGTATTGTGGTTGTCTTTGTTGCAGTGACTGTGTTGAAAAAGTGTAGCTGTGTTGTTTGAGAGGTCATGTTGTAGCTGTGTTGTGGCTGTTTTGTCGGAATGTGTAATTATGTTTGTGTTGTCGGCATGTGTAATTCTGTTTGTGTTGTAGGGGTGTGTAATTCTGTTTGTGTTGTAGGGGTGTGTAATTCTGTTTGTGCTGTAGGGCTGTGTAATTCTGTTTGTGTTGTAGGGGTGTGTAATTATGTTTGTATTGTAGGGGTGTGTGATTCTGTTTGTGTTGTAGGGGTGTGTAATTCTGTTTGTGTTGTAGGGGTGTGTAATTCTGTTTGTGTTGTCGGCATGTGTAATTCTGTTTGTGTTATAGGGGTGTGTAATTCTGTTTGTGTTGTAGGGGTGTGTAATTCTGTTTGTGCTGTAGGGCTGTGTAATTCTGTTTGTGTTGTAGGGGTGTGTAATTCTGTTTGTGTTGTAGGGGTGTGTGATTCTGTTTGTGTTGTAGGGGTGTGTAATTCTGTTTGTGTTGTAGGGGTGTGTAATTCTGTTTGTGTTGTAGGGGTGTGTAATTCTGTTTGTGTTGTAGGGGTGTGCAATTCTGTTTGTGTGGTAGGGATGTGTAATTATGTGGCTATGTTATAGGAGTATGTAATGTTGTAGCTGTGATGTGGTTGTGTTGTAGGCGTAATGCTGTAGCTGTGTTGTGTTGCATTAGTGTAATGTTGTAGCTGTGTTGTGGCTGTGTTGATTGTAGGAATGTGTAACGCTTGAGGTATATTATGGGAATGTGTGTGCTGTAGCTATAATGTTTGTGTTGTGGTTGTATTGAAGGCGTTATGATGTATTGTAGGGATATGTATTGCTGTAGCTATGTTGTTTGTGTTGTGGTGTAGACGTTATGATGTAGCTGTATTGTAGGGATATGTATTGCTGTAGCTATGTTGTGGCGATGTTGTAGGAATGTGTAATGCTCTTGCTGTGTTGTGGCCGTGTTGTCGGCGTAATCCTGTAGCTGTGTTGTAGGAATGTCGTGTGGCAGAACAAAGCGAAACATTTAGCACCAAATATAAAAGGCACAGATCGGCAGGGAACACGTCTCCTCCCTGGCACTGTCCATCCACACGCAGCTCTGCCGAGTGTTGGTGCTGTCGTGTTGTTATTATACGGTATTGTCACATTGCAGTGTAGTTGTTGTCACACTGTCGCAATGTAGTAGTAGCAGTGTGTAGTAGTAAGTGTGTAGTAGTAAGTGTGTAGTAGTAGCAGTGTGTCGCGTACACGTCTGCTGCGGGAATGTTGTAGTGGAACGGACGTTGTTGTTTTTACACAGAGCAGTATCTACCCACCACTGCCATACGCCACAATACCGCCCTTACTATGCGTGCTGCATTGTGATACAGTGGTAACTGCAATGCTCATATTGTGTGTAGTGTGGTGGTTCTGATCGCTGTGGTGGTAGTTGTAAGGTTGTGACTTGCTGTGGTTATTGTAATGGTAGCCGTTGTTGTGGTTGCATGGTGGTCGTCTTGGTTGTCGTGTAGTTGTGGCTACTGTATCGTCGTGGTTGTTGTAGTCGTGTTGATTGTGGTGGGTTTTGTGTGGTTGTTGTAGTCGTTTTGATTGTGTGGTGGTTGTGGTGGTCGTGGTTTCCGCATCCCGACCTGTAGGCCCAGGCTTACGCCGCCGCCTCGCTCGCAGCTCCAGGATAATCACTCCACTCTCTCTCCCCCTCCAAACTCGCAAATGATTTCACTCTCACTCTGCTCGCTCATTACTCCCCTCACTCATTACTCCCCTCACTCTGCTCGCCAATTACTCCTCTCACTCTGCTCGCTCATCAATCTCTCACCCTCGCCGCACGCGCGCTCACTTCTCTACGATCGCGCGCGGCTGCTGCTCTCGTCCGCACGCGCAGACTCGGATCACTCCCCCCCCACATCGCCCCCCCTCGCACCCTGCCCCCTCTCTCGTCTCCCCCCCCCTCTCTCGTCTCCCCCCCCCTCGCTCACCTTGCACCCTCCCCCCTCTCTCGTCTCCCCCCCACCTCGCCCCTCTCTCGTCTCCCTCCCACCTCGCCCCTCCCCTCTCTCTCGTCTCCCCCGCTCACTTCGCCCCCCCTCGTCTCCCCCGCTCACCTCGCACCCTTCCCCCCACCTCGCCCCCCCTCTCGTGTCCCCCCTTCTCGTCTCCCCCCAACCTCGCACCCCCCCCCTACCTCGCACCCCCCCACCTCGCACACCCTCCTCCCCCGCTCACCTCCCCAAATCTCCCCCCCTTCTCACCTCCCCCTCTCGTACCCCCCTCCTACCTCGCCCCCCTTTTCTTCTCTCTTCTATCCCCCCATTCTCTTACCTTCTCCCCCCCTCTCTTCTCCCCTCTCTCTCATCTTTCCCCTTTCCTTCTCTCCCCCTCCATCTCCCCGCCCTTTTTTTAAAGGTTTTTTTTTACGATCAGTGGAAACAAGATGCTCGGTGAAGTCGGCACTTTGCTTCGTCCCCCCCCTCGTCCTCTCCCCCCGCTATCCCCCTCTCCCCCTTTCTCCTCTCTTCTATCTGCCTCCCCCCTCCTCTCATCTTGTCCCCCCCCCCTCTCTTCCCTCCCCTCCCCCTTCCCCACTCTCCTCCTCTGCCTCTCTCTTCCCTCCTCTCCCCCCTCTCTCCTCCTCTCTTCCCCCTCCTCCTCTCGCCTCCCCCCTCTCTTCTTTTTTCTTTTCTTTTTTTAATTTCTTTTTTGTTTAATTTCTATTATTTCTTTGTTTCCTTATTTTCTTTTTCTCATTTTCCTTTTCCCCCTTGTTTTTTCCTCCCTCTCCTCCTCTCTCTCCTCCCCTCTCTCCGTGTGGCGCACATGTCTCAGCTCATGGTGCACCCCCTAAACCGCATTCACTGCACAAACCCATGTGCAACAGTAATTCCGATAGCCTGATGCGCAAACGGGCAGTGGTTCTTAATCTTTACCTGCAGCTTTGCACCCCTTTGATTCGCAATCGTATTTTTTAATGTAAATAAATACATACGCTTGACGATACGTGCCCGTAATTAATTAGTTGTTGATGATTTACCTTCTAAAACAAAATCTGGCCATATCTCGCAACCCCAAGAGGTGCGTGCATTCCATGGTTAAGAACCACTGCTCTAGGGGTTACTATAGTCACAACTCTACAGATTACTTACAATGGATTACTCTGCCGATTACTTTCGTTACTACGTTACATATTATTCTGGTAGTTACATATTGGTCTAGTCACTCCTCTAAAGAGTGCCCGAGTAATTACTCCAATCACTATGTTACTATGTTACGATAGATTACTCTACAGATTGCTCGAGTGATGACCAGTGGATTACTCTCGTGGTTACTCTGCAGATTACTCGAGTGATTACCCTACAAATTACTCCAGGGATTACTCATCGACGTTACTGCCAGCGATTAACCCCAGCGATTTCCGTCTTCGCTCCCACGTGTTTAAACTCTGTGTGCCTCCCGTACGTATTGCTGTACTGTATCGCACTATATTCCTGTGTAGTAGTGTGCACTGTTCATAACTATGCCGTAATTATAATATATATTATAAAATGTCCCCCCCAATATATTGCTATAAAATAGATTTCTGTCTATATGATTGTGGTTATGGTTGTACTTTATTCATCCCTAATCTCTGCCATTACATACAATGAAACAAGAAAAGGTAAAAAAAACAGAGCAATGGAATACAATACACTATTAGACATTATTGTAAAATATAAATAAAAAGTCCATCCTATGTGTTAGTGAATTTTTTTATATTTAGGCAGTAAATTCGTTTTCAAATTTAGATTTTTTTTTTCGGGGGGGGGGGCCCTCCAGACCCCCTGGAAGATTTGGTCTCCCCCAATGTTGACTCCATGGCAACGGCCCTGGATCATCAAAGATTTTTGGGTTAGATCGCATTATTCTAAATGTCGAAACCCTCCACCACCCGACACGGCCAATCAGTAAAAAATGTGTCATGTTAACAAAACGCCAATTAGTGACTTATTCAGCCTACCGGTGTTTGAAGAATGAATCCACAACGTTTAGAATTTGAGTACGAAGTTTCGCTGGTAATTACATGCGCATCTCCCGCCTTGTGTGATGCAGATAGGATTGTTTCCTGAAAAAACGTTCTATTAAATTGCAGTTCATATAGGTAGGCTAAGAATTTACCTTGTTTTAACTTACAGTATTGGCATTACTAAAGACATACAGTATATAGTTTATACAGTACGGTACTGTAAATTGCTCTGTTTTGCTAAATTATCACCATTCTTTAAGACTCCTGGGTAGGCTAGGTCATCTTCGACTTATGATATTTTTGACTTACGATGGGGTCGTCTTAACGCATCCCCATCGTAAGTAGAGGACCTGTACTCGATAATTTCAAGGCAGCGTAATTGACGAATGTGTTGAGTTTTGTGTGTACTCCAATGTATTGTGTAGCACTGCAGTTTACCGAATATCCTGTATTGTACTAGGCACAGTAGGTCTCTATGCTGTGTGTCGTATTGTGTGCACGTATAGCACTGTGTATATAGTATTCCATGTTGTGTACTATAGTGAGCTGCGGTGTACTGTTGCTGTCTGTGCTCCATCACCAGCGCTGCAGGCCCCGTCTCCTCCTCACGGCTTCCTGTCGTGACGACACAGGCCCCACGTGGTGGGGGTGGTGGGGGTGGTGGGGGGGGCGTGTCGCTGGAGGCGGGGGGGATGCGACGGACGACAGCGACGAGAAAGGGCGCGGGGACCCCGCTGGGGGGGGGGGGACACGACGGACGACGATGACGAGAGCGCCGACGAGGGGGGGAACGTGACGATCGACAGCGCCATGGAGGGGAATCCCGGGATTTGCATGACGTGTGATGCCATTGGTCGAAATATGGAGCATGAGGTGGGGTACCTGGGGGGGGGGAGGGTGCGACGGACGACAGATTTCGCTGTGCCCGTTGAATTAATGCAATCGGTAACTCATTGAAAAAAAGAGAGATTACAACTCTGTAGCAATCCACTGGTGGATGAATATAAAGACCTCCCCGTGTCGTTGTCGGTCACGAGTTCGTTGTTTGACCATACTTCACCACATTGGTTAAGTGCACAGGTTAATCAAACGGGGCAGGGATGGGCAGGACCGGTTCAATACGTCACTCGCCACATGATGGTAGCCATGGCCGGAAACTGGATGCATAGCTCAGATCGCAAACCACTCACTGCAACTATCACCCCCTCCAGAAAAGTACAATAAATACATCGAGAATAAACCGGTAACTCTGCACTGAGCTCTGTCTATTGGGTTGGAGAAACGGGGCAGTTCAACCTGCATTTGTTCGAGAGAGCCTGACTGCTGATGAGACACTGAATATCGAAACCAGTCCCGGGAGTGCTTGTGCTGAAAGGCCGTGGGAGCTGATGGGATATATAAAGAAATACTTTGCTTTTAATTTGAAGGGACTAGTGTGTGAAGTTGGTGGTCCCAATGTCATCCACCAACCCCATCACCACCCTCACCAAATATCCCCCCCGTAAAGCCTTTAACAGATTCAATTTTTACTTTCGTGACTGCAGGAATTCACATTATTGGTTCATTCGGTAAAGTCACGTAAGTAGAAAAAATAAATATAATTTTTTTTAATTAAAAGAAATAAAATTAAAATAATAAAAAATAGCAAAAAAAACCACGACGTTTCGATCGCAACAAAAGCGGTCTTCATCAGGCGGAGAGAAAAGAGGGGCAAGCCTCCAAATGTAGCTGCTTTTAAGGGTTCCAAAGTGAGTGGGCGGTAGAAAGAAAGAGCTGCGGTGGAAATAAAGAGCTGCGGAGGAAAGAAAGACAGAGTTGTGGAGGAAAGAGCTGCAGAGGAAAGAAAGAGCTGCGGAGGAAAGAACGAGCTGCGGAGGAAAGAAATACAGAGTTGTGGAGGAAAGAGCTGCGGAGGAAAGAACGAAAGAGCTGCGAAGGAAATAGCTGCGGCGGAAAGAAAGAAAGAGCTGCGGCGGAAAGAAAGAAAGAGCTGCGGCGGAAAGAAAGAAAGTTGCGGAGGAAAGAAAGAGCTGCGGAGGAAAGAAAGAGCTGCGGAGGAAAGAAAGAGCTGCGGAGGAAAGAAAGAGCTGCGGAGGAAAGAAAGAGCTGCGGAGGAAAGAAAGAGCTGCGGCGGAAAGAGTTGCGCAAACAACACGAGCTGCGGAAGCAGCGCGCTAATGCAGGGCGGTGGTGAGCTTGTGCAGCGCAAATAGCATGGGCGGGGCAGCCAGTAGCAGACAATTGGGGGGAAGGAAGGGGGCAGAGACAGAGGGAGAGAGGGGGTGGGGCAGAGATAAGGGGGGGGGGTAGAGATGGGCAGGAGCATTGCACTTCGCTACACCCATCCACGCTGCTGACGGGAGAGGTTGACATGTAAACACAAATCAAGTCATGACCCAAAGTGGTTGATGACATCTTTCCAATGATTGCTGAGTTTAAAACCGTCATCTCGGTTGAAATTGTGTCTGTGTCTGTATGTATGTGTAGTGTTGTGGATTCTGGAGATGTCGGACGCAGGTCTTGGAGGCAACACAATTTATTCAACACAATATCTGGCAGTACAACCCGGCACACTCAGGGCAACGGCCTTTCTATTACCCTTGCCTAGGGAGGTGCTGCCTCCGGGCTAACTCAGCCGATATGGGACTGCTACTCTAGGTCCTCCAGCTACGGGTGCCTAGGGGAGGCTAATCTAACCCGACCTAGCCAGGGTGCGGGTTCCAACCACTGGCCCACTCAGACCCGGCCATTTCAAGGACATCGAGCCGGGGATTCCCAGGGTCTCACCACTGAGCCGCACAGAGTCCCGGCCCTGACAAGGGCAGCGGGGCCAGTCTTATTGCTTCTGTCTTCGACTGGCCCCGAGCCTGTAGAGAGGTCCGGCTTATATACACCTTCCCACTCGAGGGGTGGGGTCCCGAGGGATCCCAGGACACCCCACAGCCCCCTCCTTCTCCGAGGCTAGGGCTATTGTGACTGCCCCTACTGGACTATGTCAGCCTTTACAGGTAAGTGTACACAGTTCATTTATGTCGCTACACATAACCCATACACGCCCCTACATATAGATGGCTTCGTGAACGAATCTTTGTTGATATCCAGTTAGCTTGCAAAGTACCATCGTCTTCGAGAAATCTATTTCATGTGAGCCAGCCTCATTAAAGTAATGATCAGCCACGGCAGAAGTATTGGTCCTCCCGTGTTTCAGATCTGCCTTATGTTAACGAACACGGTCCGAAACATGTCGTTTGGTTTCATCAATGTAACTGCTGCCGCAGATACAGCTTAGTTTGTAGACGCCGGGATCTTGTCCTTCACAGATGGGATTAGGTCACGAATTTTGGGTTAAATCGGACCTGGATGTTGAGCTTGTTCAAGATTTTGGAAATCTTTTTGGTTATTCCTATGTAAAGTAAGGTGATGGTTTTGATTGGATCTTCAGATGGCTCCTTCCTCACGGTTGGGGTGATGGCTTTGCGGTGTAGTCAGAATATCCATTCGCCTTGAGAGTCTGGTGCACGTGTTTGAGTTCACTGGTCAGGTGTTCATGGTCGGAGATACATTGAGCTCTATGGTGTAGCGTTTTAATGAGGGAATTCTTCTGGTATGGATGGTGGTGGGAATCAGGTTTTAGGTAGGTGTCAGTACGAGTTACTTTCCTTTAGACAGAGTGGCTCATTGAGCCATCTGGTCTCTTTTTGATGAAGACATCCAAGAAGGGTAGCATGCCATCCTTTTCTACCTCCATGGTAAATTTGATTGCTGGGTGTATGGAATTGATGTGGTTGAGGAATTGTTCCAGAGCCGCTCGGCCATGTGGCCAGATGACAAACGTGTCATCCACGTACCTCTTCCACAAGGACAGGCGTAGAGTGGATGCCTGGATGGCATCCATCTCAAATTTTTCCATGAAAATGTTTGTCACAACCGGAGATAAGGGATAACCCATTGGGGTGCCTTCAGTTTGTTTGTAGAATGTTCTATTCAAAGTGAAGTATGGATTGGTGAGGCCGTGTCTCACCAGGGCTGGTACATCAGCATTAAGTTCTTGTTGGACCAAATCCTAAATTATTGCAATAGTATCGGGCACAGGAACTTTGGTGAACAGAGAAAGTACATCAAAACTAACGAGCAAATCACCTGCGGACAGTGAGATGTCTTTAATTGATGATACCAGGTAAGCTGAGTTAAAAATAGAATAAGTGGTTTTACCAATGAATGGCTGCAAGGTCTCAGACAGATACTGGGCCAGTTTGTAGGTGGGTGAGCCAATGGTGGAGACGATGGAACGAAGGGGTGTACCTTCTTTATGGATTTTTGGTAGCTATTTCCACCGCAGCTCTTTCTTTCTGCCGCCCACTCACTTTTGAACCCTTTAACAGACTGTTGGGGCAAATGCTGTTAGCGAGCACCTATGAAGGCCGGTGACGACATACGAGAAGGTGGGTGGCCAGCACCATGGTACTCATTAGGTACCCATTTGAGTCCGAGCCAACTTCGGAAGGCCGAGGACCGGTTAAAATTTTCGCCATTGTTATTGGTCGTGAGCGGGGATTGAACTCAAGACGCCGGGTTCGTAGCACAACTCACGAACCGATAAACGACCGCTCAGCCCATAAACTCACCATCCTCGCCAGACAGACCACCCTCACCACACACAACCACCCTCACCACACACCCCACCCTCAACACACTCACCACCCTCACCACACACACCACCCTCACCACAAACAACCACCCTCACCACACACAACCACCCTCACCACACACACCACCATCACCACACCCTCAACACACACACAACAACAACCGCCATTCACCACTAAGTGGCGGTGACGTCACCACTACGCTTGTGCCAGGCCATGTGCACATTGAGGCCACGTGAAGTGTTGAACGCCCGCTGGCAGGAGGTCACGGGGAAGACCCAGGTGCCACGGGTCGACTGACTGAGATGACCGAGATGACTGGCTGATGCACCACCTGTGCCCCCTACTGTGCCAACTTGCTGTGCTTTAGCCACTCGGTACTCCACTCGTTGTTGTGAGCGTCGCCCCTCCGCCCTCCGTTGTTGCTGGAGGGCGACTGCCTCCAACTGCCCAGTAGCGTCCTTCACGAGCCTCCTCCACAGAGGCCGATCTTGACACACCACCCTCACCACGCACACCACACACACCACACTCACCACACACATCATCCTCACCACTCACACCACCCTCAGCACACACACCACCCTCACCACACACACAACCCTCACCACATACACCACCCTCCCCACACACACCACCCTCCCCACACACACCACTCTCACCACACACACAACCCTCACCACACACACAACCCTCACCAAACACACAACCCTCACCAAACACACTCACCACACACACCACCATCACCACGCACCCCACCCTCAACACACACACACCACCCTCACCACACACTCCACCCTCACCACACACACAACCCTCACCACACACACAACCCTCACCACACACACCATCCTCACCACCCTCACCACACACTACCCTCACCACACACACCACCTTCAACCCCTCACCCCACCCTCACCACACACACAACACTCACCACACACACACCACCCTGACCACACACACAACCTTCACCAAACACACCACCCTCACCATACACACCACCATCACTACGCACCCCACCCTCAACACACACACACCACCCTCACCACACACACCACCCTCACCACACACACCACCCTCACCACACACACCACCCTCACCACACACACCACCCTCACCACACACACCACCACCACTACACTCGCAGCAGCGGCGATGGCTCCAGGGTGAGGGCCGAGACGCGGGAGGGAGGAGGAGGCGGATGGAGGAGGAGGCGGAGGGAGGAGGAGGCGGAGGGAGGAGGAGGCGGAGGGAGGAGGAGGCCCAATCGCGGTCTCTGTTACTGCACTCGCCTCTCCCACAACAATCACCACCACATCAACCAGAATATACACAACCACAGCATCCGCTGCGAGGTGAACTTCCACCACCACCACCAAAATCACCGCCGCCAATCGCGCGTATTGTTATTGCGCTCGGCTCTACCACAGCCACAACAATCCCCACAACCACCACCACCAACAACACTTCGACCATCGCTACAACCACCACCACCAACCACACACATCCACCACCACGTAACCCTCACTCGACAAACACCATCCCTTCCACCACCACCAGAACTACCAACACCACCATCGCCACAACGACGACCAACCACCACACACACCTCACCATCACCACCCAGCCCTACTAACACCATCTCCTCCATCACCACAACCATCACCACCTCCACCATCCTCACTCGACAATCACTACCTATCACCACCACACACAACACCATCGCCACCACGACCACCAAACCACACATACCTCAACAACAATCACCCTACAACAACCATCACCACAATCATCACTATCAAAGTCACCACAATCACCCATACAACCAACACCACCACAGTCATCACATCCACACCTATCTTTGCAGGCAGTCACCATATCCAATGCAACCACCGCCATCGTCATCACCACTACTGCCAACATCATTACCACTATCACCATAATCATCTGCACAACACTCTGTGCAACCACCTCAACCACATCCACAGTTGCCATCTTCATCGCACGACTATCTGCACAACCACTGCCAATCACCATATTCAATAGAACCACCACCACAGTCACTGTCATCACCACTACCAACATCACCACCACTGTCACCATAACCATCTGCAGCACAACCTCGCTCTGCAACCCACCTCGACCACGGTCAAAAAGTTACCATCTTCATCACCACAACCACCACCACCCTGGCCGCCCTTCGCGAGGCCATGGTGAAGAGGAGGCGAAACCCGAACTGGAGCGCGCAGGAGAAGTCGCTGCTGCTGGAGGAGTTCTGGAAGCGGCGCGAGGTCCTGGCGAGTCGCCCGGGCCCCGCGGTCTCGGCCGCGGCGAAGCAGCGCGGCTGGCAGGAGGTGGCCGCGGCGCTTGCGGCGAGACGCGACCCGGGACTCGAGCCCCGCAGCCCGGCCGAGATCCGTAAGAAGTACGAGAACCTGGCAGCCGGAGCCAAACGCCACGCGGCGGCTGTGGTGGCAGCGACGATGGTGGCAGCGGCACAGGTCACGGCGACGACACCGGCCGTGCAGCGGGACGACGGAGACGAAGCGGCCGCGGTGGAGACAGAGGGCGAGAGGCACACAGCCACGATATGACGCTACAGCCGTCAACCGCTGCTGCTGCTGCTACCTGCCACCAGCTGTCACTGCCAACTACATTACGACTCACTACAACCACCACCACCAATTGCTGCCACTGTTATCAACCACCTACCAATACCAACATCTACTATCTAAACTTGTTTTAATTTTACCAGGTAACGCCCACTGAGCTATATACAGTGTATAGTTTTTTTTTAGAAGCGACTTGGCCACAAATGACAGCTCAAAGATGATGCATGTTTTGCCACAAGTACGTGTGGGTTAATGAAAACTTAATTTCTTGCAAAAGTTTTCTATTTGGTGTTTGAACATCTTAATACCTCCTGTTTTGCCAGAAAGTGTAGAACCACAACTTATTTTTTTATCAACGAAGTGCCTTATTACGTGGAAATTATAGCAGCGAAATACTCTAAATTGATTAGAATTGACGCAAATCCACACAAACAGAGGGACTTTTAGATTAGGGGGTGGTCCGAGCCACAGACAATGACCCACACTCATAGCAGCAGCAGGAGGTCTCTTAGACAGCAAGGTGTGACCTGGCCACAAATGGTAGCTCAACGAAGTTGTTTATCACGTGGAAAATTATAGTCAGCCAAATACCTCTAATTGCACATTGATTCTAAATGCAGAGGGGAAAACTGGAGGACCCAGAGAAAAATCCACGTGACTATGGGGAGAGAGATATGCAAACTCAAAATATACAGGGTCGAGATCGAACCCACGACCTCCTGTATACCATGCAAGGGAGTTAATATATTGCCACCGCTGCTGCTTCCTACCACTGCGAGCCATCATCGACCAAGACCCACCATCGCCTTCTGCCTACCACTACGTCGTATTCTTTACTATGGCCAATGAAGAGCAACTCCAAGTGATTTAGGCCATTCTGCTGCGGTGAGAGTTGGTAAATTGCAGATTCATCACCTTCACGTGCATGATTGGGGGCAGTGCGAAGTTACCTGGTCCATGGTTTGGAGTTCATAGCCAAGTTCACTCACACAGGAGAGAGTCTTTGATTTCTCACTTTTGCATTAGGTATTCACATGCTCCGTTGTTTTCCGGATCCAGTTAAGCACTGCCGATTTTTTTCCAGTTGAAGATTTGCATCCAGGCAGTGTGGTGGTGGTGAGCTCACTGATCACGTGTTTGTTGGGTATGCCTAAAGCCCATGAGTTGCTCCGTGCCGTTTCCATGCCTTAAATTCGCATCATGCAGAGTTGTGCATCATTGTATAAAAAAAATGGCCGGGCTCTGGAACTCGGTCCATAAGACGCGGGATGTTGTTCAGGTTAGGGTTGATCGGCAGGTTTGGGTTGGCTTCTCATCGGTGAAGCTTACGGAGTTGTTGCAGGATCATGCCAAATATCTGTAGGGGCGATATTTGAGAGCGCAGGAAGTCAAGGCACTGGTGTTGATTTGACATTCCCTGCGATCTGCATCGTGATGCTTGACCGACGCCAGGGCATCGTTCCATATCCGAAGCACCGAGGCATCTGTCGCCGTCTCATACCAGCTAACATTTGAATGAGGTTCACCCATATCGTGGTTTTTCCTGCGGCCTTTTATTCAGGTGTCCATTAAAAAACATCAGTGTGCAGTCAAGTGTCATGAACCTTTTCGCCACAGAAGGTCGTGTCAAGAGTGGCGTCAATGTTGCTTTTGCTGTTGTCGAGATGAAACTGAGAATCCAGTTCCCTGAGTTCGCTGTCGGTCGCCACAATTTCGGAAGTGCTCTGTTATGATGTTGTGCCACGACTTGATTGCGGTGGCGTCTTTGTGGCGCTGAACGTGGCTTATGTGGTCTGGGACATTAAAATTGAACTTTCGATCCACGGGTAAGGTTCAAAGTTATAAATCACATTGGCAAAATGTATCTGGTGCTAATGTATTGCCTCAGAACATGTATTGAAGGAAGATTTACGATGTTAAGGGGGGAAACACGGTTCTTCCAAAACGTTGGTGCTGTAACGGCAAAGGCTTTGTTAACTAATCCAATTCTTGTTCTCGGGATAGTTGAAAGACAATCAGATGGATGTCATAAGAGGTTTCTTGGGTTTGACAATGTGATCAACGAATTAGCTAAGTAGAGTGCAGATTTTCCAATAAGGAATTTATGGATGAACAGGGCTCAATGTTTATTTCTTGTTGCATCAAGTAATCTGAGATTGGAATTTAAGTAGGGGTCAAAATGGTGTATGGTACAGTGCAAACCGAAAAGCAGAATGATAAAGTGGGTTTAGTGTTCATGAGGAGCTGATCTGTAAGCAGCATCACCATAGTCAAAGTGGTAGAATGATAGCTTCAACAATTGGCAGATGCAATCGAATGGGAAAACAATGTTTGTTTCTGTCTAAAAAACTTTTTTTTTCACATGTGATCAATGTGGAGGTTGGAATGCAGGAATTCTCAGAGCTCAACTGTTCACGACGGCCTTCACTTTTTGTTGGTAGTGAGCGGTTCATGGTAGGTAGTAGTGATAGTAGTGGTTGGTAGGTGATTGTGGGAAACGATAGTGTAGTGGTTAGCGCACTGTGCTATGAACCTGGCGACCGGAGTTCTATTCCCGGTCACGGCCAGCACCAGAGACAATTATCTGAATCAGTCCTGAGCTTCCACTCGGTCGACTCAGCCTAAAATGAGTACCTGGTGCGGTGTGTAAAACATTGCTACCGGGGAGACAATGGCGGCCGGTTGTGGTTTTGGCCACCCACCCCCTCGTGTGCCGTACCGACCTTCATAGGTGCTCGCTAACAGCGCTTGCCTCAACAGTCTGTTACAGGCTATACGGGGCGGGATCATTGTCATTGTCTTTTTAGGTGGTGATTGTAGTCATGTTAGAAGCTATTGGGGGAGTAGGTGGTTGTGGTCGAAAGGGGGTTGTTGGTTAGTAATGGTATGGGAAGGCATTAGTAGGTGTCCAGTTAAACGCTAGTGGTGGAAGGTAGTCGTTGTGGGGGGGGGGGGGGCATGAACATGGCTACAAGCTTGTGGTTGTTGTCAAGCTGGACCCTTTGTGTCTGCCACTAGCCTCTCTGCTATGGAATTGCCGATCGAGACCCATGCTGGATGTTTAGACCTCAGGCATTTCAGGAGCCCCCTCGGTTTCTCTGTGGTTGTTGTCAAGCTGGGCCCTTTGTGTCTTCCACGAGCCTCTCTGCTATGGAATTGCCGATCAAGACCCATGCTGGATGTTCAGACCTCAGGCATTTCAGCAGTCCCCTCGGTCTCTCCGGCTTGAACGTGCGTAATTGATGCTTTTCCTCGTTACCCTATCCACCGCTGGCATCTGGCCCAGTCACTCTGAAGGAGCCTTTGCTGCTCCTGTGTCCTGTACAGCGCTTTGAGATCCTTGATGAAAAGCGCTATATAAATGTAATTATTATTACCTATGGGTTGTGTTTTGCCACAAGTATGATGTGTGATTTATGCAGACTTGATGCCTTGCAAAAGGTATACCTATTTAGTGTTTGAATATCTTAACACCTCCTGTTTTATTGCCAGAAAGGGTCAAACCTATTATAATTTTTTACCATTAACATTCACGTTAGATATTTAATTAATCTCTGAAAACACATGCGCGTGTCTACACAGATAATCGAGGAAATTACATTCACATCGACATTCACAGCAGACCGGTATGCTGTTGGCACGCATACCCATCCCATCATCAGACTTGCAAGAGCTGGTGGATTTCCCAAGATAATCGTGCAGAAAAGTATTCTTTATATATTTGGATACTGGCAAAAGGTCCCATAGATATAACTGCTCGAACCGAGCTATAAGTGTTCTGATACTTGCATTGCTTTCGGGGTTCTCTGGTCTAACACTGGATAGACAAGGCCATAAAGAAGGCTCTGTCTCGTGTATGCCAATCGGTTTCAAAGACAAAACATTATGAGAACATGTTTGTTTGCATGTTTTTCGAAAGGTTAATGCAGACTTAATGCTTTGCAAAAGGTATCTATTTGGTGTTTGAACATCTTAACACCTGCTTTATTGTCAGAAAGGGTAAAAAAATATATTCTTATTTTTCATTACCTGTGGGTTGCCCACTGACTGGTTGGAATTGTTGAAACACAAAGCCTCACGCTCCGTCAAGCGTCTGTCAACCATTTTTTTCTGAAGCCACAGGGGATGTTGTTGGTTTTTTGTTGCGCAGCAGAGATCAGAAGGATATTTAACTGGTTCAAGTTGTCTGGTGTCAGCGGGATCTAAAAGAAAATGTTGTTTCTGATGGCAAGGGTAAAAAAAAACGACATCTGGCCTCGCTGACATTCCATCACGGACTGGCTTCAACAAAAAATTACAGAAACTTTGATTTCCGACGCGTGTCACGATTTGGCCTATGTATGGCTCTGTGGAGGAGGCTCGTGAAGGACGCTACTGGGCAGTTGGAAGCAGTCGCCCTTCAACAACAATGGAGGGTAGAGGAGCAACGCTCACAACGAGGAGTGGATCGCCGGCTGGCTAAAATGCAGCGAGTTGGCACAGTAGGGGGTACAGCTGGTGCATCTACCAGTCATCTAAGTCAGCCAACCCATGGCACCTGCAGGGTCTATCCCGTGACCTCCTGTCAGTGAGCCTATGACACTTCACGTGGCCTCAAAGTGCACTTGGCCTGACACAGGCGCCGTTGTGACATCACCGTCACTTCGTGGCGAATGGCAGACATTGGTATGGGTATGTATGGCTACTCGCTAAGTCAAGTGAGGGACAGTCTGGGGCCCCGCGCGTAGAGGAGTGCACCACTGCCATCCGTGGAGATGAAGGTCAGAGTCTGCATTATGATTCCCTCCTCCATCTGACCGACCGGAAAAAGGTAGCGCAGTTGTATTCTTTGTTGGTCCAACAGGAGGCGGAGGTCCTTCTGCAGGTGATGATTGGTATGTGTACACAGGTCTGCCTTCTCCCGTGCTGTCGCCGACAGCACAGCCCCCACTGTGGTGGGTGTGATTGCGCACTGGGTCACGGTGGATTGTGGCCCAGTACGCACGTTGGATTGATAATACTCATTTGCAGTGGTGAGCTCACCGATATCAGACAGATTCGGCGGCGGGGGCTGTTGCCTCCTTATCCTGCTGAGTTTGGTGATGTCCTTTTCTATTACATATAGCATTATCTGTCTTCAGGAGCTGAGTGCAAATGTCGAAGGTCTGCCAGTTGTGAGAGGTTTTCAGGAGAGGGTTTGTGTGCGCACACTACAGCGATTTACTTATTTGCCCACGGTTTGGGTTACATGGCCACACACACGACTGGTTTGTGTCTTTTCGTTTCTATTTATGAAGGAGATGTGCACATTGGACTGTTGATGTTCTGCTATGGTCGATGGCTACTCCACTGCCTTCGAGGATTGTCAATGCCAGGTGATGTCATGTCTCTCGGGTAGATCGCCAGGACCATGCTTGGAGTGGTAGGGGCTAGGTAGTGGCTCGTAGCCATGTGTACGATAACCGCACACTTAGTACTCACTGGAAATGTGGGTTTCTTCGAGTGATAGAATTTAGATGTTGTTCATCTTCAATATCTTCGTGGGATATTTTTTTGTGGAATTGGCCCGCAGGTGTTCAGTTGATATCTGTAGGTCCTTGATGTAAGGTTTAGCCCTGAGATGGATTTTTTGATGGCTTTAAACGTTGGTCTTCTGACCATAAGGTCAATGATCAATGGGCTTTCGCCATTTTGATATTTGCTGTGGTTTACCATGTAACAGAGTGGGCCACATCCTCTCCTTTACTGCCACTACCAAAGACAAGAATGAAGATAATCCATATAGCCTTAACACACTGTTGGGGTAAGTGCTGTTCACATGGCACATGAGGGGGTGGGTGGCCAGCACCACATCCGGCCGCCTTGTCTCCCTAGTAGTGATGGTTATATCCCGTACCAGATACTCATTTAAGGCTGAGTCAACCTAGGGGAGGCCCATGACTGGTTCAGATAATGGTCACTGGTGTGTTGGCCGTTAGTGGGAATCGAACTCGGGGTCACCAGGTTTGTAGTGCAGTGCGCTGACCGCTGCACCACCGCTCACCCCACCAGCAGTACCAGCACCCTTGTCCCTTTTTTACACTGTGTAGGGAAGTGTTACATCTTGAGGTGTGACATCTGGAATAGTGGTGGTGGCTAACCACATGGCTTGTAATCCACCGCTGTGGATGCAGCGAAGGTTGTTGGATCGCACAAATGTTGTTCAACTCCCTTACGGTGGGGATCGAGGTGCTATACACACCTTGGGTCGCCAGGAAAACTTACAAAACCCACTAAACTGTTTTCTTTTATTTTACCAGGTAAGAATGCCCCACTGAGCTATGTAGCTCTTTTTCAGAAGCAACCTGGCCATCAGAAATGAAAGCTCAACAAAGTGGCTTATCTTGTGGAAATTTATAGCAGCCAAATATTCTAAATGCATTTTGATTCTAAATGTGGAGGAGAGAGAGAGAAACATGCAAACTTCAATATACAAGCGTCAGGGCCCAGGATCGAACCCTCGATCTCCTGTATACCAGGTGACCTGTATACCAGGTGAGATAGTTAACATCTTTCCACCGTGGAGAGGGTGGTACATCAAGTTGACTATTATCTGTTACAACTGCGTGGGATAGAGTGTTGCCCCCTCGCATGCAAAGCTTTTCTATGGGTGCTCCGGTTTCCTAAAATGTATATTGATCTTCGTTCGCACTGTATGTAGCCAACCATGCTAATCAGAACTGTCAATCCCTAATGTAAAAAGTCGTTGACGGAAAACATCTTCACATATACACGTACCTCTGTGTGTTGGGGATTGTGCAGTGATTGTGAGATGCAGTTTGCATGAATTATGCTAAATAAAAACTCACATGTTTATTCCTATCAGATTCCTCCAATAGTTTTATGATTGTGTTATAGCTCCATATTTCTCTCTAGAGAGGGCCAAAGTTTTTTTGAATTGGTAATGATTAACTTCCTTTGTGCTGGTCGCATGTTCTCACAAGATAAGACTTTTGTGGGGAAGTCGACAGTGGTTTCGTTGTATAGACCCCCCCCCCCCCACCGTAGGAATGTGGAATTGCCACCACTGACTCAGGTCTATAAATGGGTGATGAGGAACACCTCAGTGCCCATTTGAGCAGAAAATAACTCTTGACCTTTTTACACGTTTTTTTTTTATCAGCGAAGTAAAGAAGAAGTGGGATATTGAGCAGTGGCTTGGTTAGAGAGAGAGAGTTGAGCCGTCCTCAGGGAAATGTTTTCCCACTCGGCAATATGACTCAGACTCATGGTGGCCACGGGCTCCCAAATGAGCCAGAGGAGCAGAGTTACATAATGCGTTGGCCTTTCCATATCGCCCACACAGAAACAGAATTGCTGTCTCTCCCCCTGCCCATATATGTCCATCCACGTTCACAAATAAGAGTTTTGTACAGGTCTCATCAGCTACATGGCCTAACAGAAAAACCTTTGTACCAGTTTTGACATTCAGTGTCTCATCAGGAATAAGGCTTGCATGTGTAGTGAGTCCAACTGAGTCGCAGACGTTGTTCTTTAGAGGCAACACTTTTATTGTAACATCAACCCGCTAACACAAAGGGGTAACTGCACCTGGTACAACCTAGGGTGGTGATCACCCAGCTAACTACTCTATACGTAGGAGTTACAGCTACTAAGGGTCAGACCCTCACTCGGGTCCCTGACCACGTGTTGATGCCTCGTAGGACGTAGAGCTTCCAGCTTTTAGACGTGCAGCTTCAGCTTGTAGAATGCAGCGACCACAGTCCCTCTCAGGGACCCACCTTATATCCCACCCGGGTCGGGGCCGCACCGCCCTTGGCCCCACCCGCCTTCTCAAGCATTCTAGCTCCATCTCGATCCCTCTCAAGAGCTCGCCCTGGACACGTGATCACACCCTAGCCCCGCCACCTGGGGTCCTCTCTGTGGACACTCCGGATCACGTGTCTATGGGGTCAACCAGAGTGCCATGGCTCGAAGCAACCCTGCCGCTGGGCTGACACTCTCCCACTCCCCCTGGTGGGAGCTCGCACTACCCGCTATGCGTGGTGCCCACGCTATCCCAGCGCTCACCAAGCCCCGCTAGGGCTGGTACCACACCCGCCCACGGGGTGTACGCAATGACAGTGCATCGCACGCCACGGCCCTCTCAGGCCGGCACCATATAGTGACATCCCTGATGTCACTACATCACCCCCACCCCCCCTTTGGAGCATTCAGCTGTCCCAGCTGTCAACTCCCCCCTCCAAACGAACAAATTATTGAAATGCAAGAAAACATAGTGTGCTTCAACAATTACAAGATCAAAAATAAATACCCTAACCCACCTGTACAAATATTACACTATCCACAAATATACAAACCAACAGGGAGAACGGTGTAAACCAACGAACATAACAACACCCCATCAACAAGAAATATAAAAAAATGCACGTAACCCCTCGGGATCCCTCTTACCACTTCACCATGTAACAACAATCGTGAGCTCAATGGCAGCCAGGATCAACCAATCACCGCCACAACACAGCGAGCGCGACAAGCAACTGACAGCGTGGAAGCGTGTGTGCAAGGGTATCACGAAAAACTAGTCTTTGAGGTGGGCTCGCTAGTCTTTGAGGTGGGCTCCCTCACCCTGGAGGTCCCGGGGGGAATGTGCAAATGTTCCACCGAACCAGCTCCTCACGGAGAGCAGTAGGCCGGGTCGACGAATTCTCCGCGCTCGAAGCCTGCAAAGCGGGCATGCGCGGCCGCACAGGGGACGTCAGTCCCGCAGCACCTGGGAGCGGAACAGAATCGCTTTGCCCAGGACCAACCGCCGCTGGCACACACCCCGGGTTGCCAGACACACTTGACACTCGGCCCCAGCAACGTGGAGATGAAATAAATTTGCGCGGCGCGATAACCGGTTCCAGGCGAGAAGGATGATCCACCCCCGGGATTGTCACATGCACCTGCATTTCCGATGACGCCCCCTTCCAGACGTGCCGGTGACACATGAGCCAACACCGTAGCCTCCTGGGTGACCGTGGTGTCCAACCCAGCATTAAGAACCTGAATAAAAGGTTCCTGGTAATTGGACACTAACGTATGAGCTACAATTGCGTACCCCGTAGCACCCAAATCGAGCGGCTTCCTCAAGCAGAGGGGAACAAACATCTGAACCGTAGCGTTGGCCACACACAACCGGGTTGCGGGAAGGCAAAAATGCCACACGACGTCCGGATGGCAATTCCAAACAGCCGCGGTCAATGCAGAGTTCCAACTGCATCCTACCAAGGAAATCAGTTCTAAGTAAACAAGGAACAGCCAGTGACAGGAGACAAGAATGTGTCCCGATAATTTAACGTCAGCTATGCGCACCTCAGCCATTATCCGACCGATGATGTGCAATGAGCCGCCGTCAGCGGGAAACACGGCGCATCAACAGGGTCTAGAACCTGACACTTAGGGGGCAAAATATTGAAAATCAACTCTGAAATTATGATTGCCGACACACCCGTGTCGACCTGCATCCTTATTTCCACACCCTCAATGGACCCAAGCACGGTAGATAAACCCGCAGCCGCAGCCACCACTCGATGGGCCAGCTCCGACCACTGATCCGGTCGGAGCTGACCAACCTCATGATTATGCGTAGGACTCCCCCGTACTGACGCGCGATCGGGCCACGAATCAAAATGCCTAGATGGGTGAGGTGAGGCCAGGGGTCGAGTGTGAAATGCGTCGTGACTTGCCTCAGGGTATAGGGAAGCGTAGGATGGCGGTGATGCTGGGAGGCGCCGTCGTTGTACGCGGCAGACCGATGACACGTGCCCCGGCAGGCCACAATTGTAGAAGGTAACACGGCCACCTCCGGAGTGAGACGACGACCTTGGCCGCCGCTGCTCGACCGTCCGCCACGCGCCATCACCACGCCGGTCGCCTCCACCCCGAGTCGACGCACATGCAAAAAGCGGCTCCGTTCCATCAGGCGGCCCCGGCCCCGGCCCCATGCAGGACATGGCACACGTCACCTGCGCCCTGTCCCGTTGTAAAAGTAGCTGGGCTCGAATGCACGTAGCGATCTTGAGAGACGAGATGTCATCATCTTCGGCTGGAAGAATGATGTGGGGGGTTTCCGCCAAGGCCAGCAATCTCTCCAGGACCAACGTGTTGATGCCATTGTCCATCTCCGGGAAGGTGGCTTTCACCAGCGCCAAAAGCGCGTTATGGAAGGCGAGGGCCGACTCGTCCTCCCCCTTCCGTCGCGTGGCAAATTTGTGGCGCGCGTTCGCCGGAGGCTTGTAAATAGATGCCATCCGGTCAAAAGCCTGCGTGACGGTGGACCTCTCTGGTGGCAGGATGGCGAGAAATGCGTCGTGGTCGAGGGCGGCAGGTAGTGCCCATAGCGCCTCCGTCTCTGTCCACCCCGCCAAGCCGGCGTTCGTGAGGAACCGCCGCTTGAAGGCCACCCAGTCACCACTGGTAGCTGCGAACTCTCCAGCAAAGGGAGGCCGACGCTGGACAGCCAGGATGTCCCTCAGCGCCAAAGGCGCGTCTTCAATTTTGGTGGGATGCGCGCTCAGCATAAAAATGGCGGCCGAATGCGCGGGCTGCGCCACCGAGTTTCCTGCCAGCTGTGAAATAGCGGCAGAGTCGTCGTCCACAAGCGGCATTGCCGCTCCCTCCTTCACCGTGAGGAGCGAAGTCGCAGCATGGAGGAGCTCCGCGTGGCGATCGTGCACCTCCCGGAGGGTCACCTCCGCCTACGGTGAAGCGTCGAGCGCCAGAATGGCACCCTGCTCCGCTGGCAGCGTCCCTCCCCCGCATCCTCCAAAGCTGTAGGTGACACGAGGTCCTCGTCCTCGCCATCCAACGTCCTGGTACGTGGTCTGCGACGCGTAGACATAGTCTACAGCTAGCTATATAAACTAGCTTGTTGGCCACTTCCGACACCAGTTGAGTGAGTCCAACTGAGTCGCAGACGTTGTTCTTTAGAGGCTACACTTTTATTGTAAAATCAACCCGCTAACACAGAGGGGCAACTGCCCCTTCACCTGGTACAACCTAGGGTGGTGACCACCCAGCTAACTACTCTATACGTAGGATTACAGCTACGAAGGGTCAGACCCTCACTCCGGTCCCCGACCACATGTTGATGCCTCGTAGGACGTAGAGCTTCCAGCTTGTAGACGTGGAGCTTCAGCTTGTAGAATGCAGCGACCCCGGTTCCTCTCAAGGACCCACCTTATATCCCCCCCCAGGTCGGGACCGCTCCACCCTTGGCCCCACCCGCCTTCTCGAGCGTTCTAGCTGCCTCTCGATCCCTCTCAAGAGTTCTCCCCGGACACGTGATCACCCCCTAGCCCCCCCCCCCCCCACCTGGGGGCCTCTCTGTGAACACTCAGGATCACGTGTCTATGGGGTCAACCAGAGTGCCATGGCCCGGGGCAACCCTGCCCCTGGGCTGACACTCTTCCACACCCCCTGGTGGGAGCTCGCACTACACGCTATGAGTGGTGCCCGCGCTATCCCAGCGCTCACCAAGCTCCACTAGGGTTGGTACCACACCCGTCCATGGGGTGTACGCGATGACGGTGCATTGCATGCCACAGCCCTCTCAGGCCGGCACCATACAGTGACATCCCCGATGTCACTACTCTCTATTAGATATGGGTCCTAGTTTTGACAAAAAAAAAACAACTCTGCAATATGGAACACAAAATAATTTGCATCGTAGTGGAGAATACAAGTGGCAAAATAAATATATACAGACAATACGACGCCTTCACCAATATATGTACTTCTTTATTTTACCAGGTAAGGTCCACTGAGCTATGTAGCTCTTTTTCAGAAGCGACCTGGCCACAAATGATAGCTCGACGAAGTGGCTTATCACGTGGAAATTTATAGCAGCCAAATACTCGTTACCATGGAGAGAACATGCAAACTCCAAATATGCAGGCGACAGGGTCAGGATTGAATCCACGACCTCCTGTATATCGTGACATCCTGCACAGTGCTGGATTACAGGTGAACGTAGCCACCACCGCCCGGCTATTAAATGTGGAGGGGACCCCCCACCTATAAAATACAAGTAAAGTTGCTGCGAATGTTGCGGCTCAATCTGAACATTGCATTACTGTGCGTGTCTGTCTCCGCATGCACGTGCGTCTGTGTGTCTTTCCACGTGTCACCGTGGTGCAGGGGGGGTAGGGCGGCTGCCCACAAGCACCCCTGTGGCGACGCGGCTGGCCGGCGGCCCGGCGGGAGGGGAAGCTCCAGCACCTCGTGCGCTCTCCGCTGGGACCAATGGCGAGGAGGCTGCTCCGAACAAGCGCAGCCGCAGCCCCGCGAGTGTCAGGTGCACGCACCACAGCCACCATGTCGCCATGCCGAGCCACTGCTGGATGAGAGGGGGGCATCCCCATCGCCATGCTGGTGTGGGCCTTGGGGGATTGGTGACTTTGCCGTGCTTCGCCACACCTATCAGTGTGGTATGGGGAAGGGTGGGGAGCATAGACGTGGAGAGCATGGAAATGCAATACAACAAGGTGCAGGCGTAACTCCTATAGGGTGCCACCATGGCGGGATGTCAACTACCTCGCCTGGTATACAGAAGGTCGTGGGTTCGATCCCAACCCTGACGCTTGTTATATATTTGGAGTTTGCGTGTCTCCCTCTCCCCGTGGTCGCGTGCATTTTTTTCCGACTCCTCTGTTTTTTCCTCCACATTTAACGTATTTAGTCTTTGGCTGCTGTCAATTTCCACGTGATGATAACCTACTTTGTTGAGCATGCATTGATCGTTTCTGATAAAAGAGCTATATTGCACAGTGGGCCTTACCTGGTAAAATTTTAAATAATATATTAGTTTGATGTATTATTGGCAAACAGAGTGCCAATTGGAGGTGCGACCTGGCCACAAATGATATCCCAACGAAAATGACTTATCATATGGAAATTTATAGCAGCCAAATACTCTAAACACGATGTTTCTAAATGTGGAGGGAAAAACCGGAGGACCCGAAGAAAAATCCGCACGATTACAGGGAGAGAGACATGCAAACTCCAAATATACAGCAGGCGTCAGGGTCGGGATCGAACCCACATTCTCCTGTATACCAAGCGAAGTAGTTAACATCTAGCCACTGCTGAACTCGGCCATGTCAGCAACTTCTATTTTGAGCGGCTGACTCCTTGAATGTTGAACAAAGTGGTTGGCTTCCTGCTTGTCAGTGATTCCTCCTCGTGCCTCTTGAGTTCTCTCTCATCGAGAGTGAGCCAATACTGTGCAGTGGCGCATTACAAGTTCACATTATTATTAATAAAACAGTAGTCCCTCGGTTAATCTTTTTAATCCATTCCACAAAATCTACTGTTAACCGAAATAACTTAATCGAAAAGAGAGCTGTGTTCCACTGCCAAAACAGAAAACGTAATGTAAATAAATCCAGTCGAGGTCTAAACACTCAAAGATGGATGTCGCTGATTGGCTGTGGGCATGGATCAGCCCCACTTACGAGCGCTCGGATTGGCCGAAATTGGCGCCCGCGTGGACAACGTAAACATACCGTGAATCGAAATTTTATGTTAGTGGAAACCATGGGATCTCTATGGGAGGGGAAATGTAAACCAAAAAACCGTCAACCGATGCCACTGTTAACCAAGGGACTACTGTACAAGCGTTTTTTAAAAATGATTTGTATTGCTGGTAACTACATTAAAAAACAAAGTAGCAACAACAAAAAACGTATTTCATTTTTTATATTTTTTACCTATAAATCTCAATTTTTATCTGTCTGTTGGTCCTTCTGTCTGTGTGTGTGCGCACGTTTGCGAGGAATTTGGCTCTCAAAGGGTGGGGTTTACGCAAAAAAAAAAGCCAGGTACCACGCCGTAAGCCCCGTGGTGAGCAAGCCATATTCGTTGTTCCATCTGTCAACTTTAAAGTACTTTATTTAGCGTTTTAGTGCAGTTTCCATTTATTTATTCATTACGCCACTCTGCTGACCGGGGGTTGCCCCTGGCAACGCACAGGCACTTCGGTGGAAGGGGGGCGGATTTCTCTTTCGCCTTCATAATGCAAATAAACGCTGAGGTAAATTCTTAAAAGTTTCATGCCCCCCCCACCCCGATGCGTGCAGTTACTACTATACAGTCGGTAGATATTAATATTATAGCGCTTAGATAGTATTATTGTCGCGCGGGCGGGGGGATGGTGGGGGGGGGGTTAGCGGCCCAACCCCCAGCCTGCCAAGGTGCTACCTCGGCTGGCTGGGTAATGTAGGCGAGGCAGGGGGGACTAGGCCTCACCACGGCAATGTTAACTACTTTTTTATTGCTTTTTTCGCTAAACTCACGTTAATAGAAACATTATTTAAAAAATCACCTTGCAAATATTACATTAATAATGTTTGTGTGCAGACAACGAATATTTATATTTCTTCTTTCACGAAAGTCACGTACATAGAAACCTAATCTTTAATATTCACCTTGGAAATATTAAATTAATAATGTTTGTGTGCGAACAACTCATTTCTATTTCTTGCTTCTTTTGCTACATTCACGTACATAGAAACCTATTATTTGTATAATCACCTTGGAAATATTACAATATTTTAGTTTGTGTGCTCACAAGTAATATTTCTAAATTTACTTTGTATATATTAATATAATTATTTCAATAATCACCTTGCAAATATTACATTTATTATGTCTGTGTGCTGACAACTAATATTTCTACATTTACTTAGTAAATCATAATTTCTTTATTATTGTGTCTAAGTCCTTGTGTGCGAGTGAGTGTATGTGCGTGTCTGCGATGATGTTAGAGTGTGTGTACGTCCATGTGTGTGTACATAAGTCCATATGTGTGTGTGTGCTAAAATATAACTTTGCACATATTAAAGTAATAATGTTTGTGTGTTGACAACTGCATATTGCATTAATAATGTTTGTGTGCAGACAATATTTCTACTTATTGCTTCTTTCTCTAAACTCACGTACATAGAAACCTATTATTTTAATAATCACCTTGTAAATATTACTATATTTTTGTTTGTGTGCTGACAACTCACATTTCTAAATTTACTCGGTGAATTATTGTGTCTAAGTCCTTGTGTGCATGTGAGTCCATGTGCGTGTCTGCGACGATGTTAGTGTGTACGTCCGTGTGTGTGTATCAGTCCATATGTGTGTGCAAGTCGATGTGTGTGTGTGAGTTGATATGTCTGTGTGTCAGTCGAAGTGTGTGTGTGTGTTAGTGAATGTGTGTGCGTGGTGTATGTTTGTACACAACTAAATTTAACAAAGAGATTATTACTTTTTTTACATAATAATGTGTGTGTCTAGGTCCATGTGTGCGTGTGAGGCCATTAGTATGTGTGAGTCGATATGTGTGTGTGTCAGTCGATGTGTGTGTTAGTCAATGTGTGTGCGTGGTCTGTGTATGTAGACAACTAATATTTTAAAATTTAGTTAGTACATTTTAAAATATTTTTGTGTGTGTCTAGGTCCATGTATGCGTGTGAGTCGATGTGCGTGTTTGCGTCGATGTGTGTGTGTGTGAGTCGATGTGTCTGTTTGTGTGAGTCGATGTGTGTGTGAGTCGATGTGTGTGTGAGAGTCGATGTGTGTGGTACAGATATACACGTCGATATGTGTGTGTAACTCCATGTGTGTGTATCTAAATTCGATGTCTGTGTGTCAGTCCATGTGTGTGTGTTAGTCAATATGTGTGTGTAAGTCCATATGTGTGTGTTGGTCATTGTGTGTGTCAGTCTATGTATGTGTGGGTGTGAGTCGATGTTTGTGTGTGCAAGTCGATGTGTGTTTGTGGGTCCATGTGTGTGTGTAAGTCCATATGTGTGTGTAGGTCATTGTGTGTGTCAATCTATGTGAAGTATTGGAAATGACGGCAGGAAACTCCTTGACGGGTAACACACTTTTTATTAAATCTTGACTTGTCACGATACAACGTGTGGTCTCTATTCTTCTGACTACTTGTCACGATACAACGTGTGGTCTATATTCTTCTGACTCCACACTTCCCTTAGCTCGTGTAGACTCGATGCCTCTGGCTACACGCGCATCACTCGTCTCGTGTAGACCCTATGCCTCTGGCTACACACGCATCACTCGTCTCGTGTAGACCCTATGCCTCTGGCTACACACGCATCACTCGTCTCGTGTAGACCCTATGCCTCTGGCTACACACGCATCACTCGTCTCGTGTAGACCCTATGCCTCTGGCTACACACGCTTCACTCGTCTCGTGTAGACCCTATACCTCTGGCTACACACGCTGCATGCTCACACTGCATGCTCACCCTACACTCCGCCTCTGGGTTACACAGAGTCCCGGTCCCCACAGGACAGCGGGACTGGGTACCACAGGGCCCTATCTCTTCCTCTCCGTCTTCAGTCTTCGCTGGTTACACTCTCCCCGTACGCCTGTGTGCATCACCTTATATAGTCCCTCCTCACGGGAGACGGAGCGGATGCGGACCTCGACGTGAGCATCGCTCCTTAGTTAACCAATCACGACGCGCTATCTCTACGATCCGTTTTCCCCCAGCGCGTGTTTCCACTCGTCAACCAATCACGCCGCGCTGCCACCCGATCACTCCCTCTTAAGCGCGTCACCGGCACACAGCCAATCAGCACCACATAACCCACGACCCCGCGCTGACCCCTGATCCTTCACCGTCAGCGCGCGTCACCACACACACAGCCAATCACTACGCGCTGGCACCCGATCCCTACCCCAGCGCGTATCACCACTACATCACCCCCTCCCACATAGCTCGCAGCCGGCCCGGCTGCTAACCAACAACACAACACAACGTTAACACAACAAAAACCCCACCCCCCAGTGTGCCCCGTAACGCAACAACAACAACACAACAGCAACCTATGTACAAATTGACAACTAACACAAGAAAAGTCAACAACAACACACACAACACCTCGATAAGAAGCTATGTACAGCCCGACGAACAACACAATAAAAGCGATTTCCAGAAAATGAACGCGCCCAGCGTCTCCGTGACTAAACGCAGTGACGAGGCGCTCCAGCTTCCTCGACTCCTCACATGGTAGGTCATAAAAAGTAGCGCGACCTGGCGCGAGTCCGTCTGGCCCAGGGGTCTGCAACCTTTAAGACATAAAGAGCCACTTGGACCCGTTTCCGAAGGAAAAAATAAACTGGGAGCCGCAAAACCATTGCAACATTTAAAACAAATATAACACTGCATATATTGTTTCTTACCTTATTGCTATATACAGGATCGTGCAGTCAGCTGTCAATCTGAATAAAAAAATGACTTTTTCACTTAACAATGTAAAATATATTTTTGCAAATTAATAGCTAAATTACCTGGTTAATGGGATTTTTGCTCCTGAACCTCAGTGCACAGTGTCTGCACATCAGGGCTGTAAGACGTCACCTTCATTTTCACACAGGCTTGCAAGCTGTCATCTGTGAGGCGTGATCGATGTTTGTTTTTAATATAGTTCATGTTGGAGAAGACCTGCTCACATACATATGTGGAGCCGAAGATCGACAGGACTCCAAATGCATACTTTTTCATGTTTATATAAGTGTTGGGGGTGGCATTCCATGTTTCGAATACAAGTTTGTCCTGTTTGGGAAGGTTTTCAATATCACTCCATTTATGATTCTGAGCCAGAATGGCCTTCTGACGGGCAATATCCTCAAGAGTAGCGGTCAAGCATTTGAACTTGGACACCCATATATCTTTGTCGGCTATATCGGCCAGTTCCATCTCAAGATCAGGTTGACTTACACCTTCAAATGCAGTCATATTCAATAGGGATGGATCGATCGCCAGGGGAGTGACAGGGAAGGATAATGTCGTTTTTTCCTCTCTGAACTCACAGAATCGTTTCCCAAACGAACTTTGCATTGTGGTGATTGCAGACTTGAAATATTCCAAATTTATCGTATCATGACTTTGTTTGAACTCTCTCAAAGAGGGAAAGTGAGACAGTGTACCTCTCTGTAAATCTTTGACAAACACTGTCAACTTGCGCTCGAATGCCAAAACCTCCTCCAGCATGTGCAGGGCTGTGCCTCCTTTCCCCTGAAGGGTTGTATTTAGCGTGTTTAGATGTGCTGTCATGTCTACCATAAAATGTAAATTTTCCAGCCACTCTGGCTGTTCCAGCTCAGCAAAGGTGAGCTCTTTGCTGCCCAGGAAGGTTTTTACTTCTTCCAAACATGTGACAAAGCAACGGCAACGTTATTGCCTGTCACCGGGCGGGCAGTGTGGAGCGGAGCGGCGACCTGTCAGCAGCGGCAACGCCAGAGCAGGTGTCACAGTGCGCCTCCTCCCCTCGCTAGCATCCGCCCCGGAGCCGCGGTCAAGGTTCAAAAGAGCCGCATGCGGCTCCGGAGCCGCAGGTTGCCGACCCCTGGTCTGGCCGGTCCGTCATATGGGACGGGACGCTGACGACCGTCCGGTGGCTCCGGCTGCTCTAGACGGCGAGGATCGGCCCTGAAAGGACCGGCCCCGCCGCGAAGATCCGGCCGCCGGTGGTCGGCAGCTGTCAGTTCCGAGACACCTGGGAGGAGATCAGGCGGAAACATGTGAGGATCAGGCAGAGACATTTCCCCCTTTGGGTCGTCGGTCACGTCACATGCTCGGCCCTCACGACACAAGGGGAGGCCATATGGAGGCGAGAACGGTTTCAGTCGGGAGGGGTGGACGTACCATCGTCGCTTTCCCCATTTTATCTGAACGCACTGGGGGCGTGCAACACGCACGACCTCCACGGGTCCCCGCCATGGCTTCAACAATTTAGGCGACGTAGCCAACGGTGCCTGAGGGCAATGCAGCCAGGCCCTGTCACCTGGTTTCCAGTCGTGCACGGACACCTTCCGTGCACGCAACCGCTCGTTTGCAATTTGGCGAGCCCGCGAATTAAGCCGTGCGGCCTCCCTTGCCTCTGTCAGCTTATGAATATTAAATTTAATATGTTCTGCCAATTTTGAATTAGTTCGTGGTGCGGACAGGCCAAGCTGCGTTTCCATGGGCGGGTCGGCTTCCCGACCGTACATCAGATAGAATGGGGAAAATCCCGTCGCTGCATGGGGGGCCATTCTATACGCGGCGAGGACCCCCGGGACCTGCAGGTCCCAATCAACATGTGCCTCACACACCTGCTGGCACAGCATAGAAGTCAAAGTCTTGTGGAGTTTCTCCACCATCCCGTCCGTCTGCGGGTGGTACGGGGAGGTACGCACCTTCTTAGTACCCAACAGATCGCACACCTCTTGCAGCAATTTACTTGAAAAATGTTTCCCTTGGTCGGTCAGCAAGCGTTCGGGAGCCCCCTTGTCCAGGACGTAGCCTTGGACAAAGGCGTCCGTCACAGCCGCCGCCGACTGGTTGGCGAGTGGCCACGCCATAGGCCACCGGGTAAAATATTCGACCCCCCACCAACAGGTACTTATTACCCCTAGGCGTGACTGGAAAGGGCCCCAGAATATCGAGCGCAACGAGCTCGTTAGTGCGCGAGACTTGAATAGATTGCAGCGGTGGATTAGCTGCCACGGGCGGTGGTTTTCGCCTGGCGCACTCAACGCATCCCTTCAGAATATTCACCACGTCACTCCCCATCCCCGGCCAATAATAGTCACGCTGAAGCAGGGCAAGCGTTTTGTTTACTCCCAAATGCAAGAGGCGTTCGTGTGCGGCCAAAACAACTTTCCCCCTCACAGCGGAAGGCACCACAAGTGCGTGCCGCCGGGACAAACTGTCCCATCTCATTAACATGCCTTGTTTAAGTACGTAGGAGCCAGTTCGCTCCTGGTCCTCTTTGGGACCCCCCACCCTGCGGCGCAATGCTAGCAGGGAGCTGTCCGCCATTTGGAGACGGCCCCACTCACTCAGCGACAGTGAGAGCAGCGAGTCCTGATCCTGAGAGGTAGCGGGGACATCCCCGATTGGTGCGCCCGCGGTCGCAGCCAATGCCCCCATATCTTCGACAACCGGCGGTTTACAGCGCGCCGATCCCGATAGACACGCACATTTCTGACAAGGCAACAATCGCGACAGGGCATCGGCATTTGTGTGTCGCAACCCCTTACGGTATGTAGTCGTGAACTGATAGTCCTGGAGGACTTCCAACCACCGTGACAATTGGCCCGAGGGTTGGGCGACCCTCAATGAATACTGTAGCGCCGCGTGGTCCGTCCGGACCGTAAAGTGACGACCATAGAGATACGGTCTGAATTGTTGTACAAAAAAAACAATGGCAAGCAGTTCGCGACGGGTGACGCAGTAGCGCTGCTCCGCCGGTGACAACACCCTGCTACCATAAGCGACCACCCTTTCGACTCCCCCAACGACTTGGGATAGCACCCCCCCAATGCCCGTGTTGCTAGCATCCGTATCTAGCAAGAAGGGACTCGCAAAATCCGGATAGCGCAAGGGTGGGGCACCCACCAAGGCGTCCCGGAGGGAGCAGAACGCGGCCTCCTCCTCCGGTCCCCATCGGAACTTCACTCCTTTCGCCGTTAGAGCGTGCAAGGGTTTTGCAATAGTGGCGAAGTGCTCAACGAATCGGCGGTAATACGAAGCAAAACCGATGAAACTGCGCACGTCCGAAACTGACGTGGGTGTCGGCCATGAACTGACACAGTCCGTCTTCGCGGGATCGGTAGAGATCCCCGAAGAGTCGACAATGTGACCCAAGTATCTTACGGACTTACGAAAAAGGTGGCATTTGGCCGGTTTAAATTTTAATTTAGCCGATCGCATTCGTAAGAACACCCCTCTCAATCGCTGGAGGTGTTCCTCAAATGTTTTACTGAAAACAATGACATCGTCAAGGTAAATCAAGCACGTATCCCATTGCAAGCCCGACAAAACCAACTCCATAAGGCGCTGAAACGTCGCTGGAGAGGAATGAAGTCCCATGGGTAACCGGTTAAACTGGAACAGGCCCCCTGGAGTCCGAAATGCTGTCTTAGGTTTAGACTCTTCGTCGAGTGGCAACTGCCAGAATCCCGATAATAAATCAAGAGTCGAAAAATATCGCGCACCAGACAATGCATCGAGGGACTCGTCCATCCTGGGGAGCGGATACGCGTCAGCCACAGAGATCTTATTCAGGCGACGGAAATCTACGCAAAATCGCAAGGACCCGTCCTGCTTCTTAACCAGCACAATAGGTGCTCCCCAAGGACTGGAGGACGGCGAAATAATGTCGGCTTCTAGCATATCGTTAACGGCCGACTGAACATGTTCCTTCTCAGCAGGACTCAGTCGGAAGGGATTTAGCCTGACCGGTGCCGCATCGCCTGTGTCAATGTGGTGGCGTAACAAATCCGTGCACCCAATGTCATACTTATGTTTACTGAACACATCAGAAAATTCCATTAGCAACTCGCGCAGCGCACCCAACTGTACCGCTGACAAATCGTCCGAGTCCGCGCACAGCGAATGGACCCATTCAAGGTCCTCCCTCGGTTCAATGTTCTGCGTGGGGCTCGGATCAACCTGCGCAACCAGCTGCTCATCCGCAGGGACCCGTGCCGCGTGAGCCAGCACGGTGCCCTGCTGAATGACGGCTGGCCGCGACCCAGCGTTTAAAACCATCACAAACGGATCCTTGTCAGCCCGAACCAAAGTGTGAGCCACCGACAAATCGACCCCCCCGACAGCCCTGTTAGAAGGACCCAAAAGCATGCCTTGTTCCGAAGTCCCCCCCACCCATGGTTTCCGCAACCGGAGGGGAATTAACATCTGTGAACCCGGGGGCACGTGCACGGTCTGTGTCGCCAACGCTTGTATCGTAGCGCACGCCGTCCGAATTTCAGTAGGGTTCGTCAAAAATGAAATACGGCGACCCGATGGTAGTTCAATGCAGTCCCCTGGTCGTCCCGCGGTGAACGCCTCCTCTCGTGGGCTGACGACTTGGGGTTCGGTGATCACCGGACCCGGAGCTGAGGCCGCGGCAGCGTTGCAGACGACCCCCTGTTTGCGTTGAAGGACCTCGTGCGCTTGTATACTCGTAGCGACCCGCAAGGAAGAAATATCGATCTCGTCGGCCGTGTTGATGGGGACCCCCAGGTCCTGCGCCAACTTAAGCAGCTGCTCCAAAACCATCGCATCTTGGCCCTCCTCGTCCATACGAGGGAATGCGGCATCGGCGAGAGCCAGCAACGCCGTGCGATAGGCGAGCGCGGTCTCCGTGTCCGCCTTTCGCCTTGCATAAAAATGATGGCGACACGCCGAGGGAGGTCCGTAGACCTTGGCCATGAGACCCAGCGCTGCCTTAAGCGTGGAGCGGTCCGACCTCCGTGCGGACATGAAGGCCGCGAGCGCGTTGTCGTCCAACATGGCAGGCAGTGCCCGCAGCGCCGTAGCGTCGGACCAGGCGGACATCTCCTGATGCGCCAAAAACCTGCGCTGAAATTGGCCCCTGTCCCCGCCTTCCGCCTTGAAGGCTGACAATGCGGGAAGGCGCTGTTGAAAAATGAAGTCGTCCTCTGCCTCGTGGTTCCTTTCCGCCGCCCCGTCGGTGTGTAAGATGGCGGCCCCAGTGGCGGGTGTCTGATGGCGGTCCGCAGCGCGCGTTGATGACGTAAGCGGGCGCGCTTGGAGAACCGCCGCCACGTGGTGGTCGCCGTTCCCGCCAAAAGTCGGCGCAGATGAAATGGCGGGAATCGCCAAGTCATTTTGGCGGGAATCTGCGGGGCAACCCTGTAGAATGTCCGCCGCCGTCCCCGCTCCTGCCGACGAGCTGATTTCCGCCAGGATGGACGCGGCGGCGAGCAGCAGCTCCGCCAGACGGGAGTGCGCCTCGCGGAGCACGGCATCGGTCCCCAGTCGCTCGCCCGGCGCCGTCGACGGATCCTGCAGCGTGGGCCACTCTTCGTCCTCACCCCCCGATGCTAGCTGGCCCGAGTCGTCAAGGTTATCCTCGCGGTCAATCCCGTGGGTCCGACGGGTCTTCCTTGTATCCATGCTTGGAAGACTGTTTCACTTCTGACGCCAGTTGAAGTATTGGAAATGACGGCAGGAAACTCCTTGACGGGTAACACACTTTTTATTAAATCTTGACTTGTCACGATACAACGTGTGGTCTCTATTCTTCTGACTACTTGTCACGATACAACGTGTGGTCTCTATTCTTCTGACTCCACACTTCCCTTAGCTCGTGTAGACTCGATGCCTCTGGCTACACGCGCATCACTCGTCTCGTGTAGACCCTATGCCTCTGGCTACACACGCATCACTCGTCTCGTGTAGACCCTATGCCTCTGGCTACACACGCATCACTCGTCTCGTGTAGACCCTATGCCTCTGGCTACACACGCATCACTCGTCTCGTGTAGACCCTATGCCTCTGGCTACACACGCTTCACTCGTCTCGTGTAGACCCTATACCTCTGGCTACACACGCTGCATGCTCACACTGCATGCTCACCCTACACTCCGCCTCTGGGTTACACAGAGTCCCGGTCCCCACAGGACAGCGGGACTGGGTACCACAGGGCCCTATCTCTTCCTCTCCGTCTTCAGTCTTCGCTGGTTACACTCTCCCCGTACGCCTGTGTGCATCACCTTATATAGTCCCTCCTCACGGGAGACGGAGCGGATGCGGACCTCGACGTGAGCATCGCTCCTTAGTTAACCAATCACGACGTGCTATCTCTACGATCCGTTTTCCCCCAGCGCGTGTTTCCACTCGTCAACCAATCACGCCGCGCTGCCACCCGATCACTCCCTCTCAAGCGCGTCACCGGCACACAGCCAATCAGCACCACATAACCCACGACCCCGCGCTGACCCCTGATCCTTCACCATCAGCGCGCGTCACCACACACACAGCCAATCACTACGCGCTGGCACCCGATCCCTACCCCAGCGCGTATCACCACTACATATGTATGTGTGTGTGTGAGTCGATGTGTGTGTGTGTGAGTCACTGTATGTGTGTACGTCGATATGTGTGTGTGTGTAAGTCGATGTGTTTGTGTGTGTGGGTCAATGTCTGTAAGTGTGTGTAAGTCGATGTGTGTGTCTTTTTCGCCCAGGCAATGCCGGGTGCTTCCCGCTATCTTCTTTAACCTATAAATATCATTGTTTGTCTGTCTGTGTGTGGGGAGCGGTAGTGTAGCGGTTAGCGAGCTGCGTTATGAACCCTGCGACCCGGGTTCAATTCCCGCTCACGGCCAACACCAGTGACGATTATCTAAACCAGTCCTGGGCCTCCCCTAGGTCGACTCAGCCTGAAATGAATACCTGGTGTGATGTGTAAACATCGCCGCTAGGGAGACAAAGGCGGCCGGGCGTGGTGTTGGCCACCCACCCCCTCATGTGCCGTGCCGGCCTTTATAGGTGCTCGCTAACAGCACTTGCCCCTACAGTCTGTCAAGGCTATACGGGGAATCTTTGTGTGAGTCGCTGTATGTGTGTACATCGATATGTGTGTGTATCTAAAGCTGATGTCTGTGTGTCAGTCCATATGTGTGTGTGTGTAAGTCGATGTGTTTGTGTGTGTGGGTCAATGTCTGTAAGTGTGTGTAAGTCGATGTGTATGTCTTTTTCGTCCAGGCAATGCCGGGTACTTGACTCTATCTTCTTTAACCTATAAATGTCATTGTTTGTCTGTCTGTGTGTGGGGAGGGGTAGTGTAGCGGTTAGCGCTTTGCGCTATGAACCCGGCGACCCGGGTTCGATTCCCGCTCATGGCCAACGCCAGTGACGATTATCTAAACCGGTCCTGGGCCTCCCCTAGGTCGACTCAGCCTCAAATGAGTACCCAGTACAGTGTGTAAACATCGCCACTGGGGAGACAAAGGCGGTCGGGCGTTGTGCTGGCCACCCACCCCCTCGTGTACCGTTATGGCCTTCATAGGTGCTCACTAACAGCACTTGCTCCTACAGTCTGTTAAGGCTATACGGGAGATCTTTGTCTTTGTACGGCCCAAACTTTTGCTAATGATTTGGCTCCCGAACCGTGGGGTTTACGATAAAAAAAGGAGCCAGGTACCACGCCGTAAGCACCATGGTGAGCCAGCGCTATTTTGTTTTCCCGTCCGTCAACTTTAAAGTAGTTTAATTAGCGATTTAGTGTTCGACCATATCAATTCACGCGCCTTCGGTGGAGGGGACTGTCCCTACCAAGTTACACACGTTTGTTGGGGGTGAGGGGCCATTACTCTTTTGTGCGGACACTGATCTAGGTAATACACACGAATTTAGAGCTCCCTTCAAACATACATCTATCTTATTTTTCTAATTTATATTACTGTTTTTTTCATAATACAGCGTACACATTAACTAATGTTTTATGACAGTAAATCTACACGATGTAACGCTTTCTCCCCTGGCTACTAGCAGTTACATTTAATTCCCTTAAGACAGGCATGTCCAAAGTCCGGCGCACGGGCCAATCACGGCCCGCGGTCAGATTTCATACGGCCTGCAGCTTCAGTCTTATAATGTGATATTTATGGCTCGCCAGCTCTGTCAGAATAAATAAATCATAAAACTTTAAAGATGTTATTCCTCCTTTCACCACACGGTGGCAGCACCATTCTAATGCTCTCTGGCTCTGCATCCGTGCCGTGAACCCTTCTCGAATAATTTCTGCCATGGCGACTGCAAAAAAAAAGAGAAAAGTTGACAGTGAGGGCCGCCGCTTTCAGGAGCGGTAGGAATTACAATACTTCTTCACTGGAAATCGAGGCAATTGTGTTTGTCTAATTTGTAAAGAGACGGATGCCTTGTTTAAGGATTTCAACGTAAAGAGACACTACGAGACTAAACATGCTACAACATATGACAAGCTAACAGGGAGTGACCGCGCTGAAAAAATGAAGCAGCTCCATGCTGCTATGGCATCGCAACAGCGATTCTTCACGCGGGCCTGTGAGTCGAAGGAAAACATCACCAAAGCCAGCTACGAAGTGGCCATGTTAATAGCTAAACATGGCAAACCTTTTACTGAAGGTGCATTTATCAAAGACTGTGTCATGAAAATGGTGGAGAACATTTGCCCCGAGAAGAAGCAAGAATTTATTAATGTTTGCCTGGCATGCAACACTGTGGCACGGAGAGTTGAGGACATATCGTCAGATATTCAGAGACAACTGGGGGACAGGGGAGTGGCTTTTGATTATTTCTCATCAGCCTGCGATGAAACCACCAATGCATCTGACACTGCACAACTATCTTCTTGGTTCTTTCGGTAAAGTCACGTAGAAGGGAAGTAATAAAATAATAAAAATAAAACATAATAAAATAATTCTCACGACGTTTCGGCTACAACGCAAGCAGTCGTCCTCAGGTGAAGAATGAAACACCACCAAGCTTGGAGCGTATATTTAAGCTGGGTTGGATGGGGGGAGGTGGGAAGAAGATATTATGCCCGTGCATTATGCAGGATTAGCAGCATCAAAGGGAGGGGGGAAGGGGGGTAGCATTAACAAAGGAAAGGAATGTTAATAGGATGTAGCTGCAGTTGCTAAACAACCACGTAAATAACTAAAGTATAAACTACATAAACAACTAAAGTATAAACTACATAGCATCATCAGTATACTTACTATACTCTACAATAAGCTGAGTTACTAACAGTAAGTAATACATTACAATTCTACGTCGTAAAAATTATATAGTATGCTTCCATCTAAACTTTGTTCTCTTACATCACACGAGTCTACACCGTACTATATACTGCCATAGACAAACCCAACATTAAATTATATACTGTATTGCTATAAACCACCCTATACCTTATACATTTTAATATAACACTATGTATTATTCTACCCACCCTAATGTGTATGACACTGCTATATGTTTACTATACAATTACGATACTATATATTACTTTGTACATTGTATTAAGCATATAAATGTTATACTATTTGTTATACTATTTGTAACAAATAGTTTAACATTTATATGCTTAATACAATGTACAAAGTAATATATAGTATGCTAATTGTATAGTAAACATATAGCAGTGTGATACACATTAGGGTGGGTAGAATAATACATAGTGTTATATTAAAATGTATAAGGTGGTTTATAGCAATACAGTATACAATTTAATGTTGGGTTTGTCTATGGCAGTATATAGTACGGTGTAGACTCGTGTGATGTAAGAGAACAAAGTTTAGATGGAAGCATACTATATAACTTTTACGACGTAGAATTGTAATGTATTACTTACTTTAACTCAGCGTATTGTAGAGTATAGTAAGTATACTTATGATGCTATGTAGTTTATACTTTAGTTGTTTATGTAGTTTATACTTTAGTTTTTTACGTGGTTGTTTAGCAACTGCAGCTACATACTATTAACATTCCTTTCCTTTGTTAATGCTACCCCCCTTCCCCCCTCCCTTTGATGCTGATAATCCTGCATAATGCACGGGCATAATATTAATTTGAAACCCCCCCGCCCACCTCCTACGCATTCTCCATATGCTAAATTCCTCTTGATATGCAAATTATTTTGTCTAGGCGCTCTCTTCCCACCTCCCCCCCTCCAACCCAGCTTAAATATACGCTCCAAGCTTGGTGGTGTTTCATTATTCACCTGAGGACGGCTGCTTGCGTTGTGGCCGAAACGTCGTGAGAATTATTTTATTATGTTTTATTTTTATTATTTTATTACTTCCCTTCTACGTGACTTTACCGAAAGAACCAAGAAGATGAATCCCTGCAGTCACGAAAGCTTTAAACTGCACAACTACTTATTTTTTAAGAGGAATTGATGACAACATGAACGTGACAGAGGAGCTGCTTGACCTCAAAAGCCTTAAAGGGCAAACCAGAGGAACAGATTTATTCGTTTCTGTTTGTGAAGCTGTTGATGATATGAAACTACCATGGAGTAAAGTTTCTGGGATCATTACCGATGGTGCACCTGCCATGGCTGGTGAGCGAAGTGGATTGTCCACACTGATCTGCAATAAAGTCAGCGAAGAAGCAGGCAACGCTTTTAAACTTCACTGTATCATTCACCAGCAAGTTCTCTGCGCCAAACATCTCAAATTTGACGATGTTATGAAACCAGTGGCAATGGTAATCAATTCTATTCACTCTAAAGCTCTATACCACTGACAGTTTCAGCAGTTCTTGCGTGACATCCAGGCTGAATACGGTGACATAATATATCACGACGATGTGAGGTGGCTATGTCGGGGATCCGCACTGTAGCGATTTTTCTCTCTCAAAGAGGAAATTGGATATTTTTTGGGTGAGAAGGGACAACCAATGGAAGAAATGTCTGATCCTGTATGGCTGGCAAATCTGGCTTTTTTGGTTGACATAACGAAGCATCTGAATGCGCTGAATGTTAATCTTCAAGGAAAAGATGCAGTGGTGAGCCAGCTATCCGCTCACATCAAGGCCTTTGAAACCAAACTGCAACTTTTCCAAAGACACTTGTCCAAAACAGAGCCCTGCACCGCGCACTTCCCAGCTTTGAAAGAGGTCATTGACAGTTACCCACAGGACAACATCGGTGCGCAAATGAAGAGTTATGCAACAGCTATCGCATTTCTTTCTGTGGAATTTAACAAACGCTTTCGGGACTTTGCAGTTATTGAAAAGGACATGTTGCTTTTCTCTTCTCCCTTCTCCGTGGACCCTGATGATGCTCCTCCACAGCTGCAGCTGGAGCTCATTGAGCTGCAGTGTGACGATGAGTGCCGCGGAAAACACCAGCAGTGTTCTCTTGTTGACGTTTACCGGCAGCTGGACAAAAGCAGGTTTCCAGAATTGCGGTCATTCACTAAGAAAATGCTGAGCTTATTCGGCTCCACATATTTGTGTGAGCAAACATTCTCAGTCATGAACTTAAACAAGAACCGATTGAGGTCAAGGATGAGTGACTCCCACTTGCGTGGCATTTTATGCATCTCAACCACTGCCCTCAAGCCAGACCTGGTCTCTTTACTGAAATCTAGATCTCAGTATCACCCTTCTCATTAGTATCAGCAAGTTATCTGTTCCTTGATCAATCTGAAATTGAGTGTTTTGAACGGTAACATCTGTCACTATTAACAGTGAAAAGCCTAAAGCACACTAATGCACTTGGACTTATGGCACTTGTTTTATTAAACTCTTGAATAAGATTTGGTTATAACTGTTGATGTTATGTACCTGTAGATGTGACACAAACTATTGCTTTCTGAAAGATCTTGTAAAAGACAAGGGCAAAATTCACTTGTTTTAAAGTTTAATGATAACAGACCACTTTGCATTACTTATAACTCCTGTTTAAAATGTTCATGAGGTAAAGATATTTAACTCATGGAAATTTAAGGTATTCTATACAGTTTGTTGCATGTTATCTGACTGAATGAAAGGCAGAATTGTGTTTTTAGAGTTGTTCACGTCTGCCTGAGTGACTTTTATTTGGTTATATTGTCATTTGAAAAATAAAGGTAATTGTGACAATGATAATTGTTTTATAACAGTGTGTATTTTCACGTAACTTTTGTGGTTAAAAAATGTCGGAAGGAATTATTGGCCCCCGGGCATCTTTACTTTATCAAATTTGGCCCTCTTTGCAAAAAGTTTGGACACCCCTGCCTTAGGACAACAAAGTCCACCCAATGTGTTTTTTTGCCCACAAACGTTCCTATTGTGAGCACGAATTTCAGTCACAAACTTGTATTACTTTGTTTACATTTATTTTTAACTTTCGCTCGCCGCTAATTGTTCAAACAAGATGTTTAATTACAGCAGATATACACTATGTAACACGCTTTCTTCCCCTGCATACTAACTGCTATATTTCAGTTCGCTTGGACAACAAAGGACAGCCATTGTCTCTTTTGCCTCACAAACTTTCTATTAGGTCGGCTCAGCTTCAAATGATAACCTGCTGCGATGTGCAGTAAACATCACCACCGGGGACAAAAATGTATATATTCTTTACACGGTGTTTATTAACGCTTCTGCAAATTATATTGCAATGCGTCATCATTAATTAAATGACTCTCCATTTCGCATTCGCTGGACAAATTACAAACCAACATGCCAGCAACAACGTCGTCAACGTACTTTATGAATTAACTTTTTTAATGCATTCATTTACCTTCTTATTTCCAACTTTCCCTAACGTCACGCATATTGCTGCTTTCGTCACGTACATAGATCAATTGCCATGCAATCTTTAATGTTACTACTAAATAAATGTATACAAACACTATTTCACTTTTAAAGTACAACACTTCCACTTATCTACACTGCAGCCTGCTTCTTGATCGCACTCGGTGTACTACCAGTCTTTACTGTCCACTGTTGCCTGGTCACTGTACTGAGAGTCTTATGTAGACTGTACACATTCTATGAAGCTTTGCCAGTATACTGGCATTTTGTAATGTGGCCTGTTGCCTGCTTATTAATTCAAAGTCAGTGCACTGGCAGTCTATTATCCACATGCTAAATATTGCTATTAGGCACGGTGAGTGTATTCCAGTCTATAAGGTAGACTGTTGCCTGCCTCTTTACCTCGGTCAGTGTACTCCCAGTCTTTCATGTCGACTGTAGCCTGCTTCTTAACTTAAGTGTGCGTACTGCTCCTCTATAATGTAGACTTATTCTAGCTTCTTCAATGCATTTCAATTGTTTTGTTTGCTCATGTCACGCTATTTACTGATATGTAGTACTGCGATGCTGATTTATATGTTATACTGCTAAATACGTCGGATTTTCTTTGCTACAGCTGCTTACATTTCGTCTATCGTTTTGTTACATTGTTGGGAAAAACAACTATTTTCTATTTGGCGTACTGCACCTTTTCTTTCCACCCAAGTGGGGAGCAAGCAGGGAGGTTCAATGCCCCAACTTGTGTTGAGGTTCCTGTTCTTATGGTGGGCGAGGAATATGGTAAGAGAGACATTTTGCTTCGATACCAAGACAACACCAAACAAATCCCTGAGACAAACAGAGCATATGATGCCCTACAATACCCCATTATACTGTGGTAAGTCCAAGATGGGTACCACCAAGACATCCTCACAAAACTGTCTCCTCTAAAGACTTCTATTCCTTCATGTTCATGGACACAGAAGGTGCAAACCCCATATTATGGTGCACCAACCTCTTTCACCAGTATGTTGTCGATGAGTATGCCAAAATTGAGAGTGAGTGCCTTTTTTAAATTCAACTTCATCAAAAACGCCTTCGTATAGAACAGTATGCTCATCTCAGGGGTGCTACCAATGCTGACGTAGATTCAAGTTCAAGTTCATTTATTAGGTATAGCCCTGTGAGCCATTCGGCTCTTGAATCGGGTGCAACCGCAACAAACAAAAAACATGAACAAAAAACATCTTAAAGTGAATATGTGACTAAGTGCAAACAGAAAATCCAAGACAAGACAGCTAAATATTGCAGAAAAAAACACCGTACACCAACGCTGTGTGCAAAAATCCCAGTGGGATGCAAGTCAAACAACAACAACAACCATAAGACAACTTAGATTAAGGCCATCAGTCTAACTCTGTACTACAACAAACAAACATGGCTAAACCAATACACTTTTCGAAATCACCAAAATAAAGCCATGAAAGCAATGAAAAAACAATCATAGGAACTGTGACGGAATTTTCACAATAAATGGCATAAACATGTACTACCAAAACCTTGCAGCCATAGCTGGCTGCATGAGCCACTCCACAACAGCAGGAGCATCAATAGGAGTATTATAATTTTTCAATGCACCACTCAGAATGTGGGCAGATTAGTTCAAGTTTCATTTATTAGGTATAGCCCTGTGAGCCATGCGGCTCTTGAGTCGGGTGCAACCGCAAAAAACTAAATATGAACAGAGAACATCTTAAAGCGACGACGTGCAACAGAAACATCCTGGATAAACCAGCAAATCTTCCAGAAAAAACCCACCGTATTACAACGCTGTGTGCAAAATCCCAGTGTGTTGCAAGTCAAACAATAACAACCATAAGACATATTGTTGGTTCTTTCGGTAAAGTCACGTAGAAGGGAAATAATAAAATAATACAAATATTAAACAGCAATAAAATGTGATTTCTGTGGATTTCACACCCGATGATGATTGCTTGTGTGGCAGTCGAAACGTGGTGAGAATTTGTATTGTTTATATTTTTATTATTTTATTATTTCCCTTCTACGTGACTTTACCGAAATAACCAAGAATATGAATCCCTGCAGTCACGAAAGCTTTAAATAAAAACCATAAGACAATTTAGATTCAAGTTATCAGACCAACTCCGCACTTCCGCAAGAAACATGGCTTAACCATATGTTTCCGAAATCACCAAAATAAAGCTATAAAATACAATGTAACAACAGTAATCATAGGAACTTTGATTCAAATTTCACAATAAACGATATACATAACATGTACGATCAAACTTTCAGTCATATCTGGCAGCATGACACTCCCAGTGCATGATGTGTGAGTGAGTCGTGGTAGTGTGAGTGAGTGTATGATGTGTGAGTCAGCGTATGATGAGTGAGGTCAGTGTATAATGTGTGAGTCAGTGGGAGTGTAAGTGAGTATATGATGTGTGAGTGAGTCAGTGTGTGATGTGTGAGTGAGTCAGTGTAAGATGAGTGAGTGTATCACGGCCTCCTCCCCGCCATCACGGCCTCCTCCTCGCCATCACGGCCTCCTCCACGCCATCACGGCCTCCTCCACGCTATCATACCCTGGCGTGGAGGAGGCCGCACGCGCGTGCACCACACATCCTTCACAGGTGGACCACGATACATGCATGAGAAGACTCGGCATGCCATGATGTACATCAGCCAATATGGCAGGCCCGATCTCTTTATCACCTTCACTTGCAATCCTAAATGGAAGGAGATCCAGGTTGAGCTTTATCCAGACCAAAAGCCAACCGACAGACATGACATCATTGCAAGGGTCTTCAAACTCAAAGTTGATGAACTCATGAGGCTTATTACGTCTAAGGAAGACAGCGTCGTTGGAAAGACAAGATGTAACTTGCACACCATGAGTGGCAAAAATATGTTCTTCGTCATGCTCACATTTTGCTATGGATGAGGGAAAAACATCATGCAAGTGACATTGACACATTTGCCAGTGCTAAGCTACCTGACCCCCATCAAGACCCTGCCCTATTTGATGTGGTCTGCAAGCAAATGGTCCATGGCCCATGTGGGCAGTTCAATCCAAACACGCCATGTATGCAAGACCGCAGGTGTACCAAAAGTATCCACGAAACTTCTTGAAAGACACTCAGTCAGGCCATGATGGCTATCCTCTATGGATTTGAAACAATGCTCAGACCTGGAACTAACTCTGAAAGTAAGGTTGACAACCGGTGGATCGTTCCCTACTGCCCTCTTCTGTGCAAGATCTTCGAGGCCCACATTAATGTGGAAATTTGCAATTCTGTGAAAGCCATCAAATATGTTGGCAAATACATCAATAAAGGCTCTGACATAGCTGTATTTGCCTTACAAAAAGAGGGGCAAAGTGTGGATGAGGTTAAACTTTTTGGCCAACGAAGATACATCAGCAGCAATGAGGCCATTTTGGATCATTCTTGGCTTCCCCATCCATGAGCGTTCCCCCACAGTCATCCATTTGGCAGTTCACCACGGAAATGGTCAACGCATCTACTTCACCAAAGGAAATGCGCAGCAACAGGCCCTGGCTCGACAAGATACCACCCTGATGGCGTTCTTTGTTTTGTGCCAAAGTGACCCATTTATTGACAACCTGCTCTACCATGAAGTTCCTTCCTACTATACATGGACTGCTAAAAAATGAATGGAAGTGACGTGCTGGTGACGGTGAATCTGATGCCTTAGGAAAAGTCTTCAGGGTACATCCCAACAATCAGGAGTACTACTTTCTCCGAATCCTTCTCCATGTTGTCAAAGGGCACACATCTTTCATAGACCTCAAAACAGTGGAAGGAGTTGTCTGTCAAACATACAGGGAAGCTTGCAATGTTCGTGGAATTCTTGAGGATGATCAGCATTTTGATAAAGCTATGCCATAAGCTTCTGTTGTACAGTCACCTTCTCAACTTAGATTGCTCTTCTGCATAATTATTCAAGTTTGCAGCCCACCTAACCCCATGGGACTCTGGCAAAAATACAAAGATGGCATGCGTGAGGACATCCTCCACAGAGCTCTACGAGAAAATCTTTAGCCAGGCCCTCATCCTAATTGAAGACAAACTTCACTCTATTGGTGGAAAAGACCTCACGTGTATCGGACTACCAACACCCTACAAGAACAACCTGCATGCCCTTGCTCAAGAGATCCTACGTGAAATATACTACGATGGTTTAGAGCTTCTTCAATTTATTTAGTAAAATGAACCAAAGCTGATGGATGCACAAAGAGAAGCCTACACAACAATCTTGGAAAACATTGAGTTTTGAAAATGGAGGCATATTTTTCCTTGATGCATTTGGCGGTACTGGCAAGACCTTTGTTCTCAACTTGCTCCTGGCTAAGGTTCCCAGAGGAAGAAAATTGCTCGAGCTGTCGCATCATCAGGAATTGCAGCAACTCTGCTTACTGGAGGAAAAACTGTCCGTTCCACATTCAAGCTTCCATTGGATCTATCCCGACAACAAACCCCTGTTTACAATATTTCAAAGGGGACTGCCCTTGCACAGGTCCTGTTTAATTGTAAATTAATAGTGTGGGATCAATGCACCATGTCCCACAAGGGAGCATTTGCAGGACCTCCGCAACAATTCCAGAGTCATGGGTAGTGTAACTTTCCTCATGGCTGGTGACTTCCGACAAACCTTACCTGTTGTACTTCGAGAAACCAAAGCTGATGAGTTAAATGCCTGCATCAATTCACCATTCCTCTGGAGGCACGTGATGAAACTGAGACAAACTACAAACAGGCGTCTATATCTCCATGGAGACTAAGAGGCAGGCAACTTTGCTGAAGCTCTTCTTGATATTGGAAAAGGCAGTATTGTTGCTGACGGCACAGATGGACTTATCACCATGTCTAAAGGCATCCTTTCCACTTCAGAGCAGGAACTGGAGGAAAAAGTGTACCGAATAATGCAACAACACTGTCAAGATGTTATCTGGCTACGGGAGAGGGCCATTTTGGCTCCAAGAAATGATGCTGTTCACAGAATCAATTCCATGCTGTTGCACAAATTATCTGGAGAGAACAAGTCCTACAAATCCATTGACTCAGTGTTGGACCATGATCAAATTTTTCACTATCCAGTTGAATTCTCGAATTCTCTGCAGCTCCCGAGTGTTCCATCACGTAACTTGGCACTAAAGGTGAAGACGTCTTTCTCTCTCGCATACCTATAATCCCAAAAGACACAGTTTTTGAATGTGTGTGTAAGTCGATGTCTGTGTGTGTAACTCTGTGTGTGTGTGTAAGTGGATGTGTGTGTATATACTCTTGGTTCTTTCGGTAAAGTCACGTAGTTAGAAATAAAATAAAATAAAACAAATCACGACGTTTCGATCGCAACACAAGCGGTCGTCATCAGGCAATGTGTGTCCGTTGTTATGTATGTGCGTGTGTAAGTCGATATGTGTGTGAGTCGATGTGTGTGTCAGTCCATGTGTGTTAGTCAATATGTGTGTGTGTAAGTCGATGTGTGTGTGTGAGTCGATGTGTGTTTTTAGTCCATATGTGTGTATCTGTAAGTCGATGTGTTTGTGTGTGTTGGTCGATGTCTGTGTGTGGCTTTTTCACCTGGGCAACGCCGGATACTTCCCGCTCGTATGAACTAAGAAACTAAGGAAGCTGCCACAGTGATGAAATAGTCAGCAGCGGTTTGACTCCAATCTCCCGGTGCGGCGGTTGAGACAATAGGGTAAGTTTCTCCTATGCATTGTTCTGTAACGCATTGGGGCCCAATCAGCTACAAGGGGGCCTGAATCAACAGATAAACAAGTAACAACAAAGTAAGAAAATGTATTTTAAAACATGTATTCATTGAAAATTACCTGCAGTCTACCATGGACCAAGCCCGATGAACGCACCTGGCTATTGTATCAATAGACCAGCATAAAGTTGTGCGATCCACCCTCGAAAAAGTCCTAGACCAGGCCGCACGATAACTTGTGAGTATTGTGCCTTGAAATATTTGTTTTATCAATACTGTCACTGTGAGACTCTCTTCCTCTAAACCCAATATGTGGTGCAACTAAAATAATGTAGTTATAGCCTACATATTATTGAATACGAGGTTAAAACATCCGTAGCTATTTCAGTAAAAGTGAGTCGGGAGAAAGGAAGGGGAGTCCCTGGAAGGTCGCACATGGTGGAATAAAGTTGGGTATGCTCCCACCACCACTTAAATGATGGCTGGTCTGATCACCGTGGGAAGAGTTGGCAAAATACTACTCTAGTTATCCCTGGATAATAGAACCATACCAACCAGCAGTGATGTGAGCGATCAATCGTAGGGACCGAGAAACGAAGGCAAAACGGAGCACGCTTATGAGTGAGGCCACTGTACCATTTGTACGTTCGAGCGCATGCATGCAGCCGCTCTGGAGCCATCTCTTGCCTCTTGTGAGAGCTTGTGCTAAGCTGGGGCCAGGGTCTTGCTGAGGACACAGTGATCAGGCAATTGAAGAGCACAGACTTTAACATATCTCGACTTAGCGGTTTGACAATAAACAATTACACATGTAGTGAGATAGCACTGACTGTTGGACAGCAGCAGCAACTGCAGGTGGGCACTTAAGCACACACGCCGCTGAGCATATATACGGGTGTGCCGGTAGGGCGGAGGAACTGGGACAAGGGTCATGATAGACCTTGTGTGGAAGCCCCTGGAACCCTCTGGAGGGTTCGAGACAGAGCCAAGCCGCGACTTGGACGGAGCTAAGCCACGCGAGGGGAATATGAGCAGCGGAGAGCGAGTGCTCTGGGCTGCCGGTTCTGGGATTGGACTCGTCTCGTCGTCGCTGGCATCATCGCTGCCCTCATCGCTGCCGCCTTCGCCCAATCATTGCGCCGCCGCAAAGTAGTTGGCTGTTCCGGTCGACGCCATTGGTTCAAAGCGGGCAGGGTCGTGTCTGGGAAGCGGCGCGCGGTAACGGGGTCGTGTGTGAGAGAGAGAGGGATCATGTCATCTCCGGCTGACTGTGTGTGCAACGCACGCCACCCGCACACACAGACAACACTACATTTGGTGTCAGAAGTGGGGTATAAAAACCCAACAGTAGTGTCGTCGGGATGAGGACGGCGAGACGGTCGACTCTCCGACAGCCCCGGGATCCGGGAACCCGGTAAAAAAAAACCCGAGGCTGCGCATCGACCGACAGGGAGCTGCTGGGCATCGACGGTGGGAGCGGCTACGCAAAAGAGGCGGGAGCGGCTGCGCGTCGACCGACGGAAGCTGCTGGGCTTCGATGGAGAGAAAGAGAGCAGCTGGGTGTCGACTGCAGGAGCGGTTACGCGTCGACAAAGAGAGAGCTGCTGGGTGTCGACGGAGAGAGAAGCAGCAAGTTGACGAAAGTGAGTGGCCAAGCCTCGACGGTTAGAGTGCTACGCCAGGTGGTGGGAGCGGGAGGGCGTCGACGGAGAGAGAGGCTGCACATTGATGAAGAGAGAGCGGTTGCGAGTCGTCGGAGAGTGACTGCATATCGACAGAGAAAACGGGGGCTGCACGTCGACGGAGAGAGAGTGGAAGCTGCGCGTCAACGGGGAGAGCAGCCGAGATTTCCCGTGGTCAAGCGCCGACCAAGCAGCATGGTGGCAAACCGCCATGTGGAGAGGGGTGTGGGCTGGCACGAGGTGCGGACCCAAGGGACGGCACAGAGGAGAGCGGGGAAAATGGAGCGGGAGCTGCCATTGGAGCAGGACCAGAGAGCTCCAGACGGGGGACCACGCACATGGTGGGCACCATTTTGTCATCGGAGGACCTCCCGTGGCCAAGGGGCGCCATTTTGAGGCAAGAGCGGGAGCGTGCTGAGGCGCGGCGAGTGAGGGAGCTGCTCGAGGCCGCTCCTGATCTGGCGGTTGCACCCGATTAAATAGCCGAATGCTCACAGGGCTATACCTAATAAATGAACTTGAACTTGGCGTGGAAGGCTCGCCACAAGATTCCTCCAGAGGGAGCAGATGGAGGACGAGATGCCCTACGCCTTCCGGGCAGTGCTGCTGGTGCTGGGAGAGGAGGCATACTCACTTGTGGGTGAGGGGGCATTCGGCATTCGTGAGGTGGAGAGGCTGTGGGGGCTGGCGAGGAGATTGAGGGTTGGCCTGCCCTTTGCAGTCGGCACAGAGATTTCTTCCTCAACGGTGGCCAGAACCATCCAAGTCCACGAGGAGCAACAGCAGCAGGCAAGGTGGGAGGCCTCAGCGTGGAATTTACAAGATATGGTTGCGGCGGTGGAGAGCAGGGGCGCCCAACGGTTATCACCCCTGCGGGAGGACCCGCGGTGGGAACAGCTCGCTCTGCCGTGGAGAGCTACAACAAAATGCTTTGTGTGTGTTCGGTTGGGCCACACTCGTCGAGTGACATCAGGAGGAGTCACCTGTGCTCGTTGGGCCGCCGGCCCAGTCAACCTAAACCCTCGTCGGACCGGATCACTTGAGCTACGTCCCCGATTGGGGGGACTCTCCCTTGCACTGAGAGGGGACTCAGGGGGTGAAAGGGTGTTGGGGTTAAGGGCCTGGGTATGGGGGGGGTTGCTGATTCGCGGATGGGGCGCTGTGAAGGAGTCGCTAGTTCGCGAATTTGGGGACGCCGCGTGTGTATGGGGGGGGTCGCCGATTCACAGATGGGGGGCTGTGAGGAAGTCGCCGATTCGTGAATTCGAGGACGCTGTGTAAGGAAGTGTTGGTTTGTTAACGGGGGTCACTGGGGAGCAGTGGAACGTGTTGTTGATGCAGGAGATGTCACGTTTGTAACGGGATTGTGAGGGAGTTTTTTTGTCATTGAGGTTCCTCATTTTAAGGGTGTTGCTCTGCCTGCCGCCGGTTGCTGATGCTGTGTTGACAGCCGGGACGGCTGTTTTTTAACAAAAGGGGGGGGGGGGCGGGTGATGTAGTGACATAGCGCTGACTGTTGGACAGCAGCAGCAACTACAGGTGGGCACTTAGCGCACACGCCTCTGAGCATATACGCGGGTGTGCCAGCAAGGCGGAGGAACTGGGGTAAGGGTCATGATAGACCTCATGTGGAAGCCCCTGGAACCCTCGTCGTCACTGTCATCGTCACTGTCGTCATCACTGTCGTTGTCACTGTCGTCGTCACTGTCGTCGTCACTGTCGTCGTCACTGTCGTCGTCGTCACTGTCGTCGTCACTGTCGTCGTCGCCGCCCTCGTCGCTGCCGCCTTTGCCCAATCATTCCGCGGCCGGACAGTCGTTGGTTGTCCCGGTCGACACCGTCGGTGCACCGCGGACAGGGTCGTGTCTGAGATGGGGAGTGCGCCAGCGGGGTCATGTGTGAGAGAGAGAGAGGGGGCCCGAATGGTGGCGTGAGCTCGGCAACAACGAATAAAGAGGGCAGATCGGTGCCTCCTGCGACACACGCCACCCACACACGTATGACCGTATTGGCGATCCACCAGTGATAAACGGTAAAAAATAAAAAAAATAGTTTTTCGAAATAATGATTTATTTTCCTGCAGTTCACAAGCCCCAGTCAGAAAATCGTTGCGGGGATGATGGTGCGTCATATTAAGTTATCGTGATGTTGAAGTGGTCAGAAGACGAATGTCATTTGCCTGCTAATACGTCCATTTTTAAAACACACGTCAAAAAAAAGAGGCAAACATTTTAAATAAGAAATGTTACAAACTTAAAATCTCATCAATTATTTTTACTATCGGGGAAACTAAATATTTAATTATTGATAATTATTATTTTTTGTTTGTAACTTAATTTGAGATCGTACAATTCTTTGGGACATTGATTTTTGTCAATGATGCACAAAATAAATAAACACGTACACATTTTTACATTGCTTGTGAAAGCGGTTACTGGTTTACTAGATAATCGTTCAACAACCCCTGCGACGTGAACTGTGTTTTCCCATTTCGTGTTTTTAGGGAGGAGATGAAGAATAAGAAGAAGGATTTCCCCTCGCTGAAATCAAACAGAACGACACCAGACGACATCATGGCCCTGAAGAAGACCGTCTTGTTGCTCGAGGCTCAAAAGTTAAAGCTGGAGATCGAAAAATTGAGGATAGAGAAAGATAACCTCGAGATGAAATCGGTAATTTTAAACCAGAAAATCAGCAAACTAATAACGTCTGGAAAGCTTTAAACTTGCAACTGAATCTGAAATTCGGGACGGAGAGAGATTCAAATTCAACTTTGCCAAGCTGCGCTGCCCAACATACTGCGATGGCCAGCTTTGGTGTTCATCGGTGATGCAGCAAACGGAGTGTGTGCTGCCGGGGAATCTGATTGGTTACACAGCAACGAGAGTATGTGCTGCCGGAGATCTCATCAGTTACATAGCAAACGGAGTGTGTGCTACCGGGGGATCTGATCGGTTACACGGCAACCGGAGTGTGTGCTGCCGGGGGGTCAGATCGGTTACCCGGCAACCGGTGTGTGTCCCGCTGGGGGATCTGATCGGTTACACAGCAACCAGAGTGTGTGCTGCCGGGGGATCTCATCGGTTACCCAGCAGCCAGAGTGTGTGCTGCCGAGGGATCTGATTGGTTACACAGCAACCAGAGTGTGTGCTGCCGGGGGATCTCATCAGTTACACAGCAACCGGAGTGTGTGCTGCCGAGGGATCTGATCAGTTACACGGCAACCGGAGTGTGAGCTGCCGAGGGATCTCATCAGTTACACAGCAACCGGAGTGTGTGGTGCTGGGTGATCTCATGGGTTATACAGCAACCGGAATGTGCCCTGCCGGAGGATTTTGTTGGTTACGCAGAAACCGGAGTGTGTGCTGCCGAGAGATCTGATCGGTTACGCAGCAACCGTAGTGTGTGCTGCCAGGGGGGACCTTGATCGGTTACACAGTAATCGGAATGTGTGCTGCTGGAGGATTTGTTGGTTACACAGCAACCAGAGTGTATGCTGCCGGGGAATTTGATCGATTACATAGTAACCAGAGTGTGTGCTGCCGGGCGATCTGATTGATTACACACCTACCGTTCGCGGAAACCCCTTGGCCGAGTTCGTCAAATGCTGCAAATTGGGGAGTTTATTTGAAAAGATGAAAATGAAATGAAGAGCTTTTCAAAGCCAAGCCTGCATTTTAAATGGTCGTCTCACTGTAAAGTTAACCTAATTGTATAAAATACATTGCTGTTTTTAAATAAACTTACTTATGGAATTCAGGAAACTTAAGCAACATCTTTTGGTTCAATTACAAATCAATTTTTTTACTGTGCAAACGAACTGCGTTTTTATTTATTCATACGTTTAATATTAAGCATACCGTTGACATTGTACAAAGCAAGATTTATCCACATGTGATGCAGGGAGATTTGTCCGATATAGACAATAAGCTGCTGGCCTACAGGGGACATGGAGCCTACCACCACCCCTCAACGGCGGTTTCATTAAGTGTGGGCCTTGCTCTTTGGTTCTTTCGGTAAAGTCATTTGCATTGCTTGTGTTGCAATCTAAACGTCGTGATTTTATCTTCTTGGTTCTTTCGGTAACGTCACGTAGAAGGGAAATAATAAAATAATGAAAATAAAACATAATAAAATAATTCTCACGACGTTTCGGCCACAACGCAAGCAGCCGTCCTCAGGTGAAGAATGAAACACCACCAAGCTTGGAACGTATATTTAAGATGGGTTGGAGGGGGAAGAAGAGCGCCTTGACAAAATAATTTGCATATCAAGAAGAATATAGCATATTTATGGGAAATGCGTAGGAGGTGGGCGGGGGGTTTCAAAGTCATATTATGCCCGTAAATTATGCAGGATTAGCAGCATCAAAGGGAGGGGGTGGGGGTAGCATTAACAAAGGAAAGGAATGTTAATGGTATGTAGCTGCAGTTACTAAACAACCACGCAAAAAACTAAAGTATAAACTACATAATATCATCAGTATACTAAATATACTCTCCAATAATCTGGGCTACTCACAGTAAGTAATACATTACAATTCTACGTCGCTAAAAATATTATATGCTTCCAGGTAAACTTTTTTCTCTTACATCACACGGGTCTACCCCGTACTATATACTACCATAGACAAACCCAACATTAAATGATATACTGTATTACTATACACCACTCTATACCTTCGACAATAATATTACCCTAAGTATTATTCTACCCACCCTACCGTATACCACACTGCTGTATATTCACTATACAATTACGATACTGTATATTACCTTATACATTGTATTAAACAGTACAATTTTATACTATTATACAATCTGCTATACACTATACCATTGACCGTCGCGTGAAAGATACTAAGGGGAAGCAACGAAATATGTCAATGGGAGAGTGGTGGCGGGAGACTTGCAGCGGAGCTAAGAATCCATTCCCTGTGGAGAATACAATATATATAGTCAATGCCAGTGAGTGGACTGCGAACTGAAAGTCACCGTAAACGTGAACACAATCAGTGAAGATTGGAAATGGTTTATTACATCCTTCCAATGATTGCTGAGCCAGAATTCATCTTCTCGGTTGAAATGGTCTCTGTGTTTGTATATGTGGATCGCCTCATGAACGAATCTCTCATGGTAGCCAGATGGCTTGCAGAAAACCTCTGTCTTGGAGAAGTCAATGTCATGTGAGCCCACTGAATTGTAACAGTGATCTGCCATGGCTGAGGTGTTTGTCCTACCGTGTTTCAGGTCTGCTTTATGTTCACGGATGCGGTCCGAGACATGTCGTTTGGTTTCTCCAATGTACCTGCTACCACAGAGGCAACTTAGTTTGTAGACGCCAGGGTACTGTATGTCTGGAACCACATCTTTTACAGACGGGACCAGATCACGGATTTTATGTACTGTGTTGAATCGGACCTGGATATTGTGTTTAATCAGGATTTTGGAGATCTTTTTTGTGACCCCAGCAATGTTGGGTGATGGTTTTGAAAGGCTCCTCAACAGGATCCTTCTTGATGGTTGGAGTGATGGCTTTGCGGATTGTGTAGTCGGAATAACCATTAGCCTTAAGAGCTTGGCGTACGTGTTTGAGTTCACTGGCAATGTGTTCCTGGTCGGAGATGCATTGGGCTCTATGGTATAGGGTCTTGATGAGGGAGTTCTGCTGGGATGAATGGTGGTGGGAATCCGGTTTTAGGTAAGCATCCGTATGGGTGGCTTTCCTGTAGACAGAATGGCTCATTGAACCATCAGGTCTCCTTTTAATTAGGACATCCAAAAAGGGTAGCTTGCCATCTTTTTCGACTTCCATGGTGAATCTGATGGCTGGGTGTATGGAATTGATGTGGTCAAGGAATTGGTCTACAGCAGGCCGGCCATGTGGCCAGATGACAAAAGTGTCATCTACGTACCTCTTCCATAAGGTTTGGCGTAGAGTGGCAGTCTGGATTGCGTCAGTCTCAAATTTCTCCATGAAAACGTTGGCTACAACCGGAGATAGGGGGGAGCCCATTGGGGTGCCCTCAGTTTGTTTGTAGGTGAAATATGTATTGGTTAAGCAGTGTCTCACCAGGGGGGGTACCCCAGTATTCAGTCCTTGATGAACCAAGTCTCCAATGATTGCGATGGTGTCAGGTACAGGAACTTTGGTGAATAAGGAAACCACATCAAAACTGACAAGCAGGTCGTCTGGGGACAGGGACATTCCCTTGATTGTCGATACCAGGTCAGTAGAGTTTAGTACCGCAGAGGTGGTTTTTCCAGTGAAAGGCTGCAGGATTTCAGACAAAAAACGAGCCAGTTTGTAGGTGGGGGAGTTGATAGTAGAGACAATGGGACGAAGAGGTGTATCTTCTTTATGTATCTTTGGAAGGCCATATAATCTTGGTGGCCTGGCTGTCATCATGGACAAAATAGAATACAACAACAAAATTCAAGAACTACTCAACGATGGCAGCTATACAAAAATAAAAAGAGACCCCACCAACAGCCTCATCATTAAAACCAACAAAATCATTTCTGATTCAACCGCATGAATTGATCAAACCAAACAGTTCTCGTTGAAACCTTCTGCAGCCAGGCCACCAAGATACATAAAGAAGATAACCTCTTCGTCCCATTGTCTCTACTATCAACTCCCCCACCTACAAACTGGCTCGTTTTTTGTCTGAAATTCTGCGGCCTTTCACTGGAAAAACGACCTCTGCGGTACAAAACTCTACTGACCTGGTATCGACAATCAAGGGAATTTCCCTGTCCCCAGACGTACTGCTTGTCAGTTTTGATGTGGTTTCCTTATTCACCAAAGTTCCTGTACCTGACACCATCACAATCATTGAAGACTTGGTTCATCAAGGACTGAATACTGGGGTAGCCCCCCTGGTGAGACACTGCTTAACCAATACATACTTCACCTGGAATGGAACTTTCTACAAACAAACTGAGGGCACCCCGATGGGCGCCCCCCTATCTCCGGTTGTAGCCAACGTTTTCATGGAGAAATTTGAGACTGACGCCATCCAGACTGCCACTCTACGCCCAACCTTATGGAAGAGGTACGTAGATGACACTTTTGTCATCTGGCCACATGGCCGGCCTGCTCTAGACCAATTCCTCGACCACATCAATTCCATACACCCAGCCATCAGATTCACCATGGAAGTCGAAAAAGATGGCAAGTTACCCTTTTTGGATGTCCTAATTAAAAGGAGACCTGATGGTTCAATGAGCCATTCTGTCTACAGGAAAGCCACCCATACGGATGCTTACCTAAAACCGGATTCCCATCACCATCCATCCCAGAAGAACTCCCTCATCAAGACTCTATACCATAGAGCCCAATGCTTCTCCGACCAGGAACACATTGCCAGTGAACTCAAACACGTACGCCAAGCTCTTAAGGCTAATGGTTACTCTGACTACACAATCCACAAAGCCATCACTCCAACCATCAAGAAGGATCCTGTTGAGGAGCCTTTCAAAACCATCACCTTACCCTACATTGCTGGGGTCACAAAAAAGATCTCCAAAATCCTGATTAAACACAATATCCAGGTCCGATTCAACACAGTACATAAAATCCGTGATCTGGTCCCGTCTGTAAAAGATGTGGTTCCAGACATACAGTACCCTGGCGTCTACAAACTAAGTTGCCTCTGTGGTAGCAGGTACATTGGAGAAACCAAACGACATGTCTCGGACCGCATCCGTGAACATAAAGCAGACCTGAAACACGGTAGGACAAACACCTCAGCCGTGGCAGATCACTGTTACAATTCAGTGGGCTCACATGACATTGACTTCTCCAATACAGAGGTTCTCTGCAAGCCATCTGGCTACCATGAGAGATTCGTTCATGAGGCGATCCACATATACACACACACAGAGACAATTTCAACCGAGAAGATGGATTCTGGCTCAGCAATCATTGGAAGGACGTAATAAACCATTTCGGATCTTAACTGATTGTGTTCACGTTTACGGTGACTTTCAGACCGCAGTCCACTCACTGGCATTGACTATATATTGTATTCTCCACAGGGAATGGATTCTTTGCTCCACTGCAAGTCTCCTTTCACCACTCTCCCATTGCCATATTTCGTTGCTTCCTCTTAGTATCTTTCACGCGACGGTCAATGGTATAGCAGATTGTATACATAGTATAAAATTGTAATGTTTAATACAATGTATAAGGTAATATACAATATCGTAATTGTATAGTGAATATACAGCAGTGTGGTATTAAGTAGGGTGGGTAGAATAATACATAGGGTAATATTATAGTCGAAGGTATAGAGTGGTGTATAGTAATGCAGTATATAATATAATGTTGGGTTTGTCTATGGTAGTATATAGTACGGGGTAGACCCGTGTGATGTAAGTGAAAAAAGTTTAGCTGGAAGCATATTATATTTTTTGCGACGTAGAATTGTAATGTATTACTTACTGTTAGTAGCTCAGCTTATTGGAGAGTATATTTAGTATACTGATGATACTATGTAGTTTATACTTTAGTTTTTTACGTGGTTGTTTAGTAACTGCAGCTACATACTATTAACATTCCTTCCCTTTGTTAATGCTACCCCCATCCCCTCCCTTTGATGCTGCTAATCCTGCATAATACACGGGCATAATATGACTTTGAAACCCCCCGCCCACCTCCTACGCATTTCCCATAAATATGCTAAATTCCTCTTGATATGCAAATTATTTTGTCAAGGCGCTCTTCTTCCCCCTCCAATCCAGCGTAAATATACGCTCCAAGCTTGGTGGTGTTTCATTCTTCACCTGAGGACGGCTGCTTGCGTTGTGGCCGAAATGTCGTGATAATTATTTTATTATGTTTTATTTGTATTATTTTATTATTTCCCTTATACGTGACTTTACCGAAAGAACCAAGAAGATGAATCCCTGCAGTCACGAAAGCTTTAAGTCGTGATTTTAATTTATTTTATTTTATTCCTACGTGACTTTACCGAAAGAACCAAAGAGTTTGGACCTTGCGTTCGTACAGAAGCTGTGACTAGCCGTTTGATGCAATGCAAGTGGTCACATCCGTTGCCGGCACGCATCTAGCCGCTTGATGCCATGCAAATGTTCACTTACATTGCCGGCATGCGTCTAGCTGTTTGAGGTAACATTCCCGACATGCTCACGGAGATCGCCGAAATGTCCATTAGCCTACAGCAGAGACAGCCTTTGTTATGGCCTTGTCTCACCAGTGTTAGACCAGAGAATGCCGAAAGGTGAACAGTACATTTTAACACGTAGGCTTTCGCGACCAATATTATTCATAATCAACGTTGATTATGAATAATATTGGTCGCGAAAGCCTACGTGTTAAACTGACTAACCTCTATGGTGAGGATACTTTTCTTTAAACCAGAAAATTGGAGAAGCTCCGCATTAAGCGGATGAAATTGATATCTTCATTGGCGTTCCTCAAAAGGTGCAGAGATTCGAAGGTAATACCAAACGCAGTTAAAATAACACATCACATAAAGTCTTCTAAAGCTAACAAAATACTACACAAAGCTAGCGAATTATTATTAATAGAGAGAATACAACACAACAGGAGTGAATTATCCAACATTTCGGAATCTCTAAAGCATTTACATTTAGATATAAACAATAGTGTGTCCATGCATGATTGGAATATAATCGATACTATAACACAACAATCGGCTGATAATGTGTTTAATCTAACAAATGCTAACCAAATTAACACATTTTCTAGACTTTACAATAAACAACTCCCTATTAAAAACGAATAATTAAAAAACAAAACCGTAATGAACTTGACTAACACTGATTTAACCACTGACATGATTTCTGTCCTTTCTATAGTCCTTAACTTTGCCGTTACCCCACGCACAATTCCAGTGGATGAGATCATTGCTGAGGTAGAATCAGCAGTAAGACTCCTTCCACATAATGAGGCAGTAGATACGAGGTTGCCAAAATAATTGAGAATAGTAAAGTACCAAAAGTAAATATTAGCTCGAACGAGGCAAACGCCTTGAGAGCTTCGTCTAAATAAATATATTCAAATCCTAGCAGCTGATAAGGGCCGCACTACTGTAGTGATGTCACTAGCCGATTATGATAATAAAATTAAAGAAAGTACCTACATTAAAATTAAACGTGATCCAACTAATACTTTGGAACGTAAGACTACTGCAATCATTGCAAATTCATTAATCCCAAAAAATGAGCAATTCCTAATTAAGCCAAGGGCTTCAAAACCACCTAGACTGTGTGGGCTACCAAAGATCCATAAAATCGGCATCCCATTACGACCCATAGTCAGTACAATTGGCTTTGCCACATATAAATTAGCAAAATATGTAACTAAACAAATACAGCCCTACATCGGTAGGACATCTTCATTCATAAGAAATTCAGAACATCTTGTGAATGTGATCAAAGATATTAAACTTAACCCTCATGATATTTTGGCGAGTTTTAATGTGATTTCGCTATTCACTAAGGTTCCAGTGAGCGAGTCGCTTAAATTACTTGATACACTGGTAAAGAATACAGGTTTACCAAAAGATATTCCGAAACTCGCTGACCATTGTTTAAATAACACTACTTCTTATGGAGAGGCGATTTCTTTAAACAAAGGGAAGGAGCAGCAATGGGCTCTCCTTTATCTCCTGCTATAGCAAATTTGTACATGTGTAATAAAGGACTCGATCCTGGGTCTGTCTCCGTTGTCCTTTATTCGGGTTCTTACACCTTTCCCACACGGCCCTCGCTCAGAGCTCTCCCATTGGCAGCTCCATAGCTGCTCTCGCTCCCGTAGCCTCCACACCTCTGCAGCTCTGCTGCAGATCCCCTGTGCAGTCCTCCGGCTGCCCTCACTGCAGCTCCACCACTGCCCTCACTGCAGCTCCACCGCTGCCCGTCGTTCCTCCGCGCTTGGTCACCGCTGGCCGACGATGCCAAGTCTTACTTCCCCGTGTGTGTGGCGATCTCGCCACTCCTCGACCTCCGCCCTGCGTGGCGTCACTCTAACTCTGTCTCCCACACTCCCCCGTCTCTTCCGGTATCTCTCCCTTAAGACCTCACCCCTCTCTCACACGTAACCTAAATCCTCCCCCCCATGACGTCATATCCGTGAAGCCGTTTACGCCCGCATTACACCACCCTCCCCCGTAGAGAAAATCCAGCCGACCTCGGCTGAACAATAACGAGACAAGTAATGCGAGCGAACACAACCATCACACATTCAAGGACAACGAAGCATACAATAAATATAACAACAACAACAAAACACAACAGTAAAATTCAACGAAATGTAAGGGACTTTGAGCGCGTTCGGGTCGCCGGTCCGTCCCGGACGGGCGGCGGCCCTCCTGCAGACCGGGAACGTGACGGGGTTTTAGGAGCGACAGGATGAAGTCCTCCTGTCGCTATTGGAGGCCCGTCAACGTCCCGGTCTCGTGTCCCTGAAGGCCCAGCATCGGGGGTGCGTCGCAATCGTGTCTGCGACGGGGTCGGAAGGGCGGCGGGGCTCGGAGTCTCCGCAGCCGTGGTAGGCACACCCCGAGCAGAGTCTGCTGTCTCCAGCAATGTCACGGCCGGCTTGTCTGTAAAAGGCACGACAGGCGCTCTTGCAAGGTCAACAGGCACAGGCAAGGATGAGTCGGCAGCCACAGACCCCGGCAAGGCAACATCGGGAGATGACGCATCGTATCGAGGGGCCACATATGGTTTCAAGCGCGACGTGTGAACGAACCAACGCCGAGATCCAAACCGAACACTCGCAGACTGTGGGTTGGGAACCTCGATGAGGCGAACCGGCCCTTGCCATGGTTTGTGCAATTTAGGAGAGGTACCTGGCCGCACCTGCGGGCAATGGAGCCAGGCCATGTCCCCCACCTTCCAGGGGCACTCCCCCTTCGAGCGTCGAGCACACCGCTCGTTCCGGGCCTGGGCTTTGGCAGTAGCCATGCGGGCCCCCTCCCGTGCCTCAGTAACCCGGCGAATGGTATCCCGAATGTAATCAGGAAGAGGCTTAGCAGGTCCCCTCACTCCAGTTCCCAACTGCACATCCATTGGCGGCACGTTCTCGCGACCGTACATAAGGAAAAACGGCGAATATCCTGTAGCCGCATGCGGCGTCATTCGGTATGCCGAAAGTACCCCAGGGATATGCAAATCCCAATCCGATTGTTTTTCACTCACGGTGTGACACAACATGGCGGACAATGTCCGATTTAGCCGTTCGACCATACCATCCGTTTGCGGGTGGTAGGGAGATGTCCGTATCTTTTTAGTTCCAAGAGCCGCGCACACCTCCCCCAACAATTTAGAAGAAAAATTACGGCCTTGGTCTGTGAGGAGCCTCTCCGGCGCCCCCTTGTCCATAACGTACCCGAATAGAAAGGCATCTGTGATAGACGCGGCTGACTGGTCAGGCAAAGGCCAGGCCATCGGCCAGCGGGAGAGGTACTCCACCCCAACTAGCAAGTATTTATTTCCCTTAGCAGATGGCGGGAAGGGTCCCAAAATGTCCAACGCCACCAATTCGTTAACTCCAGACACCTGAATAGACTGTATGGGCGGCACATATGGTTGTTTAGGTGGTTTTCGCCGGGCACAATCGGGACACGCGCGAACGTGACTGACGACATCCGTTGTCATGCCGTGCCAAAAATAGTCTCGCTGCAGCGTCAATAGGGTCTTCTGCACCCCCAGATGTAAAAGCGTGTCCCCATGCAGAGTCCTAATCAACTCATACCGCAAGGATGCCGGTACAACCAGACGCCAGCGTTCCTGTAACCCTTCCCTCCACATCAGCAGACCATCGCGGAGAGCGGTTTCCGGCATACCCCCCGTACCCAGTCCCCCACTCTTCTTCGTAGTCCGATTCCGTAACGAGACCAATGAACCATCCAACATTTGTTCCCGAATCCACACAGCCCTTGGAAGATTCAGAATCCCATCAGCCGGTCCCGGCTCCTTTGGAGCTTCATGCACGTCGACCGCCAACGCAACAGGCTGAGGGGGTTGCTGAATCGGCGCACATCTATGCGTCCCCAACGCGCACGCGCAAGGGGATCGCTGCGGCAACCTAGAAAGCGCGTCCGCATTCGCGTGACGCACCCCCTTCCGATGGTGAATTTGGAAGGAAAATTCCTGCAGCGTGTCCAACCACCGCGCCAACTGGCCGGATGGTTGGTCCATCTTAAGAGCATACTGCAAGGCCGCGTGATCCGTGCGAACAATAAACGAACGACCGTAGAGATACGGTCGAAATTGGCGGAGAAAGAAAACAATAGCCAAAAGTTCCCTGCGTGTGACGCAGTAGCGAGTTTCTGCAGGAGACAAAACCCGGCTACCATACGCCACCACGCGTTCCACACCACCTTTTGATTGAGACAACACGGCCCCAATGCCCGTGTCACTCGCATCCGTATCCAGAATGAAGGGGTGATCGAAATCAGGATAATCTAACGTCGGTGCCGTAGCCAGTCGATCGCGCAGGCCCTGAAACACCGCCTCTTCCGGCGGTCCCCACGCAAATTTCCTTCCTTTACCCGTAAGGAGGTGCAAGGGCCTCGCGATCGTCGCGAAATCCGGAACAAACCTCAGATAGTATGAGGCAAACCCCAAAAAGCGACGTACATCCCCCACCGTGGTCGGGGTTGGCCAGTCACGGACGCATGCTGTCTTGTCCGGATCCGTGGCCACCCCGTCCGCACTTACGATATGCCCCAAATAGCGCACGGACCGTTGCAGTAGGTGCCGTAGCCAGTCGATCGCGCAGGCCCTGAAACACCGCCTCTTCCGGCGGTCCCCACGCAAATTTCCTTCCTTTACCCGTAAGGAGGTGCAAGGGCCTCGCGATCGTCGCGAAATCCGGAACAAACCTCAGATAGTATGAGGCAAACCCCAAAAAGCGACGTACATCCCCCACCGTGGCCGGGGTTGGCCAGTCACGGACGCATGCTGTCTTGTCCGGATCCGTGGCCACCCCGTCCGCACTTACGATATGCCCCAAATAGCGCACGGACCGTTGCAGTAGGTGACATTTCTTAGGCTTAAATTTCAAATTTGCGGAACGCATCCTGGCTAACACCGCCTCCAACCGCAGTAAATGCTCATCAAATGTCCGGCTGAAGACGATAATATCATCTAAATATATCAGACATGTCTCCCACTGCAACCCCGTTAACACCAACTCCATCAACCTTTGAAATGTGGCAGGGGCAGCATTCAGCCCCATCGGAAGACAATTAAATTGGAATAACCCCTGCGGCGTACGGAAAGCAGTCTTCTCCCGCGAGGACTCGTCAAGGGGAAGCTGCCAGAATCCCGAAGAGAGATCTAGCGTTGAAAAGAACTTCGCCCACGACAAGGCATCGAGGGAGTCATCCATACGCGGCAGGGGGTACGCATCTGCCACAGACACTTTATTCAATTTTCGAAAGTCGACACAAAATCGCAATTTGCCATCCTTCTTTTTAACCAAAACAACAGGCGCGCGCCATGGGCTGTTAGATGGAGATATTATGTCCGCAGCCAACATGTCATCCACTGCCCTTCGAACCTGATCTCGCTCCGCCGGACTCATCCGATGCGAGTTCAACCGAATAGGGGCAGCGTCCCCTGTGTCAATATGATGGTAAAGCAACGAGGTGCGTCCCAAGTCCAAATCGTCGGAGCTAAACACATCAGAATAACTCAATAATAATTTACGAAGCGCACAACGTTGTTCACCGGAAAGGGAAGAATTTTCCCCACACAATTCGGCGATCCAGCGATTATCACTCGGCACCAGGACCTGAAACACCACCAACCACGACCTGGCTGCCCAGATGATCTTGTGCCGTAAATCTGCCACAGACACTTTATTCAATTTTCGAAAATCGACACAAAATCGCAATTTGCCATCCTTTTTAACCAAAACAACAGGCGCGCGCCATGGGCTGTTAGATGGAGATATTATGTCCGCAGCCAACATGTCATCCACTGCCCCTCGAACCTGATCTCGCTCCGCCGGACTCATCCGATGCGAGTTCAACCGAATAGGGGCAGCGTCCCCTGTGTCAATATGATGGTAAAGCAACGAGGTGCGTCCCAAGTCCAAATCGTCGGAGCTAAACACATCAGAATAACTGAATAATAATTTACGAAGCGCACAACGTTGTTCACCGGAAAGGGAAGAATTTTCCCCACACAATTCGGCGATCCAGCGATTATCAGCGGCACCAGGACCTGAAACACCACCAACCACGACCTGGCTGCCCAGATGATCTTGTGCCGTAAACGCCGTAGTGGCATGTGCCACAACCGTACCAGCCGGCACACACACATTTTCGGTACTTGCATTAAGCACCTGCAGAAACGGCTGCTGGTCAGGCCGGACAATAGTTTGCGCCCCAACGAGCGCCGCTCCGCCCGTTATAGTGGCGGACGGCGACAACAAAATCCCAATTGCACCCTGACGACCAGGTACAGGCTTCCGATATCGCAAGCGGATAAGCATCTGTGAGCCAGGTGGAATATCAACAGATACCTCGGACAGCACCTGCACCTGAGCGACCAGAGCAGGTCGCCCCCAGGGCGACGGTAGAAATGTAATTTTTCGCCCACCCGGCAATTCAATGCAGTTTTGATTAATTCGAATTAGAATGGGCATCTTGGCCAGGAAGTCAGTTCCCAACAAGCAAGGAACCGCGAGGGACCTCGAAATTAACACAATTCCCGAGGCCGACACTCCCCCGATAGATATTGTAGCGTCCACCTGGCCCACAATGCCCATGCTACCCCCGTTGGCAGTGACGCAGGAATCGTAAACCGGACGCACGGCCTCAGGTGGGATGTTCAACAGATGGAAAATGACATCCGATATAATGATCGCGGACGCCCCGGAATCCACTAACACACGTTCGTCCACCCCTTGTATAGAACCAGGTACAGTGGACGAACCAGTAGCGGCCGCGACGACCCGCCGTGCCAATTTACGCCACTGCGTTACCGAGCGACATGGCCCAGTCGATGGCCTCCCCCCGTTATTAACAACACCCGGATCGCACGACAACGGTGATGAGTGAGGTGTCAAGCCTTGCCGGGTGTCTGGTGCGCACCGACTTGCCTGTCCTGGAGGATCCTTCCGTGGCACGTCCGCTGACGAGGCCTCCTGCTGGGTCGGACCCGGGACGCGGGCCCAGCAGTCCCTGGCGTAATGGCCTTTACGGCCGCAGCGGAAGCAGTCGATGTTGTTGCGCCGCGCCGCAGGCACCCCGTCCCGACGCTCCCGTGGCGGCGGCGCAGATCGCGGCCCCAGTGTACTGCGGGCCGACCACTGAGCAGAGGCGGCTGTCAGCTCCTGCGGGCCCCCCCCGTCAGGAACGTACACCGCCTTCTTGGGATCCCAACCCGCGGCACCTCCTTCAACGATGGGCCCCCCCGTCCACGCCGTGACTTGCTTCCAATGGCGCAGGTTGAACTGGGCATCAAGACATTTAACGGCCGCCCGGGACATAAGCTTTTCGTGGCCACACACCGGCATAGGAATCCCCAAATCCCGGGACAGCTCGAGCATCTTACCCAAGATGAGAGATTCGAGCAGGTCAGGCTCCATCTCCGGGTATGCAGCCATGACCAACTCCAATACCGCACCCCTGTATGCCACCGGCGACTCCTCGGGTGCTCGCTGACGTTGAACAAACCGGCGATGAGCATCATCCGGTGGCTCATATACATCTGCCATCTCGTCGAAAACTCCTCTCAATGTTTTCTTCTTCTCGGCCTTTATGGAGCGGAAGAATCTCACCGACTCGTCATCGAGAAGAGTCGGTAAAACCTCCAATGCCTCAGCGTCCGTCCACCTTGCTGAGCGTACCGCCGCCAGAAATCTGCAGGCGAAAGCACTCCAATCGCCCCCGATGGAGAATTCTTTGACGGTCGTGAGATGACGACTGCGACTCCTTGTTGCACCGTCCTCAGCCGATGACTCACCAGGCGGCATATTCAAAATAGCGTCGCATCGCAACGTGTTCAAGATGGCGGCCTCTCGCCGCGGAGAGCGCAAGATGGCGGCTTCCCGCCGTTCTTCTCCTGCCACGCCCAAGATGGCGTCTTCTTGCCGCGTGGCCAATGGCGCCGACAGCGGAGGCAAGGCAGCGATCTGCGGACCTCCATCGGCTCTCCCCAACGCCGTCCTCGGCGTGACGAGCTCGCACAATTGCGCGAGCACGATTTTCAGTGTCTCCAGCTGCGCCGCCATCTGCCTCCATCGCCAATCCGCGTCCTCTGGTGCAGACGGGTCCACCGACGCGGCGACATCTTGGACTCCCGGACCCGCACTTGTTCCCGCACGGATCTCCTCCTCCATCACAGGCAGGTCGACCGCCCGAGGAAGGTCGTCGTCGTCGGATGATGTAGCAGATGATGGCGCAGGAATATTCTTTCTTCTGAGCTGTTTTGACATGCCATCCCACTTCTGACACCAGTGTAATAAAGGACTCGATCCTGGGTCTGTCTCCGTTGTCCTTTATTCGGGTTCTTACACCTTTCCCACACAGCCCTCGCTCAGAGCTCTCCCCTTGGCAGCTCGATAGCTGCTCTCGCTCCCGTAGCCTCCACACCTCTGCAGCTCCGCTGCAGATCCCCTGTGCAGTCCTCCGGCTGCCCTCACTGCAGCTCTACCACTGCCCTCACTGCAGCTCCACCGCTGCCCGTCGTTCCTCCGCGCTTGGTCACCGCTGGCCGACGGTGCCAAGTCTTACTTCCCCGTGTGTGTGGCGATCTCGCCACTCCTCGACCTCTGCCCTGCGTGGCCTCACTTTAACTCTGTCTCCCACACTCCCCCGTCTCTTCCGGTATCTCTCCCTTAAGACCTCACCCCTCTCTCACACGTGACCTAACTCCTCCCCCCCATGACGTCATATCCGCGAAGCCGTTTACGCCCGCATTACACATGGAAAACTTTGAAACCAGAGCACTTGCCTCGAGCACATTAAACCCATCCTTTTGGTTTAGATATGTGGATGACACTTTGGTTGTCTGGCCACATGGTAAAGGTACACTTAACGATTTTCTAAATCATCTCAATGCACAAAACCCGGCCATTCAGTTCACCATGGAAATGGAGGTGAATAACACACTCCCGTTCCTGGATATTTTACTTGGGCATGGCCTAAATGGTAAAATAACACACAGCTTTTACAGAAAGCAAACACACACTATCTGAATGCAGATTCGCATCATCACCCAGCTCAGAAATCCTCTCTTATCAAGACGCTCATACATCGGGCTAAAACAGTGTCAGATGGTGAAAGTCTAGTGAGAGAGATTAAACATGTTAAAGAAACACTAAGACAGAATGGCTACAATAATGCTCAAATTAACAGCACTAAATGCCAAATCACGATCGCAAAGCAACACTGCTGAAAGCAATCAGATTATTAAAACAATAAAAATACCATTTATCTCAGGAGTAACTGACAAATTAGCCTGAGAAAAGCTAAACATTACAGTAAGATTTGGTACAGTACACAAAATTCAACAACTAGTAACTTGCACTAAAGACGAATTACCTAAATTATCAACAGGTGTATATCGGAGTAATTGTTTATGTGGCAGATGCTATATTGGACAGACAGGGCGTAACATTAGTGTAAGACTAAAAGAACACCAGAGAAATATTAAACTATCGCAAACACAACTGTCGGCAGTGGCAGAACATGCTTGCCAACAGGGACACTCAATTGATTTTGACAACGTTGAAGTGTTGTGTAAAACTAGTTACTACTGGCAAAGACTAATTAGAGAATCCATTGAAATTGAGAGAAACAGAAATAACTTTAATCGCTCAGACAGCTACAGGCTTAGTGCGGCCTGGAAGCGTATTATTAAATAAGATACATTACAATTCCTTATAGGGGAAACAAACACTAACTGATTACTAATGTAGCATAATCACAATAAAACACATTCCAACTGATTACTAATCTAAAACTCGCATTGTAACAAATGCCTGATTACTAATCTAGTGTGAAAAAAGAAAGAAGAAACTATACGGTAATCATTGGAAAGATGTTATTAACCATGCAAAAAAGATTTAACTACACATATTTGGACCATCTTATTTGACAGACACTATTCTTCAGTTACCGTATAGTTTCTTCTTTCTTTTTTCACACACTGGTTTTCCTACCTTAAGTTTTACCACACATTTGACAAATCTAGAATTAATCACAGCAACGTAACAACGTGCTGTTACATCTACATAACAAAGGCTCAGTCCCATTCACAGCAGCCGCACCTTTACATCATCCGCACCTTAACAACTCTTTGAACCTCCCAGTTCAACCATTCTACACAACAAAGAGTCATTCATTGCAGCGATTTCAGCCGCACCACCTCTACTTAACAAAAGGCTCAGTCCCATTTACACGCACCTTTACATCAGCCGCACCTAGTTTACACAACAAAGGCTCATTCCTAACAGCGTGCTTCAGCCGCACCGAACCTCACAAAAATAATATTCAGGGCCTACCTTGGCTCCTCCCACCCTCAACCAGTATATATACAAGGACTGTTTTCTTGGAATTTCTCTTACTTGATACAGCTATCGTGCTGTGACGGTTCCACCTGAAGACGGAAGCTTGTGTTGCCTCTGAAACGTCGTGATTTTTATTTTACTTTTATTAATTTTAGTTTAAATTTTCTACCAACGTGACTTTACCGAAAAAACCCAAGAATATATCTATTTTGTGTTTGAACATCTTACCACCTGTTTTATTGCCAGAAAGGGTAAAACTTATTGTTATTTTTCGTACTTTGATCCTGGCAAAAAAGGTCCCGTACATGTAGTTTAGGAAATATCTCCCTCGAGAACCTCACATGAAAGCCCCATCACGGCACACGGGGCAATGCGTTTGGTGCGCGCACCGAGGGCCGGCGGACTCGAGAGCTTTGCAGCGCTTGCCTCGGGGCCACGTCGACACGATTGGACCACTCCGCCACAACAGTGCGGCTGATGTAAAGGTGCGTGTAAATGGGACTGAGCCTTTTGTTAAGTAGAGGTGGTGTGGCTGAAATCGCTGCCAGGAATGAGTCTTTATTGTGTAGAATGGTTGAACTGGGAGGTTCTAAGAGTTGTTAAGGTGCGGATGATGTAGTAGTAATACATTTACTGCTAATTATACGTAATATATTTACTGCTAATCCTACGTAATAATACACTAGCATAATATGGCTTTGAGACCCCCCACTGCCTACACATTCCACAAGGAGTGACTAACCCCATATCTTCATTTGTCATCAACATACTAGATTCCTTTGTTGATATGTAAACTCCTTTGTCAAGGCTCTCTGCTCCTCCCACCCAGCTTAAAATACGCTGCCAAGCTTAGCAGTGTTCATTAGGACGCTGTCTATCCGACAGCTCTGTTCTTCACCTGAGGACGGCTGCTTGCGTTGTGGCCGAAACGTCGTGAGAATTTTATTATGTTTTATTTTTATTATTTTATTATTTTCCTTCTTCGTGACTTTACCGAAATAACCAAGAATATGCTATAGAGTTAGTATAGCTACTACTACGGCCAGTACACACTGCTATAGAGTTAGTATAGCTACTACTACAGCCATTACACACTGCTATATAGTTAGTGTTGCTACCACGACAGCCATTACACATTGCTATAGAGTTAGTATAGCTACTACGACAGCCATTACACACTGATATAGAGTTAGTATAGCTACAGCCAGTACACACTGCTATAGAGTTAGTATAGCTACTACTACAGCCAGTACACACTGCTGTAGAGTTACTATAGCTACCACTACAGCCGGTACACGCAGTTATAACGTTAGTATAGCTACTACTACAGCTGGTACACACTGCTATAGAGTTAGTATAGCTACTACTACTACAGCCGGTACACACTGCTATAGAGTTAGTATAGCTACTACTACGCACAGTACACAATGCTATAGAGTTAGTATAGCTACCACTACTGCCAGTACACACTGCTATAGAGTTAGTATAGCTACTACTACGCACAGTACACACTGTTATAGAGTTAGTATAGCTACCACTACAGCCAGTACACACTGCTGTAGAGTTAGTATAGCTACCACTACAGCCATTACACACTGCTATAGAGTTAGTATAGCTACCACGACAGCCATTACATACTGATATAGAGTTAGTATAGCTAGAGCCACTACACACTGCTATAGAGTTAGTATAGCTACCACTACAGCCAGTACACCCTGCTATAGAGTTAGTATAGCTACTACTACAGCCAGTACACGTAGTTATAGCGTTAGTATAGCTACTACTACAGCCCGTACACACTGCTATAGAGTTAGTATAGCTTCTACTACTACAGCCGGTACACACTGCTATAGAGTTAGTATAGCTACTACTACGCACAGTACACACTGATATAGAGTTAATGTAGCTACTACTACAGCCAGTACTGCTATATAGTTAGTATAGCTAATACTACGCCAGTACACAATGCTATAGAGTTAGGATAGTACACACTGCTATAGAGTTAGTATAGCTACTACTACGCACAGTACACACTGTTATAGAGTTAGTATAGCTACCACTACAGCCAGTACACACTGCTATAGAGTTAGTATAGCTACTACTACAGCCAGTACACACTGCTGTAGAGTTAGTATAGCTACCACTACAGCCAGTACACACTGCTATAGAGTTAGTATAGCTACTACTACAGCCAGTACACACTGCTGTAGAGTTAGTATAGCTACCACTACAGCCAGTACACACTGCTGTAGAGTTAGTATAGCTACTACTACAGCCAGTACACACTGCAATAGAGTTAGTATAGCTACTACTACAGCCAGTACACGTAGTTATAGCGTTAGTATAGCTACTACTACAGCCCGTACACACTGCTATAGAGTTAGTATAGCTTCTACTACTACAGCCGGTACACACTGCTATAGAGTTAGTATAGCTACTACTACGCACAGTACACACTGCTATAGAGTTAGTGTAGCTACTACTACAGCCAGTACACACTGCTATATAGTTAGTATAGCTAATACTACGCCAGTACACAATGCTATAGAGTTAGTATAGCTACCACTACAGCCAGTACACACTGCTATAGATTTAGTATAGCTACTACTACGCACAGTACACACTGTTATAGAGTTAGTATAGCTACCACTACAGCCAGTACACACTGCTATAGAGTTAGTATAGCTACTATTACAACCGGTACACATTGCAATAGAGTTAATATAGCTACTGCTACAGCCAGTACACACTGCAATAGAGTTAGTATAGCTACTGCTACAGCCAGTACACACTGCTGTAGAGTTAGTATAGCTACCACTACAGCCAGTACACACTGCTGTAGAGTTAGTATAGCTACCACTACAGCCAGTACACACTTATAGAGTTAATTTAGCTACTACTACAGCCAGTACACACTGAAAGAGTTAGTATAGCTACTACTACAACCGGTACACACTGCTATAGAGTTAGGATAGCTACTGCTACAGCCAGTACACACTGCTATAGAGTTAGTATAGCTACTACTACAGCCAGTACACACTGCTATAGAGTTAGTATAGCTACCACTACAGCCAGTACACACTGCTGTAGAGTTAGTATAGCTACCGCTACCACTACAGCCAGTACACACTGTTATAGATTTAGTATAGCTACTACTACAGCCAGTACAGACTGTTATAGAGTTAGTATAGCTACTACTACTACAGCCAGTACACACTGCTATAGAGTTAGTATAGCTACTACTACTACAGCCGGTACACACTGCTATAGAGTTAGTATAGCTACTACTACGCACAGTACACAATGCTATAGAGTTAGTATAGCTACCACTACAGCCAGTACACACTGCTATAGAGTTAGTATAGCTACTACTACGCACAGTACACACTGTTATAGAGTTAGTATAGCTACCACTACAGCCAGTACACACTGCTGTAGAGTTAGTATAGCTACCACTACAGCCATTACACACTGCTATAGAGTTAGTATAGCTACCACGACAGCCATTACATACTGATATAGAGTTAGTATAGCTAGAGCCACTACACACTGCTATAGAGTTAGTATAGCTACCACTACAGCCAGTACACCCTGCTATAGAGTTAGTATAGCTACTACTACAGCCAGTACACGTAGTTATAGCGTTAGTATAGCTACTACTACAGCCCATACACACTGCTATAGAGTTAGTATAGCTTCTACTACTACAGCCGGTACACACTGCTATAGAGTTAGTATAGCTAATACTACGCACAGTACACACTGCTATAGAGTTAATGTAGCTACTACTACAGCCAGTACTGCTATATAGTTAGTATAGCTAATACTACGCCAGTACACAATGCTATAGAGTTAGGATAGTACACACTGCTATAGAGTTAGTATAGCTACTACTACGCACAGTACACACTGTTATAGAGTTAGTATAGCTACCACTACAGCCAGTACACACTGCTATAGAGTTAGTATAGCTACTACTACAGCCAGTACACACTGCTGTAGAGTTAGTATAGCTACCACTACAGCCAGTACACACTGCTATAGAGTTAGTATAGCTACTACTACAGCCAGTACACACTGCTGTAGAGTTAGTATAGCTACCACTACAGCCAGTACACACTGCTGTAGAGTTAGTATAGCTACTACTACAGCCAGTACACACTGCAATAGAGTTAGTATAGCTACTACTACAGCCAGTACACGTAGTTATAGCGTTAGTATAGCTACTACTACAGCCCGTACACACTGCTATAGAGTTAGTATAGCTTCTACTACTACAGCCGGTACACACTGCTATAGAGTTAGTATAGCTACTACTACGCACAGTACACACTGCTATAGAGTTAGTGTAGCTACTACTACAGCCAGTACACACTGCTATATAGTTAGTATAGCTAATACTACGCCAGTACACAATGCTATAGAGTTAGTATAGCTACTACTACGCACAGTACACAATGCTATAGAGTTAGTATAGCTACCACTACAGCCAGTACACACTGCTATAGAGTTAGTATAGCTACTACTACGCACAGTACACACTGTTATAGAGTTAGTATAGCTACCACTACAGCCAGTACACACTGCTGTAGAGTTAGTATAGCTACCACTACAGCCATTACACACTGCTATAGAGTTAGTATAGCTACCACGACAGCCATTACATACTGATATAGAGTTAGTATAGCTAGAGCCACTACACACTGCTATAGAGTTAGTATAGCTACCACTACAGCCAGTACACCCTGCTATAGAGTTAGTATAGCTACTACTACAGCCAGTACACGTAGTTATAGCGTTAGTATAGCTACTACTACAGCCCGTACACACTGCTATAGAGTTAGTATAGCTTCTACTACTACAGCCGGTACACACTGCTATAGAGTTAGTATAGCTACTACTACGCACAGTACACACTGCTATAGAGTTAATGTAGCTACTACTACAGCCAGTACTGCTATATAGTTAGTATAGCTAATACTACGCCAGTACACAATGCTATAGAGTTAGGATAGTACACACTGCTATAGAGTTAGTATAGCTACTACTACGCACAGTACACACTGTTATAGAGTTAGTATAGCTACCACTACAGCCAGTACACACTGCTATAGAGTTAGTATAGCTACTACTACAGCCAGTACACACTGCTGTAGAGTTAGTATAGCTACCACTACAGCCAGTACACACTGCTATAGAGTTAGTATAGCTACTACTACAGCCAGTACACACTGCTGTAGAGTTAGTATAGCTACCACTACAGCCAGTACACACTGCTGTAGAGTTAGTATAGCTACTACTACAGCCAGTACACACTGCAATAGAGTTAGTATAGCTACTACTACAGCCAGTACACGTAGTTATAGCGTTAGTATAGCTACTACTACAGCCCGTACACACTGCTATAGAGTTAGTATAGCTTCTACTACTACAGCCGGTACACACTGCTATAGAGTTAGTATAGCTACTACTACAGCCAGTACACACTGCAATAGAGTTAGTATAGCTACTACTACAGCCAGTACACGTAGTTATAGCGTTAGTATAGCTACTACTACAGCCAGTACACACTGCTATAGAGTTAGTATAGCTACTACTACTACAGCCGGTACACACTGCTATAGAGTTAGTATAGCTACTACTACGCACAGTACACACTGCTATAGAGTTAGTGTAGCTACTACTACAGCCAGTACACACTGCTATATAGTTAGTATAGCTAATACTACGCCAGTACACAATGCTATAGAGTTAGTATAGCTACCACTACAGACAGTACACACTGCTATAGATTTAGTATAGCTACTACTACGCACAGTACACACTGTTATAGAGTTAGTATAGCTACCACTACAGCCAGTACACACTGCTATAGAGTTAGTATAGCTACTACAACAACCGGTACAATAGAGTTAGTATAGCTACCACTTCAGCCAGTACACACTGCTATAGAGTTAGTAGAGCTACTACTACGCACAGTACACACTGCTCTAGAGTTAGATTAGCTACTACTACAGCCGGTACACATTGCAATAGAGTTAATATAGCTACTGCTACAGCCAGTACACACTGCAATAGAGTTAGTATAGCTACTGCTACAGCCAGTACACACTGCTGTAGAGTTAGTATAGCTACCACTACAGCCAGTACACACTGCTGTAGAGTTAGTATAGCTACCACTACAGCCAGTACACACTTATAGAGTTAATTTAGCTACTATTACAGCCAGTACACACTGAAAGAGTTAGTATAGCTACTACTACAACCGGTACACACTGCAATAGAGTTAGGATAGCTACTGCTACAGCCAGTACACACTGCTATAGAGTTAGTATAGCTACTACTACAGCCAGTACACACTGCTATAGAGTTAGTATAGCTACCACTACAGCCAGTACACACTGCTGTAGAGTTAGTATAGCTACCGCTACCACTACAGCCAGTACACACTGTTATAGATTTAGTATAGCTACTACTACAGCCAGTACAGACTGTTATAGAGTTAGTATAGCTACTACTACTACAGCCAGTACACACTGCTATAGAGTTAGTATAGCTACCACTACAGCCAGTACACACTGCTGTAGAGTTAGTATAGCTACCGCTACCACTACAGCCGGTACACGCAGTTATAACGTTAGTATAGCTACTACTACAGCTGGTACACACTGCTATAGAGTTAGTATAGCTACTACTACTACAGCCGGTACACACTGCTATAGAGTTAGTATAGCTACTACTACGCACAGTACACACTGTTATAGAGTTAGTATAGCTACCACTACAGCCAGTACACACTGCTATAGAGTTAGTATAGCTACTACTACAGCCAGTACACACTGCTGTAGAGTTAGTATAGCTACAGACAGTACACACTGCTATAGAGTTAGTATAGCTACTACTACAGCCAGTACACACTGCTGTAGAGTTACTATAGCTACCACTACAGCCGGTACACGCAGATATAACGTTAGTATAGCTACCACTACAGCCAGTACACACTGCTATAGAGTTAGTATAGCTACTACTACGCACAGTACACACTGTTATAGAGTTAGTATAGCTACCACTACAGCCAGTACACACTGCTATAGAGTTAGTATAGCTACAGACAGTACACACTGCTATAGAGTTAGTATAGCTACTACTACAGCCAGTACACACTGCTGTAGAGTTACTATAGCTACCACTACAGCCAGTACACACTGCTGCATAGTTAGTATAGCTACCACTACAGCCAGTACACACTGCTGTAGAGTTAGTATAGCTACTTCTACAGCCAGTACACATTGCAATAGAGTTAGTATAGCTACTACTACAGCCAGTACACGTAGTTATAGCGTTAGTATAGCTACTACTACAGCCCATACACACTGCTATAGAGTTAGTATAGCTTCTACTACTACAGCCGGTACACACTGCTATAGAGTTAGTATAGCTACTACTACGCACAGTACACACTGCTATAGAGTTAGTGTAGCTACTACTACAGCCAGTACACACTGCTATATAGTTAGTATAGCTAATACTACGCCAGTACACAATGCTATAGAGTTAGGATAGCTACCACTACAGCCAGTACACACTGCTATAGAGTTAGTATAGCTACTACTACACACAGTACACACTGTTATAGAGTTAGTATAGCTACCACTACAGCCAGTACACACTGCTATAGAGTTAGTATAGCTACTACTACAGCCAGTACACACTGCTGTAGAGTTAGTATAGCTACCACTACAGCCAGTACACACTGCTGTAGAGTTAGTATAGCTACTACTACAGCCAGTACACACTGCAATAGAGTTAGTATAGCTACTACTACTGCCAGTACACGTAGTTATAGCGTTAGTATAGCTACTACTACAGCCCGTACACACTGCTATAGAGTTAGTATAGCTTCTACTACTACAGCCGGTACACACTGCTATAGAGTTAGTATAGCTACTACTACGCACAGTACACACTGCTATAGAGTTAGTGTAGCTACTACTACAGCCAGTACACACTGCTATATAGTTAGTATAGCTAATACTACGCCAGTACACAATGCTATAGAGTTAGTATAGCTACCACTACAGCCAGTACACACTGCTATAGAGTTAGTATAGCTACTACTACGCACAGTACACACTGTTATAGAGTTAGTATAGCTACCACTACAGCCAGTACACACTGCTTTAGAGTTAGTATAGCTACTATTACAACCGGTACACACTGCAATAGAGTTAATATAGCTACTGCTACAGCCAGTACACACTGCAATAGAGTCAGTATAGCTACTGCTACAGCCAGTACACACTGCTGTAGAGTTAGTATAGCTACCACTACAGCCAGTACACACTGCTGTAGAGTTAGTATAGCTACCACTACAGCCAGTACACACTGTTATAGAGTTAATTTAGCTACTACTACAGCCAGTACACACTAAAATAGAGTTAGTATAGCTACTACTACAACCGGTACACACTGCAATAGAGTTAGGATAGCTACTGCTACAGCCAGTACACACTGCTATAGAGTTAGTATAGCTACTACTACAGCCAGTACACACTGCTATAGAGTTAGTATAGCTACCACTACAGCCAGTACACACTGCTGTAGAGTTAGTATAGGTACCGCTACCACTACAGCCAGTACACACTGTTATAGAGTTAGTATAGCTACTACTACAGCCAGTACAGACTACAATAGAGTTAGTATAGCTACTACCAGAGGTGGGACAAAGTCATTGTTATGCAAGTCCAAGTCGAGTCGCAAGTCATCAAATTCATGACTCGAGTCTGACTCGAGTCCAAGTCACATGACTCGAGTCCACATCTCATAGGTGGGACAAAGTCATTGTTATGCAAGTCCAAGTTGAGTCGCAAGTCATCAAATTCATGACTCGAGTCTGACTCGAGTCCAAGTCACATGACTCGAGTCCACACCTCTGGCTACTACTACAGCCGGTACACACTGTTATAGCGTTAGTATAGCTACGACTACGCACAGTACACACTGCTATATAGTTAGTATAGCTACTACTACGCCAGTACACAATGCTATAGAGTTAGTATAGCTACCACTACAGCCAGTACACACTGCTATAGAGTTAGTATAGCTACTACAACAACCGGTACAATAGAGTTAGTATAGCTACCACTTCAGCCAGTACACACTGCTATAGAGTTAGTAGAGCTACTACTACGCACAGTACACACTGCTCTAGAGTTAGATTAGCTACTACTACAGCCGGTACACACTGTTATAGAGTTAGTATAGCTACCACTAAAGCCACTACACACTGCTTTAGAGTTTGTAAAGCTACTACTACAGCCGGTACACACTGCTTTAGAGCTAGTATAGCTACTACTACAGCCAGTACACACTGCTATAGAGTTAGTATAGCTACTACTACGCACAGTACACACTGCTATAGAGTTAGTATAGCTACTAATACGCCAGTACACAATGATATACAGTTAGTATAGCTACTACTACGCACAGTACACACTGCTATATAGTTAGTATAGCAACTACTATAACCGGTATAATAGAGTTAGTATAGCTACCACTACAGCCAGTACACACTGCTATAGAGTTAGATTAGCTACTACTACAGCCGGTACACACTGTTATAGAGTTAGTATAGCTACCACTAAAGCCATTACACACTGCTTTAGAGTTAGTAAAGCTACTACTACAGCCGGTACACACTGCTATAGAGCTCGTATAGCTACGACTACAGCCAGTACACACTGCTATAGAGTTAGTATAGCTACCACTACAGCCAGTACACACTGCTATAGAGTTAGTATAGCTACTACTACGCACAGTACAAACTGCTATGGAGTTAGTATAGCTACTACGCCAGTACACAAGGCTATAGAGTTAGTATAGCTACCACTACGCCAGTACACAATGCTATAGAGTTAGTATAGCTACTACTACAGCCAGTACATACTGCTAAAGAGTTAGATTAGCTACTAATACAGCTGGTACACACTGTTATAGAGTTAGTATAGCTACCACTACAGCTATTACACACTGCTATAGAGTTAGTATAGCTACTACTACGCACAGTACACACTACTGAAGAGGAGTCGGAGACTGGTTTACGCACTGGTTGATTCTTCAACCCACAGCCACACTCGTTCCTATAACCAACCCTGTACACGTGTCTCGCAGTCCCTTTTAAACCTTCCATCCCCGCCCTTGTTCCCAATACACATCCTCGTCTTGCACGCTGGGTCCGAGTGATGTCAGTGCCCTTTAACCCTTGACCCCCATCTAGTGGATTCCCGTGCGTGTGATTGGTAGATGTGTAGTGGGTTCTTCAGACGCCGTAGATGGATAGTTGAGGCAACACTTATTTATTATAACACCAACTTGTTAACACAACACAACACTTTCTAACAGGAAGGGTAACGGCCCTTCCACCCGCTAGCTAAGGGGATACATTTCCCCACGGAACTCGCCCTATTCCTAAGCTAGGGTCTTGGGCTATTCTGACCTGACCGCGCCAAGGTGCAGGTCTCGACCACTGGTTACACGGACCCGGCCCTGACAAGGACTGCGGGCTCCGTGGCTCCAGGGTCACACCACTGGCTCAGTCTGCCCGGCCCTGACAAGGACTGCGGGTCAGACGAGTCTAGGGTCCTAGGCTAGCTGGCCTTCTGTTTTCACTGGTTCTTCAGTACTTTTTGGTTATTTCGGTAAAGTCATGTAGATGAAAAAAAAAAATAATAAAATGAAAATAACTCGTTTTCAGAGGCAACACAAGCTTCTGTCATCAGGTGGAACAGCCACAGCTAAATTACTGTAGTGAGTAGAGAGAGCTATTTGTGACAAACGATTATATAGGGTAGGAGGGGAGGAGGAGCCAGGGAGAAGGGATGCAGGGGGGGGGGGGCGCCGTGCGGAGTCGGGGGGGGGGGGGGGTTAAGCTGAGATAAGCTGATTAATAATGTCCTTTTAGGACGCAGGGGGGGCCGGTGTGTGGACTTGGGGGCGGAAGTTAAGTCGATTAATAGATCAGATGAGATAAGCTCCTTAGTAACATCCTTTTGGAATGCAGGGGGGGGGGGGCGTGTATGGACTTGGGGGCAGAAGTTAAGCCGATTAATAGTTAAGCTAAGCTGAGTTAAACTGATCAGTAACATCCTTTTGGGATGCAGGGGGGTCGGTGTGTGGAGTCGGGGGCGGAAGTTAAGCTGATTCATTGTGTGTGGCAGGCAACGGCTGGTGAGATATAATGCCTGCGTGGGTCTGGGGGGGGGGGGAAGTAGCGTGCTGTAGAAATAGAAACTGTAAATGTGAGTATGGGAGCAAGCCATGAAAGTGTGGTGCCGCCGCCACGAAGCCGTTCGGCAGGCGCCCCATCCCCGACCTCGCCACCACCAAGCAACGGAGCCAACCCCTCGTCCCCCACACCTCACCTCACATGAACACACCCGCACGCATTCCCCCCCCCATAGAGCTGGAAGGGGAGGTCACCTTATCGACCGGTTTTTATCCGAGAAGCCCTTATCGGGATTGACTTTCACGGTTTCCGGCGACCAGGGAATTGGACGACCTTCCCCGATGCTACGTTGCACCGCGGCGCTGCGACCGGCCTTAAGATGGTATGGTCGCGGCGAGGGGCATTCGGCCACCGCGGTTGAAGCGCATCCCCCACACACACCCCCCACGTATCGACGGGGCAGGCAGGGGAGGGACGAGACGGCATGATTAGCAGGACCGCAGGGGCTCTTGCGCATAGTCACGGATGGTTAGGATAATTACGCTTGAGCGCGCAGGCACCATTGTTAGGGAAGGTAAAGCATTAAGCTCAAAGTATGAATAGATCGGGAGAGGGGAGGCACGCGGGGGGGCCATGCACAAATTCCCACGACGAGCCTTTGTGATGGACGCCGCCGCATAATCTGCAATAATAAAGGCCTGCGTGAGAAAGGGATTAATTAGAATTTACGCCGCGCACGCCGCACATTGATTAGCATATCAAAGGCGCCCGGAACCGCCGTGCACGTGCAAGCGGGCGCGAGCCCATTGTTAAGGAAAAACTGAGGGCCGCCATCCTGCTCAGAGCCGCATCCCTTTGATGTAGGGAGGATAAAAAGGGGGCGCAAAGGGGAAATCGCTCTCTTCCTCCAGCACCAGGTGACAAGACGCAGCTCCAGCCCAGCGACCCGAACGTCCGTGAGACGCATCGAGGTATGCTGCGAGTACGGGATCAACGAACCGCTGTGGGCACCTAACAGTGAGTAAGGAGGGGAAGTAGGGTCAGAGCCGATAAATAGAGAATAGGTTCAGGGGTAGTAGGATAGGCCAGACTCGTCGATACGTACTGATTTAACAACAAAGTCCCAGGTAGCACACAATAAATCATTAATAGCGAATCGTGGCCTCATGTGATCTCGTCGAGCAATCTGAACGCGTGTAGTGCTGCGTGTACAACGGCTCGCCTCGTGGGAGCGCTGCGCAGAGCGGCGCGAGAGTGGGTGTCGCGTGTGTGCAGGTGTGTGCGCTCGTAGTGTGGGGGAAGGGGTCGGTGCATCCGCAGGTCCCCGCTGCGTCTATCGCCGCAGGGACTCGGGCGGTGTGAGGGCATTGTCGTTCGCCCTCCGACCCCTGACCCCCGTTTAGAGCGCGTGATTTATGGAGAGACAACGCAGCATGTACAGGTGAACGAGAGCGTGCGGCGAGCTATGCCTCTCACACGAGCTCGCGGAGGGACGGACCAGGGAGGGGAGCCGTCGGGCGATGAGCCCAGCGACGGCAGCAGCTGCTCGCAGAGTAGCGAGGGGTCGGCGAACGGCGGAGCCCCTGCCATAGGCATGGAGCAGGGAGGGACTTCGGGGACCAGCGGCCTCAACAAAAGCAATTCAGATTTTACCTGATTAATGACATCCTTCCAATGATTGCTCAATTTTAATCCATCTTCTCGGTTGAAGTTATGTCTATGTTTGTATATCTGGATGGCTTCATGGACAAATCTTTGGTGGTATCCAGACGGCTTGCAGAGCACTTTGGTGTCGGAGAAAATTAATATCATGAGAGCCCACAGCGTTGTAGCAGTGGTCAGCCACGGCCACAGGAATTCGTCCTGTCGTGTTTCAAATCTGCCTTGTGGTCGCGAATATGGTCTGATATATGACGTTTCGTTTCTCTAATATAACAATCACCACAAATGCAACTCAGTTTGTAGACTGCAGGGTACTGTAAGTCAGGAATGACATCCTTTACAGATGGGATCAGATCTGGATATTGTGTTTGTTTAAGATTTTGGAAATATATTTGGTGACGCCTGCTATTTATGGTAATGTGATGGTTTTGATCGGAGTCTAAGGTGGTTGTTTCTCCATGGTTGGAGAAAAAGCTTTGCGGATAATACAGTCCGTATATCCATTCATCTTAAGGGCCCGGTGTACATGTTCCAATTCACTGGCCAGGTAGTGTTGGTCAGAAATGCAGTGGGCCCTATGGTGTAGTGTTTTGATGAGGGAATTCTTCTGTGCCGGATGGTGGTGGGAATCAGGTTTCAGATAGGAATCTGTGTTGGTGGCCTTTCTGGAGACAGAATGTCCCAAAGAGCCATTAGGCCTCCTCTCAAACAGAACATCCAAGAATGGTAGCTTGCCATCCTTCTCCACTTCCATGGTGAATTTGACGGATGGGTGTATGGAGTTAATGTGGTCGAGAAATTGGTTCAATGCTGGTAGGTCATGTGGCCAAATGACGAAAGTGTCATCCACATATCTCTTCCACAGGGAAGGACGCAGGGTGGATGTCTGGATGGCGTCTGTTTCAAATTTCTCCATGAAAACATTGGCTATCACTGGTGACAAGGGGGAACCCATGGGGGTACCCTCATTTTGTTTGTAGAAAGTACCATTACAGGTGAAGTACGTGTTGGTAAGGCAGTGCCTAGCCAGTGCAGGGACATCATGGTTCAGTCCATGTTGGACTAAGTCTTCAATTATTGCTATGGTATCAGGCACTGGAACATTGGTGAATAGAGAAACCTACATCAAAGCTGACGAGGATATCAGGGGACAGTGAAATGTCCTTGATTAGAGAGACCAAGTGATTCTAGATTTGAAGCTTTCGTGACTGCAAGGAATCATATTCTTAGGTTTTTTCGGTAAAGTCACGTAGGTAAAACTTCAAAATTTATTATTTTATTTTCATTCATTTTGATGTTTTACCTACGTGACTTTACCGAAAAAACCTAAGAATATGAGACCATGTGAGTTGAATTAAGTACTGCTGAAGTCGTCTTGCCAGTAAAGGGAAGCAAGGTATCCGACAGAAAACGGGCTAGTTTGTAGGTAGGTGAGTTGATCGTGGACACGATGGGCCGCAGTGGGGTACCTTCTTTATGGATCTTGGGAAGACCATAGAATCTGGGTGGTTTAGCAGCCGAATGTTTCAGGGAGAGCCGTTTGACTTGTTGGTTTTTGTACTTAGGCTGTTAGTAGGGTCTTTATTGATTTTAGAGTAGCTGCCATCATTGAGCAGGTCCTGGATTTTGTTGTTGTATGTGGGTTTATCCATGATGACAGTGGCATTGCCCTTGTCTTGATGACTATGTCATCCCTCTTTTTAAAATTTGCGAGTTCAGAGCGCTCGTCTTTGCTGATGTTGCTAATTGGGTTCTTAGCATTTTTGAGGATAGTGGCAATTTCAGCTCTAGCAACGTCTGTTTGTATGTGTCCCAAGCCTTTGAGGGCTACTTCGACCTGGGAGATTATATCTTCCACTGGGATATGTTTAGGGGTAACTGCGAAATTCAGTCCTTGAGCTAGTACCGATTTTAGATTGTCAGCAATTGGGATGCTGCTCTGATTGATAACAATCTTGTTAACATCTAACTTTTAAATGTGTGGGTCTGGCTTCTTTGACAGGAGGTTGAATTTAGCGATCAAGTTAGCTTTACATTTGGTTGACAATGAATTAGCAGAGGAGACTGTCATGTTGTCAACACGGTCCCAATCGGAAGGGGACATTTGAACATCGAGTTCAAATCGGAGCAATCTTATTTTTTCTGTGATTAGTGATAGGCCAGCTTTAAAAACATCCGTTTAGCATTCGGTGAAGAGACAGCAGCAGATGTAAGTGTGAATGCGCTGGGTATTACCACTGCTACAACGCTGTGGGCTCTCATGATATTAAAAATAAAACATAATAAAATAAAATAATTCGCACGACGTTTCGGGCCACAACGCAAGCAGCCGTCCTCAGGTGAAGAATGAAACACCACCAAGCTTGGAGCGTATATTTAAGCTGGTTTGGAGGGGGGGAGAGGTGGGAAGAAGAGAGCCTTGACAAAATAATTTGCATATCAGGAGGAATTTAGCATATGGAAAATGCGTAGGAGGTGGGCGGGGGGGGGTTCAAATTAATATTATGCCCGTGCATTATGCAGGATTAGCAGCATAAAAGGGAGGGGGAAGGGGGGTAGCATTAACAAAGGAAAGGAATGTTAATAGTATGTAGCTGCAGTTACTAAACAACCACGTAGAAAACTAAAGTATAAACTATATAAACAACTAAAGTATAAACTACATAGCATCATCAGTATACTTACGATACTCTAAAATAAGCTGAGTTACTAACAATAAGTAATACATTACAATTCTACGTCGTAAAAATTATATATTATGCCTGTGCATTATGCAGGATTAGCAGCATCAAAGGGAGGAGAAAGGGGGGTAGCATTAACAAAGGAAAGGAATGTTAATAGTACGTAGCTGCAGTTACTAAACAACCACGTAGAAAACTAAAGTATAAACTACATAAACAACTAAAGTATAAACTACATAGCATCATCAGTATACTTACTATACTCTACAATAAGCTGAGTCACTAACAGTAAGTAATACATTACAATTCTACGTCGTAAAAATTATATAATATGCTTCCAGCTAAACTTTATTCTCTTACATCACACGAGTCTACACCGTACTATATACTGCCATAGACAAACCCAACATTAAATTATATACTGTATTGCTATAAACCACCCTATACCTTATACATTTTAATATAACACTATGTATTATTCTACCCACCCTAATGTGTATCACACTGCTATATGTTAACTATACAATTTTGATACTATATATTACTTTGTACATTGTATTAAGCCTATAAATGTTATACTATTTGTTATTATACACTGTACCATTGACCATCGTGTCAATGGGTGAGTCGTGAGGGGAAACTTGCAGCGGAGCAAAGAATCCATTCCCTGCGGAGAATACAATGCCAGTGAGTGGAACGCGGTCTGAAAGTCACCGTAAACGTGAACACAATCAGTTAGATCCGAAATGGTTTATTACGTCCTTCCAATGATTGCTAAGCCAGAATCCATCTTCTCGGTTGAAATTGTCTCTGTGTTTGTATATGTGGATCGCCTCATGAACGAATCTCTCATGATAGCCAGTATAGTAAGTATACTGATGATGCTATGTAGTTTATACTTTAGTTGTTTATGTAGTTTATACTTTAGTTTTCTACGTGGTTGTTTAGTAACTGCAGCTACGTACTATTAACATTCCTTTCCTTTGTTAATGGTACCCCCCTTCCCCCTCCCTTTGATGCTGCTAATCCTGCACAATGCACAGGCATAATATATAACTTTTACGACGTAGAATTGTAATGTATTACTTATTGTTAGTAACTCAGCTTATTTTAGAGTATAGTAAGTATACTGATGATGCTATGTAGTTTATACTTTAGTTGTTAATGTAGTTTATACTTTAGTTTTCTACGTGGTTGTTTAGTAACTGCAGCTACATACTATTAACATTCTTTTCCTTTGTTAATGCTACCCCTCTTCCCCCTCCCTTTGATGCTGCTAATCCTGCATAATGCACGGGCATAATATTAATTTGAACCCCCCCGCCCACCTCCTACGCATTTTCCATATGCTAAATTCCTCTTGATATGCAAATTATTTTGTCAAGGCGCTCTTCTTCCCACCTCCCCCCCTCCCCCCCTCCAAACCAGCTTAAATATACGCTCCAAGCTTGGTCGTGTTTCATTCTTCACCTGAGGACGGCTGCTTGTGCTGTGGCCGAAACGTCGTGAGAATTATTTTATTTTATTATGTTTTATTTTTATTATTTTATTACTTCCCTTCTACGTGACTTTACTGAAAGAACCAAGAAGATGAATCCCTGCAGTCACGAAAGCTTTAAATCGACATCTCATGATATTGTTTTCTTCGACACCAAAGTGCTCTGCAAGCCGTCTGGATACCACCAAAGATTTGTCCATGAATCCATCCAGATATACAAACATAGACATAATTTCAACCGAGAAGATGGATACAAATTAAGCAATCATTGGAAGGACGTGATCGACCAGGTAAAGTTTTAACTTCTTTGATGTTCTCTTCCTACCTGCCAATATTAGCTGACTCTCAAATTTCCAAGCCCTAGCCAAGCACGGCCCTTGCCGAGCCTACACTTACATTTACAAGCAAATTTCCGGGCCCTAGCTGAGTTCGGTCCTTGCCAAACTTACATTTACATTTACTAGCAAATTTCCGGACCCGAGCCGAGCTCGGCCTTTGCCGAGCTTACATTTACAAGCACATTTTCGGGCTCTAACCAAGCTCGGCCCTCGCTGAGCTTATATTTACATTTACAACCAAATTTCCGGACCCTAGCCGAGCTCGGCCTTCGCTGAGTTTACATTTAACATTAGCTGCCCTGCCCATCTCTAAACCTTTATAAACAGCATGCCTCAGCAGATTTCCACCTCTTTTTCACCTGAAGACGATTGCTTGTGTAATGTGAGGATATATCCGGCTCACTGACGTATCACAACTCGTCATGATGATTGGCTCTGCTGGTCCTGGTCTATAGCCAATGGGGGGAAGCCTAGGGGCGTGGCCCTGACGTAATGGAAAGGTGACAGCTGTATGTAGAGGATTGGTTCTGCTGGCTTTGGCCACAGCCAATGGGGAGATGAGTCGGGGGGCGTGGTCCCGGGAGCCTACGAAGGAGCCTGGAATATTCCATGGAGGCTAACCATGATCGGTGGAAACGTACCATGTGACCCGGGTATAAATAGGGGTGGAGACGAACGACACGTGGTCAGAACGGGAATGAACGGAGGAAGGGGCCACGTGTGAGCGGGGCTCCGGGTTGCCACGTAGCGGCGCGTCTCTCTCTCTATCCCTCTCACGCTGCCTGTCAGCAGCGTGAAGGAAAGCTGTAATGCAAGTTGAATAAAAGACCGGATTCCAGAAGTCGCCTCAACGACCTTTATTACATTGGTGTCAGAAGTATCTCTTGAGACCGTTTGGACGATTCCTCTAAAATGTCCAAGCACCTCAAGAAGAGAAACCCACCGGACCCTCTGTCGGAGGAAGAGGTTGAGGCGGATGAGGACGAGTTGCTGGGAGCTGTGGGTCCTCTGCCTTCGGCTGCTGCTCTCCCTGACGCTGCTCATCGACGACAGGCTGGCGAAGCGACGTATTCGACTGCGGATGAGGGGTGGCGTCGACTGGCGGAGCAGCTTGAATCGCTCCGTGCGATTTTGCTGAATCTGGTGACGGCGGTCACATCTTCAGCGGCCCTCGGTCAGCCGCGTGGAATTCAACCAATGGCCGCTGATCAGGATTTTCAGCGGGAAACAACGTCCGCCATTGCTCCTGCCGCGGAGGGAGAGGCTTCCGTCTTGGGCGGGGCTGCTGCAATGAAGCCGCCGGACGCCATCTTGGGAGGGGCTGCCTACACGCGGCTGCCAGACGCCATCTTGAGCGGGCCTGCTGCCACACGGCTGCCGGACGCCATCTTGGGTGGGGCTGCCGCCACGCGGCCGCCGGACGCCATTTTGACGAAGCCGCGAAATACGCGGGGAGCTGGATTGGAGGCGCTCGAGGCGTCGGACATTCACCGCGGACATCGCACTTCCTCAAATCAAGGAATTTGTCGCCGGGGGCGATTGGAGTGCGTTCACGTGGCGGTTCGAGTCAGCCTTTTGGTCGCTGCGATGGACGGAGGCGGAGGCACTGGAGGCTCTGCCCACGCTGCTGGATGGTGTCTCCTTGGCGGTCTTCAGTTCCATCCCTGCGAGCAAGAAGAAGACGCTGCGTGACGCTTTCACAAAAATGGCGGAGTTCTACGAACCGCCGACGGCGGCTACCAGAAAAATTATGTCACGTCGTCGAGGACCAGAGGAATCGCCCTTGGCTTACCGAGGGGCGCTGTTAGCGCTTGCCATGGCTGCCTACCCCGACTCGTCAGCTGATCTTTTGGATCCTCTCATCCTTTCCAGAATGATTGAGCTGGCCCAGGAACTGAACATCTCGTTGCCGGTGTGCGGCCATGAACTGCTTACGTCTCGATGGGCGGCGCGCTGCTTGGATGCCAAGTTCAACCTAAAACGGGGAATCCCGAAATAGACGGTCCACCGTTGGGGTGGTCTCCACGTCGGGTCGTCCACGGCTCCAATGATTCCAGCGACGACGAGGTGATGGCTGCTGTTCCTCGCTGGGTCCCGAAACGCCGGCCGCGCGAGCAGCGTGATGGGGCCGGACGACCACGTGCAGGGACCGGGACGAGCGACCGCCGGGCGACGGCGGCCACGTGTTTTAAGTGTGGCCGACGAGGCCATTTCGCCCGGGATTGCCGCTGCTGACTTCAAACTTCTCAGCTCCCGTCGGGCCGGCTTCCATCTCCTCCACCGGACGCAGATCCACGGCACCCTCGGGCAAGTCGGCACACATCGGACACCCGGCAGGTGTTGTCACATCACCCATCCACTCGCACTCATGTTTGCACTCCGGATGGTAATTGTGGTGCACCTGTGTCAATGCTGCACTCTGCGATACAATGAAAAAAATTGGCCCGTCGGGTGGTAGCAGCCGCGTCGGGGTCCTCGACGGTACGGGTTACCATCGATGGGATCGATGTTCGTATCTTGGTGGACACTGGCGCGTCTGCCACCATCATTTCCGATGTTATTTTTCATCTCCTGTCCATTCCTACGTCACGGATCCGACCGGCTAATGACGCGTGCGTTACTGGTAATGGGGGTAGCATGGGTATTTTGGGGCGAGTTGATGTGCGCATTGCTATAGGGAATATCACCGCGGAGGGACCAGTTCTGATCTCACGTTCATTGGCCGGCCCATGCCTATTGGGCACCGATTTCTTGCGCGCATGCCAGTTAAAATATTCGTCGACCAAGGTTGCTTGGAAATGCCAGGGGGCCGTAGGATGTCGTTCCTGCCGTCCCTGCTGGGCCGTTCGCCCCCAGGTAACGCTGTTAACGCGATTGTTGCTGCCACGGTGGAGGTGCTGTCGGGCTCGCAAATGCTTGTTCCGCTGCGTTACCAAAAGCGTTTGGATGCTGCGGACGGTGCGACGGGTGTGCTGTTGTCCCCGTCGAATTCAGTGGCAAAATCCTTTTCCCTAGTAGCGGCTCAAACTATCGTTTGGCCTGGTCAGGCCCAGTTTATACAAGTGTTAAATGGGGGCCCAGACCGGGTCGTCATCCCAGCTGGCTCGGTATTGGCTCACGCCACTACCGATTTCACCAGCTTTGAGGGTGAACCACCCACAAAAAAGATCCGCTGGCGGGTCACGATACTATCGTTTAGACGATCGATGGATCGCAGATTTGTGCGGGGAAAATACATCTTTGTCGGCCACGCGGCGGAGCGCCTTGCATTCATTATTATCGGAGTACGCTGACGTTTTCAGTAAAAACGATTTGGATCTGGGCCATACCTCGCTCTTGTCGCACCATATCGACACCGGTGCAGCGGGACCGATTTGTATGCACCCGCATCGCATGAGCCCTGCTGAAAGGGAACACGTGCGTGGCGCTGTGGACGACATGTTGGCGGCCGATATAATTTTGCCATCCAACAGTCCTTGGGGCGCGCCGGTGGTGCTGGTTAAGAAAAAGGATGGTGGGACGAGGTTTTGTGTGGATTTCCGCCGATTGAATAAGATATCCGTGGCAGACGCATATCCCTTGCCACGGATGGACGACTCGTTGGACGCTTTGTCAGGGGCAAATTTTTTCTCCACCCTCGACCTGTCATCTGGGTTTTGGCAGCTTCCCCTCGATGACGCGTCCAAACCAAAAACGGCATTCCGCATGCCACAAGGCCTCTTTGAGTTTAACCGCTTACCTATGGGCTTGTATGTGGCACCGGCGACGTTCCAACGCCTGATGGAACTGGTGATAGTGGGGCTGCAGTGGGAAACGTGCCTCATATATTTGGACGATATCATCGTATTCAGCCGCACGTTCGAAGAACACCTCCAACGACTGGAGACTGTCTTTCAGAGGATGCGCTCGGCAGGCCTAAAATTTAAACCAAAGAAGTGCCACCTTTTGCAACGGTCCTTCCAATACTTGGGTCACATCGTCAGCTCTGACGATGTGTCCACGGACCCTCAGAAAATGGCTTGTGTCCCAAAGTGGCCCACGCCCACTTCGGTGGGCGACGTACGGCGGTTTATTGGGTTCGCATCCTACTATCGCCGTTTTGTTAAGAACTTCACGACGCTGGCTAAGCCACTGCATGTTCTGACGGGGAAAAATCTGAGATTTAAATGGGGCCCAGAAGAGGAGCGCTCTTTTCGATCTCTTTGGGATCATTTGGCCACCGCGCCGACGCTCGACTACCCGGACTTTTCCCAGCCGTTCATCCTTGACACGGATGCTAGCGATATCGGCATAGGTGCCGTTTTGTCGCAGCGGAAAGACGGGGTTGAGCGAGTGGTGGCATACAGCAGTAGGGTTCTGTCCCCTGCCGAGACGCGATATTGCGTGATGCGACAAGAACTGCGAGCTATTGTACATTTTGTTTGCCAGTACCGGCCGTACCTGTATGGATGGAATTCCTCGTGTGCACCGACCACGCTGCCTTGCAATATTCTTTGAAATTGGAACAACCGTCCGGTCAATTGGCTCGGTGCTTGGAATCGTTACAGGAATTTTCCTTCAATATCAAATACCGCAAGGGTACTTGCCATGCCAACGCGAATGCTCTCTCCAGGTTGCCTCCGACTCCTCCCTGTGCCTGTCTGACGGGTACGCACCGCTGTGCGGCGCTGCCTACCTCGCCCTGTCCGGTTATGGGGGCGTTATCGAATGATGAAGCTCAGGATGTACCCGTTGGCGCCGACGATACACTGCATTTGCCGCACTTGGTGTGGCTACGTGAGCAGGAGGCTGATGCATCTCTGGCTCCACTGCGGGAACTGATCGGGAAACCGAGATCTCATTTGGCTGGATGGAAATGGCAGATGTTTCGGGGCCAGGCGGGATTGCTGATGTGTACGGATGGATTATCTGACCGTTCACGCCTGGTTGTGCCGACATCCCTGCGTCACGATCTAGTCCGCACTCTGCACGCCGACAAGCTGATGCACCTCGGCGTGCAGAAAACATTGGCCGCGTTGCAACAGGATTTTTTTGGCCCGGCATGACTGCAGACGTCACAAACTTTATCCGGTCATGCCATGATTGTGCAAGGCGGAAACCGCCTCGTCAAAATTATATCCCGCCACTACGTTCGATCGAGGTGTCCCGTATTATGAGCTAGTTGCTCTGGACATCCTGGGCCCGTTCCCTCCATCGGCGAGGGGAAATAAATACCTCTTGGTCGGGGTCGAATATTTTTTTCGCTGGCCTATGGCCTGGCCTTTGCCTGACCAAATGGCCTCGTCCATCACCGACGCTTTCTTGAATGGATACGTCATGGATAAAGGAGCACCCGAAGGGCTGCTCACGGATCAAGGACGTAACTTCTCCAAATTGCTCAAGGATGTATGCTCTGCGTTGGGTACAAAGAAAATCCACACTTCCCCTTACCATCCGCAAACGGATGGCATGGTGGAACGATTTAACCGCACCCTTTCGGCCATGCTTTGTCACACGGTGAGTGAAAAACAAACCGATTGGGACTTGCACATACCGGGCGTCCTGGCGGCATACCGCATGGTTCCGCACGCGTCCACAGGATATTCGCCATTTTTCCTCATGTATGGTCGTGAGAATGTACCCCCGATTGATGTGCAACTGGGTGCAGGGTGGAAACAACCGTCCCCTTCCTTGCCTGATCACGTACGGGACTCGCTTAAACGGGTTATGGAGGCGCGAGAGGCCGCCAGATGTGTGACGGCCCGTACGCAGGCAAGGAACGAGAGGTATGCACGTCGATCGCGAACTGACATGCCTTGGTCGGTGGGCAATATGGCATGGCTCCATTGCCCTCAGGTGCCAGTGGGTATGTCCCCTAAACTGCACAAGCCTTGGCAGGGGCCTGTGAGGCTGGTGGACATTCGGAATTCCCAGAGTGTTCGCATCCAGTATGGCCAACGTCGTTGGTATGTCCATTCGTCACGGCTCAAGCCCTACGCTGACCCGCATGCTGGCCCTTCATCTCCACTTGTTGACCTGCCGGGGTCTGGCCTGCCGAATGTGCCACTTGCCTCGCCCGTTGATCCCCAGCGGGGCTGTGTTATACCCCCTGCAGATGAACAGGTTTTGAGGGACGACGAGACCCCGAATGTCCCTCCTCCAATGGGGCCTGTCCCAGATACAACGGAAACCGAACATTCTTCTTCTCCATGGCAACCACCTCCTGCTGAACAGTCGGCGAGGCAACCACGCGCGAAGAAAGGAGAGGGTCCGGCGTCGCGCACACGGTCAAAATTTCTCCCGTTTCGCTAATATTGATTGCCTTGCGGTCTGTCACCCTGTTGTTACTGCGCTACAGGGGCGCCCTAATGTATGTCTGTTGTTACATTTTTGAATTCCTCGGCGCGTTGACGCCTACTCCCCCCTTACCTTGTTAATGCATCTTAGACGCCCTAAGATTTATTCTAATGGGATTCGGCCTGTCACCCTTTTCCCAGCCGAGACAGCTGACTTTTTACACCAGGGGGGGGGGGGGGGGTGATGTAATGTGAGGATATATCCGGCTCACTGACGTATCACAACTCGTCATGATGATTGGCTTTGCCGCTCCTGGTCTATAGCCAATGGGGGTAAGCCTAGGGGCGTGGCCCTGACGTAATGGAAAGGTGACAGCTGTAAGTAGAGGATTGGTTCTGCTGGCTTTGGCCACAGCCAATGGGGAGATGAGTCGGGGCGTGGTCCCGGGAGCCTACGAGGGAGCCTAGAATATTCTATGGAGGCTAACCATGATTGGTGGAAACGTACCACGTGACCCGGGTATTAAATAGGGGTGGAGACGAACGACACGTGGTCAGAATGGGAACGAACGGAGGAAGGGGCCACGCGTGAGCGGGGCTCCGGGTTGCCACGTAGCGGCGCGTCTCTCTCTCTATCCCTCTCACACTACCTGCCAGCAGCGTGAAGGAAAGCTGTAATGCAAGTTGAATAAAAGACCGGATTCCAGAAGTCACCTCAACGACCTTTATTACACTTGTGTTGCGATCGAAACGTCGTGATCTATTATTTTTTTTACCTACGTGACTTTACCGAAAAAACCAAAGAGTATGGATTCCTGCAGTCACGAAAGCTTCAAATCAAGATTAAAACTTGAAGCATTCTGAAAGACGTGTTCAGTCTGGATTCGGCATCTAGTGGTAGCTGTCAGAATCCCGCCAAAAGGTCTAGTGTGGAGAAAATTTTGCTCCTGCGAGTGCATCCAATGAGTCATCTATGTGTAATAATCCTTCCAGAGACGGCTTCGGAATCGGTCCTTTTATTTCCACTCCACAATACACTTTGCTCACTCACTCTCCGTTGCTGGCAGACAACGGAGAGAGGACAGACCACGCACGTCCCCACCGCGCACGTGGCAACCCCAGCCCCCGTCCGCGCGTGACCCTGCTCTCGTCAGTTCCAGTCTGCTCGCGATCGTTCCCCTCCACTCGCTCTTAATACCTTCGTCACGTGGTTCCCCCAGCCAATCGTACATGGACAGCTTTGACCATTCTCGATGGTTCCCTGTGAATCCCGGGACCACGCCCCTCATCCGGCTCCCCATTGGCTGGGGCCCCGAATGGCTAGGCCAATCACTCCTGATGACCTGTCGTGATGACGCATGGGCCATGGTCCCTATCTCAACCCTTATTGGCTACAAGCAGGACCGGCAAGCCAATCCCCACGTGAACCCTCTATGGCTGTTATTACATCACCCCCCCCCCCCGGTGAAAAAATTTAGCCGTCTCGGCTGGGAAAAGGGTGAAGAACCAATTCCGCAACATCTTATTAGGGCACCAAGGTGCGTTTAACAATTTGAGGGTGAACCGGTGTTCCCGCGCCTAACAACATTTAAAACAGTCACCCATAATAATAAAAAAAATCACAACATACATTAGGGCGCCCCTGCAGCGCGGTAACGACAGGGAATCAGCGAAACGATCAAGCGTTAACGAAACGGAAGAGATTTCGACCGCGTACGCGTACGCGGGACCCTCTCCGCTCCCAGCGCAAGGTCGCTTTGCTTCCGGATGGACAGGAGGTGGCAGGCTCGAAGAAGAAGTCGGTTGTTGGTGCTTGGTCACGTCCAGGGCGGGCCCCGTTGGAGGGGGGGCAGCGGGGGCTTCCTCAGCCCTCAGAACCTGTTCATCTGCAGGAGGCACAACCCAATCCGCCCTGGGATCAACGGGCGTGTCCAGCGGCGTAGTCGGCCCAGCAGAACCCGGCAGGTCAGCTATTGGGGATGAAGGACCGACACGCGCGTCAACATAGGGTTTAAGTCGCGAGGAATGAACATACCACCGACGTTTGCCGTATTGAACGCGGATACTTTGCGAGTTCCGAACGTCTACGAGCGTCACAGGCCTCCGCCATGGACTGTGCAGTTTAGGGGATGTGCCTGCTGGTACCTGGGGGCAGTGGAGCCACGCCAGGTCTCCCACTGACCAAGGCATGCGAGTATGCGATCGACGCGCGTACCGTTCGTTCCTTGCCTGAGCACGGGCCGTCGCACACCGGGCAGCCTCTCGCGCTTCCGTTACTCGTTCAAGCGAGTCACGCACGTGGTCAGGCAGGGAGCGGGACAGTTGTTTACTCAGCGTACCCAGTTGCACATCGATGGGTGGAACATTTTCACGGCCATACATAAAAAAAAAACGGTGAGTATCCCGTGGATGTGTGCGGAACCATGCGGTAGGCCGCCAAGACGCCTGGTATGTGCAAGTCCCAATCGGTTTGCTTTTCACTGACCGTGTGACAAAGCATAGCGGAAAGGGTACGGTTAAATCGTTCCACCATACCATCTGTTTGTGGATGGTATGGGGAGGTGCGAACTTTCTTTGTACCTAGCGCGTCACAAACTTCCCTAAGCAATTTAGAGGAGAAATTCCGGCCTTGATCTGTGAGCAGCCTTTCAGGTGCCCCCTTGTCCATGACATACCCGTTCAAGAAAGCGTCGGTGATGGACGCTGCCGTTTGGTCGGGCAGAGGCCAGGCCATCGGCCATCGAGAAAAATATTCCACCCCGACCAGAAGGTATTTATTGCCCCTAGCCGACGGGGGAAACGGCCCCAGAATGTCGAGAGCCACTAATTCGTTAATACGGGACACTTCAATGGAACGCAACGGTGGTACATAGTGGTTCCGAGGCGGCTTCCTTTTCGCACAGTCATGGCACGAGCAGACAAAATCATTGATGTCCGCCGTCATACCGGCCCAGAAAAAATCCTTTTGCATCGCGGCCACAGTCTTTTGGACGCCAAGGTGCATCAACTTTTCAGCGTGCAGAGCACGGAGCAGGTCGTAGCGAAGCGAAGTAGGCACCACCAAGCGTGGTCGGTCAGACACCCCGTCGGTACACATTAGCAATCCCGACTTACCCCGGAACATCTGCCACTTCCAGCCCGCCAATTGCGATTTCTGTTTCCCAACCAATTTACGTAGTGGAGACAGCGAGGCATCGTCCTCCTGCTCGCGCAACCAGACCGCGTGCGGCAGCCGTAAGGTGTCATCGGTGTCCACCGACACCTGCTGGTCCTCCTCTTTCGCATTCGCCCCTGCGTCGTCCTCATTCGCTATCACCCCCATAACCGGGCAGGGTGACGTGGGCGGTGCGGCGCAGCGGTGCGTGCCCGTCAGGCAAGTGCACGGAGGAACGGGCGGCAGCCTTGAGAGCGCATCAGCGTTCACATGACGGGCTCCCTTTCGGTACGTTATATCGAAGGAAAATTCCTGTAACGATTCCAACCACCGGGCCAATTGGCCTGACAGCTGATCCAATTTGAGGGAATATTGCAAAGCCGCATGATCAGTGCGGACCAGGAATTTCCGTCCATACAGGTACGGTCGGTACAATCGAACAAAATGGACAATTGCCAAAAGTTCCCGCCTTGTCACGCAATATCGCGTTTCCGCAGGGGACAGAACCCTGCTGCCATACGCCACCACTCTCTCAACCCCATCCTTACGTTGCGACAAAACGGCCCCAATGCCGATATTACTAGCATCCGTATCAAGGATGAACGGCTGTGAAAAATCTGGGTAATCTAACGTAGGCGCCGTGGCGAGGTGGTCCCGAAGTGCCATAAAGGAACTTTCTTCCTCCGCCCCCCATTTAAACCTTTGATTTTTGCCAGTCAGAACGTGTAATGGTTTTGCCAACGTCGCAAAGTTCTTAACGAAGCGGCAATAATAGGAAGCGAATCCAATAAACCGCCGAACATCACCCACTGAAGTGGGTGTGGGCCACTCACGTACACACTTCGTTTTCAGAGGGTCAGTGGATACGCCGTCCGAACTGACAATATGACCCAGATAACGGACGGAGTGTTGCAGGAGGTGGCATTTCCTCGGTTTAAACTTAAGGTCAGCCGCACGCATTCTTTGAAAAACTGTCTCAAGGCATTGGAGGTGTTCCTCGAACGTGCGGCTAAAGACAATTATATCGTCTAGATATATGAGGCACGTTTCCCACTGCAGTCCCGCCAACACCAACTCCATGAGCCGCTGAAACGTGGCCGGAGCCGCGTTCAGGCCCATCGGCAACCGATTAAATTCAAAGAGGCCTTGCGGCGTGCGGAATGCCGTTTTGGGTTTTGACTCGTCATCGAGGGGAAGCTGCCAGAAGCCCGAGGACAGGTCAAGGGTGGAAAAGAATTTAGCACCCGATAAAGCATCCAATGAGTCATCCATCCTCGGTAAGGGGTACGCGTCCGCTACCGAGATTTTGTTCCACCGGCGGAAATCAACGCAAAACCTCGTACCACCATCTTTTTTCTTAACCAAAACGACGGGCGCGCCCCAAGGACTATTGGATGGCGAGATAATATCCGCCGCCAGCAATTCATCTACCGCCCCACGCACGTGTTCCCTTTCCGCCGGGCTCATGCGGTGAGGGTGCATACAGACAGGTGGCGATGCACCGGTTTCAATATGGTGCGACAAAAGCGATGTGCGTCCGAGGTCCAAATCATTCCTGCTGAACACATCAGCGTACTGCAGCAAGAGCGAACGCAAGGCGTTCCTATGTTCATTTGACAAGGAAGAATTCTCTCCGCATAAATCCGCGATCCAGCGTTCTTGTGAACGATCATGCGGAGACCCATCAGCAGGCATCCGAGCGCGCGGCGGTTTTTCACAAGAGGCGAAATTGGTAGTGGCGTGAGCCAGCACCGATCCCTCCGGAACAACAACGCGATCAGGTCCCCCATTCAAGACCTGTATGAAAGGTGCCTGACCTGGGCGCACAATCGTTTGTGCCGCCGCCAAAGAAAAAGATTTCGATATGGAATTCGATGGGGATAATAGCACGCCTTTCGCACCCTTTCCCATTTGAAGCGGTTTTCAGTAACGTAGTGGAATGAGCATTTGCGCTCCCGATGGAACTTCCACCGTAGCCGCAACTACAGCAGTAACTGCGTTACCTGTAGGCGCCTTGGCCAGCAGGGAAGGCAGGAACGCCATCCTACGACCCCCCGGCATTTCCAAACAGTCCTAGTCGACCCGTATTCGCAACGGCATCTGGCGCAGGAAATCCGTCCCCAACAAGCATGGAACAGCTAGCGAGCGAGAAATTAACACAGGTCCTGCGGCGGTAATATTTCCGATAGCGATGCTCACATCCACCTGTCCGCAGATACCCATGCTCCCCCCATTGGCGGCAACACACGCATCATTAACCTTGCGTATTCTCGACGCAGGAATGGACAACAAATGAAAAATGACATCCGAAATGATGGTAGCCGATGCGCCAGTGTCCACCAAGATACGGACGTCAACGCCGTCGACGGTACCGCGTACCGTCGACGAGCCCGACGCCGCAGCCACAATCCTGCGAGCCAATTTCTTCCACTGCATAGCAGAGCGTGTCAATGGAGCAGGAGAAGTAAAATTGGCCTTAGGAGTGTAAGAATGAGTGCGAGTGGATGAGTGATGTGACATGACCTGCCGGGTGTCCGATTTGTGCCGACTCGCCCGAGGTTGTTGCAGCTCCGCGGCAGGTAGAGGAGATGGAGGTCCCCTTGGCGGAGGAGGCGACAGCAGAGGTCGGCAGCGGCAGTCACGGGCGAAGTGGCCCCGTCTGCCGCACTTAAAACACGCGGCCGACGTTGGCTGGTGGTCGGACGACCCGGCCCTCGCACGCGGTCGGGCCGTGTAGTCGTCCCGCTGGTCGCGCAGCCGCCGGCCCGGAATCCTACGCGGGACAGCAGCAGCCAGCATGTCGTCGTCGCCCGAGTCGTCGGAGCAGTGGACAACCAGTCGCGGAGACCACCCCAGAGGCGGCCCGTCGATCTCGGGTTTCCCCGTCCACGCCGCCATCTGGTCCCACCGCTTGATATTAAACTTAGCGTCCAGGCAGCGCGCCACCCACCGCGATGAAAGCGGTTCGTGGCCGCACACTGGTAGAGAGATGTTGAGCTCCTGAGACAACTCCAGCATGCGGGAAAGGATGAGTGGATCCAAATGCTCGGCCGTTGCGTCGGGGTAGGCGGCCATGGCCATCGCCATCAACGCCCCCCGATAGGCCAACGACGATTCCTCCGGTGCCCGGCGACGCGACATAAATTTTCTGGTGGCCGATGTCGGCGGGTCGTAAAATTCCGCCATCTCTGTGAACGCATCCTGCAGTGTCTTCTTCTTGGACGCCGGAATGGAGCGGAAGACTCCCAGAGACACATCATCGAGCAGCGTAGGTAGCGCTCCCAGCACTTCTTCCTCCGTCCAGTTGACAGATCTAAAAGCCGACTCGAAGCGCCACGTAAAAGCACTCCAATCGCCCCCGGCGATAAATTCTTTTATTTGTGGAAGGCGATGTCCGCGGTGGCAGGAGCGTGCCGCGGGCGTCTCCGGCCGCCGTTCCCGCTCTCCGCTCGGTGCAGACAAAATGGCGTCCGGCGGCCGCGTGGTAGCAGGCGCGCCCAAAATGGCGGCCGACGACTCCGGCGCAGACGCCCCACCCAAGACGACGGCGTCCTCCCGCGTGGCAGGAGCAATGGCGGGTCCCGCTTCCATAGCAGGACCCCTTCCCACGGCGTCCAGCTGATCGGCGATCTGGCGACCCACGGCTGGTGAGGACGCCACCGCGGTCACCAGGCTTAGCAGAATTGCGCGCAACGACTCAATCTGCTCCGCCATCAGCCGCCATTCGTCTCTCGGTCCTGCGGTGGTCGCATCTTCCCGCGGTCGATGCTGAGAGGCGTCGAGGCGAGCGTCGTCAGCCGGCGGCACCAGGGCTGTAGCTCCCAACAGCTCATCTTCCTCCGTCTCGGCCTCTTCCTCCGACAGAGGCACGGGCAGGTTCTTTTTTCTGAGGTGTTTAGACATCTCGACGATCGTCCAAACAGTCGCAGAATTACTTCTGACACCAGTGTAATAATCCTTCCAGAGACGGCTTCGGAATCGGTCCTTTTATTTCCACTCCACAATACACTTTGCTCACTCACTCTCCGTTGCTGGCAGACAACGGAGAGAGGACAGACCACGCACGTCCCCACCGCGCACGTGGCAACCCCAGCCCCCGTCCGCGCGTGACCCTGCTCTCGTCAGTTCCAGTCTGCTCGCAATCGTTCCCCTCCACTCGCTCTTAATACCTTCGTCACGTGGTTCCCCCAGCCAATCGTACATGGACAGCTTCGACCATTCTCGATGGTTCCCTGTCAATCCCCGGACCACGCCCCTCATCCGGCTCCCAATTGGCTGGGGCCCCGAATGGCTAGGCCAATCACTCCTGATGACCTGTCGTGATGACGCATGGGCCATGGTCCCTATCTCAACCCTTATTGGCTACAAGCAGGACCGGCAAGCCAATCCCCACGTGAACCCTCTATGGCTATTATTACATATGCGCGGGAGCGGGTAGGCGTCTGCCATGGTAACTTTGTTGAACTGCTTGAAGTCTACGCAAAACCGCAAGGATCCATCCGATTTCTTAACCAATACAACCGGCACCCCCCACGGACTCGTAGATGGCGATATGATGTCAGACTCCATCATCTCCTGCACTTCCCGCCGCACATGCTTCTCCTCGCTAGGACCCATACTATAGGCATTTTGCCGAATGGGTGGCGCCTCGCCCGTATCAATGTGGTGCTCCATCAGCGTCGTGCGACCAACATTGTAGGGACCCTTACTGAACACGTCTGCGAAGTCACACAACAAAGTACTGAGTTCCCCCGATTCCTTTGCCGACAAATCGGTGTTTTGTGCCAAGAGCGCGTCTATCCATGACATATCCTCTGTGCCGACTGACGGAGTGTCCAAATGCACATTGTTTACGGTCTGCGTCTCAGGGTCCGAATGCATGGGACTGACATTTGCAAACAAGGTCCCTTCCTGAACTGTAATGGGTGTGTCAGCCGTGTTAAGGACCTGCAGGAACATTGGCTGATTCCTGCGCACGAGCATGTCAGCTGCTGCTAGGCAGTGACAACCCACCACCGACGGCACCGCGGAGACGATGAGCAACGCTTACGAACGGGAAGTGACGAACGGGAAGTGACGAGTGGGGTGCGATATCGAAGCGGCACTAAGGCCTGTACACCAGGCGGGATTAAGACCGTAGTTCCGACCGGCGCCTGAACTCGCATAAGCTGCTTCGGTTCCCCGTGTGGACGCAAGAAATACAAGCGACCCCCCCCCCCCCCCCGAAGGGGTTTCGAGGCAGCCTTCGTCCATCAGAATGCGAAGGGGCATGTGACTCAACAGATCCGTGCCCAGCAAGCAGGGAAATGTGAGCACACTGGAGACCGGTACCGGAGCACGTACCTCCAGCTCCCTGATGCGGACCGGCACTACCACTTGGCCCATTATCCCCATACTTCTCCCATATGCGGCTATGTACCTTTCCTGAACCAGCGCGAGATGATGCTGTCCCTCTGGTAACAAGTCAAAGACGTGCAGGGATATCATTCTGGTCAACGCACCCGTGTCAACCAACACGCGGACGCTAACCCCTGCCACCGAGCCTACCAACACGGACATCCCAGTCGTGGCCGCCATCACCCTTCTGGCCAAACGATGCCACTTATTAACCTCGGGTCTGGACCATCATCAGGAATCCTAGCCACCGCCCCCGAGGAATGAGATACATGATGGGGTGAACCTGGGGTGGATGGTTCTAGCCAGATGTCCGAGGTGTCAGCTCTTGCTGATGATCCCGGCTGGTCGTTCCCGGTGCACTCGTCCTGCTGCGGCATCCGCGGGAGATTTGTCCCTCACGAACGCAGCGATGGCAGATGACTTCTTCGGTGACCTGAAGATGCTCTCCTGCCCAGCGCCGGGGTCGGCGCTCCGCTTCCCGCGGGATCCTCGGATACCGCTGTAGGGCCGCCACCATATCTCCCTTGTCCTCCTCCGCCGGCGGCGCGTGTCTGGTTGGGGGCCGTGGCAGCCCCTCGACGTCACCGCGATCCCATGCAAAGTGTGCCAGACTTCGCGCGGGTCCCGCTATCTCTTCGTAAGCGCAGAGATGTCGGGCTTCCTCCTCCACCACCGGCAGCATCACTCCCACCTTCTGTGCCATGCCAAGGAGCCGTTACTCCACCAGCGAGTCCAGGCCAGGCTCGTTGAGCCGCGGGAATGCGGCTTCTGCTAGCGTCAACAATTCTGTCCTGAAGACCAGGAGCAATTCGGATGCTTCCCACTGGCGTTTTTTTTTACTTCTGGAGGGTCGAACACCTCACCATCTCCTTCTAGATGCTCTGCAGGGATCCTCTTTTTGCAGACGGAATCCGGTCGAACACTGCCAGTGCGGGGTCGTCCAACACAGTGGGCAGCATTGTCAGGGCTTGTTCCTCCATCCACTCCATTGACCGGGCGGCCATCTCGACAGACGAAAGCACGCCATTCTCCTGATCTAGACGCGAACCTCTGTATCGCGCCCAGCTGGCGGCTCCATCCTGGTCCTCCCTCCACGGGCTGCCTCGGCTGAGTTTTGGGTTGAATCTCGCTCCCGACCTGTGTCCTTGCCCCTTGCCTGGTCAGCTGCTTTCTGCTGCACTCCAGTCGTTCATTTACCACGGTTGCCGCTGCTGTCGGAGGATATCGGGAGGATAGGCTAGAGTTTTTGCCCAGGTCCCGCGCGGGATGCATGGTCGGCGGCATCGCTGGTGCTGCTCCTTCCCCTGATAGCTGCTGCGGAGTGCCTGGTAGGGAAGGCTGACCATGGCTCCAGTCCCCTCGCTGGGGAGGCGGTGTGGCTGAAGTTCCCCCCACTCGTTCGACCTCAGGACCCAGCTGGCGAAGCAGCGTGGTGACTGCATCCATCCTCCAATTCCTAGAGGATGATCTGCGGCGGCGGCGCTGGGTCTGCACCGCCGGGTTGATGGAGGAAGGTGCCCACATGGGATGAGCCGCTGCTACGGATCCCGTCGAGGAGCCAGGGGACGAATCCCAACTCGACGGTTCCGTTTCTGAACAAATCTCGTCCCGGGCACCTAGAGTGTCTTCTGGCTGAGTCTCCCCCCTTATGATCCTGCATTGGCTGAGGCAAGACAAAGAGGAGTCGTAGACTGGTTTATGCACTGGCTTATTCTTCAACCCACAGCCACACTTATTCCTAAAACCAACCCCGAACACACGTCTCGCAGCCCCTTTAAAACCTTCCATCCCCACCCTCGTTCCCATCTCATCTCGCACGCCGGGTCTTTGTGACGTCAGTTCCCTTTAACCCTTGACACCCATCTCATGGATTCCCGTGCGTGTGATTGGTGCGTGCTATGCTGAGTGCGGAGATTTCATGTCTGCGTGGTGCGAGTGCATGAGGATGGCTCGCAGATCCCTTACACGACTATAGAGTTAGTAATCTTGATTCTAAGCTTTCGTGACTGCAGGAATCCATACTCCTTGGTTCTTTTGGTAAAGTCACGTGTTACATGCTAATTTCTCACTTTAACATTATGCTAATCTCTCACATTATCATAGCCACTTCCGTACCCAGTTACATGCTAATTTCTCACATTAACATAACTAGACCCAGCCACTTCGTTATGACCCTTGGGCTACACCCATTTCAATCCTTTTAAAACAGTCTGCATCAGCAGCAGACCATGCATTCCAACCTGATGACGGACGCTTGTGTTGTGCCCAAAACGTCGTGATCTATTTTATTTTATACCTACGTGACTTTACCGAAAGAACCAAAGAGTATAGAGTTAGTAGTTACTACTATAGAGTCGGTAGATACTACTATACAGTCAGTAGATACCACTGTAGAGCCAGATACTACTGTAGAGCCAGATACTACTATAGAGTCACTAGACACTACTCACTCTATTGCATGTAGAGTGTGTAGGTATGTATGCCTACGGGGGGGAGGGGGGAATATTTTTGAGGGGGGGGGGGGGGGTCGACAATTTTCGGAAACCTTTTAGATCAACTATTTACCTGCCACTTTCTATTCCTTTTTGATTCAGGCATTCTTCAAGCCTCTTATAATTTTGTTGATGGACAAATAGATAGACAAATGGAACGCCAGGCTTTCACAATAGCCTAGTACTTGTGTGTGTATATGTTATGTTTTTATGATAAGTTTTGAAATATATTTTTCCTCCGGGCAACGCCGGGTACTTCCCGCGAGTAAATGATAAAACTCTCAACTGTTTTATTGTACCAGGTAAGGCCTACTGTGCTATATAGCTATTTGTCAGAAAAATGATGCATGTTTTCCCAAAAGTATGTGTGGTTAATGCAGACTTGATGCCTTATAAAAGGTATTTATTCGTCGTTGGAACATCTTATCTTGACGTAAATTATAAAGCGCCTTTACAAAGGCCTTTACAAAGGCCTTTATAAAGGCGCTTTATTCAGGTGCTTTACAGAGAATTAACGGTACAATATCGCGTGTGATATGTAATGGTGGAGATGAGGTGAATAAAATAGACGAGAGGAGGCAATGGGAGCGAATCTCTGATGATGCGTGAATTCGGTGAAAGCGAAATTGATGACAGTAAATAATGCAAAATGTATTAAATAAATGGGATGAATGAGTGAAAGACATATAATGAGAATATGAACTGGGGACAATCACGGTGGTGGTGGTGGTTATTAGGGGGAGATTAAGGGGGGGGGGGGGGCGTGGGGTGAGATTTAGGGTAAACCTCTACTTTGGCTTATCACGTGGAAATGTATAGCGGCCAAATACTCTAAATTGATTGGGAATGAAACTAAACTATGAAAACAAAATTGACCTAAATACACCCCAACAGAGGAGCCTTTTATGTTCGGGGGTGGACCGAGCCACTGACCGTGGCCTTCAACTCATAGCAGCAGCAGGAGGTCTTGTAGCCAGCAAGGTGTGAGAGGGGTCGTCCCAAGGGGATCATCAGAATAAAAATATGTATTTATACTGGAGGAATCCGATGAGCTATAAAGCTCTTTTTTCACAGATGTCCAGGAAGGGACACGAGATAAGAACGTTACAACAACAAACAATGCAAAAACATGATAGTCGTGTAAAGTTCAAGAAAGATAAACAAATCACCCAAACAGTCAAATAAAAACGAAATTATACTCATCCTACGACAGAAAAGCTCACTGAAGTATTAACTTATTTTTCAGAAGCGACCTGGCCACAAATGATAGCTCAACAAAGTGGCTTATTATTTGGAAATTTATAGCAGCAAAATAATTTAAATAGTCTCAATAAACAAGGGAAGGAGAAGACAGGCAGGGGAACGGAGTTGGGTGCCATCCTCGCGGTGCCACGGGGTGTGGCGCTGCTGAGTCACGCGGAGAGAATTGGAGTGCGTTGTGAAGTCACGCGCTCGCGTGATGTTGGGTATGCGGCGGTTGTTGTTGGGGAAGCGGTAGCGTAGTGGATAGCTGCACTGCACTACAAACTAGGCGACCCGATTTAGATTCACGTTCAGGACAAAAATCAGTGGCAGATATTTGAACCGGTTCTCGGCCTCCCCTAGGTAGACTCAGCCTTAAATGAGGAGTAGACTCGGCACTGGGGACACAAAGGCGGCCGAGCGTGGTTCTGGTCACCCCCCTTCCTCCTGCGTGTGCAGTGCCAACCTTAATAGGCGCTAACTCGCTAACAGCACGTTGCCCCAAGAGCCTGCTGATGTCTTCTTGGTTCTTTCGGTAAAGTCACGTAGAAGGGAAGTAATAAAATAATAAAAATAAAACATAATAAAACAATTCTCACGACGTTTCGGCCACAACGCAAGCAGCCGTCCTCAGGCGAAGAATGAGAACATTATCAAGCTAGGAGCTTATATAGGTGTAGCGAGGAGGAGCGCCTTAACAAAAGAATGTGCATATGAAGAGGAATTTAGCATACCAATGGGCAATGAGTAGGAGGTGGGCGGAGGGGTTTCAAAGTCCCATTATGCCCATGCATTATGCAGGATCAACAGCACCACGGGGGGGCGCAAGGAACAGCGTTAATAAAGGAAAGGAATGTTAATGATATGTAGCTGCATTTACCAAACAACCACGTAGAAAACCAAAGTAAAAACTACATAAAAAACTAAAATATAAACTGATACTTACTATACTCTACAATAAGCTGAGTTACTAACAACAAATAATAAATTACAATTCTACGTCGTAAGAAGTATATAATATACTTCCATCTAAACTTTATTCTCTTAGCATATACAGTACTATATACTGCCATAGATAAACCCAACATTAAATTATATACTGTATTGCTGTAAACCACCCTATACTTTATACATTTTAATATAACACTATGTATTATTCAACTCACCCTAATGTGTATCGAAATGGTTTATTACGTCCTTCCAATGATTGCTAAGCCTGAATCCATCTTCTCGGTTAAAATTGTCTCTGTGTTTGTATATGTGGATCGCCTCATGAACGAATCTCTCATGATAGCCAGATGGCTTGCAGAGAACCTCCGTCTTGGAGAAGTCAATGTCATGTGAGCCCACTGAGTTGTAACAGTGGTCTGCCACGGCTGAGGTGTTTGTCCTACCGTGTTTTAGATCAGCTTTATGTTCACGAATGCGGTCTGAGACGTGTCGTTTGGTTTCCCCAATGTAACTGCTACCACAGAGGCAACTTAGTTTGTAGACGCCAGGGTACTGTATGTCTGGAATCACATACAGTACCCTGGCGTCTACAAACTAAGTTGCTTCTGTGGTAGCAGTTACATTGGGGAAACCAAACGACACGTCTCAGACCGCATTCGTGAACATAAAGCTGATCTAAAACACGGTAGGACAAACACCTCAGCCGTGGCAGACCACTGTTACAACTCAGTGGGCTCACATGACATTGACTTCTCCAAGACGGAGGTTCTCTGCAAGCCATCTGGCTATCATGAGAGATTCGTTCATGAGGCGATCCACATATACAAACACAGAGACAATTTTAACCGAGAAGATGGATTCAGGCTTAGCAATCATTGGAAGGACGTAATAAACCATTTCGATACACATTAGGGTGAGTTGAATAATACATAGTGTTATATTAAAATGTATAAAGTATAGGGTGGTTTACAGCAATACAGTATATAATTTAATGTTGGGTTTATCTATGGCAGTATATAGTACTGTATATGCTAAGAGAATAAAGTTTAGATGGAAGTATATTATATACTTCTTACGACGTAGAATTGTAATTTATTATTTGTTGTTAGTAACTCAGCTTATTGTAGAGTATAGTAAGTATCAGTTTATATTTTAGTTTTTTATGTAGTTTTTACTTTGGTTTTCTACGTGGTTGTTTGGTAAATGCAGCTACATATCATTAACATTCCTTTCCTTTATTAACGCTGTTCCTTGCGCCCCCCCGTGGTGCTGTTGATCCTGCATAATGCATGGGCATAATGGGACTTTGAAACCCCTCCGCCCACCTCCTACTCATTGCCCATTGGTATGCTAAATTCCTCTTCATATGCACATTCTTTTGTTAAGGCGCTCCTCCTCGCTACACCTATATAAGCTCCTAGCTTGATAATGTTCTCATTCTTCGCCTGAGGACGGCTGCTTGCGTTGTGGCCGAAACGTCGTGAGAATTGTTTTATTATGTTTTATTTTTATTATTTTATTACTTCCCTTCTACGTGACTTTACCGAAAGAACCAAGAAGATGAATCCCTGCAGTCACGAAAGCTTTAAATCGAAATTTAGCCTGCTGATGGTTAGTCGGGGAAACTTTGTATTCCCTGTTGTTGTTGTTATCGGTAACGCAGGGGAGACCACCCACTCCAACCATCCCGGCCGTGAATAGCCCTAGAGGCGGGAATGCGCAATGCATCCCCACGGGCGCCTTGCCGATGGAAGCTCTCACGGGCAAGCGACGCTTGGCTTTGCCGGCGCCAGTAGATCAGCCGTTTCAATTCTCCTCTCCCTGTCATCTTAACGTAATTCATATAGCGCCTTAATCGAGGCGTGTATGAATGTTAATGAGGGAGATGAGGTGATTAAAATAGACGAGAGGAAGCAATGGGGGCGAATCTGTGATGATGCGTGAACTCGATGAAAGCGAAATTGATGACAGTAAATGATGATGAATTGATTTGAATAAATGGGGTTAATGAGTAATAGCCATATACTGAGAATATGAAGAGGGAACAGTCATTGTGGTGGTGGTTGTGAGGGGCAGATTAAGGGGGGGGGGGGTTATGGTGTGAGCAAGGGAAGAATGAGTGAGACAGACGGCCCCGTTCTCTGCAAACAGCTTTTTTACCATAATATCGTTTTTTTTTGGATTAGATTGCGTACATGTGAATGTGTCGTTAAACCAGCCACCACCCGACACAGTCAATTAGTAAGGCCTGTTACGTAAACGAAACCTGCCAATTAGTTACTAGTTCAGCACTAACCGGTGTGTTGGAGAGTAAACCCATAACATTTACAAATCGAGTACGATGTTTCACCGGTAATTACAACAAAAACAGCCACAATTCTGGCTGTTTTGTTTACGTAACACACCTTACTAATTGGCTATTTCTGGTGGTGGCGGGGTTTAACGACATATTTATATTTACGCCTTCTTACGCCAAAAAACCTCTATTATGGATAATGTAATGTAGTTGAATGTGGGTTTCGTTTCACAAGGCGAGAATTCAAGAAACAAGGATTGGGTACTCATTCGCCTGAGTCACAAAAATTACGAAAGTAAAAACGTAAAAACAAATACGTCAAGGAAGCAAAGATAAATAGGAGCAAACAAACAACCAAATAGAAATCATAGCAGTGCGCAATCATGATGTTAATAATAACAACCGTCAGCTAAGATTCACTTCTTCTAAAATCCACTCAGTAAAGTTTTAGTTTCATAAACATCAACATCGGGTTAGGGCGAATATTGCAGTAATACTTAGACAAGGACACGTATACCTCCGATTAGCACGGTTGGATACGTACGGTGCGAAAGAAGTTAAACGTACACTTGCAACAAATGGCACGATGAGCGTTGTAATAGTTGCGAGTTAACAGGTAGCTTACATTGACAGAGGGAGGTTAATTATGACTGTATTATGATAAGAGCTTGGGAGGAGAGATGTCGGGAGGGGATTCCAAAGTAGAACAGTGCGAAGGAAGAATCGGCTTCATTCCCTGTCGTCAGATTATCTTAATTCCTCGTTTTAAATAAATAAAAAAGTCGATGACAAACATTCCCTTTTTAGTAAACACAGCGGTTAGCGCTACGCTGTGCTACGAACCCGGTGACCTGAGTTAGATTCCGGTCACTACCACCAACATCAGGTGACGATTATCCGAACCGACCCTGGCCCTCTCCTCGGTCGTACCTCGGTGCGGTGTGTAAACATCACCATTGGGGAGAGAGACAAAGGCGGCTGGGCGTGGTGTTGGCCACCCACACCCTCATGTGCCGTGCCCGCCTTCATCGATGCTCGCTAACAGCACTTTCCCCTACAGTCTGTGGAAGCTATACGGGAGATCGTTGTCTTTGCACGGTTGTGGAAGGTATCATATAACTAAATATAAAGATTATATATACATTCACTTGTTTTCAACAGTTTCACAATCTAACAGAGAGGGCCCCTTGCCTCTTTGTAAACATCTGGCAGTTCACCTGCATTGCTGCAAGCAAGGCGTGGCTCTGTATAACAACGACATTGATTATTTACGCAGAGAATCTCACCCATAGCTATAAAAACGCTGGCGAAGAGATTATAACAACACGGACGTCCATAATAAGTGCCTCATTCGGAAGGATGTTGAACTTTTTTCGCAACCTACGTCGTCAACCGAGCTTTTCGGAGGTGCGGGGGGGGGGACAACAAACTAAACGCCAAAGGAAGTTATAAATAAATGGATTTTCAATCTAGATTTAGCAAACAAAAGAAATGTCCGGGACATGAGCATCGTACCTACTCCTGGAATTCAAATCTCTCTTCGTCGTAGTCTCTGATGGGTTAACCATCAACTGCAACAGAACATCAAGAGGCCGATTGTGGCCACGTAACCCCAAACTAAACTACGGACCATATAGTAGACCACCTTGCTCGTTCAACGCAGGAGGAATATCAAAACTACGCCAGCTCTCTCTCCGGATGCGCCTCTTGTGGCGAGCGCCAGACCTCGACATTGGCATCCGGCCCCTGGACGCATCGCTGCTGCCATGATGAGCGAGGAGAGAAGCCGTCTGCGTGTGAAGAAGGCGGATTGTTTGCTTTGGAGTGTCGACTCATTACTCTGGCCCCGTGGAGAGACCGGGAAAGACCGGGTGGCCGTTCTATCGCGCGGCGCGCAGTCGCCCCCCTGTCGATATCAGTCCGCGGTTGGCCCGTGAGCTGCTCAGATTTGTGTCACCTGTGGGTGGGTGGTGGTGTCGCTGCTCAGATTGTATCACCTATGGGTGGGTGGTGGTGTCGCTGCTCAGATTGTATCACCTGTGGGTGGGTGATGTTGTCGCTGCTCAGATTGTATCACCTGTGGGGGCGTTGCTTGTACGACGACAACAACAGCAGCGCGAATATAAATCGGCGGCGGCAGGGGCACGCAGACTCGAGCAGTGAACTATCTGCGCGCCACGCCGCCGTTTCTGTTGCTGCTGGAGGTCGCCTATCTTCGCTACAAGGTTCTATTGTTCACATTCCTCTCTCTCTCTCTCTCATTGCTTTGTTAATTCCACTTGAGTGACCAACAGAAAAACAAACGGATGCCGACTGCGTTACCTGTAACTCCGCGTTTTGAATGTAAGTTTAACTTCTTTAGCACTGTACATAGCCAACCGTGCTAGTCTTACGTTATCTATAGCTATTCCATGAAGCGTATCACCGTTACCCGTGGCGCACCGAAGGCATTGGCGTTGGTGTAGACCGTAAAGCCTGTTCTCATATGACGCATTCGTAGTTGCGTTGCTGAAGAACACCGCGTTATGGAAAAATCGCGTTAAAATAAATAATATATAATATACTGGATAAAGCGCAGTCCGCGATAACAAGTGAGATGCGTACGCAGGCTGAACAAAGACTGAGGTTGCGCGTGGGTAGTATCTCGAAGCATCCAGCAGCATCCCAACGCTTTGTGTGGTGATTTTACGCCAAGACAGCCGTACGACCGCTTATTCCTACTCGCGCTGCGAATTAGTTCCGTTCACTCGATCGCGTTATATCCAATTCGCATCCGCGTTATATATATAAAAAAAACCACATGTTCCCAAATACATTCATCGCATTATATTCAATTCGCGTTATGAAAGCTACGCGCGGCGTTACAGGAGAGCAAACTATGTAAGAAGCGCAAAAAATAAGTGGAGAATTCGCCTCCTCTGCCGGAATGATGCGCTGCCAGCAGGCCTGCTGGTTGATGTGTGTGCTAGACATTGCCGTCCGCAGCTCTGCGTCCTTGTGGACGTTGCGGCCTAATCGTGATGTGCGAACGTCGTGCGTGCATCGCAAAAAAACGCGTTCACTGTGCACACGTCGAGGCAGGCACGCGGGCCCAGCGGTGGCGCGTTCGCTGCTCGTTGCAGAGCTTCGCGTATCGGCTCCAGCGGCCACCCTGGTTAATACTGCGGATGTTTAAACTACGACGATTACGACGCTACGCCTGCTTCACCGTTGGCGTAAAAAAGTTCCGTGACGTCAACCCGACTTTACGGTTAAAAGATTGGCGACATTTGACAAATTACACCGCAAATGACTCATTCGGAATTTTAAACGTGGCAGTATCGGCTCCCTCTACGCGAAAACGTGGCAGGACCCTCTTGAAAACGAGTCACTAGACTCAAAGAAGCTTTCGTGGGGAAAATACTATTCATAATATTGACAATGTTTGTACGTACATTTGTCTCTGTTAGATATGAAAATTGGAAGAAATTGTTCACGTGACCTCTCTCCTCTCACTCCACTCTCCCCCATGCACTCTCCTACCTCTCCAGTCTCATCTCGCTTCATTCTCCTTAAAACACTGTATTACCTCTCAATCTCACTCCACTCTCCTCCACACACTTATCCACCTCTCCCCTCTTATCTCACTCCACTGTCCTCCACACGCTCTCCTGCCTCTCCCTTCTCATCCATCTCACTCCACCCTCCTCCACACACTCTCCTACCTATCATCTCACTGCACTCCCCTCCACATACTCTCCTAGTTCTTATCTCACTCCACTCCCCTCCACACATTCTCCCACCTCTCCCCTCTCATCTCACTCAGCTCCCCTCCACACACTCTCCTAACTCTCCCCTCTCATCTCACCCCACTCCCCTTCAGGCACTATCCTGCCTCTGCCGTCTTCTCTCACACCACTCTCCCCCATGCACTTTCCTACCTCTCATCTCACTTCATTCCCCTCCACACCATCTCCTACCTCTCCCATCTCATCTCACTGCACTCTCCTCCACATACTCTCCTGTCTCTTCCCTCTCATTTCACTCCACTCTCCTCCACACAATATCCTACCTCTCCCTTCTCGGCTCACTCCACTCTACTCCACACGCTCTCCTACCGCTCCCCTCTCACCTCACTTCACTCCCCTCCACGCACTCTCCTACCTCTCCCGTCTCATCTCACTCTACTCCCCTCCACACACTTGCCTACCCCTCCCCTCTCATCTCAATCCACTCCCCTCCACACACTTTTCTAACTGTCCCTTCTCATCTCACTTTATTCTCCTACCTCTCCCCTCTCATGTCACTCCACTCTCTGGCACGCTGTTGTCTCGGCTCCTTCTTACAAATCCGCCCACAGTCAACATTCGTTGCACGGGAAGAGGTCGCTCCTTCTCGCCTTTTGCTCCTCGGAGTCTGAAATTATCTTCCCTCCTCCTGTAACTCTTTGGTTATTTAAGTAATAGCCATGGATAATGTTTAATTGGGCTCTTCTGAGGGGGCATCTTTCATTATTTAAAATCTCGAGTTTGTTTTTTATTGCAACGTAATATAAACTGTTTACCTTGAGCAGCAGCACTGTCGTGAGACCCAGCTTCACCCAGCCAGCCACGCCTCGAGCGTCTTGTGCTCACCACTCACAAACTAAACTCAACAATTTGTTTTTATTTTATCAGGCAAGGCCCACTGAGCTCTATAGATATTTTTTTCAGAAGCGACCTGGCTTTTAAAAATGATAGCTCAACGAAGTGGCTTATCGCCTGAAAACTTACAAAAGCCAAATTCTCTAGACGCGCGTTGATTCTAAATCAGGAGGTGTCCTCATATACACAGAATCTTATTAAAACTATTCACGAACAACGTCTTTATCTAGTCCAAAGGAACTCGAACCTAGTCGAGCCTAAACACCACCACTTGTTTTCCTAGCCGCATCGAGCTCGCTCATCGCTTCTCGTGTCCCCTCTGTTGAAGCGACTTGAGGTGCGGTTCCATTGAGGCGCTATTTTATAAAAGTGTATATTATTATATATACGAGCTTTCATGTGTGCGATTATCCTGGGAAATCCACTGGGTCTTGCCATCTCCGATGGAGTAGTACGCGTACCGACCGCAGACCGGGTTGCTGTAAATGTCATTTCCTCGATCATCTGTGTAGACACGCGCATGGGTTTTCACGTGAATATTAATGGTGAAAATCTATAATAGGTTTTACCCTTTCTGGCAATAAAACAGGCAGCGTTGAAATGTACAAACACCAAATATAAAATGGCGTCGTGTCTGTATGAACCACACATACTTGTGGAAAAACATGCAATGGAGCAGGCTCTGATAATATATGTATCGTCTTTGAAACTACACGAGAGACAGCCTTATTTATTGCCTCGTCTCGCCAGTGTTAGACCAGAGAACGCCAAAAGGCGAACCGTACAAAGATAATTCAAATTTCGATTTAAAGCTTTCGTGACTGCAGGGATTCATCTTCTTGGTTCTTTCGGTAAAGTCACGTAGAAGGGAAATAATAAAATAATAAAAATAGATCATAATAAAATGATTCTCACGACGTTTCGGCCACAACGCAAGCAGCCGTCCTCAGGTGAAGAACAGGTCTGTCGGGAAAACAGCGTCTGAATGAAACACCCCAGGCTTGGAGCGTATATTTAAGCTGGGTTGGAGGGGGAAGAGCGCCTTGACAAAATAATTTGAATATCAAGAGGAATTTAGCATATTTATGGGAAATGCAGATATGGGATTAGTCACTACTTGTGAAATGCGTAGGAGGTGGGCGGGGGGGTTTCAAAGTCAAAGTATGCCCGTGCATTATGCAGGATTAGCAGCATCAAAGGGAGAGGATAGGGGTAGCATTAATAAAGGGAAGGAATGTTAATAGTATGTAGCTGCAGTAACTAAACACCACGTAAAAACCTAAAGTATAAACTACATAGTATCATCAGTATACTAAATATACTCTCCAATAAGCTGAGCTACTAACAGTAAGTAATACATTACAATTCTACGTCGCAAAAAATATAATATGCTTCAAGCTAAACTTTTTTCCCTTACATCACACGGGTCTACCCCGTAATATATATATAAAAACGTTATTTATTTATTATTTCCCTTCTACGTGACTTTACCGAAAGAACCAAGAAGAAGATAATGCAAGTAACAGAACACTTACATATGTTAATAATATAATATTATTATTCTGTTTGTTTACACAGGAAAGCCTCAATGAGTCTCAAAGCTACTTTTCATGAGGGTCCTTGCAAGTTTTCATATGAGAGGGACGATGATTGCAATTTTTTTTAAACCGATTGAGTTATTTGCAGTAATATTGTTATTAAATTTGGCACATTTGCCCTAATCTTACAAATGACGCCATGGAATCTCTAACGTCACACTGATAAGCACATGGCATGTGGCACTTATACGGTTATTACACCAAGCAGTATTAACCAGGGCGGCCGCTGCAATGGAACCGTATGCAATAACAAGAAGCGGTGGGCGAACGTGCTACCGCTGGTCCACGTTATCACCCATAAAATACCGAGCATTTAATAAATAGATCGCTTAATTAGTTCAAGTTAATTTATTAGGCATAGCCCTGTGAGCCATTCGGCTCTTGAATCGGGTGCAACCGCAACAAACAAAAAACAAAAACATGAACAAAAAAACATCTTAAAGTGAATATGTGACTAAGTGCAAACAGAAAATCCAAGAAAAGACAGCAAAATATTGCAGAAAAAACACCGTACACCAACGCTGTGTGCAAACATCCCAGTGGGATGCAACACTTAGATCTCTTAACACATAGATGACTTAACACACATATAACTTCACACATAGAGGACTTAACACGTAATTATCACGTGTGTTTTGCTGTAACCAGTTATTTTTATCCAGGTCCCCATAGAAAATGAGCAATTACTTACCAATGGGTTTTACCTGGGCCAAAATAAATCTAAAGCTAAACATAGTAAACTTAACACAGAGCACTTAACACGGGCAAACACGCTATGATAGTTTACACGTATGAATGAAAATACCACATACACGGCACTGGATATCATCATGTAAACACATTTGTAATTTTCCTATAGTTAATTCGCTGGCGTAAATGACGCTATAGATTGGATAATGTTAAGAGCAACAAAATTAAGTCTTCAATATCTTCACGTTTCGCTGCAACACATACACACACAAATAGAAAAAGCAAAGACCCACCATATAGCCTAAACAGACTTTTGGGGCAAGTGCTGTTAGCGAGCACCTATGAAGGCCGGCACAGCACACAAAGGGATGGGTAGACAGCACCATGACTCCCAGGTGGTGATGTTTACACACTGGACCAGGTATTCAATGTATAACTAAACCAAACAAGGGGAGGCCCAGAACCGGTTCAGATAATCGTTACTGGTGTTGACTATGAGCGGGAATCGAACTCGGGTCGCGTGGTTCATAGCGCAGCGCATACATACTGCTCTCCATGCAGTATGTATATACATGTCTAGCTACATATATAATTATATACTTGATCACACACGCATATCTATCTACATATACAATTATATACTTGATCACACACACATATATATTATCTAAATATATAATTATCTACTTGATTACACACATATATATAGCTCCATATATAATTATCTTTTTGATCACACGTACATACACACATATATAATCTATGTATATAATCCTCTACTTGATAAACGCGCGCCCCCATGTCCACGTGTAATGAATGACCGTGGCCCCGTGCGTGTGCCAGGCAACTGGAGCGAACCCCTCTCTCATTCACCGCGTTTGACTTTGTTTACCTCACTTGCCGAGCACAGGGCCCAAAGGCCAGCAACAGATTGTGAATAATACATTTTAACACGAAGATTATCGCCTTCTCGTCGTCATCATCATCGTCACGATCCATGGACAGATAGCCCATAGTAGTAGGTGTCCACTGCACATTTTGTCATTTGTTTCCACTTTCCTGTTTTGTAGTGCCAATACGCTGAAGTTGTGCGCACATCTTTCTGGCACCAATCAATCTCTTATGTCTTCCTCAAGCCATTCTCTGTTAGGTTCTTCCTTTCTTTCGGGTTCCTTCCATTTTTCCAAACAACAACACACCTTGAATTTTTCTGTGTTGTCCATCCTTCTAATACATATGTGTCAAAATCGTGCCAGTTTCCTTCTCATCACCACCTTCTCCCCTATCTGATATATTTTTAATAGTTTACATAAGTTTATATGCGTGCGTGGGTATTTTCCACTGTCAAATTATTCTCACGTTTAGTTTCTCACCACATTATTTTTGCAAACCTTGGTTCCGGATTTTTTGACGCCCCTGGCTTTATACCTTTAATTTGCTTTTTGTAGCGCACCTCTCCCTCGGACAAGAGACAAGACAGAGCCTCTCCCTGGGACAAGAGACCAGACAGTGCCTCTCCACGTGCGACCTTTTCCCATTGCCAATGGAATTTTTTGGTGGCTCAGAGGTCAGAGCCGCTGGGCCAGCACCACTGAGACCCTGGGTTCGAATCCAGGTTTAAGCCACTGTCGTGAGTTTACTGTCGTGAGTTTATGGTCTCAACCTGGTTACCAATGGCTGATAGAGACCTACATACTCATATATAGACTCACATCGAGACATAAATGCGCAGAAAGACCCATACTTTCACATAGAGACCCAAAAACTCACACAAATAACCATATACACTACTCAACAGAGATACATATGTAGTGATGTACTCACACGGACACTTGTAGCTTTCTCCTGTGTCACTTTATTTACCTCTCATCCAGTGTAGATGCTCCTCACTAACACACACACCCTTGTTCCGAACTCCCTATACTCTGCTGTCTCTCTCACTCTATACTCCGCTTACTCTCACTCACTCAATACTCCGCTAACTCTCTCACTCACTCAATACTCCGCTAACTCTCTCACTCAATACTCCAGTAACTCTCTCCTGCTTCCCTCACACCTCCACCCTCGTCCATGCCCCCAGCAAGGGATTAGCCAACACTGCTGGGGAGGACGAGGTGAGGAGGGTGAGGTCCCAGGCATCTTCTCCCCGACTCTTGTGTTTTTCATCCCTTGAGCACCAACCAACCAACTCCCCGTGTTGCTCCGCACACTCCCCTATATCTCCCTCCTCATTTGGAGTCCTCACTTACCCCCAATTAAGCGGTTCTACGCGTGGCGCGACGATCACATGTGGGCGAGCCTCATGGGCACCTCGCCTCACTCGTGTCAAAGCCGACTGATCGCTTCTATTTATTTTACTTATTTTTCTATTTTACCAGGTAGGGCCCATTGAGCTAGATACTGCAGCTCTTTTTCAATAGCTCAATGAAGTGGCTTATCATGTGGAAATGTATAGCAGCCAAATCATTCTGAACGCACGTTGATTCTAAATGTGGAGAAAAAACCCAGAGGACCCGGAGAAAAAAATCACGTGACCATGGGAAGAGAGAAAGATACACGCAAACTCTAAATATACAGCCGGCATCAGAGTCGGAATCGAACCCACGACCTCTTGTATACCAGGCGATGGAGTTAACATCTTCTAGCCACCGCGGCACCATCTGCATTTGCCCGCTGTGTGGCAGAGACACGGTTGATTGCTTCACTTCACAGTTTCAATATACCCCAACACGACGGTTTATGTATTCAAAAGGAATATTATTTATTTATCAACCTAGCTCGATAACAGTTTGCATCTGGGGATGTTTTTTTTTTAACCCAACTCCGGACACGTCATTTGGACGTTTGATGTCCGTCCGTCCGACCAAGCAAGCCAGTCAGCTAAACTTAAAAAAAATACTATGTGATTTTTTGCAAGGCATCAAATCTGCATGCAAACAAAAATGCTCTGATCATTTGCCAGAAGGGTTAAACCTAATCTTATTTTTACATCATTATTGCTGCTGGCAAAAAAGTCCCATTAGATACTCTACGACCCAGGAGTCATACTTTTTTTCAATAAAAAACAATCGATATTCGTCAAGGGCCTCTCTTTGGAAGTACACGACCCCCTATAAACAATCTAGCAACAGAGATCGCATCACGGAGAAATCAGATGATCGCTCGAGACGATGACGCAGCGGGGAACACTTTTCCAGTGGTGTGAGTGCGCTCGCACGGCGTGCGTCCGCCGGCTTGACGCATCGGCTCCGATCCCGACAGTCCAACGCCATCGGAACTTTCCACGAAGGGATCGCGCGAGCGGTGCCCACGCAGTGGCGTGCCCAAGTGGCGCGCGTACGCTGCCGCGGCCCCGCGAGATGGGAATCGCGCGTGCGTGACGCGCGGAGACTTGCTAATGATGATATGTTGGTTTAACTTCTTTCGTACCGTACGTAGCCAACCGTGCTGTATGTTGAACGTCTTTCACACCGTACGTAGTCAACCGTGCTAATGTATGTTTAAATTCTTTCGCACCGTACGTAGCCAATCGTGCTAATGTATGTATGTTGAACGTCTTTCGCGCCGTGTGTGGGAGGCGTGAGGATGTATGTGTATGTATGTGGTGCTGGCCACCCACCCCCTCGTGTACCTTTCGGGCCTTTATAGGTGCTCGCTAACAGCACTTGCCCCAATAGTTTGTTAAGACTATATGTGGGATTTTTGTATTGTTTGTGTACCTACTTGAGGCTGTGATGGATTTTGTGTGTGCGATTGCGATCGCGGGAGCGAGGCTGCTGCGGTTAGGCTGTGCGCGCGTTGAGATTGAGTGTGCGCGTGAGATTGCGTGCTGGTGTTTGTGTGTGTGAGAGTGTTTGTGTGAGATTGCGTGCTGGTGTTTGTGTGTGTGAGAGTGTGCGTGTGAGATTGAGTCACCGCTATCGCCACCCCCCATCGCTCGTACCGCCGCTCCCCACTCGGCGGGAACGGCAGTCGGGCACGCGCACTCTCCGTTCAAACGACAACGCGGGCACCGTGAAGAGAGAGGATTGTCAGAGGCTTCGCGACTGCTGTGTGCGTAATTTGCGACTGGTGAGTGCGTGATTCGCGACTGGGGTGTGCGTGATTCGCGACTGCTGCGTCTGTTCTCCTACAACGTGGTGGTAGTTGCATTCCTGAAGAACACCGCGCCATAGAAATATCGCGTTATAATAAATAAGATATAGTATAGGTGTTAAAACACAGTCCGCGATAACACGTGATATGCGTAACACAGGCAGAACATAGACTGAGGTTGCGTGTGGGTAGCATCCAGAAGCATCACAACGCTTTGCGTGGTGATGCTACGCCGAGGCAGCCGTACGACCACTTATTCCTACTCGAGCGACGTAGTTTCGTTCGCTCGATTGCGTTATATCGATTTCACGTCTACATTGTAAAAAAATGTGTTATCTAATACGCTCATCGCGTTCTCGCCAATTCGAGTTGTAAAAACACGCAGCGTTATAGGAGAACGGACTGTACTCAAATTCACAATTACAGTAAGACCCCCCCCTCCCCGGTTTACGTCGTGGGGGGATGCGTTCCTAAAAGTTGCGACGACGAATATTGAAACGACGTCAATAAAAGCGATATACAGGGTGGTAGTAGTAGTGGGTGGTGGATGTGAAGGCTGAGAGGCGACGGATAATGATACAGGACGGACGACGATGCTGTCAGTGACGTAAGCGTGTGGGGGCTGAGCCGACGTATATCGGGTAGCGGGTGTTTAGAATAAAGTGACGACGTGTTTGCCAAATGACGTAAAAGGGGCCAGACGTAAATCGGGATATTACTTCACTTCTTTGTTGGGTCAGACCAGGGGTCGGCAACCTGAGGTTCCGGAGCCGCATGTGGCTCTTTAAAGGGCTGCTCCGTGACGTTATTCACATTGCATTGCGGCTCTTTGAATATTTAGTTTTTTTGTTAAAAAAAAAAAATACAAATTTGGCTCTTCTTGTTATTTTTCTTGCCGATCCCCCTGGGGTAGATCGTCGTGCGGGTATTGATGCTCGGTGATGTTGGATATTATCTCCAGCAAAACGTCGTGTAAATAAAAAAAATACTACTTGGGATTTTCAACACTCATTCTCCTCCGCCTCATGCTCCGGATTTTATTGATAAACCAAGCCTATTGGAATATTTTTTTGCATGACGTGACAACTCTATTTAATTGGTTCTATCGAGTGATGTAGCGGTTGGTGTCAAAGGAATAATGCCATTATACCGACACGATCTGACCCAACAAGATAAAATCATCATCAACCACGAGCTTATTTTGTGGTGAGGTTTCTCGTCCGCTCATCATCACCGCGACCCATGGGCAGATAGCCCGTAGGTGTCCACTGCACATTTTGTTATTTGTTTCCACTTTCCTCTGTCTTGTGCCAATTTGCTCAAGTAGTGGCCACATCTTTCTGGCACGAATCTCTTATGTGGACGTCAAGCCATTTTCTGTTAGGTCTTCGTCTCTTTCTGGTTTCTTCATTATTTCACACAATCCATTTTTTATTTTGCTGTTGTTTTACATCCTACATATGTGTCAAAACAGTTCCAGTTTCCTTCTAATCAATGCCTGCATCAATATCATCATCATCAGGTCGTCTTCTTCTATGTGCGACCTTACTCTTCCGTCTATGTTGGTCGCTTTTTGGGCCCAGCTGAGATTCAGCAGTATCCTTCTGTAGCAATACATTTCTAGTGCTAATATCTTATCTGCGTTATTCTTTTTAATGTCCAAGCCTCGCAGGCATACACATCTGTTCTGAACAAGCATGTTCTTAAGATATTCAGTTTGGTTTTGTAGCTGATTTCCTTGCTTTTCCATGTTTTTGAATCCTGCCATGACTCATTTTGCCTTTGCGAACGTCTCTCTTATGTCTGTCGTGGAGTCGTCCCATGTCAGTAGACTTCCCAAGTCTACAAATTCCTTTACATTCACAATCTTGCTACCTTCCATTACGTATTCCTTCTTTATCAACGTTCTCCCTTCCGAACACCATTGTCTTTATCTTTCCCACGTTAATCCTCAGTCCTGCATCCTGCCCTGACTTATTGAGTGTATGAACATTTTCCTGCAGTGCTACGCAGAAGTTTCTTCCATCAGATCTACGTCGTCAATTACAGATTTGAATGAACGTTGCCTTTAGGCGAGGGGTCACTCGGGGCTTCCAGAGGCAGGTGGCAGCAGCGAACGCTGATTTGCCGTGCCGTACCGATGAGTCCTACTGAGGACGAAATTGATCCACAGCTGTGCCTCTGTTTCACTGCCGCCTGTTAGCACGGCGACATTGTCTCCTCAGCTCGTTAAGTCGGCGGTCTTACCATAGACAAAACGGCCACAGAACGTGCGGTGAGTTGATTTGAGCTGGTGGTCTGTAACAAGGCTGAGAGCACTTGCAATGCTGCACACCTCTGCGTGCACCAGTTGAAGCTGAGAGCCGCACGTGTAAAAAAATACTCTAAGTGGCTTAGCGAGGCGCGGTAACTCAGGACACGGTCCCGTAGCCATGCACTCCGTGTTTTCCAGAAGTCTTCATTGTAACTCTCTGCAGGTCATTGCCATCAACCTACGTTAGGGGGAGCGAGTACGCAGTGGTTAGTGCACTGCGTCACGATCCTGAGCGACCCCATGTCGATTCCCGGCCACGACTAACATCGGTGAATCGTTCCCAAGATCCTCATGTCCACCAACCCGTGTTGACTGGCGTGGTCAAGTATGGTCAAACAGGCCCCTACCATAACTATTACGGGGCTCACGTGTCTAACCCCTGCTCACATGTCTCACCACTGCTCACGTGTCTCACGTGTCTAACCCCTGCTGACGTGTCTCAACCACCGCTCACGTGTCTCACCGCTGCTCAAGTGTCTCAACTACTGCCAATTACTCCGGGTGCTCGGCAAAGTGGGACCACACTGCGCAAATCAGGACTCCCATCTCACGGAATGTTGTCATTAATACACATGTTGGCGCTGTTCACACAGCCCAGCTTTAATGTTGCTGCAGCCATCAATAATCGTGTCAACTTGTAACGCCCCACACGAGTATTTGTTCGTTCGCCCGCTCTCGTAGAGAGACAGTGAGGTACGACTCGGAGGCGTGAGGAGGAACCGCAGATGAGCGGGAAGGCAACAGCAGCCAGGCGGCGAGGAGCCGGCGCTCCAAACAATTGCCCAAGCTCTGTGCTCCTATGTTTTTAAGGCCATAGAACGGGCGCTCACGATGCGGTACCCGACCCAGCGACGCCGGTTTTACTGCGCGTGCCTTTTTCCACGTAACGTTCACTTTTTAAACTACCAGTAGTACCATCGGTTAACGTCTCTAATCCGTTCCACGAAAACTATTGTTAAACCGAAATGACTGTTAATCGAATTCACTTATAAGTTGAAAAATGTAGTAAAAAAATTACGAAGTCTGCAAGAGAGCTGTTTCCACTGCCAAAACAGAAAACGTTCTAATGTAAACAAATCCAGTCGAGGTCTAAATGCTCATAGATGGATGCCGCTGATTGGCTGTGGGTATGGCTCAGCCCCAATTTCGAGCGCTCAGATTGCCAAAAATTGTCGCTCGCGTGCACAACGTAAACCGTTTGAACAACATTTAAAAGTTAAGTGGAAACCATGGGGTCCCTATGGGAGGCGAACCTTAACCGAAAAACCGTTAACCCATGTCACTGTTAACCGAGGGACTACTGTACGCATAGCGCCATGAGCCAAAACGCTTTATAAATCTAAATTAAAAAATAAGATGTCGAAAGCAAAATGTCCTCGTGTCCAACATAACAAATAACAGCGCGGTAAAGCGACACGGCCCAAGCAACGCATACACGCGCCAGACAGGCGCCAGACAAGCGCCAGACACACTGGGCGCTCATCGCCGGTGACAGCAATCACTGACAGCAGCCACTTATCTGCAACCGCTCAGTAGCAGCCTCATAAAAATCTAAATACAGTATTACATCACGATTTAATATTCGTAATTGCCGAGATTAATGGCGAATCGAATCACCGATATTAATAGCTGGTGGCGATAAATTACCAGTGCCTTTAATTAATTAACGGCCACAACTGATTGTAATGACTGATCTTAATCTCGGATTCGTGATCACCGATGGTAATATTCACTCATGATGAAGTCATCAATGATGCTAGTAATTACTAATGCTAATTATCACTGATCGTGATGACCAATGATGGTATTGCTCATGGTAGTATTCACTCATGGCAGTAATCACTGATAGCAATAACTGATAGTAATCACTGATATTAATCACTAATGATGCTATTCACTCATGGTATTGATCACTTATGCTATTAATTACCAATACGAGTCGTCAGCGAGCATCACGAATGATGGTACTCATGGTAGTAATCACTGATAGCAATCACTGATAGTGCTAACGAATTGTATTATTCCCTAATGGTAGTAATGACCGATAATTATCACTGATTGTAATCACTGATTGTAATCACTCATCATGATATTCACTAATGTAGCATTTCAATCACTAACATCAATCAATGACATAAATCACCGATAGTAATCACTGACATCAATCACTGATAGTAATCACTGACATCAATAACTAATAGCAATAATCACTGACAGTAATCACTGATTGTAACCCGCCTCACTCTGCATCCACAGCCACTCCCGCGAGCCGTGCGGTGGAGATCACGCGAAGGGCGCCATGGGTCTGCTCAGCTCCTCGCTTCCTCCTCCCCACATCATCCTCAGCCTCCTCCTCATCGTCCTGGCCTCGTCACGCCCGGCCAGCGCCTCGTGGAACACGTGTGGAGATGTCACAGGCTGCACCTGCAACAAAACTAAGAAGGAAGTGAACTGCCAATACAAGGACTTGAAGGCCGTTCCATCTGGGATTCCTGCGGACACCGAGCCCAGCTAGGAGGAGGAGATGTTGCGGGAGACATCCGTACTCATAACGACAATAACGACACGAATACTTGGACTTCTACCACGACTAGTTACCGTAATGCCGATGCACACGTGCGCTGGGGTAAACGGTCATTGTGACGTGTCGCACGCGTAAGCCGAGTGCATGTAGAGCAAAGGCAACCCCGATCCAGACGGTGTAACATGCTCTGATGGCAAGGTCGTCAGAACAGTGACCAACGAAACCCTTAAGTATGAGTGCCCATTCGTAGAGAGTAAAAACTTTACCGACGATCAAAGCTCCGAATCGGAAAACAAAAGTTATCTTGCGGCAGTGAGCGCGCCCACAGAATTCTGGAGCCTCCTCAAGTTGTCCTGCGACGTGGCGACGTTCGGATCCCTGTCGCTGTGCGCGGCTCACCTCCTCCTGGCCGTCACCGTCATCTCGCTCATCTCCAGCCTCGTCAAGATGCTGCCCTGACGTCCAGTGCAAGCGCCCAACGGCTGTCCCACCACTCCTCCATTCTGGACCGCACCCCCCGCCTTTCCCGCTTGCTGACCGCGGGTTGCTCCCCCATAATTAATCCCGAGCTTCGAGTTTTGTTTCGTTGGTGGTGTATTTGTTGGCGTTGTTGCTGTTCACTCAATAGGAATCAATCACAACGTCATATTCTCTTCCCAACCACCCCAGCCACCAACCCCGATCGCCTGCAGGTAGTGGCACCGAGGGTTTGATTCATGTTCATTGTTAAGACGGGAAGCGGTCAGGGCCGTGTTGAGTGTGCCACAGGCTGAGTGAGCCAATCTCATATCAGGTGAAGCAGGCAAAGGACAGCCGTGGGTGTGATGGTGTTTGTATGTCGCTTTGCGTTTTGTAGCGAGGTAGAATAAAATAGAAAATACAGTAATACCCCGGAGTACGCCGGGAATGCGTTCCGGAATGGTGAGACGACGAATATTGAAACGGCGTCAATCAATTCACGGGTAAATGTGGTTGGAGACGAAGGCTGAGAGGCGACGGATAACCAGACAGGCAGGATAACGATGCTGTCTGCGACGTAAGTCTTGGGTTGAGGAGACGCAAATCGGGTCGTAGTGTTCATAATGCAGTGACGACATAATTCGCGAAACGACGTAAAAAATGTGGAGACGTAAGTCGGGGCATTACTGTATGACAATGATTTTCTCCAGATAGATGTCGCTATGGGTTTAAGACGCTTCTTCATTAACTGTCATGTTTGGCGGGAAAATGCTTGTTTTTTATCACGTCTAATTCATGTTGCTAAGCCATAACGTGCCGAGGGCCGTATTTTCCAATCCTCAACCTTTCTTCACTCGAGTGTTTGTGCGACGCAAGAAAAGTGAGCAACAAGGCTGTGAACACGCGCGTTGTGTGTGTGTGCGTTCAACTCACATGTGTGTGTGCGTGTGTTGCTCAGCTGCTCGTGTGCGCATTCTGTTGCTGTGTCGCTTTCGCTGCGCACTCCACCTGCCGACAGTTCAACTCGCGCCGACCGTGAGAACACGAACTCGCAAAGGCGCACGCAGTGGGGGGCGCGTGGCGAAAGCTCGGCAGGTGACTTGGATACAGCGTAGGCGTGGATACACCGTCGGCTTGGATACAGCGTAGGCTTGGATACAGCGCAGGCTTGGATACAGCGCAGGCTTGGATACAGCGTAGGCCTGGATACAGCGTAGGCTTGGTACAGCGTAATCATTCATTAGTATTGATATGTATGATGCCTATGACATATACGGTAACTTCGGTATGGCGTCACGGTGAACAAAGCCTGGTCCCCCGTTTTCCACAAGAGGCAGATAGCTACGGCTTACGTGTAACCCTGCATCACGCGTGCGTCTCGGGAATGATGTTGCGTTGTTGTAGTAGTAGTAGCTTTCACGAGTGTTCATGCCAAATAAACGTGATCCTCACTCACTCTGGCCCTCACCCACGAGTGAGTATTTCCGAATACATTTCTAGCCCACGTTGTTTTATCGTCACATCGTCATTTGTTTTGGACCTAACACTATATCCAATGTTACACGGGACTGTAGTAAATGGACAGCCGTTATTTCCCGAATGTCGGAGCAGTGAAGATTCCATACCTTCATAACAGATTTTATTTGCAATGACGTCTGTGTTTTAAACACAGCTCTGGTTCGGGAAACTGTCACTTCTTCGTATTACAACACAAAGACAAAGATCTCCCATATATCCTCGAATATGATGTTGAGGCAAGTACTGTTCGCGAGCAGCCATAAAGGACGGCAGGGTGGCTTTCTTTCTCCGGCATCTATTTAAGGCTGAGTCAACCTAAGGGAGGCCCAGGACCGGTTCAGATATTCCTCACTAATATTGGCTGTGAAGGGGAATCGAACTCTGGTTGAGCAGTGCTAAAAAACTGCACCACCGCTCCCCACAGACTCAGAGACCCACATACTGTACACATAGAGAGAGTCTTATTGACAGACCCATACACACATATAGAGACCCAAGACTCACAAAGAGACCGATAGGCACACAGAGATCCACGGACTCACACAGAGATCTAAATACACACATAAATATCCATAGACATACATAGAGACCCACAGACTAAGAAAGAGACCCACAGACTCGCATAAAGATCCATAGACTCCGATAGCGACCCAGCACTTGTGCTTTATTATCACACGTTGCTTTTGTATTCCAATGCTTAGTTCCTCCAGACGATAGCTCCATTTAAATACCCATTGAATCACAACACAGAGACCTATAAACTCACGCACATAACCCAGCACGCAGGTAACTTGTTATCACCACTGATTCTTGTGTTTAGTTAGTTGTCCTTCCCCCCACACCTCCGATTGGCACGGTTGGCTACGTACGGTGCAAAATAAGTTCAACAAATATCAGCACGGTTCGCTACGTACGGTGTGGAAGAAATTCAACATACATACCACGCGTTGCATCTGTGTCACACTTGTGAACTGGTCCTGCACGCATTTTCACCTGAGAGTGGAGAACCCGCTGGGGACTCTGCTACCTCCCCAGCCTGGAGCCTGCAACCTGGAGCCTGCAACCTGGAGCCTGAAGTCTGCAGCCTGGAGCCTGAAGCCTGGAGCCTGCAGATTAACCCGTAGGCTTTTGGCGACCAATATCATCCATAAGAGGTTTTTTTGGGTGAGATCGCGTACATATATAAATGTGTCGTTAAAACCCGCAATCACCAGACACAGCCAACTAGTAAAAGTTGTCACGTAAACAGAACATGCCAATTCGTCACGAGTACAGCACACCGATCTGTTAGAGAGCCAAGCCACAACATTTACAAACTGAGTACGACGTTTCGCCAGTAATTACAACTAGTTTAATCAGGCGACAGCCAGATTTGTGGAGAAGTCTTACTGTTTCATTTCTGCGCTCTTGCGCAAAGTGGGGGGGGGGGGGGGGGATTAATGAGTCAACGTACATTACTGGAATCACTGGAATATAATCGAGACAATTACACATCAATCAGCTGATAATGTATTTAACAAAACTAACTATACCCAAATTAACAAATTTGCTCGGCTGACTAACAAACAACTCTCAACTAAAAATGAACATTTTATAAACATAACGGTTATCATGACTAACATTGAATTATCCAGCAATATGGTTTCAGTCCTCTCTAAAGGTCTTAACTTTGCTGTTGCCCCATGTAAAATCCCTGTCGATGAGATCATTGCTGATGTGGAATCAGCAATTAGGCATCTCCCCCACAAGCTGATATGACTAGGCATGAGGTTGCCAAAGTTATTGAGAACAGCAAATTGCCAAAAACAAATGTTAACTTCAGTGAAGCAAAAGCCTTAAAAGAATTTAGAGCAAATAAAGATATCCAAATTCTTGCTACTGATAAGGGCCGATCAACTGTAAAATCAAATATTTACTCGATGAAGGTACCTACCTTAAAATTAAATGAGATCCAACCAGCACCTTGGAACGTAAAACAATGGCAATTACTGCCAAGTCATCAATTACCAAGGTAGACAATACCTGATCAAACCAAGGTCATCAAAACCACCAAGACTTTATGGGCTACCAAAAATTCGCAAGCCTGATATCCCATTAAGACCCATAGTGAGTACAATAGACTCTGCCACGTACAAATTAGCAAAATACGTAAGGAAACAAATACAGCCCTACATCTGTAGGACCACTTCGTTCATCAAAAACTGTGGACATCTCTTAAATTTAATTAAAGATCTTAAGCTTAACCCTAAGGATATTCTAGTACGTTTTGATGTGACTTCTCTGTTCACGAGGGATCCGGTCAACGAGTCAGTTAAATTACTCGACACTCTGATAACGAACAAAGGTTTAGCCAAAGATATTCCAAGACTAGCTGAACAATGTCTAAAGAACACTTACTTCTTGTGGCAAGATGACTTCTATAAACAAAAGGAAGAAGCAGCAACGGGCTCTCCTTTGTCTCCTGTGATAGCGAATTTGTAAATGGACGATTTTGAAACAAAAGCAATAGCTTCAAGCACACTAAAACCCTCTGCTTGGTTGATATGTGGATGACACATTGGTGGTCTGACCAAACGGCAAAGATACACTGAACGCATTTCTAAATCTTATCAACTCGCAAAACCCATCCATCCAGTTCACCATGGAAGTGGAAGATAGATATTCTGCTCGGACGGGGTCGAAAAATAACACAGTGTTTACCGAAAGAAACGCATACTGACAACTATCTGAATACAGTCACACCATCACCCCGCACAGAAATATGCTGTTATCAAGACGCTCATTCATCTAGCTAAGAAAGTGTCAGATGGTGACAGTTTGAGAAGTGAAATTCAACATGTTAAAGAAGCGCTGCAAATGAACGGTTACAATGATGCACACATCAACAGGGGATTGAATTCCAAAATCAAATCAAATAATACGAGCATTGAAACTGCCCAAGTATTAAACATGATCAAAACACCGTACATTGTGGGAGTAACTGATAAACTAGCCAGATGTTTGGAAAAACAAAACATTCGAATCAGATTTTTCATGGTACATAAAGTACAGAAATTTATATCTGGTACAAAAGATGTATTACCGAAGCTATCAACAGAAGATGTGTACAGGATGGATTAACTACACGTGTGGAAAATGTTACGTTGGGCAAACAGGACGAATGATCAGCACGAGACTTAAAGAACATCAGATAAATATTAAATACTCCAAAATACAACTGTAAGCAGTTGCAGAACACGCGTGCCAACAAGGACGCTCAATTTATTTTGATAATGTTGAAGTTATGTGCAAAACTAGCTACTACTGGCCAAGGTTAATTAGATAATCTATCGAAATTGAAATAAATAAATACGATTTTAACTGTTCGGTTAGCTACTGTCTTAGTTGCGTGGAAGCGAATAATCAAATAATACATTATTTAAATGTATGCCTATAAAGGGCACCATACTTCAACAGGGATTAAATTGGTACGGCTATTTTAATACACACAATAGACAGGAAGGAAAAGATCAAAGAGCACATGCATAATGTACGTTGACTCATTAATCCCCCCACCACCCCCACTTTGCGCAAGAGGGCAGAAGTGTGGTCACTACATCTACGTCTCTATATAAGGAACGAAACAGTAAGACTTCTCCACAAATCTGGCTGTCGCCTGATGAAGCTAGTTGTAATTACTGGCGAAACGTCGTACTCAGATGTGCTGTACTAGTGTAGGGGTGTTACGGAGGGGCAGTATACATAGGATCACACGGGAAACAAACACAGTGGGCGGGGCTTCGTGAGTGCACGGGGAGGTGCTCTCAACGACGTCCGCACAGGGCAGCCTGGGGGGGGGGGCTGGCCCCACCCCTCAGCGGGGGGTTTTGGTATAAAAGGGGATGAGCCGGAGAGCTCGGGGTACAATGTTAAAGCTAAACCAGTGAAGACCGAAGATCGTCTAGCTAGAGCCCTGGACTCCCCTGGGTTGCCGCCCTTGTCAGGGCCGTGCAGGACCGAGCCAGCGGCGTGGTCCCGAGAACCAGAGCTAGTGCTCTGGGACTCCGGGTACCGTAGCCCGACTTACCAGTGTCGAGCCAGACAGCCTCCCCTAGCCCGTTAGTGGAGGACTAGGAGGTAGGTCAGAGATAGCTAGCAGTGTATTCCCAGCTAGCCGGGTGAGGGGGCCGATACCCCCTCCAGTGTTGTATGTCCGCGGTTGTGACAACTGTTGCGGAATAAATACGTGTGCCTCAACCCCGGCGTCCAAGAGTCCTCAACGATATTACACTAGTGACGAATTGGCATGTTCTGTTTACGTGACAACCCTTACTAGTTGGATGTGTCTGGTGGTGGTGGGTTTTAACGGCACGTTTATATATTTACTAGAGCTTTCAGCTTGCAGCCTGGAGCCTACATAATCACGGACCCTGGAACTGCACCTCTTCATCCTCCCCACGTTGGCTGTACCTGGAGAATTATGTTATGGGCCCAAAACGTCACGCGACCCAGCAACAAACAGCACGATTGTCTAGGTTGTAATAGAAGTGCGTGAACACGCCTCTTGACTCGAGAGGAAGGGAATTCCAAGATGAAGTAATGCGAGGGAAGAGGGCAGAGAGAGAAGTGAGGTGACCAGCAGGGTAGAGAATATGTGATTAAGTGAGTGAGCGTGTTGGTTTGATGTACAGCATTGTGGATGAGTGAGTTGTCACCTGCAGTATGGTGGATGGGTGGGTGAGTGAGTCAGTCCATGAGTGAACGAATGTGTGAGAGAGTGGGTAGTGTGTGAGGGAGCGTCTGGGTCAATATATGAGTAGGTTGGCGAGCGGGTGAGTAAGTAGTCTGTAAGTGAGCGTGTAAGTCCATGTGTCAATAAGTGGGTAGGTGATTGGGCAGAGTGTGTTCTTGTGACCTGTGGTGCGTTGGTTGCACCCTGTGGTGGATGAAACGAGACAGTCAGTGTCCAGTCGAGACCGAGTCCTCAACACGAGTAAGGAATCAACCAGGAAGGCTCACGGAACCAGTCACCGTGGTAGTAGGTTACTGACCATCGGTGAGTGAGCAAGTGACCGGAGCAAATCAGTGAGCGTTTCCAGGTGCGCAGCTACCAGATATATATACATACTATGTAGGCTACAATTTTATATATTGTTTTAGTTGCACAGTGTCTTGAGCTAAGAGGAAGACAGTCTCACAGTGACAGTATTAGTTAAAAGATGTAGAGGTAGAATACTCATAAGTTATCTTACGTCTTGCTTTCATGCCATGCTAGTTAGCAAAAAATCCTGGTATTCAGTAACACTCCTCCGATGGCGTGCAGTCATTAAGTTATGACTGCCCCATTGCACTGTCATGCACCCTCACATGACCAGCCTGTTTAGACCTGTCATTGATACACGTCATTGCACATTATCAACCTGGTCATCCCACTTAATCGCGACAGTTGCATCCTGCCCAATGCCCACTCCCTTTTTTAACATACTCCAGGTGTTTTCGTTGCGTTTTGTTCTCTTATCCATGTATTCCTTTTCTGTCTGTCAGTGCTTATTTCCAATAAACTTTTGGTACCTTTGATACGATATTATCTGCCTGATCGTAGGTATAATGTACTGTTTGATAAACGTCTTTTTTCACACTGTATTTTAGCGTGAATTTTAATTCACAAAATCTTGTCATCCTGCTATCACGTTATTAGCACGGTTGGCTACGTCCAGTGCGAAAGATGTTCAACATACAATACATATGTAGTGACTCTCGGATAACTTGAACTGTAGAGGTTTCTTTATTTATTATTTAGGGCGCTTCACGCAGATAACTTGATCAGGGATGACACGCTGATAAATTGGACAGAGTTGATGCACAGATAACTTTGGCCAGGGATGGCACACAAGTAGCGACGACGCGAAGACAGCGACGGCTCGAAGACAGCGACGGCGTGAAGACAGCGATGGCATGAAGACAGTCGACCCCGATCCCACGGCAGCTTCGAAATTTGCGTCGCCTCCTTTTATTCCCGGCGTGGCCCTCACTCCGCCCCTGGCCATGTCTCCTTTCTCGAATTTTCTAGCCCATTCCCAGATGGTTCCCCTTCCGTAATTACCCCTCGTGACCACTGGGCCACGTACTGTTTCTGCACCCGCACTGTCTCCACATGCACTGTCTTTACACATACATAGTGTGTCTTGATTGCCATATCGAGTACATACTTTTTTGTGGGTTCGAGTTGTGTTCCTTCAATAATTGTTACTTTGTTCAGAGGACTTCTTATTCAAATCTGTAAATGACGGGAAAGCCCATCACTATAAAAACCCCCATCATTTACAGATTTGAGTGATTATTCCCTTTAGCAAAGCTAATGGGTCCCCGTAGTGTAGAGGTTCAAGCCTTCCCCATATATGGGGCTCCCAGAGGCATATGGTAGCAGCCAACATTCCGTGATCTTACCCTTCCCATGACCTCATTAGTCATGGTCACATTTTCAGTTTGGGTCTAAATTACTAAATGGCCATAACATTCAGTTCCTTTGAACTGGTGGTTTTGATGAGGCTGAGAATCTTTCTACATGCAATGCATAGATTTGCGTGCTGTTAAATCTAGCAGAGGACCTGCCATTAGTCCTATGTTACACTGTCTGGGAGTTCATAATATTCACTCCCTGATCCCTGTTTCACTTTTTTCGGGTTTTCTCGGATACAAATATTATGTCATAGTTCATAAGAGACACTCATGTTCGTATAGAATAGTATACAGTCGTATTTAACAAGAATTATGAAAAAAGATTTCATTGCTAATTTAAACCTAACGTGGCCTCAACGTTTGCAAATGGCCTCAGCACATCAGAGGATTGAAGTGGAAGATGGCAGCGGCCTTCACACGGCCCACTCTGTAGATTGATAACTCACGACGAATGCCATCAACGTGGCGAGTGAGCGTCAATCGTCGATCTCCCGGCCTCCGGAGCAATAACAATAAAACGAGCCACGCCAACAGCCCTGTTCAGGGCTAAACAACCACGCACCAGATAGGCCCAGGGACAAGGATCCTCCAACTGAAAATTGAGGGACCCGCCCGGGCAAAGTTGTGAAAATCTCGACAACATAATGGACACCCACATGACAATGACGCCCTGACACTCCAAGAAACCCACGTCTTGGATGCCAGTCACTACCACATCCATAGATACAACCTCACCACAAGCCACTCATCACTAGAAATACGGCTTGGCTATATATGTGACGGACACCAATCACAAAGTTTTTACGCCTTCTGAAGCCACTAGCATCAAGATAGGGGCACTGCACATCACCAACGTGTACAAAGCCCCTCATTCAAAATGGCCAGTGCAAGCGCTCTAACGTGCGACTGTGGTCATCCAGAACAGACCATACGATGTATAACGACGCAATGCACCGATCCACAAATACGAAGGAGACATCACAGTGAAACAACTCCGCTGTGCTCCTGACGCGGTTGTCTGACTTAACCACCTGAATGCTAATGTGTGATGCTTGCTCTGAATCTACATCAGCCGTATGAAAGAAGATCAGAGGCTTATTCTACAAAACTCAATGTGCCTTCTGGTGTCCACTGGCCCTGTTATAATGCAAACAAGGCAGCTAAGTGGGGTGGCCATTTCTCCCGCTCCTCTTAAAATCTTTCATTAGTTTATTTAATTTGTCTGTTTGAGACTTTTTGTTATTTCCGCTGCATCGTAAGAATCTTAACCAAGGTCTGATAAAGACTTGGGGAACTTGCAGCGACCCACGGTCCTTAAATATGTGAATGTCATGTGGGAGCATGCTGAGGTTAGGTGGGGGGAGCACGGGACCACACCCGAAAGGATGGAAGGGTCACGCAGGGACGCGGGACCACACCCAAGGAGGTGGAAGGGTCACGCGGGGACACGGGACCGCACCGAAGGGGGTGGAAGGGTCATGCGGAGACACGGGACCGCACCTAAGAGGGTGGAAGGGTCATCCAGGGACTTGGGAGCTCACCCAAGGGGGTGGAAGGGTCACGCGGGGACACGTGAGCTCACCCAGGAGGGGGAAAGGTCACGTGGGGACACAGGAGCTCACCCAAGGGGATGAAAGGGTCACGCGGGGATACGGGACCACACCCGAGATAAATTATGAAAGAAGATGGTGGAAAATGCTGATGGCAGGGAATAATTCCTGAGACTTCCTTTATTACACCGCTATCGCCTGTTAAATATGATTCGTGTTCTGCCACACACAAAGACAAACATACACCCATATAGCCTTCGCAGACATTGGGCCAAGTGCTGTTAGCGAGCACCTATGCAGACCCAGAATGGCACACGGGGGGTGGATGGCCTGCACCACGCCTGGCCGCCTTTGTCTCTCCACTGGTGATGTTTATTCATCGCACCAAGTACTAATTTGTGGCTGAGTCATCCTAGGGGATACGGAGGATTGGCTCAGATAATCATCATTGGTGTTGGCCATGATTGGGAATTGTAATCGGATCACCGGGTCGTAGTGCAGCACGCAAGTTGCTACGTTACAACTCCCCAGTATTTTAAACATGGACATGCTAACTCAGCACATCCTATGTGGCATTCTGTATCAATTAAAAAACCCATTATGCGTTGTTGCGATCGCTATCGGTGAAATCGACTCTCTTTCTAGAAGTGATTGCAACCATGTTTATGTCCATCAGTCAGCTGGCTTTCCAGACAAATATTATGAAAGCAGCATGTGGTTAAGGAAGAAAACGCTGGGCTGGATTTTACTTTCCGTGTCTCAGCCGCCAGGGTTAGACTCTGTTAAACAAATGCTCGCTGAGTCACCAGGTTGGCCAATAGCACTCCATACAAACCTATGGAGCCCTGTTCAATGCAAAATCAATGTCGTAGTTTAAATGATATATGTGTAGTAGGTTCCAGGAGACTTGGACGACGTAGTTGGAGGCACACTTATTTATTAACCACAATGTACATAACAGGCCGAGATGTACAACACTCGAAGGGGTATCGGCCCCTTCACCCGTCTAACAGGGAGATCACACAATCTATGTGACGGCTAGCCTACTCCTAGGTCCTCCACTACAGGGCTAGGGGAGGCTAGCTAACCCAGCTCTGGTTAAGCTGGGATTACGGCACCCTGAGTCCCCAGACCGGCTCTTACAAGAGCATCGGCTCTGGGCTCTTGGGGCCACGCCACTGGCTTGTCCTGGTCGGTCCTGAGAAGGACAGCGATCCAGGGGAGTCCCAGGGCCTATCTAGCAGGTCTTCTTGCTTCGCTGGTTAAGGCTGAACACTGAACCCCGAGCCCTCCGGCTCACTGCCTTATATAGCAACTCCCCCACTGAGGGGTGGAGCCGTGGGGGATTCCAGCGCCGTGTTAGCCCCCCAGGCTAAACGGTGCGGACGTGGATGTAAGCACCTCTCGGCGTACGGGCATAACCACGCCCAGTGTGTTTGTTTGCCCTCCGTAACACCTCTACATATGCGTTGTTGTGATATATCCATAATACATCAGCGATTGGGTGTCTCCACATGTCGGTAAAGCATTTTACATGTTTACTGTACGAGTTCACGTTAAAATGAACATGCTACAGATAAAAATAAAAATTCCAAGTGTATTTTCAGTAACATTTTTTAATGTTGCATTTGTAGTGGAGTAACGCGCGCGGGGGTTTGCACGCATGTGCGAGTTATGGACAGTGAGGTAGCATCGCGGCGAACAGGTGTTGCAGAGAAAGCAACGGAAAGGAGATGGATAATTAAATGCATAGCAGTGATTGGCTGGGTGCAAATGCAGGCGCGGAACAGGCGCCAGGTTGACGGGAGATTGAGGCGATAGCGGCGGAAGCCACCGGCGTGAGGCGACTGGAGGTCGCCAGATTAATTAGATACGAGTTAATGAGAAGGGGGATAAATACTGGAGCGTGTGAGGAGAGAGTTGAGTTGGTCGGAGTGAAGACAAGAGGAAAGACAAGAGAAGTCTACGAAGGCCCCACTGGAGGCAAGGGCGAGGTTGGAGAGGCAAGGGTAGAAAGGCTAGCAGTAGAGAAGCTAGCAGAATCCTAAGTGCGAGCGTGAGAATCTACCATTAGAGAAGCTAGCATAATCCTAAGTGTGAGCGTGCGAAGCTAGCAGTAGAGAAGCTAGCAGAGAGTATTGTATAGCGGAAGGCTAGCAGTGGAGAAGCTAGCAGAGTGTATAGCGGAAGGCTAGCAGTGGAGAAGCTAGCAGAGTATATAGCGGAAGGCTAGCAGTGGAGAAGCTAGCAGAGTATATAGCGGAAGGCTAGCAGTGGAGAAGCTAGCAGAGTGTATAGTGTAAGGCTAGCAGTGGGGAAGCTAGCAGAGTATATCGCGGAAGGCTAGCAGTCGAGAAGCTAGCAGAGTATATAGCGGTAGGTAAGCAGTAGAGAAGCTAGTAGAATATATAGTGAGAGGCTAGCAGTGGAGGAGCTAGCAGAGTGTATAGTAATAGGCTAGCAGTGGAGAGGCTAGCAGAGTGTACGGTGGGAAGAAGCTATCAGAGTGGATACTGGTAGGCCAGCAGCGGAGAGAGCGGAGCGTGGCAGGCAAGCTAGCAGTAGAGAGGCTAAGAGAATGAGAGAGAGAGAGAGCAGGCAAGCAGTGGAGAGGCTGAGAAAGAGAGCGAAGCAGGCAAGCAGCGTAAGCGGGAAAATCACGACGGAGTTACAGGGTGTTGAACGCGAGGAGTTATGTTCAAATAAACGTAATACAGGAAAAAAAAATTATCCGCTTTAAATAAAAACACTACACATTGAATAAAAAGTAAAAAATATATTCATTGTTACTCCCGTTTAAGCAACTCCCCTCCAATGCGTTTCAGGGGTTGACAAAGCTGACGTTCCTAAACCTGGAAGGCAACCAATTGCAGACTCGGGTAAAGGGCACGCAGGAGAAAATCAACTGCGGGCAGCAATCGCGTGTATAGCCTAAATAGACTGTGTATGGAACACGATCACCCATTTAGACCGTGTGTATGGAACACGATCACCCATATAGACTGTGTGTATGGAACATGATCACCCATATAGACTGTGTGTATGGAACACGATCACCCATATAGACTGTGTGTATGGAACACGATCACCCATATAGACTGTGTGTATGGAACACGATCACCCATATAGACTGTGTGTATGGAACACGATCACCCATATAGACTGTGTATATGGAACACGATCACCCATATAGACTGTGTGTATGGAACACGATCACCCATATAGACTGTGTATATGGAACACGATCACCCATATAGACTGTGTGTATGGAACACGATCACCCATATAGACTGTGTATATGGAACACGATCACCCATATAGACTGTGTGTATGGAACACGATCACCCATATAGACTGTGTGTATGGAACACGATCACCCATAAAGACTGTGTGTATGGAACACGATCACCCATATAGACTGTGTATTTTACACAATTATGTGTAGCCCAAATAGACTTTGTGTATTTAACACAATCACGTATGACCCATAAAGACTATGTGTTTAACACGTCGGCTTTCGCGACCAATATCATCCATAATAGAAGTTTTTGGGTTAGATCGCGTAAATAGATAAATGTGTCGTTAAAACCCGCCACCACCAGACACAGCCAACTTGTAAGGGTTGTCATGTAAATAGAACATGCCAATTCGTCACTAGTACAGCACACCGGTGTGTTGGAGCGCCAAGCCACAACATTTACAAACTGAGTACGACGTTTCGCCAGTAGCTCTCCGAACGGTTAAAGTTATTTTGATTTCTTTCAATTTCGATAGATTATCTAATTAGTTTTGGCCAGTAGTAGCTAGTTTTGCACAAAACTTCAACATTACCAAAATCAATTGAGTGTCATTTTTGGCATGCGTGTTCTGCTACTGTTGACATTTGCATTTGCGAGAATTTTATATTTCTCTGATGTTCTTTTTGTCTCGTGCTGATCATTCGTCCTGTTTGCCCAACATAACATTTACCACACGTGCAGTTAATCCTGTACACACCTTCTGTTGATAGCTTCGGTAATACATCTTTTGTACCTGATATTAAATTCTGTATTTTATGTACCATGCCAAATTTGACTCAAGTGTTTTGTTCTTTCCAAACATCTAGCTAGTGTATCAATTACTCCCGCAATGTACGGTATTTTGATCGTTTTAATTACTTGGGCAGTTTCATGCTCTTGTTATTTGATTTGGTTTTGGTGTTCAATGCCCTGTTGATTTGTGCATCATTGTTACCGTTCATTTGCAGCGCTTCTTTAACATGTTGAATTTCACTTCTCAGACTGTCACCATCTGACACTTTCTTAGCTCGACGAATGAGCATTTTGATAAGAGCAGATGTCTGTGCGGGGGGATGGTGTGACTGTATTCAGATAGTTGTCAGTATGCGTTTTCTTTCAGTAAACACTGTGTTATTTACCATTTCTACCCCGTCTGAGCAGAATATCCAGAAATGGTAGAGTTCTGTAAGCTTCCACTTCCATGGTGAACTGGATAGATGGGTTTTGTGAGTTGAGATGATTTAGAAACGTGTTCAGTGTATCTTTGCCGTGTGGCCAGACCACCAATGGAGAAACTCCGAGTTGAGCTTTTTTTGAGCCTAGTCTCAACACCGTTTTGAGACTAGGCACATAAGAAAACTGTCTCTGGTATGGACCAATTATTTTCAAAGACAATGCATATATTATCAGAGTATGTTTTTTGTTTGCATTCTGACCACAAGTATTGTGGTTAAGGCAGACATGATTCCTTTTAAAAGATTCAGTTTGGTGTTTTAACATCTTAACACCTGTTTTGTTGCCAGGGAAAAGGGGAAAACCTATTCTCTAATGAATAAATGTGTTGTAAATGTTGTGTCTTGGCTCTCCAACACACAGGTGTGCTGTACAAGTGACGAATTGGCATGTTTTGTTTATGTGACAACCCTTACTAGTTGGTTGTGTCGGGTGGTGGCAGGTTTTAACGACACATTTATATATTTACGCGATCTAATAAAAAAAAACTCTATTATGGATTTGTAGTGTAATAGCGCCGGCTGGTGGACAGCAGCGGCCACTGTAGTGGACAGCAGCGGCCACTGTGGTGGCCGTGCACACGCCAGTGAGCGTGTGCACGGGTCTGTTGGCAAGGCGGAGGAACTGGGGCAAGGGTCACGGAGGACCCCGTCTGGAAGCCCCTGGAACCCGCGAGTGGATTCGAGAAGGAGGTGCGGCCAGGGCAGTGCCAGGCCGGGCTGGTAGGATAAAAGGAGCCGAGAGCGTGAGCTCGAGGCTGCCGGTTCTTGGATTGGATTTGTCTTGGCGTTGCTGTTGTCTCGTCGCCATCATCGCTGCCATCTTCACTCGATATTGCGCTTCCAGATAGTAGTTGGCTGTCCCAGTCAGCACTGTCAGTGTTAGACAGCTTGTGTTGTGTATAGGCGAGGCTAAGCGACAGTAGAGAGTGTGTGGATGAGACCGTGAATGTTCTAAATTACGCATATATGACCCATGTACACTGTGTGTACAGTAGACTCTCGATTATCTGCGATAATGACGGGGAGGACAGCCGCGGATAATTTAAATAAAAAATATATCCATTTCCCCCGGATCTCAATGCCAAAAACTACTCATATAGGTATAAATTATGTCTAAGTTAAGAAAATGTATATTCTTTGGTTATTTCGGCAAAGTCACATAGATAGAAAAATGATAATAAAAATAAAGTGAATAAAAAATGAAAATAATGAAATTTAAATAAAAAGAATAAAATAAAAAAACACTAATGTAGACTGTAGCCTGGTTCTTAATCGGAGTGAGTGCACTGGTAGTTTATAATGTAGACTATAGCCTGTTTATTACGCTTGGTGAGTGTACTGGTAGTCTATAATGTAGACTGTAGCGTGGTTCTTTCAGGAATACAAATAAAATAAAAAATAGATGTCATCAACCACTTTTAGTCATGACTTGATTTGTGTTTTCTTGTCAACCTCCACCATCAGCAGTGTGTGTATGTGGAGCGAGGTGCAATGATTGCCTGGCGGTCCTTTGATTGGTGTAGACCTGCTGTGTTGGCGTTGCTTTTCTCCTACATTAACATTAGATGCCCCGCCCATATTGCTGACACACTTGGGCTACGCCCATCTCTAAACCTTTAACAAGTTTAACACGTTCTTTCGGAGTGGGCAGGTAGGAACTTGGTTGGACAGTACATTCGTGCACGACAGAAAGCTCGCGGTCACGTGACGCACTTCAACCAATCCGGGAGCGTACATGTTTGGGAGGGGCTATGCACGACAGACAAATAATCCCTGGTGGGCAGTGTGGAACTGTTGTTCCTACCTGTATAAACAGTTTGCCTATAGAGGCGAGCCCCCTTTTTCCCGATGAAGGCCGCTTGTGTTGCGATCAAAACGTCATGGTTTTTGTTTTTTATTTTATTTGTATTATTGAAAGAACAAGAATAAGTCGACATTATAGACTGCCAGTACGCTCACACAGGTTAATAACCAGACTACAGTCTACATTATAGACTGCCAGTACGCTCACTCAGTTTAATAACCATTGCTACAGTCTACATCATAGACTGCCAATACGCGCACCAGCTTAAAAACCAGGCTACAGTCTACATCATAGACTGCCAATACGCTCACCAGCTTAAAAACCAGACTACAGTCTACATTATAGACTGCCAGTACGCTAACTCAGTTTAATAACCATTGCTACAGTCTACATCATAGACTGCCAATACGCTCACCAGCTTAAAGACCAGGCTACAGTCTACATTATACATTGCCAGTACACTCACCGAGAATAAGAACCAGGCTACAGTCTACATTATCGACTGCCAGATCACTCACCCAGCTTTATAACCATTGCTAAAGTCTACATTATAGACTGCCAGTACACTCAATCCGATTCAGAACCAGGCTACAGTCTACATTAGTGTTTTTTAAAATTATTTTTCTTTTCTTTTTATTATTTTAATTTTTATTCACTTTATTTTTATTATTACTTTTCTATCTACACGACTTTACGAAAGAACCAAATAATATGAATTCCTGCAGTCACGAAAGTTTTAAGTTAAAATATAAGAAAATTTAGTTTGTTAATGAACAAAACACAACATTTGTAGTAAATAATGTATTGATCTTGTTTTATTACAAAATTCATACAAAAACACACACTCGCTTAAATAAGTTTAAAGAAATTATCGGATAAATCACTAAAAATTAAGCACAACTGACGATTCCATTGTTACTTTTTCGATTTAGAACGAATGCTAACGATCGATCGATGCGCATCATACCACTTTCCTGCTCCCGCATAGAAGACTCGGCCACTAAGTGGATAGCAGGGCCACGCCGATGAACATTAATCAAACTCTGCCTACTCTTGTAAAGATATGGCAACTATTGCTGTAGAGGCGATCACGTGGGTTTCGGATTGTTACAAAGGGAACATCATATTTCCGAAAAATACCTGGTACAAAATATAGCAGCGCTACTTCTGGTGTTTGTTACTGAACAGCAAGATGTTCAGTAACATATGAGTATTGTACCTTTTTAAATATACATTTTTTATGAATACTGTCAGTGTGAGACAGTCTTCTTCTAAACTCAATACACGGTGGAAATGAAATAATATATATAGTTACAGCCTACATATTATTGTATACGGGTTAAAATCCACCCGTAGCTATTTCAGTAACAAGTGAGTCGGGAGAAAGGAGGAGGTGGGGTGGGGGGCACATGCGGATCTTGCATCGCCCCCCAATTGAAATGGGTAGCTGCTCCCCTGGTTATGCCACCACAGGTGGTACTGTCAAGTGAAGCAGCTGGTCTGGGCTCATGCAACTATTTGCTGGAGGCAAGCTGGCAAGGGGAGGGTGAAGAGAGACTTTAGCTGGTTACCGGCCAGATATAGGTTTTTCAGCTCGGTGAGGTGATCGAATACTCCCGGGGGGAGAGCACACACCAATATAAATTACGAGAAGCAGAACAGAAACTATTAAACTATCAAATGTGTGTATCACAAAGGCTATTGTACATTTGTGCACCTGAGTTATATGTTTTTTTTGTATTCCATTACTCCGTGTATTTTTACGATGCATTTTACACGCATGGGCCTAGCACGTTGAGCGAATAACGGCACGACTCGGTGTGGCAATTGCCTTGACAGACGGAGAATGGGAAGGTCGCCTCTCGTGCGATGAACTGCGATCGGGTCAATCACAGGAGCGACCGCTGCTTGACATAAGCAGGCGCGAAGGCCACAACATCAAGCAACTCCATCGGATGAATTTCACCCAAACTGGGCATGAAGGATATAATGTGTTTTTTGTCAGTTGCTTTTCAAATGGCAAACGACAGAACGAGACCTTAAGCTGAGCCTAATTAATATATAAAACACCCACTCCAGGAATAAAAACTACAGTGGCGAAAAATGCCGTCTGTACCTTAGTGTTAAACACCGATACACACGAAGGAAGATGACCGTGAGTAGGCGAGCTCTGTAGATTTCGTAAGCGTCGGTTTTACTGAGTTTGTGCCACCAAATTATCTCCCGTGCCTTTAGGATACACATTTTTATCAGGCTCCCGTGTCGTGAGATTCCACCACTACATCGGAACGCGACATGAATCGAATATTTGGTTGGTACTGCAGCAGCTTGCCCGCTGAATGAACGCAGCCCCCACGTTCCAGCCTGCAAGAGACTTCAGCTGGTTACTGCCCAGGTATAAGTCCTTGAGCTCCCTCAGTTGATCGAACACACCCGGGGGGAGAGTCTGTAACAAGTTGACTTTTTTTTATATTCACGTTCAGGGGCAAGTAGGAGACTGCGTCCAGGTACAGCCGTGGGGATAGCGTGCAGTTTCACGGGTGCCAATTAACACATAGTGTTCGTCAAACGCCATTGTTCTGTCACCCTGACATCATGGCCGCTGTTATGGTGGGGAGGGGGGCAGCGTTATGCGACACATAGGGGCCCAGTCGGCCACAAGGGGCCCCGAATCAAGAGATAAACAAGTAGCAACATGGTAAGAATTTTTATTTAAAAAATGTGTTCAATAAAAAATGACCTGCGGTCGACTGTGGACCAAACCCGATGAACGCATCTGGCTATCGTATCAACAGAGCAGCAGAAAGTTGCGCGATCCACCGCCTTTAATGTAACCCTAGAGCGTTGGGTTCGGCATGAGAGGAAGACGCACATTAACTTTGTACTTTTAAATTATGTTTAATTAATACTGTCATTGTGACACTGTCTTCCTATAAACTCAATACACGGTGCAACAAAAATAACTGGTTTAGTTACTAGGGGATGTTCGGGGGCGCCTGTGGCGCCCCTCAACCATTTACGACCTATGGCTAGGAAAGTAACTAAAAAATTCACGCAAGCACCCGATGTTCCGTTTTTAAGTTTTAAAATGAAACATCTTTGAATTGCATTATGTTTTTAATTAGATAATTGGACTTCTTCATTAAAAGCTTATGGCATTTTACATCTGGAAGACTAAATTGAAAATGACACTTCGTGTGAATTTTCTCTCGTCGTTAAGTAGATGGCCTTGCTGGGGGTTCGGTTCGATGCGGACTTTCACCTTTTTGGGATTGCGGGATCAAGATAAGGCGACATAGAGCTGGCCGTGCGAGAAGACCACGTCTGCAGATCGATTCCAACGTAATCGAACGTCTGTCCCTGCGCCAGAGGTCGCAATCGGGTACCCGATACCCGTACCCTACCCGATACCCGGCTACCCGTACCTGGGCGGGTACGGGTACCCGTTTGCGACCCTGGTGCGGCCGGGTACGGGTAAGGAATCAAAACCCGTTTGCGACCTCTGCCCTACGTGTTGAACTGTTTTACTTATGTTCTCCACAACGATGCTTATGATTTTTTCTGAGTTCATAAATAACTATCATTTATTTTTTTCGATTTAGAGCTTTCGTGACTGCAGGAATTCATATTCTTGGTTCTTTCGGTAAAGTCACGTAGAAGGGAAATAATAAAATAATAAAAATTAAACACCAAAATTCTCACGACGTTTCGATTGCTACACAAGCAATCATCATCTGATAATGAAACGTCGTGAGAATTTTATTGTCTTATTTTTATTATTTCCCTACTACGTGATTTTACTGAAAGAACCAAAAATATATAACTATCTTTCGTTGCGTTGTATATGCTTCGCTTCGAACACGTGAGCTGCAGTCTGATTCCTCGCAATTCTGCCTCGGCTCGTGTGGTGGTGCCATGACAGACACGGGCAGCCATCCTTAATCCCAGCCAGTGACAGTCACTGCAAACGAGCGTCAACAGAATTGTTGTCGTCACTCAAATCTGTTCAGCAGTACGTGCAGAATAAAAACACTTGCTGTCTAATGTCCGATAAAATACTAAGTGGGATAGACATGTTTCCATTGTAGAGTATATTTATTGACAACAACAATAATTATTATTTTTTTACCAGGTAAGGCTCCACTGAGCTATGTAGCTCTTTTTCAGAATCGACCCAGCAACAAATGATAGCTCAACCAAGTGGCTTATCACGTGTAAATTTTGAGCAGCCAAATACTCTAAACGCGTGTAGATCCTAAATGTGGAGGGAAAAAACGGACAACCCTGCAAAAAATCCACTCGACCACGGGGAGAGAGACACACAAACTAGAAATATATAGGCGCCAGGGTCGAGATCGAATCTACGACTACCTGCCTATCAGGCGAGGTAATTAACATCGCGCCACCACGAAATTGATCCACGTGTGAACGGCATCTCAAAACGTAGCCGACTGTGATGTTCATTTTTGTACAGTAACATTCGCAGTACGACGCACGTCCTCATCACCAGTTGAGCTAACCAGGCTCACGAGACATAGATTGCAGTAGTCCTCATTTAGATAAAAGTGTAAAGTCAAATGAAACTCGGGATCCAGTTTGTTTAGTGGCGACAAGATCGAGATGAACGGACATCTTGATGGATAGTGTACAACACGCACGTGTCTGTGTATGGCCGAATGGCTTGGTAAGCCCCCTGAATCGTCTTAGGGGGTAGAGACTGCAGCATGTTGCTTTACAACCAGAGGGACTCGAGGTTTGGAAAGTGATCAAACACTCCCGCGGAGAGTCTATCTATGCCTGCGGACTCCAGCCCCAGGTAGGTCACGCTTCCCAGACTCGCGAACGCGGTCGCATCCAGAGATTTGAAGTTGTTGAAATCCAGCCGCAGCATTGTGGTGTCCACGGGAATCCCAGGTGGAACGGCCTGCAAGCCCTTGCTTTGGCAGTCCACTTCATTCGCCAGGGGTCAGGTCCACGTTCAGTTTCACTGAGATGGGGCTCAAGTTGGAACAGCAAAAGCGAGCTCATGGTGCGTCGTTGTCCAGCGGTGTGCAAATACTAAACTGTTCATCTAATTGTAAGGGATGTTCAGCAGGAGTAATGCATTTCAATACATGGAATGCATTGCATGGGACATTTAGAATGTACTATTTGAATACCCCAAAACGAATGGGTTTTCAAAAGGGTATGCATGTAAGCCACACTCCGCTATTAGAGAATCACGCTGCCCTATTAGAGAACCACACTGCCCTATTAGATACCCACACTGCCCTATTAGAGAACCACCCGGCCCTATTAGAAAACCACGTACCCCAATTAGTGAACCACACTCCCTTACTAGACAACCACGCTCCCATATTAGTGAACCACACTCCCATATTAGTGAACCACACTCCCTTACTAGACAACCACGCTCCCATATTAATGAACCACACTCCCATATTAGTGAACGACACTCCCTTACTAGACAACCACGCTCCCATATTAGTGAACCACACTCCCATATTAGTGAACCACACTCCCTTACTAGACAACCACACTCCCCTATTTGTGAACCACACTCTCCTATTAGAGACCCACACTGCCCTATTAGTCAAACCCACTCCCCTATTAGAGAACCACGCTGCCCTTTTAGATAACCACTTTCATCATTAGAGAACCATGCTCTCCTATTAGAGAATTACACTGCCCTATTAGAGAACCACACTGCCCTATACGAAAACCAGGCTCCTCTTTTAAAATCCCACACTCCGTGTTATAAAACCACGCTACCCTATTGAAATTTCACATGTCCTATTAAATAACTGCTCTTCCCTACTAGAGAACCAAGCTCCCTGGTCGAAATCCCATGCTCACCTCTCCACAAACACTGGGCTCGTGTTCTTGCCCACAAGCCCGCGTGAGGGTTTTCCCACACGTGGCCGGGAGAGACGTTATTTGGTTCCCACCCAGATAGAGTTTGTCCAGCAGCGTCAGACGATCAAACACTCCAAGTGGTAGAGTCGCCAAGACGTTTGTGTTCGAGAGTAAATGTACCTCCAACAAAACACACGCCAATTGAGTGCTGTATAAAAAAAAAACTAAGTGTGAATGCTAAATGTTAAACTACAATCGGCAAGGAAGGAACTCGAGATCGAGAATGTATCGGCTCTTTTTCAGCAAACGTTCCGCATCATAAAAATCGAGGTGAAACCGAGTTATGTTGATACTGATAATTATAATGATAACTACCGTAAAGGGACTCTTGATGTTTGTCTATCCAGCAGGGTTTGTGAATCTTTCCGCATTTAGTGAACATATTGGCGGCACACTGGTGGTGCACGGTATATATATATATATGAATTTAAAAGCAAAATTTTCAGCATTATTATTTATTTTGCACCCGATTCGTAACCCCCGTTTCAGAAAATGTTGCGAGGTGGTGGCGGTCGTGCATCAAAATCAGCAATCGGAAGACAAATTGGCAAGATGTGTACGACACCCTTGGACTGTCATGGGCTACGAGTGAGGAGTCCGAGTGTCTTCCTCTCGTGCCTGCACAGTCACGCACAAGCCTGTGGTGTGCAGGGTCGGGATGTCAACAAAGCCAGTGTCTCTACACCTCACTGTAGCTCGCTTCCTTCCTTATTTCCGATTCCAAAACTTTCCAACGGTCAACACCCGAACTGCACAGTTAGCCCTTAAGTCTCATCAGCTGGGTGTTCATCCACCTCTGGGCACCACCCCGATAGCAGTCATCTCTAAAACTATCAACCGGGTCGCAGTGGCGAGATGTTAACTACGTCGCCTTTTGGCAATACAATAGGTGTTAAGATGCTCAATCACCACATAGATGCCTTCTTCAAGGTATCAAGTCTGCATTAACCACACATACTTGTGGCAAAATATGCAAACAAACATGCTCTGATAATAATTTACGTATTGTCTTTGAAGCTGATTGGCCTACACCAAAGACAGCCTTTTTAATAGCCTAGTCTCACCAGTGTCAGACCAGATAAATCCAAAAGGCGAACCGTACAAAGAAAATGCAAGTCGCAGAACACTTATTGCTCGCGTCGAGCAGTTATATGTATGAGACCTTTTGCCAGTATCAAAAATTCTGAAAAATGAATCAATTTATTTTTAATATTTGCAAAAAGGTCCCATACATAATTCACCTGGTATACAGGAGGTCGTGGGTTTAGATGCTGACCTGACGTATATTTGCAGTTTGCGCATCTCTCTCTCTCCCCGTGGTCGCATGTATTTTTCTTCAGGTCCTCCGTTTTTTCCTCTTCCACATTTCAAATCAACATCACGCGTTTAAGACTATTTGGTTGCTATACATTTCCAGACAATAAACGAGTTGGTAGAACTATCATTTGTAATAGCCAGTTCTCTTTTGCACAAGAGCTTTCCGGCTCAGTGAGCCTTCCCTGCTAAAATAAAAACGCTTCGTTTAGATAATGGTAGTTTGTTTAGAATGTTCGTCCAATTTTCGCTGTATTGCATCGCCGCTAGCCAGGCCTACTCTGGGGTTAGACCATGATCTGCATCATCGAGCGCGGTGACCCGTCGACAGCACCCGAGTGAGTCTGGGTGTGCCCGTAAGTTGTTGAGCCCACATTAGCTCGGGGGTTTGGTTACTTATCCACCCAGAAAGGCCATGCAGAAATCCAAATACTTTTTCAACGGTTTTATTTAACTTCACTTGTGTTTGTCGTGGTAAAATCTTGTAATCAAAAGTTAGTCTAATTACTGTTGTCCAATAAATTCGACAATTTGCACACGTACTCAGATCCGGTGACAATGCATGCATGTGTAATAAAGGACTCGATCCTGGGTCTGTCTCCGTTGTCCTTTATTTGGGTTCTTACACTTGTCCCACACGGCCCTCGCTCAGAGTCTCCCCCACTTGGCAGCTCCACAGCTGCCTTCGCTCCCGTAGCCTTCCGCGCTCCTGCAGCTCTGCTGCAGGTCCCTGGTGCAGCCCTCCGGCTGCTCTCACTGCAGCTCCACCTCTGCTCCCCGTTCCTCCGTGCTCGGTCACCGCTGGCTGGCGGTGCCGAGTCTTACCGTGTGTGGCGATCTCGCCACTCCCCAACCTCAGCCCTGCGTGGCCTCTGTGGCGATCTCGCCACTCTCCAACCTCCGCCCTGCGTGGCCTCTGTGGCGATCTCGCCACTCTCTGTCTCTATCCCCAACTCTCTCTTCCACCCCGCTGGCTGGCGCCGTCATGAGCCCCTCAGCCACCAGGCTGAGGCACGGCGACCACCCAACGTGTTCTCCACTCTTCACTCCCCCGACTGACCCAGATGTCTTCCTGTCTCCCCGCTATAACATCTCCCCCCACGTGACCCTGACTCCTCCCTCTCGGATCGTCACATCCGACCCGCCCATTTACGCCCGCATTACACCACCCTCCCCCGTAGAGAAAATTCCAGCCGTCCTCGGCTGAAACAGAACAAAATAATGCGGGCGAAGGCATCACCAACAGGAGTCCCCCAGACACAACGGAGATTATAACAACAACACAAGTAACGAAAGGGGAGGGATCAGGAACCGGAACAGAACAACAAGAATAATAATAGCACAAGCACAACAACGGCAACCGACACGCAAAAATGGCACACGCGCACAACCCAGAAATGTGGTGTCTTAGAGCGTGTCCATGTTGTTCCATCCGCTCGGCTCAAGTCCAACATCAAAGAGCAAGTGGTAGAGCAGAATGACGAACGGGGGCTCAATTGCTCCTTTAAGTCCTCATCCAGTTAGCACACCAGGTAACACCCAGTGTGGCAGGCGCCGAAGATCTGTGACGAGAAGGAGAATCTAATCCCCTGAGGCACAGCACAACAACGCACATCCGCATGTCGTACACGACAGCCACCCGGCCCCAGGGTAGTGGAGATGATGTAAATCCCGCCCGCTTAAGAAAACCCCAATAATTACCCAAAATAACCGCGATGGATGCCCCAGTATTTACATTTTAACAACAATATTATTTACACGTGACAACAACAACAAAAATTCCTGCTCTTGCCCACCAGCAGTCCTCCCTTGAGGACCAGCACAGACATCACACGTACACAGCATGTACCCATGGTCACTCTCAACAAAACCCCCAGTCGCACACCCTCGCGTGGAGAGAGCCACGCTCCCCAGCGGTAACGTTTAACTCGCCCTAACCCTCACCGTGGTCGTCAAACCACAGCAACATCCACTGATCATACTCTCGGCTAGTGCTATTTCGGGGATGAGCAGCAACTCGGCCATGCTCCTCCCTTACTATCCCATCAGCGATGGACACACACCAGCATCTTATAGTCTGACGCTGTATAGCCAAGGGAAGATCAATCCCTCGGCAAGGCCAGACACCAACGACCCCCCCCACGGGGTAATGTTCTCTTATAGAGACAATAACACCCTAACCCAGATCCCGTGAGCCCCCGGCACACCAGGTTCAGTCTGCCACCGCACAACTGAACCATGACTCCCCGAGCCATATGAGCACACGGCCCATTAGTTTGAGACATACCACGGAGGTTTCGCCTCCGGGCTGTCAGGTCAGCCATCAGCCATAGGCCGATGTGACCACAACTCGTGCATCACCCAATCAACAATGGCAGGCATAACAGATGGAATATTTACCCCACCGAGGTTTTCCCCCGCGCTCAAATGGCGGCCCCCTTCGCCAAGCGCGTTGTCGCAATATCTCGCGTGCACTCAAAATGGCGGCCCTTTGCGCAAAGCGCATTGTCGCCATACCCCGCGTGCGCGCAAAATGGCGGCCCAACGTGCGAACAAGTGGCCAGTTTTCTCCGTGCGTGCACCCCAGCTGCCCTTTGCTGGGGGTCACAAGACGCATCCCCCGTCACGTTGTAACAGCCCCACCAACGATAGACGCACAGCCCCAGCTTGCTGCGCACAGCAGTCATATCGGGGAATTTTTAACCAATATTTTACCAAAACACATTGGTTACACACACCAACCCGCAAAGCAACTCCTGGCTGAATGCAATCAACCGAATGAGCGACGCCACTTGGCGACAATTTACGGTCCCATCACCCTTAACATCTGAGCCACCCACAACGGCGTCATCGCGCACCCTCATTTTCAAAAAGCTCAATTACCTATAATAGACACGCAATCTCGTGTGCACAACACCCATGCCAACAAATTTTTGGGTCCCCCTCGAATTTGTTACCAATTTCCAAACAGGTACGCACAAATAATAACAATCCCAACCCCAATAGTCAACCAATGCATCGCACCCCATAACCGTTCAGAATGGTGTAACAGCACATGCAGTCAGCATATCGCGATCACACGCGTACATTTAAGCACAATAGCAAGCAGATCTGCAGGCAACTAACACACCATTAATCCTGTCGTAACTTTGCAGCAACAACACAATATTCTCTCTCTTGCAACAACCACATCGCACACAGCACCTCGCAGCACAATACAGCAAAAAAAAATATTTTTCAATTAAGCCCGTCACACACGGTAACCCACGAGATGGTACAGCGCAGGATACCCGACGCTCCCGAGTTAATAATTAACTTCGCCATCAAGATAACAACTCCACGCCACAGCGCACACACACTATTTGACACTCAGCAAGCACAGCAGACTCTCCGTCCATCCTCAACACACACACATACACACTAATTGACACCGAGCAACAAGCAAATAGCGCGTTCATCCAGAACACACACACACACAGCCCGAACCGCGCTCCGCACGCTCGAGACATGACAAAAATCGCCCCCCGGCACACGAAAGATGGGTGAGGTGTGTGTTAAGGCCGGGTGCGTATCGTTACGACTCGCCCGGGGCTGCAGCAAGCAGAGAACGGCAGGGTGGTAACTTGAGACGCCTCGCAGAACTCGTTCGGCGACTTGACTGCTCTGTTGTCTCGCACCCGAGCCAGGACGGGAGAGCTCCCGCCCCAGCAGCTGCAGCGTCGGCGTCCTCTCCTCGCAGCTCCTCCTCGCAAAACAGCAGCTCACAGCAGGCTGCTCACCCCGCGGCACCTCCAGATGGCAGCGCAAGGCTGCCTCTCCACCGCGATGATGAAGATGGCGGCGTCTTCCCGCCGCGGTGAAGACAAGATGGCGGCTTCCCGCCGTTTCTCCCCTGCCACGTCCAAGATGGCGTCTTCGTGCCGCGTGGCAGATGGCGCTGGCAGCGCAGGAAAGGCGGAGGCCTGCGGATCACCACCGGGCCTCCCCGACGCCGTCCTCGGCGTGGTGAGCTCACACAGTTGAGCCAGCACGATTTTCAAGGTTTCCAGCTGCGCCGCCATCTGTCTCCATCGTAAGTTGGCGTCCTCCGGCGCAGACAGGTCCACCGACGCGGCGACATCTTGCTCACCCGGACCCGTACTCGTTCCAGCACGGATCTCCTTTTCCATCGCAGGCAGGTCCACCGTCTGAGGAAGGTCGTCGTCGTCGGATGATGTAGCAGATGATGACGCAGGAATATTCTTTCTTTTGAGCTTGTTTGACATGCCGTTTCACTTCTGACACCAGTGTAATAAAGGACTCGATCCTGGGTCTGTCTCCGTTGTCCTTTATTTGGGTTCTTACACTTGTCCCACACGGCCCTCGCTCAGAGTCTCCCCCACTTGGCAGCTCCACAGCTGCCTTCGCTCCCGTAGCCTTCCGCGCTCCTGCAGCTCTGCTGCAGGTCCCTGGTGCAGCCCTCCGGCTGCTCTCACTGCAGCTCCACCGCTGCTCCCCGTTCCTCCGTGCTCGGTCACCGCTGGCTGGCGGTGCCGAGTCTTACCGTGTGTGGCGATCTCGCCACTCCCCAACCTCAGCCCTGCGTGGCCTCTGTGGCGATCTCGCCACTCTCCAACCTCCGCCCTGCGTGGCCTCTGTGGCGATCTCGCCACTCTCTGTCTCTATCCCCAACTCTCTCTTCCACCCCGCTGGCTGGCGCCGTCATGAGCCCCTCAGCCACTAGGCTGAGGCACGGCGACCACCCAACGTGTTCTCCACTCTTCACTCCCCCGACTGACCCAGATGTCTTCCTGTCTCCCCGCTATAACATCTCCCCCTACGTGACCCTGACTCCTCCCTCTCGGATCGTCACATCCGACCCGCCCATTTACGCCCGCATTACACATGTATTAAAATCGGCATCAATTAATCAATTAATTGCCTCCTTTCAAGCAATTTATTTTTTTAATGGACGGCATATGAATGATATCTTTTTGTGTAGGTGAAAGACGCTGCGGTCCCTAAACTGTGGAATTGGCTCGCACAAAAAGCAGGTGCCGCATGTCTCCGGCACGCCTGCTGTGTGTGAGTTCAAGGCCCGACTTATCAAACATTGCCAGCCACTCTTTGACCCAACGTTATTTGTCCAATATTCGTGCCAACGAAATATGGAAAACTCCAAATCAAACAAAAAACAAACAACTACAGTAACGACAAATGTTCAACAAACAATGGATAATGGCAAGACAAATCGAAAATAAACTGTAATACAACGAAAGCGACGGTTAGAAAAGGCTCGGAAAAAGTACGAAAAAAAGCGTGATAATGAAGATGAGCAGGCGAAGCGCGCCAGACTTGAGAAACGACGTGATCGTTTGCATGATCAAACAACAGAAGCACGTGATGTCCGATTGCAACGAGACCGTGAACATCATATACAATCAAGAAATCAAGAAACATCAAAAGTTCGTGATGCTCGATTGCAATGTGTGCGTGAAGAAGTCACAATTCAGAGTGGCACAAAGACTTGAAGCACGTGATGTAATATTACAGCAAAATCGTAAATTTGACATTGCAATCAATACATTCTGTGATCAATTCTGTGAAGTCTGCACCAAATGCTGTGATCCAAGTCAGATTTACAGAGTACGACGTAATGAAAATGCATTGCACTATCTACCTAACAAATTGTCATCAAAGCAAACATTGCAACTGTGTTCACGTTGCAAGACACACATCAGCAGTAGCAAAAGAGCTGCACCGCCAAAAGCTCTATATAATTATTTGGATCCTGGTGAAATTCCAGAACAACGTCTAATATCAAGAGTTATACCATTTGTGAAGATAATCAAATTCAGTGGAGTCTTCGGTCAACATAGCTTCCAGGGACAGGCAGTGCTCTTTGCTATGGACATCTTGGAAGTTAGTGACACACTTCCACGGGCAATGGCTAATACTGGAATGGTTGTCATCACAGAACATCTTGAGAATCTGAACATCACACGTGAATTCTCTATAAATTGTGACCAAGTTTACAATGCACTAAACTGGCTAATTCAAAACAATCCACTTTATGGGGATGTAACAATCAATGAAGAATCTAACATCACTGATGTACATTGTACATTCCGTTGATATTCCTGCGCAACAACCAGTGGAGCAAAATCCGCCGCAAGAACCTGCAAAAGCTTACATGCCAATCAATGAAAGATGTAGAATTGTTCGCGCTGTGTGGCATCAAGCAAACGAGGGTGTGTTTACATGGGAAAATACAGGTGTTCAATGTTGTGCAATGGTGTTGGCAAATATTATAATAGCTGCTATACTGCCACCAAGCATATGGACCACAAACACATTGAACGTGAACTTGATTGTGGGTGATGAAATGTATGAAACCATTCGATTGGCCAAACTTGAGAATGTAGGATATCCAATGACAGCAAATGGATATCTGGAAGTAAAACATTTCGATGTGATAAGAAACGACTTCATTATGTTCAACAACTCTTTTTCAATAGCCTATGATGAGGAAACACTACTCGTTGGAACTCTACAAGACTCAGTCAATGAAGGCGATTCACAAGGAATGACTTTGGGCGATGCATTTAATGATTTGTTCACAAATCATCAGGCTGGCATACTAATAACCGGATCCAAATCACTTAGAATTTTGCATTACGATGAGAAATACTAATTTACTGATTCACATTCATGTGGTCAGACAGGTGCACCGGCAGGCAATGGCAGAGCATGCATAATTGAGTGTGACACAGTTGAAGAACTTGAACGAACCTGTAGACGATCAACAGGATCAAGAAATACTCTTTGGTTTTTTCGGTAAAGTCACGTAGGTAAAAAATGAAATAAGTGAAAACAACTAAATTAAATCACGACGTTTCGGGCGCAACACAAGCGTCCTTTTTCAGGTGGGGACAACGTCGCGAAAGCACAACCGCTTAAGTGTGTTTAAGAGATGGCTGTGACGAGGAATTATAAAGTCGCGGGGGATGGAGGAAGGGGAGGGGCCATGGTGAGTGTGTGGGCGGGCTGTGGACTGGGAGGCAACGTTGTGAGGCACGGGGGGGGGGAAGGGGTGCTGGGAGGCAACGCATAGAGTTCAAACTGAAGCTTTGTGATGCAGGGAGCGGAAGTAGATAAGATTCGCTACGTTGTCCTCACCTGAAGAAGGACGCTTGTGTTGCGCCCAAAACGTCGTGATAAAAATGTAGTGTTATTTATTTATTTTTACCTACGTGACTTTACCGAAGAAACCAAAGAGTATGAATCCTTGCAGTCACGAAAGCTTCAAATCTAGGATCAAGAAATGTTCAATTCACCATCAACTTCATATATGTTCATCCAAAAAATGTCATCGCCGATTCAGGGATGCGAGAAGAAGAAGATTCATCATCACATCTGCGACATGCAATACAAGAAAATATGGCACCACAAGTTGAATCGATGCCTGTACAAACATCAGTCATGGCTTCGATAAATTGTGATCAGCCAAATGTGGAGGAGGAATACGAAGTCTGATAATACTCACGAAATAAGGTTCAAACAACCAACAACATTAACAACGAAGCACATTAATTGAAAGCAGAAGAGTTTGCATGGCTCTACCTCTTCCCAAAAGGAATCAATGGACTCAAAGAAGTAAGACCTGTCAAAATCACTCCATTGGACTACTTTCAATTCAGATTTCTGGGTGGTGATAAACGATTTCAACGAAACGACTACCTCTTCTACGCATTATCAATGTTCGAATATTATCGCATCAAATCTAACATTTCAGCTTGTGGAAAGAAGGTTCAAGGACAAGATGGTAAAAAATCTTCACCTCTACCTTAATAACCTTCGAGGATCAGCTGCATATTGGCAAACAGCACTGAATGAATTGATCGGACAAATACGTTCAATAGGACCACCAACATACTTCGCGACATTCAGTTGCAATTATTTGAATTGGCTTGATATGCGCAAGGCACTTTTAATAGCTGATGAAAGACCCGATGAAGATCCAAATTAACTCAACATATATGCCACACAACGATTGATTGAAGAGTATCCTGTCATAGTCACTCGGCACTTCATGATTCGATTGAACGCACTTATGAGATTATTGACAAATAATCATGAAGTGTTTGGTGGTCGCTTGAAGGATTACTGGTGGCAAATCGAGTTTCAAAATCGTGGAAGTCCACATCTACACATGCTGGTGTGGATAGAAGATCATTTCTCATTCAATACACCTGAGGGAATCTATCAAATTGATCAAGTGTGCACAGCAAAAAAGCCAGACGAGAGTTCTGAGCTATGAGCTTTTGAAAAAGTGTCAGGTTCACCATCATACAAACACATGCAAGAATAATGATGACGACTCATCAATGGCGTGCCGCTTAAAATTTACACGACAAGTTTGTGCAGAAACCCGCATCGTCTCTGAAACATCTGATGACTTCATTAACAATGGTGGTCACATATGCTTGCTGAAGCGACGATATGAAGACCGATGGATTAACAATTACAATCCTACACTACTCAACCTCTGGAAAGGAAATATGGACATCCAGCCATGCGGATCAAATTAGTCAATCGCGTACTACATTACTAAGTACATTGCAAAATCTGAACCTACAGAGCTTTTCGCAGGAATCAGGCAAGCAATACAGCAAATTCGACGTGAAGAAAAAGATGTGTCGTGCAAACTGTTCAAGATCTGCATGAGAATAATGATGGAGTGACAAGTTTCAGCTAGTGAATGTGTATTCCGATTATGTCACCTCAACCTTCAAGCGAGTTCAAGAAAATCTGTCTTCCTCAATACTCGAAACCCCGAGCAGCGATACAGTGTTGAGATTCAATGAACAAGGTCAGGCATCTGGATATTGCGCCAACATCTTTGAACGATACGAAAAGCACCCTTTACAATATCAAGATATGTGCTTGGTAGAGTTTGCAATGTTGTTTGAACCACATTACTCTAAAACAGAACACGATCTTCAAGTTAATATCGATGAGGATGCATATGAAGAGGTACACATCTCTGCAAGAGGAAGAGAGATTATCACGCTCACTGATAGAAGAGACAGCAGGGTGATAATACGTCATCAATGTATTGAATGCACTGCGAGTTGGAGAAATGAAAGCTGAGCATTTCGCAGTATTGGAAAGCAGACGTCTTCAAGAACCAATTGGAAAGTTTGACATAAATAAAGCTCTGCGAATATATCCAACGAATAATCAAGTGAATGCTCATAATGAAGCAGTGCTTTAATACTTCAGAGCTCTTAACACCCCTATGTACACAATAACAGCACAAGATTAATTACTGGACGCCAGTAATTAATCTTGTCCACAGGACATCAATAAGACTGGAGGCTTGCCACGTGAATGTATAATATTTATAAGAGCCAAAGTCATGTTAAAATCCAACATTGATGTCTCTAAAGGACTTGTAAATGTTGCAATTGAATTTATCACAAAAATCATTTGGCCTATTCCTAGTCGTTCACAATTGCACGAAAGACAAATACCTTCACGAGTTGAAATAGACGTTGGCAAGGACGGCACACACGAAATTAAGTCCAAATCAGTTAAGTCCCCTGCTAATCGTGGCTATGGTACAGCTGAACGAAGAATGTGGCCACTAATTATATCATGGGCATCGACAGTGCAAAAAATTGCAAGGATGTACAGTGTATCATGCAGTCGTGTACTTGGGATCAAAGCTCTTCGAAGCAGGTTAGATATATGTTGCCTTAAGTCGTGTTCCCTCGCTGGATGGACTTCAAATTGAAGATATGGACAACTGACAACTGGCCGGAAACACACCATGCACTAATGAATCGTTAGCAGAAATTAATAGAATGAGAAACCATCAACCACATTCAAATCAATGGATTTGTGTGACAACATCTTATACACACAAATATGGTTGAGTACATTGCAAACAACATGAAGGCAATGTATAGAGTTAAGAACAGTGCTCTCGGATCGCACTATAATATGTGTAATAAACGACTGGACCACGATGTCTGTCCCAGTGTCCTTTATTATTCGGTTCGTGCTGTACACCCACACGGCTGTCTTTACTCTGTAGCTTCTCCACGGTGCTGACTCCAATGTCGGCCCGATCCACAACAGCAGCTCCGCTGCTGTTTCTCTCACACAGCCCCCCTTGGCTGTACTCTCTGCTGCTCTTCTCCCTCCGCAGCTCTCACAGCTTCTTGCTCTCTCTCTCTCTCTCCGCAGCTCCTCCTGGCAGCCACACCGCTGCCTCTAACAAGCAGCCCCCTCTCTCTCTCTCTCCGCAGCTCCTCCTGGCAGCCACACCGCTGCCTCTAACACGCAGCCCTCCTGGCTGTCTCCTCCCCAGCTGCACACCACTCCGCAGCTTCCTCTTATCTTCGGGGTTGGCTCCCGATCGCCGTCGGCGCCCCCCCTCTCCACACTTGCCCGCGTGGCCTCACTCTTTTCCGCTCACACCCCGACTACCTTCCCCTTCCGGTTTACCCGCTTAAAGCCCCGAACCTTACCCCCACGTCACATGACTCCACCCCCCGTGACGTCACCTCCGGAAGGTCGCTTACGCCCGCATTACACCACCCTCCCCCGTAGAAAAATCCCAGCCGACCTCGGCTGACCAATAGCAAATCGTAATGCGGCGAACCGAGCTTCCCCCCCTAAAGGACACTAAGCATATAATGTAACAGCAAGAACAACAACAACGCAATCAACATCAACGATCGTACAAAAGCATGCAATAAATACAACTGTAAGAAAAAAAATAACAAGACAGCAACAATCAACGAAACGTAAGCGATTTGGAACGTGTGCGGGTCGCCGGCCCATCCCGGACGGTCGGCGGCCCACTCGCAGAACGGGAACGCGATGAAAGTCGAGGAATGACAGGGGGTAATCCCCCTGTCGCAGCTGGAAGTCCACCGACGTCCCGTGTCCCTAAAGAGTTAGTCTTGGGCTTGTCCTGTGACCGTGCCCGCAGCTGGGTCGGAAGGGCTGCAGGGCTCGAAGGTCCCGCAGACCTGGCAGGCGTCCTCCGAGCAGGGCCCCTCGTCCCCCGCAATGTCACGGCCGGCCTGTCTGGAACAGGTACGACAGGCGCTCCAGCGAGATCAATGGACGCAGGCAGGGGAGAGTCAGCAGCAACAGACCCCGGCAAGGCAACATTGGGGGATGACGCATCATGTAAGGGAGCAACATATGGTTTCAAGCGCGACGTATGCACAACCCAGCGACGAGACCCAATCTGGACGCGTGCTGACTGTGGGTTGGGAACCGCAATGAGGCGTACGGGACCATGCCAGGGTTTGTGCAATTTCGGCGAGGTCCCCGGACGTACCTGTGGACAATGAAGCCAGGCTAGGTCCCCAACCTTCCAAGGGCACTCCCCCTCAGACCGTCGCGCATATCGCTCGTTCCGGGCCTGGGCTTTGGCCGTAGCCACGCGGGCATTCTCCCGCGCCTCCGTGACTCGGCGAACCGTGTCCTGAATGTATTCAGGAAGTGGTTTACGAGGTCCCTTCACCCCAGTTCCCAATTGCACATCCACCGGCGGCACGTTTTCCCGACCATACATAAGGTAAAACGGCGAATATCCTGTAGCCGCATGAGGCGTCATCCTGTACGCCGAAAGCACCCCGGGGATGTGCAGATCCCAATCTGATTGTTGTTCACTCACGGTATGGCAAAGCATGGCAGACAATGTCCTGTTCAGCCGTTCAACCATACCATCTGTCTGCGGATGGTATGGGGATGTCCGTACTTTCTTAGTCCCAAGGCCCGCGCACACTTCCGCCAATAATTTAGAAGAGAAATTCCTGCCCTGGTCCGTGAGGAGTCTCTCAGGCGCCCCCTTATCCATAATATACCCAAACAAAAAGGCGTCGGTAATGGCCGCGGCCGACTGATCGGGCAACGGCCAGGCCATCGGCCAACGGGAGAGGTACTCAACCCCTACCAGCAAATATTTATTACCCCTCGCCGATGGTGGAAAAGGTCCCAATATGTCCAGTGCCACCAATTCATTGACTCGAGACACCTGAATCGACTGGAGAGGCGGCACGTAAGGATGTTTCGGCGGCTTACGTTGTGCACACGCAGGGCACGCGCGCACGTGCCCTACGACATCTGTCGCCATGCCGTGCCAAAAATAATGACGTTGCAACGTCAACAAGGTCTTCTGCACCCCTAAATGTAAGAGAGTGTCACAATGGAGGGTTCTAATCAACTCGAACCGCAAGGACGTTGGTACCACCAGGCGCCAACGTTCCTGGAACCCCTCCCGCCACATAAACAGACCATCTCGGAGAGCGGTTTGCGGCCCCACAGCCGTACTCGGACTCCCATTGTCCCTAGCAGACCACTTCCGCAAGGACACCAATGACTCATCCATCATCTGTTCCCGGATCCAGACAGACCGCGGCAGATTCAAAACCCCGTCAGCCGGTCCCGGTTCCATCGGAGCGTCCGACTTCTCGACGGCCAACGTGAGCGGCTGAGGGGGATTTGTAATCGGCGAACACCTATGCGTCCCCGACTCACATTTACAAGGGGCGCGCCGCGGTAATCTGGAAAGTGCGTCAGCGTTCGCGTGGCGCACTCCCTTCCGATGTTGAATTTGGAAGGAAAATTCCTGTAGCGTGTCCAACCATCGTGCCAACTGTCCGGATGGCTGGTCAATTTTAAGGGCATATTGCAAGGCCGCATGATCCGTACGCACAATAAAAGAACGACCATAAAGGTATGGTCGAAATTGCCGTAGGAAAAAAACAACCGCCAATAGTTCTCTGCGAGTGACACAGTAGCGGGTTTCCGCAGGAGACAAGACTCGACTACCATACGCCACGACACGCTCTACACCCCCTTTAGACTGTGATAACACCGCCCCAATACCTGTGTCACTCGCGTCCGTATCAAGAATGAATGGGTGATCGAAATCGGGAGAATCCAATGTTGGGGCCGTGGCCAATAGATCACGCAGACTCCAAAAGGCCGCCTCCTCCGGCTGTCCCCAAACAAACTTCCGTCCTTTACCCGTAAGGAGTTGCAAAGGCCTCGCAATCGTCGCAAAACCCGGCACGAATCTTCGGTAATACGAGGCAAATCCCAAAAACCGCCGAACATCCCCCACGGTGGCCGGAGTCGGCCAATCCCGGACGCACGATGTCTTTTCCGGATCCGTGGACACTCCCTCAGCGCTCACAATGTGCCCCAAATAGCGGACGGACCGTTGCAGTAGGTGACATTTCTTTGGTTTGAATTTCAATTTGGCAGAACGCATCCTCGTGAACACTGTCTCCAGCCGCGTCAAATGCTCATCAAATGTGCGGCTGAAGACAATGATATCGTCCAAATATATAAGACATGTCTCCCACTGCAACCCCGTCAAAACGAGCTCCATCAATCTTTGAAATGTAGCAGGGGCCGCATTCAATCCCATCGGGAGACAGTTGAATTGAAATAACCCCTGCGGCGTACGGAATGCGGTTTTCTCCCGTGAGGACTCGTCAAGGGGAAGCTGCCAAAATCCCGAAGAGAGGTCCAGTGTGGAAAAGAACTTAGCCCCCGACAATGCGTCGAGGGAGTCATCCATACGCGGCAGGGGGTACGCATCTGCCACCGATATCTTATTCAATTTGCGGAAATCAACACAAAATCGCAATTTGCCATCCTTCTTCTTAACCAAGACGACTGGAGCGCCCCATGGGCTGTTAGATGGCGATATAATGTCCGCAGCCAACATGTCTTCCACTGCCCCCCGTACGTGTTCTCGCTCCGCAGGACTCATCCGATGCGAATTTAATCGAATAGGGGCAGCATCGCCCGTCTCAATGTGATGGTAAAGCAAGGAAGTGCGGCCCAAATCCAAATCATCGGAGCTGAACACGTCGGAATATGTCAACAACAATTTACGCAGCGCACCACGTTGCTCCATGGACAGGGAAGAATTTTCGTCACATAATTGAGCAACCCAACGATCATCCGAACTCCTTGGCTCGGAAACCCCAGCAACAACTCCCCGGCTATGTGGACAATCATGGGTCGCAAACGCCGTAGTGGCATGTGCCACAACCGTACCGGCCGGGACACGGACGTTTTCTCCCCCCGCATTAAGCACCTGTAAAAACGGTAATTGATCCGGCCGGACGATGGTCTGTGCCCCCACTAACGCCAACCCGGTTGTTATCGTGGCGGACGGTGACAACAAGACCCCTACTGCTCCTAGCCGATCAGGCAGGGGCTTCCGATACCGCAAGGGTATAAGCATCTGTGTACCAGGTGGGATGTCCACAGATGCGACGGACAGCGCCTGCACTTGTACGGCCGAAGCAGGTCGCCCCCAGGGCGACGGCAGAAACGAGATTTGACGGCCCCCCGGCAGTTCAATACAATTCTCATTGATTTTGATCAAAATGGGCATCTTAGCCAAAAAATCGGTGCCTAACAAACAAGGAACCGCCAAAGATCTCGATATCAACACAACACCCGAGGCCGACACATCCCCAATAGATATCTTAGCATCCACCTGACCCACGATACCCATGCTACCCCCGTTCGCAGCGACGCACGACCCATAAACCGGACGCACAGCCCGCGACGGAATGCCCAACAGATGGAAAATTACATCCGATATAATAGTCGCAGACGCGCCCGAGTCGACCAAAATGCGCACGTCCACACCTTGTATGGACCCCGGTACAGTGGACGAACCCGTAGCGGCCGCAACAACTCTCCGTGCCAATTTGCGCCACTGCGTAACTGAATGACAAGGCCCCGTCGATGGCCTTTCTTTAACAACAACAATAGGATCGCGCAACACAGGTGGTGGGTGAGGTGGAAAGCCTTGCCGAGTGTCTGGTGCGTGCCGTCATGCCTGTTTCGGAGGATCTTTAGCCGACTTGACCGGTGCCGAGGCCTCCTGCTGCGGCGGAGCCGGGAAACGGGCCCAGCAGTCTCTGGCGTAGTGGCCCCTACGCCTGCAGCGGAAACATTCGGCCTCGTTGCGCCGAAGCGCAGGCCTCGCCTCCTGACGGCCCCGTTCTGGTAGCACCGCGCGCGGTCTCGGCCCGCCGCGTCCCGTCCATGGAGCGGAGGCGGCCGTCAGTTGTTGAGGGCCCCGGTCATCCGGAACATAGACGGCCTGCGCAGGGTTCCACCCCAGCGCATCCTTTTCTTTGACGGGCCCCCCCGTCCACGCCGTCACTTGTTTCCAGCGACGGAGGTTGAATTGCGCATCGAGACACTTAGCAGCCATCCGGGAAGTTAGCTTCTCATGCCCACACACAGGCATGGGGATCCCTAGATCCCGAGACAGCTCCAACATCTTCCCTAATATGAGAGGCTCAAGCAGGTCCTGTGGCGTCTCAGGATAAGCTGCCATGGCCAGCTCCAGCACCGCACCCCTGAACGCCACGGGCGACTCCTCTGGTGCTCGTTGTCGTTGAGCGAATCGCCGATGCGCATCATCTGGTGGCTCATAAGCATCGGCCATTTCTTGAAAAACACCACATAAAGTTGCCTTCTTATCGGTCGCTATGGAACGGAAGAATCGGACAGATTCGTCGTCCAGGAGAGTCGGCAACACCTCCAAAGCCTCCGCATCGGTCCATCTTGCTGTGCGTACCGCCGCCAAGAAGCGGCAGGCGAACGCGCTCCAGTCCCCACCGACGGAAAATTCTTTAACTGTTGTAAGGTGGCGACTCCGACTCCTCTTCCCGCCGTCTTCCAATGGTGGTGGTTGTGATGGCAAATTCAAAATGGCGTCGGCCCGCGGCGTGGCCAAGATGGCGGTTTGGCGCCACGGAGCGCGCAAAATGGCGGCCTCTTGCCGCGTGGGCAATGGCGGCGGCAGGACAGGCAACGTGGCGGCCCGCGGAGCACCACTTGCATCATCCATCGTCCCTGGCGCGACGAGATGGCATAGATGCGCCAGGACGTCCTGAAGTGCCTCCAGTTGTACCGCCATCGCTTGCCATCGTTGATCCGCGTCTGATGATGTCGACGGACCCGCCACCGCGCCAACATCCTCCACACCCGTTCCCGTGGTCGCCTCAGCCTGGCTCTCCTCCACCACCCCAACAGGATCCGTGGTTGGAGGGAGTTCGTCGTCGTCGGACGAAGAAGCCGATGCAGGCGCCGGATTAACTTTCTTCCTCACTTGTTTCGACATGCCGTTGCACTTCCGACACCAGTGTAATAAACGACTGGACCACGATGTCTGTCCCAGTGTCCTTTATTATTCGGTTCGTGCTGTACACCCACACGGCTGTCTTTACTCTGTAGCTTCTCCACGGTGCTGACTCCAATGTCGGCCCGATCCACAACAGCAGCTCCGCTGCTGTTTCTCTCACACAGCCCCCCTTGGCTGTACTCTCTGCTGCTCTTCTCCCTCCGCAGCTCTCACAGCTTCTTGCTCTCTCTCTCTCTCTCCGCAGCTCCTCCTGGCAGCCACACCGCTGCCTCTAACAAGCAGCCCCCTCTCTCTCTCTCTCCGCAGCTCCTCCTGGCAGCCACACCGCTGCCTCTAACACGCAGCCCTCCTGGCTGTCTCCTCCCCAGCTGCACACCACTCCGCAGCTTCCTCTTATCTTCGGGGTTGGCTCCCGATCGCCGTCGGCGCCCCCCCTCTCCACACTTGCCCGCGTGGCCTCACTCTTTTCCGCTCACACCCCGACTACCTTCCCCTTCCGGTTTACCCGCTTAAAGCCCCGAACCTTACCCCCACGTCACATGACTCCACCCCCCGTGACGTCACCTCCGGAAGGTCGCTTACGCCCGCATTACATATGTAAGGTTCACAAAAGAAGTAGACTTAGTCTTAGACTGAGTCTATTTTTTTCTAAAAGTATTTAAAAAAGTATCAAATAACATGCCTTGTAATAAATTGCTTGTTAAAATAAAGACTAAAAATTTGAAAATAAAATCCTTAAAAATGTATTTTTTAAAAGTGCACTAAAAAGTAACAAATAATTTTCTATCAGTCGTCACCAGCTGATCAGAATATTTTTGGACATTTGTAACTAAAACATAAAACCGTGGGGCGCTCCTGTAATATCACTTATATCTTCATCAATGACCAAGAATAGGTAAATAAAGTTATCAACAAATGTTACTCAATAGCATAACAAAATACTATAACATGTCTAATAATATAGCGTGCATATGTTATTAACAATGTCATGATGCTACTTAGTTGCTTGAGATGGCTTCATGTGATAGTAGCACGTTTGGAATCATCTAACCTATTCCATTCTAAAATTTTAGTACAGTATTTATGTTGTCAAGAGTTGGAACAAAGTATAATATGAAATAGCTTATAGCGTTCTTTTGTCAATTGAAGTCTCACATATTAAAGGGAGTGCTATCTGATTTGACAATTACAAGGTAAGCTGTAAGGTCGTAGGCAATGTAGAATATGCATGATATGGAATATCACGTATCAATAATAAAAAGCCTAATATGAAATTATAATACAAAGTTCACCATTCATCTGCAAATCTTGACGAACAATTTTTACTTATCAAAAGTAAAAACTTAACTTAAAAAAAAACTTAAATTTGAAAAAACACAGACACGAAGACCGATACACAAGCAGAGAGAGACAACGAAAAAACCCAGAGAGAGAGAGAAAAAACAAACTTTTAACTTCCCCGTAGAAGTGACTCATGAACATGCTAATTTCTCTAACCCCTCCCTCTCTCCCCGCCCCCGCCCCCTTTCTCTAGTTTCTCTTTGTGCCTATGTTTGCTCTCTCTCTATGTATCTCTGTGATATCTGTCTGCTTATATGTCTGTCTATGGTTCTGGTTCTGTGTTTAATCTCTCTCTCAAATTTAGGATTCTCAGGAAGAACGTAATCAACCAGATAGGGTGTTGACTGTTATGTTATCCGACTCTCTGTTGTATTACATTACATTTCTAAGTATACTAGATTTGTGTTTCTATTTAATTTATACCTGATGATGTTTGCTTGTGTTGCAATCGAAACGTCGTATGCTAGTATTTAATTTAATTTATTATTTTATCTTTATACGTGACTTTACCGAAAGAACCAAAGAATAACCAAACATATATTTTATTATCTATATCTAGCTATTACATGTACATGTAATTGGTGTACTTATCTTTCATTCCACTAATAAACTGTCACCAAGAATTGCAGTTGCCATAGGAAGGTGAGAAAAATGAATGGGTTTTGCTATACTTTTCATCATTTTCCAGTCAACTGTTCTTAAAAAAACAGTTCAAGACGGATACGAGTAGAAAGAGCTAGTAATACAGATTTAGTAATTTTACTCAAAACACTTGCAAATGTTATACACTTCATGGCAAACTTAAATGACATCATTATCAACATTTTGCCTTCTACTACTAATGATTGACTATCATTTTGACATACATTGTATCACACAAATAAACTTTGATCAAAATCCAAAATTTTAAAGCAACTTATTATATATAAGTGATATTAAAGGAGCGCCCCACGGTTTTATGTTTTAGTTACAAATAATTCTAGATTTGAAGTTTTCGTGACTGCAAGGATCCATACTCTTTGGTTTATTCGATAAAGTCACGTCGGTAAAAAAGTAAAATAAAATAAAAATAAGAGATAAAAATAGTTACAAATGTCCAAAAATGCCCAAAAATATTCTGATCAGCTGGTGACGGCTGAAAGAAAATTATTTGTTACTTTTTAGTGCACTTTAAAATAAAACCGTTGTCTTTTAAAAATAAATGTTTAAGGGGTTTATTCTGTTTTTAAGCAGGGTCCTTCCATTGGAATCTCTGGCCAACACCAATGCCATTGTTTGGATTTTTTTAGCTAAGGGATTGAAAAACCAAAAAACCCAGAGGTAAAAAAAACCACCGAGAACGTAAAAACTGCTCCGCAGAAAAGCATCCGGAGTGTGGAATCGAACCCAGGTATATATTTTTTTGCCATGAGGCAGGAGTGTTTATCACCATGCCACCTTGCCGCCGGCGATACTGCTCTGACCACATCGATATTGCACCGGCTTATCCAGCGATGTCAAACCGCTTCCCCTTCCGGGGTGGGGCTGTGGAGTTCCCTGGGGCCCAGAAACAGCAGAATCCAGCAGAGTCCGGCTCCAAAGCGGCCAGAATGAAGAAAGAAGTTGTGTAGCGAGAGGAAGTAAGAGAATAGGGGTCAAAGGGTGAGCTGGCGGGATGGAGGTTGTGGTGGTGATGGTTGGATGTGTATTGATAAACACAATCAAAGAGATGTAAATGAAATGAAATGTGAGACCTAGGAAGAAATTTAAGTAAAAAAAAGTTTAACGTTGATTTGGCAGTGCCATGAAATGCGAATGCACCACCATCGCTTGAAGCAATCCACGGGGTGTGATTTGTTATCTAAGCGACGAAAATATTATTCTGGTTGCTAAATTGCAGCGATATGATAGACAGCAGGAATACAGTACTGCTTCAATTTATTTGTGCATTCAACAATAATAGTAAGATTTATATTTGGCTGTTACGATATGGAATATTGTATGGCCCAGCCAGCAAAGTGTTTATGGGTACTGGTTAATGGTACTCTTTATAAGTTGGAGTGTGTCCTCCACATACAAAAAAAACATGTTTGTGGTGAGTCTTGGGAGGGGGACAGGCCAGACCCTGGTGGAAGATTTCTGGGCCACACACCGCCAGGGGCCAGAGTCCAAAGTGGAGGCCTCTCGAGAGAAAAAACTCAAAACAAAATGTGTGTCCCAGAGAGATGGAGTGAGTGTGCCAAAGAATAGAACCTCAGGCAGGTCATGAAGGGCGCCCCACACCCCCCTACTGAAGGATCCTAAAAAAAGTGGAGCACGAGAGGGGGGTTAGAAGGGAGGAGGATTGAGAGGGCTTCTGATGCGGCGATTAAAAATGAATAGCGCTGTGCCTAATCCAGCCAGCGGCTGCTGTGTTCTGTCTGTGGGTTCATAATAAAGATGTTGTTGTGGGGTTAGATCGCGTAAATATTAATGTGGCGTTATCCCACCACCACCATCCGTCACAGTCAATTACTGAGCTTTGTGACGTGAATAAAACGCGCAAATGAGTTACTACTTCAGCACACCGCTTGTGTTGGAGAGCAAACCCACAACATTTTACTCTTTGAAAACGTGTATATCAGCACGCCTCGGGTTATCATACCACGATTTCAGAGAGCGTGGAAGCGAGCGAGTGAGCTAAGAGCACGAGCCTGTGTTCGTCAGATTTACAATACGGTTAAGAGGTGCAATGGAATAGACTCGAGGTTTGGAAAGTGATCAAACACTCCCGCGGAGAGTCTCTCTATGTCTGCGGACTCCAGCCCCAGGTATGTCACGCTGCCCAAACCCTCAAACGCGGTCGCATCCAGAGATTTGAATTTGTTGAAATCCAGCCGCAGCATTGCGGTGTCCACGGGAATCCCAGGTGGAATGGCCTGCAAGTCCTTGCTTTGGCAGTCCACTTCCTTCTCCAACGGTCGGGTCCTCGTTGGGTTTCACTGAGATGAGGCAGAAGTTGGAACAGCAAAAGAGAGCTCATTATGGATCATTGTCCAGCGGTTTGTGGTACTCAAACACAAATTAAACTAAACTATGCATCGTATTTCAATGCATTTAATACATTTCAAGGGACATTTAGAATGTAACAATTGATTTCCCAATAAACTAATGGGCTGTCAAAAGGGTATGCATGTAAACCATACTCTCGTATTACATAACCACGCTCCCCTACTAGAGAACCACACTCCCCTACTAGAGAACCACACTGCCCTATTAGAGAACCACACTGCCCTATTAGAGAGCCACGCTCCACTATTAGAGATCCACACTCTCCTATTAGAGAACCACACTACCCTATTAGAGAACTACATTCCCCTATTAGAGATCCACACTCCCCTATGAGAAAACCACGCTCCCCTATTACAATCCCATACTCTGTTAAATAATAACTTTCCACTATTAGAGAGCCACCCCCTGGTCGAAGGGCCATAATCACATCTACACAAACACTGAGCTCGTGTTCTGCTCAGAAGCCCACGTGAGGGTTTGCCCACACGTGGCTGGGAGAGACGTTATTTGGTTCGTGCCCAGATAGAGTTTGTCCAGCTGCGTCAGACGATCAAACACTCCAAGTGGTAGAGTCGCCAAGGCGTCTGTGTTCTAAAGTAGATGCCCCTTCAACAAAACACAAGTCAATTGAGTGCTGTATATAAAAAAAAACACGAAGTGTGATTGCTAAATGTTGATGTTCAGTCAGCAATTAAGGGACTAGAGGTCGAGTATTATCGGCTCTTATTTCAGCCAACGCTCCCATGTGGTGCTATTTGTCTATCCAGCAGGGTTTATACATTTTTCCTCATTAAGCTAGGGTATTGGTGGTGTACAATTTTCGCAATTATTATTTATTTTACACTCGATTCGTAACCTCTTGGTCAGAAAATATTGCGGGGTGGTGGTGGTCGTGCGTCAAAATCAGTTCCCGTGATACTGAAGCAGTCGGAAGACGAATGTTGGTTCACATTTTGATTTCAGACTTTTATAAGGACCAGTGCGTTACGCTGCACTTGACAAAAAAAATGGCATGATCTGTACAACACCGATTTGATTGATAACGGTGCATTGCCTTCGGGCAGTAGGTGCAGCAAGTCAGACTGTCATAGGCTACGACCGAGGAGTCCGAGTGTCTTCCTCTCGTGCCTGCACAGTCACGCACGAGCCTATGGTGTGCAGGGTCAGGATGCCAACACAGCCAGTGTCTCTACACCAAAGTGCCGCTCGCTTCCTTCCTTATTCCAGATCCTAAAACTTTCCAACGGTCACCACCCGACCTGCAAGGTTAGCCCTTAAGTCTCATCAGCTGGGTGTTCATCCACCTCTGCGCACCAACCCGATAGCAGTCGTCGCTAAAGCCATTAACGGGGCCGCGGTGGCGAGATGTTAACTACCTCGCCTGCAAAATAAGAATAGGTTTTACCCTTTCTGGCAATAAAATAGGTATTAAGATGTTCAAGCACCACATATATGCCTTCTTCAAGGTATCAAGTATGTATTAACGACACATACTTGGAGAAAAATATGCAAACGGAATGAAGAGAGAAGTTGCGTAGCGAGAGTAAGTAAGAGAAAAGGTTGAGCTGGCGAGATGGAGGTTGTGGTGGTGGTGGTGTGGTGGTGATGGTTGGATGCGAATTGATGAACACAATCAAAGAGATGTAAACGAAATGGAATGTGAGTCCTGGATAAGAAAAATAATATGTTTAGGTTGATTTGGCGGTGCCATGAAATGCTCACGCACCACCACGGCCTGAAGCAATCCACGGGTGTGATTTGTTATCTCAGAGACGAAAAGATAATTCTGTTTGGAAAACTGTTGCGAAATGATAGGCAGCAGGAATACGGTACTGCTTCATAATTTGATGAGCATACAACAATAGTAAGATCTATATTTGGCTGTTACGATGTAGAATATTGCATGGCCCAGCCAGCAATGTTTATGGGTACTGGTTAATGGTACTCTTTACGAGTTGGAGGGTGTCCTCCATATACTAAAAATACAAGTTTGTGGTGAGTCTGGGGAGGGGTGAGAGGCCAGACCATGGTGGAAGATGTCTGGGCCACACACCACTAGCGACCAGAGTCCAAAGTGGAGGCCTCGAGAGAGAAAAGACTTCAAACCAAATGTTTGTGTGCCCGAGAGATGGAGTGAGGGAGCCAAAGAATAGAACGTCCGGCAGGTCATAAAGGGCGCCCCAACCCCCCCTCCTGAACCATTGCAAAAAAAGCGTAGCAAAGGAGGGGGGGGGTTAGACGGGAGGAGGATTGAGAAGGCTTCTGATGAGGCGATTAAACATGAAGAAGACGAAGTGAAGAAGTGGAGGAGCAGGCTGAGTATTGAGGCGAGCGAGAGAGCTGCGCCTAATCAAGCTAGCGGCTGCTGTGTTGTGTCTGTGGGTTCATAATAAAGGTTTTGTTGTTGTGGGGTTCGATCACGTAAATATAAATGTAGCGCTTACCCACCACCACCACCCAGCACAGCCATTTAGTGAGGTGTGTCACTTGAACAAAACGTATCAATTAGTTACTACTTCAGCAAACCGCTTGTGTTGGAGAGTAAACCCTCAACATTCTACAATTTGAGATCGTGTAGATCAACACGCCTCCGGTTATCATAACACGATTTCAAAGAGCGTGGAAGCGAGCAAGTGAGCTAAGAGCACGATCCTGCATTCGTCTGATTTACAACACGGTTAAGAGGCGCAATTGAATACCACAGATGGTGTCTAGCAAAGGGCCAGAGGATACGTGACGATAATATCGACGTGACAGGTCAGTCTTGTGGTTGTAATAAACGACAACATGGTAGCGTACAGCACCCGTTTGGGTGGCTTAGTAAGTCCCTGCTGAATCGCCTTGGGGGGTAGAAACTGCAGCATGTTTCTGTTCAGCCAGAGGGACTCGAGGTTTGGAAAGTGATCAAACACTCCCGCGGAGAGTCTTTCTATGCCTGCGGACTCCAGCCCCAGGTAGGTCACGCTGCCCAGACCCTCGAACGCGGTCGCATCCAGAGATTTGAATTTGTTGAAATCAAGCCGCAGCATTGCGGTGTCCACGGGAATCCCAGGTGGAACGGCCTGCAAGCCCTTGCTTTGGCAGTCCACTTCATTCGCTATCGGTCGGATCCGTGTTGGGTTTCACTGAGATTAAGCTGAAGTTGGAACAGAGAAAGGGAGCTCATGATGGATCATTGTCCAGCGGTGTCGAGTGGTATGCAAACACAAATTCAACTAAACTATGCATCGTATTTCAGTGCATTGAATGCATTTAAAGGGACATTTAGAATGTAACATTTGAATTCCCAATAAACTAATGGGCTGTTAAAAGGGTATGCATGTGTAGTGTCGTACAGAGGCCGACCGAAATTCGGTTTTGGTTTTGGCGCCGAAGGTTGGCAAGTTGCCTCTTTCGGCATACTTTCAGTTTCGGCAAAAAGTAAAACAAAAATACTTTCGGTATACTTTCGGGTTTGGCTGAAAGTAAATTTTTTAACTTTTGTTCTGGTTTCGGCCGAAATTGATATTGACTTTCGGTCGTCATTCATCAACCGAAGATATATTTTGAAAATATAACGCTGGTGCTACGTCCATCACTCTGCCTCTCGGCCGGTCAGTCTGCGCTAGGCAATCCTTTGTGATAGGCTGCAAACACACACAGCAGCAGCAGCTTGGGAGCGAGGTTACAGCCGCAACCATGCATGGTCCGCTAATGTATATACGACCGGTCAACAGACGGCAGCCTGTCTGTCTGGCTGAATGCGGAAAAAACCGTTGTTTCTTAATTACAACATTCGTTTATTTGGATATAATTACTAAGTAAGTAACACCTAAAGATTTGATATTTAGCGATTCTTACTGCAGGCTCTGAATGATTAGTTCTAGATTTCTTTTTCATTAAAGTAGCATTGCATCATAACATATTTCATGAATCTTGTGTTCAGTAACTTCGGTTATATACCTTTCTGTTTCGGTCTCGGTCGAAAGTGTCGTTAAACTTTTGGTTTCAGCTTCGGTTTCGGCTTTGGTTTCGGCCGAAAGTGTAGTTAAACTTTCGGTGTCAGCTTCGGTTTTGGCTGAAAGTAATTTTTTTAACTTTTGGTCTGGTTTCAGATTCGGCCGAAATCAGAAATGCAGTTTCGGTCGGTCTCTAGTGTCATACAGTAGCTCTTTTCTTCTTCTCCCCCGAGGCATGTGTGTGCCGGTGGCGTCCGGCGCATACACTCAGTCGGAGACGAGGTAGTTGCAGGAGGCACCGTCTCTCTTTTATTAAGTTTACAACACCAACTCCGGCCTCCTCTCTCATGACCAAGCTGCCGTACGGCCCGGCCCAGACATGACCCTATCCGCCTTGCACAAACAGCGCCGAACGAGACAGCCAACTACTGTCTGGCCGCGAAATGATCGGGCGAAGGTGGCAGCGAGGAAGGCCGCAACGACAACAGCGACGATGAGACGAGTCCACTCCCAGAACCGACAGCCCGTAGCTCTCGCTCTCCGCTGCTTATATTCCACTCAGCAGGGCTTGGCTCTTACCTAGCCACGCCCCCCTTCTCAAACCCACCAGAGGGTTCCAGGGGTCTCCCTATAAGAGTATAAGGTCTACCGTGACCCATGCCTCAGTCCTCCGCCTGGCCGGCACACTCGTGTATATGCTCAACGGCATGTGCGCTGTGTCCAACTGCAGTTGCTGGTGCTGTACAGCAATTAGCGCTGTGTCACTACACATGTACACCACACTCCCCTATTAGAGATCCACACTCTCCTATTACAGAACCACACTGCCCTATTAGAGAACCACAATCCTCTATTAGAAAACCACACTTCCATATTAGAGAACCACACTCCCCTGTTAAAAAACCACAGTCTCCTATTAGAGAATTACACTTCCCTATTGAGAACCACGCTCCCCTACTGGAGATCCACACTTTCCTATTACAGAATTACACTGCCCTATTATAGAACCACACTGCCCTATTAGAGAAACCCACTCCCCGATTAGAAATCCACATTGCCCTTTTAGAAAATCACACTCCCCTATTAGAGAACCACACTCGCTATTAGAGAACCACACTCCCCTATTAGTGAACCACACGTCCGTTTTAGAAAACCACATGCCCATATTAGAGAACCATACTCCCCTGTTAAAGAAGCACATTCCCATATTAGGGAAACACACTACCCCATCAGAGAACCACACTCCCCTATTTTATAACCACACTTCCCTATTAGAGAACCACACACGACTATTAGTGAACCATTCTCCCCGAATAGAGAACCGCACTGGCTTATTAGATAACCACACTCCCCTATAAGAGAACCACTCTCCCCTATTAGTGAATCAGGCTACCCTATAAGAGAACCACGCTCCCCTTATTACAATCCCACACTCCCTGTTATAGAACCATGCTTCCCTATTAAAATCCCACATGACCTATTAAATAAACGCTCTTCCCTACTTGAGAACCACTCTCCCTGGTGGAAGTGCCATGCTAACCTCTATACAAATACTGGGCCCGTATTCTGCCCACAAGCCCACGTGGGAGTTTGCCCGCACGTGCCCCGGGAGAGACATTATTTGATTCACCCCCAGATGGAGTTTTTCGAGCTGCGCCAGACGATCAAACACTCCAAGTGGTAGACTCAACCAAGACATTTGTGTTCTCGAGCAGATGTTGTCTTCTGCGCACAAAATATACGGCAAGGGTGTTCATAAACAATAACGCATTCAATTAATTGCGAATGTTTAGCTACAGTCTGCAAAAGGGAACTGGCGACCAACAATGTATCAGCTTTTATGATTTTAGCCAATGGCTACGTCTTGACCTCTGCCCAGTATTGTGGTTACTGATGAGAATTCACAAGGTAACGGACTCTTAATGTGGCCTATGTGTCTATCTAGCTGGGTTTCTGATTCTTTTCGCAATTTTAAATTTTCTACAAGACGTGTACGGCACCCACTAGCTTGCTAAGAAAGCAGTACCTTTAGGCCAGTGGTTCTTAATCTTTACTGCAGCCTTGCACCCCTTTGGTTCTCAATCATTAAAAAATACTTTAATAAATACGTAGGTTTGATGAAATAAAGTATCTTATTTACGTGTCCGTGCTTAACTTGTCTGGCCATGTCTCGCACCCCAAAAAGGACATTTCACACCCCCAGGGGGTGCGTGCACCCCATGTTAGGAACCACTGCTTTAGGCAGTAGGCACAGCACGTGGGAGTTGTTATGAGCCATGAGTGAGGATCCCGAAAGTCTCTTATCGTGCCTACAGGGGCTCTTTGTCTTTGATGCGTGCGTCACACGTGCACTGCATGCAATTCGATAACCCTGCTCTTGTAACACACAGACGCTAAGTTGCTACGTCGATGTAGAGTGCAGCTTGAAACTGAACGAACGCTTGCCATCACTATTAATCACGCGGCCCACGTTCCGCCTGCGAGAGACTTCAACTAGTTACTATTCAAATCGAACGGGGGCGCTGCAATGCATTCTCTATGGCTTCCGGAAGGGCTCGCCCTAACGTGCTTACGTCATCATACGTGCTTACGTCATCATACGTAAGCACGTTTCATCCAACAATATAATTTGTCGCCCCCTAGTGAATCTTTAATAAAAGAAACTTGAGTGGTTTGTTTTAATAGTGAGTATAGAAACAAACAAGATGTATTGTAAGAGTCACTTTATTTTTCATTAATATTAAAGAAGTGAAGTTGCCTTTACATGCTTAAGCTGTTAATTTATCCATTGCATGGGTGGACCTTATCCTTATCAATCATCCAGACATTTGCCCCCCCTGAGAGATTTTGCAGGAGCCGCCACTGCCTCTGACCCATGCTGAACATGGTCGGGAGTCGAATTCGCTGAAATCACTGCATCCCCCCAGCTCCACCCATTGCTTGTTTAGTGGCAAAATCATTCACTCACCTGTCTGGGTGCCATGGTGTTTACTACTTCGCCTAGTATACAGGTCTTGGGTTCGATCCCTACCTTGACGCTTGCTGTATATTTGAGGTTTGCATGTCTCTCTGTACCCGTGATCGCGTGTATGCTTCTCTGGGTCCTCCAATTTTCCCCTCCACATTTGGTATCAACATTACGCGTTTAGAGTCTTTGGCTGCTATAAATGTCCACGTGATAAGTCACTTCTTTGAGCGCCTCATTTGCGGCAAGGTTGCTTCTGTAAAAGAGCTCCATAGCTCAGTGGGCCTTACCTGGTAAAATAAAATATTCCTCTGTTCTCCTAATGACACCACCATTATTATTCGGTCCAGATACCTTGATGTACAAAAAAAGTGAGAGGCCATTGAGACTGAATTATCTTTTGCAAGGATGACCTTGGGTCAACAAAAAATAACCCAACGTAGGCGGATATCTCAGAGCTAAAAATAACCACGTTGCGTTGAGATTACTTACTTACCCCGGTGTGCGAGCTCACACTGTCTGCTCTGCCGTGGAAGATTGATTTTGTCGGTAAGTCGTGATGGACCACGGGCAAAGCCACACGAGGGAGAGGAGTGCGAGCTATTTGCCGGAGACAAAATGAATTCCGACAAGAAGGAGAAACCCCCACCATTGAAGTGTCACGCGAGCAAAGCGCACAACAACCCAGCCAGCCTCTATGACCTCTGCCCCACTGTGCGAGTTAAAAAACTATTGGTGACGCAGTCCTTCCCCTAGCCCTGGTGCTTGGACCGAGTACAGAGACCCCTTTCTTTGTTTCCAGGCGTTGCCACGAGTTGCGTTGCGGTACGTGCGAAGGGCCCCAAAATGTGTAGCATGCAATGCCGCGTGTTCTACGCGCACCCCAAAGTATTTAATCGGCTTCAGGCTGCTTCGTGCACATGCATTACCCACGGTGGTATGCAGCAATTTTGAGGGCTTGAGTATTTCAGTCGATCATCGATCGATTATCCGGCAGCTTCGAGGGGGGGGGGGGGGGCAGGGAGGGGGTGCCAGATTTTCCAAAACGTAGGATAACACCGTGTAAGAAAAAACTATATATTTTGTCCCTGGGTTGGAAGTGTTATTTTTTTATTGATTATGCCTCAAAAGTACAAAAAATGGATATTATTCCCCACAAACTTTGCTTTTGTAACCAGCACAGTGATATTTTGAAATGTACTTACTTTTCAATCAGAATTCCAGATAAATTCAGTGCTGAGTAAACTTGGAGTAACTTCTAGAACATTCTATAACTTTCCAGTAATATAAATAATAGTATAAATACAGGGGCCTTAAGCCCACCAGTTCAATTTAGTTCCAGCTGCCTAAGTGGATACAGATCTGCATTTTTCTGAGATAGCATCAAAAGGCTGCAAGCATCCGGCAGACGCATTTTGCTATGTCTGCGGCCAATTTATCAAGACAAGAGCGAAAAAGTACTTTGTGTAAGCATCTGCTACGATGTGTAAGGCCTAGAAGGCATATTTTGGCATACCTGTCGGGGATTAAGACAAACCTTTGGGACCACATTTCACCTACGAGCAATGCAAGAATCTCTGGAAGGTGAGATGGACAATTGTTGCTCGGAATTTTACGTTATAAAATTAGTTACAATTTTTTAAATTGTAACATTTTTTTTTATTAAAAATGTTTTACAATTTTCTATGTTATTGAATAAAATCTATCATGTATGATAAATGTTGCGATAATCTCTAACACATTAATCATGGGTGAAACAAATGTATTTTTGTAGGATGGTACAGAGGGGAAAAGAGAGCCATGAAGTTCTCTACCCCAATAATTTGGGGGGAACCCACTCACCACTCAAGCAACTGCTACTTCTGTATGGTGGACCGTTCCAAACGTCGTACTGGCAAGAATGCACCTGCTATCACGTATCCGGACCTTCCTTCATCCATCGCCCTGGTGCCACACTGCCATGAGCTCCCCGTACCCACTCCTCTGGAGAGAGAGCAGCCGTCTATTATAAGAGAGCAAGTCAGAGAACGAGGAAGACGTAGATACAGATGACAATTCCAGAGGTGGAGCTGAGGAGAGAAACCCACACTGCCCCAACCAAAGATACCTCAACGACTTGATCAGAGATCTTGGTCTCACCAAGTCCAATGCCGAGCTTTTGACGTCTAGGCTCAAGCAGTGAAACTCGTTGGATGCAAGTGTGCGAGTCGCAGATCAGAGGAAGCGTCACCAACCTTTTTGCCGCTTCTCCACCTGTTAAGACGGGCTCTGCTTCTACCACAACGTGACTAGTCTGTTCGAGGCAATCGGAATCGCCTGTAACCAGAATGAGTGGCGCCTCTTCATTCACAGCTCATCCAGGAGCCTCAAAGCCGTGCTGCTTCATAATGGTAACAAGTACCTGGCTTAGCAATCATTGGAAGGACTTAATAAACCATTTCGATACACATTAGGGTGAGTTGAATAATACATAGTGTTATATTAAAATGTATAAAGTATAGGGTGGTTTACAGCAATACAGTATATAATTTAATGTTGGGTTTATCTATGGCAGTATATAGTACTGTATATGCTAAGAGAATAAAGTTTAGATGGAAGTATATTATATACTTCTTACGACGTAGAATTGTAATTTATTATTTGTTGTTAGTAACTCAGCTTATTGTAGAGTATAGTAAGTATCAGTTTATATTTTAGTTTTTTATGTAGTTTTTACTTTGGTTTTCTACGTGGTTGTTTGGTAAATGCAGCTACATATCATTAACATTCCTTTCCTTTATTAACGCTGTTCCTTGCGCCCCCCCGTGGTGCTGTTGATCCTGCATAATGCATGGGCATAATGGGACTTTGAAACCCCTCCGCCCACCTCCTACTCATTGCCCATTGGTATGCTAAATTCCTCTTCATATGCACATTCTTTTGTTAAGGCGCTCCTCCTCGCTACACCTATATAAGCTCCTAGCTTGATAATGTTCTCATTCTTCGCCTGAGGACGGCTGCTTGCGTTGTGGCCGAAACGTCGTGAGAATTGTTTTATTATGTTTTATTTTTATTATTTTATTACTTCCCTTCTACGTGACTTTACCGAAAGAACCAAGAAGATGAATCCCTGCAGTCACGAAAGCTTTAAATCGAAAAGTACCTGTTTCTTCCGCTGGCTCACTCGGTACACCTCAAAGAGGATTACAACAGCATCAAGACCTTGTTGGATGCCTTTAAGTACGATAAGTATGGCTGGGAGGTCATCAAAGAATTCAAAATGGTGGCATTCCTGATGGGTTTACAAGGCGGTTTTGCCAAGCTTCCCTGCAATTTTTGCCTTTGGGACAGCAGGGACACCAAGGCGCACTACCACAGGCGGGACAGGCCACAGCGGACCGAGTTTTCAGTGGGGAGAAAAAATGTCCGCTTTGTCGCAGTAGTTCGGGGCTTCCTGGGCAATCACAAGGCCGAAAACTATGTAGAGCTGGTTGAGAATCTGGTGAAGAACTATGGCACAATGGGCTCTAGGATTTTCCTCAAAGTCCATATCCTTGATGCTCATTTGATAAATTCAAGGAGAACCTGAGAGTGTACCCGGAGGAGCAAGGACGAGCACTTCCACCAGGATATACTGGACTTTGAACGCCGCTACCAAGGACAGTATAACGAGAATTTGGGGGCTGATTCGTGAAAGTAATTTACAGTATAATCGTAAATCTCGAAAAACGACTCAATTCTAAATATTTTGTAGTCATTTTTGTATTACTTTAGTATAAACATATATGTTAATTTTAATTCATATGTTTTTTTTTACTTTACGTGAACTATAAGACACAAATTCAACCATATTCTCATTGAAAATAGGTAAATTTCAAAATGTCATTGTCCTGGTCACAAAAGCAAAGTTTGTGGGGAATAATAGCTATTTTCTATGCTTTTTTGGCATAATCAATACAAAAATAACACTTACTACCCAGGGACAAAAATTGTGTCACATAGTGTAATCACTACGTATTATTTGGGTCTTTTGGTAAAGTGACGTAGATGGTTCAAAGAAAATAACAAAAACTACGACGCTTCGATCACAACACAAGCGATCGTCATCAGGAGAAACCTATTTTCACAGATGTTCAGCTGGGGGAGGTAAGAACGTTAGAAAAACAAACAATACAAAAAAACACGAAAGTAGTGCAAAGTACAAGAAAGGTAAACAAATCACCCAAACACATACCAATAAAACTGATCCATCCCCATCCTACCAAGCAAACCCCATTGAGGTATTAACTTATTTTTCAGAAGCGACCTGGCCACAAATGATAGCTCAACAAAGTGGCCCATCATTTGGACTTTTACAGCAGTAAAATTATCTAAATGATCTCAATGCATGTTAATAAATGTGTTGGGAAAAACCGGAGGATTCGGAGAAAAAAATCCACGCGACCACAGCCAATTATTGAGGGCTATCACGTAAACAAAACGTGCCGATTAGTTATGAGGATAACAGGAAGAGCAAATTGTCGGAAGGCTGATGAGAGGAGCTGCTGCAATCTATCTATACATGCAGTGAGAGTGAGTTGCCAGCTAGACACGATGTCAAATCTTCAGTTGTGATGGTGGTGCGAAATGAAAGGAAAATAATCATAAATCACATACAAACTAGATAAAATATTGGCACGATAAATGTAAATTTTAGAACTTTCGTGACTGCAGGAATTATTATTTGGTTCTTTCGGTTAAGTCACGTCTAAAGATAAAATAATAAATTACATTAAGGCCACCCCACAGAGACGATCACCCCTCTCTGTTACCTGTGTTGCTCTCGCTATGTATCTTGGTGATATCTGTCTGCTAATATGTCTGTCTATAGTTTTCTGGTTAGATTTTATGTCGCTATTTCATTATACCTGATGATGATTGCTTGTGTTGCAATCGAAACGTCGTATTCTATTATTTAATTTAATTTATTATTTTATCTTTAGACGTGACTTAACCGAAAGAACCAAATAATAACGATAAATGTATTGCTACAGAAGGATACTGCTGCATCTAAGCTGGACCCAAAGAGTGTCCAACGTAGAAGTGAGAGAAAGGTTACACATATAAGAAGACGACGTGATGATGATTCAGTGATGAGAAGGAAACTGGCACTATTTGGGCACATGTAGGATATAAAACAACAGCAAAAAATGAAAGTCTGTTGTTTGGCGTAATGGAAGGAACCAGAAAGAGAGGAAGACCTAACAGAGAATGGCTTGACGACGACATAAGAGATTGGTGCCAGAAAGATGTGGCACCACTTGAACAAATTGGCACAAGACAGAGGAAAGTGAAAACAAATAACGAAATGTGCAGTGGACACCTACGGCTATCTGCCCATGGATCTTGATGATTATGATGATACAAACTCGAATTACACTTAAGGAAATACAATATGAATGAACGTCTTCATAGTTAGCGCACAACACGCACGTGTGTTTGTGTCAGAGAGCAAGTGGCTTGGTAAGCCCCCTCAATCGCCTTGGGGGGTAGAGACTGCAGCATGTTGCTTTTCAACCAGAGGGACTCGAGGTTTGGAAAGTGATCAAACACTCCCGCGGAGAGTCTTTCTATGCCTGCGGACTCCAGCCCCAGGTAGGTCACGCTGCCCAGACCCTCGAACGCGGTCGCATCTAGAGATTTGAAGTTGTTGTAATCCAGCCGCAGCATCGCGGTGTCCACGGGAATCCCAGGTGGAACGGCCTGCAAGTCCTTGCTTTGGCAGTCCACTTCATTCGCTACCGGTCGGGTCCGCGTTGGGTTTCACTGAGATGAGGCGGAAGTTGGAACAGCAAAAGCTAGCTCATAGTGGAGCCATTGTTCAGCGCAGTTTCAAGGGACGTTCAGATATTTTGGTTGTGAATGTGTTTTGCTTAAAACCAACCGGATACAGCATACATTATAAATTACGTATAGAGACATCGTGCAGTTTTATGAATAGGATTCCCTATTAGTCATAACAAGATTGGCTGTGCTTAATATGCGTTGTGTCGCATTAACGAATCGTGAATAGTTATTTGTTCAAACAAATATTATATCTTTGGGTGACCCCTAGAACAATATGTTCAGTGATACGTCATCGAATATCTGCATGGCCGTCTGGAATTGCTTTACTTCAGGGTTTTAAAGATATGAATAGTGTGTCGTGCATGGCTAATAACGAATGTTTAACATTAGTGTTTTCACGTAATTTGTTAAAATTCCTGTCCTCAGAATTAGATATTAACTCCCTCGCCTGTTATACAGGAGGTCGTGGGTTCGATCCCGACTCTGCCACCTGTATATTTCGAGTTTGCATGCTCTCCCCGTGGTCGTGTAGATTTTTCTCCGGGTCGCCACATTTAGAAACGTGCTGCGTTTGGAGTATTTTGCTGCAATACATTTCCACTTCCGAAGCCACATCGTTGAGCCAGGTCACTTCTGAAAAATTACTATACAGTTCAGTGGGCCTTACCTGGTAGGATCAAATAAAAAATAGTGAATAGTTTTAGTTGCAAAAAAATTATAACAATGAAACAAAAATGATGGGTTTGTTAAATTGGATTAGTGGACACGATGTTTTTTGGTTGAGACGCAAACTCTGTGCGGCGTTCTCTCTGTGCGTGATGTGTCCGCCGCCCTTGCGTGTTACACTGTCTGGAGCTTCGTGCAAATTTTGGCCAGTTCCATCTTTTACTTTGTTGGAGTTCTCTCGCGTCCATTTAGGTGCAGGCATCAATATAACCACTCATGTGCATAATGATCATTATTCTATTACATATTTGTGAAACTTACAATATTGGTTTTATTTTTCATGCAATAGACGCCTATTCTCAGTTGGTCCGGTAACTAACACATTCATGCGCCGCCATACCAATGAATGAAAGAAGCGTATGATGCAAAGCCAAACGTGAGAATGATCACGAACCTTTTCAGTCTATCAACATTGCAGATACACGAACGTGAGCGTTAAGACTGGCAGGGAGACTCGAGGCACGGATGCCTCTGTCTTAGTGAACTGGGCCGCTCCTGATACATAAGCCTGGGTTTGAATCGGGGCCCCAGTCACCTGTCACTGAATTATATACGGACTCACTATGCGCTGCGGTGCAGCATTATGGGCAATCAGATAAATACAATAAATAGACACCCTCTCTATATCTCCACATTACACATACTACATTCTTATACTCTATCGACTACTTGACCGTTCAGAATTACGTTACACGGCAGTATTTACTCTGGTGGGATCTTTTTACCAGGATCCAAAAATAATGAAAACTAATAGGTTTTACCGTATTCCTATTTACTGGCAAAAATGTATCCCAGAGATGTAATAGCTCGATCCGAGCTATAAGTGTTCTTATTCTTGCATTATCTTTGTACTGTTCGCCTTTTGGCGTTCTCTGGTCTAACACTGGCGAGATCAGGCAATAAAGAAGGATGTATCTGGTGTAAGCCAATCAGTTTCAAGGACAATGCATATATTATCATCAGAGCATATTTGATTACATGTTTTGCCACACGTATGTATGGTTAATCCAACTTGATGCCATGAAAAAGGTACCTATTTGGTGTTTAAACATCTTAACACCATATAGTTGCTCCCCTGCTTGCAGAACATCTGGACGTTCACGAGCCGTTGAACTTAAGCAAGCCCGTAGCTCCGCAGGTTAGACAATTGAATATCTCAACCGCTCAAGAGTGGCGCTGCTGATAATTCCGCACTCCAAAAAGTTCGTGCGGTTGACGGTATGAGTAAGAAGGCACCGATTACATTTTACGTATCGGGGCCGCTATGGGAAGGAGATGTTCTTTACGCTCTTCACAAGCTTCACCGCGGAGACACTCGATGGATGCGTTGTGTCCTGTCAAGGGGGTGGTGGCTGGCATTGCCGTCTATGACATTGGTCTTCAGTCTCCAGGCGTGGCCGACTTCTCTTGTCCAAGCTGCGCTCACTGTACCACGGGACAATTCCCACTCTGCTGGTACATTTTTAATCTTAAATACATATCTACATATCTATATTTACATGTGTGTCTCTTGTATGGCACTGTTCATGATAAGTCCATAAGTACATTGATTATGAGGATCATCATGAATCTTCTTGGTTCTTTCGGTAAAGTCACGTAGAAGGGAAGTAATAACATAATAAAAAAAATAATAATACAATTATTATGACGTTTCGGCAACAACGCAAGCAGCCGTCCTCAGGTGACAACCAGGTCTGTCGAGGCGACAGCGTCTGAATGAAACAGCACACGTGCTTGGAGCATATATATAAGCTGGGTTGGAAGGGGGGAAAAGGGGCGCCTTGACAAAAGAATATGCATATCAAGAGGAATTTAGCATATTTATGGGAAATGCAGGTATGTGATTAGTACTACTTATGCCCGTGTATTATGCAGGATTAGCAGCATCAAAGGGAGGGGATATGGGAAATGCAGGTATGTGAATAGTACTACTTATGCCCGTGCATTATGTAGGATTAGCAGCATCAAAGGGAGAGGATAGGGGTAGCATTAATAAAGGGAAGGAGTGTTAATAGTATGTAGCTGCAGTAACTAAAACCACCACGTAAACAACTAAAGTATAATATACTCTACAATAAGCTGAGTTGCTAACAGTAAGTAATACATTACAATTCTACGTCGTAAAAAATATATAATATGCTTCCATCAAATCTTTATTCTCTTACATCACACGAGTCTACACTGTACTATATACTGCCATAGACAAACCCAACATTATACATTGTAATATTACACTATGTATTATTCTACCCACCCTAATGTATATCACACTGCTGTATATTGCCTATACAATTACGATACTATATATTACTTTATACATTGTATTAAGCATATAAATGGTATACTATTTGTTATTATACACTGTACCATTGACCGTCGTGTGAAAAAAACTTGCAGCGGAGCAAAGAATCCCTGCGGAGAATATACTGCCAGTGAGTGAAACGCGGTCTGAAAGTCACCGTAAACGTGAACACAATCAGTTAAGATCCGAAATGGTTTATTACGTCCTTCCAATGATTGCTAAGCCAGAATCCATCTTTTCGGTTGAAATTGTCTCTGTGTTTGTATATGTGGATCGCCTCATGAACGAATCTCTCATGGTAGCCAGATGGCTTGCAGAGAACCTCTGTCTTGGAGAAGTCAATGTCATGTGAGCCCACTGAATTGTAACAGTGATCTGCCACGGCTGAGGTGTTTGTCCTACCGTGTCTGCTTTATGTTCACGGATGCGGTCCGAGACATGTCGTTTGGTTTCTCCAATGTAACTGCTACCACAGAGGCAACTTAGTTTGTAGACGCCAGTGTACTGTATGTCTGGAACCACATCTTTTACAGACGGGACCGGATCACGGATTTTATGTACTGTGTTGAATCGGACCTGGATCTTGTGTTTTATCAGGATTTTGGAGATCTTTTTTGTGACCCCAGCAATGTAGGGTAAGGCTTAAGCGCCTGGGCCGCCTGGGAACCCAACGCCTGGCGCTAAGAGGCTTAAGCGTCTGGACCGCCTGGCAACCCAGCGCCCGGCGCCAAGGGGCCCTAGCGCCTGGGCCGCCCAAGGTCCCAGAGCACCCCAGCAGCCCCTCCCCTCCCATGTCACTACACATGGAAGGAAGCCGAACAAAGGATAATTGATGGTACTGGAATTGACGCAGTGGTTCAAGCTCAGATTCATTTGGAAAAACAACGTTGGCAAGATATATTGCAAATAATACTTACCTGTATTAAGTTTCTGGTTTCACAAAATTTGGCACTACATGGCCATGAGGAAAATTTGAATGCGGATGAAAAAAAATGTTGGAAACTTTTTCGCACTGATCAAACTCGTTGCGCAGTATGACCCATTGTTAGCAAAACACGTACAGCACGCAGGAGAAAATCAGGAATCAGTTTCTTATTTGTCACCGGAAATCCAGAATGAATTTATCCACATACTTGCGTCGACTGTAAAGAACCAATTGTTGAGTGATATCAGGAAAAACAAGTACTACGATATCTTACTTGACTCAACTCCTGATCTAGGACATCGGGAACAGCTTTCTCAGGTCATAAAATTTGTGGATGTGGATTTTCAAACTAAAAAAGTAACTATCAAAGAATAATTTTTAGGTTATATCGAGATACATGCAAAATATGCAGCAAGCCTAGAAAGAGTCATCGTCGAGAGACTGAAATCTGACAACATGCCTCTAGCCGACTGTCGGGCACAATGTTATGACAATGCTGCTGTGATGACTGGGCATATATCCGGCCGTCAACAACGAATATGTGACAAATATCACAGAGCATTGTTTGTCAACTGTGACAACCACAGCTTACACTTAGCAGGAGTACACTCAGCTAAACAGGATCCACTTGTCGTCACATTTTTTGGAACAGTTGAAAGTATATATTTGTTTATCTCTCGTTCAACAATTCGTTGGGAAGAGTTTAAAAAAGCTGTGCCCATCACAGTAAAGCTGGAGTCTGAAACACGCTGGAGTGCACGATCAGAAGCTGTTAAAGGTATCTATGAAGGACTAGATGAACCAGTATGGCTGCTAGACAAATTATCGGAGGAAGTAACTATGACGCCTGAAACCAGAAGTGATGCAGAACAGTTACAGGCATGCGTATTACATTTTAACTTTATAGTTTTATTACATTTCTGGAATGTCATTCTTGGAAGAAATGATCTTGTTCAGAAGCGCTTACAGGATCCTACTATGAATTTCAAGGAAGCAGCAACTGATCTTGAATCTTTGGAGCATGAATTTGTCAAGCTTCGTGATGATTTGAGCCAAGTTGTTGTAGAAAACGCCAAAACAAGATGCACAGCCTGGGGGGTCGATGTGGACAGAAGAATTAGGCGACGTTGGAAGATGCCAGGAGAACTGGCAAGAGATGCAGGACTTTCAGCAGAAGAAGAAATTGTGCGCGTTATGAAGAGCGTATTTTATCGACTTCAACAGGAGATGTCAATACGGTTTTTACGACTAAAAGACCTGTACACGAAATTTTGATTTCTGCTGGACGTCAAAACTCGTCTATCCAACACAGATGTCGATGCAATTCGTCGAAATTGCACAGATTTTGGAAATTTCTATGACACCGACATCAATGGCCACGAACTTTTCACAGAAATTGGAGATTGAAAAATGCTGCTCAGTAACCGGAATGAAGTTCTACCAGAAACTCTTTTGGATCTTCTTGGTTTTATTGTGTTTTATGGAAACGACATATTTCCGAATTTGCGAATTTCACTGCAAATGTTATTAACAATAGCAGTTTCAATTGCAAGCTGTGAGTGGTCGTTCAGCAAATTGAAACTTATTTAGTCGTATTTGCATGCTTCAATGGGACAAGATCGTCTCAGCGATCTTGCTCTTCTTAGCGTTGAAAGAGAAACATGGGAAAAACAGATTTTGATTACGTGATTGACCAGTTTGCGACAGTGAAATCAAGAAAAATGTTTATTTTGTAGACTGTCAACCAGTCTACGACAGTGACTGAGTGAGCCATGTAATATAATTTCTATAAATTTGCTTCTTTAAATACAATGTTTCATTAAAATTTAAGTTGTTATTCCTTATTCGATGTAATAGGAAAATGTGATTAAACGGGGGGGGGGGGGGGGCGCCAATTTTATAGTTCGTCCCCGGGCGCAAAATATCCTAGCTACGCCTTTGGCGAGCAGCACGATGTCTGCTGCCTTGTGAAGAGAAACTGTTACCAGCAAGAGTTTATATACGTTTTTGAAAACAAAGGTAGCCGAAGTAGTGTTAATGGGGTATTATAGTGTAAAGGTAATAAATAGCCTGGAATCTTAAAGGAAATGAACTTAGATTAGTATGTTGGATTATAGTGCAAAGTTAATGAGCTTCCGTAGCGCATAAGAGCTCAGATTAGCATGTAAGATTAGCATTTGTATTTTGATTAAAGAAGCATGTAAAAGTTAATGAAACAATTATCAAGTTGTCAGTCTATGGGTAACCAATAATAGCATGTTAAAGTTAATGAGAAAAGCATGTCAAAGTCAATGAGCGAAGTTAATGAGAATATCATGTTAAAGTCAATGAAAGATGAGCAAGTCGATATCAGTCTATGTGTAATAAATAGCGTGGCATGTTAAAGTTAATGAACTTAGCATAAGAACGGTTCGGGGGAGAGATAGAGAATATGTGTCTTAATGAGAGAAGCATGTAAAAGTTAATGAAAAACTAGCAAGTTAATGTCAGTTTATGTGTAACAAAGAGTAGCATGTTAAAGTTAATTAGAAAAGCATGTTAAAGTACATGAGCGAAGTCAATGAGAATATCATGTTAAATTCGATGAGAGATGAGCAAGTCGATACAGTCATGCCGGTGGTTGCATGTCCATGTGTGACAAAAGCAGCCGTGTTAGCGATCCAAAAGATGGCCGTGTTGCTGCTGCGGGGCTCGCTGCTGCTGCGGGGCTCGCTGCTGCTGCGGGGCTCGCTGCTGCTGCGGGGCTCGCTGCTGCTGCGGGGCTCGCTGCTGCTGCGGGGCTCGCTGCTGCTGCGGGGCTCGCTGCTGCTGCGGGGCTCGCTGCTGCTGCGGGGCTCGCTGCTGCTGCGGGGCTCGCTGCTGCTGCGGGGCTCGCTGCTGCTGCGGGGCTCGCTGCTGCTGCGGGGCTCGCTGCTGCTGCGGGGCTCGCTGCTGCTGCGGGGCTCGCTGCTGCTGCGGGGCTCGCTGCTGCTGCGGGGCTCGCTGCTGCTGCGGGGCTCGCTGCTGCTGCGGGGCTCGCTGCTGCTGCGGGGCTCGCTGCTGCTGCGGGGGTCGCTGCTGCTGCGGGGCTCGCTGCTGCGAGGCTGGCTGCTGCGAAGCTCGCTGCTGCGGAGTTTCGCTGCTGCGGAGCTTCGCTGTTGCGGAGCTGGCTGCTGCGGAGCTCGCTGTCGCGGAGCTTCGCTACTGCGAGGCTGGCTGCTGCGGAGCTTCGCTATTGTTGAGCTTCGCTGTTGCGAAGCTTAGTCTTCATTTGCTGCGAGAGGAAGATTGAGATTGGTCAGACCAGGTTGCGGAGCTGGTTGCTGCGCTGGTTAATCACGTCCTTCCAATGGTTGCTCAGCTTAAACTCATCTTCTTGGTTGAAGTTGTCTCTATGTTTGTATATCTGGATAGCTTCATGTACACATCTTTGAAGGTAACCCGACGGTTTGCAGAGTACCTTGGATCTTATGTTTGTTTAGAATTTTGGAGATCTTTTTGGTCACGCCTGCTATGTATGGTAACGTGATAGTTTTGGTCGGAGTTTCATGTGGCTGTTTCTGTATGGTGGGAGAAACAGCTTGGCAGATAGTGTGGTCAGAGTATCCGTTCATCCTGAGGGCCCGATTTACATGTCTTAATTCACCGGCCAGGTGGTGTTGGTCAGAAATGCCATGGGCTCTGTGGTATAGCGTTTTGATGAGATAATTCTTTTGAGATGGGTGGTGGTGGCAATCCGGTTTCAAGTAGGAATCTGTGTGGGTGGCTTTCCTGTAGACAGAATGTCCCAAGGATCCGTCAGGTCTCCTTTCAAACAGAATCTCCAAGAATGGTAGTTTACCATCTTTCTCCACTTCCATTGTGAATCTGATGGATGGGTGTCTAGAATTGATGTGGTCCAAGAAGTGGTTCAATGCTGGGAGGCCATGTGGCCAGATGACGAAAGTGTCATCCACATACCTCTTCCACAGGGAAGGACGCAGGGTGGATGTCTGGATGGCGTCTGATTCAAACTTTTCCATGAACATGTTGGCTATAACTGGTGACAAGGGGGAGCCCATAGGGGTACCCTCATTCTGTTTGTAGAAGGTGCCATTCCAGGTAAAATAGGTGTTGGTGAGGCAATGCCTAACCAGCGCAGGTACATCAGAATTCAATCCATGTTGGACTAAGTCCTCAATTATTGTTAGGGTGTCCGGTACTGGGACTTTGGTAAACAAAGATACTACATCAAAACTGACGAGGATGTCATCAGGAGATAGTATCATGTCCTTAACCATAGAGACTAATTGGGTTGAGTAGAGTACTGCCGAAGGGGTCTTGCCTGTGAAGGGAAGCAGAGTATCTGATAGAAAACGGGCTAGTTTGTAAGTAGGAGAGTTTATCATCGACACGATAGGTCGTAGCGGGGTGCCTTCTTTATGGATCTTGGGAAGACCATAGAGTCTGGGAGGTCTAGCCGCCGATGGTTTTAGAGAGGGACGTTTGCTTGGTTCGATTAGGGAAGTCGAACTCGTGATGATACTGTTGGTTTTCGTCGTTAGGCTTTTAGTGGGATCGTTTTTAATTTTGGAGTAACTCCCATCATTAAGAAGGTCCAGGATTTTGTTGTTGTGTAGTGACATAAGAAGGGAGGGGCTGCTGGGGGCTCTGGGACCCTGGGCGGGCCAGGCGCTTAAGCCGCTTGGCGCCACCAACGGGGGGGGGGGGGGCTGTGTGTGCTCTGTGGGATATCTGGGGGCGCACACGGCCCCACCCCTCGTTGGGGACTAGGCATAAAAGGGGAGCTCCCTGGACGATCAGGGCCAGTCGTAGCTCAAGACCCAAGACCCAAGACCAGCCATCGGAGGACCCTGGGACGCTGTGAAAGCCAGTGGTGGGACTCTGGAACTCCCGACTCTACGACCTTGTGAGGGCGAGTTCCAGAGCGTAGCCAGAGTAGTGTATCTAGGCTGTGTACCTAGGCTGTGTACCTAGGCTGTAACAGAGTAGTTGGACTGTTGGACTGTTGGATTGTAATAAAGAAGTTACCTCTACAAGTGTCTCCGGAACCCGTTACAGTTGTTTGAATCTTTATCCATGATGACCGTGGCATTGCCCTTGTCTGCTGAGACGATGACTATATCATCTCTCTTTTTTAGGTCCGCGAGTTCAGAGCGTTCGTTTTTGCTGATGTTACTAGTGGGTTTCTTAGCATTCTTAAGAATAGTAGCTATTTCAGCTCTTGCTACATCCGCATGGATGTGTCCTATGCCTCTGAGGGCTACATCAATCTGAGAAATCACATCCTCTACTGGTATATATTTAGGGGTGACGGCGAAATGTAGTCCTTTGGCCAGTACCGTTTTTAGATTGTCAGAAATTAGGATGTTACTCTGATTAATCACGGTCTTGTTAACATCCAGCTTTGTGGTGTGTGGCTCTGGTTTCTTCTTAGATAGGAGGTTGAATTTAGAAATCAAGTTAGCTTTGCATTTGGCTGACATTGAGTCAGCAGAAGCAGAAGTCATGTTATCAACGTGGTTCCAATCAGAAGGTGACATTTTTTGTGTTAACATTAAATGTGTTTGTAACAATGGTCAGCTACGGCAGAGGTATTGGTTTTGCCGTGTTTCAGATCTGTCTTGTGTTCGCAAACCCGGTCCGAGACATGTCGTTTCGTTTCCCCAATGTAACTGCTACAACTCAGCTTGTAGACGCCAGGGTATTGCATGTAAGGAATGACATCCTTCACAGATGGGATCAGATCGCGGATTTTGTGTACTGTATTGAATCAGACCTGGATCTTGTGTTTGTTTAGGATTTTAGCAATCTGTTTGGTGACACCTGCTATGTTATGTACGGTAAGGTGGTGAGTTCTCAGATGGTTGTCTCCCCATGGTTGGGGATACAGCTTTGCGGAATGTGCGGTCTGAATATCCATTCATCTTGAGGGCTTGGTGTACGTTCACTGGCTAGGTGGCGCTGGTCGGAGATGCAGCGGGCCCTATGGTGACTTTACCGAAAGAACCAAAGAGTATGGATTCCTGCAGTCACGAAAGCTTCAAATCAACATTTAATCATTCATTACTTTCTATTAAGCTTTCCGGTGCACTCCCTAATTTTTTTTATATTGGAATGAGTGGAAAGCGCGTCACGGTGGCGAGATGTTAAATACCTTGCTGGTGTACAGGAGGTCGTGGGTTCGATCCCGACCCTGACACCTGCTGTATATTTGGAGATTGCATGTTCTCTGCGTGGTCGTGTGGCTTTTTCTCCAGGTCCACCGGTTTTTCCCTTCACATTTATCAACATGCATTGAGAGTATTTTGGCTGCTATACATTTTCACATGTTAATAAGCCACTTGGTTCAGCTATCATTTGTGATGGCTAGCTCGCTTCTGAAAAAGAGCTATACAGCTCAGTGGGCCTTATCTGGTAAAAATAAACACATTTCTAAGTTTAAATAGTTTTTTTAGGTGATGTGGAAGCGTTACTGCTGCCACTGCAGGGGCACCGTGACGCTGCCGCCGATGGATGACGACGCAGCCTCCCGGATGGCTTCTCGTTTGGTGATCTCACGGCGCGCGCCCGAGTGGCATTTCGTTCACGCGGAAATTCGATTTCGTTAAACCAAAAAGTGCTCATAATTTGTCAGTTGCGTTAGCGTGACATTTTCCGTACACCGAACGTTCCTAAATCGAAGGCATACTCGTCTTTTGTATTTATATAGATAAATAAACAAGCATGGGCAGAGGAAACAAAGATATGGTTCTTTTTAAATCCTGAACGAGAATATGGCCAAGGAGGGGATTCGGCCACACGGATGGCTGTGGGGAGCAGGGTTCCAGGCTGTGGAGGCAGCAGAGAAAGGAGCGACCTCCATCAGATAGTCACGGGACTGCGTTATACCTGTGGAAGACAACAATGATGAACGAGGGCCTGCCCACACTCTGTCATCCATCGGAGTCATTTGACCATACTTCACAACGCTGATCTCCCACAGCCACTGATGCTCGACGCGGCCGGGAATCTAACTCAGGGCCGCTGGTAATCTAACTCAGTTGTCGAAGCACCGCACCACGGCACCACTGCTTGCAAAGAAGAACACGTGTCAATCAGTGACCATTGCGATGATTGCGGTATTATATTGTATGAAAAGATAATTGTACATTTTAGGCGGCGGGGTGGCGCAGTGTAAACACTTGCGCCCCGCAGCAAGAAGGACCTGGGTTCGATTTCCTACTCGGGCCCCTTCCCTGTGTCGAGTTTATATGTTCTCTCCCCCTTGTTCTGCAGAGAGTCTGAAAGTGTGTGTGAGTGATTCTTAGTGATTCCTGCCCACGGCCAACGCCAGTGACGATTATTTGAACCGCTCTTTGGCTTCCCGTAGGTCCACTCAGCCTCAAATGTGTACCTGGTGCAGTGTGTAAACATCGCCACTGTGGGGAGACAAAGGCGGCCGGGCGTGGTGCTGGCCACCCACCTTCTCGTGTGTCGTGCCGGCCTTCAGAGGTGCAACTCGCTAACAGCACTTGCCCCAACAGTATTGTCAAGGCTATACGGGGGATATTTATCTTTGCTTGGAGTTTCTACAATCTGCCCATGTCCTTCATGCAACCAGTTTCCTCCCATAGCTAAAAAAGAACACCACATACAATGCAACTGATAATTACCATAAACAAACCCAGTGCTAACAAAAGAAACACCTGCTATCTACTCAGTTGGGGTGACACATGTGTGTACAGTGAGGGAAAAAAGTATTTGATCCCCTGCTGATTTTGTACGTTTGCCCAATGACAAAGAAATGATCAGTCTATAATTTTAATGGTAGGTTTATTTGAACAGTGAGAGACAGATAACAACAACAAAAAATCCAGAAAAACGCATGTCAAAAATATTAAAAATTGATTGGCATTTTAATGAGGGAAATAAGTATTTGACCCCCTCTCAATCGGAAAGATTTCTGGCTCCCAGGTGTCTTTTATACAGGTAACGAGCTGAGATTGGGAGCACACTCTTAAAGGGAGTGCTCCTAATCATAGCTTGTTACCTGCATAAAAGACACCTGTTCACAGAAGCAATCAATCAATCAGATTCCAAACTCTCCACCATGGCCAAGACCAAAGAGCTCTCCAAGGATGTCAGGGACAAGATTGTAGACCTACACAAGGCTGGAATGTTCTCAGGTTTTTTCGGTAAAGTCACGTAGGTAAAAACATTAAAATTAATGAAAGTAAAATAAAACAAAACAAAATAAAATTCACGACGTTTCGGAGGCAACACAAGTCTCCGTCATCAGGTGGGACCGTCACAGCCGAATTAGCTGCATCACAGCCGAATTAGCTGCATCACTTGATGCAGCTAATTCGGCTGTGACGGTCCCACCTGATGACGGAGACTTGTGTTGCCTCCGAAACGTCGTGAATTTTATTTTGTTTTGTTTTATTTTACTTTCATTAATTTTAATGTTTTTACCTACGTGACTTTACCGAAAAAACCTGAGAATATGAATCATTGCAGTCACGAAAGCTTCAAATCTAGAAGGCTGGAATGGGCTACAAGACCATCGCCAAGCAGCTTGGTGAGAAGGTGACAACAGTTGGTGCGATTATTCGCAAATGGAAGAAACACAAAAGAACTGTCAATCTCCCTCGGCCTGGGGCTCTATGCAAGATCTCACCTCGTGGAGTTGCAATGATCATGAGAACGGTGGGGAATCAGCCCAGAATTACACGGGAGGATCTTGTCAATGATCTCAAGGCAGCTGGGACCATAGTCACCAAGAAAACAGTTGGTAACACACTACGCCGTGAAGGACTGAAATCCTGCAGCGCCCGCAAGGTCCCCCTGCTAAAGAAAGCACATATACATGCCCGTCTGAAGTTTGCCAATGAACATCTGAATGATTCAGAGGACAACTGGGTGAAAGTGTTGTGGTCAGATGAGACCAAAATGGAGCTCTTTGGCATCAACTCAACTCGCCGTGTTTGGAGGAGGAGGAATGCTGCCTATGACACCAAGAACACCATCCCCACCATCAAACATGGAGGTGGGAACATCATGCTTTGGGGGTGTTTTTCTGCTAAGGGGACAGGACAACTTCACCGCATCAAAGGGACGATGGACGGGGCCATGTACCGTCAGATATTGGGTGAGAAGCTCCTTCGCTCAGCCAGGGCATTGAAAATGGGTCGTGGATGGGTATTCCAGCATGACAATGACCCAAAACACACGGCCAAGGCAACAAAGGAGTGGCTCAAGAAGAAACACATTAAGGTCCTGGAGTGGCCTCGCCAGTCTCCAGACCTTAATCCCATAGAACATCTGTGGAGGAAGCTGAAGGTTCGAGTTGCCAAATGTCAGTCTCGAAACCTTAATGACTTGGAGAAGATCTGCAAAGAGGAGTGGGACAAAATCCCTCCTGAGATGTGTGCAAACCTGGTGGCCAACTACAAGAAACGTCTGACCTCTGTGATTGCTAACAAGGGTTTTGCCACCAAGTACTAAGTCATGTTTTGCAGAGGGGTCAAATACTTATTTTCCTCATTAAAATGCAAATCAATTTATAAAATTTTTGACATGCGTTTTTCTGGATTTTTTTGTTGTTATTCTGTCTCTCACTGTTCAAATAAACCTACCATTAAAATTATAGACTGATCATTTCTTTGTCAGTGGGCAAACGTACAAAATCAGCAGGGGATCAAATACTTTTTTCCCTCACTGTACGTATGTATGTTGAACTTCTTTCACACTGTACGTGGCCAATCGTGCGAACGGGATGTGCGGGAGAAGGGACAATAAACGAAACAGGCATAGCCACAACATCGCTCCTCTTCCCCGCTCCCCTTACTGCGAAAACACGGTAGGATACTTCTGAAAAAAATAGTTTTAAGGCTTTATTGGCTGAACAGGCGCCTTAGTAGCAATGCTCATCAGGTGTTGCATCATGAAAGATGGAAACGGCCTTGGGGAGGTCGTCATCCAACAACGGATAGACCATGGCTGATGTCTATGGTGATGAGGAATTGTTGTCTCTTGTTTGATTTGGTGGCAAGTGCCGTATGGGTGATTGTGGGGCAGTTGTTATGTTTGAGCTGACGCTAGTCCTTTGCTAAGTATGTCTGTGCACTCGGGAGTCGGTCAACTGGATTAAAACCTCAATTATGTAGAATACACATTAACTGTAATGCTGTAGCATACATAACATCTTCAATATTAATGTGCGCGTCCAAGGGTTGCAACTTGCGTAAAAATACGTGTGGAGCCGCGTTTGAACTCAAACATGCTACAGGCTCTACCAACGGGAGTGTTTGATCGACTGAACAATCTGGATAAGCTATATCTGAACATGAACCAGCTAAAGTCTCTCTTGGACCCGCGCAACTGCCACCGTCACGTAGTGAACGGCGCTCGTCTACTCCGCCACGGTGGTCTCCAGTTGACTCGCCAGTCATCCCCCATGGTTAATAAAGTGAGTAACCGCTTCGTCGGAACGTTAACTGTGATCGACGTATGGGCGAACAGGTCCCTGGCATAGGAATGTGGAATGTGACAACAGCTCGAAATTATAACGGCGTGGTGAAACATCTTTGTCGGTGATGCTAGGATATGGGGTGTGCACTCCTCGCTCTTGTGGCAGGAACGAAAATGTCTATAGGAACTCTAAGGATGATTAATGCCACTTGCTTCTGCCTCCGCAGGTAAGTTTGTTCCACCCAGCCTGGGCCAAATTGTGTTCGCGCCCTTCTGTTCCACGCCACCAATAAATGGAACAGCATCACAAGCTAACCTGACGATAGCCGTGGTTGGTAATCAAACTCAGGTGTTCGGTTTTTACAGCGGTAATACCTGAGATGCGTTTTACGGCGCATAATTCCGTGATCTATGTCACGCTCATTGCGCGCTAGCAAACGAGGAACCTCCTATGCGCCAGGAATCGATTCTTTGAATCGCGCAAAGGAATCATCGAAGGTTGTAGATTCCTTTAGGATCGCCCTTAACATGTGGTGAGGGAGAGAGTGGTGAGGGGGAGAGTGGTGAGGGGGAGAGTGGTGAGGGGGAGAGTGGTGAGGGGGAGAGTGGTGAGGGGGAGAGTGGTGAGGGGGAGAGTGGTGAGGGGGAGAGTGGTGAGGGGGAGAGTGGTGAGGGGGAGAGTGGTGAGGGGGAGAGTGGTGAGGGGGAGAGTCGTGAGGGGGAGAGTGGTGAGGGGGAGAGTGGTGGTGGTGTGGGTGAGTGGTGGTGGTGTGGGTGAGTGGTGAGGGTGAGGTTGAGTGGTGAGGGTGAGTGGTGATTGGTGAGGGTGAGGGTGAGTGGGGAGGGTGAGTGGCGGTTGTTAGTGGTGATTAGTGAGGGGTGAGTGGTGAGGGTTAGTGGTGAGCATGAGTGGTGAGGGTGAGTGTTGAGCGTGAGTGGTGAGGGTGAGTGGTGATTGTTGAGGGTGTGATTGGTGAGGATGAGTGGTGAGTAGTTTGGGTGAGTGGTGAGGGTGAGTGGTGAGTGGTGAGGGTGAGTGGCGGTTGTGAGTGGTGATTAGTGAGGGGTGAGTGGTGAGGGTGAGCGTGAGTGGTTAGGGTGAGTGGTGAGGGTGAGCAGTGAGGGTGACCAGTGAGGGTGAGTGGTGATTGGTGAGGGTGTGATTGGTGAGGATGAGTGGTGAGTGGTCAGGGTGAGTGGTGAGGGTGAGTGGTGAGCGGTGAGGGTGAGTGTTGAGGGTGAGTGGTGAGTGGTTAGGGTGAGTAGTGAGGGTGAGTGGTGAGTGGTGAGTGGTGAGCGTGACTGGTGAGGGAGAGTGGTGAGGGAGAGTGGTGAGGGAGAGTGGTGAGGGAGAGTGGTGAGGGAGAGTGGTGAGGGAGAGTGGTGAGGAAGAGTGGTGAGGGTGAGGGTGAGTGGTGAGGGTGAGTGGTGATTGGTGAGTGTGAGTGGGGAGGGTGAGTGGCGGTTGTTAGTGGTGATTAGTGAGGGGTGAGTGGTGAGGGTGAGCGTGAGTGGTGAGGTTGAGTGGTGAGCAGTGAGGGTGAGTGGTGATTGGTGAGGGTGTGATTGGTGAGGATGAGTGGTGAGGGTGAGTAGTGAGGGTGAGTGGTTGTTGTGAGGGTGAGTGGTTGTTGTGAGGATGCGTGGTGAGGGTGAGTGGTAAGAGTGAGTGGTGAGGGTGAGTGACGGTTGTGAGAGGTGATTAGTGAGTGGTGAGGGTGAGTGGTGAGGGTTAGTGGTGAGGGTGAGTGGCGGTTGTGAGTGGTGATTAGTGAGGGGTGAGTGGTGAGGGTGAGCGTGAGTGGTGAGGGTGAGCAGTGAGGGTGAGCAGTGAGGGTGAGTGGTGATTGGTGAGGATGTGATTGGTGAGGATGAGTGGTGAGTGGTCAGGGTGAGTGGTGAGTGGTGAGGGTGAGTGTTGAGGGTGAGTGCTGAGCGGTGAGGGTGAGTGTTGAGGGTGAGTGGTGAGTAGTGAGGGTGAGTGGTGAGCGTGACTGGTGAGTGGTGAGGGTGAGTGGTGAGGGAGAGTGGTGAGGGAAAGTGGTGAGGGTGAACGGTGAGGGTGAGTGGTGAGGGTGAATGGTGAGGGTGAGTGGTGAGGGTGAGTGGTGATTGGTGAGGGTGAGTGGTGAGGGTGAGTGGGGAGGGTGAGTGGCAGTTGTGAGTGGTGATTTGTGAGAGGTGAGTGGTGAGGGTGAGCGTGAGTGGTGAGGGTGAGGTTGAGTGGTGAGCGGTGAGGGTGAGCAGTGAGGGTGAGTGGTGATTGGTGAGGGTGCGATTGGTGAGGATGAGTAGTGAGGGTGAGTGGTTGTTGTGAGGGTGAGTGGTGAGGGTGTGTGATGAGGGTGAGTGGTAAGAGTGAGTGGTGAGGGTGAGTGACGGTTGTGAGAGGTGATTAGTGAGTGGTGAGGGTGAGTGGTGAGGGTTAGTGGTGAGCATGAGTGGTGAGGGTGAGTGTTGAGCGTGAGTGGTGAGGGTGAGTGGTGATTGTTGAGGGTGTGATTGGTGAGGATGAGTGGTGAGTGGTCAGGGTGAGTGGTGAGGGTGAGTGGTGAGGGTGAGTGGTGAGAGGTGAGGGTGTGTGTTGAGGGTGAGTGGTGAGTAGTGAGGGTGAGTGGTGAGCGTGACTGGTGAGTGGTGAGGGAGAGTGGTGAGGGAGAGTGGTGAGGGTGAATGGTGAGGGTGAGTGGCAAGTGGTGAGGGTGAGTGGTGATTGGTGAGGGTGTGATTGGTGAGGATTAGTGGTGAGTGGTGAGGGTGAGTAGTGAGGGTGAGTGCTGAGCGGTGAGGGTGAGTGGTGATTGGTGAGGGTGTGATTGGTGAGGATTAGTGGTGAGTGGTGAGGGTGAGTAGTGAGGGTGAGTGCTGAGCGGTGAGGGTGAGAGGTTGTTGTGAGGGTGAGTAGTGAGTGGTGAGAGTGAGTGGTGAGGGTGAGTGGTGAGCGTGAGTGGTGATTGTTGAGGGTGTGATTGGTGAGGATGAGTGGTGAGTAGTGAGGGTGAGTGGTGACGGTGAGTGGTGAGGGTGAGTGTTGAGGGTGAGTGGTGAGTGGTGAGGGTGATTGGCGGTTATGAGTGGTGATTAGTGAGGGGTGAGTGGTGAGCGTGAGTGGTGAGGGTGAGCAGTGCGGGTGAGTGGTGATTAGTGAGGGTGTGATTGGTGAGGATGAGTGGTGAGTGGTCAGGGTGAGTGGTGAGGGTGAGTGGCGGTTGTGAGTGGTGATGGGTGAGTGGTGAGCGGTGAGGGGTGAGTGGTGAGGGTGAGTGGTGAGGGTGAGTGGTTAGGGTGAGTGCTGAGTTGTGAGGGTGAGTGGTGAGAGAGTGGTTAGTTTTGAGGGTGAGTGGTGAGGTTGAGTGGTGAGGGTTAGTGGAGAGTGGTGAGTGGTGATTGGTCAGTGGTAATTGGTGAGGATGAATGGTGAGTAGTGAGGGTGAAGTTGAGTGGTGAGGGTGAGTGGTGGTTGTGACGGTGAGTGGTGAGGGTGAGTGGTGAGGGTGAGTGGTGAGGCTGAATGGTGAGGGTGAATGGTGAGAGTGAGTGGTGAGTGGTGAGGGAGAGTGGTGAGTGAGAGTGGTGAGGGTTAGTGGTGAGGGTTAGTGGTGAGAGTGAGTGGTGAGGGTGAGTGGTGATCGGTGAGTGGTGAGGGTAAGTGGTGAGGGTGAGTGGTGAGGGAGATTGGTGAGGGAGGTTGGTGAGTGGTGAGTTGTGAGGGTGAATGGTGAATAGTGAGTGGGAGTGGTGAGTGGTGAGGGTAAATGATGAGTACAGTCAATATGCACTGCTGTTATCATACCAGGTACCACCACCACAATATGTACTCCTCTCATCATAGCAGATACCACCACAGCAGTATGCACTGCTGTAATCATAGCAGGTACCAACACATCAGTATGCACTGCTGTAATCATAGCAGGTACCAACACAGCAGTATGCACTGCTGTAGTGATAGCAGGTACAACCTCAGTCGGTATACACTGCTGTAGTGATAGTAGATACTGCTATCGAGTTGGTCGATACCGCTATAGTAAATACTAAAACAGTCAGTATATACCACTACAGTCAGTCAATACTGCTACAGTCAGTATATACTACTATACAGTCAGTACATACTACCACGGTGAGTAGCTACTAGAGTCAGTAGATACTATTATAGAGTGAGTAGATACTGCTATAGATTTTGTAGTTACTACTATAGTCAGTGGATACTACTATAGAGTCAGCAGATACTATACAGTTAGTAATTACGAGTATATAGTCGGTAGATACTACTGTAGGCCCAGTAAATACTACTATGGTCAGTAGTTATTACAGTCACTAAATACTACTACACAGTCAGTAGCTACTACTGGCTCAGTAGATACTACGGTACAGTCAGTAGATACTACTACAGAGTCAATAGATACCACTTCCTCTGTTGTATGTAAGGTATTGTTAGTATATATACCTACGAGGGGTAAAGATATTTTTTGAGGGGGGGGGGAGACCACAACTTTTGGACTTGTGAAAGCCTCTTATATATTTGTTGGTGGAGAAATGTACAAACAGCCCACCGGGCTTTGACAATACCTTAGTATCTGTGTATATATATGTAAGGTTTTTAAGAAATATATTTTTCACCCGGGCAAAGCCGGTTACTTCCGCTAGTGTTAAATACAATTCTATTGCTTCTTTCGCTAAACTGGCGTACATCCAAAACTTAATTTAAAAACTTGGTTTGGAAATATAATAATGATTTTGTTGGTGTACATACAACTTGTTTTTATTGTTTCTTTCGCTAACCTCACGTAGATTGAAACCTATTATTTAATTAATCACCTTGTAAATAATAAATAACTTATTTTTGCGTGCAGACATATATTATTTCATTTTCTTGCTTCTTTCGCTAAACGCACGTACATAAAAACCTATTATATTACATAACCTTGGAAATATTAACGTAATCTTGTTTGTGTGCACAACACTATTATTTAATTTTCTTCGTTCGCTAAACTTACATACATTCAAACCGATTTTTTTAATAATCACCTTGCATTTATACAAATAATTATGTTTGTGTGCAGACAACTCATTTTCCAATTTACTTGCTTATTATATTTTTATTATTATGTGTGTGCCTATGTCCTTGTGTCCGTGTGAGTCCATGTGCGTGTCAGCGACCGTCGCTGTGTGTGTGTGTGCATGAGTCGATGCATCTGTGTGTGCGTCGATGTTCGTGTGTGTGTGTCAATGTGTAAGTTCACGTGTGTGCGTAAGTCCATGTGTGTGTGCGAGTCAATGTATGTGTCAGTCGATGTGTCTGTCAGTCCATGTGTGTGTCTGAGTCCATGTGTGTGAGTGTCAGAGTCGATGTGTTTGTGTGTGTGAGGCCATGTGTGCGTCTAAGTCGATATTTATGTGTTTGTAAGTCGATGTGTGTGTGCGAGTCGATGTGTCTTTGTGTGTAGGGCGTTGTGTGTGTCAGTCTGTGTATGTGTGTGAGTCTGTGTGTGTGTAAGTCGATGTGTGTGCATGGCTCCATGTGTGTGTGTAAGTCCATGTGCGTGTGTGTCTTAGTCGATATGTGTGTGTAAGTCCATATGTGTGTTTAGGTCAATGTGTGTGGTTGTCTATGTATGTGTGTGTGTGTGAGTCGCTGTATGCATGTACGTCGATATGTTAGTGTAACTCCATGTGTGTGTAGCTAAAGTCGATGTCTGTGTGTGTGAGTCCATATGTGTGGATGTGTGTGTGTAAGTCGCTGTGTTTGTGTGTGTGGGTCGATGTCTGTGTAGTGGGTTCACAAGCGACAGAGGCGGTGAAGTCGAGGCAGCACTATTTATTATAACTCAGCAAGGAATAGCCAAGATATACAATACTGAGAAGGGGTAACGGCCCCTTCACCTGTACTACACGGGAATACACCCCTAGGCTATCTGCCTAGCTATCTATGCTCCCCGGTCCTCCGCTAAGGGCGCTAGGGGAGGCTAACTGACCTGGCCTAGCCTATGCACAGGTCACGATCACCAGCCACACAGACCCGGCCCTTAGAAGGACATCGGTTCTGAGGCTCTGGGGCCACACCGCAGGCTTGCTCTGCCCGGCCCTGAGAAGGACAGCGGGTCAGAGGAGTTCCAGTGTCTATCTAGCCGGCCTTCAGTCTTAAACTGGGTCTTGTACTTCGGCTCTCGAACACTACCCCTAGCTTTCTTGCTCTTCGTCTTTTATACCAATTGCCCACCGAGAGGCGGGGTTCTGAGGGATCGAAACGCACCCCGCAGCCCCCATCCGTTGGGATGGGCGCGAGAGATCTAAAGCCCACAGCCCCCTTTAGGTAAGCCCAGGGTGCTAGCTGTAACCGACGTGTGTTTGTCCCGTAACACCCTAACGGCTGTAACATATGTGTGTTTGTACCATAACACCATTACATCTGTAAATGTGTGTAAGTCGATGTGTTTGTCTATCTTTTTGGCCCGGTCAACACCGGGTACTTCCCGCTAGTCATTACATAAAAAACGCGTTATTTTAATCAGTGTGTAGCTATTCCAGATTCGAGAAAACTCAAACAAAGTGAAGCAAGGAACTGGGCAAAATATGTTTGAGGCTCCAGACAGTGTAACATGTGCACATAACACGGCCGTGTCATCAGCTTGGGCAAGCGAGTGCTGCACAGTTACTCAACGTGAAGTTATATCGACTGGAAATTTGTGAATCTACTGGGCGTCTGTGAAAAAGAGCTTCATAACTCATTGGATTCCTCCGGGATGATTTAAATACCAATTTTGATTGTGAGAGCAGGCTCATCACTGCGAAATGCGGTGAGGGGCCATAGCCGCAAGTCAACGGTGGGTGAGTGTGTCCCGTATGAGCGTGAGATGCTGGCCCACAAAGAGTCCCATTGTGAGCTGCTGCCGGTGAAGTCCTTGACGTCTTTATCAGGTCGTGGTAGAGCGGGAACCTACGTCGTGTTGTTGTTTTTGTAGGTATTGGGAGCATGCAAAATCTGGAAGCCACGTTTCGTTCGAAAAACCAACTAAATCTAACTACTAAAACTTACTATTTATTTCATTTTATCGGTAAGGCTCTAATGAGCTGTTTAGCTCTTTTTCAGAAGCGACCTGGCTATCACAAATGATAGCTCAACGAAGTGGCTTATCAGCATGTGGACATTTCTAGCAGCCAAATACTCAAAACGCACGACGTTGATTTTAAATGCGGAGGGAAAAAAACTGGAGGACCCGGAGAAAAATCCACGCAACCACGGGGAGAAAAAAACATGCAAACTACAAATATACAGCAGGCATCAGGGTCGGAAACGAACCCATGACCTCCTGTATACCGACGCGAGGTAGTTAACATCTCCTAGCCACCGAGATGTTAACACTAGTACAGCACACCGGTGTGTTGGAGAGTAAATCTACAACATTTACAATCTGAGTACGATGTTTCGCCAGTATTTACAACTCGCATAATCAGGCAGATAGCCAGATTTGTAGTGTAATCCTCTTGTTTCGTTCCTTAAATAGATGGATAGATGTGCTGACGTGACTTGTGAGCCTTTTACAAAGGGGGGGGGGGGGGGTGGGTTAATTAATGCATCTAAATGACAATGGGTATCCATTACCGGTTGGGTTATTCATATGGTAACCAACGTACATTATGCATGTACATTATGCATACACATTGTTATTGTACCTCCTGTCGTTTGTGTGCACTAAAATAGCAGCACCTGTTGTTATTGGCTGCGCACAGGTAATCCCCATTGACGTATGTATCGGCATGCATTTAAACAATGTATTATTTGATGAATCTCTTCCACGCAGCACTAAGCCTGTAGCTATCCGAACGGTTAAAAAAAATTTATTTCTCTCAATTTCGATAGATTCTCTGAATAATTTGGGTCTCTATGTCCACCAGCGTTTTTCCAATTCCAGGTGAGATTCTAGGATGGTGATAGAGCGATCCTGGAATGGCGATGTAGACTGCCATTGTGCCGATAGTGATAATTATCGACTGCTATTTTGAAACTTTCTAAGCACATCTTGGTTAAGCACGATTTTTTTGTTTGTTTACTCGGCACTTATTGATGCAGATGTTTTCTTTTTTTGGACCAAGTGCATGAGGTGACACCAACAGCGAGTGGAAGCTCCGCCAGCGGGAGTGTTTGATCGTCTGACGAGTCTGGAGAAGTTGTATCTGAACGTGAACCAGCTCAAGTCTCTCCCGCCCGGGGATTAACCGGCGCCAGTGTGCGCATGGCTGAAGCTGCTGGCGCGCTGCCCGAGCTCGATACAAAATTTGTTTTCAATCTAAAATTGTTTTCAATCTCGGTTAGATTGCTTTCAAATCGAAGATTTAAAACTAATTTGTTTAGAACTGCTTGTTGTTGTGTTCAGTTTGTTGTCCCCCCCCCCCCCGCACTTCCGATTAGCTACGGTTGGCTACGTACGGGGCGAAAGAAGTTCAACATCATACAAACTACTTTACACTCATCTTCATGGTTCTTTCGGTAAAGTCACGTAGAAGGGAAGTAATAAAATAATAAAAATAAAACATAATAAAATAATTCTCACGACGTTTCGGCCACAACGCAAGCAGCCGTCCTCAGGTGAAGAATGAAACACCACCAAGCTTGGAGCGTATATTTAAGCTGGGTTGGAGGGGGGGAGGTTGGAAGAAGTGCGCCTTGACAAAATAATTTGCATATCAAGAGGAATTTAGCATATGGAAAATGCGTCGGAGGTGGGCGGGGGGGTTTCAAATTAATATTATGCCCGTGCATTATGCAGGATTAGCAGCATCAAAGGGAGGGGGAAGGGGGGTAGCATTAACAAAGGAAAGAAATGTTAATAGTATGGAATGTTAATAGTATGTTAATAGTATATTAATTTGAAACCCCCCGCCCACCTCCTACGCATTTTCCATATGCTAAATTCCTCTTGATATGCAAATTATTTTGTCAAGGCGCTCTTCTTCCCACCTCCCCCCCTCCAACCCAGCTTAAATATACGCTTCAAGCTTGGTGGTGTATCATTCTTCACCTGAGGACGGCTGCTTGCGTTGTGGCCGAAACGTCGTGAGAATTATTTTATTATGTTTTATTTTTATTATTTTATTACTTCCCTTCTACGTGACTTTACCGAAAGAACCAAGAAGATGAATCCCTGCAGTCACGAAAGCTTTAAATCGAAATTTACTTTACACTCCTATAAACTACGATATTATACAACAACCGCCGCCATTCGCCACTAAGTGGGGGTAATGTCACCACGGCGCTTGTGCCAGGCTATGTGAACTTTAAGACCAAATGAAGTGTTGAATGCCCGCTGGCAGGTCACGGGACAGACCTCGCAGCTGCCATGGGTTGACTGACTGATATGTCTTCCTGATACACCACCACCTGTGGCACCTACTTATGCCAATGCGCTGTGTTTTAGCCGCCCAGTTGGTGACATCACCGCTAATTATAAGTCGTGAATAGCGGTTGTTGTTGTTCAAGTTCAAGTTCATTTATTAGGTATAGCCCTGTGAGCCATTCGGCTCTTGAATCGGGTGCAACCGCAACAAACAAAAAACATGAACAAAAAATATCTTAAAGTGAATATGTGACTAAGTGCAAACAGAAAATCCAAGAAAAGACAGCAAAATATTGCAGAAAAAAACACCGTACACCAACGCTGTGTGCAAAAAATCCCAGTGGGATGCAAGTCAAACAACAACAACAACTATCAGACAACTTAGATTAAGGCCATCAGTCTAACTCTGTACTACAACAAACAAGCATGGCTAAACCAATACACTTTTCGAAATCACCAAAATAAAGCCATGAAAGCAATGAAAAAGCAATCATAGGAACTGTGACGGAATTTTCACAATAAATGGCATAAACATGTACTACCAAAACCTTGCAGCCATAGCTGGCTGCATGAGCCACTCCACAACAGCAGGAGCATCAATGGGAGTATTAATTTTTCAATGCACCTTTAAGATCAGCACACTAAATCAAATTACAGGTCATACTTTGTATCGATCATCCGGAGCGAAACATTTTATTTTAGGCCACTGAATAGCACTGGCAGCTAGGGGTGTACAACTCCTCTAGAGCAGTTTTGAGTGAAGATCTCATAGGTAGTGACTCAAGTTTCAATTTATTGGCAACAGCATTCCAGACCCTGGGGGCATCAATAGCAAAGGCCCTTCCTCCAGTATATGTACGGCAATAGGGAATGTTAAGCTGGTAAATGAGTGTAGACCTTAGGTCAAATTTGTTCTTTGAAACAGAGATGAGATCCAGCAGGTAATCTGCAGATTTTTTGCAAGTACATCATGAATAAATAAGATCTGGTGCACAAGCCGTCGAACATTCAGAGATGTTAAGTTTGACCCAATGTAGAGATCACAGTGGTGAGTCCTATATGGGCAGTTCAATGCATAGTACTGTAGTGTATCGTAGTATATGGTGGTTTGTATGTATGTGTAGGGGTGTTAGAGAGAGAGCCCGTTATGCATGGCAGCCTATGGTAAACAAACACAGTAGGCGGGGCTACATGTGTGCACGAGCAGGTGCCCTCTGCGACGTCCGCGCCAGACACCCTGGGGGGTCGATTCGGTCGTTATGATCCCCCGGGGCCCCACCCCTCAGGGAGGGGTTGGGTATTAAAGGGGAATGTATCGAAGGGCTCGAGGGTGATGTGTTAGCTAAGAAGAGAAGGCGGAAGACGTCCTAGATAGAGCCCTGGTCTCCCCCTGGTACGCCGTCCTTGTCAGGACCGCGCAGGCTCGAGCCAGTGGCGTGGTACCAGAGCCGGAGCCAGTGTTGGTCTGGACTCTGAGTACCGGGCCCGACTGACCAGTGTCGGGCCAAGATAGCCTCCCCTAGTCCACGAGAGGAGGACTCTGAGGCAGGCTAGGGTTAGCTAGGAGGTGTGTCCTCAGATAGACGGGTGAGGGGGCCGATACCCCCTCAAGTGTGTATGTCACAACGTATGGTGTAAATAAACAAGTGTGCCTCCAACTCCGGTGTGAACGAGTCGTGAGCGTTACTACATATGTATATTGAACTTCTTTCGCACTGTATGTAGACAACCGTGCTAGTGTGTTTATGGATTATAACTGCTTTTGCACCAAATGTAGCCAACTTGCTATTATATGTACATACGTAGTCAACCGTGCTAATGTATGTATGGGGTTTTAACTTCTTTCGCACCGTACGTAGTTAACCTTGCTACTGTATGTATGTACATGCATCGGCGATTTTTCACTGCATCCTAATGTAATAAGAGCCTATGTCGGATTCACGTGGTGATCGGCTTTGCCGGTCTCGCTTTACAGCCAATGGGGGGAGAGCCTGGGAGCATGGCCTCGGCGTGATCACGGGATGTCAGCTAGGTGATTGGTTTCGCTGGTCTTGGCCTCAGCCAATGGGAAGACAAGTCAGGGGCGTGGTCCCGGGAGTTGATGGGGGATCTGGAACATTCGGCGCAGGCTGTTGAGGATTGGCTGGAGTGTACCACGTGACCCAGGCATTAAATAAGGGGAGAGAGGAGAGACACGGGGTCAGACACGGAACGAAGAGAGAGAGAGGGGCTACGCGCGAGTGGGGCTCCGGGTGCCACGTGGCGGTGTTTCTCTGGTAGCTGTCTGCCCGCTTTCCGTTGCCTGCCAGCAACGGGGAGTGTTTGTGAACTGCAAGAAGTGAAATAAAAGGACCGATTCCACAAGCCGTCTCCAGCGTGTTATTACACTAAGATCGTAAAAATATTGGTCCGTTTGAATGGGTCACCTCAGGGAAGCCTACCGGACGAGTAATGAAGACATTAATTGTTTTTAATGTGTCTTTTTTGTCGTAATTACTAGTCGTGTAAAACAATTTTTTAGTTAAATTCCAGATCGATTATATATTTTCACTTATTTATATTCGTCTCGTGTTTACCAACTCAAGAGGTGGATTAGTGGCTGCAGTGGTTAGTAACACTGTGGTCTGCACCCAGCTACCCGAGTTCGATTCCTTGCCACAGATAAAGCGCAGTGGCAAATCTTATCTGAATCGGTCGCCGGGCACCCACGTCCTTTCACATCCGCCTTTCTCACCAACCCAGCAGTGATCATCGCACAGCCAGACGACCCCAGCATGACCGAGACGAAATGGCAGCTGCAATCAGTAATATGAGATTCTGGTAGCTTCACACAAGTATCTGTCACAGCAGACAAAGTCAGGTGGTCATTATAACTAGCTTCATCAGGTGATAGCCAGATATGTGGAGAAGTCCACCTCTTTTGTTCCTTTAAACAGGAGGATTTTTCCACAAATCTGGCTGTTGTGTCCCTATATAAGGAACGAAACAAGTGGACTTCTATACAAATCTGTCTGTTACCTGATGAAGCTAGTTGTAGTTACTGGCAAAACGTCGAACTCAGATTGTAAATGTTGTGGCTTGGCTCTCCAACACACCAGTGTGCTGTACTAGTGTAATAAATGGACTCGACCACAGTATCTGGTCTGGTGTCCTTTATTTGGGTTCGTTCTTCTCTTCCCACACGGCTGTCTCACTCTCAGACCCTCCGCTCGGCGCCGACGCTGCTGCCGCACCCGTCGCCGCCAATAGCCTCTTTGCTGGTCTCCTCGTGTCGCTCCTGTAGCCTCTAGCAGCCTTGCTGCTGTTCCCCCACACGCAGCCCCTCCGGCTGCTGTCGCTCCCGTAGCCCTCTTGCTCTGCAGCTCCAGGCTGGCTGCTGTAGCCCCTAGCAGCCTCGCTGCTGTCTCTCACACGCAGCCTCTCCGGCTGCCCTCGCTGCTCCCAGCTTTCGCCCTCCTTGGCCTCACCCTCGTCCAGTCTCCATTCTTTCCTTGCCCGACTGCCTCGATCTCTTCCTGTCTCACCGCTATACTATCTTTCTCTCACGTGACCCTGACTCCTCCCCCACATGACGTCACATCCGCCAAGCCCTTTACGCCCGCATTACACCACCCTCCCCTGTAGAGAAAATTCCAGCCGTCCTCGGCTGAAACAGAACCAAATAATGCGGGCGAAGGCATCACAACCAGGAGTCCCCCAGACACAATAGACCTTATAACAACAACAACAAGTAACAAAAGGGGAAGGATCAGGAACCGGAACAGAACAACAAGAATAATAATAGCACAAAGCACCACACAACGGCCACCAACACGCAAAAATGGCACACGCGCACAACCCAGAAATGTGGTGTCTCAAAGCGTGTCCATGTTGTTGTTCCATCCGCTCGGCTCAAGTCCAACATCAAAGAGCAAGTGGTAGAGCAGAATGACGAACGGCGCTCAATTGCTCCTTCAAGTCCTCATCCAGCTAGCACACCAGGTAACACCCAGTGCGACGGGAGCTGAAGAATCTGTGACGAGAAGGAGAATCCAATCCCCTGAGGCACAGCACAACAACGCACATCCGCATGTCGTACACGACAGCCACCCGGCCTCAGGGTAGTGGAGATGATGTAAATCCGGCCCGCTAAAAAAAATACCCCAATAATTACCCAAATTAACCGCGATCGATGCCCCAGTATTTACATTTTAACAACAATATTATTTACACGTGACAACAACAACAAGACAAAAATCTGCTCTTACCCACCAGCAGTCCTCCCTTGAGGACCAGCACAGACATCAGACGTACACAACATGTACCCACAGTCACTCTCAACAAACCAACAAAACCCCTAATCGCACACCCTCGCGTGGAGAGAGCCACACTCCCCAGCGGTAACGTTTAACTCGCCGTAACCCTCACCGTGGTCGTCAACCCACAGCAACATCCATTTACCATACTCTCGGCTAGTGCCATTTCGGGGATGAGCAGCACTCGGCCATGCTCCTCCCTTACTATCCCATCAGCGATGGACACACACCAGCCTCTTATAGTCTGACGCTTTATAGCCAAGGGAAGATCAATCCCTCGGCAAGGCCAGATATCAACGACCCCCCCCCCACGGGGTAATGTTCTCTTATAGAGACAATAACGCCCTAACCCAAATCCCGTGAGCCCCCGGCACACCAGGTTCAGTCTGCCACCGCACAACTGAACCATGACTCCCCAAGCCATATGAGCACACGGCCCATTAGTTTAAGACATACCACGGAGGTTTCGCCTCCGGGCTGTCAGGTCAGCCATCAGCCATAGGCCGACGTGACCACCACTCGTGCATCACCCAATCAACAATGGCAGGCATAACAGATGGAATATTTGCCCCACCGAGGTTATTCCTGCGCGCTCAAAATGGCGGCCCCCTTCGCCCAGCGCGTTCGCGCAATATCTCGCGCGCACTCAAAATGGCGGCACTTTCCGCAAAGCGCATCGTCGCCATACCCCGCGTGTGCGCAAAATGGCGGCCCAACGTGCGAACACGTGGCCAGTTTTCTCCATTCGTGCACCCCAGCTTCCCTTTGCTGGGGGTCACAAATTGCATCCCCCGTCTTATTGTAACAATCCCAACAACGATAGACGCACAGCCCCAGCTTGCTGCGCGCAGCAGTCATATCGGGGAATTTTTAACCAATATTTTACCAACCACATTGGTTACACAACCCAACTCGCAAAGCAACTCGTGGCTGCATGCGATCAACCGAATACGCGACGCCACTTGGCGCCAATTTACGGTCCCATTAGCATTAACCTTTGAGACACCCACAACGGCGTCATCACGCACCCTCAAAGCGCGCTCTCTCTCTCACAAAGCGCAATTACCCATAATATACACAAAATCGCGTGTACATAACATCCATACGACCAAATAATATGGTCCCCCTCGAATTTGTTACCAATTTCCAAACAGGTACGCACAATTAATAACATCCCAACCCCAATAGTCAATCAATGCATCGCACCCCATAACCGTACAGAACGGTGTAACAGCACATACAGTCAGCATATCGCGATCACACGCGCACATTTAAGCACAATAGCAAGCCGATCTGCAGGTAACCAACACACCATTAATCCAGTCGTAACATTGCAGCAACAACACAAATATTCTCTCTCTTGCAACAACCACATCACACATAGCACCTCGCAGCACAATACACCAAAAAATATATATATATTTTTCAATTAAGCCCATCGCACAAGGTAACCCACGAGATGATACAGCGCAAGATACCCGACGCTCCCGAGTTAATAATTAACTTCGCCATCAAGATAACAACTCCACACCGCAGCGCACACACACAATTTAACACTCAGCAAGCACAGCAGACTCTCCGTCCATTCTCAACACACGTACACACTTTAATTGACACCGAGCAACAAGCAGATAGCGCGTTCATCGTTATTACACACACATACCCACAGTCCGAACCACGCTCCGCACAATCGAGTCATGAGAGAAAACAAAATCGCCCCCCCCCGGCCCTCGAAAGATGGGTGAGGTGTGTGTAAAGGCCGGGTGCGTATCGTTACGACTCGCCCGGGGCTGCAGCAAGAAGAGGACGGCAGGGCGGCAACTTGAGTCGTCTCGCAGAACTCGTTCGGCGACTTGACTGCTCCGTTGTCACGCACCCGAGCCAGGACGGGAGAGCTCCCGCCCCAGCAGCTGTAGCGTCGTCGTCCTCTCCTCGCAGCTCCCCCTCGCTAAACAGCAGCTCACAGCAGGCTGCTCTCCCCGCGGCACCTCCAGATGGCAGCGCAGGGCTGCCTCTCCGCCGCGATGTTGAAGATGGCGGCGTCTCCCCGCCGCGGTGAAGACAAGATGGCGGCTTCCCGCCGTTTCTCCCCTGCCACGCCCAAGATGGCGTCTTCGTGCCGCGTGGCAGATGGCGCTGGCAGCGCAGGCAAGGCGTCGGCCTGCAGACCACCATCGGCTCTCCCCACTGCCGTCGTCGGCGTGGTGAGCTCACACAGTTTCGCCAGCACGATTTTCCAGGTCTCCAGCTGCGCCATCTGTCTCAATCGTAAGTCGGATGATGTAGCAGATGATGGCGCAGGAATATTCTTTCTTCCGAGCCGTCTTGACAAGCCGTTTCACTTCTGACTCCAATGTAATAAATGGACTCGACCACAGTATCTGGTCTGGTGTCCTTTATTTGGGTTCGTTCTTCTCTTCCCACACGGCTGTCTCACTCTCAGACCCTCCGCTCGGCGCCGACGCTGCTGCCGCACCCGTCGCCGCCAATAGCCTCTTTGCTGGTCTCCTCGTGTCGCTCCTGTAGCCTCTAGCAGCCTTGCTGCTGTTCCCCCACACGCAGCCCCTCCGGCTGCTGTCGCTCCCGTAGCCCTCTTGCTCTGCAGCTCCAGGCTGGCTGCTGTAGCCCCTAGCAGCCTCGCTGCTGTCTCTCACACGCAGCCTCTCCGGCTGCCCTCGCTGCTCCCAGCTTTCGCCCTCCTTGGCCTCACCCTCGTCCAGTCTCCATTCTTTCCTTGCCCGACTGCCTCGATCTCTTCCTGTCTCACCGCTATACTATCTCCCTCTCACGTGACCCTGACTCCTCCCCCACATGACGTCACATCCGCCAAGCCCTTTACGCCCGCATTACACTAGTAACGAATTGGCACGTTCTGTTTATGTGACAGACCTTACTCTTTGGCTGTGTCGGGTGGTGGCGGATTTAACGACACATTTATATATGTACGCGATATAACCCAAAAAACCTGTATTATGGCTGTCACAACACCCCGGCGCTGCATTGTGACGGTCACGTGTGCGTAAACATTTAGACATCTGAGACACGCGAGGGCCCATTGCATTACGGGTGCCATCTAACCGACCCAGGCGCTCTCGTGACCAACTCAGCAAGGCTGACAACGTCTGTAGGCAACACGCTGTGTTAATTAGGCACCTCAATCTCGCTAGATTCTACACTTCGCCGCAGAGCACGGTGCAATTAGAACGTTGTACACGTGTTCGTGTTGCCACATTTTGCACGCGTTCCTTCAAAATCGCCACAGTAGACTAGAGGCACAAGACGGATCCACTCAAATAAAGTGAAGCAAGGCTCCGGGCAGGATATGATTGAGTATCCAGACTGTGTAACATGTGTGAGCAGACTCAATCAAAGCTGCTTTATGGAAGGATGTTAACATCCTGGTGGCTAGGAGATGTTAACTACCTCGCCTGGTATTCAGGAGGTTGTGGCTTTGATCCTGACCCTGACGCCTGCTGTATATTTGGAATTTGCATGTCTCTTTCTCCGGGTTTCCCCTCCACATTTAGAATAAACGTGCGATTTTAGAGTATTTAGCTACTGCTATGAATTTCCATGTAATGATAAGCCATTTCGTTGAGCTATCATTTGTGATAACCAGGTCGCTTCTGAAAAAGAGCGTTGCAGCTCAGTGGGCCTTACGTGTTAAAATAAAAAAATATATGTTTCAGGTTAAGTTTTATCAGCGCTAGGATGGTATGGTCCAAATTCTGTTTCATGGGGCCAAACCGGTGCCTCCATCCGGCCTGCGATCATTATTCATTCTCACTATATATACACACATACATTGTCTGTTCTCCTATAACGCGGTAGTTGTGTTCTTGAAGAACACCGCGTTATGGAAAAATCGCGTTGTAACAACCATTGCGTCAATGGGAATTAAGGAGTTAGGGGGTAATAGGTTTCAAAAACAGCAACATTCCTAACATTTTTAATGATAATTTGTGATATTAATGTTGGATTTTACATGTTATTTAAAAATTACTGTGTTTTACAAAGTATATTTGGTAAAGCACAGTCCGCAAATAAGATCTAAAAGCATCCAGCAGCATCCAACTGTCTTGTGTGGCAATGCTACGCTGAAGCAGCCATACAACCGCTTATTTCTACTCCCGCTGCGACGTAGTTCCATTCACTCGATCACGTTATATCCTATTTTAGTTATAAAAACAGGCGTGATAGCATAATGGACTATATATATACATAACTAAAAATAATCACCAACGTCGTTTGTGGAGAATATAGATAACAAACTAAAGAGGCAGACAATACGGCTTGCAGTTCACCAGCATTGATGCAAGAAAGCCTTATTATGCTGCTGATGAGACAATGCATGTGTTAAGTAGTTGTTGCTGTTGTAGACGGAGGTACTCGGAGACGGAGGTGAGTTAGGGGCTTCCGCCAGGGTTTATTAACAGGTATCACTATAAGGGTTCCCTCTTCACCCCTTCCACTATCCCCGTTCCTCCAGTGACCCCGCTTACGTCACGGGGTCTCCCTTAAATACCCTCTGAGGCGAGACGTCACGTGCACTGCCCGGCGCGTGCGACCCCACGCCCCGTGATGTCACAGCACCGGACAGCGCACGCGACGCCACCACTCTCCTCTACTCCTCTACATCACCCCCCCCCGTGAAAAAAAACAGCCGACCCGGCTGCAAGCACCCCGCAAGCGGGGCCCCACACCGGACCGAAGACCGAATATTCACGAGTTCGTGTGCCTGAAGGTATAACCGGCTGCTAGAAACTAAACCTTAGGGCAGCACGGCCCCTCAAGCAGAACAGCAACAACAAAAAACAAGACAAATAGACCCCGAAGGCCTCATCTGCCGGATAGCGCCGAACGGGCGCCAGGGGCTGGGCCCGCTGAACGGCCATCAGGGCCGTCACCGGAGCCGCATCCCCCTCGAGCGGGTATGCGCTGCTGGCCCGCTCCCCCGTATGATGTCCGTCTCCCATGCAGGTGGCCCGTCAGCGGGCAACAGGCCCACCGCCGTGGCCTCCGGTGACCGGGGGGTCTCTGTCGGCCTCACTCGGGAGGGGCCTGGGGGCACACACACAGGTCGGACGTCACCTCCGTCAGCGAGACCCGGCCGGTCAGGCACGCCGGACACATCATCAGCCGGCCGCTCCGGAATTGGGGGTGGATCCCCCAGGGTAGATGGAACATAACGTTTGAGCCGGGACGGGTGCACTATCCACTGCCGGCGACCGAACCGAATCCGGACGCATTGCGGCCGGCGGACCTCCACAACCTCCACAGGGCCCTGCCAAGGGCGATGCAATTTGGCCGATGTGCCAACGGGGACCTGGGGACAATGCAGCCACGCTTTTTGACCCGCTATCCACGGGAGGCCAGCTGCCTGGTGTTTGGGCAGCCGCTCATTAGCCGCCTGCCGGCTTGCGGAATTCTCGGCAGCGGCCTGTCGCGCCTCGCGCAGCCGGTCAAGCGCGACCTTCAAAGGGGTCGGCACCGCCGACCCCTTCTTGGAGGAGCCAACGTCCATCTGGACGTGCACCGGGGGCTCCGGTTCCCTACCGTACATCAAATAAAAAGGCGAAAATCCCGTGGAGGCATGAGGGGCCAACCGATACGCCGCCAAGACCCCCGGGACGAACAGGTCCCAGTCTGACTGGGACGTGTTCACCTGGTGGCACAGCATGGACGTAAGGGTGCGGTTCAAGCGCTCTACCATCCCGTCTGACTGGGGGTGGTAGGGCGAGGTGCGGATTTTCTTGGTGCCAAGGAGGTCACACACCTCCTTGAGCAACCTAGACGAGAAATTCCGCCCCTGGTCAGTCAACAATTGTTCCGGCGCGCCCTTGTCAAACACGTACCCCTGGACGAAGGCCTCGGTGATAGAAGAGGCCAACTGATCGACCAAAGGCCATGCCATGGGCCAACGTGTGAGGTACTCAACGCCCACCAAGAGGTATTTGTGGCCCCGTTGGGATGCAGGGAATGGCCCCAAAATGTCGAGCGCCACGAGCTCATTAACGCGAGAAACCCGGATGGACTGCAGCGGGGCCCGGTCCCGGACAACTGGGGCCTTCCTCCGCGCGCAGTCGTGGCAACCCTTTAAAATCAGTGCCACGTCACCTTCAACACCCGGCCAGTAATAGTCCCGCTTAAGGGTCAATAAGGTCTTGTGGTAGCCAAGGTGCATAAGCTTCTCGTGAATGGCTCGGGTTAATTTACCACGCAGGCTAGTGGGCACAACCACACAATAGCGTTCCAATTGGGCATCCCAACGCATGAGTAGTCCGTCATGCACGGCGATCTCCGGGGCAGCCGACGAAGCTGAGCTCCGGGCCTTATGTCCGACACGGCGCCGTAGCTTCAGCAGAGAGGAATCCTCCATCTGCAAGCCGGACCATACCTCCCGGGGAAGTCCAAGGCCGAAATCCGCGGGCGACGCCGCACCTGGAGGGGTGTCCGCCTCGGCCGACGCGACCAACTGGGCCGCGGCGTCCCCTGGGGCCTTGCAACGGCTAGAGCCCAGGGCGCAAGCACACCCACCGCCTGCCGGCAATCGGGATAAACCGTCCGCATTTCCATGCTGTGTCCCCTTCCTGTGGATTACATCAAAGGGGTAATCCTGGAGCACTTCGAGCCAGCGAGACAGCTGACTCGAGGGCTGACTAATCTTCAGCGAATATTGCAGGGCCGCGTGGTCGGTTCGGACCGTAAACAGCCTACCGTACAAATATGGTCTATACAACTGAACAAAATAAACTATGGCCAAAAGTTCCCTCCGGGTCACACAATATCGCTGTTCCGTCGAGGACAGAACGCGACTGCCATAGGCTACCACCCTCTCAACCCCGTCGACCACCTGGGCCAGGACAGCCCCAATTCCCGTGTCGCTGGCATCGGTATCGAGCAGGAAGGGTTTCGTAAAATCCGGGTACCCCAAGGGCGGCGCATCCGCCAAGGCCGTGCGAAGCGCCGCAAAAGCCGCCTCCTCCTCCGCGCCCCAGTGAAACCTTTGGCCTTTGGCGGAAAAGGCGTGCAGTGGCTTCGCAATGGTCGCAAAATCGCGGACAAACCGGCGATAGTACGATGCGAAGCCAACGAAGCTACGCACCTCCGCGACAGATGTGGGAGTCGGCCACGTCCGGACACAAGCCGTTTTATCCGGGTCCGTGGCGACACCTGACGTGCTAACAATGTGTCCCAAATACCTCACCGATGGTTGTAGCAAGTGGCATTTCTGGGGTTTGAATTTCAAGCCAGCAGCACGCACTTTGACGAACACCGCCTCAAGGCGTTGCAAGTGCTCGCCAAACGTACGGCCAAAAACAATAACGTCATCCAAGTAGATTAGACAAGACTTCCACTGCAGCCCCGCCAAGACCATCTCCATGAGACGCTGGAAGGTGGCCGGGGCCGAATGGAGACCCATAGGAAGCCGATTGAACTCGAACAACCCCTGGGGTGTGCGGAACGCTGTTTTGGGTCTAGAGGCCTCATCCAGTGGCAATTGCCAGAAGCCGGAGAGCAAATCTAAAGTCGAAAAGAACCGCGCGCCCGAGAGGGCGTCCAGGGAATCATCCATGCGAGGCAATGGATATGCATCAGCCACCGAGATCTTGTTCAATCTACGAAAATCGACGCAGAACCGGAGACTCCCGTCCCGTTTCTTGACTAGCACAATGGGGGCACCCCAAGGGCTAGTAGATGGGGAGATGATGTCCGCCGCCAACATTTCCTCGACAGCCGAGCGGACATGATCTTTTTCCGCTGGGCTAAAGCGGTGGGAATTAAGTCGAATAGGGGCCGCGTCGCCCGTGTCTATGTGGTGGTCCAAAAGAGTAGTGCGACCCAGATCAAACTTACTTTGGCTGAATACATCGGTGAACCGCTCGATGAGGTCGCGGAGTTGCCGACGTTCCCCGGAGGACAACGAGGCATTCTCGTCGCACAACGTGGCAATCCATGATGCGTCGGGGTCCCCCGTGCGCATCACGCCCGCCACGACCCCTCCATCCGGGGCAGCGCTCTCGGGTGGAGGAGCCGGGGTCGCGTGTGCCAAAACGGTGCCGGCCGGGACTACGACCGGCAAGGGTCCCGAATTGAGGACCTGCAAAAAAATGTCCTGGCCCCCCGACACGGCTGTCAAGGCGCCCACCAACCCCTTCGTCCTTGAAAAGTAGCTTGACGGGGACAGGAGGATACCCGTCTCCGTGGAGCCCATTTCGAGCGGTTTGCGCAACCTAAGGGGTATCAGGATTTGTGACGCCGGTGGTACGGTCACCGGCACTTTATTCAAGGCCCGTACACCGGCGACCAAGGGAGACAGGACGGTAGGCGATTGTAGGAATTTCAGCCGCCTCCCTGACGGCATTTCCACACAGCCCTGGTCAACGAGAATTCGGATGGGCATCCTAGACAAAAAGTCGGTCCCCAAGAGGCATGGCACTGCCAAGGTCCTGGAGACCAAAATCGGCCCGGCCAACTCAATCTCGTCAACCCGAACCGACGCTACAACGTGGCCCAAGATGCCCAAACTGCCGCCGTTCGCGGCGACACAAGCCCCGCGAACCGGCCTTAACGGACCCACGCTGCGGGGTAGCAGCCCAAAAATGTCCTCCGAAATAATGGTGGCCGATGCCCCCGTATCCACCAGGAGGCGAACGTGCACCCCTTGCACATATCCTGCCACCGCTGAGGAGCCGGCAGCTGCCGCCACCATCCTATGTGCAAGTGCATCCCAGTGGCGGGTCTGTCTGGGCCATTGAGGGGGTGATGACGATGGTGCACCCGACCCTTCGAGGACAACCCCATGACGATGGGTCCTAGCCCCGCTAGATGCATGAGGTGAAGGGAGCGGCCGCGCAGATGATGCGTCGCGACTCGCCTGGGGCCCCGGACCCGATGCCAAGGAGGGTCTAGGAGAAGGTGGAGTCCCTTTTCCAAAGGCCCCCGGGGCATTCCGGCAGCCCCGCTCAATGTGGCCCCGCTGACCACAGCGGAAGCAGGCCACCGTGTCCGCCTCCTGTGGACGGGAAGGTCCCGGCCGCCCCCGCTGCTCCGGACGGCGACCACCCGCCCCCCTTCCTCGACGATCGGGCACCGCCAGGGCCGCGAGGGTGTCCACCCCCTGAGAGGTGACCCCCCCGTCCGGCGCCGGGACCCCCGCACACGCCGCCATCTGAGGCCGTTGGCGGAGGGAGAGGTGCGCCTGAATGTTTTCGGCGACCGCCAAGGATGTGATCTGCCGATCATTGTTGATCGACAGAGCAATTCCTAGCTCCCTTGCCAGGTCAAGCAGCTTCCCCAAGGCCATAGAATCAAGTGCCCTGCCGTACAGGTCAGGGTATGCAGCCTGTGCCAGGGCCAGGAGCGAGCAGCGGAAGGCCAGCGGCAGTTCCCCCTCCTCCCGCCGCCGCAATGAAAACTTTAGCTGCGCGGTGGACGGCGGCTCAAAAACGTTGGCCATTTGGATATAGGCCGCCGGGAGTGTAGCCCGATTGGCCGGATGGATGGACTTGAAGGCCTGCAGAGCCCTTTCGTCCAAGCAGGTCGGAAGCGCCGGCAAGGCCTCCTCCATGGACCAGCCGACCGACATGTATGCCGCGTCGAACCGGTCCTGGAAGGCCGACCAGTCGCCCCCTTGCGCGACAAACGGCGCAACGTCGGGTAACCGGCGCTGCCATTGGCCGCGCGGCGCCGCGAGGTGTGGAAGCCAAGCGGCACCTGCGGGCCACCCGGCGGACGCGACGTGGTGCGGCGGTGGCAGCATTGCGGCTCCCGCGGGCCACGCCGAAGACGCGGAAAGGTGCGGTGGTGCTGCGGCTCCCATGGGCCACGCCGTAGGCGCAGCGAATTGTGGCTGAGTTGCGGCCCCCATGGGCCACGCCGTAGACGCAGCAAAGTGCGGCTGAGTTGCGGCCCCCATGGGCCACGCCGTAGACGCAGCGAAGTGCGGCTGAGTTGCGGCCCCCATGGGCCACGCCGTAGATGCAGCGAGGTGTGAAGGCACCTGCGCTTTCGCGACCCACCTGTCAGCGGCGGCGTACGAAGCCACGGCGTCGTCCCGCGACGCGGCGAGGGACCACGGCGTTGCCGAAGACGCGGCGGTATAAATCGGGCCTGCAGCGGCCCCCGCGGCCCACCCCGCCGGCGCAGCGAGGTGCGGGACAGCGGCCGTAGCCGCGGCAACCTCTCGCGACGCAGCGAGGCACCACGGAGTTGCGGCCTCCCCGGGCCACGCCGAAGACGCGGCGGTATAACACGGAGCTGCGGCGGCCCCCGCGGCCCACTCCGCCGGCGCAGCGAGGTGCGGGACAGTGGCCGCAGCCGCCGCAACCTCTCGCGACGCGGCGAGGCACCACGGCGTTGCAGCCTCCATGGGCCACGCCGAAGACGCGGCGGTATAACACGGAGCCGCGGCGTCATCCATGACAAGGGACGCAGGCACGGCGAGGTGCAGAGCCGCGGCATCGCCGGTGGCCGGCCCCGTGAGCGCAGCGACAGGTGGAGCCGCGGCAGCACCCGCGGCCCATTCCGGCGGCACGGCGATGTACGGGGCAGCGGTAGCTGCCGCTGCCCACCCCGGCGGCCCGGCGAGGACGGCACGCGCGTACTTATCCGGGGCCCCCCCGGCGGGCGCAGCTTGATGTAGAGCCGCGTCGTCGCCGGCGGCTGGTCCCGCAGGAGCGGCGTGCCGAGACACCCCGGCCGCGTCAGTGTAGAGACGCGGCGTCGCGGTCGCCATGGCAGCACCCGCGGCCCATTCCGGCGACACGGCGATGTACGGGGCAGCGGCAGCCGCCGCTGCCCACCCCGGCGGCCCGGCGAGGACGGCACGCGCGTACTTACCCGGGGCCCCCCCGGCGGGCGCAGCTTGATGTAGAGCCGCGTCGTCGCCGGCGGCTGGTCCCGCAGGAGCGGCGTGCCGAGAAACCCCGGCCGCGTCAGTGTAGAGACGCGGCGTCGCGGTCGCCATGGCAGCACCCGCGGCCCATTCCGGCGGCACGGCGATGTACGGGGCAGCGGCAGCCGCCGCTGCCCACCCCGGCGGCCCGGCGAGGACGGCACGCGCGTACTTACCCGGGGCCCCCCCGGCGGGCGCAGCTTGATGTAGGGCCGCGTCGTCGCCGGCGGCTGGTCCCGCAGGAGCGGCGTGCCGAGAAACCCCGGCCGCGTCGGTGGAGAGACGCGGCGTCGCGGTCGCCATGGCAGCCATGTCCGCCGGCCGCCGCGTCGCAGCCGTAGTAGCGGCCGCATACGTCTCCCGAGCCAACATGGCCGCCGCGGATTGCGTCGCAGCCAACATGACGGCCATTTCCGGTGGAGCGGTCGCTGGGAAAACGGCGGCGCTTTCAACGTTGGCAGTTGACAGTTGCTCCCGTCTCAAGTGCGGGGCGGTTGGCTGCGTCCGTGCCTCCACCTCGGCCAACCTGACGGTCAGCTGCCCCACCGCCTGCAGGAGCTGGTGCAGCAGAGCTGCGGGGACGCTTTCCGTCTCTGGTGGCGGCGGTGAGCTGGCACTCCCCGCAGCCGAATCCTCCCGCTCCGGCCCGCTCGTTTCCATGGGGACCGTCACCGGGGTCCCGGGCTCCGGGGTCACTGCTGGAGCCTCCTCTCCGCCTTCGGCACCCTCCAAGTCATGTGCCGGTGGGTTCTTACGCCGTGCGCCCGCTTTTGACATGTTGGCGACGGTGTAAACTTCTGACACCAGTTGTTAAGTAGTTGTTGCTGTTGTAGACGGAGGTACTCGGAGACGGAGGTGAGTTAGGGGCTTCCGCCAGGGTTTATTAACAGGTATCACTATAAGGGTTCCCTCTTCACCCCTTCCACTATCCCCGTTCCTCCAGTGACCCCGCTTACGTCACGGGGTCTCCCTTAAATACCCTCTGAGGCGAGACGTCACGTGCACTGCCCGGCGCGTGCGACCCCACGCCCCGTGATGTCACAGCACCGGACAGCGCACGCGACGCCACCACTCTCCTCTACTCCTCTACACATGTAAAACCCGGTCCACAGTTTAATTCTGTTTGAATCAATGCCTCTTAAATGATTCACTCCCAAAAGCACAGTGCAGCTGAAGGGATGTGTAAAGAAAACACATTATTATTATTATTATTTAATGTGGAATGGTGGATATGTGAAGGAAGAGGCATTGTCTGCTTATTTAAGCTAACCTTGGATTTGAACTTAAATGAGAACAATTTTTTTTACATGACTACGTGAAATTAACATGTGGAATAATGTTTTAAATCATTAATTGGAACATGATCACACGAGTGTATGAAATAACATCCATTTGGATTGTCTCGGCCATCAAACAAAGACGGTGGTCACTGCATCGCGCGCTTTCAGATGCGCTTCTGCGGCCGTCTGGAACCGCTCTTCCTTCCGATGTGAGGAAGCCACTGGAGCTATGCATTTTTACATAATCTAGATTTAAAACTCATTTCTTTAGAACTGCTTGTTGTGGTGTTTAGTTTGTTTTACTTCACCCACACCTCAAATTATCACAGTTGGATATGTATGGTGCGAAAGAAGGTCAACATAGTAAAGTTATCAATGGATGTTATATACAGGGTGTTTGAAAAAGATGGACGCGATTTGAAATCGCTATATCTTTGCAACCACGAACCGCCCATGAATGAAACTCTTACCACTTGAAAGGGCGGGGCATAGAGTTTCAACTGATTACCGCTAGATGCCTCTCCCAGTGCAGAAACAGCCCCTAGCCTCAGTCATTTGCAAGACACAAGGCGTTTTGCGTTCTGCAGTTCAGCAAGACTAAATCCATAATTGCGGTGCAGCGTGCGTTTCAACGGCGTTTTTGCATTGATCCGCCAATGTCAAAAATCATCCGTCGTTGGTACTGACAATTTGAGGAAACAGGCTGTTTATGTAAGGGGAAGAACACAGGGCGACCACGTACCTCAGAGGAAAACGTGAGAAGAATTCAAGAGAATTTTCTGCGTAGCCCGCGCAAGTCCACTCGTCGTGCCAGCCGAGAACTTGCAATCCCGCATACGACTGTCTGGCGTGTGTTAAGGCAACGTTTAATCATGAGGCCATACCGGTTACAAATGGTACAGGTCTTCGTGCAGGTGACAAAGGAAAGCGTGTAGAATTTTGTGATGCGATGTTACAGAACATGGAGGACGACAGCTTCTTACCGCATTTGATTTTTAGTGACGAAGCAACATTTCATCTAAGCGGTAAAGTTAACCATCACAATGGGGGTTAGAGAATCCACACGAAACTGTAGAGCATGAGCGTAATTCCCCGAAAGTGAACGTGTTTTGTGCTGTTTCTCAATGAAAGATTTAAGGCCTTTTGTTTTTCGAGGGAAACACAATTACGGGGCAAGCGTATCTCGAAATGCTGCAGAAATGGCTCTTTTCACAACTTGATGAAGATTCCGATGACCTGATTTTTCAGCAAGACGGAGCACCGCCACATTGGCACCTGCAGGTTCGACGTTTTCTAAATGACACACTGCCTCAACGTTTGATAGGTCGCACAGGACCCCAAGACTTGGCGCTACACTCTTGGCCCCCAAGATTCGCAGACATCACACCCTGCGACTTTTTCTTGTGGGAATACGTCAAAGACCGTGTTTTTGTTTCACCATTAGCGACTAATCTGGATGACCTCAAAAACATAATCATGGCAGCAGTGACTTCAGTGGAAGACGACACTTTGAGAGGCGTTTGGAACGAATTCAACTATTGTCTCGATGTTGTCCATACAGCGGGTGGAGGGCACATAGAGCATTTATAAAATGGTTAATAAAACTTGATAACTCATTAAACCGTTCGTAACTTTTCGTGTAACTGTAACATTTTGCCATCGTGAAATATACTGCTTTGAAATTGGGTCCATAATTTTTAAACACCCTGAATAAAAACTGATTAATGGAGTTTGCCAAACAGCGCAATATAGGACCACAAAAATGGAACAATTGTTGGGTAGTGCCGGTTCTGACTGCCCGGCATTACAAACTTTACTGCACCAATTTGAGAAGCGATTTGCATGAATGGCGCCGCTATATACAACTGTGTTGTTATTATTACTACAATAATTATAGTAAAGTATTATCTGCCACGTCATCCACCTTTCGAGGCTTGAGCCAACTGACGTGGCTGGGCCTGGATGGAGTCGGAATGCAGAGTCTCCCCCCGGGGGTGGCTGACTCCTGAGAATCGCAGCTTGGCTTGCACCCTCAGCACCCATTGCAAGTGGCTGGAAGAGAGCATGGGCGATAGCCCACAGGCGAGAGCAGAAAACTGATATGCCTAAGGTAGCACGGATTGACTTACACGGCTGATGAGAGTGAAACGTTTGGCAACCTCACCAATTTCAATTGATGATCATAATTCGCTTTTGTTGGCCACATCGAGAAATGGCGCCGCGGTGGCTAGGAAATGTTAACTCCCTCGCCTGGTATGCAGGAGTTCATGGGTTTGATCCCGATCCTGACGCCTGCTGTATATTTGGAGTTTGCGTGTCTCTCTCCCTGTGGTCGCGTGGGTTTTTCTCTGGGTCCTCCGGGTTTTCCCTCCACATTTAGATTCAACATCACGTGTGCAGAGTATTTGGCTGACGCTATACATTTCTACAAGATGATAAGTCACTCCGTTGAGCTATTATTTATTATAGTCAGGCCAGTTCTGAAAAAGAGCTATATAACTCAGTAGGCATTATCTGGTAAAATAAAAAAATAGTTTAGTTTAACTATAAACATAACAGTAATATCACCTCAGGTAGCAATGACACGTGAATCGTCGGGTCCAGGGTCGAGAGATTACATCCAGCACGGCCAGAAGATGCATCGAGAAAGCCACAGGGCATGCAGCAACAGCCAGAGCGGGAGTCGAAATGATACATTATTTGAAGAACGCTGCACCGTCACCGTCAGCAGCGCAGGGAACAGTTGCCACTGTGGGGTCTCCTAGGCTTAAGAAAAGTACATCTGGGCTTTGGAATGACTGAGATGTTTAGATGGTGAGGCATTCACCGACGTTTAAAATACGAATCCTTCTTCCTTTCCTAATTCTTGCCTCGACAGCCGTCACCACGAGCGCCACTGCATGGAAGGTAGACAGCGCTAACGCAAAATAACCTCGTGAGCGTAGTTGTGGAGAACATACAATGCAATGGATAAGTAGAGAACATCTCCTGACTATGTCTGTTTGTCTGTCTCTCTCCTCGCGGTCGTGTGGATTTTTCTCCGAGTCCTCCGGTTTTCCTTTCACATTTATAATCAGTGTGCGTTTAGAGTATTTGGTTGCTATCAATTTGCATGTGATAAGCCACTTCGGTGAGCCATCATATGTGGCCAGGTCGTTTCTGAAAAAGACCTATATAGCTCAGTTGGCCTTACCTGGTAAAATACAAAAAAATTGCTTATGTAGAAGATGGTAGTGTAATGTGGGGATATAGCCGGGTGGTTGATGGATCACACCTCGTTACGATGATTGGCTCTACCGGTCCTGGCCCATAGCCAATGGGGGGAAGTTTAGGGGCGTGGCCCTGACATTATGGGAAGGTGACATCTGTAAGTAGAGGATTGGATCTGCTGGCTTTAGCCACAGCCAATGGGGGGACGAGTCAGGGGCGCGGTCCTGGGATCGTACGATGGAGTCTAGAAGATTCCATGGAGGTTAACCAGGATTGGTGGCAAGGTACCACGTGACCCGGGTATTAAAAGGGGTGGAGACGGACAACACGTGGTCAGATCTGGAACGAACGGAGGGTGAGGCCACGCTGGAGCGGGGTCCAGGCTTCCACGTGGCCACGCGTCACTCTCTCTCTCTCCCTCTCACGCTGTCTGTTAGCAGCGTGAAGGAGTAAGACAGGAGTGTTGTGAACGAAATACAAATAAAGACCGGATTCCAGAAGTCGCTCCCACGACCTTTGTTACAGTAGTATAAAAATCAAAAGATGAGTAATACAAGGAGATTCGCTTTTAACAAGGATATTCGTGGCAACTTTTGAAAATGTTCTAAAAATTTGATTTCAGAAGTAGCAATGTAAACACAATTGGATTCGCCATCTCAGAATTGCTGAATGGGACCCACTCTTAGCCTTTTTCTTGCCTATTCTTAATTTATTCAGTCCAGCGCTAAATCACCACATATCGAGTTTTCAATCACATCATATCCAACACTGTTCAATGTACAGAATTTCAGCGTGATGACATCTAGAGTTGGCCACACATCCCAGTGTGGGACAACAGAGCTTGGGCAATCGTTGGCACCCCTTCAGCTCACCTTCTGCCTGTTTGCCTGCGGTTTAATCCCCGCGCCCCTAAATCATTCACTGCTCTCTATTTATCAATTTCTCTTTGACTGTGAACGAAAGCTGCGCGCGTTATACCTCCTACATCAGGCGGTCGGCAACCTGCAGCTCCGGAGCCGCATGCGGCTCTTTAAGGAGCTGCTTCGTGCCTCCCGAATCTATAATAGCAAAGTAAAAAAAAACCCTCCTAATTATTGTAGATAAAAACGAAGAACGTCTAAAAGGCCAACAACGATTTGTAATGCGGCATTACACGCGCACAATTTGTTGTGCGCGTGCTGTTTTTACAACAGTTATTACAAAAATACGGGTTGACATTATTCGTTAAATGCCAAATTGTGTTCATTTCGAGAGAATTGCGGCTCTCAAAATATTTATTTTTGTGTTACCGAATTCGAAGAAAATGGCTCTTCTTATTTTTTCGGTTTGCCAACTCTAATTCTACGTCATTATTATCATCATTACCAATTATATTATTCGACGTAAATACACGTGACTCTTCAACTCGACATTCAACGCGTCGCAAAATAATGAGCGCGTGCGAGGGCGATTCCCGCGTGTCACATGACGCCGTTCCCTCTGGGATCCCTGCGGACACCGCAATGCTGCGGCTCGATTATAACCAGTTCACGACCCTGGACGCCTCCGCATTTCGGGACTTACGGCAGCTGACGTGGTTGGGCCTGGAAGCTGCAGGGCTGCAAAGTCTCCCCGTCGGGAGAGCGCGAGAGAGAGAGCTGCAAGTCACACAGAGCCCTGACGAGCTCTGACAATTGCGAAAAAATGGAAACCCCGCAATCACAAAGATAAGCCACGGGCGCACGCGACCGCTAACATCCGATTGTCAACGACTCACAAGCACCGTGCTCCCGTGCGTGCAAAACACCTCCCAGCCATTAGCGTTATTGCAAAACGACGAGATACGGCGCAGCATTTGTGGTCTTTGCATCCACGAGGGGCTTCCAAGAGGCAGACTGTGTAATGCTGAGCATTGGTGATTGTGCTGTGCTGATGAGTCCTAATGAGGATTAATCTTATATCCTGTAGTCTCTTTGTTTAACCGCTGCCTGTCATTGTGATCGTCACATTTGCTCAATTTCTTGGTGTCGATTTAAGACAAGATGATCACAATGCCGTGCTTCAGGAATGGGTGGTTTTGCGCCATGTTTAAGGCTGAGAGGTTATTGCACACACAGAGCACGTGTTTGTTGTGTGGCTATTGTTGCAACATTTCCAGCCAGCTCACCCGGGACAGGTGTCTGGAGTTAGATTCCAGCAGTTTACACGTGTGAGCACTATCTCCTGTTCAATGGAGACTCCCACCACGCGTAAAAGTCAATCAGCATTCTCAAAATATTTAATTGAGCCTCTATCCCGTTGGGTGCCGTAGCAAAGAAAAAACTACAGCGCGTAGAATAAGCTACCGTTATTATTTTATTCGATAGATTATTTACATCTGAAACATTGCTGCGAATGGGACATCTCGTTTGACGAGGCTGTCCGGGGCGTCGATTGACACGTGCACAGCAATCACGTAAAGGACACGTGTGACACACATATTGTTATTTCATACTTAGCATGGTTTGCTTTTATACAAATGAACATCAACACGCAGTCAACACACATCGTGGCCGAGTATGGCCATGCAACCGAAACTGATGGACCGTAAAGTAAACCCGTAGACACACATAGATATACAAAGAGACACATAGATATACAGTACACAATGCGACTGTGAAACTAATATGTAACTATTCCTGTCGTTGGAGATGTATTATTCTTGTATCCACAATATCGTGCAATGTCGTTACAGACATTCTGGAAGTCCGTAAGCAATCCCAAACCGAAATAATTTAAATATATCCATCGTTATTAAACAATTAGGATTCTGCTGCGGTTTGAAATGAATCAGTACGTAAATCTACTCGAGTTGTAACAGGACAAAATTAATTATAAATTACGTATACTTGTCATGCCCATATACGGAGTAATTTGGCGTGTTTTACGGAAATATTGTTTTGTTTTGTTGATGGTGCACGTGGCAGTGCGGATATTTTGTTTGGCGAGTCCTCGTCCACTCTGAGCCTTGGTGACACACGTCGCTTCGAGCCCAGTCCCACGTGTCTACCCCCTCCCCCAAAATATCGGCTGTGCTTTGATTCCTTCTGTTGTACCCCGACTGAAAATCACTCGGACTTTTTTGGCGCCATGGTGGCTTAGCAAATGTTCATTACCTCGCCTGGTATACAATAGGACGTGGGTTCGATCCAGACCCTCACGCCTGTTGTATATTCGGAGTTCGCATGTCTCTCTCTCTACCCGTCGTCGCATGGATTTTTCTCCGGGTCCTCAGTTTTGTTTCCCTCCACATTTATAAATATGCGTTTAGAGTATTTGACTGACATAAATTTCCACATGATGATAAGCCACTTTGTTGAGTTTGTGATAGTCATGTCGCTTCTGAAAAAGAGCTATATAGCTCAGTGGACATCACCAGGTAAAATAAAAATTGTTTATCGTTTAATAGTTTATTGATTTTAAACGCGTAGATGTTTTGTTTGTTGTAAGAACACTGTATTCTTAGGTTTTTTCGGTAAAGTCACGTAGGTAAAAAACATTAAAAAGTAAAAAAAAATTAATTAAAGTAAATCAAAAATCACGACGTTTCGGAGGCAACACAAGCTTCTGTCTTCAGGTGGTATCGTCACAGCCACGACAGCTGTATCAAGTAAATGAGAGATTGCAGTAGCTACCACTCCGTTTATATAATGGTTGGAGAAGATCGTGGTGCAAGGGGCGCATACTTATTATTAATATGGTAAGGTGAGGCTTAAGACTAAGAATAGACTGCATAACAAAGGCTGAGCCTTTGTTGTGGAGAGGTGCGGTTTGTGACTCAACCTGTGGCAGGGATACCACCACTAAACATGGTAAAACTGTAATAGTTGTCTGTCAAATAAGAGTGGTTTCTTCTTAGATAGGAGGTTGAATTTAGAAATCAGGTTAGCTTTGCATTTGGCTGACATTGAGTCAGCAGAAGTCATGTAATCAGATTCCTACTTGAAACCGGATTCCCACCACCACCCATCTCAAAAGAATTCTCTCATCAAAACGCTATACCACAGATCCCATGGCATTTCTGACCAACACCACCTGGCCGGTGAATTAAGTCATGTACATCGGGCCCTCAGGATGAACGGATACTCTGACCGCACTATCCGCCAAGCTGTTTCTCCCACCATACAGAAACAGCCACATGAAACTCCAACCAAAACTATCACGTTGCCATACATAGCAGGCGTCACCAAAAGATCTCCAAAATTCTAAACAAACATAAGATCCAAGTCCGATTCAGTACAGTGCATAAGATCCGTGATTTGATTCCATCTGTGAACGATGTCGTTCCTGACTTACAGTATCCTGGAGTCTACAAATTGAGTTGCATTTGTGGTGATTGCTACATTGGAGAAACGAAACGTCATGTTTCTGATCGTGTCCGCGAGCACAAGTCAGATCTGAAACACGGCAGAACTGATTCTTCGGCCGTTGCCGATCATTGCTACAACTCGGTGGGCTCTCATGAAATTGTATTTTCCGAGACCAAGGTTCTCTGAAAGCCTCCTGGCTACCATCAAAGGTTTGTGCACGAAGCCATACAAATATACAAACACAGACATAATTTCAACCGTGATGACGGTTACAAACTGAGTAATCATTGGAAAGATGTGATTAACCATGCAAAAAAGATTTAACTACACTTATTTGCCAATCTTATTTGACAGACAACTATTACAGTTTTACCATGTTTAGTGGTGGTATCCCTGCCACAGGTTGAGTCACAAACCGCACCTCTCCACAACAAAGGCTCAGCCTTTGTTATGCAGTCTATTCTTAGTCTTAAGCCTCACCTTACCATATTAATAATAAGTATGCGCCTCTTGCACCACGATCTTCTCCAACCATTATATAAACGGAGTGGTAGCTACTGCAATCTCTCATTTACTTGATAAAGCTGTCCTGGCTGTGACGGTACCACCTGAAGACGGAAGCTTGTGTTGCCTCCGAAACGTCGTGATTTTTTATTTTTTATTTTATTTTACTTTTTAATGTTTTTTACCTACGTGACTTTACCGAAAAAACCTAAGAATATGAATCCCTGCAGCCACGAAAGCTTCCAATCTAGAAGAACACTGTATGTTGACAATATTTCAAGGACGTAGATCGAACTGAGATTTAATTTGTAATTCATCTTTTTCAGTCCGAATTAGGAGGAGGATTTCTGCACAACTTTGGCTGTCGCCTAATGAGGCTGGTTGTAATTAACGAGCAACGAATTTACACGTTTTGTTCATGTGACAAATTTCGATTTAAAGCTGTCGTGACTGCAGGGATTAATCTTCTTGGTTCTATCGGTAAAGTCACGTAGAAGGGAAAAAATACAATAATAAAAATAAAACATAATAAAATAATTCTCACGACGTTTCGGCCACAACGCAAGCAGCCGTCCTCAGGTGAAGAACAGGTCTGTCGGAAAGACAGCGTCTGAATGAACACCACCCAGGCTTGGCAGCGTATATTTAAGCTGGGTTGGAGGGGGAAGAGCGCCTTGACACAATACTTTGCATATCAAGAGGAATTTAGCATATTAATGGGAAATGCAGATATGGGATTAGTCACTACTTGTGGAATGCGTAGGAGGTGGGCGGGGGGTTTCAAAGTCATATTATGCCCGTGCATTTTGCAGGATTAGCAGCATCAAAGGGAGGGAGTAGGGTTAGCATTAATAAAAGAAAGGAATGTTAATAGTATGAAGCTGCAGCAACTAAACCACCACGTAAAAAACTAAAATATAAACTACATCAGTATCATCAGTATACTAAATATACTCTCCAATAAGCTGAGCTACTAACTGTAAGTCATACATTACAATTCTATGTCGCAAAAAATATAATATGCCTCCAGCTAAACGTTTTTCTCTTACATCACACGGGTCTACCCCGTACTATATACTGCCATAGACAAACCCAACATTAAATTATATACTGTATTACTATACACCACCCTATACCTTAGACTATACATTGTAATATTACACTATGTATTATTCTACCCACCCTACTGTATACCACACTGCTGTATATTCACTATACAATTACGATATTACCTTATACATCATATTAAACATTACACTTTTATACTATTTATTATTATACAATCTGTTATACACTATACCATTGACCGTCACGTGAAATGTACTAAGAGGAAGCAACGAAATATGTCAATGGGAGAGTGGTGATAGGAGACTTGCAGCGGAGCAAAGAATATATTCCCTGTGGAGAATAAAATATATATAGTCAATGCCAGTGAGTGAACTGCGGTCTCAAAGTCACAGTAAACGTGAACACAATCAGTTAAGATCCGAAATGGTTTATTACGTCCTTCCAATGATTGCTGAGCCAGAATCCATCTTCTCAGTTGAAATTGTCTCTGTGTTTGTATATGTGGATCGCCTCATGAACGAATCTCTCATGGTAGCCAGATGGCTTGCAGAGAACCTCTGTTTTGGAGAAGTCAATGTCATGTGAGCCTCCTGAATTGTAACAGTGATCTGCCACGGCTGAGGTGTTTGTCCTACCGTGTTTCAGGTCTGCTTTATGTTCACGGATGCGGTCCGAGACATGTTGTTTGGTTTCTCCAATGTAACTGCTACCACAGAGGCAACTTAGTTTGTAGACGCCAGGGTACTGTATGTCTGGAACCACATCTTTTACAGACAGAACCAGATCACGGATTTTATGTACTGTGTTGAATCTGACCTGGATCTTGTATTTAATCAGGATTTTGGAGATATTTTTTGTGACCCCAGCAATGTAGGGTAAGGTGATGGTTTTGAAAGGCTCCTCAACAGGATCCTTCTTGATGGTTGGAGTAATGGTTTTGCGGATTATGTAGTCGGAGTAACCATTAGCCTTAAGAGCTTGGCGTACGTGCTTGAGTTCACTGGCAATGTGTTCCTGGTCAGATACGCATTGGGCTCTATGGTGTAGAGTCTTGATGAGGGAATTCTTCTGGGATGGATGGTGGTGGGAATCAGGTTTTAGGTAAGCATCCGTATGGGTGGCTTTCCTGTAGACAGAGTGGCTCATTGAAACATCAGGTCTCCTTTTAATTAGGACATCCAAAAAGGGTAGGTTGCCATCTTTTTCGACTTCCATGGTGAATCTGATGGCTGGGTGTATGTGACAAACCTTACTAATTGGCTGTGTCGGGTGGTGGTGGGTTTAACAACACATTTATATTTACGCGATCTACCCCAACAAAAACCTCGATTATGAATAATGAATGGGGTTGCCTTTGCGGACACCCACTGTGGCGATGACTCGACGCACAAACAACACGAACAGCAATCACCGTTCGGAGGAGATGCTCGTCTTTAACAGGGTGTCTCCTGTCATCCAGCACTGTGGCGGCAGCAGCGAGAGTTGGTGGATCACCGCACTGATGCTGTGAGACTGCCTTCCCGTGGGCGTCGAGGAGGTTGCCCACAGAGCCTGGCTCGCCAGGCGAAGGCGGTACAGCAAAGTGAACTGCAATCACCAAACTGTTTCCATTTGCACGGCAATAGAGCGTTGCCTCCTCGCACTCGCGTGAAATTAATTCGGATGGTCCGGTTTACCTCCCACTTGGTATAATAAACACAACTCATCATGATTTGACTGAAAACATCTTTAAATAAGAAAAAGTGACAGGACTGTCCTGAAAAAATGCAAACGACTCAATGTGGCTCTTCTAGTTTAATTCATCATCATAATCACGATGAATGGGCAGATAACCCCTAGTAGTAAGCGTCCACTGCAACATTTCGTCATTTGTTTCCACTTTCCTCTCTGTCTTGAGGTGCCAATTTTCTCAAGTAGTGCAATCAACCTTGGAGAAATAATGAAACACACAAACATCTAAAACAACTAAAAATATCATCAAAGTGTGCGGATTGCGACGGCATCCAGACAATCACAAGGGACGAGAAGAGACGGCTTGCCAGCTGAAAAGCATCTCCCCCACAGCATTAAACCACCTCAGGGATCTGCAGAGGCTGGAGCTCGATTCAAACCAACTGGAGTCGCTGCCCGAGGCTGCGTTCCAGCAGCTGGTGAAGCTGAAGGAGTTGTCGGAGCTCTCGCAGGGGTCGAGGAAGGAGCGAGGCGGCGTGTGGGACTGGCACGTCAGTGCACTCGGGTCCCAGTCATCTCATTATAGATTCGTCTGTAGCCGTTTTTGTTGCGGGTGTGTGAATGTTATTGATGAGTTGCAGTCTGTTCTTTTATATAACGCTGTGTGTTTTCATGACGCGAATTGGATATAACGCTGCAAACGTATTAGGGAACAATTGTTTTAATAACGCAGATCCGAATTGGATATAATGCAATTGGGTGAACGGAACTACTTTGAGTAGCAATAAGCGGTCGTACGGCTGCCTCAACGTAGCATCACAACACAAGACATTGGAATGCTGCTGGATGCTTCTAAATTCTACCAACATACCTCCGTCTTTGTTTAGCATATCATGTGTTATTGTGGACTGCGTTTTACCCCCTATATATATTGTGTGCTATTTATTTATTATAACGCGATTTCCCCATAACGCGGTGTTATAAGAGAGCAGACTGTATTATACAATTGTTAGTTAATTGTGTTACGGTTTTTAGCCAACGTAATTGGTTATTAACACAGATGCAAATATACTACTTCCTTTATAATGTCGAGCACCTTGTCAATCCGCTACTAGATGACGAGTTCTCTCCACACTGTCGTTATTTAGTCACCATACTTCACGACGCTGGTCAATGCAGGTTGGTTTTAGGACCGGTTCAGAGATCACTGGCAAGTCATTTTATCTTTGGCCGGGTATTGCACACGATTGCACTAACCACTGTGCCACCGCTCCAGACTCAGAATATTTATTTATTATACTTTAAGAAGAATCCGATGAGGTATAAAACAGTTTTTTTTTTATCACAGATGTCCAGTAAGGGCGGGTAATAATGTTACAATAACAAACAATACAAATACACGACAGTCGTGCAAAGTACGAGAAAGGTAAGCAAATTACACAAACAAATACAAGTAAAACTAAACCATCCCCATCCTACCAGGCAGAGCCCACTGAGGTATTAACTTATTTTTCAGAAGCGACCTGGCCATCACAAATGATAACTCCACCACCCCCAACAGAGCCATCACGTGGACTCGTTAGCTCACACCACAGGCCCTCTCCTGGCCCATTGTGATCACACAGATTGAGTGCAAGACTTAAGGGCAGAGCAGTGATAGTAGCTCGCCAAACAGCTTCCAACTTGGGTATCGATCTTCTTGATTCTTTCGGTAAAGTCACGTAAAATAATAAAAAATATTATTTTATTACTTCCCTTCTACGTGACTTTTATTATTTTATTACTTCCCTTCTACGTGACTTTACCGAAAGAACCAAGAAGATGAATCCCTGCAGTCACGAGAGCTTTAAATCGAAATTGGGTATCGATCTTTCAGTTCCAGAATCAGACTATGCATTTATACTAGAGGAATCTGATGAGCTATAAAGGACTTTAAAAACAGTTTTCCAGTAGGGGGCGAGTCAGAACGTTACAACAACAAACGATCCAAAAAAAACCACACGATATAAGTGCGACTCGCGAGAGGAAAGGCGCAAAGACGCATTCCACCCCGTCTGGATCGACGATGTTATTCAGCGAATCGGTCTTCACCTTGTCTGCGTTGTGCCCGATCCAGGCGCTTGCGTATCGACGATTGCAACACCAGCGGGCACTGTCATCAACGTCGCCAATGTGTTAAACAATTCACGCGACGTAAACTCGTAGCAGGCTATTTAGAAATGTTCATCTCGTTCCGTCCATTACATTCACGCCAGTGTCTATTTGTTCTTGAGTCTATCTGATCGTGCTCAATGTTGCAGGAGTACCCTCACACTCGTTCCCCCAAACCTATAGGCTCACACCCACACAAACACATGCATGCTGTTGGGGCAAGTGTTGTTAGCGAGCAGCACATTTGAAGGCCGGTACGACACACGATGGGATGGGTGGCCAGCACCACGCCCGGCCGCCTTTGCCTCCCCAGTGGTGATGTTTACACATCGAACCAGGTACTCATTTGAGGCTGAGTCGACCTAGGGGAGGCCCAGGACCGGTTCTGATTATGGTGGTGGCCGTGAGCGGGAATCGTTCGTAGCGCAGTGCAGATTGTATTTGATGATTTCACTCTACCCTCCTGGCCTATTTGCGGTGAAAAAGAGTCATTGTCCACAATGCCATCTATTATCTACTTTTTTCTTCATAAGGCCACAGTGTGATTGGCAAGTTGTTCAGCTTTATATCACAACAACATCAACATATACGTGTTTGGGAAGCCTTCCTTTTCTGTTGCACGGCTGATGTTGATGCAGTGCAACAACTCCAATGTCACATTCAGGTGGTCAAGCTCAGACAACCGCATCAGGAGCAGTGGAGTGTACCGTCGCTGTGATGTCTCCTTCGTATTTGTGGATCGGGGCATTGCGTCGTTATACGTTGTACGGTCTGTTCTGGATGGCCACTGTCGCACACTACTGGAGCGTTTATAATTTTCCATTTGTGCATCAGGTTATCCGCATTTACTGCTGCCATAATTTGTGGAGCGAATGTGTTGTAAACACCCAAATCCGTGTGTGTGGATTTGGGCGGTTACAAGACCCGGTTGCGGAGCGTACGCTGCTTGTTGCAAAACGTTCGTGGTTTAAGCTCCAGTTGGCCATCCTGGTTAATAGTGCCTGTGCATCACCCTCGAACGAAACTAGATGTACGTGCCACCTCCTTCACAGTGGACGTTAAAGATCTCGCGAGATCATTCGAAGAAGAGGAGCCCCGTCGTGTGCCGGTGTCACGGTCCAAATTTGTTACATTCTAGGAAAAAGACTCGCATATCGTCTCATTGTATATTTGGTGAACTACGTTAGCACCGCACGTAGCCAACTACGCTCATCGGAGGTGCGGGGGAAGGACACCAAACTAAACACAAAAAGCTGTTCTAAAGAAAGGATTCTTCAAATTAGATGTCAAAGTGCATAGGTCCAGCGGCTTCCTGATATTGAAATGAAGAGCACTTTCCAGACGACCACAGAAGCACATCTGAAAGTGCACAATGCGGTGACGGTCTTTTGTCCGATGGCGATCCAATTGGAAAAATACACAGCAGCAACGTCGCCGCCCCCTTTCATGCAGAGAAAACTCGGCAGGGCCCTCTTGAAAGGGAGTCTTCAGAACTCGGTGAGGTTTTCTTCCCATGGCATAATAAAATAACATGAGTCGTCAACATACAACAGGACCAGGAAAACACTTTTGCAGCAGCCACACGTTACACCGTCTGGATCAGCAATGTTGGATCGTGAATCGGATTTCACTTTGTTCGAGTTTTTGTGGTTGTTTCAACTATATTGCAATAGTGTTTACAGAATCGATAAATGACAGTCTGTTCTCCGATAACGCGGCAGTTGCGGAATTATCGCGTTATGAATAATATATAAAGCTCAGTCCGCGATAACACGTAAGATGCATGAACGCAGGCTGAACAAAGACTGAGGTTGCGCGTGGGTAGCATCTAGAAGCATCCAGCAGCATCCCACTGCCTTGCGTGGTGATGCGACGCCGAGGCAGCCATTCGACCGCTTACTCCTGCTCGCGCGACGTAGTTCCGTTCACATGATCGCGTTATATCCATAAAAAATGCGTTCCATAATACACTCATCGCATTATAGCAACCGTTGCTTGTGTGGCGATCTAAACGTCGTGATCTATTATTTTTTCTACCTACGTGACTTTACCGAAAGAACTAAAGAGTATGAATTCCTGCAGGCACGAAAGCTTTAAATCATGTTGTTTGGTTTCTCCAATGTAACTGCTACCACAGAGGCAACTTAGTTTGTAGACACCAGGGTACTGTATGTCTGGAACCACATCTTTTACAGACGGAACCAGATCACGGATTTTATGCACTGTGTTGAATCGGACCTGGATCTTGTATTTAATCAGGATTTTGGAGATATTTTTTGTGACCCCAGCAATGTAGGGTAAGGTGATGGTTTTGAAAGGCTCCTCAACAGGATCCTTCTTGATGGTTGGAGTAATGGCTTTGCGGATTGTGTAGTCGGAGTAACCATTAGCCTTAAGAGCTTGGCGTACGTGCTTGAGTTCACTGGCAATGTGTTCCTGGTCAGAGACGCATTGGGCTCTATGGTGTAGAGTCTTGATGAGGGAATTCTTCTGGGATGGATGGTGGTGGGAATCAGGTTTTAGGTAAGCATCCGTATGGGTGGCTTTCCTGTAGACAGAGTGGCTCATTGAAACATCAGGTCTCCTTTTAATTAGGGCATCCAAAAAGGGTAGGTTGCCATCTTTTTCGACTTCCATGGTGAATCTGATGGCTGGGTGTATGTGACAAACCTTACTAATTGGCTGTGTCGGGTGGTGGTGGGTTTAACAACACATTTATATTTACGCGATCTACCCCAACAAAAACCTCGATTATGAATAATGAATGGGGTTGCCTTTGCGGACACCCACTGTGGCGATGACTCGACGCACAAACAACACGAACAGCAATCACCGTTCGGAGGAGATGCTCGTCTTTAACAGGGTGTCTCCTGTCATCCAGCACTGTGGCGGCAGCAGCGAGGTTTGTGGATCACCGCACTGATGCTGTGAGACTGCCTTCCCGTGGGCGTCGAGGAGGTTGCCAACAGAGCCTGGCTCGCCAGGCGAAGGCGGTACAGCAAAGTCAACTGCAATCACCAAACTGTTTCCATTTGCACGGCAATAGAGCGTTGCCTCCTCGCACTCGCGTGAAATTAATTCGGATGGTCCGGTTTACCTCCCACTTGGTATAATAAACACAACTCATCATGATTTGACTGAAAACATCTTTAAATAAGAAAAAGTGACAGGACTGTCCTGAAAAAATGCAAACGACTCAATGTGGCTCTTCTAGTTTAATTCATCATCATAATCACGATGAATGGGCAGATAACCCCTAGTAGTAAGCGTCCACTGCAACATTTCGTCATTTGTTTCCACTTTCCTCTCTGTCTTGAGGTGCCAATTTTCTCAAGTAGTGCAATTAACCTTGGAGAAATAATGAAACACACAAACATCTAAAACAACTAAAAATATCATCAAAGTGTGCGGATTGCGACGGCATCCAGACAATCACAAGGGACGAGAAGAGACGGCTTGCCAGCTGAAAAGCATCTCCCCCACAGCATTAAACCACCTCAGGGATCTGCAGAGGCTGGAGCTCGATTCAAACCAACTGGAGTCGCTGTCCGAGGCTGCGTTCCAGCAGCTGGTGAAGCTGAAGGAGTTGTCGGAGCTCTCGCAGGGGTCGAGGAAGGAGCGAGGCGGCGTGTGGGACTGGCACGTCAGTGCACTCGGGTCCCAGTCATCTCATTATAGATTCGTCTGTACCCGTTTTTGTTGCGGGTGTGTGAATGTTATTGATGAGTTACAGTCTGTTCTTTTATATAACGCTGTGTGTTTTCATGACGCGAATTGGATATAACGCTGCAAACGTATTAGGGAACAATTGTTTTAATAACGCAGATCCGAATTGGATATAATGCAATTGGGTGAACGGAACTACTTTGAGTAGCAATAAGCGGTCGTACGGCTGCCTCAACGTAGCATCACAACACAAGACATTGGGATGCTGCTGGATGCTTCTAGATGCTACCAACATGCCTCCGTCTTTGTTTAGCATATCATGTGTTATTGTGGACTGTGTTTTACCCCCTATATATATTGTGTGCTATTTATTTATTATAACGCGATTTCCCCATAACGCGGTGTTATAGGAGAGCAGACTGTATTATACAATTGGTAGTTAATTGTGTTACGGTTTTTAGCCAACGTAATTGGTTATTAACACAGATGCAAATATACTACTTCCTTTATAATGTCGAGCACCTTGTCAATCCGCTGCTAGATGACGAGTTCTCTCCACACTGTCGTTATTTAGTCACCATACTTCACGACGCTGGTCAATGCAGGTTGGTTTTAGGACCGGTTCAGAGATCACTGGCAAGTCATTTTATCTTTGGCCGGGTATTGCACACGATTGCACTAACCACTGTGCCACCGCTCCAGACTCAGAATATTTATTTATTATACTGTAAGAAGAATCCGATGAGGTATAAAACAGTTTTTTTTTTTATCACAGATGTCCAGTAAGGGCGGGTAATAATGTTACAATAACAAACAATACAAATACACGACAGTCGTGCAAAGTACGAGAAAGGTAAGCAAATTACACAAACAAATACAAGTAAAACTAAACCATCCCCATCCTACCAGGCAGAGCCCACTGAGGTATTAACTTATTTTTCAGAAGCGACCTGGCCATCACAAATGATAACTCCACCACCCCCAACAGAGCCATCACGTGGACTCGTTAGCTCACACCACAGGCCCTCTCCTGGCCCATTGTGATCACACAGATTGAGTGCAAGACTTAAGGGCAGAGCAGTGATAGTAGCTCGCCAAACAGCTTCCAACTTGGGTATCGATCTTCTTGATTCTTTCGGTAAAGTCACGTAAAATAATAAAAAATATTATTTTATTACTTCCCTTCTACGTGACTTTTATTATTTTATTACTTCCCTTCTACGTGACTTTACCGAAAGAACCAAGAAGATGAATCCCTGCAGTCACGAGAGCTTTAAATCGAAATTGGGTATCGATCTTTCAGTTCCAGAATCAGACTATGCATTTATACTAGAGGAATCTGATGAGCTATAAAGGACTTTAAAAACAGTTTTCCAGTAGGGGGCGAGTCAGAACGTTACAACAACAAACGATCCAAAAAAAACCACACGATATAAGTGCGACTCGCGAGAGGAAAGGCGCAAAGACGCATTCCACCCCGTCTGGATCGACGATGTTATTCAGCGAATCGGTCTTCACCTTGTCTGCGTTGTGCCCGATCCAGGCGCTTGCGTATCGACGATTGCAACACCAGCGGGCACTGTCATCAACGTCGCCAATGTGTTAAACAATTCACGCGACGTAAACTCGTAGCAGGCTATTTAGAAATGTTCATCTCGTTCCGTCCATTACATTCACGCCAGTGTCTATTTGTTCTTGAGTCTATCTGATCGTGCTCAATGTTGCAGGAGTACCCTCACACTCGTTCCCCCAAACCTATAGGCTCACACCCACACAAACACATGCATGCTGTTGGGGCAAGTGTTGTTAGCGAGCAGCACATTTGAAGGCCGGTACGACACACGATGGGATGGGTGGCCAGCACCACGCCCGGCCGCCTTTGCCTCCCCAGTGGTGATGTTTACACATCGAACCAGGTACTCATTTGAGGCTGAGTCGACCTAGGGGAGGCCCAGGACCGGTTCTGATTATGGTGGTGGCCGTGAGCGGGAATCGTTCGTAGCGCAGTGCAGATTGTATTTGATGATTTCACTCTACCCTCCTGGCCTATTTGCGGTGAAAAAGAGTCATTGTCCACAATGCCATCTATTATCTACTTTTTTCTTCATAAGGCCACAGTGTGATTGGCAAGTTGTTCAGCTTTATATCACAACAACATCAACATATACGTGTTTGGGAAGCCTTCCTTTTCTGTTGCACGGCTGATGTTGATGCAGTGCAACAACTCCAATGTCACATTCAGGTGGTCAAGCTCAGACAACCGCATCAGGAGCAGTGGAGTGTACCGTCGCTGTGATGTCTCCTTCGTATTTGTGGATCGGGGCATTGCGTCGTTATACGTTGTACGGTCTGTTCTGGATGGCCACTGTCGCACACTACTGGAGCGTTTATAATTTTCCATTTGTGCATCAGGTTATCCGCATCTACTGCTGCCATAATTTGTGGAGCGAATGTGTTGTAAACACCCAAATCCGTGTGTGTGGATTTGGGCGGTTACAAGACCCGGTTGCGGAGCGTACGCTGCTTGTTGCAAAACGTTCGTGGTTTAAGCTCCAGTTGGCCATCCTGGTTAATAGTGCCTGTGCATCACCCTCGAACGAAACTAGATGTACGTGCCACCTCCTTCACAGTGGACGTTAAAGATCTCGCGAGATCATTCGAAGAAGAGGAGCCCCGTCGTGTGCCGGTGTCACGGTCCAAATTTGTTACATTCTAGGAAAAAGACTCGCATATCGTCTCATTGTATATTTGGTGAACTACGTTAGCACCGCACGTAGCCAACTACGCTCATCGGAGGTGCGGGGGAAGGACACCAAACTAAACACAAAAAGCTGTTCTAAAGAAAGGATTCTTCAAATTAGATGTCAAAGTGCATAGGTCCAGCGGCTTCCTGATATTGAAATGAAGAGCACTTTCCAGACGACCACAGAAGCACATCTGAAAGTGCACAATGCGGTGACGGTCTTTTGTCCGATGGCGATCCAATTGGAAAAATACACAGCAGCAACGTCGCCGCCCCCTTTCATGCAGAGAAAACTCGGCAGGGCCCTCTTGAAAGGGAGTCTTCAGAACTCGGTGAGGTTTTCTTCCCATGGCATAATAAAATAACATGAGTCGTCAACATACAACAGGACCAGGAAAACACTTTTGCAGCAGCCACACGTTACACCGTCTGGATCAGCAATGTTGGATCGTGAATCGGATTTCACTTTGTTCGAGTTTTTGTGGTTGTTTCAACTATATTGCAATAGTGTTTACAGAATCGATAAATGACAGTCTGTTCTCCGATAACGCGGCAGTTGCGGAATTATCGCGTTATGAATAATATATAAAGCTCAGTCCGCGATAACACGTAAGATGCATGAACGCAGGCTGAACAAAGACTGAGGTTGCGCGTGGGTAGCATCTAGAAGCATCCAGCAGCATCCCACTGCCTTGCGTGGTGATGCGACGCCGAGGCAGCCATTCGACCGCTTACTCCTGCTCGCGCGACGTAGTTCCGTTCACATGATCGCGTTATATCCATAAAAAATGCGTTCCATAATACACTCATCGCATTATAGCAACCGTTGCTTGTGTGGCGATCTAAACGTCGTGATCTATTATTTTTTCTACCTACGTGACTTTACCGAAAGAACTAAAGAGTATGAATTCCTGCAGGCACGAAAGCTTTAAATCAAGATCTTAAAAGCGCACACAGAAGAAGCACAAATAGAATCGTAATTATGCGAAGATACAGACGAAAGGAACACGTGGATTAGAGAGAAAATGCAGGCTAGAGAGACATAATTTTGACTGTTCAGAACGGTTCGCGAGCTTGGGGGAAGACGCCTCTCGCCCGGCGATGAGCGAAGGGTCGCGAATTATGACAGAGTGAGAGCCAGAGGAGGAGGCCGCGCTCGAGAGGACGTCGACTGCGTTCACACGCACGTGGTTGCTGAGATGCATTTCGACGGCGTAGAGAGAGATTTTATCTGGCAGTGGACAGACCGTGGCCAATCAGGATGATGATTGCGATATCCAACGTTTGTTATGCAAGCGTTGTACACGACAGTAAGTGTGTTTGGATATATTGACAACGTGTGCTAATATTCGCAAATATAAATATATACCAATATTAATAATTATTTATCCTGGAAGCCACGCTGAGTTGTATGTATGGGCACAACTCCAGAGCGGTATGGGGCAGCGTCATGCGACGCATAGGGGGCCAGTCGGCCACAAGTGGGCCCCGAAACAACAGATAAACAAGCAGCATCATAGTAATCAAAATAATAATAATGAAAAAGAACCTGCGGTCTACCGTGGACCAAGCCCGACTATCGCATCTGGATACCGCATCAACAGAGCAGCAGAAAGTTGCACGATCCACCCCCTTTGAGGAAATCCTAGAGCGATGGGGCCGGCATTAAAGCAAGACGCACGATAACTTAATTGTGAGTATTGTCCCCTTAAATATTGTTATTAATACTGTGACTGTGATACTGTCTGCAACCAAAATAATATATAGTTATAGCCTACATATTATTAGTGAGTCTGCAGAAAGAAGGGGAGCCCACAGTCGGATTTTGCATAGCCCACCGTCGATATAGGTAGCTGAAATAGGTAGTTGCACCCCTGAGTCCATTAACTGGTCCTAACAGCTGTTGCACGTTTTAGCTCACCAAGTGGCACATTCACCAGTGCCGCTCATTCACAATTGAACAGCTATAGTAATACAACAAAATGCCCTTCATGTATCAAGGAAGGTCTCATTGCGTCTCAAAATATGTTTCGGGGTGGTTCTGAATTTTGTATGTTTGGCGGATTCCGCCGACGGGCGTTCTTCTCGCCAGGGACGAGCGGAGTCGGCACGTAGCATGACTTTCTCGTTATCGATGTTGTTGTACTGCCCTCTCGTGGTCACCCCACAGCCCATCAGACTTAGGAGTCGAAGTCATCCATAAAAATAGAGGGTGTTTTTTTGTTAGATCGCGTAAATAAATGTCGTTAAACCCGCTACCACCCGACACAGCCAATTATTAATGTATGGCACGTAAATAAAACGTACCGATTATTTACTATTTCAGCAAACCGGTTGTGTGTTGGAGAGTAAACTCACAACATTAAATTCGAGTAAAGTGACGTTTCGCCAGTAATTACAACCAGCCTCATCAGGCGACAGCCAAAGTTGCGGAGAAATCCTCCTGATTCAGTCTTACATAGTGGGGTAAGTGTGATGTCATCACCAATTAGGCGCGACTTTATTATGGATGATATTGGTCGTGAAAGTCCTGCTAGTACTACTACTCCGTGTTAAACAGTCGAAGTCACGATTTGCTTGCGATGCACCAATCCTTGCCCTGCATCATAATCGCACGCCGCGGTACGTTTTGATCTGAACCAGCCGAAACAAAGCCCACGCATGCGAGTGGGAAACAATCTGTCCCACGCAGATGGAACAGGCATTTTGCTTTACCGCTTTCTGTTGGGGAGCCAGGTTACGGCTCCTCCTCGACGAACCGTGACATTGCCGGACGACATGCCCACGTGCATAAACCGCCAACTGCCTGGCTAGAGTTCATTAAGCATATTACACCATCTGGTTCAGCAATTGTGGATTGCACGTTGCTTTTCACTTTGTTTGCGTTTTTTTGGAGCCACTGGCTGATTGTTGTGATTAACACGGTTAGAAATGTATCACGTCTCATTGAGCATAACTTTTCCTTTTTTATTCGACCATTCCGAAGGCAAGAGTGGACATTATATTGCATTCTTAACGTTTATCGTGTCCTTAATTTACGTTAGGTGTAATTATTGCTACCGTATGAATACATATAGACATACCAACCGCTGGGATGAACTCTATATTGGCGAACGGCATATTTCACGTCACGATTTTTTCTCTGCATGATAGCATATGTGCAGTGGCTGTTAGCCACCACATCCCTAGTCCAGTGCCTATGGTGGGAAGCTGATCTTTTGATAAAAAAAGTCAGTAGCACTGATTAATAATAAAATAACGAAGAACACTTGCTGTCTTTTCATGAAGATGGCTCGGCAATATTCGAGTGTTATAGCCTTTACAATATTTACGATTTATTGATTAACATGCCTATACGTTATTCTAGTTTAACCTTTCAGAATTCAAGGCCAAGGTGATTTACTGCTCCAATGATCATTGAGATACTGATTCTCATCTCCGGTTTACAACCGTTAGTCAGTGGAATAAATTCCACATTTCTATGGCTGGGTGAGTATCTCTACACGACTTGCTATTGCCCTGGAGAGATGTTAAATACCTCGCCTGGTATGCAGGAGGTCGTGGATTCGACGCCTGCTCTATATTTGGAGTTTGCATGTTCTTCCCATGATCGCGTGGATTTTCTCCGGCTCCTCCACATTTACAATCAACATCACGCGTTTAGAGTACTTGGCTGCTATACATTTCCATACGATAAGCCACTTCGTTGAGCTATCATTTGTGGTAGCCAGGTCGCTTTTGAAAAAGAGATAAATTGCTCAGTGGGCCTTACCTGGTTAAACAAAACATCGTTTCATTTAACAATATTAATAAACAAAATTGTTTAGTTAAAAAATTGTGCAATTTGTATCGACACCAGGGGAAGTGTTGATGGGCTAAGTGAATTCCAACCAGGATGTGAACTCGTTTCCTTCTGATTGCGAGCTGCTAGCTCTGCTGCCGGGCCACCTGGGCAGTTGTTCAATAATCTGAGCATCAGTGCCTACGTCTCTAAAACATTACAATCTAGTCTCCAAACAACAACGATTGTATCATCCTGAACATGTTTGTGCAATAGCTCTTGTCTCGATCATTCCTCAAAAAGTTACTGTGGTTTCACGTCCAACGGTCTTGTATCCTACTGTTAATTTCATCCCCCCTGCCAAACCACACACACACAACGATCACAGCGGTCAAATGGTATAAAGCTGGGCAACATGATTGCTGCATTGTGGCTAACAGGATGAAAAATATACAAAAGTCCGTTTCACAAATGCCATTAATTTTACAACGACACTCTTGGTAAATTTAAATTCGCTACACTCAGCATATTACACCATCTGGGTCCGCAAACGTGGCCTGGACAGTTGATTTCACTTTATCCGTGTTTCGTTCGATCCACTGGCTAAACGGCATCTCACGTTCGATATGTGACACATTTTCTCGTAACAATTAAATTGCCTGCACTTATCTTGTTTGTAATTGCTGTTCACCTGCGATTATCGGTGTGTGCACTCCTTTCAGCGTAAGCGGCTCGTCCTCGCCTCACTACGGATGAGCAGCCCCTGTGTTTTTGATCGTGGCCTCAACACCATGGCCGCATTTGGATTCCTGGCCCGGGCACCACGGTGGTTTGATATGTTATATCCCTCACCCGGTATACAGGAGGTCGTGGATTCGATCCTGACCCAGACACCTGCTGTATATTTGGAGTTTACATTTCTCTCTCCCCGTGGTTGTGTGGATTTTTCTCCGGGTCCTCCGGTTTTTTCCCTCCACGTCTAGAAACATATGTTGAAAGTATTTGGCTGCGATACATTTTCACGTGATTAGCCACGTCGTTGGGCTATCATATGTGATAGCCAGGTGAAAAAGATATATATATAATTCAGTGGGGCCTTACCTGGTTCTAATAAAAATAGTAGTAGTAATTCATTGAGACCAATTAGGGACTTTATTTGGGACGTTCAGTGATATAATGCGCATTGTGCCTGCCCTGTTTACAACCCAAATGTGTAAGCATTTAAAACGTTGGTTACCATACACTGTAAAAACTGAGACTGGGGTTAATTAATGTTTAGTAAATATATAAGAGTAGCCTATACATAAAAATAATGACTATGTGTAGTTTGGAATCACATTGAGCTGAATTCAACACATTTCTATTATAATAATTGTTTTTTTACCCTTCTATCTGGCAACAAAACTGACACCTTTTTACAAGGAGTCATGTTTGCATAGACCGCAATACCTGCAGTCATAATACAAACAAAAGACATAACTCTGATAATGTGCACTGTCCTTGAAGTTGATTGGTCCACACCCGAGACAGCTTTCCTTAGAGCCTAGTCTCACATGGGTTGGACCAGATGACGCGAATAAAATCAGCCATCAATAACTAAGTAGAATTTAATTGTATTTTATCAGGAAAGTCAAAAATGCAAAAAATTGATTAATTTTACTAATCGGGAGGTTTTTGAATTTAATAACGTTACACTTTCGCCCCAACTCAAGGCATTTTTTCGCGCCACGTGCATGTCAACCATCTTCTTTTACAGACACGTTTCAGGGACCGCCGTTCTCCCAAAGGTAAGACATGTTTAATTATTTTAGCGAACAATTTTTTAACAAAGGTGTGGTAGCAGTTGAACATTGTTTTATGTTACTGCATGTTACCAGCATGCCAATTTAACTGGCTGTATCGTATATCAGAATTAACTAGCACAACGTTAGGCCTTTGGAAGTCAGTCTGATTCGACTAAAAGCACGAGACTATAATTGTTGTTCCGCACACGAAAAAGTAACGTGCGTGATTAAAACTAGACTATATTCATTCGGATCACAGCGTGTACCGAACCAAAAGTCCTGTACCTGCCGTTACACATCCAGTATATTATATCTTGGTGTTGATGTACGTACAGTATTCTAACGTTAGCTAGCTTTCCACCCGTCAGTTAGCGTCACCTTTACGTTGTGGCTAGCTTGTTGTGTAGTTGCTAGCTAGCAAGATGATGTGAGTGACAAGAAGTTAATGTGCTAAATTTGAGCATGAAATTTTGAATATTAAAAATAATAAAGAATTATCTTGTAGATGTGATTATATTGCCCTCATATGATTAGAGACCGGGTGGCCTTGCATCTGTAATGTAGTAACTCGGCGGGAGACGACTTCACGGGTAACACACTCTTTTATTCACCAACTATAGTTACACGGGTGACTAACACCAACTATAGTTACTCGGGTGACCAACACCCACTTAGTTACACGGGTGGCCAACACCAGCCTAACCCACACGGTTCTCCTGGCTACACCAGCACGGGCTCTTACGCCCCGTAGCCTCTCGGAACACACCCGGCCGGGGTGTCCGTCTCGACCCTGGGTCCCACAGTCCCGACCCACATGGGCGTCAGACCACGGGTCCCACGGTCTCGCCTCCGAGCCACACAGGGCCCCGGTCCTGACAAGGACGGCGGGACTAGGGGTCTCAGGGCACTACTTCTTCAACTCCGTCTTCAATCTTCAACTGGTTAACAACAATCTTGAGAGCTCTCGCGCGTCACCCTTTATGCACCTCCTGCGGACGTCGCTGAGAGCACCCATCCCATTTGACCAATCACTGGGCGCTGGCTACGATCCTCTTTTCCCACCTCGTGTCAGCGCGCCTCACCACCCACGCCGCGCCGCCCCGTACTCACTCCCTCCCGGCGCGCGTGTCCACACCACGCCCACATCGCGTGCCCAACCCCGCACCCCGTGCCGCCCCGTGATCCATCACTGTCGGCGCACGTCAACACCACCACTACACATCTGATACATGGACCTTTTTCTGCCTCAGGTTTTTGGTTATGGAATGGAAGTGTAAGATCTGCAAGTCTTTGTCTGCCACAAAGGGAAATCTACTAAAGCATTACAGACAACACGCAACATTTGGTCGTGGGCAATCCCAGCCATGCCTATATGACATTTGCGCTTGCACATTTAAAACGCAGAGTGCCCTTCGCACACATTTGTCCAGATACCATTCAGATTAAGAAAGTCTACGGTCAGGAAACATCTCTGCTTTTAAGTGTTTAGTTTGCAATGCTTGTTGCTCTATAGAGAAGGACTGCTTTCAGCATATTGGGAATCATCTGAAGAGCCACGAAACTGTCTTTTGTGTATTTGAAGGATGCAGCTTTCAGACAAATATATACAATACATTTTTAAAACACAATAGCAGAAGACACAAATCCTATTCTTTGAGTCATTTTAAGAAAGACGTGTATGATAGTCGCCATAATCAGACTGTTTTTGGAACCACTCTTGAAGGATCTTGTCATTCTAGAACAGGAAGGGATTTTCATTTCCAGTGTTGGAAAAAACATTAAAGGGACAGTACATTGTGTTGTAGCTGACAATCTCGGTGCACATTCTATCAGTGGACTAGTTGAAAGTTTCACGGGGCCGTACATCTGTAGATTTTGTCTTGGACATTCTTCAGAGTACCAGACACACGAAGTGCGGACCGGAGCGTTTCCACCTCGGACAAAGAAGGAACATAGTTTGCATGTGCAAACTGAGAGAAAATCCAAATGTTACTCATTGCTTTGGCGTAAAGCGGTCGTGTCCATTGACTGATAAATTAAATCACTTTCATTTTGAGTCTGGGTACCCACCAGATGTACTACATGATATTTTGGAAGGCATAGTCCCAAGGGAACTAGCATTGTTTTCAGATTTTCACCAATACGAAGTACTTCAGTTTGACTGAGCTTAACGAGTTAATAACTGAGTCTGACTGTCAAAGTTCTGCGTTATAGGCCTATACATCTGATAGGCTATCAGAGAATGCACTGATTTGTTATTGAAAGCTATCTTTTTTTTTGTTTAATGTTTCTTGGGTGTTCTAACATTGTGCTTTCTTCTGATGTGACGCTGACCTAGGCCATTGCAAGTGTTTGTTCGAAAGGAATAGATGTAAGATGCATAGAACATCTGTAGGCCGTGCTAGTTTACTTGTTAGGAAGCCATGCTTGTAATTGTGCATGTTAAAAAAGATAGGTCCACCCGGATTGTGGATTATGGCTACCAGTATAAGTACAGGGAATGCAAGTCAATTCACGTGATGTTTTAATCTCTTTTAGCTGTTTGAAAAACATATTGGACCTTAGGATTTCAATTTGCGCATATAAAAAAGAAAGTATTTTTAAAGATTTTTTTAAAACATTGTCGTAATTTAAATGTGCTAACAAGACTAAACCTTGAATCACATCCAAAAAAGTAATCTGTGCCTGTAATGCCCACAAATTATAAATACATCCAGTATTGTATCCCTATTGTACACATACATGATTTTTGTCTCTGTTTTGTACTTGTGTAATGCGGGCGAAAGCGACCTTCCGGATGTGACGTCACGAGGAGGCGGAGCCAGGTGACGTGGGTGAAAGGTAGGGGGTCCTTAAGCGGGTAAACCGGAAGGAGAAGGCAGTCGGGGTGTGAATGGAAAGGTGTGGGGCCACGCGGGCGTACGAGCCGAGGGGGCACCGTCAGAAGCGGGAGCCAACCCTGGGAACAGTAGGGAGCTACTGGGAGGTGTAAAGCTGCAGATAGAGATAGGCAGTAAGGCTGTGTGTGAGGAGCAGCGGGGTGGCTGCCAGGAGTCGCAGGAGCGACGAGAAGGCGAGACAGCACGAGGCCGTCAGAGCTGCAGCAGGAACAGCCAAGGGAGCTGTGTGAGAGTACAGCAGCGGAGCTGCTGTGGGGCTGCAAGAGCGACAAGAACAGCAGCGGGGCTGCTGATGTGGACTGGAGTGACATCGGAACCAGCACAGAGAGAATAAGAGAGACAGCCGTGTGGGAACGCAGTACGGACCGAATAAAGGACACTGAGCCAGAGATCGTGGTCAAGTCTTTTATTACACTGGGGTCAGAAGTGAAACGGCATGTCTAAGCAAGTAAGGAAGAAAATTCCCCCGGCGCCAGCATCGGCTTCTTCGTCCGACGACGACGAATTCCCTCCGACCACGGATTTTGCTGGGGTGGTGGAGGAGAGCCCTGCTGAGGCGAGCACGGGGACGGGCGTGGAAGATGTCGGCGCGATGGCGGGTCCGTCAACAACATCGGACGCTGAGCAAAGATGGCAACAGGTGGCAGAACAACTGGAGACACTCAAGGACGTCCTGGCGCATCTGTGTCACCTCGTTACGCCAAGGACGACGATGGAACGAGAAGGTGCTCCACGGGCCGCCACGTTGCCTGCCCTGCCGCCGCCATTGGCCACGCGGCAAGAAGACGCCATCTTGCGCGCTCCGCGGCGCCAAACCGCCATCTTGGCCACGCCGCGGGCCGACGCCATTTTGAATTTACCTCCACAACAACCATCATTGGAAGACGGCGTGAAGAGGAGTCGGAGTCGCCACCTTACTACAGTTAAGGAATTCTCTATCGGGGGCGATTGGAGCGCTTTCGCCTGCCGATTTTTGGCGGCGGTTCGTTCAGCAAGATGGACCGATGCGGAGGCCTTGGAAGTGTTGCCGACTCTACTGGACGACGAATCTGTGCGATTTTTCCGTTCCATAACGGCCGATAAGAAGAAGACTTTATGTGGAGTTTTTGAGGAAATGGCCGACGCCTATGAGCCACCTGACGACGCGCATCGGCGATTCGCTCAACGACAACGAGCACCCGAAGAATCGCCCGTGGCGTTCAGGGGTGCGGTGTTGGAGCTGGCCATGGCAGCATATCCTGACACGCCACAGGATCTGCTCGAGCCCCTCATATTGGGAAAAATGCTGGAGCTGTCTCGGGATCTGGGGATCCCCATGCCTGTGTGTGGGCATGAGAAGCTCACGTCCCGGGCGGCAGCAAAGTGTCTGGACGCGCAGTTTAATCTCCGTCGCTGGAAGCAAGTGGCGGCATGGACGGGTGGGCCCGTCAAGGAAGGAGGCGCGATGGGGTGGGACCCCACAAGGGCGATCTATGTGCCGGATGAGCGGGGTCCACAGGAGCTGACGGCTGCCTCCTCTCCATGGCCGGGACGCGGAAGGCCGGGGCCGCGCGCTACGCCATCGGGACGGGGCCGCCGGGATGCAGGACCTGCGCTTCGGCGCAACGAGGCCGATTGCTTCCGCTGCGGCCGTAGGGGCCATTACGCCAAAGATTGCTGGGCCCGCTTCCCGGGTCCGCCGCAGCAGGAGCCCACAACACCGGACAAGCCGACCAAGGAACCTCCGAAACAGGCATGTCGGCACGCACCAGACACTCGGCAAGGCTTTACACCTCACCCACCACCTGTGTTGCGCGATCCTATTGTTGTTGTTAAAGAAAGGCCATCGACGGGGCCTTGTCATTCAGTTACGCAGTGGCGCAAATTGGCACGGAGAGTTGTCGCGGCCGCTACGGGTTCGTCCACTGTACCGGGGTCCATACAAGGTGTGGACGTGCGCATTTTGGTCGACTCGGGAGCGTCTGCGACTATTATATCGGATGTCATTTTCCATCTGTTGGGCATTCCGCCGGGGGCTGTGCGTCCGGTTTATGGGTCTTGCGTCGCTGCAAACGGGGGTAGTATGGGGATTGTGGGCCAGGTGGATGCTAAGATATCTATAGGGGATGTGTCGGCTTCGGGCGTTGTGTTAATATCGAGATCTTTGGCGGTTCCTTGCTTACTAGGCACGGATTTTTTGGCTAAGATGCCCATTTTGATTAAAATCAATGAGAATTGTATTGAATTGCCGGGGGGCCGTCGAATCTCGTTTCTGCCGTCGCCCTGGGGGCGACCTGCTTCGGCCGTACAGGTGCAGGCGCTGTCCGTCGCATCTGTGGACATCCCACCTGGTTCACAGATGCTTATACCCTTGCGGTATCGGAAGCCCCTGCCCAATCGGCTAGGAGCATTAGGGGTCTTGTTGTCACCATCCGCCACGATAACAACGGGATTGGCGTTAGTTGGGGCACAGACCATCGTCCGGCCGGATCAATTACCGGTTTTACAGGTGCTTAATGCGGGGGTGGAAAACATCCGTGTTCCGGCCGGTACGGTTGTGGCACATGCCACTACGGCGTTTGCGACGCACGATTGTCCGCATCGCCGAGGAGTGGTCGCTGGTGTTTCCGAGCCAAGGGGTTCGGATAATCGTTGGATCGCTACCTTATGTGACGAAAATTCTTCCCTGTCCGTGGGGCAACGTGATGCGCTACGTAAATTGTTGCTGACGTATTCGGATGTATTCAGCTCCGACGATTTGGATTTGGGACGCACATCGTTGCTTTCCCATCACATTGAGACGGGCGACGCTGCCCCTATTCGGTTAAATTCGCATCGGATGAGTCCAGCGGAGCGAGAACACGTTCGGGGGGCGGTGGAAGACATGTTGGCTGCGGACATTATATCGCCATCTAACAGCCCATGGGGCGCTCCTGTGGTCTTGGTTAAGAAAAAGGATGGCAACTTGAGGTTTTGTGTCGATTTCCGGAAATTGAATAAGATATCGGTGGCAGATGCGTACCCCCTGCCGCGTATGGACGACTCCCTTGACGCATTGTCGGGGGCTAAGTTCTTTTCCACACTGGACCTCTCTTCAGGATTTTGGCAGCTTCCCCTTGACGAGTCCTCACGGGAGAAAACCGCATTCCGTACGCCGCAGGGGTTATTTCAATTCAACTGCCTCCCGATGGGATTGAATGCGGCCCCTGCTACGTTTCAAAGATTGATGGAGCTCGTTTTGACGGGGTTGCAGTGGGAGACGTGTCTTATATATTTGGACGATATTATTGTGTTCAGCCGCACATTTGAGGAACATTTAACGCGGCTGGAGACAGTGTTCACGAGGATGCGCTCTGCCAATTTGAAATTCAAACCAAAGAAATGCCACCTACTGCAACGGTCCGTCCGTTATTTGGGGCACATTGTGAGTGCCGAGGGGGTGTCCACGGATCCGGAAAAGACGGCGTGTGTCCGGGATTGGCCGACTCCGGCCTCTGTGGGGGATGTTCGACGGTTTTTGGGATTTGCCTCGTATTACCGAAGATTTGTGCCGGGGTTTGCGACGATTGCGAGGCCCTTGCATCTCCTTACGGGTAAAGGACGGAAATTTGTTTGGGGAGAGCCGGAAGAGGCGGCCTTTCGGAGTCTGCGTGATCTATTGGCTACGGCCCCGACATTGGATTATCCCGATTTTGATCGCCCTTTCATTCTCGATACGGACGCGAGTGACACAGGTATTGGGGCGGTATTATCACAGTCTAAAGGGGGCGTAGAGCGCGTCGTGGCGTATGGTAGCCGAGTCTTGTCGCCTGCGGAAACACGCTACTGTGTCACTCGTAGAGAACTATTGGCGGTTGTTTTTTTCCTACGGCAATTTCGACCGTACCTTTACGGTCGTTCTTTTATTGTGCGTACGGATCATGCGGCCTTGCAATATGCACTTAAAATGGACCAGCCATCGGGACAGTGGGCACGTTGGTTGGACACACTGCAGGAGTTTTCCTTCCAAATTCAACATCGGAAGGGAGTGCGCCATGCGAACGCTGACGCACTTTCCAGATTACCAGGGCGCGCCCCTTGTAAATGTGCGTCGGGGACGCATAGGTGTTCGCCGATTCTCAACCCCCCTCAGCCGCTCACGTTGGCCGTCGGGAAGTCGGATACTCCGATGGAACCGGGACCGACTGATGGGGTTTTGAATCTGCCGCGGTCTGTCTGGATTCGGGAACAGATGATGGACGAGTCGTTGTTGTCCATGCGGAAGCGGTCTATGAGGGACAAGGGGAGTCCGAGTTCGGCTGTGGGGCCGCGAACCGCTCTCCGAGATGGTCTGCTTATGTGGCAAGAAAGGTTCCAGGAAAGCTGGCGTGTGGTGGTACCAACGTCCTTGCGATTTGAGTTGATTAGAACTCTCCATTGTGACACACTATTGCATTTAGGGGTGCAGAAGACCTTGTTGACGTTACAACGTCATTATTTTTGGCACGGCATGGCGACAGATGTCGTAGGGCACGTGCGCGCGTGCCCTGAATGCGCCCGGCGTAAGCCGCCTAAACATCCTTACGTGCCGCCTCTCCAGTCGATTCAGGTGTCTCGAGTCAATGAATTGGTGGCACTGGACATATTGGGACCCTTCCCACCATCGGCGAGGGGAAATAAATATTTGCTGGTAGGGGTCGAGTATCTCTCCCGTTGGCCGATGGCCTGGCCGTTGCCCGATCAGTCGGCCGCGGCCATCACCGACGCCTTTTTGTTTGGGTACATTATGGACAAGGGGGCGCCGGAGAGACTCCTCACGGACCAGGGCCGAAATTTCTCTTCTAAATTATTGGCTGAAGTGTGCGCAGGCCTTGGGACTAAGAAGATACGGACATCTCCATACCATCCGCAGACGGATGGTATGGTTGAGCGGCTGAACAGGACATTGTCTGCCATGCTTTGCCATACTGTGAGTGAACAGCAATCGGATTGGGATCTGCACATCCCCGGAGTGCTTTCGGCGTACAGGATGACGCCCCATGCGGCTACAGGGTATTCGCCATTTTACCTTATGTATGGTCGGGAAAACGTGCCTCCGGTGGATGTGCAATTGGGTACTGGGGTGAAGGGACCTCGTAAACCACTCCCTGAATACATTCAGGACACGGTTCGCCGGGTTACGGAGGCGCGGGAAAACGCCCGTGTGGCTACGGCCAAAGCCCAGGCCCGGAACGAGCGGTATGCTCGGCGGTCTGAGGGGGAGTGCCCCTGGAAGGTGGGAGACCTGGCCTGGCTCCATTGCCCGCAGGTGCGGCCGGGGACCTCTCCTAAATTGCACAAACCTTGGCATGGTCCTGTGCGCCTCATTGAGGTTCCCAATCCACAGTCGGCGCGCGTTCAGTTTGGTTCTCGCCGTTGGTTTGTTCATACGTCGCGGTTGAAACCATATGTTGCTCCCCTACGTGATGCGTCATCTCCCAATGTTGCCTTGCCGGGGTCTGTTGCTGCTGACTCTGACTCTTCCCCGCCTGCGTCCATTGATCTTGCTAGAGCGCCTGTCGTACCTGTTCCAGACAGGCCGACCGTGACACCGCGGGGGAGGAGTGGGCCTGCTCGGAGGGCGCCTGCCAAGGCTGCGGGACCTTCAAGCCCGGCGACCCTTCCGACCCCGCTGCAGGCGCATTCGCCGAATATGACCAAGACTGATTCGTCAGGGACACGAGATGTCGGTGGACTTCCAATCGCAGCGGGGGAATTACCCCCTGTCATTTCTCGTGTTCCATCGCGTCCCCGTTCTACAAGTGGGCCGCCGACCGTCCGGGACGGGCCGGCGACCCGCACTCGTTCCAAATCGCTTACGTTTCGTTGATTGTATGTTGTTATTGTTCTTGTTCTTGCCGTCGTATTTATCGCATGCTTTCGTACGTTCGTCGATGTTACTTGTGTGTTGTTCTTGTTGTTATATTGCATGCTTAGTGTCCTTTAAGGGGGAAGGTCGGTTCACCGCATTACGCTTTGGTGTTGTTCAGCCGAGGTCGGCTGGGTTTTTTCTATGGGGGAGGGTGGTGTAATGCGGGCGAAAGCGACCTTCCGGATGTGACGTCACGAGGAGGCGGAGCCAGGTGACGTGGGTGAAAGGTAGGGGGTCCTTAAGCGGGTAAACCGGAAGGAGAAGGCAGTCGGGGTGTGAATGGAAAGGTGTGGGGCCACGCGGGCGTACGAGCCGAGGGGGCACCGTCAGAAGCGGGAGCCAACCCTGGGAACAGTAGGGAGCTACTGGGAGGTGTAAAGCTGCAGATAGAGATAGGCAGTAAGGCTGTGTGTGAGGAGCAGCGGGGTGGCTGCCAGGAGTCGCAGGAGCGACGAGAAGGCGAGACAGCACGAGGCCGTCAGAGCTGCAGCAGGAACAGCCAAGGGAGCTGTGTGAGAGTACAGCAGCGGAGCTGCTGTGGGGCTGCAAGAGCGACAAGAACAGCAGCGGGGCTGCTGATGTGGACTGGAGTGACATCGGAACCAGCACAGAGAGAATAAGAGAGACAGCCGTGTGGGAACGCAGTACGGACCGAATAAAGGACACTGAGCCAGAGATCGTGGTCAAGTCTTTTATTACACTTGTAATATGTTGGATAAACATGTTGAGACAAAATTGCACGAATAAATGTTAACCTGCTGTTCCTTTTCATGGTTCTTATCTTTTTCATGGTGATCGGTTGACTTAACGTAAGTGAATTGTGGCACCACGAAGGCATGATATTGGGTGGATTAAAAATAGAAAAGTTATGGCAACATACATTCAATATAAGTATTTTATTTAGTAAATCCAAATCATTTTGATTCAGATATTTAGTAAGCTTATATCAATTTCACCCAGACAATTAGTAAATGTAAATCAATTTCACCCAGATCATTAATAAATATTAATCAGATTCCACCAGATATTTAGTAAATCTAAATTACCATTGCTCAGATATTAAGTAAATATAAATCACTTTTCCTTGTAAAATCTATTTGTATTTACACAATTTTTTTTAGGCTATATAACTCATCAATTAGAATCCTATTACTAAATCCAACACATTTTAACTGTTGCTGTTATTACCATGTACTTATTTATTATTATTATTTTTTAGTTAATTTATTCAATACTTTTTATTCAAAGTTGTAGTGCTTAAAATCTACTCAATTATATCACGTGTCACTTTGTTGCCATAATTTTTTTAAGTAACAATGTGTCACATTTTTTACAGTGTACTTACTTATTCACGCAGGAAAACCACGCTGAGTCATAGGACTCCTTGTCAGGAGGTCCTGCCTTGAGTTATTGATTCAAGATGTATTTCAGCCAATGAATGATGAGTTGTGTTTATTGTACAAGTGGCAGGAAACTGGAACACCCGGTAAAAACACGCATGTGAGAGGGGGCAGAACTCAATCCCCGTGCAGATGGAAACAGATGGGGATTTTTCAATCACCGTGGATTTTTCTCCAGATCCTTCGGGGTTTTCTCCTCCGCATTCATACTCAGCATGCCATGCATTTGGGGGCGCTATGGTGGCAAGATGTTAGCTACCTCGCCGAGTATACAGGAGGTCGTGATTTAGAGCCAGACCCTGACACCTGCTGTATATTTGTAGTTTGCGTATCTCTCTCTTTCTCTCTATCCGTCGTCTCTCTCTAATGATGTTCAAACACTGAACCACTAGGTTCAGATTGCATGGGCACCGCGGTGGCGAGATGTGAACTCCCTCACCTGGTATGCAGGAGCTCGTGTATTTCGATTCCGACCTTGACACCTGCTGTATATGTGGAGTTTGCATGTCTCTCTCCCCGTGGTCATGTGGATTTTTCTCCAGGTCGTCCGGTTTTCCCCTCCACGTTTAGAAACGTGCGTTTAGAGCATTTGGCTAAAATACATTTCCACCTGATAAGCCACTTCGTTGAGCTATCATTTGTGGCCAGGTCGCTTCTGAAAAAGAGCTATACAGCTCTGTGGGCCTTACCTGGTAAATTAAAAATATAGTTTAGTTGTTAGTTGAGATTAGTCCACTTACTGTACTGCCATCTCGTGGCGAACAAGGGGTATGGACACCTCGACGCACACGGTAAGGAGTTTTGCAACATTTGGGTGAGATTCACCAACCCTTGCCTCCACCAACCCTCGCCTTCATTGTGCTCATGATACACGATTGTACACCACAGTGAAGTCACAGTTAGATGCGGAGAGCCTCCGTCACCTCGAGGATTGCACGCGAGCGGTGCACGTGTGGTTTTCACGCAACGAAGTACTACTTAATCCAGGAATATCGGAGGTTCTTCTGGCTAACACTCAGACATCTGTGGGAGGAAGAGGTGTGGCGGTCGCCCAGGATTCAGTTTTCTACTCGTATCTAAAGAGCCTCGGCACCATACTCGACCAGAATGTCGTTTGATCACCACGTGCAAAACATAGTCAGGGCCTACAATTTTCATATCAGGGCTCGATGACACATTCAACCACTATCGAGTCGTGACATAGCTAACACGGTGGTGTGTATCATAGTATCGACAAGGCTCAATTATTGCAACTCGCTACTCTACAGGACGTCTGCCAAAACATTACCAAGCTTCAGCGTGCACAAAAATCTTTGGCACCTGTCGCGATGGTTACAGTACGATCTGCACTGCCGATATGCACGGTTGGCGGCGTACGGTGTGAAAGAAGTTGAACATACATCTGACCATGTCTGACCAATGCTCGCTGAGCAGCATTGTCTTCTGGTTTCCGAACGAAAACATGATGTCGCACTCATTACACACAAAGTGCTTCCCACAAAGGAACCACGATACCTTGTCGATCTCGTCAAGGAGCATAAACCATCACACGAACTTCAGTCATCCTCGCAGCGGCTTTTGGCTAACCATCGAACAAAGACGGTCACCGCGTCACACGCTTTGAGATGCGCTTCTGCCGCTGTCTATAACGCTCTTCCTTCCGATATTAGGAAACCACTGGAGCTATACACACTTTTAAATTAAGATTGAAAACTGATGTATTGAGAATTGCTTTTGTGTTAAGTTTGTTTGTCCTTCTCCCCGCACCTCGAATTAGCACGCTTGCTTAGGTACGGTGTAAAAAAAAATTAATACATACACAGTGCTGGATTAAAGGCTACGTGCAAAGCCACCAGCACCCAGCTATAGGATATGTAAATAATCTATATCGTGAATGCAAAAACGACACAGGCATATCAGCAAAGACGCAGGTTGTGCCTCGTTCAAAAAGAGCGTTTTTTTGTACAAGCAACACTACACTAAAAGTTATGCATCATAAAGTGCAGAGATACACTGTCTGAGTGTGCTATGATCAGAGAGACACTATGTCTGAGTGTGCTATGATCAGAGAGAAACTGTGTTTCAGTGTGCTATGATCACAGGGACACTGTGTCTCAGTGTGCTATTATTAGATAGACACTCTGAGTCTGAACAGGAGGATTTATCCACACATATTGCTGTCGCCTAATGATGCTAGTTGTAATTACTGGCGAAATGTCGTACTCAGATTGTAAATGTTGTGGATGTACTCTGCAACACACCGGTGTGCTGTACTAGTAACGAATTGACATGTTCTGTTCACGTGACAACCCTTACTAATTGGCTGTGTCGGGTGGTGGTGGGTTTAACGACACATTTATATTTACGCGATCTAACCCAAATAAACTGTATTATGGACTCTGTGGCTCACTGGGCTATGATCAGAGAGACACGCTGAGTGTGTGTGCTATGCGTATGCGCAAGCACAGTCCATAGTATAGATGCAGATTTGTGCCTGTGCCGTTTCACTGTCTGGTTCAGCAATGTTGTTCACTGCGTCGGTTTTCACTTTGCCTTGGTTCTCTCGGATCCACGAGCTCAGGTAGAGGATGTTGCAGCCTTCTCTGCCAATCAACAAATGAGACCGGTGTTTGCAACGATTGCACACTTCACGTTTTATGATTATGAAGTCCTGGAAAATTAGGTAACAGCACGTGTACTGTTTCTTTCCCTGTAACTTACCGATGTTAAGCAAATTACATGTGAAACAGTAAGTAGAGGCTACGTTTCCATAACCAGCATGAAATACACATACAGTCTGTTCTCCTGTAACGCTGCGTGTTTCATTAACACAAATTTGATATAGTGCAATGCATGTATTACGGAACACATTATTTTTATAACGCGGATGCGAGTTGGATATAACACGATAGAGTGACGGCATCCAGACAATCACAGGGAGCGAGAAGAGACGGCTTGCCAGCTGAAAAGCATCTCCCCCACATCATTCAACCACCTCAGGGATCTGCAGAGGCTGGAGCTCGATTCAAACCAACTGGAGTCGCTGCCCGAGGCTGCGTTCCAGCAGCTGGTGAACCTGAAGGAGTTGTCGGAGCTCTCGCAGGGGTCGAGGAAGGAGCGAGGCGGCGTGTGGGACTGGCACGTCAGTGCACTCGGGTCCCAGTCATCTCATTCTAGATTCGTCTGTAGCCTCTCTTTGTTGCGGGTGTGTGAATGTTATTGATGAGTTGCAGTCTGTTCTCTTAAAAAAACTCTGTGTGTTTCCATGACGCGAATTGTATATAACGCTGCTAACGTATTACGGAACACATCTTTTTATAACGCAGATGCGAATTGGATATAACGCGATTGAGTTAACGGAACTCCGTTGCGCGAGTAGGAATAAGCGGTCGTACAGCTGTCTCAGCGTAGCATCACAACACAAGACATTGGGGTGCTGCTGGATACTTCTAGATGCTACCAACACGCCTCAGTCTTTGTTCAGCCTGCGTACGCATATCACGTGTTATCGCGGACTGTGCTTTACCCTATAGTATATATTATTTATTATAACGCGATTTTTACATAACGTGGTGTTCTTCAGGAACGCAACTACGAATGCGTCATAGGAGAATAGACTGTGTATTGATTTTTAGATTTGCTACATTTGGAAACATGTTATAGTTTGATGTGAAATTGACAGTCGGCCATAAGTATTTTCCCCGCAGTTCAAGACCAAGATGTCATCGTGGCCAAAGACGTCGATGCCAATACACCTCGCCAACTCTGTCTCCCACATGCCAGATCCTGCGGCTGATGCGCAGGATACACGCGACCTCAATGATCCAGGTAACCTGAAAGATCCACGCGACCTGCCCTGATAGTCTCCCACCATCTGCTCTAAGGTCTTCCCCTATGTGTTTGGACTCGAGAAAACCGTTCCAATCTGCGTCTCTGCGATCGGTCCAATTTTCAAATGAGTTCGGTTAATCGTGCATAACTTGTCTGCTATGAGGGCATGGACACGTTTCGGTTAGAAGGGGGGTGATGGTTCGATGGACAAGATTGGTGGTGGAATGTTAGCAGCCAAGCAGCGAGTTAGGAGATTGTGTTTACAAAGTTTACTCACCCTGGAAGAAGTTATCCGCTCAGAGCAGCACGCAGTACATGGTAAATAGCAATGACAGATGCTCACCTGTGTGTGTGTCCTGTCGTACATTATGCTTACAAAGTTTACTCGCCCTGGAAGAAGTTATCCGCTCAGAGCAGCACGCCGTACATGGTGAATAGCAGTGACAGACGCTCACTTTACAACTTGCCTGCATTATTCCCGATTCAGGCGCTCAGGTACAGGATGTCGCAGCTGCAGCATCATCATCAATACAATTTCAGATTCTGGCATGTGGGAGAGATAAGCTAATGGCTGTATTAAAGTCTCACGGAGTTATAAAGTCTCACGGAGTTAAAACTTCAAATCTAGATTCTCACGGATTTATCTTACCTTCTGATTTAACTATATTGCCCGTTTAGATACTTGGCTGAGTTTAAGTTCAAGTTCATTTATTAGGTATAGCCCTGTGAGCCATTCGGCTCTTGAATCGGGTGCAACCGCAACAAATAAAAAACATGAACAAAAACATCTTAAAGTGAATATGTGACTGAGTGCAAACAGAAAATCCAAGAAAAGACAGCAAAATATTGCAGAAAAAAACACCGTACACCAACGCTGTGTGCAAAAATCCCAGTGGGATGCAAGTCAAACAACCAACAACAACCACAAGACAACTTAGATTAAGGCCATCATTCTAACACTGTACTACAACACACAAACATGGCTAAACCAATACACTTTTCTAAATCACCAAAATTAAGCCATGAAAGCAATGAAACAGTGATCATAGGAACTGTGACGGAATTTTCACAATAAATGGCATAAACAACATGTACTACCAAAACCCTGCAGCCATAGCTGGCTGCATGAGTCACTCCACAACAGCAGGAGCATCAATCGGAGTATCATAATTTTTCAATGCACCTTTAAGATCAGCACACTAAATCAAAACACAGGTCATACTTTGTAGCCATCATCCGGAGCGAAACATTTTATTTTAGGCCACTGAATAGCACTGGCAGCTAGGGGTGTACAACTCCTCTAGAGCAGTTTTGAGTGAAGATCTCATAGGTAGTGACTCAAGTTTCAATTTATTGGCAACAACATTCCAGACCCTGGGGGCATCAATAGCAAAGGCCCTTCATCCAGTATTTGTACGGCAATAGGGAATGTGAAGCTGGTAAATGAGCGAAGACCTTAGGTCAAATTTGTTCTTTGAAACAGAGAGGAGATCCAGCAGGTAATCTGCGGATTTTTTTGTAAGTACATCGTGAATAAATAAGATCTGATGCACAAGCCGTCGAACATTGAGAGATGTTAAGTTTGACCCAATGTAGAGATCACAGTGGTGAGTCCTATATGGGCAGTTCAATGCAAATCTTAAGGCACAGTGACTGAGATCTCAACTTTCAATTCGAAGGATTTCACGTGAAAGTTCCAATATAAATCGGTGGTGAAACGAGTCTTTACTCTCTTCAGATGAAAGCGCCTTTCATTAATGAGGCAAATTAATGAGGTCGCAGGTGCAAGTCCGAAATTGGGCAGCATTCGGAACGGGCACGATTGAAATGGGGACCGGAATGATCCCGCACGGGAAGATATAATTATACACAAACATCGTTAGCGTTGTTTTGTCGAATATTAAGAACATAATATAGATGAGCATCGATTATCCGGCACGCGAATGATCTGGTTGCAAAGTCTGTAACGAGGTCCCAGAGATCGGCACCAAGTGCGTGACATTTTTTTAAAGCTACGCTTGATTTCAGTGTCAAATATTATACACGGTACATTATACAACACTTTTAACAACGAAACACTGCACGAATTTAAATTTTTCACGACGAATAACTCCTGTAATAAAAACAAAAAAACAGTGCGATCCAGCGAATAGTGTGCGTGCAATCCGCCGTTCGCGATTGTCAAATGCATGCTGTTGAAACAAGAGCGTAGTACATATACACACACAGCACATTCATTTCATTCACATATTCGTCTCTCTCCACATAACTGTGAGTTTGTTACTGGTAGTAACCTCCTGGTTACACCAGCCCACGGGGGATTATTCTGTCCGCCGTGCATTTCAAATATGGGAGGGTGGGTGGGGCTGGGTGGAGAGGGGAGGGTGGGGAGGGAGAGGCTTGGTTGGGAGGGTAGGGTGGGGAGGGGGCAGTGGTGGGGAGGGGAGGGTGGGGAGGGGCTGAGTGGGGAGGGTGGGGAGTGGCTGGGTGGGGAGGGTGGGGAGGGGCTGGGTGGGGAGGGTGGGGCTGGGTGGGGGGTGGGAAGGGTGGGGCTGGGTGAGGAGGGAGTGGTCACCCCGTGGTGCCCTTATATAAATCAACGTGTTACAGGTAGGCACAACAGGTTCCACACTGCCTACCAGGGATTATTTGTCTGTCGTGCATCGGAATGCAGCCCACCCATGCTCCCCCCCACCGACCACCGAGCAGGGCCACGATTGGTTGAGGATGTCGGGGAGGTTGGGGGGGAAGGGTAAACATGCCCACTCATTCAACTGCTCCCCCCCTGAACCCCGCGCTGAGTGTGTGTGTGTGTGAGTCTGAGAGTGTGAGTGTGTGTGTGAGTCTGAGAGTGTGAGAGTGAGTGTATGTGTGTGTGAGTCTGAGAGTGTGTGTGTGTGAGTCTGAGAGTGCGAGAGTGAATGTATTTGTGTGTGAGTCTGAGAGTGTGAGAGTGTGTGTGTGAGTCTGAGAGTGTGAGAGTGAGTGTATCTGTGTGTGAGTCTGAGAGTGTGTGTGTGTGAGTCTGAGAGTGTGAGAGTGAGTGTATGTGTGTGTGAGTCTGAGAGTGTGAGATGTAAGTGTGCGTGTGAGTCTGAGAGTGTGAGAGTGAGTGTATGTGTGTGTGAGTCTGAGAGTGAGTGTATGTGTGTGTGAGTCTGAGAGTGTGAGAGTGAGTGTGTGTGAGTCTGAGAGTGTGAGAGTGAGTGTATGTGTGTGTGAGTCTGAGAGTGTGAGATGTAAGTGTGCGTGTGAGTCTGAGAGTGTGAGAGTGAGTGTATGTGTGTGTGAGTCTGAGAGTGAGTGTATGTGTGTGTGAGTCTGAGAGTGTGAGAGTGAGTGTGTGTGAGTCTGAGAGTGTGAGAGTGAGTGTATGTGTGTGTGAGTCTGAGAGTGTGAGATGTAAGTGTGCGTGTGAGTCTGAGAGTGTGAGAGTGAGTGTATGTGTGTGTGAGTCTGAGAGTGAGTGTATGTGTGTGTGAGTCTGATAGTGTGAGATGTAAGTGTGTGTGTGTGTCGGAGAGTGTGAGAGTGAGTGTATGTGTGTGTAAATCTGAGAGTGAGTGTGTGCGTGAGTCTGAGATTGTGAGCGTGAGTGTGTGTGTCTGAGAGTGTGTGTGTGTGAGTGGGTGGCTAAAGCACAGCAAGTTGGCACAGTAGGGGGCACAGGTAGTGCATCAGCCAGTCATCTCGGTCATCTCGGTCAGTCGACCCGTGGCACCTGGGTCTGCCCCGTGACCTCCTGCACATGGCCTGGCACAAGCGTCGTGGTGACGTCACCGCCACTTAGTGGCGAATGGCGGTTGTTGTTGTTGTGTGTGAGAGTCTGAGACTGTGAGAGTGAGTGTGTGTGTGTGAGTCTGAGAGTGTGAGAGTGTGTGTGTGAGTCTGAGAGTGTGAGAGTGAGTGTATGTGTGTGTGAGTCTTAGTTACCTAGGGTGTTATACAGGTAGGAACAACAGGTTCCACACTGCCCACCAGGGATTATTTGTCTGTCTGTCGTGGATATCCGGAATTCCGCCCACCCATGCACCTCCCCACCGAACACCGAGCTATGCCGCGATTGGTTGACGATGTCGGGGAGGGTGGGGGGAAGTGTAAACATGCCCACACATTCAACTGCTCCCCCCCTGAACCCCGCGCTGAGTGTGTGTGTGTGTGAGTCTGAGAGTGTTAGTGTGTGTGTGAGTCTGAGAGTGTGAGAGTGAGTGTATGTGTGTGTGAGTCTGAGAGTGTGTGTGTGTGAGTCTGAGAGTGTGAGAGTGAGTGTATTTGTGTGTGAGTCTGAGAGTGTGAGAGTGTGTGTGTGTGAGTCTGAGAGTGTGAGAGTGAGTGTGTGTGAGTCTGAGAGTGTGAGAGTGAGTGTATGTGTGTGTGAGTCTGAGAGTGTGAGATGTAAGTGTGCGTGTGAGTCTGAGAGTGTGAGAGTGAGTGTATGTGTGTGTGAGTCTGAGAGTGAGTGTATGTGTGTGTGAGTCTGAGAGTGTGAGAGTGAGTGTGTGTGAGTCTGAGAGTGTGAGAGTGAGTGTATGTGTGTGTGAGTCTGAGAGTGTGAGATGTAAGTGTGCGTGTGAGTCTGAGAGTGTGAGAGTGAGTGTATGTGTGTGTGAGTCTGAGAGTGAGTGTATGTGTGTGTGAGTCTGATAGTGTGAGATGTAAGTGTGTGTGTGTGTCGGAGAGTGTGAGAGTGAGTGTATGTGTGTGTAAATCTGAGAGTGAGTGTGTGCGTGAGTCTGAGATTGTGAGCGTGAGTGTGTGTGTCTGAGAGTGTGTGTGTGTGAGTGGGTGGCTAAAGCACAGCAAGTTGGCACAGTAGGGGGCACAGGTAGTGCATCAGCCAGTCATCTCGGTCATCTCGGTCAGTCGACCCGTGGCACCTGGGTCTGCCCCGTGACCTCCTGCACATGGCCTGGCACAAGCGTCGTGGTGACGTCACCGCCACTTAGTGGCGAATGGCGGTTGTTGTTGTTGTGTGTGAGAGTCTGAGACTGTGAGAGTGAGTGTGTGTGTGTGAGTCTGAGAGTGTGAGAGTGTGTGTGTGAGTCTGAGAGTGTGAGAGTGAGTGTATGTGTGTGTGAGTCTTAGTTACCTAGGGTGTTATACAGGTAGGAACAACAGGTTCCACACTGCCCACCAGGGATTATTTGTCTGTCTGTCGTGGATATCCGGAATTCCGCCCACCCATGCACCTCCCCACCGAACACCGAGCTATGCCGCGATTGGTTGACGATGTCGGGGAGGGTGGGGGGAAGTGTAAACATGCCCACACATTCAACTGCTCCCCCCCTGAACCCCGCGCTGAGTGTGTGTGTGTGTGAGTCTGAGAGTGTTAGTGTGTGTGTGAGTCTGAGAGTGTGAGAGTGAGTGTATGTGTGTGTGAGTCTGAGAGTGTGTGTGTGTGAGTCTGAGAGTGTGAGAGTGAGTGTATTTGTGTGTGAGTCTGAGAGTGTGAGAGTGTGTGTGTGTGAGTCTGAGAGTGTGAGAGTGAGTGTGTGTGAGTCTGAGAGTGTGAGAGTGAGTGTATGTGTGTGTGAGTCTGAGAGTGTGAGATGTAAGTGTGCGTGTGAGTCTGAGAGTGTGAGAGTGAGTGTATGTGTGTGTGAGTCTGAGAGTGAGTGTATGTGTGTGTGAGTCTGAGAGTGTGAGAGTGAGTGTGTGTGAGTCTGAGAGTGTGAGAGTGAGTGTATGTGTGTGTGAGTCTGAGAGTGTGAGATGTAAGTGTGCGTGTGAGTCTGAGAGTGAGTGTATGTGTGTGTGAGTCTGAGAGTGAGTGTATGTGTGTGTGAGTCTGATAGTGTGAGATGTAAGTGTGTGTGTGTGTCTGAGAGTGTGAGAGTGAGTGTATGTGTGTGTGAGTCTGAGAGTGTGAGATGTAAGTGTGCGTGTGAGTCTGAGAGTGTGAGAGTGAGTGTATGTGTGTGTGAGTCTGAGAGTGAGTGTATGTGTGTGTGAGTCTGAGAGTGTGAGAGTGAGTGTGTGTGAGTCTGAGAGTGTGAGAGTGAGTGTATGTGTGTGTGAGTCTGATAGTGTGAGATGTAAGTGTGTGTGTGTGTCTGAGAGTGTGAGAGTGAGTGTATGTGTGTGTAAATCTGAGAGTGAGTGTGTGCGTGAGTCTGAGATTGTGAGCGTGAGTGTGTGTGTCTGAGAGTGTGTGTGTGTGAGTGGGTGGCTAAAGCACAGCAAGTTGGCACAGTAGGGGGCACAGGTGGTGCATCAGCCAGTCATCTCGGTCATCTCGGTCAGTCGACCCGTGGCACCTGGGTCTGCCCCGTGACCTCCTGCACATGGCCTGGCACAAGCGTCGTGGTGACGTCACCGCCACTTAGTGGCGAATGGCGGTTGTTGTTGTTGTGTGTGAGAGTCTGAGACTGTGAGAGTGAGTGTGTGTGTGTGAGTCTGAGAGTGTGAGAGTGTGAGAGTGTGTGTGTGAGTCTGAGAGTGTGAGAGTGAGTCTATGTGTGTGTGAGTCTTAGTTACCTAGGGTGTTATACAGGTAGGAACAACAGGTTCCACACTGCCCACCAGGGATTATTTGTCTGTCTGTCGTGCATATCCGGAATTCCGCCCACCCATGCACCTCCCCACCGAACACCGAGCTATGCCGCGATTGGTTGACGATGTCGGGGAGGGTGGGGGGAAGGGTAAACATGCCCACTCATCCAACTGCCCCCCCCCGAATGCCGCGCTGTCCAACCAAGTTCCTACCTGCCTGCTCCGAAGGAACGTGTAACTTACTCACGCCGGCTTGTGCCCGCCCTCACAGTCGGGCATATTTGCGGAATACACCACGCCGCCGTTGACCCTGGCCATTGACCGAGCAACCCAACGTTACTACCAGCTCCCTCTGCAGGAATGTGTTAGCACATCCAATCAGCCACACGGCCTTCTGGGAGTGCGTGATTTCAGGAGAATTTGTTCGACACAAGCAACCTCTTGGGGCTGGTGTTGATATCACTATTTAACACACTTTTTTATCCTGTGTAGTAAGTGTTATTTCCTAATTGCTTATGCCTCAAAAGTACAGAAAATGGCTATTATTCCCTAGAAACTTTACTTTTTGTGACCAGGACATTGCATTACTTTAGTATAAATGCATGTCAATTTTGATTTATATTTAGTTTTTTTCTGACTTTATGTGAACGAAAAGACACAAATTTGCCAGTTTCCTCATTGAAAATAGGAAAATTTCAAAATATCACTGTCCTGGTCACAAAAGCAAAGTTTGTAGGGAATAATAGCCATTTCTATACTTTTTAGGCATAAGCAATAACGAAATAACACTTACTTCCTTGGAACAAAAATTGTGTTACATAGTGTATTCAGTGTCACATCAAAAATCCGGCTTGCTTGAACCAATGCCGAACCGGCCAATTGTCTATAGTCGAGGACCCTCTCTATTTCAAGACGACATCAAACTGAAAGACGTTTTACACACCCCATCAGCCACACAGATGATACCCTTTTGTGAAAAATCTCATAAAATAAATACTGTAATAATAAAGTGACTCATCTTTGTCTCTTCACTGCAGGATGATAGCCCCGGATACTGTGTCTATATGAGGATTATTTGACCATACTTCACCAAACTGGTCGGTGAACGTTGTATAATTGGGGGAGCTAAGATCCGTTCGAACTTTATAACTGACTTTCGCTGTGGCTAGGAATCAAACTCAGGTCACTGGGTTCATAAGCACAGTGATGAAAACCACCGCTCCACCACAAAGGCCTGTGATATATTTCAGGAGTGTTCATGTGAACCTGCAACTATAACTCAACTGTGCCACTCAATTGTATTGTATTGCACGTGGGGCGGCAGCGTTGTCTTCTAGGTGTGTAGTGGGTTCAATTGAGGCGTACACTCGAACGTGGAGGCAACACGTTTATTCACAACTTAACGGGTAACTATATAACCACTCACAGGATAATGACAAAGGGTGGTGACCACCACTCTAACTACTAAACCACTCGACGGGATACGATATAGTGGTAACCACCACGGGATAACTATACAATTGAATCCGGCCAGTTAACATCTTGTCTGGTCCACGATGCCGTGTGCGAAGACCCAAGACCGAAGAGCAAAGAGTTCCATTCCCAGAGACAGCCACGATCCGGCTCGGGACTCGGCTTTTATGGGTTGCGGCGTTGCCGGGCTCCACCCCTGGCCACGCCCCCTTCCAGATCCTTCTCGAAAACTCTGGCCACTACATCACGTGTTCCTCTCACCCCCTTCTGGGCCCCTCTTTCCACCTCGTCCAGTCACGTGCCCTCTCGGGTTCACTCAAAGTACCATGTCTTTGCCTGGCCTCTCTCTCACCGTCACCAGGGCTATGCCCCCGAGAGAGCCTTTCCATGGCATACTCACTCTGGTGCTAGAGAGAGGCTCCACACATACAGTACCGCTCTTCACTCGGTACTGTCGCTACACTATAGTGACAACAAAGATGACTCCTTGTAAAAAGGTGTCAGTTTTGTTGCCAGATAGAAAGGTAAAAAACCAATTATCATATTTTTCCTGGCAAATGAGGTTCCCATAGTATAGTGACAACATTTATGTCACTACACATGCGTACACCGTCTGGATCAGGAACGTTGGCCCTCACATCGGTCTTCACTACGCGTCCGTTCTCTCGGATCCACGAGCTCCAGTGAATAAATTAAGGAAGTAACCCTCAGTATATATACGGGCAATTATCGACTTATGAACACAATTCGTTCCCGTAAGTCGGACTGTTCGTAAGTTGGAAACAGTAATCTACTTGATATTTAAATGCCCACACATACACAACCAGTCAATGCCAGCGCACGAGGCCGACTCATTTATATATCGCGTAGGAGCGCTCAGCTGAACAAAATAGTGCCACAGGTCAATTTGCAAGTGCGAGTTCGCGTTTTAAGTCAATGCTTAAAAAAAATCCTTCATGGAAGCTGGTTCGTAAGTGCGGATGTTCGTAAGTGCGGGTGTTCGTAAATCGGGTGTTGGTAAGTCGAGAACTGCCTATATCGCCATTCATACCAAGGCCTCAACAGCGCATTACAGCACAATCCCAGTAAAAAAAAACCCTTAACGTTAAAACTAATAGGGTAAAACAAAACACTAAGTTTTGTTTTTATTTTTCTAGGTGTAAGGCCGCACTGAGCTTTATATATATATATATTTTATAGAAGCGACCTTGGCTATCACGAATGATAGCTCAACGAAGTGACTTATCATCATGTTGACATTTATAGCAGCCAAATACTTTAAACACGTGATGTTTACTCGAAATGTAGAGGGGAAAAATCGGAGGACCCGGCACCAGACCACGGGAAGAGAGAGAAACGCAAACTCCAAATATACAGGTGTCAAGGTCGGGATCGAACCCACGACCTCCTGTATACCAGACGAGGTAGTTAAGATCTCCTAGCCAACGAGGCCTCCTTCATATCATCCATGCGCTGCACTCTTCACCTGGAGATGCCCCACATGTGCAATGGTCAGCGCACGACTTGGGGCTTGCAATCCCGAATTTCGCCGGTTTGCATTCGAAATACTGGCACGGCAGTCAAAGCAATGGGGCGAGCTTCTCAAATGCCCCCCCCCATCTCCTACCGCCTCTGTCCACCAGCAATCCAAATGGGTTCAATACATAATCGAGCATTTTTTTGGGTTAGATAGCGTAAATATAAATGTGTCGCTAAACCTGCCACCGCCCGCAACAGCCAATTATTAAGATTCGTCGCGTAAACGGATTTAACGCCAGGTTTATATTTACGCGATCTAACCCGATCTCCTCCCCCCTATTATAGATAATATTGGTCGTGAAACTTACGTGTTGAACTAAATTCAATACAGTTAGTCGATCGGCAGTTCCGACGCGTCTGGTCACTGTGGAAGAGAAGACCACATGCCTGATCGAGTTAGCTCGAGTAGAGGGCATTCTGCCAACAGTGGCGTGAGTAAGCACTTGCAGGTTCGCACCTTTGACTTGCTTTGGAGGTAATTACATCTTCACATTGCCAATGCTAATCTACTGATACATACAAAGTGTCTATGAAGGCATCGTCCAATTAACAGGTGGGTCGCGGTGCATTTGAGAATACGTGCAAGGAGGGACAGGGAATCTCATAGTATTGGAATCTTGTGACAGAATTTGTAGCGTTTAATTGTATCTTAGGAATACTTTGATAAATATTTACGAAAAAAAAACATAGCTACTTCACAAGCTGAACAGGAACGAGCTGAAGTCTCTCCCAACCGGGGTGTTTGACAGTCTGACAAAACTCACTCGACTCGACTTGGATCAAAATCAGCTGCAGAGTAACAAACCCAAGGCAGTGAGTTTTCACCAACTTCCCGCGTGGGAATTAATGCTGCAGTATTTATATTTTGCAGTATTATATTTTTATGATTTTTACTTTTACTCCCGTATTTTTTTAAAGAAAACATGGAATAGGAATCACTTGGAATGCCTCTATTTTTTCTGACGGTGGGGTAACATTATTATTACAGTCAAGCAGACACATATTCAGAGGCATCCTCACTGAGGCAATACCGAACAAATTTACTCCAATTTTTGTCGAATTAATGAAGTGAAATGCCACGTGCGTTCCGAAAATGTATAGATTCCGTCAATAAGATTACGCCATTTATGAGATCATGCACCCCTCAAATGTTACTCAGGATCAGTGTTCAAGTGCCTAATGTATCTGCTTTCGCTGCATGTGGCGTGATGTTGACTACCTCGCCTGGTATGCAGGAGGTCGTGGGTTTGATCCCGACACTGACGCCTGTATATTTGGAGTTTGCATGTTCTTCCCGTGGTTGCGTGGAATTTTCTCCAGGTTCTCTGGTTTTTTCCCTCCACATTCAGAAACATGCGTTTAGAGTATTTGGGCTGCTATACATTCCATGTGATAAGCCACTTCGTTGAGCTATCATTCGTGATATCCAGATCGCTTTTGAAAAAAACAACTATATATCTCAGTGGGCCTTACCTGCTAAAATATAAAAAAAAACGGTAAATAACCATGATTTCCGTTTCGGAGCCAGTGTGTGTTCAAGACAATCAAACATTCCTGGTGGTAGAGCCGACACTTGGTTCCTCGCGAAGCTGAGCGTTCTTAGTTCAGTCAGAGGATGGAAAGTGTCAGCTGTTAGAGCCTGCAATTGGTTGTCTTCAAGGTTTAGCCACGCGTAGTTAGATTCAGAGGCACGTAGTGTTGTAGAGTTCATTGTAAAGTATCACATTTAGGCAAACAAACTAATATTATGAAAAAAAATACACGTTAAAAAATCTGATATTTGGGCTGACTGGTTTGAGAGGTTGATTATTTTATGCGCGATGTTGCGTTAAAGGATTATAGCCTCGTGTCAATATGGCCATCTGATTGTGAATGTTGCTCCGCGATGCACCACATTCATGTGGCGTCTGCACGCGAGCCGATTTCGTTGCTCCATCTCCACGGTGAGCGTAGCTACCTGAGCTCGTTTTCTCATTTGGGCAAGTTTTATATATCGGTCATCATCTCTCCCTGCCAAAGGCCGATGATGTACGTTGATTGGAATGTTATTCTTTAGACTCTCAGTGAGTGAGTTTAGTTTTCCTAAAGCACACAAGGCTGCTATCACACGCCCCTCTATTTAATCAGTATTCAATTATACTACATCATCATTTAAATTCAGGTCCATCTTGAGTGAAGAGCGTTCCAAATGATTATCTTTGATGAAGGCAGTCGGACGCGGAGACTTGCTATCACCAGCGCCATTTAGTGCGACATCAAAAGATCATTTTCAAAATAAAATAATTTGTACGGAAATAATATTTAGCCATCTCAGATTTTTATGACTATATATCCATCCATTATAATAAGCAGCGAGAATAAATTAAGAGCAATGGTAGAAAGGTCTTAATGAAGATAGCTGCAAATTTTGGTTGAATATGAATGTAAGGTGGCTATGCGTACGAGTAGGGCCTGTAACCCACCACAGGAGAAGCAGCGAGAGTTCAGTGGATCGCACATTAACGTTGCCACTCTCCCTTCTGGTGCCATGCCAAGAGAAAGTGGCACAGCATACACGTGGACTCCAGCCATTCCATCTTTATGGGATAGAGCGTTGCACTGTCGCATGTGTAGTGACATTGAATGAGTCACTGTAGCGCGTGGCGCTGGGAGTTTGCTAGACAATGGAATTAGGGGTATCAGACCGTTCTACCAGTTAGACCCGTGGGCCAAGCCCAGAGCCTTCTGGGGGATCCAGAAGGGTGCGTGGCCGAGGGCGGAGCCTGGCCACGCTGGGGAGGATAAAAGGCGAGCTCCGACTCACAGTTGCGGCTGCCGCCATCGGGAATGGAACTCGTCATGGTGCTGTCGTCGTGGTCGTTGCCTCTTCAAGCTGGAAGCATGTTGGCTGTCCCGACCTGGTATGGAGTTATCCCCTATGGCTGTGAGAGCCGGAATAAACAAGAGGGATAATGCCTCCTACTAGTGTCTCTGAATTAGTACACTACACATGCGTGAGGTTTTTTTCCTGAGTTTCCCTCCCACCATTTAATACTCCTTAAGTGTCCGATATCACCTTAATATATAAAGGACCGTAGAGCTTTGGTAATTGTTTGGCGCCGGCTCATGGTCCGTCTTGTCTGTGGTCCCTCCTCGTGCCTCCGAGTCGTCCTCTCTCTTCCAGAGTGAACGAATCGTGTGCGGTAAAGATGACATTTTCATTATTATTGTTATTACGTATTCATGTCAAAATTGGCAAAGCAAAAGTTTTGCACGAACGGCCGATTTCATCGACAGTACTGTTGTGTTTCGGAGCTCATGCGTGCGCAAGACAATCAAACCCTCCACGTGGTAGAGACGAGAGCCGGTTGTTCGTGAAGCCGAGTGTTTTTAGTTCGGTTAGAGGATGGAAAGTGTCAGCTTTTAGCGCCTGCAATTGGTTGTATTCAAGGTTTAGCAGCGCGTGGTTAGATTCAGAGGCACGTAGTGTTGTAGAGTTCATTTTAAGGTATCAGATTTAGTAAAAAAACTAAAATTAAAAAAATGATAAAAATCTGATATTTGGTCTGACTGGTTTGCGAAGTTGATAATTTTCTGAGTGAAGTCGCGTAAAAGGAATACAGTCTCGTGTCAATGTTGCTGTTTTGTGACGAAAGTTGGAAATTACCTCACTTTTAATTGTTCCTGTATTGGATGGTACATTTGGTATCGTTTGTATCATCGTGATTACCATATTCACCAACCACTGCTGGGTGGAGGTCTCCCCAAGTTGTCGCCATCCTTCAAGGTCCCGCGATGCACCAAACCCACCTGGCGTCTGCACGCGAGCCAATTGCTCCCTGGGCTCGTTTTCTCAAATACCGGTTATTATCTCTCGTTGCCAAAGGCCGATGATGTACGCTGATGGAAATGTTCTTCTTTAGACTCTAAGTGAGTGAGTTTAATTTTACAAAGCACGAGAGGCTGCGATTACAGGCCCCTCTATATGCTCAGTATTCATTCTCCACGACATCGTCATTTAGATCCCGGTCCACCTTTAGTGAAGAACATTTCAAATTATTATATTTGATGAAGACAGTCGGACCTTGAGACTCTCTCACCAGCGCCATTTACTGTGACATCAGAATATCATAACAGAAATAAAATTATTTATGCGGAGAAAATATTTAGGAATAAATCATGGGCAAAGGAAGAAGGTCTTAATGAAAATAGCTGCAAAGTTGGGTTAAACATGAATACGAGTAAGGTGACTATGCATACGAGAGTAGTAGCACAGCCTGGAACCCAGCACGGGAGAGGCAGCGAAGGTTCGGTGGGTCGCACAAATGTTGCAATTTTCCCTTCTGCATGGCGGTGTCATGCCAAATGAAAGCAGCACAGCATAGGCGTGGACTCCAGCCGTTCCATCTGCATGGGATAGAGCATTGCACGGTCGCATGCATGGGTTTTTTCCCGAGTTCTCCTGTTTTCCCTCCCACTATGTAAACACTCAAGTGGCCGATATCACCTTAATATTCAAAGGACCGCAGAGCTTGGGTAATTGGTTGGCGCCGGCTCATGGTCATGCTTCTGCCTTCTCTCTTGTCTGTGGTCCCTCCTCGTGCCTCTGAGTCATCCTCTCTCTCTCTTCGAAAGTTAGCGAATAGCGTGCGGTAATGTTGACATTTTCATTATTATTATGACGTATTCGTGTCAAAATTGGCAAAGCAAACGTCGTGCACAAACGCCCGATTGCAGCGACGGTCATGTTGTGTTTCGGAGCTCATGTGTGTGCAAGACAATCACACACTCGGAGTGGTAGAGCCGACAGCTGGTTCCTCGTGAAGCTGAGCGTTTTTAGTTCAGTCAGAGGATGGAAAACGTCGGCGGCTAGAACCTGCAATTGGTTGTTCTCAAGGTTGAGCCACGTGCGGCATATTTGCGTACAGACACAGTTTCATGATGACATTGCGGTTCACAGCATTAATTGTATTCTATTATTCGCATGTGACAAATTATTCAAGCGCTAAATTCCAATTTTCGATGTTTAGAGGTGTTAAACAAATATGGCAATATATATTATACTCTTGCCGGGCACGTCCTACTGGGCAACGACCCCTTGGTCGGCCCAGAACACGCTGGCGGTACCATGTCCCTGGCCTGGGAACGCCTGGGAATTCCCCAGCAAGAGCTTGAGTCTGTGTGTAGTAGTGTAGTGTATAGTAATGTATAGTAGTGTAGTGTATAGTAATGTATAGCGTAATAGTGTATATAGTAGTGTAGTGTATAGTTGTGTAGTAGTGTATAGTAGTGTATAGTGATGTAGTGCTGGAGTATGTCGCCAGGAAAAGGGTGGTCTGGACCACCACTAAACATGCTGCCGCCGCGACCCTCACCAGGACAAGCGGATTGAGGAACGAACGAACGATGTATTACACATCTTCGGGCTGACAATCTTGTAAGGCTGGCAATATTCATTTAACAACAACACAATGTGCAACTCAAGATACCCATGACGTGGAGTTGCCACATCTGGGTTTTTACAGAACCAGGCACAGAGGGAAGTGGTAGAGACAGACAGGTGATGTAAGATTATGGCCCTGCAGGGAAGAAAAAAAACACCAGCTGATGCTTTCCTTCTGCAGCCCAGGACACAGCGGTCAGTTTATGTATGGTCCGAGTCAATTCTGGACAAAAGGAAAGTAATCTTGATTTGAAGCTTTCGTGACTGCAGGAATACATACTCTTTGGTTCTTTCGGTAAAGTCACGTAGTTAGAAATAAAATAAAAGCGGTAAGTGACTCGAGTTAACGGTGCTGTTGGTGATCAGTGAAAAAACCCACCGTTTAGATGAAATAGACAACATGTACTCCTGGATGATGTGGGCAACAGTCAATACGAAGAAAGTGGGGGGGGGGGGGGGTTAAGAAGCGATGCTACAGCGTGGGCATGCTTGTGGATTGCTTTTGTCTCAAACATCATGCTACGTGCAATCAACTTGAACTTACATTCATACTAAAGAGTGACCAACAAGTAACCGAAATGCTTCTTGGAAATCTTCCCGGGTGCCCCACATTCTTGCCTTTTTATGTTCTTGTTCCTACTACGGGGGACCGTAGAATGTCGCGGGCTTATCGTTCGCGGGTTCGACCAATCGCGAGCAACCTCTTTGTGTACCAATAAGGCTATCGCCGAGGTGAGTTTTGGACTTTCGCGGGTATAGCCGGACGTACCGTGTCATTGTCTGATGCTGTGGTGTGGGGGGCGAGGGGCGCACCTCAACCGTTCCCGCGGACAAAGACAAATTCTCCCCATCCCATATAAAGACTGTTGTGGCAAGTGCTGTTCGCGAGCAGGACCTATTAATGGCGGTACGGCACACGAGGGGGTGGGATGGCAACACCACGCCCGGCCGCCTTTGCCTCCCCGGTGGCGATGTTTACACACCACACCAGGTATTGATTTGAGGCTGAGTCGACCTAGGGGAGCCCCAGGACCGATTCAGATAATCGTCACTGGTTCGTCTACACCCACCGCTCTCCACGCGACCGCTCAATCATCACGCCCGCACTTGCGCCTGCAGGGAGGGGGGGCTACCTGCAAAACAAATCCGTGCCACCGAGCCCAGAATGAGCTCATCCCTCCATCCCCTTGCGAGCATCCAGGCCTGCGAGGGGTAGACAATCAAACACTCCGGGTGGTAGAACTGGAAGCAGATTTCCCTTCAAGCCCAACGTTTTCAGTTCAGTGAGAGGGTTGAAAACTCCGGCCGAGAGAGCCTGCAATTGGTTGTCATCCAGATCGGGCCGTGTACAAAAATGTCGTTATATCGAAGAGCGCTGTCCAAATGTCGCATTTTATATTAAACAATCATGTTGCAACAACAAAACATATATGCCTTTTTTTCAAACGAGCAAGTAAACCGTGCCTATACTCTTTGCTTATTTCGGTAAAGTCACAAATTCCTGCAGTCACGAAAGCTTCAAATCAAGATTAAACCGTGCCTATTTAAGGGATTCAATTATATTGTTACGCTCACGATGGTATTATGTGCGGCATAGTCTGAGAAAAAGCATGTTATTTTATAACGTATCCTCCAATTTACGTTGGACATCTCCAGATACAGTGTCCCACTTCGGCTGCGTCTTGATATCGTCAATGTCACCACCATCCCCCGTCTTTGATTGCGACATAGGATACCGCGTAGCCACCACCGAAACAACTCGAAACCGCCTCGTTCCATTACATCACTCCGGATTTTTTGCTTTGCCCTTGGCGCCTCGTGTAGAACGCATCATTACAACCTGTCTGTCGCCTCCAAACTGTCCCACATTGAACATCCGAAGAGACCAAACCCCACTTTTCCCAGTACTTAATCCTAAAAATAATTTTAAACAAATCCGTCAAATATTCCCAAGGGACCTCCAAAAACTCCGCAAATTCCGAGCCGCAGATTCCGAATTGCCTCGCTGTTACAAAATCTATACCCGCTATTAAATAAACGAAGTTTTACTGGAATTCCCTTGCCTCTCAGCCCAACTACCTGTTTCAACTATGTATTTCAACTGCGTATTTAAAATATTTCAACTACCTGTTTCAAGTATTTCATCAATTACCTGTTTCAAAAACCTATTTCAACTACCCGTTTCAACTACCTATTTCAACTACCTAATTTAAACTACCTATTTTAACGAGCGGGCTATGCAAGATCTGACTGCGCTTCCCCCGTCCCTCCTTTCTCCCAATTCACTTGTACTGAAATAGCTACGGATGGTTTTAACCCATATTGACGACTATATTTACCCAAGAATGTCAGTGTGTAACGCGCGTGACGTCACTCCACGTCGATCAGCCCCCCTCATGAACAGGTTACGTCCTCCACATGGACCTGCTCCTCATTAATAATCATGAACGGGTGACGTCACTCCGAATGGAGAACCCCCCCCTCATTAATAATCATGAGCGGGTGACGTCACTGAACATCGAACAGCCCCACTCATTAATAATCATGAACAGGTGGGGTCCTACACATGGACCCCCCCCCCATCATTAATAGTCATGTCGGGTGACGTCACTCCGCATGGAGCACCCCCCCACATTAATAATCTTGAGCTGGTGACGTCACTCCACATGGATCACCCCCCCCCCATTAATACTCATGCACAGGTGATGGCACGCCATATCGAACAGCCCCCCTCATTAATAATCATGACCAGGTGACGTCACTCGACATGGGGGTGAGTTAGGGGCACCTCCTCCACCCTCCTCAGCGTCAACTTACAACCCTCACTACAAAAGTAGAACCCTCACATCACGCGATCTCCGTCACGCTATTGAGACATCAAAGTAAAAAGGAGGTCATGATGAACAAGGGATAATAACCATTAAATGAAATAAGTCTGTGTCACTGCGGCCTTACAAATTGCACACGAATGAATGCAATGAATATCACGTCGCGGTCTTCTTTTCGCTTGCAAGTGTCAGATTTTCTGCAATACACCCGTCTTTGGCCGGGCAAAAGGCTTGTACAATAATATGTAAGCTATAACTATATATGATTGTAGTTGCACCGTGTATTGGGTTTAGAGGAAGACAGTCTCCCAGTAACAGTATTAATAACAATATGTAAAGGTACAATACTCACAATTAAGTGATCGTGCGTCTTGCTTTCATGCCGGTCACATCGCTCTAGGATTTCCTCAAAGCAGTTGGATCGTGCAAGTTTCTGCTGCTTTGTTGATGCGATAGCCAGATGCGTTTGTTGGGCTTGGTCCATGGTAGACCGCAGGTATTTTTTCACGAATAATTATTTGGAATATTGTTTCTTAACATTTTTTTAATTGTTTATCTGTTGATTTGGGGCTCCTTTGTGGCCGACTGGGGCCCCATGTGTCGCATGACGCTTCTACATACCCCAACCGGAGCAGCGCGCCTGGTTATTTCCACTCCATCAACCGTTTCCAATCACTTGTCGCTCCGAATGCATACAGTTCAGCTGCTGTAACCGCACCAAACTTATTTTGTTTCATCGCTCGATCGTGTTCGCTTCTCCTCGCGATCTCCGATTAGAACGTTTGGCTACAAACGGTGCGAAAGAAGTTCAACATACATGCATGTATACTCTTTGGTTCATTCGGTAAAGTCACGTAGGTGGAAATAAAATAAAATAAATCACGACATTTTGATCGCAACACAAGCAATCATCAAGTGAGACAGTTACAGCGTTGTTTTCACATTATAATCATTGTCCTCACTGTAACTGTTTCACCTGATGACAATTGCTTATGTTGCGATCGAAACGTCGTGATTTATTTTCATATAATTTTATTTATTTATATTTTATTTCCCCATACATGACTTTACCGAAAAAAACAATGAGCATAGTAATTTCTGCAGTCACGAAAGCTTCAATTCTAGATTAAGGCTCGATCTGTCTGATTGCGCTGTGCAAGACCAACCGTAGAGCGTTGTGTTTTCACGTCATCATCATTGTCCTCGCTTACCCAGGAATACCTCACTGTAAGGAAGTAAGCACATTTTAAAAATGCGAAACTCTTATAACCTAGGGAATATCGCGAGTGTCGAGACTCATTTCCAGGAGGGTCTTGCCAAGTTTTTTGTAATGGGGGGGGGGGGCGGGGCGATGTTGCTGTGTGTATAATCCAAATTGCGTTATTTTCAAGTATTTATCTCAGCATTGGGATAATTTGCCCAATGCCAGTCGCCTTGTTTGGCTTTTTGCTATGGGGGCAAAATACACTGGAAAATCCGAAGGACAACACAAGCGGGGGAGAGCATACAAACATCACAGAGTCAGACACCCTGTCTGTGTGGTGAGTGAATGAGCGTGTTGTTGTAACCGACAGTGTGGTCATTGGACACAGTGCGGTGGATGAGACAATGTCAGCCAATTTCTTTTTTTTATTGCCCGATTCCTCAATATAGGTGGAGGACGTCACGAGTGAGGTTTAGTTGGAATAGTGACCATGGTAGTAGCGATAGCAGAGTGATGATGAGACTGGCGAGAGATAGACTGGAGTCAATCAGTGAGTGCTGGATTCAGGTGTGGTTTAATCGAGAGACACGTGATTAAATGGAACCCATGTGTGTGTTACAAGTTCAAGTTCAAGTTCAAGTTCATTTATTAGGTATAGCCCTGTGAGCCATTCAGCTCTTGAATCGGGTGCAACCGCAACAAACAAAAAACAAAAACATGAACAAAAAAACATCTTAAAGTGAATATGTGACTAAGTGCAAACAGAAAATCCAAGAAAAGACAGCAAAATATTGCAGAAAAAACACCGTACACCAACGCTGTGTGCAAAAATCCCAGTGGGATGCAAGTCAAACAACAACAACAACAACCACAAGACAGCTTAAATTAAGGCCATCAGTCTAACTCTGTACTACAACAAACAAACATGGCTAAACCAATACACTTTTCGAAATCACCAAAATAAAGCCATGAAAGCAATGAAAAAGCAGTCATAGGAACTGTGACAGAATTTTCACAATAAATGGCATAAACAACATGTACTACCAAAACCCTGCAGCCATAGCTGGCTGCATGAGTCACTCCACCTTTAAGATCAGCACACTAAATCAAAACACAGGTCATACTTTGTAGCGATCATCCGGAGCGAAACATTTTATTTTAGGTCACTGAATAGCACTGGCAGCTAGGGGTGTACAACTCCTCTAGAGCAGTTTTGAGTGAAGATCTCATAGGTAGTGACTCAAGTTTCAATTTATTGGCAACAGCATTCCAGACCCTGGGGGCATCAATAGCAAAGGCCCTTCCTCCAGTATATGTACGGCAATAGGGAATATTAAGCTGGTAAATGAGTGTAGACCTTAGGTCAAATTTGTTCTTTGAAACAGAGATGAGATCCAGCAGGTAATCTGCAGATTCTTTTGCAAGTACATCATGAATAAATAAGATCTGGTGCACAAGCCGTCGAACATTCAGAGATGTTAAGTTTGACCCAATGTAGAGGTCACAGTGGTGAGTCCTATATGGGCAGTTCAATGCAAATCTTAAGGCCGAGTGATACATTGAGTCAAGCTTCTTCAGTACAGTACTTGGGGCTGATTTATAAACAATGTCACAGTAATCAAGTAGAGGCAGTATGGTAGCTTTAATCAATTCCAAACGGAACATAGGGGGGAAGCAGTGCTTGTGTCGATATAGAAAACCAATTTTAATTTTTGTCTTTTTCCCAATATAATCAATGTGATCTTCAAAATTCAGTTTTGAATCCAGGATGATCCCAAGATACTTATAGATCTTAACTTGCTCTATTTGATCATTATTTAAGGAATGTAATTTGGGGAAAATAACTTCCCGCTTTAGTCCTGGTGAGAAGCATAGCACCTTGGTTTTGGCAGGATTTAGGACTAGTTTAAGAGCAACTAGCTGATGTTGTAGTTTGTTGAAATCACTCTGGAGCTTAGCAATCACGTCATCCGGAGAGCGGCCAGCAGTAATTAGTACCGTGTCATCTGCAAAAAGATTTACCCTGGAATAATCCAGTTCAGTGCCCAAGTAATTTACATAAAGAGAGAACAAGAGGGGGCCGAGAATGGAACCCTGTGGAACCCCTTTTGTTATCTTAACACTGTTTGACCTCCAACCATCTGTGAATACAGTTTGGGTGCGAGAAAAGAGGTAATTTTTTAACCATTTTACTGTGTTTTCGGAAAAACCGAGGCAACTTATTTTACTAAGCAGGATGTTGTGGTCTACTGTATCAAAAGCTTTGGACAAGTCAAGAAAAAGACAGGCGCAGTACTGCTTATTATCAAGGCTACTGTAAATGTGATTCATAGAGTCTAATGCAGCAGATGTGGTGCTGTATTTTTTTCGGAACCCAGATTGTTTTAGATGTAATAGATTGTTGGCGGACAGGAAACTGATAATTTGGTAGTTCAATAATTTTTCAAAAATTTTCATCAACGGGGACAAAATTGAGATAGGTCGGTAGTTATTTGGATCATCTTTAGGGCCCCCTTTGTGAAGTGGACGAACATAGGAATGTTTCCATTCTAGAGGAACTGATGCTTCTTTGATGGACAGGTTGAAAATATGGGCTATAGGTTTGTATATTAGGTGACCAACACTTAGTAGAGCAAAGACGGGAATACTATCTGCTCCGGTAGAGGAGGACCCTTTGAGGAAGGACAGTTGTTTCAGAACATTACTTTCGTGGATTGGCTGAAAACTAAATTCGCTTAATGTTTGGATAGGGGTGTAGGAATTTGCATGAGCAGGGGTGACTCCCAATAGATTATCAAATAGGGTACCAGCTTCAGAAAAATGAAGGTTAAAATTGTCAACTATTTTTTGGGGATCTGAAAAATATTCCCCATTTCGGTTAAGCTGAACGGGCAGATGATCTGTTTTGGATGCCTTTTCGATACATTTGATTGTTTTCCAGAAAATCCTGGCATTTCCATGAGATTCAAGGAGAGTAGAAGAGAAGTAGTCATTTTTTGCATGCCGTATTTTTTTGACGCATCTATTCCTTAAAATCCTGTATTCTAGCCAGTAATTAACCAAATTACTTTTCTGAGCACATGCCCAAGCCTTGTCTCTAGTTTTCATGAGTTTTGTAATCAAAGGATCAAACCATGGTGGACGATTGCCTTTAGTTTTAAATTTAACCAACGGAGCATGTTTGTTAAGAATTTGTAGAAACGTGTACCTGAAGGTCTCCCAAGCCGTAGTCAGGTTTGGAATATCACAGACCTTGTCAATATCCGAGTGAAGCACATCATTAGTAAATGCCTGTATGCTGAAGTGTCTCATGGAGTGCTTCTCAACCAATTTAGGGGGGGCTTTGTGTCTGGCTGATGATCTCACCCCAAAAATGAAGGAGTGATCACTAAGGTTATTACCTAGAACACCAGTCAGTGCGAAATTGTGAGGGGCATTTGTCAATAGGACGTCAAGCAGAGATGACTGTCCCGGATTTTTTAGGTTGGGTCTTGTGGGGACATTTATTAATTGAAACAGGTTAAATTCATCTGCAAAATTTGTGGCCACGGCCGGCGGGTTTAGCCAATTCCAATTTAGATCACCCACTAAAACTATTTCACCTTTAGGGAGGCCCCCAAGAAGCTCTCTCAGTGCAGATGCAGCTTCAACATCCTTACCACTAGGCGGTCTATAGCAGCACACTACCAATATGTGTTGATTATTAGGGAGAGTTATTCTGAGAGCCAGACCTTCAAAGCAACATTTTTTAAACAAGGAGTGAGCTGGTGAACATGCAATAGTATTACGAACATAGATGGCAATTCCACCTCCTTTAGATCCTCGGTCAAGCCGAAAAAGGTTGTAGTTGTCAATCGTAATCTGCAAGTCATTGACGGCAGGAGTGAGAAATGTTTCTGTTAGGCAAAATATGTCCGGGTCAAGATTTGCTACTTCTAGTTTTAGTTGACTTAATTTAATCAAAAGCCCTCTGATGTTGACATGTAGAACACCAACACCTTTTCTGCCAGAAAAATCTACAGAATTATATGAGTTCTTTACATTTGGGCCAGGATGAAGCTCAATACCACCCAGAAATAAGAAAAGTAGAATTAATAGTTTGCACAGGTATTTTCTGTGAAAGGATGAAGAGCGACGAACCTTGGACGAATAGCAGCAGCTCACAGATGGTGTTATTTTTAAGAGCAGAATGAAGTTTGGAAGGAGTGCTGGTGAAGTAATGGGACAAAGATAGGGTTTAAAAGGATACAATGATGGAGTGTAGAAGTGTCTATAAGTTGTTTCATTAGCAGGTGTAGTGGCAAATTTAGCAATAAGTATTGACGCGAAGTAACGCGGGTAGCCGTTTGTAGAGTTGAGTGTGGCACTAGATATGGCCGGGAGGGACAGTAGTAAGATACACAGCAGGTGAATTGACATCTTTAAAACACTAAATTTAAACACACACACAGCTCACTCACACGCAGCTCACCCTCACCCACTCTCACGCACAGCCCACACCCATGCAGCACAACGCACACACGGCCGCACACGCCGCCGCCATCTTGCTGCTGTTGTTGTTGCAGCTGCTGTTGTTGTTGCAGCTGCTGTTGTTGTTGCAGCTGCTGTTGTTGTTGCAGCTGCTGTTGTTGTTGCAGCTGCTGTTGTTGTTGCAGCTGCTGTTGTTGTTGCTGCTGCTGTTGTTGTTGCAGCTGCTGTTGTTGTTGCAGCTGCTGTTGTTGTTGCAGCTGCTGTTGTTGTTGCAGCTGCTGTTGTTGTTGCAGCTGCTGTTGTTGTTGTTGCAGCTGCTGTTGTTGTTGTTGCAGCTGCTGTTGTTGTTGTTGCAGCTGCTGTTGTTGTTGTTGCAGCTGCTGTTGTTGTTGTTGCAGCTGCTGTTGTTGTTGTTGCAGCTGCTGTTGTTGTTGTTGCAGCTGCTATTGTTGTTGTTGCAGCTGCTGTTGTTGTTGTTGCAGCTGCTGTTGTTGTTGTTGCAGCTGCTGTTGTTGTTGTTGCAGCTGCTGTTGTTGTTGCAGCTGCTGTTGTTGTTGCAGCTGCTGTTGTTGTTGCAGCTGATGTTGTTGTTGCAGCTGCTGTTGCAGCTGCTGTTGTTGTTGCAGCTGCTGTTGTTGTTGCAGCTGCTGTTGTTGTTGCAGCTGCTGTTGTTGTTGCAGCTGCTGTTGTTGTTGCAGCTGCTGTTGTTGTTGTAGCTGCTGTAGCAGCTGCAGCCGACCCAACTGCAGTTGCAGGAGTCATACACGAAGCAGCCGCAGCTGTGTGTACTACAGCAGAGCAGCAGCGGGCGTGCGGCCTGGAGGCGCCGAGGCCGAATAGTTGCGTGATGTGGACGTGGAGAGGCGAGATGTTTGGCCCATCAGCTTCATTGTTCTGCTTCCATTGACGAGCACCCTCCACGTAGGCCTCGACGTAGGCCCCCACGTAGGCCCCCACGTGGGCCCCGACGTAGGCCTCGAAGTAGGCCTCGACGTAGGCCCCGACGTAGGCCTCGAAGTAGGCCTCGACGTAGGCCCCGACGTAGGCTTCTATGTAGGCCCCCACGTGGGCCTCGACGTGGGCCCCGACGTAGGCCTCTATGTAGGCCTCCACGTAGGCCTCTATGTAGGCCTCCACGTGGGCCTCGACGTAGGCCCCGACGTAGGCCTCTATGTAGGCCCCCACGTGGGCCTCGACGTGGGCCCCGACGTAGGCCTCTATGTAGGCCTCCACGTGGGCCCCGACGTAGGCCTCTATGTAGGCCTCCACGTAGGCCTCGACGTAGGCCCCGACGTAGGCCTTCTATGTAGGCCCCCACGTGGGCCCCGACGTAGGCCTCTATGTAGGCCTCGACGTAGGCCCCGACGTAGGCCCCCACGTAGGCCCCCACGTGGGCCCCGACGTAGGCCTCGAAGTAGCCTCGACGTAGGCCCCGACGTAGGCCACGAAGTAGGCCTCGACGTAGGCTTCTATGTAGGCCCCCACGTGGGCCTCGACGTAGGCCCCGACGTAGGCCTCTCGGATCCCTCAGGACAGCTGTTTTTCACCTGAGGACGGCTTTGCCAATCAACTGTTGGATGATGGCCTCCCCATGCCCTGCAGGTTGCTGTGGTTATTTTGACCTTACTTCCACGTGCTGGTCTCCTCCTCCTCCTGCTGGTCTCCTCCTCCTCAGAGCATGGGGCCAGTGGCGATGCAGTTGCATAATGAACTACATGGAGGAAAACTGTCCACGTGGGGATCGCATTCGACGATAAAGATCTCCGCTGTGCCGCCGAGGACACGTGGCAACAACGTAAGGAGAGGCTTACCACCAAGAAGACCCAAACATCACCCTCCACCATCATCACGTATCCTTGCCCAGTGCCGGAATACTCGTGCGGGGCCTGTAGCATATGTTATAAAGGAGCCCTAAATAAATATAAACACATAAATATTAAAATACAATTGTTTTAGTTACATATTAAAGTAATTGTATTTTTCCATTTGCTATACAGCCAGATAATGCGACAAATCGCTAACCTTAAACACCCAGTCGTTCATAAAAGTTAAGGTACTATAGTAAAAGAGCAAGTGCAGAATCACTGAATCGGAATTGATAGCTTGAAAGCATTTAGCGCGGGGCCCTTGAAAGAGCGGGGCCCGTAGCATATGTAGCTGCTTTTGCTACTAGGATAATCCGGCACTGCGCTTTCCCACACTGCAGCAGAATCTGCGGCTCTCGGATTGGCCTCTTCAGCCATCTGGAGATCCACAAACGGACCCACCAGGAGGGCAGTCATACTTGATCCCGAGTGATCGCTGATGACAATGAGTTGCTTAATATTCCTTGAAAATTACGGGGAAGATTTGACTAAATATATTTTATGCAACCAACCACAGGTTTTTCACCATCCTTGACGGGAAACTGAGGTTTGCATAACAGCAGGGACTGCGCCCTGTTCCACTCTTTTGTAATGTCACTACCACGTGCCTGGGTCTTGATGGTCCGGGATACAGAGGTTGCTTCAACTGCAGTTTACACATGCACTGCTGGCGTGCATCATCGATTCGTGAATTGAACTGTGCCCCGAATCGGTTGAAGGGGAGGCAAATGCTACAGCCGCCATGCAACGAATCGATCTACACCCTTAGATCAATTGGAATGATGAATGTAATGGGCTGATAATTTTCCACTCAAGGCGGGTACTAAAACTAAATTAAACAATTTGGTATTTTAAAAGGTAAGGGCCACTGAGCTATATAGCTCTTTTTCAGAATCGACCTGGCCGAAAATGACAGTCTAATGAGGTGGCACATGATGTGCAAATTAAACACGTATTTATAAATGTGGAGTGAAAACCCGGAAGATGCGGAGAAAAATCCACATGATCACGTGGAGAACAACACCAACTATACAGCAGGCGTCATGGTCGGCATCTAACCCACGACCTCCTGTATACCAGGCGAGGTAGTTAACATCTCGCCACCGTGGCCCCCCATTGTGGTGAGGTATGGTAAACTGATAATGCAGCCGCCGTGACTCATAAAGTGTGCAGAGGGCTTTCATCTAGTAGTGGATTGTCAACGGGATTTAAATCAACGTAATTCTATGACCATGCACGGAGATGTCTCGTACAAAAAAAATCACCAGAGGACAATGACTCTGTAAACAAAATATCAGAATCAAAATATAACTTCACCTTGGATTTTCCAATCATGGAGAGTCAAAAAAACAATTCAATCAACGTACATCATCGGTCTTTGGCAGGGAGAGATGATGACCCGGTAGTTGAGACTTGCTGAAATGAGAAAACGAGCCCAGGGAGCAACGTTTCCCGTGGAGATGGAGCAACGAAATCGGCTCGCGTGCAGACGCCAGGTGGATTTGGTGCATCGCGAGACAGTGAGGGATGGCGACGACTTGGGGAGACCTCCACCCAGCCGTGGTTGATGATGATGGTAATGACGATTATGACTATACCAAACATGCCATCCAATTCAGGAACACTTAAAAATTAGGCAATGTCCAACCTTTGTTACAAAGCAGAGCAACAGTTTAACACGTATGCTGTCGCGACCAATATCATCCATAATACAGATTTATTGGCTTAGAAAATCGAAATGCGTCGTTAAACCCGCTAACACCCGACACAGCCAATTAGTAAGGTTTGTAACGTAAACAGAACGTGCCAATGCGTCGCTCGTACAGCACACCGGTGTGTTCGAGAGCAAATCCACAACATTTACTATCTGAGTACGACGTTTCGCCAGTAATGACAAACGGCATCGTCAAGCGGCAGCCAGAGCAACATTCACAATCACGTGATCCTTATGGCGCTACCCCGGGGTACCAAATTATACAAAATGGCCGAGGCAATTGAATATTTTATTTCTGGGACACAATTTTTTCCAGGTGTGTACTTAACTCTGCGACTGGGGTACCAATCAATCCGAAATCAGTGCTACTCCACGATGTCGAAACGCTAAACATTAGCATTAAAAATCTATTATCGAAAAATTATACTTTGAATAGTGCATCGTGCACAGCTCGTCGAGATGAGTTTATGATTGCTGCATCGCCGACCGTCAACAGACTAAAAATGACTATCACGGACATTAAGCGAGAGCCGGAGTACTATGGTACCCCGGGGTACTACCATAAGGTTCAATTGGCTGTACTGACACGAGACTGTAATCCTTTAACGCGACATCATGCAGAAAATAATCAACCTCGCAACCCTGTCAGCCCAAATATCAGATTTGTATCATTTTTATTATAATCTTCTTTTTGCCGATGTGATACATTAAAATGAACTCTACAACGCTACTTGCCTCTAAATCTAACCACGCGCGGCTAAACCTTGAAAACAACCAATTGCAGGCGCTAACAGCCGACACTTTCCATCCTCTGACTGAACTAAGAACGCTCAGCTTCACGACGAACCAACTGTCGGCTCTACCACTAGGAGTGTTTGATTGTCTTGAACACACACTGGCTCTGAAACGCAAATAGTGAATATGTATTATTTTTGTTTTAATCTGTAAGGCCCCACTGAGCGATGTAGCTGTTTTTTTCAGAAGCGACCTGGCAATCACAAACGATAGCTCAATGAAGTGTGCAAATTAATTGCAGCCAAATACACTAAACGCGTGACGTTGATTCTAAATGCGGAGGAGGAAAAACGGAGGACCCGGAGAAAAATCCACGCGACCACGTGTAGAGAGAGACACGCAGACGTCAGTGTCGGGATTGAACACACGACCTCCTGCATGCCATCTCGTCACGGCGGCGCCCCTGCAGGCCAGGCACCTCGGCTTTGAACAATGGAAAACCTCACCTTGGGTTTTCCAACGTGTGAAATACACGTGGCTTCTGAAGAGTACCCATCTAGTGACAGCCTAGGACTGGTGCCTTAAACACTATCTCCAAGCCCAAATATACAGGCTTCAGGGTCTGGATCAAACCCACGACCTCGTGTATACCAGGTGAGGAAGATAACATCTCACCACCGCGGCGCTGACGCCTTTTGATGACTTCTGGCCAAACCCCATTTGGTGGAGTCAGACTGAACCACCCCACCGCCAAAAACAGAAATTCACTACCGTTGGCCACGCGGAATGTCCCAACGTTCGCTGGAGAGAGGCTGTCGTTCTTGGGTCAAAAACTGGATCCGTACTGTCTAGACCTCTGTGGAATACAGGGGGTCCGGTTAACTGGTTTTGGCTCCGGTCACCATAAAGCAGTGATTCTAAGAGTGATCCCCCGATCACGGAGCTGTTCACGATGGTCCTCCAGGTGAGGCAAATTGCAGGTTGATTCGTAAATTATGACGATGATTATACCTTTTGTTTCGGACATTAATTCATATATTAGTGATGACATTTATAAAAGAAAACAAATGTAGGTAAACTCCCGGTTTAAACTACTCTAAGCTAAGATCGAAATGCTCCACAAAAAACAACCTTGTGAGCTGCGTGTATAAAAACACATGTGTTTTTCATGTAATGTGAATAATTTAGCACTCGTGGTATTTCGAGATAAGTGAATGCGTTTTATCTGCAGGGGGTGAGGCCCGGGCGGTGCACGGAAATGTTCACATGGGCTAAGCGGTCTGCAAGCCAAAAAACTGTTTGAGAAACACTGCCATGAAGGGTGGAGAAATCCTCCACTGGGGCCAGGAAACGGCCAAACAACAGGGAGCGGCTCTTGTTCAGAACAAAACAATTTCGGGGGTATGGGAGCGCGGAGACAAGGTGTGGAAAGCTTCTTCTTGGTTCTTTCGGTAAAGTCAGACATGTTCTTCACCTGAGGACGGCTGCTTGCGTTGTGGCCCAAACGTCGTGATAATTATTTTATTATGTTGTATTTTTTTTTAATTATTTCCCTTCTACGTGACTTTACCGAAAGAACCAAGAAGATGAATCCCTGCAGTCACGAAAGAGTGTGGAAAGCTGTAAGTCCCAGGCTACTGTGGGCTCACCTCCGCATCAACGGGAGTCGAGGAATGGTGGTGGTGACTTATACTGCGACAGAAGAGTAACATCAGCAGAGGAATGCAGATCAGGCTGATAAGTCAGCCTGCTATGACCTACTTTCCCAGGCACTGACTAAAGTGGGTGATTTTATAGTTCAATTGGTAGTCATGGGCCAGATAAATAATAATAATAACTAGCCTTTTGCCCGTCCAAGGACGGGTGTGTTGCAGTAAATCTGAAACTTGCAAGCGAAAAGCAGATCGCGACGTGATATTCATTGCATTAATACGTGTGCAATTTGTAAGGGCGCGGTGACAGACCTATTTCATTTGAAGGTTATAATCCCTTGTTCATCATGATGTCCTTTTTACTTTGATGTCTCAATAGCCTTACGGAGATCGCGTGACGTGAGGGTTCTGGCTTTGTAGTGAGGGTTGTAAGTTGACTCCGAGGAGGGGGTAGGAGCCGAGGAGGCCCCTCTGTCCCCCACGTGGAGTGACGTCGGCCGCTAATCATTATGAATGGGGGGGGGGTGTCCATTTGGAGGAGGTCACCTTATGAGTATTAATGAGGGGGGCTGTTCGATGTGGAGTGACGTCACCTGCTCATGAATATTAATGAAGGGGGCTGGCTGGTCGATGTGGAGTGACGAGCGTTGACAGACATTCCTGGGTGATTATAGTTGGTATAATAGTAGGAGGCTGCCGGACTTCTGTGCAACCAATGGACGTGAAATCACCAACTAAGTTGTTCCGTATTCAATGCATCCACGCCACATCATGGATGCATGCCGGATCCAAGCAAGAACATCTGCTGGACTACATGGGGACGGAACAGCGGATGCGGGCCCATGTCCTTGACATCAGCACCTGCCGTGGAGCTGATCTGCACACTGATCATCGGCTTGTCATCCTGTACGCTGCATCTGCCATGCATTCATTGCAATGGCAGGTGTCCATTTACGACCCCATTGACACAAACAAAATCGCCTGGTCTCGGCAAAGGAGAATATTAATATATTAAAAACATAATTTATTGATTTTCTCTGTGTTTTATCCAGACTTTCGATCTCAGCTTGTTGTTGAATATGGATCATTATAAATGTTGGATTCAATTGATTGACGGCATAGCAGCGACACTCACAATAACAGTGGGGAGCACCGGTGGTGCATCTCCCAGTCACCTCAGTCCACCCATGGCACCTGGGTCTGTCCCGTGAGCTCCTGCCAGCAGCGAGCCTTCCAGACTTCAAGTGGCCTCGGGGGTGAGCGGGAGGGGAGAGGGTGGGAAGGGGGAAGAGTGAGGGAGGGGAGGGGGGGAGTGAGGGAGGGAAGGGGGGGATGGAGGGAAGGGGGGGAGGGAGGGGAGGGGAGGGGGGCACGAAGGAAGGGAGGCAGGAGGGGGGGAGGGAAGGGAGGCGGGGGGAGGGAAGGGAGGCGGGGGGGAAGGGAGGGACGATTACGTGCCCAGGAGGTGCGGGCTGCTAGTTAAAAAAAACCAAAGGTGTTGTGGTTGTGTTTCGCGGTTTCCTGCGCACGAGGGCTGCAACACGAAGAGTGGTGGTGGTGGGCGGCAGAGTCGGAGCAGCTTTGGCCGAGGAAGCTGCGCGCCTCCCGCAGGGGTTGAGTTCAAAACAAGTGCCGCGCACGCTGGTCACAGTGTCACCATGTGGCTCTACCCAGCCGCGTTCATCCTCTCCGCAGTCTCTCTGGCTGTCTCGGGTAAGCCCGCGCAGTCTCTTTTTCTAAACTGCCCGCGTGATGGCAGCCGGTCATAGCCACAATACGAGTGTTGACAGCGAGACCAACAGAGTTCAGTACAATTGTCTGGTCCGGTTGGCTCACCTTGCTGCTGACCGAGTCACCCTTGAAAAAAACCGAACAGCTCAGTGGGTTCTTTGCTCGGATAATAAATTTCTGAAACTTCCAATTGGAATGTCGCGAGTCAAAAATCCAGGTTGATTACATAAAAAAACACATTAAAAAACACTTTTTGCTGAAGTCATCAGTGGTTTGCCCTTATACTTTGTACCCACAAGAGGAATGTGGCATTTCCACAATTGGCTCAAGTTTTTAGGCAAGAGATAAGCATCTCCAATGGCTCATTTCATAATTAAATAATTGTACCTTTTTTCAGATTGTGTGGTGGGAGTTAAATGAACGTTGTAAATGAACTGTGCGGGCGCTGTGCGCATTTAGAAACGTGCATTGAGATTATTTTGCTGCTATACATGTCCACGTTATGATAAGCCACTTCGTTGAGCTATCATTTCTAGTCGGGTCGCTTCTGCAAAATAATTTGATGCATCCGTGGACTTTGACTGGTCAGATACAAAAGTAGTTTAGTTTGGCGTGTATATTTTTAAAGTGATTTGTTTACTTTTCTCATACTTTACACATTTGAGTGTTTTTCTATTGTCTTGTTGTAACTTTCTGACCGACTGGACATCTGTGAAAATGAGCTTCATAGCTCATCGGATTCCTCAAGTATAAATAAATATTCTGATTCTAATATATTATTTACAGAGTCGTTGTCCTCTGGTGATGTTCTTTTTGTTTAATAAATATCTCCGTGCATGGTCATGCAATTACATTGATTTAAATCCCGTTGTCAATCCACTTGTGGATTAAGGCCCTCCGCACACTCTGAGTCGTGGGGGCTGTATTGTCAGTTGACCGTACCTCACCATGATGGGGTGCCACGGTGGCGAGATGTTAACTACCTCGCCTGGTATACGGGAGGTCGTGAGTGAGATCCCGACCCCGACGCCTGCTGTATATTTGGAGTTTGCATTTTCTCCCCGTGGTAGTGTGGATTTTTCCCCAGGTCCTCTGGTTTTTCCCTCCACATTTAGAATCAACATGCGTTTAGAACATTTGGCTGCTATACATTTCCACATGATAAACCATCACTTGTGACCAGGTCGCTTCTGTAAAAGAGCTATATAGTTCAGTGGGGCTTACCTGATAACATAAATAGAAATAGTTTGCATGTTTTACCACAAGTTTTTAGTTCATAGTTTAGACATTGCTTGGTCGATAAAAGTGAGCACCACTTTGGGAAACCAACAGTTTATTTCAGTAGAACGATGGGTCCCCACCATAGGCATGTGGAGTCGCCAGTATTACTGGCTCAGCACCAGGCGTGGCCTGTCTGGCATCAGCCGCTATTATGTTATTTATAAAATGCACGACGACACATTTATATATTTACGCGATCTAACCCCAAAAAAATCTCTTATGGATATTGGTCGCGAAAGCCGACGTGTTAAATTGTTCTAACAATTTTACATTGTTGCCAGTAAATAGTGTATCATATCATACGACTATGCACATTTTTAATAGATGTAAGTATAACAGTGGAGTTGGCCGCACTGCGATTTACTGCCCATGACGTGTCGCCAAATCCAAGAATTATCCAAGGGTAACCCCTGCTTAGCTAGCATGATAACATCTACAAACTATGAACTAAACAATTTTTATTTTACCATGTATAAAGGCCCACTGAGCTATATTGGTCTTTTTCAGAAGCAACCTGGCCACAAATGATAGGTCAACGAAGCGGCTTATCATCATGTGGAAATGTATAGCAGCCAAATACTCTAAACGCATGATGTCAATTCTAAATGTGGAGGTGAAAAACCCGGAGGGACGTGGAGGAAAATCCACGTGACCGCTGGGAGAGAGAGACACGCAAACTCCAAATATATAGGGGTCAGGATCAAACCCACGACCTCCTGTGTACCAGGCGACGTAGTTAACATCTCCGAGCCATCGTGATGATGAGATAGAAAGGCACACAAACTCCAAATATACAGCAGGCGTTAGGGTCGGGATTGAACCCACGCCCTCCTGTGTACCAGGTGAGGTAGTTAACATATCCGAGCCACCGTGGGGCTTCATTAAATTGGGCACTTTCACCCGACTTGCATTGTTATGTATTGTATTGATTCCGAAGTTTACCCTGGAAAGCCTTGCGAATCTCGTGACTCTTTTTCAGGAGGGCCCTTCTGAAATCGGTTTGCAGTAGGGGGGTGATGGTTCAGTAATTTGCGGCTCATTTTCACTTTTAAACGTATTGGCAGTACACCGCTGGTGCGCGGTATAAAACAAAGCATTTTTTGCCAACAATTTTGGTGGTGGTGCGTCAAAATCGGTTCTCATGATGCCAGAGAGGTCAGAAGACGAATGTCAGTTCATATCTTGATTTTTAGAACTGTTTTACGAGGACCGGTGCATTGTGCTGCACCGGTGTACTGTCAATACATCCATTTGGCAAAATTTGGATGATGACACTTGCAAAAACAATGCCCCGTTCTCCCTCGCGAATGCCATCCACGGGGTATTTATATATTTTTAAAGTTCTACTGTGAAGCAAACGGCTCGTGATATTTCGACGGTCGCTACACCTGCGGCACTAACAAGGGCAACCGCTGGGTTTGAACGGTGAACCAACCGCAACAAGCAGTGGACAGACGCGCTGCCATTAGGCCACGTCGCCATCCCAATGTCGAACGAGCCTCGTGTGATGATTTACATGTATTTAAATAAATACAGTTATTTAAATAAACATATTTTAAAAAATAAAGTTAATGAATCAACATATTTAATAAATAAATAGAAGTTTTCCCCCTGCGCCTCCGATTACCACAGTTGACAACGTACAATGGGAAACAAGTTAAATATACATAGACTACACTACTTTACACTACAGTATACACTACACTAATAACTACTACACACTACACTATTATCACCATGTCACCTTGTACCATCGGGTCGAGAACGACCTCTGGTGATGAGTACGACCTCTGGTGATATCCACGACCGGATTCTGCCATCCACACGTGTCTCGCTGCCTCTTGTAGCTGGGTTAGTAGTGCATGGCCAGTGGTGTTCTTGATGTTGTCCATCCACCTCCTCCGAGGTCGACCTCTTTCCCTGCTACCTTCTCTATTCCCAAGCAAGACCGATTCCTCTAGTCCACAGGTCCTCATAACGTGTCCAAACTATGTCAAATTCTGCTTTACGAAAAAGGCATCGAGTGGCACAGTGGGACCGATCTCTCTCAGGACAGACATGTTTGATATTTTGGCTGTCCATTATGGTATATGTCACACTCATCTCCTGCACCGCATCTCAAATGCGCTGATCTTCTTTCGCTCTCTCAATCTCGGTGTCTACGACTCGCATCCATGTAGGGCAACAGGGAATGCCTGAGCTTTGAACAAGCCTCTTCTTGGTGCTTCTGTTAATGCCCATATCTTATTGAGCTGTGACGTGGCTGTTCTACTGAGAATGAGCCGCCTTCTGATTTTGTAGCTATACTCCCCCTCTTCAGCAAGCAAGGAGCCCAGGTATACAAAGATCTTCACAAATTCGATTGATTCATTTTCCAGACTAAATGAGTTCAGTTGTTCTGTCGCCATCACCTTTATCTTTTGGAGATTGAATAAAAGTCTATCCTTCTCATTGGCTTCTTTAAAATTTACCAACAGGGTCATCATTGCAGCTTGGCTATTTGCTGGTAGGGTGGTATCATCAGCACATCTTAAGTTGTTTATTCTTCTGCCTCCAATCTTCATGCCTGCTTCGATGAAATCCAGACCTGCCTCTCGCATGATATACTCACCCTACAAATTGAACACGTAAGGAGACCGCATACAGCCTTGTCTTACTCCTTTGCCAATGTCAAATTCTTGTGTCGCTTTTTGGTTGGCATATAGATTACGTAACAGGCACACAAGGTGAGTTGGGATTCCCATTTCCTGAATTGTAATCCACATCAGTTCGTAGTCCACAAAATCAAAGCTTTTCTGTAGTCAATGAAGCAGGGGTACAGCTGTTGCCGGTATTCATTTGATCTTTTCATGATCTCTCTGATGTTGGCAATTTGGTCCCTTATTCCTCTTTTCTGAAGCCTGCTTGAACATCCTGTAGTTTTATTTCTACGTAGCTCTCAATTCTATGTTGAATAATCTTCAACAAAACCTTCCCGATATTGGTTATGAGAGTTATAGTACACTACTATACACTAGACTATACACTACTGTACACTCCGAGTAGTACGGTTGGCTATGCATGGTGCGGAAGAAGTTCAACATACATACAAACCCCTATGTACTACACTACTATACACTACACACTATACTACTATACACTAGACTATACACTACACTAATATACACTCTAATTAGTACTGTTGGCTATGTACGGTGCAAAAGAAGTTCAACACGCACACACATAGATGGTGAGTGAGACTCGCCACTGCGACGTGTTGTGGCATGTTGTACGCGGAGACGATCTGTGGGCAAGACATAACTTGCAGGATGTGAGGTGCCCACGCCCCTGGACGCTGGCGGGTTGTTGTTGTTGTTTTTGGGAAAGAAAACCACGAGCTCGCGTTTGCAAAATTTGTTTTAGTCTCATCTTCGGAGAAAATGTTTCCCTCCGCGTATCTCGGGAAAAAAAAGTTTACTCTCGATACCTCCGCGTGGAGCGAGAATAATTGAAACGCGAGATAATAAATATTTGGCACATGTAAAATGCTACACTGAGATAATTAAGTTTGCAATTGAAAAAGATATAACCGCAATAGGAATTTACCCAGATGACAATAATTGGCCGAGCAGTGGCGCAGTGGTTGACACATCATGATATGAACCCAGGCAACCTGAGTTTGATTTCCAGCCACTGCTAACATCAGTGACGAGTGGGTATCTCAACCGGTTCTTGGTCCTCTCTTCATTAATCCGCACTGAGCAGCGCGGGGAGGTCTTTATCCAACGGTGGATTGACAAAACAGCTGAACATTTAAATTAGTCTGAAAGTTACTCATCTTTTAAGAATGCCATTAAGGCAGCAACATTCTATTTTTCTTGATATTTTTGCGTGGGACGTGTCTTCGGCGAATCTGATAAGTTGCCTTGGTTTGACTGTTGAAAGTTTTGGAAATTACACTGAACAGCAAGGATTTTCAATGTTCGGTGTGACATGCAATTTCAGGCAACCGACATGTCGAGGGAAGGTCTGCATCCAGCAGTGAATTTTCAAAGGCAGGAATACAATATTTGGGATTTATAATTCTAATTATATTCCTAATAATAAAAACGGCATGTGTAAATGTTGCATCTTCATTCATGTTTGAGGGTTATTTTGATGCCCTTTGGGATTTATCACTGTGGAAAATAAGAGATGCTTCTCGTATAAAGACGACATTATTATTGTATTGCTGCTTTGAGAGGCATTCTAGTCACAGACACACACTCTCCCCCTTATATAACCCTCACCACTACCCACCGATCACGCCGTCTCTCACTCAAATCTACTCGCCTTTAGACCAGAGTTTGCCAGGTCTCACGGGTCAAAGAGAGTGTCACTACTGGCCTTTGAAATACAAGCCCCAAAGTAAGCCCAAAGCCTGTGCCCTGGAGGAAGAGGGGGAGCCTAAAGAGAGATGAATGGGGCCTAAATATCAAGTAGGGGGGGGGCTAAAGAGAAATGGGCGGGCCCTAAAGAGGAAGAGTGGGGCCTAAATATCAAAGGAAGAGGCCTAGATCGAGATGGGAGGGGTCTGAAGAGGAAGATGTAGGGTCTAAACTAATAAACATTTTTTTTTTCATTTTACCAGGTAAGGCCCACTGAGCTATGTAGATCTTTCAAAATTGACCGAGCCACAAATGACAGTGCAACAAAGTAGCTTAATGACGTGGAAATTTAGAGCAGCCAAATATTCTAAGCGCATGTTTTTTTAAATGTAAATATATACAAAAATAACACAACTCATGCAAATATATAAAAGGGCAACAAAAATTATTTGGAAGTGGAGTGAAGGGGTCCCATTGTTGATCCTAACCTGTATCAGCTGCAGATTTTAATCACGTTGCAAATGTTACCCTGGTTGTCTTGCTTGTAAATTGTGTATTTTTTTATCAGATTGGGCAAAATAGTCCTTTCTATTTCTAAGCTATTTTATCTGTTTTTATTTAACCACTTAAAGCTCACTGAGCTATTTAGCTTCTTTTCAGAAGTGGCCTGGCTATAACAAATGATAGCTCACCGAAGTGGCTGATCATGTGGAAATGTATAGTTGCAAAATACTAGAAATGCACGTTTCGAAATGTGGAGGAAAAAATTGGATGACCTGGAGAAAAATCCACACTACCACAGGGAAAGAGAACATGCAAACTCCAAATATATAGCAGGTGTCAGGGTCGGAATCGAATCCATGACCTCCTGCACACAGGCGAGGCAGATACAGTGAGGGAAAAAAGTATTTGATCCCCTGCTGATTTTGTACGTTTGCCCACTGACAAATAAACGATCAGTCTATAATTTTAATGGTATGTTTATTTGAACAGTGAGAGACAGAATAACAACAACAAAATCCAGAAAAACGCATGTCAAAAATGTTATAAATTGATTTGCATTTTAATGAGGGAAATAAGTATTTGACCCCTCTGCAAAACATGACTTAGTACTTGGTGGCAAAATCCTTGTTGGCAATCACCGAGGTCAGACGTTTCTTGTAGTTGGCCACCAGGTTTGCACACATCTCAGGAGGGATTTTGTCCCACTCCTCTTTGCAGATCTTCTCCAAGTCATTAAGGTTTCGAGGCTGACGTTTGGCAACTCGAAAATTCAGCTCCCTCCACAGATTTTCTATGGGATTAGGGTCTGGAGACTGGCTAGGCAACTCCAGGACCCTAATGTACTTCTTCTTGAGCCACTCTTTTGTTGCCTTGGCCGTGTGTTTTGTGTCATTGTCATGCTGGAATACCCATCCACGACCCATTTTCAATGCCATGGCTGAGGGAAGGAGGTTCTCACCCTAGATTTGACGGTACATGGCCCCGTCCATCGTCCCTTTGATGCGGTGAAGTTGTCCTGTCCCCTTAGCAGAAAAACACCCCCAAAGCATAATGTTTCCACCTCCATGTTTGACGGTGGGGATGGTGTTCTTGGGGTCATAGGCAGCATTCCTCCTGCTCCAAACACAGTGAGTTGATTTGAAGCCAAAGAGCTCCATTTTGGTCTCATCCGATCACAACACTTTCACCCAGTTGTCCTCTGAATCATTCAGATGTTCATTGGCACACTTCAGACGGGCATGTATATGTGCTTTCTTGAGCAGGGGGACCTTGCGGGCGCTGCAGGATTTCAGTCCTTTACGGCGTAGTGTGTTACCAACTTTTTCTTGGTGACCATGGTCCCAGCTGCTTTGAGATCATCGACAAGATCCTCCCGTGTAGTTCTGGGCTGATTCCTCACCGTTCTCATCAAGCTGCTTGGAGATGGTCTTGTAGCTCATTCCAGCCTTGTGTAGGTCTACAATCTTGTCCCTGACATTCTTGGAGAGCTCTTTGGTCTTGGCTATGGTGGAGAGTTTGGAATCTGATTGATTGCTTCTGTGAACAGGTGTCTTTTATACAGGTAACAAGCTGAGATTAGGAGCACTCCCTTTAAGAGTGTGCTCCTAATCTCAGCTCGTTACCTGTATAAAAGACACATGGGAGCCAGAAATGTTTCTGATTGAGAGGGGGTCAAATAATTATTTCCCTCATTAAAATTCAAATCAATTTATAACATTTTTGACATGCGTTTTTCTGGATTTTTTGTTGTTATTCTGTCTCTCACTGTTCAAATAAACATACCATTAAAATTATAGACTGATCATTTCTTTGTCAGTTGGCAAACGTACAAAATCAGCAGGGGATCAAATACTTTTTTCCCTCACTGTATGTCCTAGCCACCGTGGCACCATAAACAGGAAGGAGGTAGGTTCTGAAAATAAAGGAGCAGAGTGTGAAAAGAACGCCTGAATAAGCAACCTCCGATTAAAAATAAGCAACCTGCGATTACAATTAAGCAACCTCCGATTAAAAACAGGAAGCCCAACAAACTAAAAACCGTAGACTCTCAAAAATTGTACAGCGACTTAAAACAAAATAATTTCGCATATAGAGAAGCCGTTAAACCATTAACTCCCCTGTCAATTTAAGGAAATTAAAATGTAACATCAAATAAGTACAGTAGTTAGCGATATTTTTTACGTCACAGACCAAGCCACAGGCCAATTTATTTTGAATCCAATTTCTGTGATTCGGTGTTGGAGAGTGGAGGCTTAACAGGCGCATCATGGGCTGGAGAAGAGATGGTCTGATGTGTGAGTGAGCGAGCATATGGATGTTTGAGTGAGTGGGCTAGTAGCAGGGACCAGAGGTAAGATGGACTGATGTACTACAGGAGGAAGTGGAGCTCAGTGGACTCAATGATGATTGGTACCAGGGGTGTCAAGATTGGCCTCGCTACTGGGGGCAGGTTGATATCACTTTGCCTTTTTTTTTTTAAATAATGGTCATATATGTATGTATGGTAAAGTTCTTTCACACCATATGTAGCCAACCGTGCTAATCGGAGGTGCTGGGGGAAGAAAAACAAACTAAACACCAAACGCACTTTTAAAGAAATGGGGTTTCAAACGAGACTTAAAAGTGCAAAGCTCCAGTGACTTCCTAATATCGGAAGGAAGAGTGCTTGTGTGAGAAGTAGCAGATAGGGGTGACGTTGTGAGATCATCCCCCGCTGCCCCACCCCCTCCTCCCGGTCTTCCCGTGTGTGTTGTGAGCAGAGGTCAAGCTGGCCACAGTCTACTGGAATGCCCAGGAGGGTGACGTGACGCTGAGGGCGGGTGTGCTGGACCGTTCCCAGGGGGACGCGTACGCGCTCTACAACGACACGCTGCCCCAAACAGGCTGGGACGTGCTCGAGGTGCGCGCCGGATACGGTCCCCACAAGAGAGGCGACAGGGAGACCCTCTACATGGCCGGCTTCCTCGAGGGCTACCTCACTGCTAAGTGAGGTCCCACCCTGCCAAATAACGCACAACAACAACCGCCATTAGCCACACCAAGTGGCGCTGTGACGTTACCACGGCGCCTGTGTCAGGCTATGTGCACTTTAAAGCCCCGTGAAGTGTCGAACACCCGCTGGCAGGTCACAGGACAGACCCAACAGGTTCCTTGAGTTGACTGAATGAGATGACTGGCCGATGCACCAACTGTTCCACCTGCTGTGCCAACTTGCTGTGGTTTAAGTGCTCGGCGCTCCGCTTGTTGTTGTGAGCATCGCTCCGATTTTGACACCGCTGGTACCGGTCATTGGCAAGTCCACTCAGCTCCAAGTGCTGTTAGTGGGCACATTTGAAGGCTGATGTGGTACACGAGATGGTGAGATGTTAACTACCTCGCCTGGTATACAGTAGGTCGTGGGTTCGATCCCGACCTTGACGCCTGTATATTTGGAATTTGCGTGTCTTTTTCCCTGTAGTCGCGTGGATATTTCTCTGGGTGCTACGGTTGTTCCCTCCACATTTACAAAGATGAGTTTAGAGTTATTTAGCTGAAAAACATTTCCACAAGGATAAGCCACTTTGTTGAGCTAGCATTTGTGGCCAGGTCACTCTGAAAAAGAGCTACATAGCTCAGTGGGCCTTACCTGGTAAAATACAAAAAATATAAGAGAAAGGACTATGTTGCCCATTTTTATAAAAAGACAATTCACAAGCAAGACAACCGGGGTAACATTTACTCTGCAGCGTGATACAAGTTTACAGCTGATACAGGTTAGAACCGAAAATGCAACTACTTCAATCCACTTCCGAATAATTTTGCGAAATAGACCACAGTGTATGAAAGTTGTTGTATTTTTATATATTTGAATGAGCTATGTTATTTGAATATATTTTCCGATGCGATTCACTTTGTGTTACAGTCGCATATATCCTCATTACCGGAACCTCGCCCCGTTCTTCATCACCAACAGCCGTATCGGTCAAGAGCTGAACACATTCTTCAAGTAAGAGGCATTTGAGTGACACTGAAAACAGTACCGAGTGAGTTCTGGATAATGAAAAATAATTATAACATAAATTAAAATGAAAAATAAGAATAGGTTTTACCCTTTCTGCAATAAAACAGGTGTTCAACCACCAAATAGATACCCTTTTCAAGGAATCAAGTCTGCATTAACCACACGTACTTGCAGTGAACATGCAAACAAAACATGCTCTGATATTATATTCATGGTCTTTGAAACTGATTGATGTTTAACCAGAAAGGATAAAACATATTCTTATTTTTAATACTTTTGTAGTGACTGACTCAGAGACACTAAGAGTACAAGGCATGCTGTTTAGGAAAACGGCCTTAACAGTTAACACTTGGTAACTACGGTTCCCAGTCAGGGCAGCTGGTCGACTGCCTGACTGGCGATACCGAGATGGTGAAGACAGAGATGACGGTGAAGACTCCAGCAGCATGATGGGATCCCACTTCAAACGACAGCCCTGAGGTCCCCTCCCGTGGCCCCTTTATACTGTCAGCGTGGCCTGGCTCTGCCCCGGCCACGCCCCCTTCCCGAACCTACTAGCGGGTTCTCGATGTGCCCCCTACATCCTCGCTCTGGTCTATCACGTGACTTGCTATCAGTCAGGCCTGCTGTAAACTGCAGATCCCCTTCCTTGCCAGAAACCAGCGCTGTTGCTGCTACATGACCGATTTTATGTCACTACACTTTTATACTGGCAAAAAAAGGGTCCCATAATATATATAACAAATGTCTTATTAATGTCTTATTGTTTTCCCTTTGCAAACAAACGGACAATGTTAAGAGCTGTTGGGCACGGGTCACAGGCTGGTTTAGGTCCAACTTAAACCTGATGGTGGCAAATTCAACTGGGCTGCGCTGTCCACCAAGGAGATGGAGTGATGAAAGCAATTCGCGTGTAGAGCAGGCACTGGGTGGATGATTACGTCGCAGGATCGTAAGAGATAGTAACCTGCTTGGAGAGGCTTTCAACCAGCAGTGGATTGATAATGTATGTACGAACCATTCACAGCCAACAGCAGTGACAATTATCTGAATCAGTCTTGGGCGTCCCCCGAAGTCGATTCAGCTTCAAATGAGTACTTGTACCTGGTGCGGTGTTTAAACATCACCACTGGGAAGACAAAGGCGGCTGGGTGTGGTGCTGGCCACCCACCCCGTGTGCCGTTGCAACCTTCATAGGTGCCCCTTAACAGAACAGTCTGTTATGACTATATGGGGATCTTTGTCTTTGTCCAGTGCAATGGGTGAGGAGCGGAGTGCAGCAGGTTAGGGTGCTGTGCTACTAACCCTGCGACCCGAGATCGATTCACACTTACGGCCCACTCCAGTGACGTTTATCCGAACCAGTCCTGGGCCTCCGCTAGGTCAACTCAGCCTCAAATGACTACCTGGTGCAGTGTGTAAACATCGCCACCGAGGAGGCAAAGGCGGCCGGGCGTGGTGTTGCCATTCCACCCCCTCGTATGCTGTGTCGGCCTTCATAGGTGCTTCTCGCTAATAGCACTTGCCCAAACAATCTGTCAAGGCTATATGGGGGAACTGTGTCACTTGTATATGTGTGTATGTATATATGTCTGTCTAAATCTTCATGTATGTATGTTAAACTTCTTTCGGACCGAACATAGCCAATCGTGCTTATCAGACATGCGGAATGATGTTGATGGTGGAAAGATGATACTCGAATTGTAAATGTTGTGGGTTTACTCTCCAACACACCGGGTGTGCTGAACTAGTAGCTAATTGGCCACGTTTTGGTTTACGTGACAAGCCTTACTTAATTGACTGTGTCGGGTAGGTGGGCAGGTTTCACGACACATTTACATATACGCGATCTAACCCAACAAAAAACCAACCCCCTATTATGGATGGTGATCGTTTTGGTTATTTTCCCATTGCATCTGCCTTTGCTCAGCGAGCAGGACGATTGGGTCGTCGGGCAGATCAAAGCGAACCGCGGGGACCCGGCGTGGAGGCACGTGGATGCCCTGCACGGGCAGATGCAGGGACTGCAGAGGGGGGTGCAGAAGTGGGCTCTCGAGAACAACGTGAAGGTGGGTTGACGGTGAACTGCTCTCACCCCTCCCCCTTCCGAAAATCGAGGATTCTGAGAACAAAAAGAGACAGCTTAATGACGGCCGAATAGAATCCCTCATGCCCGTGGCGATTCGTCATCGCGGCTTGGATCGCGCAAGTTCGTGGAACGCGTCCCCTCTTACCGAGGGTGTGCTGGTCGCCATCTCTGGTCTGCTGCGGTACAGCAGGCACATCAAGTGGGTTAATTTACAGGTGCATAAAAATAAGAATGGGTTTTACGCTTTATGGCAATAAAATAGGTGTTAAGATGTAAAAAAAACTATGAAATACTCTTTTTGCAAGGAAACCCCCAAGACAAACATCAGAGCATGTTTGTTTGCATGTCTTGCGACAGTACGTATGGTTAACTAGTATGCATGAGGTCGTGGAATCGATCCCAACCTTGACGCCTGTATATTTGGAGTTTGCATGTCTCTTTTGCTCTGTGGTCACGTGGATTATTCTTCAGGTCCTCCGGTTTTTCCCTCTACATAAACATGGGTTTAGAGTATTTGGCTGCTTTAAAATCTCCACGTGATTAACCACTTCATTGAGCTATCATCTTTTTGTATTTTTGTTGTTGTAACATTGTTACCCACCCTTACTGGACATCTGCGAAAAGAGCCTAATAGCTCATCTGATTCCTCCACAATACATACTAATTATGATTCTTATTTGTGATAGTCTGGTCGCTTCTGAAAAAGAGCTAAATAGCTCAGTGGGCCTTACATGGTCAAATAAATAGTAATAGTTTTCACGTTTTACCACAAGTACATGAGGTAAATGCAGAATTTCTTCCTTGAAAAAGGTATCTATTTGGCGTTTGAACATCTTAACACCTGTGTTATTGCCAGAAAGGGTAAAACCTCTTATTATAATTTTTTACATGCTTTGTTACTGGCAAAAAAAGGTCTCATATCTTTACATACAGTATGTAGGTTTTATCTGGGTACTCCGGTTTCCACCTAATGCTCATTCATGGAGTTGGCCAAACATCTAATTATAGGACCACGGAGCTTGAGCCATTGTTGCCATCGGTAATTGGCCGCCTTCCCGCTTGTCTGTGTTTTCCCCCAAGCCTCCGTGCGGAAAACTGTTACAATTGTGCTTGAGCGTTGGTTCCACAATTTTGCACGAATGACATGACTTAAAAATGCAACATTATTGCTGTTATCGCGCACACACGTGGTTATTATGACCATGTATATGTAATAAGTGGCTCCGACACGATAAGAACTTTAAGTTGTTATTTAATAAATGTTCAGTACAGCTTGGGTGTATCTCTCTCTCACTCTCACTACGGATGTATACGCCGCCCAGGCGGCTACGCTGCCCCGCGCCACGTGGCGCTCACCCGCTCGCTAACACGCCGCTGGCTAACGGCGCGCTAGGGAGCGGTCGAGCGGCTGGAGGTCGAGCCGCCACATGGCCGATGGAGACGGCAGGGCAGCAGCGATGGGGAGCTCCTCTTGATCTTCAACACCTACCCCGCACCTTGCTCCGGCCCCCGCTTATATGTGCTCCCAGGTGGCTAAGCCCCGCCTCTGGCCACGCCCCTCCTGGAACTTTCAGGAACGTTCCAGAGGCTTCCCGGGTGGATCAGCCCCCCTGACCTTTGCTCCAGATATAAACCCTAGCATAGATAAACCATAACTGCATAACAAGTAACGTCCCACATAATACAGGAGATGGCGCTTTCATTACATATAGATATACTAATCAGTGACATATACTCGTAATATCTAGATATGACTACTTTATCCGAGCTATAAGTGCCGTGATACTTACATTGCTTTGTACTGTTCGACTTTTTCCGTTCTCTGGTCTAACACTGGTTAGACAAGAAGCCTGTGTCTGGTGTAGGCCAATCAGTTTCAAAGACAATGCGTACATTATCAGAGCATGTTTATTTGCATGTTTTTCCATAAGTATGTGTGGTTAATGCAAACTTGATAACTTGCAAAAGGTATATATTTGGTGTTTGAACATCTTAACACCTCCTGTTTTATTGCTAGAAAGGGTTAAACCTATTCTTATTTTTCATCATATGTCATAATCAATTGCTTTATCTATCTATCCGGGAGAGCCACACTGAGTCGGTCCTGCATTGGGTATTTATTGTAAGATGTTTCCAGCCAATTCATGATGAGTTGTGTTTATTGGACATGTAGGACGAAACCGGACCACCCTGAGAAAACCGAATAATGTGAGCAGGCAATGCTCCATCCCCGTACAGATGGAGAAAGATAGCGATTAGTCAACTTGCTGTGCAGCCATCTCCTGACACGCCAGGGAATGGCACGTCGATGCCCAAGGAGAGGGAATTTTTACATAGCGCTTGTGCAGTGATCCACCAACCCCTCACTACCTTCAGGAAGCGCCGGGCTACAGGTAGCCACCGTGCATAGCCGCCACTGCTTGCCATGTTCGTAGCTTGCTCGCTGGCACAACAGCTCGCGTTAGGCTGCACAGATTACGGTCGTCAGTTTAGCACAACAGGGAGTGGTTGAGCAGATAAGTGCTGGCACTCGTGCCACCGACGAGCGATGTGAAACCTGATGAAAAAATAAGAATAAGTTTTCACCCTTTCTGGCAATAAAGCAGGTGTTAAGATGGTTCAAACTACAAATCGATACCTTTTTTAAGGCATCAAGTCTGAATTAACTGCCCATACTTGTGGCAAAACATGCAAATGAACATGCTCTGATAATACATGCATTGACTTTAAAACGCCAAAAGCTGAATGGTACAAAGACAATGCAAGTCTCTGAACACCTATAGCTCGGGTCCGAGCAAAGTTATATCGAGAAATGTGAAACCTGTAGCCTGTCACTGCTCTGATTGCCCGCAGCCTCTGCCCAAATTCGCTTTCCACTACCTGAACGGCATTGGTGACATCATCGATCTCGTCAACAAGCTGTCACCTCAGCAAGAGCGAGGGTTTGGCGCCATGACGTCCGGCGACATCCGGAGGTACACGCTCAGGAACGGCCACTGCTCAGCTATCATCAAGGTAACAACAGTCCTTGGTCCACGTGCCCGTGTGGTGAGGTATTCTGCCTTCCTGTGTGTTTCTCTCTGCTCTCATCTCTCTCTCCTTGCTCTCATCTCCACGTCCACCCCGCAGCCGTTCATATCTTGTTGCACCACACTGAGTAATATGTAGTAATTTTATTATTCTGCTGATGATGATTCTGCTTAAGAAGACTGTCTGGTGTAGATCAATCAGTTCGACCCGAGCTATAAGTGTTCTGATACGTGCATTGTCTTCATACTGTTCGCCTCTTGGCGTTTTCTCTGGTCTAACACTGGTGAGATTAGGCCATTAAAAAAGCTGTCTCTGGTGTAGGCCAATCATTTTCAAAGACAATGTGTATTTTATCAGAGCATTTTTGTTTGCACGTTTTGCCACAAGTTTGTGGATAATGCAGACTTATTGTCATGTGAAAAGGAATCTATTTGGTGTTTGAACATCTTAACACCTCTTTTATTGCCAGAAAGGGTAAAACCTATTTTGATCATTCTTTATACTGCTAAAAAAGGTCCCGTAGATATGATTCTGCTCGTTTGCCTAATAAAGCTTTAAGACTCTTTGCGCAGTCGAGGGTGATGTTATTGCTGCTGCTGTGTGTGATCCTGATTACGTGATTTGCATGTGAGTTTTCAGCAGTGGGAGGTTTTGGGCCGATGCTAGATACAGTTTACGTTTTTATTTAGCCGTGGCAGGACACTGGAGATCCCAGAGAGAACCTGTGCAGGAGAAGGGGGAGAATATTCAATGGGCACGGTTGGCTATGTATGGTGCTTAAGAAGTTCAACATACATACATTAGCATGGATGGCTATGTAATGCGAAAGAAGTCCAACATACATATGTAATTGGTTCAACGGAGTCGCAGACGTAAACTTGGAGGCAACACATTTATTTCGTTCCAACACACGGGGTAACGTACCCTTAAGAGAATAACAACCTATGGTGGTGACCACCAGGCTAACTACACTAGTTCCAACGTAACTGCTACTACGGACCGGGACCAATGACTTCGGCCTGGGTCCATGTGTTTGAGACTCGTTGAATGGAGAACATAGACGAAGGGTTTATTCCATGATGTACAATAGCCCTGGTCCCTCTCGGGACACAGCTTATATTCTCTGTGGCATGGTCGCCTTCGCCCTTGGCCACGTCCACCTTCCAGAATCCTCGGGAAGGATCTGGGTCCTAATCACATAACCCCCCCTAGCCTCCTTTTGGGGCCCCTTTGTCAACTTAACCAGTCACGTGTCCTCCCGGGTCAAACAGAGTGCCATGGCCTCACATAGCCTCTTCCTTTGGCCGGCACTCACATATCCTGTCCTGTACGGTCGGCTTTGCACTTAAAGCGTGGTGCCATCTAGCACTAATATTCAGCACACACCGGGCCCCTCTAGGGCTGGTACTACACCCACATCATTGTGGTATCCGGCGATGTAGCTACACTGCACGCCATGCCCATCTAGGGTCGGTACTGTACCCACAGCCTGTTGACATGCAGCGATGTCACTACACATATGTACAGTGAGGGAAAAAAGTATTTGATCCCCTGCTGATTTTGTACGTTTGCCCACTGACAAATAAATGATCAGTCTATAATTTTAATGATAGGTTTATTTGAACAGTGAGAGACAGAATAACAACAACAAAATCCAGAAAAACGCATGTCAAAAATGTGATAAATTGATTTGCATTTTAATGAGGGAAATAAGTTTTTGATCCCCTCTCAATCAGAAAGATTTCTGGCTCCCAGGTGTCTTTTATACAGGTAACCAGCTGAGATTAGGAGCACACTCTTAAAGGGAGTGTTCCTAATCTCAGCTTGTTACCTGTATAAAAGACACCTCTTCACAGAAGCAATCAATCAAATCAGATTCCAAACTCTCCACCATGGCCAAGACCAAAGAGCTCTCCAAGGATGTCAGGGACAAGATTGTAGGCCTACACAAGGCTGGAATGGGCTACACGACCATCGCCAAGCAGCTTGGTGAGAAGGTGACAACAGTTGGTGCAATTATTCGCAAATGGAAGAAATGCAAAATAACTGTCAATCTCCCTCGGCCTGGGGTTCCATGCAAGATCTCACCTCGTGGAGTTGCAATGATCATGAGAACGGTGAGGAATCAGCCCAGAACTACACGGGAGGATCTTGTCAATGATCTCAAAGCAGCTGGGACATAGTCACCAAGAAAACAGTTGGTAGCACACTACGCCGTGAAGGACTGAAATCCTGCGGCGCCCGCAAGGTCCCCCTGCTCAAGAAAGCACATATACATGCCCGTCTGAAGTTTGCCAATGAACATCTGAATGATTCAGAGGACAACTGGGTGAAAGTGTTGTGGTCAGATGAGACCAAAATGGAGCTCTTTGGCTTCAAATCAACTCGCCGTGTTTGGAGGAGGAGGAATGCTGCCTATGACCCCAAGAACACCATCCCCCACCGTCAAACATGGAGGTGGAAACATTATGCTTTGGGGGTGTTTTTCTGCTAAGGGGACGGGACAACTTCACTGCATCAAAGGGACGATGGACGGGGCCATGTACCGTCAAATCTTGGGTGAGAACCTCCTTCCCTCAGCCAGGGCATTGAAAATGGGTCGTGGATAGGTATTCCAGCATGAGAATGACCCAAAACACACGGCCAAGGCAACAAAGGAGTGGCTCAAGAAGAAGCACATTAAGGTCCTGGAGTGGCCGAGCCAGTCTCCAGACCTTAATCCCATAGAAAATCTGTGGAGGGAGCTGAAGGTTCGAGTTGCCAAACGTCAGCCTCGAAACCTTAATGACTTGGAGAAGATCTGCAAAGAGGAGTGGAACAAAATTCCTCCTGAGATGTGTGCAAACATGGTGGCCAACTACAAGAAACGTCTGACTTCTGTGATTGCCAACAAGGGTTTTGCCACCAAGTACTATGTCATGTTTTGCAGAGGGGTCAAATACTTATTTCCCTCATTAAAATGCATTTCAATTTATAACATTTTTGACATGCATTTTTCTGGATTTTGTTGTTGTTATTCTGTCTCTCACTGTTCAAATAAACCTACCATTAAAATTATAGACTGCTCATTTCTTTGTCAGTGGGCAAACGTACAAAATCAGCAGGGGATCAAATACTTTTTTCCCTCACTGTAGTGAGTTCAACTGAGTAGCATACATACTCTTTGGAGGCAACACATTTATTAACACCAACACACGGGATATGGAACAGATTTTTGGAACAGGTGACACTGCTGTGGTTTAAATTTGAGATTCGCCGCACAAATTTTAAGAAAGACAGCACACAGTAATTTCAGATGCTCTTTGAAAGTACGGCTTAAGATGATAACATCGTCAAGATATATCAGGCATTAGTCCCACTGGAGACCAGCAGAAACCAGTTCCATTAATTGTTAGAATGTAGCCGCCATGGAAGACCCATCGGAAGCCGATTAAATTCAAATAAGCCCTGCGGTGTACGAAAAGCTGTTTTGGGCTTAGAGACATCATCTAGAGGCAGCTGCCAAAATCCGGATAGGAGGTCAAGAGTCAAAAAATAATGTGCTCCCTCTAGAGCATTGAGGAAATCGTCCATCTGAGGAAGAGGATACGCGTCAACCACGGAGATATTATTAAGCTTACGGAAGTCAACACAGAAGCGCAAACTACGATCCTGCTTGTTAACAAGAAGAATCGGGGCTCCCCACGGACTGGTGGATGGCAAAATAATATCAGCTGCTAATAATTTATCAACAGCCAGCCGTACGTGTTTTTTTTCTGTAGGGCTCAGCCGGGAGGGGTTCTCCCGGATGGCAGCAGCATCTCCCGTATCGATGTGGTGACTCAAAAGTGTAGTGCAGCCAATGTCAAATTTACCCTTGCTGAAGACATCTGAGAATTCACGCAAGAGCACCCTCAACTCACCCCTCTGGGACTTGGACAATTCTGCATTTTCCGAACACAGCGTATCCAACCATTTCTCATCAGAATCCTGTCTCGGCTGCATATCCGACGCGACCCCCACACTTACAACAATGCTATCTTCATGAAGTGCAGGCGACGCATGAGCTAGCATGGTGCCCCTCTTGAATGACCGACGTTTCTAACCCTGCATCAAGGACTTGAATGAAGGGTTCCTGATCGTTGGATACCAGAGTCTGGGCCCCTACTAAAGTCAACCCACGAATGGCCTTCTTTGAAGGACCCAAGAGGATTCCTCCTGTAGTCGCCGCCTGGTCTAGCGGCTTGAGCAACCGGAAAGGGACCAACATTTGCACGCCAGGGGGAATCTTTACGGTCTTAGTTGCAAGTGCTTGTACGGTAGCATTGGCCATGCACAATCGAGTGGGAGAAGGCAAAACGTTGATTCAGCAGCCCGATGGTCACTCAAGGTACCCTTGATCAATCAGAATTTTCAGGGGCATCTTCCCTAAAAAGTTAGTCTCGAGTAAGCAAGGGACATTGATGCAAGAACTGGTCCCATCAATTTCATATTACCAATGCACACCTCCGCTGATATTTTCCCAATGATGCTCAATGAGCCGCCATTTGCGGTAAAGCACATGGCCTCGATGTGGCATAGGGTACGACATTTAGGGGTCAAAATTTAAAAAATCAACTTGGAAATGATAGTCGCTGATGCACCAGTATCGACGAGCATTTTTATTTCAACCCCCTCTACCAATACAATAACAGCAGATGAACCTGCGGTCGCAGAAACCACCCTATGGACCGACCACTGACCCGATTGGAGCGGCCAGTCCTCCCGAGCAATTTTAGAACCTTCACGCACCAACGCATGATGGGAATGGAAACCGACTGAACGCGATGAGTGAGATGGATTCAGGGACCGAGTGTGTGATGTGTCGCGACTCGCCTTCAGGTGTAGTGGAGTGGAGGACGGCCGGGCAGGCAATGGCGGTGGTCCGGGGAGGCGTCGTCGCGGCACGCAACAGCCTGCTGAGACGGGTCTCGGTATGCTGCAGTTGTAACACGCAATGAGTCCGCTCCCGGGATGAGTAGAGGTCTTCTGCCATTGTTGTTGTTAATTTCATTGTGCCATGCCGTCCCCTTGCCAGCCTCCACCTTGGGTCGATGCGCAGGCATGGACGGGCTCCACGTCTTTGGGTGTATCATGCGCCTCACGAGGCGCAGTACACGCCGCCAACCCCTTATGTCATTGCAAGAGCAGGTGCACCTGGATGCATCTTGCAACCTTGAATGAAGTTAAGTCATCGAGGCTGGCAGGATGATGTGGAGGTCTTTTGCCAACGCCAACAATCTTTCGAGGACCAGTGAGTCGATTCCGTCGTGGTCCATCTTGAAAGGCAGCCTTTGCTAGCGCGAATAGTGTGCTATGGAAGGCGAGGGGCATCTCGGCATCCCCCCTCCTCCGCGCAGCGAACTTATGGCGCACATCTGATGGTGGTTCGTAAATGGCTGCCATTTGAGCAAATGCTTGATGCAGCGTGGCCCTCTCCAACGGCGGAATGGTGAGAAACGCTGCCAAGGCATAGTCGTCCAGCGCGGCGGGCAGCGCACTCAGTGCCTCCGTCCACCCCGTCAAGTCACCATTCGTCAAAAATCTGCGCTTGAAGCCACCCAGTCGTCTCTGATGGCAGTAAATTGTTGAACAAATGGCAGTCATTGCTGAAGAGATGGACAGTCAACGGGTGAACTTGACGCAGTCTCAGATTTGGCGGGCTCCTTGCTCCACTCCTCAAGCAAAATGGCGGCCGCATGTGCGAGCTGCTCCACGGAGGTTCCATGATGGTGGGAAATGTTCCACCCTACGGTTGGCTATGTATGGTGCAAAAGAAGTTCAACATATATACATTAGCACGGTTGGCTATGTATCGTGCAAATGACTTTCAACATACATATGTAGTGTCAACGATTCAGAGACAGAGTTTCTAGGAGGCACTTTCTTTATTAACAACTTTCACGGTCTCATCCGCACACTCTCCACAGTAGCTCAGCTTAGCCTGTACATTACACTAGCCGTCTAACACTGAGTGAGATAGCCAAGTACTATCATTTATAGCACAAAATCTAGCGGAGACGTTTAGCGACAACAGAGACGAGACGACAGCAACGACGAGACGAGTCCATTCCCAGAACTGGCAGCCACGAGCCCCCCCGCTCTCGGTTCTTATGCTACCAGCGCGGCATGGCTCTGCCCTGACCACGCCTCCCTTCTCGAATCTGCGAGCAGGTTCCAGGGGCCTCTAGACGGGGTCCTCCGTGACCCTTACCCTAGTTCCTCCCTCTGCCTACACCCCGTGCACACCCTTACCGGCATGTGTACTATCTATCCACCACAGTTGCCGCTACTGTCCACCAGCCAACGCTATTACACTACACATACATTAGCACGGTTGGCTACGTATGGTGCGAAAGAAGTTCAACATACATACATTCAAACTCCACGCACCAATGGCACCCAAATCTGGGAATCAAACCCAGGCGTTTCTCAATGTTAGATGCGAATGTGAACACCTCACCACCAAAATAGGAAAGCATCTGTTTTCGTAAAAAATAATAATAATAAAACGTTGAGATCTGCCAGATAAATTGTTTAAGCAGACATATCCTGGGGGACAGTTTCAGCTCAGTGCTTCATTAAATCAGTGCACTGCAACGCATGCTCATCACGCTGGTTATATAACGCAACATTACACGTTTTAAGTTTCAACGCAAATATTCAGTTGCTAATCTTGCTGTAAATTATATAAATCTGGACCGTGGCATCGGCAACTATGTGCTACATTACACAGCGTTGGGTTTATGAACGATAGATGTAAATGTTCCTCGGCATAGGACAAATTGGCTTTTCAGTTACCCTTACAATGTAGTCCCTCGGTTAACGTTAATCCGTTGCACAAAACTACTCTAAACCGAAATAACTGTTAATCGAATGCACTTATAAGTTAAACAAAGGTAAACATCACTGAGTCTGCAAGAGTGATATTTTCCACTACCAAAACAGAAAAGTATAATGTTAAACAAAGACAGTCGAGGTCTAAACGGCTCAAATGGGCGTCGCTGATTGGCTGAGGGCGTGGCTCAGCCCCACTTACGTGCACTCGAATTGGCCGAAATTGCCGCCCGCGTGCACAATGTAAACACCTGACCTTTATTCAACATTTTAACGTTGGTGGAAACCATGGGGTCCCTATGGGAGGCGAAAAGTTAACCTAAAAACCATTAACTGGTGTCACTTAACCGAGGGACTTCTGTATTGCCAGACTCGAGGTAGCCATTCGTTTAGAGCAGGGGTCCTCAAACTTTTTAAACAGGGGGTCAGTTCACTGTCCCTCAGACCGTTGGAGGGCCGGACTATAGTTAAAAATAAAACTATGAACAAATTCCTATGCACACTGCATATATCTTATTTTGAAGTGAAGAAACAAAACGGGAACAAATACAATATTTAAAATGAAGAACAAGTAAAGTTAAATCAACAAACTTGCCAGTATTTCAATGGGAACTATGGGCCTGCTTTTGGCTAATGAGATGGTCAATGTCCGGTTCCATATTTGTCACTGCTAGTCGTAACAAGTGATGCAAGTGTGCATCCGTTAGTCTAGATCTGGTTGGAGATTTCAAATGTTTCATTCTGGAAAAAGTCTGTTCACAGACATAAGTGCTGCCAAAGATGGTTGCCATTTTGAGTGCATGGTTCCTGAGATGAGGATATGTCTCAGAGGGGAGAGATGCATAGAAATTATGAAAGCTGCTTGACTTGAATGCGTCTTTCAGAGAGTCACAATTCTGCAGTTCAGCCAGTTCCATTTGGTAAATTGTATCCACATTTTCAATGTCAATAGAAAATGGGTTACGGAAAAGCTGTATGTCCTGTTCATGGAGATGAAGCTCTTTAAATCTAAATTGGAACTCCTTTTGCAATTTTCCAGTGAATCCACACATGTTTTGTTTGGGAATGCAACCAATGGTTTTTCCGCTAACAGATTTTTAGTTGTGGGGAGATGGCAGAAGTTTTCCTCCTTCACTTGTTTGATGAGGAGGCCTAATTTTACTTCAAATGCTTTGACATGTGATTGCATATCACAGATGAGCTTCCCCTTTCCTTGAAGTTGCACATTGAAACTGTTGAGTAGCTCTGTTACATCTGTCAGAACGGCAAGCTGCCATTTCCATTCTGCATCATTGAGCTCTGGTACTTCTTTGTTTTTTGAAAGCAGAAAAGCTGTAATCTGTGGAAGTAAGTCATAGAAACGTTTCAAAACTCTCCCTTGACTCAGCCAACGGACTTCTGTGTGGTACAGAACATCTTTATAGTCAACATTTAGCTCAGACAGAAATTCCTGAAATTGTCTGTGGTTTAGTGCATGAGCTCTAATGAAGTTAACACAAGATACCACAATTTTCATAACAGAGTCCCACTTCAGTGATTTACTACACAGCGCTTGTTGGTGGATGAGGCAGTGTATGGCTATTGGATAAAAATTGTTATGTTTGTCCATCTCTTGGTTAATGCGTGCAATTACTCCTTTCTTAGACCCCACCATGCTAGGAGCACCATCAGTTGTCACACTGGCTAGTTTAGCTCAGTTCAGCTCCAAACCATTCACAGTTTGGCAAACCTTTTCATAGATATCCTCTCCTGTAGTTGTTCCTTTGATGCTTTTCAGTGCAGCAAGCTCTTCTGTGACTTCGAAATAGTTATTCGTCCCACGAATAAAAATTAGAAGTTGTGCCGAATCACGAACATTATTGCTTTCGTCGAGTGCCAAGGAAAAATAGGAAAGTTTTTTTGTGGAGTTTTGCAAATGCTGATGCAAATTGTCTCCCATGTCTTCAATCCTCCGTGTAATTGTAGGTCCTGAAAGACTCACTGTACTAAATAAATCGGCCTTCTCTGGACACATCTCTTTGGAAACAGAAATAAGGCATTCTTTAACAAATTCTCCCTCCACGAATGGTCTGCCAGTGCACGCTATTAGCTTGGCAATTTGAAAACTTGCTCGCAGTGATGAAATATTTAGCTGCTTCTGCTTCACAAAAGTATTTTGCTGAGTTGTTAATGTATTTTTCAGTTTTAATATTTTATCTTTTCTCACTTCTCCGACCAAACAATCATATTTATCTTTATGTTGAGTTTCATAGTGTCGACGTAAATTGTATTCTTTGAACACATACACTATATTCTGGCATATCAGACACACAGCTCTTTCCTTGTACTGCATGAAAAAGTAATCATAAGTCTACTGTTCTTTGAATATCCTACACTCCGAGTCAATTTTTCTATTTCTTGACATCATTGTTTCCTAGGGAGTCAAAATTGCTATTAGTAAAATACCAATATATATACAGCGCTACAAAAAGAATATACCAGCAATAACTTTGCCCACACAGAGACATACAGACTGCACTGCCCATCAATGCAGTCTGATTGGGAGAACTCCGCTTTTACCCCAGGCTCACACTGGTGCGGGTGCCATTAAAAAGTTAATTACACCTGCAGTTTTGTTCACAGATCGCAGTGCGATCTGCGAACTCGCATAGGAATCTGATCGCATGGGGGAGAAGACCCATGCGATCCGATTCTACTGCAGGAAAAAAGAAGGCACATGTGCCTTTTTTCTTCCGAATCTAATGCAAGTTCAGCCATACAAGCATATGGCTGAACTCGCACTGCTCAGAGATCGCAACAGTATGAACCGGGGCTTACACAACATACAACATATAACCTCATACAACTGAATAGCAATCAGAATATAAATGCACTTACTGTCATTTAAATTGGGTTTCCTACTCCTCGGCTGTCTGTCACTGACCAGCACGGGAAAACAGCAGGCAGCCCCTCCAGAGATCAGAGATCACTCTGTTATTACCCCTCTATCATTTACTCAGCGGTGCGTGTGCTGGGGATCTACATCCCCAGCACACAGGAATATCACTGGGAGTGGAGCCGAGGGGCAAGTGAGGGAGCTGAGGGAGGGACAGCCAGTCAAGCGCAGCCAGGGGAGGGCTGGCAGCCTTAGGCCTGGGGGGCAAGTCCAGTCAATTGGCCCATTGAACCATTCACCAGCGCAGCCCAATGAGTGCCCACCGCCGCAGCTCAATCAGTGCCCACCGCCGCAGCTCAATCAGTGCTCACCAGCGCAGCCAAATCAGTGCTCGCCACCGCAGCCCAATCAGTGCCCACCACCGCAGCCCAATGAGTGCTCACCAGCGCAGCCCAATTAGTGCTCACCAGCGCAGCCAAATTAGTGCTCACAAGCGCAGCCCAATTAGTGACCATGGGCCGGATAAATGTCCTCGGCGGGCCGCATGTGGCCCGCGGGCCGTAGTTTGAGGACCCCTGGTTTAGAGTATTTGGCTGCAATAAATTTCCGCATGATAAGCCACTTTGTTGAGCTATCATTTGTGATAGCCAAGTCGCTTCTGAAAAGAGCTACATAGCTCAATGGGGCCTTACCTGGTAAAATAAATAAACTAAACAAATAAAGGCGACAGCTCTGAGGTGGCACCACTGAGATCCTGTCTCCCGATTGACGTCATTCAACCGACGTTGAACTGGGTTTCTCAAGCGTAGCGATGTGATGGCCATCAACCCCAGCGCAAACACGCACGCATCACGTTTTCATGCGTATTAACACCGAATTCCAACTCTTAGACCCAAATAAATGTCGGTTTGAATGTCCTGAAACAATATGGTTAGCGGACTGTGTGGGAAAGTGTGTTAAAGACAGACGGGTCACTTGAAGGGTTTTTAAGAAATTTTGTTAAAAATCATTAGCGTCGTCATTCTTTGACACGGGGGGCGGGGGGGGAGTCGCGTTCTGCCCTGTGGGATTTCCATTAGACGCGGATTCCTTTATCGTGTTGTCTTTGCGCTTTACAGCACTATTTGCAATCAGGGGTTAGCCCATTTGGTATTGGGCTAGCACAATTTGATTGTGTAAAAAAACAATACCTTTTTAACCACACACAGCCGCATTATGAGGTGCAGTTTTATGGGCGGCAGCCTGCACCACGCCCGTGTCCGTGCCGGTGCTCCGTGTCCGTGCGGTGTGTCAGCCTTACGGAGGTCGGCTCGGTGAGCTGACTTTCAAGCCCATGGTGGCAATGCTCAAATCTGGAAAGTGACTAGGTGGGGTCTCAGATAGGGTTTGTTCCCACTACCTTTTCTCACACGCGGTCCCTAACTCATTTCTTAGTCAACCGAGGTCTGGTTAAAAAAAAAAACAGTTTGTAACCATCAGCCGCGTCAGAACATCAGCAGGTCCGATGCGTGCATGTTCTCCACAAATGAAAAAAATGAAGACAAGCCACAGTAGTGCGATTGTGGCCATGCAACCCAAACTATGGACTGTATAGTAAAACCAGAGATATCATAGAGGCTCATACACATAGGGATACATATAGTGCTGTTAGCGAGTAGCACCTATGAAGGCCGGCACGCAACACGAGGGGGTGGGTGGCCAGCACCACACCCAAACGCCTTTGTCTCCCCTGTGCCGATGTTTACACACCACACCAGGTACTCATGTGAGGCTGAGTTGACTGGTGTTGGCCGTGAGCAAAAATCGAACTCGGGTGGCCGAATTCATAGCTCAGCGCGCTCTCCGCGACACTAGCCGCTCCCTATATGAGCGCCGATCACACCCACACTCAGACACGCGTGCTCCTTGGGGACTTGTGTTATGGCAGGTGACGCCGGGTTTTGAGAACGTCCTCTTCGGGCACTCGAGCTGGTTCACGTACTCGGCCACGTCGCGGATATTCAAGCACTGGGACTTCAACCTGCGAGAAGTCGCTGCGGCCGCGCCCAAATCATCGTTCAGCAGCTACCCCGGTGAGGAGACCTCCCCCACACCGACTAATGCTGCGTGATGCTCACGGCGTAGCAACAACCGCGTTTGGGCAGCGTGCACTCGGCTGCCATAGGGACACCAAAATCATTGCACCAAACGAAGACAAAGGTCCCCTGTGTAGCCTTAATAGACTGTTGGGGCAAGTTATGTTAGGAAACACCTATGAAAGCCGGCACGGCACACGACGGGGTGGGTGGCCAGCACCACGCCCGACCAAATGTGTCTCCCCAGTAGCGATGTTTACACAGCTCACTAGGTACTAATTTGAGGCTGAGTCGACCTAGTGGAGGCCCAGGACCGGTTCGGATAAACGTCACTGGAGTTGGCAACGGGCGTGAATTGAATTCGGGTGGCAGGGTTCGTAGTGCAGCACGCTAAACGCTACGCTACTGCTCCCCACTGCACACATACACGCGCATGTGCATGCATTCTTGCGCCCAACAAAGGCTCGTGCAAATCTTTCCCATTGAGTATTTTAAAATGGATTCGGGACAAAACAGAACTGTTGTGCTGGATAAGTGACGGATGTGAGATGGTTGAGGGTCTGTTACCGGGGCAAGCATTGGAGTGGCCTCCACGCGATCATAGATCGATGTTCAAGGGGAAGAGAAGACATAAGTGGATGGTGGGATGAGACGGTCAGGGCACAAAAACCTAACTACTAAACTATTCTTTATACCAGGTAAGGCCGACTGAGCTAATATTTGATGATGACGCAGTGTAGCGCTTTTTATCAGAAGCGACTTGGCCATCACAAATGATAGCTTAACCAAGTGACTTAAGGGCCGTCCAAAAATGACGTCACGCACCTGGGGCGGGGGGGGTTCAGACATTTGTGACGATGTGTGACGAGAGGGGGGGGGGGGGTTGAGAAATGTGACGTCACATAAAAATGCGCAACTTTAAATAAATATAGACAACACGTTCTACTTAATTAAATATACTTTTTAATAAATGTTTTCTCATACAAAATCAGAGTGCAGCGCCAAATTAAATACGCACTACAATGACAACAGTTTAAAGATATTTGAAGCGTGTTTAATTTTTTTTGAGGGGGGGGGGCATAACTTTGTGACATTATATTTGAGGGGGGAGTCTGACTTTTTGTGACGCCGTGTGACGAAAGGGGGGGGGTCAAAAATCGTCAAAAATCGTCCAAAAACACGTGACGTCATTTCTGGACGCCCCCTTATCGCGTGGAAAATTATAGCAGCAGCCAAATACTAGAAATGCGTGATGTTGATTCGAAATGTGGAGGGGAAAAAACTGGAGGACCCGGAGAAAAATTCCCGCGACCACATGAAAAAAGACATGCAAACTCCAAATGTGCAGCAGGCGTCAGGGTCGGGATCAAGCCTATGATCTGTATATCAGACAAGGCAGATAACATATCCTATCCACCGGAGTGCTGCACTCTCCTGTGCAGCAGCTGTGTGATCTGGCAGAAGGTAGAAAGTGGTTGGTATCAAGGTGTGGTGGTGGTGCTGGTGGCATCACCAGCATTGCACATAACAACAATTTGATCATGAGTTGAGTCGGCATGCGCATGTGTGAATGTGGGTGGGAATCAGCGACGCCACATCAGCGATCACTCATCATCATCGTCGAGTTTCCTAAACTGTGAATTGTCTCATGCCTCACACCACAACTACAAACGAAGGCGAGAGAGATGGAGGAAGCGAGAGTCTGGACTGTGACCGACGTCAAAAATGAACGTCTCTCGTACGGGCAATCTACTGGTCGAACCTCCCCGGTTTCAACCTTGCACGCTGCCAATGTTCCGATCATCGACTGAGATTATTTTGATTATTTTGCTGCTATAAATGTCCAAATGATAAGCGACTATATTGAGCTATCAGTTGTGGCCAGGTTGCTTCTGAAATATTAGTTAATATATCAGTGGACTTTGCCTGGTAGGATGAGGGTGGTTTACTTTCATTTGTATGTATTTGAGTTATTTGTTTACCTTTCTTGTACTTTGCACTACGATCGTGTTTTGTATTGTTTGTTGTTTTAACATTCTTACCCCGTGCCCCTACTGGACATCTGTGAAAAAGAGCTTTATATCCCATCGGATTTCTCCTCCAGTATAAATAAATCTGATATTCTGATTCTGAAACGGGATCGGGGGAGGGGGGCGTGTGGCCGATGCGGCCACCTGATGCACGAATTACGCATCAAAGATTCGGCGGCCTGCGAGTGTGGCCACAAATCCCAAACCATCGACCACCATCGTGAACACTCCGCCGCTGCTGCTGTTTTCACTCCTTCAAAGGAGGGATGGACGACATCGACTCTGCTTCTGAACAGACAACTGAGTGGATAACAACATCTGAAATTGCATCTTTGGTCTACTGCTATTAATCCATGTGAAAGAAGATTCCCCAGCATCTGTCGACTTTAATGCACAATGGTTACTTATATAATAGAGGTTTTTGGGTTAGATCGCATAAATATATAAATGTGTCGTTAAAACCCGCCACCACCCGACAGCCAACTAGTAAGGGTTGTCACGTAAACAGAACGTGGCCAGTTCGTCACTAGCACAGCACACCAGTGTGTTGGAGAGCCAAGCCGCAACATTTACAATCAGAGCACGACGTTTCGCCAGTAATTACAACTAGCTTCATCAGGCCACAGCCATAATTGTAGAGAAGTCTTACTGTTTCGTTCCTTATATAGAGGCGTAGAGGTGGTGACCACCTTTCTGCGCTCTTGCACAAAAGTCGTACTCAGTTTGTTTTAACGACACATTTATATATTTTCGCGATCTCACCCAAAAACCTCTATTATGGATGATGTTGGTCGCGAAAGCCTACATGTTAAATGGTTACTTAATTACAAAACTATTTTTTTCGATAGTCGATTGATTTAATCGATTAATTGTAGTGCTACATTTCTTACAAAGTAATATCGTCTACCTTGTTGTAGTAGTGGCATCATTTACGTGAGCAGGAGATGAAATGCTCCAATGGAGACAACACGAAGCAAACGTTGCCTCGGCCATCGTGGCTGTGTCCCTGATTATATTTATCAGACGCGATGGCAGGGCACTTCTATTATCACCTGGCATTATGGCCGTCGTAAACCCGAACCGCCCCCCCCCCCCGGGGATTGCGTCCACTGGTGCCCTTTCCCCGCAGGCTTCCTGTCATCACTCGACGACTATTACCTGCTGAGCAGCGGCTTGGTGATGCTCCAGACAACGATCGTCAACTACAACCAGAACCTCTTCGACGACATCACGCCCCAGGCCCTGCTGTCGTGGCAGAGAGTACGCACGGCCAACGTGCTCGCTCGCGACGGCAAACAGTGGGGCGAAATCTTAGCCAAGCACAATTCGGGTAATATTCATTTATTTACTCAGCAAATGATTTTACACGTGACTGTCATACAGTTAGAGCGCCAAATATGCCAAAAAATATGCTTGTCAATGTTATAAATGTTGTGAGTGGCGTTGTTGTTGCATCCTCCCCCCCACGCACCCCCAGCTATCTCAGCCTCCCACTTCCAGCCCCGCCCACTTCCCCCCCGTCCAGCTTCACGTCCCTCTCCTAGCGTCCACGCAACGCTCCCCTCCCCCTACCCCCCTCCCTTGCCTCTCCCCCCACTTTTACCTATATAACCTCTTCCCACGGCTGCTCTCTCCCACTTAAGCAAAAAAATAATTATTGCTGTGGGTTTCCCACCTGATGATGATTGCTTGTGTTGCAATCGAAACGTCGTGATTTAATTTATTTTATTTTATACCTACGTGACTTTACCGAAAGAACCAATGAGTTGTGAGTGGATGTCAGCCCCACGTAGCCACAGAACCATGTGACAGCCACCTCCTCCTTCAGCACGTGCAGAGCAACAACAACCAGTCCTCCCGGCACACTCTGACGGACTTAACAGCTGGAGTCGATGGTGTGCCACGGTCTCCTGTCGTAGGACGCCCCATCAATGGTTCAGAAGCGGCACACACCACCCCTTCGTAACACCAGATGCGGTTCAACTGAACCCACTGGGGCCTTTGGAGGTCGAAGCCAGGCACCTGGACAGATGTATTACTGATGAGGTCCTTGTTAGGCACATCCACAAATCTCCATTCTTTACCCCAGCAGTGCGGGTATCCTGCATACTCGTTCCGAGTCTCAAAACTCTTTTGTCAGGAGGGTCATGCCAAGTTCTCCAAGTAGGGTGGTAATATCTATGGGGATCATAAACTGCGCAACCCGAGCTATTTTAATATATTTTTTGTTTGCGTTGCTTTTTATGCTGTTCACATTTTTTGGCGTTCTCTAGGTTCAACAACGGTGGTGAAACAAGGCCAAATATAAAGGAGGCTGCCTCTGGTGACGGCAAATCGATTTCAAGAACAATGCATCATCCAAGCATGTTTGTTTGCATGCATGTTGTACCACAAGCATGTGTGCTGCTTGAATCAGAATCACAAGTTTGTTATCCGACTCGGCCAGCAGACAAACACGGCAGCAAGAGTTAATAAAGAAGAAATACAATATAAAAAAAAATCTCACATTTGTATTGTTGCGACCTCAATAATGTCTGTTGAAGAGAGTACAGTGATGACAGAGTGGTGATCCCCAGAGAGGACACAAGCCAGTTGGTTCCAAAACTTCAGAGCAAGTACATGAAACGCTTTTGAACCAAGTTCCGTACGAAATCTAGGAATCGTGAACAAACAAACGGACGCGTGGCTGATATTTATTTTATCTTGTAATGGCACTAATACATCTGTTCAACAGATCGCAGATCTTTGGGTAATTGCCTTACAAATGAATGTTGCCCAATGAGAATGTCTTCATGCTTCCGGGGACATCTTAACACCTGCATTGTGGCCAAAAAAGGGTAACGCCAATTCGAATAATTTGCAGCGTGATTGTTCAGCATTGGGATATGTTTGCCAATACCAGTTACATCGTGAGTATATTTTATTTGTCTTAGTTATAACAGAAAACCAGAGAACCTGGAGGGAACCCAGGCAGAATAGGTGGAGAAAATACAAATTCGACGCAGAAAGGCGTCCGGATCGATTGAGTCTTTGCTCTGGAGACCAGGAGATCGTTGGTCGATGTTCAATTGCTGGGTTGATGGCGGCCTGGGCCCGTGTAAATATTAGGGTCGTTAAAATATTTTTTTGTAGCTTAACTAGTAACCTAATGAATAATAAATGTGCTGTTATAGGACAGGGTTTTACTGGATGTCATCTAGCTGGACTCTAGTGGCAATCCATGTGGCCTGCCATCCAACACTTGTGGATGCAGCAAAGAGTGAGTGGATCAGACAAATGTTGTGAAACTCCCTTGGATTTCCATGAGAAGGCACGTAGAGCAAAGGGCATACTAATCTTATCTACTCCCTACTGAAGCATCTAGGTTCGATTCCCAACTCGGACACCTTGCCGTACAGGCGTTGCGTGCTTTCCCTCTGTTGTTCATGGATTTACTCTCAGTTCTCCGGTTTCCCTCCCATAGCTAAAACACCCACTCGGGGCGCCCCGGTGGTGAGATGTTAACTACCTCGCCTGGTATACAGGAGGTCGTGGGTTCGATCCCGACTGTGATGCCGCTTTATTTGAAGTTGGCATTATCTCACTGTGGACACGTGGATTTTTCTCCGGGTCCTCCGGTTTTTCCTTCCACATTTAGAATTACCATGCTTTTAAAGTATTTGGCTGCTATACATTTCCACGTGATAAACCACTTCGTTGAGCTATCGTTTGTGGCCAAGTTGCTTCTGTAGAAAAGCTATATAGCTTAATGGGCCTTACCTGGTGAAATAAAATTAGTTTATAGTTTCGTTTTACATACTATTTAACTGGCATTGGCCAAACATCCCAAATGTAAAAAATTGCACTGCAAATTACTCGGGTGTGATTAAACACACACGGCAACATCTCTCTCTCTCTCTTGTGAAAACTTGGTGGGACCCTTCGTGAGAAAGGGCCTTGCGATTCGGTGCGGTATTTCTGGCTAACCAATCCTCTTGATACGTAGACGACTGCAGAGCTGAGTAATTTTGTTGACGGCGCCAGCTAGCTACCTTCCAGCTTATTATTATTTGGTTCTTTCGGTTAAGTCATGTCTAAAGCCTGTCCGTGATTGCTCAGTGACCGTTATACACACTTTGTGCAACGCGATGCTGCTTAAAAACCAAAGGGTGATTACTGACGCTGGCAAAATATTCCCCTCTGTTGTGTATCCTCAGGAACCTACAACAACCAGTACATGATATTGAATCTGAACAAAATTGAGCTGGGCGTAGGCATTCATGATGGTGCCCTGTACGTGGTGGAGCAGATGCCGACGCTGGTTCACTCCGCTGACCAAACCGACATCCTGCGGAACGGTACCCACTCTCATCAGTGCTGTGCGTGTCTGTTAACAATGTACGAGCATTCCTCGAACTTACGGACATAATTATTTCTTGAGGCCTGCTTGTAAGTCAGACGGTTCGTAAGTCGGAACACAATGTACTGTATTTAAATGTGCATACACACAAACACTCACTCCCAGTACGAGGCTTACTCATTACATCTCGCGGAGGATCGCTCGTCTTAAAAAAATAGTTCCACCACCGATGACAGTCATGGCCAAGAATCAAACTCGTGTGAACGAGACTCATAGCGCAGTGCGCATGCCACTGCCACACCCCACCTTTATACAGTCACACCTCCTGGCTTTGACATTCTCTCCTTGAAAACTAAACTATAAACGGTTAAAGTATTTTGTATTTGACCAGGTAAGAACGCCCACTGAGCTAAATAGCTATTTTTCAGACGCGACCTGGCTATCACAAATTATAGCTCCACGAAGTGGCTTATCACGTGGAAATTTATAACAGCCAAATACTCTAAAGGCATATTTCTAAACGTGGAGGGAAAAACTGGAGAAACTGAGAAAAATCCCCACGACCACGGGGAGAACATGCAAACTCAAAATATACATCAGGCGTCAGGGTCGGGATCGGGATCGGATTTGAACCCATGGCCTCCTGTATACCAGGCGAGGTAGTTAACATCTCGCCACTGGTGAAAACACCGGTGTAACCGTCGACTGCATCGTAACATCAACAGGCCGGTGTGCACATCGCCTTCATGAATGGAAAATTCAAGACGAAGCCACAGCCGTGTGACTGTGGCCATACAACCCAAAACTACGGACCACATAGGAAACCCAAAGAGACACGAATAAATACATAGGAACTCCTAGAGATACATAAAGACACATATAGACCCACAGAGACTCGTAAAGACACATAGAGATACATTAAAGACAAGCTAAGGTATGTGATTGTGGCCATGTAACCTAAATTATTAACCATATCGTAAACCACTGTCTCACGCTTTATCATTGACGCTGACCACCCAACCCCTCCTATGGTGCCGGCCTTCATAGGTGATACTCGCTGACAGCACTTGCCCCGACAGTCTGTTTAGGCCAGGGGTCGGCAACCAAAATAACAAGAAGAGCCATTTCTTTCCAATTCGGTACAAAATTCAGTATTTCAAGAGCCGCAATGCATCTGAGTACATACTGTACATACGTACATATCGTCAAGAAGCAGCACGTAAAGAGCCGCATGCGGCTCCGGAGCCGTAGGTTGCCGACCCCTGGTTTAGGCTATTCTGGGGATCTTTGTTTTTGTCAGTATATTTAACTTATCTGTGGGTCCATTTTGTCAGTTTCAAAATGATGAAGCGATAAGAATAAGTTTTACCTTTTCTGGCAATAAAACAGGTGTTAAGATGTTCAAACGTCAAATAGCTACAAGGCTACACCAGGCTGGCTTTGGTGTAGGCTAATCAGTTTAAAAAAAAACAATGCATATATTAACAGAGCATGTTTGTTTGCATACTTTTCCACAAGTACGTGTGTTGAATGCAGACTTGATGCCTTGAAATATGTATCTATTTGGTGTTGGAACGTCTTAACACCTCCTGTTTTTATTACCAGAAAGGGTCAAATCTATTATTATTATCATTCTATTGTTAAAATATATTGTTAGTTCGCACTGTTGGTAGCCAACTGCGTTAATCAGAGACAGGGGTGCTATTCTGGTTGAGGGTTTGTGGCAGCGTCATGCAACGCATAGGTGCCCAGTCGGCCACAAGGGGGTCCCGAATCAACAGATAAACGAGTAGGAACAATGTTAAGAAAATGTTTTCAAGAAAAAGATATTCCTTAATAATAACCTGCGGTCTATCGTGGACCAAGCTCGACTAACGCATCTGGCTATCGCATCGATAGAGCAGCAGAAAGTTGCCCTTTGAGGTATCCCTAGTGCGATGGGGTCTTTGAGGTATCCCTAGTGCGATGGGGTCGGTGTGCTGGGGATCTACATCCCCAGCACACAGGAATATCACTGGGAGTGGAGCCGAGGGGCAAGTGAGGGAGCTGAGGGAGGGACAGCCAGTCAAGCGCAGCCAAGGGAGGGCTGGCAGCCTTAGGCCTGGGGGGCAAGTCCAGTCAATTGGCCCATTGAACCATTCACCAGCGCAGCCCAATGAGTGCCCACCGCCGCAGCTCAATCAGTGCCCACCGCCGCAGCTCAATCAGTGCTCACCAGCGCAGCCAAATCAGTGCTCGCCACCGCAGCCCAATCAGTGCCCACCACCGCAGCCCAATGAGTGCTCACCAGCGCAGCCCAATTAGTGCTCACCAGCGCAGCCCAATTAGTGCTCACAAGCGCAGCCCAATTAGTGACCATGGGCCGGATAAATGTCCTTGGCGGGCCGCATGTGGCCCGCGGGCTGTCGTTTGAGGATCCCTGCTCTAAACCCATTACATGGTGCAATAAAAAAAATATATATAGTTATAGCCTACATATTATTGTATACGGGTTAAAGACATCCTTAGCTATTTCAGTAAAAGTGAGTCTTGCATAGCCCCCCCCCATTTAAATAGGTAGTTACACCCCTGATCGGAGATGCGGTAATGAGTCTGTGGCGTTACCTGTCTGATGGCGAAGGGCCATCAGCTGGGCCTTACCTGATTTTTAGCCGTGGCTCATCTATGATGTGTGATCATTGTTCAGTTTGTTATCATAACTTAACTGATGTCAATTTGTAAAGCGCAGCTACCGCAAACGTGTTTACTCACTCTCAAAGAGAGAGAGAGAGAGGACGACTCGAGGTGCTCGGAGGAGGAATCACAGATAAACGAGAAAGGCAACAGCCACGTGATGAGCTGGCAGCCAACGATTGCCCGAGCTCTGCAGTCCTCTTTGTGAAATTTAATCCATGCAGAAGCTGCCTCTGGTTTTGTGAATGCGCCAACGGCAGGCGCCCCTGTCTTTTGTCTCACCGCGCAACAGGGTACTGGGCTTCCTACAACATCCCGTTCTACAGATCCATATACGAGCTGGGCGGATACCAGAGGCTGAATGACTATATGGGGAACGAATACTCCCATCAGCTGTCATCACGCGCCAAGATTTTCCGTCGGGATCAGAGCAAGATCAGGAATGTGGAGTCTCTCAAGGCAGTGCTGCGGTACAACGGTACTGCATAACTTTATACAAAACTAAGTTGTTTTGTTTACAACTCACTCTCACACCACGCTTTGGGCAGCAGGGTGGTGGCGAAGAGGTTAACACACGTGCCTTACAGCAAGAAGGGGACTATCTTTGATTACCCACTCAGAACAGCTTTCTCTGTGGTGTGTGTATGTTCTGCCCCTGTTATACAGTGAGTGGAGTTTCTATGTCCTCCCCCTCTTCAGCAGTGTGAGTGAGTGGAGTCTGTACATTCTCCCCCTGTGAGCGAAGCGTGTATATTTTGTAAGCGTTTGCTGTGGGTTCTCTGTTTTCCTCCCATTGCTTAATTATTAAAAAAAAACATACACAGTGGTATTGCCCAACACATCTGAATGCCTGAAACATTGCCTGCAAATGACTCGGTTGAGATTGAACGCAGCAACGATCGCCCCCTATTGAAAAAAAAATTGGCAGGACCTTCTTGAGAAAGTGTTTTCTGGATAAACAACAATAAAATACCGATGTAGTCTACAAACATTAGACCTTGTGACAAACTTTGCTAATTGGATGTGTCGGGTGGTGGGCCGGTTTACCAACACATTTATAGTCACGCGATCTAACCCAAAAAAACTCTTATGGATAATATTGGTCACGAAAGCCTACGTGTTAAATATCCATCATGAGATTAGATATACATATTGTGCCGAATTCTTTGATTGAACAATTATATACACACAAAAGTCATCATTATGTAGTATACAGTATAGTTGGGCATCGAACTACGACCGATATCTGCCATGAAAGGGCGTTTGCCCATAAACGTCTGGGCACCAGCATTGTTTGAATGAAGCCCCACTCAGCTGATGAGACACTTGCACAGTTTTCGTGTGTTAAAACAACGCTGCTGAAAATGTTTACTCCCAGGAGGCCGTATGGCTCATGAGCATGTGCAACAACACAACTACAGTTTTATGTGGAGAGATAAATACGCAAAGGAGGCACATTGTCTGCTTAGTTAAATCGTTAAATACATTTACTTTGTATAAAGTGTGTGTATAACATTGCAATGAGCCTCATTGCTTCGCCAGTATCACTCGAGTAATTTGTGATTGCGGTCATGCAGTTTAGTTTTACAGGGTATCCGAAAATGAATATACCAAAAAGCACGTTGAATTGTTGTAAATTTTATATAAATACACGTAAGAGAAGTCTACGTTTTTACATAATTTAAAAAGGTTAATTGTATTGATTAAAGATTAGCGAATTATTATTACACCTATTATTACACCTCTACATGTCGCCCATCGTTCACTATAATCAATCTAATTTGGCGTTCAATATCTGATAAAAGATTTTCAAACACAGCTGTAGGGATGGATGCTGTAGGGATGGATGATGACACAGCAGCATCAACAATACGATGTTTGCGTTCTTCAAGGTCCCTAGGTTTGCTAGTGTAAAACCCAGAGATAACAAAAAATATAATGGTGTTGTCTGGTGAACGGGTGGACTTGTCATTATATCAGAAAATGGGGTTCCTCCTGAAACAGAATCAATCGACATTCACAACAAACTAAAACGTACGAGCATAATGCATATATTCATATACAATTTATGTCAGTATCTGGAAAAACAATAAAACTTTATTTTTGGTATATTCGTTTTCGGACACCCTGTATTACCTCGTCACAACCGTGGGCAGTCCCTGATCTCTGCTGGGCGTCGTGAGAAAGTGGCGCAGCGCTCACAACCCTTGAACCCCCCATCCCGTTCCCTACACAAGGCGGAAGGTATTTTACCTAGGCGCGAAAAAAAATGATTGTCGAATGGATGATGCATGATCTCGTGTGCCAATGAGCGGTAGTGTAGCAGTTAGCCTCCTGTCGTGCAGACTGGTTGTTGTTGTCCTGCACGTGCTGGGGGAGGAAGCTGTCACGTGGCTCTAGGCCTATGTGGGGATGACGTCCACTCACAAATATATTAAATTGACAAAAAATGCATTATTTTTCTTGCATATCTGGGTCTCTAACTGTACTACAATCACGTGTAAAAGCATTCGCGGAAAACTATAAACCCGGCAACCCGAGTTCGATTCTCGCTCACAGCCAACACGGGTGACGATTATCTGAACCAATACTGGACCTCCCCTAGGTAGACTCAGCCTCAAATTAGTACCTGGTGTAATTGTCCAAGCAAGGTTCGGACTTCATGAGTTCCACAACTGAAGTGGTCGTCACCGCAACGCTGTTTCTGAAGGGTACAAGACGGATCGCTACACGTCCGGGAACCCCTGCAACACCATCTGCTGCCGCGATGACCTGCAGCCTGACACAGGGAGCCCCGTGGGCTGCTATGACACCAAGGTACGAGTCCGTGTGGCGGGTCGTAAACAAATTTCCTAGCTACCGCGGCCGCCATTGCTCGTGATTTTCTGCGTGCCGTGCGGCTTGCAGAGCGGGCTCTCCGCACCGGGGTGACAGAAGATGGAAATCACGCCGCACCCGAACGTAAAAATCGCCCTGGCGTAAAATGCGGAAACATTTAAGACCGAAACAGGAGGATTTTTCTACAACTCTGGTTGTCGCCTGATGAGGCTGGTTGTTGTAATTACCGACGAAACGTCACAGAAGTCGCATTGTAAATCTTGAAGTCAGTTTACTCTCCATCTCACCGGTGTGCTGAAATAGTAACGAATTGGCACGTTTTGGCTGTTTTGGATGGTGGTGGGTTTAATGACATTTACATTTACACGATCTAACCTAAAACAACCTCTTATGGATGATATTGGTCGCGACATCCTACTACGTGTTTAAAATGCAGACATTGTTTGTCGTGTCCGGAGCAAGCAGAAGAGGAGCTGCGGTGACTTCTATCATTTGTTGATGCTACGTGCCTGAGCAGGTGGCGGACATGAGGATGGCAAAGAAGTTCATGACGTCTGCGGTCAATGGGCCAACGATGGAAGGAAAACTGCCCGCGTTTTCGTGGTCGACTTTCGACAACGTCAAACACGAGGGCCTTCCAAACACGTACAAGTTCCCGTTCGTGACGATGCAGCCTACCCTGTTCACCATTCCGTAATCGCGGTGTCCATCGGGGCTGTGTTTTTTTATTCCTTTGGCGCTCAAAGGCATTAACACAGTGGTGGATTTTGCTTGACATTTGCAGGGCGGGAACGTGCTCCAGTATCAGATGTCTCGTGCTTAATGGCTTTCCAAGCTTAGATGACTCATGCTTCACAGCTTTTGACAGTTCCAGACCACTCACGCTTCACTGCTTTTTAGGTATCCAATGACTCATGCTTTACGGTTTTTACAGCTCCAGATGTAACACATGCTTAATGGAGCTTGCTGTTGTTGCACCACCTGCGTTCGTGCGTCAGTGATAGTTGGGGAAAAAACCCCGAGATGCAATGTCACCAAAGATGGAACCTTCACCCCCCCCCGCCCCACAACAACAAACCAGAACCAATGCGCTGCCACTGTCCGATTTTATTCGAAAAGGTGAGCCCATTGCAGTCACAGTGGAGACAACACTTTTGGCAGCACTTGCGTTTAAATCATTTGTAGTTCTTTAATAATGGCTGTGCTGGAATTCGCTTCATGTAGGTAATTATGATTTGCACGGTTGGCTACGTACGGTTTTTTGGGTTAGATCGCGTAAATATAAATGTGTAGTTAAACTCGCCCACCACCTGACACAGCCAATTAGTAAGGTTTGTTACATAAACAAAACGTGCAAATTAGTTACTAATTCAGCACTAACCAGTGTGTTGGAGAGTAAACCTACAACTTTTACAATTCGAGTACCGTGACGTTTCGCCAGTAATTACAACCAGCCTCATCAGGCGACAGCCACAATTGTGGAGGAATCCTCCGATTTCAGTCTTAAATAGAGGCGGTAAATGTGATGTTGTCATTTGTGAGCCAATCAGGTGTGAAGACCAGAGGGGAGGGGTTAATGTATTCATATAAATTACAATGGATATCTATTATTGCTTCGGTTATTCACAGTTAATCACCAGTAATAATAATTTTAGCTCCTACAGGAAAAGTAATGTCAACTTATGACACAATTCACCAATAATTAAGGATTATGATGGTGCTATAATGCTCCACCACAATGTAAAGCTATTCGATGCTGCTATGGCTGTGTAACAACAAAATAAAATGCTTTTCTAAAAATGTCGAATCTGCGCATGCGTGTTATGATTATGATCTGTTGTTTTTTTACTTAAAAATATTAAGAGAAATATCTGTAGCATAGAGTTCAATGGGTGTTGTTACTCACAGAAGCAAAATTTACACATAGGTTTAGTAATCAATATCCATAAGAGTTTTTTTGGGATTAGATCGTGTAAATGTAAATGTGTCGATAAACCCGCCACCACCCGACACAACCAATTAGTATGGTTTGTCGTAAACAAAACGTGCCAATTAGTTGCTAGTTCAGCACACTGGTGTGTTGCAAAGTAAACCCACAACATTTACAATTCGAGTACGACGTTTCGGCGATAATAACAACCGGCCTTATCAGGTGACAGCCAGAGTTGTTGAGAGTCATCATGGGGTGGAGCAGTGGCGCGGTGGGTTTACGGCACTGCATTATAACAGGCGACACAATTTTTTGATTCGCGGACAATGCTCGCACCAATTGGCACGTGATATATGAACCCTTCCTGGAACTGCTGTCACCGATATGGCACTGACCAGTTGTGATGAAGTATGGTCAAACAATCCCCGTATCCGACACGGAGTGGGTAGGCCTTCATAAACCAGTGGCGTGACAAAGAGGCAGCGCATTGAAAAGTAAGAACAAGTTTTACCATTGCTGGCAATAAAACAGGTGTTAAGAAATTAAAACACCGCAGCACATTCGTATTATTATTGTTTGAAAATGACTTTGTTGATGCTGCTGCTTCTGCATTGAAAGTGGTGCAGAAGAAAATTGTCATTTGTTTGCCTTTCCTGTACCTTCGCACTCTGTAACGTGATTTTATTTTGCATTGATTGTTGTAACGTTCTAACCCCATGTCCATTCTGCACATCTGCCAAAAAGAGCTCCATAGCTCATCGGATTCCTCTTCTAGTATAAATAATAAATTCCGATGCTTATGCTGACAACAAAAAGTTCAACGTATTCATCAATAGCACTGCGGCCTTCTAATAAAAATCACATAATAGGTGACGTTGTAAACATTGGCCCTTCTTCACAGCACAGAGGCCACAGAGATCGCGTGGTGTATCGATATCATTTACTGTTCTATTTTACGTGCTGTAAAGAACGGCCATTGCCCGGAAAGCGGCACCTGTTTATACCGACATTCCTTTTAAAGGCCACAGTAGTTATTGACGAAGATGTTGAGATTATTGTGATTACGTGCAGGTGTTTGCTATCGACATGTTTGTTATACATGTCATCAGATGTTTTTTTATACATGTGTGTTATACGTGTTTGTTGTACATGGCATCAGATGTTTATGTCTGTTATACTTGTTTGTTTTATATGGCATCAGATGTCTGTTATACATATGTTTAATATATATATGATTCCTTGCATACGGTTTTTATTTGGTGTTTGAACATCTTAACACCTGTATTATTTCCACAAAGGGTAACATGTATTATTGTTTCATACTTATACATGTTTGTTATACATGTCATTAGCTGCTTGTTATACACGTTTGCTATACATCTTAGTTATACATGTTTGCTAAACATGTTCGTTGTACATGTCATCAGATGTTTGTTATGAATGTTTCCACCTTATGTTTACAAACTGCTCCATGACTTCAAAGCTTCGGCAGAGACTCAGTCCCTCCACAGGTGCCAAAGCCCAGCATGCCCGCAGAGCTCGCTGCTCTGTGAGTGGGAATCGAACTGCCTCCACACTCGTGAGGAGCGGTGCTCATCTGCTATGATGAGGGAGGGTGCCGCGGCGGATCGGATATGTTATCTCCCTCGCCTGGTATGCAGGATGATTGCGGGTTCGATCCCGACCCTGACGCCTGCTGTATATTTGGAGTTTGCATTTTTCTCTCCCCGTGGTCGCGTGGATTTTTTTCCGGGTCCCCCGGTTTTTCCCTCCACATTTAGAATCAACATCACACGTTTAGAGTATTTGGCTGCTATGCATTTACATGCGATAAGCCACTTCATTGAGCTATCATTTGTCATATTCGGGTCTCTTCTGAAAAAGAGTTAAATAACTCTGGGCCTTACCTAGTGAAATAAAAATAAACATAGTTTAGTATCGATTTAAAGCTTTCGTGACTGCAGGGATTCATCTTCTTGGTTCTTTCGGTAAAGTCACGTAGAAGGGAAATAATAAAATAATAATATATTAAAATATAACATAATAAAAAATATATTATGTTTTTTTCCCCCTTCTACGTGACTTTACCGAAAGAACCAATAAGACATAGTTTAGTAGTTTAATTTATCTGCCCTGATAGTCTCATCCCACCATCCACTTCGGCCTTCTCTTCCCCTTGAACATCGATCTACGATCGCGCGGAGACCACTACAATTTCTGGGACTTCAGGGCCCAGTTATTAAGTGTTTTATTTAATTTTTATAAAATTCAAACAGTGACAGACATTGGAATCTGCTCCACTCGTCTATTTTCACCTTGGCTTTCATCATCTTGCTCAATTCAAGGCGCGTGTTACATCAAATGTCTGACACCTGGGATAGTGCTGTTTGTTGCTGTCCGCTAGACGTTTTGGGCCTTGACCTGCGATTGTGATTCCACTGGGCATTGTTATAATTGCAGCTTAAAATAAGGGGCGCCTGCTTGGATTACTACCGGTGTATGGCCCGCATTAACCACTTGGAGGAAGGGATCGCGGTTTGCCGGCACAATAGTCAGTGCCCCCACCAAGGAGGGTGTTCACGATACCACGTTAGAGGGGGTCAAAAGAATCCCCTCCTCCGGATTTAGCAGGGCCAAGCTCTTACACAACCGAAATGGCACAAGCATCTGCGTGGCTGGCGGAACGCGCACTGTCTGGCTAACCGTAGCCTCCACAACCGCATTAACTGATGTATATGTTGTGGGGGATTTCAAAAAATGCTGGTGATGCCCCAATGATATATCAATACACCCCTGGTCCACCATTATTGAGGGGCATCCTGCATTAAAAATCCGTGCCCAACAAGCAGGACACTGCCAGAGTTTTAGAAATCAACACAGGCCCGTCCATTACCACATCTCCTTTTTGCACCGTTGCGATCATGCGACCAACTATCCCCAAACTACCCCAATTTGCCGTTACCTGCTTAAGAGGCCGAGGAGACGCCGGCAACGAACGAAAAGTAGGCAACGACATGAGGGTGGCCGAGGCACCTGTATCGATCAACACCCGGACTTGCACCCTATGGATAAGGCCCATTACATACGACGATCCCTCCACGGCACAGACCACTCGATAGGCCAACGCACACCACTGCTCAATGTCCTGCGGACGCACAGCCAACAAACCAACACGGCGAGCTTCCGATACGACGGGATGAACAGTAACTTGGTGAACGAAGGCAAGGTGTGCTGTGGATGAGTGATGGGAGGGAAACGGCCGTGTGCATGGTTGCGTCGCGACTCGCCTGTGGTCCTTGGGACGAGGAGGTGTTGGCACTGGAGATTGAAGGGGGCCTGGGCGAACCAGCAGAGTGCAGACGGCAATTCCTGGCAATGCGTCCCGTCCGACCCTAATTAAAGCATGCCCGCAAAGAGGGCGCAGTTGGCGGCCCACTCCTCGGTGTCCACTCGACCGGCGGCTGGCCTCCTCACATTTCTTTGCGCATCAATCTTGAGACCAGGATACATATGCCAAACTGCTGTCACTGGGCTCAGAGTACCATTTTTCATAAGTGCACGCCATCGCTGCAGGCCATCCTCTGAGGCTCAGGTGAGCTTGTATATTTCGAGCGACATGGAGGGATGTGAGGTCGTCGGCCATACCAGCGCCAAGAGCCGCTTCAGGGTTAGCAAGTCGAGGGCTGCTCGATCCATGGAGGGGTTGGCCGCTTGTCCGAGGGCCAAGAGAGCGCTGCGGAATGCCAGGGCCATCTCAGTGTCCCCCCGTTTTCTGAGCAGGAATCTTCTGCGGATGTTCGATGGTCGGTCAAAGATCGCTGCCATCACGGAGCAGGTGTCGGTGAACGAAGAACGATCAGCCTCAGGAATGAAGTACAAGACGGCCAATGAACCATCATCAAGGGCCGTCTACAAGGCCCGTAGCGTCTCGTCCGCAGACCAGTCCACCGAATGATATGCAACCTCAAAGCGACGGCGGAACGCCATCCAGTCGCCCCCAGCTGCGGAGAAAGCACGGACCGGAGGCAACCGGCGCATCGGAGATGGCCGCACAGAAGGCGAAGTATCCGTCAAATCTGGCGCAGTTGCTGAAATGGCAGGAGCTGCTTCCGGTCGCGGAATGGCGGCGGCTTCCTGCGTGATCGCCATTGTTGAAGTGGCGGGAAGAGTCAGCGCATCCGCCAGCGCTTCCGCCGAAATCGTCGCCTGGGTTGCTGTTATCAGTATGTTGAATAGGTAAGTAACCGCTGACAGCGTCCTCTCCAGATGGGCAGCGACGTTCCGCCAACCCTTCATTGATGGGCGGACCGGGCTTGCCCCGCGCTTTCCCTCTTGCGCCGGCAGCAGCAGGTCATCTGGGCCCGCCAGCTAATCCCCAGCGTCGGGGGCCATGGCGAAAACGATGTCTCTGTCTTTTTTAGCATGGGAGAAGTCGACCGTAAGTTCCTTTTCTTAGCTGCTTTATTTGACATGATGGCGACGTAAGTTCTTGACCACTTCGACACCAAATGTAGTGGTGTATTCACACGGACACTTTTAGATTTTCTCCTGTGTTACTTTATTACTTCGCATCCCGTATGGATGCTCCTCACACTAACACAATGCACCCTTGCTCCGAACTCCCCTCTCTCTATACTCTGCTAGCCTGTCACTTAATACTCTGCTAGCCTGTCATTTAATACTCCGCTAGCCTGTCACTTAATTCTCCGCTAGCCTGTCATTTAATACTCCGCTAGCCTGTCACTCTTCTCTCACACCTCCACCCTCGTCCTTGCCCCCAGCAGGGGATCAGCTAACACCACTGGGGAGGATGAAGTGTGGAGGGTGAGGTCCCAGGCTTCTTCTCCCCGGCTCTTGACCTCTTCGTTCCTTCAGCTCCAACCAACAACCCCGTGTCGCTCCACACACAATCTTATATCCCCCTCCTCATTAAGGGTCCTCAGTTACCCCCATTAAGCTGGTGCCTCAGCGGCGCCTCCTGCACGTGCTCTCTCTCTCTTATCATCTCCATCTCCTGCCTCTCTGGCGTCTACCCCGTTTTCCCACGCTCGCACCTGCCTGTCCCCAAATGCACCCGCTTAATTACTGCTTCTCTCCCTAATGGCTGGCACCTCTCTGGCTGCTACTCCATGTCTTGACGCTTACACCTGCTCGCCCTCAAATGCGCCCGCTGTTTGCAAACCCCGCACATTACACAACTGTTGGTGATTCCCATGGATTGGGGTCGAACCCGGGAGATGAATTGAACTCGTTGTGTGCTTGCTCTGGGTCAGATGCTCTACCGCAGCACATAACCGGAGAGGCCAAATTACCCGCAATGCGCTAGATGCAAAGCACAGGTGCTGAGCCTGGATAGTGTTTGAATGGGGTCGACCATCGTGTATAAAACACGTGCTATAGGCCGTTACTGGTCTACGTTATGAGTAGTTATATGCTTAACAACACACAGAGCTGTGCATTACGTGTACACATTCCCTCAGCCTGATTCAGGTCACCAGATCAGAAAAAAGTGAACGTGTGGCAATGGTGTCGTTTAGACCACCAAATCGACGATTCGAGACAATTGTGAACCGTCCCAACAGGGAGCAGTGCAATACGACACGCAACCGTAGGTCTGTCCAATGTGCATTGTGTTTCAGCTGATAAGCACGTGCATGTTCAGCACTTGGGGTCATCGTTGGTTATGTACGGTGCGAAAGAAGTTCAACATACATACATTGTGAGGAGTGGTGGCACAGTAGTTAGCGCACTGTGCTACGAACCCGGCCGCCCACGATCGAGTCCCGCTCACGGCCAACACCAGTGATGATGTTTTGAACCGGTCATGAGCCTCCCCTAAGTCGACTCAGCCTCAAATGAGTACCCAGTGGAATGTGTAAACATTGTCACTGGGGAGACAAAAGGCGACCGGTCGTGGTGCTGGTCACCACCCCCGCCTCGTGTGCCGTTCCGGCCTTCATAGGTGCCAACTTACGGCACCTACCCCCAACGGTTAAACGGGGGATCTTTGTCTTTGTCATTATTACACTGTTCCTTGGCCCCACTGGCGAACGCGTTTATTTAATGATCATAATACGTCTCGATTGCACACTTGTATTAGACATTTGTGCGTGATCTCTATGATGCTCAAGTTGATCTTGTGTTACCAGCCGAGAACTGAGGGGACCAGGGATACAGTCTCATTAGCAAGAGTGACCAGGGTCAACAAAATAATAAAAGCAATGACGTAAACAACAAATACAAACAATGAAGCAAACAAAAACAACCACATATAAATAAGAGCAGAGATATCCAAATAGACATTTGAATCTAGATAACCAAATAGACAGAGCCAAGTGAATAACATTCAAGAAAATAAAAACAGTGCACATGTATAATGTATAAAATGTACATTATACATGCACATTAAATACATTATATATGACTATTGTACATGCTCTATATTTACAAATATATATAAAACCCATTCGTATATTATAACTCAACAAACTCCCCTCCGACGCGTTCCAGGGGCTGACGGCGCTGACGTGGCTGAGCGTGAGCAACAACGAGCTCAAGTCCGTGCCCGCTGGGCTGTGAGAGACCACGTGCGGCGAGTCCGGGAGTCAAGGCACCAGTGGTAACCCACGTGGGTTGCAAATATGGGGCAGCTGGTGGCTGTGGTGGCCCGCATGGGGCCCAATGACCTCTTTCAACCCGTGCGACAGCTCCTGTGCGATAGAAGCTCTCGACCTGCATACGTGACGTGATAGTGGTGATGATGTCATACCTGTCAATCCCTTATCAGTGCCCTACCGTATTACAGACCAATTCAGACCTTTTTGGTCACCCCCGTGCCCTTATTAATCTCAGTGTTCATTCCATAACGTCCCATCACAAGGGAGAAACAGAAAAAATAGACAAAAACATGTTTTTTTTGCCCATATTGAAACAGATGTACGCCATACTGACCTGAAAACTCAATATCCCTGTACATGAATACGGCTAAACCATATGGGTTGACAGGTAAGTGATGTTGATGATGGTGATGTTGAGAATGTACCTGCATGATGAGTAAGTGGGGGATGTTGACGTTGATGGTGGCCATGTTCATGTGGTCGTCTAGAAGGAAGCCACCGGAGCTGTGCACTTTTAAATCATCTGGGTTGAAAACTCATTTCTCTAAAACTGCTTTTTGTGTTTAGTTTGTTGTCCTTTCCCCGCACCTCCGATTAGCACGATTGGCTACGTACGGTGCGAAAGAAGTTCAGCAAAATGTACATACATTAGCCAGGGGAGGAAAAAAGAGGTGAGGTAATGGTGACGTGTGTCAGATGATGTGGCCTCATATTTGTAATGCGGGCGTAAACGGCTTTGTGGATATGACGTCATGGGGGGAGGAGTTAGGTCACGTGGGAGAGAGGGGTGAGGTCTTAAGGGAGAGATACCGGAAGAGACGGGAGAGTGTGGGAGACAGAGTTAGAGTGAGGCCACGCAGGGCGGAGGTCGAGGAGTGGCGAGATCGCCACCTACACGGAGGATAAGACTTGGCACCGTCGGCCAGCAGTGACCAAGCACGGAGGAGCGACGAGCAGCGGTGGAGCTGCAGTGAGGGCAGCGGTGGAGCTGCAGTGAGGGCAGCCGGAGGACTGCACCGGGGATCTGCAGCGGAGCTGCAGAGGTGTGGAGGCTACGGGAGCGAGAGCAGCTATGGAGCTGCCAAGGGGAGAGCTATGAGTGAGGGCCGTGCGGGAAAGGTGTAAGAACCCGAATAAAGGACGACGGAGACAGAACCAGGATCGAGTCCCTTATTACATATTGAATGCAGCACAACCCGCAGGCACGTGTGTTTGTGTGTAAGGAATGATGAAGTCGTTCTCTCGCCTATATGAACCAACGTCTTGAGGTTGAAATGTAGCATTGCCAGGGATGAGGTCAGCACTAGGATTCAGGAGCGCAGCTACCTACTTCAACGTGGGGGGGGGGCTATGTAAGATCCGACTGTGGCCCCCCTCCTTTCTCCCGACTCACTTTTACAGAAATAGCTACGGATTACTCATTGGTTCTTTCGGTAAAGTCACGTATAAAGAGATAATAATAAATTAAATACTAGCATACGACGTTTCGATTGCAACACAAGCAATCATCGTCAGGTATAGATGAAATAGAAACACAAATCTAGTATACTTAGAAATGTAATGTAATACAACAGAGAGTCGGATAACATAACAGTCAACACCCTACCTGGTTGATTACGTTCTTCCTGAGAATGCTAAATTTGAGAGAGAGATAAAACACAGAACCAGAGACATATAGACAGACATATAAGCAGACAGATATCACAGATATACATAGAGAGAGACACATACGCTGTCTCCCCGACAGACCTGGTCTTCACCTGAGGATGGCTGCTTGCGTTGTGGCCGAAACGTCGTGAGAATTATTTTATTATGTTTTATTTTTATTATTTTATTACTTCCCTTCTACGTGACTTTACCGAAAGAACCAAGGAGAGGACATTATTCTGTTTGGACACTTGCCCCAACAGTCTGTTAAGGCTACACGGGGGATCTTTGTCTTTGTTGTGACCTGCAGTGTGGTGCTTGAACACAGTGTGGGTGAGGCGAAACAGTCGGCCTTTTAGACGTGAGTCCTCAAAAATAATGGGAGGAATCAATGAGTGATGTTCAGGCGAAGAGTAACCATGAGGGTAGTGATAACGGAGTGATAGGGAGGCGACTTACCGCCGGAAAGCGAGTGACTGAAGTGAATCAGTCAGTGCCGGATCATCAATCACCCTGACGGCTGCTTCACTGAATTATATCCGGTGCAGTCAGGTAGGAACTGGGTGCTTCATCCCCGATATAACAACAGACTGTGTATGTTGGACTTCTGTCGCACCGTACGACGCCAACTGTGCTAATCGGAGGTGCGGAAGACTAAGGGTAATATCACCGTCGATCCTAACCAAGGGAGGCCTCACTGAGTCCCAAGACTGAGTAACGAGGGTTCCTGCCATGGGGTGTTCAAGTAGCAGTGGGGTAATCAAAGGGCTGTAAATCATGATTAATAATACTATTTACTGTCGTGCCGGTTTAGCACCACAGTTCATGATTCTACAAGTCATGGTTTCTTAAAATGAATTTGTTTTAGCCATATTTTGTTAAAGGAAATATATTTTGGTTTGAAAATTATTTATATTGGGGCACTGTTTAAAAAATCCCCTGCAATGCTGTAGATTTTGCTCTGATTTCTATTTGGTGTTCTTACTTTGAACTCATATTTTGATGTTTTTATGCTCCAATTTATATTCGCTTCATTACTGTGCTTAGTTTTTACCTAATTTATTTTTGTTTGTTTGTCATTTTTACGGTGACTGGTTACGCTCGCGAACGAGACTCTTCCACCCCACTCTCCAGAGTGTCTCACCTGGGTCACACGAAATCGACACGAACACTTGGCAACGATGTGGGAACTTTTTTCCCAGTATCCAAAATTATGAAACGATAAGAATAGGTTTTACCCTTTCTGGCAATACAACAGGAGGTGTAAAAGATGTTCAAACACCAAAGAGATACCTGTTGCAAGGCATAAAATCTGCATTAGCCACACATACTTGTGGCAAAACATGCAAACAAACGTGCTCTGATCATTAATAAACACATTTTTATTTTTAAATTGACTGGCCTACAGCAGAAACAGCATTCTTTACGTATCTATTTGGTGTTTGAACATCTTCACACCTACTTTTTTTATTGTCATAAAGGGTAAACACATTTTCTTGTTTTTCATCAACTTGGAAATACTTCCACTCTCGCCACAGCCTTCGCGGGCAGGGTCTGCAACTGGTTGCCGTCTAGGGCTAGCCACGTGAGCTTGGTCAGGCCTTGAAACGCATTGGAGGGGAGGTTTAACGCGAGATGACTTTATACGCTTGGTACTTCAATGATTATATCTCCAATCAACGTAAATATGTTAATAACGTGAACACTGTTCAGTGATTTCCATCATAATTAGTGGGGTTATTTTAAAGGTGGGGTGTCGGTTCCTGTTGCAGTGTAAGTTATGTCTCAAGAGTGTTTAAGTGCATACATATGTGTACGTAATAATAAAAAATGACGAACTTGGTTTTCTACAGCGCAATTCGCACAAGGCCTCAAATCACCTTACACGAAGCTTAAGTTATTAAGAAAGAATGTTATAAAACCAGAGTTTTTAAGATACGATTTAACTAAAAGGTGTAACATACTCAGATTCCCTTATGGACCGAGGAGGAAGGGAATTCCACAATCGTGGAGCCTGGCTTGCACAAAGCTCTGTCTCTCCACAGAACAAAGTCTGGTACTTGTGTAGTGACATCGCTGGATGTCAACATGCTGGGTGCAGTGCCGGCCCTATAGGGGCCCGGTGAGCGCTGAATGATAGCGCTAGATGACACCATGCTTTGCGTGCAGTGCTGACCCTACAGGACAGGGTTAGTGGGTGCCGGCCGAAGGATGAGGTTACTTGAGACCATGGCACTCTGGTTGACCCGGGAGGACACGTGACCAGTTAAGTCTACAAAGGGGCCCCAGGAGGGGGCTCGGGGTGGTCACGTGATTGGGACACAGATCCTTCCTGAGGATTCTGGAAGGTGGACGTGGCCAAGGGCGGAGCCGGCCATGCCACAGAGAATATAAGCAGGGTCCCGAGAGGGACCAGGGTTGTTGTTCATCCTGGAAGAAACCTTCGCCTACGTTCTCCATGCAATGAGTCTCCAACACGTGTACCCGGGCCGAAGCTGTTGGTCCCGATATGTAGTGGCAGTTACGTTGTAACTAGTGTAGTTAGCCTGGTGGTCACCACCATTGGTTGTTATTCTGTTAGGGGGAAAGTTACACCGTGTGTTGGAACTGAATAAATGTGTTGCCTCCAAGTCAACATCTGCGACTCCGTTTAATCCATTACATTTGGAATAATGAGTAGTAGACCAGAATCAGTAGATCCAAATTTTGGCAGTGGATTATAAAATGTAAGCGGATCGGTGAGATGTTTACGAGCCAACTCATTCAAGGCCTTTAAACGTGAGAATACGAATCTTAAAATCGATTTTTGAACTTGAAAGGGACGAAAGAATAGGAGTGATATGGTCACACGATTACATCTCAGACAGCTGAGTTTTTAATAGATTGTAGTATCTTTTCCAACACTTTTTTTTAAACGCCAGAAAGCAGAATATTGCAATCGTCCACATTGATTATAAATAAAGGCATGTATGTTGGCGTATGCAACAATAGTTGCTTGCGCACAACCACGTCCACGCCGCCGACTCTCGTGTACCACGTCGTCCATTCTTTTGGCCCCGCCCCCCTCCCCCTCCCGATACGTTCTACGTAGCACTTCGTGCCTTCTTTTAGCCCCGCCCCACTCCCTCCCGATACGTTCCATTCATTGGCTACCACATTCTGATGAGCTCCCCCCCCTCTCCTCCCCCCTCAACTTGCATTTAAGGGATTACATCTTGAATCCTTGCCTCACTTGATGCAGCAAATCTGGCTGTGACGGTCCCACCTGATGACGGAGACTTGTGTTGCCTCCGAAACGTCGTGATTTTTATTTTATTTTACTTTTATTAATTTTAATGTTTTACCTACGTGACTTTACCGAAAAAACCTAAGAATATGTATCAGCCTCTCTGCATTAGGCAGGGATAGCATGAGGTCTAAGTCAAGCTATGTTGCCTAAGTGGAAAAACGATATTTTAGTATTATTACATACGTGGGCCTCAAATGTTTCTGACCTCAGAGGAAGACCGAATGGCAGTTCCCCTATAGCCATGATGTGGACAGCCCAACAATACAGGGTGTTTCAAAAAGATGGACCCAATTTCAATGCAGTATATTTCACGATGGCAACATGTTACAATTGCACAAAAAGTTGCAAACGGTTTAATGAGTTATCAAGTTTTACTAACCATTTTATAAATGGTCGGACAACATCGAGACAATAGTTTAATTCGTCCGAAACGCCATTCAAAGTGTCTTCTTCCACTGAAGTCACCGCTGCCGTGATTCCGTTTTTGAGGTCATCCAGATGAGTCGCTAATGGTGGCACAAAAACACGGTCTTTGACGTATCCCCACAATAAAAAGTCGCAGTGTGTGATGTCTGGGGATCTTGGGGGCCAAGTGTAGCGCTAAGTCTTAGGGTCTCATACGACCTATCGAACGTTGAGGCAGTGTGTCATTTAGAAAATGTCGAACCTGCAGGTGCCAATGTGGCGGTGCTCCGTCTTGCTGAAAAATGAAGTGATCGGAATCTTCATTAAGTTGTGGAGCCATTTCTGCAGCATTTCGAGATACGCTTGCCCCATAATTTTGTTTCCCTCGAAAAAGAAAGGGCCATAAACTTTTCTTTGAGAAAGAGCACAAAACACGTTCACTTTCGGGGAATTATGCTTATGCTCTACAGTTTAGTATGGATTTTCCAATCCCCGTATGCGCACATTGTAACGCTTAACTTTACCGCTTAGATGAAACGTTGCTTCATCACTAAAAATCAAACGCGGTAAGAATCTGTCATCTTCCATGTTCTGTAACATTGTATCACAAAATTCTACACGCTTTCCTTTGTCACCTGCACGAAGAGCCTGTACCATTTGCAACCGGTATGGCCTCATGATTAAACGTCGCCTTAACACACACCAGCCAGTCGTATGAGGGATCGCAAGTTCTCAGCTGGCACGACAAGTGGACTTGCGCGGGCTACGCAGAAAACTCTCTTGAATTCTTCTCACGTTTTTATTTGAGGTGCGTGGTCGCCCTGTGCTCTTCCCCTTACATAAACAGCCTGTTTCCTCAAATTGTCGGTACCAACGACTAATGCTCTTTGCCAAGACGCCATTGAAACGCACGCTGCACTGCAATTACGGATTCAGTCTTTCTGAACTGCAGAACGCAAAACGCCTTGTGTTGTGGGGTCGCCATCTTGCGAATGACTGAGGCTAGGAGCTGTTTGTGCACTGGGAGAGGCATCTAGCGGTAATCATTTGAAACGCCATGCCCCGCCCTTTCAAGTGGTAAGAGTTTCATTCACGGGCGGTTCGTGGTTGCAGAGACATAGCGATTTCAAATCGGGTCCATCTTTTTCAGACACCCTGTATAATCTGTCTTATCACAATTTAATTAAATAACGTTGAGGTTCACCCACGACTTGACCTCAGCAAGACAACGTGATAGTACAGAAACTGCCACTTTGGTATCAGTCAGTCTGAAGAAAAATCGGGGAGTCATCAGCATAAAAGTGCAAATGTTAAGCCATGACGACGACAAATATATAGGTTGAACAACAGACGCCCTAAAACTTATGATTAAGACTTTGGTAAAATATTGTAAATGGGTAATGGCTTGTACATAATAGATGTAAAACTTGTGCATTGTTTGCCCGAGTTGTAACGTTGTATACTTTCCACATTGCAAAATGGATGTGTAAATCAACACGTGGCCAGTATTCAAGGGTGTAATAAATGCTGTTATCGGTTTTGTTAATTTCAGTTGCACACCGGTTCCGACCAATATATTGGATGTTATTTGCCGATTCGAATTGAACTTTAGAAAAGACATGTGAGTTGTGTTCAATAAATGTGACAGAAAGGTTAAAAGGTAATTCTGTCCGCGCGTAACATTGTTGGGACGGTGTTTATCTATCGGTCTAAGTCGCATAGCATCACGTGCAACGAGGACAGAACAAGTAAAGTCTGTTCTCCCGTAAACGAATTGGATATAACGTGATAAATGTATGAGTGAATACATTTCATTATAACGCAGATGCGAATTGGATATAATGCGATGAATGTATTAAGGAACATATTTGATTATGACGCGGATGCGAATTGGATATAACGCGATTAATGTATTAGTGAACACATTTTATTATAACGCAGATGCGAATTGGATATAATGCGATGAACGTATTAGGGAACACATTTTATTATAACGCGGATGTGAATTGGATATACCGCGATGAATGTATTAGGGAACACATTTTATTATAACGCAGATGCGAATTTAATATAACGCGAATGAGTGAGCGGAATTACGTCGCAGCGCGAGCAGCAATAAGTGGGCGTAAGGCTGCTTCGGCGTAGCATCACAACACAAGGCATTGGGATGGTGCTGGGTGCTTCTAGATGCTACGACGTGCAACCTCAGTCTTTGTTCAGCCTGTGTTACGCATCTTACGTGTTATCGCGGACTGTACTTTACCCTTATATTATGTATTATTATGTATTCTAATGCAATGTTTCCAAAACGCGGTGTTCTTCAGGAACGCAACTACCGCGTTTTTAGGAGAACAGACGGTACTCAGATCTTTATTATTGCTTATGGCAGCAATATGTTCAGTAACTAAATGCCAATGTCGGTCTATGAGGCACGAGAGAGAGGGCTTCTGGCAAGAGTTCGTGTAGTTGTGCTGTTCCTCCGATTTGATTCGACTCGTCCCGATTTCCCTTTCAGGGATCGGTGCTGTCACCATCCTAGCGTCTCCTCCCAGAACCGGAAAAACTCTGGCGAATAAACGGGGGAACAACACGATGTCCAGAATAAATACCTCCTATTCGAGACCCAAACATTGGAAAATTGAAATATGAACCACAATAATGCGATTATGGTCATGCAACCCGAACGATAGATCGTGATAACTAAACAACTGTAGTCTGTGCTCCTTCAATGGAGTAGAAGCAAAACTACAGAAACTCTTTCCCTGAAACTTCTCTCTTGACTGACAGACCTCGACGTTTATATTTAGTGGCTGAACGTATTGTCATTCGCCACAAATAGAAAATAAATCACCTGTTGAAGTGCAGACTACAGTGGGTTACTATATGGAGGTATTCGCGGTACACCAGTGCAGCATAACACACCGGTCCTCAAATCTGTGTATCAGTCTTTAATTAACCCTGTCGCCAAGTTTTACGCGATTCGAAGGTTTATTCAGTCTACTAAGGCTTGCTAAATAAGGTCAACATTGACCATTGATTTGTTTCCCGTTGAATCGAGAAACCGTCCTACCTAGTCTAGGGCCTTTGGAACACGGATGGGTGCTGCTCTACAGCACCAGACTGTGATGCTTTGTGTTCAGCTGCTCATATAAACATTCGTCTTCCGACCGCTTCGACATCACAATAACTGATTTTGATGCATCACAACCACCCCGCAATATTTTCCGATCGGGGTTGCGAATTACGTGTAAATAAGTAATTAATATAAAAAAACGTCTTCTTTTTAAATCAATACCGTGCACCACCAGTGTAAGAAATACGTTCACATGGTCCAGAGTTTGCGTTACATGGCCACAACTCAGTTAAAATCATTTCACTCGCATGAACCCAGAGCCGTGTGCGCTCGGAACTCCCGGCAATACTCTGCAGCTGATTCTGTGCCAGACTCAGATACGTGAGACGTGTCAGGCTGTCAAACACGCGATCTGGGAGAGACTTTAGTTAGCTTAATAGACACGCACACATATTATTCTACAATTCTTGTTTTTCACAATCTGAAGTGCATTTTATATGCAGCGGCGGTGAAACATTTTACGATTGATCGATGCACATGTGTGCTTTAACGAGGTGTGATTTATCCACTGCGTAGATGCAAACTGTTAGTCGAGCGGTGGTGGCCTATGCACGTGGCCTGTTCTGTCCAGCACTGTGGAGGACGTCTAGGAAGGGCCCTAACCCGGGTTTGCCAGGAGTAGGTGGTACGGGCAGTCGACTTACGAACATCATTCTTTCCTGAGACCGTTCGTAAGTCGGAACACAATGTACTGTACTTAAATGCCCATGCGATTATTGTTATGAAATGTGTCACGGTTCAATAAGAAAGGGAAGCATTCTTGAAATTATAAATGATAAGATATTTTATATTTGTATGTAACACTCTAAAAAAATACTGTATAGTAAATGAAACGTACAATAAAGTAATACAAATAAAAAACATCACTTTTATGTTCACTTACCTCGAGTTTTGATGCTGGGTTGCTTGTCGGAAGGTGGCAATGAGTCCATATTTTTGGGGTCTTTCGGTAAAGTCACGTAGATAGTCTCAAATTGATAAAACAATAAAATAAACAAAAACCACGACGTTTCGATCACAACACAATCGATCGTCATCGCTTGTGTTGTGATCGAAACGTCGTGGTTTTTATTATTATTTGATTTTTATTCATTTGAACCTATCTACGTGACTTTACCGAAAGACCCAAAGAATATGAATTCCTGCAGTCATGAAAGATTTAAGTCAAGATTTTGGCAATGAGTCGTCAGGATTGCGCACGCACAGAGACACACTCCAACGAGTACGAGGCTGTTGGGGCAAGTGCTGTTAGTGAGAGTCCCGTGGTTCAGTTTGCAAGCGCGAGTTCGTGTTTTAAGTCAACATTTCTTCATTTTAATATTTCATGGATGCCGGTTCGTAAGTGCAAGCGTTCGTAAGTCGGGTACTGCTTCCGCAGCCAAATTGTGGACCCTAACTGCGCCATCCATGGGAGGAGAATGTTGCCCCCTTACGCACACGTAAGTTCTCTCTGGGTGCTCCGGTTTCATCGCACGTGTAAACACGATTTCAGTTGGCCGATTGTTTTTAATATACAGAGGACCGCAAAGCTTGGGTAATTGATGGTAGCGCCCGCTCCTCGCCGCATGGCTGCTGCTGCTGCCTTCCCGATCGTCTGGTTCTTCCTCGTACTTACGAGAGCAAACAAACACTGTGCAGTGGCCGTGCCGTGCAATTGACATTATTGTCAATTTTAAAATACTGTATTTGTTTCAGTGTTTGACGCGTACTCGCTCTCCAATGTGTCGATTTTATACCCAGGGCGTGCTGCTTACAAACGAGTTGATCCATTAGCGGCTTTTTTCCAGGTGAAAACATTTGGATTTCATTTTTTTTTTCATATATATATCGCACATCCGTGAGAATGTGCACGGGTCAAGACGATAATGTTGATTGTATTTCCCTTTAAAAACACAAGAGCAATAATGCAATACCTAATACAGTGTGTCTATGAGCATTTTTAATTAACATATTAATCGAAAGGTGGAATTTGTATCACAAACGTAAAGTATTTGCCGCCGTCCGTGTTTTACAGTCTGACTAAACTTACATACTTGACCCTGTCTCAGAATCAGCTGCAGAGTATTCCTGCTGATCCACGGTGCCAGAAGCATTCCTCCAGCTGCACAGTGCTAACAGCACAGTACTCTCACTCTCTCAGCCTGGTACAGGAAAACCAGCCTGGTGGTTCGGCTGGGCTCAATGCGGTCGCTTCGTCTAGGATCAGTGGTTCTCATCCGGGCGGTGGGGGGGGGTTATGTTGCTAATTTCCCAGGGAGGGTACGTGAGGTGATTTTATAAACGTGTGAAATTTATATAATACATGAGAGTCATTGGTGACTAATCACGTATGAATCCGCTCGTTAAAAATAACTACGGTTATAATGTAATCCAATGGTCACCGAGAACCAAAAACATTGGTATAGGCCAATCAACTTCAAAGACTGCATATATTATCAATCACGTTTGTTTGCTTGTTTTTACAACACGTATGCAGCTTTGATGCCTTGCAAAAAGTTTATATTTGGTGTGTGAACATTTTAACACCTCCTGTTTTATTGACAGAAAGGGTAAACCTATTCATCTTCTTGGTTCTTTCGGTAAAGTCACGTAGAAGGGAAGTAATAACATAATAAAAATAAAACATAATAAAATGAAATAATTCTCACGACGTTTCGGCTACAAAGCAAGCAGCCGTCTTCAGGTGAAGAATGAGACACTACCAAGCTAGGAGCTTATATATAAACTGTGGAAGAGCGCCTTAACAAAAAGAATGTGCATATGAAGAGGAATTTAGCATATTCATGGCAAATGCGTAGGAGGTGGGCGGGGGGGGTTTCAAAGTCATATTATGCCCATGCATTATGCAGGATCAGCAGCACCAAGGGGGGGTGCAGGGAGTAGCATTAACAAAGGAAAGGAATGTTAATGATATGTAGCTGCAGTTACTAAACAACCACGTAGAAAACTAAAGTATAAACTACATAAAAAACTAAAGTATAAACTGCATAGCACCATCAGTATACTTACTATACTCTACAATAAGCTAAGTTACTAACAGCAAGTAATACATTACAATTCTACGTCGTAAAAATTATATAATATGCTTCCATCTAAACTTTATTCTCTTACATCACACGAGCATATACCGTACTATATACTGCCATAGATAAACTCAACATTAAATTATATACTGTATTACTATAAACCACAACATAACACTATGTATTATTCTACCCACCCTAATGTGTATCGAAATGGTTTATTACGTCCTTCCAATGATTGCTAAGCCAGAATCCATCTTCTCGGTTAAAATTGTCTCTGTGTTTGTATATGTGGATCGCCTCATGAACGAATCTCTCATGATAGCCAGATGGCTTGCAGAGAACCTCTGTCTTGGAGAAGTCAATGTCATGTGAGCCGACTGAGTTGTAACAATGATCTACCACGGCTGAGGTGTTTGAAACCCCCCTCGCCCACCTCCTACGCATTTGCCATGCATATGCTAAATTCCTCTTCATATGCACATTCTTTTTGTTAAGGCGCTCTTCCACAGTTTATATATAAGCTCCTAGCTTGGTAGTGTCTCATTCTTCACCTGAAGACGGCTGCTTGCGTTGTAGCCGAAACGTCGTGAGAATTATTTCATTTTATTATGTTATATTTTTATTATGTTATTACTTCCCTTCTACGTGACTTTACCGAAAGAACCAAGAAGATGAATCCCTGCAGTCACGAAAGCTTTAAATCGAAAGGTAAACCTATTGTTATTTTTTCAAATTTTTTGATACTGGCAAAAAGGTCATATTAGATACAAGACGATGTTAATTACATTTTCCTTCAACAACGCAAGAGCAAATAATACAATACTAATACAGCGTGTGTGTAATACGCATGGTTGTTTTAGATATTAAACTAAAGTTTGGATTTGTATCACAAACTTAAAGTCTTTTGAAGCTAACCGTGTTTGATAGTCTAACTAAACTGACGTATCTGGGCCTGTCTCAGAATCAGCTGCAGAGTATTCCCGCTGATCCACTGTGGCAGATGCATTCCCCTTGCTGCACATTGCGAACGGCACAGCTTTCTCTCTCTCTCAGCCTGGTTCAGGATAAGGGGCCGTTCATAAATGACGTCATACGATTGTGGACGATTTTGACCCCCCCCCCCCTCGTTAAACGGCGTCACAAAAAGTCAAACCCCCCCCTCAAATATGACGTCGCAAAGCTCTGCTCCCCCCCACAAAAAAAATATAAAACATGCTTCAAATCGCTTTCAACTATTATTATTGTAGTGCGTATTTAATGTGCCGCTGCACTCTGATGTTGTAGGAGAAAACTCTGATGTTGTAGGAGAAAAAAGTATATTTAATTAAGTAGAACGTGATAATTGGTTTTTTACCCTTCTATCTGGCAACAAAACTGACACCTTTTTTACAAGGAGTCATGTTTGCATAGACCGCAATACCTGCAGTCATAATACAAACAAAAGAACGTAACTCTGATAATGTGCACTGTCCTTGAAGTTGATTGGTCCACACCCGAGACAGCTTTCCTTAGAGCTTAGTCTCACATGGGTTGGACCAGGAAAGCTGTCTCGGGTGTGGACCAATCAACTTCAAGGACAGTGCACATTATCAGAGTTACGTTCTTTTGTTTGTATTATGACTGCAGGTATTGCGGTCTATGCAAACATGACTCCTTGTAAAAAAGGTGTCAGTTTTGTTGCCAGATAGAAGGGTAAAAAAACCAATTATCATATTTTTACTGGCAAATGAGGTTCCCATAAGTAGAACGTGTTGTCTATATTTATTTAAAGTTGCGCATTTTGATGTGACGTCACATTTCTCAACCCCCCTCGTCACAAATCGTCACATATCGTCACAAATGTCTGACTCCCCCCCCCCCCCCCAGGTGCGTGACATCATTTATGGACGGCCCCTAACCAATCACCGGTGGACCAGCTGGGCTGCACCAATGAGGCCGCTTCGTATAAGGTCAGTGGTTGTTAACTGGGGGCGTGGGGGGGTACTGACCATTGGGGATGCGTGGCCAATGTCCCAAGATGGTACGTGCGGTGATTTTTTTTTTATAAATGTGTGAAATTATATTATACATGCGAGTCATTGGAGAACAATTATGTATGAATCTGTCAATATAAAATAACTACGATTATATTTGTAATCCATATGGAAACTTAGAACGATATAAGAGCTGAACTTTGTGATCGCAAACAATCCGGTTTCCAAGAGTAACCAGCGAGCGCGAACAAATCACGTCACGTGTGCACAGCCTCCGTAGATGATTTTTAATCGCTTGCAGTTATTCGCTAGTTAGGATACCTCCACAAAATGGACAATCGGTGAAAATATTTGCGTTCATTAATTCATATGTAGAGGTGTTACGGAGGGGGTGTTGTAGAGTTGTTACGGATGGGAAACAAACACACTGGGCGTGGCTATGTCTGTACGCGAGGAGGTGCTTACAGCGATGTCCGCACCGTTCAGCCTGGGGGGCTGACACGGAGCTGGGATCCCCCGCGGCCCCACCCCTCAGTGGGGGAGTTGATATATAAGGCGGTGAGCCGGAGGGCTCGGGGCAGTGTGTGTTCAGCTTTAACCAGTGAAGAAAGAAGATCTGCTAGATAGGCCCTGGGACTCCCCTGGATTGCTGTCCTTCTCAGGGCCGACCAGGGCGAGCCAGTGGCGTGGCCCCGAGAGCCCAGAGGCGATGCTCTTGTCAGAGCCGGTCTGGGGACTCAGGGTGCCGTAATCCCAGCTTAACCAGGGCTGGGTTAGCTAGCCTCCCCTAGCCCGGTAGTGGAGGACCTAGGAGTAGGCTAGCTGTGACCTAGAGAGTTGACCTTCCAGTTAGACGGGTGAAGGGGCCGATACCCCTTCCAGTGTTGTACATCCCGGCCTGTTCTGTACTTGGTACTTAATAAAAAAGTGTGCCTCCAACTACGTCGTCCAAGTCTCCTTGAACCACACTACACATACATTTATTTTTCAGAGCCATGTTGGGTCGGGCAAGGGAGTTACTCGGTTGAAAATAGATTCAACAAGGGGGTAAAGTAGCCAAAAAGGTTGAGAAACACTGTCTTAGATCGGCATCGATTAATGTAGACAATGTGGGGTATGGTGAGACAATGTGGCGTGTGGTGAGACAATGTGGGGGGTGGTGAGACAATGTGGAAAAGGGGGGTGAGACAATGTGGGGGTGGTGAGACAATGTGGGGGGGGGAGACAATGTGGGGTGTGGTGAGACAATGTGGGGGGTGGTGAGACAGTGTGGGGGTGGTGAGACAATGTGGGGGGTGGTGAGACAATGTGGGGTGTGGTGAGACAATGTGGGGGTGGTGAGACAATGTGGGGTGTGGTGAGACAATGTGGGGGTGGTGAGACAATGTGGGGTATGGTGAGACAATGTGGGGGTGGTGAGACAATGTGGGGTGTAGTGAGACAATGTGGGGTGTGGTGAGACAATGTAGGGGGTGGTGAGACAATGTGGGGTGTAGTGAGACAATGTGGGGATGGTGAGACAATGTGGGGGTGGTGAGACAATGTGGGGTATTGGTGAGACAATGTGGGGTGTGGTGAGACAATGTGGGGATGGTGAGACAATGTGGGGGTGGTGAGACAATGTGGGGGTGGTGAGACAATGTGGGGTGTGGTGAGACAATGTGGGGTGTGGTGAGACAATGTGGGGTGTGGTGAGACAATGTGGGGGTGGTGAGACAATGTGGGGGTGGTGAGACAATGGGGGGGGGGGGGTAGTGAGACACTGTGGGGTGGTGAGACAATGTGGGGGGTGGTGAGACAATGGGGGGTGGTGAAACAATCTGGGGGGTGGTGGTGAAACAATGTGGGGGGTGGTGAGACAATGTGGGGGGTGGTGAGACAATGTGGGGGGTGGTGAGACAATGTGGGGGATGGTGAGACACGGACAGGCAGCAGCGAGACCAAGATATAACTGTTCGCCTGTCTCTTCCAAGATTAGGACTCATCAGTATACCACGGTAATCAATGTAATCAATGCTTACTACAGAGTTTTCATCAGCCGTTATTTTACCAGGTAAGGCCCACTGAGCTATGTCGGTCTTTTTCAGTAGCGACCTGGCCACAAATGATATCTCAACGAAGTGGCTTATCGTTCGGAAATGTACAGCACCAAAATACTCTAAACGCGTGATGTTGATTCTAAATGTGGAGAGAAAACCCGGAGGATGCAGTGAAAAATCGACACGACCACAGGGAGAGAGACATGCAAACTCCAAATATATAGGCGTCAGGGTCGGGTTCGCAACCACGACCACCTGTATACCATGTGAGGTAGTTAACATTTCCTAGCCACCGTGATGATGATGAGAGAGATAGACATGAAAACTCCCAATATATAGCAGGCGTCAGGGTCTGGATCGAACTCACGACCTCCTGCATGCCAGGCGAGAGAGAATAACATATCCTAGCCACCGTGGCGAGACTTGGAGAGGGCAGAGTCGTGTGTAAGCTATCTTACGAAGTACAAACTAGCCATTACGCATAGAATTCGCCTCCTTCCCATATCTGTCCCTCGATCTAAGAAATATTTTGTTTTTATGCCTGCATGATTTCAGCAGCATCTGGTTCACCAAGAGCACAACTCCTGAATCTGTTTTGATATCCCGACTCTCCTGACGAGTCGCTGAAACATCGACAACGTTCCACAGTTAATTTTGGAATCCATGTTGAAACTAAATATATAACTGCCTCTCTCCATACAATCAGGAAAACATTTCCCCTCACACTTTGCGTCATTATGCAAGTCAATAAACAATTTCGGTGAACTTGTGCTGTCGTACCATCTGGAGGTCACCTGCCCGTGCCGACTCGCGATTTCGTGGAATCATGTTTGTGCAATCATTTATAATTCCTCACGTGATGCAATTGTTTTTTGTACAGATTTTTATTTCCTTAATATTTTGTTGTTGTTTTGGTGACCAAAGGTCCACGCTTGCAAATGACTCGTCCTGGTCTCCATGCGTTCTGACCATCTGGTCAAACCATGTGAACTTGAATGGCCAATAAAATGATCGCTCACTTCTCTGACTCACACCATCCCTCCGGCCCAGGACACAAAAGCCAACTTCGCATCCCACGACTATCCCACACCGAGCTCTCTTCGATGCCTATTTCGGATTATTTTTTTCCATGTAAATTTGAAGGACAATGGGCCGAAACGTCTACAATTACCACGCATCTAGGTCACGGTAACAAAACGCCTTCATCGCTATGTTTTGAAATTATATTATGTTCATTAGATCACGGGATAACATGTGACGTATGACATGAACTTGATGATGATGATGGTAACTTACACGCTATGGTATCACGTGCTGTGTGTCTCTATCCCGCCACGTGTGTTTGACAGTCTAACTAAACTCACTCTGCTGAGTCTGGAGAGGAATGAGCTGCAGAGTATTCCTGCAGTAGTTTGGGAATGGTCCACAACTTTATCCACCAGACAATTCACACATTTATCCATAATGTGTTTTTTTGGTGAGATCCGGTAAATATAAATGTGTCGTTCAGCCCGTCACCACCCGACACGACCAATTAGTAAGGTTCGTCTCATAAACTAAACATGTCAATTAGTTTATATTTCAGCACACCGGTGTGTTGGAGAGTAAACCCATAACATTTACAAGTCGAGTACGACGTTTCATCAGGCGATTAGCCAAAATTGTGAATACGTCTTCCTGTTCCGGTTATAAAGTGAGGAGTAAAGTTGATGTCTTCACTCTGAGCCTCTCAGGTGCGAAGATCAGAGAGGTGGGGGGCGTCAATGTAGTCATATAGATTGCAATAGATCATTTTATGACCATTTAATGGATATGAGTCAAAAGAACGCGGGTTCATGGAGGAAAGGTGCTACGTTTTCACCGTGTAATTGACCAGACCTGTGTGGCCGTGCTAACAGCAGTGTGACGGGTATGGCTGTCTCTCGTTCAGAAAACTGGTTCCTTTTGACAAATGCCGATGCTGACCAATGTAGCACAGTCCATCTCCCCTTGCTCTTCACTCGTCACCTGGCACCCGTCACCCATTTCGTCACTAAAAAAGTAGCCACTCAAATAATATTTCGGTAATTTAAGTGTGTCACTCAATGTTGAATCACCATTGTCATCGGCCTTGCACTATCCACTGCTGGAGGATCGTCGCCATCCCTCCCTCGCATTCGTGACGTCACAATCCAGCACGTGGTCATCCTCTCAGACGAGTTTCTCTCCTTTGGCCGTCAATCCGTCGTTGAGCCTCGACCATTGACCACCGACCCTCCTGAATAATCATCTGTCCTGCCTGAACTTATTTGCTTTTCCTCGTTAGAAAAAAAAAATAATCCCAGTTTTATTTTACAAAGAGATGCATGTCAAGAACGGTGCCGATATTTTTGCTGGAGTCGTATTGGAGATGGGAGCTCCGTGCAATACTCTGCAGCTGATTTTGACCTACGCTCAGGTAAGTTAGTTTACTCAGACTGTCAAACACGCGGGACGGGAGAGATGCATTCGCAAAACAAAAGTAAACATTTACGGGTTTTTTTTTATTTGAACATCCAAAATTTGATTTTAGATTTCCTTCTCGTGATGTGCAAAACAACAACAATCGATTAATCAAATATTCCAATAATTCGGTGTGGCAAACGTGCTCGGGTCGTCACTGTGTAAGAGTGAGTAAAGTGAAACTCAGTTTTACATATATAGTGCCATTAATTCACACAAGGCCGCCACAGTGCTTTATAACACAATCCCAGTAAAAACCCTTAACATTAAAACTCAAAGGGGGAGGGAAATAACCCTACACAGACGAATACGCAAGAGAAAATAAACGTGTTTTTCAGACGAGCCCTAAAAACCTAGACTGGAGTGTCTCGAACGGTCTGCGGTAAGGCGTTCCACAAACAAGGCGCCTTGACTACTGCACGCTCTATCATCACCGAATTCAACGCAGACTCGTCCATGGTAACACTCGGGGTTTTCGGGTTTGGTGGATCAAAGTCGCCGGACAGGGGCAGTATAACGGTTTCAGCAGATCACCTAAACAGACTGAAGAGAGTGAGTTTCGGCAGACACAACTCTACCATGGGGGGAGGGAGCTTTTGTGTAACCGACCAATGCGCTTGTCAGGAGAAACAGACCATGGATCATCTTCCGAGACGCCCTGCAGCAACCTCAATGCACTCCTCGAGATTTGGCAAATGTCAACACCAGAAGCGGTGGCCTGTGCAGAATGTTGGGGGAAAGACCGCATATAGGTTGGACAGAAAAACACAACGAAGGAGAAACGGCAGAAGATCACCGCAACAGAGAAGACGGCGCTGGCAGCAACGGTGACCATCGGTGGAGATAACCGGCGGAGTGGCGGCCAAAGGAGGGGAAATCGCACGAAGAGCACGACCATTATTACTATCGGCATGGATCGATGAAATAATCTCGAGCATGAAAGCCGTAGATTAGAATATATATTTGGAGTTTGCGTGTCCCTCTCTACCCATTTTTTTTTCTCCGGGTCCTCCCAGTTTTTCCCCTCCACATTTAGAAACATGCATTGAGATTATTTAGATTTTTTTTCTCCTGTTAATACATGTCGAAATGATAAGTCACTTTGTTGAGCTATTTGTGGCCAGGTCACTTCTGAAAAATAAGTAAATACCTCAGTGGGCTTTGCCTGGTAGGACGGGGGTTGTTAAAGTGTACTTGTGCATGTTTGGGTGATTTGTTTAACTTTCTTGTACTTTGCACTGCTATCGTGTTTTTGCATTGTTGATTGTTGTAACGTTCTTACTCGCCCCTATTGGACATCTGTGAAAAAATAGCTTCATAGCTCATTGGATTCCTCCAGCATAGATAACATTTATGAGTAGAACTGCTCTTTGTGTTTAGTTTATTGTCCTTCTCCCGCACCTCCGATTCTCACGGGTGGCTACGTACGGTGCGAAATAAGTTAAACATATGTACGATTATTAATGATGAGCAGCCTGTAGTGACTGAGCACGCAGGACCAGGCGTTCACTGCCTACAGGGGACAGCAGTGCGAAGTCGGCATCTCTCGTGAACACGACCATATCCGTTAAGAATCGCCTTGTTACATAAACTTGCGCCTCAGCTGATGTGCTGCGAACTGGCGTCCTCCCACTCATCAACTCAATGACGTCAGAGTCACCTGCGCTCCAGCCTGGTCCAGGCGCTCCTACACAAACAGGTCCCTGTGGGGTGGGCTGGTAGGACCGAACAATTGAATGGCTATAATAAAATGAAATGGCAAAAAATGGGCGCCAATAAGTGGATGGAAACGTAGACGTAGTGGAACATAAGAAACAATAAAGTAGTAGTAACCGTTGTGCAAAAAATAATAGTACAGTATTGCACAAGTATGTACCTACGTGAGTGCAGCTTGGAGCAGACACAGTGAGTAGTAACAATCTGCACGATATGCAGCGCCGTCGGCCACGCCCCTATCACTATTAGCCCCGCCTTCTCGCCCCCGTACTGTATTCTCGACTGTAGACTCCGCCCCTTTTCGCCAACGGCCCCTCCCTCCATCGCGCTAAGCTCCGCCTCACACCGCTTGACCCCGCCCCGGTCCCCCGTGGCCCCGCTCCGCCCCCGTGGCCCCGCCCTCCACCCGCGTAACCCCGCCCCGGCAACCCGTGGCCCCACTCCATCTCGGTGTACCCGCCCAGCCCCGCGTAGCCCCGCCCCCTGCCGCTATAGCCCCGCCCAATACACCCCGAGCAGGGGAGAGATTCCCAGGCCTGGCTCGGTTGGAGAGCCGCCGACGAGGGGGGGTAGGGAGTTGTTTTTAATGTAAAAGCTTTAAATGTAAATGTTTATATTAAAAAACATCAGGGAATGTAACATTGTTAAACATTTACTCCCTTTCACACACGCGGGGGAATTATACGAAGGGAGAGCTTGAGGCCTAGGTCTAGGCTTTAGGCCTAGCGGTAGGCCTTAGGCCGCCGTGAGTTAATTGTTAATATAAATGTTTTAATTATTTATGTAAAAGCTTTAAATGTAAATGTTTCTATTAAAAAACATCAGGGAATGTAACATTGTTAAACATTTACTCCCTTTCACACACGGGGGAACTATACGAAGGGAGAGCTTGAGGCCTAGGTCTAGGCTTTAGGCCTAGCTGTAGGCCTTAGGCCGCCGTGAGTTAATTGTTAATATAAATGTTTTAATTATTTATGTAAACGCTTTAAATGTAAATGTTTCTATTAAAAAACATCAGGGAATGTAACATTGTTAAACATTTACTCCCTTTCACACACACGGGGGAACTATATGAAGGGAGAGTTTGAGGCCTAGGTCTAGGTTTTAGGCCTAGCTGTAGGCCTTAGGCCGCCGTGAGTTAATTGTTAATATAAATGTTTTAATTATTTATGTAAAAGCTTTAAATGTAAATGTTTCTATTAAAAAACATCAGGGAATGTAACATTGTTAAACATTTACTCCCTTTCACACACATGGGGGAACTATACGAAGGGAGAGCTTGAGGCCTAGGTCTAGGCTTTAGGCCTAGCTGTAGGCCTTAGGCCGCCGTGAGTTAATTGTTAATATAAATGTTTTAATTATTTATGTAAAAGCTTTAAATCTAAATGTTGCTATTTAAAAACATCAGGGAATGTAACATTGTAATTAAAAGCTATCTGCGGGAATTATAAGGGAATGTTACACTTGTTTAGCCAGGATAGCGTCACTGAGTCTAAAGGTTTTTGTAGGGTCATGCCAAGTGTTTGCAGTAGGGGGCGATGTTGATACACGGACGGACAGACGGACAAACGGACGGACGATAACAGGACCCTGCGGGGTGGGCTGGTAGGAACGAATAACCAAAGAATATAAACATAATGTATTATTACACTTGTTAAGCCAGGAAAGCCCCACTGAGTCAAAAGGTTTTTGTAGGGTCCTGCCAAGTGTTTGCAGTAGGGGGCGATGTTGCTACATATAATCGGACGATACGAAGGGAGAGATTGAGGCCTAGTTCTAGGCTTTAGGCCTAGCTGTAGGCTTTAGGGCGCTGTGAGTTAATTTTTAATTTAAATGTTTTAATGATTTATGTAAAAGCTTTAAATTTAAATGTTTCTATTTAAAAACATGAGGGAATGTAACATTGTTAAACATAACTCCCTTTCACACACGCGGGGGTACAATACGAAGGGAGAGTTTCAGGCCTAGTTCTAGGCTTTAGGCCTAGCTGTAGGCTTTAGGGCGCTGTGAGTTTTTTTATTTAATTTCAAAGTTTTAATGAAAAGCTATCTCAGGGAATTATTAGGGCGCTGTGAGTTTTTTTATTTAATTTCAAAGTTTTAATTAAAAGCTATCTCAGGGATTATAAGAGAATGTTATACGTGTTTAGCCAGGAAAGCCTCATTAATTTAAATGTTTTAATTAAAAGCTATCTGAGAGAATTATAAGGGAATGTTACACTTGTTTAGCCAGAATAGCGTCACTGAGTCTAAAGGTTGTTGTAGGGTCATGCCAAGTGTTTGCAGTAGGGGGTGATGTTGATGGACGGACTGACGGACGGACGGACGATATAATCTATTGGTGTCTGGTCCACTTCGTTCCTACCAGTATAATCTATTGGTGTCTGGTCCACTTCGTTCCTACCAGTAAAACTGCTGATAGATGCACGGTGGCTAGGGAATGTTAACTACCTCGCCTGGTATGCAGGAGGTCGTGGATTCGATCCCGACACCTGCTGTATATTTCCAGTTTGCATGATCTCCCCGTGATCTTTGGGATTTTTCTCCGGGTGCTCGGGGTTGTCCCCCCACATTTAGAAACATGAGCTTATATCATTTATATTATTTGGCTGCTATAAATGTCCACATGATAAGCCACTACGTTGAGCTATCATTTGTAATTGCCAGGTCGCTTCAGAAAAATAGCTATACAGCTCAGTGGGCCTTATCTGGTAAAATAACCGTAGTTATAGTTAATAGTTAAATAAAGTATCATAACGGGATAACTGAAACGGACACCAATCTCCTAGCTCCCTGACCCTGTTAACAGTCCACCACCAAAGATCCGCAGAGACGCTGCAAATGCAAGGAGGTTTACACATTTTTAATTTACATTACATTTTTATTTCCGACGACAACATACTAACCGACACCTCAACACTGAACCAAGACGTCAATAATGCACCTCGCGAACTCAAGTCCCGATCTGATTAGTGCATTTACCCCACAATGGTTGTGACAGCCTGTGTTTATCTGCTGACTGTACGACGAATCGGGTTGGCTTGTCCCTTGAGATATTTATGTTTTGTGAGTATATAAATAGTACGGTATTCATTGCCATAACCATAATCACGCGAATGGCCATCACTAAAACCTCACTTGTGTTCTTTTTTTGTCTGCAAACTCAAACTGCGACCACGTTCATGAGCAGTCTGTGGCCCTGAAATGACACATAACCTACCCCGCCTAAGGCAGGCCGTGTTAATGTCCATAAGCTATGTGGCAGAGGAAGACGGGAAATGTGATGGTGAAAGAAGGAGATGAACACAAAGAGAGAAAATATTTACAACACAGAATAATAAAATGACGAGTGGCTCGTGAATGGAAGGTTGCTGAGTCAAATCCTGATTGAGGGTTGACTCAGCCAAGCACACCTTCAGGTTAGATACAATTAGTACCAGAACGTAGCTGGCTTGTCATGGTACTTGGGTCAGGGATTTGAGTACTCTCCTTCAATACAAGTACATTTGCTCCTAAACACTTTGGGTTCCTACCATACACAAAATAGCTATTAATATATCGTCCATCAAATAAAATACATGCACGTAACATGATTGAATAATCAAATTATTACGTTTGTTCTAAGCATATAGGGGCTACACATTGAAATATTGTAGCAGTGATATGATTGTGTATGTTATATGAGCTTCTCTGCAGATATCATTTTAAACTTAACATAAGAATGTCCTTTTAGGTGTAATGGTTAACTCTATATTAATTTTTAAAAATCACATAAGATCCACTGTGAGAAGTACAAGTCATGAATGAGTATGCCCGAATGTTGTTTGCGCAGCAGGATGGCCCATGTCTTAGTCTCTGAAGTCTCTCCCGCCACGTGTGTTTGACAGGTTGACTAAACTCACGTATTTGAGTCTGAGTGAAAATCAGCTGCAGAGGTTTTCCTTCCCGCCCGGCCCTTATCACTCACGAAACACAGCTGGTGGTACAAACCTGAAAGTGTATTTTTCTACACATCTCATCCGCCTTCTGCAAATTGCATAATTTCAGCGACATTGGTTCAAAACACGCAACACTCTGGACCGGTTTCAGTATTCAGCGTCTCATCAGCAGTCAGATTTGCTCGCACTAACGAGAGTGAACTGACAGATGTTTCTGAGCATGTATATAGGTCCCAAGTCGATGCAAGGCTACAATGCCGGACCACAATAATCATTCGAGTCATTGTGGAGCATAAAAACACTAGTTAAAAAAAAAGCAAAAATTCGCCTCCACATGTCTCTCACTGGACAAAAAATATTTGACACATCCCATTAGCCACGTTGAGTGATTTTTATTGCAATCGGTGCTGCTGAAAATAAAATATATTCCCAGAAGGTCGTGTGGCCGACGAGATCCTTAGCAACACTACATGTAGAGAGAGTGTGAAGGGGGGTATTGTCTGATTATGTTATAATCGTGTAGAGTGTTAACCAAATGTAAAGTTTCCCAATCAGCTGAAATCTCTCCCTCCGCGCCTCTTTGACAGCCTAACTAAACTCACGGATTTAAGCATGAGGGACAATCAGCTGCAGCGTGGACCTAGGACTGTGAGGCTGTACAGCAGGAGACACATGGGTACACAGCCTCTTTCAACACGTTTATTGAACTGTATAATGCTGTTCTTATTACAACTTGGGGAAGGAGACGATGGGATAATATTCCAAAGTGGAGCAGTGCGAGGGAAGAGGAAAAAATGTAAGTGAACCTACCTGCAGTGTGGTAAGGGAAGTAGGTGGTGATTGAGTGGGTGAGGTGAGTGTGTTGTTGAGACCTGTGGGGAGCGGTAGTGCAGCGGTTGGCGCACTGCGCTATGAACCCGGTGACCCGAGCTCATGGCCAACACCAATGACGATTATCTGAACCGGTCCTGGACCCCCCCTAGTTCGACTCAGCCTCAAATGACTACCTGGTGTGATGTGCGAACATCGCCACGTAGGAGACAAAGGCGGCCGGGCGTGGAGTTGGCCGGCCTTCATAGGTGCTACTTGCTAACAGCACTTGCCCTAACAGTCTGTTAAGGCTATTTGGGGGATCTTTGTCTTTGTTGAGACCTGCAATATGGTGGTTGAACACAGTGTGGGTGAGACAAAACGATCTGTCTGGTAGACCGAGTCCTCAACTTGGGTGGAGGAAGAATAAAGGAGCGAAGATTCATGGTGCCATGAACCATGCAAGTGATAGTGATAGCAGAGTGATAAGGAGGCGATTGATTGCCAGTGAGTTGGAGTGATTCGAGTGAATCGGTTAGTGCTGGATCATGAATCACCCAGACTGCTGCTTCACGTTGAATGCTATCAAGTATCACTGGTCGGTTATAAATCGACAACATAACAAAAACAACTCCATTGTTATGTTTTAAAGGTACAATATTTGTACAACAAACAATTATTCAACGGTGGATTATTTGACGCATTAGACCGATAGGAAAGTCATAATATAAAGTCGTATTTTATGACTTTCCTATCGGCCTAATGTGTAGAATAAAAAAAACATTCAAACAAAATCCACTTTTTGTTTCATGATGCGGTAGATGCGTTTAAAAAAATGGGGGCGCACATACGCAAGGCGGCTGCCTTGCCAAGCAAAATCTCGTCCCAAGTCCGACCGCATAGCCCAGGGGTGGGCAAACTTTTTGACTCGCGGGCCACAATGGGTTTTCAAATTTGACAGAGGGGCCGGGCCAGGAACAGGTGGATGGAGTGTTTGTGTGAACTAATATAAATGACATGTGTAATGCGGGCGTAAACGGCTTCGCGGATATGACGTCATGGGGGGGAGGAGTTAGGTCACGTGTGAGAGAGGGGTGAGGACTTAAGGGAGAGATACCGGAAGAGACGGGAGAGTGTGGGAGATAGAGTTAGAGTGAGGCCACGCAGGGCGGAGGTCGAGGAGTGGCGAGATCGCCACACACACACGGAGAGTAAGACTTGGCACCGTCGGCCAGCGGTGACCAAGCGCGGAGGAAAGACGAGCAGCGGTGGAGCTGCAGTGAGGGCAGCCGGAGGACTGCACAGGGGATCTGCAGCGGAGCTGCAGAGGTGTGGAGGCTACGGGAGCGAGGGCAGCTATGGAGCTGCCAAGGGGAGAGCTCTGAGCGAGGGCCGTGTGGGACAAGTGTAAGAACCCGAATAAAGGACAACGGAGACAGACCCAGGATCGAGTCCTTTATTACACTGGTGTCAGAAGTGAAACGGCATGTCAAAACAGCTCAGAAGAAAGAATATTCCTGCACCATCATCTGCTACATCATCCGACGACGACGACCTTCCTCGGGCGGTCGACCTGCCTGCGATGGAGGAGGAGATCTGTGCGGGAACAAGTGCGGGTCCGGGAGTCCAAGATGTCGCCGCGTCGGTGGACCCGTCTGCACCAGAGGACGTGGATTGGCAATGGAGGCAGATGGCGGCGCAGCTGGAGACGCTGAAAATCGTGCTCGCGCAATTGTGCGAGCTCGTCACGCCGAGGACGGCGTTGGGGAGAGCCGATGGAGGCCCGCAGGTCGCTGCCTTGCCTCCGCTGTCGGCGCCATTGGCCACGCGGAAAGAAGACGCCATCTTGGGCGTGGCAGGAGAAGAACGGCGGGAAGCCGCCATCTTGCGCTCTCCGCAGCGAGAGGCCGCCATCTTGAACACGTTGCGATGCGACGCCATTTTGAATATGCCGCCTGGTGACTCATTGGCTGAGGACGGTGCAACAAGGAGTCGCAGTCGTCATCTCACGACCGTCAAAGAATTCTCCATCGGGGGCGATTGGAGTGCTTTTGCCTGCAGATTTCTGGCGGCGGTACGCTCAGCATGGTGAACGGACGCTGAGGCATTGGAGGTTTTACCGACTCTTCTCGATGACGAGTCGGTGAGATTCTTCCGCTCCATAAAGGCAGAGAAGAAGAAAACATTGAGAGGAGTTTTCGACGAGATGGCAGATGCATATGAGCCACCGGATGATGCTCATCGCCGGTTTGTTCAACGTCAGCGAGCACCCGAGGAGTCGCCGGTGGCATACAGGGGTGCGGTATTGGAGTTGGCCATGGCTGCATACCCGGAGACGGAGCCTGACCTGCTCGAACCTCTCATCTTGAGTAAGATGCTCGAGCTGTCCCGGGATTTGGGGATTCCTATGCCGGTGTGTGGCCACGAAAAGCTTACGTCCCGGGCGGCCGCTAAATGTCTTGATGCCCAGTTCAACCTGTGCCGTTGGAAGCAAGTCACGGCGTGGACGGGGGGGCCCATCGTCGAGGGAGGTGCCGCGGGTTGGGATCCCAAGAAGGCGGTGTACGTTCCTGACGGGGGGGGGGCCCGCAGGAGCTGACAGCCGCCTCTGCTCAGTGGTCGGCCCGCAGTACGCCGGGGCCGCGATCTGCGCCACCGCCATGGGAGCGTCGGGACAGGGTGCCTGCGGCGCGGCGCAACAACATCGACTGCTTCTGCTGCGGCCGTAAAGGCCATTACGCCAGGGACTGCTGGGCCCGCGTCCCGGGTCTGCCCCAGCAGGAGGTCTCGTCAGCGGACGTGCCATGGAAGGATCCTCCAGGACAGGCAAGTCGGTGCGCTCCAGACACCCGGCAAGGCTTGACACCTCACTCATCACCGTTGTCGTGCGATCCGGGTGTTGTTAATAACGGGGGGAGGCCATCGACTGGGCCACGTCGCTCGGTAACGCAGTGGCGTAAATTGGCACGGCGGGTGGTCGCGGCCACTACTGGTTCGTCCACTGTACCTGGTTCTATACAAGGGGTGGACGTACGTGTGTTAGTGGATTCAGGGGCGTCCGCGACCATTATATCGGATGTCATTTTCCATCTGTTGAACATCCCACCTGAGGCCGTGCGTCCGGTTTACGATTCCTGCGTCGCTACTAATGGGGGTAGCATGGGCATTGTGGGCCAGGTGGACGCTACAATATCTATCGGGGGAGTGTCGGCCTCGGGAATTGTGTTAATTTCGAGGTCCCTCGCGGTTCCTTGCTTGTTGGGAACTGACTTCCTGGCCAAGATGCCCATTCTAATTCGAATTAATCAAAACTGCATTGAATTACCGAGTGGGCGAAAAATTACATTTCTACCGTCGCCCTGGGGGCGACCTGCCACGGTCGCTCAGGTCCAGGCGCTGTCCGAGGTATCTGTTGATATTCCACCTGGCTCACAGATGCTTATCCCCTTGCGATATCGGAAGCCTGTACCTGGTCGTCAGGGTGCAATTGGGATTTTGCTGTTGCCGTCCACCACTATAACGGGCGGAGCGGCGCTCGTTGGGGCGCAAACTATTATCCGGCCTGACCAGCAGCCGTTTCTGCAGGTGCTTAATGCAAGTACCGAAAATGTGTGTGTGCCGGCTGGTACGGTTGTGGCACATGCCACTACGGCGTTTACGACACAAGATCATCTGGGCAGCCAGGACGTAGTTGGTGGTGTTTCAGGTCCTGGTGCCGCTGATGATCGCTGGATCGCCGAATTGTGAACAACATTGTGCGCTTCGTAAATTATTGTTCAGTTATTCTGATGTGTTTAGCCCCGAAGATTTGGACTTGGGACGCACCTCGTTGCTTTACCATCATATTGACACAGGGGACGCTGCCCCTATTCGGTTGAACTCGCATCGGATGAGTCCGGCGGAGCGAGATCAGGTTCGAGGGGCAGTGGATGACATACATGTTGGCTGTGGACATAATATCTCCATCTAACAGCCCATGGGGCGCGCCTGTTGTTTTGGTTAAAAAGAAGGATGGCAAATTGCGATTTTGTGTTGACTTTCGGAAATTGAATAAAGTGTCTGTGGCAGATGCGTACCCCCTGCCGCGTATGGATGACTCCCTCGATGCCTTGTCGGGGGCGAAGTTCTTTTCAATGCTTGATCTCTCTTCGGGATTCTGGCAGCTTCCCCTTGACGAGCCCTCGCGGGAGAAGACTGCTTTCCATACGCCGCAGGGGTTATTGCAATTTAATTGTCTTCCGATGGGGCTGAATGCTGCCCCTGCCACATTTCAAAGGTTGATGGAGTTGGTGTTAATGGGGTTGCAGTGGGAGACATGTCTGATATATTTAGATGATATTATCGTCTTCAGCCGCACATTTGATGAGCGTTTACTGCGGTTGGAGGCGGTGTTCGCCAGGATGCGTTCCGCAAATTTGAAATTTAAGCCTAAGAAATGTCACCTACTGCAACGGTCCATGCGCTATTTGGGGCATATCGTAAGTGCGGACGGGGTGGCCACGGATCCGGACAAGACAGCATGCGTCCGTGACTGGCCAACCCCGGCCACGGTGGGGGATGTACGTCGCTTTTAGGGGTTTGCCTCATACTATCGGAGGTTTGTTCCGGATTTCACGACAATCGCGAGGCCCTTGCACCTCCTTACGGGTAAAGGAAGGAAATTTGCTTGGGGACCGCCGGAAGAGGCGGCGTTTCAGGGCCTGTGCGATCGACTGGCTACGGCACCGACGCTAGATTATCCTGATTTCGATCACCCCTTCATTCTGGATACGGATGCGAGTGACACGGGCATTGAGGCCGTGTTGTCTCAATCAAAAGGTGGTGTGGAACGCGTGGTGGCGTATGGTAGCCGGGTTTTGTCTCCCGCAGAAACTCGCTACTGCGTCACACGCAGGGAACTTTTGGCTATTGTTTTCTTTCTCCGCCAATTTCGACCGTATCTCTACGGTCGTTCGTTTATTGTTCGCACGGATCATGCGGCCTTGCAGTATGCTCTGAAGATGGACCAACCATCCGGCTAGTTGGCGCGGTGGTTGGACACGCTGCAAGAATTTTCCTTCCAAATTCACCATCGGAAGGGGGTGCGTCACGCGAATGCGGACGCGCTTTCTAGGTTGCCGCAGCGATCCCCTTGCGCGTGCGCGTCGGGGACGCATAGATGTGCGCCGATTCAGCAACCCCCTCAGCCTGTTGCGTTGGCGGTCGACGTGCCTGAAGCTCCAAAGCAGCCGGGACAGGCTGATGGGATTCTGAATCTTCCAATGGCTGTGTGGATTCGGGAACAAATGTTGGATGGTTCATTGGTCTCGTTACGGAATCGGACTGCGAAGAAGAGTGGGGGACTGGGTACGGGGGGTACGCCAGAAACCGCTCTCCGCGATGGTCTGCTGATGTGGAGGGAAGGGTTACAGGAACGCTGGCGTCTGGTTGTACCGGCATCCTTGCGGTACGAGTTGATTAGGACTCTGCATGGGGACACGCTTTTACATCTGGGGGTGCAGAAGACCCTATTGACGCTGCAGCGAGACTATTTTTGGCACGGCATGACAACGGATGTCGTCGGTCACGTTCGCGCGTGTCCCGATTGTGCCCGGCGAAAACCACCTAAACAACCATATGTGCCGCCCATACAGTCTATTCAGGTGTCTAGAGTTAACAAATTGGTGGCGTTGGACATTTTGGGACCCTTCCCGCCATCCGCTAAGGGAAATAAATACTTGCTAGTTGGGGTGGAGTACCTCTCCCGCTGGCCGATGGCCTGGCCTTTGCCTGACCAGTCAGCGGCGTCTATCACAGACGCCTTTCTATTCGGGTACGTTATGGACAAGGGGGCGCTGGAGAGGCTCCTCACAGACCAAGGCCGTAATTTTTCTTCCGTTTACGGATGGTAGGGAGATGTCCGTATCTTTTTAGTTCCAAGAACCGCGCACACTTCCCCCAACAATTTAGAAGAAAAATTACGGCCTTGGTCTGTGAGGAGCCTCTCCAGTCCGGGACGGACCGGCGACCCGAACGCGCTCAAAGTCCCTTACATTTCGTTGAATTTTACTGTTGTGTTTTGTTGTTGTTGTTATATTTATTGTATGCTTCGTTGTCCTTGAATGTGTGATGGTTGTGTTCGCTCGCATTTCTTGTCTCGTTATTGTTTAGCCGAGGTCGGCTGGATTTTCTCTACGGGGGAGGGTGGTGTAATGCGGGCGTAAACGGCTTCGCGGATATGACGTCATGGGGGGGAGGAGTTAGGTCACGTGTGAGAGAGGGGTGAGGTCTTAAGGGAGAGATACCGGAAGAGACGGGAGAGTGTGGGAGATAGAGTTAGAGTGAGGCCACGCAGGGCGGAGGTCGAGGAGTGGCGATATCGCCACACACACACGGAGAGTAAGACTTGGCACCTTCGGCCAGCGGTGACCAAGCGCGGAGGAACGACGGGCAGCGGTGGAGCTGCAGTGAGGGCAGCCGGAGGACTGCACAGGGGATCTGCAGCGGAGCTGCAGAGGTGTGGAGGCTACGGGAGCGAGGGCAGCTATGGAGCTGCCAAGGGGAGAGCTCTGAGTGAGGGCCGTGTGGGACAAGTGTAAGAACCCGAATAAAGGACAACGGAGACAGACCCAGGATCGAGTCCTTTATTACACATGTAAAAATCATTACATCAAAGGATTTGGCCTTTAACAGGTAGCAAAGCATTTATTTGCAAGGCAATTTAACAAATTGCACGAACATGAACAATACAAAACATGTCGTAACGTGACTGATCAAACATCATGAAAACATCTGAGGCCTGCGCCAAACCAATTACCTCACTTGAACTTCTTTATTATCTACATTAACAGGTTAGAGCAGCCACGTAGGCTGTGTGTCGGAGATTTGGCTCCAATCTCGCTGCAGCAACACATCATCACTTTCAGTTTCAGTGGGAACAGTGTTGTTGATCTCCCATTTTTGCCAGTGCATTCAAGTCTGGAGTTATTTTGGTTGTGGCAATTCTCAGGATAGATCTGAGGTGCTGATCCGTTAACTTTGATCTGTGACGGGCTTTGTTGGCGTTCATGACGCTGAATGTCTGCTCACACACATAAGTCGAGCCAAACAAAGTCAGTATCTTCTGTGCAGTCCTCCGGAGGTTTGGAAACGTGGCTCTGTTAAGTGAAGCATAAAAGTCATTCAGTTTAACAGAGTTGAACTTCTCCTTTAGGACGGAGTCAGACTGAAGATCTATCAGTTCCAACTGCAGCTCCTGTGGTGCTGTTTCAGGGTCTTGTGACAGGGGACAGGACACCAGCTGAAGTGACTGTTCAATGTTTTCGAAATCAGAGAACCTACGGCAGAATTCACCGTGCAGATCCTCAAGTGATTTGCTGTATTTATTTGCGTTTCGCGGTGCCTCTTCATGCATGGCAAGTGTGGGGAAATGAGCAAAAGATTTGTTCGCAATTTGTCCGGAGAACAAAGTGAGCTTGGATTTGAAGGCTTTCACATGTTTGTACATGTCGTGAACAAACTGATCTTTCCCCTGCAGTTTCACATTCAGCTCATTCATGTCTGAAAATATGTCCACAGCAAACGCAAAGTCACTAAGCCAGTTCTTGTCGCTTAGCTCAGGGAATTCGTCAAATTTCCCCATCAACTCCAAAAATGCGATGAAGTCCTCTTTCAGCTCCCACACTCGTTGTAACACTTTCCCCAAACTTAACCAGCGGACACGAGAGTGGTACAGCAAGTCCTGATGATCCGCATCAGTTTTCTCCAGGAAGGTAATAAACTGACGGTGCTGAAGTCCCCTTGCTCGTATAAAGTTCACAAGTTTTACGACTGGATGCACGACATGATTAAGCTGCAATACAGACTTACACAGGGATTCCTGATGGATGATGCAGTGAAGGAAAATAAGATCGTGGACATGGTTTTCCTCTTTCACTTCATCCTGGATTCTTTTCAGCAGCCCAACATTTTTCCCAATTAAATTTGGCGATCCATCCGTTGTGACGTTGACAAGTTTACACCAAGGTAGTGTCATTATTTCGATGACAGCAGATACCTGGTTATACAAGTCCTCTCCCCGCGTTGTTCCTTTCAGGGACTCCATGGTCAAAAACTCCTCTGTTATTTAAAAGGCAATCGGATAGACGCCTTCGGTTTTTTGGGGGGTTTGACAATGGGTTTAATGAATTAGCAAAGTAGAGCGCAGATTTTCCAATAAGGATTTTATGGATAAACAGGGCCCAATGTAGATGTTTTTTTCTTAGGGGCCGTCCATAAATGACGTCACGCACCTGGGGGGGGGGGCAACGATGTGTGACGAGGGGGGGGGGGGGTTGAGAAATGTGACGTCACATCAAAATGCACAACTTTAAATAAATATAGACAACACGTTCTACTTAATCAAATAGACTTTTTAATAAATGTTTTCTCCTACAACATCAAAGAGCAGTGACACATTAAATACGCACTACAATGACAATAGTTTAAAGCGATCTGAAGCATGTATTATTTTCAAAATGGAAATATGGTTTGGGGGGGGGGGGAGAGCTTTGTGACGTCATATTTGAGGGGGGTCTGACTTTTTGTGACGCTGTGTGACGAGGGGGGGGGGGGGGTCAAAAATTGTCCAAAATCGCGTGACGCCATTTATAGACGGCACCTTAGTCAAGTGATGTGAGTTTGAATTTTAAGTTGAGGTCACAATGATGTTTCCTGTATGTTACATCCAGTGCAAATCGAAGAGTAAATTGATAAATCTAAATTTAGTCTGAAAAATAAGAATAAGTTGTACCCTTTCTGGCAATACAACAGGTGTTAAAGATGGTCAAAAACCAAATAGAAACCTTTTAACCAAACGTACTTGTGGTGAACATGCAAACACAAATATGCTCTGATAATGTTTACATTATTGTAACTGCTCATTCCGAGCTATACATGCCCTAATAGTTAATTGTCTTTGTACTGTTCCCCCTTTTGGCGTTTTCTGGTCTGGCACTGGTGAGACCAGGCCCTAAAGAAGGCTGTCTCTGACGTAGATCAATCAGTTGCAAAGACAATGCAAATATTATTAAAGCATATTTTGATAATATAAGCATTCTGTATACGCCACAGAATGCGGGAGTTGTCTGATGGGTGTGCATCGTCAGTGTCCCATCGACGTGATGAGGTCTCTCCTGCCCCGTGTGTTTGACAGTTTGACTAAGCTCACATATTTGAGCCTGAATGACAATCAGCTGCAGAGCATAACTCTCCAGCCAGCTCACCAGCGTTGATTAAATACATGCTACCCGACGGCGCTAATGATCACGTTGTTACCTATTGCATAGGGTTGTGCCCAACCAGGGATGGTTATCTATCAGTGGATTTTTGCCTACGAAACATCTGGCAGTCCACCAGCAATGAATCAAGCAAGCGTGACTGCTGATGAGACACTGAATGTAGAAACCAGTACAAAACATTGAATTGAGCCAATGCTGATGAAATCCTGCACAGGCATAGGGTAGACCGGCAGAGAAGGCCGCGTGGCTGATGGGGTGTGTAACAAAATACCTTAGTTTTTTTTGTGGAGGGAGAGATATGTGAAGGCGCATTTTCTGCTAATTTCTTGTTATTGTATATTCTCCACGACGATCTTAATGAGTTTTTTTTGTAATACGTTCCCGAGTTCATTGTTGTTAACCATGTGTGAATTGCAAAAATATGATTATCCAGAAAATCCCACTACTCTGCAGTGGCATTGCTCGCGAGTGTAAGGTGCAACCAAAAAAGAGTGTGAAGCCTCCGAGTTAGAATTGCAATTCATCATCACTTGCACTCGAATCCTGCATCGCACGTGGACGACTGTGGTTTTTGCACGAGTGGTATTGGTGAAGTGAAGACGATATCCACGTCAAGACAGACTGTGTCCCAATCGTTAAAGTCTCTCCCGCCGCGCGTGTTTGACAGTTTGACTCGGCTGACATATCTGACCCTGGGTGACAATCAGCTGCAGAGTACATTCTACGACGGAGCTGCTTTGGGAAAAGTGTTGCTGCAGTCTTCACATGAGTGACATACTTTGTTGAGGCTCACAATATGATGATCGTGTTACGTCCGCGGTTGTCCCAGGAGAGAGAGACGACACGTGTTATAGTTATCGTGATTTTATATTGCACTTATTATTAATTACGATGATCATGCGAGCAGTGGCGACTGCTGTACGTGGCCTGTAATCCAGCCCGTGTCACGTGGTACACGGCGCTCAGCTGAAGCCCCCATGCGCTCGGGACGCTCCTCCAAGAGGGTGGTCTTCCTCATTGCTGCTTTTCATATCTTGCGATGCATGAGGATCATCGTTTGTACTACGGCGACTGCCACGGTTAAACACAATTCGGTTGCTGAGACCAGGCCCAAAAACGACAAGCGGCCAGCAGCCAACAGCACTATCAAAGTTGTAATCGATGCGTGCAACACGTTTCTTGAAATGAGAAAATGTTAACTACCTCGCCTGGTATGCAGCAGGTTGCGTGCTTGATCCTGACCCTGACGCCTGCTGCTGTGTATTTGGAATTTGCGTGTCTCTCTCCCCGTGGTCACGTGGATTTTTCTCCAGGTCCTCCAGCTTTTTCCTCCACATTTATAAACATTCGTTTAAGAGTTATTGGCTGATATAAATTTCCAAATGATAAGTCACTTCGTTGGGCTATCATTTGTGGCCTGGTGTCTTCTAAAAAAAGCGTTATATAGCTCAGTGGGTCTTAACTGGTAAAATAAACATTTAAGTTTAAGTTTATACTGTATTGTAGGAGTTTGGAATAACAAAACGATGGGAAGGAATTCCAAAGTAGAGCAGTGGAAGGGGAAGAAGCAGAACGTGAAGTGACCTGCAGTGTTGGTGAGTGGGTGAGCGAGTGAATGAGTGGGTAGATGATTGAGTGGTTGAGTGAGGTAGGTGTTTGGCTGATTGAGAATGTATATGGTTAAGTGAGTGTGTTTGCGTGACCTGCAGTGTGATGGAAGTGGTTGAACACAGTGTGGTGGTGGTTGAACAGTGTGGTTGGTGGTGGTTGAACAGTGTGGTAGTGGTTGAACACAGGGTGGTGGTGAACACAGTATTGCGGTGGTGGTTGAACACAGTGTGATGGTGGTTGAACACATTATGATAGTGGTTGAACACAGTGTCGTGGTGGTGGTAGACACAGGGTGGTGGTGAACACAGTGTGGTGGTGGTGGTGAACACTGTGGTGTTGATATTCTTCGGTTCTTTCGGTAAATTCATGTAGGTATAAAATAAATAAAATTACGACGTTTTGGGCGCAACACAAGCGTCCGTCATCAGGTGGGACAACCACAGCAAGAAACAATTGCTGAAGTGGGAAAAAGGGTTGCTGTAACAAGAGGCTATATAGGTAAGAGAGGAGGGAGGAGCCAGGGAGGAGAGATAGAGAGGGGGGTGTGGGGTAGGGGGAGTGGAGTGCTGCAGGCGAGAGGGATTACAGGGCGAGCAAGGCACGAGCACGGCAAAATGCCGGCGGGGGGGGGGGGAAGTGAGCGGGGCTGGGAGTGGGAGGCTGAATAAACTGGAGATGCGGATATGAAGGCAACACCATGAAGCAGTTAAGGTTTTACCTGGTTAATAACATCCCTAACATCCAATGATTGCTCAATTTGTATCCACCTTCTCGGTTGAAGTTATGTCTATGTTTATATATCTAGATGGCTTCATGAACAAACCTTTGATAGTAGCCTGACGAATTTCGATTTAAAGCTTTCGTGACTGCAGGGATTCATCTTCTTGGTTCTTTTACGTGACTTTACCGAAAGAACCAAGAAGAAGTAGCCCGACAGTTTGTAGAGTACCTTGGTCTCGGAAAAAACAATATCATGATAACCCTCAGCGTTATAGCAATGGTCAGCCACGGCAGAGGTATTTGTTCTGCCGTGTTTCAGATCTGACTTGTGCTCGCAAACACGTTCTGAGATATCTCGTTTCGTTTCCCCAATGTAACACCCACCACAGGAGTAACTTAGTTTGTAGACTCCAGGATATTGCATGTCAGGAATGGTATCATTCACAGATGGGATTAGATCACGGATTTTGAGTACTGTACTGAATCGGACCTGGATCTTGTTTGTTTAAGATTTTGGAAATATTTTTGGTAACGCCTATGTATGGTAAAATGATGGTTTTGTGTTGTTGGTGGTGAACACTGTGGTGGCGGTGGTGAACACAGGGTGGTGGTGAACACATGGTGGTGGTGGTGAACACTGTGGTGGTGGTGGTGGTGAACACTGTGGTGGTGGTGGTGAACGCTGTGGTAGTGGTGGTGGTGAACACAGGGTGGTGGTGGTGAAAACTGTGGTGGTGAACACTGTGGTGGTGGTGAACACTGTGGTGGTAGTGATCACTGTGGTGTTGGTGAACATAGTGTAGTGATGGTGAACACTGTGGTGGTGGTGGTGAACACAGTGTGGTGAATGAGACGTGTCTGGTAGGCCGAGTCATTAATATGGGGGGTGGGGGAGAGTGATATGGAGGCGACTGACTGCCAGTGAGCGAGTGAGTTGAGCGAACCGGGGAGTGCTGAATAATCACTGACAAGTCATTTTCGTTGTAATACAATTTTAAGTTGTACACTTTTATATCATATATATCTTTTTAAAATTCAGGCTACAGAACATCTTACACCTTCACTATGGGAACCTCATTTGGCAGTAAAAATATGATAATTGTTTTTTTACCCTTCTATCTGGCAACAAAACTGACACCTTTTTACAAGGAGTCATGTTTGCATAGACCGCAATATCTGCAGTCATAATACAAACAACAGAACATAACTCTGATAATGTGCACTGTCCTTGAAGTTGATTGGTCCACACCCGAGACAGCTTTCCTTAGAGCCTAGTCTCACATGGGTTGGACCAGATGTTGTTTGTATTATGACTGCAGATATTGCGGTCTATGCAAACATGACTCCTTGTAAAAAGGTGTCAGTTTTGTTGCCAGATAGAAGGGTAAAAAACCAATTATCATCTTACACCTTACACAGCTGCAGCGCTTAGAACTCGATAGAAACCAACTCGAGCGGCTGCCCAGCGGTGTATTCGACGAGCTGGTGAACCTGAAGGAGCTCTATCTGCAGGAGAACCAGCTGCAATCTCTCCCCGCTGCACAGGGCTCCTAGCGTGGCTACTCAGTGGACTCGCTCAGAGCGACGGTCCAGCAATGCCGCCTCGTGAAGGCTTAACTATATATAACGCGTGCATTTCCATTGCTGTCTCTACCACATATATATTTAAAAAAAAAATTGCACATCCCATCGGCTACGCGGATTTCTGGGAGTGCATCATTGCAGAAGCTTTGGTTTAATGCGAGCAAAATCTCTGACGTGGTAATTGTTATGTTTCGATGTTCATTGTCATATCAGCAGGCTCGCTTCAAGCAATGCTGGCGAATTCCCATACATTCATATGCAAGGACCCTCTCTGTTAGATATGGGTCCTAGTTCGACTGAAAATGCTTCATGATTCATAACACAGATATGTGGAAGGAGGCGATTTCTCTGCTCTGATTAATTGTTATGACTAAAATCCCCCACCATGTATGTTAAACTTTTTTAGCACCGTATGCAGGCAACCGTGCGACTGGATAATTCGTTATAGAAGTGAAGAGGATTATTCAAACCAGCGAGGAAGCTGGCGACGGCTTATTGATGACTACATCTAGAAGTGGACAAACCTTTTTACTGATATGTTTATGCTACTCATGATGGTGATTGTCACATTCGGGAAAATGTTATTCAATTTGAGAATCTGTAGTGAGGCAGAGTAGTTTTTTTTGGTCGTGACAACTTGCACACCGAAGGAGATGACAGTTTGCAAAGGTTACTGAACCCCACAGCAAAAAAAGCGAGAGAAAACACTTTTCAACATTTTCACACAAAAATACAAATGCGTATGCGTCGCTTTTGGCACAGAATGCCGTTCTGAAATTGTGGATCAGCGCCGTCTTGTTGCAGGCTGAATTTTAAGACAGCGATTTAAAAAGTTAAATAGATTCAAAATTCATAACGGACCGAGGAAGGGGATTCCACAATCGATGAGCCTTGGAATGATGACTATGCCAGAATCAGCTGATCTAAGTTTTCGCAGTGGTATATATACAACTTCAGCAGATGGGCGAGATATTTAGGAACCTGCCCATTCAATGCCTTAAACGTGAGAGGCAGAATTTTGAAGTCGATTCTGTACTTTTAGAGGGTGCCCGTGCAGCGAAGTAAGAATAGGAGTGATATGGATCCTATCATTTAGATCTGGTTAAAAAACGGGCAGCGGAGTTTTGAATATACAGTATTGTAATCTATTCTAAATACGTTAAGAAAAGACAGCAAGCAAGCCATTACCGTAATCCAACATAGATTAAATTAAGGCATGCACCAGCCTCTTGGCATCATACAGGGACAGCATGAGGTCTAAGTCGAGCTATGTTATGTAATTAAAAAAACGTACTGTATTTTAGTAAGTTTAACATGTAGGCTTTCGCGACCAATATCATCCATAATATTTTTTTTGCGGTTAGATCGCGTAAATATAGAAATGTGCCGTTAAAACCCGCCACCACTCGACACAGCCAACTAGTAAAGGTTGTCACGTATACAGAACATGCCAATTCGTCACTAGTACAGCACACCGGTGTGTTGGAGAGCCAAGCCACAACATTTACAAACTGAGTACGACGTTTCGCCAGTAGTTACAACTAGCTTCATCAGGCGTCAGCCAAATATTAGTAATATTACGGACGTGGGCCTGAAATGTCAAACTGGGGTCTCGGAAAACACCCAAGTTTCTGACCTCAGTTGAAGAGCGAATGTCAGTTGCCTCTCTAGCCATGATGTGGAGAACCCATCAATATAATCTGTCTTATCACGTTTCGGTGAATCCACGACTTGACCTCAGCAAGACAACGTGGTAGTACGGAAACGGCCACTTTGGTATCAGTCTTAAAATAATCTGTGAGTCATCAGCATAAAAGTTGTTGTTCCTGCTGTTGTTGTGCCACAAGGTAAGGTCAGGCTGCGTGTTTCAGCAACATGGAAAGGCCACAAAAAAGTAAAATAACGGTACGTTTTAAACGAATATGAACATAAAATGAAAATATATCAATCGCTTACATGTTTTATAAGCACAAATAAAGTATGAAATATTAAAACACGGGAGCAGCAAAATTACGTGCCTGCCTGCGAAACTTGCTGTACAGGCTGATGACAATAAATCAACACCAACATTTTCACATAATTATCTCCATCTTCTCAGTGTAAAAATCTACAATTATTTAGGCTACGAACACTGAGATAAATAGTTACGCATGTCTTAAAATAAAACAGCAATTTACACACGTGTCTGAGCAGCTTTATCACCTCATTCACGAACAAAGCTATTACAAAACAGAATCACTTATGCCCGTGGCCCTGCTGAAATGTGGAGTCTGATCTCATCCCTGGTAATGATACATTTCCATCTCAAGACGTTGGTTTAAATAGGCGAAAGAACGACTTCATCATCCTTTACACACACGTGTATGCTATTTCTTATCGATTTAATGAGGCCACATCACCTCATTCATTTTTCTCCTCTGGCGATGTATGTTGAACGTATTTCGCACCGAACATAGACAATCGGAGGTGTGGGGGAAAGCCAACTAAACACAAAAAGCAGTGAAAAAATGAGTTTTCAATCTATATTTAAAAGTGCATAGCTCCAGTGGCTTCCTAACATCGGAAGGAAGAGCATTCCAGACGGCCGCAGAAGCGCATCTGAAAGCACGCAATGCAGTGAGCGTCCTTATTTGATAGCTAGTGAAAAGGGGCTGTAATGATGACTGGAGTTCGCATGATGGTTCATGTTCCTTGACGAGATCAGCAAGGTGTTGTGGTTCATTTGTAGCAAGGATTTTGTGTGTAATGAGTGCGACCTTAGGACATATTCGTTCCGCAACCGGCTAGAGACAAGGTCGTATGTTGCAACTTCTTATTTAGCGAACATTAAATCAGATATGAAACATAAGAATCGAGTCTATGTTAAAGAGTTAAAACCACCATATCGTCTCAATGATAGCTACGTCGTACCTGTTGCGACGCTCGTGGTAATGGCGAGACGGTATCCAGACATTGCATGCAGTGAGTCCTCTACAGCTGATTGCTTTGCAGCTCGAGTATGGTGAGTTTAGTCAGGCTGTCAAAAACTCGGGGCGGGAGAGATTTTATTTGATTACCGTACAGGTATAAATCTCCAGTTCACCACTTGCGTAAATAAATACAGCACGTGGCATTTTTTTAATTGTAATCCTTAAAAAGTCGATGTTAAAGCCACTTTGTAGGAGTATGCAATATTATTTTCATGTAAGGCCCAGGTTTCCTTTTACAGTTTTGACACGTAGGCTTTCGCAACCAATATTGTTCATAATAACGGTTTTATGGGGCTCGATCGCGTAAGTATAAATGTCATTAACCTGCCACCATCCGAAACAGCCAATAAGTAAGGGTTGTCACGTAAACAAAACGTGCCAATTAGTTACTAGCTCAGCCCACTGGTGTGTTGGAGAGTAAATCCACTTAACTTAAAGCTTTCCTGACTGAGGGAATTAATATTATTTGGGTCTTTGATAAAGTCACGTAGATAGGTAAAAATAAAAATAACAAAAAAAATACGAAGTTTCGAATGCAATGCAAGCGGTCGTCATCAGGCTGAAAAAAGAGAGGAAAGCTGCTGAGGCAGACTGTTTAAAAGGTTTGAAATGGGTGTAGCCCAAGGGTCATAAACGAAGTGGGCGGGGCTATTGATGTTAATGTGAGAAATGAGCATGCTAATGTGAGATCGGAGGGTGACCTCCACGACGAGTGCGCATAGGTGGCTATGTTAATGTGAGAAGAATTAGCATGTTAATGGAAGATCCGAAGACGACCTCCATGACGAGCGCGCTGAGGTGGCTATGTGAACGTGAGAGAAATTAGCACGTTAATGGAAGATCGCAGAGACGCAGCCACGTCGGCGCATGAGGTGGCTGAGAAATGTAACCTGTTAATGTAAAATCAGAGAGCCGCAAATAACAACTAACAATGGAAGGTAGGATGGAAACATCACAGCCAGTTATGACTTAAACTGGTTAATAACATTCTTCCAATGATTGCTCAGTTTGTACCCATCTTCTCGGTTGAAATTGAGTCTGTGTCTATAAATATGGATGGCTTCATGAACGAATCTTTGTTGATAGCCACTGGGTTTGCAAAGTACCTTCGTCTTAGAGAAATCAATTTTGTGTGAGCACACCGCATTAAAACAATGATCAGCCATGGACGAGGTATTGGTCCTACCGTGTTTCAGATCTGCTTTACGTTCACGAACACAGTCCGAGACATGTTTCCCCAATGTAACTACTGCCACCGACACAGCTTAGTTTGTAGATGCTGGGGTATTGCATGTCAGGGATCACATCCTTCACAGATGGGATCAGATCGCGAATTGTATGTACTGTGTTAAATCGAACCTGGATCTTGTGTTTGTTCATGATTTTTTGAAATCTTTTTGGTGACCCCTGCTATGTATGGCAAGGTGATGGGTTTGATCAGGTCCTCAGATGGTTATTTCCCAACAGTCGGAGTGATAGCTTTATGGATTGTGTAATCTGAATATCCATTCATATTGAGAGCTTGGTGTACGTGTTCCAGTTCACTGGCTAGGTGATGATGGTCGGAAATACATCGAGCTCTATGGTGTAGAGTTTTGATGAGGGAATTCTTCTGGGATGGATGGTGGTGGCAGTCAGGTTTAGGTAGGCATCCGTATGGGTGGCTTTTCTGTAAACAGTGTCTCATTGAGCCATTTAGTCTCTTTTCGATTTAAACATCCAACAATGGTAACTTACCATCCTTTTCCACCTCCATGCAGCTTTCCTCTTTTTTTCAGCCTGATGACGACCGCTTGCGTTGCGATTGAAACGTAGTTTTTTTTTATTTTTTGTTGTTTTCTTTGAACCTATATACATGACTTTACCGAATGACCCAAAGAATAATAGTAAATCCACTGTATTTACAATTTGAGTACCGTGACGTTTCGCTGGTAATTAAATCCAGCATCATTGGGCGATTTTGCCATGAATATAATAATTCATCTTACAGCCGTGGCACATTGATTCTTGCACTTTACATAAGCGTAATGTAGCTCTCAGAGACACCGTCTGTTTTTCTGTATATTTATTCTGAATAAAGTCCACTGACAACTCAACGAGTAACCACGAGTGACTATATAAACTTTAGATGACTCTATTCTGAGACAACATAGCTTCTAGTCTCAAGACATCTTGAAGACGATGGAGATGACCCGTTCCAAGGCAACTACGACGACGGCGAATCCCCACACCAACAGCCCCTCAGGTCTGGTTCAGGCCGGCTCTTATGCCTCGCCCGATCCGGCCATGCCCCCATTCTCGAATTATCCTCACCGCACCTGGCTCTGTCAATCTCCGCCCTTATTATACTTTCCCGCCATTGGATCCCGCACTCCCCCTCACGTGACCATGTCAATGCTTGTCCCATCAATCATCATTAGCACGCCCATTATAACCATGGTCCCGGGGAACCATACTGTCCCTCTATCGCTCCGTACTGTCTTTATACAGCAAAAAAAAATAATACTTGGATATTCCCTTGAGATTGAACATTTTGTGAGTATCTATGAGCATGGGCATGTGTCCTGGTACAGTTATTGAGACCAACATTGGCTCAGGGGGGTGATGGGGTCCTGACTCATGCACAGGAGGGCGAAGGGGAGCTGAGAGGAGGAGGGAGGGGTAAGTGATTCACTGCAGGACATGCCCAATGAAGAAAAACGAGTGCTTGGTTTTTGGTGCAGACAGACGTGGAGCACCACTCATATTTACAGCTCTTATGTTATTTTAACGTAATTTAAGTACAGCTAATTAACCAAGGCGCTTTACAGAGAATTCAGAATGGTACAACAAAGTGCATGTGAATGTCATGGTGGATATGAGGTAAATATAATAGAGCGAGGAAGCAATGGGGGGAGAATCTATTATGATGTGTGAATTCGGTGAAAGTGAAGTTGATGGCAGTAAATTATCAGTCAGTTGTGGGAATTTCACATTTCTATGGAGGCATGCATGAGTATATACTCGCAAGATGGGATGCCCTTATTGTACATGGACGTGTAGTGAATCTTTGTGGAATGGGCTGGATGGATGGGCTTGCCTTTTTCACATAGGCTTAGTGTGTGTGTGTGCCACGCATAAACAGCCTTGCACACGCAGACCCTGCGGATGGGAGAGACTTCAGCTGGTTTAAGTTCAGATATAGCTCCTTCAAGTTCGCCTGAGTGGGGCAGATTCAAATCACGGAAAACGTACAAATCAAAGGATTTGTCCTGATTTTAGTTTGCATCCATTACCTTCTGTGCTGCAATATTCATTCTCGTGTTAATTAAGAAAATAATATCCACAGAGAAGAGCTCATCTAACATACACAATTATATCACGACCCTAATACTTAGGCAGCTGTCTGCTTTGAACGAACGTAATAATTTGATGATTCAATGTTGCCACACATCCGATTATCACGCTTGGCTACATGGTGCGAAATAAATTCTACGTACATATGTAGTGACATTACGGGATGTCACTGTACAATGCCGGGCCTAGAGAGGCACGGCGTGTGATGGAGCAACATCGCGGACACCACTATGATGTGGGTGTAGTACCGGACCTAGAAGGGCTCGGTGAGCGCTGGTTGATAGCACTGGATGGCATCACGATTGGCGTGCAGTGCCAGCCCTACAGGATAGGGTGTGGAAGTGCTAGCCGTAGGAAAGGGGTTACTGTAGGCCATGGCACTCTGGTTGACCCAAGAGGACACGTGACCGGTTAAGTCTACAAAGGGGCCCAAAGTGGGGGCTAGGGGTCGGCACGTGCTCGGGGTCCAGATCCTGCTCGAGGATTCTGGAAGGTGGTCGTGGCCAAGGGCAGAGCCAACCATGCTGCAGAGAATATAAGCCGGGTCCCCCAGAGGGATTGGCGTTGTTGTTCATCCTGAAGAAACCTTCGTCTACATCTACGTTCTAACGAGTCTCCCAACACGTGGACCTGGACCTGAGCTGTGGTCTGGTCCGTAGTAGCTCGTTACGTTGTAATTAGTGTAGTTAGCATGGTGGTCACCACCATATGTTGTTATTCTGTTAAGGGGCAGTTACCCCGTGTGTTGGTGTTAAATAAATGTGTTGCCTCCAAGAGTACGTCTGCAACTCCGTTTAACTCAATACACATACATGTGTATGTATTTCAGTTTTCAGGCAGATATATTACTAGCTATTTTGTGTATGGGAGGAATTCAAAGTATTCTGAGAGAATGACTTATATTTGAGGATAGTACTCAAAAACCTGACCCAAATACCACGATAAGCCAGCAGTCTAGCCAATGGGGGCAGAGTATCCTGGGAAACTAAACCGTGTGAAATTAAAAGACACGGTGATAGGAGTAACATCATTTTTCAAATATGTCCACTGAAATCTGTCCCAAGACCTTTGTGCAGGCAGGATCCTGCATTGGTGTTCTATGCCATTTTTACATTTGCAATATTATAGATCAAACATTATGGCTTACTTTGAACAAAACAAATACGTCAGAATATTTTAATGACAATTACATTTGGCATTGTTGATCATTCGTTTACCTGACGTTCCTAGCCCTAGACCAAAACCAGTTGCAGAGCCTCTTGCCGGGGGTATTCGATCATCTCCCCGAGCTGAGGACTCTGGGGCTGCCTTCTAATCGTCTGCAGTCTCTACCACTTGGCGTCTTGGATTGTGGCATCTGGTGTTTTTTTAGCTAAACCACGAGTTCTCAACCTTGCCTCACGTTCAAAGGACTCCTGCTTTGTGCTGTTCTCCCACCCCTTTTAGCTTGAACAAACAGCCTTGTTTATACACCAAAAATGCAATCTCTCATCTCTTTAGCATGGCAGGAATGGTGCTATTAAGCCAGCTCATAAGCTCCCATGGCGCCCACCATCCAAACTCCAAGTGTTTCCAGGTACTGTAAAGCGATAGAATTTAGTCAGTCAAATATGCTGGAATGAAATATTTTAATGTATAGTAGGTGTGTCCATGCTATAATAAAGTGAGTCTAGACATCTACTTGTCCATATGAGGAGTTATGGAAAAGGAAACAATCTAAATGATAGCGATTTCGATGCCATGCTAGACTCTATGGTAGATCCCATGTTCCAACATATAACACACAAACCCCGTGATTAATCTTAAGTTTTTACACTATGAGACATCTCCTTTACCAGTGGCAAAATATAGTAATAGGTTTTTACCCTTTCAACTGGTACAAAAACTGACACCTTTGTACAAGGCATTATGTTTGCAATAACCACAACACAAGCAGTCAAAATGCAAACAAAAAGAAGCAACTCCGATGATGATAATGATATGCACTGTCCTTGACGTTGATTGGTCCACACCCGAGACAGCTTTTCTTAGAGCCCAGTCTCCATTGGTGTTGGACCACTATAGGGTAAATGCTTACCCCGAGCTCTCAATACTCTGATGGTGCACTGTTTTTGAGTTGAACGCCTTTTGGCGTCATCTGGTCCAACACCAATGGAGACTGGGCTCTAAGAAAAGCTGTCTCGGGTGTGGACCAATCAACTTCAAGGACAGTGCATATCTTTATCATCATCGGAGTTGTTTCTTTTTGTTTGCATTTTGACTGCTTGTGTTGTGGTTATTGCAAACATGATGCCTTGTACAAAGGTGTCAGTTTTTGTACCAGTTGAAAGGGTAAAAACCTATTACTATAATCTTAAGTTGTAATCCATGCTCAATCCCACGCTCGTATGCATGCATAATCACTCCATATTCCATGTATTCATTCCGTTTCACCGCAGCACCATGGAAATGTTGCCTTTCGAAGTCATGAATAGTTTTAGACTCCCCTGATACTCACTGTGGCTGCCGTGGGTAATTGATACCCTGAATGAGGAGCGCTGTGTTAAATAACAGGAATATAAAACAAGGAAAGTAGTGCACTGCCGATACAACGGATGCCAAAATAATTAAAACGAGAAGCCAAAAAACAACAGTTGAGCAGAAATGCATGATAATGTATTGCATGTATTTAAATTATCGTAGTGAGCAAAACTAACTTTACACATGTCACACACAATTCTGTGAATATTTTCGCAGGGTAGCAAAAACATATGATTAGTATAATTACGTCACAAAAACATTTCCTGTAAAGTTGTAAAAATTTTTTTATAGACGTCTTCCCTAAGTGTTTGACAGAAAACGTCTAAATAATGAGCGTAGGAATTCATATTATTTGGTTCCTTCGGTAAAGTCACGTAGATAGAAAAAAGATTTTATTTTTTATTTTTCAGTAAAGTCACGAAGATATAAAAAAAAATGTAATGTGACTTTATCTAAAGAACCAAATAATAATGAGCGTAGCTCTAGCGCTGGATTCCAACCAGTTGCAAAGTCTCCCCTCGAGGGTGTTTGATGCCCTTACCGAGCTCGGACATTTATTTTGGGGACTGGCTGTGAACAAGATGGCGTCTCTCACCCGTGGGCTGCATATGGGTGTGGACATATGAACCGTATTTCTTCGTGTCCTTTGCGGAAGATGACAGTGTGTGTGTGTCGACTCACGATGTCTTTAACGGGGACGCACCCATTTGGTGATGAGACTCAGAGAAGTTGAACATTTTTTTAATTTGATCAAACAAATGCTGCTGGAAAACATTGGCTCATAGTTTACACTGACTTGAGGTCTTTCATTTGTGGTAGAGTATTTACAAGCGCTCTATATCAGTCACAATCTTTTTTATCAGGTACTAACAGGAAATACCCGGCGTTGCCCGGGTCTTAAAACTATTTCAAAACTACTCTTAAAAATGTAACAGCAGCGCGTACTGACTGTGGTGGTACCTGCCGTGATGACAGCAGTGCATACTGTGGTGGTACCTGCTATGATTACAGCAGTGCATACTGTGGTGGTACCTGCTATCACTACAGTAGGTCATGCTGACCCTGCTATGATTACAGTAGTGAATACCGACTGTGGTGGTACTTGCTATGATTACAGCCGTGCATACCGACTGTGGTGGTACCTGCTACATCTAGCGACTGTATAGTAGTAATAACTGCATGCATCGGGATGCGGGGGGGCATGACACAGTGAAGAATTTACGTCAGCGTTTAGTGTATTTTTATAGCATTTTTAACGCGAAAGAAAATGTCCCCCTGACTCCCACCAAAGGCGTGCGACTTGGCATGGGCCGTTCCCTCCACCTAAGGCACATGAGTTGGTATGGTCGTGCACGCGTCATAAATAAATAAATAATAGCTACACGCACAAAAATCGCACTAAATCGCTAATTAAACTAATTTAAAGTTGACGGATGTGAAAAAGGAATAGCGCTTGCTGACCGCGGTGCTTACGGCGTGGTACCTGGCTATTTTTTTTCCGTATACCCCACCATTGGAGAGCCAAGCGAGCGACCACACACAAACCCACTTTTATATATATAGAAGAAGAAAGATAGATAGATGTATATCTTCCTTTGGGAATATTCACCTCGCCTGTGTCAATGGTTACACCTACAACTGTCTTTTATGCACCTCACAGATTCACCCTCAACTCTGCAGAACCTGAGTTATGGTCCAACCTATTTTTGCAGTCCTATATACCCTATAATTTGACATTTAGGGGCCTGCTTTCATCGCTTTGAATCAATCAATGGATAATGTTTGTGCATACTCTGAGCCTTCAGTGCACAAGTAAGCACGAGCGATGTTGTGCTGGGTCGGCATGACAGAGTGTGATGTTAAAGGGAACTACGATGATTGCATTTTGCAGTGGCAGTCGCCTCCTAATCTGTAATACCCAGTTCCAGCATTACAGCCTGAATCATAAAGTGGCATGGATATGGTCGGTATCAATTGACACTTGGGTGGCGTGTGTGGGGAATGTGTTTAGAGCCACGTGTGTGGTGCGGTGTCATCCCCTCTGGGATTCCTGCAGACACCACGAAGCTCGTGTTAATGAGCACTGGGCTGAAACGCATCTCCCCCACAGCATTCACCCACTCTGCCTGACCTCGCATTGCGTTCTCAGTGTTTGGCTTCTATAGCAATGCAGTACCCTGGATTAAACTGTATCAGATGACTGATACAATAAAAAAATTACACTGTCCAAATAATACAACAAAATAAACATAGACCCCAACAGTGGATATTTTTTAAATCTTATTTTATATTCATAGAGCTCATTTTTTCAAGGTGCTTTACATAGTTTCAAAGTGGAAACGCAACTCGGGTGAATTAGATGCAAGGGCGTGCAGGTGCCAAGGAATGAATGACCGTGATAATCGCATCCCGGGGAATGGGGGTGTGCTGGTTGGCTCAGAGCGTACGTCGCTCTCATTGCCTCAGCAAATGTAAAGACAAATTATTGCGGGTGCGTTTCATCAATGCTGCATCTTCTCACTCATAAAGCGATTTTTGGATTTGAATTTTTTAAGTAGTATTTTTTTTCTCTAAGACAAAGAGCGCTGTAATAGAGTGATACAATCGTAATTTGTGTCGATTCTGCTCAGTCGATCCCATACCTGTCAACTCCTTATCAGTGCCAATCTAATTACAGACGAATTCAGACCTTATTGGTCACCCCGTGCCCTTATGAATCTCAACGTTCATCCTACAACGTCCCATCAGAAGACAGAAACAAATTGACAAAAAACAAATTTACCGTATTGAAACGGTTGTACGCCGTATGGACATGAAAACTCAATTTCCCTGTTCAAAAATACGGGTAAACCAACGGGTTGACAGGTATGCGATTTGGCACCTCGATTGGGCAGCAATCTCGAAATGTGTCCGTTTTTATCTTAAACTAGCAGGAAGTACCTGGCGTTGCCCGGGTCTTAAAATATTTCAAAACTACACTTAAAAATGTAACAGCAGTGCGTACTGACTGTGGTGGTACCTGCTATGATGACAGCAGTGCATACTGTGGTGGTACCTGCTATGATTACAGCAGTGCATACTGTGGTGGTACCTGCTATGATTACAACAGTGCATACTGTGGTGGTACCCGCTTTCACTGCAGCAATGCATACTGTGTTGGTAGCTGCTATGATTACATCAGTGCATACCGACTGTAGTGGTACCTGCTATGATTACAGCAGTGCATACCGACTGTGGTGGTACCTGCTATCACTACAGGATATCATGCTGACTCTATAGCAGTATTTATCGACTCTATAGCACAAAGTACTCACCGTACAGAATGGCGCGGTGAGGCCTAGTTCCGTGAGGTGCTACCTGCTATGATTACAGCAGTGTATACTGTGGAGGTACCTGCTATAATTACAGCAGTGCATACTGTGGTGGTACCTGCTATAATTACAGCAATGCATTCTGTGGTGGTACCTGCTTTCACTGCATCAATGAATACTGTGGTGGTACTGACTGTGGTGGAATCTGTTATCACGACAGTAGTACACGCTGACTCTATATCAGTATTATCGACTGTATAGCACAAAGTACTCACCTGACAGAGTGGCGTGGTGAGGCGTAGTCCCGTGCAGAGCCTCTGGCCTCGCCTAGATTGTCCAGCCGGCCGAGGTGGCACCTTGGCAGGCTGGGGCTGGGCTGCTACCCCCCCCCCCCCCGCAGCCATGATCTCCCTGGCCGCTCTGCAGTACTATCTATGGCGTATAGTGGTAGCATCTAGGGTTTGTATAGTCGTAATAACTACACGCATAGGGGTGGGGGGACATCACACAGTGAAGAATTTACCTGAGCATTTAGTGTATTTTTATAGCATTTTTAACGCGAAAGAAAATGTCCCCATCACACCCACCGAAGGCGTGCGACTTGGCATGGGCTGCCCCCCCACCAAAGGCGCGTGGGTCGTGCAGGCGTAATAAATAAATAAAATGAAATCGCACAAAAATCGCACTAAATCGCTAATTAAACTAATTAAAAGTTGACGGATGTGAAAAAGGAATAGCGCTTGCTGACCGCGGGGCTCACGGCTTGGTGCCTGGCTATTTTTTTTTATTCACGTAAACCCACCCTTTGGAGAACCAAGCGAGCGACCACACAAACCCACAATTTTTGACATGTATATATGTAGTGGTGGTATTGACGTGCGCCGACTGTGACAGTGATGGATCACGGGGCGGCGCGGGGTGCGGGGTTGGGCACGCGTTGTGGGCGTGGTGTGGACGCGCGCGCCGGGAGTGACAGATGACGAGGCGGCGCGGAGTGAGTGGTGAGGCACGATGAGATGTGGGAAAAGAGGATCGTAGCCAGCACCCGGCGATTGGTCGAATAAGTGGGTGCTCGCAGCGACGTCCGCAGGTGGGGTATAAAGGGGGACGCGCGAGAGCACTCGGGGAGAGTTACCCAGTTGAAGACCCGAAGACGGAGCTGAAGACCTAGTGAAGCCGAGTAGCTCAGTGGCGTTAGTCGCCGAGTAGCTAAGTGGATGTTGGTCATCCGAGTAGCTCAGTGGCGTTAGTCGCCAAGTAGCTAAGAGGATGTTGGTCATCCGAGTAGCTCAGTGGGCGTTAGTCGCCAAGTAGCTAAGTGGGTGTTTGTCACCCGAGTACTAAGTGGATGTTGGTCATCCGAGTAACTCAGTGGGCGTTAGTCGCCAAGTAGCTAAGTGGGTGTTTGTCACCCGAGTACTAAGTGGATGTTGGTCATCCGAGTAACTCAGTGGGCGTTAGTCGCCAAGTAGCGAAGTGGGTGTTTGTCACCCGAGATACAAAGTAGGTGTTAGTCACCTGTAACCAAGTTTGATAAAATAAAGAGTGTGTTACCCATGAAGTCGTCTCCCGTGGAGTTACTACATTACATATACATAGAAGAAGATAGATAGAAGAAGATATAAGATTACATTTTTCGGTTCACAGATCATACGAAAAACGGTATTGATGTATGATTTTTACGTAAAAAATTCCACGAATTTGTTCCTCTAGTCGATACGACTGCTGTGTTAATTCGCTGTGAAACATTTACCTTTTTAAATACTTATAAATGGCGTTGGGTGCGTTTCATCAGTGCTTCATGTTCTCACTCATAAAGCGATTGTATTATTTTATTATTTTGCTCCAGGACAAAGAGCACAAATAACGAATCGGCATTCGATAGGATCACGCGAAGTGAGGTCTGCCTGTTCTCCAATGTAACTTCGTACAGTATACAAACCTGGCTTGCCCCCATCCTTATTTTTGCCAATCTCTTGAGCACGACACAACATTACAGGAGTCCCCCAGTTAATGTTTTTAATCCATTCCACGAAAACTAATGTTGACTGAAATAATTGTCGATCGAATTCACGTATAAGTCGAAAAAAATATTATAATCATCGAGTCTGTATGAGAAAGAGAGCTGTTTCCACTGCCAAAACAGAAAACGTATAACGTTAAACAAAGCCAGTCGAAGTCTAAACGGCTCATAAATATACGTCGCTGATTGGCTGAGGGCGTGTCTTAGCCCCACTGAAGAGTGCTCGGATTGGCCGAAATTGGCACCCGCATACACGTCAACATACCGTTCATCACAATGTCAACGTTCGTCGAAACCGTGGGGTCCCTATGGGAGGCGAAACGTTAACCGAAAAACCGTCAACCGAGGAACTGTTGTACGAGAAGGAATGATGACCATTGGTCGAGACTAGTGAGAGAACGGCGGCTAAAGGGTGAGAATGTTCTCAATGAGAGGATGTCCACTGTGGACATGGAGCGATTATATCAGCTCGTTTGCATGAGTGAAATGTGTCTTGGCCTCACAGGACCTTGAGAAATTGCGATAACCTGGGATGGCCATCATCCAGCAGTGGCTAGACAATGGCTGCTGATGCATCCAATGTTGGACGCCAGCAATTACACTGTCGATAATGCAAAATTTCTATAAGTGTAAATAAACGGCGTGTTCATTTCAGAACTGGATTCACGCTGCACATGCCTAGCTGGCAACTAACAAAACCAATCAAGGCTGTTCTGCAGCTGATTCAGTTGCAGGTTCAGCAGTGTGAGTTTAGTCAGTCTGTCAAACACACCAGGTGGGAGAGACGTTAGCTGGTTCTGGGCCAGATATAGCTTATACGTGTATAACTATCGATTGAACGGTGATTAAAACGTACCACGTCATCGAATATAGTAGACAGCAAGGCAGATCAATTAAACGATGTTTTAATTCACTGTATGGAAATGTGTCGGTTTTAACATTTTAGATATTTACAGAGGGATGCTGCCGTGGGGCAATGGTTAGCACATCGGACTCGCAATCTAGAGGCAGACGGTTCGATATATTGGTGCGGAATTTGAAACAAATGGACATTTGAACAAGAATATTCCTGCCCCCCGTCCATCCAGCAGTGTAAATGGGTACACGGCGGTGTATTGATCAGGAGGTCGCGCCATAAGAAATAAAATGTTGCATTAAACAAACTTAATTTCATATTATTGGCAATATTCCCACGCGTGATGGTCGCAGCAGCTTTTGGCTAACCCTTGAACAAAGTTGGTCACTGCATCGCGCACATTCGGATGCAATTCTGCGGCCATCTGGAAGGCTCTTCCTTCTGATGTTAGGAAGCCACTGGAGCTATGCACTTTTCAATTTAAATCTCATGTCTTTAGAACTGCATTTTGTGTTTAGTTGGTTGTCCTTCTCCCTGCACTTCCGTTTAGCAAGGCTGGCTATGTATGGTGCAAAAAAAGTTCAACATACATACATTACTGTGCAATAAAACATTGCCCAGCACGACTTTATCAAACGCATGTTTTGGCGATACCTATACACGCTTAACTTAATGAGGTCTGTTTGCTGTAACACTGCCAAGATTATCTTCTCCGCGTCGAAAAGTAGTGCCTTGAGAGTGCTGCATCCGTTGGAAGAGGTGAATGCATCGACTGAGAACGATTTTTTGTTCCACAATATGTTTTTGTGTTTTTTGGTGTTTTATGTCATAATGTAACACAAACTCAACACGCACACGGGCACTCGCAAAAGTTCACATTGCCGCATGCTTCTATTCGTCCATTCAATGAGGACGTTAAACGGACGCCTAGATAGTGAATCATCAGCAGGCTCATGGAAGGCATTATGGAAGATTTCACAATCACCGCCATTCCCCACTAAGTTGCGGTGACGTCACCACGGCGCTTGTGCCAGGCTATGTGCACGTTAAGGCCACGTGAAGTGTTGAATGTCCGCTGCAGGATGTCATGGGGCAGACCCAGGTGCCATGGGTCGACTGAGATGACTTGGCCGATGCCACCACCTGTACTTCCTCCTCTGCCAACACACATTTACTCATGCATCTAGCAGCCCACTCAAATTTCAAGTGGCTGTTAGGGGAGATCATTGGGCATGAGTGTCGCGGTGCGTGAAGAGTAAATGGAGACAGGGGTTTTGCGTTGAGATTAAATTGAAACATAAAGATTGTACACACACACACCATAAATTGAGAGCGACTCAGCATCCTTTAGAATAATAACAAGAGCAGAAATTATATAGATAATTTATGACCAAAGAACCCAACCCATTTGTTTTCATAAGGTTTATTATTTGTTGAACGCGGTTTTGTTCAACACTGCATTTTCCAGAAACATAGATACGTAGCCAAGAAGGCAGACAATGAGAGGTAGAAATACAGAGAAGCAGGCAGAGAAAATTAGAGAGACCGACAAGGATAAGGATACAATAATACAATAAATAACGAGACAAGGACACAGCTACATATATGGTGACTGTTTTCGTCACTGTATGGTGCTGGGCTTGCGAAGTCACGGCTGGTAATGTGGTCATTACGCGCAGTCCAGGTTTCGGGCTGCAGTACCCAAACTAGCGGTGGTTGCATGAGCGCTGGTGAGTGCGGTGGCACCGCGAGCAGTGTGCGGTTGCCGGCTCCCAGTGAGAGAGCGAGCGTCAGTCAGCCAGGGTTACTCTGGGGCATGACACTCTGGCTGACCTGTTGTCACGTGACCGGACGATACTGGAGGGGGGCCACCGGTGGACGGGGGCTGAGTGGTGGTCACATGGTCCCGAAGAGCTCTCGAGAAGATTCGAGAAGGAGCTCGAGAAGCCTGGAAGGTGGGCGGGGCTAGGGGCGGAGCCAGCTCCAGCCCAGGAATGAGAGCTCCGTGAGGAGCTCAGGGTTCTTCATGTGTTGGTGTTCGAAGATCCACGTCGGGGAGAAGAAGTCTCTAGCCACGCGGTCCGGGACCCAGCTTGTGGTCCGGACCGGGATAGCGAACCGTGTCTAGTTTTGCCGTAGTGTTTAGATGTGCATTCGAGTGTAGGTTGTGTTATGTTGCACGTTGGTTGTGAATAAATAGTGTTGTTCCCAAGTTAACGTCTGTGACTCAGTTGGACTCACTAAAACGGGACAAGGAGACAGATGCCAGGATAGACCAAGAAATAGATAAAGACATGCAGAGTGTGAGATTGGGATTGGTGATGATAGTGAGTTAGCGGGGGTGAGGAGAATAGACACAGGCTGATTGAGAGTGTGGTAAACAGAAAGCGCTGAAATAGAGGCACATCGTGGATGGGGAGTTTTAACGACGATCCGGAGGTGGTGTTCATTTGTATAAAGCCAAAGTGGCGAATCCGATGTGGTATTTATGGATATACAGCAAAGTGGCGATTTCTCGTAGTGGCGAATCAAATGTGATGTTCATGGACATAGAGCAAAGTGGTGATTCTTATCATTGGTGTATAAGATGTGTCATATGTGGTGCCACGATCGCGGAACAACTCCGCAAACGCCGCGATCCCCTCCTGGCCTGCGCACTCACATAGTGTCCTGACGGGGGGTTGCCTGGCACATCGGGTTTTAATTCGAAGGGCCCCTAGAGGGAAGAGCCCCACGATTTCCCGGTGCCAGGAGATTGGCCGACCTTCACAGGACAGGTTACAATGCGGTGCCTCTAAATTGGCTTAAAATTGGATGTGCGCAGAAAGAAAACGTTCACTGGGCCAACCGCAATAAGTTATTCACGACACTGGGAGAGGCGGAGGGTGGAATATTAGGGCAGTAGGTTAGAATTAATGAGCACGGGAGAACACGGATGCTGCGTGGTACGACGTCACCCTGGGCCTTTGAATTTTAGAGAATAAAGGTGGGAGCTCCGGGACGATTAAGGCAGTTGTCTTCAACCTCCGGGCCGTCACGACCCACTCCCTGCCGTCCTGCCTCCTCGAGCAGCTCGCAGCATCCGTGTGATGCCAGCGAGTGCTGCTACGAGGCAGTGATAGGTGAGGTTTTCGCTCGTCCTTCTCCCTCCGACTCTCATAGCGTCCATGTGACGCCGTGAGTACAGCTACGAGATATGTGGTAGGACGTTTGTGTAACTGGGTTCATAAGCAGAGTTAGGCTAGGCTCTTCTCATGAAATATTCCTCTTCCAGGTAGTGTGTATTGGTGCCATTAATAAACTTTAGTTCAAAATATCGGTGCAGTGTGATTTGTGTGTGTGGGTAGAACCTCGATGTGGTGTCTGCGATTGGTGTGTGAGGCGCATGTGTATTACAACATATACGGCCGCCGTTGGTTGTGCGTGTTTACGCACGTGTGTGTGGAAAACGCGCGCTTGCAGCACCGCGTGAGTAATTGGGGTGGGGGCAGGGTGCGATACACCCACTGGCTGGCGCTCACGCGCATTTACACAGCGTGTTTACACAATAAAAATAGCCTTCACGGCGAGAAGTGCACCCACAGTCCGACTAAAGCCGTTCCTTTTCCATTAGCATTGGTATGCAAGTGAATTAGGGCTTAGTAATTCATTAGGCGAGTAAGGACGCGCATGTGTTGGGAAATACACGCCTGCAGGGGCACACTACATCTGGTGTCAGAAGTGGGTCTCCAAAATACCCACCTGTAATGTCATCCCTCCTACAGCCCTGGGACCCGGGACCCCGGTTATGAGCCCGTTGGCTGCGGGGCAGCGAAATAATCACCACGGATTGGTGTGACAGCCGCTATGCATCTGTGGGAGACTGGCTACGAATTGCTGGGAGAGAGGCAGCGCATCAATGGGGGAGAGGCCGCACGTCGACGGGCAGGGTGGCTGTGCTTCGACGGGTAGAGTGGCTGCGCCTCGACGGGGAGAGCAGCTGCAGTACAATGGGGAGAGCAGCTGTATATCGACGAGGAGAGGGGCTGCACGTTGACGGGGTGAGGGGAGAGCAGCTTGGATTTGCCGCAGTTGTGCACTGACCACGTGGCATGGTCGAGGATTGCCATGCAAAGAGGAGTGTGGGACATCACTGAGAGCGTGCCCCAGGTGGCGGCGCGGAGAGTAGTCTCAGGAAAACCCCGGCTGGAGCTTTCGGGAACGGTTGGCCTCGGACGGGAGACCGTGCACATGGTGGGCACCATTTTGCCCTTGGAGGACATGTCGTGGCCAGTGGGCGCTATTTTGGGGCGAGCACGGAATGCGTGGAGGAGCCGCAAAAGTCGGTGGCGCTGCAAGGAGCTGCTCTTGACCTGCCATGGGAGGCTCGCACAAGATTCCTCCAGAGAGAGCGAAATTAGGCCGAGATGCCCTACACCTTCCGAGAAGCGCTGCTGGTGCTAGTGTAATGTAGTAACTTGGCAGGAGACGACCTTACGGGTAGCACACTCTTTATTAACACCAACTTATTTTACACGGGTGGCTAACTGCAGCCTAACCCACGGGGTTCCCCTGGCTACACCCACACGGGCTCTTACGCCCCGTAGCTTCTCGGAACCCACCCGGCTGGGGTGTCCGTCTCGACTCTGGGTCCCACAGCCTCGTCCCACATGGACGTCAGACCACGGGTCCCACAGTCTCGCCTCCGAGCCACACAGGGTCCCGGCCCTTACAAGGACAGCGGGACTAGGGGTCTCAGGGCCCTACCTCTTCAACTCCGTCTTCGATCTTCAACTGGTTATCAACTCCCCGAGTGCTCCCGCACATCCCCCTTTATAGTCCTTCATGCGGACGTCGCTGAGAGCACCCACCCCAGTTGACCAATCACTGCGCGCTGCCCACGATCCTATTTCCCACCTTGTGTCAGCGCGCACAACCACGCACCCCGCGCCGCCCCGTGATCTATCACTGTCGGCGCGCGTCAACACCACCACTACATCACCCCCTACCACATAGCTTGCAGCCGACCCGGCTGCTATAAAAAATTGTATTACCCCCCCCCCCCCCCGTGTGTGCCCCGTAACACAAGCAACAATCACAACAACACAACACAACAAGAACTCCGCCATCCGCAAGAATCAGAACATGCCACCGCAACAACAAGAACAATATGTACAATCCGGCGAGCGACAACAATAAATGTGTATGCAAAAAAAAAAAATGACTCGTGCAGCGTCCCTTCATTTCCGAGCGCCCCTTAAACGGGACATTATACCGGGCAGAAGGGGAACGCGGCGACGAGCTGCAATCTCGGGCCCCCCCTCTTTTTTTTTTTTTTATAAATTTTTTTTTTCATGAAAAGTGTCGTGTCTTAGCACGAGTCCGCCTGGCCGGTCCGTCGTACGGCACCAGACGTGGTTGACCGTCCGGTGGCGCCGGCAGTCCAGGTTCACGACGGTCAACAGCCGTCAGGTCCGAGACACCTGGGAGTGGGTCAGGTGGAGACACGTGAGGATCAGACTGCGACACATCCCTCCCCGAGTCGACGGCCACATCACACGCTCGGTCGTTACGGCACAAAGGGAGGCCATGTGGTGCCGCGAAGGGTTTCAGCCGGAAGGGGTGTACGTACCAACGGCGTTTTTCCCATTTAATCTGGATACTCTGGGGTCGCGCAATACGCACGATTTCCACCGGTCCCCTCCATGGTCTCAACAATTTAGGGGACGTAGCCAACGGTGCATGTGGGCAATGCATCCAGGCCTTATCGCCTGGTTTCCAATCGTGCGTATACACCTTTCGTGCATGCAATCTTTCGTTAGCGATCTGGCGAGACCTTGAATTCAACCTCGCAGCCTCTCGCGCTTCAGCAAGTTTGGCGATATTAAATTTGATGTGGTCGGCCAATTTAGATTTCGCACGTGGCTGGGAAATCCCCAGTTTGACATCCATGGGCGGATCGGCCTCCCGCCCATACATGAGAAAAAATGGGGAAAACCCCGTCGCCGCATGGGGGGCCATTCGATAGGCCGCGAGTACCCCAGGTACCTGTAAGTCCCAATCAACCTGATCGTTGCAGACCTGTTGGCACAGCATAGAAGTAATCGTCCTGTTTAGACGTTCAACCATTCCATCAGTCTGCGGGTGGTACGGGGAGGTACGCACTTTCTTCGTACCCAACAGGTCGCACACCTCGCGCAACAAAACGCTCGAAAAATTCTTTCCTTGGTCCGTCAACAAGCGTTCGGGGGTGCCTTTGTCCAAAACATAGCCCTGGGCAAAGGCGTCCGCCACTGCCGCAGCCGACTGGTTGGCGAGTGGCCACGCCATGGGCCATCGGGTGAAGTATTCTACGCCAACCAGCAGGTACTTGTTACCCCTAGGTGTAGCGGGAAAGGGCCCCAAGATGTCGAGCGCAACGAGTTCGTTCATGCGTGAAACCAGAATGGATTGTAGCGGTGGATTAGCCGCTATTGGTGGCAGTTTTCTTTGAGCGCACCCCACACATCCCTTGAGGATGTTTGCCACGTCGTTCCCCATACCCGGCCAATAATAGTCCCGTTGGAGTAGGGCGAGCGTTTTATGAAATCCCAAATGCATGAGTCGTTCGTGAGCAGCCAGAACGACCCTACCCCGCATAGCAGATGGCACAACGAGCGTATGACGCCGGGACATATTGTCCCACTTCATCAGAAGGCCCTGTCTGACCACCCAGGAACCGACCCGCGTCTCCCCCCCCCCGGGAGCCTCTGCCTTCCGACGCAACGTGAGTAGGGAGCTGTCGGCCATTTGGAGACGGCCCCACTCGATAAGAGGCAACGCGAGTAACGAGTCCCCGCCCGTGGGAGCGGCGGGCGCGTCGACCCCCGGAGCGTCAGTGGCGGCGAGCAAAACTTCCGCGGGGACTGCGACAGGGGGTTTACACCGCGCCGATCCCAGAAGACATGCGCATTCCGAGCGAGGCGACAACCGCGACAAGGCATCCGCATTCGAGTGCCGCAATCCCTTACGGTAAATCGTCGTGAATTGGTAGTCTTGGAGGACCTCCAGCCATCGGGACAATTGGCCGGAGGGTTGCGCCACCCGCATTGCGTATTGGAGAGCCGCGTGGTCCGTACGAACAGTAAAATGACGGCTGTAGAGATACGGCCTGAATTGCTGTATGAAAAAAACGATCGCTAGCAATTCACGACGTGTCACACAGTAGCGTTGTTCCGCAGGTGACAAAACTCTGCTACCGTAGGCGACCACCCGTTCGACCCCCCCGACCACCTGTGAGAGCACTCCCCCGATACCCGTGTTACTGGCATCCGTGTCAAGCAGGAACGGTTGCGTGAAATCGGGGTAACACAAGGGAGGAGCCCGCACCAAGGCGTCCCGAAGGGAGCAGAACGCAGCCTCCTCTTCCGGCCCCCAGTGAAACCTTACCCCTTTAGCCGTCAAAGCGTGTAGGGGCCTGGCTATGGTGGCAAAATGTTCGACAAAACGGCGGTAGTAGGAGGCGAATCCTATGAAGCTGCGGACTTCAGTGACTGAGGTTGGCGTTGGCCATGAGCTGACGCAGTGCGTCTTAGCAGGGTCTGTAGAGATCCCTGAATGGCCAACGATATGCCCCAAGTACCTGACCGATTCCCGAAGCAGGTGACATTTAGCCGGTTTAAATTTTAATTTAGCGGAACGCATCCTGAGGAACACCCCTCTCAATCGCTGGAGGTGCTCCTCGAAAGTCCGGCTGAAAACGATGATATCATCGAGGTAAATCAAACAGGTGTCCCATTGGAGTCCTGACAAAACCAATTCCATGAGCCTCTGGAACGTGGCGGGAGCGGAATGTAAGCCCATGGGCAATCGGTTGAATTCAAATAGGCCTCCTGGTGTCCGGAAAGCGGTCTTTGGTTTCGATTCCTCATCGAGGGGCAATTGCCAAAATCCCGAAAGCAGGTCAAGCGTCGAAAAAAACTGTGCTCCCGCCAAGGCATCCAGCGACTCATCCATCCTGGGGAGTGGATGCGCGTCGGCCATCGAGATTTTATTTAGGCGGCGGAAATCCACACAAAACCGCAAGGACCCGTCCTGTTTTTTTAACAAGGACGATGGGAGCACCCCACGGACTGGAAGAGGGCGAAATGATGTCGGCAGCCAACATGTCATTAACAGACGATTGCACATGCTCCTTCTCGGCTGGGCTGAGCCGGAAGGGATTCTGCCGAATAGGGGCCGCATCACCCGTCGCTATGTGGTGGCGCAACAGGTCCGTGCAGCCAATATCGTACTTGTGTCTGCTAAACACGTCAGTGAATTCGAGTAGCAGGCCCCTCAACGCTCCCAACTGCACACTAGACAAGTTACTAGACCCAGCACACAACGAGTCCAACCATTCTATCCCCTCCTCCAATGGAGGATGCGTATCGAGGCTAGAATCCGCATGTGCAACGAGCTGTTCATCGACGGGTAGCGGCGCCGCGTGAGCCAGCACCGTGCCCTGTGTAATTACAGCTGGCCACGACCCCGTATTCAGAACCATAGCGAACGGATCCTTGTCCGCCCGCACCATGGTCTGAGCTACCGCTAAGTCGAGGCCCCCAACAGCTCTGTTTGACGGCCCCAACAGAACACCTTGTTCCGCCGCATCCACCCCGAGGGGTTTTCGCAATCGAAGGGGTACCAACATTTGCGATCCCGGGGGCACCCGCACAGTCTGAGTTGCCAGCGCCTGAACCGTAGCACAAACCGTGCGTATTTTGGTAGGACTCGTTAAAAATGCAACCCGCCGACCCGATGGAAGCTCAATGCAGGCCTGATCGACGAGAATTTTAATGGGCATTTTAGCCAGAAAGTCCGTACCCAGTAAACAAGGAACTGCCAGAGATGATGACACAAAAATAGGACCCGCCAATTGATATCGCCAATACAAATAGTCGCCCGAATCTGTCCGATGATTCCCAAAGATCCCCCGTTCGCCGCGAAAAACGGTACGTCCACCGGAAGAAGGGGTCGACATTGGACGGGGAGGATGTTATAAATAAGGTCTGAAATGATAGTGGCCGACGCCCCCGTGTCCACCAGCACCCGGACCTCAACCCCGTCAATAAAACCCGTTACTATGGACGACCCGGCCGACGCAGCCACTATCCTGTGGGCCAACTCGGACCATTTGACTGCTCCCGGGCCGTGTACGAACCCCCCTCGCCGAACCGAATCCCCGGTACCCATACGCGGTCCCCCCACCGCGAAGCGGCGACCCGAGTGTGCCGTGTATGTGGACCGAGCGTGTGGGGTGCCGCGACTTGCCGGGGTTAGCTGGGACGACTTGGGGCTTTGGTCGTCGTCCGGACGTGGTCCCGTGGCGCGCTGACGCGAAGCCCGGCACCCGGACGCGACGTGACCCCAAAGGCCGCAGTTGTAACACATGACGAGGGACGTCGTAGGTTTCGGTTGCTCCAGCTTGTGGGACGATCGTATGGGCGAACGACCTCCCGATCTCTACTTCCCCGGTCTCGACACAGTGAAGGCCTCCTCCCTAGCCGTAGCAGTCTGAGGCTCGACGACCGTCGCGGCAGGTGTCGCGATCCCCGCCGATGCACAGACGACCGTCCGCTTGCGCTTGAGGACCTCGTGTGCGTGGATACTTGTAGCAACCCCCAAGAAGCAGATGTCCATTTCGTCCGCCGTATTGATGGGGACTCCCAGGTCGTGAGCCAACGCCAGCAGCTGCTCTGTCACCATGGAGTCCTTCCCCTCCTTGTCCATGTGGGGAAAAGCGGCGTCCGCCAGGGCGAGCAGCGACATGCGATAGGCGAGCGTAGTTTCTCCATCCATCTTACGCCGTTCGTAGAACTGGTGGCGACAGGTCGAGGGCGGTCCGAACACCTTAGCCATGAGATGTAGCACGGCCTGGAGCGTTGAGCGGGATGACCTTGGGGCGGATGTGAAGGCCGCAAGTGCGTCGTCGTCGAGCGTCACCGGCAGCGCGCGTAAGGCAGTGGTGTCGGACCACCCCGACATCTCTTGATGTGCGAGGAACCTTCGTTGGAAGGCCCCCCAGTCGCCCCCGTCCGCCTTGAACGCCGTCAGCGCGGGCAGTCTTTGTTGGAAGACCTGGTCGTCGTCCTCCGATGAATGCTTTTCCCGCGCGCCGCTGTGGTTGACGAAAATGTCGGCCCCGCTGGCAGGCACATGGTGGAGAGTTTTGGTGCGCGCCGATGACGCGGGCTGTGTAGAGTGGAGGTCCCCGACCACGTGGTGTCCACGCTTCCCGCCAATCGATGGTGGACCCTCAAAGATGGCGCCAATTTCAAAACTTTCGGCGCGGAGCGCGTTCTGGCGGGATCCCTTCGGCCGCGCTCCCTCCTCCAACCTCGTAGTCGTCCTCCCGCCTCCTGAAGCGGTGATTTCTGCCAAAATTGAAGTGGCGGCGAGCAGCAACTCCGCCAGGCGGGAGTGTGCATCCTGGAGGCCGGTGTCGGAGGCGAGCGGAGCGTCGGCCATCGCCACGAAGTGCTGCATAGGCGGCATCTCTTCGTCCTCGTCTTCCGAGGCTTGTGGCTCCGGTACACCGTCGTCTTCCCGATCTCGCTCGTGGGTACGGGTAGTCTTCCTAGTATCCATCCTTTTGAAGACAGGTTTACTTCTGACGCCAGTTGTAATGTAGTAACTTGGCGGGAGACGACCTTACGGGTAGCACACTCTTTATTAACACCAACTTATTTTACACGGGTGGCTAACTGCAGCCTAACCCACGGGGTTCCCCTGGCTACACCCACACGGGCTCTTACGCCCCGTAGCTTCTCGGAACCCACCCGGCTGGGGTGTCCGTCTCGACTCTGGGTCCCACAGCCTCGTCCCACATGGACATCAGACCACGGGTCCCACAGTCTCGCCTCCGAGCCACACAGGGTCCCGGCCCTTACAAGGACAGCGGGACTAGGGGTCTCAGGGCCCTACCTCTTCAACTCCGTCTTCGATCTTCAACTGGTTATCAACTCCCCGAGTGCTCCCGCGCGTCCCCCTTTATAGTCCTTCATGCGGACGTCGCTGAGAGCACCCACCCCAGTTGACCAATCACTGCGCGCTGCCCACGATCCTATTTCCCACCTTGTGTCAGCGCGCACATCCACGCACCCCGCGCCGCCCCGTGATCTATCACTGTCGGCGCGCGTCAACACCACCACTACACTAGGACGGGAGGCATACCTGCACTTGGTTGAGGGGGCGCTCAACTTCCGAGTAGCAGAAAAGCTGCGTGAGCTGGCGAGGGAGTCGAGGGTCGCCCTGCCCTCTGCCACCATTGCAGAGATTTCAACCTTAATGGTTGCCCGGATGGTACAAACCTTCGAGGAATACCAGCAATGGGCAAGGAGGGAGGTTGCGGCATGGCTGATGAAAGACATGATGGTGGTGTTGGGCAGCCAGGGGACGCACGCAAGAGGATCCCCATGGGGGGACCCACGGCGGGGGCAGTTTCCTCCGCCCTAAGAACCCATGCCAAGGTGTTTCATGTGTAATAATGGTCGTGGAAGCGACTTCTGGAATCCGGTCTTTATTTGTCTTTCGTTCACAACACTCCTATCTTACTCCTTCACGCTGCTGACAGACAGCGTGAGAGGGAGAGAGAGCGAGAGAGACACGCGCGGCCACGTGGCAGCCTGGACCCTGCTCCAGCGTGGCCTCACCCTCCGTTCGTTCCAGATCTGACCACGTGTTGTCCGTCTCCACCCCTTTTAATACCTGGGTCACATGGTACCTTTCCACCAATCCTGGTTAACCTCCATGGAATCTTCTAGACTCCATTGTACGTTCCCAGGACCGCGCTCCTGACTCGTCCCCCCATTGGCTGTGGCTAAAGCCAGCAGATCCAATCTTCTACTTACAGATTTCACCTTCCCATTACGTCAGGGCCACGCCCCTAGACTTCCCCCATTGGCTATGGGCCAGGACCGGTAGAGCCAATCATCGTAACGAGGTGTGATCCATCAGCAACCCGGATATATCCTCACATTACACATGTATGGCAGGTCAGGCCACATTGCTGTGGAGTGTCGGGGGGACAGCGGGCCGTAGGCAGTGTCACTGACGCCCTTCGACCCAAGCCCCACCGAACCCAGGTCTCTGATGCCTTCCGAGACCGCCATGTGCGAGGTCTCGTGGACTGGATCCGGACAGCTGCGGCAGAGCAGAGAGGGGCCACGCCGTTTAAGCCGCGGGCCCTTTCTTCCTCCATCATCTCTTCCCATCTCTCGGAGTTCCAAGACCCTGCTGAGACGGGGGAAACCGGTGCTACGGACCAGATCGCGTGAGCTACGTCCCGGTATTGGGGGACTCTTCCTTGTGTAGTGACATAGAATGGTCACTACTGTGTCGGCCTGTACGAGGGCTGGGGGCCCCAAGGGGGTGCCTGGGGGGTCACGTGCTGGAGGGATCCGGACCTTCCCAGAGGTGGGGGAAGTGAGGCGTGTCCTGGGAAGGGAGGCGTGGCCTGAAGAGAGCCAGCCACGCCGGGGCGGAGCCAGCCACGCCAAACCAGATATAAGCGTGGTGTGAACGCAGAGCGAGGCTGTTGTACTGTACTCCAAAGTGAAGACATCATCGGTCGTCAAGTCCCGAGTCGTCGTCCTGGGCCAGGCAGGCCGTTGCCTGCATGGTCCAGTCTGTGTCGTGTTCCAGAGTGTTAGTGAGTTGAGGAAGGTGCTCACCACCTTATGTACAGTGTTATATTACTTACCGTTTAATAAATAGTGTTGCCTCCAAGCTGCGTGTGTGTGCACCTAATTCGAACCCATTACACTTGCACGGGGGGATCTGGGGGAGAGGAGGTTGGGGTTCAGGGCCTGGGTAAGGGGTTGGTTGAAGGTGTTGCCGATTCGCGGTGGGAGGGGGGGCGCCGCTGTGTGTGAGGTGGGCGACGCGTAGTTGAAGGTGTTGTCGATTTGCAGGGAGGTGGGGTGACACCGCGTTGTGTGAGTGTGCTGTTGGTTCACGAGGGGCACCTTGAGTTGTATCGGGATTGTAAAAAAAAACATTTTTTTTTCATGTTCAGCAGCGGCAACTGCGGTGGACAGTTAACGCACACGCCGTCGAGCATATACATGGGTGTGCTGGCAGAGCCAGGCCGCGCCGAGTAGAATAAAAGCAGCGGAGAGCGAGAGCTCGTCTCGTCGTCGCTTTCGTCTTTGCCACCTTTATCGCTACCGCCTTCGCCTAATAATTGCGTGGCGGGACAGTAGTTGGCTGTCTCGGTCGACGCGGTCGGTGCAACGCGGTCAGGGTTGTGTCTAGGCCAGGCTGTACGGCAGTATGGTCAAGAGAGAGAAGGCCAGAGTTGGAGTAACGGGAATAAAGAGAGAGAGGAGAGAGAGAGACGGTGTCTCCTGCAACTTCCTCGTCTCTTACTGAGTGTGTGTGCCACACACCCACAGACACACCGAGGAGGAAACTGCACATGTATCGTTTAGGTCAAGATTGTGCTTTCATTGATACAACCTTACTGCCCTGCTTGATACTTTTTCTTTCAATGAAGGGAATCGCATAACAGCATACAGCTGTTCAAATGGGCAATTGCGTAAGGAATTTACCATTTTTGATATTCAAATTTGTTTGCGCCGTTGTGAAAAAAAAATATCACCACTTAAACTAAACTATGAACTATTTTTTATTTTACTATGTAAGGCCTACTGAGCTATATCGTAATATTTTTCAGAAGTTACCTGGCCACAAATGATAGCTCAACGAAGTGGATTGACGTGTGCAAATTTATAGCAGGCAAATACTCCAAACGCGTGTTTCTAAATGTGGAAGGAAAAATCAGAGGACTCGGAGAAAAGTCCACGCCACCACGGGGAGAACATGCAAATTCCAAATATACAGGTGTCAGTTGCGGGATCGAACCCACGCCCTCCTATATACTTGGCGAGGGAGATAACATCTCACCTCCGCGGTACCCATTAATTCCACGGAAAACTGCACTTAGTCACCAGGGTCCTGCCTAAGTGCTCTTGCCATTTTACGTGGACGATTTCCTAAATCATTCATTAAAGTTTTACTCCCGCACCTCCGATTACCACGGTTGGATATGTATGGTGCGAAATAAGTTACACATACATACATTCTTTGAACACTAACATCACGGTATTTAATAACAATGACACTTGACATTGTTGATCATTAACACAGACCTGACGTTTCTAGCCCTAGACCAAAACCAGTTGCAGAGCCTCTCGCCGGGGGTGTTCGATCATCTCTCCGAGCTGGGAACTCTGGGGCTGGCTTATAATCGTCTGGAGTCTCTCCCACTTGGAGAGTTGAGCGACACCACGAGTTATCAACCTTGTCACATATTCAAAGGACTCCTGCTTTGTGCTGTTCTCCCACCCCTTCTAGCTTGAGCAAACAGCCTTGTTTATACACCAACAATTTAATCTCTCGCTTATTTCGCATGGCAGGAATGGTGCTATTGAGCAGCTCATGAGCTCATGCCCTTAAATCTCCCACGGCGCCCACCATCCAAACTCCAAGTGTTTCCAGGTACTGTAAAGCGATATAATTTCGTCAATCAAATATGTTGGGATGAAATATTTAAATGTATAGTAGGTGTGTCCATGACAAAATAAAGTGAGTCTTGACATCTACTTGTCCATATGAGGAGTTATGGAAAAAGAAAAAAATATACATTATAGCGATTTCGATGCCATGCTAGACTCTATGGTAGATCCCATGTTCCAACCTATAACACACCAACCCCGTGATTAATCTTACGTTGTAATCCATGCTCAATCCCACGCTCTTATGCATGTATTATAACTCCATATTCCATGCATTCATTCCGTTTCACCGCAGCATCATGGAAATGTTGCCTTTCGAAGTCTTGAACAGTTTTAGACTCCCTTGATACTCACTGTGGCTGCTGTGGGTAATTGATGCCCTGAATGATGTTTGTACACTAAACATGATATCTCTCGCCTCTTTCGGATGGGAATGTGTGGTGCTATTGTGCCAACGTGTGAGCTCACTTTAGAGCTTGCCTCGTCTGCCTCTGCCCTCATGTCTCCACTCTCCGTGGTTAAGACTTGGATGCACAACGAGGATAAGAGAGAAGTCATGCTCGCATCAGCTGACAAAAATTGGTCCCTTTGGTTTAACGATTGACGGTCAAAATGTATGTTCAACATAGAAAGTAAAAACAATCTGGGTGTGATTATGGACTTTATAATTTAAAGCCCATATCAACAAATGTTAAGATTTCATACTTTCACCTTGAAAAAAAATTATTGCCTTAGTCGAATTATTTCAGTGTCTAATGCCGAGAAACGTATGCGTGCTCATGTCCTCACAGATGATTCCTTCAATGCATTGCTATCAGGAGTTGCAGCCAAATTGCTATGCAGGCTGCAATGTTCAGAATGCTGCGGGGACAGAATTCTTAAACGCATCCATTTCAGCGATCACATCACTCGTTTTATTTGCCTTTCCAATGGCTTTCTGTGAATTATAAGGGTGGAGTTTAAAATGCATCTCACTTTTAAGGACACACGTGATTCAGCACCGCACTATCTTCACAAAATGATTTCCCCCCAAATGCTCCATCGCGGTCTCTAAAGGTGTGCGGACCTGAACCTCCTTTATATCTATGGGACCCTTAATGCCAGTATCAAAAATTATGAAAAATATAAGAATAGCTTTTACCCTTTCTGGCAAAAAAAACAGGTGTTAAGATGTTCAAACGCCACATAGATACCTTTCGCAAGGCATCAAGTCTGCATTAACCACACATACTTGTGGCAAAACATGCAAAGAAACTTCTTCTGATAATATATGCATTGTCTTTGATACTGATTGGCCTACACCAGACATACTTCTTTATGGCCTTGTCTCACCAGTGTTAGGCCGGAGAATGCCAAAATGCGAACAGTACAAAGACAATGCAAGTATGAGAACACTTAAAGCTCTGGTCAACCTTATTTACACTTCGAGTTCAATGCTCCACTCAATGAGGGACCAGGTTATTGCCTGCACAGCCTCTCGACTCTGGAACACTTTGCCAAAAAGACATCAGGGATTTTGGCTTCATTTGACGTATTTTGAGTCTTGACTTAAAACATTGCTATTTAAAAAGGTGTTCACTTAATTTTATCTTCAGGCTTTTGCCCGCCTTTTACTATTGTAGAAGTACTCATGACACCAACGTCGGATACGAGGACCTTTATTTTAGCACACTGACAAGCCTCCAGCCACCACTCCTCCCAGCCGTCTCCCCCTCCGACCCTCTCCTTTTATCCCTGTCCCCCTCCCTCTCGTGTTCCTGCACCAATCCCATCTCTCTACATCCCAACAGACTCGCCACCGTCTCCTCCCCCTATTCCACTTTCCCGCTCTTTTGCTTCTGAACCAAGCTCACCAATCCTAATTCAGTATTTGAACTAAGCTCACCAATCATAGCTCAGTATTTCCTCTGGCACCTCCCTGGCTTGGGCCTGCCCCCTGATGTTGGAAGACTCCTCCCCCTCCCTCTGATCCTGAGATGTAATCCTGTCCAAGGAACACGTTCCTTCGGAGTGGGCAGGTAGGAACTTGGTTGGACAGACAGACAAATAATCCCTGGTGGGCAGTGTGGAAGCTGTTGTTCCTATTGTATAAGTGTAGTGTGTCGTGTATAGTGTAGTGTGTAGGTTAAACGTTGAGTTTTATAAGGGCACCACAGGGTGACCAGCCCCACCCCACCCAGCCCCACCCCACCCAGCCCCACCCCACCCAGCCCCACCCCACCCAGCCCTACCCCAACCAGCCCCACCCCTCCGACCCCTCACCCAGCCCCACCCTCCCCACCCAGCCCCGCCCCACCCTCCCTCCCCACCCAGCCCCTCCCCACCCTCCCCTCCCCACCCAGCCCCACTCTCCCCACCCAGCCCCACCCTCCCCACCAAGCCGCTCCCCACCCTCCCCTCCCCACCCAACCCCACCCTCCCCACCCAGCCCCTCCCCACCATCCCCTCTCCACCCAGCCCCTCCCACCCCAAACTGAATTACCTTAAGGCTGGGAAAGTTGAAAAAAACACGAGGCAAAAAGATCCACTTTTTTCTTTTCAAGGCTTCCATTTTATGAATGGAGCCACCCTCCCCCAAGTTCCATTTTGTGAATGAAATATCGCCCGTCTCCTCATTGGCCCGAGTCGCGGCGGTGCCTCTCACACCACTAAACCCCCCCCCCCCCTCTACCAACCCTAACCCACCGCTCCCATTGGTCGGTCGGCACCCCGAGCCAATGGGAGGGCTCTGGTGGGGCGGGGCCATGCACGACAGACAGACAAATAATCCCTGGTGGGCAATGTGGAACTGTTGTTCCTACCTGCAATACGTTGGGACGTCGGCAAAAGACAAGAAAGCAGAGAGCTTTAGATGAAGAGATAACTTTACATGAAGGAGGGAGCTGCGTGTGATGGTGGATAAATTGATTTTAAAGTTTACCTGTCTCTGCGTGTTGGTTTGAAGAATGTCTGCTCCACCCTGCTAATACTGGACACGATTATTAAGCATGCTAATGGTGTTGCCATACTACAGTGACATTATAAAGTACCATTATCATGTGGAAATGAGACTGGACATGAACGTATGTTGAATCGTTTAAGTCCATTAAACAGCTGCAATACCTTTCACACGTCCTCATTTCGTGATTTTGGATCATATAATTCCATTTAAAGGTATTTGATGTCAGAAAACACATTCTATCAGAATCAGATGTTTAAGTAAAACACTGAGCTAAGAAGCTATTTCCTATTGAGATGAGACTGGGCAGACAACATCAAAGGATTTAAAATTAGAACATATTAGTTATGAAAGACAGTGTCATGAGGCACGTATAGTTTAAACATATATACTTAATAAGACACTCATCAACACTATGAATTTCAAGACAGCGATGGCAGCGAGGCCAATTTGACCTTGGAAGTGGGGGCCATGTTAAACAGTTTAAAAAAAAGTCTAAAATCACTTGAATCAACAATTCCATTGACTCTCACGAACCCGTATCGGGACCATGATTGTATTAACGAGGCGCGTGGCAGTAGCTTGTCTTATACACGCCGGATCACACAATGGGAGCGCATGCGTGAAACTGCCACCATGCAAGGAGTGAATCCTCGCGGTGATTGGCTCGCGGTGATTGGCCTGGAGCGGAAGATGGGCGGAGACACGCGCGGGTAATTATGCCACGTGACGTAAGCTCCCTCAATGGACTCTCACCAGACTCATATTTGAACCGTGATTGCATTCATGAGGCGCCAGCGCGCGTGGCTCGGCTTATTAACGGCTGCCCACACAAAATGGGCGCGCGTGCAGGAAGCGCCACCCATCCAATTAGTGAATCCTCGCGCTGATTGGCTCGTGATGATTGCCTTATCCCTACCACCCCCATGATTGGCCAAGGATGGGAAGGCACGCCCAAGTGATTGTACCACGTGATGTGCGCTCCCTTGTATATAAAGGAGGGCAGAACCATCAAAAACTATCTGCTCCTCACGGAGTTGTCTGAGAGGTAAGTGCGGACCCTAGTGTAATATGAGGTGCCGTGGCATTTCCATCCATGTTGTAAGCGTTCGCAAAAATTCACTAGCGCCTTTTCTCGCTGTAATTTCTCAAACATTCCTTCTCGGTACCATTTGTAATTCTCACCCTCCACGCATATTATCGTAATTAGGAATCTATTTTGTTCAGAGCATCGTGTACCAATCTACTGGGTAACTAATTTTTTTTACTGACCTAAAATCGGAGGGTTGTATGGCTGAAGCTAAAAAGTCCTGTAACACCAGCTCCGATTCACAGTTCATGGGAGTTCGCTGCATTCCGTTTTGAATCGTGGTGTCCACCTTTATTTTAAAATGTTAGCCTAATAAGATTCAACACCATAATGACTATCTGGATTGTGCAATTGTGCTCTCTTCAGACCCTATTGTATGTAGTTTGTGCTTCTGCCGTTGTATATTGGTTTGCAGTAAAGCCATTAGTTTTTGCTGGTTTGGTCTCCCACATTTATCTTAAACCGTCCCAGCTCGACCGTTCCATATTCTCACTTGCTCCGGCTAATTACCACCTTTTTAAGAATGTTGTATTTTGGTTCTTGGCATGGTGTGTAAAGAAATAGTGAAACTAATTTGTATTGACCTGAAATTTGAGGGGCGTATGCAGGAAGCTGACTACGCTTCAAAGTTTGATTGCCATTTCTTGGCAATTGTCTGAAATCCACTTAAAATTGTGTAAAATGTAAGACTTGTCTAATTTGACACGTTTTTGCAAACAATTCTATCATATATTGCCCCAAGCCTAATACGATTCAACGCCTGGTGATCGTCTGGATTGTGCTGGCTCCCTAACAGACTTCTGAGGCATTTTTCACCAGGGTGGTTCTTGCATAGGAATCTGCAAACTTAGTTTTCTTGGATTGTAGGGTTTAATTTAGTTTTCCCCACACCACCTTCATCCGTCTGATCCTGTTCCTATGATCCATGTAGGTCGACTGCAGCCAAGTGCCTGGGATTGCCTGTCGGAGCTTTGCTTTTTCGAAGACAAAAGGTATTTGTCCTGCTTGTCACAAATGTAGCGTGTGGCACTTGTTCTGCCGCTACTGAATGATGACCTACTGTGGTCGTGTGGGTTGTGCACCATACTTCATATCCCACTTGATTGTTTCGGCTTTTCAAATGGGGAGCGAAAGCAAAAGATGAAGCGGTTTTGCTGCTCCTCTGCCTCGCAGTTCCAAGAGCATGTGTGCACTTGTGCCTAAAGCTTAATTTCTAGTTGTTCAGTGGTGGGTTGTGACGTGTGCACTGTTTTCTCAAATATTGCTATTAAAATATTTACAAATCCTAAAAAGCCTTTGATTTGTACAAGCTTGGCATGACGTTTATTTTGCATACTTAAAGTGTAAAACCACATTTATCACGATTTGCTCCTATAAGGTGCCTTCCATTTAAACTTGCTTGCCATGCTCTCCCTTGCTTCTGTCTCTTCCAGGTAGACATAATGTCGTACCCACTTACGCTGCACATCATTGGAGGCCAAGGTGGAAATGCCTTCTCGTTTGATGGAAGGAGCAATGCGGCCACGCTGCAGAAACTCTCCGTGAGTGTTGGAGGCTGGCAAGTGAGGGGTGTGGAGGTGTGGCTGACTGACGGGCGAAGGCAGAAGTTCGGCACCGTGGACTCCTCTGCTCAGCAGTTTGAATTCCAGTCGGGCGAGTTCATGTCGCAGCTCTCCCTGTGGGGCAATGGGGCCGGCACGCGTCTGGGTGCCATCAGGTTCAGAACGAGCTGCAATCGCGAATTCTTTGCCAAGATGACGGACTGGGGGCTCAAGACCGAGTACAAGATCGACGTGGGCTCTGGCATCTGCTTGGGCGTTCAGGGCCGAGCGGGGGCTGACATCGACTCCATGGGCTTCCTTTTCATCAATGCTGTAAAGTCGTCTGTGATCCAGAACATGAAGTACCCAACTATGCACCAGATTCTGCCTAACGTGCAGATGGAGGAGATTAAAGAAATGGAGTACATAAACGACACCAGCGTCGTGCAGTCTCACACCTTCGAGAGCTCCAAGACGATAACCAAAAAGTCGTCGTGGTCTACGACCAACAAAATCGAGTCCACCTTCAGCCTGAAGGTGTCTGCAGGCATTCCCTTAATTATGGAGGTGGAGACCGGGTTCAGCTTCACCTTGAGCTCTGAGACCACGCACGCATTGGAGAACTCGGAGGAGCAGACGGAAACTCTCACGTTCCCCGTCTCAGTTCCTCCGCACAAGACTGTCACTGTTGTTGCCAAAATCGGGCGTGCAAACATCGACCTCCCATACACGGCCCTGCTGCGCATCACCTGCATGAACGGTGCTGTCTTTGACGTTCCCCTGAGTGGCATTTACAAGGGGCTGACCTACACCAAAATGACCGCCCGTGCTTCTGAGAAATAGAGCAGCATTTTGTACCCTGTTTGCTCAAATGTTCTAATAATAATTTATGGCTGACTGCAATAAAAGCCTTCTGCAATGCAATTTTCTCTTTGTGGTTGCATGTAAGAAATTCGCCTTTTAATGTTTTACAGATGTGGGTTTTTTACCATTTGCTGTTGGCAGAACTTATTGTTCCACTGAGCTTCATATAGTTTATTCCCCATTACATGGCCATTGAATCTGGTTCAGTGGCATCGTATTTTTCCATTAGATTTCAGCATTGTCAAATGACTAAGTTATTCACAACTTAAGATTGAATTATATTTGGCGACTGCCATCGTGCCCTACTGGTTGCTAACACCATTGGATGGAAATGTCCTGTCCAAACATTACCAAATACTTGTCACAAGGCATACTTCATTGTTCTTGCTCCCAGGCAGCAATGGATGTCTCGCTAATAACAATGCTGGGGAGCGGTTTCAAATAATGACCAACACTTGCTCTTTAACAATGTGCAGCTTGGCCTTATGATCATTATAGGTCTCATGGCATGCATAGTAACTCTCCCTTGTCACACGGTGCTAAACTTCACAGTAACTACATTAGTTGCTCTGTTTTCTTGTGTTTTGGCTCGGCTGGATTGACGCTTAAACTTCTTAATTACGGCGATTGCATTGTACAACGGTTGCCTCTATTCCACATGGTCATGTGACAAGGTGCACGTCAATCTAGATTCAAAAGTGTTAGGAATTGTAAATGCTCGCAAAGGTAAAGTGACCACATTTCCTAACCAGGATAATGTGACCCGTGCCTTGATCGTTGGAGGAAAAGGGAGGTAGGAACTTGGTTGGACAGCGCATTCGTGCGATCCGTGTCACGCGGCGCAAGCTGCGTGGGGTGGTGCGTCACTTGGTGCCTAGCCTGCCCGAAGTGCTCTATGAAATACAAATCGAGGGCGTGGCTATGCACGACAGACAAATAATCCCTGGTGGGCAGTGTGAACTGTTGCTACCTGTATAATATCCTTACCATCATCCTCTCCCGGGGAAAGAAACTGAACCGTCCCCGGCTCGGCACAACTACTAACAATCCCGTTGATAGCCAAGCAATTTCGATTAGTAACAACTGTAATGCAGAACAGTAATAACAGCCTAATTTAGGAACGAACATATATCATGTATATTCTAGGTATCAACAATTATAATGTAAAATTTCGAGATAAAGCTTTCGTGATTGCAGGGATTCATCTTCTTTTTTTGCGACGTAGAATTGTAATGTATTACTTACTGTTAGTAACTCCTTATTGTAGAGTATATTTAGTATACTGATGATACTATGTAGTTTATACTTTAGTTGTTTACGTGGTGGTTTTAGTTACTGCAGCTACATACTATTAACACTCCTTCCCTTTATTAATGCTACCCCTATCCCCTCCCTTTGATGCTGCTAATCCTGCATAATGCACGGGCATAAGTAGTACTAATCACATACCTGCATTTCCCATATCCCTTCCCTTTGATGCTGCTAATCCTGCATAATGCACGGGCATAAGTAGTACTAATCACATACCTGCATTACCCATAAATATGCTAAATTCCTCTTGATATGCAAATTATTTTGTCAAGGCGCCCTTCCCCTCCCTTCCAACCCATCTTAAATATACGCTCCAAGCGTGGTGTTGTTTCATTCAGACGCTGTCTCCCCGACAGACCTGGTCTTCACCTGAGGACGGCTGCTTGCGTTGTGGCCGAAACGTCGTGAGAATTATTTTATAATGTTTTATTTTATTATTTTATTATTTCCATTCTACGTGACTTTACCGAAAGAACCAAGAAGAATTATAATGTACTTTGCGAATTGAATGGATGCACTGAGCTAACAGGTGTCGTCTGTCTAACTTTACAACACAGGTGAGACCTGGCGGTGGTGAGGTGCATCAACGCAGTGACCTGTATAAGGGGCCGTCCATAATGACGTAACGCACCTGGGGGGGGGGGGGGGTCAGACATTTGTGACGAGGGGGGGGGGGGGTTGAGAAATGTGACGTCACATCAAAATGCGCAAATTGAAATAAATATAGACAACACGTTCTACTTAATTAACTAGACGTTTTAATAAATGTTTTCTCCTACAACATCGGAGTGCAGCGCCACATTAAATACGCACTACAATGACAATAGTTTATAGCGATTTGAAGCATGTTTTATTTTTTTAGGGGGGGGGGGGCAGAGCTTTGTGACGTCATTTTAGGGGGGGTCTGACTTTTTGTGACGCCGTGTGACGATAGGGGGGGGGTCAAACATCGTCCAAAATCGCGTGAAGTCATTTATAGACGGCTCCTAAGATGAGCGTAGGCGTGGTTGGTTTTGATTGAGTGCGGTGTGAATGGTCTGTGTATGATGAGGTGCGTGTGTAATGAGACGTCAGACAACCCACCGCACCTGGGTCTGTCCCGATGCTTCCTGTCAACGAGCCTTCGACACTTCACGTGATAGCCTTGAAGTGCACCTGGCCTGGTACAGGCGCCGTGGTGACGCCACCGTCACTTAGTGGCGAATGCCGGGTATTGGTATTGAGACGTGGGCAATCGCGTGTTTTGTCTGTGTATAGCACGTGTGATGTAAGCCCATGGTCTCGTGGTTTTCTGAGAACTGGTGTATTTTGGTAATCCTTCAACCACAACGACCCCTGTGTGGAGGCATATGTGAATGTTGCCTGTAATAAACAATCACCTATACAGTCACTCTATCTTATGTTTAGGCGTGTGTTTTTGTTTGTCCCTGATGTGCACGGGTGATCCTTCCTTCGTAATGAATTTTACGCCGCAGTTCTTGGGATTCAGGCGCTATAGTTGTCCCTGGAGAGAGAAACGTCCGGGTTGAGGCAGAGACGCGCGCACAGGCGGCAGCAGTACAAAGAGATCGGAGCCCACTGGGACGTTGGTGCCCTTTGGTGGTTGTGGTGAGTTTTGTGTGCATGGCAGGTTTTTTCTTTATACGTGACTTTACCGAAAGAACCAAAGAATAATTCCTGCAGTCACGAAAGCTCCAAAATTAAGATTGAACCACTTCTACGGGGAAGTTCCAAGTTTACCTTTTTTCTCTCTCTCTGGGTTTTTTGTTCTCTCTCTCTGCCTGTATATTTAGTGTAATTTTTTCTGTCTACACTCGTTTTTTGTCGTTCTTAGGTTCTGCTCTGTCTGTGTGTCTCCGTTCCACTTGTTTTTATGTTTTGTCTTTCTTTGGAATTTTCACACTTAAATTCTAACTTAGCAATCTTTGAAATACGTCATCGACCAGGCTATGCGTTAATTGTGTGTTGACCGACTCTCTGTGTCGTTTTACATAACATTTCGATACTTTGCTAGGTTATTTAATTTTAGTGTGTTTCTTTCTCCCTCTAAGCATGCGTACTTCTCTACGCGTCTCCTCGTACTCATTGACATGTAAATTTTGTCTAACCCCTCCCTCTCGCTGCCTCCGCCCCCCTCTGTCTATTTAAGGCCACCCCACAGAGACGATCACCCCTCTCTGTACCTGTGTTGCTCGCTCTATGTATCTTGGTGATATCTGTCTGCTTATATGTCTGTCTATAGTTTTATAGTTAGATTTTATGTCGCTATTTCATTATACCTGATGATGATTGCTTGTGTTGCAATCGAAACGTCGTATGCTATTATTTAATTTATTATTTTATCTTTATACGTGACTTTACCGAAAGAACCAAAGAATACATGGCAGGTTTGTTAATTCGGAGAGGGTTTCAGCCTACAGGGGTGAACAAACCGCCTCTTGTGTCCCAACGGTGTCTGCACCCATTGTGGGCGCAGGATTTTACTACCACTGACGGGACCCTGCCATTGTCTGTGGAATTTGGGGGATGTACCCACCCGCACTTGTGGACAGTGGAGATACGCGGAACCTCCCTCTACAGTTTTCATGTCAGTGACCTTCTGGGAATGAATGCGCTCATTAACCATTTGTGTTTTCTCCGAGGTGGCCAACGCAGCTTCCTTTGCCTCCCGCCAATAGTCCCGCCAATAATTCATGGAATGTTTCAGTGAGACTGGCCAGTTTTCACTTCTAATAGGGGTGTTAAGTAATTGGTCTTCAAGAAAAAGGGAGAGTGTCCCGTAGCTGCGTGTAGTGCAAAACGGTATGCCGACAGGACGGCAGTCGCATGTAAGTTCCAACATAACGATGATAGTACGGTGCAGTCTCTCGACACGACTGTGGGTGGTAAGGTGAGGTACGGATTTTCTTTGTGCCTAGCAAGTCACAAATGTCTTTTATGAGTTGGAACGATACATTTTGTCCCTGATCCGTCAGAAGTTTGTCTGGCACTCCTTTATCTATGATGTAGCCATTTAAGAATGTGTCTGCAATTGCCCTCACTGGTCCGGTATGGCCAGGGCATTGCACAGCTGATGTAGTATTCAACTCCCACCAGCAGATGGCGATGTCTCCTAGGCGTTGGAGGGAGAATGTCCAACGTTATGATCTCGTACTGGTAGGCACCACCTGTTTCGACCAGCCAGAGCCGGCCCAGCCACTAAGCGACCCTTGCAATTGCAAAGGGCCCCGTGGCCAGCAGAGGGCCCCCTAGAGTCACTGCTAGCTCGTGGGTGAAAAAAATCATACATCAAAGGGGCCTCCAACCAAATTTTGCTTAGGGCCCCCAAAGGTCGAGGGCCGGTTCTGCCACCAGCCCATAGGGGATTATTGTGTCCGCCCGTCCGTCGTGCATCCAAAAATGGGAGGGGTGGGGCTGGGTGGAGAGGGGAGGGTGGGGAGGGGCTGGGTGGGGAGGGCTGGTCACCCCGTGGTGCCCTTATAAACTCAACGTTTAACCTACTCACGCCGGCTTGTGCCCGCCCTCACAGTCGGCCATATTTGCGGAATACACCACGCCGCCGTTGACCCTGGCCATTGATCGAGTAACCCAACGATCCTACCAGTTCCCTCCGCAGGAATGTGTACCCGACTCCAGTGGCGGAATGACCTTTTCTGGCGGGGGCTTCCTTTATTCGCACTCATGGATTCTTTTTTGGATGCATCATCTCTGGCCAAAAGTAGTGAAATTGTATGTTAACCACTGTTTTGTTAACCCCTAGGTGGAGCAATTTGTCTGTATGAACCCTGTTAACGAGTGTCTCCCGCAGTGATGTTGGCATAACCAATCGACGGTGCTGGGTCGCCGTGTCCCATTTCATCAAGAGTCATTATAGAGTTAAAATTCTGCGCTGTTGGATTTCCCACCCTCTCCTGTTATCGGTACACTTTTCTCCCGTAGGGCCGTTAGTGTACGATCTTGGATCTGCAACTGTTTCCATGTCCCAGTCGTCAATTGCAGTACATAGTCGCTTAAAATGTCTCCTTGCGTGTTGCCCTCCTGCTGGCTAGCTGTAATTATCGCTTCGGCTATTCTCAGTGTTTTTGCATTGCAACTAGCCCGACGTGTAAGTACATTGTGAATATTGGGACCGCCTAGACATCATCATGTGTGTGCTTGGAACCCTTGCGGTAAACGATTTCGTATTGATATTTATGCAATATCACTTTCCATCGAGTGACCTGTTCCTCAGGTTGGTCTATGCGCAAGCAAAACTGCAGGGCATCGTGATCTGTCCTGACAACGGATTTTCTGCTATATAAGTATCGTCGAAAATGTTGTACAGAGTACAGTGAGGGAAAAAAGTATTTGATCCCCTGCTGATGTTGTACGTTTGCCCACTGACAAAGAAATGATCAGTCTATAATTTTAATGGTATAGGTTTATTTGAACAGTGAGAGATAGAATAACAACAACAAAATCCAGAAAAACGCATGTCAAAATGTTATCAATTTATTTGCATTTTAATTAGGGAAATAAGTATTTGACTCCTCTGCAAAACATGACTTAGTACTTGGTGGCAAAACCCTTGTTGGCATTCACAGAGGTCAGACGTTTCTTGTAGTTGGCCACCAGGTTTGCACACATCTCAGGAGGGATTTTGTCCCACTCCTCTTTGCAGATCTTCTCCAAGTCATTAAGGTTTCGAGGCTGACATTTGGCAACTCGAACCTTCAGCTCCCTCCACAGATTTTCTATGGGATTAAGGTCTGGAGACTGGCTAGGCCACTCGAGTTCCTTAATGTGCTTCATCTTGAGCCACTCCTTTGTTGCCTTGGCCGTGTGTTTTGGGTCATTGTCATGCTGGAATACTCATCCACGACCCATTTTCAATGCCTTGGCTGAGGGAAGGAGGTTCTCACCCAAGATTTGACGGTACATGGCCCTGTCCATTGTCCCTTTTATGCGGTGAAGTTGTCCTGTTCCCTTAGCAGAAAAACACCCCCAAAGCATAATGTTTCCACCTCCATGTTTGACGGTGGGGATGGTGTTCTTGGGGTCATAGGCAGCATTCCTCCTCCTCCAAACACGGCGAGTTGAGTTGATGCCAAAGAGCTACATTTTGGTCTCATCTGACCACAACACTTTCACCCAGTTGTCCTCTGAATCATTCAGATGTTCATTTGCAAACTTCAGACGGGCATGTATATGTGCTTTCTTGAGCAGGGGGACCTTGCGGGCGCTGCAGGATTTCAGTCCTTCACGACATAGTGTGTTAGATCCTTCCGTGTAGTTCTGAGCTGATTCCTCACCGTTCGCATGATCATTGCAACTCCACGAGGTGAGATCTTGCATGGAGTCCCAGGCCGAGGGAGATTGACAGTTCTTTTGTGTTTCTTCTATTTGCGAATAATCGCACCAACTGTTGTCACCTTCTCACCAAGCTGCTTGGCGATGGTCTTGTAGCCCATTCCAGCCTTGTGTAGGTCTACAATCTTGTCCCTGACATCCTTGGAGAGCTCTTTGGTCTTGGCCATGGTCGAATAGTTTGGAATCTGATTGATTGATTGCTTCTGTGAACAGGTGTCTTTTATACAGGTAACAAACTGAGATTAAGAGCACTCCCTTTAAGAGTGTGCTCCTAATCTCAGCTTGTTACCTGTGTAGGGGTGTTACGGAGGAGCTGTATGTATGGGATCACACGGGAAACTAGCACAGCGGGCGTGGCTTCGTGAGCACACGGGAGGGTGCTCGCAACGACGTCCGCACAGGGCAGCCGGGGGGGGGGGGGTTCGGTGATATAAGGGGATGAGCCGGAGAGCTCAAGGCAGAATGTTTAAGTAAACTCTTGAAGACCGAAGACTGCCTAGCTAGAGCCCTGGACTCCCCTGGGACGCCGCCCTTGTCAGGGCCGCGCAGGACCGAGCCAGCGGCGTGGTCCCGTGAACCAGAGCCAGGACTCTGGGACTCCGGGTACCGTAGCCCGACTGACCAGTGTCGGGCCAGACAGCCTCCCCTAGCCCAGTAATTGGAGGATTAGGAGGCAGGCTAGGGGTAGCTAGCCGTGTGTTCCCAGCTATCCGGGTGAGGGGGCCGATACCCCCTCCAGTACTGTATGTCCCCAGTGACTGTTGTGAAATAAATACGTGTGCCTCTACTCCGTTGTGCACGCGTCCTCAACGGTACTACATCTGGTGATATAAGTGAACTAATACGAACATGGTCACGCGCCGAAAAGCTCGGGCCGGGGTGCAGGAGGCGGAGGACACCGCGGGAAGTGCGGTGCCAGAGACGGCTGATGGGGGCAACGAGCAGCCGGGGCCGAATGCATCCTTACCGGGGCATCGGGAGGAAGGGGAGTCGCCATCCGACGGACTTCGGCTGGCGCACGCGAGGCTGGCGGAGCTGCTGTATGCTGCTGCCGCCACACTCGAGAGCATCACTCGGCTGGGGGCTGCTGGACCGCCGCGGGGCGAGGACGGCCAACGACCGTTGCGCCTTCCCGCCATTTCTACTGACTTCAACTTCGAATCTCCCGCCATCGCCGCAGCAGCTGCCGAGGGCGTGGCCAGCCTCAACTTGGGGTCCGACATCGACCTCGCAGGGGCTGCCGCGTCACCACCAACGGACGGAGCGTCACCATCAGCGCGACAGGCGATTCCATCTGTCGTTCGTGCCGACGCTCAGCCGAGTTGCGAGGACAGCAAAGCGCGGGCCTCCACGGCGATCGCTGCGCTACACCAAAGGCTGCCCCCGCTGAAAGAGTTTGTAGCTGAGGAGGGCGACTGGGGGGGGTTCCAGCGGCGCTTCCTTGCGCACCAAGAAATGGCGGGGTGGTCGGACGCCGAAGCCCTCTGCGCGCTGCCGACGCTCCTCGACGGCGACGCCCTCGCCGCTCCTACGTCGGCACCGAGGGACAAGCGCTCCACTCTTCAGATGGCGCTGCAGTTGCTGGCTGGGGTCTACGGACCTTCGGCGGAATGCAGACAGCGATTTTACGACCGCCAGCGGGGAGCAAAGGAGTCGCCCCTCGCCTACCGTACGAGCCTTCTGGCGTTGGCAAAGACGGCCTTCCCTCGTATGGATGACCAAGGCGTGGACGCAATTGGTCACTGAGAAAATTCTTCTGCTGGCGGACGACCTGGACATCGCCATCGTCGCACAGGAAGACACGGAGATGGGTTCCCTCCAGGCGGCGCGGCTCCTCCACGCTAACCTCCTGTCACAGCGACGGAAGGCCAGCAGGGCAGCGGCCGGGCGTACGGTGGCTGCCGTCACCCCCCCGACGGAGGAAGTCTACGCCGCCGACTTCCGACAGCAGCAGAGGGTGGGAGTACGGGCGGGCCGGGATGGGTCGGGCCGCTCCGACCGTCCGTCATCACCGCCTGTTCTCCCGCGCTGCTATAACTGCGGCATCCGGGGCCACGTCACCTCGGGGTGCCGCTCTCCTCGACAGCGGGGGACGACGCCTCGCCGGGACGCCGGCCCTCCTCCTCCTTCCAAGCTCCATCAACATGACCCGGCGAGTCGCGGCACCCCACATGTTTGGCCAAAGCACACACCCGTTACACACAAGCACACCGCAACGAACGGGGGGCCAACATTGCGCATCGTCGGGCCAACACGCACCACTATGGGGACCCAAATTGAACCCAGGCAGTGGTCCGTGTTGGCCCATCGCGTTGTGGCTGCGTCGTCGGAGTCGTCGGCCGTAGTAGGGCACATTGACGGGGTCGAAGTGCGTATCCTCGTCGATACAGGAGCGTCGGCGACTATCATTTCGGAACTCATATACAACATTCTCCCTGTCCAGAGTCGTCCTTTGCTACCGGTTAATGTCCCATTCTACGCTGCTAACGGGGGTTCATTGGGTATCATGGGTCAGATTCGCGCACAAATTTCGATCGGTGATATTAAATTGTGCGGCCCGATTTTTGTTTCCTCCTCGCTGGCGGTTCCGTGCCTGCTGGGGACGGACTTCTTGGGCAAAATGCCAATTCGGATTTTGATTGATCAAGGTTGCATTGAGCTCCCGTCGGGACGACGGATGGAGTTTTTGCCTTCCCCTACTGCGGCTCAGTCGGCGTTCGCGACGGTACCGGCGTTTGTCGTTCAAACGGTTCGCGTGCCGCCGGGGGCACAAATGTTGGTGCCCCTAAAACTTCGCAGGCCCTTCGCTAAGGGTGTTGGGGACCAGGGTGTCCTGCTGGGGCCATCTAGGGCCGGGGTTAGCGGGCCGCATTTAATTCCCGCCCAGACCATCGTAAGGGGGGACGGGGACCCTTTCATCGCGGTCCTCAATGTGGGGTCGCAGGCCGTGGTAATTCCTCAAGGGACCGTGCTTGCTCACGCAACGCCGGTGCCCTGCGAGGAACCTGTCGCCAATCACGTTGGCACTGCCACTCTGCCGCTTCCACATTCGGACACCGATGAAGGGTGGATTGAGGCGCTTTGTGCGGGATCGACGGACCTGTCGGATGTAGAGCGTCAAAAACTTAGGACACTCCTGCGCGAATTTGCCGACGTGTTCAGTCAGAACAAATTCGATTTAGGCTGTACCCATTTGCTGCGTCACCATATTGATACGGGTGGCAGCGCGCCCATACGCCAAAACCCCTTCCGGCTGAGTCCCGCCGAAAAGGACCATGTCAAATCGGCTGTTGATGACATGTTAGCCGCCGACATCATTTCTCCCTCTACCAGACCGTGGGGGGCGCCGATCGTTCTGGTTAAGAAACAGGATGGATCGTTGCGGTTTTGCGTCGATTTTCGCCGCCTCCACAAAATTTCCATTGCTGACGCATACCCGCTTCCCCGTATTGACGAATCGCTGGACGCCTTGGCGGGGGCGCGATTCTTCTCCACATTGGATTTGCTTTCGGGATTCTGGCAGCTTCCTCTGGACGATGAATCTAAGCCTAAAACTGCATTCCGTACACCACATGGTCTCTTCCAATTTAACCGGTTGCCGATGGGATTACACTCGGCGCCGGCGACTTTCCAGCGATTGATGGAATTGGTTTTGGCTGGATTGCAGTGGGATTCGTGTTTAATCTATTTGGATGACGTTATCGTCTTTAGCAGAACATTTGACGAGCATCTCCAGAGGTTGCGGGCCGTTTTCCTCAAAATGCGGGCTGCTAATTTGAAATTTAAACCCCAAAAGTGTCATTTATTGCGCGAATCGGTACGTTATTTGGGGCACATCGTTGGACGCTCGGGTATTGCTACCGATCCCGCCAAAACGCAGTGCGTCAGCTCCTGGCCGACTCCCACCTCGGTGGGAGAGGTCAGGAGCTTCGTTGGTTTCGCGTCATATTACCGACGCTTTGTCGCGGACTTTGCCACCATTGCTAAGCCCCTGCACGCTTTGACGTCAAAGGGGGTCCGCTTCCATTGGGGACAGGAGGAGGAGGCTGCGTTCCGCTCCCTTCGGGACGCTCTGGTTAATGCCCCTCCCCTGGTTTATCCCGATTTTTCAAAACCCTTTGTGCTCGATACCGACGCGAGCAACACAGGTATTGGGGGCGTGCTTTCCCAGGTGTTTGAGGGCGTGGAACGGGTGGTCGCGTACGGTAGTCGAGTGTTGTCTCCAGCGGAGCAACGATATTGTGTCACCCGTCGGGAACTGCTGGCAATTGTCTATTTCATCCAGCAGTACCGGCCATATCTGTACGGGCAGCGTTTCACCGTCCGTACAGACCATGCGGCGCTACAGTACGCCCTGCGAGTCTAACAACCATCGGGACAATTGTCTCGATGGCTGGAGGTTCTCCAGGATTTTGATTTTGAGACCACGTACCGTAAGGGCGTTTGCCACACCAACGCGGACGCTCTGTTGTGCATGCCAACCACCCCCGAATGCGCATGCCTCCTGGGGTCGGGTCGGTGCAGGCATCCGGGTGAAATGCCTGTCCCGGTCTTGGCGGCTGCTGGCGACGCAGCGTCAATGACGAATTCCATCGCACAACAGGGATCTGATTCCCTGTTGGGGTTGCCTGCCACGGAATGGGGGCATTTGCAGATGGAAGATACCTCCCTCCTTGCGTTGCGCCGCCGCGTCGGGGACCGGGGGCGGGGGAGGGGTGATGCCGACGCATGGGAAATGCTCGGTGGGTTGTTAATGCATTGGGACGGGAAATCCCATCGACACCGGCTGGTGGTCCCTTCGGGGTTACGGGGTAGGGTGGTGTGGGCCGCTCACGAGCGCCTCCTCCACCTGGGAACCCAAAAGACCCTGGCCTTGCTCCAACTTGATTTTTTTTGGCCGGGCATGACAAGGGATGTCGGGGATCTGTTAGGGTCGTGCCCTAGGTGTGCGCAGCGGAAACCACCAGCGAGGGAGTCGAACCCGCCCCTGCAGTCTATCAGGGTCTCCCGAGTGAACGAACTTGTCGCGCTGGATATTCTGGGACCGTTCCCCACCACCCCCAGGGGAAATAGATATTTGTTAACCGGGGTGGAGTACTTCACGCGCTGGCCTATGGCCTGGCCCCTGGCCAACCAGTCGGCAGCAGCCATCGTGGAGGCCTTTGTCCAGGGATATGTCCTTGACAAAGGTGCTCCCGAGCGGCTGCTGACCGACCAGGGTAAAAATTTTTCTGGCAAATTGCTCCAACAGGTCTGTGAGATCCTGGGCACGAAAAAGATTCGTACCTCTCCATATCACCCACAAACCGACGGGATGGTCGAGCGGTTGCATCGTACCATCACGTCGATGTTGTCACAGCAGGTTTCGGACTCACAGACAGATTGGGACTTGAAAATTCAGGGGGTCCTGGCAGCATACAGATTGGCCCCCCATGCTGCCACGGGATTTTCCCCCTTCTTCCTCATGTATGGCCGTGAACCTGACCCACCTGTTCGGGCCCAGCTGCAGATCCCAGCGCCACAGGGAAAAACTCAATTGGCCGAACATGTTAAATTTAACCTGGAAAAATTGACAGAGGCGCGGGATGCTGCCATGCAGAATTCTGACATGCGGCAGAGGGCTAATGAGCGCCGCAGACTGGGTCGCGCGCATGTGTACATTCACATGTTATGCTCACTGTGTGCGGCGTCGGTGGTGTGTTCCTGGCACATTGCATTGTACGAATGTTGTGTTCGCTGTGTGTTGTGGGTGTGCTGGGGGGTTTCCTGGGAAAAATGTATATACGTTGGTTGTACGGATTTCGTATTTATTCGGGGGTGGGGTGATTCGGGTTATTTTCCCTTCCTGTTGTTCTTCTTGTTGCGTTATTGTTGTAAAAATGAGGCACACGCTGGGGGATCGAGGGGTGAATAAACTTTTATTGTCAAGGTTGCAGCCGGGACGGCTGCGAGCTGTACAGGGGGGGGGTGATGTAGGGGTGTTACGGAGGAGCTGTATGTATGGGATCACACGGGAAACTAGCACAGTGGGCGTGGCTTCGTGAGCACACGGGAGGGTGCTCGCAACGACGTCCGCACAGGGCAGCCGGGGGGGGGGGGTTCGGTGATATAAGGGGATGAGCCGGAGAGCTCAAGGCAGAATGTTTAAGTAAACTCTTGAAGACCGAAGACTGCCTAGCTAGAGCCCTGGACTCCCCTGGGACGCCGCCCTTGTCAGGGCCGCGCAGGACCGAGCCAGCGGCGTGGTCCCGTGAACCAGAGCCAGGACTCTGGGACTCCGGGTACCGTAGCCCGACTGACCAGTGTCGGGCCAGACAGCCTCCCCTAGCCCAGTAATTGGAGGATTAGGAGGCAGGCTAGGGGTAGCTAGCCGTGTGTTCCCAGCTATCCGGGTGAGGGGGCCGATACCCCCTCCAGTACTGTATGTCCCCAGTGACTGTTGTGAAATAAATACGTGTGCCTCTACTCCGTTGTGCACGCGTCCTCAACGGTACTACACCTGTTTAAAAGACACTTGGGAGCCAGAAATCTTTCTGATTGAGAGGGGGTCAAATACTTATTTCCCTCGTTAAAATGCAAATCAATTCATAAAATTTCTGACATGCGTTTTTCTGGATTATTTTGTTGTTATTCTGTCTCTCACTGTTCAAATAAACCTACCATTAAAATTATAGGCTGATAATTTCTTTGTCAGTGGGCAAACATACAAAATCAGTAGGGGATCAAATACTTTTTTCCCTCACTGTATAACCGCCTAGCTACAAACACCAACAATATCATCACTAAATCGACTTCTCTAATCGATCAGTCCAAGCAGAGCTCCCTAAAAACGTCGGTTGCTAGACCACACAGATTATATTTTCATTATTTTAAATTGTTTATTTTTTTATTTTTTTTCATTATTTTTATTTTTTTGTTTCCTATCGACGTGACTTTACCGAAAGAACCAAGAATATGAATTCCTGCAGTTACGAAAGTTTTTAAGTCAAAATTTTACAACCTCTACGGGGAGGGTTTCCACATAACCATTAGATCTTTTAACAAACTCCGAGACAAGAAAGCTCATCTGATCGAGTCACTCACCTTTCTGAAGAGATGCCGCGACTAGCTTGGCCCTGATCTCTGAGAGAATTAGACTGCTCTGCATTGAACTCACATTTGCTGCTGTCACTTCTCCTAACGCTAAATGAATCTTGTTTAAAGCCAGCCTATCACTAATTTCAGAGAGAATAAGATTGCTCCGATTTGAACTTGATAATTTAGACAAGACACTCTTTAAATCACACTTAACATTGCCAGAAAAAAATGTCTACATCTGATTTAAGACGTATAAATAACATGACCGCTTTATCAGCCGCTACAATGTTAGCTAAATATGAAGATAATCTGATTTCCAAATTCAGCCTCCTTTTCAAGAAGAAACCAGATCCACGCAATAAAAAGTTAGACCTTGCCAAAGTTGTTATCAATCTGAGTAATAGCCTACTTTACGATGGTCTAAAGTCGGTTTTGGATAAATGATTTAACTTCGCAGTCACCCCCAAATACATACCAGTAGATGATATTATTGATCAGGTCGATGTAGCTCTTAAAGGTTTGGGATACATCGCTGCAGACGTGACAAGATCTGAAATCGCTGCAACCCTCAAAAGCGCTAAGATACCAGTCAGCAACATCAGTAAGGAGGAGCGCTTTGAGTTATTTCAATTTAAAAAGAGGGAAGATATCGTTATCCTCTCTCCCGACAAGGGCAATGCCACGGTCATCATGGACAAGCTCGTGTAAAATAACAACATTCAGGCCCTACTTAATGATGGTAGCTACACAAAAATTAAAAAAAGATCCCACCAACTGCCTCATTACAAAAACGAACAGTATCATCACTGATTCAGCTTCATTAATTGAACAGACCAAACAGTTTTCCTTAAAACCTTCTGCTGCTAGACCACCCAGACTATATGGCTTACCAAAAAACCATGAAGAAGGTAAACCCCTTTGTACTATCGTCCACCATTGGCTCACCCACCTACAAACTGGCCCGATATCTGTCGGAAACCTTGCAGCCATTCACTGGTAAGACCATATCTTCTGTTCTTAACTCAGCTCACCTGGTTTGGTCAATTAAAGACATCTCACTGTCCCCAAATTATTTGCTCGTTAGTTTCGATGTAGTTTCTTTGTTCATCAAAGTTCCTGTACGCGATGCTATTGCAAAAATTGAAAATTTGGTTCAACAAGGACTGAATGCTGATGTACCAGCCCTGGTGAGACACTACCTCACCAATACATACTTCACTTGGAATGGAACATTCTACAAACAAACTGAAGGCACCCCAATGGGTTATCCCTTATCTTCGGTTGTGGCCAACATTTTCACGTAATAATTTGAGACAGACGCCATCCAGGCATCCACTCTACGGCCGTCCTTGTGGAAGAGGTATGTGTATGACACGTTTGTCATCTGGCCACATGGCCGACTGGCTCTGAAACAATTCCTCAACCACATCAATTCCATACACCCAGCAATCAAATGCACCATGGAGGTAGAAAAGGATGGCATGCTACCCTTGTTGGATGTCTTAATCAAAAAGAGACCAGATGGCTCAATGATCCACTGTGTCAACAGGAAAGTAACCCATACTGACGCCTACCTAAAATCTGATTCCCACCACCATCCATCCCAGAAGAATTCCCTCATCAAGACGCTACACCATAGAGCTCAATGTATATCCAATCATGAACACCTGACCAGTGAACTCAAACACGTACACCAGGCTCTCAAGGCGAATTTATATTCTGACTACACAATCCCCAAAGCCATCCTTCCAACCGTGAGGAAGGAGCCATCTGAAGATCCAATAAAAAAAACATAACCTTGCCTTACATAGCAGGGATAACTAAAAAGATTTCCAAAATCTTGAACAAACACAAGATCCAGGTCCGATTTAACACAGTATATGAAATTCATGACCTGATCCCACCTGTGAAGGACGATTCCTGACATGCAATATCCTGGCATCGACAAACTAAGCTGTATTTGCGGCAGCAGTTACATTGGGGAAACTAAGCCATCCATATATATAGACACAGACACAATTTCAACCGAGACGACGGTTTTAAACTCAGCAATCATTGGAAATATGTCATCAACCACTGTGGGTCATGACTTGATTTCTGTTTTCTTGTAAACCTCTACCGTCAGCAGTGTGAATGTGTGTAGCGAGGTGCAATGCCCCCCTTCCCCCCCCCTATCTCTGCCCCCCTCTCTCCTCCTGTCTCTGCCCCCTCCTCCCCCCATTGTCTGCTCCTACATTATGGCTGATTGACTGGCTGCCCCGCCCATGCTGTTTGCGCTGCACAAGGACACCTCCTCCCAACTCCCTCATTGTTTTGCTCCTGCATTAGCGTGTTGTTTGCACTGCTCGTTTTGCTTGCGCAGCTCTCGTCTCCCGCCCACTCACTTTGGACCCCCCCTCTCTCTCTCCACCTGTCCCTGCCCCCTTCCTCCCCCGCATTGTCTGCTCCTACGATAGGCGAGCACGGGAAGAGGGGCAGAAAGGGAGGAGCCCCAGAGAAAGGATAGGAAAAGGGGGCTAGAAGGGCAGGGGGAGTCAGAGAGAGGGGAGTTGGAGTGTAGACGTCCAGGGTAGTGGGGAAAAGGGGGAGACGTGAGGGGTAGCCTCGGGAGACGTGAGGGGTAGCCTCGGGAGACGTGAGGGTTAGTCTCGGGAGAGATGGAGTGAGGAAGGAGAAAGGGACGGGGGATAGCGAGTGCCCGCCACGGGTGGAGGTGTGGAGAGAGAGAAGGAGTGCGAGTGGAATGGAGGAAGAGGAGTGAATAAACGGCGAGTAGCCCTGAATAAGAATCTAGTCTCCGTGTGATTCTATAACAACCGGGGTGTCCAGAAGTCATATTCTACATATATATGAAGCTATAGGTGGATCATATTGTTTAGTCTGTGTTTAATATTGTGCATACACAACAGTGATTTGAAAGTTGATACAGATGAGACATTCGTTTTTATTTTCAGATAAGATATCAATTTATTTAATGGAAAGTACAGGAGAGTATTGTGCATTCATTAACGTGTAGCTGCAGTGAAATACGTGTGCAAAAATAAATATCTAACCCAAAATAACTTTTTTAATGAATAATATTGATCACGAAAGCCTGCGTGCTAAATACAATTAGCGTCTCTGCCAATGCATTCAGTGCTAACTTTCATTGAGTAAGAATTGGCTCCAGGTTTTTTGGGTTAGATTAGGTAGATATACAAATGTGCCGTGAAACCCGCCACCACCTGACACAGCCAATTAGTAAGGTGTGCCACATAAACAGAACATGCCAATTCGTTACTAGTACAGCCCACCTGTGTTCTGGAGAGCAAAGCTACAACATTTATAATCTGAGTACAATGTTTCACCAGTAATTACATCTAGCTTCATCAGGCGACAGCCAGATTTGTAGAGAAATCCTCCTGTTTTGTTCCTTAAATAGAGGGGTAGATGTGATGGCATCACTTGTGAGCACTTCTTGAGCGATGTGTGTGTGGGGGGGGGATTTCTGAATGCATATAAATGACAATGGGTATCCATTGCCGGTGGGGTTATTTATATGGGAATCAACATACATTCTGCATGCACATTATGCAAGCCCATTGTTCTTTCTAGATTTGAAGCTTTCGTGACTGCAATGATTCATATTCTTAGGTTTTTTCGGTAAAGTCACGTAGGTAAAAACATTAAAAAGTAAAATAAAATAAAAATAAAAATCACGACGTTTCGGAGGCAACACAAGCTTCCGTCTTCAGGTGGTACCGTCACAGCCACGACAGCTGTATCAAGTAAATGAGAGATTGCAGGAGTTACCACTGCGTTTATATAATGGTTGGAGAAGGTGGTGGTGTTCTTGTACCTTTCTGTCGTATTGTGTGTACTAAAATAGCCGTACCTGTTATTGTTTTTTAACAGAACACGGGAAAAAGATGGTGCAAAATCTCAACGGCTCGCATCACCTGGACATGATTATTGGGGCTGGGTGGCTGGGCGGGATGCTACAAGGCTGCGATGCCTCGTCTCTAAAGCGCCCCTGTGACATCACTGAGGTGTCACCACTCCCACACCGTTAAATATCGCTTCCCGGGGACACGTGGCCTAACGGGGTTACGTCATGCTCACCACGTGCATCAGGTATTGCCGACGACATCGCAATCGCTTTTTCTGCTATATGGAAACAGATTTTATATCGAAAATATAGTTCGTGATAATTGCATCTTTACTGATGAAAAATAATAATAGGGTTTTGCCAAATAGGCAATAAAGAAGGCTGCCTCTGGTGTAGGCCAATCAGTTTCAAAGACAATGCATATATTATCAGAGTATGTTTGTTTGCATGTATTGACACAGGTACGTGTGGTTAATGCAGACGTGATGTCTTGAAACATGTATCTATTTTGTACTCTTTGGTTCTTTCGGTAAAGTCACGTAGGTAAAAAAAAAAAAAATATATCACGACGTTTCGATCGCAACACAAGCGGTCGTCCTCAGGCAGAAAAAATAATCCAGCAGTGGCACTGCTGAACCAGAAAGAAACAAAGCGAGAGAAATGTTACAACAAGACGTTATATATGTGGCGAAGGGCAAGCAAGCGGGGTCTGAGCTGGAAAGGAATTCCATCCCCGCACGCAAGCACGTCAGTTGTGTTAATGAGCGAGATTATTTTTCATTTTATTTTTCTACCTACGTGACTTTACCGAAAGAACCAAAGAGTATGAATTCTTGCAGTCACGAAAGCTTCAAATCAAGATATCTATTTGGTGTTTTAACATCTTAACACCTCCTGTTTTTGCCAGAAAGGGTTAAACCTACTCTTATTTTTCATCATTTGGATACTGGCCAAAAGGTCCCAGATATATATCTTCACTACTGCATCGTCCGTGCAAATCGCGTCTCAAATTTCTGCTGTAGGGGTTTTGTATCGCTGTGTGGTGTTTTTGTCACGGAGATGCGGGATATCAAAAACAGGCTGGGGAGGAAGCCAGAACCGCTGATAAACAATTGTCCAAGCTTTGTTGTCCTATATTGGGATGCTTGGCCCAATCTATTAGTGAGTAACTGCATATGTGGGAGGAAACAGGATTTGATAGGCTTACACCATGCAACTTAGCGCATGAATGGCTCCAAAGGCACATGGATCATCAAAATAATGTGTGGACTGCAGTGACATTGTTGGGTACATCCCGTGGAACAAATCAAAACGCGATTCAAACGACAAACGGCTCTTATAGATACACGAATGCGCTATTAATATGTATGTGTAGTGATGTTAAATGGGTCACTACGGTCTGTAGCGCCAAGTGCCGTAGAAACGGGCACAGAGGATAACACACCATGCAGTACCACAAAGTGGGCCACTAAGGGCATAGTACTGGGTGCGAGCAGAAGGATTTTAGATGAGTCCTACCGACAGAGTAGGGGATGGCAGCCTCCGCCAGTGCCGCAGGTGGTTGCGCAGAGCCAGTCGCTTGGAGAGTGTGCTTGGAGCGGCTGGCAGTAGGGGGTATGTGAGGACGAGTCACCCCGGCACCAAGTTAAGCACGTGATGGGCCGGGGCGAGGGATGTGGCCAAAGGTGAACGAGGGGACACGGGAAGAGTGGTGGGAAAACGTCTCGAGAGTTCCCAAAAGGGGCAAGGGTTAAGGGCGGAGCCAGAGAGGGAACAGGTGTAAGGTGGCTTGGAACCTTTGGGAACATTCTACAGGTAGGCGCGGTCGAGGGTAGAGCCAGGCCGCACCGATGAGGATGAAAGGAAAGCTCCGATCGAATATCGGGGCTGTCTGCAGGTGAAGTGGAACTCAAGTGCTATGTCTTCGCCTCTGTCTCTGTCTTCGACATTGTGGGTCAGACAGCGCGTTGGCTGCTATGACCCGATTATAGTTATCCCGTATGCGAGAAAGATAGGTGTATTCTATCCCTGTGTGTAACAAGAGTGAGAGATAGGTGTATTTAGTCCCGTGTGTAACGGTGTTGCCTAAGTATACAATAAATGTTGTTGCCTCCTAAAGAGTGTCTCTGAATGACTCACTACACATGCAAGTATGTTGAACTTATTTCGCTCTGCACGTAGTCAACCGTGCTAATCAGAGGTGTGGGGGAGGGTATTAAACTGAACACCAAAACAGTTATAAAGAAATTAGTTTTCAATATAGATTTAAAGGTGCATAGTTCCAGTGGCTTCCTAAAATCGGAAGGAAGAGTGTTCAAGGCGGCCACAAAAGCACATCTGAAAACGCGTGATGCGGTGACCGTCATTGTTCAATGGCGAGCCAAAAGCCACTGCGAGAATGACCACAACTCACATAATGGTTTACACTCCTTACCGAGATCAGGAAGGTATTGTGCTTAATTTGTGGCAAGCACGTTGTGTATAATGAGTGCAACCTTATAATGTATTCGTTCAGCAACCGGGCAGCAAAAGCAGCTTAGCGAGTACTGGGCGGACATGGTCGGATCTTGCAGTACTCGTCACGACACATGCCAAATAATGCTGTACACGCTGCACCTTATTAATATGTGAAGTATTGTTATTTATGTAAAGGGTGCTGCTGTAACACTTTAGCGCCGTTTCTGTGCCGACATTAAACCGTAGTCACAGAATTAACAAGCAGATGACACACCTCCGTCGCACGCCTGTCCCTCCACGTGAGAAAAAAGTGTTTCCACACCCCATCAGTACCACTGGCTTTTGGGAGGCCATCATTTCAGTAGCATTGATTTTACGCAAGCTCTGGGCTGATTTAGACATGCAGTATCTCACGAGCAGAATTGGTCTTGCTTGAACCAATGTGAGTGAACTGTTAAATATCAATAGGCAAGGGCCCTCTCCGTTAGACGTGGTTCCTATTTCGAAGCAAGACTAGAGGAACCATAGAATACGTGACAAAAAATGAACTTCATAGTGACGTCACTGAGCCGCGACATCGCTCTCCTGAGTGTCCGTATATACATTCACATTGTTCTCATTGAATGAAGCTTTAATCTCGTGTGGCACACGCACTCCCACACGTGGATTGTATAATATTCTAACCTATGCGTACTGTGACTACCGTGACCTGGTATCGTGATCCCTAACACTGGATGGATGTGGTACGGCAGTGTGTGCGAAACACTGCACTACGAACCCATTGGCGAACGTCAGTGGCAAGTGATACCTGAGTATGTCGTGCGCCCGACTCTTCAAAACCCGCACTCCCCAGCGTGGCGAAGTAAGGTCAAAACAAATACGAAAACCGACACGACGCTAAAGGAGAGCCCGTAATAAAGCAGTAGATTCACAGAGGACGGTAATAATAATTAGATGAAATCACCGTATAGTATGCATGTACGTTGTACTTCTTTCGCACCGTACGTAGCTAACCGTGCTAATAGGAGGTGCTTCTGGAGGAGGGGGATTTGAATATTATCCTGGCTGAGGTTTTGGCAGTGGTGTTGCAGCAGGATTAAGAATGGGGGAGAGGCGCCATGTTTGTAGAGGGGGGCTGGTGGGGGCGAGGGGCAATGTCAGTAGCCGAGCGATGGGGAGAGGAGGAGGTGCGGGGTGAATTGAAGCGCTCCGCTCGGATCAAGATAGAATTCCAGATGGGTGTGCACTCTCGGAGATGCCCTTTGGGAGTCCCCTGGGATCTGTACCCCATCCCTGTGCGAGCCTGATGGCTGGGCGCGTGTCAATAATTTCTAGCGGTTGGTTCCCGCAATTTCCAACCGGCATCTAACGAACTGCTTAAACTAAAGTAGTTTTTATTTTTTATTTTACTAGGTAAGGCTCACTGAGCGATGTAGCTCTTTTTTCAGAAGCGAACTAGCTATCACAAAGCATATGTCAATTAAGTGTCTTTTCACGTGGAAATGTATAGCAGTAGCCAAATACTCTAAACGCACATTGATTCTAAATGTGGAGGGAAAGACCAGAGGGCGGGAGAGAGAATTCCACGCGACCACGGGGAGAAGATGCACAGCTCCACATATACAGGTGCCAGGGTCGGGATCGAACCCACGCATCCCGTATATCAGGTGAGGTAGTTAACATCTCCTAGTCACCATGGCGCCTTTTTCGCCACCGTGGCGCCCTTATTCAGATAGACACATTGTGGTTCTGATGGAGATCACGATAAGGATGAGACACCCATGGCGTGTCTTTGTGCTCACTATGATCTGCTTGGGAGTCGGAAGCTTGCGAGTTGAATCCCCTGGTAGGAGTCAACGTAACCCATCGCTCCTCCCAGGACCATAAAATGAGAAGCACGGCTCCATGGAGAGGTATCAATGGTGCACATTAAGTCGATAATGACCCCTGCCATATGAATGTGGAATACCCACCACTGGTTTAGGGCTACTATTGATGACCAACCACTTAAAATCGCATTTGAGCAGGGAGAGTCCACGACCTGAATGATAACACAAACATACTGACGATGATGCTTTTGCTAATGCTGCAGATATGAGTGCTACATCTAATTATCATGTTTATGGTACTGCTGATTAGTATTGTTTTGTCACTGTTGATGTTGATGGTGATTCTGTTGCTGTTGATGATGATTATCCATACATTGCTGCTGCAGCTATTACTGCTACATCTAATGATGATGACGCTTGTGGTACTGTTGATTTGTATTTTTTTGTTACTGTTGTTGATGATCATTTTGTTGCTGCTGAAAATGTTGCATTTGTTGCTGCTGCTGCTGCTGCTGCTGCTGCTGCTGATGAAGATGATCCTTCACATCTTCGTCTCGTCCACCACGGAAGTCACATCAAACGCTGGGTTATCCAGTCCCTCTCCCACATTTTCAACGTCCACCTTGTCGTCGCTCTGGTCTCCTTGCATGCACGTCGCACAGTGCGGCGTGTCCACCTCCATCGACTTGTTGAAGTTGCCAAAGTCGACCCTGTGCTTGCCGTCTTTGGAGGTCGATACGATCGGCAGGAAGCGGTGGCCCCAGAGGATCTCGTCTGGCAGGTAGGAGGTGCGCACCTGGGAGAGAGCGAGCCCACACACACAGAGCGGATGAGTCGTGCGTGACCGGGGAATACCCAGCAGGCAGCGGCTATATAACGCTTACGCAAACCCCATTTCATGAGCACATCACACTCGTTCAATTGTCCTTGGATTGGCTACCAATCAAATATCGAATTGATTATAAGGTCCCTGCTATTGACCTACAAAGCTGTCAATGGGTTAGCCCCACATTACTGACAGGAACTGATCACATTTATATACACCACCAATGAGGTCCTTGAGATCTTCTGATCTCTTTCGTCTTAGTGTTTCGAGGTCAAGGTTCAATTCCTGGGGTGATCGAGATTTTGCCAGTGCAGCTTCAAGACTATGGAACGCGTTGCCTCTGATAATATGATAAGACGATCAGAATCTTTTGAGTTATTTAAATGTTCCTTGAAAACTCAGCTCTTTAAAATGACCTTTCCCCCATAGATTTGGTTGTTTACGCTGCTGGCTCTCTTTTATTTACTGCTTTCCATGCACGAGGTGCATTGGGATCCTTGGATGAAATTTGTCTGACAAATGTAAATTATTATAGCAGCAGATGCGACGCTCGCTCCTTCAGAGCCATACGCGACACGAGCAGAGAAGCAGCGGCGGCTCTTTTCCTGCGAAGCCTCGCAACTCCTCAGGCGGTTTTCCCCGGGGCTGAGCCACCCCCCCCACACGACCGTGGAGCTTTTCTGGTAGCGATGGCGAGTGCGTGGATGGCGAGACTACCGCGCGGTTGGCGGCAACATCGCAAGTGCACCACGATGAGTCAAGACGCACCGCGTGGCGCCCGTGCCCGCACGCCCGCATCTACGCGCACGACCCTGGGGTCAATCCGCACACTGGACAACGACCTCCTCCCCCCAACGCCGTGCGAGTGGTCGTCGGGGGGGGGAGTTTGACCATACTTCACCACGCTGGTCAATGCCGGTGTGGTTAAGGGTTGATGCCTTGGGACCGATTCAGATATTGCTCCGACTTAGATGGTCGGCTGACCCAGTGGTTCTAACAGTTTTGTTGTGTGTACGGCAGCCCTCGCGCACCTCTGATTAGCACGGTTGGCTACGTACGTTGCAAAAGAAGTTTAACATACACACACACATCAAGGCCACTGGTCCCTGTCCTTTCCAGGTGATTCAGGCCACGATACAGAGAGAGAGGCGACGTGTTCGCGCCTCGAGCCAACGCGGTGTGAGGAAGGCATTTGTTTCATATTGTGCATTCGTGTTTGTGCTGATGTTCCCCATAAGGGGCGCCGCTTCCTATTACAACGTGGCACTATGCAAGATCCGACTGCGGGCCCCCATCCTTTCTCCCGACTCACTTTTACTGATATAGCTACGGATGGTGTTTCACCCGTATACAATAATATGTAGGCTATAACTATATATATTATACTCTTTGGTTCTTTCGGTAAAGTCACGTAGTTAGAAATAAAACAACTACGTGACTTTACCGAAAGAACCAAAGAGTATGGATTCCTGCAGCCACGAAAGCTTCAAATCAAGATATATATTATTTTAGTTGCACCGTTTAGTGGGTTGATAGGAAGACAGTCTCACAGTGAGAGTATTAATAATAAAGATGTAAAGGTACTACACGCAATTACGTTGTCGTGCGTCTTGCTTTCATGCGCATGTACAGTAGTTAGCATAGAGTCCTGGTGTTCAGAAAACAAACACCAACAATAGCGCTACTCGATTTTACGCGAGGTATTCTTCTGAAATGATTTTTCATTCGTAAAAATGTTTTTTAGGCATTTATCGTAAATTTTTGGCAATTTTATTTTTTTACGTGTACATTTTCTTCATGTTGATTTACTTGTTTATCTGTCGATTCGGCGCCCACTTCATGGCCGACTGGGCAACCTCCACGTTGCATAACGCTTCCGCCCCCTCCTCCCCCCATAGTTGCTTGCATCCCTGGTATCTCGTCACACATTCGAAAATGTTCTTGCCTACGCTACCCATGCCACAGTCTCCACCACCCCCCCCCCCCTCGGCAACTCCCCCCACTGCACCATCCCCATCCATTAGACTGTCATGTTGAGTGAAGAGAGGAGGGCCGGGGGTGCAGGGGGAAGGATGGAATCGGACCTGGCACGAGCCGCCCGTCGCCTCCACGGTCCCGTCTAGAAACACGACGAGCTCGAAGGTGTCCCCTCCACTCAGATCCGATCGGGACAGCCCGAAGAGCGGGCTGGACTCGTCCATCACGTGGTAGATGGCGAGCGGCGCAATGAAGAAGAGCGCGTCGCCTGCGCCCGCGTCCACGGAGAAGCTCACGTTCCTCTGCTCCATGATGAGCGTCTCGCCAGCCTGGGTCGGCGTGGTCCGCAGCAGCTTGCCGTAGACGTGCGAGCCGATGAGCAGGCTCCTGCGCACGTTCGCCACCCGGATGACGAGGCAGAGGCGCTCGCTCCGCGCGCACACCACGGCGCGGTCGCTGAACGCCACCGTCTTGCCGCGGCGCTTGGGGGCGGCGATCTTGGCCATGACGGCACCGCACATGAACGCGTTGATGACGACGCCCGAGAGGGACTGCAGGACGAGGAGCGCGACTGCCTCGGGGCACCGCTCGGTCACATAACGGTAGCCGTAGCCGATGGTGACCTGGTTCGTGATAGATGCAAGAGGCGGGGGGGTCAAGCGACGAATGGTCATAAACACGTTCCTGGATCAATTGCATTATTGTAATGGCATTATTATTATTACCATGACCTGTGCATCATGGAGTGGTCATCTGCAGTGTGGCCTGCGCGTTTAGCCATCACCTGCGTCTCGAGCGAGAAGAGGAATGCGGTGGTGAGCCCGTGGACGTTCACCACGCAGGGGACATGGCCTTGAGGCGGCTGCGACCCGGGCAGGTCCCCGTGCAGGCGACAGATGGCGAACCAGATGAGCCCGAAGAGGAACCAGCTGCCGAGGAAGGCGAGCAGGAATGCCGCGGTCTTATAGCGCCACCGCAGCTCTACCATGGTGGTCCAATAGTCCACGAGGAGGGCAAAGCGGGGCCGGCCGCCGGCCGCGAGGTTCCCCAGCTCCATGTTGCAGTGTCCGTCCTTGCAGACAAGGCGGTCTCTCCTGCGCCTGACCCCGGGGCCGGATTCGCCCCGCAGCTTCAGTCTGCACCATTTGAGCATCTTGGCCAAGGGCCTTCTCGCCGTTTCTCTACCCGTGTCACTACAACAGTTTTATTTTTTTACGATTTCAACGATTTAAAATCGTGAACAAGTTGAGATTATTTTTCTAAAGTACAATTTTAAACTGACACACGTGTTGCTTTGCGTCTAGTTGTACCGTTAATATTGTGATGTTTTTAATTATTATTATTGTTGTTGGAGAAGGAGCGGTATATATTTTGTGTATTGAAAGTTGCTATGTGTGAACTTCACTTGACAATGCAGTCAGTCAAACACAAATGAAATAAGTATGGCAAACACTCATTCAGTATCACACCAAACACTCACGGCATTGCTAATGTCAACTTACAATGACTATAACTCAAACTTTCTCAATTGTAGAAAATGCGTATCTTATAAATGAACGGGAGCTATCTCACAAGCAATATAGCTTATTGTTTGATGAAACGTAAAATTGGCGAATTAATATTGCCAAAATTAAAGCTTAACCAACCCACTCACCAGCTTACACTCGCATTTTAGTGTGTTCTCTTCTTACTCATTAACTCGCCTGTTCACTGACACTAATACACTAACTCACTAAACAGGCTTAATAACCATTAACCCCTGTCCAAGTGGTTTATAGCAGTTTATCGACACACTCTCTGCTAAATCATTAAACGACTGTGGATAACCTCGGCTATTCACTCGCTAATTCGCACGCCAACTCAATCGATGGTTTCCCCCCATTAACCCTTAAAGCCACGCGGCTCACTCGTACATGAACACTTTAATTCGCGATCTCAATAACTTCCTAAACGTAAACATCAGCCACGGTTCACTATTTTACTCGTGCATGAATTCTCGACCGAAGTCCCACCACACGCACTCCACTCACTATCTTAACTAATTCACTAACTACCAATCCACTCACGGCTTACTTTACCACACACCAATTCACTACATTCACAAACACGCTCACAGATAATCACTCAAGGGCTATGAGCCCGTTTTTTTATACAAAATAACAACCAATTCACAAATGACTCGTTCACTAACGGCGTTTGGTGCTACTAACTCGTCACTAATTTCTTCAGAAATTCAGGCATTTACTCGAGAAATGTATCGTATTAGTTTACCAAAGCTACGTACACAAAATTGCCTGCCAAACATCTGAATGCACGATCTTCCTGAACAAAAAGTCTTGACACTCCCTCGAGACTTTCTCTGGGTGATGGAATAACAGTTCAGAGCTAATGCGCATTCAGCGAACTCATACAGCGATTCAATCACCAGCAAACTGGCACAGGCGGAAACTAACTCTGCAACCCACCAACCTTGTGAGTGAACTCACTCGCTTAGTCGTGCATTCGCCCGATCGCACCTGTTCGCCTGTCGGATTATTGGCTTACCGAAACCCACAGGTTTAAATCAAGGCTCCGCTCATTCACCGTATGGCGGATCCACTCCACGACCTCTTCCCCTTCGCGCTTAACTCGATTCCGCTCTCCCTCTCGCCACTTGACGGAAAGCGAGCGGCATTGTTAGTGACGCTAATTTGTGAAGTTTCAGCACCTTTAATCGGCTGCTCAAGGGTGTGAGGGGAGGGTGGAGGCAATCGAGTAGGAAAGGTGAGCGGGAGGGAGGGAGCGAGGGAGAGAGGTGTGAGGGAGATACAATGGATATTATCTGAAATTGGAAGATAGTTTAGAGCAGTGGTTCTTAACCTTTACTGCAGTCTTGCACCCCTTTAGTTCTCAATTGTATTTTTTTTCATATGTAATGTTACATAGGTTTGATGCACCCCCTGGGGGCACGTGGGCAACAGGTTAAGGACCACCGGTCTATAGGCATGAAATGTTGCAGAGGAATAACGTTGAGATAAAATGTTGAGTTATACAATTCACTACCGGATGAAGACCTCCGCGCACCGTGTCAGGCATGGGGATTAATGACCGTACTTCACCACGCTGGTCAGGGTGGGCAGGTGAAGGCCGGGAAACGTAAAGTTGGCGACATTGAAGCACAGTAAATGAATGCCCTCTAGACGCAATAACGTAGCTATACTGCACTCAGGGGCGCAGCTTCCTATTAGAACGGGGGGCCTATGCAAGATCCGACTGTGGGCCCCCTCCTTCCTCCGGGCGAACTTTAACTGAAATAGCTATGGATGTATTTTAACTCGTATACAATATTATGTAGGTTATAACTATATATATATATTACTTTAGTTGCACCGTGTATTGGGTTTAGAGGAAGACCGTCTCACAGTGACAGTATTAATAACAATATTTCAGAGTACTATACTCACAATTAAGTTATCGTGCGTCTTGCTTTCATACCGGCCCAAACGCTCTAGGATTTCCCCAAAGGGGGTGGATCGCGCAACTTTCTGCTGCTCTGTTGATGCAATGGCCAAATGCGTTAGTCGGGCTTGGTCCATGATAGACTGCAGGTAATGTTCTTTTATGAATATTTTTTATTAACATTTTGCCACTCGTTTATCTGTTGATTCGGGGCTCCCTTTTGGCCGACTGGTCCCCGATGCGTCGCATGACGCTGCCACATACCCTCAACCAGAGTTGCGCCACTAACTGTAATCTATGCCAACCTGCTTGTGCCTGGTGGTCGCCTATTGGAAGCACTACCCCGTGCTCGATCCGGCTTTGCACTCAGCAGCTAACGAAATCCGGCGCATTCCGCGCGATTTGCTCTTCGGAGAGCGAGAGAGGGAGAGCGAGGCGTTGAGAGATCTGAGTCAGGAGCTGGACGAGTTCGAAACGGGAGACGTTAAAACAATAACAATGATCATCCCCATTAGTCGCTACATCCACTGCTCGATAAAGGCCTTCCCCGCACCGGGTTAGTCACCGGAGTTGTTTGATCATACTACACAAACGTTGGTCATTACAGATCGGCACCAGGAGTTATGCTGTTACTCGCACTTACATGTTTGCTGCGGTCGGGGGTCCAATACGGTTCGAGGGTAATCGTGGACTGCACTAGTTTCTGGAGTTTACTAGTTCATCACCTTCAATGTAACTATTATCGTTCAATTCACTATGGAACTTTGTACATTATCTTTGTCCCAGTTGTAAAAATATACGTAGAAAGGTTCCACTCTACCTGCATATGTGCGTTATATAATGATGATAATAATATTGTGACACAATCAGGAATCGTTCTTCTGTTGGGGTTTAACCATACTTCACCACGGTTTGTTGAAGTGGCAGGGCGACGGACTGGGTGAGTGTGTGCATGACTGTTTCCTACATCTCTCGCCACTGATGTATGCCGTGGCCGAGAAGCCGAAGTGCTGAGATAAATACAAAGTCAAATATCCCCCGTATAGCCTTCAATATACACCTATGAAGGCCGGAACGGCACACGAGGGGGTGGGTGGCCAGCACCACGCCCGGCCGCCTTTACTCCCCCAGCGGCGTGATTTACACACCGCACCAGGTACTCGTAGAGTCGACCCTAGGGGAAGGCCCAGGACCGGTACAGCTAATCATCACCGGTGTTGGCCATGAACGGAAATTAAACTCAGGTCCCCGGGTTTGTCAGCGCAGCGCGTTAAACCAATACAAACTTCAGCTCCCCACTTAGATAGATGCAATACCCCTCCCGAAGAACCAGCGTTTGTGCCTGCACGCGTGTGTGCGGGCATGCAAAGCGATTGCGGAGTGCGGAGAGAGGAGAGACAAAGGAGGCTGTGGGGGGGGGACAGAGGTGAGATGCACAGAAACAGCTACGGAGTTGCTGCTGCGTCGTTCTCGCTTGCGTGCCAGCGCCACGTGTTGGCAGGGCGTCTGGTAACGATGCCAAAAAACCCCACCGCGTTGATTTTACTTATTAACTTGTTTGGTCTCGCACTGGAGCGCGGAGGGAGGGGGGCGGTGAAAGGGTGAGGTTTGTCGATCTTTGTTTTCGCGCAATCACACAGCTAGAGGGGCCCGCAACACCGCTCTAGATTTTTCTTTTTTTCCCGTGGCGGAGTAAAATTGGGGTCATGGGTGAGCGGTTCGTCCACGAGCAGAGTCTCCTTGATGGCGACGCGAGCTCGTCGTGATAAGCGACGCAATCACAACCCGCCCCAGTAGTCTCGGAACCACCATCATAGCCAGCACCACCAGCACTACCACTATCACCACCACCAGTACCAACAGCACTACCAGCACCACTAGCAGTGTAATAAAGCTCGTTGAGGCGACTTCTGGAATCCGTCTTTTATTCAACTTGTATACAGCTTTCCTTCACGCTGCTGACAGGCAGCGTGAGAGGGACAGATAGAGAGACACACTGCTACGTGGCAACCCGGAGCCCCCCTCCCGCGTGGCCCCCTTCCTCTGTTCGTTCCCATTCTGACCACGTGTCGTTCGTCTCCACCCCTATTTAATACCCGGGTCACGTGGTACGTTTCCCCCAATCCTGGTTAGCCTCCATGGAATATTCCAGGCCCCCTCGTAAGCTGCCGGGACCACGCCCCTGACTCATGTTCCCATTGGCTGTGGCCAAAGCCAGTAGAACCAATCCCCTACTTACAGCTGTCACCTTTCCATTACGTCAGGGCCACGCCCCTAGGCTTCCCCCCATTGGCTATAAACCAGGACCGGCAGAGCCAATCATCATGACGAGTTGTGATACGTCATTGAGCCGGATATATCTTCACATTACAGCAGTACCAGCACATCCAGCACTATCAGCAGCACCACCAGCACTGCCAGAACTACCAGCACTACCACTACTATAAGCACCACCAGCACTACCATCACTAACACAGCGGGCACTCCCAGCACCACCAGAACCACCAACACTACCAACACAACCGCACCTGCACCACCAGCACCACCTGCACTACCACAGCAACACCAGCACCACCACCAGCAGCACCACCAGCACCACGTGGCTTGAGGTCTTCGCCTTAGTCGCCGACCTCTGGGGTGCCACTCCCATGCCCGTCTTTAGAATCAAAATATTTATACTGGAGGAATCCGATGACTTGTCAAGCTTAATTTGATATATTTCTTGGTCACGTGCCCTCCTTCAGCTCCATCCTGCACACATTATTCACCCACATGATCTCAACCACCAGAATCCTCACTGACGGGCCACATCACCGCATGTGTTCTCGTACTATCGCATTTGAAATGAAAGGAAACATGGGATTGCACGTGGAGACGCGTGGACTTACACTGAGATGGAAAGAAGAAAACACTGCAATTTATCGGTCTGCAATCTGGAGATTTGATAGCGAGCGTTGGTGGTTCACGTAGAGATGGGTGCACTTCTTACACTCGCTGAACGTAGCCATAATGGGGTGGCGAAAGAGCACAAATGAGGATGATTCCACCTGTTTGGAGATACAAACTAAACTATTTTTTATTTTACCATGTAATGCCCACTGAGCTGTAGAGCTCTATTTCAGAAGCGACCTGGCCACAAATAATAGCTCAACGAAGTGGCTTACCACGTGGACATTTATAGGGGCAGTCAAATACTCTAAACACGTGATGTTGTTTATAAATGTGGAGGGAAAAACCGGAAGACCCGGATAAAAATTCATGCAACCACGGGGGGAGAGATGCGCAAACTCCAAATATACAGCAGCAGGCGTCATGGTCGGGATTGAACCGACGACCTCCTGCATACCAGGCGAGGTAGTTAACATCTCCGAGCCACCGTGGCGCCCTTTCATGTTGTACGCATGTTAGTGTCATTCACGAATGTGTTGATGGTTTTTGTTATTTGTGTGTCGCACCACTGCCATTGCAGTATCAAAAACAACTTTGGATTAAAACAATCAGAACATAAATATACGGGAGTAATAAAACGTCTCAGAGCGCAGTCTTTGTTTTAGCCTAGGGAACCCGCTCACGGCAGCTATCCCTGTGCGGTACGGGGTGAAAACTGCAGTGGGTCTCGTGGTAGGAATATCGCGTGCCTTGTACGGCGGCGGGGGGGGCGATATTTGTTTCATTTTGTCAATTCCAATCCAGTAATAACCTGCAAGTCCTTTTTTTGTTTCTCTTCTTCTCATTGTGCACATTCGGGTGTGGGGAGCGGGGCGACGGTTCCAGCCACGCACGAACCCGCCGCTCTTGCTGCGCCACTTCGGCGCCAGTGAAAACTGTGAAGCGAGACGTAGGGGAGGGCGACTTTTGGCGCCTCTCGCAGTCCCCGTGAAGGCCCCTCTATCTCCCCCCGTTTTGAGGGGGGGCACGACTGATCCTCTCCCTCACCCCCTCAGGCCGTGAGAGCGAGAATTATCCCCCGCCTTGATCCCCGTTCCGAGCTCCACGGAAATCCCGCGCTCAATGAGGCTCATTGAGAATGGGGCCGGCTTAGGCCAATTCTAGCGATTATTAATTAGCCCCAGAGCGCCCTTTAACAGCGGCTAATTCGCGCGCTTAAGATTCAATATGCGGGCCCATAATGGCTTCAGCCTCAGCCGTTAGTCGCGCTTAATTGCCTCCCAATTATACGAGGAACGCGGAGAACAGGTGAGGTGTGTGTGTGCAAGAACGCGAACTCCGTGTGAACGCGCGCGCGTGTGTGTGTGCGCGCGTGTGTTGTTACCGCGCGCGCGTGTGTGTGTGGAACGGCAGTGCAACGGTTAGCGCTACGCTGCGCTGTGGACCCGGCGACCCGAGTTCGATTGACGCTCATGGCCAACGCCAGTGACGATTATTTGAATCGGTCCTGGGCCTCCCCTAGGTCGACTCAACCTCAAATGAGTACCTGGTGCAATGTGTAAAACATCGCCAATGGGGAGACAAAGGCGGCCGGGCGTGGTGTTGGCCACCCACCCTTTCGCGTGCCGTGCCGGCCTTAATAGGCGCTCGTTTACAGCACTGGCCCCAACAGTCTGTTAAGGCTATACGGGGGATCTTTGTCTTTGCGTTCGGTAAAGAGAAAGTGGTGGGCGATGGCGTGGTGGTTAGCGCACTGCGATACGGATCTGGACATCCGAGCTCGGTTCTTGTCCACAGCCAACATCAGTGGTGAATGAAATCAGAATCGGACCCGGGCGTCTCCTAAGTTTTCTCAGTCCGAAATGAGTACCTGGTCACGTGCGCAAAACATCAGCATTGGGGAGACAAAGGCGGCCGGGCTTGGGTTTGGCCACTCACCCCAATAGTATGCTGCCGTTCTGGCCTCAATAAATGCTCGCGTACAGCCCTTGCCCCACATTGCCTGTTAAAGACGAAACTGTGGATCTGTGTGTTTCCGTGTGGGGTAGGTGCTGGAAATAACATAGGATACAGTTTATAATCCTATTGTTAACTTAAAAAAGCGGTAAACCATCTTGCCCCAGCCTACATCATTGACATGCTGCACCCATATGTTCCCCTCGAGGTCCCTAAGATCTGGGGATGCATCTCTTCTTTCTGCATTCTCAGTTCGAGGCTTTCGTCTATGGGTGACCGGATATTGTTCCCGTGTATCTCCGGGCTATGGAACGATCTTCCGCGAGATATCAGGGATCTCTGATTCTGTAAACATTTTAAAATTGTATATTTTGACGCTTCCGATTACTAAACTTTCAGTTAATTTCGTAAATTGATTTTTAAAATGTATTTACAATATAATAGTTTTTTTATGCTGAATGTCTGATGTCACTGTATCCTGTACAGCGCGTTGAGATCCTTGATGACAAGCTCTATATAAGTGGAATTATTATTAAAATACGTTTTAGCGTATGTAAGAGAGATACGAGATATACCTGTACACAAACAGCAGCGGGTATACAGCAGATGACAACACATTCTCACTTTAACAAAATAAGTGATGAAATAAACCGTGTCTATTTAGATGTCCCCTCCCCCTCCTTAGTTCTTCTTCAATAGTGCAGTTCGACTGTTGTACATTTTGCCATCACCAAGACAATCCATAGTGACCAATTCCCTGCAATATTTAATAAATAATTTTGACGTTGAATTATGTTCATTTTTTTTTAAATAGCTGCCCGCAAAGGGGGCAGCCAAAAAAGTCACAAAGGGGGAAGTCCAAAGAGCCACTCGAACCGCAGGTTGCCGCCCTTGGGACGAGAGGGAAAGTTGAGTGCGGGGAGCGGTAGTGTAGTGGTTACCACGCTGCGTTATGAACCCGGCGACCCGAGTTTGATTACCGCTCACGTCCAACACCAGTGACGATTATTATAACCGGTACCGGGCCTCCCCAAGGTTGACTCAGCCTCAAATGAGTACCTGGTGCGGTATGTATTAAACATCGCCACGAGAGAGACAAAGGCAGTCGGGCGTGGTGCTGGTCACTCACCCCCTCGTCTACCGTTCCGGCCTTCATAGGTGCTCGCTCGCAGCACTTTCCCCAACAGTCTGTTAAGGCTACACGGGGATGTTTGTTTTTGTTTCGTGTGAATTAGCGCTGTGGGATGTGCAGGTGGTGTAACTTGTCAGCCAGCCGACACGATCAGTTAAACCCATAACACCCGAGTCTGTCCTGTGACTACCCGGCCGCCTACGAGCCTTAATACACTCATGGCTTTAAAGTGCACCTATCCTGGCACAAACGTGCCCAGAGTTAGGTGAGATAATGTTCAGTGCGCATGGTTTACATGCATTACGGTATGTGTTTATGTATGTGTGATGATGCGCATGTATAAATACGATACAATACGTGTGTCTGAGTGTGTATATTTTATTGGAGAAGGGTAGTGTAGCGGTTAGCACGCTGCGCTACGAACCCAGTGACCCGAGTTTGATTTCCGCTCATGGTCAACACCAGTGACGATGATCTGAAAGGGTCCTGGGCCTCCCCTAGGTCGACTCAGACTCAAATTAGTATTTGGTGCGGTGTGTGAACATCGCCACTAGTAAGACAAAGGTTGTCGTGCGTGGTGTTGACCACCCACCCTCTCATGTTACGTGCTGACCTTTATAGGCCCTCGCTAACAGCACTTGGCCCAATAGTCTTTTAAAGCAATAGAGGGTTTTTTTGTGGATGCATTAATACATTCGGTATGTGTGTGACTGCGTATGTATTAAACGCATTATTGCATGTGTAGTGACTAACTCAGAGACGATAAGACTTGCAGGCACTTTATTAATGAGCACCATCGGCATTAACACACTTAATATTTAGTCTTTCTATTATCGGCGACGCTACTCAGCTGGGACAGTTTGTAGGCTGCCTGACTATTGGCGCCCCGAGATGGTAGAAATGGAGACGATGACGTGAAGAATGGTGAAGACGATGAGAAGAATGGTGAACACGACGAGAAGAACGGCGACAATGGACTTCAGCAGCACGACGGGGATCCCACTCCAACAACAGCCCCGAGGTCCCTCACATGGGGCCCTCTTACACTGTCAGCGTGGCCTTGCTCCGCCCCTGGCCACGCCCCCTTTCTGGAACCTACTAGCTGGTTCTTGGTGGGCCCCTTCTGTGACCTTTCTTCTAGATTCCCCTCTCGTGTATATCCTGGCCTGCTGACGTCAGGACTGCCGTACGCCGCAGATCCCCTTTTCTGCCAGCAGCCAGCCCTATGCCACTACATCTGTATGTGAGTGTGCTCATATGTAATAAAAGACTCCGTCAGGCACTACTGGTCTCCTTTGGTCTTTTATTTAGGTTCTTTCTCCGCACCCCGCTGGTCTCCTCCGCAGACCAGCGTCGTCTCGCGCGCGCCCCGCACGCGCTCCCTCGTCAGCTCCACCACTCTTCCTCACACCCCACTGGTCCTGATAAGGGACCAGCGTCTCCTCTCGCGTGCCGCGCACGCTCCTCCGTTAGCTCCTCCACTCCCGCACTCCGCACACCGCTGGCCGACGGCGTGCTGAGGTCCTTCAGCCACGTGGCCGATGGCGCGGATCTCCTCTCACCACCCAACGTGGCTCAGCCTCTTAACTTCCCCAACTCCCCCGATCTCTTCTGGGCTCCCACTTATATGCTCTCCCCCCACGTGGCCTTGACTCCTCCCCTTCCGGATCGTCAGATCCGGCCTTGCCATACTGTCCTGCTGGCTCCGCCCCCATTCACCTCGCCTCCCATTGGAGCCGAGGTGAACGGTGGCCCCTCCCACACGCCCCGCAGACCAGGCTCCGTCCCCCAATACCCCCCGGGCCGTGTGATTGGGCCAGAGCCCAGCAACAACCCCATTTACGCTCGCATTATACATATATTAAATGCATTACGGTGTGTATGTTGGTGAAAAATAGTTTCACTTGTCTTCACTCCGCTAAAGATTTACTGTGGAAATGCGCGTGATTTTTTTTTCCATGAGCAGTCAGGTTATTAATTGTAATCAATTATGTCTTGACTTAAAGTTTTCGTGACTGCAGAAATTTATATTATTTGAGTCTTCGTCATTAGGACGTTCGTCATCAGGATGCTTGTGTTGTGATCGAAACGTCGTAGTTTTTTGTTATTTTTTGCAATTTTCTTTGAACCAATCTACGTGACTTTACCGAAAGACCCAAAGAATGTGTAATACGTATTTATTATATATTTAAAAAGTTGAACTTTTGACCCAGTGTTTTTGACCCCATCTGGCAACAGCTGTCGTGCACCCAGGGGGTACGATATGAAGGGAGATTTTGAGGCCTAGATCTAGGCTTTAGGCCTAGCTGTAGGCTTTAGGCCGCTGTGAGCTAATTTTTAATTTAAATGTTTTGATTAAAAACTATCTCAGGGAATTATAAGGGAATGTTACACTTGTTTAGCCAGGAAAGCCTCACTGAGTCTAAAGGTTTTTGTAGGGTCCTGCCAAGTGTTTGCAGTAGGGGGCGATGTTGCTACACCTAATCGGACATCGGACGGACGGACGGACGATATAATCTATTGTAGGCTGGTTCAATTCGTTCCTACCAGTATAAACTATACTACTAGACACTACACCATATACTATACTACTATACACAGACTCTAGCTCTTGCTGGGAAATTCCCAGGCGATCCCAGGGCAGGCGAACGACGTAGTCCCGCCAGCAGCGTGTCCTAGGCCCGCCCCGGGGTCATCGCCCAGTGGGACGTGCTGCTGCCCGGTAGAGTTCCAGGGGGAGTCTACCGGGGGGCATCCTTAGGGGCCGTCCATAAATGGCGTTACGCACCTGGGGGGGGGGGGGGGGGGTCAGACATTTGTGACGATGTGTGACGAGGGGGGGAGGGTTTTTGAAATGTGAATATCACGTCAAAATACGTAAGTTTGAATAAATATAGACAACACGTTCTACTGAATTAAATACATGTTTTCTCCTACAACATCAGAGTGCAGCGCCACATTCAATACGCACTACAATGACAATAGTTTAAAGCGATTTGAAGCATGTTTTATTTTCAAAATGGAAATATGGTTTAGGGGGCGGAGGGGGGCAGAGCTTTTTGACGTCATATTTGAGGGGGAGTCTGACTTTTTGTGACACCGTGTGACGAGGGGGGGGGGGGGTCAAAAATCGTCCAAAATCGCTTGACGTCATTTATGGACAGCCCCTTACCAGGTGCCCGAACCACCTCATCAAGCGTCTGTCTTTGTATTTGTAGGGGTTATTACGGGGAGAAAAGGCAGACGGGAAACACAAGGGTGTCTCACCCACACACACGGGTGTCTACACCCTGGTCCGCATTCGTTAACCACTGGGGGCCATGGGGGCTCTGTGATCCCCCATAACCCCGCCCCTCCGAGGGGATCCCTATAAAAGGCGGGGAGCCAGAGAGCTCGTGGCCAGTTTTAGAAGAAGCTTACCAGTGAAGTCTGAAGACCGGCAGAATAGGTCCTGGGACTCCCCTGTCTCGCTGCCCTTGTCAGGGCCGAGCTGGGTAAGCCAGCGGCGCGGCCCAAGAGCTTCCGGACCTCTGCTCTTGTAAGGGCAAGGCCGGCTTAGCTGGGTGCCGGGATCTGTGCTTACCAGGGCCTTATCAGACAGCCTCCCGTAGCCTATTAGAGGAGGACTGGGAACAGGACAGGGGAATTAGTACTAGGGGTAGTTTCCCAGCTAGTACAGGTGAAGGGGCCGTTACCCCTTCAGCTATTGTATCTGTCCTTGAATTAATAAAAGAGTGTGCCTCGACTCCGTCGTCAGTCTCCCTGGAACTCACTACATATTCGTGATCGACATCAGATGTAGTGTTATGCAGACACATATCCACATCAAAGTACACGACATTAATACCCTACTGAATTCAGAAAATCCCGCTCAATGTGTTCTCCCCGTGGTCGTGTGGATTTTTTACCTGGTCCTCAGAGTTTATTTTCCCTCGAACATTTAAACTCAACAACACGCGTTCAGAGTATTTGGCTGCTATACATTTGCACCGGATAAGCCGCTTCGTTTGGGCAAATAATTTGTGATGGCCGGGGCACCTTCTGACAAAACGAGCTACATAGCTCATTGGGGCCTTGGTAAAATACAAAATAGTAAAATAGTTAGCGATGTAACCGCGTACTCGTGCAGCCTTCGTATCAAAGACGCTGCTGCACTTAGGGACTCCCTCCTCACGCCCCTGAGGGTTGTGGGCCTCACTTGGCCATATTTCACTACCGCCTCTCAGTGCTCAGTGCTGGTCGGTTGATGTTACCCCCCGCCCCCACAGAAACCTAAAGCACCTGTTATGCATGGCGGTCGCTTCTTCCAGCACAATCGGGTGCGTTCCAGGTGATGTGGTTGTAGGCAAACGCACGCACATCACATCAGAGTGTGACAAACCCAGTCTTGGATACTTGCCATCCTCTATGCTATTGTGATGAATGCAATACAGGGTGGCCGAAACGTGCACACACTTAACTCTACACGTTCAACCGTCTTGATGCCCACGTATACAAATGCAACACGCACGGCTGCAGACACACGCAGTATACACATATTCCGTGGGTTTATGCCTCCTAAAAACGACCCTCGCTTGTTTTGTTTTTGTTTTATTGGCCGCAATTTCTCAGACTTCCTTTACGACACCCCTATCGTCTGTGTAATATGATTCATCGAAATAAAAGCATTAAATGCTTTTGTTTAACACAAAGATACACTCGTATCGCATCAACAGACTGTTGCAGCAAGTGTTGTTAGCGAGCACCTATGTGAAGGCCGACAACGGCCCACGATGGGGTGGGGTGGCCAGCACCACGCCTTGCCGCCTTTGTCTCCCCAGTGCTGATGTTCACACATAGCTTCAGGTTACCCATACTCTTTGGTTCTTTCGGTAAAGTCACGTAGGTATCAAATAAAATAAATCACGACGTTTCGGGCGCAACACAAGCGTCCGTCATCAGGTGGGAAAGCATGGTCTGCTGCTGAGGCAGACTGTTTTAAGAGGTTTAAAATGAGTGTAGCCTCAGGGTCATAAAGAAGTGACCGGGGCTAGTGATGTTAATGTGAAAAATTAGCATGTAACTGGAGAAAAGAAGGAAAGCGGGCTCCTAGACGAGGGCACGGAAGTGGCTATGTTAATTTGAGAGATTAGCATGATGTTAACTTCAGAAATTAGAGAGCACTGAATTGGCTATGTAAATGTGAAAGATTAGCATGATGTCAATGTGAGAAATTAGCATGTAACTGTAGAAAAGAAGGAGGAGAGCGGCCTCCTCGACGAGGGAGTGCAACCCAACGGGTGTGATCCAAAGGGCCTGTGAGTATGAGAATGCAATCCAAAAGACATGTGAGCATGAGAGTGCAATCCAAAGGCAAGAAAGTGCAAAGCAACGGACATGTGAGCATGAGAGAGGCATAGAGAGAGAGACACAGAGAGTCGAAATAACGGCTGACATCGGCAGGTAGGATGAAAACATCGCATTCAGTTAAGACTTTACCTGGTTAATAACGTCCTTCCAATGATTGCTCAGTTTATACCCATCCTATAGGTTGAAGGTTACCCATGTTAAGGCTGAGTCAACATAAGACAAAGTCAGTGAGTGGGAGTCAATCTCATGTCGACCAGCTTCGTTTGAGGTGTGTGCTAACCACTACACTGTCGCTTCCCACTCTGCAACTCTCTCGCACGCACGCACGCGCGCTCCACTGCATCACTGCCCACATCACCGGAATCGGCCAGAACTTTCCTCTGGCAAAAAAAAATGGGGAAAACCAAGCGACAAAGCTGCTGAATGGAGATGGTTAGGAATCCCCCCCCCCCGAGTGAGGAGCTCGCATCTGGCTCCTATTCCAAATGGATTGCATGGCGGAGCCTAAACAGACTGAAGAGAGTGGGTTTCAGCAAGATGCAACTTTCATGAAATCAAGGGCGAGGGGCTTCTACACAACCGACCAATGGGCTTGTCGGGAGAAGCAGACAATGGATCATCTCCTGACATACCGTGCAGCACCCACAATGCACTTCTCAAGATTTAGCAATATCAACGCCAGAAGCAGTGGCCTGTGCAGAATGTTGGGAAAATGCAGTAGGGGTTGGACAGGAGAACATGACGACGACGAGAAGAAGACGATGCACGTGCAAACATTGTTTCTTTTTTGGTCAACTCGACTTTGTTGGCATTTGTCTGTAACTGTGTGACGAGGGTTAAGCTCCCGCCTAATGCTGATCATTATTCTGCTCAACGTAGGGTTTCGCGACCAATATCATTCATAATACAGGTTTTTTTGGGGGGGTTAGATCACGTAAATATATAAATGTGTCGTGAAACCCGCCACCATCTGACACAGCCAATAAGTAATGCTTATATATTTACGCGATCTAACCCAACCCCCCCCCCTGTATTATGGATTATTCTGTTTGTTTAACCAGGATAGCCTCATTGAGTCTCGTGATATTTTTTTCTCCACTAGGGTCTTGCCAAACTTTCTCAGTCGGGGGGAGTGGCGCGATTATTGCTTTGCGTATAAACCGCAAATTAGTAACTTTGCGGTCGTATTTCAAATGTGGTCCATAATCCCGGACCACAGTCTATTGATGTCAACATGCTGTGACATTGAGACTGATGGTGCCCTGCTGTAGCGCTTTAGTGCTCTCTTTGTGCTGGGATGAACACCTAGTCACATCTGTCCCTCCGCGGGAAAATACGTTTCTTGTACACATCCAACTATGCCACACCGCCATTTCGTGAGTGCGTATTTTGGCAGATTTCGTTCAACTCGAAATAAAACTCTGGATCGGTTTCGACATCCAGTGTTTCATCAGCAGAGTCAGGCTTGCTGGAACCAATGCTGGTGAATTGCCAGACGTGTATGGGGCATCTGTTTACGTTAGCTATTGGACGCCACGCCACGTAATTAAGTAAATATAAGCAACAAAAACAGGTAACTACATCGTCTGGTATACAGGAGGTCGTGGGTTTAATCCCAACCCGAACATCTGCCGTATATATTTGGAGTTTGCATGTTCTCCCCGTCGTAGGTGTGGATTTTACTCCGGGTCCTCCAGTTTTCCCCTCCACATTTATAATTAACATCACGCGTTTAGAGTATTTGGCTGCTATAAACTTCCACGTCATAAGCCACACTTCATTGAGCTATCATTTGTGATAGCCAGGTCGCTTTTAGAACAAGAGCTACATTGCTCAGTGGGGTCTTACCTGGTAAAATAAAAATAAAAAGTTTAGTTTAGTTATTTAAGCGTCTTGCGCACAGTAGATGCTGGCGAGATCGTGCGGGTCAAAATCGTGACGCTCGTAGCCATCACGTGGAAGAACGGGGATCTCCCCAGCTCCACGTGCGATTCAGCAAAACATTATCTCACAATGTAAGTTTAAAATTTTGACGAACGGCCTTTACATGATCGTTAACGATCCAAATAATTCCTAGCGCTTTGGAAATCCCGTGCTCCCAAGCCGTGTCCACCACGGAAGCTGTTTCACTACACTTCACATACGCTGGAGATACTGCACAATCGTGTACAACATAGGGGCGACTATAATTGAATCGTACGTTTCATCATGATACCTCCTTTGCCAGTATTAAATAATGATACTGGAGTTTTCCCTTTAATGGCAATAAAACAGGTGTTAACATGTTAAAACACCAAACTGAAACCTTTGCAAGAAATCATGGCTGCATTAACCACGTAAACTTGTGGTGAGCATGCAAACAAAAAAAACATGCTCTGACAGTATGTGCATTGTCTTTTAATCTGATTGGTCCAGACCAGAGACAACTTTATTTATAGCCTAGTCTTAAACAACATTGTTTGAGTCGCAAACAACACTGTTTTTTCAAAATACCGTTATATCGTGGCTCTCGTTGCTAATTTTTTTCTTGTTGTGACAAAATATTCTGGGATAACAAATTGAGCAAACTGAGTTGTTCATAAAATGACTATGATGCATTACGTCAGTCCCGTGAAAATGTTCATCGGAGCAATGGGTGACTATCGTATGATGCCATTGTTTTCATAGTCAAGTGCATTGTTTTAATGTGTCCGTGTGACTGACAGAACGTGCGTTACGAGCGTTACAGATTGTAATCCGTCGAGTACGAGCAATGATCTCGACTTGTAACGACGTGCCTCAGCTCACTCTCAGGGAAAGAGAGAGCGAGAGAAGACGACTCAGAAACTCCAGGAGGTGGAGGATCCACAGACGGGCAGGAAGGGCAGCAGCAGCCACGAGGTGAACAGGTGCCAAATCCCACCCAAGCTCTGTAATCCTCTATATATGTGAATGTGATATTGGCCAAGGGCGCAGCTGCCTATTTGAACGGGGGACAGGGGGGCTATGCAAGATCCGACTGTGCCCCCCCTCCCCCCATTTTCTCCCGACTCATTTTTACTAAAATAGCAATGGTTGGTTTTAACCTCGTATTCAATAATATGCAGGCTATAACTATAAATATTATTTTATTTTCACCGTGTATTGTATTTCGAGGAAGACTGTCTCACAGTGACAGTATTAATACATGCATATGTATATATATAATACTCACAATCAAGTTACGCAGGGCATTTCCCACCACAGCCCCGCGGCAGCTTCCACTTTGCCTATAGCGTCTACCCCACGCGCTCTCACTCGGATCCAGAAGAACGCTTGGTGTGCGAACAGAGTGGAACAACACGGACGTTCGGGATATACAGGGAATTCGAGACACCTCCTGACTTTGCCATTCCTTCTCGAACACACCGTTGTAACAATCAAACCGCATCAGAACGTCGACAGACACGCTTCTCCTTCACGAATGTAAAATGAAAGACATGCCAGAGTGGTGCGATTGTGGCCAGACAACCCATACTATGGCGCATTTAACAATCCAAAAGACCACATAGAGATACACAGAGACTCATAGATATACGTACAAGGCAAGCCGCTGAGGAGAAGCAGCAAAACTACACGAACTCTCTCTCTCTTCTCAAGCTCTGCCGTCGTGGTGACTTCGACATTGTCATCTACCTCCTGGCCATATTGCTGAGGGGCCGTCCATAAATGACGTCACGCACCTAGGGGGGGAGGGGGTCAGTCATTTGTGACGATGTGTGACGGGGGGGCGGGGGTTTGAGAAATGTGACGTCAAATCAAAATGTGCAACACATTCTACTTAATTAAATATACTTTTTAATAAATGTTTTCTCCTACAACATCAGAGTGCAGCGGCACATTAAATACACACTGCAATGACAATACAGTAGTTTAAAGCGATTTGAAGCATGTTTTTTTTTTTTTGGGGGGGGAGAGCTTTGTGAAGTCATATTTGAGGGGGGGGTCTGACTTTTTGTGACGCCGTGTAACGATGGGGGGGGGGGGGGGTCAAAAATCGTCCAAAATCGCGTGACGTCATTTATGGACGGCCCCTGTGCCCAGGAGCATTATGGGATGCCAGCTGGCGCCTGTATTTGATGACAAAGTCCCAACCAATGGCCATATTCGTCAGCTGTGATCACGCGGCTCTGTGATTCTCGACCATGGATCCGGTAGTACGATGTCGGTTTGACGATCGGAGGCACATTCTGTGCCACAGCCAAGGTAACAACTGCAGCAGTGGTCACTCCATCATCACGATCCTCTCCTCCAGTCGCGAAACCAGCCTAAAGACACGAGCACCGCCTCGTGGCGGGACTGGGGAGTAAATTATTGGCAACTGGGATTTTTTTTCTGTTTAGAAGGGCCATTGCCAGAAAACGCCGCCTATTAAATGCGTGGATATGTTCCTCTTCGGGAAGTATTCTTCGTAAATGTTGGATCTAGTGTCGCCAGTAAGTTTGTTGAGATATCACTGTTCACGATATGATACCAAAATGTCACAATATGACGATCATCTCGTCAATAGTTTCCAGGAAGTCAATAATAGTAGTTCGCATTGTGAACGTATTATCTATGGGACCCTTTGCCAGTATCAAACCTGATGAAAAATAACTAGGTTTTACCCTATTTGGTAATAAAACAGGAAGTGTTGAGATGTTCAAACACCAAATAGATACATTTTGTATGGCATCAAGCTTGCATTAACCACACACACCTGTGGCAAAACATGCATTTAAAAAATATTTTGTGATCATATTGTTTGTTGTGCTTTGTACTTGCAGCACGAGTAAAGATCGTTTCAAAGTTATTCAACTGCAATGAATTCAGAATTAGCCTGGATGAGTGGGCAGTGCTGGCTATGTACGGGGCCTCTAATCCAGCACTGTGGAGGCCACAGGGGGTTGGTGGGTCCAGGGGCGCAATTATGGGGGTAATTGAGGGTTATGCGACGCATCGGGGCCCAATCAGCCACAAGACAGCCCCGAATGAACAGATAAACAAGTAGTAACAATGTTATGAATATTTTTTGAGAAAAAAATATTCCAACAACATCCATAAATGCGAAAAAAACATTGTTAAAATGCAAAAGTAATATTTTCGAAAAAAAAACTTGCGTGAAATCTAGTAGCGCTACTGCTGGTGTTTAAAAGCAGCATTTATTTATTATTACTGTCACGATGCAACTAAAATAATATATTGAGCTATAGCCTACGTATTATTGCATACCGTTAAAAACATCCGTAGCTATTTCCGTAAAAATTAGTCGGGAGAAAGGAAGGGGGCCCACAGTCGGATCTTGCATACCCCACCACACCCCGTTGCAATAGGGAGGCGAGTCGCGCCCTTGCCAGGGAAACCTCGCAGTAGCCGCCTCGATGCGTTCGCAGCAGAGAGACGGCACCGCCACGGTTAACAGCATCGTTTAACCGGCATTGTTGCTTATAAATTACATGAAATAGCATACATAGTGAATTGTTTGATTGAGATTTGTATATCGTGTGTCTCCGTCTCTCCGTATTTCAGTGTCTCTCTGTGTATGGGGGATGTACGGAGAGATATTAACTACCTCGCCTGGTCTACAGGAGGTCGTGGGTTCGATCCTGAGCCTGACGCCTGCTGTATATTTGGAGTTTGCATGTCTCCCTCTCTCCCCGTGATCCCGTGGAATGTTCTCCGGGTTGTCCGGTTTTTCCCTCCACATTTAGAATCAACAAGCGTTTAGAGTACTTGGCTACTAGACAATTCCACGTGACAAGGGGCCGTCCATAAATGACGTCCCGCAATTTTGGACGATTTTTGCCCCCCCCCCTCGTCACATGACGTTACAAAAAGTCAGACCCCCCCTCAAATATGACGTCACATAGCTCTGCCCCCCCCCAAAATAAAACATGCTTCAAATCGCTTTAAACTTTTGTCATTGTAGTGCGTATTTAATCTGTCGCTGCACTCTGATGTTGTAGGAGAAAACATTTATTAAAACGTTTATTTAATTAACTAGAACGTGTTGTCTATATTTTTTAAAGTTGCGCATTTTGATGTGACGTCACATTTCTCAAACCCCACCCCCTCGTCACGCATCGTCACAAGTGTCTGACCCCCCCTATCCCTAGGTGCGTGACGTCATTTATGGACGGCCTCTTTACGCAGCTCACCGAGGACGTCATTTCGGCGCAGCAGGAGAAGGATGCCGTCGGGTTTAGATGTATTATGCTGCTCAAGGGACAAAAGACACGTTTGGAGTATGGGCAGTCGGACGGCATGGCCTGGACCAATCTTCAGAAGATCGGCGTCAAGCTGTTTACGATGGCGACATCCTCTGCAGCCTCGGAGCGCAACTTCTCAACGATGGGCTTCATAAACAGCAAGCTCAGGAACAGCTTGGCACCCAGTTCGGTGGAGAAGTTGGTCTACCTCAAGAGCAACTATGGGGCGTTCGCAAAATGCAGTTATGTGTCAGAGGGCGACGAGATGGACTCGTCGGAGGACTAGTACTGATCTGGGAATATTGCAAATAAAACCGTGATGTTTATTAGGTTTATTAAAGTTTAGTAAGGTTTATTATGGTTTGAACCTTAAACCTCAAATTCGGATCTGAAAAAATAGTTTTTTTCCACCCCTGTCGTTACCCCTTTATTCTCACCAGACACTTAGGACACAATATTACAATAATGAGTAGCTTACAATATAATTCACCTGTTTGATATTACGTGCTATGTGACCCTTTTTTCCTATAAATGAAAACTTCAACGGTTGAACTTTGAAAACACGGAACCGGAGAGAGTTCAACATCGCAATAATTGGCTTTTGTTGGACATCCAAGTCGTTTTTTTTACAGGTCTTACTATGCCAGTATATGGGTATAGTAATAATGCGTATCTCTCTTGACTGGACTATTGCACTGCTCTTTTAAACATACGTGTAATGAACGTGTTAAAGCAAACAACGTGTGCACACATTAAGCACATACAGGGTATAATCTTTCTTCTTTTTTCTTTTCTTTCTTCTTTTCTTTCTTCTTTCTTTCTTTCTTTCTTTTTCTTCTTCTTCTTATATAAAAAGTCTCCGCGCGCTCGCACTTGCGGGGGATTTGGCTCTCGGATGGTGGGGTTTAAGACCGAAATAATTTGCCAGCAGGCCCTAAGCACCCATGCTGGGAATAGGCTATTCTGTTTTCACGTCCGTAAATTTTAAAGTTGTTTAATTAACGAATTAGTGGCATTCTTATTTTAATTATTTACTTATTGCAGGACATCAACCGTACCAACTCACGACAATTGCCTGGGGGGGGGGCGGACCCTGCCAAGTGATGCGCGTTCGCTCCAGCATACGGGGGACATTTTATTTTACGCGTTTAACATGGAATAAATATACACATCACGCTGCCGATTTCTCTTCACAGTGTGATGTCCCCCCCCCCACCCCAATGCGTGCAGTTACTGCTATAAAGTCCTTAGATATGAATTTAATATTATTAAAGCGCTTACATAGTATTATTCTGCCTCGGGCAGGGGGATGGTGGGGTGGGGCGGGGGTAGCGGCCCAGCCCGCAGCCTGGAAATGTCTCACCTCCTCCAGCTTGCCAATCTAGGTGAGGCTGTGGGCTCTGCACGGGACGAGGCGTCACCACGCCAATGTAAAGTACAATTTTATTGCATATTTCGCTAAGAACTGAGGTTTATTGTTTACTATTATTAAACAAATCAGTTTACAAATATTACAATGATAACGTTTGTGTGCACATAACAACTCTGCTTCATTGTTTCCTATCATGAAACTAATAAGTTGCCTAATATTACAATTATAATGTTCGTGTGCAGAAACCACATGTGTGTCCCTAAAGTCGATGTCTGTGTGTGAGTCCATATGTGTTTGTGTGCGTGTAAGTCGATGAGTTTCTATGTGTGTGGGTCCATGTCTGTGTGTAAGTCCATGTGTGTGTCTGTCTTTTTCAAACGGACAACGCCCCATGTGTGTGTGTGTGTACGTACAAGTGTTTGTGTGTGTGTGTCAGTCCATTTGTGTGCGTATCAGTCGCTGTGTGTGTGTTAGTCCACATGTGTGTGTAAGTCCAAACGTGCGTGTTTCACTCGATGTGTGTGTGTCTAAGTGAATGCGTGTGTGTGAGTCGATGTGTGTGCATGGCTCCATTTGAGTGTGTAAGTCAATGTGCGTTTGTGTGTCTATGTGTGTCAGTCGATGTGTGTGTGTTAATCCATGTGTGTGTAACTTAAGTAGATGTCTGTGTGTCACAGTCCATATCTCTATGTGTGTGTAGGACAATGTGTGTATCAGTCTATGTATGTGTGTGTAAGTCCATGTGTGTGTGTCTTAGTCGATATGTGTGTGTGTAAGTAAATGTGTGTTTACGTCAATGTGTGTGTGAGTCCACGTATGTCTGCGTGTGAGTCGATGTGTGTGAGTCGCTGTATGTGTGTACGTCGATAGATGTGTGTGTAACTCCATGTGTGTGTATCTAAAGTGCATGTCTATGCGTGTGTGAGTCCATATGTGTGTGTGTAAGTCCATGTGTTTGTGTGTGTGAGTCGATATGTCTGTGTGTGTCAGTCCATGGGCGTCTGTGTTAGTTGCTTTGTGTGCATGGATCCATATCAGTCAGTGTAAGTCCATTTCTTTGCGTGTCTGTAGGTCCATGTGTGCGTGTGAGTGAATGTATGTGCTATATTGACCTGCTCAAGGCCTATGATACCATCAGTAGGCCTGGCCTCTGGGTTGTTCTTTATGCTTTCGGAGTCCCTCAAACGTTGCTCACGATCCTTCAGTACCTTCATGATGGTGAGCAGCCCTGCGTCAAACTACGTGGCCGTCAGTCAGACCCATTCCCTCTACACCTTGGGTGTGACAGGGATATCCTCTGGCTCCACATTATTTAACCTATCTTTTGACCACGTAGTTCATGAAGCCTTCAATGGCTGTACTTGAGGAATTACCATATGGTACAGATACAATGGGAGGCTGATCGATGCCCGGGTACGGTCAAGGGATGCCTCCCTATTGCTCAACCATGTTATGTATGCCGATGCTCTGGTGATTGCTGCTCACTGCTGCTGAGCCTGGAGCTTGCCACTAAGAGGTGGGGCCTTACCATCAGCCCCACCAAAACTAAGCACTTGCCTGGGTATTTTATACCATCAAACAATCCACCCCCACAACTCACAATTGGTGATGCGGCAGTTGTGGACAGATTGCCGAGATTCCCATACCTGGCCAGTGTGCTCATGACCGGCTCCGGTTTAACATCAGAGGTCTCACTCCAAATCAGTCGAGCGCCATCATATTTTCATCAGCTGCATTACGCTATGCAGAAGTTACCTGCTCTCTCGCTTTGCATGACGCTCCAGGTCTTCTCGGCCACGGTAATTCCCTCCCTTCTCTACGCTTGCGAAACGTGGAACATCTTCGCCGGTTAGAAGCATTTAGGCTGGCCTACTAACGATCCATCCTGGGTTTAACCATATATGTGTGTGTGTGCGTCTAAGTCAATGTGTTTCTATGTGTGTGGGTCAATGTCTGTGTGTAAGTCCATGTGTGTGTCTGCCTTTTTCGTCCGAGCAACGCCGGGTACTTACCGCTAGTCTCAGGGTCCGGCTGGCGTATAATTTTTGCTTGACTTGTCAGGAACTGTATGCCGTGATTTTCGCATGTAAGCAGTTCTGGCGGTATCTGTACGGCAGGAAATGTTGCGTGCCCACTGACCATTATGCTCTGCAGATCCACCTCACATTCAAGAAACCGCGGGGGTAGATGGCCCGATGGCTGACGCAGCTGCAGGAGTATAACCTGCAAATCGAGTACAGGGCTGGACGGACGTACGCAAACGCGGATGCCTTGTCAAGGCGACCCGTGTTGTGCGCCGAGACGAGGGCGGAGGAGGCCTGCCCATGCTTCACGGGGGGACGCTGCCGACAGGCAATGGCCCCCCTGGAGCGCCCTGAGACTAACCCCCCACTGCTGAGAAAAAGTGCTGTGTGTGCCACAGAGGTCCCTGCAGAAAGAGCCAGGGACCCAGTGGACCATCCGGCGGGCACGGGGCCCACACCCCGGGGCCTGGTCGGATCCAAGAGGACGTCGGCTGTGCGTTCCCCGGCCTGGATGACGAGCAGCTGAGACAGGCCCAGCAGCGGGACCCGGACCTGGCTGCGGTGGAGGCGGCCCTGTGGGAGGAAAAGGTCACCCTGCAGTGACCCTGGAGTGGTTTGTATGCCCGGTTGTGTGTAAAGAACGGGGTGGTGCGGGAACTAACTGAAGCCGGGCAACCGGGCTGCATCTCTGTTCCCACCCAGGTGCGGCCCCAGCTGCTACGGCTGGTGCACGACCACCCGCTCGGGGGCCATGATGGGGAATGGCGCACTCGGGAGACCCTGCATCGCCAGCATCTCTGGCCCAAACTGACGTAAGACGTGGCCGCCTGAGGATAGGGCTGCCGCGCTTGTCAACAGTGTGGGCAGAATTTGGCGTAGTATCAGGTGCCCCTGAGGCCATTCCATGTCAGCCGGGCGAACCAGCTAGTTGGGATCGACATACAGGGGCCATTCCCACGATCCCGCCGAGGCAACTGGTATACAACTGGTATATTCTCATGGTGGTGGAGTATTTCACGCGCTATCTAGTGGCGGTGGCCATCCCCGATAAAACAGCCCTTGTGGTCGCCAGGGCATTTGTGGAGCATTACGTGCTTAAACATGGGATTCCCAAACGAGTCATTTCTGACCAGTGTAGTGAGTTCAAGGCAGGGCTATTTCAGGTGCTGTGCCGGGAGTTCGGAAACCAGAAGGACCGAACTACGGCATACCACCCCCAGCCGAATTGTATGTTGGAGCGTATGAACCAGACCCTAGCCGGGAAGCCAATCAACAGGATTGGGACGAACACCTCTGCTATGCCCTGTTCGCCTACACCACCATGGTACACACATCTATGGGACAGACCCCATTCCTAATGATGTTTGGTCATGAGTCTCGCCTACCAGCAGATCTGGTTGTTCGGTGTTCCCCCCCCGCACCTGGAAGAAGGGTGCCAGCCCATGGAGCACCTGATGGGGACCCTGCGAGGGGCCCGTGGCCGGGCCTACCAACAGGGGGAGGCCGCATGACAGCAGCAAGAGCAAGGTGCCCGGCCCCGTGTGGAGCCCCCCTTCTACTCGGCGGGCTCTAAGGTATGGCTGCATACCCCGCTCGGAGGGGCTGTACAGGTGGGGAAGCTGACCACCTACTGACGCGGACCCTGGACGTGGTGCGGTAGATCTCCTCCTGGACAGTGCTGATCCAGGGCGGGTTGAGGGGCCGAGAGATGGTGGTCAACGTCTGCCGATTTAAACCATGGAGGGCGGCCCCGGCGAGAAAGATCCCCGCCCTTCAGGTACTCTGACACCCCGGGATCACCGCGCCCCTCATACCCGAGGGCTTCGCACCATGTATATGGGCCCCGCGAGGCCCCAGTTCACAGCGGGCCCCGGACCAACAAGGAGGTGACAGGCGCGGTGGCCCCTAAACCCCTCTGACCCTGAGTTTGTTCCCCAGCCAGTGGACGCGGGAGGGCAGGAGGGGCCTCTGGAATGGAGACGGAGACCACTGCCGGAGCCTCGGGCAGCTGAGCCTCCGCGATTCCCCCGGACTCCGCGGCGCTACCTGGTAGGAGCGGCCCAGGTGAGGTGCTCCAGTCCATCCGGGATAGGGACGGACACCTCGGGGGGCTATGTGGTGCCACAGCAATGAAGCAACTCCGCCGGCACCGCCATCCCCTCGCACCCCTCCACACGAACGCACGCAGACCCCCACTAAACACACACACGCACCCACGTAGGGTCTCGTGGGGGGATCACCTGGTAACATGGGTTTTTCCCAGAGGGGCCCCTAGCAGGGATGTCCCACGATTTCTCAGTGCCAGGAGATTGGCCGACCCCCCCAGGCCAAATTGCATTGCGGCCCCCGGGAATTGGCTTAAAATTGTATGGGCGCAACGAAGCTCACCGGGCTAACCGCAATGAGACACTCACAGCACAGGGAGATAGGATCTCGAGGGCAACCACTCTGTAAGCAGTGCATAAGAGGAGGTGGGAGGAAATTTCCTGGACCCACTGCAGATGTGTATTCTGCGTGACGGCCACCCCAATCAAACCGGTTGAGTCTGGGGAGGACCTGGGCGTCGACAATGGATCGAGGCATAATGGGAAGCAATGCATCAGTTTAAAATCGAAAGGTAGGCGCCCGATTGGCCGTGCAGGATAACACCACGTGACCCTGGATCTTTGGATTCCGAGGGCATTAAAGGAGGGAACAGAAAAACGTTAAGCAGTTCTCCTCTCAGATCATCGTCCATTCGTCTCCCACAGCATCCGTGTGACATCGTGAGTGAGTCTGCGAGGTGAGAAGTAGAGTGGGGGTACATCCAGGGATTGAATAAGGATATGCTAGGCGCTGCTCGTAGAATATTTACTCCGAGCCGCACAGGATTTTCTTTAGACGTGCCATTAATAAATTTCAGTTCAGAAGATCAGTGTAGTGTGATGTCTGTGTGTGTGGGTGAACTTCTGCGTGGTGTCTGTATTTTCAGTATGACATAAGTATACCAGGTTTGCAGTCGATACCACATTGGGCAATGGGTTAAAATAGAGTTACAAGATTTGAGGATACAACAACAACAGACAGAGTGAGTTAAATAAAATCGTGTAATAATAAAATAAGTAATATTTAAAATTACTTTTTTTAAACACGCTTTAATGAAATGTACCGTACGAGTAATTGCAGAACTCCACAACTCCAGGAAGTGGCCCCGAAGCTTGCCATAGCGGTAATGAAATGTACTGTACTAGTGTAATGTGAGCAAGAACAGGGTGGTTGCTGGCCTCCGCGCCACTCACACAGCCCGGAGTATTGGGGGGCGGAGCCTGGTCGGCGGAGCGTGTGGGAGGAGCCACTGCTCACCTCGGCTCCAATGGGAGACGGGGTGAACGGGGGGCGGAGACGGGGGCAGTACTGGAAGGAGGAGTCAGGGTCACGTGATGAGGAGGATATAAGGAGAGAGCCGGAAGAGATCGAGAGGTTGGAAGAGAGTGAGAATAAGGAGGAAGCCACACTGGGCAGTGGCGTAGAAGTGGCGCCATTTTCCACCTGGTCGGATACCTACGCGCACCGTCGGCCAGCGGTGTGCGTGGGGTAACCGGGGCTAGCAGAGTGTGCGGGGCACACGTAGCTAGCGAGTGGATAGCAGAGTGTGCGGGGGCACACGGAGCAGCGGTGTGGCTGGCGGCGTGTGCGGAGGGGCACACGGAGGAAGCAGAGCGGCCACGATGTGGGCGAGGGCCACACGGAGCGTGCGCGGGGCGCACGGCAGAGGCGGCGCGGGTCCGGACGAGGACCAGCGGGGTGCGAGACAAGAACCCAAATAAAGGATGAACGGAGACCTACATCGCCTGACCGAGTCCTTTATTACACTGGTGTCAGAAGTGGTACGAGATGTCTAAACATCTCAAGAAAAAGAACATACCTGCACCATCTTCTGAAGATGAAGACGATCTTCCAGCGGTGGTGGCGCTCCCGACGATGGAAGGCGGAGGCGAAGTGGGGACGGGCGACGCACCAGGAGTGCAAGATGTCGTCGGGGCCGGGCCGTCTGCATCGACGGGCGCCGGGGAGGGCTGGCGACACGTGACGGCCCAACTTGATTCGCTGCAGGTCGTTTTGATGCAATTATGCACCCTGGTGACGACAGCGACGAGGCCGGATCGCCCAAGCGGGGAACCTTTGAGTGGGGCCGAGCCGTCCGCCATTGGGGCTTGCGCGACGCTTCCCGCCCTCTCTGACACGCGGCAGGACGCCGCCATCTTGGGCGTGGTCGGGGACGAACCGCGGGAAGCCGCCATCTTGTTGCCTCCACCGCGGGAAGCCGCCATCTTGACCCCGCCGCATGGAGACGCCATCTTGTCGCCACCAAGTGGTACACCTTCAGCGGGAGACGGCGACTCGGGGACCCGCAGCCATCGTCTGACGACGATCAAGGAGTTCTCGATCGGCGGGGATTGGAGTGCATTTGCCTGCCGTTTTGAGGCAGCGGTCCGATCCGCCAAGTGGACGGATGCGAAAGCCTTGGAGGTCCTACCGACGCTCCTGGACGACGAGTCTGTGAGGTTCTTCCGTTCCATCAAGACCGCGAGGAAGACCACGCTAAAAGGAGTGTTCGAGGAAATGGCGGAGGCTTATGAGCCCCCGGACGACGCACATCGCAGATTCGTGCAGTGGCAACAGGCACCAGAAGAATCGCCAGTGGCTTTCCGGGGCGCTGTGTTGGAGCTGGCTATGACCGCATATCTGGACACGGAGCCCGACTTGCTGGAGCCTTTACTATTGGGCAAGATGTTAGAGTTGTCCAGGGATTTGGGCATCCCCATGCCGGTGTACGGCCACGAACAGCTGACCTCCCGGATAGCGGCTAAGTGCCTGGATGCGCAATTCAACCTGCGCCGGTGGAAGCAGGTGACGGCCTGGCCGGGGAGCCCCAACATCGAAGGGGGTGCCACAGGGTGGGATCCGTCCAAAGCCATCTACATACGGGACAAGAAGAGGCCTGAGGAGCTGGCGGCAGCATCGACCCAGTGGCCTACTCGAGGGGGATCGGAGTTGCGCTCAGGGCCACCGTTGCGGGATCGCCAAGACAGAGGGGGTGACGGACGACGAGCCAACTTGTCGTGCTTCCGCTGCGGCCTTCGGGGGCACTTCACCAGGGAGTGTTGGGCTCGCTCTCGGCCGCCGCTCCAGCAGGAGGCCCCTGCCAAGGACACGACACGGCAAGATCACCCACGACAGGCAAGTCGGTATGCATCAGACACCCGACAAAGCCTGTCATCTCATGCATCACCATCGCTATGCGGTCCGGATGACATTACTAACGGGGGGGCGCTGAGAGATCCACGTCGCTCGCTGATGCAGTGGCGGAAATTGGCATGGAGGGTCGTTGCGGCTGCTACTGGGTCGTCGACTGTGCCGGGTTTGATCCAAGGGGTTGACGTGCGCATTTTGGTGGACTCGGGTGCGTCCGCGACCATTATCTCCGACGTGATATTCCATCTCCTGTCCATTCCGCCGGAGCAGGTATGACCGGTTTACGACTCTTGCATAGCGGCGAACGGGGGAAGTATGGGCATTGTGGGTCAGGTGGACGCCAGCATATCAGTTGGGGGTGTTTCGGCTTCAGGGACGGTGTTGATTTCCAGGTCCCTCGCGGTGCCCTGCTTGTTGGGGACCGATTTCCTGGCGAAAATGCCCATTCAGATAAGGGTGGATCAAAATTGTATCGAATTACCGGGGGGCCGCAAAATTTCTTTCTTGCCATCACCCTGGGGCCAGTCCGCTCCTGACCGCCAGGTGCAGGCGCTGTCCAAGGTATCGGTTGATATTCCACCTGGCTCGCAGATGCTTATTCCGCTGCGGTATCGGAAACCAGTGCCGGGAATCGAGGGTGCGGCAGGCGTGTTGATGTCGCCGTCCAATGCTATAACGGGTGGCTTGACGCTGGTCGGGGCACAGACGATTGTTCGGCCGGGTCAGCCTCCGTTTTTTCAAGTGTTGAATGGGAGCGCGGATAATGTTATTGTGCCGGCCGGAACGGTTTTGGCTCATGCTACGACTGCTTTCACGGCCCATGACGATCGGGGCCGCCGGGGCCTCATAGGGGGGGTCTCGGCCTCCACGGCACAGGATGATCGCTGGATTGCCGAGTTGTGCCGGGAAAATGCGTCCTTGCCTGGGGACCAACGGTCCGCGCTTCACGCGCTGTTGGGAAAGTATCCCGACGTCTTTAGTTTGGACGATTTCGATTTGGGACACACCTCCTTGCTCTTCCACCATATTGATACGGGGGATGCCGCTCCGATTCGGATGAACCTGCATCAGTTGAGTCCGACGGAGCGGGATCATGTACGCGGCGCGGTGGAGGATATGCTAGCCGCTGACATTATTTCCCCGTCCAACAGTCCGTGGAGCACCCCTGTGGTCCTTGTGAAGAAAAAGGATGGGAAATTGCGATTTTGTGTCGATTTTCTTAAGTTAAATAAGGTGTCGGTTGCAGATGCGTACCCCCTGCCGCATATGGATGATTCCCTCGATGCCTTGTCTGGGGCAAAACATTTTTCTACTCTAGATCTCTCGTCGGGATTCTGGCAACTTCCCCAGGACGAGTCCTCGAGGGAAAAAACGTCTTTCCGTACGCCGCAGGGCTTGTTTCAGTTTTATTGTCTTCCCATGGGCTTGAACGCCGCCCCGGCGACGTTCCAGCGGCTGATGGAGCTCGTGTTGACCGGTCTGCAGTGGGATTCGTGTTTGATATATTTAGATGATGTTATCGTCTTCAGCCGCACGTTTGAGGAACATCTGCGGAGATTGGATGCGGTGTTTGCTAGGATGCGTTCCGCCAATTTGAAATTTAAGCCCAAAAAGTGTCACCTGTTGCAGCGATCCGTGCGCTATTTGGGCCACATAGTCAGTTCGGACGGGGTGGCCACAGACCCGGAGAAGACAGCGTGCGTCCGAAACTGGCCGACTCCGGCCACAGTGGGGGACGTGTGTCGGTTCGTTGGGTTCGCTTCGTATTACCGCAGGTTTGTTCCAAACTTTGCCACGATCGCTAGCCCGTTGCACCTCCTTACGGCGAAGGGCCGGAGGTTCAGCTGGGGACCGACGGAGGAGGCGGCATTTCAGAACCTACGTGATCGTTTGGCGTCGGCGCCGACGCTGGACTATCCAGATTTTACTCGCCCTTTTATTCTGGATACTGATGCTAGTGACACCGGGATTGGGGCCGTTCTGTCCCAGTCTAAGGGCGGCGTCGAACGTGTGGTGGCTTACGGTAGCCGCGTGTTGTCTCCAGCGGAGACCTGCTACTGCGTTACTCATCGAGAACTCTTGGCCATAGTGCATTATCTTCGCCAATATCGGCCGTATCTATACAGCCATACATTTATTGTGCGCACGAACCATGCGGCTTTGCAATATTCCCTGAGGGTTGACCAACCGTCTGGCCAATTGGCACGATGGATGGAAACCCTGCAGGAATTTCACTTGAGATTCAGTATCGTAAAGGATCGCGTCACGCGAACGCGGATGCACTCTCCAGATTGCTGCAGGGGTCCCCTTGCGCCTGCGCTTCGGGCACGAATAAGTGCACGTGGGTTCCGCTGCGACCTCGGCCTGTTATGTACGCTGTGGAGGTGCCTGAGGCTCCCGCGTGTCCAGAACCGGCTGATGGGGTTTTGAATCTGCCGCGTTCGGTATGGGTTCGCGAGCAATTGCTCGATGAGTCGCTGGGGGCCTTGCGGGGTCGGGCTGCGAAGGAGAGAGGTGGACCGCTGTCCGATGGGATGCCGGGAGCTGCTCTCCAGGATGGCTTGTTGATGTGGAGGAAAGGGTTGCACGATCGCTGGCGTCTTGTTGTACCGTCGTCGTTGCGATATGAGTTGATTCGGACTCTGCACTCTGAGAAGTTGTTACATTTCAGGGTGCAGAAAACCTTGTTGACGTTACAGTGGGATTATTTTTGGCACGGCATGACGACTGATGTCGTCGGGCACATTCGGGCATGCTCCGACTGTGCCCAGCGGAAACCGCCTAAACACCCATATGTTCCACCAGTGCAGTCCATACAGGTGTCACGGATTAACGAGTTGGTGGCGTTGGATATTTTGGGACCCTTTCCGCCGTCCGCTCAGGGGAATACATTTTTGTTGGTTGGGGTGGAATATCTTTCCCGCTGGCCGATGGCCTGGCTCTTAGCCGATCAGTCAGCGGCGTCTATCATGGAGGCGTTCCTGTTCGGATACGTAATGGACAAAGGGGCACCGGAAAGGTTGCTCACGGACCAAGGGCGAAATTTTTCTTCCAAACTGTTGGGCGAGGTATGCGCTGCACTGGGGACCAAGAAGGTTCGGACGTCTCCCTACCATCCGCAAACGGATGGGATGGTTGAACGGCTCAATCGGACCCTGTCGACCATGCTCTGTCATACGGTTAGCGAAAAGCAGGCTGATTGGGATTTGCATATCCCTGGGGTGCTCTCCGCATACTGGATGACGCCACATGCGTCGACGGGGTACTCACCTTTCTTTTTGATGTACGGCCGCGAAAATGTGCTGCCAGTGGACGTGCAACTGAGCACGGGGGCGAAGGGTCCTGTCAAGCCTCTCCCTGATTATATTAGGGACACCGTTCGTTGCGTGGCAGAGGCGCGGGAGGGGGCCCGATTGGCTACGACCAAGACCCAGGCCCGGAACGAACGTTGTGCACGGCGCTCGCATTGTGAGTCCCCCTGGTGGGTGGGGGACATGGCCTGGCTGCACTACCTGCAGGTACCGGTGGGGACCTCCCCTAAGTTGCACAAACCGTGGCAGGGGCCGGTTGTGCTTATTGAGGTTCCTAGTCCGCAGTCCGCGCGTGTTCGGTTCGGATCGCGGCGCTGGTACGTTCATATGTCTCTATTGAAACCGTACGTTGCCCCGCGGATGGATGCGTCATCTCCTAATGTTGCCTTGCCGGTGTCTGTCGCGACCGACGTGCCACTGACTTTGCCTGTTCAACCTGCAAGCGCGCCTGTCGTGCCTCCTGTAGACGGACTGGCTGTGATTCTGCCGGACACGGTGATTCCTGCTCCGGGTGGGCCTACCACAGCGACTGGGACACTTGGCCCCGCTGCCCCTCCAACCCCGCCGCGGGCACAGTTGCAGGAGGCTCCGACGACGGGCCTCTCTGGGGAACGGGATGCTGGGATTGACAGGCCTCCAACAGCGGCTGGTGGTTCCGGTCCCACCGCTCCTAAAACCCTGTCAAGATCACGGTCCGTGCGGGGGCCGCCCCCCGTGCGGGACGGGCCGGCGACCCACACTCGTTCTAAGTCCCTTCCCTTTTGTTAATTGTTGTTGTTTTAATCTCCGTTTGTCTTGTGATTCCTGATTGTCCTGTTGTTGCTCGCATTGTTGTTGTTCTATTGCAGCCGGGGACGGCTGGCTTTTTCATCAGGGGGGGGGGCCATGTAATGCGAGCAAGAACAGGGTGGTTGCTGGCCTCCGCGCCACTCACACGGCCCGGAGTATTGGGGGGCGGAACCTGGTCGGCGGAGCGTGTGGGAGGAGCCACTGCTCATCTCGGCTCCAATGGGAGACGAGGTGAACGGGGGGCGGAGACGGGGGCAGTACAGGAAGGAGGAGTCAGGGTCACGTGAGCCGGAAGAGATCGAGAGGTTGGAAGAGAGTGAGAATAGGGAGGAAGCCACGCTGGGCAGTGGCGGAGAAGTGGCACCATTTGCCACGTGGTCGGAGACCTACGCGCACCGTCGGCCAGCAGTGTGCATGGGGTAGCCGGGGCTAGCAGAGTGTGCGGGGGCACACGGAGCAGCGGTGTGGCTGGCGGCGTGTGCGGAGGGGCACACGGAGGAAGCAGAGCGGCCACGGTGTGGGCGAGGGCCACAAGGAGCGTGCGCGGGGCGCACGGCAGAGGCGGCGCGGGTCCGGACGAGGACCAGCGGGGTGTGAGACAGGAACCCAAATAAAGGACGAACGGAGACCTACATCGCCTGACCGAGTCCTTTATTACACTAGTTATGTCAGAACTCCACGACTCCAGGAAGTGGCCCCGAAGCTTGCCATAATGTAAGGGGACATGGTGATTTACAACCAACGACAGTTGAGCGTGTACAATTAGACCCAAGCCGAAACATAACATATAAAAAAAAAGGTTTTACATTTTTTGTATGATAGAATATAGTATTGTCATCAGTATGACATAAGTATACCAAGTTTGCAGTCGATACCACATTGGGAAGTGAGTTAAAATTGAGTTACAAGATTTGAGAATACAACAACAGACAGACTGAGTTAAATAAAAGCGTGTAATGATAAAATAAGTAATATTTAAAATACTTTTTTTTAAACACGCTTTAATGAAATGTACCGTACGAGTAATGGCTGAACTCCATGACTCCAGGAAGTGGCCCCGAAGCTTGCCATAGTGTAAGGGACTGTGGTGATTTACAGCCAAGGTGAGTTAAGCGTGGACAATTATACCCAAGCCGAAACATAAGATATAAAAAAGATTGCTTAAAAATATAGATTTAGTTTTTTTAATGATAGAATATAGTATTGTCATCAGTATGACATACGTATACCAAGTTTGCAGTCGATACGACATTGGGAAGTGGGTTAAAATTGAGTTACAAGATTTGAGGATACGACAACAGACAGAAGAGGATACAACAGACAGAGTTGAGGATACAACAGACTGAGTGAGTTAAATAAAAAAGCGTATAAAATAGCCTTAACGGCGAGACCTGCACCCAGCGTCCTGCCGCAGTTCATCTCCTTTGTTTGTGTAGCATCAGCATCTGTTTGCACAGCGGAATAAGGCTGATTTACCGGAGGGGAGGTGTGCATATTCATACGGATATTTTTTATCGCTCGCCTTTGTGTGTGTGCAACTAGCGCCTGCACGTGTTCGCGCGTGCACGCTGCCACCTCCACATGAGTGATGGTGTACGTGGGAGTGTGTGGGATAACTCCGGGCGGTGGTGAGCCAGCCAGCGAGCCATGTCCCTCAGAGAGGGCACTGGTGCGGGGGGGGGGGGGCGATCGGCGGGAGCCCGGCGAGAGGCGGCCGACGAGGAGGAGGGGGGAGTGGAGGGGTTGGACGCCGCGCCCCGCCCGCTCACGAGAGCAGGGAGGTGGGCGTCAGCCCCCACAGTTACTGCTCGCTAACAGCACTTGCCCCAACAGTCTGTTAAGGCTACACGGGGGATATTTGTTCCTGTTTAAAAGGGACATTAGGGTGAGGAGAGACGTGGCACTTCCCCTGAGACTGCAGGGCACGCGGAGTCGGCTGAAGTGACGTGCGTTTGAGTGTAAGTGTAACGCACACATTCACTAGTCTGTGTTTTATATCGTGGATGAATCAACCTTTACATACATATAAATCAACACTTTTGTCAATAGCGCTGTGACCTTAAAATAAACAAATATACTCAAAAGGTCACGTTTTCGGGAAATAGCCCCTTTATATCACGAATACAGAGGTCAGAGACACAGTGTATACTAATAATAATAGAGGTCGGAGGCTAACACCAAGTATGCTTGATGATGAATCAAATGTAATATATTTCCTGTTGGTCAGTGTCTGTGTTTTGATGAATATTCGCTTTGTTTGTAATTTTGGCACGACTGCGTCAGCATCGGCAGATGGGATTTATGTATGTATTTATTAATTTTATCACACGGAGCCTTTTCGCAATAGAATCGCTTAGAAGTACTGCGACAGACAAAACAATGTCAACACGGAAAAAGACAACCTGGCAGTGAGTGTACAACACAATCTTAACTCTGACAAGTGAACAGAAGATGATTATATTAGAAGTTTTTTTTCGGTCCGATCACGTAAATATAAATGTGTCGTTAAACCCACCACTACCCAACAAAGTCAATTAGTAAGGTTTGTCACGTAAACCGAACATGCCAATTCGTTACGAATACAGCACACCGATGTGTTGGAGAGCAAATCTACAACTTTTACAAGCCGAGTACGACGTTTCTCTAGTAATTACAACCAGCACCATCAGGCGGACAACCAGATTTTTGGATAAATCCTCCTGTTTCGTTCCTTAAATGGATGGATAGATGTGATGAAGTCACTTGTGAGCCCTTCACGTGAGAAGGGGCAGGGGGGCTTAATGGATGTATCTACATTACAATGGGTATATATTTCGTGGTAAATAGAAGATGATTAATTATCAATATGAATATTAATGATTCGTTTGCTATGAATACAGCAATTATAAAATAGGAAAGAGCAATATTCTGAGAGGACTCTACAATAAGACAATGCGTACATTAGTACATCACAGACAATCAGTGGTAGGGTGTGAAAAAAACCTGATGTATTCAAAAGAATATATGGATATATTGGCGGTACACAAGTGCAGCACAATACACCGGTTCTCATAAAACAGTTTGAAAAAAAAAATGAATCAGCATATCTGAATCAATGAATCAGCACATTTATGAATGAATCAGCACATTTATCAGTCTTTAATTAACCATGTCGACAAGTTTGACGCGATTTTAAGGTTCATTCATGCAACGTTCGTCTTCCGAATGATGCGTTGAACTGGTTTTGACGCACCACCACCCCGCGAGATGTTTTATATACCACGCACCACCGATGTACCGCCAATAAGGTCATATTATATTTTAAGTTTTCGTGACTGCAGGGATCCATACATTGGGTTATTTCGGTAAAGTCACGTAGGTATCAACGGTCAACACACAATTGATGCATGGCCTGGTTGATTACATTATTTCAAAGATTGCTAAATTAGAAGTTAAGTGGAACATTTGAAAGAGAGACATGCTAATTTCTCTACCCCCCTCTCCCCCCCCCCCCTATTTAAGGACCCGACACAGAGGTGTTGTTTTTATGTGTACCTATGTGTTTCTCTCTCTCTCTCTGTGTCTCTGTGTTATCTCTCTCTGCTTACGTGTCTGTCTATGTGTCTCCAGTTCTGTGTTTAATCTCTTTCTTAAATTTAGCAATCTTTGGAAGAACGTAATCAACCAGGTAGGGTGCTGACTGCTATGTTAGCCGACTATCTGTGTTGTATTGCATTATAATTCTAAGTTTACTAGGTTTTGTTTTCTCTTTCATTTGTACCTGATGATGATTGCTTGTGTTGCAATCGAAACGTCGTATGCTATTATTTAATTAATTACTTTATCTTTCTACGTGACTTTACCGAAAGAACCAAAGAGTAATTCCTGCAGTCACGAAAACGCCAAATCAAGTTTGTAGGAGAATGTACTTTACACCATGGGGCCTGATAAAAATTTACATTTTGCAATGTTTGCTGATTAACCCTGTTTACACTGGATATGAGTACGTGTGCAAAATTTGTTATTCATTGGACAACAGGAGTAGACTAAATTTTTAATGCAAGATTTGACCACGACAAACATAGGAGTCAAGTTAAGTAAAACCGTTGAATAAAGACAAAAAGTACAAATAAAAAACAAGGTCATGAGGTGAGGTTGGAAACCCCAAGAGGGCTATATGATATCCACACTAAAAAGAACAATATATATAAAAAACAGATTGTTCAATCAATTAAACAAAGCATACTAATTACATTTAAACATGTTAAACTCAGCGTAAAAAAATACCATGTTTGTTTTTTGTGTGCGCATGTGTGCGAGTGTGTGTGAGTTAGGCTTCAATTATTATCCAAGCCATCTAGCACAGCACAACACATCGCTCTGCTGGACGTATACGTGTAGACGGGCGTATACTGAGGGAGCTGTGGCGCAGCGGCTAGCACAGAATCCTACATAGCCATCTATATGAGTTCGATTCCAGGTCAGAGTTGCTAATACCATTGGCAAGTGGCATCAGAACTGCGTCGAGTCAATCTCTCCATATGAACTCAGCACTGACCAGAATTTAAACTAATAAGCAGCATAGTTTAGCCACTGTAACCAAGGTGGTGCCGTATATTCACATAAATCCCCACGGCCAAACGCGTTTTGGTGTTGTCGTCCATCAATGTTCTGCGTAAGCGCTCTGGGTTAAAGGGAAGTGTGTATATATATATAACTAACTGTGAACGAGCAGGCTCGAAATCCCCTTTGGTCTGTATCAAAATGTATATATCCAGGGGAGCTTTCCTCTGTGGGTCTAGTGCAGGGGTGGGCAAACTTTTTGACTCGCGGGCCACAATGGGTTTTCAAATTTGACAGAGGGGCCGGGCCAGGAACAGATGGATGGAGTGTTTGTGTGAACTAATATAAATGACATGTAAAAATCATGACATGAAAGGATTTGGCCTTGAACAGGTAGCAAAGCATTTATTTGCAAAGCAATTTAACAAATTGCACGAACATGAACAATAGAAAAACATGTCGTAACGTGACTGATCAAACATCATGAAAACATTTGAGGCCTGCGCCCAAACTAATTACCTCATTTGAACTTCTTTATTATCTACATTAACAGGTTAGAGCAGCCACGCAGGCTGTGTGATGGAGATTTGGCTCCAACCTCGCTGCAGCAACACATAATCACTTTCAGTGGGAACTGTGTTGTTGATCTCCCATTTTTGCCAGTGCATCCAAGTCTGGAGTTATTTTGGTTGTGGCAATTCTCAGGATAGATCTGAGGTGTTGATCCGTTAACTTTGATATGTGACGGGCTTTGTTGGCGTTCATGACGCTGAATGTCTGCTCACACACATAAGTCGAGCCAAACAAAGTCAGTATCTTCTGTGCAGTCCTCCGGAGGTTTGGAAACGTGGCTCTGTTAAGTGAAGCATAAAAGTCATTCAGTTTAACAGAGTTGAACGTCTCCTTTAGGACGGAGTCAGACTGAAGATCTATCAGTTCCAACTGCAGCTCCTGTGGTGCTGTTTCAGGGTCTTGTGACAGGGGACAGGACACCAGCTGAAGTGACTGATCAATGTTTTCGAAATCAGAGAACCTACGGCAGAATTCACCGTGCAGATCCTCAAGTGATTTGCTGTATTTATTTGCGTTTCGCGGTGCCTCTTCATGCATGGCAAGTGTGGGGAAATGAGCGAAAGATTTGTTCGCAATTTGTCCGGAGAACAAAGTGAGCTTGGATTTGAAGGCTTTCACATGTTTGTACATGTCGTGAACAAACTGATCTTTCCCCTGCAGTTTCACATTCAGCTCATTCCTGTGTAAAAATATGTCCACAGCAAACGCAAAGTCACTAAGCCAGTTCTTGTCGCTTAGCTCAGGGAATTCGTCAGATTTCCCCATCAACTCCAAAAATGCGATGATATCTTCTTTCAGCTCCCACACTCGTTGTAACACTTTCCCCAAACTTAACCAGCGGACACGAGAGTGGTACAGCAAGTCCTGATAATCCGCATCAGTTTCCTCCAGGAACGTAATAAACTGACGGTGCTGAAGTCCCCTTGCTCGTATAAAGTTCACAAGTTTTACGACTGGATTCACGACATGATTAAGCTGCAATACAGACTTACACAGGGATTCCTGATGGATGATGCAGTGAAGGAAAATAAAATCCTGGACAGGGTTTTCCTCTTTCACTTTATCCTGGATTCTTTTCAGCAGCCCAACATTTTTTCCAGTTAAATTTGGCGATCCGTCCGTTGTGACATTGACAAGTTTACTCCAAGGTAGCGTCATTCTTTCGATGACAGCAGATACCTGGTTATACAAGTCCTCTCCCCGCGTTGTTCCTTTCAGTGACTCCATGGTCAAAAACTCCTCTGTTATCGCAAAACTGTCGTCGATTCCTCGGATAAAAATGAGGAGCTGAGCTGTGTCTTTTACGTCCGTACTTTCACCCAGTGCTAGTAAATATAATTAAAAGGAATCAGACTTTTTGTTTAATTGACTGACTATATTTTTATCAATCAGTTCCACACGGCGAGTCACAGTCCTGCGTGATAAACTGACTTTTTCAAATTTGCTTTTGATCTCCGGACACAAGATGTCTGCTGTCTTTACCATGCATTCTTTTACAAATTTGCCTTCAGAGAAAGTGGTAATGAGTGGTAATGTTGGTGAGAAGAAGTTTTTAAAGAAAATTTAAATCGAAGTGAAGAAGGAAATTATTGAAAAGTTTGTATAATTAATGATTTTTCAAAATTTAATTATGTTTTCTGTGCTTAAAACTCTTTAAAAAACTGTGGGGTCTAGAACGGACTCGTGAAATTCGGAGATAACTCGGAGTTAAGTTTTGTTTGTTTTGTTGAATTACACAAAGCGTAACAGTTATGTTATATAAAATTCCTAGTAAGATATTAATTTTGTGATGTAGTCATAGCCCTCCCCCCTCATTCAAGCCGTAATTTAGAGAGCGAAAGCGCCGAGTACTTAAATCGCTAACATAAGAACCCGTTAATCTCTTCTCGCATCATTCATACGATGATGCGGTGAAGTAAATGTTCATACGATATTACAGTGAATGCTTCCAAAAACAATACTGTACACAAATATTACTGTTAACTTACTTTCAATAGAAACATGAATTGCTCATACGAATATTCTCTCTCTCTCCCGGTCAAAGTGCGCCATCTAATGAGGAAATGGGGGCATTACAGGAGGAAGGTAAAATTTAATTTAATAATAATATTTGGACAAGTTCGGCGGTCCGGATTAAAAAGCCCAACGTCTGGTCTAGTGGGTCCATTCCACCCGATCGGTGTCAATATCGTGGCCCAGGGCCTCCGACGTCCCATCGGAGGTTATTTTGCAGGGTTACCACTTGGAAGACTTGGAAGAAGTCGCCACACAAATTTTCCAAGGCACTCGCGGCTGGAATGCCGCGCGTGATGCATCCTCTTTCGGGAGGGTGGGTTGTGTAATCCGTCAGCATGTTTCAAGGAAAAATAGGTTGTTCAGTCCTAGTTAACACTTGCATTTCTATTTTTGATTGAAAACTTTTGTGACTGCAGGAATTCATATTATATGGTTATTTCTGTAAAGTCACGTAGATAGAAAAAATAGCAATGAAATAATAAAAATAAAGTGAATAAAAATATCACGACATTTCGATCACAACACAAGCGGTCGTCATCAGGAACAGGGAGGTTAGAGATGGGCGGGGCAGCTAATATTAATTTAGGAGAAAGCTCCGACACCTACAGTAGGTCTACACCAATCAAATAGCTGTTTATAAAGGTTTAGAGATGGGTAGAGCAGCTAATGTTAATGTAGGAGAAAGATCCAACACAGGCAGTAGGTCTACACCAATCAAAGCATTGCACCTCGCTTCACGCACCCATACTGCTAACAGTGGAAGTAGACAAGAAAACACAAATCAAGTCATGACCCAAATTGGTTGATGACATATTTCCAATGATTGCTGAGTTTATAACCTTCCTCTCGGTTGAAATTGTCTTTGTGTCTGTATATATGGATGGCTTCATGAATGAATCTTTGTTGATAGCCAGTAGGCTTGCAAAGAACCATCGTCTTAGAGAAATCAATTTCGTGTGAGCCAGCTGTATTAACATAATGATCAGCCACGGCAGAAGTATTGATCCTACCATGTTTCAAATCTGTCTTATGTTCACGGACACGGTCCGAGACATGTTGCTTAGTTGTATTTCTAGTCTATAAGACCCTCCACTGTTCTCCCACCCATTCATCCATCAATCCTCACGGCCAGCAGCTTCTCAATCTCTAGGAGAGTTTTCTCAAGCGTTCATCTCATAATAATTGGGTAGGTGTTATGCATTGGTTTATTGTTAATATCACGTTTCAGGGAATCTGCTCTACCTAGAAAATAAAGTGTAACATGTATATCTTCCCTACCTCTCTCCACAATGTTATTATGTTAGCAGAGACAGTGTATTAGAGGTCCTGTGACTTTTCCACCACTTTCAAGTGTTCTTTGGTAATTAGCAGTGAGGCATATGGCGAGTTGATGGCATACGTGAGGTATAAGTGACAGGAATGATATTTCTTGCCATATCCATGTGCACATTCTTTGGAATCATGTTTGTAACTTTTCTTGTTAGTGTTCAAAATATCATACTTTTTAAATGAACATATTGCAGTGCCAATATTTACTGCGTGCGGACAAAATGCCCCTTTCTCGGAAATTTTTGTGTATTTATGATAGTGAAAGAAATTCCCATCTACATTTTGCTATGAAAGTTGCATAGGTGATCATTTTAGTGGAGAGGAGTGAAATACGCGGTGCGCACAGTTAACCGAGGGCAACTGAGGACAAATAGGCGTGCATGTGCAACATGAGGTTTTTATGGACAAACCGCCAGTTGTTAAGGGGCGAAGCAGGTGCAAACGGGGTCGACCGATTGTGCACGTTGAGACCGGACGTGTTGCCAAGGAGATGGGAGATAAGGGTTGAGTGATGGGCCAACAGGTGCCGGCCTGGCGAGAGCTTAATGAGATGTACGAGTGGTCTTGGATAATTAGCAGAGGGATATAAGGGTGTGTGCGTGAGTGGAGAGGTAGTTGTTGCCGTCAACGGGACCTCAACCCTCACGCCGTCGCCGGGCGGGTGTTGGCTGATCCCCATGCCCAGGACAGATGAGCGAGCGGGCCTGAGCGAGCATAGGTGAGGGCAGCAGTGGAGATGTAGAGTTCCTGTGTACGAAGACGCTGTGTGTGGAGAAGCTGTGTGTGAGGACTCTGTGTGCGGAGTAGCTGAGAGCAGAGCTGCTGAGTGCAGGATAAGTGAGGTGAAAGGTAGATAAGAGTGGGGAGAAGTGCTTACAACTCGTGCAAAAATAGGTGAATACAATTTTAGCAGGTGACTTGTTACAATGTGTCGGTGTGAGTAATTTTTAAGACACTACATTAGTATACAAAAGGAATGCATTTATATTTCGTTTATCATATGTATCCCTTTAAATGTTTGAACGTAGTGCTGGCTAACACCAAGCGAACACGTAATATAAAGACAAATTAATGCAGTTAACAGCAGTTAGAAAATGTATGCCAATATATTAATAAAAATACCCCGTTAAGTCCTTTAAACTCCATAATAGAGGTTTTTGGGTTAGATCGCGTAAATATAAATGAGTTGTTAAACCTGCCACCACCCGACACAGACAATTAGTAAGGTTTGTCATGTAAACAAAACTTGCCAATTAGTTACTAGTATAGCACACCGGTGTGTTGGAGTACGGCGTTTCGCCAGTAATTAGAGTTGTGTCCGTGAAACTGCTGGTAAATGATAACCTTAACAACCACGAGCAACTACAACGCTGCAATATATTTTTGTTAGAAACCCTCGAGAGTGTGGGAGGTAGAAGGGGGCAAAATGAGAAATCCACTGAGCAGTGACGCCGGTGTCGTGATCGTAGAACGTGATGTGCCGCTTCGGAAAAAAAGTGGAAAAATAATTGATATTGTTCTGGAGACGAAAATGCAATCAGGAAGGCTTACCAGTGTGTGTGGCCAGACAAAGCAAATTGCAGTCTACCGTGTGTGATTTCACCGTTATCACTCTGTTTCAGTTGCTGTAAAACAATAATGTTTAAGACACTTCAGGGAGACGACGAGAGTTCAGAGTCCTCAGCTGACACTGCTGGAATTGTGGGTTAGAATTAAAGCAGCTGCCTGTGGTTAACGTTGGTTTTCAAACGTAGAGTGCTGATGGTTTTTGTCCGTTTACCAAGTACTCTACACAATTAACCCCACCACGTAACACGTGGTTCTGCACTTAATTTGTTTAAATTGCACCTGAAAGTAAAACTAAAATCTAGATCTGAAGTTTTCATAACTGCAGGGATCCATACTCTTTGGTTCTTTCGGTAAAGTCACGTAGGTATAAAATAAATAAATTAAATCACTACGTTTCGAAAAACAAATTGCAGTAGTGTTTCTTGCTGTGGCTTTCCCACCTGATGACGGACGCTTGTGTTGCTTCCGAAACGTCGTGATTTAATTGACTTTATTTTACACCTACGTGACTTTACTGAAAGAACCAAAGAGTATAAAACTAAAATGTCGGATTGACTGTCGTGCGATAAATATTCTTCTTTGTAGCGTGGTGTGAGCGAAAGTAATATTTTGGACAAGTTGTTTGAAGGGATTTTCAGAAGTAGTTATTTCACTACTGCTGCTGCGAACCATGGTATCTGTATGTTGCGCTGCTCTCTCTGAGTTCTGGATGGATTTTTTGGAGATTGGCTGTTGTGTGATAAAAAAAACTAATGTTAGTCTTTGTAGCCTGGTGGGTGCTATAGTAATGTCCCATACTGTTTGGACCATACGTCCTTTTGAAGGGATTTTCAGAAGTAGTTTATGCTTCCGCGGACCATACTCTATAGGTTGCACTGCTCTCCGAGAGTTCTGGATGGATTAATTATTTTAGGCGTGATAAGGAAGCGTAGTGTGGGGGAGAAATCATAATTTAACACACGTGCACATTTTCAAAATCGATATCAAAACACGAACCGGTGTCAGTGAATCATGTAGCAGTGTAATAGAGTACTTAGTATGAATAAACCTGAATTTACATGAAGCAAGGTCATATTCTATAAGCAAAAGAGAGAGAAACAGAGTGTTCCATACCCCCTGTTCACAACCATTAAATAACTTTATAATGGTGAGCATGTCCAGTTTAAGCTGCGTACCAGGTAGTCAGACCAATTTCCTGTTCACCTTGAGGTGTGACAGGGATGTCTTTTGGCCCTTACACAATTTAACATATTGCTTGACTGTGTAGTTCTAGAAGCTTTCCATGGCTGTGCCAGGGAAATTTCGATCTGGTACAGATGCAATGAGAGGCTAATCGATACCCGGGATGAGATTAAAGGATGACTCCATATGATCAAACATATTACGCAAACTGCTGATCTGACCTGTGTTGTATATGTCGGGTTTTGAAAAATTAATAAAAAAAAAATTAAATGAAGACTTTTGAAATGAGTAATTATTAGAAATTATGCAAATGTATGTGATTATGCTAATTGTGGAGATGATCGTTTTACTTTGTGCGATTGTATGGGATTTTGCTAATGTGGGCAGTTATGATAATTAGGCTTAGCTTCGTTGACTAGGGTCGTATTATCAATCGGGATCATGCAATTATTCACGCTTTAACATTTACTGATTGTCTTAGTGTGTTTGTGACAGGTCTCCAAATTCAAATCTCAACGCAGGATACAGTTGTTATAAATAAGATTATTACGCATGAACTCAGGAAGGAAGCACTCAGACTCTTCTGTGTTAAACAATTTTAATTCTAAAAAAAAACGTAACACTCTAATATGCGAACTCTCATGATTGGAATCATCGGGGAAATTTCCCTCATTGAGCAGTACATTTAACCATCAATGATTGCGTTGTTTCACTGGGCAACCGAACAATGTGTAGACCCACGTGGTAGTAACGCTCCCGGCATAGTGACGTCACACGTGTGCGTGTGTACACAGTAATGATACCACAATCATTACACGATTAAAATATAAAATAAAATAATAATATAATGACTAATGTACTTATAAACGACCGTATTCTTATTACTCGATGAGCAGCGATGCGATCACGACCAGTTAATGGTTCATGTGTGTGTGTATTGTCCCCTTGATAAATTATTTGTTTTAAGCAGAGGCCGGGCGCTGTGTCGTGAGCTTGTGAGGGTGGGGGAGGGGCAGACAAACAGTGGCTTTCTCTCCCTCGCTCCCTCGCCCGGCTGGGTTTGCTGTTAGCTGCAGGCTCTCTCCGCTGCTAGATGAGATGCATCGGCACGATGCTCGCCGTCGGTGGTGCGCGATTATTCAGTCGTCAGATCGCATGCACAGCTCGTCCGCTGCTGGATGTCTTGGTTCCCAGCTGGTGCAGGTCGGTGTGTGGTCGAACACACGGCGCATTCGATGGCGCTCTCCTCTTCCTCACTGGCGGCCGGTTAGGCTCTTTCCCTTGCTGGATGATGGGTCGACACGACGCTCGCCACTTGTCCGCTGGCAGCTGACACTCTTTGCTCGGTGGCGCTCGGTGGTGCTACTCACTGCTCCGTTCTCTCTCTGACGATGCTCTCGTTCTTTGGTGACCGGCACCAATGTCTGATGGAGCTGGTTCTCTGTGATGCTGGCTCGGTCGATGTTTGGCGCTTTCCGCCCTTTCTCAAGGGCGATGGCTGGAATACTCGTCAGCTCCACTCGCACTGCAGCGGCTCGGTGGAGCGGGTACTCAGGGCAGGGTGGCTTTCGAGCGATACCTCGTCGCTCATTGCCGAATTCGTGATGGGTCACACATCGCTACTCGGCGAGCCTTGACATCCTGGTTGCTGGAGTCTCCTTCCTCTGGATTATTCTTCTGTTGGCAAGCTTCTGAAATGTATGGGCCGCGTCTCTGGTTATATATGAATTCTCTCCCCTCTCTGCATCTCTTACGAGGAGGAGAAAAAAAGACAGATGCTTACTCTGTTCTGCTCTTTCCCCGCGGTCACGCCGGATTGCCCTCCCCCCCTCTGCCTTTAGTGACCCCGAGCGGGCTGTTTTCTGTTAAGTTTATGAATGCTTGCATTCCCTCCCCCTCCTCCTTAGTGTTTGTTATCTCGAGGCCAAACACCCTTCGTACGTATTTATGGCTGCCGTGTGTTTGTGTCGAATTGTTGGAAGACAAAGGTGGCTGGGGAGGCTTTGGTTCCATGGAATACATATTATTTGGTCTTGTGTGTTGGATTTATTCTTTGTATCTCTTATGAGTTACCCCCGGTCTAATATTGTGGTTATTATTCGATTCATGTCTAATCAATATTCATAATGCTCCTCGTTACATCATTATTTTGAGGGTTTTGCCAAGCTTTGTTATAAGTCTGTGTCTCCAGGGATTGGTGTTGTTTTGAGTTATATTTTGATGCTGGAGGAATGGCTTTAGTTTGGACTTAAGTTTTCGTGATGGCAGGGGCTCGTGTATTTTGGTTCATTTGGTGAAGTTACATAGATAGAGAGATACCATACGAAAATAATATATGAGTTGAATAAGGGTGAAATAAAATAAGTAACAATGGTAAAACATCTGATATGGACTGCCAGCCTATAACGTTTTTTTTTTTGCTGAGTTTCAAATTTTTTTCGTTAAACAAGATGCGAGTTGTAATGATGTTTGTCTCTGCTCTGTGCGTGTGTGTTTTTCTTTGGCTCTGCATTTGTTGGTGAACTGTCCAGAACGTTTGGGAGGGTCAGGGTCATATGCCCTTTGTCCATCTGGAAATTTCCAGATAGTCGCTAACCTTCCTTTGCCCCGAGTTTATTATTTAATGGAATTTTACAACCCCCGAATGCTGGGTGCTTGTGAGGAGTAGCAGGGTTAAATGTTTGTTTTCATTATTATTATTTTTAAAATTGGCCGAATTATTCTTGATATGATTTTTGGAAAAATGTTCATACAGTATATATGTAGAGGTGTTGCATAACGGGGAGAAACGGGCAGTTACACTGGGGTGTCTACATCCACGTCTGCAAACGGTTACCACCCTGGGGGGCTGTGTGGGGGGGAGGCTGGGATCCACACAGCCCCGCCCCTCGAGGGCATGTATGTATATAAGGCGGAGAGCGAGAGAGCTCGAGGCAGTCGTTGGGTACAGATCAAAATGAAGAACCAGTGAAGACTGAAGGCCAGCTAGCTAGACCTGGAACTCCCCTGACTCGTTGTCCTTGTAAGGGCCGAGCAGGGCAAGCCAGTGGTGCGACCTCAGAGCAGCGAGGTCTGATGTCCTTGTAAGGGCCAGACTCGTGTGGCTGAGGGTCGGACCTGCGCCGAAGCTGGGCCAGGTTAGCTAGCCTACATTTGGGGAAGGTCTGGGATAGAGGGAAGTAAGGAGTTAACGGGGAGCGTTAGCTGGGGAACACTTCCTCTAATAGACCGGGTGAAGAGGCCGAAACTTTTTCGAGTGTTAGAGTCGTTACTCTGCTATATTGAATTTAATCAACTTCTCCTGCGTCACATACGCATGTTACAACCGGAGTCAGAAGTGGTCCTGTCTGAACGACATGGATACGACGAAGACAGTTCGTGCCCACGACCCGGGCCAAAGTGACGACCATGAGGAGACGAGTCAGCAGGCCTCGGATGGGGAATCTGAGGCAATGCCGATGCTACAACAACCATCGCGGCCGCCTGACATCCCGCTGCAGTTGGGGGGTGGGCTCCAGGACGCTCACTCCCGCCTTGCTGAATTGCAGCTCACCGCTGCCTCCATACTAGCGGAGATTACCCAGTCCGGAGGATGGGTAGCTGATGAACGCGGAGGAATTTGGCGCCAAACGGCGGCTCCCCCCAGCACCGCGCCGCGTCTTAGAAATTGGCGCCAAACGCAGGCTCCCGCCACGGGCACCGCGATGCAGGTTGAATTTGGCGCCATTTTACCAACCAGTGCCTCGAGTGGTGGAGGCCAGGAGCACCACGTAGGAAAGGGTCTCCAATCACCGCCTGCCACGTCATCTCTACGCGACAGACGTCGCCGCGGCCAACCCGTGGCCTCTGCAGAAGGGGCCGCCATTGCACTGTATGGCGGCACTGCGCGGGAACATCGGGAGCTGGGAGCAGATCAGACGTTCCAGCAGCGACTGCCCGTGTTGATGGGCTTTCAAGCAGAAGGAGGCGACTGGGGAGCTTTTCAATGGCGGTTCCTCGCTCACCAGGAGATGTCGGGTTGGACCGATGCCGAGGCACTGCGCGCGCTCCCAGCAACTCTGAACGATGACGCTCTGGCCACCCTCATGGCGACTCCGAGGTCTGACCACTCTACACTGCATGCAGCGCTTCAGCTGATGGCCAGGGTCTATGGACCGCCATCTGCCAGTCGACACCACTTTTACGGTCACTGTAAGGGGGAGATGGAAACACCTATTGCCTATCGCACTGCACTTCTGGCTCTCGCTGACGCCGCTTTTCCTTGCATGTGTAATGTAGTAACTCGGCGGGAGACGACTTCACGGGTAGCACACTCTTTATTTCACCAACTTCGGTTCACAGGCGACTAACACCCACTGTAGTATCTCGGGTGACTAACACCCATTGTAGTATCTCGGGTGACTAACACCCACTTGGTTACTCGGGTGACTAACACCCACTTAGCTACTCGGGTGACTAACACCCACTGAGCTACTCGGGTGACCAACACCCTCTTAGCTACTCTGGCGACTAACGGCCACTGAGCTACTCGGGTGACAACCACCCACTGAGCTACTCGGGTGACCAACACCCACTTAGCTACTCTGGCGACTAACGCCCACTGAGCTACTCTGGCGACTAACGCCCACTGAGCTACTCGGGACACACCCTGCCGGGGTGTCCGTCTCGACTGTGGGTCCCCCAGTCCCGACCCACGTGGGCGTCGAACCACGGGTCCCACAGTCTCGCCTCCGAGCCACACAGGGCCCCGGTCCCTACAAGGACAGCGGGACTAGGGGTCTCGGGGCACTATGTCTTCAACTCCGTCTTCGATCTTCAACTGGTTAACAACCCCGAGTGCTCTCGCGCGTCCCCCTTTATACCCCACCTGCGGACGTCGCTGAGAGCACCCATCCTATTTGACCAATCACTGTGCGCTGGCTACGATCCTGTTTTCCCACATTTCAGCGTGCCTCACCACCCACGCCGCGCCGCCCGTCATCCGTCACTCCCGGCGCGCGCGTCCATACCACGCCCCCAACGCGTGCCCAACCCCGCACCCCGTGCCGCCCCGTGATCGATCACTGTCACAGTCGGCGCGCGTCAACACCACCACTACATCACCCCCTACCACATAGCTCGCAGCCGACCCGGCTGCTATAAAAATATACAACACCCCCTCCCCCCAGTGTGCCCCGTAACACAACAACAAGAACAACAACCAACGTAACAACACAACACAACGCGAACACTGCCATCCGCAACCATCAACCAATGCCACTACACAACAACAGAACAATATATACAATCCGGCGAGTGACAATACCAAATGTGTATGCAGAAAAGAAAAAAAAAAATTTCTTCCATTTTATTTTTTTTCTTCTCTTCCGACTCGTGCAGCGTCCCATTCTTTCCGAGCGTCCCTAGAACGGGACATTACCCCGGCAGAGGGGGAACACCGGGCGAGCTCGGTGTTGAAAAATGTCTTCATGAAAAGTGTTGTGCCCTAGCCCGAGTCCGCCTTGCCGGTCCGTCGTACGGCACCAGACGCGGTTGACCGTCCGGCGGTGCCGGCAGTTCAGGAAGGCATGGGCCAGGCATCGGGGACCCGCGCGTGCCGCGGGGTTCCGGTTCCCGACGGTCAGCAGCCGTCAGGCCCGAGACACCTGGGGGAGGGTCAGGTGGAGACACGTGAGGATCAGCCTGCGACACATCCCTCCCCGAGTCGACGGTCACATCACACGCCCGGTCGTTACGGCACAGAACGGGGTCACACGGTGCCGCATAGGGCTTCAGTCGGGAGGGGTGCACGTACCAACGGCGTTTTCCCCATTTAATCTGTATACTCTGGGGTCGTGCAACCCGCACAATTTCCACCGGTCCCCTCCAAGGTCTCAACAATTTGGGGGACGTAGCCAACGGTGCATGTGGACAATGCAGCCAGGCCTTATCGCCTGGTTTCCAATCGTGCGTATGCACCCTCCGTCCATGCAATCTCTCGTTCGCGATTTGCCGAGACCGCGAATTCAATCTCGCCGCCTCGCGCGCTTCAGCCAATTTGGCGATATTAAATTTGATGTGGTCTGCCAATTTTGATTTTGCACGTGGCTGGGAAATCCCCAGTTGGACGTCCATGGCCGGATCGGCCTCCCGCCCATACTTAAGAAAAAATGGGGAAAACCCCGTCGCCGCATGAGGGGCCATTCGATAGGCCGCGAGTACCCCCGGCACCTGTAAGTCCCAATCAACCTGATCGTCGCAGACCTGTTGGCACAGCATAGACGTAATCGTCCTGTTCAGACGCTCAACCAACCCGTCAGTCTGCGGGTGGTACGGGGAAGTCCGCACTTTCTTTGTACCCAACAGGTCGCACACCTCGCGCAACAAAACGCTCGAAAAATTCTTTCCTTGATCCGTCAGCAAGCGTTCGGGGGCGCCCTTGTCCAAAACATAACCCTGGACGAAGGCGTCCGCAACCGCTGCAGCCGACTGGTTGGCGAGTGGCCATGCCATGGGCCATCGGGTGAAGTACTCTACGCCAACCAGCAGGAACCTATTTCCCCTCGGCGTAGCAGGAAAGGGCCCCAAGATGTCTAACGCAACCAATTCGTTTGTGCGCGAAACTTGAATGGATTGCAGCGGTGGATTAGCCGCCAATGGTGGCGGTTTTCTTCGGGCGCACCCTACGCATCCCTTAAGAATGTTCGCCACGTCGTTACCCATCCCCGGCCAATAATAGTCTCGCTGGATTAGGGCGAGCGTTTTGTGAAAACCCAGATGCATGAGTCGTTCATGAGCAGCCAGAACGACCCTACCCCGCATAGCAAAAGGCACAACAAGCACGTGACGCCGGGACATGTTGTCCCACTTCATCAAGAGGCCCTGTCTGCACACCCAGGAACCGACCCGCACATCCCCTACCTCGGGAGCGTCAACTTTTCGACGTAGCGTAAGCAGGGAGCTGTCGGACATTTGGAGACGGCCCCACTCAATGAGGGGCAACGATAACAGCGAGTCCCTCCCGGTGGGAGCGTCGACACCCGGGGTGTCAGTGGCGGCGAGTGCAACTCCCGCGGTGTCGGCGACCGGGGGTTTACACCGCGCCGATCCCAGCAAACATGCGCAGTCCGTGCGCGGTGGCAACCGCGACAAGGCGTCCGCATTTGAGTGTCGTAATCCCTTGCGGTAAATCGTCGTGAATTGGTAGTCCTGAAGGACCTCCAACCATCGGGACAATTGGCCCGATGGCTGCGCCACCCGCATAGCGTATTGGAGAGCCGCATGGTCCGTACGAACCGTAAAATGACGGCCGTAAAGATACGGCCTGAATTGCTGTGTAAAAAACACAATCGCTAACAATTCACGGCGAGTCACGCAATAGCGTTCTTCGGCGGGGGAAAGAACTCTACTACCGTAGGCGACCACCCGTTCGACCCCCCCCCCCCCCCCCCCCCCGACCACCTGTGAGAGCACTCCCCGATACCCGTGTTGCTGGCATCTGTGTCAAGCAAAAACGGTTGTGTGAAATCGGGGTAACTCAAGGGGGGAGCCTGCACCAAGGCGTCACGAAGGGAGCAGAACGCAGCCTCCTCTTCCGCCCCCCAGTGAAACCGCACACCCTTAGCCGTCAAAGCGTGCAGGGGCCTGGCTATGGTGGCAAACTGCTTGACAAAACGACGGTAATAGGAGGCGAATCCAATAAAGCTGTGAACCTCCGTGACCGAGGTTGGCGTTGGCCATGAGCTGACGCAGTGCGTCTTAGCAGGGTCTGTCGAGATCCCTGAACGACTCACGATATGGCCCAAATACCTGACCGATTCCCGAAGCAGAAAACATTTAGTCGGCTTAAATTTAAGCTTGGCGGAACGCATCCTGAGGAACACCGCTCTCAGTCGCTGGGGGTGCTCCTCAAAAGTCCGGCTGAAAACGATGATATCGTCGAGATAAATCAAACAGGTGTCCCATTGGAGGCCCGACAAAACAAATTCCATGAGCCTCTGGAACGTGGCGGGAGCGGAATGTAAGCCCATGGGCAAACGGTTGAATTCAAATAGGCCACCAGGTGTCCGGAAAGCGGTTTTAGGTTTAGATTCGTTATCGAGTGGCAATTGCCAAAATCCGGAAAGCAGATCGAGTGTGGAAAAAAACTGTGCTCCCGCCAAGGCATCCAGCGACTCATCCATTCTGGGGAGCGGATACGCATCCGCCATCGAGATTTTGTTTAAGCGGCGGAAATCGACACAGAACCGCAAAGACCCGTCCTGTTTTTTTAACTAGGACAATAGGAGCACCCCACGGACTAGAAGAGGGCGAAATAATGTCGGCCGCCAACATATCATTAACCGCCGACTGCACATGCTCCTTCTCGGCTGGGCTGAGCCGGAAGGGATTCTGTCGAATAGGGGCCGCGTCCCCCGTAGCTATGTGGTGGCGCAACAGGTCTGTGCAGCCGATATCGTACTTATGTTTGCTGAACACATCAGCAAACTCGAGTAGCAAACCCCTCAATGCTCCCAATTGCACCTTGGACAAGTTAGCAGACCCGGCACACAACGAGTCCAACCACTCTGTCCCCTCATCACTTGGAGGATGCGACTCGACACTGAAATCGGCGTGAGCAACGAGCTCTTCCTCTTCTAGATTTGAAGCTCTTCCTCAACGGGTAGCGGCGCGGCGTGAGCCAGCACCGTTCCCTGCGTAATTATGGCCGGCCGCGACCCCGTATTCAGGACCATTACGAACGGCTCACTGTCCCCTCTCACCATGGTTTGAGCTACCGCCAAGTCGAGGCCCCTTTTGGCCCTGTTAGACGGCCCCAACAGTACTCCCTGTGCCCCCGCACCCACCCCGAGTGGTTTCCTCAACCGAAGGGGTACCAACATTTGCGATCCCGGGGGCACCCGTACAGTGTGAGTTGCCAGCGCCTGCACCGTCGCACAAACCGTGCGTATTTTGGTAGGGCTTGTCAAGAACGCAACCCGCCATCCCGATGGAAGCTCAATGCAGGCCTGATCTATGAGAATTTTGATGGGCATTTTGGACAAAAAGTCCGTACCTAGCAAACAAGGAACGGCCAGCGATGATGATACAAAAATAGGGCCCGCCAATTTGATGTCACCAATGCAAATAGTCGCCCGAATCTGGCCGATGATCCCCAGGAATCCCCCATTCGCCGCATGAAATGGCACGTCCACAGGCAGAAGGGGTCGACTTTGGACGGGAAGAATGTTATAAATAAGGTCCGAAATGATAGTGGCCGACGCACCCGTGTCCACAAGCACCCGGACCTCAACCCCGTCAATAAACCCCGTTACCACGGACGACCCGGCCGACGCAGCCACTATCCTGTGGGCCAATTCGGACCATACGACTGCTTGCGGGCCGTGTGCGGACCCCCCACCGCCAAGCGGCGACCCGAACGTGCCGCGTATGTGGACCGGGCGTGTGAGGTGCCGCGACTTGCCGGGTTTAGTTGGGATGACTTGTGGGCCTGGTCGTCGTCCCGACGTGGTCCCGTGGCGCGCTGACGCGGGGCCCGGCACCCGGCTGCGACGTGACCCCGAAGGCCGCAGTTGTAGCAGACGACGAGGGACGTCGTAGGTTTCGGTTGCTCCAGCTTGCGGGATGAACGTGTGGGTGAACGACCTCCCGTTCTCCACTCCCCCGGACGCGATACAGCGAAGGCCTGCTCCCGATCGGCAGCTGGCTGAGGCTCGGCGATCGTGGCGGCCAGTGCCGCGTTCTCCGCCAATTTGCAGACGACCGTCGGCTTGCGCTTGAGGACCTCGTATGCGTGAATACTCGTGGCAATCGCCAGGGAGCAGATATCCATTTCGTCCGCCACATTGATGGGGACCCCCAACTCGTGGGCCAACGCCAGCAGCTGCTCCGTCACCATGGCGTCCTTCCCCTCCTTGTCCATGCGGGGAAAAGCTGCGTCCGCCAAGGCGAGCAGCGCCATGCGATAGGCGAGCGTTGTTTCCCCAACCACCTTCCGCCGATCGTAGAATTGGTGGCGGCAGGTCGAGGGCGGGCCGAACACCTTAGCCATCAGGTGTAGCGCGGCCTGGAGCGTTGAGCGAGACGACCTTGGGGCCGATGTGAAGGCTGCAAGCGCGTCGTCGTCGAGCATCGCTGGCAGAGCACGCAGGGCAGTGGTGTCGGACCACCCCGACATTTCTTGATGTGCGAGGAACCTTCGGTGGAAGGCTCCCCAGTCGCCTCCGTCTGCCTTGAACGCCGACAGCGCGGGCAATCGTTGCTGGAGGACTCGGTCGTCGTCGTCGTCGGAACGATTTTCCCCCGCGCCACTGTGGTTGTACAAAATGTCGGCTCTGTCAGCAGTCGCACCCTGGAGAGCTCCGGCGCGCGCCGATGACGCGGGCCGCGCTGAGTGGAGATCTCCGGTCACGTGGTGTCCCCGTTTCCCGCCAAACAATGGCGGTCCCTCAAAAACGGCGCCAACCTCAAAACTTTTGGCGCGAAGCGCCTTCTGGCGGGAACCCTCCAGCCGCGCCGCCTCCTCCAATCCCGCAGCCGTCCCTCCGCCCGCTGGAACGGAGATCTCCGCCAAAACTGCAGCGGCGGCGAGCAGCAACTCCGCCAGGCGGGAGTGCGCGTCCTGTAGGCTGGTGTCGGAGGCGAGCTGAGCGTCGGCCATCGCCGCGAAGTGCTGCATCGGCGGCAACTCCTCGTCCTCTCCTCCCGAGGTTGGTGTCTCCGGTACGCCGTCGTCTTCCCGATCTCGCTCGTGGGTACGGGTAGTCTTCCTAGTATCCATTCTTCTTGAAGACAGGTTTACTTCTGACGCCAGTTGTAATGTAGTAACTCGGCGGGAGACGACTTCACGGGTAGCACACTCTTTATTTCACCAACTTCGGTTCACAGGCGACTAACACCCACTTGGTTACTCGGGTGACTAACACCCACTTGGTTACTCGGGTGACTAACACCCACTTGGTTACCCGGGTGACTAACACCCACTTGGTTACTCGGGTGACTAACACCCACTTGGTTACTCGGGTGACTAACACCCACTTAGCTACTCGGGTGACCAACACCCTCTTAGCTACTCTGGCGACTAACGGCCACTGAGCTACTCTGGCGACTAACGCCCACTGAGCTACTCGGGTGACAACCACCCACTGAGCTACTCGGGTGACCAACACCCACTTAGCTACTCTGGCGACTAACGCCCACTGAGCTACTCTGGCGACTAACGCCCACTGAGCTACTCTGGCGACTAACGCCCACTGAGCTACTCGGGACACACCCTGCCGGGGTGTCCGTTTCGACTGTGGGTCCCCCAGTCCCGACCCACGTGGGCGTCGAACCACGGGTCCCACAGTCTCGCCTCCGAGCCACACAGGGCCCCGGTCCCTACAAGGACAGCGGGACTAGGGGTCTCGGGGCACTATGTCTTCAACTCCGTCTTCGATCTTCAACTGGTTAACAACCCCGAGTGCTCTCGCGCGTCCCCTTTATACCCCACCTGCGGACGTCGCTGAGAGCACCCATCCTATTTGACCAATCACTGTGCGCTGGCTACGATCCTGTTTTCCCACATCTCAGCGTGCCTCACCACCCACGCCGCGCCGCCCCGTCATCCGTCACTCCCGGCGCGCGCGTCCATACCACGCCCCCAACGCGTGCCCAACCCCGCACCCCGTGCCGCCCCGTGATCCATCACTGTCACAGTCGGCGCGCGTCAACACCACCACTACACATGGACAAAGAAGGCAATGGTCACGGAGCAGCTTTTGGCGCTGGCACAGGAGTTGGGTGTTCCCATCAACGCGGCAGATGAGGCTGATATATGCTCCTTGCGAGTCGCTACGAGCATTCATGTGCAAGAGGTCCTTAAACGGAAACGACCCATCGTTGCCTGCGCCTCAACCTCCGCGCCCAACGAATTCCAAGGCGCTCTACTGCAAGAAGAGGTCTTCACCACGGCGCGTTCGCGGCACTGGAGGTCGGGAGGTCGGTCGCCCCAGCGCATGGCACGCAAGCTGGTGCAACTGAAACCAGCGACGGCCCTCGTTACATGTTACAACTGCGGCCTCCGGGGCCACATTGCTTCTGGGTGCCGGGCTCCGCGTCAGCGCACCACAGGACCTCGGCCGAACGACGCCCAAGGTCCCAAGTCATCCCAACAGTCCCCGGCAAGTTGCGGCACCACACATGCTCGACCCACTCACACGAGTCACCGCAACTGACGGTCCACGGGATTCGGGTGCTGGTTCAGTGAGGGGAGGGGGGTTTGTACGGGCGCTCGGACCAGGCCAATGGTCCGAGCTGGCCCATAGGGTGGTGGCTGCGTCGGCCGGCTCGTCCGTGGTTACAGGATCGATCGAGGGTATCGATGTTCGGGTTTTGGTCGACACGGGGGCGTCGGAAATTATCATTTCCGACCTTATTTAAAATATACTTCCCGTTCAATGTCGACCCTTACTCCCAGTAGACGTTCCATGTTATGCGGCAAACGGAGGATCTTTGGGTATTGTGGGTCAAATCCGAGCGGGTATTTGCATTGGGGATATTAAGTTGTCAGGACCAGTCTTGGTCTCATCATCTCTTGCAGTCCCATTTTTGTTGGGAACGGATTTTCTATCTAAAATGCCGATCACGATCCTCATTGATCAGGGTTGCATAGAGCTTCCCTCGGGCCGCCGCATAGCGTTTTTGTCCTCCCCTAGCAATCTACGCACGGCCTGTGCGACGGTGCAAGCGATGGTTACCCAGACGGTACACGTACCGCCGGGGTCACAGATGTTAAGTGCCCCTACGCTTGCGTAAATCTCTCGGTGTGGGTACGATGGAGCATGGTGTACTGTTGGGCCCGTCTAACGCAGCGATGAGGGGTTTGGATTTGGCGGTGGCTCAGACGATGGTGCGGGGGTATAGAGACCCCTTCGTCTTTGGTTTTAAATGCGAGGTCACGGACAGCTGTGATTCTACAGGGTACCGTGCTCGCTCATGCAGCGCCGGTACCCGTGGGGGAGCCGGTGATAGCACATGTAAATGCTGGTCCACCTCCGCATCCAAAATCGGGCTGTGATCAAGGGTGGCTTGGATTCACTGTGTTCTGGATCCAGTGACCTGTCCAGTTCACAGCTTGCTGCATTACGCGCCCTGTTGATCTAATTTTATGACGTTTTCAGCTAACACAAATATGATATTGGTTGCACTAACCTGTTACGCCACCATATTGACACGGGTGACGCTGTCCCCATTCGTCAAAATCCCTTCCGGCTGAGCCCAGCCGAGAAGAACATGTCAAATTGGCTGTTAATGACATGTTGTCTGCTGACATTATTTCTCCCTCTACCAGTCCATGGGGGGCTCCCATCGTGCTCGTGAAAAAGCACGATGGGTCCCTGAGGTTTTGCGTTGATTTTCGTCGCCTTAATAAGATCTCTGTGGCTGACGCATATCCGCTCCCCAGGATGGACGAATCTTTGGATGCTTTAGCAGGGGCACGGTATTTTTCCACGTTAGACCTGCTATCGGGATTTTGGCAATTCCCCCTTGATGAGGAGTCAAAACCCAAAACCGCGTTTCGGACACCTGTTGGCCTATTTCAGTTCAAACGGTTGCCTATGGGACTCCACTCAGCTCCCGCAACGTTCCAGCGGCTAATGGAATTGGTTTTGTCCGGCCTTCAATGGAATACCTGTTTAATTTACCTGGATGACGTCATCGTCTTCAGTAGAACGTTCGAGGAGCACCTCCAACGTTTGAGGGCGGTGTTCCTCAGGATGAGGTCCGCCAATTTGAAGTTTAAGCCACAAAAGTGCCATTTTACTCCGGGAATCGGTGCGGTACTTGGGGCACATCGTGGGCCGTTGGGGTATCTCTACTGATCCCGCTAAGACACATTGTGTCAGTTCTTGGCCTACGCCCACTTCGGTCAGCGAGGTCTGCAGTTTTTTTGGATTTGCCTCCTATTACTGGCGATTTGTCGAACAATTTGCCACTATAGCCAAACCCCTGCACGCTTTGACAGCAAAAGGTGTGAAATTTCGCTGGGGCCCGGAGGAGGAGGCTGCTTTTCGCTCCCTTCGTGACGCCTTGGTGAGTGCTCCGCCCTTGTGTTATCCTGATTTGACCGAGCCGTTTTTGCTCGACACGGATGCCAGTAACACTGGTATTGGCGGAGTACTCTCACAGGTGATCGGGGGTGTCGAACGCGTCGTCGCTTACGGTAGCAGGGTTTTGTCGCCGGCGGAACAGAGGTACTGCATAACCCGTCGCGAGTTACTGGCTATTGTTTTTTTTTATCCAACAGTATCGACCGTATCTCTACGGCCGACACTTCACTGTCCGTACAGACCCCGCGGCGCTTCAATATGCGCTTCGTGTTGGAGGTCCTTCAGGACTACCAATTCACAACCACATACCGTAAGGGTGTTCGCCATACGAACGCAGATGCCCTGTCACAGTTGTCACCGGGCACGAAATGTGCGTGTTTTTTGGGATCGGGACGTTGCAAACCCCAGACTGTCGTCCCTCCTGCGGCCTTGACCACCGTGGCTGATGCACCGCAACCCGAAATTCCCTTCTCTCCCATGGGTGGGGATTCATTGCTCCAATTGTCCCTCGTTGACTGGGGCCGGCTCCAAATGGGAGACGCGTCCTTGCTCGCGCTGTGTCACAAGGCCAATGGTTCCGCAGAAGGCGTGGTTGGCGTCGATTCATGGATATTGAAACAGGGGCTCCTTATGAATTGGGACGGTAGGTCCCTTCGCCATAGACTCGTTGTGTCGTCTGCCGTGTGGAGTAGGGTTGTTCTGGCCGCTCATGAACGGCTGTTACATTTGGGGTTTCACAAAACCCTTGCCATGCTCCAGCGTGATTACTATTGGCCGGGCATGGCAAGGGATGTGTCCATCATTCTCAAGGGGTGTGTGCAGTGCGCCCAATGGAAACCGCCTTCTAATGCGGCTAACCCGCCGTTGCAATCCATTCAGGTCTCGCACATCAATGAACTTGTTACGCTTGATATTCTGGGGCCCTTCCCAGCGATACCTAGGCGTAACAAGTACCTGCTGGTTGGCGTGGAATATTTCACTCTGGCCCATGGCCTGGCCACTTGCCAACCAGTCGGCAGCGGCCGTTACCGAGGCCATTGTCCAGGGCTATGTCCTGGACAAGGGTGCACCGGAGCGGTTGCTGACCGATCAGGGGAAGAATTTCTCGAGCACCTTGCTACGGGAGGTGTGCGACCTCTTAGGCACTAAAAAGGTGCGTACCTCCCCGTACTACCCGCAGACTGATGGAATGGTGGAGCGGCCCCACAGGACAATTACGTCTATGTTGTGTCATCAGGTGTGCGAGGCTCAGGTGGATTGGGACTTACAAATTCCAGGTGTCCTCGAATGGCTCCCCATGCGGCGACGGGGTTTTTTGCCCTTTCTTTCTTATGTATGGCCGGGACGTTGATCCGCTCGTGGATGCCCAGTTGGGGATTCCCAAACCCCGTGCTAAATCCAAATTTGCTGATCACATCAAATTTAACATTTCGAAATTGGCCGAGGCACGGGAAGCGGCGGCACAGAACTCGAACTGTCGCCAGAAGGCGAACGAGCGGTTACGTGCACATCGGATACACATGCACGAGTGGAAGCCGGGCGATAAGGCCTGGTTGCACAGCCCACAGGCGCCATTGGCAACGTCCCCAAAACTGCTGAGGCCATGGCGAGGACTGCTCGAGGTTATACAGGTTGCGCGCCCACAATGTGTTCGGATTAAGTGGAGGAAGCGTTGTTGGTATGTTCACCCCTCCCGACTGAAACCTTTCACTGCACCACATACCTTCCCTACATCTCAAAATGGCCGAGCATGTGATGTGTCCGTTGACTCGGGGAATGGGGTGCCGCCGCCTGATCCTCACATGCCACTGACTGTTCGCTTCCAGGTGCCCCGGAATTGACGGCCTCCGAACGTCAGCAGCCAGCCGGATCCTCGGGGCACACGCGGAACTGAGGGACCCGGTTTGGGCCTTCAAGAGCTACCAGCCCCGCCCGTTGGACAACCATGCCCTGTCCCGTACGATGGACCGGCCAAGCGGACTCACGCTAAATCACGCCACTTTTCGTAACAAATGGCCGAATCCACCAGATGTCCCACTTCTCCCCGCGTCCGATACCTCTTCGAGTGTTAGAGTCGTTACTCTGCTGTATTGAATTTAATTGTAATAAATACGTGTTGCCTCCATCAACTTCTCCTGCGTCACATACGCCCGTTACATATACAACACCTGGTAATCGCTTATAAAAGAACTCACCACTTCAACTCCGCATGGGTGATGGGGCTGTTGTCAAGAGTGGACAGGTTTCCATACATGGGAAATGTGCTTTTTGACCAATTCTAATTTGGCATTAGAGATTTCACTCCGAATCAGTCAAGAGGCAGGATATTTTCATCAGCTGCGGAACTCTTGTGTGTGGAAGCTTCACGACAATAATAACTAAGCTTGTAGCAACATTTGTGAAGATGCTGTTTAAAATGTTTTAATGCACAGTAATGACCTAGAAGACCTCGCATCACTCAGGGGTCAGAGTGCTCAGCCAGAATCGTTGAGATCATGGGTTTGAATCCAAGTAGCCACCTATGATACCATTTCCTCAAATGCAAACAGTTCATGGACTTAACCTGATCCTCAATTACAGGAGAGCAACCTGTTATGTTTTATTTTACTTAATTTGGCTGAAATTTCAAGTCTGCGGTTTTAACAATGGATCTTGAAAAATTGTGACCTGTTCTCTGGAAATCATACAAAGATCACCTACATTATTTATTTATTCCGTGAGATTTCTGAAATAATTCTTCATAACATAAAACCAATAACACAATTGGAATACGGGAGAGAAAACAATGCTTTAAATATTGAAGGGTTATTCCCACACTTCTTGAGATGTATTCATCACTTTAATTATATAATGTAAGGGCAAATGTTGACTAAAGAAAAATTATGGAGCCCCTGTCTCTTGCTATTTGTCTTCTTTTGCTCCTCTCTTGTAGATCTCTTCCCGGGCGACTGTTGGAAGTGGACCACGTTAAATGGTGGCCTCTGGTGAACATAGACGGTTCCTGGGAGACACAGAAAGCAGCAAGAAACCCAGACTGATGCGATGGTGGACTCAGTGTGGCTTGAGACACGCTCAAATCGGCCTGGCCGCGCTGCTGTTCATCATCCTCTGGACGCTGCTGATAATTATTCTTTGGACAAAGGACACAGACTACACAATATATCACACCTGCAAATGTGAGCCCCTTATTTAGGAGTTAATTCTGTTGTGCCTAATGACATGTGTTTTTTCACTCACTAACATATTTTATAGGGAAGCAGAGAAGTAAAACATTTTCACGGGACTCGTTTATATATTGTGATGCAAGTGTAATGTAGTAACTCGGCGGGAGACGACTTCACGGGTAACACACTCTTTATTTTATCAAACTCGTTCACAGGTGACTAACACCTACTTTGTATCTCGGGTGACAAACACCCACTTAGTATCTCGGGTGACAAACACCCACTTAGTATCTCGGGTGACAAACACCCACTTAGCTACTTGGCGACTAACGCCCACTGAGCTACTCGGATGACCAACATCCACTTAGTATCTCGGGTGACAAACACCCACTTAGCTACTCGGCGACTAACGCCACTGAGCTACTCGGATGACCAACATCCACTTAGCTACTCGGCGACTAACGCCACTGAGCTACTCGGGACACTCCCTGCCCGGGGTATCCGTCTCGACTGTGGGTCCCCAGCCCGACCCACGGGGGCGTCGGACCCCGGGTCCCACAGCCTCGCCTCCGAGCCACACAGGGCCCCGGTCCCCACAAGGACGGCGGGACTAGGGGTCTCGGGGCACTAGGTCTTCAGCTCCGTCTTCGGGTCTTCAACTGGGTAACTCTCCCCGAGTGCTCTCGCGCGTCCCCCTTTATACCCCACCTGCGGACGTCGCTGCGAGCACCCACTTATTCGACCAATCGCTGGGCGCTGGCTACGATCCTCTTTTCCCACATCTCATCGTGCCTCACCACCCACGCCGCGCCGCCCCGTCATCTGTCACTCCCGGCGCGCGCGTCCACACCACGCCCACAACGCGTGCCCAACCCCGCACCCCGCGCCGCCCCGTGATCCATCACTGTCACAGTCGGCGCACGTCAATACCACCACTACACAAGCAGGAAACATGCAAGATGTGTCCACAAAGGCGGGTCTTTTCAGACAAGATATCGTTAGCCCCTTGAAAATCCAAGTTGACAGCCATTTGTTTAAGATGTCCACGAATAAATTATATTTTCCATACAGAAATTGACCGAGTTGTCCAGGTTTAGATGATTTAAGTGTCCATTTCTAAATTTTTTCCCCCACGAAGGATATGTTGAAGTAGTCATCCTACAAGTACGTCTTCAGTTTGTGGGCATGTTTGAACACGGTTCATATATTAATTCACAGTTAAGGCATGGTGCATATAAAATACACATGGCAATGGCACAGCCATAGAGTACAAAGAAGGAGCAGGGACAGACATAATATCTTAAAGATCATGAGACTCCCTTTCCTCCTCCATGATAGTGAAAAGTACACCTAAATTATAATTTGTTTATACTCCGTGAGATTTCTGAAATAATTCTTCATAACATAAAACCAATAACACAATTGGAATACGAGAGAGAAAACAAAACCCGGGCTCCCACAACGACCCCGCTTTCATCTTCTTGGTTCTTTCGGTAAAGTCACGTAGTAGCTCCCGTGACATGACGTCATCGCGCCTCAGCATGCATGACATCACATCGTCATACTACTCTACACATGAACAAGTACTGTGACCTTAAATTTCGATTTAAACTGTGGCCTTGTCTAGAAAGTAAAAAAAAACGTGCTAGTGTCGAACATGAACACAATGTTAGACAACATTGTGCTGCACACCCACATGTAATTAAATGTCTCCATTGCTACAACTTTTGAACAACAACTCAACATGGATAACTGCATATGAACGTATTGGCGGTACAGCAGTGGTGTGCGGTATTTAAAAAAAATACCATTATTAATCGCAATTATATTTATTTTCCCGCGATTTGCAACCCCGGTCAGAAAATCTTGCGGGGTGGTGTTGGTGCGTCAACAAAATCAATTTTCGTGATGTCGAAGCAGTCGGAACACGAATGTCGTTTCAAATTTAGATTTTGGATCTGTTTTATGAGGCCCGGTGTGTGTTATGCTGCACCAGTGTACCGCCAATGCGCCAGTTTGCCTGAAATAATGTTACAGAAAAGTGTATCTTTTGAATTTCAGCTTGTGTCGAGATATCTTTCAAAGTTATCATAACAGACCGAGGTCGTGGAGTAGTAGACTTGCAACGATGATCTCTTGCTGGGACTAAATAATGACCACATTGTAACATGCCTGAGGTGCTGGATGCCATCTCTAGTCTCGTGGCAATTTGTCTTTTAGAGACTTGACATTATATCTGCGGGACCTGTTTGTCAAAATGAGCACACAGCAGAGGGATAAAAAACTAAAATCTACAATAACCACCTGCTGTGAAAGTTGAGCTCCGCGTTCTGTAAATGCGTTCACAGGTAAAGAAAAAATTCCCCAGTGTAATACGCGGCTACACAATGACCTCGGCACGTATGAAGTTGGTGATGAAGATTTTTCCGGGAGGCAGGAGATGTTTCCCCGGAGAATAAAAAGCAGCCCACCACATGGTTTAAATGACACAGACCTTCATGATGATGACACGAATAGCATCGACACTTCCAGAAAAAGGTACATTTTCAGTATCACAGTTTCCATTGAATCAAATAACAGCTCATGCCAATACATGTGGGAGTCATTGATGCAAAGGGCCCCAATTTGTGCACTGCAAAAACTCACTTATTTTGGTGTACTCAGAAAAAAAAGTTAGACTTATTCTTTTTTTAACGGTTGTCATTAACCATTCAGGTGCTAAGATGTTCAACCACCAAATAAATACCTTTTGCAAAGCATTATCTATTTGGTGTTTGAACATCTTAACACCCGTTTCATTGCCAGAAATGGTCAAAGCTATTCCTATTTTTTTCATCAGTTTTTATACTGGCACTGGTTCCATAGATATTAACCATTTAGTTGCATGGTCAAAAGAGAAGGGTTAGGGTTGTCAAGGGGCAATGCATTCGACAAATTATCATGCAGTCATAATGTATGCAAAGAGAGTTTGCTTTTTGGCCGAGTGGAGTCTCCTTTTCAGAATGGCTGTCACAGTGTCCAGAATTACTATCTAAAAAAGAATCCGATATTTTTTTGTGCGAGTTTTGAATATCACCTGGTGTCATGCCTGAACTCATGATCTCTTTTTATGTAAATAACTTGGGCACTGAACTGGATTATTCCAGGGTAAATCTTTTTGCAGATGACACGGTACTGATTACTGCTGGCCACTCTCCGGATGACGTGATTGCTAAGCTCCAGAGTGATTTCAACAAACTACAACATCAGCTAGTTGCTTTTAAACTAGTCCTAAATCCTGCCAAAACCAAGGTGCTATGCTTCTCACCAGGACTAAAGCGGGAAGTTATTGTCCCCCAATTACATTCCTTAAATAATGATCAAATAGAGCAAGTCAAGATCTTTAAGTATCTTGGGGTCATCCTGGATTCAAAACTGAATTTTGAAGATCGATTATATTGGGAAAAAGACAAAAATTCAAATCGGTTTTCTATATCGACACAAGCACTGCTTCCCCCCTATGTTCCGTTTGGAATTGATAAAAGCTACCATACTGCCTCTACTTGATTACTGTGACATCGTGTAGAAATAAGCCCCAAGTACTGTACTGAAAAAGCCTGACTCAATGTATCTCTCGGCCTTAAGATTTGCATTGAACTGCCCATATAGGACTCACCATTGTGATCTCTACATTGGGTCAAACTTAAACATATCTGAATGTTCGATGGCTTGTGCACCAGATCATATTTATTCATGATGTACTTACAAAAAAATCCGCAGATTACCTGCTGGATATCCTCTCTGTTTCAAAGAACAAATTTGACCTAAGGTCTACACTCATTTACCAGCTTCATATTCCCTATTGCCGTACATATACTGGAGGAAGGGCCTTTGCTATTGATGCCCACAAGGTCTGGAATGCTGTTGCCAATAAATTGAAACTTGAGTCACTACCTATGAGATCTTCACTCAAAACTGCTCTAGAGGAGTTGTACACCCCTAGCTGCCAGTGCAATTCAGTGGCCTAAAATAAAATGTTTCGCTCCGGATGATCGCTACAAAGTATGACCTGTGTTTGATTTAGTGTGCTGATCTTAAAGGTGCATTGAAAAATTATAATACTCCGATTGATGCTCCTGCTGTTGTGGAGTGACTCATGCAGCCAGCTATGGCTGCAGGGTTTTGGTAGTACATGTTTTTATGCCATTTATTGTGAAATTTCCGTCACAGTTCCTATGATCACTGTTTCATTGCTTTCATGGCTTTATTTTGGTGATTCGAAAAGTGTAATTGGTTTAGCCATGTTTGTTTGTAGTACAGAGTTAGACTGATGGCCTTAATCTAAGTTGTCTTGTGGTTGTTGTTGGTTGTTTTACTTGCATCCCACTGGTATTTTTGCACACAGCGTTGGTGTACAGTGTTTTTTCTGCAATATTTTGCTGTCTTTTCTTGGATTTTATGTTTGCACTCAGTCACATATTCACTTTTAGATGTTTTTTTGTTCATGTTTTTGTTTGTTGCGGTTGCACCCGATTCAAGAGCCGAATGGGTCACAGGGCTATACCTATTAAATTAACTTGAATGATGATGGTCAAGGGGTAGTGTTGCACGAGAAGTGTGTGAAGTTGTATGCATGTCTGTATGTATGTTGAAATTCTTTTGCACCGTACTCAACCAACCGTGCTATTCGGAGGTGCAGGGAAAGGACAACAAACTAAACAGAAAACGCATAGCTCCAGGGGCTTCCCAAGTTGAAAGAGACGTCGGTAGGGCTTATGAAGCAGTAGGTCGGGCCGACGTCAGGAAAAGCAAGACCCCTCCGTGTAGACTGGGCTCGTGATCAAGTGGGCTTGGTTATGTGACAGTAGGTGCAGCTGACAGGAATATCCTGCCAGCTCCTTCCAGCAATGTGGCAGCCACATAGCATACATGACTATAGACACGAGGCTGTGACTCCGTGCACATCGTTTACATGTCCATCAAAAATAGTTTCTGATGATTACTCGAGAAAATTAGATGGAAAAAATTCCGCTTCATTGACTGGCAAAAGCGCCGTGGTGACATCACCACCACTTAGTGGGGAACGGTGATTGTTGTTGATCGGGTTGGTGGTCATGTGGTGGCGATTGCTGTGATGGTGGTGATTGTGGTGATGGTGATTATGTTTGTGCTGATGGTGGTGGTGATGGTGATTAGGTGGAGGAGGCTCTGCACTTCTCGCTGGGACCCCGCTCTTCCCGTCATCTTCGCCGTGACCCCCACGTATGCTCGCGCCACACAGAAAGCGGATCTCACGCGCCTCTCGCACACCATGGCCCTGGTGCCCAACTTGCACTGGCTGGTCGTGGAGGATGCGCCCGCGCCCTCGGCTCTCGTCTCCGCCGTGCTCCGCAACGCCTGGCCGCTATCCTACAGCCACCTGCACATGGAAACACCTAAACAGGACCCCCTTAAGGTGATCAACATCAGCTCGATCATAATCATTATAAGCTTGATCATCATCATCAGCTTGATCATCATCTTGGTCAAACGATTGTACAGATGCTTCCAATGTGATAGACACAAAACATAAAATACAAACATGTGACACCAATATTTAGCAGCATTATTCTTATTCTATCTAACATTATTATACATAACATTTTAATCTCATGAACACTGATGAACATGACCAAAACTGTCATGCTCTGTAATGTTTCTATGTGCAATGTGGCTGGGCAGTCAGTGTCTTTCTTGTTCAGTGTACACCTGTAATGAGGCGGACGACGAAGTACTAGGCACGACTATTTTTTAACGCAACACAATCTTGGTCCGGGCTTGGTGCTTGATCTTGAAGCTGTACTTTCCTTCAAACGTCCCTTCCTCTTGTGCTTTGCCCTTTTATATTGTTCCACTTCCCTTCCTCGAATGTTCCCTCACTGTATTTCCCTTAGTCAATCCCTGTCCCTCCCCTCTAACGGATCTCAATCGTTGCCTCGGGGTTCCACTTTGTTTCCCACCAATTCTCATTCAGACCCTTTCCTCCAACCACTTCAAAAGCTTGCCTCCCGATCCCTCTAGAGGCCTCTTTCCACCAATCTGAAACCTTGCTTTATCTTCGAATAGCCTGTAGGCTGCACATTGGCTTGGGGTAATTTTTTGGTCATTACACACCTATCATCATCATACAACACAAACGTCTTCATCATCACCATGATCATGTTCAGTGGCTATTGTGCGCCAGACATTATTTGGTCAAGAGCCTTGATTTTTTTTTTATCTAAGGGCCTTGCGCTTATGAGCAGGATTTAGAAAAAACATTATCATTATAAGACATCAGGTAATACACAACATAGTGCAAAATCAGCCATGATGGAAGATTCCCGCAGCGCATTGTAAGTTACAGGCATCCCCCCTATAATCCTCAGGCTTCATTCTTGGTAGGTGTGGACCTCTTTCGCACCGTACGTAGCCATTCGTGCTAATTGGTGGTCGCAAACGGAGCGCTATATGAAACAGCGCTGTAGGAGACCATTATTACATCGCTCCAATGGAGATGCGTTCTGGACCGCTATCTTTTACCTATGAGCGATATGAGGGCTTCATTAGGGTATCAGTAACGGCTTTAATAAACACATTCCTGCGGAGGGAGCTGGTAGTAACGTTGGGTTGCTCGGTCAATGGCCAGGGTCAATGGCGGCGTGGTGTATTCTGCAAATATGTCCGACTGTGAGGGCGGGCACAAGCTGGCGTGAGTAGGTTAAACGTTGATTCAGGTAGGAATAACAAGTTCCACACTGCCCACCAAGGATTATTTGTCTGTCTGTCGTGCATGGCCCTGCCCCACCAGAGCCCTCTCATTGGCTCAGGGGCGCCGACCAATGGGAGCGGTGGGTTGGGGTTGGTAGAGGGGGGGTTAGTGGTGGGAGGGGGGGCACCGCCGCGACTCGGGCCAATGAGGAGACGGGTGATGTTTCATTCACAAAATGGAACTGGGGTAGGGTGGCTCCATTCATAAATGGAAGTCTTGAAAAGAAAAAAACAGATATTTTAGCCTCGTGTTTATTTCAACATTCCCAGCCTTAAGGTGATTCAGTTGGGGTGGAAGGGGTGGGGCTGGTGGAGAGGAGAGGGTGGGGAGGGGCTGGGTGGGGAGGGAGGGACTGGGTGGGGAGGGACTGAGTGGGGAGGGGAGGGTGGGGAGGGGTTGGTCACCCCGTGGTGCCCTTATGAAACTCAAATTTTAACCTACAGACTACACTATACACGACACGATACACTCCACTTATACAGGTAGGAACAACAGCTTCCACACTGTCCACCAGGGATTATTTGTCTGTCTGTCTGTCGTGCATATCCGGAATTCCACCCACCCATGCACCTCCCCACCGAACACCGAGCTACGCCGCGATTGGTTGACGATGTCGGCGAGGGTGGGGGGGAAGGGTAAACATTCCTACTCATCCAACTGCCGCCCCCCCCCCCTGAACGCCGCGCTGTCCAAACAAGTTCCTACCTGCCCACTCAAAAAGGAACGTGTTAAGGGCACCACGGGGTGAGCAGCCCTCCCCCACCCAGCCCCACAATCCCCATCCAGCCCCTCCCCACTCAGCCCCTCCCCACCCTCCCTCCCCTCCCCACCAAGCCCCACCCTCCGCACCCAGCCCCTCCCTCCCCACCCAGCTCCTCCCTGCACGAGGTACGGACAAAATCATCCCCTGTGGGCTGGAGTAACCAGGAGGTTACTACCAGTATGATTCCATATACAAGATAAATTATTTCAGCATTTTATGAATACAAATAATAACTTTTCATAATGGCATAAAACATACAATAATTGATTTACTCCGCAGTGCATTCGTTCGGAGCTTGCATAAGATTAACCACCGCCTACCGTAAACACACGTTCCGCGGGAAGCTGTATAGTACAATTCAATGGGATTACTCGATCCGTGGATCGCCAATCAATATAGTAATTAACCCATGATGAATCGATACGCTAATTTGGCTGGCGGATAGACTCTGAGCAGAATCGATGCAATAGACACCACGATTCATTTTCAAGACTATATATCGGAAAGACATGCCTCTATGGGCAATGCCACGCCCACTTTCTTCCACAGATGTAGTCACATCGCTGGATGTCAACATGTTGCGTGCAGTGCCCGCCCTGGAGAGGCACGGCGTGTGGTGTAGTGGCATCGCAGATACCACAAGGTGTGGGTGTAGTACTGGCCCTAGAGGGGCCCGGTGAGTGCTGAATAATAGTGCTAGATGGCACCACGCTTTGCGATCCTACAGGACAGGGTGTGTGGGTGCCGGCCGAAGGATGAGGTTACTCGAGGCCATGGCACTCTGGTTGACCCGGGAGGACACGTGACCAGTTAAATCTACAAAGGGGCCCCAGGAGGGGGCTGGGGGTGGTCATGTGATTGGGACCCAGATCCTTCCCGAGGATTCTGGAAGGTGGGTGTGGCCAAGGGCGGAGCGGGCCACTCTACAGAGAATATAAGTCAGGTCCCAAGAGGGACCGGGGTTGTTGTTCATCCTGGAAGAAACCTTCGCAGACGTTCTCCATTCTACGAGTCTCAAACATGTGGCCCTGGGCTTGAAGCTGTTGGTCTCGGTTCTTAGCAGCAGTTACGTTGTAACTAGTGTAGTTAGCCTGGTGGTCACCACCACAGGTTGTTATTCTGTTAAGGGGAAGTTACCCCGTGTGTTGGAACTTAATAAATGTGTTGCCTCCAAGTCTACGTCTGCGACTCAGTTGAACCCATTATAACTCGTGTCACAAGTGGCCAAACGTTATTTTGTCAGTAAGATTGGCTGAAAAGGTTATGCTTATGCGAAGCAGACTACTTACCAGGACGTTGTCGGACAATGAGGATGACGAAGGCGTTATTCCTCAGACAGCGCCGGGGATGGCAACCTTGGAGAAAGGGAGTGAGGCGCCGCTGGCAGAGCATCGCGACGACCACCTCAGCAACAGCTCACCGCCGTCGAGGAAAGAGCACCGCACGTTCCGCACCCACCTCGCAGAACTCCTCGAGGCCGTGGCTGCGATGGTCGCGGAGCTCGACCGCAAAGAGCAAGCGGTGAAGGAGAAAGCACCAGAGCTGCGCAGGGTTGACCATCCCATCTCTGTTTCCCGCCACCTGGAAAGCTCCGTTGCGCAGCCGGCAGACGCGGCCGCCATTTTGGTTGTGGATCGGGGCGAAGAGCCCGCCAAGTCTGAAACTGCGCCAAGTTCGCCTGTTGAGATTCCATCCCTGAAGCGACGTCTACCTTTTGTTCAATAATTTTCTGCCACGGGAGGCGACTCTGTGGCCTTCAATCGCCGGTTCCAGATGAACTGCGACCTCGCTGGATGGACAGAGGTGAAGGTGCTGAGAGTGCTACTTGCTGCGCTTGACGACGACGCCTTGGCGGCATTTTGCACCATCCCGCCGTTGGAGAGGGCCACGCTCCAACAAGCCTTTGCGCAGATGGTGGCAATCTACAAACCGCTGTCCAATGTTCACGATAAGTTCACTGCCCGAACGAGGGGGAAGGTCGAGACACCCCCTGCCTTCCGCAGTGTACTATTGGCGCTAGCGAAGGCTGCCTTTCTGAAGATGGACCATGACGGAGTCGACCCACTGGTCCTTGAAAGATTATTGATGCTGGCGAAGGACCTCAACATCGTTCTGCCGGCTGTCGACAAAGACGATTTGTCTTCTCTCAAGGTTGCAAGATGCATCCAGGCGCACCTGCTTTTGCAACGACACAAGGGGTTGGCGGCATGTACCCGCCTCGTGAGATGCGTGATACACCCGAAAATGTGTAGCCCGTCCAAGCCTGTGATTCGGCCCAAAGTGGAGGCTGGTGGGGGGATGGCATGGTGTGACGGGAATAACAATTTTGTCGGCAAAAGACCTCTCCTCGTCCTGGGAGCAGGGTCGTCGTGTGCTACAACTGCGGCCGGCCGGGACACATCTCGTCGGGTTGCCGCACCACAACAACGCCTCCCCGGACCATCGTTGTAATCCGCCCGACCATTCTCCACTCCACTATATCCAAAGGTGAATTGCGACACATCACACACTCGGCACCTGAATCCACCTCACTCATCGCGTTCGGATGGTTTTCATTCCCGTCGTGTGTCAGGGCATGAGGGTACAGATTTTTTCGGGCTGACTGGCCACTCTGACCGGGTGAGTGGTTGGAGTTGGCCCATAGGGTGGGTGCCGTGGCCGCAGATTCATCCGCTGTTATCGGAATGATAGAGGGGGTTGAAAGCAATGCTCGTCGATACTGGTGCATCCACAACTTTAATTTCCGAGTTGATTTTTCACATTCTGCCCCCTAAATGTTGTACCCTATGTGCCGTCGGGATTCCGTGCTTTGCTGCAAACGGCGGCACATTGGGCATCATTGGGAAAATAACAATGGAGGTGTGTATTGGAGATATCAAATTGATGGGACCGGTTCTTATATCAACGTCCCTTGCTGTTCCTTGCTTGCTCAGGACTGACTTCCTTGGGGAGATGCCCCTGAAAATTTTGATTGACCAATGGTGCCTCAAGTTACCATTAGGCCATTGCATGGCCTTTTTGCCTTCTCCCATCAATTGTGCACGGCCAACGCTACTGTACAAGCGCTTGCGAGTAGGACTGTAAAGATTCCCCCAGGCACACAAATGTTGGTTCTTGTACGATTGCGGAAGCCACTTGACCAGGAGGCAACTGCGGGAGGAATCCTCCTAGGACCCTCAAACAAAGCCATTCGTGGGTTGACGTTGGTGGAGTCCAGACTCTGATATTCAATGACCAGGAACTGTTCATTTTAGGTCATGAATGCAGGGTTGGACACATCTGTCATTCAGGAGGGCACCGTGCTAGCCCAAACGTCGCCCGCGCTTCGCGAGGTAAACATCGTTGGCGGTGTGGGGGTCGCATCAAATATGAAGCCGTAACAGGTTTTCAATGAAATTTGGATGGATATGCTTTGTTCTGAGAATTCTGAATTGTTCGATTTCCAAAGGAGGGAGTTGAGAGCGCTTTTGCACAAATTATCCAATGTGTATAGCAAGGGCAAATTTGACATTGGCCGACCTACTCTTTTAAGTCACCACATCGATACAGGCGATGCTGCTCCCATCCAGCAGAACCCCTACCGGCTGATCCCCATGGAAAAATAACACGTACAGCTGGTGGTTGATGAAATGTTAGCCGCCAATATTATCTCACCATCTACCAGCCCGTGTGCTTCTGTGTTGACTTCCATAAGCTTAATAAGATCTCTGTGGCTGACGCGTATCCCCTTCCTCGAATGGACGATTCCCTGGATGCTCTAGCAGGAGTCCATTATTTTTCAACTCTTTACCTCCTATCCGGATTTTGGCAGTTGCCCCGAGATGAATCATCTAAGCCTAAGAAAGCCTTTCGTACACCACAAGGCTGGTTTGAATTAAATCCGCTTCCGATGGGTCTTCACTCCACTCCGGCTACGTTCCAGCGATTGATGGAACTGGTTCAGGCTGGCCTTCAGTGGGACTCGTGCCTGATTTATTTGGACGATGTTATAGTTTTTAGCGGTATGTTTAAATAGCATCTGGAACAGTTAAGTGCTGTTTTTCTTAAGATGCGTGCGGCGAACCCCAAATTTAAACCCCAGAAGTGTCACCTGCTCCAAAAATCTGTTCAGTACCTTGGCCACATAGTCAGTAAATCAGGCATAGCGACGGACTAGGACAGCACCGCTTGTGTGCGTTCTTGACCGACCCCCAAGTCGGTGGGGGGAGGAGCGGAGTTTCATTGGTTTTGCTTCCAATTACCGCTGTTTTGTCGCCGGGTTCGCAACTATTGCCAAACCTCTCCACGCCCTAATGGCAAAGGTCAGAAGTTACATTGGTGGGAGGAGGAGTGGGCCTAATTTATTTTGCACCGTGATGGCTTGGTGAACACCCCTCCCCTCCGATACCCCGACTTTTCCTTGCCGTTCGTCCTTGATACAGATCCTAGCAACACCGGAATTGGTACTGTTCTGTCTCAAGTAGTTAATGGTGCGGAGAGTGTTGTAGCATATGGCAGCAGAGTGCTGTTTCTGGCCGAACAACGTACTGTGTCACACGCCGGGAACTTTGGCTATTGTTTTTGTTTGTGCAACAGTATCACCCCTATCTTCATGGCAGATGCTTTGAGGTGTGCTCTGACCATGCAGCACTATAGTATGCGCTGCATATTGAACAGCCGTCCGGCCAACTTTCACGTTGGTTGGAAGTCCTGCAGGACTATTCCTTTACTGTTTCCTAACACAAAGGTACCCAACACACGAACGTGGATGCCCTCTCGTGATTACCAACAAGCGACGGGTGCACATGTTTCTTGGGCTCGGGGCACTGTAAGACGCCTGCTGAAGACTCTCACCCTCCCCTTGCGGCGTCGGCCAAGGTTGACACCTCTGATGAAGCCGACGGTCCAGAGGTGCATGACGCCGTTATTGGCTTGTACCATGCGGAGTGGGGACGCCTCCAAGTTGAGGATGCTTCCCTGTTTAAGCTACGACGCCATGTCAAGGGGGCGGACAGGGATGGGAATCGACGGGGTGTAGCCTCTGCCATCCTCAGAGGAAGATTGCTCATGCATTGTGCACAAACTACTGCTGCACATGGGTGTGCATAAGACACTAGCCACACTTAAGCTCGACATCTTCTGTCCCGGCATGGCGGAGGATGTCAGTAAAGTATTGAAAGGGTGTGTGCAGTGCGCACGGCGGAAACCCCCGTCTAAATTCTGTTATCCACCGTTGCAATCTATTCGGAGTTTCCCGCATACATGAGCTGGTCGGTCTTGATATCCTTGGTCTATTTCCTACCACCCCTCGTGGGAATAAGTATTTACTGGTGGGCGTCGAATATTTTTCATGGTGGCCGATTACCTGGCCGCTTCCCAAGCAGTTGGCAGCAGCCATCACCGAGGCATTTCTCGACAGCTATGTGATTGACAAGGGGGCCCCTATCAGGGTAAAACATTTTCTTCACCCCCAGACGGAGCCATCAGGTCAGCGAGTCTAGCCTGACTGGGACTTGCATATTCCCGGGGTCCTGGCTGCCTATAGAATGGCCCCTCACGCGTCCACCATTTTTATTATGTACGGGAGAGAACAAGACCCCCCCATTGATGTCCACTTATGAGCCGAGCCAAGCACCTCATCCTTGAGAGGCTTTCGGAAGCACGCGAGGCTTCCAGGGAAATTTCCAATTCACACCAATTGGCGAATGAACGGCTGAGGGGTTTTCGTCTTTCTGGACATGAGTGGGCTCCAGGTGACAGAGCCTGGCTGCAATGTCCCCAAATACCGTTGGGTATGTCATCCAAATTGTTTAAACCCTGGAGGGGGCCGGTTGATGTGATTCGGGTCGTTCGGCCCCAGTGTGTTCAAATTCACTGGGGTCGATGGAGTTGGTTTGTACGTCCCTCTCGCCTCAAGCCTTTCATCGTGCCACGTTAATTCATCTCATCTCCACTATGCAGGGGCCGAATGTCGGGTGTGTCGGGCGAGCTGAGATGTGTACCCGCTGAGGTTGGTCCTCAGGGGAGTCATGTGATCCTGTCCTCAGGTTATGCGCGTTTAACCTTCCCCAAGCCGCCACCTGTCTTCTCAAGTTATGGGAACGGAGGGCCTGTCTACCCAGCCGACTGCTCTTCATGAGGAGCTGGGTTCGACGGGACATTTTCAAATTCCCCCCAGGACCCCCAGGGAGAGTACGCCCACCTCATTAGGGGCCCGGCCACAAGGACTCAATCAAAGACTACTCAGTTTTCGCGATCCCCATACACACACACTCCCACACCATCAGTTGGTTGTCGGACTCGGCATGTTGTATTGGTCATTGGCTGAACCTGGCCTTTATTGTGCTTGCGGGTGTTGTTACACGGTGAGAGTGGGAGATGCTTGTGCTGGAGGGGGTCCTGAGGTTTCGCGTATTGTTTTTTTTCTCTCCTTATCCTCTCGTATTTCTCTCTCTCTCTTCCTTTGCGTTTTGCCTATTCCGGTTCTGTACTTCTGTCCCCTTCCCCCGTTCGTCACTTTATATATTGTATATTTGGGATGGCCTCGATTTATAGCTTTTTTTGTTGCCCGGTTCTCTGACATTGACATGCTAATCTTCTCATTAACACAGCCGCTGTGGCTGGAGCCGTCTCACATTGACATGTTAATATCTTACATTTACATGCAAATTGCATCTCTAGCTCCGCCCATTTACCCTTGGGTTGAGCCCACCTCAAACCGATATAACCTCTTGTTGCAGCAGCTCTTTCGCTATATTTCTCCTGCCTCAGCAGTTCTCCTGCTGTATTTGTCTCACCTGATGATGATTGCGTGTGTTGTGATCGAAACATCGTGATCTATAATTTGTTCTACCTACGGGGCTTTACCGAAAGAATCAAAGAGTATATCATACTTCATACGATATTACAAAAAAGTGGTCTGGGTGGCTTCCTGCCTGAATTTCTATCTGCCTGCCTAATGCACGCCATGGATGTCGGAGAAAGGGAAATTACACGCTCGCCAGGCAGACCGCAGACGCACATTTGCATGATGTACATATATAATTAATGTATATTTTATTTAAATGCTCAATAACAATTTGTGAAATGTCTACCGAAGCAAGTAGCGGCATGGCAGTTGTGTGATCATTTTTCGTGTAGCTGACAGCATGTGCATTATACGTGTCAGTATATGTTATTATTGCAAAGGCTAATGAGAGACTCCTCTCACGTGTTTCACTGCCCTGGGCTTGAGCAAGCTCACCAATACACGGATCAAGTATTCTGCATAAGGGGGCGACGTTTTCAATTATAGTAGACTCTCGAGTATCCGTGCTAACGATGGGGAAGACGGCTGCGGATAATTAAAAATCGTGATTTTGTCTATCCCAAAAAACACGATTATGGGCATAAATTATGTTTTCCAATTAATGTATACTATCGAGTTTCTGATTCAAAGTTTAAACAGCACGTTTCCGTTTATCTGCCATCACGCTGTTTAGTAAATGTAAACTCACAAAATAAATGATGGGATAATTCACTCACTAACGATTTCAATTTGTTACGTTTTAGATTTAGAACGAATACTAATGATCTAACGACCAAGCGATGCGCGTGCTCAGTGACAACACTTTCCTGCTACGGCACAGAAGATTCCACCCAGTAAGTGGATAGCAGAGCCACGTCAATCAACATCAATAAAACTCCACCCACTATTGTAAAGATATGCAACTACTGTACTGTAGAGGTAATCACGTGGATTTTGCACATATTTGTCCAGTTTAAGCACGTGACTTGTAATAAACTTTCCCAAAAATAACAATGTTAAACTGTTTAGATTACTCATTTGGGCTTGGGAAAATCCATGAGTTATTAATTTATGTCAGAATCTCAGGTGCGCGGTTAATACGCATATTGGATAAACCGCACGTAGATAATCAAGATTCTTCTGTACTGAAGACCGCATGCAAACTGTGCTCATGTTAATCTTAAACTAACAGAGAGAAAAGCTGTACAAACCAAACAGAAACATCGACAATAACGCGGATGAGATTGGTTAAACGACTAAAAAATATATTCGTACATCTCAGTATTGTGCCTTAATTGGTTACATGTGCGTCGTTTTGTGTCAATACACTGCTAGATCAGGGCCTCTATGCCACGCGGGTCGTGGAGGGGCTGTCTTGCCATACTTCCCCACGCTGTTCAGTCTGATTTTAAGGTGGGGAGCAAAAACTCGACCGCATATCTTATCTTAGCGTAATTTATATAGCGCTTTAACCAATGCGCTTTGCCGATAATTAGGAACGGTACAATATCGTGTGTGAATGTAGTGGTGGAAATGAGGTGAATAAAATAGACGAGAGGAAGCAATGGGGACGAATCTGTGATGATGCGTGAATTCGGTGAAAGCGAAATTGATGACAATAAATGATGATTGGATTGAATGAATGGGAAATTAATTACGGCCATACAATGAGAATATGAAGAGGGAACAGTAACGATGGTGTTACGAGGGGGGCATTAAGGGGGTCGTGGGGTGAGCTAGGAAACAATAAGTGAGTTGTGAGTGAAGAGCGGAAACTACTGAGCGAAGGTGACTGCTTCATGTGGAGAAGTTTGTTCCAGTGAAGGAGGGGCGAGAAGAGTGAAAGAACGAAAGCTGTGCTTCCCACTGCATAGTCTCGCAGCCACTAAACCATCTGTTCAGTATCATGCATCAAGGTGAAATACATTTTTTTAAACGTAAAGAAATTCCTGCTCTCAGCCCAACAGAAGCCGCTCCTCATTTCCAAGAGGCACGTTCCAGAGGAACAAGGCTCTGCGCTGGCTCAGGGAGACGTATGGCAACCGGTATGGGTCTCACGATGCCACCGGGGAGTCTGGCTTGGATCCTCGGGCTCTGAACGGGGTCGTCTATTTTGCAGACGACGACAACACTTACAGCATGGACATCTTTGAGGAGGTGAGGTCCGTTTCGCATACTGTAAGGTGTGGTGGTTGTACCATTTACTGTATGAATTGCTGGTCAAAGACATATGCGGAGTTTTGGCATGGGGTTGGCAACGCCCCTCCAAATTGGACACCTATTAATACATTTTCAGTAGTTTAAAATTAATATAAAAAACAAATTAATCATATGCACCGCGATTCCTAATGTGAGGAACGAAGCGAACCCCTGCCCCCCCCCCAAATATAGAAGTCAAACTGCCTATGGTTCAAACTTGATTTGGAGCTTTCACGACTGCAGGAATTACTCTTTGGTTCGTTCGGTAAAGTCACGTAGAAAGAAAACAAATTAAATAATAGCATACGACGTTTCGATTGTAACAAAATCAATCACCATCAGGTACAAATGAAAGAGAAAACAAACCTAGCAAACTTAGAAATATAATGTAATATAACACATAGAGACGGCTAACATAACAGTCAACACCCTACCTGGTTGATTACGTTCTTACAAAGATTGATAAATTTGAGAGAGAAACAAGACACTAACACAACAACAACCGCCATTCGCCACGAAGTGACTGTGACGTCACAACATCGCCTGTGCCAGGATATGTGCACCTTGAGGCCACGTGAAGTGTCGATCGCCCGCTGGCAGGAGGTCACGGGGCAGACCCAGGTGCCACGGGTCGACTGACTGAGACAACTGGTTTATGCACCACCTGTGCCCCCTACTGTGCCAACTTGCTGTGATTTAGCCACCCGGCGCTCCGCTCGTTGTTGTGAGCGTCGCTCCTCCACCCTGTTGTTGTTGGAGGGCGACTGCCTCCAATTGCCAAGCAGTGTCTTTCACGAGCCTCCTCCACAGAGGCCGATCTTGACACTGCTGGTACCAGTCATCGGCAAGTCCACTCCGCTCCACATCCTCCTGTACCACATCACTCCATCTCTTCTCCAGCCCGTGCCGCGCCCGTTTATCTCCCTCTATCCGGCCGAACAAAAGCTGTTTAGGCATGCGGTGACTGGGCATGTGGGCTACATGACCCAGCCAACGCAGCCTTGCCTGCCGGAGGAGCTCACCGATGGGACTTTACCCAGATTTTTCAAAGATTTGTGAGCTCCTCACACAATCCAGCCTGGTTAAACCCAGGATGGATCGTAAGCAGACCAGCCTAAATGTTTCCAATCAGTGAAGATGCTCCATTAGGGGGGTCAACGTTTCGCAAGCATAGAGAAGGGAGGGAATGACCGTGGCCAAGAAGACTTGAAGTTTCGTGCGGAATGACAGACCAGGTAGCTTCCACACAGCGTTATGCAACCGATGAAAAAACAATGCCAATCGATTGATTATGAGTGAGACCTCTGCTGTCAAACCGGAGCCGGTCATGAGCACACTGCCCAGGTATGGGAAACTCTCCATTCTCTCCACAACTGCCCATCAACGGTTGGAAATTGTGGAGGTGGAGTGCCTGATGGTACAAAATACCCAGGCAGGTGCTTAGTTTTGGTGTGGCTGATGGAAAGGCCCCAACTCTTAGCCCCAACTCTTAGCGGCTGTGTGTCTCTGTGTCATCTCTCTCTCTGCTTACGTGTCTGTCTATGTGTCTCCGGTTCTGTGTTTAATCTCTCTCTTAAATTTAGCAATCTTTGGAAGACCGTAATCAACCAGGTAGGGTGTTGACTGTTATGTTAGCCGACTATCTGTGTTGTATTGCATTATATGTCTAAGTTTACTAGGTTTTGTTTTCTCTTTCATTTGTACCTGATGATGATTGCTTGTGTTGCAATCGAAACGTCGTATGCTATTATTTAATTTATTACTTTCTCTTTCTACGTGACTTTACCAAAATAACCAAAGAGTAATTCCTGTAGTCACTAAAGCGCTAAAACAAGTTTCAGGTCAATAAAGCAGATATGTAGGTCTTCTTGGAATTCCCTACACCTCTACTGTAGCAAACGGACAGAAAATATGGCGTCTGTGCAAGACCGCCCCTTCCTGAAACCACATTGGTGCTCCGCAAGCCTCTCCTCAGCGTGCCTGGCAAGGCGATGTTGAATAATCCTAGACAGGACCTTTCCCTGCACACTGAGGAGTGAGATGCTCCTGTAGTTGTTACAGTCTGCGCGGTCCCCCTTCTTAAAGAGGGGGACCACAAGGGAAACCTTCCAATCCCGTGGAACCCGTCCAGTGTTCCAGACTGTTGATATGATATCATGTAGGGCAGTCTGTGCACAAACGCAACCCTCCCTCAGCATTTCGCTTGGGAGAACATCTCTGCCCCGTACCTTACCTGGTCTCAGACTCTGGATCGCCTTTAGTACTTCTTCAATAGATGGCATCCCAGCCAGTCACTCATAGAGGGTAACTACTTCCTCCAATATTTGAGGCACCGCAGCCTCAGCATCCCCACTTTGTCCAAAGATGTTTTCCATGTCGAGTGATTTCCCCTCCCCCAGGACTTCACAGAAATGTTCAGCAAATCTGCAAACCTGTTCCTGGGGGTCGGAGATTGGATCACCGTTTTTTCCCCTAATTATGGTAATAGGTGTGGCACTGCAGGTTACTTTTTTATGGAGTTAAATAGGGATTTGTAATCGCGGGCCATTGAGGCAGACTCCATATCCTCAGCAACCCACGACCACCACCCATCCTTGCAGCGCCTCAAGGCTCTCTAAGGGAGGTCTGGATTGCATTCCCAAAGCAGCCATTGCAGCTGCCTAAGTCACAGTCCTAAACCTCGCCCATTTACCCTCGACAACTGGAGGAGTGGAGGACGATGTCAACCCCAGCCACAAGCGATGATGAAATTTTTGCTTGCAACTTTCATCAGCTAGCTGAGACCAGGCCACCTTAGGTTTGAATGGGGTCCTGGGTGTACACCCACCACCGGAGTGGAAGAATGGCAGGCGCATCGTACAGATGACAAGTCGATGGTCAAAGGGCAGATCAGCTCCATGGTAGGTCCTGGTGTCAAGGACATGGGCGCGCATCCGCTGTTCCGTCACCATGTAGTCCAGCAGATGTTCTTGCTTGGACCCGGCATGCATCCATGATGTTGTGTGGATGCGCCGATGCCGGAACAGCGTGTTGGTAATTACAAGCCCATGGGTTGCACAAAAATTTAGCAGCGTCCTACTATTGTTATTGAGCTGATCTGGCCCATGCCTTCCAATCACTCCAGACCAGGTGCCAGCATCATGACCAACTCGGGCATTGAAGTCACCCAAACAAGATGACTCTATCCCGAGGGGCCACTTTAGCTAACACCTGTGACAGGAGGTCCTAGAAGGCGTCTGACTCATCGGCCTTGCCTGAATCCCTCCACGGATGTTCGTCTTAGGTGGCGGCATAAGTAACCACGACCACCACTCCTTGCTTCTGGTTGATACGGAGGCGAGCCCAAAGTAGCCTGGGGCTTACAACTTCCCACACCTCACCGCCACGCTCCCACACTCCCTTCATTATTTTTGTTCAGAAGAAGAGCCACTCCCTGTTGTTTGGTAGTCTCCTGCCCCGAGTAGAGGACTGTCCACCCCTTATGATTGCAGGAGCCAGAGCCGGTCCACCGGGCCTCCTGATTACCACAGAGATCCAGACGGTACTGTTCCAGCTCCCGACAGAGGAGTGGCAGCAACTCCTCCGCAGTGAGCGTTTGAACATTCCGAGGGGAAAGATTAAATCTCCTGGCTCCGCCAAATGGGGTTTGGCCAGGAGACATCATAGACGCCTGTCCCCCCGGGGCCTCCGGCACACGCTTTTTAATTAGATGTTTTTTACGTGGTTTTGTGGTAATTTATTGAAGGTGGACGGGTTACCAGCCCCTCGCACCCGTCCAGAGCCCCCATTTAGCCGCTGTGGTGATTACAAACGCCCCGAGGGAAAAGGCCAATCGGAATTGGCCCTCCCCCCCACAGCACTGTCCACGACAATGTTGCCCGTGCGGCACCACGAGGAGGTAGGGGGTTGTTTTTGCTGGACACATAGACAGACACATAAGCAGAGAGAGATAACACATAGACACACAGAGAAACAATGCCTATGTGTCGAGGCCTTAAATATAAAGGAGGACGGAGAGAGGTGGGGGGATAGAGAAATTAGCATGTCAATGTGAGATTTTGAGCTTCCGTGACTGCAGGAAATACAACACGAGGACACACAGAGAGAGAAAACACACTTAATCAAACGAACTTAGCATTTGTAAATTTTGCTAAGTTTGTTTGATTAAGTGTGTATCTCTCTGTGTCCTCGTGTTGTTGCTCTATTATTTCCTGCAGTCACGAAAGCTCCAAATCTCTCATTGACATGCTCATTTCTCTATCCCCCCTCTCTCTCTGCCCCCCTCTCTCTCTATAGGTTTGTTTTCTCTTTCATTTGTACCTGATGATTGCTTGTGTTGCAATCGAAACGTTGTATGCTATTATTTAATTTATTTTCTTTCTATGTGACTTTACCAAAAGAACCAAAGAGTAAATTCTGCCTATGGTTGGCGATTATTCTGTGGAATGTTTAATTCCTGAAGGTACATAAGGTGATGCTGATTATAATTAAATAGATTCACGGGCAATGTAATCCTTCACATAAACGTATACCCCCCTTCCCCCCGCTGCCTCCTGTGTACACCCCCCTCCACACCCCCCACACTCTTTCAGATGCGACACACAACAAATGTGTCCGTGTGGCCCGTGGCGTTTGTGGGCGGCTTGCGTTACGAATCTGTAGTGGTGGGGGCCAATGGCGTGGTCACCGGCTGGAAGGTTGCATACGGCCCCATGCGATCATTCGCCATCGACATGGCCGGTTTCGCCATCAACCTGAACCTACTCCTGCAGAATCCCAAAGTAGGTGGCTAACACCGGTGCTGTGAGCTAATGGTAAGGATGCTACTGCCAGATCTTTGAGAATGCCCAGCGTGCACCAATAAACATATTTTCCCAAAAAAAGTCTCGGAGCGCCAAGGGTCCTCTCGAGCAGGTAGACTCTGCTCAGGCGATCGACCAATCACAAGTGTCGGATATGAATATGTTTTAGTCTTGGGATGTAGCCTACTTAGAGCATTACATTTTAGTTTAAATGCTGACATGGACAAATTGTGGAAATTCTCAAATATTGTATTTCATAAAAAGTGTGCTAACCAGCGTAACTTTTGCATGGTTATACGCGAGTCATAACACGTGACGCAAAAATGTCAATGCCTTTGTGGAGAATATGATTAACATAATAACTAAGCAGAAAATTAATCTCCTGCCCGCAAATGTCCCTACAAATTAGAAATAAAGTGTCCATTTTAAACATCCCATTGGCCACACATTCCACAGGCAGTGACGGAATAGGGTAATAAATACAATGTTTTGTTGTATGTGGAGAGGGATAGATATGGGAAGGAAACGTGATGTCTCCTTAGATGTTTTGTTTCTAAACACGCAAATTAACGATTGTGTCCCTGCCGCTGTATTAACCCTTTATTATCTATCACTGTCTCCATGCCACCAGTCAGAATTTCCATATAGGTCATACTGGGAGCCCCACATCTGTCTTGTGCCCAGCTCCCAGCCAACCTTATTCCTGTAGACTGACCAACTCTATCCAGTCAACCCCAGTCATACCACCACCCTCCAACCACAACTAACGTATACATGTTTCTCATTATTCTGTCTCGTCCCATTATTCCTCACAATTACGACCATAGGGTGCCACGGTGGCGAGATGTCACCTACTTCGCCTGGTATACAGGAGGTCGTGTGTTCGATCCCGACCCTGACACCTCCTTTGTATTTGGAATTTGCGTGCTCTGTACGTGGTCACGTAGATTTTTCTCCGGGTCATCCGGTTTTTCCCTACACATTTAGATTTGACGTGTGTTTTGAGTATCTGACTGCTGTAAATTTCCACACAATTAGCAACTTCATTGAGCTATCATTTGTGGCCAGGTCGCTTCTGAAAAGAGCTGCATAGCTCACTGGGCCTTAAGTGATACAATAAAAAATAACTTAGCTGAATAGCTTAGCTATAGACAGCGCGATCTCTACCTATGTCAATCGTTGTCTCTGCCATTCATTCTCAACCTCGGCTACCGTATCGTTACCTCCAACAAGTTTACACTACCCGTTTTATCCACGTTGCACATTCTACCCCAGCAGACTACTCACATCCCTTCTACAAACATAATAAAATAAGAAAGATTTAAAACAAGAGAGGAGGCCATTCGGTTACATCTAGTTCAAATCGGTTGTGAGTAGCAGATCCATTCTAGAATCTCATCGAGGAGTTTTGTGAAGAATCCTGGTAAATCAGTTCCACTGCGTGTCGTCTGGACAGCCGGTTCCAGACTCCCAACACTTTTAATTAAAATTACCTGTGCACATGCTGATTGCACATTTAAATGTAAACTCTCGAAATTTCACGAGATTATTGCTGAAAGTAGCCTATTTCATCTGCAGGCATACTTCAATTTCCACGTGAGGAGTGGGAACCAGGAGTCCAGCCTTCTCGAGCAACTCGTGACCAGAGACCAACTGGAGCCAAAAGCTGACAACTGCACCAAGGTGAGCCCTTGTCCGATCAATCATTCCGGTCAGATAGGTCATTTAAGCAGTGCATGACAGAGACAATCTTGACTAAACTTGATTTGGCGCTTTCGTGACTGCAGGAATTACTCTTTGGTTCTTTCGGTAAAGTCACGTAGAAAGATAAATTAATTAACAGCATACGTTTCGATTGCAACACACGCAATCATCATCAGGTATAAATGAACGAGAAAACAAACCTAGTAAACTTAGAAATATAATGCAATACAACACAGATAGTCGGCTAACATAACAGTCAACACCCTACCTGCTTGATTACGTTCTTCCAAAAATTGCTAAATTTAAGACAGAGAAAAAACACAACCGGAGACACATAGACAGACACATAAGCAGAGAGAGATGACACAGAGACACACAGAGAGAGACAAACACATAGGCACACAACGCCTTAAATAGAGAGAGATGGGGGCAGAGAGAGGGGGGGTAGATAAATTAGCACGTCAATGAGAGACCAAGCACAACAGCAGGAAACAAAGCAACAAAATGAGGGGAGACAGACTGTCACTCGAAAGTTGACAAACTGTATAGACGTGTTGAAAACAGATAACCATTGGCATCATTGGCCGCCAAATACACCTCTTTCCTCAATACAGTAAACCCTCGCTATGCGCAAGTTCTGGATTCGCGAGTTTCAGATGCATGAACAATTAAATGTATACTAATTCCCTATTCGCGACACCCGCCAGACTCCAGTATTTGCGAGTGTGCGTAGTGCCAGACCACCGACACCGGGGAGGTGCATACAGAATGTTGTTACATTTGTAGTGACTAACTTGGAGACAATAAGACTTAGAAGCACATCTATATTAATGAGCACTATCGGTATTAACACACTTAATATTTAGTCCATCTATTACCGGCGACGCTCCTCAGCCAGGACAGTTGGTAGACTGCCTGGCTAGTGGCTCCCCGAGATGGTAGAAATGGAGATGACGACGAGAAGAATGGCGACAATGGACTTCAGCAGCACGACCGGGATCCCACTCCAACAACAGGCCTGAGGTCCCCCACAGGGGCCCCTCTTAAACTGTCAGCGTGGCCCTGCTCTGCCCAGGCCACGCTCCCTTTCTGGAACCTACTAGCGGGTTCCTGGTGGGCCCCTTCTGTGACCTTTCCCCTAAATTCCCCTCTCGTGTATATCCTGGCCTGCTGACGTTAGGACTGCTGTATGCCGCAGATCCCCATTTCTGCCAGCAGCCAGCGCTATTCCACTACACATTTGAAACTGCAAAGATTAGGCATGTCCGCTCAGCTGCCCGCTTAGTCCACAAGTGTCCGAGTAATCACTCGTACCAGGAAATTAACCCCATTTTTTTACCATTGGAACACAGTTTCTGCACTAAAGAATTATGTATTCGCTAGCATTTTCAAGAACGTATAGCCCTCGCGGATAGAGAGGGTTTACTGTATATTCCTCTTCATAAAGAACATGGTATTTTTAAATCCTTTATATTAATGTGATAACAGCCATAGAGGGTTCACGTGGGGATTGGCTTGCCGGTCCCGCTTTGTAGCCAATAAGGGGTGAGCCAGGGAGCATGGCCTCGGTGTGATCACGGCATGTTAGCAGGGGTGATTGGCCTGGCTAATCGGGGCCTCAGCTAATGGGAAGCCGGATCAGAGGCGTGGTCCCAGGATTGACAGGGAACCATCGGGAACGGTCAATGCTGTCTACGGAGGATTGGCTGGGGGGTACCACGTGACGAAGGGATTAAGAGAGAGGGAGAGAGAAGTCGGGAGCAGACTTGGGAACGAGAAGAGCAGGAGTCACATGCGTACGGGGCTCTGGGTGCCACGTGCGCGGTGGGGACTTGGCGGGAAGTCTGCCCGCTTTCCGTTGTCTGTCAGCAACGGGGAGTGTGTGAGGTGTAACTGTGGAAGTTGAAAATAAAAAGGAATGATTCCGGAAGCCGTCTCAAGAAGGTTTATTACATTGGTGTCAGAAGTTCTTCTGCGACCGTTTGGATGATCGTCAAGATGTCCAAGCACCTCAGAAAAAAGAACCTGCCCGAGCCTCCATCGGAGGAAGAGGCCGAGATGGACGAAGATGAGCTGTTGGGGGCTACAGCCCCTATGCTGCCTGCTGATACTGCTCTCCTCGACGCCTCTCAGCGTCGACTGGGAGAAGATGCGACCACCTCAGGGACGAAAGACGGATGGCGGCTGATGGTGGAGCAGATCGAGTCATTACGCGCCATTCTGCTGAGTCTGGTGACCGCGGTAGCGTCCTCACCAGCCGTGGGTCGCCAGATTGCGCATCAGCTGGACGCCGCGGGAAGGGGTCCTACAAAAGAATCGGAGTCCGCCATTGCTCCTGCCACGCGGGAAGAAGCCGACGTTTTGGGCGGGGCGGCTGCGCTGGAGCCGTCGGCCGCCATTTTGGGCGCGCCTGCCGCCACGCGGCCGCCGGACGCCATTTTGCCTGCGACGGGTGGAGCGCGGGAACCGCAGTCGGAGACGCCCGCGGCGCTCGCTTGCCACCACGGACATCGCCTTCCACGAACCGCTTACATCGCGATGGGTGGCGCGCTGCCTGGACGCTAAGTTTAACATCAAGCGCTGGGACCAGATGGCGGCGTGGACGGGGAAACCCGAAATCGACGGGCCGCCCTTGGGGTGGTCTCCACGACGGATTGTCCACTGCTCCGACGACTCTGGCGACGACGACGTGCTGGCTGCTGCTGTTCCGCACGGGATTCCGGGACGGCGGCTGCGCGACCAGCGTGGTGACTACGCAGGCCGTCCACGTGTGGGGGCCGGGTCATCCGACCGCCGGCCGACGACGGCCGCGTGTTTCAAGTGCGGCAGACAAGGCCATTTCGCCCGCGACTGCCGCTGCCGACCTCTGCTTTTGCCTCTTCCGCCGAGGGGACCTCCATCTCCTCCACCTGCTGCGGAACTGCAACATCCTCGGGCGAGTCGGCACAAATCGGACACCCGGCAGGTCGTGTCACATCATTCATCCACTCGTACTCATTCTTACACTCCTAAGGATAATTTTACTTCTTCTGCACCATTTACACCCTCTGCTACACAGTGGAAGAAATTGGCTCGCAGGGTTGTGGCTGCGGCGTCGGGCTCGTCGACGGTACGGGGTACCATCGACGGCGTTGACGTCCGTATTTTGGTGGACACTGGCGCATCTGCCACCATCATTTCAGATGTTATTTTTCATTTGTTGTCCATTCCTACGTCGCGGATACACAGGGTTAATGATGCGTGTGTAGCCGCAAATGGGGGTAGCATGGGTATCTGTGGTCAGGTAGATGTGAGCATCGCTATCGGAAATATTACCGCCGCAGGACCTGTGTTGATCTCTCGCTCGCTTGCTGTCCCATGCTTGCTTGGTACTGATTTCCTGCGCCGGATGCCGCTGAAAATACAGGTCGACCAGGATTGTTTGGAAATGCCGGGGGGTCGTAGGATGTCGTTCCTGCCTTCCCTGCTGGCCAGTGGGCCTACAGGTAACGCAGTTACTGCCGTAGTCGCTGCTACGGTGGAGGTTCCGTCGGGAGCGCAAATGCTCATTCCGCTGCATTACCGAAAACCCCTTCAAATTGAAAGGGATGCGAAGGGCGTGCTATTATCCCCATCAAATTCGGTAGCTAAATCTTTTTCCTTGGCGGCGTCACAAACGATCGTGCGACCAGGTCAGGCACCTTTCATACAGGTGTTGAATGGGGGACCTGACCGCGTTGTTGTTCCGGAGGGATCGGTGCTGTCTCACGCCACTACCGATTTCGCCTCTTGTGACGAAACGCCGCGCGCCCGGATGCCCGCAGGTGGGCCTCCACACGATTGTTCGCAAGAACGCTGGATCGCAGATTTATGCGGGGAAAATTCTTCTTTGTCGAATGAGCAAAGGAATGCTCTGCATTCATTATTGCTACGGTACGCGGATGTTTTCAGCAGAAATGATTTGGACCTCAGCCGCACGTTGCTTTTGTCGCACCATATTGACACCGGTGCGACGCCTCCCATCTGTATGCACCCTCATCGCATGAGCCCAGCGGAAAGGGAACACGTGCGCGGAACAGTAGATGAATTGCTGGCGGCGGATATTATTTCGCCGTCCAACAGCCCTTGGGGCGTGCCCGTCGTTCTGGTTAAGAAAAAAGATGGTGGTACAAGATTTTGCGTTGATTTCCGCCGGTTGAACAAATTTTCGGTGGCGGACGCGTACCCTTTACCGAGGATGGATGACTCATTGGATGCTTTATCGGGTGCTAAATTATTTTCCACCCTTGATCTGTCCTCGGGCTTTTGGCAGCTTCCCCTCTGACGAGTCAAAAGCCAAAACGGCATTCCGCACGCCGCAAGGTCTCTTTGAATTCAATCGGTTGCCTATGGGCTTGAATGCGGCTCCGGCGACGTTTCAACGGCTCATTGAATTGGTGTTGGCTGGACTACAGTGGGAAACGTGCCTCATATATTTAGACGATATCATTGTTTTCAGCTGCACGTTCGAGGAACACTTCCAACGCCTAGAATGCGGGCGGCTGACCTCAAGTTTAAGCCTAGAAAATGTCACCTTTTGCAACACTCCGTCCGTTACTTGGGTCATATTGTCAGCTCGGACGGCGTGTCCACTGACCCTCTGAAAACCAAATGTGTTCGGGAGTGGCCCACACCCACTTCCGTGGGTGATGTTCGGCGGTTTATTGGATTCGCTTCCTATTATCGCCGCTTCGTTAAGAACTTTGAGACGTTGGCGAAACCATTACACGTTCTAACGGGCAAAAATCAAAGGTTTAAATGGGGAGCAGAGGAAGAAAGTTATTTTAGATCACTTCGGGATCACCTCGCCACGGCGCCTACACTCGATTACCCAGACTTCTCACAGCCGTTCATCCTTGATACGGATGCTAGTGATATCGGCATTGGGGACGTTTTGTCGCAACGTAAGGACGGGGTTGAGCGAGTGGTGGCGTACGGCAGCAGGGTTCTGTCCCCTGCGGAAACGCGATATTGCGTGACAATGCGGGAACTTTTGGCGATTGTGCATTTTGTTCGATTGTACCGGCCGTACCTGTATGGAAGGAAATTCCTCGTTCGCACTGATCATGCGGCTTTGCAATACTCCTTGAAATTGGACCAGCCATCGGGCCAATTGGCTCGGTGGTTGGAATCGTTACAGGAATTTTCCTTCCATATTACATATCGTAAGGGGGCCCATCACGCGAACGCTGACGCGCTCTCAAGGCTGCCACCCGTTCCTCCGTGCACTTGCCTGACGGGCACGCACCGCTGCGCGGCACCGCCCGCCTCGCCCTGCCCGGTTATGGGGGCGATAGCGAATGAGGACGACCAGAAGGTGTCGGTGGACACCGATGATACCTTACGGCTGCCGCACGCGGTCTGGTTACGTGAGCACGAGGCTGATACCTCGCTGTCTCCGCAACGGAAATTGATAGGGAAACAAAAAGCTCAATTGGCGGGATGGAAGTGGCAGATGTTCCGAGGCAAGTCGGGACTGTTAATGTGCACCGACGGGTTGTCTGACCGACCACGCTTGGTCGTGCCTACTTCGCTTCGCTACAACCTGCTTCGCGCTCTGCACGCTGATAAGTTGATGCACCTCGGCGTCCAGAAGACTTTGGCCGCGATGCAAAAGGATTTTTTCTGGGCCGGCAGGACGGCAGACGTCAATGACTTTGTCCGCTCATGCCATGATTGTGCGAAGAGGAAACCACCTCGGAACCAGTATGTACCGCCGTTACGTTCCATTGAGGTGTCCCGCATCAACGAATTAGTTGCTCTGGACATTCTGGGCCCGTTTCCCCCGTCGGCTAGGGGCAATAAATACCTTCTGGTCGGGGTGGAATATTTTTCTCGATGGCCGATGGCCTGGCCTCTACCCGACCAAACGGCTGCGTCCATCACCGACGCTTTCTTGAACGGGTATGTCATGGATAAGGGGGCACCTGAGAGGCTGCTCACAGATCAAGGGCGGAACTTCTCCTCTAAATTGCTTAAGGAGGTTTGTAACGCGCTGGGCACAAAGAAAATTCGCACTTCCCCATACCATCTGCAAACGGATGGTATGGTGGAACGATTCAACCGTACCCTCTCGGCTATGCTTTGTCACACGGTCAGTGAAAAGCAAACGGATTGGGACTTGCACATACCAGGCGTCTTAGCGGCATACCGCATGGTTCCACACGCGTCCACGGGATACTCGCCATTTTTTTTTATGTATGGCCGTGAGAATGTCCCACCCATCGATGTGCAACTGGGTAAGCCGAGTAAACAACCGTCCTGCTCCTTACCTGATCACGTGCAGGACTCGCTTGAACGAGTTACGGAGGCGCGAGAGGCTGCCAGGTGTACGACGGCCCGTGCCCAGGCAAGGAACGAACGGTATGCGCGTCGATCGCGTACTCGCATGCCTTGGTCAGTGGGAGACCTGGCATGGCTCCACTGCCCCCAGGTGCCGGTGGGCACATCCCCTAAACTGCACAGGCCATGGCGAGGGCCCGTAACGCTGGTGGATGTTCGGAACTCACAGAGTATCCGCGTTCAGTACGGAAAACGTCGGTGGTATGTTCATTCCTCGCGACTTAAACCCTATGTTGATACGCAGGTCAGTCCCTCATCCCCACTAGCTGACCTGCCGGGTTCTGCCGGGCCGATTACGCCGATTGCCACGCCCGTTGATCCCAAGGGGGACTGTGTTGTGCCTCCTACAGATGAACAGGTTCTGAGGGCTGAGGAAGCCCCCGCTGCCCCCCCTCCACCGGGGCCTGCCCTGGACATGACCAAGAACCAACAACCTTTTTCTTCAAGCCTACCACCTCCTGTCGATCTGGCGGCAAAGCGACCATGCGCTGGAAGCGGAGAGGGTCCCGCGTCGCGTACGCGATCGAAATCTCTCCCGTTTCGTTAACGTTTGATCATCTAGCTGTTTCTTCCCTGTCGTTACCGCGCTGCAGGGGCGCCCTAATGTATGTCGGGTTTTTTTTCATGGGTGACTCTGTTTTTAAGTGTTGTTCGGTGCGGGGACGCCGTTTCACCCTTTATTGTTAAATGCACCTTGGTGCCCTAATAAGATGTTTTACGGAATTGGTTGATCATCCTTTTCCCAGCCGAGACGGCTGATTTTTTTCACCGGGGGGGGTGGGGGTGATGTAATAACAGCCATAGAGGGTTCACGTGGGGATTGGCTTGCTGGTCCCGCTTTGTAGCCAATAAGGGGTGAGCCAGGGAGCATGGCCTCGGCGTGATCACGGATTAAGAGAGAGAGGGAGAGAGAAGTCGGGAGCAGACTTGGGAACGAGAAGAGCAGGAGTCACGCGCGTACGGGGCTCTGGGTGCCACGTGCGCGGTGGGGACTTGGCGGGAAGTCTGCCCGCTTTCCGTTGTCTGTCAGCAACGGGGAGTGTGTGAGGTGTAACTGTGGAAGTTGAAAATAAAAAGGACTGATTCCGGAAGCCGTCTCAAGAAGGTTTATTACATTAAGTTCACTTGCACGCTTGCTTGCTTGCTTACGACCGTGCAAATCTTTAGGTCGTTTTTTAACCCACTTCCCGTGATCCAATCGAGCTGACATTTTCCACACAGACTCGTTGTGCGTGACAATTAATGTTCGTGAAAAAATATTTCCAAAATGTTACACTTTTTAGGACAAAAATATTATATTTAATTACCAATTGCTTAATGCTGCCATGCACTCATCTGACCCATAGGTGGCAGCCATCTCAAGCCAGAGGACGAGAGGACTCTAGCCGCCACGCATATAAAGGATTTATAGTGAAAAACTTTGTTTTTACGGGTTATACTTGTTTACACATCCCATCAGCCACACGTCTTTCTAGCAGTGAATCGTTTCAGCAGCATTGACTCAACTCAAGGAAACTGTGGACCGGTGTTGACTTTGAGTGTGGCATCAGTTTAGTCGAGTTCCACTGATATTGCACATACTGTAGTTGGTTTGATGCAAGCAATCCTCCATTGCGTGAGTAGCCCAGAGCCCTGAGCGTTGGGTCAAGTCGAGAGAAGACGTGAGATGACTCTCCTCCCAACTGCCCAACCCGCATCCACATCTCCTATTCCCCATTGTCCCTACCCAGGGGAAGAGGCTAGGTGTTCTAGAGATTGGTATCTGTGTTCGTGTTCAATCTCCTATTTAACCAGGAGATTAAATAAACCCATTGAGAAAAAATGGAACATTGTCTCTTGTGCAAGAGTGGCCTGGACCTCCGTGTTTCGTATTTTAAGGAATTGATTCATTCCAGGTTCTGTTGGGATTGTGTTTAATGTTATTACATGATATGACTGCACAGTTTTGATATACCTAGGGTGTCTGAGATATATGCCCGGGTGTGGTCAGTGGAAATGGTGGCAACTGATTGGGAAAGGAGGATGATGGAAGCAGTGGTGAGTTATGGAAGCATTTTTGAGTTATGGAAGCAGTTTTAAGTCAGGAAGCAGTGGTGGGTTATGAAAGCAGTGGTGAGTTATGGAAGCAGTGGTAAGTCAGGAATCAGTGGTGTGTGATGGAAGCAGTGGTGAGTTGTGAAAGCAGTGGGGTGTGTCATCTTCTTGGTTCTTTCGGTAAAGTCACGTATAAGGGAAATAATAAAATAATAAAAATAAAATTCTCACGACGTTTCGGCCACAACGCAAGCAGCCGTCCTCAGGTGAAGAACACAAATTCAGTGGGGTGTGATGGAAGCAGTGGTGAGTTATGGAAGCAGTGGTGAGTTATGGAAGCAGTGGTGAGTTTCAACAATGGAAAGACGTGCATGCGTGTGTGTGTCCTTCAGGTGCTGGTGTGGCATACACGCACCTCGAAACCCAACTTTCAGCGTGAACGAGGAAAAGGTTTTTCTGACCCCAATATGGAGGTGTAATGACGGATGACTGCTTCATGCACGATGCCGGTTTTTGCACGGTTTACTGCGACGTGATGGCCCTGTTGCCGAAACAAGTAGAGCACTGCTTTGCATCATGATCCCTGCACATACATGGAATTCTACAGATGAAATGCACCTTAACATTTCAAGTAATTATTATTACAATCACACTTGGGTGCTCTGATTGAAACAAAGGCTATTAAGAGTGCTATATTCTCATCTTCATTACGTGGCTGCTCAGCCCCCTTGTTGCTCACTCCCCAGTCGAGTTTCTCCCTACCCTGCACTAATACATATTATTGCGTGGTTTAGTTACATTTTTTATAAATTCCATTCAGAATCAAAATCTTTCTTTATCCCGGATGATTATTATGGGCTATTAAGCTCCCTTTCTCAAATGTCCATTCCATCGCATGCACATGACATATGCACTCTGCATGGGAAAAGTAATTGCCTTTGCTCGAGATGCAATAATGCGATGTGTGTATCTCGCCTGCTGTGCGGTGCTCACTGTGACTGCTATCGGCAGTTGTTTACATTGAGCCGTTTAATGGTTTCGATTCGCAATGTTATTTTTTATATTCATTCTCAGTAACATGCATAAATGGTAGCGATGAGCACTTAAACATATATAGCACCTGCTTGCATTAAAGAACAGATCCCCACTGTCACAAATGTACGATTCAACCGTTGTTTATGTGTGCTGGTTTCAAAGCCCAAATCTCCTAAACTAAAATGACGTAGAACTCAATTGTTAAAATGATTGATACCCTAATTTAACTGTAATTAACAAGTCTCCGTTGGAAGAGAAACAGGAACCTAAATTGACTCTGCCGGAGATCATAATGTATCCTCCCCTGTAAGCGTATGGGAGGTGAACTAATTGCCGATCACATATAGAATGTTTTAAGTCTCCAAATACAAAGTTCAAATGTTCACATAGTATGAAGTACGCCTCCATATCAATAAAGTGTGTTTACACATCCCATCAGTCTCACGGCCTTCTGGGAGTGCAATCTTTCAGCAGCATTGGTTACAAATAAGGAAACTCTAGACCGGTTTTGCCATTCAGTGGCTCATCAGTCGTGTCCGGCTTGCTTCAACCAATACTGGTGAACTGGCAGATGTGTATCTCCAAGCACCCTATCGGAGAGTTGATGGGTCCCAGATGTGGGAAGTATATTGTCTGTTTATTGTCACTCCTTTTCTGCACAACGACGCTCATGATCGTAATAAGTTGCATCGAGGGTCACTTAACAACCTGCATCGTGTAACCTAATGACCGTGTTGCAGAAGGGGCTCATGGCTGCACGGGTTGTGTGAACCACGCCGCGCAACGAGCAGCAACCTGACCACGCGTCTCCTCGAGCACTTGGCGGGGTGGCATTGCAGGACAACGAAATCACCGATCAAATATTTGACCCCATATATGGAAGTGGGCGGGGCATCAGCCGAAGGGGGGCGTGTTCTTGCCTATGTATAGTCATCGTGAATCGAGGTTTCATTGGTATCGATTCGGCTCATTCCATCTGGCACCCAGCTGAAAGTTGATCGGGCAGCCCTTTTTGAAATGGCAGTTTTTTTAATCTTAAATTACTTTCTGCGGTTCACAGATCAGACAAAACAACGGTGCATGTATTGACGTGCGATTTTTACATACTTCATTGAATGACGTTTAAAATGAAAACGGGCATAATAATATTTTAAGGAAACAAAAATACCTAATCATAATTTGAGGGTTAATCATGTCATTGTGCCTCAGGGCTAATATCCAATCAAATAAAGGGAATGGGGTGACACGACTACTCGATCCCGAGTATCGCTGGCCAATGTAATCGATTGCCAATAAATATATTTTCAACATGGCTGCCTGATCCACTGTGTTAAATCGATACAATTTAAAACCCCGATTCACGAGTCACAATTACCATATATGGGCACATGCCCCTTTCGGCCAACGCCACGCCTACTCCATATTACTTCTTTTTTGCGCTGATAGAAATATATATTCTTTGGGTCTTTCGTTAAAGTCTCGTAGATAGGTTCAAAGAAAAGAACAAAAAAAAACTACGACATTTCGATCGCAACACAAGCGTTCGTCATCGGGAAGAGGGGGTTAGTTTCTAAAGGGAAACTGTTTATAAAGGTTTGAAATGAGTGTAGCCCAAATGTCAGCAGCCACTGTTAATGTAAGTGGTGGGCAGCGACCGCGACAGTGGTGGGTTTTCCACCAATCAAATGGCTGCCAAGTAAAAATTAGCATGCGTTAGTGTGAGAGATTAGCATGTTAATGGCAGATCGCCATTTCTATCACCATGGTTTACTGAAACAATACGTTTCATCTTTGTGGTCTGTAATATTCCATAAATAAAGGACTGGTGATTGTTTTAAACACAGTTGTGTATGTTATCTCACTCAGTTTTGCGAGGTTTTTGGTGTATAATTTGCAATCAAATGCTATTTACTTTGGTTTCATGCGGTGATGTGTGAGTGTGCGTGATTAAATATAACACGAGGCAGGAGCAGGTGTTGTGCACCATCAAACTGATAATGCTTTCTCGCCAACACGAGCAGTGCACCCCTGTAGGCTAAAGGGGCTTCTCTAGCCCATCGCTGGCGGTCCTGAAATCGTTTAAAGGCTCCTTCAGCTGGGCAGTAGATCTCCCCCAAAGCCTCGTGGGCCGCCTGTAGCGTGGTCTTGCTGTGCGAGGGAAGGGAGGTGTAAGAGGAGAGCTCATCGTCGTCCAGAACGGATGGCAACGCTCGTAATGCCTCTTCGTCTGACCACTTGAGAGCGTGGAAGGCAGCCTCGAATCGGCAGACAAACGCCTCCCAATCTCCTCCCTCGGGCACGAACTTGTCGACGGGCCCCAGCCGACGAGCCCGTCCTGCCACCTGCTCTCCGTGTTGGGTGTTTAGCCCTGGGAGTTTTGGCGGGAGCGGCGGCGGCTTGCGTGATGAGGTTGGTTGTGGCTCCTGCCCGGCCGGCTAGTCGGCCTCCAGGTCCCATGGCCTCTCCTCCCGTGGTACGCGTGGGGGTGGGGGTCCCTGTGCCGGCGGGCCCCCATAGGGAGCCTCTGCAGTAGCTCCTGGAGTGCCCTCTCCACGCGGGCCATGCGGTCCTCCATAGGGTCCTCCAGGCTATCCGGGTCCCCTGCTGCTGCTTCTGGTAGCAGGCCCCCTTGTTGCCCGGGATGGGAAGGATCCCCGGCCCCTGCTTCCTCTTCCCTTGGCTCTTTTCCGCGGCGATTCTTCTTCGTAGCCATTGTAAATCCCACAGCTGCCACCAGTTGTAAAGGAGAGCCGACACAAGATTGCAGGGGGTTTGTCTTTTAATCCTTTTCTCCCATCCACACCTGTCCCCAGCCGTCCCAATCTCGTTCCCGCCAAAGACCCCTTCTTCCCGCCCGTTCTCCCCTTATATCTCCTCGATTACCCCTCCCACTAACCCTCCTATTGGTGGGAATCCTTCCCCTGACACCCCTACAGTTTTATAGGGTTACGATTGGGAGGCTCTGCACAAGACAAGTTTATTGACAGAGGCTGTCATTGCAGGACAACATTTATGTATTTAAGGGCCATCCATTTAGTACGTACGCTAAAATCTGTCAAGACTTGACCCCCCCCCCCTCCCTGTACGCACGCACACTTTTTAAATCCCCCCCCCACATGCGTACGTACACTTGACGCACAACCCCCCCCCCCCCCCCCACAAACTTATGGAACGGACAATATTTAATCCGCGCAGAAACGATCAAGGATTCATAATATTAACATGTTTAAGCAAACAGATAGTCCACAGCCGGACTATCTAACTAATTTGAAGGCCAATGAAGACAAATTATTATCGAGGCTTCACCCCCCCTCCCCCCCCGTTTACTATGCGTATATAATTTGTCAGTAGACCCCCCCCCCCCCCCGTACGCAACGGGCCATCCATAAATGACATCACGCACCTAGGGGGGGAGGGGGTCAGGCATTTGTGACAATGTGTGACGAGGGGGGGGGGTGTGAGAAATGTGACGTTACATCAAAATGCGCAACCTTTTAATCATTCCATTAAGGAGCATTTTGCTTCTCCATGGGAGAATGTAAATGCATACATAAATTTTTTTTGTTCATGATTATTATTAAACATTTATATTATAATGATTCTACGAGGGCTTTTCATTCTGTGGAATTGTAATAAAAGACTCCGTCAGGCACTTCTGGTCTCCGCTTGTCTTTTATTTAGGTTCTTCTCCGCACCCCCCACTGGCCTCCTCTCGGACCAGTGTTGTCTCGCGCGCGCCCCGCGCACGCTCCCTCTCGCGTGCCACGCACGCTCTCTCTCTCTCTCTCGCGTGCTCCGCACGCTCCTCCGTTAGCTCCTCTATTCCCGCACTCCGCACACTGCTGGCCGACGGCGTGCTGAGGTCCTTCGGCCACGTGGCCGATGGCGCGGATCTTTCCTCACCACCCAACGTGGCTCAGCCTCTTAACTTCCCCCGACTGCCCTGATATCTTCCGGGCTCCCACTTATATACATTCCCCCCACGTGACCCTGACTCCACCCCCTTCCGGATCCTCAGATCCGGCTTTCCCATACTACCCCGCTGGCTCCGCCCCCATTCACCTCGCCTCCCATTGGAGCTGAGGTGAACGGTGGCCCCTCCCACACGCCCCGCAGACCAGGCTCCGCTCCCCAATACCCCGGGCCGTGTGATTGGACCCGAGCCCAGCAACAACCCAATTTACGCTCGCATTACATAATTGTAGTGGTGATACGCGCTGGGGTAAGGATCGTGTGCCAGCGCGTATTCATTGGCTGTGTGTGTTGGTGACGCGCGCTGACGGTGAAGGATCATGGGTCAGTGCGGGGTCATGGGTTATGAGGCAGTGATTGGCTGGGTATCGGTGACGCGCGCTGACAACGAGGGGATTGTGTGGCAGCGCGTGGGGATTGGTCAACTAAGGGGGTGCTCATGTCGCGGTCCGCATACGCTCCGTCTCCCGGGAGCGGAGGCAATATAAGGCGGTGCGCACAGGCGCACGGGGAGTTGGTGACCAGTGAAGACAGAAGACGGAGGAGGAAGAGATAGGGCCCTGAGGCACCTAGTCCCGATGTCCTTGTGGGGACCGGGGCCCTGTGTGGCTCAGAGGCGGGACCTTGGGACCCGGGGCCGAACGTCCGTGTGAGGGCCGGCCCGTGGGACCCAGAGGTGGTGACCCACGCCCAAGCTGGGGTGGGTCTGTAGGCTCCACGGACGCTACGGGGCTGGAGTGCCCGTGAGCGTGCACCGTGAGCGTGTAGCGTGAGCGTGCAGCGTGAGCCGTAGTAACCACACGTGTCAAGTGAAATGTGCAGCGTGAGTTGTAGTGACCACACGTGTAAAGTGGAGTGTGTAGTGTGGGAAATAGTGACCACACGTGTTATTGTGGAAAGACAAGATTTAATAAAGTGTGCTACCCGTCAAGTGGTTTCCCGCCGTCATTCCGAATACTTCAACTGGCGTCAGAAGTGAAACAGTCTTCCAGGCATGGATACAAGGAAGACTCGTCGGACTCACGGGATTGACCGCGAGGATAACCTCGACGACTCGGGCCAGCTGGCATCAGGGGGAGAGGACGAGGAGATGCCGACGCCGCAGGACCCACCAGGGGCGCCGGACGTGCGGCTGGGGGCTGATGCCGGACTCCGCGAGGCGCACTCCCGTCTGGCAGAGCTGCTACTCGCCGCGGCGTCCATCCTGGCAGAGATCACCAAGTCGGGAGGAGCGGGGACGTCGGCGGACATTCAACAGGCTCGCCTCGCAGATTCCCGCCAAAATGACTTGGCAGTTCCCGCCATTTCAACCACGCGGACATCTTTTGGCGGGAACGGCGAGCAACACGTGGCGGGAGTTCTCCAAGCGCGCCCACTTACGTCATCAGCGCGCGCTACGGACCGCCATCAGCCACCCGCCATAGGGGCCGCCATCTTGCAGACCGACGGTGCGGCGGAGAGGAACCACGTGGCAGAGGACGACTTCATCTTCCAGCAGTGCCTTCCCACGCTGACAGCCTTCAAGGCGGAAGGCGGGGACTGGGGCGCATTCCAACGCAGGTTTCTGGCGCATCAAGAAATGTCGGCCAGGTCCGACGCTACGGCGCTGCGGGCACTGCCTGCCATGTTGGACGACGACAAGCTCGCGGCCTTCAGGTCCGCACAGAGGTCGGACCGCTCTACGCTTAAGGCTGCGTTGGGCCTCATGGCCAAGGTCTATGGACCTCCTTCGGCTTGTCGCCATCAGTTTTACGAGCGACGGAAGGTGGACACGGAGACCGCGCTCGCCTACCGCACGGCGTTGTTGGCTCTCGCCGACGCCGCGTTCCCTCGTATGGACGAGGAGGGCCAGGATGCGATGGTCTTGGAGCAACTGCTCAAGTTGGCGCAGGACCTGGGGGTCCCCATCAACACGGCCGATGAAGTCGACATATCTTCATTGCGGGTCGCAACAAGTATACAGGCGTACGAGGTCCTCAAGCGTAAACAGGGGGTCGTCTGCACTGCTGCCGTGGCCTCAGCTCCGGGCCCGGTGGTCACCGAGCCCCAAGTCGTCTGCCCACGGGAGGAGGCGTTCACCGCTGGACGACCGGGGGACTGGAGGTCGGGGGGTCGTTCGCCTCTGCGATCGGCCCGCAAGCTGGAGCAACCGAGACCTCCGACGTCCCTCATCACGTGTTACAACTGCGGCCTCCGGGGCCACGTGGCGTCCGGTTGCCGCGCTCCACGTCAGCGCGCCATGGGACCTCGGCTGGACGACGACCAAGGCCCCAAGTCATCCCTACTACCCCCGGCAAGTCGCGGCACTTCACATGCTCGGCCTACATGCACGACACACATGGGCCGTCGCTTTGCGGCGGAGGAGGGCCGATTAGGGGTCGGGGATTCGGTTCGGAGAGGGGGGTTCGTGCGGGACCGAGGGGACATTAAATGGTCTGAGTTGGGTCACAGAATAGTGGCTGCGTCGGCGGGTTCATCGGTCGTTACGGGATTCATAGACGGGGTCGAGGTCAGGGTGTTAGTGGACACGGGGGCGTCGGCGACTATTATTTCAGACCTCATTTACAACATTCTCCCCGTCCAATGTCGACCTCTGCTTCCGGTGGACGTGCCATTTTACGCGGCAAATGGGGGCTCGTTGGGCATTGTCGGGCAGATTCGGGCGTCCATTTGCATAGGGGATATTAAATTGTCGGGACCTGTTTTCGTCTCCTCTTCCTTAGCGGTTCCTTGTCTGTTGGGCACAGATTTTTTGGCTAAAATGCCCATTAAAATTCTCATCGATCAACGTTGCATTGAGCTACCATCGGGTCGCCGTATTTCTTTTTTGTCGAATCCTACGGAAATTCGGACGGCGTGCGCTACGATACAAGCGCTGGCGACACAGACCGTGCACGTGCCCCCGGTTTCGCAGATGTTGATTCCCCTCCGGTTGAGGAAGCCATTGGATGGGGAGACCTCGGAACAGGGCGTGCTTTTGGGTCCATCAAATAGGGCTGTCGGAGGTCTGGATTTGTCGGTGGCTCACACGTTGGTTCGGGCTGACAAGGACCCGTTCGTTATGGTTCTAAACGCCGGTTCGCGGCCGGCCGTTATTCAGCAGGGCACTGTGCTTGCTCACGCGGCACGGGTCCCTGCGGAAGAGTGCCTTGTTGCGCATGTTGATCCGGTCCCGGCGCAGAAAATTCGATCGAGGGAGGACCTTGAATGGGTCGATTCGCTGTGTGCGGACTCAAAGGATTTGTCAAGGGTACAGTTGGGTGCGCTGCGTGCTTTGCTGATAGAATTCTCTGATGTGTTCAGTAAGCACAAATATGACATTGGGTGCACGGACCTGTTGCGCCACCATATTGAAACAGGCAATGCGGCACCGGTCAGGCAGAATTCCTTCCGGCTGAGTCCTGCTGAGAAGGAACACGTTCAGTCGGCCGTCAACGATATGCTGGCGGCCGACATCATTTCGCCTTCTTCCAGTCCTTGGGGAGCACCTATCGTGCTGGTTAAAAAGCAAGACGGGTCCTTGCGATTTTGTGTAGATTTCAGTCGCCTGAATAAAATCTCCGTGGCTGACGCGTATCCGCTCCCCAGAATGGACGAGTCCCTCGATGCATTGTCTGGTGCGCGTTATTTTTCTACTCTTGATTTATTATCGGGATTCTGGCAGCTGCCACTCGACGACGAGTCTAAACCTAAGACAGCATTTCGGACTCCAGGGGGCCTGTTCCAGTTTAACATGTTACCCATGGGACTTCACTCCGCTCCCGCGACGTTTCAGCGCCTTATGGAGTTGGTTTTGTCGGGTCTGCAATGGGAAACTTGCTTGATTTACCTAGACGATGTCATTGTTTTCAGTAAAACGTTTGAGGAACACCTCCAGCAGTTGAGAGGGGTGTTCTTGCGGATGCGATCGGCTAAATTAAAGTTTAAACTGGCCAAATGCCACCTTCTTCGGAAGTCTGTGAGATACTTGGGCCACATTGCCGATTCTTCGGGGATCTCTACCGATCCCGCGAAGACGAACTGTGTCAGTTCATGGCCAACACCCACGTCGGTATCTGACGTACGCAGTTTCATTGGTTTTGCTTCCTACTACCGCCGATTTGTTGAGCATTTCGTCACCATTGCAAAACCCTTGCACGCTCTAACGGCAAAAGGAGTCAAGTTCCGATGGGGACCGGAGGAGGAGGCCGCGTTCTGCTCCCTCCGGGACGCCTTGGTGGGTGCCCCGCCCTTACGTTATCCTGACTTTACAAGTCCCTTCTTGCTAGATACGGATGCTAGCAACACGGGCATTGGGGGGGGGTGCTCTCACAGGTCGTTGGGGGAGTCGAACGGGTGGTCGCCTATGGTAGCAGGGTTTTGTCGCCGGCGGAACAGTGCTACTGCGTCACCCGTCGCGAGTTGCTGGCTATTGTTTTTTTTGTACAGCAATTTAGACCGTACCTCTATGGCCGTCATTTTACGGTCCGGACGGACCACGCGGTGCTTCAGTATTCATTGAGGGTCGCCCAACCCTCGGGCCAATTGTCACGGTGGTTGGAAGTCCTCCAGGACTATCAGTTTACGACCACTTACCGTAAGGGGTTGCGCCACACTAATGCGGATGCCCTGTCGCGATTGTCGCCTTGTCCCAAATGTGCGTGCTTAATGGGGTCGGCGCGCTGTAAACCGCCAGGTGCTGTAAGCGTGGGTGCGTTGGCCGCGACCGCGAATGCGCCGATTGGTGACGTTCCCGCTACCCCTGAGGGAGGGGACTCGCTGCTCTCACTGTCTCTGATTGAGTGGGGCCGTCTCCAAATGGCTGACAGCTCCCTGCTAGCGTTGCGTCGCAGGGTGGGGGGTCCCGAGGAGGGCCGGAAGCGAACTGGCTCCTGGCTGCTCAAGCAGGGCCTGCTAATGAGATGGGACAATTTGTCCCGGCGGCACGCACTCGTGGTGCCTTCCGCTATGCGGGGAAAAGTTGTCCTGGCCGCATACGAACGCCTCTTGCATTTGGGGGTAAACAAAACGCTTGCTCTGCTTCAGCGTGACTATTATTGGCCGGGGATGGGGAGCGATGTGGTAAATATACTAAAGGGGTGTGAAGACTGCGCCAGACGGAAACCACCGCCCGTGGCGTCAAATCCAGCGCTGTAATCTATTCAGGTCTCGCGCACTAACGAGCTAGTTGCGCTCGATATTTTGGGGCCTTTTCCAGTCACGCCTAGGGGTAACAAGTACCTGTTGGTTGGTGTGGAATACTTTACCCGGTGGCCTATGGCGTGGCCACTCGCCAACCAGTCGGCGGCGGCTGTGACGGACGCCTTTGTCCAGGGCTACGTTCTGGACAAGGGGGCTCCCGAACGCTTGCTGACCGATCAGGGAAATAATTTTTCGAGTAAATTGCTGCAGGAGGTGTGCGACCTTTTGGGTACTAAGAAGGTGCGTACCTCCCCGTACCACCCACAGACGGACGGGATGGTGGAGCGACCCCACAGGACTTTGACTTCTATGCTGTGCCAGCAGGTGTGCGAGGCACATGTTGACTGGGACCTGCAGGTTCCGGGGGTCCTCGCCGCGTATAGAATGGCCCCACATGCAGCAACGGGATTTTCCCCATTTTATCTGATGTATGGTCGGGAGGCCGATCTGCCCATGGAAACTCAGCTGGGACTTTCCGCGCCACGAACGAATTCAAAATTGGCCGAACATATTAAATTTAACATTGCTAAGCTGACCGAGGCACGGGAGGCCGCACGGCTTAATTTGAGGTCTCGGCAAATCGTCAACGAGCGCTTGCGTGCACGAAAAGTGTCCGTGCACGATTGGAAACCGGGCGATAGGGCCTGGCTGCACTGCCCTCAGGCACCTTTGGCTACGTCGCCTAAATTGTTGAGGCCATGGCGGGGACCCGTGGAGGTCGTGCGGGTTGCACGCCCCCAGTGTGTTCAGATAAAATGGGGAAAGCGCCGTTGGTACGTCCACCCCTCCCGGCTGAAACCGTTCTCGCCTCCGTATGGCCTCCCTTTGTGTCGTGAGGACCGAGCATGTGACGTGACCGACGACCCGAGGAGGGAAAGGTCTCCGCCTGATCCTCACATGTCTCTGCCTGATCCGCTCCCAGGTGGCTCGGAACTGACAGCTGCCGACCACCGGCGGCCGGATCCCTGCGACACGGCCGGTCCTTCCAGGCCCGATCCGTGCCTTCCAGGGCTGCCGGAGTCACCAGACGGTCGTCAGCGTCCCGTCCCGTACGATGGACCGGCCAGGCGGACTCGCGCTAAGTCGCGCAACTTTTCCTGACCAACTGAATGAGGGGCCGATGCGGCCGGAGCGTCTCGTCACTGCGTTCCCCATCCGCTCGACCGCTCTATCACCCCGGTTGAGGAGCGAGCGGAGGGGGGGATCGATAGTTACAGAGACACTGGACACGTTTTTTTTCTTGGGTTTGTACATAGCTTGTTGTCTGGTGTTGTATGTTGTTGTTGACTTTTTATTGTATTGTTCGTCGGTTTGTACATAGGTTATTGTCTGGTGTTGTGTCGTTGTGTTGTTGTTGTTGTGTTACGGGGCACACTGGGGGGTGGGGATTTTGTTGTTGTTACTATTGTTGTTGTTGTTGTGTTGTTTAGCAGCCGGGCCGGCTGCGAGCTATGTGGGAGGGGGTGATGTAGTGGTGATACGCGTTGGGGTAAGGATCGTGTGCCAGCGCATATTGATTGGCTGTGTGTGTTGGTGACGCGCGCTGACGGTGAAGGATCATGGGTCAGCGCGGGGTCATGGGTTATGAGGCAGTGATTGGCTGGGTATCGGTGACGCGCGCTGACAACGAGGGGATCGTGTGGCAGCGCGTGGGGATTGGTCAACTAAGGGAGTGCTCATGTCGCGGTCCGCATACGCTCCGTCTCCCGGGAGCGGAGGCTATATAAGGCGGTGCGCACAGGCGCACGGGGAGTTGGTGACCAGTGAAGACAGAAGACGGAGGAGGAAGAGATAGGGCCCTGAGGCACCTAGTCCCGCTGTCCTTGTGGGGACCGGGGCCCTGTGTGGCTCAGAGGCGGGACCTTGGGACCCGGGGCCGAACGTCCGTGTGAGGGCCGGCTCGCGGGACCCAGAGGTCGTGACCCACGCCCAAGCTGGGGTGGGTCTGTAGGCTCCACGGACGCTACGGGGCTGGAGTGCCCGTGAGCGTGCACCGTGAGCGAGTAGCGTGAGCGTGCAGCGTGAGCCGTAGTAACCACACGTGTCAAGTGAAATGTGCAGCGTGAGTTGTAGTGACCACACGTGTAAAGTGGAGTGTGTAGTGTGAGAAATAGTGACCACACGTGTTATTGTGGAAAGACAAGATTTAATAAAGTGTGCTACCCGTCAAGTGGTTTCCCGCCGTCATTCCGAATACTTCATAATGAATAAGTGATTGTTATAATTGTACTCTCCATTTTGCTTCGTTCTACTACAAAGTTAACAAGTATTTTTCATAGTTATAATTATTTTTAATATTATATAACTATCAGCGGCAGCCCCAAACATCCACAGCCTGCGGCGCCCCCCAACAACCACAGCATGCGGCGGCCCCCAACAGACTGGTCATGTAAATTCTTACGATCCACTCGCACAGCGTGTGGTGGGCCTTCATCCAGCAGTTGATTTAAGCACAAAAAAACTCCAGTACTAATGCAATGGACACAGCACGGCTCTGCCTCAGGGCAGCAGTGGACAGAGCACGGCTCTGCCTCACTCTCACTCACGCGTCTCCTCACTCTCACTCACCTTCTCCTCACTCTTACTCACCCGTCTACTCACTCTCACTCAACCGGCTGCTTGCTCGCGGTCACGTGACGCACTTCAACCAATCCGGGGGCGTACACGTTTGGGAGGGGCGCACCTCTGATTGGTTACTTGCTCGCGGTCAAGTGACGCACTTCAACCAATCCGTGCCGCGTTAATCACAATGACAGTCACAGTCACAGAATAACAGAGCTGGGTGTTTATATATAAGTATTATAAGAAAATTTCAATATATTATTCTGAACATCTGCAGTTTTAATTATACGTTGAATATTTTCAAGTGATTTTTATGCAAAATTTAAGCTTTCCAACGCCTGCTTTTTAATACGTGTTTTCTCCTACAACATCAGAGTGCAGCGCCACATTAAAAACGCACTACAATGACAATAATTAAATTTGATTTGAAGCATGTTTAATTTTCAAAATGGAAATATGGTTTTGGAGGGGGGGGGGGGGGGGGGGCAAAGCTTTGTGACGTCATATTTAAAGGGGGTCTGACTTTTTGTGACGCCGTGTGACGAGGGGGGGGGGGGGTCAAAAATCGTCCAAAATCGTGTGACGTCATTTATGGACGGCCCCCAAGCGTACGCATTGGGGTTAACCCCCCCTCCTCCCTCCTTGCGTACGTTCTAAATGGATGGCCCCTTAAGCACTACCAGTGTATGGGGGGGGGGGGGGGAATGTTCGGCACTCACCACGACCAAGGGATTCCTGGAGAAGACCAGCTGCTGCAACGTGCTACTGCAGGGCAGGTCGCTCAGTAACCGAGGCTATCGCTCCGTGGAACTGCTCAGAGCGCTATTGAGGGTGCAAACAAAGTCCCGAGACTCTCGCTGCGTGGAGCTGCTCGGAGCGCTGTTGTGAGCGCCAACCAAGTCCCAATACTGCCGCTGTATGTTGTCATTACGACGAGTACTGTTGTGAGTGCAAACCAAGACCGAGGTTGATTCTGCGCTGAGTCCTGGACACGCGGCACAATCGTTGGGTTCTGGGGGATCCCTGAGGCTGTGCACAACCTCGAGAGCGGATTTGCGTGCTGTGTTGCCTCGTCCCCCTTGAAGGAAGCATGAGTAAGGGTTGGTGCGAACGGTCACCGTGGTGTCTGCAATTGTCGACACGCAGGGTCGCCGTGTTAAGCTGGTAAACTACGAGGTTATGTAAATGTGTGCTGTTCCTGTTGCGCGAGTTTTAATAATTGGTTGTGAACCAGGACATCAAGGACCTTGGAGGGGATGTGGAGATGGCCCAGGACAGGATTTAGCAGATCCGAATTTGAGGTTTAAGGTTCAAACCTCATGGTTTTATTTGCATTACTCCCAAATCGTGAACAGATTGACGCTGATCATCTAAAGATCGGGCCAGGCCATGCCGTCAGACTGCCCATACTCCAAAGGTGTCTTACGTCCCTTGAGCAGCATAATGAATCCAAACCCGCCGGCATCCTTCTCCTGCTGCGCCGAAATGACGTACTCGGTGAGCTGTATAAAGAGCGCCTCTCACCTCTCGTCATCAACCGTCGTCTCATTGTCGAGTGGTGTCTCCAGTAAGATGTTCTCCAGCTCTTTTCGATTAGCAGGGTTCAAACCCTCTCCAATGAAGCAAGGATCTAACAGATATGCCAGTCCATGGGCCTTTCCGTACATGAACTAAAAGCGACTTGCTGCCGACTTGATCAGGTAGTTGATCTCTTCAGTGCTCGCATGACCATCTCCGTGCAGCTTGGCAAACTCAGTAGGGAGGGCCTGAAAATCCGGCAAGACTTCAGAGACTGGTACAGAATCAGATTGATACTTGCCAATCAATGCGTCGATAGGCGTGAAAATGGCAAGGGACTTCTGCAACAGAGAGACGAAGTCGTCGCTTGTGATGATGGTCTTGATTCGCATGCGCTCGGATTTCTGAGCTGCTGTCCCCTTGATGAAGTCGCGAGCTGTGACAATGGAATGCAGAATCCTCTCCAACGACAACAGCATCGCGCAACAGCCTTTGATCGTTCCCCAACGTGTAGGAGCCGGCCGGACGAACGCTTGAATGCTAGCAATCTTCTGTTCAGCCTGCAGCTGTGCCTTGAGAACGTTACTGTTGTGAAACAACTTGACCTTGTCCTTGCCCCCCACGATGAACTCAAGCAGGCACTCGAACGGACATTCGATCGGGTATGTGTGTTCTGATTGGCTGACTTTCATCATCTTCATGGCAGAGAATTTGTCCTTGACAAGCAAATGCAGACCATGCGACGTACAGCCTTGGAAATAGGAGGATGGGTGAGCATTCGAGAGCGGTTCCCACGCATTCTTGTAGGTGGATGTGTTGTCGGTGACTGTGCCAGTGAATGTAGTCTTCGGATGGGACGCCATCACACGTTGAAGATCCGAGGCGATCCAGTTAGTGTTGTGGCCCTGCTCTCCAGTTGACCCCGACTCGGGAAACAACATTGTGGACGGTGATGTGACCATGTACTTCACAATCAGATCATTCTTGATGTTTGACGATGTATCAGATGTCAGGCAAATGGTCTTATTGTCCAGTACGGTGTCAAACTTCTTCATGTCGATGTACGCCCTGTCGAGAAATAATCCGGCCAGCCTCTTCCTGTTCGGCAGCACTGCATCTGGGCGAAGGGCCTTCACAGCGATCACTAGGTTCTCCTCCTCGACCCGCTGGAACGACGTGCCTGCTCGAACTTCTCCTTCGTTCACTTATCGAGCTTGGGTATTAGGTGTTCTTTGATCAATCCTTGCTTCATCGACGAAGCATTCGATGTAGATGGAGTTGAGCTGCCGCTTGCCTTCGATGGCATCGCCCGATGCATACCACTTGGGACAATCTATATCGGTGCCATTCATTGCCCTCCGAAAAGCAGCGCATGCATTCAGGTGCCTCATCGCCTGCTCACTCTTCTTGTGATGGTTGAATATGGTGCGACAATGTTTGCAGATGGCATTCTTCAACATGTGCGGTTCCGGATCATCGGTGAAGTAGTGCCAAAACTGGCCCATCGAGCATCCTCTGGCCTTCCCTGCATTCGCCGAAGCCTCGTCAGCCACTCCATCCTTTTCCGCGTCGGTCACTCCATTCTTCTCCATCACAATTACGACATCACTATCACATTCTTCGGAATCGAGTACATCCTCATCCAGGTCCTGATCCACGATCCTGTTCACGGTGGAAATTGGGTTCGTTTGATGACACTAGTAACTCAGGTAATGCCAAGATTTCTGATTTCCGAGCTCTGGCCTTCTGCAGTCCATTACTTCAGTCAAACTTCCTGCAAAAACCAAAATGGCGTCTTTTCATATTAAACCTCAAAACCTCACCCGAACTGGCCCTTCGGGATATTGAGGTTTTTAATTTAAACCTTATCAAGCCTAATTGTTTAAAACCTCGCCTTGCCACCCATCGAAACTACCGTATTTTCCCGCATATAACCCGCGGGGTATACCACTTTTTACAAACTAAACAAGCCCCTGCGGGATATATGGAGGTGCGGGCTATCCCAAAAATATTTTACACGTGTGACATGTCATGAATCGTTTACATTTTTTCATGGTAGGATTATCCACTATGCAACACTTACCTTTGACTAAAGCACTGCTGAATAAACCACTCACACTAAAATTGCACGTTATCACATTTAAAATGAATTGTTTGTACAATTAAACGACAATGTTTGAAGTGTGCGCACTGTTTACCGGCGACGGGAGAGCTGGGCGGAGAGAGAGGTGGGGGTTGGGGGGTGGGGCAGCTGGGGTCGAGAGAGGTGGGGGTTAGGGGGTGGGGCAGAGCAAGGTGTGCGGCGGCGACGGGAGAGCTGGAAAGATGGAGGGGTTGGGGGGAGGGGTTGAGAGGTGGGGCAGCTGGGGGGGGGAGAGAGGTGGGAGGGGTTGGGGGCGAGGCAACGACGTACCGTAGTGCCGCTATTATCTGCGCAGTGCACAAATACCAGTGCTTAAACTGTACTTATCTACCAGTTACGTGTTACTTATTGAATATTTACTTTTGTTACTTATTTACTGTGTTAAGTTCACTCGTTTCCGGTTCGTTTGTTTTCTTTGTGCACGTTATGTTTTTAATGTTAAGAATTGATAGTGGAATGTATTATAAATATAAACTTCGTATTAATATGATGGAATTAAGCTGCGGTAACGACGTTAAATATGTAATAACAGCTATCGCGGGTTCACGTGGGGGATTGGCTTGCCGGTCCTGCTTGTAGCCAATAAGGGTCGAGATAGGGAGTGTGGGGCCGGCGTGATCACGGCATGTCAGCAGGAGTGATTGGCCCAGCCAATTGGGGCCCCAGCCAATGGGGATCCGGGTAAGAGGCGTGGTCCCGGGATTGACAGGGAACCATCGAGAACGGTCGAGATTGTCCATGGAGGATTGGCTGGGAGGACCACGTGACGAAGGGATTAAGAGGGAGAGAGAGGAAGGATCGGGGAGGAGTCTGGGAACTGAACGGGGGCGAGAGCCACGCGCGTACGGGGCTCCGGGTGCCACGTGCGCGGTGGGAGCTGGTGGGAGTCCGCTGCCGCTACGTTGTCTGCCAGCAACGGAGCGTGTGGGAGCAAGTGTACCGTGAAGTGAAAATAAAGAGGACCGATTCCGAATCCGTCTCCGGAGAATTATTACATTGGTGTCAGAAGTACTTCTGCGACTGTTTGGACGATCGTCAAGATGTCCAAGCACCCCAGAAAAAAGAACCTGCCTGTGCCTCTATCGGAGGAGGAAGTCGAGACGGATGAAGATGAGCTGTTGGGAGCTACAGCCCCTATGCCGCCTGTTGAAGATGTACCTCTCGACGTCTCTCAGCGTCGACCGACGGCAGATGCGACCGCTGCAGGAACAAAAGGCGAGTGGCGGCTGATGGCGGAGCAGATCGAGTCATTACGCGCCATTCTGCTTAGTCTGGTGACCGCCGTGGCATCCTCACCAGCCGCGGGCCGCCAGATTGCCGATCAACTGGACGCCGTGGGAAGGAGTCCGGTGAAGGAACCTGCGTCCGCCATTCCTTCTGCTACGCGGGAGGACGCCGTCATTCTGGGTGGAGCAGCTGCGCCGGAGCCGTCGGCCGCCATTTTGGGCGCGCCTACCGCCACGCGGCCACCGGCCGCCATTTTGTCTGATACGGGTGGAGAGCGGGAACGCCAGTCGGAGACGCCCGCGGCGCGCGCTTGCCACCGCGGACATCGCCTTCCACAAATCAAAGAATTCATCGCCGGAGGTGATTGGAGTGCTTTCACATGGCGCTTTGAATCAGCTTTTAGATCCGTCAATTGGACGGAGGATGAAGCACTGGGAGCGCTACCTACACTGCTCGACGATGTTTCTCTGGGGGTCTTCCGTTCCATTCCGGCGGCCAAGAAGAAGACACTGCGGGACGCGTTCGTGGAGATGGCGGAATTCTATGACCCACCGACGTCAGCCACCAGAAAATTTATGTTACGTCGCCGAGCATCGGAGGAATCGCCGTTGGCCTATCGTGGGGCATTGATGGCGCTGGCCATGGCTGCCTACCCCGACGCGACGGCCGACCATTTGGATCCTGTCATCCTCTCCCGTATGCTGGAGTTGGCTCAGGAACTCAAGATTTTGCTGCCAGTGTGCGGCCACGAACCACTTACATCGCGATGGGTGGCGCGCTGCCTGGACGCAAAATTTAATATCAGGCGTTGGGACCAGATGGCGGCGTGGACGGGGAAACTGGAGATCGACGGGCCACCTTTGGGGTGGTCCCCACGACTAGTGGTCCACTGCTCCGACGACTCGGGCGACGACGACATGCTGGCTGCTGCTGTTTCGCACGAGTGTCCGGGACGGCGGCTGCGCGACCAGCGTGGCAACTACATGGGCCGTCCGCGTGCAAGGGCCGGGTCGTCCGACCGCCGGCCGACGTCGGCGGCTTGCTTCAAGTGCGGCAGACGGGGCCATTTCGCCCGTGACTGCCGCTGTCGGCCTCTGCTGTCGCCTCCTCTGACGAGGGGACCTCCATCTCCTCCACCTGCCGCGGAGCCGCAACAACCTCGGGCGAGTCGGCACACATCGGACACCCGGCAGGTCCTGTCACATCACCCATCCATTCGCACTCATTCTCACACTCCTCGGGAAAAATTTACTTCCCCCGCTACAGTTATGCGCTCTGCTACGCAGTGGAAAAAATTGGCTCGCAGGGTGGTAGCTGCGGCTTCGGGCTCGTCGACGGTACGAGGTACCATCGACGGCGTTGATGTGCGCATCTTGGTGGACACGGGCGCGTCGGCCACCATAATTTCTGATGTTATTTTCCATCTGTTGTCCATCCCGGCGTCGCAGATACGTAGGGTTAATGATGCGTGTGTCGCCGCGAATGGGGGAAGCATGGGTATCTGTGGCCAGGTGGATGTGAGCATCGCTATCGGTAATATTACCCCCGCAGGACCTGTGTTAATCTCTCGCTCGCTAGCTGTTCCATGCTTACTCGGTACTGATTTCCTGCGTCGGATGCCGCTGAAAATACGAGTCGACCAGGACTGTTTAGAAATGCCGGGGGGTCGTCGTATGGCGTTCCTGCCTTCCTTGTTGGACAGCGCGCCTACAGGTAACGCAGTCATTGCCGTTGTTGCTGCTACGGTAGAAGTACCGCCGGGAGCACAGATGTTGATACCGTTGCGTTACCGTAAACCCCTTCGAATGGGGAAGGGTGCAGAAGGCGTGCTGCTATCCCCATCTAATTCGGCATCTAAATCATTTTCTTTAGCGGCGGCGCAAACGATCGTGCGACCGGGTCAAGCACCTTTTATACAGGTGTTAAATGGGGGACCTGACCGCGTTATTGTTCCAGAGGGGTCGGTGTTGGCTCACGCCACTACCGACTTCGCCTCTTGCGACGCAGCGCCGCGCGCACGAATGCCCGCTGGTAGGCCCCCACACGATCGCTCTCAAGAACGTTGGATCGCAGATTTGTGCGGAGAAAATTCTTCCTTGTCGAACGAACAAAGGAACGCCCTGCGTTCATTATTGATACAGTACACTGATGTTTTCAGTAAAAATGATTTGGACCTCGGCCGCACGTCGCTTTTGTCGCACCATATTGACACCGGTGCGACGCCTCCCATCTCTATGCACCCTCATCGCATGAGCCCGGCGGAAAGGGATCACGTGCGCGGAGCGGTAAATGAATTGTTGGCGGCGGACATCATTTCGCCGTCCAACAGCCCCTGGGCCGCGCCCGTCGTTCTGGTAAAGAAGAAAGATGGCGGTACAAGATTTTGTGTTGATTTCCGCCGGTTAAACAAAATTTCGGTGGCGGATGCATACCCCTTACCGAGGATGGATGATTCGTTGGACGCTTTATCGGGTGCTAAGTTTTTTTCTACCCTTGACTTGTCCTCGGGGTTCTGGCAGCTTCCCCTCGACGATGAGTCGAAGGCAAAAACGGCATTCCGCATGCCGCAAGGTCTCTTTGAATTTAATCGGTTGCCTATGGGCTTGAATGCGGCACCGGCGACGTTTCAGCGGCTCATGGAATTGGTGCTGACTGGACTGCAGTGGGAAACGTGCCTCATATATCTTGACGATATAATTGTTTTCAGCCGCACGTTCGAAGAACACCTCCAACGTCTAGAGGCGGTTTTTCAAAGAATGCGTACGGCTGACCTTAAATTTAAACCTAAAAAATGCCACCTTCTGCAACACTCTGTCCGCTACTTGGGTCATATCGTCAGTTCGGACGGTGTTTCCACTGACCCTCTGAAAACGAAATGCGTACGAGAGTGGCCCACACCCACTTCGGTGGGAGATGTTCGGCGGTTTATTGGCTTCGCTTCCTATTATCGCCGCTTCGTTAAAAATTTTGCGACGTTGGCAAAGCCACTACATGTTCTGACTGGCAAAAATCAAAGGTTTCAATGGGGAGCGGAAGAGGAAAAATCTTTTATGGCACTTTGGAACCACCTCGCCACGGCGCCAACGCTGGATTACCCAGATTTCTCACAGCCGTTCATCCTCGATACGGACGCTAGTGATATCGGCATTGGGGCTGTTTTGTCGCAATGTAAGGACGCGGTAGAGCGAGTAGTGGCGTACAGCAGCCGGGTTTTGTCCCCTGCGGAAACACGCTATTGTGTGACAAGACGGGAACTTTTGGCAATTGTTCACTTTGTCCGTTTGTACCGGCCGTACCTGTATGGACGGAAATTCCTAGTTCGCTCAGATCATGCGGCTTTACAATACTCCTTGAAATTAGATCAACCGTCAGGCCAATTGGCCAGGTGGCTGGAATCGTTACAAGAATTTTCCTTTGATATTACATACAGAAAGGGGGCCCGTCATGCGAACGCTGACGCGCTCTCAAGGCTGCCGCTCCTTCCTCCGTGCGCTTGCCTGACGGGCACGCACCACTGTGCGGCACCGGCCGCTTCACCTTGTCCGGTTATGGGGGCGATAGCGGATGACGATGCAGGGGCGGAAGCGAAGGAGGACGACCAGCAAGGGTCGGTGGACACGGATGATATCTTGCGGTTACCGCACGCGGTTTGGCTACGTGAGCAGGAGGCTGATGCCTCGCTGTCTCCACTACGGAAATTGATAGGGAAACAAAAATCTCGATTGGCGGGTTGGAAATGGCAGATGATCCGAGGCAAGTCGGGATTGTTAATGTGTACTGACGGGTTGTCTGATCGACCACGCTTGGTGGTGCCTACTTCACTTCGCTACGACCTGCTTCGTGCTTTGCACGCTGATAAATTGATGCACCTCGGCGTCCAAAAGACTTTGGCCGCACTGCAGAAGGATTTCTTTTGGGCCGGTATGACAACAGACGTCAATGACTTTATTCGCTCATGCCAGGACTGTGCAAAGAGGAAGCCGCCTCGTAACCCCTATGTACCACCGTTACGTTCCATTGAGGTGTCCCGCATTAACGAATTGGTCGCTCTCGATATTCTGGGCCCGTTTCCCCCGTCGGCGAGGGGCAATAAATACCTTCTCGTCGGGGTGGAATATTTTTCTCGATGGCCGATGGCCTGGCCCCTACCCGACCAGACGGCAGCATCCATTACCGACGCTTTCTTGAACGGGTATGTCATGGACAAGGGGGCACCTGAAAGGCTGCTCACAGATCAGGGGCGGAATTTCTCTTCCAAATTGCTTAAGGAAGTTTGTGACGCGTTGGGTACGAAGAAAATTCGCACTTCTCCTTACCACCCACAAACAGATGGTATGGTGGAACGATTTAACCGCACCCTCTCGGCTATGCTTTGTCACACGGTCAGTGAAAAGCAAACCGATTGGGACCTGCACATACCAGGCGTCTTAGCGGCTTACCGCATGGTTCCGCACACATCCACGGGATACTCACCATTCTTTTTGATGTATGGCGTGAAAATGTTCCACCCATCGACGTGCAATTGGGTGAGCCAAGCAAACGGCCGTCCCGTTCCTTGCCTGACCACGTGCGTGACTCGCTTGAACGAGTGACGGAGGCGCGAGAGGCTGCCCGGTGTGCGACAGCCCGTGCTCAGGCAAGGAACAAACGTTATGCGCGTCGATCGCATACGCACATGTCTTGGTCAGTGGGGGACCGGGCGTGGCTCCACTGCCCCCAGGTACCGGCGGGCACATCCCCCAAACTGCACAGGCCGTGGCGGGGGCCTGTAACACTAATAGATGTTCGGAACCTGCAGAGTATCCGTGTTCAGTATGAAAATCGGCGGTGGTATGTCCACTCCTCACGGCTTAAACCCTATGTTGACGCGCGTGTCGGCCCTTCATCCCCATTAGTTGACCTGCCGGGTTCTGTTGAGCCGACTACGCCGCTTGCCACACCCATTGATCCCAAGGGGGACTGTGTTGTGCCTCCTACAGATGAACAGGTTCTGAGGGCTGAGGTGGCCCCAGCCGCCCCCCCTCCAAGGAGACCTGACCTGAACGTGACCAAGCATCCACAACCTACTTCTTCTTCAAGCCTACCACCTCCTGTCCATCCGGAAGCAAGGGGATCAGGCGCTGGGAGCGGAGGGGGTCCCGCGTCGCGTACGCGGTCGAAATCTCTCCCGTTTCGTTAACGTTTGATCGTTCGTTTAATTCCCTGTTGTTACTGCGCTGCAGGGGCGCCCTAATGTATGTCGTGCTTTTGTTGTATGGGTGACTTTTTATATGTTGTAGGCGCAGGGACGCCGGTTCACCCTTATATCGTTAAACGCACCTTGGTGCCCTAATAATATGTTTCGGAATTGGTTTATCACCCTTTCCCAGCCGAGACGGCTATTTTTTTCACCGGGGGGGGGGGGGGGGTGATGTAATAACAGCTATCGTGGGTTCACGTGGGGGATTGGCTTGCCGGTCCTGCTTGTAGCCAATAAGGGTCGAGATAGGGAGTGTGGGGCCGGCGTGATCACGGCATGTCAGCAGGAGTGATTGGCCCAGCCAATTGGGGCCCCAGCCAATGGGGATCCGGGTAAGAGGCGTGGTCCCGGGATTGACAGGGAACCATCGAGAACGGTCGAGAATGTCCATGGAGGATTGGCTGGGAGGACCACGTGACGAAGGGATTAAGAGGGAGAGAGAGGAAGGATCGGGGAGGAGTCTGGGAACTGAACGGGGGCGAGAGCCACGCGCGTACGGGGCTCCGGGTGCCACGTGCGCGGTGGGAGCTGGTGGGAGTCCGCTGCCGCTACGTTGTCTGCCAGCAACGGAGCGTGTGGGAGCAAGTGTACCGTGAAGTGAAAATAAAGAGGACCGATTCCGAATCCGTCTCCGGAGAATTATTACAAATATATGAATGCATGAGGGGTATATGGAGGTGCGAGCTATCTGAATTTGTTTTACACAAACGCTATTTTTGCGGGGTATATGCATCTGCGGGTTATATGTGTATGCGGGCTATATGCGGGAAAATACGGTAGTGGAGTCTGATGATCAGTAGTTTATGAGTACAGAACTAATTATGTAATAATACAGGAAAGCAGACTTTATATTTTACGACTATGAAGGGGAGTTTTTTTTCATTTGGCGTTGTTTTCTTGTGGTGAGATCTGCTGACCAATACACCGCTATGTACCCATTTACACTGCTGGACGGATAGGAGGTATCGAGATTCGAGCTCATGTTCATTGTTTCAACTGCCGCGCTAAGAGATCGAACCAGCTGTCTTTACATTGCAAGTCCGGTGTGCTAATCGTTACACCATGCCAGCATCCCTGTGTAAAAGATCTCAGATGTTAAAACAGACATGTTCACAAAGTAAATGAAAACATTGTTCTGTTTATCCACCTTGCCCTTTATTATAGTATTCGATTATGATGTAAGTTTTAACACTGTGAATCGAAAGGTATACGTGTATAAGCTATACCTGACCCAAAACCAGCTAAAATCTCTCCCACCTGGTGTGTTTGACAGACTGACTAAACTCACACTGCTTGACCTGCAATGGAATCAGCTGCAGAACAGCCTTGATTGGTTTTGTGAGTTGCCAGCCAGGCACGTGCAGCTGGAAACCAGTTCTGCAATGAGCACTTTGTTGATTACACTTACAGACAACGAACGCTATTATTGAGTTTGATTTACTAGCGCCCTACCCTGGATCTATCGGCGGGCCATTGCCCATCCACTGCTGGATTGAAGGCTTTCCTATGTCGCGATTTCAAGGGACCGAAAAGGCCAAAACCCATTTAGTGCGCTGAGCTGATCTCATCGCTCCATGGCTGCAGTGGTCGTCTTCTCATCACGAGTGGTCCTACACGTTCCTTCGGAGTGGGCAGGTAGGAACTTGGTTGGACAGCGCATTCGTGCACGACAGACAGACAAATAATCCCTGGTGGGCAAGTGTGGAACCTGTTGTTCCTACCTGTATGTATAAAAGATAACTTGACTTTAGGTAGCCAGGCAGACAGCCCCCTTAACTATTGCCCTCCCCCTCCCTTAGGCCCCTCCCCTGACCACCCCCCATATCCTTAGGCCCCAACCCTGTCCCCCCTTCCCATAGGCCCCTCCCCTGAGCACCCCCCCACCCCATATCCTTAGGCCCCTCCCCTGACCCCCCCTCCCTCAGGCCCCTCCGCTGACTCCCCCCCCCCCTCAGGCCCCTCTCCTGACTCCCCCCTTCCTTAGGCCCCTCCCCTGACCCTCCTCCCTTAGGCACCTCCCCTCTCCGTACCCGGCAGTAGGTGTCCACCAATCAAAGAGCTGTTTATGTTATATATTTATTTATGCATGACAGACAGACAGGCAGACAGACAGACAGACAATAAATCCCTGGTGGGCAGTGTGGAACATTATTCCTACCTGTATTATTTAGCCAACATTTTCCCACTCGTCTCGACCACCGGCCATTGTCCCTTGTAGTAATGTTAAGTCCTGCCCAAGACAATGGCAAAAAAAATGGAACAAGCCAGGGTTATATGTATGTATGTTAAACTGCTTTCACACCAAAGGTAGCCAACCATGCTAATCGGATGTATGGGTAAAGGACAGGAAAATGAACACAAGCAGATTTAAAGAAATTCTTTTTCAATCTAGATTTAAAATTGCATAGTTCCATTGGCTTCCTGGCCGGCACAATCCCATCACCACCTCCACGCGGTGCCGGCTGGATTCCAACCAACGGTGAGGGTCTTTGGCGTCAGATGGAGCGACCCACCGGCCAAAGTATTTCTGTGTCGCATCTATGGGAACGTCAAATCAACTTGGAACAAGCTAGGGCGCCCCTCGGGGGAAACGCGCGCCGTCCTCGCCCAAACGACGCGAGAAGTGGACGAGGGCTACCTGCTCATGGATGGGGCAGGCTAAAGAAGTTAGTCCGACTACGGCTGGGAACACTCAACATCGGAACATTGACAGGGAGAAGTCGAGAATTGTCAGCTGCCCTAAAGGCCCGTCGTATCGACATCGTATGCATCCAAGAAACGAAGTGGTGTGGAGCAAAGGCCAGGGAGATTGGAGGATACAAACTGTTCTAAAACGGTGAAAGGAACACCAAGAACGGCGTTGGAATCGCAGTTAGCCAAAATCTACGAGACAACGTCGTGGCCGTCCACCGTGTTTCCGACCGCCTCATGTCCATCGAAATCGACTCAAACGACCTACGCCTCCGGGTGGTATCTTGTTATACGCCGCAGCCTGGCTGCCCAGCAGATACCAAGGAGGAATTTTGGGAACAATTTGATGGACACATGCAATCGATAAATGGAGAAGAGCAGTTAGTAATTAGTGGAGACCTAAATGGACACGTTGGAAATGCCCGGGATGGATACCCTCGAAACCATGGTGGCCAAGGATATGGTACCCGGAACGATGAGGGAAACCGAGCCCTGGACTTTGCGGAAGCCCATGATCTTGTCCTCGCCAACACCTTCTTCAAGAAGAGACCGTCCCATCTCATTACGTACGCCAGTGGTGGGAGATCAACTCAAATTGATTACTGTCTTGTCAAGCGGGATAAGCTGAAAACGGTGACAAACACTAAAGTCATACCATCGGACAACATCGCCCCACAACATCGCATCCTGGTCATGGACATGAAAATGGACATTGGCCAGCGACATCGCCCACCAACAACGGGACAGCAGCGAATTAAGTGGTGGCGGATGAAGGAATGCAAGTATCAGCTGAGAGTCGCCCTCAATCAGATTGACGTGAACACCAACCGACCAGCGAATGCGATTTGGGAAGATCTTGCTGGCCAACTGGCTTAGTTAGCACTGGGGCTAACTAAGCCGGGAAAACACTTCATTGACAAGCAAATATGGTGGTGGAACGAAGAAGTTCAGCTAGCAGTGAAAAAGAAGCTAGCTTTCAAGAAGTGGTGCCAAACGCTCGCATATCTGGATTACCAACAATACAGAAACTGCAAATCGGCAGCGAAGCGAGTAGTAGCAGCGGTGAAATTTGCTCAATACGACCAACTGTATGTCAAACTGGACACCCCAGAAGGTGCCAATAAGATCTATCGACTGGCAGAGGTGCGCCATCGTTCGACTCAGGATATTGGTCAGGTCAAATGCATAAAGGATGAGAATCACAGCGCTCTCAGAGACCCGCCCGCCATCCTTCAACGCTGGAGCGACTACTTCTCTGGAATCTGCAACCAGGAATTTCCCCACCCACCTTTATTAGCGCTGAACACGTCCTCGGTCCGGTTTCACCTATCACCATCACCGAAGTGGAACAAGCTATCAAGAGAATGAAGAATGGGAAAGCGACTGGCCCGGACGATATCCCTGCTGAGGCCTGGAAGATCCTTGGCAGGCAGGGTGCTGCCCTCCTTACCCAGCTCTTCAGCACCATCACGAGCACCGGTGAGGTCCCAGAAGCCTGGTCGAACAGCACGACGGTTCCAATTTGGAAGGGTAAAGGGGACGTGGCAGAATGCTCGAATTACAGGCCAATCCGGCTCCTGTGTCATGCGATGAAGATCTTTGAGCGAGTTTTGGACACGAGGATTAGAAACATCATCACCCTATCACCCAACCAATGCGGCTTCGTCAAAGGATGTGGCACTACGGACGCCATATTCGCGGCGAGGCTTCTGCTGGAGAGGCACAGAGAGAAGAACAAAGCTTTGCACGTGTCGTTCCTCGACCTTGAAAAGGCATTTGACAGGGTCCCCCACGACCTCATCTGGCACTCGCTTCGATCCCATGGAGTCCCTGAAACCTACGTGCATTGGGTGCAACTCCTATATAAGAACGTCACCAGTGCAGTCAGGTGTGCAGTGGGCATATCACTGCCATTTCCCATCAGCGTTGGAGTGCACTAAGGATCGGCCCTGTCACCACTCCTGTTCATCCTGTGCATGGACACGATCACTGCCGACCTGCACACGCCCCTGCCATGGTCAATTCTCTATGCGGATGACGTCTTCCTCTCAGATGAAGAGAGAGGAGAAGTGGAAAGAAAAACGCGCCTGTGGAAGGAACGTTTGGACGAAAACGGGATGAGGTTCAACATCAAAAAAACGGAGTATATGGAGTGTGGCCCCCAAACTGACGGCACCATCAGCATTGACGGAGAAGATCTGAAGAAAGTGACGGACTTTAAGTACCTGGGCTCCACCATCAGCTCAGATGGTAGCATCACGACTGATGTGAGGTCACGAGTCAATGCGGCATGGATGACGTGGAGGCAAGTCACCGGAGTCCTCTGTGATCGGAAAATGCCGGATAGGCTGAAGGGAAAAATTTACAAGACCATCGTCCGACCGGTGGCACTCTATGGATCCGAGTGCTGGCCAGCCACAACTGTACACGAACAAGCTCTCCACACCATGGAGATGAGGATGCTCAGATGGAGCCTCGGACTCACTCGATGGGATCGTGTCATGAACGAAGACGTTCGGAAGAGACTTGGTGTGGCCCCCATTGCGGACAAGATGCTTGAGGCAAGGCTTCGGTGGTACGGCCATGTGATGCGAAGTGAAGAGTCATCAGTGGCCAAGACTGCCATGCGTATTGAGCCAGAGGGCCGCCGTCCACGCGGACGTCTGAAGAAGCGATGGATGGATCGAATAAAGGAAGACATAAAGACGGTCAACGCATCCCCTGAAGATGCCCTGGACCGAGCCAAATGGAAAAGACAATGCCGAAAAGCGGACCCTGCGCCACATGTCGGAAGGTAGAGCGTTCCAGATGGCCACAAAAGCACATCTGAGAGCGCGCGATGCACTGACCATCCTTGGTTGTTGACGACAGACTCCAGCACTATACTACTATACATTACTACACTATACACTACATTACTATACACTTGTGCACGATATACTACTACTATACACTACTACACTATAAACTATACTACTAGACACTACACCATATACTATACTACTATACACAGACTCTAGCTCTTGCTGGGGAATTCCCAGGCGGTCCCAGGGCAGCCGAGCGACGTAGTCCCGCCAGCAGCGTGTCCTGGGCCCGCCCCGGGGTCATGGCCCAGTGGGAAGTGCTACTGCCCGGGAGAGTTTCAGGGTGAGTCTCTCGGGGGGCATTCTTAGGGGCCGTCCATAAATGACGTCACGCACCTGGGGGGGGGGGTGAGACATTTGTGACGATGTGTGACGAGGGGGGGGGGGTGTTTGAGAAATGTTACGTCACATCAAAATGCACAACTTTAAATAAATATAGACAACACGTTCTACTTAATTTAATAGACTTTTTAATAAATGTTTTCTCCTACAACATCAGAGTTAAGTGCCACATTAAATACGCACTACAATGACAATAGTTTAAAGCGATATTTGAGGGGGAGTCTGACTTTTTGTGACGCCCTGTGTCGAGGGGGGGGGGTCAAAAATCGTCCAAAATCGCGTGACGTCATTTATGGATGGCCCCTTACCAGGTGCCTAAACTACCTCATCAACCGTCTTTCTTTGTATTCGTGATCGACATAAGATGTAGTGTTATGCAAACCCATATCCACTTCGACGTACACGACATTAATGCCCTACTGAATCCAGCAAATCCCACTCAATGTGGTTCTCGCCACGGTCGTGTGGATTTTTCACCTGGTCCTCAGAGTTTTTTTTTTAACGAACATTTAAACTCAACAACACGCGTTAAGAGTATTTAGCCAGTGAACTGGAACACGTACACCAGGCCCTTAATATGAATGGATACTCGGACAGCATTATCCGCAAAGCTGTCTCTCCAACCATGGAGAAACAACCCCCTAAGACACCGATCAAAACTATCACGTTACCATACATAGCAGGCGTTACCAAAAATATTCCCAAAATCTTAAACAAACACAAGATCCAGGTCCGATTCAGTACAGCACACAAAATCCGTGATCTAATCCCATCTGTGAATGATGTAATTCCTGACTTACAATACCCTGGAGTCTACAAACTAAGTTGCATGTGTGGTGATTGTTACATTGGCGAAACGAAACGTCATGTCTCTGACCGTATCCGCGAGCACAAGTCAAATTTGAAACACGGCAGAAGTAATTCATCCGCCGTTGCTGATCATTGCTATAATGCTGTGGGCTCTCATGATATTGTTTTTTTCCGAGAACAAGGTGCTCTGCAAACCGTCTGGCTACTATCAAAGGTTTGTTCATGTAGCGATCCAGATATACAAACATAGACATAACTTCAACCGAGAAGATGGTTACAAATTGAGCAATCATTGGAAAGATGTTATTAACCAGGTAAACCATAACTACGTTATGTTGTTGTTTTTTGCCGCATTTCCAGTGTCTTCAGCTTCCCAGCCCCGATTGCTCCCCCGCCCCCCTACCTCCCCTCCGGCTGTCGTCGTCGGTTCCTTTTTCCTTCCCGTCCCCTCCGGCTGTCGTTGTCGGTTTCCTTTTCCCTCCCGTCCCCTCTTTGATCTCCCTGCGCCTCGCCCCACGCACCCCCCCCCCTCCCCCTCTGTATCTCCTCCTTGGCTCCTCCCCCACCTCTTTTATTTATATAGCGTCTTGTTTCACTGTAGCTCTCTTACCCATTCCAGCAGTTGTTTCTAGCTGTGGCGGTCCCAACTGATGACGGGCGCTTGTGTTGCGCCTGAAACGTCGTGACTTTTTTGTTTCACCTACGTGACTTGACCGAAAAAATCAAAGAGTATGAATTATTGCAGTCACGAAAACTTCAAATCTAGAATCTCATGAAATCATGGGCGAGGGGCTTCTACACAAACGACCAATGGGCTTGTCGGGAGAAGCAGACAATGGATCATCTCCTGAGATACCGTGCAGCACCCACAATGCACTCCTCAAGATTTAGCAATATCAACGCCAGAAGCAGTGGCCTGTGCAGAATGTTGAGAAAATACCGGAGGGGTTTAACAGGAGAATATGACGACGACGAGAAGAAGAAGACGATGCACGTGCAAACATTTTTATTTGTTAAACTCGACCTTGTTGGCATTTGTCTGTAACTGTGTGACGAGGGTTAAGCTCCTACCTGATGATGATTATTCTGCTTAACACGTAGGGTTTCGCGACCAATATCATCCATAATAGAGGTTTTTTTGGGGGGTGAGATCACGTAAATATAGAAATGTGTCGTGACACCCGCCACCACGCGATCTAACCCACCCCCCCTGTATTATGGATTATTCTATTTGTTTAACCAGGATAGCGTCATTGAGTCTCATTATTTTTTCTCCACTAGGGTCTTGCCAAACTTTCTCAGTCGGGGGGAGTGGCGCGATTATTTCTCTGTTTATAAACTGCTAATGAGTAACTTTGCGGTCGTATTTCAAATGTGGTCCATAATCCCGGACCGCAGTCTATTGATGTAACATGCTCTGACATTGACCCTGATGGTGCCCTGCTGTAGCGCTTTAGTGCTCTCTTTGTGCTGCGATGAACACCTAGTCACAGAATAACCACGCAGATTGAGATGTATCCTTTCTACATCTGTCCCTCCGCGGTAAAGTAAGAATATCTTGTACGCATCCAATTATGCCACACCGCCTTTTCGTGAGTGCGTAATTTGGCAGATTTCGTTCAACTCGAAAGAAAACTCTGGATCGGTTTCGACATTCAGTGTTTCATCAGCAGAGTCAGGCTTGCTCGAACCAATGCTGGTGAATTGCCAGACGTGTATGGGGCATCTGTTTACGTTAGCTATTGGACGCCACGCCACGTAAATACGTAAATATAAGCAATAAAAACATTTCTTTCACATGTCTACGTCGCCTGGTATACAGGAGGTCGTGGGTTTAATCCCAATCCGAACATCTGCCGTGTAATATTTGGAGTTTGCATGTTCTCCCCGTGGAAGGTGTGGATTTTACTCCGGGTCCTCCAGTTTTCCCCTCCACATTTATAATCAACATCACGCGTTTAGATAATTTGGCTGCTATAAACTTCAACGTGATCAGCCACACTTTATTGAGCTTTCATTATTGATAGCCAGGTCGCTTCTAGAACAAGAGCTACATTGCTCAGTGGGGTCTTACCTGGTAAAATAAAAAAAAAATGTTTAGTTTAGTTCTTTAAGTGTCTTGCGCACAGTAGATGCTGGCGAGATCGTGCGGGTCAAAATCGTGATACGCGTAGCCACCACGTGGAAGAGCGGGGATCTCCCCAGCTCCACGTGCGATTCAGCAAAACATTATCTCACAATGTAAGTTTAACATTTTGACCAACGGCCTTTACATGATCGTTAACGATTCGAATAATTCCAAGCGCGTTTGAAATCCCGTGCTCCCAAGCCGTGTCCGCCACGGAAGCTGTTCCACCACACTTCACCTACGCTGGAGATACTGCAATATAGTGTACAACATAGGGTCCATTATAATTAAATCGTAAGTTTCATCATGAGACCTCCTTTGACAGTATTAAATTATGATAATAGGGGTTTCCCCTTTCTGGCAATAAAGCAGGTGTTAAGATGTAAAACACCCAACTGAAACCTTTGCAAGGAATCATGTCTGCATTAACCACATATACTTGTGGTGAATATGCAAACAAAAAAAACATGCTCTGACAGTATATGCATTGTCTTTTAAACTGATTGGTCCACACCAGAGACAGCTTTCTAAAGAGCCTAGTCTCAAACAAGACTGTTTGAGTCGCAAACAAGACTGTTTTTTTCTAGATTTGAAGCTTTCGTGACTGCAATGATTCATATTCTCAGGTTTTTTCGGTAAAGTCACGTAGGTAAAACATTAAAAGTAATGAAAGTAAAATAAAACAAAACAAAAATAAAAATAAAATTCACGACGTTTCGGAGGCAACACAAGTCTCCGTCATCAGGTGGGACCGTCACAGCCAGATTAGCTGCATCAAGTGAAGCAATGATTCAAAATGTAATCCCTTATAAGCAAGTTGAAGGGGGGGGAGGAGAGGGGGGGGGGAGTTCATCAGAATGTGGTAGCCAATGAATGGAACGTATCGGGAGGGAGGGGGGTGGGAGGGGGAGGGAGCCAACAAAACATTTGGCGACGGCTTGGACGCGGCTGCTGCGCACGCCAACACAATGGGCAGAAAGGGGGGAGGGGAGGTCTGATACACATGATAGAACAAAGGAACGAAAATGCCCATGTTTATACCAATGCAGGCTGAAAAATGAAGAGAGTACTGTTAAAAATAACTGGGGATGTTAACACTCGGTGAAGTAAATTAAAATAGTGCCTGTCAGATAAGATGGTCCAAAAAGTGTAATTAAGTCTTTTTTGCGTGGTTAATAACATCTTTCCAGTGATTACTGAGTTTGTACCCATCATCACGGTTGAAATTATGTCTGTGTTTGTATATTTGTATGGCTTCGTGTACAAACCTTTGATGGTAGCCAGGAGGCTTGCAGAGAACCTTGGTCTCGGAAAAGACAATATCATGAGAGCATGATCATTGCTACAACTCGGCGGGCTCTCATGATATTGTCTTTTCCGAGACCAAGGTTCTCTGCAAGCCTCCTGGCTACCATCAAAGGTTTGTACACGAAGCCATACAAATATACAAACACAGACATAATTTCAACCGTGATGATGGGTACAAACTCAGTAATCACTGGAAAGATGTTATTAACCACGCAAAAAAGACTTAATTACACTTTTTGGACCATCTTATCTGACAGGCACTATTTTAATTTACTTCACCGAGTGTTAACATCCCCAGTTATTTTTAACAGTACTCTCTTCATTTTTCAGCCTGCATTGGTATAAACATGGGCATTTTCGTTCCTTTGTTCTATCATGTGTATCAGACCTCCCCTCCCCCCTTTCTGCCCATTGTGTTGGCGTGCGCAGCAGCCGCGTCCAAGCCGTCGCCAAATGTTTTGTTGGCTCCCTCCCCCTCCCACCCCCCTCCCTCCCGATACGTTCCATTCATTGGCTACCACATTCTGATGAACTCCCCCCCCCCTCTCCTCCCCCCCCTTCAACTTGCTTATAAGGGATTACATTTTGAATCATTGCTTCACTTGATGCAGCTAATCTGGCTGTGACGGTCCCACCTGATGACGGAGACTTGTGTTGCCTCCGAAACGTCGTGAATTTTATTTTTATTTTTGTTTTGTTTTATTTTACTTTCATTACTTTTAATGTTTTACCTACGTGACTTTACCGAAAAAACCTGAGAATAAGACTGTTTTTTTCCAAAATATCGTTATATCGTGGCTCTCGTTGCTAATTTGTTTTCTTTTTGTGACAAAATATTCTGGTATAGCAACTTAAGCAAACTGAGTTGTTCATAAAATAGCTATGATGCATTACTTCAGTCCCGTTAAAATGTTTATCGGAGCAATGGGTGACGTGACTATCGTATGATGCCATTGTTTTCATAGAGAAGTGCATTGTTGAATGTGTCAGTGTGACTGAGAGCACGTGCGTTACGAGCGTTACAGATTGTAATCAGTAGAGTACAAGCAATGATCTCGACTTGTAACGACGTGCTTCCGCTCACTCCCAAGGAGAGAGAGAGTGAGAGAGGACGACTCAGAAACTCCAGGAGGTGGAGGATCCACAGACGGGCTGGAAGGGCAGCAGCAGCCCACGCGGTGATCAGGTGCCAAATCACACCCAAGCTCTGCAATCCTCTATATATGTGAATGTGATATTGGCCAAGGGCGCAGCTACCTATTTGAACGGGGGAAGAAGGGGGCTATGCAAGATCCGACTGTGCCCCCCCCCCTTTTTCTCCCGACTCACTTTTACTGAAATAGCTATAGTTGGTTTTAACCTCGTATTCAATCATATGGAGGCTATAACTATAAATAGTATTTTATTTGCACCGTGTATTGTCTTTCGAGGAAGACAGTCTCACAGTAACAGTATTAATAAATACATATCTTCATATATAACACTCACAATTAAGTTATGCAGGGCATTTCCCACCACAGCCCCGCGGCAGCTTCCACTCTGCCTGTAGCCTCTACCCCACACGCTCTTACCCAGATCCAGAAGAACGCTTGGTGTGCGAACAGAGTGGAACAACACGGACATTCGGGATATACAGCGAATTCTAGAACACACCGTTGTAACCATCAAACCGCATCAGAACGTCGACAGGGCACGCTTCTCCTTCACGAATGTAAAATGAAAGACACATGCCAGTGTGGTGCAATTGTGGCCAGGCAACCCATACTATGGCGCATTTAACAATCCCAAAGACCACATAGAGATACACAGAGACTCATAGATATACGTAGAAGGCAAGCCGCGGAGGAGAAGCAGCAAAACTACTCTCTCCTCAAGCCCTGCCGTCGTGGTGAGCAGACTTCGACATTGTCATCTACCTATTGCTGAGGGGCCGTCCATAAATGACGTCACGCACCTAGGGGGGGGGGGTGTTCAGACATTTGTGATGATATGTGACGAGGGGGGGGGGGGTTGAGAAATGTGACGTCACATCAAAATGCGCAACTTTAAATAAATATAGACAACACGTTCTACTTAATTAAATATACGTTTTAATAAATGTTTTCTCCTACAACAATGACAATAGTTTAAAGCGATTTAAAGCATGTTAAACTTTTTTTGGGGGGGGGGCAGAGCTTTGTGACGTCATATTTGAGGGGGTCTGACTTTTTGTGACGCCGTGTGACGATGGGGGGGGGGGGGGTTAAAAAATCGTCCAAAATCGCGTGACGTCATTTATGGACGGCCCTTGATTCCATCGTGCCCAGGAGCAGAATGGAATGTCAGCTGGCGCCTGTATTTGATGACAAAGTCCCAACCAATGGCCATATTCGTCAGCTGTGATCACGCGGCTCCGTGATTCTTGACCATGGATCCGGTAGTACGATGTCGGTTTGACGATCAGAGGCGCATTCTGTGCCACAGCCAAGGTAACAACTGCAGCAGCAGTCACTCCATCACCACGACCCTCTCCTGCAGTCGCGAAACCAGCATAAAGACACGAGCACCGCCTCGTGGCGGGACTGGGGAGTCAATTTTTGGCAACTGGGATTTTTTTTCTGTTAAGAAAGGCCATTGCCAGAAAACGCCGCCTATTATATGCGTGGATATGTTCCTCTTCGGGAAGTGTTTGTTTCTTCGCGTGTTTGTTTATTCGTAAATTTTGGATCTAGTGTCGCCAGTAAGTTTGTTGAGATATCACTGTTCACGATATGATACCAAAATGTCACAATATGACGATCATCTCAATAGTTTCCAGGAAGTCGGTAATAGTATTTCGCATTGTGAACGTATGGGACATTTGCCAGTTTCAAAACTGATGAAAAATAACTAGGTTTTAATTCTAGATTTGAAGCTTTCGTGATTGCAAGGATTCATACTCTTAGGTTTTTTCGGTAAAGTCACGTAGGTAAAAATAAATATTAAAATAAAAGAAATAATAATAGAAATAACATTATAAATCACGACGTTTCGGAGGCAACACAAGTCTCCGTCATCAGGTGGGACCGTCACAGCTAAATTTACTGTATAAAGTAGATTTTACCCTTTCTGATAATAAAACAGGAAGTGTTAAGATGTTCAAACACCAAATAGATACATTTTGCATGGCATCAAGCTTGCATTAACCACACATACCTGTGGCAAAATATGCATTTAAAAAATATTTTGTGATCGTATTTTTGTTGTGCTTTGTACTTGCAGCACGAGTAAAGATCGTTTCAAAGTTCTTCAACTGCAATGAATTCAGCATGAGCCTGGATGGGTAGGCAGTGGTGGCTATGCAAAGGGCCTCTAATCCAGCACTGTGGAGGCAACAGGGGGTTGGTGGGTCCAGGGGCGCAATTATGGGGGTAATCGGGGCCCAATCAGCCACAAGACGGCCCCGAATGAACAGATAAACAAGTAGCAACAATGTTACGAAAAATTATTGAGAAAAAATATTCCAACAACATCCATAAATGCGAAAAAAAATATTGTTAAAATGCAAAAGTAATATTTTCGAAAAAAACCTTGCGTCAAATCTAGTAGCGCTACTGCTGGTGTTTGAAAGCAAGACGCACGATAACTTAATTGTGAGTATTGTACCTTTCAATATTTATTTATTATTACTGTCACGATGCAATAAAATAATATATATATAGTTATAGCCTACATATCATTGTATACCGTTTTAAAACATCCGTAGCTATTTCCGTAAAATTGAGTCGGGAAAAAAGAAGGGGGGCCCACAGTCGGATCTTGAATAGCCCCCACCGCACCCTCCCGTTGCAATAGGGAGGTGAATCGCGTCCTTGCCAGGGTAACCTCGCAGCAGCCGCCTCGATGCGTTCGCAGCAGGGAGACGGCACCGCCACGGTTAACATCATCGTTAAACCGGCAACGTTGCTTATTAATTACATGAAATAGCATACATCGTGAATTGTTTGATTGATATTTGTATATCGTGTCTCCGTCTTTCCGTATTTCAGTGTCTCTCTGTGTATGGGGGATGTACGGAGAGATGTTAACTACCTCGCCTGGTGTACAGGAGGTCGTGGGTTTGATCCTGAGCCTGACGCCTGCTGTATATTTGGAGTTTGCATGTCTCTCTTTCTCTCTCCCCGTGATCCCGTGGAATGTTATCCGGGTTGTCCGGTTTTTCCCTCCACATTTAGAATCAACAAGCGTTTAGAGTAATGGCTACTAGACATTTCCACGTGACAAGGGGCGGTCCATAAATGACGTCACGCGATTTTGGACGATTTTTGCCCCCCCCCCCGGTCACACGACGTCACAAAAAGTCAGATCCCCCCTCAAATATAACGTCGCAAAGCTCTGCCCCCCCACCAAAAAAATAAACATGCTTCAAATCGCTTTAAACTATTGTCATTGTAGTGCGTATTTTATGTGGCGCTGCACTCTGATGTTGTACGAGAAGACATTTTTTAAAAAGTATATTCTATTAAATAGAACTTGTTGTCTATAATTATTTAAAGTTGCGCATTTTGATGCGACATCACATTTCTCAAACCCTGCCCCCCCCCCCCTCGTCACACATCGTCACAAATGTCTGACCCTCCCCCCCTGGGTGCGTGACGTCCTTTATGGACGGCCCTTTTATGCAGCTTACTGAGTACGTCGTTTCTTCGCAGCAGGAGAAGGATGCCGGCGGGTTTAGATTCATTATGCTGCTCAAGGGACATAGGGCACCTTTGGGGTATGGGCAGTCTGACGGCATGGCCTGGCCCAATCTTCATAAGATCGGCGTCAAGCTGTTCACGATGGCGACATCCTCTGCAGCCTCGGAGCGCAACTTCTCAACGATGGGCTTCACACAGCAAGCTCAGGAACACCTTGGCACCCAGATCGGGGGAGAAGTTGGTCTACCTCAAGAGCAACTATGGGGCGTTCGCTGAATGCAGTTATATGTCCGAGGGCGACGACATGTACTCCTCGGAGGACTAGTACTAATCTGGGAGTATCGCAAATAAAACCATGAGGTTTATTAGGTTTATTAAGGTTAAGTAAGGTTAATTAAGGTTTGAACCTTAAACCTCAAATTCGGATCTGAAAAAAAATAGTTTTTTTCCACCCCTGTCGTTACCCCTTCATTGTCACCAGACACTTAGGACACAATATTACAATAATATGAGTGACTTAAAATATAATACACGTGTTTGATTTTACGTGTTATGTGACCCTTTTTTCCTGTAAATGAAAACTTCAACGGTTGAACTTTAAAAACACGGAACCGGAGAGAGTTCAACATCGCAATAATTGGCTTCTGTTGGACATCCAAGTCGTTTTTTTACAGGTCTTACTATGTCAGTATATGGATATAATAGTAACGCGTATCTCTCTTGACTAGACTATTGCACTGCTCTTTTATACGTACGTTTAATGAACGTGTTAAGGCAAACAACGTGTGCACACATTACGCACATACAGGGTGTAATTCACGATAAAACGATAAAGTTGCGACCCAGCAATCGCTCGCTCTCTTGCGATGATTTTTATTGTCCACATGTTGGGTTGCATGGCCACAACCACACACTGGCATGGCGAGTCGGCCCGACTCCCAGAGCCGAGGTCGTCCCCCTGCTTGACACGCTAGATGTACCTTGGGCAGATTTACCCAAGGGGGGGGCCGATCAGCTACGAGGGTTACTGCCGGAGTACGCCGACGTGTTCAGTGAGCACGATTCGGATGTGGGCCAGACATACCTCGTTAAGCACCAAATTGACACAAGTGCTGCCCGACACATTAAACTCCCCGCATCCCGAGTGGGCGCACCTGAACGGGCCCAGATTAAAGAGGCAGTCGTGGATATGCTCCACGATAACATAATCCAGCCCTCAGCGAGCCCCTGATCTGCCCCGGTTGTACTGGTGACGAATAAGGATGGGTCGACCCGGTTTTGCGTTGATTATCGAAAATTAAACGCAGTTACCCTCGGCGACGCCGTCCCCATCCCCCGCATCAATGACACCTTTGACAGCCTCGCAGGGGCGCGGTATTTTTACACCCTCGATCTAGCGTCCGGGTACTGGCAGGTGGAGATGGCGGAGGAGGATCGGCCAAAGACCGCATTTACCACCCCGATGGGACTGTTCGAGTTCCGAGTACACCCGTTCGGACTCACTAACGCACCTGCGACATTCCAGTGGTTGATGGAGTTGGTGATGCGGGGCTTGCAATGGGGAACAGTGCCTATTTTACCTGGATGACATGATAGTGTTCAGTAGGTCCCTATCTGAAAACTGATCCAGGTTACGGGACGTGTTCCAATGAACTGCGAGCAGCCCATCTGAAGCTCAAGCCGCGTAAGTGTCATATTGCGCAGGGCGAGCTTGGGTACCTCTGACACCGTGTCAGCGGGGCAGGGGTGCGCACCGACCCGGAAAAGGTACGCGCCGTAGTGGGATGGCCACGGCCAAGGAACCTGACGGAGATCAGGTCATTTTTGGGGATAGCCACTTATTATCGTCGATTGGTGAAGGGATTCAGCGAGATTGCATGCCCCCTAACCCAACTCACTTCCTCTAAGAACCCCGATCAGTGGACGGAGGCCTGCCAGACTGCATTCACCACCCTCAAGGACCACCTCACCAATACCCCCACCCTGGCTTTCCCTAACTTTTCCACCGATTTTATTTTGGACACTGATGCCTGCAGCAGTGGGCTGAGCGTGGTGTTGTCACAGGTGCAGGATGGGACAGAGCTGGTCATCGCATACGCCAGCCGGACCCTGAGCGGGGCAGAACTGAATTTTTGCGTGACTTGTTAGGAACTGTATGCCGTGATTTTCGCATGTAAGCAGTTCCGGCCGTATCTGTACGGCAGAAAATGTTGCGTGCGCACTGACCATTATGCTCTGCACATTCAAAGAACCGCGGGGGCAGATGGCCCAGTGGTTGACGCAGCTGCAGGAGAATAACCTGCAAATCAAGTACAGGGCTGGGCGGACACACGCAAACGCGAATGCTTTGTCAAGGCGACCCGGGGTGTGCGCCGAGACGAGGGCGGAGGAGGCCTGCCCATGCTTCATGGGGGGACGCTGCCGACAGGCAATGGCCCCCCTGGAGCACCCTGAGACTAACCCCCCTCTGCTGAGACAAAGTGCCGTGTGTGCCACAGAGGTTCCTGCAGAAGGAGCCAGGGACCCAGTGGACCGCGCGTAGGGGGGGCCTACACCCCAGGGCCCGGTCAGATCCAAGAGGACGTCGGCTGTGCGTTCCCCAGCCTGGATGACGAGCAGCTGAGACAGGCCCAGCAGCGGGACCCGGACCTGGCGGCGGTGGAGGCGGCCCTTTGGGAGGAAAAGGTCACCCTGCAGGGACCCTGGAGTAGTTGTATGCCCGGTTGTGTGTAAAGAACGGGGTGGTGCGGGAACTAACCAGAGCCGGACAACCGGGGTGCATCTACTGTATGTTCCCGCCCAGGTACGGCCCCAGCTGCTATGGCTGATGCACGACCACCTGCTCGGAGGTCATGATGGGGAACGGCGCACTCGAGAGACCCTGCGTCGCCGTCGCCAGTATCTCTGGCCCAAACTGACGCAAGACGTGGCCGCCATGGTACAGGGCTGCCCCACTTGTCAACAGTGTGGGCAAAAATTGGCGTGGTATCAGGTGCCCCTGAGGCTGTTCCGCGTCAGCTGGGCGGACCAGCTAGTTGGGATCGACCTACAGGGGCCATTCCCACGTTCCCACCGAGGCAACCGATACATTCTCATGGTGGTGGAGTATTTCACGCGCTATCCAGTGGCGGTGACCATCCTCGATAAAATGTTCCTTGTGGTCGCCCAGGCATTTGTGGAGCATTACGTGCTTAAACATGGGATCCCCGAACGAGTCATTACTGACCAGGGTAGTGAGTTCGAGGCAGAGCTATTTCAGGTGCTGTGCCGGGAGTTCAGAATCCAGAAGCACCGAACTACGGCATACCACCCCCAGGCGAATGGTATGGTGAAGCGTATGATCCAGACCTTAGCCGGGAAGCTCAAACGTATGGCGGTCGCCAATCAACAGGATTGGGACGAACACCTCCACTTTGCCTTGTTCACCTACACCACCACGGTACACACATCTATGGGACAGACCCCATTCCTAATGATGTTTGGTCGTGAGTCTCGCCTACCAGCAGATCTGTTGTTCGGCATTCCCCCGCCGCAACTGGAGGAAGGGAGCCAGCCCATGGAGCACCTGATGGGGACCCTGCGAGGGGCCCGTGGCCCGGGCCTACCAAAAGGGGGAGGCTGCACATCAGCAGCAAGAGCAAGGCGCCCGGCCCCGTGTGGAGCCCCCCTTCTACTCAGCGGGCTCTAATGTATGGCTGCATACCCCGCGCGTAGGGGCTGGACAGGTGGGAAAGCTGACCACCGACTGGCGCGGACCCTGGACCGTGGTGCGGCAGATCTCTCCCTGGACAGTGCTGATCAAGGGCAGGGAGAGGGGCCGAGAGACGGTGGTCAACGTCCGCCGATTAAAATTATGGAGGGCGGCCCCAGCGAGAGAGATCCCCACCCTTCGGGTACCCCGAAACCCCGGGAACCCCGCGCCCCCCATACCCGAGGGCTGCACACCGTATATGGGCCCCGCGGGTCCCCAGTTCACAGTGGGCCCTGGACCGACAAGGAGGCGATGGGCGCGGCGGCCCCTAAACCCCTCTGCCCCTGAGTTTGTTCCCCAGCCAGCGGACGAGGAAGGGCAGGAGGGGCCTCTGGAATGGAGACGGAGACCACCGCCGAAGCCTCGGGCAGCTGAGCCACCGCCCACGAAACCGGCAACGAGAGCCAGGCGAGTCCCGCGAACTCCGCTGCACTACCTGGTGGGAGCGGCCCAGGTGAGGTGCTCCAGTCAACCCGGGACGGGGGCGGGCACCTTGGGGGGCTATGTGGTGCCACAGAAACGGAGCAACTCCGCCGGCGCCACCATCCCCTCGCACCCCTCCACACGAATGCACGCACACCCCTACTAAACACACACACGAACCCACGTAGGGTCTCGTGGGGAGGGTCACCTAGTACCATGTGTTTTTACCCGAGGGGCCACTAACAGGGATGTCCCACGTTTTCCCAGTGCCAGGAGATTGGCCGACTCCCCCAGGCCAAATTGCATTGTGGTCCCCGGGAATTGGCTTAAAATTGTATGGGCGCAACGAAGCTCACCGGACTAACCGTAATGAGACACTCACAGTACAGGGAGATAGGGCCTCGAGGGCAAACACTCTGTGATCAGCGCATAAGAGGAGGTGGGAGGAAAATTCCTGGACCCACTGCAGATGTGTATTTCGCATGACAGCCACCCCAATCAAATTGGTTGAGTCCGGGGAGGACGGAGGCATAGACAATGGATCGAGGCGTAATGGGAAGCAACGCTCCAGGTAGGGGCGGGGCATCAGTTTAAAATCTAAACGTAGGCGCCCGATCGGCCGCGCAGGATAACACCACGTGACCCTGGATCTTTGGATTCTGAGGGCATTAAAGTAGGGAGCGGAAACACGTTAAGCAGTTCTCCTCCAGCTGTTCAGCCACTGGGTCCGACTCCCAGCCGCTCGAAGCATTTGAGAGACACTAGCAAGTGCTGCTATGACTCGACCCCAGGCGGAGACCTCTTGGATCATCGTCCCTCCAACTCCCACAGCGTCCGTGCGACACCGTGAGTCTGCGAGGTGAGAAGTAGAGTGGGGGTACACCTAGGGATTGAATAAGAATCGGCTAGGCGCTGCTCGTAGAATATTTACTCCGGGCCGCAGAGGGTTTTCTTTAGATGCGCCATTAATAAACTTCAGTTCAGAAAATCGGTGTAGTGTGATTTCTGTGTGTGTGGGTGAACTTCGGCGTGGTGTCTGTATTTTCTGAGTGGAGCGACTGCGTGTGGGGGGGGGACAGAGCGAGCGCGGGGCTGCAGGGTGTCAGCGCGGGGTTGGGGTGTGAGGTGCGCGTAGATTACCATCTATACGTCTATACGACCGTCATTGTTTACGAGGGTTTTCGTTTGAGTGAGTAGAAAAAGTGTACCTGTTGGGCCACGTGAGTGATTAAGGTGGGGGTTGGGGTGCGCTAAATCCACTCCCTGCCGTCTGCACGTAGATTACCGTCTCTACGACCGCTCCGGTTTGCGAGTGATTCGAGCATGCGTGCGAGGCGCTTGTACTGCAGCATACAGAGCCACGTGCTTGCGTTCCCGTGCGTGCTTGCACAGCGCGATTTACGCAGCGCGTTTATATAGTAAATAAGTAATATAAAAAAAACGTTTCAATCACGCTATAATGAAATGTACCGTACTAGTAATGGCAGAACTCAATGGACAATTAGACCCAAGCCGAAACATAACATATAAAAAACAATGTTTAAAAATATTTTAATTTTATTTTTCATGATAGAATATAGTATTGTCATCAGTATGAGATAAGTACGAGTAATGGCAGAACTCCACAACTCCAGGAAGTGGCCTCGAAGCTTGCCATAGCGGTAATGAAATGTACCGTACTCGTAATGGCAGAACTCCACGACTCCAGGAAGTGGGCCCTGAAGCTTGCCATAACGTAAGGGGCCGTGGTGATTTACAGCCAACGTCAGTTGAGCGTGGACAATTAGACCCAAATCGAAACATAACATAAAAAATAATGTTAAATTTTTTTTAATGATATAATATAGTATTGTCATCAGTATGACATAAGTATACACAGTTTGCAGTAGATACCACATTGGGAAGTGGGTTAACATTGAGTTACAAGATTTGAGGATACAGCAACAGAGTGAGTTAAATAAAAGTGTGTAATAATAAAATAAGTCATATTTAAAATACTTGTTTTTAAAACACGCTTTAATGAAATGAACCGTACGAGTAATGGCAGAACTCCACAACTCCAGGAAGTGGCCCCGAAGCTTGCCATAGCGGTGATGAAATGTACCGTACTCGTAGTGGCAGAACTCCACGACTCCAGGAAGTGGCCCCGAAGCTTGCCATAACGTAAGGGGCCGTGGTGATTTACAGCCAACGTCAGTTGAGCGCGGACAATTAGACCCAAATCGAAACATAACATAAAAAAATATGTAATTTTTTGTTTTATGATAGAATATAGTATTGTCATCAGTATGGCAGAGGTATACACAGTTTGCAGTAGATACCACATTGGGAAGTGGGTTAAAATTGAGTTACAAGATTTGAGGATACAGCAACAGAGTGAGTTAAATAAAAGTGTGTAATAATAAAATAAGTAATATTTAAAAAAACTTTTTTAAAAACACGCTTTAATGAAATGAACCGTACGAGTAATGGCAGAACTCCACAACTCCAGGAAGTGTCCCCGAAGCTTGCCATAGCGGTAATGAAATGTACCGTACTCGTAATGGCAGAACTCCACGACTCCAGGAAGTGGCCCCGAAGCTTACCATAACGTAAGGGGCCGTGGTGATTTACAGCCAACGTCAGTTGAGCGTGGACAATTAGACCCAAGCCGAAACATAACATATAAAAAAGAATGTTTAAAAATATATATTTTTTTTATGATAGAATATAGTATTGTCATCAGTATGACATAAGTATACAAAGTTTGCAGGAGATACCACATTGGGAAGTGGTCTAAAATTGATAAAAAATAATAAAAATTAATAAAATTTGGGGAAACGCGTAATTCGCGGAAATTATGCTAATGTATGTAATTATATGCATTAATTATGATAATCACGGAGATAATCGTATTCATTTATGCGAATGTTTGCGATTATGTTAATTTGTGCAGTTATGATAATTAGGCTTAGCTTCGTTATCCAGAGTTGTATCAATCAGGATAAAACGATTATCTTTGATTAAACATTTATTGATTATCTTAGTGTGTTTATGTTATGTTAGGTCTCCAAATTCATATATCAACGCAGGATACAGTTCTTATAAATAAGAGTTTTGGATGGACTTGGAAAGAAACACTCAACCACTTTGTGTTAAGCAATTTTAATTCTAAACAAACATATGACACTCTAATATGCAAAGGCAAAAGTATACGTCAATAGATTCATCGGCAAGATTATGCAATTAACGAAAATAACTGACTAAAACACTTCTTATTCATGTAACTCGACGGCAGCAACTGCTTCACACGATCAGTTGATATTGAACGCACCACGTTGAAATGGCAACCCTTTTCGAAACACAAAGATAACTTTTTGAAAGAGTTTTCGTCGTGTGCGTGTTGTGTGTGCGTTGTATTGTTCCCTTGATAATTATTGTTTTAAGCAGAGGCAGGGCGCTGTGTCGGAGCTTGTGGGGTGGGGGAGGGGTATACAACCAGCTCTTCAGAGGCTCCCTCTCGCTTGGGCGTGGCCGCAGCGAGCCCGTCGCCGGCTTTTTCTCTCCGCAGCTAGATTGAGCGGCATTGGCACGATGTCCTCGAAGAGGCTCGGTCGCTTGATGCTCGGTGGCGCCCGGGTGGTGCTGCTCGGGCACTCTCTCTCTCCACTGCTAGATGAGTGGCGTCGGCACGACGCTCGCCGTCATGGTGCGCGATGATTCCGTCGTCGGAGAGCGCACAGCTCCTCCACTGCTGGATGACGAGTCGGCACGATGCTCGCCGTCGTGGTGCGATGATTCCGTCGTCAGATAGCGCGCAGCTCCTCCACTGCTGGATGACGAGTCGGTTCTCATCCGGGTGCTGGTCGATGTGTGTGTGTATTAAACACACGGCGCATTCGATTGTGCTCTCCTCTTCCTCACGGGCGGCCGATCAGGCTCTTTCCATAGCTCCATTCTCTCTGGCGATGCACGATGGCTCTCGTCGCTCATCCGCTGCTGCTGGTCCTCTGCGATGCTCGCTTGGTCGATGCTTGGCGATTTCTGCCCTTTTCTCCAGGTTGATTGCTTGTTGTCGCAACTCTGTCGGCTCATACCGAACTCAGCCCCTAACGACCCCTCCTCGTCCCATCTCCCCTAGAGGCACGGCACCCATGGTTGGTGTTTTGATGCCTCGGCAAGCCTCCGCCCCAAATCCCTTGCGAGCCTTCCTCGCAACGCTGTGTCGCAAGCCGAGTCACAAGACTGAGCGCGATTCGAACCAGACTGACTGCGTGATGTACATTTGTGCCTAAATCCCAAAAACGTTAAAAAAACACGCTAGGAATGCCAGGCAAAGACCCCCCCCTCGCGACCCTTTGACCCCTCCTCCCCCTGAGTGGGTCATTCCGAGGCCAGACACCGCCATACGTATTTCATGGCAGGCATGTGTTTGTGCCGAACCGTTGGAAGACAAAGGTGGCGGGGAGGTCCTGATGTTTGCTGTTTCTGATGGCATTCCACGTTTTCCAGATGCCAGGCGTGGAATATGACGAGTAGTGGGTTGTTTTCATTGTTTAATTTAAAATATATATATATATTTTGGCCTAAATATTCTTAATATATTTTTTGGAAAAAGGGGCATAAATACAACAGAGGATACAACAACAGACAGAATGAGCTAAATAAAAGTGTGTAATAATAAAATAAGTCATATTTAAAAAAACTTTTGTTTAAACACGCATTAATGAAATTAACTGTACGAGTAATGGCAGAACTCCACAACTCCAGGAAGTGGTCCCGAAGCTTGCCATAACGTAAGGGGCCGTGGTGATTTACAGCCAACGTCAGTTGAGCGTGGACAATTAGACCCAAGCCGAAACATAACATATAAAAAAGAACGTTTAAAAATATTTGTATTTTATTTTTATGATAGAATATAGTATTGTCATCAGTATGACATACAGTGAGGGAAAAAAGTATTTGATCCCCTGCTGATTTTGTACGTTTGCCCACTGACAAAGAAATGCTCAGTCTATAATTTTAATGGTAGATTTATTTGAGCAGTGAGAGACAGAATAACAACAAAAAAATCCAGATAAACGCATGTCAAAAATGTTATGAATTGATTTGCATTTTAATGAAGGAAATAAGTATTTGTCCCCTCTGCAAAACATGACTTAGTACTTGGTGACAAAACCCTTGTTCGCAATCACAGAGGTCAGATGTTTGTTGTAGTTGGCCACCAGGTTTTCACACATCTCAGGAGAGATTTTGTCCCACTCCTCTTTGCAGATCTTCTCCAAGTCATTAAGGTTTCGAGGCTGACGTTTGGCAACTCGAACCTTCAGCTCCCTCCACATATTTTCTATGGGATTAAGGTTTGGAGACTGGCTAGGCCACTACAGGACCTTAATGTGCTTCTTATTGAGCCACTCCTTTGTTGCCTTGGCCGTGTGTTTTGGGTCATTGTCATGCTGGAATACCCACCCACGACCCATTTTCAATGCCCTGGCTGAGGGAAGGAGGTTCTACCCAAGATTTGACGGTACATGGCCCCGTCCATCGTCCCTTTGATGCGGTGAAGTTGTCCTGTCCCTTTAGCAGAATAACACCCCCAAAGCATAATGTTTCCACCTCCATGTTTGACGGTGGGGATGGTGTTCTTGGGGTCATAGGCAGCATTTCTCCTCCTCCAAACACGGCGAGTTGAGTTGATGCCAAAGAGCTCCATTTTGGTCTCATCTGACCACAACACTTTCACCCAGTTGTCCTCTAAATCATTCAGATGTTCATTGGCAAACTTCAGACGGGCATGTATATGTGCTTTCTTAAGCATGGGGACCTTGCGGGCGCTGCATGATTTCAGTCCTTCACGGTGTAGTGTGTTACCAACTGTTTTCTTGGTGACTATGGTACCAGCTGCCTTGAGATCATTGACAAGATCCTCCCGTGTAGTTCTGGCCTTATTCCTCACCGTTCTCATGATCATTGCAATTCCACGAGGTGAGATCTTGCATAGAGCCCCAGGCCGAGGGAGATTGACAGTTATTTGTGTTTTTTCCATTTGTGAATAATCGCACCAACTGTTGTCACCTTCTCACCAAGCTGCTTGGCGATGGTCTTGTAGCCCATTCCAGCCTTGTGTAGGTTTACAATCTTGTCCCTGACATCCTTGGAGAGCTCTTTGGTCTTGGCCATGGTGGAGAGTTTGGAATCTGATTGATTGATTGCTTCTGTGAACAGGTGTCTTTTATACAGGTAACAAGCTGAGATTAGGAGCACTCCCGTTAAGAGTGTGCTCCTAATCTCAGCTCGTTACCTGTATAAAAGACACCTGGGAGCCAGAAATCTTTCTGATTGAGAGGGGGTCAAATACTTATTTCCCTCATTAAAATGCAAATCAATTTATAACATTTTTGACGTGTTTTTCTGGATTTTTTTGTTGTCATTCTGTCTCTCACTGTTCAAATAAACCTACCATAAAAATTATAGACTGATAATTTCTTTGTCAGTGGGCAAACGTACAAAATCAGCAGAGGATCAAATACTTTCTTCCTTCACTGTAAGTATACAAAGTTTGCAGTCGATACCACATTGGGAAGTGGGTTAAAATTAGAGTTACAAGATTTGAGGTTACATCAACAGATAGAGTGAGTTAAATAAAAGTGTGTAATAATAAAATAAATAATATTTAAAACATTTTTTAAAACACGCTTTAATGAAATGTACCGTACGAGTAATGGCAGAATTCCACAACTCCAGGAAGTGGCCCCGAAGCTTGCCATAGCAGTAATGAAATGTACCGTACTAGTAATGGCAGAACTCCACGACTCCAGGAAGTGGCCCCGAAGCTTGCCATAACGTAAGGGGCCGTGGTGATTTACAGCCAACGACAGTTGAGCGTGGACAATTAGACCCAAGCCGAAACATAACATATAAAAAAGAATGTTTACAAATATTATATTTACATTTTTATGATAGAATATAGTATTGTCATCAGTATGACATACGTATACAAAGTTTGCAGTCGATACCACATTGGGAAGTGTGTTAAAATTGAGTTACAAGATTTGAGGATAAGACAACAGACAGAGTTGAGGATACAACATACAGAGTTGAGGATACAACAGACAGAGTTCAGGATACAACAGACAGAGTTGAGGATACAACAGACAGAGTTGAGGATACAACAGACAGAGTGAGTTAAATAAAAAAACGTGTAATAATAAAATAGCCTTAACGGCGAGACCTGCACCCAGGGTCCTGCCACAGTTCATCTCCTTTGTTTGTGTAGAATCAGCACCTGTTTGCACAGCGGATCAAGGCTCATCCACCGGAGGGCAGGTGTGCATATTCAGACGGATATTTGTATCGGTCGCCATTCTGTGCAACGAGCGCCTGCACGTGTTCGCGCGTGCACCCTGCCACCTCCGCATGAGTGATGGTGTACGTGGGAGTGTGTGGGATAACTCCGGGCGGTGGTGAGCCAGCCAGCTGGTCCGGGGGGGGGGGGGCGATCGGCGGGGGCCCGGCGAGAGGCGGCCGACGAGGATTAGGGGGGAGTGGAGGGGGTGGACGCCGCGCCCGCCTGCTCTCGGGGACTTCCCCTGAGACTGCAGGGCACGCGGAGTCGGCTGAAGTGACGTGCGTTTGAGTGTAAGTGTAACGCGCACATTCACTAGTCTGTGTTTTATATCGTCGATGAATCGACCTTTACATATATATGATTCCACACTTTTGTCAATGGCGCTGTGGCCTTAAAATAAACAAATATATTCAAAATGTCACGTTTTCGGGAAATAGCCCCTTTATATCACGTAAACAGAGGCCAGAGACACAGTGTATACTATTAATAATAGGGGTCGGAGGCTAACACCAAGTGTGCTTGATGAGAAATCAAATGTAATATATTTCCTGTTGGGCAGTGTCTGTGTTTTTATGAATATTCGCCTTGTTTGTAATTTGTGCACGACTGCGGCAGCATCGGCATATGGGATTTATGTATGTATCTATTAATTTGATCACACGGAGCCTTTTCGCAATAGAATCGCGTCGAAATGCTGCGACAGACAAAACAATGTCAACACGGAAAAAGACAACCTGGCAGTGAACAACCCAATCTTAACTCTGACAAGTGAACAGAAGATGATTATAATAGAGGTTTTTTTTACGGTCAGATCACGTAAATATAAATGCGTAGTTAAACCGACCACTACCCAACAAAGTCAATTAGTAAGGTTTGTCACGTAAAACGAACATGCTAATTCGTTACTAGTACAGCACACTGGTGTGTTGGAGAGAAAATCCACAACATTTACAAACTGAGTACGACGTTTCCCTAGTAATTACAACCAGCATTATCAGGCGGACAACCAGATTTTTGATAAATCCTCCTGTTTCGTTCCTTAAATGGAGGGATAGATGTGATGAAGTCACTTGTGAGCCCTTCACATGAGAAGGGGCAGGGGGGCTTAATGAATGTATCTACATTACAATGGGTATCCATTTCGTGGTAAATACAAGATGATTAATTATCATATGAATATCAATTATGTGTTTGCTATGAATAAAGCAATTATTACAATAGGAAAGAGCAATATTCTGAGAGGACTCTACAATAAGACGACAATACGTACGTTAGTACATCACAGACAATCAATGGTAGGGTGTGAAAATAACCTGATGTATTCAAATGGATATATGGACGTATTGGCGGTACACTAGTGCAGCATGATACACCGGTTCTCATAAAACAGTCTGAAAAAAAAATGAATGAGCACATCAGTCTTTAATTAACCATGTCGGAAAGTTTGACGCGATTTTAAGGTTAATTCATGCAACGTTCGTCTTCCGAAAGGTGCGTTGAACTGGTTTTTACGCACCACCACCCGCGAGATGTTTTATATACCACGCACCACCGATGTACCGCCAATACGGTCATATTAGATTTGAAGTTTTCGTGACTGCAGGGATCCAGACTCTTTGGTTCTGTCGGTAAAGTCACGTATGTATAAAATTAAATAAATCAAATCACCATTTTTTTATACCTACGTCACTTTACCGAAAGAACCAAAGAGTACGGTCATATTCTCTTCAGGTGCGACGCGTGCCTGTGGATTGATTCAGGGCTATGCGGGAGGTCTTTGTTTGTCTTTGTTTGGGTGAGTGGGGGGGTACTTATCGTTCACGCGCATCCGATAACGAGCTTAGCCATCGTTTTATCGGCTTTAGCGTCTCGCTCCACGACAAGGGCTTTACTGGGTTCACAGATGACGAGCGTTGTGTAATTGAAGCGTTCAGCACCGACACGGAGATCAGTTTAGAACGTTCTGCTGAGCCTTAATCCTTTACAAGTGAAACATTTCGGACAGAACATTTTTTTCTAGATCTTGATTTATACATAAAAGTTTGACTCGAGTGGTCTGTACATATATAAGCATTATAGCCCTCCTGAAACATAATTGGAATTTAATTCAGCCTCTCTGTCACAATCACTCATGTTTCATCAGCAACAGAAATCAGCAACAGAAACATCATCAGCAGTAAAATCGCTCCCATCAGTAGCAACAGCAGCAGCAGTAAAACGTCATTACTATCAGCTTTCTGGTTTGAGTCAACTCAAAGTGTACTTGCTGTTGCTCTATCTCTGATTGCGTTCCTGAAATTGTGGTGGAAAATCTACACTCACCTGGCAAGGCCAGTCATTCCATAATGTATGAAACAGTATTTGGCGATGCTGCATGGCAATGGGTGCACAAGCAAAAAAGAAACAAAACTCCACAAACATACTCGCCAATAACACTGTGACCTTCAAAGTAATAATGTATATAGAATATGCAACATTTTGCACAATAGTCCTTTTCATAGCATATAGAGAGGCTATTGAAAGAGAGACTCGATTGTAAGAGTAGGAGAATGTACTCTTTGGTTCTTTCGGTAAAGTCACGTAGAAAGAGAAAATATTAAATTAAATAATAGCATACGACGTTTCGATTGCAACACAAGTAATCATCATCAGGTACAAATGAAAGAGAAAACAAAACCTAATAAACTTAGAAATATAATGCAATACAACACATATAGTCGGCTAACATAACAGTCAGCACCCTACCTGGTTGATTACGTTCTTCCAACGATTGATCAATTTAAGAGAGAGATTAAACACAAAACCGGAGACACATAGACATGCAAGTAAGCAGAGAGAGATAACACAGAGACACACAGAGAGAGACAAACACATAGGTACACAGAGAAACAACGCCTCTGTCGAGGCCTTAAATAGAGAGGGGGGCAGAGAGATAGAGGGGGGGGTAGAGAAATTAGCATGTCAATGAGAGACCAGGCGCAACATCAGGAAACAAAACAACAAAACGAGCGGAGACAGAGAGAGAGAAAGCACACAAAATCAAACAAACTTAGTAAAATGTGGAAATGTAATGCAATGCAACACAGAAAGTCGGTCAACACACAATTAACGCATGGCCTGGTTGATTACGTTCTTCCAAGGATTGCTAATTTAGAAGTTAAGTGTGAAATTTGAGAGAGAGGAAAGACACAGGCACGGAGACACAAAGACAGACACGCGGACAGAGAGAGACAACACAAACACAGAGAGAGAGAGAAAAACTTAAAACCTACCCTTAGAGGTAGTTCAAACTTGCGTAACTGCAGGAAATAAGAGCGACAAAACGAGGGGAGATAGTTAGAGAGAAAACACACTAAATCAAACAAACGTAGTGAAATTTGGAAATGTAATGCAATGCAACACAGAGCGTCGGTCACCACACAATTGACGCATGGCCTGGTTGATTACATTCTTCCAAAGATTGATAAATGAGAAGTTAAGTGTGAAATTTCAGAGAGAGACATGCTAATTTCTCTACCCCTCCCCCCTCTCTCTCTGCCCCCCCCCCTCTCTATTTAAGGCATCGACACAGAGGCGTTGTTTCTCTGTGTACCTATGTGTTTGTCTCTCTCTCTCTCTGTGTCTCTGTGTTATCTCTCTCTGCTTACGTGCATGTCTATGTGTCTCCGGTTATGTGTTTAATCTCTCTCTTAAATTGATCAATCGTTGGAAGAACGTAGTAATCAACCAGGTGGGGTGCTGACTGTTATGTTAGCCGATTATCTGTGTTGTATTGCATTATATTTCTAAGTTTACTAGGTTTTGTTTTCTCTTTCATTTGTACCTGATGATGATTACTTGTGTTGCAATCGAAACGACGTATGCTGTTATTTAATTTATTATTTTCTCTTTCTACGTGACTTTACCGAAATAACTATTGAGTAATTCCTGCAGTCACAAAAGCGCCAAATCAAGTTTGTAGGAGAATGTACTTTACACCATGGGGCCTGATAAGAATTTACATTTTGCAATGTTTGCTGATTAACACTGTTTACACTGGTAAGTGAAGAATTACCTATTAGTCGATAGAGTAGAAATAAACTCCTTGAAAACATATATTTTTTAAAACAACGGTTTATTAACAACTTCGTTTAACTCGCGGTCGAGAAGTACTTCAATGATGCGGCGCCTGCTTCCACATCAACGCTTACTCGAATTAATTGATTACTTGCGTAACTCGTTGACACGAAGCCGGCGCGCCTAAGACACAAATGTTAATTGCTTTTAAAGAGCCAATTAATTGATTATTTGATACAGGCATGTATTGTCACCGGATCTGAGTACGTGTGCAAAATTTGTAATGCATTGGACAACAGGAGTAGACTAAATTTTTATTACAAGATTTGACCACGACAAACATAGGAGTCACGTTAAGTAAAACCGTTGAATAAAGACAAACAGTACAAATAAAAAAGAAGGTCATGAGGTGAGGTTGGAAAGCCCAAGAAGGCTATATGAAAACCACACTTAAAAAGAACAATATATATATAAAAAACGGATTGTTCAATCGATTAAACAAAGCATACTAATTACATTTAAACATGTTAAACTCAGCGTAAAAATACATGTTTGTTTTTTGTGTGTGCATGTGTGCTTATGTGTGTGAGTGTGTGTGAGTTATGCTTCAATTATTATCCAAGCCATCTAGCACAGCACACCACATCGCTCTGCTGGACGTATACGTGTAGGCGGGCGTATACTGAGGGAGCTGTGGCGCAGTGGTTAGCACAGAATCCTACATAGCCATCTATATGAGTTCGATTCCAGGTCAGAGTGGCTAATACCATTGGCAAGTGGCATCAGAACTGCGTCGAGTCAATCTCTCCATATGAACTCAGCACTGACCAGAATTTAAACTAATACGCAGCATAGTTTAGCCACTGTAACCAAGGTGGTGCCGTATATTCACATAAACCCCCACGGCCGAACGCGTTTTGGTGTTATCATCAATCAATATTCTGCGTAAGGGCTCTGGGTTAAAGGGAAGTGTATATATATATAAAAAACTAACTGTGAACGAGCAGGCTCGAAATCCCCTTTGGTCTGTATGAAAAATGTATATATCCAGGGGAGCTTTCCCCTGTGGGTCTAGAGGGTCCATTCCACCCGAGTGGTGTCAATATCGTGGCCCAGGGCCTCCGACGTCCCATCGGAGGTTATTTTGCAGTGTTACCACTTGGAAGACTTGGAAGAAGTGGCCACACAAATTTTCCAAGGCACTCGCGGCTGGAATGCCGAGTGTGATGCATCCTCTTTCGGGAGGGTGGGTTGTGTCATCGGTCAGCACGTATAAAGGAAAATAGGTTGATCGGTCCTGGTTAACACGTGAATTTCTATTTTTGACTTTGAACTTTCGTGACCGCAGGAATTCATATTCTATGGTTCTTTCAGTAAAATTACGTAGATAGAAAAAATTACAATAAAATAAAAATCAAGTGAATAAAAAAATCACGACGTTTTGATCGCAACACAAGCGGTCATCATCAGCAACAGGGAGGTTAGCCTCTGAGGGCAAGCTATTTATAAAGGTTTAGAGATGGGCGGGGCAGCTAATGTTAATGTAGGAGAAAGCTCCGACACCGACAGTTGGTCTAAACCAATTAAAGAGCTGTTTATAAAGGTTTAGAGATGGGCGGGGCAGCTAATGTTAATGTAGGCGAAAACTCCGATATAGGCAGTAGGTCTACACCAATCAAAACATTGCACCTCGCTCCACACATCCACACTGCTAACAGTGGAAGTTGACAAGAAAACACAAATCAAGTCATGACCCAAAGTGGTTGATGACATATTTCCAATGATTGCTGAGTCAATAACCTTCCTCTTGGTTGAAATTGTCTCTGTGTCTGTATATATGGATAACTTCATGAACGAATATTTGTTGATAGCCAGTAGGCTTGCAAAGTACCATCGTCTTAGATAAATCAATTTCGTGTAAGCCAGCTGCATTAAAATAATGATCAGCCATGGCAGAAGTATTGGTCCTACCATGTTTCAAATCTGCCTTATGTTCACGGACACAGTCCGAGACATGTCGCTTAGTTGTATTTCTAGTCTATAAGACCTCCACTTTTCTCCCACCCATTCATCCATCAATCCTCACGGCCAGCACCTTCTCAATCTCTAGGATAGTTTTCTCAAGCGTTCATCCCATAATAATTGGATAGGTGCTATGCATTGGTTTATTGTTAATCCCACGTTTCAGGGAATCTGCTCAACCTAGAATATAAAGTGTCACATGTATGTCTTCCCTACCTCTCTCCACAAGGTTATTATGTTAGCAGAGACAGTGTATTAAAGGTCCCGTGACTTTTCCACCACTTTCAAGTGTCCTTTGGTAACTAGTAGTGAGGCTTATGGCGAGTTGATGGCATAAGTGATGTGACATGAATTACATTTCTTGCCATATCCACATGCACATTCATGTTGGTAACTTTTCTTGTTAGTGTTCAATATGTCATATTTTTGAGTGAACATATTGCAGTGCCAATATGTACTGCGTGCGGACAAAATTCCCCTTTCTCGGAAATGTTTTGTGCATTTATGATAGTGAAAAAAATTCCCAACTACACTTTGCTATGGAAGTTGCATAGGCGATCATTTTAGTGTAGAGGAGTGAAATACGCGGTGCGCACAGTTAACCGAGGGCAATTGAGGACAAACAGGTGCCCGTGTGAACATGAGGTTTGCATGGACAAAGCGCCAGTTATTATTTGTTTCTGTCTATTTAAGGCCACCACACAGAGACGATCACCCCTCTCTGTTACCTGTGTTGCTCTCGCTATGTATCTTGGTGATATCTGTCTGCTAATATGTCTGTCTATAGTTTTCTGGTTAGATTTTATGTCGCTATTTCATTATACCTGATGATGATTGCTTGTGTTGCAATCGAAACGTCGTATTCTATTATTTAATTTAATTTATTATTTTATCTTTAGACGTGACTTAACCGAAAGAAACAAATAATAATTCCTGCAGTCACGAAAGTTCTAAAATTAAAAGCGCCAGTTGTTAAGGGGTGAAGCAGGTGCAAACGGGGTCGACCGGTTGTGCACGTTGAGACCGGAGGTGTTGCCAAGGAGATGGGAGATAAGGGTTGAGTAATGGGCCAACAGGCGCCGGCCATGCGAGAGCTTAAAGAGACTTACGAGAGGTCTTGGATAATTAGCAGAGGGATATAAGGGTGTGTGCATGAGCGGAGGGGGAGTTGTTGCCGGGGACGAAGAGTGAAGACATCTCGCCGCTGTCGCTCCAGCCGTCAACAGGACCTCAACCCTCACGCCGATGCCGGGCGGGTGTTGGCTGATCCCCCCGCCCAGGACAGATGGGTGAGCGGGTCTGAGGGAGCGTAGGTGAGGGCAGCAGTGGAGATGTAGAGTTCCGGTGCGATAGTAATGTCCCATACTGTTTGGACCATACGTCCTTTTGAAGGGATTTTCAGAAGGAGTATATGCTTCCGCGGACCATCCTCTATAGGTTGCACTGCTCTCTGAGAGTTCTGGATGGATTAATTATTTTAGGCGCGATAAGGAAGCGTAGTGTGGAGGAGATATCACAATTTAACACACGTGCACATTTTCAAAATCTACATCAAAACACGAACCGGTGTCAGTGAATCATGTACCAGTGTAATATAATGCTTAAAATGAATAAACCTGAATGTACATGAAGCAAGGTCTTATTCAATAAAGATTACGTATATACAACCATTATGAAAACTCTGCGAGGAGGGAGAGGCAAAAGAGAGAGAAACGGAGTGTTCCATACCCCCTGTTCACAACCATTAATTAACTGTATAATGGTGAGCATGTCCAGTTGAAGCTGCGTGACAGGTAGTCAAACCAATTTCCTGTTCAGCTTGAGGTGTGACAGGGATGTCTTCTGGCCCTTACACAATTTAACATATTGCTTGATCGTGTAGTATTAGAAGCTTTCCATGGCTGTGCCAGGGAAATTTCAATCTGGTACAGATGCAATGGGAGGCTAATCGATGCCCGGTATGAGGTTAAAGGATGACTCAATATGGTCAAACATATTACGCAAGCTGCTGATCTGACCTGGTAATCGCTTTTTAAAAAACTCACCACTTCAACTCCGCATGGGTGATGGGACAGTTGTCAAGAGAGTGGACGCGTTTCCATACATGGAAAATGTGCTTTTTGACGAATTCTGATTTGGCATTACAGATTTCACTCCGAATCAGTCAAGAGGCAGGATATTTTCATCTGCTGCGTAACTCTTGTTTGTGGAAGCTGCACGACAATAATAACTAAGCTTGTTGTAACATTTGTGAAAATGCTGTTTAAAATGTTTGAATGCACAGTAATGATCGAGAACAGGTCGGGTCACTCAGGGGTCAGTGCTCAGCCAGTATCGTTGAGATAATGGGTTTGAATCCAAGTAGCCACCTATGCTACCATTTCCTCAAATGCAAACAGTTCATGGACTTAACCTGATCCTCTGACAGGAGAGCAAACTGTTACGTATTATTTTTTATTTTACTTAATTTGGCTGAAATTTCAAGTCTGCGGTTTTAACAATGGATCTGAAAAAATTGTGACCTGTTCTCTGGAAATCATACAAAGATCACCTAAATTATTATTTATTTATACTGCGTGAGATTTCTGAAAGAATTCTTAATAACATAAAACCAATAACACAATTGGAAACAATGCTTTAAATATTGAAGGGTTATTCCCACACTTCTTGAGATGTATTCATGCACGCACGTGTTCGCGCGTGCACCCTGCCACCTCCGCATGAGTGATGGTGTACGTGGGAGTGTGTGGGATAACTCCGGGCGGTGGTGAGCCAGCCAGCGAGCCATGTCCCTCAGAGAGGGCGCTGGTTCGGGGGGGGGGGGCGATCGGCGGGGGCCCGGCGAGAGGCGGCCGACGAGGATTAGGGGGGCGTGGAGGGGGTGGACGCCGCGCCCGCCTGCTCTCGGGGAGCAAGGAGGTGGGCGTCAGCCCCCACAGTTGCTGCTCGCTAACAGCACTTGCCCCAAAAGTCTGTTAAGGCTACACGGGGGATATTTGTTCGTGTTCGAAAGGGGCATTAGGGTGAGGAGGGACGTGGCACTTCCCCTGAGACTGCAGGGCACGCGGAGTCGGCTGAAGTGACGTGCGTTTGAGTGTAAGTGTAACGCGCACATTCACTAGTCTGTGTTTTATATCGTCGATGAATCGACCTTTACATATATATGATTCAACACTTTTGTCAATAGCGCGGTGGCCTTAAAAAATAAACAAATATATTCAAAATGTCACGTTTTCGGGAAATAGCCCCTTTATATCACGTAAACAGAGACCAGAGACACAGTGTATACTATTAATAATAGGGGTCGGAGGCTAACACCAAGTGTGCTTGATGAGAAATCAAATGTAATATATTTCCTGTTGGGCAGTGTCTGTGTTTTTATGAATATTCGCCTTGTTTGTAATTTGTGCACGACTGCAGCAGCATCGGCATATGGGATTTATGTATGTATCTATTAATTTTATCACACGGAGCGTTTCGCAATAGAATCGCGTCGAAATGCTGCGACAGACAAAACAATGTCAACACGGAAAAAGACAACCTGGCAGTGAACAACACAATCTTAACTCTGACAAGTGAACAGAAGATGATTATAATAGAGGTTTTTTCTACGGTCAGATCACGTAAATATAAATGTGTAGTTAAACCGACCACTACCCAACAAAGTCAATTAGTAAGGTTTGTCACGTAAAACGAACATGCTAATTCGTTACTAGTACAGCACACTGGTGTGTTGGAGAGTAAATCCACAACATTTACAAGCTGAGTACGACGTTTCCCTAGTAATTACAACCAGCATTATCAGGCGGACAACCAGATTGTTGATAAATCCTCCTGTTTCGTTCCTTAAATGGAGGGATAGATGTGATGAAGTCACTTGTGAGCACTTCACGTAAGAAGAGGCAGGGGTGCTTAATGAATGTATCTACATTACAATGGGTATCCATTTCGTGATAAATACAAGATGATTAATTATCATATGAATATCAATTATGTGTTTGCTATGAATAAAGCAATTATTACAATAGGAAAGAGCAATATTCTGAGAGGACTCTACAATAAGACGACAATACGTACGTTAGTACATCACAGACAATCAGTGGTAGGGTGTGAAAATAACCTGATGTATTCAAATGGATATACGGACGTATTGGCGGTACACCAGTGCAGCATGATACACCGGTTCTCATAAAACAGTCTGAAAAAAAATGAATGAGCACATCAGTCTTTAATTAACCATGTCGGAAAGTTTGACGCGATTTTAAGGTTAATTCATGCAACGTTCGTCTTCCGAAAGGTGCGTTGAACTGGTTTTGACGCACCACCACCCATCGAGATGTTTTATATACCACGCACCACCGATGTACCGCCAATAAGGTCATATTAGATTTGAAGTTTTCTTGACTGCAGGGATCCAGACTCTTTGGTTCTGTCGGTAAAGTCACGTATGTATAAAATTAAATAAATAAAATCACCATTATTTCATACCTACGTCACTTTACCGAAAGAACCAAAGAGTACGGTCATATTCTTTTCAGGTGCGACGCGTGCTTGTGGATTGATTCAGGGCTATGCGGGAGGTCTTTGTTTGTCTTTGTTTGGGTGAGTGGGGGGGTACTTATCGTTCACGCGCATCCAATAACGAGCTTTGCCATCGTTTTATCGGCTTTAGCGTCTCGCTCCACGACAACGGCTGTACTGGGTTCACAGATGACGAGCGTTGTGTAATTGAAGCGTTCAGCACCGACACGGAGATCAGTTTAGAACGTTCGGCTGAGCCTTAATCCTTTACAAGTGAAACATTTCGGACAGAACATTTTTTTTCTAGATCTTGATTTATACATAAATATTCGACTCGAGTGGTCTGTACATATATAAGCATTATAACCCTGCTGTAACATAATTGGAATTTAATTCAGCCTCTCTGTCACAATCACTCATGTTTCATCAGCAACAGAAATCAGCAACAGAAACATCATCAGCAGTAAAATCGCTCCCATCAGTAGCAACAGCAGCAGCAGTAAAACGTCATTACTATCAGCTTTCTGGTTTGAGTCAACTCAAAGTGTACTTGCTGTTGCTCTATCTCTGATTGCGTTCCTGAGATTGTGGTGGAAAATCTACACTCACCTGGCAAGGCCAGTCATTCCATAATGTATGAAACAGTATTTGGCGATGCTGCATGGCAATGGGTGCACAAGCAAAAAAGAAACAAAACTCCACAAACATACTCGCCAATAACACTGTGACCTTCAAAGTAATACTGTATATAGAATATGCGACATTTTGCACAATAGTCCTTTTTCATAGCACATAGAGAGGCTATTGAAAGAGAGACTCGATAGTAAGAGTAGGAGAATGTACTCGTTGGTTCTTTCAGTAAAGTCACGTAGAAAGAGAAAATATTAAATTAAAAAATAGCATACGACGTTTCGATTGCAACACAAGTAATCATCATCAGGTACAAAATAGTAAACTTAGAAATATAATGCAATACAACACAGATAGTCGGCTAACATAACAGTCAGCACCCTACCTGGTTGATTACGTTCTTCCAACGATTGATCAATTTAAGAGAGAGATTAAACACAAAACCGGAGACACATATACATGCAAGTAAGCAGAGAGAGATAACACAGAGACACACAGAGAGAGACAAACACATAGGTACACAGAGAAACAACGCCTCTGTCGAGGCCTTAAATAGAGAGGGGGACAGAGAGAGAGGGGGGGGGTAAAGAAATTAGCATGTCTCTCTCTGAAATTTCACACTTAACTTCTCATTTATCAATCTTTGGAAGAATGTAATCAACCAGGCCATGCGTAAATTGTGTGGTGACCGACTCTCTGTGTTGCATTGGACAACAGGAGTAGACTAAATTTTGATTACAAGATTTGACCACGACAAACATAGGAGTCACGTTAAGTAAAACCGTTGAATGAAGACAAACAGTACAAATAAAAAAGAAGGTCATGAGGTGAGGTTGGAAAGCCCAAGAGGGCTATATGAAAACCACACTTAAAAAGAACAATATATATGTAGGGGTGATACGCGCTGGCAGTAGGGATCGTGGGGCAGCGCGTGGTGATTGGCTGTGTAGTGGTGACGCGCGCTGACAGTGATGGATCGTGTGGCAGCGCGTGGTGATTGGTTGTGTGCGCTGACACAAGCTGGGAAAAGGGATCGTGTGGCAGCGCGTGATGATTGGTCGACTAGGGTGGGTGCTCACATCGCGGTCCGCATAGGCTCCTTCTTCTCGGGAGCAGAGGACTATAAAAGGCGGTGCGCGCGGGCGCTCGGGGAGTGGGTGACCAGTGAAGACGGAAGACGGAGGAGGAAGAGATAGGGCCCTGAGACACCTAGTCCCGCTGTCCTTGTAAGGACCGGGACCCTGTGTGGCTCAGAGGCGGGACCTTGGGACCCGGGGCCGGACGTCCGTGTGAGGGCCGGGCCGCGGGACCCAGTGGTCGTGACCCATACCCAAGCTGGGGTGGGTCTGTAAGTTCCCCTGGATGCTATGGGGCTGGAATGCCCGTGTGTGTGTAGCCGGGTGGAACGTGTAGCGTGAGCTGTAGTGACCACACGTGTTATTGTGGCAAAGACAAGTGTTAATAAAGTGTGCTACCCGTCAAGTGGTCTCCTGCCGTAATTTACAATATTACAACTGGCGTCAGAAGTGAAACAGTCTTCCAGCCATGGATACCAGGAAGACTCATCGGACTCACGAGCGTGACCGGGAGGAAAACCACGACGACTCGGGCCAGCAGGCATCAGGGGGAGAAGAGGAGGAGATGCCGGCGCCACAGGACCCCTCATGGGCGCCCAACGAGCGGCTGGGGGCTGATGCCGGACTCCGCGACGCGCACTCCCACCTGGCAGAGCTGCTGCTCGCCGCGGCGTCCATCCTAGCGGAGATCACCACGTCTCGAGGAGCGAGAACGTCGACGGACATTGAAAGGGGTCACGTTGCAGATTCCCGCCAAAATGACTTTCAAATTCCCGCCATTTCTGCTGAGCGGCCATCTATTGGCGGGAATCGCGAGCAACACATAGGAGCCGCCATTTCGCATGTCGACGGTGCGGCGCGGGAGAGTCACGAGGCAGAGGACGACTATATTTTCCAGCAGCGTCTTCCCGCGTTGACAGCCTTCAAGGCGGAAGGCGGGGACTGGGGCGCATTTCAGCGAAGATTTCTCGCCCATCAAGAGATGTCGGCCAGGTCCGACGCTACGGCGCTGCGGGCACTGCCTGCCATGTTGGACGACAACGCGCTCGCGGCCTTCAGGTCCGCACCGAGATCGGCCCGCTCCATGCTCAAGGCTGCGCTGGGCCTCATGGCCAAGGTGTACGGACCACCTTCGGCCTGCCGCCACCAATTTTACGAGCGACGGAAGGCAGACACGGAGACCACGCTCGCCTACCACACGGCGTTGTTGGCTCTCGCCGACGCCGCATTCCCTCGTATGGACGAGGAGGGGCAGGACGCTATGGTTTTGGAACAACTGCTGAAGTTGGCGCAGGACCTGGGGGTCCCCATCAACACAGCCGACGAAGTGGACATATGTTCTTTGCGTGTTGCAACGAGCATCCAGGCGCATGAGGTCCTCAAGCGGAAACAAGTGGTCGTCTGTGCTTCTGCCGTGGTTCCAGCTCCGGCACCGGTGGACGTGGAGCCCCAAGTCATTCGCCCACGGGAGGAGGCGTTCGCTGCTGCACGACCGGGGGATTGGAGGTCGGGGGGTCGTTCGCCTCTGCGATCGACCCGCAAGCTGGAGCAACCGAGACCTCCGACGTCCCTCGTCACGTGCTACAACTGCGGCCTTCGGGGTCACGTGGCGTCCGGGTGCCGCGCTCCATGTCAGCGGGCTACGGGATCTCGGCTGGACGACGACCAAGGCCCAAAGTCATCCCAACTACCCCCGGCAAGTCGCGGCACTTCACATGCTCGGCCTATATACGCGACACACATGGGCCGCCGCTTTGCGGCGGAGGAGGTGCGATTGGGGGCCGGGGATTCGGTTCGGAAAGGGGGGTTCGTACGGGGACCGGGGGAAATTAAATGGTCTGAGTTGGGCCACAGAATAGTGGCTGCGTCGGCCGGCTCGTCTGTCGTTACGGGTTTCATAGACGGCATCGAGGTAGGGGTGTTGGTGGACACGGGTGCGTCGGCGACTATTATTTCCGATCTCATTTATAACATTCTCCCCATCCAATGTCGACCTCTGCTCCCAGTGGACGTGCCATGTTACGCCGCAAATGGGGGCTCGTTGGGCATTGTCGGTCAGATTCGGGCGAGCATTTGCATTGGGGATATTAAATTGGCGGGACCTGTTTTGGTCTCCTCTTCCCTAGCGGTTCCTTGTCTGTTGGGTACAGACTTTTTGGCTAAGATGCCCATTAAAATTCTGGTTGATCAAGGTTGTATTGAGCTGCCATCGGGTCGCCGTATTTCCTTTTTGTCTAACCCTACTGAAATACGGATGGCTTGTGCAACGATCCAAGCGCTAGCGACCCATACGGTGCACGTGCCCCCAGGTTCACAGATGTTGGTACCCCTCCGGTTGCGGAAGCCGTTGGGTGGAGAGACTGTGGGACAGGGCGTGCTTTTGGGTCCGTCGAATAGAGCTGTCGGGGGTCTGGATTTGGCGGTGGCTCAAACCTTGGTTCGGGCCGACGGCGACCCGTTCGTTATGGTTTTAAACGCTGGTTCGCGGCCGGCCGTTATTCCGCAGGGCACCGTGCTTGCTCACGCGGCACAGGTCCCTGCGGAAGAGCGGTTTATTGTGCATGTTGATCCCGTCCCGGCGCAGAAAATTCAATCGGGTGATGACCTTGAATGGGTCGATTCGCTGTGTGCGGACTCCAGTGATTTGTCAAGGGTGCAATTGGGTGCGCTGCGTGCTCTGCTGATCGAATTCTCCAATGTGTTCAGCAAGCACAAATATGATATTGGTTGCACGGACCTGTTACGCCACCACATTGAAACAGGCGATGCGGCACCAGTCCGGCAGAATCCCTTCCGGCTGAGTCCTGCCGAGAAGGAACACGTTCAATCGGCCGTCAATGACATGCTGACGGCCGACATCATTTCACCCTCATCCAGTCCGTGAGGAGCACCTATCGTTCTGGTTAAGAAGCAAGACGGGTCCTTGCGTTTTTGTGTAGATTTCCATCGCCTAAATAAGATCTCCGTGGCGGACGCGTATCCGCTCCCCAGAATGGATAAGTCCCTGGACGCATTATCCGGGGCGCGGTATTTTTCTACACTTGACTTACTGTCCGGATTCTGGCAGCTGCCACTCGACGATGAGTCTAAACCTAAGACAGCATTCCGGACCCCAGGGGGCCTGTTCCAGTTTAATCGGTTGCCCATGGGACTCCATTCCGCTCCCGCGACGTTTCAGCGCCTTATGGAATTGGTTTTGTCGGGTCTGCAATGGGTTACTTGCTTAATTTACCTTGACGATGTCATTGTTTTCAGTAGAACTTTTGAGGAACACCTCCAGCGATTAAGGGGGGTGTTCTTGCGGATGCGATCGGCTAAGTTGAAGTTTAAACCGGCTAAATGCCACCTTCTTTGGAAATCCATAAGGTACTTGGGCCACATTGTCGATTCTTCAGGGATCTCCACCGATCCCGCGAAGACGAACTGTGTCAGTTCATGGCCAACGCCCACGTCGGTTTCTAAGGTCCGCACTTTCATTGGATTTGCTTCCTACTACCGCCGATTCGTTGAGCATTTCGCCACCATTGCCAAACCCTTGCACGCTCTAACAGCCAAAGGAGTCAGGTTTCGATGGGGGCCAGAGGAGGAGGCCGCGTTCTGCTCCCTCCGGGATGCCTTGGTGGGTGCCCCGCCCTTACGTTACCCTGACTTTACGAGTCCCTTCTTGCTGGATACTGATGCTAGTAACACGGGCATTGGGGGGGTGCTCTCACAGGTCGTTGGGGGAGTTGAACGGGTGGTCGCCTATGGTAGCAGGGTTTTGTCGCCTGCGGAACAGCGCTACTGCGTCACCCGTCGCGAGTTGCTAGCTATTGTTTTTTTTTTATACAGCAATTTAGACCTTATCTCTATGGCCGTCATTTTACGGTCCGGACGGACCACGCGGCGCTTCAGTATGCATTAAGGGTCGCCCAACCCTCGGGCCAATTATCACAGTGGTTGGAGGTCCTCCAGGACTATCAATTTACGACCACTTACCGTAAGGGGTTGCGCCACACCAACGCGGATGCCCTGTCGCGGTTGTTGCCTCGGCCCGAATGTGCGTGCTTGATGGGGTCGGCGCGCTGTAAACCGCCAGGTGCTGTACCAGAGAGTGAGTTGGTCGCGGCCACGAATGCGCCGTTGGTTGACGTTCCCGCTACTCCTGCGGGCGGGGACTCGCTACTCTCACTGTCTCTCATTGAGTGGGGCCGACTCCAGATGGCTGACAGCTCCCTGCTCGCGTTGCGTCGCAGGGCAGGGGGTCCCGAGGAAGGTCAAAAGCGAGCTGGCTCCTGGCTGCTCAAGCAGGGCCTGCTAATGAGATGGGACAATATGTCCCGGCGGCACGCACTCGTCATGCCTTCCGCTATGCGGGGAAAAGTTGTTCTGGCCGCACACGAACGCCTCTTGCATCTGGGAGTAAACAAAACGCTTGCTCTGCTCCAACGTGACTATTATTGGCCGGGGATGGGGAGCGATGTGGTCAATATACTGAAGGGGTGTGTGGATTGCGCCAAACGGAAACCACCGCCCGTTGCGCCAAATCCACCGCTGCAGTCCATTCAGGTCTCGCGCACTAACGAGCTCGTTGCGCTGGATATTTTGGGGCCTTTTCCTGTCACGCCTAGGGGTAACAAGTACGTGTTGGTTGGTGTGGAATACTTTACCCGATGGCCTATGGCGTGGCCACTCGCCAACCAGTCGGCGGCGGCCGTGGCGGACGCCTTTGTCCAGGGCTACGTCTTGGACAAGGGGGCTCCCGAACGCTTGCTGACCGACCAGGGAAATAATTTTTCGAGTAAATTGCTGCAGGAGGTGTGCGACCTTTTGGGTACTAAAAAGGTGCGTACCTCCCCGTACCACCCACAGACTGACGGGATGGTGGAGCGACTCCACAGGACTTTAACTTCCATGTTGTGCCAGCAGGTGTGGGAGGCACAGGTTGACTGGGACTTGCAGGTCCCGGGGGTCCTCGCCTCGTATAGAATGGCCCCCCATGCAGCTACGGGATTTTCCCCATTTTATCTGATGTACGGTCGGGAGGTCGATCCGCCCATGGAGACTCAGCTGGGACTTTCCGTGCCACGACCTAATTCCAAATTGGCCGATCATATTAAATTTAACATTGCAAAACTGGCCGAGGCACGGGAGGCCGCACGGCTTCATTCGAGGTCTCGCCAAATCGCCAACGAGCACTTGCGTGCACGGAAGGTGTCCGTGCACGATTGGAAACCGGGCGATAGGGCCTGGCTGCACTGCCCTCATGCACCTTTGGCTACGTCGCCTAAATTATTGAGGCCATGGCGGGGACCCGTGGAGGTCGTGCGAGTTGCACGCCCCCAGTGTGTTCAGATAAAATGGGGAAAGCGCCGTTGGTACGTTCACCCCTCCCGGCTGAAACCGTTCTCGCCACCACATGGCCTTCCTTTATGTCGTGAGGACCGAGCATGTGATGTGACCGACGACCCGGGGAGGGAAATGTCTCCGCCTGATCCTCACATGTTTTCGCCTGATCCTTTCCCAGGTGTCTCGGAACTGACGGCTGCCGACCACCGGCGACCGGATCCCCGCGGCAAGGCCGGTTCTTCCAGGCCCGAACCGTGCCTTCCTGGGCTGCCGGAGCCACCGGATGGTCGACAGCGTCCTGTCCCGTACGACGGACCGGCCAGGCGGACTCGCGCTAGGTCGCGCAACTTTTCCTGACCAAATAAATGAGGTGGGGGTGCGGGACAACGCGGCCGGATCGTCTCGTCACTACGTTCCCCGTCCGTTCGACCGCTCTATCATCCCGTTCAAGGAGCGAGCGGAAGGGGGATCGGTAGTCAAGGAGACACTGGACACGTCGGTTTTTCTCGGAATAACTTTTATTGTGTTGCTCGTCGGTTTGTACATAGGTTGTTGTGTTGTTGTGTTGCTTTGTGGTTGTGTTACGGGGCACACTTGGGGAGTGGGGGTTTTTTTGTTGTTGTTGTTGTTTTAGCAGCCGGGCCGGCTGCGAGCTATGTGGGAGGGGGTGATGTAGGGGTGATACGCGCTGGCAGTAGGGATCGTGTGGCAGCGCGTGGTGATTGGTTGTGTGCGCTGACACAAGCTGGGAAAAGGGATCGTGTGGCAGCGCGTGGTGATTGGTCGACTAGGGTGGGTGCTCACATCACGGTCCGCATAGGCTCCGTCTTCTCGGGAGCGGAGGACTATAAAAGGCAGTGCGCGCGGGCGCTCGGGGAGTGGGTGACCAGTGAAGACGGAAGACGGAGGAGGAAGAGATAGGGTCCTGAGACACCTAGTCCCGCTGTCCTTGTAAGGACCGGGACCCTGTGTGGCACAGAGGCGGGACCTTGGGACCCGGGGCCGGACGTCCGTGTGAGGGCCGGGCCGCGGGACCCAGTGGTCGTGACCCATACCCAAGCTGGGGTGGGTCTGTAGGTTCCCCTGGATGCTACGGGGCTGGAATGCCCGTGTGTGTGTAGCCGGGTGGAACGTGTAGCGTGAGCTGTAGTGACCACACGTGTTATTGTGGCAAAGACAAGTGTTAATAAAGTGTGCTACCCGTCAAGTGGTCTCCCGCCGTAATTTACAATATTACATATATAAAAAAACGGATTGTTCAATCGATTAAACAAAGCATACTAATTACATTTAAACATGTTAAACTCAGCGTAAAAAATACATGTTTGTTTTTTGTGTGCGCATGTGTGCTTATGTGTGTGAGTGTGTGTGAGTTATGCTTCAATTATTATCCAAGCCATCTAGCACAGCACACCACATCGCTCTGCTGGACGTATACGTGTAGGCGGGCGTATACTGAGGGAGCTGTGGCGCAGCGGTTAGTACAGAATCCTACATAGAAATCTATATGAGTTCGATTCCAGGTCAGAGTGGCTAATACCATTGGCAAGTGGCATCAGAACTGCGTCGAGTCAATCTCTCCATATGAACTCAGCACTGACCAGAATTTAAACTAATAAGCAGCATAGTTTAGCCACTGTAACCAAGGTGGTGCCGTATATTCACGGCCAAACACGTTTTGGTGTTATCATCAATCAATGTTCTGCGTAAGGGCTCTGGGTTAAAGGGAAGTATATATATATAAAAAACTAACTGAACGAGTAGGCTCGAAATCCCCTTTGGTCTGTATGAAAAATGTATATATCCAGGGGAGCTTTCACTTGTGGGTCTAGAGGGTCCATTCCACCCGAGTGGTGTCAATATCGTGGCCCAGGGCCTCCGACGTCCCATCGGAGGTTATTTTGCAGGGTTACCACTTGGAAGACTTGGAAGAAGTCGCCACACAAATTTTCCAAGGCAATCGCGGCTGGAATGCCGAGCGTGATGCATCCTCTTTCGGGAGGGTGGGTTGTGTCATCGGTCAGCACGCATAAAGGAAAAATAGGTTGATCGGTCCTGGCTAACACGTGAATTTCTATTTTTGACTTTGAACTTTCGTGACCGCAGGAATTCATAGTCTATGGTTCTTTCGGTAAAATCACGTAGATAGAAAAAATAACAATAAAATAATGAAAATAAAGTGAATAAAAAAATCATGACGTTTTGATCGCAACACAAGCGGTCATCATCAGGAACAGAGAGGTTAGCCTCTGAGGGCAAGCTATGTATAAAGGTTTAGAGATGGGCGGGGCAGCTAATGTTAATGTAGGAGAAAGCTCCGACACCGACAGTTGGTCTACACCAATTAAAGAGCTGTTTATAAAGGTTTAGAGATGGGTGGGGCAGCTAATGTTAATGTAGGAGAAAACTCCGACACAGGCAGTAGGTCTACACCAATCAAAGCATTGTACCTCGCTCCACACATCCACACTGCTAACAGTGGAAGTTGACAAGAAAACACAAATCAAGTCATGACCCAAAGTGGTTGATGACATATTTCCAATGATTGCTGAGTCAATAATCTTCTTCTTGGTTGAAATTGTCTCTGTGTCCGTATATATGGATGGCTTCATGAACGAATATTTGTTGATAGCCAGTAGGCTTGCAAAGTACCATCATCTTAGATAAATCAATTTCGTGTAAGCCAGCTGCATTAAAATAATGATCAGCCATGGCAGAAGTATTGGTCCTACCATGTTTCAAATCTGCCTTATGTTCACGGACACGGTCAAATACATGTCGCTTAGTTGTATTTCTAGTCTATAAGACCTCCACTGTTCTCCCACCCATTCATCCATCAATCATCACGGCCAGCACCTTCTCAATCTCTAGGATAGTTTTCTCAAGCGTTCATCCCATAATAATTGGGTAGGTGCTATGCATTGGTTTATTGTTAATCGCACGTTTCAGGGAATCTGCTCAACCTAGAATATAAAGTGTCACATGTATGTCTTCCCTACCTCTCTCCACAAGGTTATTATGTTAGCAGAGACAGTGTATTAAAGGTCCCGTGACTTTTACACCACTTTCAAGTGTCCTTTGGTAATTAGTAGTGAGGCTTATGGCGAGTTGATGGCATAAGTGATGTGACAGGAATGACATTTCTTGCCATATCCACATGCACATTCATGTTGGTAACTTTTCTTGTTAGTGTTCAAAATGTCATATTTTTGAGTGAACATATTGCAGTGCCAATATGTACTGCGTGCGGACAAAATTCCCCTTTCTCGGAAATGTTTTGTGTATTTATGATAGTGAAAAAAATTCCCATCTACACTTTGCTATGGAAGTTGCATAGGCGATCATTTTAGTGTAGAGGAGTGAAATACGCGGTGCGCACAGTTAACCGAGGGCAATTGAGGACAAACAGGTGCCCGTGTGAACATGAGGTTTGCATGCACAAACCGCCAGTTGTTAAGGGGCGAAGCAGGTGCAAACGGGGTCGACCGGTTGTGCTCGTTGAGACCGGAGGTGTTGCAAAGGAGATGGGAGATAAGGGTTGAGTAATGGGCCAACAGGCGCGGCCATGCGAGAGCTTAAAGAGACGTACGAGAGGTCTTGTATAATTAGCAGAGGGATATAAAGGTGTGTGCATGAGCGGAGGGGGAGTTGTTGCCGGGGACGAAGAGTGAAGACATCTCGCCGCTGTCGCTCCAGCCGTCAACAGGACCTCAACCCTCACGCCGTCGCCGGGCGGGTGTTGGCTGATCCCCCCGCCCAGGACAGATGGGTGAGCGGGTCTGAGGGAGCGTAGGTGAGGGCAGCAGTGGAGATGTAGAGTTCCGGTGCGATAGTAACGTCCCATACTGTTTGGACCATACGTCCTTTTGAAGGGATTTTCAGAAGGAGTATATGCTTCCGCGGACCATCCTCTATAGGTTGCAGTGCTCTCTGAGAGTTCTGGATGGATTAATTATTTTAGGCGCGATAAGGAAGCGTAGTGTGGAGGAGATATCACAATTTAACACACGTGCACATTTTCAAAATCTACATCAAAAGACGAACCGGTGTCAGTGAATCATGTACCAGTGTAATATAATGCTTAAAATGAATAAACCTGAATGTACATGAAGCAAGGTCTTATTCAATAAAGATTACGTATATACAACCACTAGCAGAAGTACCCGGCGTTGCCCGGGTGAAAAATATATTTATTAATAACCTTACATATATACACAGATGGCCTGCTACCCCTGCCCCCCCCCCCCCCCCCCAGCCACGATCTCCTCGGCCGCTGTGCAGTAATATCTACGGCCTATAGTGGTAGCATTTTTAAAGCAAAATAAAATGTTCCCCTCACTACCAACTATTAGTCTTTTATCAACGTGACACTTTTTTACTGATTGGCCGTGTCGGGTGGTGGAGGGTTACAACACATTAATAAATAAGGCGATCTAAACCCAATAACGTTGTTTATGAATAATGGTCGAGAACGCCTACGTGTTACAAATTGACTCACTTTACTTAATAACCAGGCTACAGTCTACATTATAGACTGCCAGTACACCCACCCAGCTTAATAACCAGGCTACAGTCTACATTATAGACTGCCAGTACGCTAACCCAGCTTAATGACTATTTGTACAGTCAACATTTAAAGAATCGATTCTTGGCGCGTCGGGTTTAAAAGTAATTACACAGTTGTTTTTTCATTGTTATGTAATGTTTGACAGTTTTTAGAAAATTTTAAATGTATTTTCCCCCCGGGCAACGCTGGGTATATCGAGTTTATACCACAAAGTTGTCGCTTGACACGGGTGGGGTGTCGAGGCCTAGTACCGTGCAGAGCCTCCGGCCTCGCCTAGATTGCCCACCCGGCTGAGGCTGGGTACTGGGGCCGTTACCCCCCCCCCCCCCCCCCCGCGCTACAATAATACTGTCTAATCGCTATAATTTTATTATCTACCGACCCTATAATAGTAATTGCACACATTGGGGTGGGGGGGGAGTGAAGAGGACGTGAAACGTTGATGAATTTACCTCAGAGTCGCGTGTTAATGCGTGCGCATATTTTTAACGGGAATTAAAAATGGCGTCCACCCCGCAGCGAATGCGTCGCTACCCGTTGCCAGGGGCAACCGCCGTGGTCCGCGATGAACGGGCCAATCGCAGCGCTAGGAAAACCAAACGGACCAATCGTGTCTCGCAAATCCCTCACATTTCGTCCAATGAAACTGCGTATGGTCCGGCGACACACAGACAGACAGACAGATTTGCGATTTTATATATATAGATTATGAAAACTCTGCGAGGAGGGAGAGGCAAAAGAGAGAGAAACGGAGTGTTCCATACCCCCTGTTCACAACCATTAATTAACTGTATAATGGTGAGCATGTCCAGTTGAAGCTGCCTGACAAGTAGTCAGACCAATTTCCTGTTCACCTTGAGGTGTGACAGGGATGTCTTCTGGCCCTTACACAATTTAACATATTGCTTGATCGTGTAGTTTTAGAAGCTTTCCATGGCTGTGCCAGGGAAATTTCAATCTGGTACAGATGCAATGGGAGGCTAATCGATGCCCGGCATGAGGTTAAAGGATGACTCAATATGGTCAAACATATTACGCAAGCTGCTGATCTGACCTGGTAATCGCTTTTTAAAAAACTCACCACTTCAACTCCGCATGGGTGATGGGACAGTTGTCAAGAGAGTGGACGCGTTTCCATACATGGAAAATGTGCTTTTTGACGAATTCTGATTTGGCATTAGAGATTTCACTCCGAATCAGTCAAGAGGCAGGATATTTTCATCTGCTGCGTAACTCTTGTTTGTGGAAGCTGCACGACAATAATAACTAAGCTTGTAGCAACATTTGTGAAAATGCTGTTTAAAATGTTTGAATGCACAGTAATGATCGAGAACAGGTCGGGTCACTCAGGGGTCAGAGTGCTCAGCCAGAATCGTTGAGATAATGGGTTTGAATCCAAGTAGCCACCTATGATACCATTTCTTCAAATGCAAACAGTTCATGGACTTAACCTGATCCTCAATGACAGGAGAGCAAACTGTTATGTATTATTTTTATTTTACTTAATTTGGCTGAAATTTCAAGTCTGCGGTTTTAACAATGGATCTGAAAAAATTGTGACCTGTTCTCTGGAAATCATACAAAGATCACCTAAATTATTATTTATTTATACTCCGTGAGATTTCTGAAAGAATTCTTAATAACATAAAACCAATAACACAATTGGAATACGAGAGAGAAAACAATGCTTTAAATATTGAAGGGTTATTCCCACACTTCTTGAGATGTATTCATCACTTTAATTATATAATGTAAGGGCAAATGTTGACTAAAGAAAAATTATGGAGCCCTTGTCTCTTGCTATTTGTCTTCTTTTGCTCCTCTCTTGTAGATCTCTTCCCGGGCGACTGTTTGAAGTGGACCACGTTAAATGGTGGCCTCTGGTGAACATAGACCGTTCCCGGGAGACACAGGAAGCGGCAAGAAACCCAGGCTGATGCGATGGTGGCCTCAGTGTGGCTTGAGACACGCTCAAATTGGCCTGGCCGCGTTGCTGTTCATCATCCTTTGGACGCTGCTGATAATTATTTTTTGCTCGAAGGACACAGACTACACAATCTATCACACCTGCAAATGTGAGCCCCTTATTTAGGGGTTCATTCTGTTGTGCCTAATGACATTTTTTTCACTCACTAACATATTTTATAGGGAAGCAGAGAAGTAAAAACATTTTCACGGGACTCGTGTATATATTGTGATGCAAGCAGGAAACATGCAAGATGTGTCCACAATGGCGGGTCTTTTCAGACAAGATATCGTTAGCCCCTTGAAAATCCAAGTTGACAGCCATTTGTTTAAGATGGCCACGGATAAATTCTATTTTCCCTACAGAAATTGACCGAGTTGTCCAGGTTTAGATGATTTAAGTGTCCATTTCTACATTTTTTTCCCCACGAAGGATATGTTGAAGTAGTCATCCTACAAGCACGTCTTCAGTTTGTGGGCATGTTTGAACACGGTTCATATTTTAAATCACAGTTAAGGCATGGTGCATATAAAACACACATGGCTATGGCACAGCCATAGAGTACAAAGAAGGAGCAGAGACAGACATAATCTCTTAAAGATCATGAGACTCCCTTCCCTCCTCCATGATAATGAAAAGATCACCTAATTTTTTTTTATATACTCCGTGAGATTTTTGAAATAATTCTTCATAACATAAAACCAATAACACAATTGGAATATGAGATAGAAAACAAAACCAGGGCTCCCACAACGACCCCGCTTTCGTCACCGGGTCCCCAATAAGTAGCTCCCGTGACATGACGTCATCGCGCCTCACAGCACGCATGACATCACATCGTCATACTACTCTACACATGAACAAGTACTGTGCTTAAAAAAATACCATTATTCGCAATTAAATTTATTTTCCTGCGATTTGCAACCCCGGTCAGAAAATCTTACGGGGTGGTGTTGGTGCGTCAACAAAATCAGTTATCGTGATGTCGAAGCAGTGAACACGAATGTCGTTTCAAATTTAGATTTTGGATCTGGTTTATGAGGCCCGGTGTGTGTTATGCTGCACCAGTGTACCGCCAATACGCCCGTTTGCCTGAAATTATGTTACAGAAAAGTTGATCTTTTGAATTTCAGCTTGTCTAGATATCTTTCAAAGTTATCATAACAGACTGAGGTCGTGGTAGAGTAGACTTGCAACGATGATTTATTGCTGGGACTAAATAATGACCACATTGTAACATGCCTGGGTGCTGGATGCCATCTCTAGTCTCGTGGCAATTTGTCTTTTAGAGACTTGACATTATATCTGCGGGACCTGTTTGTCAAAATGAGCACACGGCAGAGGGATAAAAAACTAAAATCTACAATAACCACCTGCTTTGAAAGTTGAGCTCCGCGTTCTGTAAATGCGTTCACAGGCAAAGGGAGAAATCCCCAGTGTGATACGCGGCTACGCGATGACCTCGGCACGTATGAAGTTGGTGACGAAGATTTTTCCGGGAGGCAGGAGATGTTTCCCCGGAGAATAAAAAGCAGCCGACCACATGGTTTAAATGACACAGACCTTCATGATGATGACGACACGAATAGCATCGACACTTCCAAAAAAAGGTACAACATGTTCAGTATCACAGTTTCCACTGAATCAAATAACAGCTCATGTCAATGCATGTGGGAGTCATTGATGCAAAGGGCCCCAATTAGTGCACTGCAGAAACGCACTTATTTTGGTGTACTCAGAAAAAAAACGTAGGACTTATTTTGTTTAATCGGGTGTCATTAGCCATTCAGGTGCGCTAAGATGTTCAACCACGAAAATATATACCTTTTGCAAAGCATTATCGATTTGGTGTTTGAACATCTTAACACCTGTTTCATTGCCAGAAAGGGTCAAAGCTATTCCAATTTTTTCATCAGTTTTTATACTGGCACTGGTTCCATAGATATTAACCATTAAATGAGTTGCATGGTCAAAAGGGAAGGGTCAGGGTTGTCAAAGGGCAATGCATTTGACAAATTATCATGCTGTCATAATGTATGCAAAGAGAGTATGCTTTTTGGCCGAGTGCAGTCTCCTATTTAGAATGTCTGTCACAGTAGCCAGAATTACTATCTAAAAAAAAAACCGATATTTTTTGTGCGAGTTTTGAACATCACCTGGTGTCATGCCTAAACTCATGATGATCGTCAAGGGGTAGTGTTGCACGAGAAGTTTGTGAAGTTGTATGCATGTCTGTATGTATGTTGAAATTCTTTTGCACCGTACTCAACCAACCGTGCTATTCGGAGGTGCAGGGAATGGACAACAAACTAAACAGAAAACGCAGTTTTTCAGAAATTAATTTTCCATCTCGATTTAAAACTGCAAAGCTCCAGGGGCTTCCCAAGTTGAAAGAGACGTCGGTAAGGCTTATGAAGCAGTAGGTCGGGCCGACGTCAGGAAAAGCAAGACCCCTCCGTGTAGACTGGGCTCGTGATCAAGTGGGCTTGGTTACGTGAACGTAGGTGCAGCTGACAGAGGAATTTCCTGCCAGCTCCTCCCAGCAATGTGGTAGCCACATAGCATACAGGACTATAGACACGAGGCTGTGAGTCCGTGCACATCGTTTACATGTCCATCAAAAATAGTTTCTGATGATTACTCGAGAAAATTTGATGGAATAAAATTCCGCTTCATTGACCATCTGAAAGTTGACTAACCGAGACTGCCAAAAGTGCCGTGGTGACATCACCACCACTTAGTGGGGAACGGTGATTGTTGTTCATCGGATTGGTGGTCATGTGGTGGCAATTGTGGTGATGGTGGTGATTACAGTGATGGTAGTGATTGTGGTGATGGTGGTGATTATGTTTGTGCTGATGGTGATGGTGATTAGGTGGAGGAGGCTCTGCACTTCTCGCTGGGACCCCGCTCTTCCCGTTATCTTCGCCGTGACCCCCACGTATGCTCGCGACACACAGAAAGCGGATCTCACGCGCCTCTCGCACACCATGGCCCTGGTGCCCAACTTGCACTGGCTGGTCGTGGAGGATGCGCCCGCGACCTCGGCTCTCGTCTCCGCCGTGCTCCGCAATGCCTGGCCGCTATCCTACACCCACCTGCACATGGAGACACCTAAACAGGACCCCCTTAAGGTGACCAACATCAGCTGGATCACAATCATTATAAGCTTGATCATCATCATCACCTTGATCATCATCTTGGTCAAACGATTGTACAAATGCCTCCAATATGATAGACACAAAACATTAAATACAAACACGTGACACCAATATTTAGCAGCATTATTCTTATTCTATCTAACATTATTATACGTAACATTTTCAGCTCATTAACACTGATGAATATAAGCAAAACTGTCTGCAATGTTTCTATGTGCAATGTGGCTGGGCAGTCAGTGTCTTTCTTGTTCAGTGTACACCTGTAATGAGTCGGACGACGAAGTACTAGGAGCGACTATTTTTTTACGCAACACAATCTTGGTCTGGGCGTGGTGCTTGATCTTGAAGCTGTACTTTCCCTCGAACGTCCCCCCCTCATGTGCTTTGCCATCTTATATCGTTCCACTTTCCTTCCTAGAATGTTCCCTCACTGTATTTCCCTTAGCCAATCCCTGTCCCTCCCCTCTAACGGATCTCAATCGTCGCCTCGGGGTTCCACATTGTTTCCCACCAATTCTCATTCAGACCCATTCCTCCAATCACTTCAAAAGCTTGCCTCCCGATCCCTCTAGAGGCCTCTTTCCACCAAATGGAAACCTTGGTTTATCTTCGAATAGCCTGTAGGCTGCACATTGGCTTGGGGTAATTTTTTGGTCATTACACACCTATCATCATCATACAACACAAACTTCTTCATCATCACCATGATCATGTCCAGTGGCTATTGTGAGCCAGACATTATTTGGTCAAGAGCCTCGATTTTTTTTTATCTAAGGGGCTTGCACTTATGAGCAGGATTTAGAAGAACATTATCATTATAAGACATCAGGTAATACACAAAATAATGCGAAATCAGCCATGATAGAAGATTCCCGCAGCGCATTGTAAGTTACAGGCATCCCCCCTATAATCCTCAGGCTTCGTTCTTGGTAGGTGTGGACCTCTTTCGCACCGTACGTAGCCATTCGTGCTAGTTGGTGGTCGCAAACGGAGCGCTATATGAACCAGCACTGTAGGAGGCCATTATTACATCGCTCCAATTGAGATGCGATCCGGACCGCTATCTTTTACATATAAGCGATATGAGGGCTTCATTAGGGTATCAGTAACGGCTTTAATAATGATTCCGTATACAAGATAAATTATTTCAGCATTTTATGAAAACAAATAATAACTTTTCATAATGGCATTGTGGATTTACTCCACAGTGCATTCGGTCGGACCTTGCATAAGATTAACCACCGCCTACCGTAAACACACGTTCCGCGGAAAGCTGTATAGTACAATTCAATGGGATTACTCAATCCGTGGATCGCCATTCAATATATTGATTAACCCATGATGAATCGATACGCTAATGTGGCTGGCGGATCGACTCTGAGCAGAATCGATGCAATAGACACCACGATTCATTTTCCACAAGACTATATATTGGAAAGACATGCCTCTATGGGCAATGCCACGCCCACTTTCTTCCACAGATGTAGTGACATCGCTGGATGTCAACATGTTGCGTGCAGTGCCCACCCTAGAGAGGCACGGCATGTGGTGTAGTGACATCGCGGATACCACAGGGGTGTGGGTGTAGTACTGGCCCTAGAGGGGCCTGGTGAGTGCTGAATAATAGCGCTAGATGGCACCGCGCTTTGCGTGCAGCGCCGACCCTACAGGACAGGGTGTGTTGGTACCGGCCGAAGGATGAGGTTACTCGAGGCCATTGCACTCTGGTTGAGCCGGGAGGACATGTGACCAGTTAAGTCTACAAAGGGACCCCAGGAGGGGGCTGGGGGTGGTCATGTGATTGGGACCCAGGTCTTTCCCTAGGATTCTGGAAGGTGGACGTGGCCAAGGGCGGAGCTGGCCACTCCACAGAGATTATAAGTCGGGTCCCGAGAGGGACTGGGGTTGTTGTTCATCCTGGAAGAAACCTTCGCAGACGTTCTCCATTCTACGAGTCTCCAACACGTGGCCCTGGGCTTAAAGCTGGTGGTCTCGTTCCGTAGCAGCAGTTACGTTGTAACTAGTGTAGTTAGCCTGGTGGTCACCACCATAGGTTGTTATTCTGTTAAGGGGAAGTTACCCCGTGTGTTGGAACTGAATAAATGTGTTGCCTCCAAGTCTATGTCTGCGACTCGGTTGAACCCATTACAACTCGTGTCAAAAGTGGCCAGACGTTATTTTGTCAGTAAGATTGGCCGAAAAGGTTATGCTTACATGAAGCAGACTACGTACCAGGACGTTGTCGGACAATGAGGACGACAAAGGCGTTATTCCTCAGACAGCACTGGGGATGGCGACCCTGGAGAAAGGGAGTGAGGCGCCGCTGGCAGAGCATCGCGACGACCATCTCAGCGACAGCTCACCGCCGTCGAGGAAAGAGCGCCACACGTTCCGCACCTACCTCGTGGAAATCCTTGAGGCCGTGGCTGCGATAGTCACGGAGCTCGACCGCGAAGAGGCAGAGGTGGAGGATAGAGCACCGGAGCTGCGCAGCGTTGACCATCCCATCGTTGTTTCCCACCACCTGGAAAGCTCCGTTGCGCAGGCAGCAGATGCGGCCGCCATTTTGTTTGGGGAGAGGGGCGAAGAGCCCGCCAAATCTAAGACTGCGCCAAATTTGCCTGTTGAGATTCCATCCCTTAGGCGACGTCTACCTTTTGTTCAATAATTTTCTGCCGCGGGAGGCGACTCTGTCGCCTTCAAGCGCCGGTTCCAGATGAACCGCGACCTAGCTGGATGGACAGAGGTGGAGGCGCTGAGAGCGCTGCCTGCTGTGCTTGACGATGATGCCTTGGCGGCATTTTGCACTATCCCGCCGTCGGAGAGGGCCACACTCCAACAAGCCTTTGCACAGATGGTGGCAATCTACAAACCGCTGTCGAATATTCATGATAAGTTCGCTGCGCGAACGAGGGGGAAGGTCGAGACGCCCCCCGCCTTCCGCAGTGTACTACTGGTGCTAGCGAAGGCTGCCTTTCTGAAGATGGACCATGACGGAGTCGACCCACTGGTCCTTGAAAGATTATTGATGCTGGCGGGTGTGGACCAATCAACTTCAAGGACAGTGCATACATTAGAGTTATGTTTTTTGTTTGCATTATGACTGCAGGTATTGTGGTCTATGCAAACATGACTCCTGGTAAAAAAGGTGTCAGTTTTGTTGCCAGATAGAAGGGTAAAAAAACAATTATCATATTTTTTACTGGCAAATGAGGTTCCAATGGCGTAAATGCTTACCCCGAGCTCTCATACTCTGATGGTGCATTGTCTTTGAGTTGTGCGCCTTTTGGCGTCATCTGGTCCAACCCATGTGAGACTAGGCTCTAAGGAAAGCTGTCTCGGGTGTGGACCAATCAACTGCAAGGACAGTGCATACATTATCAGAGTTATGTTTTTTGTTTGCATTATGACTGCAGGTATTGTGGTCTATGTAAACAAGACTCCTTGTAAAAAAATGTGTCAGTTTTGTTGCCAGATAGAAGGGTAAAAAAACAATTATAATATTTTTTACTGGCAAATGATGTTCCAATGGTGACCTCAACATCGTTCTGCCGGCTGTCGACGAAGACGATTGTCTTCTCTCAAGGTTGCAAGATGAATCCAGGCGCACCTGCTTTTGCAACGACACAAGGGGTTGGCGGCGTGTACCCGCCTCGTGAGATGTGTGATACACCCGAAGATGTGTAGCCCGTTCAAGCCTGTAATTCGGCCCAAAGCGGAGGCTGGTGGGGGGATGGCATGGTGCGACGGGATGAACAATTTCGACGGCGAAAGACCTCTCCTCGTCCTGGGAGCAGGCTCGTCGTGTGCTACAACTGCGGCCTGCCGGGACACATCTCGTCGGGTTGCCGCGTGCCACAACGACGCCTCCCCGGACCACCGTTGTAATCCGCCCGACCGGTCTCCACTCCACTATATCCAAAGGTGAGTTGCGGCACATCACACACTCGACACCTGAATCCACCTCATTCATCGCGTCGTGTGTCGGGTCATGAGGGTACGGATTTTGCTCGGGCTGACTGGCCGCTCTGACCGGGTGAGTGGTCGGAGTTGGCCCATAGGGTGGGTGCCGTGGCCACAGATTCATCCGCTGTTATCGGAATGATAGAGGGGGTTGAAATCAATGCTCGTCGATACTGGTGTGTCCGAAACTTTCATTTCCGAGTTGACTTTTTACATTCTGCCCCCTAAATACCGTACCCTATGTTCCGTCGGGGTTCTGTGCTTTGCTGCAAACGGCAGCACATTGGGCATCATTGGGAAAATAACAACAGAGGTGTGTATTGGAGATATCAAATTGATGGGACCAGTTCTTGTATCAACATCCCTTGCTGTTCCTTGCTTGCTCAGGACTGACTTCCTGGGGGAGATGCCCCTGAAAATTTTGATTGATCAATGGTGCTTCGAGTTAACATTGGGCCATCGCATGGCTTTTTTGCCTTCTCCCATCGATTGCGCATGGCCAACGCTACTGTGCAAGCGCTTGCGAGTAGGACTGTAAAGATTCCCCCAGGCACGCAAATGTTGGTTCCTTTACGATTGCAGAAGCCGCTTGACCAGGAGGCGACTGCGGGAGGAATCCTCCTAGGACCCTCAAACAAAGCCATTCGTGGGTTGACGTTGGTGGAGTCCAGACTCTGGTATTCAATGACTAGGAACTGTTCATTTAGGTCATGAATGCTGGGTTGGACACATCTGTCATTCAGGAGGACACCGTGCTAGCCCAAACGTCGCCAGCACTTCGCGAGGGAAACATCGTTGGCGGTGTGGGGGTCGCATCAAATATGAACCCGTAACAGGTTTCCGATGAAGATTGGATGGATATGCTTTGTTCTGAGAATTCTGAATTGTCCGAGTCCCAGAGGAGGGAGTTGAGAGCGCTTTTGCACAAATTATCCAATGTGTTTAGCAAGGGCAAATTTGACATTGGCCGAACTACTCTTTTGAGTCACCACATCGACACGGGCGATGCCGCTCCCATCTGGCAGAACCCCTACCGGCTGAGCCCAATATAAAAATAACACGTACGGCTGGTGGTTGATGAAATGTTAGCCGCCAATATTATCTCACCATCTACCAGACCGTGGGGAGCCCCGATTATTCTTGTTAAAAAGCAGGATGGTAGTTTGCGCTTCTGTGTTGACTTCCATAAGCTTAATAAGATCTCTATGGCTGACACGTATCCTCTTCCTCGAATGGACGATTCCCTGGATGCTCTAGCAGGAGTCCATTATTTTTAAACTCTTTACCACTTATCTGGATTTTGGCAGTTGCCCCGAGATGAATCCTGTAAGCCTAAGAAAGCTTTTCGTATACCACAAGGCTGGTTTGAATTAAATCCGCTTCCGATGGGTCTTCACTCCACTCCGGCTATGTTCCAGCGATTTATGGAACTGGTTCTGGCTGGCCTCCAGTGGGACTCGTGCCTGATATATTTGGATGATATTATAGTTTTTAGTGGTATGTTTAAATAACATCTGGAACAGTTAAGTGCTGTTTTTATTAAGATGCGTGCAGTGAACCTCAAATTTAAACACCAGAAGTGTCACCTGCTCCAAAAATCTGTTCAGTACCTTGGCCACATAGTCAGTGAATCAGGGATAGCAACGGACCCGGACAGCACCGCTTGTGTGCATTCTTGACCGACCCCCAGGTCGGTGGGGGGAGGAGCGGAGTTTAATTGGTTTTGCATCCAATTACCGCTGTTTTGTCGCCAGGTTCGCCACTATCGCCAAACCTCTCCACGCCCTAATGGCAAAGAGTCAGAAGTTACATTGGTGGGAGAAGGAGTAGGCCTAATTTATTTTGCACCGTGATGGCTTTGTGAACGCCCCTCCCCTCCGATACCCTGATTTTTCCTTGCCGTTCGTCCTTGATACGGATGCTAGCACAACACCGGAATTGGTACTGTTCTGTCTCAAGTAGTTAATGGTGTGGAGAGTGTTGTAGCATATGGCAGCAGAGTGCTGTTTCCGGCCGAACAACGTACTGTGTTACACGCCGGGAACTTTGGCTATTGTTTTTGTTTGTGCAACAGTATCGCTCCTATCTTCATGGCAGATGCTTTGAGGTGTGCTCTGACCATGCAGCACTATCGTACGTGCTGCGTATTGAACAGCCGTCCGGCCAACTTTCACGTTGGTTGGAAGTCATGTAGGACTATTCCTTTACTGTTTCCTCACGCAAAGGTACCCAACACACGAACGTGGATGCCCTGTCGTGATTACCAACAAGCGACGGGTGCACATGTTTCTTGGGCTCGGGGCACTGTAAGACGCCTGCCGAGGACTCGCACCCTCCCCTTGCAGCGTCGGCCAAGGTTGACACCTCTGATGAATCCGACGGTCCAGAGGCGCGTGACGTCGTTATTGGCTTGTACCATCTTGGAGTGGGGACTCCTCCAAGTTGAAGATGCTTCCCTGTTTAAGCTACGACGCCATGTCAAGGGGGCGGACAGGGATTGGAATCGATGGGGTGTAATCTCTGTCATCCTCAGAGGCAGATTGCTCATGCATTGGGATGGAGGGTTGCGCCGTTACAACATTGTGGTGCCCACTGCCCGCGGGGTAAATCATCTGGGCGATGCACAAACTACTGCTGCACCTGGGTGTGCATAATACACTAGCCACACTTAAGCTCGACTTCTTCTGGCCCGGCATGGCGGAGTAATGTATTGAAAGGATGTGTGTAGTGCGCACGGCCATCACCGATGCATTCCTCGACAGCTATGTGATGGACAAGGGGGCCCCTATCAGGGTTAAACAATTTCTTCACCCCCAGACGGAGCCATGAGGTCAGCGAGTTCCAGCTTGGGGTCCTGGCTGCCTACAGAATGGCCCCTCATGCGTCCACCTTTTTTTAATGTACGGGAGAGAACACGACCCCCCCCCCCCATTGATGTCCAATTATGAGCCGAGTCAAGCACCTCATCCTTCAGAGGCTTTCGGAAGCGTGCGAGGCTTCCAGAGAAAATTCCCATTCGCACCAATTGGCAAATTAATGGCTGAGGGGTTTTTGTCTTTCTGGACATGAGTGGGCTCCAGGTGACAGAGCCTGGCTGCACTGTCCCCAAATACCGTTGGGTATGTCATCCAAATTGTTTAAACCCTGGAGGGGGCCGGTTGATGTGATTCGGGTCGTTCGGCCCCAGTGTGTTCAAATTCACTGGGGTCGATGGAGTTGGTTTGTACGTCCCTCTCGCCTCAAGCCTTTTATTGTGCCACGTTAATTAATCTCATCTCCACTACGCAGGAGCCGATTTTCGGGTGTGTCGGGCGAGCTGAGGTGTGTACCCGCTGAGGTTGGTCCTCAGGGGAGTCATGTGATCCTGTCCTCAGGTTACACGCGTTTAACATCTCCCAAGCCGCCACCTGCCTTCTCAAGTTATGGGAACGGAAGGCCCGTCTACCCAGCCGACTGCTCTTCATGAGGAGCTGGGTTCGACGGGACATTTTCAAATTCCCCCTGGGACCCCCAGGGAGATTACGCCTACCTCACCTGGGGGCCTGGCCACAAGGACTCGATAAAGGACTGCTCAGTTTTCGCGACCCCCATACACACACACTCCCACACCATCAGTTGGTTGTCAGATTCGGCATGTCATATTGGTCATTGGCTGAACCTGGCCTTTATTGTGCTTGCGGGTGTTGTTACACGGTGAAAGTGGGAGATGCTTGTGCTGGAGGGGGTCCTGAGGTTTCGCGTATTACTGCGTGTTGTTGTTTTTTTCTCTCTTTATCCTCTCTTCTCTCTCTCTTCCTTTGCGTTTTGCCTATTACAGTTCGGTACTTCTGTCCCCTTCCGCCGTTTGTCACTTTATATATTGTATATTTGGGATGGCCTCAATTTGTTGCTTTTTTGTTGCCCGGTTCTCTGACATTGACATGCTAATCTTCTCATTAACACAACCGCTGTGGCTGGAGCCATCTCACATTGACATGCTAATCTCTTACATTTACATGCAAATTGCATCTCTAGCTCTGCCCATTTACGCTTGGGTTGAGCCCACCTCAAACCTATATAACCTCTTGTTGCAGCAGCTCTTTCGCTATATTTCTCCTGCCTCAGCAGTTCTGCTGTATTTGTCTCACCTAATGACGATTGCGTGTGTTGTGATCGAACCATCGTGATCTATCATTTTTTCTACCTACGGGGCTTTACCGAAAGAACCCAAGAGTATATCATACTTCATACGATATTACAAAAAAGTGGTCTGGGTGGCTTCCTGTCTGGATTTCTGTCTGCCTGCCTGACGCACGACATGCATGTCGGAGAAAGGGAAGTTACACGCTAGCCAGGCAGACCGCAGACGCACATTTGCATGATGTACATATATAATTAATGCATATTTTATTTAAATGCTCAATAACCATTTGTGAAATGTCTACCGAAGCAAGTAGCGGCATGGCAGTTGTGATAATTTTTCGTGTAGCTGACAGCATGTGCATTATACGTGTCAGTATATGCTATTATTGCAAAGGCTAATGAGAGACTCCTCTCACGTATTTCACTGCCCTGGGCTGCGCAAAGCTCACAAATACATGGATCAAGTATTCTGCTTAAGGGGGCGACGTTTTCAATTATAGTAGACTCTCGATTATCCATGCTAACGATGGGGAGGACGGCTGCGGATAATTAAAAATCGTGATTTGTCTATCCCAAAAATACGATTATAGGCATAAATTATGTTTACCAATTCATGTATAATATCCAGTTTCTGATTTAAAGTTTAAACAACATGCTTCCGTTTATCTGCCATCACGTAAATTAAAACTCACAAAATAAATGATGGGATAAATCACTCACTAACGATTTCAATTTGTTACGTTTTAGATTTAGAACGAATACTAATGATCTAACGACCAAGCGATGAGCGTGCTCAGTGATAACATTTTCCTGCTACAGCACAGAAGATTCCACCCAGTAAGTGGATAGCAGAGCCACGTCAATCAACATCAATCAAACTCCACCCACTGTTGTAAAGATATGCAACTACTGTACTGTAGGGGTAATCATGTAGATTTTGCACTTATTTGTTCAATTTAAGCACGTAACTTGCAATAAACGTTCCCAAAAATAACAATGTAAAACTGTTTAGATTACTCATTTGGGCTTTGGGAAAATCCATGAGTTATTAATTTATGTCAAAATCTCAGGTGCTCGGTTAATACACATATTGGATAAACCGCACGCAGATAATCAAGAGTCTTCTGTACTGAAGACCGCATGCAAACTGTGTGCTCATGTTAAACTTAAACTCACAGAGAGAACAAAGCTGTACAAACAAAACAGAAACATCGACAATAACGCGAATGAGATTGGTTAAACGACAAAAAAATATATTCGTACATCTCAGTATTGTGCCTTAATTGGTTACATGTGCGTCGTTTTGTGTCAATCCACTGCTAGATCAGGGCCTCTATGCCACGCGGGTCGTGGAGCGGCTCTTTTGCCATACTTCCCCACGCTGGTCAGTCTGATTTTAAGGCGGGAGCAAAACTCGACCGCATATGTTATCTTAGCATAATTTATATAGCGACTTCACCAATGCGCTTTGCAGATAATTAGAAACGGTACAATATCGTGTGTGAATGTAGTGGTGGAAATCAGGTGAATAAAATCGACGAGAGCAAGCAATGGGGACGAATCTGTGATGATGCGTGAATTCGGTGAAAGCGAAATTGATGACAATAAATGATGATCGGATTGAATGAATGGGAAATTAATCACGGCCATACAATGAGAATATGAAGAGGGAACAGTAACGATGGTGTTACGAGGGGGGCATTAAGGGGGTCGTGGGGTGAGCTAGGAAACAATAAGTGAGTTGTGAGTGAAGAGCGGAAACTACTGAGCGAAGGTGACTGCTTCATGTGGAGAAGTTTGTTCCAGTGAAGGAGGGGCGAGAAGAGTGAAAGAACGAAAGCTGTGCTTCCCACTGCATAGTCTCGCAGCCACTAAACCATCTGTTCTGTATCATGCATCAAGGTGAAATACATTTTTTTAAACGTAAAGAAATTCCTGCTCTCAGCCCAACAGAAGCCGCTCCTCATTTCCAAGAGGCACGTTCCAGAGGAACGAGGCTCTGCGCTGGCTCAGAGAGACGTATGGCAACCGGTCTGGGTCTCACGATGCCACCGAGGAGTCTGGCTTGGATTCTCGGGCACTGAACGGGGTTGTCTATTTTGCAGACGACGACAATACCTACAGCATGGACATCTTTGAGGAGGTGAGGTCGGTTTCGCATACTGTAGGGTGTGGTGGTTGTACCATGTACTACTGAATTGTTGGTCAAAGACATACGCGGAGTTTTGGCATGTGGTGGCAACACCCCTCCAAATTGGACACCTATTAATACATTTTTAGTAGTTTAAAATTAATATAAAAATAAATTCGTCATATGCACCCGTGATTCCTAATGTGAGGAACAAAGCGAACCCCTGCCCCCCCCCCCCCCAAATATAGAAGTCAAACTCTGCTTATGGTTCAAACTTGATTTGGAACTTTCGTGACTGCAGGAATTACTCTTTGGTTCTTTCGGTAAAGTCACGTACAAAGAAAACGAATTAAATAATAGCATACGACGTTTTGATTGCAACAAAAGTAATCACCATCAGGTACAAATGAAAGAGAAAACAAACCTAGCAAACTTAGAAATAGAGTGCAATACAACACATAGAGACAGCTAACATAAGTCAACACCCTACCTGGTTGATTACGTTCTTACAAAGATTTATAAATTTGAGAGAGAGACAAAACACAAACACAACAAAAACCGCCATTCGCCACTAAGTGGCTGTGACGTCACAACGACGCTTGTGCCAGGCTATGTGCACCTTGAGGCCACGTGAAGTGTTGAACGCCCGCTGGCAGGAGGTCACGGGGCAGACCCAGGTGCCACGGGTCGACTGACTGAGACAACTGGTTTATGCACCACCTGTGCCCCCTACTGTGCCAACTTGCTGTGCTTTAGCCACCCGGCGCTCCGCTCGTTGTTGTGAGCGTCGCTCCTCCACCCTCTGTTGTTGTTGGAGGGCGACTGCCTCCAGCTGTCGAGTAGCATCCTTCACGAGCCTCCTCCACAGAGGCCGATCTTGACACCGCTGGTACCAGTCATCGGCAAGTCCACTCAGTTCCACATCCTCCTGTACCAGATCACTCCATCTCTTCTCTAGCCCATGCCGCGCCCGTTTAGCCCACTCTATCTGGCCGAACAAAAGCTGTTTAGGCATGAGGTGACTGGGCATGTGGGCTACATGACCCAGCCAACGCAGCCTTGCCTGTCGGAGGAGCTCATCGATGGGACTTTACCCAGATCTTTCAAGGATTTGTGAGCTCCTCACACAATCCAACCTGGTTAAACCCAGGATGGATCGTAGGCAGGCCAGCCTAAATGTTTCCAATCAGTGAAGATGCCCCATTAGGGGGGTCAACGTTTCCCAATCGTAGAGAAGGGAGGGAATGACCGTGGCCAAGAAGACTTGAAGTTTTGTGCGGAGTGAAAGACCAGGTAGCTTCCACACAGCGTTATGCAACCGATGCAAAGACAAAGCCAATTTACTGATTCTGAGTGAGACCTCTGCTGTCAAATCGAAGCCGGTTATAAGCACACTGCCCAGCTATGGGAAACTCTCCACTCTCTCCACAACTGCCCCATCACCAATTGGGAATTGTGGGGGTGGAGTGCCAGGTAGGTGCTTAGTTTTGGTGGGGCTGATGGTAAGGCCCCACCTCTTAGTGGCACGCTCCAGTTTCAGCAGCAGTGCCTCAAACTCCTCCTCTGAATGAGCGGCAATTACCAAATCATCGGAATACATACCATGGTTGACCAATAGAGCCATCCCTCGACTACACCCAGGCATCGATCAGCCTCCCATTGTATCTGTACCAGATGGAAATTCTTCTGGTACAGCCATCAAATGCTTCACGAACTACGTGGTTGAAAAATATGTTAAATAATGTGGGAGCCAGAGGACATCCCTGTCGCACCCCAAGGTGAACAGGGAATGGTTCCAACTACTGACCATGTAGTTTTTACGAGGCCCGCTCACCATCATGAAGGTCCTTAATGATCGTGAGCAGAGGGTCAGGGTCTCTGAAAGCACGAAGAACAACTCAGAGCCCAGGCCTACTGATGGTATTATAGGCCTTGACTAGGTCAATAAATTAAATAATAGCAAACGACGTTTCGATTGCAACACAAGCAATCATCATCAGGTAGAAATGAAAGAGAAAACAAAACCTAGTAAGCTTAGAAATAAAATGCAATACAACACAGATAGTCGGCTAACATAACAGTCAACACCCTACCTGGTTGATTACGTTCTTCCAAAGATTGCTAAATTTAAGAGAGAGATTAAATACAGAACCGGAGAGACATAGACAGACACATAAGCAGAGAGAGATAATACAGAGACACACAAAGAGAGACAAACACATAGGCACACAGAGAAACAACGCCTCTATCTCGAGGCCTTAAATAGAGAGAGAGGGGGGCAGAAAAGGAGGGGGGGGTAGAGAAATTAGCATGTGTGAATTTTGAGAGAGAGACAAGACACAGACACTTAACTTCTAATTTAGCAATCCTTGGAAGAACGTAATCAACCAGGCCATGCGTTAATTGTGTGTTGACCTACTTTCTGTGTTGCATTGCATTACATTTCCAAATTTTACTAAGTTTGTTTAATTTAGTGTGGTTTCTCTCTCTCTGTCTCCGCTAGTTGTGTTGCTTTGTTTCCTGATGTTGTGCCAGGTCTCTCATTGACATGCTAATTTCTCTACTCCCCCCTCCCTCTCTGCTCCCTCTCTCTCTATTTAAGGCCTCGACACAGAGGCGTTGTTTCTCTGTGTGCCTATGTGTTTGTCTCTCTCTGTGTGTCTCTGTGTTATATCTCTCTGCTTACGTGTCTGTCCAGGGGCGGTTTCTTCATTAGGGCGATTGGGCGACGCACCACCAAAGTGTGAAAGGGACTTTTTCAATCATATTCATAATCTCATTCAACCACAGAGTTACGCTAGCCGTCACTGTGCCTCTGGATATAGTCCAATCAGCGTCATGTCACGTTCTGTGGAGTACCACCTCTTTTTGGGCGATTTCACTCTGGCTGAGAATCGCCCAGAGTGTTCCCATAGACTTACATTCAAAGATGTTTTTTTTCGAACTGCAGGCACGGCAATGCATTCTCTATGGGTTACGGGAGGGCTCGCACTAACGTGCTTACGTCATCATACGTATCCTTAACTTGTGCAGCGATTGGTGGGAACAAACATCGCTGTCGGTCGGAAGCCTTGTATGTCCAAAACTGTTACTTTTCAGGAAACGAAAGAAAACCTGTTTTTTCCCCAAAATAATTTCCAAGCTCTTTTAATGCTTTTCATTGGTTAAATATTTGTAAAATACATTGACAGATGTAAAGGGTGACCAATAGCATACATTTTTGAAAAAATATGGAGATATAAAATATGGATTCTGCCTGATACATTGTTGCTGTCGGGATGAAAACCTTGTATCTCCATATTTATATCATAATAAATAATTTATTTTATAAACTAAAATAAATGTATTTATTTTGTCAGGTCTGCGACACAATCTTGGTCCACACCAAAGAAAGGTTCTCCTTTACCGACCACCTTGTAAGTGCTACGCTGCTACAAGGAGAGATGTTTCAACAGCATGGCCATACATTCCCTGTTGAGGCTCTGAACATCACTGTCAGGGCATACCCTATGTTAAATAAGGCGATGCTGAAGACTGAACTGTCTCTCATTTATGAGACTCCAGAATTCAAGGGCTGCTGTGGTGCACTGGCGCTGTACCAGGTTTTGCTGAAGTACAACCTCCAGGATACTTTTTCAGACTGTTGCTCTGTTGAACATCCTCATACTGTAACCACTCCCATGACAAAATTGAGACTGAGAGGTGTTTCTCAACCTTAAAGATAATCAAGACATTCCTGAGAAATGTAATGGGACAGGAACGTCTGAATGCACTGGCTATGCTTTCCATGGAGAGGGAACTAGTCAGGAACATGCCTGCTTTCAATGAGAGAGTAATTGATCACTTTGTTACTTTGAAAGAGAGAAGAGCAAAATTTCAGTATAAGTAAGCAGTGTATTAAGCGAGTAATGTGATGTAAGCAGTGTAATAATATGAGTATAGAAACAAACAAGGAGATGTATTGTAAGAGTCACTTTATTTTTCATTAATATTAAAGTAGTGAAGTTGCCTTTACACGCTTAAGCTGTTAATTTATCCATTGCATGGGTGGACCTTATCCTTATCAATCATCCAAACATTTGCCCCCCCTGAGAGATTTTGCAGGAGCCGCCACTGTGTCTGTCTATGTGTCTCCGGTTCTGTGTTTAATCTCTTTCTTAAATTTAGCAATCTATGGAAGAACGTAATCAACCAGGTAGGGTGTTGACTGTTATGTTAGCTGACTATATGTGTTGTATTGCATTATATTTCTAAGTTTACTAGGTTTTGTTTTTTTCTTTCATTTGTACCTGATGATGATTGCTTGTGTTGCAATCGAAACGTCGTATGCTAGTATTTAATTTACTATTTTCTCTTTCTACGTGACTTTACCGAAATAACCAAAGAGCAATTCCTGCAGTTACGAAAGCGCCAAATCAAGTTTCAGGTCAATAAAGCAGAGATGTAGGTCTTGTTGGGATTCCCTACATCTCTGCTGTAGCAAACGGACAGAAAATGTGGCATCTGTGCACAAACGCAACCCTCCCTCAGCATTTCGCTTGGGAGATCATCTCTGCCCCGTGCCTTTCCTGGTCTCAGACTCTGGATCGCCTTTAGTACTTCCTCAATAGATGGCATCCCAGCCAGTCACTCATAGAGGATAACTTCTTCCTCCAAATATGTCTAGTGATTTACCCTCCCCCATGACTTCACAGAAATGCTCAGCAAATCTGCAAACCTGTTCCTGGGGGTCGGAGATTGGATCACCGTTTTTTCCCCTAATTATGGTAATAGGTGTGGCACTGCAGGTTACTTTTTTATGGAGTTAAATATGGATTTGTAATCGCGGGCCATTGAGGCAGACTCCATCTCCTCAGCAACCCACGACCACCACCCATCCTTGCAGCGCCTCAAGGCTCTCTGGGGGAGGTATGGACCGCATTCCCAAAGCAGCCATAGCAGCTGCCTTAGTCACAGTCCTAAACCTCGCCCATTTACCCACGACAACTGGAGGAGTGGGGGACGATGCCAACCCCAGCCGCAAGCGATGATGAAATTCTCGTTTGCAACTTTCATCAGCTAGCTGATTACAGGCCACCTGAGGTTTGCATGGGGTCCTGGGTGTACACCCACCACCGGAGTGGAAGAATGGCAGGCGCATCGTACAGATGAGACGTCGATGGTCAGAGGGCAGATCAGCTCCACGGTAGGTCCTGGTGTCAAGGACATGGGAGCGTATCCGCTGTTCCGTCACTATATAGTCCAGCAGATGTTCTTGCTTGGACCTGGCATGCATCCATGATGTTGTGTGGATGCGCCGATGCCGGAACAGCGTGTTGGTAATTACTAGCCCATGGGTTGCACAAACATTTAGCAGCCTCCTACCGTTGTTATTGAGCTGATCTGGCCCATGCCTTCCAATCACCCCAGACCAGGTGCCAGAATCATGACCAACTCGGGCATTGAAGTCACCCAACAAGATGACTCTATCCCGAGGGGCCACTTTAGCTAACACCTGTGACAGGAGGTCCTAGAAGGCGTCTGACTCATCGGCCTTGCCTGCATCCCTCCACGGATCTTCGTCTTAGGTGGCGGCATAAGTAACCACGACCACCACTCCTCGCCTTTGGTTGATACGAAAGCGAGCCCAAAGTAGCCTGGGGCTTACGATTTCCTACACCTCACCGCCACGCTCCAACACCCCCTTCATTATTTTTGTTCAGAAGAAGAGCCACTCCCTGTTGTTTGGTAGTCTCCTGCCCCGAGTAGAGGACTGTCCATCCCTCATGATTGCAGGAGCCAGAGCCGGTCCACCGGGCCACCTGATTACCACAGAGATCCAGACGGTACCGTTCCAGCTCCCGACAGAGGAATGCAGCAACTCCTCCACATTGAGCATTTGAACATTATGAGGGGAAAGATTCAATCTCCTGGCTCCGCCAAATGGGGTCTGGCCAGGAGAAGTCATAGACGCCTGTCCCCCCGGGGCCTCCGGCACATGCTTATTAATTAGCTATTTTTTACCTGGTTTTGTGGTAATATATGGAAGGTAGACGGGTTACCAGCCCCTTGCACCCGTCCAGAGCCCCCATTTAGCCGCTGTGGTGGTAACAAACGCCCTGAGGGGAAAGGTCAATCGGAATTGGCCCTCCCCCCCCCACAGCACTGTCCACGACAATGTTGCCCGTCCGGCACCACGAGGAGGTAGGGGGTTGTTTTTGCCGGACACAGACAGACACATAAGCAGGGAGAGATAACACATAGACACACAGAGAAACAACGCCTCTGTGTCGAGGCCTTAAATAGAGAGAGAGGGGGGGGGGGTAGAGAAATTAGCATGTCAATGTGAGATTTTGAGCTTTCGTGACTGCAGGAAATACTACAACACGAGGACACACTTTAGTTACCTGCTTTGAATTTTACCCACCCAGCAGCATAACAAAAGGCGATTTAATCCTAGCTTGCTTATCTACTTCTGCCATCTACATTACAAAGGCTCAGTTCCAGCAGAAGTACTGACCATCTCGCAACTCCTCCTCTCCTGCGGCCCATCCTGGCTCCTCCCCTCTTAACCAGTATATAAGGTCGTGCCTCTTGGGACTTCTCTTTACTTGATACAGCAATTTTGCTGTGACGGTTTCACCTGAAGACGGAAGCTTGTGTTGCCTCCGAAACGTCGTGATTTAATGTATTTGTTATATTTTTTAACCTACATGACTTTACCGAAAAAAACAAAGAGTAAGTTTTGCATATGGTTGCCGATAATTCTGTGGAATGTTTAAATCCTGAAGGTACATAAGGTGACGCTGTTTCTAATAAAATAGATTCGCGGGCAATGTAATCCTTCACATAAACGTCTCCCCCCCCCCTTCCCCTCGCTGCCTCCTGTGCACACCCCCCTCCACACCCCCCACACTCTTTCAGATGCGACACACTACAAATGTGTCCGTGTGGCCCGTGGCGTTTGTGGGTGGCATGCGTTACGAATCTGTAGTGGTGGGTGCCAATGGCGTGGTCACCGGCTGGAAGGTTGCATATGACCCCACGCGAACATTCGCCATCGACATGGCCGGCTTTGCCATCAACCTGAACCTACTACTGCAGAATCCCAAAGTAGGTGGCTAACACTGGTGCTGTGACCTAATGGTATGGATACTACTGCCAGATCTTTGAGAATGCCCAGCGTGCACCAATAAACATCCGTTCCCAAAAAAAGTCTCCGAGCGCCAAGGGTCCTCTGGAGCAGGTAGACTCTGTTCAGGCGATCGACCAATCACAAATTTCGGATATGAATATGTTTTAGTCTTGGGATGTAGCCTACTTAGAGTGTTACATTCTAGCTTAAATGCTGACATAGACAAATTGTGGAAATTCTCAAATATTGCATTTCATAAAAAGTGTGCTAACCAGTGCGACCTTTGCATGGTTAAACGCGAGTCATAACACGTGACGCAAGAATATCAATGCCTTTGTGGAAAATATGATTAACATAATAACTAAGCAGATAATTACTCTCCTGCCCGCAAATGTTCCTCCAAATAAGAAATAAAGTGTCCATTTTAAATATCCCATTGGCCACACATTCCACAGGCAGTGACGGGATAGGGTAATAAATATTATTTTTGTTGAATGTGGAGAGGGATAGATATGGTAAGGACTGATGTTTCCTTAGATGTTTTGTTTCTCAATACGCAAATTAACGATTGTGTCCCTGCCGCTGTATTAACCCTTTATTCTCTATCACTGTCTTCATGCCACCAGTCAGAATTTCCATATAGGTCATACTGGGAGCCCCACATCTGTCTTGTGCCAAGCTCCCAGCCAACCTTATCCCTGTAGACTGACCAACTCTATCCAGTCAACCCTTGTCATACCACTACCCCCCAACCATAATTAACGTGTAAATGTTTCTCATTATTCTGTCTCGTCCCATTATTCCTCACAATTACCACCATAGGGTGCCACGGTGGCAAGATGTCACCTACTTCGCCTGGTATACAGGAGGTCGTGGGTTCGATCCCGACCCTGACACCTCCTTTGTATTTGGAATTTGCGTGCTCTGTCCGTGGTCACGTAGATTTCTCTCCGGGTCATCCGGTTTTTCCCTACACATTTAGATTTGACGTGTGTTTTGAGTATTTGACTACTGTAAATTTCCACACAATTAGCAACTTCATTGAGCTATCATTTGTGGCCAGGTCGTTTCTGAAAAGAGCTGCATAGCTCACTGGGCCTTAAGTGGTACAATAAAAAAAGAACTTAGCTGAATAGCTTGGCTATAGACAGCGCGATCTCTACCTATGGCAATCGTTGTCTCTGCCATTCATTCTCAGCCTCGGCTACCGTAGCTCTACCTCCAAAAGGTTTCCACTGCCCGTTTTATCCACGTTGCACATTCTACCCCAGTAGACTACTCACATCCCTTCTACAAACGTAATAAAATAAGAAATATTTAAAACAAGAGAGGAGGCCATTCGGTTCCATCTAGTTCAATTCGGTTGTGATTAGCAGATTCATTCTAGAATCTCATCGAGGAGTTTTGTGAAGAATCCTGGTGAATCAGTTCCACCGCATGTCGTCTGGACAGCCGGTTCCAGACTTCCAACATTTTTTATTAAAATTTCCTGTGCACATGCTGATTGCACATTTAAATGTAAACTCTCGAAATTTCGCGAGATTATTGCTGATAGTAGCCTATTGCATCTGCAGGCATACTTCAATTTCCACGCGAGGAGTGGGAACCAGGAGTCCAGCCTTCTCGAGCAACTCGTGACCAGAGACCAACTGGAGCCAAAAGCTGACAACTGCACCAAGGTGAGCCCTTGTCCGATCAATCATTCCGGTCAGATAGGTCAATTTAAGCAGTGCATGACCGAGATAATCTTGACTAAACTTGATTTGGCGCTTTCGTGACTGCAGGAATTACTCTTTGGTTTTTTCGGTAAAGTCACGTAGAAAGAGACAATCATAAATTAAATAATAGCATTAGACGTTTCGATTGCAACACAAGCAATCATCATTAGGTACACATGAAAGAGAAAATAAACCTAGTAAACTTAGAAATATAATGCAATACAACACAGATAGTCGGCTAACATAACAGTCAACACCCTACCTGGTTGATTACGTTATTCCAAAGATTGCTAAATTTAAGAGAGACATAAAACACAGAACCGGAACAACATAGACAGACACATAAGCAGAGAGAGATGACACAGAGACACACAGAGAGAGAGACAAACACATAGGCACACAGAGAAACAACGCCTCTGTGTCGAGGCCTTAAATAGGGAGAGATGGGGGGGGGTAGAGAAATTAGCATGTCAATGAGAGACCAGGCACAACAGCAGGAAACATAGCAACAAAACGAGGGGAGACAGACTGTCACTCGAAAGTTGACGAACTGTACAGACGTGTTGAAAACAGATAAATATTGGCATCTTTGGCTGCCAAATACACCTCTTTCCTGAATACAGTAAACCCTCGCTATGCGCAAGTTCTGGATTCGCGAGTTTCACATTCATGAACAATTAAATGCATACTAATTTCCTATTGGCGACACCCGCCAGACTCCAGTATTTGCGAGTGTGCGTAGTGCCAGACCACCGACACCGAGGAGGTGCGTGCAGAATGTTGTTACATTTGAAGTGACTAACTCGGAGACAATAAGACTAAGAGGCACATCTATATTAATGAGCACCATCGGTATTAACACACTTAATATTTAGTCCATCTATTATCGGCGACGCTACTCAGCCAGGACAGTTGGTAGACTGCCTGGCTAGTGGCTCCCCGAGATGGTAGAAATGGAGACGACGACGAGAAGAATGGCGACGATGGACTTCAGCAGCACGACCGGGATCCCACTCCAACAACAGGCCTGAGGTCCCCCACAGGGGCCCCTCTTAAACTGTCAGCGTGGCCTTGCTCTGCCCCGGCCACGCTCCCTTTCTGGAACCTACTAGCGGATTCCTGGTGGACCCCTTATGTGACCTTTCCCCTAGATTCCCCTCTCGTGTATATCCTGGCCTGCTGACGTCAGGACTGCCGTATGCCGCAGATCCACATTTCTGCCAGCAGCCAGCGCTATGCTAATACACATTAGAAACTGCAAAGATTAGGCATGTCCCATCAGCTGCCCTCTTAGTCCACAAGTGTCCCAGTAATCACTCGTACCAGGAACGTAACCCCATTTTTTCCCATTGTAACAAATTTTCTGCACTCAAGAATTATGCATACGCGAGCATTTTCAAGAACGTATAGCCCTCGCGGATATAGAGGGTTTACTGTATATTCCTCTTTATAAAGAACATGGTATTTTGTACACATCCCATCAGCCACACGTCTTTCTAGCAGTGAATCGTTTCAGCAGCCTTGACTCAACTCAAGGAAACTGTGGACCGGTGTTGACTTTCAGTGAGTCATCAGTTTAGTCGAGTTCCATCTGATAGTGTACATACTGTAGTTGGTTCGATGCAAGCAATCCTCCGTTGCGTGAGTAGCCCAGAGCTCTGAGCGTTAGGTCAAGTCGAGAGAAAACATGAGATGACTCTCCTCCCAACTGCCCAACCCGCATCCACATCTATCCCCCCATTGTCCCTACCCAGGGGAAGAGGCTAGGTGTTCCAGAGATTGGTATCTGTGTTCGTGTTCAATCTCCTATTTAACCAGGAGATTAAACAAACCCATTGAGAAAAATGGAACAGTGTCTCTTGTGCAAGAGTGGCCTGGACCTCCGTGTTTCTTATTTTAAGGAATTGATTCATTTTAGGTTCAATGGGATTGTGTTGAATGTTATTACATGATATGACTGCACAGTTTTGATATACCTAGGGTGACTGAGATATATGCCTGGGTGTGGTCAGTGGAAATGGTGGCAACTGATGGGTGAGGAGGATGATGTAAGCAGTGGTGAGTTATGGAAGCAATGGTGAGTTATGGAAGCATTTGGGTGTGATGGAAGCAGTGGTGAGTGATGGAAGCAGTGGTGAGTTGTGAAAGCAGTGGGGTGTGATGGAAACAGTGGTGAATTATGGAAGCAGTGGTGAGTTTCAACAATGGAAAGACGTGCAACCGTGTGTGTGTCCTTCAGGTTCTGGTGTGGCACACACGCACCTCGAAACCCATCTTTCCGCGTGAACGAGGAAAAGGTTTTTCTGACCCCAATGTGGAGGTGTAATGACAGATGACTGCTTCATGCACGATGCTGGGTTTTGCACGGTTTAATGCGACGTGATGGTCCTGTTGCCTAAACAAGTAGTGCACTGCTTTGCGTCACGATCCCTGCGCATACATGGAATTCTACAGATGAAATGCACCTTAAGATTTCAAGTAATTATTATTACAATCATACTTGGGTGCTCTGATTGAAACAAAGGCTAGTAAGAGTGCTATATTCTCATCTTTATTACGTGGCTGCTCGGCCCCCTTGTTGCTCACTCTCCAGTCGAGTTTCTCCCTACCCTACACTAATACATTTTATTGCGTGGTTTAGTTACATTTTTTTTATAAATTCCATTCAGAATCAAAATCTTTCTTTATCCCGGATGATTATCATGGGCTATTAAGCTTCTTTTCACAGATTTCCATTCCATCGCATGCACATCACATATGCACTCTGCATGGGAAAGTAATTGCCTTTGCTCGAGATGCAATAATGCGATTTGAGTATCTCGCCTGCTTTGCGGTGCTTACTGTGACTGCTATCGGAAGTTATTTACATTGAGCCGTTTTATGGTTTTGATTCACAATGTTATTTTTTTTTATATTTATTCTCAGTAACATGCATAAATGGTAGTGATGAGCACTTAAACATATCTGGCACCTGCTTGCATGAATGAACAGATCCCCACTGTCACAATTGCACGATTCGACCGTTGTTTATGTGTGCTGGTTTCAGAGCCCAAATCTCATAAACTAAATTGACGTGGAACTCAATTGTTAAAATGATTGATACCCTAATTTAACTGCAATTAACAAGTCTCCGCTGGAAGAGAAATAGGAACCTAAATTGACTCTGCCGGAGATCATAATGTATCATCCCGTGTAAGCGTATGGGATGTGAACTAATTGTCGATCACATATGGAATGTTTTACGTCTCCAAATACAAAGTTCAAATGTTCACATAGCATGGAGTACGCCTCCCCGTCAATAAAGTGTGTTTACACATCCCATCAGCCACACGGCCTTCTGGGAGTGCAATCTTTCAGCAGCATTGGTTACACATAATACACTTTAGACCGGTTTTGACATTCAGTGGCTAATCAGTCGTGTCCGGATTGCTTCAACCAATACTGGTGAACTGGCAGATGTGTATCTCCAAGCACCCTATCGGAGAGTTGATGGGTCCTAGATGTGGGAAGTATATTGTCTGTTTATTGTCACTCATTTTCTGCACAACGACGCTCATGATCGTAATAAGTTGCATCGAGGGTCACTTCACAACCTGCATCGTGTAACCTAATGACCGTGTTGCAGAAAGGGCTCATGACTGCACGGGTTGTCTGAAGCACGGGTTGTGTGAAGCACGCCGCGCAACGTGCAGCAGGCTGACCACGCGTCTCCTCGAGCACTTGGTGGGGTGGCATTGCGGGACAACGAAATCACCGATCAAATATTTGCCCCCATATATGGAAGTGGGCGGGGCGTCAGCCAAAGGGGGCCTGTTCTTGCCCATGTATAGTCATCGTAATTCGAGGTTTCATTCGTATCGATTCGGCTCAGTCCATCTGGCACCCAGCTGAAAGTTGATCGAACAGCCCTCTTTGAAATGGCAGTTTTTTTATCTTAAATTACTTTCTGCGGTTCACAGATTAAACAAAACAACGGTGCATTTAATGACGTGCGATTTTTTACATAATTCATTGAATAACGTTTAAAATGAAAACGGGCATAATAATAGTATAAGGAAACAAAAATGCCTAATCATAATTTGCGGGTTAATCATGTCATTGTGCCTCAGGGCTAATATCCAATCAAATAAAGGGAGCGGGGTCACACGACTACTCGATCCCAAGTATCGCTGGCCAATGTAATCGATTGCCAATGAATCTATATTTTCAACATGGCTGCCTGATCGACTGTGTTAAATCGATACAATTTAAACCCACGAGTCACAATTACCATATATGGGCACACGCCCCTTTCGGCCAACGCCACGCCTACTCCATAGGACCCCTGTGATAATTTTCGATTACTTCTTTTTTGCGGTTATAGAAATATATATTCTTTGGGTCTTTCGGTAAAGTCTCGTAGATCGGTTCAAAGAAAATAACAAAAAAACTACGACATTTCGATCGCAACACAAGCGTTCGTCATCAGGAAGAGGGGGTTAGTTTTTAAAGGGAAACTGTTTATAAAGGTTTGAAATTGGCATAGCCCAAATGTCAGCAGCCACTGTTAATGTGGGCAGCGACCGCGACGGTGGTGGGTTTTCCACCAATCACAGGGCTGCCAAGTAAAAATGAGCATGTAAAATCGTTGAGCAGCCTCCACGGCCAGCGCCCCAACGTGGCTGTGTTAGTGTGAGAGATTAACATCCTGGCAGAGCGATCTGCCATTTCTACCACCATGGTTTACTAAAACAATATATTTCATCTTTGTGGTTTGTCATTTTCCATAAATAAAGGACTGGGGATTGTTTATCTACAAAGGGTAGTGGAAATCGATGCCAGGCACCTGCAGTGTAGCCACTCTTCCTTATAGCTTTACTGTTTGCACTCAGTCACATATTCACTTTAAGATGTTTTTTGTTCATGTTTTTGTTTGTTGCGGTTGCACCCGATTCAAGAGCCGAATGGCTCACAGGGCTATACCTAATAAATTAACTTGAACTTGTATGTTATCTCACACAGTTTTGCGAGGTGTTTGGTGTATAATTTGCAATCAAATGCTATTTACTTTGGTTTCATGCGGTGATGTGTGAGTGTGCATGATTAAATATAACACGAGGCAGGAGCAGATCTTGTGCACCACCAAACTGATAATGGCGAGATGGATCTCAGGTAGCACAAGACCTGGTGTAACAGTCAAATTCTGTCGCACCGAGGTGATGTGTGGTGGCCGAGGATACATAAGGTAATGGGGGGGTGAGTGATGACGGGGGGAAATCCCCCATTCCCCCATCTCCGGAAGCCAAGTCGCCACGAAGTCTGGCCTTGACCGGGGGCGGGGCACGAGTTGGCCAGTCAGGACAGGCCAGTTGGCGTGCGGTGAGGGATTAGTCGACGGGGCTGTGCGTGATTGCTGGAAATTGAAGTCAACAAAAAGTCAGGGCTTATACAATGGTTTTATACGGTTCCGATTGGGAGGCTCTGCACAAAACAAGTTTATTGACAGAGGATGTTAGTGCAGGACCACATTTGTGTATTTAAGGGCCATCCATTTAGTACGTACGCAAAAATATGTCAAGACTTGACCCCCGCCCCGCCTCCCTGTACGCACGCGCACTTTTTAAATCCCCCACATGCGTATGTACACTTGACGCACACCCCCCCCCCCCCCCCAATCCTATAGAACGGCCGATATTTAATCCACGCAGAAACGATCAAGGATTCATAATATTAACGTGTTTAAGCAAACAGACAGTTCAGCACCGGACTATCTAACTAATTTGAAGGCCAATGTAGACAAATTATTATCGAGGCTTCACCAACCCCCCCGTTTCCTATGCGTATATAATTTGTCAGTAGACCCCCCGTATGCAAGGGGCCGTCCATAAATGACATCACGTACCTAGGGGGGGGGGGGAGGTGGTCAGGCATTTGTGACAATGTGTGACGAGGGGGGGGGGGGTGTGAGAAATATGACGTCACATAAAAATGCGCAACCTTTTATTTATTCCATGAAGGAGCATTTTGCTTCTCCATGGGAGAATGGAGAAGCACACATTTTGAAAATTTTGATTGTTATTCAACATTTTGATTCTAATGATTCTACGAGGGCTTTTCATTTTGTGGAATGAATATATGATTGTTATAATTGTATTCTCCATTTTGCTTCGTTCTACTACAAAGTTTCAAGTATTTTTTTAAAGTTATAATTACTTTTACAACCACAGCCTGCGGCAGCCCCAAACATCCACAGCCTGCGGCGCCCCCCAACAACCACAGCGTGCGGCGGCCCCCAACAGACTGGTCAAGTAAATCCTTACGATCCATTCGCACAGCGTGCGGTGAGCCTTCATCCAGCAGTGGATTTAAGCACAAAAAAACTTCAGTACTAATGTAATGGACAGAGCACGGCTCTGCCTCAGGGCAGCAGTGAAGAGAGTGCGGCTCTCCCTCAGGGCAGCAGTGGACAGAGCACGGCTCTCCCTCAGGGCAGCAGTGGAGACAGCGCAGCTCTCCCTCCAGCCAGCAGTGGAGAGCACGGGGGTCCCTCAGGGCAGCAGTGGACTGAGCACGGCTCTGCCTCACTCACGTCTCCTCACTCTCAATAACCCGTCTCCTCACTCTCACTCACCCGTCTCCTCACTCTCACTCACCCGTCTCCTCACTCTCACTCACCCGTCTCCTCACTCTCACTCACCCGGCTGTTTGCTCGCGGTCACGTGACGCACTTCAACCAATCCGTGCCGCGTTAATCACAATGACAGTCACAGAATAACAGAGCTGGGTGTTTATATATAAGTATTATAAGATAGTTTCAATATAATATTCTGAAGATCTGCAGTTTTAATTATACGTTTAATATTTTCAAGTGAATGTTATGCAAAATTTAAGCTTTCCAACGCCTCATTTTTAATACGCGTTTTCTCCTACTACATCATATTGCAGCGCCACGTAAAAAACGCACTACAATGGCAATAATCTAAATTGATTTGAAGCATGTTTTATTTTCAAAATGGAAATATGGTTTTGGGGGGGGGGGGGCAGAGCTTTGTGACGTCATATTTGAGGGGGGTCTGACTTTTTGTGACGCCGTGTGACGAGGTGGTTGGGTGAAAAATCGTCCAAAATCGTGTGACGTCATTTATGGACGGCCCCCAAGCGTACGCATTTGGGTAACCCCCCCTCCCCCCTCCCCCCTCCTTGCGTACGTTGTAAATGGATGGCCCCTTAAGCACTACCAGTGTATGGGGGGGGGGGGGGGGAATGGTCGGCACTCACCACGACCAAGGGATTCCTGGAGAAGGCCAGCTGCTGCAACGTGCTACTGCAGGGCAGGTCGCTCAGTTACCGAGGCTATCGCTGCGTGGAACTGCTCAGAGCGCTATTGAGGGTGCAAACCAAGTCCCGAGACTCTCGCTGCGTGGAGCCGCTCAGAGTGCTGTTGTGAGCGCCAACCAAGTCCCAATACTGCCGCTGTATGTAGCCATTACGACAAGCACTGTTGTGAGTGCAAACCAAGACCGAGGTTGATTCTGCGCTGAATCCTGGACACGCGGCACAATCGTTGGTTTCTGGGGCATACCTGAGGCTGTGCACAACCTCGAGAGCGGATTTGCGTGCTCTGTTGCCTCGTCACCCATGAAGGAAGCATGCGTAAGTGTTGGTGCGAACGGTCGCCGTGGTGTCTGCAATTGTCGACACGTAGGGTCGCTGTGTTAAGCTGGTAAACAACGAGGTAATGTGCTGTTCCTGTTGCGCGAGTTTGAATAATTGGTTGTACTTTGTTGTCAATAAATTATGCATCACAGTTGGTTCGCGTCCTTGTGCATAGTGTCAATAGTGCATAACGAATCAAGGCATGGTTAATACATTCCAAATCTTAAGATTAATTAAATTCCAGATCGAATGATCGTCCTTTCTGTCGCCGTTAAAGCACGTTAAAAAAAATGTACATTTGTGACCAATAAAATATTGAGGGAATTGCGGGGGAGAGAAAATGGATCCCATGTTAAAAATGATCAATCCCTCACAACCGGTTTGGGTCGGAGATCAGCAGACGGGGAACGTGGCGAGAGTGGTGGTGCCCATCTTAGGCAGGCTGAAATAAATAAATTCTTTAAGAAGAGAGAAATCCACATTACAAGATGAAATGTTGAAATCGGTCCAGTATTCGTTTGTGTTGAACTAATATTGATGAGTTTATGCACACCAAGAAGGCTTTGTTGCTGATATGTGTAAACATAAGTTTTACTTTTTACGTAGAGGGAGAGATATAGAATGTAGGCCATTTGTGTATATTTCTGAAAGAGTATCATGGATATTTAAGCACAAGGATGGAGACCGAGAGGCAGGCCTAGAAAGAGGTGGTTCCAAGCGGTGAACCAGGACATCAAGGACCTTGGAGGGGACGTGGAGATGGCCAAGTACAGGATTTAGCAGGGGTGGAAAAAACCTATTTTTTTCAGATCCGAATTTGAGGTTTAAGGTTCAAACGTTAATAAACCTTAATAAACCTAATACAATTTCGATTTAAAGCTTTCGTGACTGCAGGGATTCATCTTCTTGGTTCTTTCGGTAAAGTCACGTAGAAGGGAAAAAAAACATAATAAAATAATTATCACGATGTTTCGGCCACAACGCAAGCAGCCGTCCTCAGGTGAAGAACAGGTCTGTCGGAAAGACAGCGTCTGAATGAACACCACCAGGCTTGGAAGCGTATATTTAAGCTGGCTTGGATGGGGAAGAGCGCCTTGACAAATAATTTGCATATCGAGAAGAATTTTGCATATTTATGGAAAATGCAGATATGGGATTAGTCACTCCTTATGGAATGCGTAGGAGGTGGGCGGGGGGTTTCAAAGTCATATTATGCCCATGCATTATGCAGGATTAGCAGCATCAAAGGGAGGGGGTAGGGTTAGCATTAATAAAGGGAAGGAATGTTAATAGTATGGAGCTGCAGCAACTAAACCACCACGTAAAAAACTAAAGTATAAACTACATCAGTATACTAAATATATTCTCCAATAAACTGAGCTACTAACAGTAAGTCATACATTACAATTCTATGTCGCAAAAAATATATGCCTCCAGCTAAACTTTTTTCTCTTACATCACAAGGGTCTACCCCGTACTATATACTGCCATAGACAAACCCAACATTAAATTATATACTGTATTACTATACACCCCCCTATATAGGTATAGGGTGGTTAGACTATACATTGTAATATTACACTATGTATTATTCTACCCAACCTACTGTATACCACACTACTGTATATTCACTATACAATTACGATACTATATATTACCTTAAACATTATATTAAACATTACACTTTTATACTATTTATTATTGTACAATCTGCTATACACTATACCATTGACCGTCGCGTGAAAGGTACTAAGAGGAAGCAACGAAATATGTCAATGGGAGAATGGTGAAAGGAGACTTGCAGCAGAGCAAAGAATCCATTCCCTGCGGAGAATAAAAGATATATAGTTTATATAGTTTTTACGTGGTGGTTTAGTTGCTGCAGCTCCATACTATTAACATTCCTTCCCTTTACAATATGAGATCTCTTTTACCAGTGGCAAAATATAATAGTAGGTTTTAACCCTTTTAAACTGGTACAAAACTGACACATTTATTCAAGGCATCATGTTTGCAATGACCACAACACAAGTAGTCAAAAAAGCAAACAAAAAGAAGCAACTCTGATAATGATAATAATATGCACTGTCCTTGAAGTTGATTGGTCCACACCCGAGACGGCTTTCTTTAGAGCCTCTCATAGTGTAAATGCTTACCCCGAGCTCTCAATACTCTGCTATTGCACTGTGTTTGAATTGTACGCCTTCTGGTGTCATCTGGTCCAACACCAATGGGGACTAGGCTCTAAAGAAAGCCGTCTCGGGTGTGGACCAATCAACTTCAAGGACAGTGCATATTATTATCTTTATCAGAGTTGCTTCTTTTTGTTTGCTTTTTTGACTACTTGTGTTGTGGTCATTGCAAACATGATGCCTTGAATAAAGGTGTCAGTTTTGTACCAGTTTAAAAGGGTAAAAACCTACTATTATATTCCTTCCCTTTATTACTGCTAACCCTACCCCCTCCCTTTGATGCTGCTAATCCTGCATAATGCATGGGCATAATATGACTTTGAAATACCCCGCCCACCTCCTACGCATTCCATAAGGCGTGACTAATCCCATATCTGCATTTCCCATAAATATGTAGAGAGGAGCCGACACGAGATTGCAGGGGTCTCGTCCTTTATTCCTTTCCTTCCATTCACACCTGTCGCCAGCCGTCCCAATCCCGTTCCCGCCAAAGGCCCCCCTTTCCCGCCCGTTCTCTCCTTATATCACCTCGCTCACCCCTCCCCCTAACCCATCTATTGGTGGGAATCCTTCCCCTGACACCCCTACATCACCCCCCCCCCCCGGAGAAAAAATAACCGTCCTCGGTTCTGCCTCCCCCATGGACCATTTAAGTCTCCCCATGCCTCCCACCACTGACAGTGACGACAGCCCTTACCCCCCCCCACAACCATACAATGCAATATAACACAACAAATCAATTGCGCGGCCTGCCCAGGTCTCCAGCCAGCATCCCGTAACAGCCCGGACATCCACAGGCAGCAGATGACCGTGGCGGCCCCCTCCTTCGAAGGCCCTCTCGTCGCGGTCCCTGGTTCGGTGGTGCCGGTGTCGCCTTGCCTGGCGCCGCTGTCTCTCCGGCCCCCTCTCGTGCCGCCGCTCCGTCAGGCCTCACATGGGGTGCTGTAGGTGACAAGGGAACACAGGGCACCGAACCCCCTGCCGGTCGGCGCGTGGTGGTCGGCGACCTTGGCCTGGGTAGGGATGATGATGATGTTGGCAGTGATGTTGGTGGTGATGTTGGTGAAGATGACGGTGGAGAGATGTATGGCTTAAGGCGGGTGGGGTGTACAAACCATCGTCGCTTACCCAGTTGGACCTGGACGCACTGCGGTCGGAGTGCTTTGATGACCTCGACCGGCCCTTTCCAGGGTCGGTGCAGCTTTGGTGAGAGGCCAACCGGCACCTGAGGACAGTGTAGCCATGCCTGGTCCCCGACTTTAAAGGGCTTGGCTGTCACTGTCCTCTCCCGTATCCGTACATTACTCTCTTGGCTCGCGGCCGATGCGGCCTCGGCTGCTTGGCGGGCCTCTCTCAAATAAATGAGGGAGGTCTTTAGTGCCTTCGGCCATGCGTCGGCTCTTGCCGGAATGTCCGTCAGCTGCACCTCAATAGGCGGAACGGGATCCCGTCCGTACATCAGGAAAAACGGCGAGAACCCCGTCGCCGCGTGTGGGGCCACCCTGTACGCCGCTAAGACCGATGGAATGTGGAGGTCCCAGTCGGAATGGTTTTCGTCCACCACTTGGGACAGCATGGCCGCTATGGTGCGGTTAAGCCGCTCTACCATCCCATCGGTCTGGGGATGATATGGAGATGTTCGGACCTTTTTAGTGCCCAGGATAGAGCAGACGTCCTTCAATAGCTGTGAGGAGAAATTCCTGCCCTGATCCGTGAGCAACCGCTCCGGTGCCCCCTTATCAAGGACATAGCCTCCCACGAAGGCATCGGCGATGGTCTGTGCCGTTTGGTCCGGGAGGGCCCACGCCATCGGCCACCTCGTGCAGTACTCGACTCCGACCAACAGGTATTTATTTCCCCGTGGCGTGACCGGCAGCGGTCCCAAGATGTCCAACGCAACCAATTCGTTGACCCTGGTCACCGTGATGGGCTGTAGGGGCGCCCGGCTTACCCGGGGTGGCGGCTTTCGCCGCGCACATTTGACGCAGGTAGCGACCCATCGATGCACGTCAGCGGTCATACCTGGCCAAAAGTACCGACCCTGTAATGTGTGCAGTGTCTTCCGCCCTGCCAGGTGCAGCAGCTGGCGGCCGTGTACGTCCATAACCAATTGTTGACGCAGCGACTCCGGAACTACCAGGCATCGCCGGCGCCCTGTCGGGTCCCATCGCATGAGGAGATCCTCCCATACGATGTACTCCTCCCCCCCTGCCTCTGCTGAGGCGCGTAGTGTTCGCAGTGGGGCTTCCTCCAGCTGTAGCCGTCTCCAATCGTCCAAGGTCAGCCCCAGGTCGTGGTCGGTCAGCTGGACCTCACCCTGTGCGCCCTCCGCCGTGCGTACAGGAGCGATGACCGTCCCCTCCGGCCTCGCCTCCTTGCAGCGTGCCCCGCCTGTGGTGCATGCACAAGGGCCCTGGGGCACCAGTCGGGACAATGCGTCTGCGTTGGCATGTCTGGTCCCTTTGCGATGCACTACTTGGTACCTGTACTCCTGCAGGCGTTCTATCCATCTGGCCAGCTGGCCCGAAGGCTGGTCGATGCGGAGCGAATACTGCAAGGCCGCGTGGTCAGTGCGGACCGTAAATTTGCGACCATACAGGTAGGGTCGGAATTGCTGCACAAAGTGAACGACTGCCAGGAGTTCCCTACGTGTGACGCAGTAGCGCTGCTCCGCTGATGAAAGCACGCGACTACCATAGGCGATAACCACCTCCCGACCCTGCTGGACTTGCGACAAAACACTGCCGATGCCCACATCGCTGGCGTCCGTGTCCAGGATAAAGGGGAGGCCAAAATCCGGAAAGGCCAATGGTGGTGCATCTGTCAGACGTGAGCGCAGCTGCTGGAATGCCTCTTCCTCCAGAGGGCCCCAATAAAACCTCTGGTTCTTCGCCGTCAACACGTGCAAGGGCTTGGCAATGGTTGCGAAGTTGGGCACAAACCGGCGGTAGTAAGAAACGAAACCCACAAACCGGCGTACCTCCGGAACCGTTGTGGGAACAGCCCAGGCCCTCACGCAGGCCGTCTTTTCCGGGTCTGTAGCCACTCCCGACTCACTGACGACGTGGCCCAAGTAGCGTACCGACGACTGCATAAGGTGGCACTTCGACGGCTTGAGCTTCAAGTTCGCGTTCCGGAACCGCAGGAACACCTGACGCAATCGGTCAATGTGTTCCTCGAATGATCGGCTGAAAACAATGACGTCGTCCAGGTAGATGAGGCACGTTTCCCATTGGAGGCCTGCCAAGGCCAACTCCATTATGCGTTGGAACGTTGCCGGCGCCGTCTGGAGGCCCATAGGCAGGCAGTTGAACTCGAACAGGCCCTGTGGTGTCCGGAATGCTGTTTTAGGCCGGGAGTCCGCGTCTAGTGGGACCTGCCAGAACCCGGACAACAAATCCAGCGTACTGAAAAATTTTGCTCCCGCCAGTGCATCCAATGAGTCGTCGATACGTGGTAGGGGATATGCGTCGGCCAGCGTGACGGCATTGAGGCGTCGGAAGTCCACACAGAATCTCAGTGACCCATCTGACTTCTTGACTAGGACCACCGGTGCCCCCCAGGGACTCGAGGATGGAGAAATTATGTCGGCCCGCAGCATCTCCTGCACCGCTTGTTGAATGTGCCCTTTTTCCATTGGGCTCATTCTATATGTGTTTTGGCGCAGGGGTGCGGCATCTCCCGTGTTGATGTGGTGCTGTGACAGATTTGTGCGCCCTAGGTCGAACGGTCCCCGGCTGAACACGTCCGAGAACTCCTGCAATAACGAGTGCAGCTGCTGTTTCTGGTCGGGCGGCAATCCCGGCTCAGGCCCCGCCAGCTGGTCCATCCACGATTTGGCCCCTCTGTCCTCGGACTGGCTGATGCTGCCTACAAGCTCGGGCTCTGTCCCTGGGGCTCCTAGTGACAAGGGACTAACGTGGGCCAGAACTGTTCCCTCCTGCACCGTCGCTGTTCTATCGGAGGTGTTCAGCACCTGAATGAACAGATGCTGGTTCCTCTGTACAATAGTTTCGGCCCCCACCAGCGCATGACGATCCATGGCCGCTGACGCCGGAGACACCAGGATGGGTGAGTCTGGTCGGGCTGTCACGAGGGGGGACCGATATTGCAGCGGAACCAGCATCTGGGCTGCCGGGGGAATGGAGACAGACTTACTGACCAGAGCCTGCACGTAGGGTACACCCCGGCTGGCCCCCTCCGCCTTTAGGAAATGGAGATGCGTTCCCTGGACTTCCACCCGCCCATTGGCCAGATCGATTTTCATTGGCATCCGCCTCAGAAAGTCCGTCCCCAACAGGCAGGGTACGGGCAACGTTGCGGAGACAAGGATGGGTCCTGCTACCGAAAGCTGCCCAATCTGTATCGGGGCTTCAACCTGGCCCAGGAAGCCCATGCTGCCTCCATTTGCTGCAATGAACGTTGTCTTGACGGGGACTAAAGGTCGGATTTTATCCGGCAGCATCTCATGCATGGTGCTCGAGATGATCGTGGCTGATGCCCCCGTATCGACCAAGATACGTGCCGACACTCCCGCGATTTCACCGACCAGGACCGAGGTTCCTGACGTGGCCGCTACCACCCGCCTTGCCAGCTTCCTCCATTGTGTGGCTGAGTCCGGCCACTGACCAGGCGGCGTCTCGTTATCCTGTGGTGCATGGTGAAATGATGGGGGATGGGTGTGGATGGACTGAAGATGGGGTTCCTCCCTTTGGAGTGCGTCACAGCAGGGTGAACGCGCCCTTGTTACATAGTGTGGGCTTACCCCTGGGTTGCGGGCTGGGCTCTCTATGTAGTGCAAATTGCCCCCCCTAGGTGACGTAGGATGGGCCCCCCTTGTGGTGTGGGGGGGCCCCCCCATTGTAGGGGGCAGTGGGGACTGGGGGGTGGGCCTTCCCGTGAGCCCCTCCCTTTCCTTTGTCACGGGGGCGTGGTCCCCCTGGTTCCGTCTCGCTCTGTCGCAAAGCGGTGGTGAGGCGGGTCGTGGAATTGCTCCAGGGCGCAATGTCAATCGTGTGGGCTGCCTCCGCCCCCGGGCCGTTGCCCCTGGCAACTCGCCGGCGTTGCAGGTAACTGGTGACGTCACGCCCGCCGGCGACGTCACGCCCGCCGGTGACGTCACGCCCGCCCGCGAACCCACGCCCGCCCGCGAACCCACGCCCGCCCGCGAAACCACGCCCACCCGCGACGTCACGCCCGCCCGCGAAACCCCGCCCGCCCGCGAAACCACGCCCACCCGCGACGTCACGCCCGCCCGCGAACCCACGCCCGCCCGCGAAACCACGCCCACCCGCGACGTCACGCCCGCCCGCGAACCCACGCCCGCCCGCGAAACCACGCCCACCCGCGACGTCACGCCCGCCCGCGAAACCCCGCCCGCGCGCGACGTCACGTCCGGCATCGACGTCGCTGCCGGCCGCGACGTCACTTCCGCCCGCGACGTCACCTCCGCCCGCGACGTCACCTCCGTCCGCGACGTCCCTCCCGGCGTCGGCGCGACTCCCGGCGCGGTCCCCGGCCTCGGCGCGATTCCAGGCGCGGTCCCTGGCCCCGGCGCGATTCCAGGCGCGGTCCACGGCCCCGGCGCAATTCCCGGCGCGATCCGCGACACCACTTCCGACCGCGACGTCACTTCCGGACGCAACGTCACGTCCGTTCGCGACGCCACTCCGGGTCGCGATGCGACCACAGGCCCCGGCGCTATCCCCTTCCCCCGACCAGAACAGCGGGGACCGGGAAACGACACCACCGGCGCCCACCCCGAGGAGACTCCCGGTGAGTTCGCGGCGTCGGAATTGTAATTACCCGGCCCGCCCGAGAGGCCGGGTGGGACGGCGTCACTCGCCTGGCTCCTGTCGGCGTTCGGCCCCGGCAGGTTCCAGGTGACGTTGGCGGCCTCCGGCTCCGTGCGGCACCCCCTCGCCACATGCCCCTCGCGACCACAACGGTGGCAGACCCACGGGGCGTTGCGTCGGGGGGGCTCGGCGCGATGTTGTAGAGGCGGCTGCCAGCGACGCGGCGGCTGGTCCCTCTGCTCCGCCAGTCCCCGGATCGCCGCGTACACCTCCCGCAGCGATGGCTCCGTCTCAGACGTTGGCGGTCCGTCCCCAGATGCCCCACCGGCAGCCTGTGGTGACGGTGCAGGTTCGGCGGTTAGTGTCGCTGGACCAAGTAGCGCCACGGCAACGGCTCGGCTGTTCCCCCCCGCCGCGCCAGCCACCGGGCCCACGGGTGGCGCCCGGCCCATGACCTGCTCGTGGGCTTGGATGGTCCGGGCAGCCCACAGCGAGGTGCGTTCTTCCGGCGTCACTACGGGCATTACAACGCCGGCGCGGCAAGCGTAGGCGATGAGGTGCTCGACCACGAGGTCCTCGAGCGCTTCTTCAGCCAGGCGAGGGAAAGCTCTCCTCGCCAACACGAGCAGCGCCCCCCTGTAGGCTAAAGGGGATTCTTTAGCCCCTCGCTGGCGATCCTGGAACCGTTTAAAGGCTCCTTCCGCCGGGCAATAGATCTCCCCCAAAGCCTCGTAGGCCGCGTGTAGCGTGGACTTGCTGTGCGAGGGAAGGGAGGTGTAAGAGGAGAGTGCTTCTTTGCCCAGAACAGATGGCAGCGCTCGTAGGGCCTCTTCGTCTGTCCACTCGAGAGCGTGGAAGGCAGCCTCGAATCGGCGGACAAACTCCTCCCAATCTTCTTCCTCAGCCACAAACTTGTCGACGGGCCCCAGCCGACGCGGCCGTCCGGCCACCTGCTCTCCGTGTTGGGTGTTTAGCCCTGGGGGTTTTGGCGGGAGCGGCGGCGGCTGGCGTGACGAGGTTGGTTGCGGCTCCTGCCCGGCCGGCTGGTCGGCGTCCGGTTCCCGTGGCCTCTCCTCCCGTAGTACGCGTGGGGGTGGGGGTCCCGGTGCCGGCGGGCCCCCCATAGGGAGCCTCTGCAAGAGCTCCTGGAGCGCCCTCTCCACGCGGGCCATGCGGTCCTCCATGCGATCCTCCAGGCGATCCGGGCCCCCTTCTGCTGCTTCTGACAGCAGGCCCCCTTGTTGCCCAGGATGTGAAGGATCCCCGGCCCCTGCTTCCTCCTCCCTCGGCTCCCTCCCGCGAGGATTCTTCTTTGTAGCCATTAGGATCCCACCGCTGCCACCAAATGTAGAGAGGAGCCGACACGAGATTGCAGGGGTCTCGTCCTTTATTCCTTTCCTTCCATTCACACCTGTCGCCAGCCGTCCCAATCCCGTTCCCGCCAAAGGCCCCCCTTTCCCGCCCGTTCTCTCCTTATATCACCTCGCTCACCCCTCCCCCTAACCCATCTATTGGTGGGAATCCTTCCCCTGACACCCCTACAAATATGCAAAATTCCTCTTGATATGCAAATTCTTTTGTCAAGGCGCTCTTCTGCCTCCAACCCAGCTTAAATATACGCTTCCAAGCCTGGTGGTGTTCATTCAGACGCTGTCTTTCCGACAGACCTGTTCTTCACCTGAGGACGGCTGCTTGCGTTGTGGCCGAAACGTCGTGAGAATTATTTTATTATGTTTTATTATTTATTATTTCCCTTCTACGTGACTTTACCGAAAGAACCAAGAAGATGAAACCTAATAAACCTCATGGTTTTATTTGCAATACTCCAACATTGTGAACAGATTGACGCTGATCTTCTGAAGATCGGGCCAGGCCCTGCCGTCAGACTGCCCATACTCCAAAGGTGTCTTACGTCCCTTGAGCAGCATAATGAATCCAAACCCGCCGGCATCCTTCTCCTGCTGCGCCGAAATAACGTACTCGGTGAGCTGTAGAAAGAGCGCCTCTCGTCATCAACCGCCGTCTCATTGTCGATCGGTGTCTCCAGTAAGATGTTCTCCAGCTCTTTTCGATTAGCAGGGTTCAAACCCTCTCCAATGAAGCAAGGATCTAACAGATATGCCAGTCCATGGGCCTTTCCGAACATGAACTAAAAGCGACTTGCTGCCGACTTGATCAGGTAGTTGATCTCTTTAGTGCTCGCATTACCGTCTCCGTGCAGCTTGGCAAACTCAGCAGGGAGGGTCTGAAAATCCGGCAAGACTTCAGAGACTGGTACAGAATCAGATTGATATTTGACAATTAATGAGTTGATGGGCGTGAGAATGGCAAGGGACTTCTGCAACAGAGAGACGAAGTCGTCACTCGTAATGATGGTCTTGATTCGCATGCGCTCGGATTTCTGAGCTGCTGTCCCCTTGATGAAGTCGCGAGCTGTGACAATGTAATGCAGAATCCTCTCCAACGACAACAGCATCTCGCAACAGCCTTTGATCGTTCCCCAACGTGTAGGAACCGGCCAGACCAACGCTTGAATGCCAGCAATCTTCTGTTCAGCCTGCAGCTGTGCCTTGAGAACGTTACTGTTGTGAAACAATTTGACCTTGTCCTTGCACCCCACGATGAACTCAAGCAGGTACTCGAACGGACATTTGATCGGGTATGTGTGTTCTGATTGGCTGGCTTTCATCATCTTCATGGCAGAGAATATGTCATTGACAAGCAAATGCAGACCATGCGACGTACAGCCGTGGAAATAGGAGGATGGGTGATCCTTTGAGAGCGGTTCCCACGCATTCTTGTAGGTGGATGTGTTGTCGGGGACTGTGCCAGTGAATGTAGTCTTCGGATGAGACGCCATCACACGTTGAAGATCCAAGGCGGTCCAGTCAGCATTGTGGCCCTGCTCTCCAGTGGACACCGACTCAGGAAACAACATTGTGGACGGCGATGTGAACATGTAGTTCACAATCAGATCATTCTTGATGTTTAACCACGCATCATATGTCAGGAAAACGGTCTTATTGGCTAGGACGGTGTAAAACTTCTTATTCATGTCAATATACGCCCTGTCGAGCAATGGTCCGGCCAGCCTCTTCCTGTTCGGCAGCACTGCATCTGGGCGAAGGGCCTTCACAGCGATCACCAGGTTCTCTCCTCAACCTGCTGGAACGACGTGCCCGAGACAAAGTAATACATTGCTATGGCCTTCTCGAACTTCTCCTTCGTTCACTTATCGAGCTTGAGTATTAGGTGTTCTTTGATCGATCCTTGCTTCATCGATGAAGCATTCGATGTAGATGGAGTTGAGCTGCTGCTTGCGTCGCCCGATGCATACCACTTGGGACGATCTATCTCGGTGCCACTCATTGCCCTCCAAAAAGCAGCGCTTTTCATTCAGATGCCTCATCGCCTGCTCACTCTTCTTGTGATGGTTGAATATGGTGCGACAATGTTTGCAGCGACATTCTTCAACATGTGCGGTTCCGGATCATCGGTGAAGTAGTGCCAAAACTGGCCCATCGAACGTCATCTGGCCTTCCCTGCATTCGCCGAAGCCTCGTCAGCCACTCCATCCTTTTCCGCGTCGGTCACCCATTCGTCTCCATCACAATTACGACATCACTATCACATTCTTCGAAATCGAGTAAATCCTCATCCAGGTCCTGATCCACGATCCTGTTCACGGTGGAAATTGGGTTTGTTTGATGACACTAGTAACTCAGGTAATGCCAATATTCATGATTTCCTAGTTCTGGCCTTCTGTAGTCCGTTACTTCAGTCAAACTTCCTGCAAAAAACAAAATGGCATCTTTTCATAATAAACCTCAAAACCTCACCCTAACTGGCCCTTCGGGATATTGAGGTTTTTTTATGTAAACCTTATCAAACCTAATTGTTTCAAACCTCGCCTTTCCATCCATCGGAACAACCGTATTTTAATAAACTCCCGCATATAACCCGCGGGGTATACCACTTTTACAAACAAAACAAGACCCTGCGGGGTATATGGAGGTGCGGGCTATCCCTATTTTTTTTTACACGTGTGACATGTCATGACTCGTTTAAATTTGTCCATGGTAGGACTCTCCACTATGCAACACTTACCTTTGACTAAAGCACTGCTGAATAAACCACTCACACTAAAATTGCACGTTATCACTTTTAAAATGAATTGTTTGTACAATTAAACAATGTTTGAAGTGTGCGCACTGTTTACCGGCGACGGGAGAGCTTGGAGGAGAGAGAAGTGGGGTTGGGGGGTGGGGCAACTGGGGGGAGAGAGAGGTGGGGGTTGGGGTGGGGCAGAGCAAGGTCTGTGGTGGTGACGGGAGAGCTGGGAAGAAAGAGAAGTGGGGGTTGGGGGGTGGGGCAGCTGGGGGGAGAGAGAGGTGGGGGTTGGGGTGGGGCAGAGCAAGGTGTGCGGCGGCGACAGGAGAACTGGAAAGAGGGAGGGTTGGGGGGGTGGGGCAGCTGGGAGGAGAGAGAGGTGGGGGGGCGAGGCAACGACATACGGTAATGCTGCTATTATCTGCGCAGTGCGCACTCTACCAGTGCTTAAACTGTACTTATCTACCAGTTATGTGTTACTTATTGGATATTTACTTTTGTTACTTATTTACTGTTTTAAGTTCACTCGTTTCCGGTTAGTTTGTTTTCTTTGTGCACGTTATGTTTTTAATGTTAACAATTAATAGTGGAATGTATTACAAATGTAAACTTCGTATTAATATTATGGAATTAAGCTGCGGTAACGACGTAAAATATATGAATGCATGTGGAATATATGGAGGTGCGGGCTATCTGAAATTTGTTTTACACAAAACGCTATTTTTTCTGGGTATATGCGTCTGCGGGTTATATGCGTATGCGGGCTATATGCGGGAAAATACGGTAGTGGAGTCTGATGATCAGTAGTTTGAGTACATAACTAATTATCTAATCATAGAGGAAAGCAGACTTAATATTCTACGATTATGAAGGGAAGTTTTTTTCATTTGGCGTTGTTTTCTTGTGGTGAGACCTGCTGATCAATACACCGCTATGTACCCATTTACACTGCTGGACGGATAGGAGGTATGGATATTATAGCTCATGTTCATTGTTTCAACTGCCGCGCTAAGAGATCGAACCAGCTGTCTTTACATTGCAATTCCGGTGTGCTAATCGATACACCATACCAGCATCCCTGTGTAAAGATCTCTAGATGTTAAGACAGACATTTTCACAAAGTGAATAAAAACATTGTCATGTTTATCCACCTTGCCCTTTATTATAGTATTAGATTATGATGTAAGTTTTAACACTGTGAATCGAAAGTTACACGTTAATAAGCTATACCTGACCCAAAACCAGCTAAAATCTCTCCCACCTGGTGTGTTTGACAGACTGACTAAACTCACACTGCTTCACCTGCAATTGAATCAGCTGCAGAACAGCCTTGATTGGTTTTGTGAGTTGCCAGCCAGGCACGTGCAGCTGGAAACCAGTTCTGCAATGAGCACTTTGTTTATTACACTTACAAACAACGAACGCTATTATTGAGTTTGATTTACTAGCGCCCTACCCTGGATCTATCGGCGGGCCATTGCCCATCCACTGCTGGATTGAAGGCTTTCCCATGTCGCGATTTCAAGGGCCGAAAAGGCCAAAACCCATTTAGTGCGCTGAGCTGATCTCATCGCTCCATGGCTGCAGTGGTCGTCTTCTCATCACGAGTGGTCCATTATTTCGCCACCATTGTCCCCAGTAGTAATGTTGCCCAAGACAATGGCACAAATAAAAATGGAACAAGCCAAGGTTATATGTATGTATGTTGAACTGCTTTCACACCATCGGTAGCCAACCATGCGAATCGGATTAGTGGGTAAAAGACAGGAAACTGAACACAAGCAGATTTAAAGAAATTAGTTTTCAATCTTGATGTAAAAGTGCATAGTTACATTGGCTTCCTAATGTCGGAAGGAAAAGCGTTCCAGATGGCCACAAAAGCACATCTGAAAGCGTGCAATGCACTGACCGTCCTTGATCGTTGAATAGACAAAAGCCACTACTGCGAGGATGACTGAAGCTTGCGTGATGGTTAATGTGCCTTGACAAAATCAGCATATATATTGTGGTTCACTTTGTGTGTAATTAGTGCGACCTTATAAATGGTCGCACTCATTACACACTTGTATACCAAGTCACACTGGAGTGCATGGCCAATCATCACATCACAATACTATCATGGAGCAAGTGTGAGTTTGTCTGTTACTGTTTGTCGGTCCAGAAACTTTTTAGGCCCAATTTTTAGAGTACGTAATATTTGTGAAAAATTACTATTCAATAAAATAGTTATTTTACATGTTTTTAATGTCAGTAAACATTTTTATTATAAAATTTGGGAAACTACCGTTTTCAGGTTGATAAAAATACGATTCGCGAAAACTTTATCAATGGCAATCTTGGAAAAATCGATGCAATCTCGTAATTTTTCCGGGAGCATTGGAATATAATGACAATATAGGAGTTTTATGGCGATCTCGGAATATATAATTCCCCAACTGATAAGATCTTACACACGCTCGGACAAATACAAATGGGCAGTGTTCAAAACCAGTGGCATTTATGGTGATTGTGGGGCAAATAAAACTGAAAACTTTGTGCTCTTAAAATCCAGTGGCATTTACAGTGGTTTAGATTTGTATGACATTTTTAGCTCAACAGTACAGTATTCAGCTCTAACTTGTGTTGAATACAATTGCAATAAGTTAATCTGAACGGTAGTTTTCATTTTCAGCTACGGCGTAATATTGTTAATCAATTACTGTTAGTCCACTCTATATCAAATCCGTTAAGCTTGAAATTCCCAGACTCAACAATAAAAGCTCAGAAGCATTGGCACGGGATAATAAAATGGAAGGAAAACGTCAAGCAAGGCTGGTAAAAGAAAGATTGGCATAGCGGTAACGGATAACTAATTGGAGCCAATCTGAACGTCAATTCCAGTTGGAACAAGTACCTCAATCTGCGGAACATCGAACTAAACAGAAGAGCGAAGGAAAAACATTCCTGGGAAAAGAAGATTGGAAGACAAAAGCCGATCAAGTGAGCAATTAATCTTATGAACGTTGATCCATCCGATTTTAAAAAAAGAGTCGTTCCATTGGAACATATTCGATGGAATAAAACAACTGTTGAGTCAAGCTCGGTTCGAAGAAGATAATCAAGCTCGGTTCCAAGAAGATCATCAAGCTCGGTTCCAAGAAGATCGTCAAACCAAAGCAAATCGAAGTTGTAATGAAACGGAAGAGCAGAGTCATGCTCGGTTGGAGCAAGTGCGCCAATCCTTATAACAAACTATCGGTAAGTACCCGGCGTTGCCCGGGCGAAAAAAACAGACGCACACTTGGACTTACACACAGACATCGACCCACACACATAGAAACACATCGACTTAGACGCACACACACACATTTGGTTAAACCTAGGATGGATCGTTAGCAGGCCAGCATAAATGTTTCTAACTGGCAAAGATGTTCCATTAGGGGGGTGTATGCTTCGCAAGCATAGAGAAGGGAGGGAATTACCGTGGCCGAGAAGACCTGGAGCTTCATGCGGAGCAAGAGACCAGGTAGCTTTCACACAGCATAACGCAGCCGATGAAAAGATAATCGCTCTCGACTGATTTGGAGTGAGACCTCTGCTGTTAAACCGGAGCTGGTCATGAGCACACTGGCCAGGTATGGGAATCTCTCCAATCTCTCCACAACTGAAGCATCACCAATTGTGAGTTGTGGGGGTGGATTGTCCGATGGTACTGTTGTGTATACGCCCCCTTTTTATTTTTTTTTAATATTATTTGTTAATATATTTTTTTTAGAATTATTCTGCCAACATATAAAATATAGTTTTTTAATAGACACGGGGCAACGTGAGAACGGACACGCCCCCACACTCCCACAGATGTGCGCACACCTCATTTCAAAGGAAAGAGGGCATGAAAGAAGGGTAATCAAGATCATAAAAACTCCCCGAATTTCACACAGGAGGAACAAGGGAGGGGGGAATGGCAGGCGGGGGGTTGGAATGACACCCTCTCGTAAAAAGCCTTGCAGGGCCGGGCACCACGGAGTAAAAGATGGTTATGTTCTTAACAAAGAAACAGCATTGACGACAAAAAGCACATACGGGTCTTTGAACCATGTTAGATGCACAAGTACCAACTTAGCCATGAATATTAAGCAAACAGTATCCATCCTCACTCCAATTGAAAACCAGAGTCGCGATTCATCAATTGTTAATTAAATACGGACATTACTTACCTTAAATAATTTCTACGCGGCCGGGCCGAAGCACCAAAGAATAATTATGACTTGAGTCGCCCCAAAACAAAATTCCTAGACGGGATACCAAATTAAATAATCACAAAGTCAAATAATAAGTACGGAATTAAAGAAGAAGAGGAATCAAGGGCGGATAAGGCTCTCAAAATTAACCAAACACAACACCCATGGGAAGCGAGCAACACGACCGTCTTTGTCTTTCCGAGAGGATCTCCACACGCAGGCACAAAAGCGAGGAAATGACACCCATAAAGGGGGCAATGGCTCAAAGGAAATTAACACGCTCTCGGAAATAAATAAATAAGCGCATGCGCCGGGTGCTTCCACCGTGGAAACAACCGTCTTTGTCTTCCCACAACACGGACAGCAAAAATTGCACACGCAAGGAAATAACATTTCCATGAGAGATCGGGTCACGATGAAACATCGGGAACACGGTTTCGGCATAACTGGGGCATAATGGAAATAAGTCGCATTTCAACTTCCAAACCAAAACAACTTAAGCTGTGTGAGACAAAAGATATGATCCCGAGCAAGGGAGGGAATAATTAAGCTCGCTTAACGCGTAGGTTTTCGCGACAAATATTATTCAGTAACACAAACATGGATTCGAATATTTCTTTTATATATATATATAACTCGACGCGAATCATCGGTCTGGCTAATGGATAACTTCGGTGGCGCCGTCACGAGGCCCCCACCCCCCCCCCCCTTCCAGAACGACACACAGCTGTGTCTTCAAAGCTAATAAACACACGGACAAACACGCACGCGAAACACACGGACGGACACACACACGACACACACACACACACGGATGCAGATGGTCCCACCCACAGGAAGGTTTTATGACAGACTTTGAACAACTCGGGAAACTGAGTGGATTTTCTCAATATAAACCGAAGGAAAATCCATCCAAAAAGTATATCGCCAGGGGCTCTGAGCCACCTCGTCAAGGGCTCCGGCTTCAACACAGATCATCCGGGCCACGGGCCCCACCACAGATCGCCAGGGGCTCTGAGGCCACTTCGTCCGGGCCACGGGCCCCATCAGATCATCCGGGCCATGGGCCCCACCACAGATCGCCAGGGCTCTGAGCCCCATCTCGTCGCCAGGGCTTCGACTCCACCACAGATCGTCAAGAAGTTTTTCGTCATCCAGAATGACGAGGTTCGCGGGTTAGCGACGTGCCGCTACAAGCCGAGGTCTGCACCAACTGAGAAGAATCGCTACCCTGAGTCGCCGAGCTGCGAACGAAGCCAACAAAGACGCCAACGTCCACCCTGCCATGAACGAAGCATCGCTCCTCGTCAGAGTGACGACCAGCGAACAACCCGCAGGAAAGGCGGAGATCGCCAAGCGAGCGCCACCGAGCGCCACCCAGCGCCAGCAGAGCTGCGCCACCGAGCGCCACCGTGCGCCACCGTGCGCCACCGTGCGCCACCGTGCGCCTACGAGCGACAACGAGCGACACCGAGCGACGCCCAGATCGACCAGAGACAACCCAAAACCGACTCGTCATCCCGCCGTGGAGAAAGAGAGTCAAAGCCTTCCGTACGAGCGCCGCCGCTCACCTCACAGCGGAGAAAGTCTCGGCTACAGCTCGCACCGACAGCCGAGAGAGGTCGTATCGCTCCCCACATACAGACTCAAGGAAACACAGAGGAAATCTTGTCAAACCAGTTTCCTTTGTCATAGAGTCTCGCCGAAGAATTAATTAAAACAGAGCCAGATTCGCTCTCCCACACGAACACGCCCTCACCCACCACTATATCAAACATTCCGTTTTAAAGGATTTATACTTGCTGACGAATCTATTGACATATACTTTCGCCTCTGGGATACAATAAGTTTTTTTTTACCGCAAAATGAAGTGTGTCATGCTTGTTTTCAAACTCGGCCAGTCGCCGATTGTGATCGATACAAAAACGAACTAATGAGATGCCTGGTTGTTAGGAGGGTTTTTAGTCATTCAGTTCGTTAAATGCATAAGAGTTTTGAGTTGTTCTCGCAAATGCATAAGTGTTTATTCATTCATTTTAGTCAAATGCATAGTCTCGTAATTGCATAAGGATTTTAGTTATTCATATTAATCGAATGCATAGTATCGCAAATGCATAAGAGTTTGGTTATTCATGAATTATTGACGCATGTTTGACCTGCATGATAGAATGTCACATGCTTGTTAGAATAAAATTGCTTAACACCAACTGTTCGAGTGCTTCTTTCCAAGTCCATGCAAAACTATCTTATTCTTGATAACTGTATCCTGTGATGAGACCTAAATATCATAACACACACTAGGATAATCGGTAAACGTTTAATCGATGATAATCGTGTTATCCTGATTGATATAACTCTGGATAAACGAAGCTAAGCCTAATTATCACAACTGCTCACATTAACATCATCGCAAGCATCCGCATAAATTACTACGATTATCTCAGCGATTATCATAATTTATGCATACAATTACTCACACCATCATAATTTATGCATGTTAATACACACATTAACATAATTAATGCGATTTGCACATTTTTCGGAAAATTATTAATTTTTATTATTTTCATCAAAATTTCATAACCCGACACATACAACATAATGGGGGCTCGTCCGGGATCTCTCGCAGACAGTGTTTTGCATGGATGAAGGAATGAATCACTTCGTGTTAACCAGAATATCGTGACCAAACATTGCATTGTGATTGTAAACGGGCGTAAAACAAAAAAAAACGCCCCCTAAGGTTAAAACCCAGAATAGCAGGTTGAAACAAAGAGTAGAATTAAGATAATATCGTATCGAACCAATTGCATCCTGTGATAAATGGTGTTAGAGGCACGCACACTGAATCGGAAAATTACAGAATAGCTCGAGTCAAATTGACTGCACTCTGTGAGATAATTGTTTTATATGCACTCTAAAAGGAATTGTCAAAGTAACTCTTGCCATACCTAAGATGCTAGGATTAAGAATAATTTTTGAATGGGTTACGGGATACGGGGAGCTCGTATTAAAACGTACCGACCAATCTGTTACAAAGCAGTACAGTCAGAGAGACATATGGGAAGGGAGCTGTATCGATAACACGAACACACCTCGGGGGAAACTAATTGAGTGGATAAAATGTAACGAAGGCGAACACGATGCAAAAGCTGCAGATAAGGCAGGACAGGACTCATTCCTTTTCACACAGGCATACAGACAGGGATTGTGGAATGAAGAAAAATTCGGAAAGGAAACAGGAGAGAAATCGTCTCTAATAAACGAGGAAAAATGTCCTCACACCCTCGAGAGGGAAGAGAAATCAGTGCTCGCGACACCAGCGAAACTCACAGACGTTGCAACCTATGCGGGAAATTTCATAACCCGACACATACAACAGTACAAAATAACCAGGCAGGTGCTTAGTTTTGGTGAGGCTGATGGTAAGGCCCCACCTCTTAGTGGCAAGCTCCAGGTTCAGCAGCAGTGCCTCCAACTCCTCCTCTGAGTGAGCAGCAATCACCAGAGCATCGGCATACATAACATGGTTGAGCAATAGGGAGCTATCCTTTGACCGCACCCGGGCATCGATCAGCCTCCCATTGTATCTGTACCATATGGTAATTTCTCCGGTACAGCCATTGAAGGCTTCACGAACTACGTGGTCAAAAGATATGTTAAATAATGTGGGAGCCAGAAGACATCCCTGTTACACCCCAAGGTGTAGAGGGAATGGCTCTGACTGACGGGCACATAGTTAGACGCGGGGCCGCTCACCATCATGAAGGTCCTTAAGGATCGTGAGCAAAGTGTGAGGGACCCTGAAAGCATGAAGAACAACCCAGAGGCCAGGCCTACTGATGGTATCATAGGCCTTGACCAGGTCAAGAAAGCACATACATTCACTCACACGCACACATGCACCTACAGACACGCAAAGAAATGAACTTACACTGACTCACATGGAGCCACCCACACAACGCGACTAACACACACGCCCATGGACTGACACACACAGACATATCGACTCACACACGCATAGACATCCACTTTAGATATACACACATAGAGTTACACACACATATCGACGTACACACATACAGCAACTCACATACATACATACATAGAGTGACACACACATTGCCGTACACACACATACACATATGGACTGTCACACATACACATCCACTTGAGATACACACACATGGAATTACACATACATATATGGACGTACACACATACAGCGACTCACACACACACACCGACTCACACACAGACATACGTGGACTCACACACACATTGACTTAAACACACATATGTACTTAGACACACACATATGGACTAAGACACACACATATGGACTAAAACACACACACATGGACTTACATGCACATACATATGTAATGTAGTAACTCGGCGGGAGACGACTTCACGGGTAACACACTCTTTATTTTACCAAACTCGTTCACAGGTGACTAACACCCACTTAGTATCTCGGGTGACAAACACCCACTTAGTATCTCGGGTGACAAACACCCACTTAGTATCTCGGGTGACAAACACCCACTTAGTATCTCGGGTGACAAACACCCACTTAGCTACCCTGGCGACTAACGCCCACTGAGCTACTCGGGTGACCAACACCCACTTAGCTACCCTGGCGACTAACGCCCACTGAGCTACTCGGGTGACCAACACCCACTTAGCTACTCGGCGACTAACGCCCACTGAGCTACTCGGGTGACCAACACCCACTTAGCTACTCGGCGGCTAACGCCCCTGAGCTACTCGGGACACTCCCTGCCCGGGGTGTCCGTCTTGACTGTGGGTCCCCAGCCCGACCCACGTGGGCGTCGGACCCCGGGTCCCACAGTCTCGCCTCCGAGCCACACAGGGCCCCGGTCCCTACAAGGACGGCGGGACTAGGGGTCTCGGGGCACTAGGTCTTCAGCTCCGTCGTCTGGTCTTCAACTGGGTAACTCTCCCCGAGTGCTCTCGCGCGCACCTGCGGACGTCGCTGCGAGCACCCATCCTATTCGACCAATCACTGGGCGCTGGCTACGATCCTGTTTTCCCACATCTCAGCGTGCCTCACCACCCACGCCGCGCCGCCCCGTCATCTGTCACTCCCGGCGCGCGCGTCCACACCACGCCCACAACGCGTGCCCAACCCCGCACCCCGCGCCGCCCCGTGATCCATCACTGTCACAGTCGGCGCACGTCAACACCACCACTACATCACCCCCTACCACATAGCTCGCAGCCGACCCGGCTGCTATAAAAATATACAAACCCCCCTGTGTGCCCCTTAACACAACACAACAACAAGAACAACAACTAACGTAACAACACAACACGACGCGAACACTACCATCCGCAACCATCAACCAATGCCACCGCGACAATAGAACAATATATACAATCCGGCGAGTGACAATAGCAATGTGTATGCAGAAAGAAAAATAAATGGAAATTTTTTTTTTTTTTTTTTTTTTCTCTCGACTCGTGCAGCGTCCCATTCTTTCCGAGCGTCCCTACAACGGGACATTACCCCGGCAGAGGGGAACACCGGGCGAGCTCGGTGTCGAAAAAAAAATGTCTTCATGAAAATTGTTGTGCCCTAGCCCGAGTCCGCCTTGCCGGTCCGTCGTACGGCACCAGACGCGGTTGAACGTCCGGTGGTGCCGGCAGTTCAGGAAGACATTGGCCAGGCATCGAGGACCCGTGCGTGCCGCGGGGTTCAGGTTCCCGACGGTCAGCAGCCGTCAAGCCCGAGGCACCGGGTTTTGTTGGGATGACTTGTGGGCCTGGTCGTCGTCCCGACGTGGTCCTGTGGCGCGCTGACGCGGGGCCCGGCACCCGGCTGCGACGTGACCCCGAAGGCCGCAGTTGTAGCAGACGACGAGGGACGTCGTAGGTTTCGGTTGCTCCAGCTTGTGGGATGAACGTGTGGGCGAATGACCTCCCGTTCTCCACTCCCCCGGACGCGATGCAGCGAAGGCCTGCTCCTGATCCGCAGCTGGCTGAGGTTCGGCGATCGTGGCGGCCAGTGCCGCGTTCCCCGCCCATTTGCAGACGACCCCCGGCTTGCGTTTGAGGACCTCGTACGCGTGAATGCTCGTGGCGATCGCCAGGGAGCAGATATCCATTTCGTCCGCCACATTGATGGGGACCCCCAACTCGTGGGCCAACGCCAGCAGCTGCTCGGTCACCATGGCGTCCTTCCCCTCCTTGTCCATGCGGGGAAAAGCTGCGTCCGCCAAGGCGAGCAGTGCCGTGCGATAGGCGAGCGTCGTTTCTCCAGCCACCTTCCGCCGATCGTAGAACTGGTGGCGACAGGTGGAGGGCGGTCCGAACACCTTCGCCATCAGGTGTAGTGCGGCCTGGAGCGTAGAGCGGGACGACCTTGCAGCAGATGTGAAGGCTGCAAGCGCGTCGTCGTCGAGCATCGCTGGCAACGCACGCAGGGCAGTGGTGTCGGACCACCCCGACATTTCCTGATGAGCGAGGAACCTTCGTTGGAAGGCTCCCCAGTCGCCCCCATCCGCCTTGAATGCCGACAGCGCGGGCAATCTTTGCTGGAGGACCCGATCGTCGTCGACGTCGGAGAGATTTTCCCGCGCTCCGCTGTAGTTGTGTAAAATGTCGGCTCGGTTGTCAGGCGCAAAATGGAGAGCTCCGGCGCGCGCTGATGACGTGGGCTGCGCTGAGCGGAGGTCTCCGGCCACGTGGTGTCCGTGCTTCCCGCCAATCGATGGCGGCCCCTCAAAAACGGCGGCAACTTCGAGACTTTTGGCGCGAAGCGCCTTTTGGCGGGATCCCTCCAACGTCGCTTTCTCCACCAACCCCGCAGCCGTTTTTCCGCTCGCCGGAACGGAGATGTCCGCCAAGACAGCGGCGGCGGCGAGTAGCAACTCCGCCAACCGGGAGTGTGCGTCTTGGAGGCTGGTGTCGGAGGCGAGCGGAGCGTCGGCCATCACCGCGAAGTGCTGCATCGGCGGCAACTCCTCGTCCTCTCCTCCCGAGGTTGGTGTCCCCGGTACGCCGTCGTCGTCCCGACCTCGCTCGTGGGTACGGGTAGTCTTCCTCGTGTCCATTCTTCTTGAAGACAGGTTTACTTCTGACGCCAGTTGTAATGTAGTAACTCGGCGGGAGACGACTTCACGGGTAACACACTCTTTATTTTACCAAACTCGTTCACAGGTGACTAACACCCACTTAGTATCTCGGGTGACAAACACCCACTTAGTATCTCGGGTGACAAACACCCACTTAGTATCTCGGGTGACAAACACCCACTTAGTATCTCGGGTGACAAACACCCACTTAGCTACCCTGGCGACTAACGCCCACTGAGCTACTCGGGTGACCAACACCCACTTAGCTACTCGGCGACTAACGCCCACTGAGCTACTCGGGTGACCAACACCCACTTAGCTACTCGGCGACTAACGCCCACTGAGCTACTCGGGTGACCAACACCCACTTAGCTACTCGGCGGCTAACGCCCCTGAGCTACTCGGGACACTCCCTGCCCGGGGTGTCCGTCTTGACTGTGGGTCCCCAGCCCGACCCACGTGGGCGTCGGACCCCGGGTCCCACAGTCTCGCCTCCGAGCCACACAGGGCCCCGGTCCCTACAAGGACGGCGGGACTAGGGGTCTCGGGGCACTAGGTCTTCAGCTCCGTCTTCTGGTCTTCAACTGGGTAACTCTCCCCGAGTGCTCTCGCGCGTCCCCCTTTATACCCCACCTGCGGACGTCGCTGCGAGCACCCATCCTATTCGACCAATCACTGGGCGCTGGCTACGATCCTGTTTTCCCACATCTCAGCATGCCTCACCACCCACGCCGCGCCGCCCCGTCATCTGTCACTCCCGGCGCGCGCGTCCACACCACGCTCACAACGCGTGCCCAACCCCGCACCCCGCGCCGCCCCGTGATCCATCACTGTCACAGTCGGCGCACGTCAACACCACCACTACACATACACTGACACACACATTGCCCTACACACACATATGGACTGTGACACACAGACATCTACTTTAGATACACACACATGGATTAACACACACATATCGACTCACACACACGCAATGACTTACACACTCAGATGGAGCCATGAACACACATGGACTAACACAGACACACATGGACTAACACACACACAGCGACTGATATGCCCACAAATGGACTGACACGCACACTTGGACTGACACACACACACAAACACTTCGACGTAAACAGCACACATACACATGGGGAGTTGTCTGTTCGAAAAAGACAGACACACACATAGACCCACGCACACACATCGACTTACATACACACACACACACATAGACTCACACACACATACAGTACATAGACTGACACACACATGGATGAATGCACACATATCGACTCACACACACACATCGAGTGACACGCATACATGTATGGACTGACACATCACATGGACGTACACACACACACATGGACTGACACACATAGACACAAACGCACATTGACTTACACACACACATGGACTGACACACATAGACACAAACGCACATTGACTTACACACTCAGATGGAGGCATGCACACACGTCGACGAACATGCACACATGGACTAACACACACACAGCGACTGATCCGCAAACAAATGGACTGACACGCACACTTGGACTGACACACAAACACTTAGACGTACAGACACACACATTGGGCGTTGTCCATTTGAAAAAGACAGACACACACATGGACTTAAACACACGCATGGACCTACATGCACACACATATCGACTCAAACACGCACCCATCGACTCACACACACACACATGGGTGTGCACAGCAATCCCCGATGATGGCACAGCTATCAGCATCGCAGTACAACGTATGAGTAAATCGCGTGACGTGAGCAATTGAAATAGAAATGCATAGAATAAGTTGAAATGAGTGCAAATTAAAGAGCAGCAGTGCGCACAGGTAAGTAGAGAAGCAGGCTACAGTCTAGATTATAGACTGCCAGTACGCCGACTCAATGACATAAGCATTGGCACAGTCGACATAAAAAGCTTGCAATACGGGCAGCAGCTGAAAAAGCAGAATACAGTGGACATAAAAGGTTGGCAGTACACTTAGTGAGGTAAAGAAGTAGGCAACAGACTGGCATACACTAAGAATGGGCAAAAGCAAAGTTAACAGTGTAGATAATAGAGTGGCAGTGCACTGACGTTAATTAATCAGCAGGCCACATCGCAGACTGGCAGTACACCGTCGCAGTGTAATACATAGGTAAAAAAGAAGAAATTTAGGAACCTAATAATGAAATATTATTTTTCTGCACACAAACATAATTATTGTAACATCTGTCAACTTGTTTAATAATAGTAAGCAATGAACGTAAGTTATTATCTGCACACAAACATTATTATAGTAAGATTTGCCAACTGATTAGTTGAATGATCGTAGTTTAACACATAGGCTTTCGCAACTAATTAGAGAATCCATTGAAATTGAGAGAAACAGAAATAACTTTAATCGCTCAGACAGCTACATGCTTAGTGCGGCCTGGAAGCGTATTATTAAATAAGATACATTACAATTCCTTATAGGGAAATAAACACTGATTACTAATGTAGCATAATCACAATAAAACACATTCCAACTGATTACTAATATACAACTCGCATCGGAACAACTGCCTGATTACTAATCTAGTATATAATTACAATACCCCCCCCCCTCAAATCGTAGCACCTGATGAGTTAATGAGTTAATGATGACGTCACCCTGCTGCTGCTCTATATAAGAACGGGAGACAGAGCAGAGCCTCACCATTCTGGCGAATTGCCCGATGACAAGGGCCACGGCCGCGGCTGGTTTGTATCTACTGTGTCTCTGCTGGTGTCGTGTCTAGTCTCGGCTCCCTGGCTGCCTGGCCAGTGGCAGCCTCGCAGGCCCGCGGGGCCATGGCGACCAAGCGATCCGGGGTGGTGAGCCAAGAGGCGGAGGATGGTGCGATGAGACGGCCTGGAGGAGGGAGACCCGCAGAGGAGAGGGACGAGGCGCGAGCGTCGACCTCGAGGCGAGCGGAGGAGGACGCCTGGTGGCAGCGGGCGAGGAAGGGAGAGGAGCCGACGAGGAGTGGGATGGTGTCGGCCAGCCCAGGAGAGGAGGCGGAGGAAGCACCGAGCTCGGCGGGCCTGCAGGCGCAAGGTGCCCAAAGCGACGCTGTCCAGGCAAGTCCTGGACCTGTGGGGGCAGGGCGACCCCAGGAGCGCGCAGGGCGGTGGCGCGGAGGTTCGGCAGGGAACTTCACCCCGCTACACGCTAAGAGGCATAACTGCGTGCGGGTGTCCTTTAAGGAGGACGTGCCAGAGGAGGTCACGATCGACAGACCGAGGTTCGTGCGGTCAGTGATGGTCGAAACTCTGAAGGTGGATCCGGCAGATCTGTTTTGCTTGATAGCCTTGCCAGGTGGCAGGGCTTTTGACGTGAGCTTTAAGACAAGCAACTTACTGCAGCGTTTTATGACTTTGTTCGAGGAGAAGGCGGGGGAACGGCCACTGTCACTGCTGAAGCTCCAACTGCTCTCTGAGCTCGATACAAAAGTGGTCACCATATTTTTGTACAACGAAGCTCTGCCAGACCACGACGTCGAGGTGTGGCTGAGGCAGCACTGCCTGGTGCTTTCGGACAGTAAGCGGGTCCAAGACTCGTTAGGGATCTGGACGGGCGCCAGGCAATGGCGAGTGAGGTTGGGAACGGCAGAAGGGGCTCTGCAACACATCCCGAGCGCCCTGAACATTGGTGGCAATAGGGGCTACGTGGTGTATGCGGGGCAGCCGAAGCTCTGCAGGCGATGTGGGGGGAGTGGCCATCTGGCTGCAGCGTGCGAGGCACGGATATGTTACCGATGCAAGGCACGGGACCACGTTGTGGCAGAATGCTGCGCCCCGGCATTGTGCAACCTATGTGGGAATAAAGACCACCTGTACAGGGACTGCCCGCTGTCATACGCAAATAAGGTCCGCGCACATAGGAGCAGGGTGTCGGATGGAGAAGGGGAGGTGGCCGAGGACGGGCTGAAGCCAACGCAGCCCGGCGGGAAGATGGAGGACGGGGGTGGAGAGGTGGGCAGGCAGGGTACGCCACTGCAGGACGAGAGGGAGGAGGGGGAGATGACATCGGAGGAAGACGCGGATCCCACGGGGCGGCAGGTGGAGCACCCTGGGGACAAGGACGAGGAGCCCGTGGGAAAACCCCCCGACCCAACGGTGGTTGACTGGGCGGAGGCGGTGGAGGCGGGGGAAGACGGAGAGGAGCAGCAGAGGGAGAGCACCAGGAGGGAGAAATTCAAGAGGGTGGTGAAAAGGAAGCAGAAAGCGCCGCGTGGCCCAGCGAGGTCGACCCGCAAACGGGACCTGGAGGCAACAGACTCCTCGATAGACGCGAGGTCGTCGGAAGATGGTGCTGTGGCGGCTAAGACCAACCAGGGAAGAGGGCTGCCCAAGGAGCCTAGGAGAGGGGAACAATTGCAGGGATTGGCTGACACAAACCTGTATGAACTATTGGACGACGGGTCTGGGTAGGGAGAGACAATTCTGGGTATGGACCTTACCGTAGCATCAGTAAACGTGAGGGGAATGTGGGGCAGGGCTAGGAGGGGGGCCATTCTACATTATCTACGGTCCCTGAAAAAGGACGTTTACTTTTTACAGGAGTGCCACTTGCCATACTCCCTTGGTCGAGAGGATCTGGCTAGGGACTGGGAGGGACACTGCTTCTGGTCCGGAAGCAATGTTAATAGGTGCTCAGGAGTGGTTATCCTCCTAGGTAGAAAGAACATAGAGGTGCAGGAGGCCCGAGAAGTGGTCCCGGGACGACTCCACTATGTCGATGTTGCATATGGTGGGGCGGCGGTCCGGCTGATCAATGTGTACGCCCCCACAGGCTCTCCGGAACGTGTGGAGTTGCTAGAGAACGTGGCAGCCTTGCTGCTAACACGAAGACACATCGTCATGGGGGGTGATTTTAATTGCCCTCTAACCTTGGCGGACACGCGGCCAGTCGCCGGATGTCGAAAGTTGGACCCCTCCTCTAGGAGGCTGGGGGCTTTGGTTGGAGATTTTGATTTGATTGACGCTTACCGGTCGTTACACCCAAAGCGACCAGGGTTCACGTGGTCGAGTTGTTTGGGAACCGCACACTCGAGGATTGATTTCCTCTTTGTCTCTGCCAAGGTTAAAGTGGAGAGAGTGGAAAACGAACCTTTCTCTTTTTCTGACCATAAGATGATAGCGGGGGGGCTCAGAATCCCAGATGGGCTGAGGTTGGGAAGGGGAATCTGGCGCATGAACTCGGGACTGCTGGAGGACAAAAAGGTGGTGGAGGAATTTGTCAGGCAGTACGAGGAATGGAGGAGCCTGCGGTGCTGCTTTGGCACGATAGCTGAATGGTGGGGAATGGTGAAGGGGCGAATTAAGTCCTTTTTCCAGTCCCAGAGTAGAAGGAGGAGCGTAGGGGTTGAGTTGCGGGGATTGAATGAGAGATTGGAGGGAGCATATAAACTGATGGAACTGGGATTCCCCGTCATGGGAGAAATAAAGCAACTAAAAGATAGGATCTCTGCGGTGTGGGAGAAGCAGGCCGCGCAACTTGCATTCAGGGCTCGGGTGAAGGCGGTCGAGGAGGGTGAGCGTTGCACGCGTTTTTTCTTTAAGAAGTGCAGGAAAGCAGACAACACAATCCGAGAATTGGTTTGTCCCAGGTTAGGTAGACTCAAGAACACAGAGGGGATAACGGAGGCCGCCAGGGGTTACTACAAGGAATTGTACAGGAGCAGGCCGTCAGATGAGGGGGCGCGGAGCACACTGCTAGGGGGGGTAGATAGGGTTATTGAGGCTCCAGAGGAGATAAACAAGCATATCCAGAGGGCAGAATTGGATGAGGTGGTGGGGGGATTACGTCGGCACAGTGCACCAGGTTTAGATGGGATACCGGCCGAATTCTATGTTACGTTTTGGAGTACCCTCAGGGACGACATGTGGCAGATGTATAAGGAAATTACGGAGGAAGGCCCTGTGCCAGATTCAATGACTAGAGGGGTCATAACCCTTATATACAAGGGGAAGGGGGAGCGCAGCGACCTCGGGAGCTGGCGCCCGATCACCCTGCTGAACACCGATTATAAAATCCTGGCCAAAGTTATCGCGGCGCGTCTGGGGAAGGTGGTGGGGGAGGTGGTGGGGTCGGACCAGAAGTGTGCGGTTCCGGGCAGGCGGATATCCGATACCCTCGTTCTGTTGAGGGAGGTGGTGGAAACCACTGTGGAGAGGGGTAATTCATTGGGTCTACTCAGTTTGGATCAGGAGAAGGCATTTGATAGCATCTCGCACGATTATTTGTTCGCGGTTTTGAGGCAAATGGGGGTGGGGAAACAGCTTATAGACTGGATAGGGAAGCTATATCATAAGCTCACAGGTAGCCTGCTAATAAATGGAGTCCTCTCGGAAGGGTTTCCAATTGGGTCCGGTGTGCGGCAGGGGTGCCCGATGTCGCCGGTGTTATTCATAATGTGCGTGGAGCCTTTTTCCCAGGCTGTCAGGGGAAGTCGGCTGATTAGAGGGGTGAGCATGCCAGGGTGTGCGGAACCAGCAAAAATTGCAACGTATATGGACGATGTTGTCATTTTCTGTGGGAATGTTGCTTCAGTATGGGAGGCCCTAAGACTTGCGGATAGATTATTTTTGGCCTCAGGATTAAAGGTGAATGTAAGCAAAAGTGAGCTGCTGATATTCGGTGACCCCAGGTTATTTGAGGGCCGCCCGCCAGGTATAACGGTCCAGGGTGAGGGTATCAAAATCTTAGGAGTCACGTTCTATAGGGAGGACTCGGCGACTAAGAATTGGCGGGGAAAAGAGTGCATGGTGAGAGGCAGGCTGGCTGGTTGGGCAGACAGGCGCCTTTCAATGGAAGGTAGAGTGTTAGTTTTGAGGGTGGAAATCCTCCCGGTACTCATCTACCTGGCTTACGTGTTCCCGCCAGGGGCGCAAATGGCAAGAAGGTTGGAGCGCCTGTTTTTCAAGTTCATCTGGGGGGGAGGGATGGACCGAGTGAAGAGAGAAACAATGTACAAACGTGCTGAGAACGGTGGGAGGGGAGCCCCGAATGTCGTGTGTATCCTTAACACGATTTTTGTCTGTAATACGCTGCGACTATATTTCTCCAATGGGCTCCAGGTGAAAGCCTCATATTATGTTCGGTATAGACTGGCGTGGCTCCTGAGACGGCTAAGCATGGCGTCGTTGCCGCGCAGCACCCCCCTGGCTTGGCCTCGGGGGTGGTTGTGCACCGCGGTAAATGAATACATCACGAAGTATGAGCTGGACCGGACGCGGGGGTCGTGGGTTCCCAGGGAAGTCCTGGCGGAAATGTCGAAAAAGGAGGTCTGCACAGAGGTGCCAGGTGCTCGGGGTACCCGGGCACGACAAATTTGGGAAAACGTAGCATCGGCAGCCCTGACAAAAAGGCAGCGGGACTTATCCTGGCTGGCCGCATGGGACAGGCTGGAGTGCAGACTATTTATGTGCTCCCGCAGATTGGCCCGCTCACCTGATTGCCCGAGAGGCTGCGGCCTGGGATAGAGCGCTGCTCATGCCCTCGTACAGTGCCCATTTGCCCAGGAGGTGTGGGAGTTAAGCCGACCCCTGCTGTCCCATTTTTGCCCCGTAAAGGCCACAGCGCCTAATATGATTTGGGGGATGTTCAGGCAGAGAGCGGGCGGGGTCTGGGCTCAGGCATGGGCCGTCATAGGTGCCGTAAAAGAGGCCCTGTGGATGGCGCGCCAGAAACTGATTAAGGGCGCCTATATGTCGCCGCCCGAGGTGTGCCGACTGGCCAGGGGGCTGTTGGAGAGGGTGGTGGAGGTGGAGCGGGCGACAGCGGGCGGAGCAGCCACGGGCGCGAAGTGGCGGTGGCCGCTGCCCAAGTGCGGGATGGGCTAATTCGAAACGACCCCCCCCCCCCCTTTCGAGAATGAGTGGATGAACGCACCCCCCCCCCCCCTTTTTTTGCGACGGTGAATTTTTGTTTTTTTCTGAGTGAAGGGTGTGAAAGAGGAACTTGATCGCGGCGTAGCTCGGTGCGTCGGCAGTGAAGGGGATCCCCTGTTCCCGTTACGTTTGTGTGGTTTTTCCGGGCCTTTTGGCTGTACAAAGCAGAGGCCTGCTCCCGCTTGAAAGGAAATAAAAACCTTAAATCACGACCGCGGCTGGTTTGTATCTACCGTGTCTCTGCTGGTGTCGTGCCTAGTCTCGGCTCCCTGGCTGCCTGGCCAGTGGCAGCCTCGCAGGCCCTCGGGGCCATGGCGACCAAGCGATCTGAGGTGGTGAGCCAAGAGGCGGAGGATGGTGCGATGAGACGGCCTGGAGGAGGGAGACCCGCAGAGGAGAGGGACGAGGCGCGAGCGTCGACCTCGAGGCGAGCGGAGGAGGACGCCTGGTGGCAGCGGGCGAGGAAGGGAGAGGAGCCGACGAGGAGTGGGATGGTGTCGGCCAGCCCAGGAGAGGAGGCGGATGAAGCACCGAGCTCGGCGGGCCTGCAGGCGCAAGGTGCCCAAAGCGACGCTGTCCAGGCAAGTCCTGGACCTGTGGGGGCAGGGCGGCCCCAGGAGCGCGCAGGGCGGTGGCGCGGAGGTTCGGCAGGGAACTTCACCCCGCTACACGCTAAGAGGCATAACTGCGTGCGGGTGTCCTTTAAGGAGGACGTGCCAGAGGAGGTCACGATCGACAGACCGAGGTTCGTGCGGTCAGTGATGGTCGAAACTCTGAAGGTGGATCCGGCAGATCTGTTTTGCTTGATAGCCTTGCCAGGTGGCAGGGCTTTTGACGTGAGCTTTAAGACAAGCAACTTACTGCAGCGTTTTATGACTTTGTTCGAGGAGAAGGCGGGGGAAAGGCCACTGTCACTGCTGAAGCTCCAACTGCTCTCTGAGCTCGATACAAAAGTGGTCACCATATTTTTGTACAACGAAGCTCTGCCAGACCACGACGTCGAGGTGTGGCTGAGGCAGCACTGCCTGGTGCTTTCGGACAGTAAGCGGGTCCAAGACTCTTTAGGGATCTGGACGGGCGCCAGGCAATGGCGAGTGAGGTTGGGAACGGCAGAAGGGGCTCTGCAACACATCCCGAGCGCCCTGAACATTGGTGGCAATAGGGGCTACGTGGTGTATGCGGGGCAGCCGAAGCTCTGCAGGCGATGTGGGGGGAGTGGCCATCTGGCTGCAGCGTGCGAGGCACGGATATGTTACCGATGCAAGGGACGAGACCACGTTGTGGCAGAATGCTGCGCCCCGGCATTGTGCAACCTATGTGGGAATAAAGACCACCTGTACAGGGACTGCCCGCTGTCATACGCAAATAAGGTCCGCGCACATAGGAGCAGGGTGTCGGATGGAGAAGGGGAGGTGGCCGAGGACGGGCTGAAACCAACGCAGCCCGGCGGGAAGATGGAGGACGGGGGTGGAGAGGTGGGCAGGCAGGGTACGCCACTGCAGGACGAGAGGGAGGAGGGGGAGATGACATCGGAGGAAGACGCGGATCCCACGGGGCGGCAGGTGGAGCACCCTGGGGACAAGGACGAGGAGCCCGTGGGAAAACCCCCCGACCCAGCGGTGGTTGACTGGGCGGAGGCGGTGGAGGCGGGGGAAGACGGAGAGGAGCAGCAGAGGGAGAGCACCAGGAGGGAGAAATTCAAGAGGGTGGTGAAAAGGAAGCAGAAAGCGCCGCGTGGCCCAGCGAGGTCGGCCCGCAAACGGGACCTGGAGGCAACAGACTCCTCGATAGACGCGAGGTCGTCGGAAGATGGTGCTGTGGCGGCTAAGACCAACCAGGGAAGAGGGCTGCCCAAGGAGCCTAGGAGAGGGGAACAATTGCAGGGATTGGCTGACACAAACCTGTATGAACTATTGGACGACGGGTCTGGGTAGGGAAAGACAATTCTGGGTATGGACCTTACCGTAGCATCAGTAAACGTGAGGGGAATGTGGGGCAGGGCTAGGAGGGGGGCCATTCTACATTATCTACGGTCCCTGAAAAAGGACGTTTACTTTTTACAGGAGTGCCACTTGCCATACTCCCTTGGTCGAGAGGATCTGGCTAGGGACTGGGAGGGACACTGCTTCTGGTCCGGAAGCAATGTTAATAGGTGCTCAGGAGTGGTCATCCTCCTAGGTAGAAAGAACATAGAGGTGCAGGAGGCCCGAGAAGTGGTCCCGGGACGACTCCACTATGTCGATGTTGCATATGGTGGGGCGGCGGTCCGGCTGATCAATGTGTACGCCCCCACAGGCTCTCCGGAACGTGTGGAGTTGCTAGAGAACGTGGCAGCCTTGCTGCTAACACGAAGACACATCGTCATGGTGGGTGATTTTAATTGCCCTCTAACCCTGGCGGACACGCGGCCAGTCGCCGGATGTCGAAAGTTGGACCCCTCCTCTAGGAGGCTGGGGGCTTTGGTTGGAGATTTTGATTTGATTGACGCTTACCGGTCGTTACACCCAAAGCGACCAGGGTTCACGTGGTCGAGTTGTTTGGGAACCGCACACTCGAGGATTGATTTCCTCTTTGTCTCTGCCAAGGTTAAAGTGGAGAGAGTGGAAAACGAACCTTTCTCTTTTTCTGACCATAAGATGATAGCGGGGGGGCTCAGAATCCCAGATGGGCTGGGGTTGGGAAGGGGAATCTGGCGCATGAACTCGGGACTGCTGGAGGACAAAAAGGTGGTGGAGGAATTTGTCAGGCAGTACGAGGAATGGAGGAGCCTGCGGTGCTGCTTTGGCACGATAGCTGAATGGTGGGGAATGGTGAAGGGGCGAATTAAGTCCTTTTTCCAGTCCCAGAGTAGAAGGAGGAGCGTAGGGGTTGTGTTGCGGGGATTGAATGAGAGATTGGAGGGAGCATATAAACTGATGGAACTGGGATTCCCCGTCATGGGAGAAATAAAGCAACTAAAAGATAGGATCTCTGCGGTGTGGGAGAAGCAGGCCGCGCAACTTGCATTCAGGGCTCGGGTGAAGGCGGTCGAGGAGGGTGAGCGTTGCACGCGTTTTTTCTTTAAGAAGTGCAGGAAAGCAGACAACACAATCCGAGAATTGGTTTGCCCCAGGTTAGGTAGACTCAAGAACACAGAGGGGATAACGGAGGCCGCCAGGGGTTACTACAAGGAATTGTACAGGAGCAGGCCGTCAGATGAGGGGGCGCGGAGCACACTGCTAGGGGGGGTAGATAGGGTTATTGAGGCTCCGGAGGAGATAAACAAGCATATCCAGAGGGCAGAATTGGATGAGGTGGTGGGGGGATTACGTCGGCACAGTGCAACAGGTTTAGATGGGATACCGGCCGAATTCTATGTTACGTTTTGGAGTACCCTCAGGGACGACATGTGGCAGATGTATAAGGAAATTACGGAGGAAGGCCCTGTGCCAGATTCAATGACTAGAGGGGTCATAACCCTTATATACAAGGGGAAGGGGGAGCGCAGCGACCTCGGGAGCTGACGCCCGATCACCCTGCTGAACACCGATTATAAAATCCTGGCCAAAGTTATCGCGGCGCGTCTGGGGAAGGTGGTGGGGGAGGTGGTGGGGTCGGACCAGAAGTGTGCGGTTCCGGGCAGGCGGATATCCGATACCCTCGTTCTGTTGAGGGAGGTGGTGGAAACCACTGTGGAGAGGGGTAATTCATTGGGTCTACTCAGTTTGGATCAGGAGAAGGCATTTGATAGCATCTCGCACGATTATTTGTTCGCGGTTTTGAGGCAAATGGGGGTGGGGAAACAGCTTATAGACTGGATAGGGAAGCTATATCATAAGCTCACAGGTAGCCTGCTAATAAATGGAGTCCTCTCGGAAGGGTTTCCAATTGGGTCCGGTGTGCGGCAGGGGTGCCCGATGTCGCCGGTGTTATTCATAATGTGCGTGGAGCCTTTTTCCCAGGCTGTCAGGGGAAGTCGGCTGATTAGAGGGGTGAGCATGCCAGGGTGTGCGGAACCAGCAAAAATTGCAACGTATATGGACGATGTTGTCATTTTCTGTGGGAATGTTGCTTCAGTATGGGAGGCCCTAAGACTTGCGGATAGATTATTTTTGGCCTCAGGATTAAAGGTGAATGTAAGCAAAAGTGAGCTGCTGATATTCGGTGACCCCAGGTTATTTGAGGGCCGCCCGCCAGGTATAACGGTCCAGGGTGAGGGTATCAAAATCTTAGGAGTCACGTTCTATAGGGAGGACTCGGCGACTAAGAATTGGCGGGGAAAAGAGTGCATGGTGAGAGGCAGGCTGGCTGGTTGGGCAGACAGGCGCCTTTCAATGGAAGGTAGAATGTTAGTTTTGAGGGTGGAAATCCTCCCGGTACTCATCTACCTGGCTTACGTGTTCCCGCCAGGGGCGCAAATGGCAAAAAGGTTGGAGCGCCTGTTTTTCAAGTTCATCTGGGGGGGAGGGATGGACCGAGTGAAGAGAGAAACAATGTACAAACGTGCTGAGAACGGTGGGAGGGGAGCCCCGAATGTCGTGTGTATCCTTAACACGATTTTTGTCTGTAATACGCTGCGACAATATTTCTCCAATGGGCTCCAGGTGAAAGCCTCATATTATGTTCGGTATAGACTGGCGTGGCTCCTGAGACGGCTAAGCATGGCGTCGTTGCCGCGCAGCACCCCCCTGGCTTGGCCTCAGGGGTGGTTGTGCACCGCGGTAAATGAATACATCACGAAGTATGAGCCGGACCGGACGCGGGGGTCGTGGGTTCCCAGGGAAGTCCTGGCGGAAATGTCGAAAAAGGAGGTCTGCACAGAGGTGCCAGGTGCTCGGGGTACCCGGGCACGACAAATTTGGGAAAACGTAGCATCGGCAGCCCTGACAAAAAGGCAGCGGGACTTATCCTGGCTGGCCGCATGGGACAGGCTGGAGTGCAGACTATTTATGTGCTCCCGCAGATTGGCCCGCTCACCTGATTGCCCGAGAGGCTGCGGCCTGGGAGAGAGCGCTGCTCATGCCCTCGTACAGTGCCCATTTGCCCAGGAGGTGTGGGAGTTAAGCCGACCCCTGCTGTCCCATTTTTGCCCCGTAAAGGCCACAGCGCCTAATATGATTTGGGGGATGTTCAGGCAGAGAGCGGGTGGGGTCTGGGCTCAGGCATGGGCCGTCATAGGTGCCGTAAAAGAGGCCCTGTGGATGGCGCGCCAGAAACTGATTAAGGGCGCCTATATGTCGCCGCCCGAGGTGTGCCGACTGGCCAGGGGGCTGTTGGAGAGGGTGGTGGAGGTGGAGCGGGCGACAGCGGGCGGAGCAGCCACGGGCGCGAAGTGGCGGTGGCCGCTGCCCAAGTGCGGGATGGGCTAATTCGAAACGACCCCCCCCCCTTTCGAGAATGAGTGGATGAACGCACCCCCCCCCCCTTTTTTTGCGACGGTGAATTTTTGTTTTTTTCTGAGTGAAGGGTGTGAAAGAGGAACTTGATCGCGGCGTAGCTCGGTGCGTCGGCAGTGAAGGGGATCCCCTGTTCCCGTTACGTTTGTGTGTTTTTTCCGGTCCTTTTGGCTGTACAAAGCAGAAGCCTGCTCCCACTTGAAAGGAAATAAAAACCTTAAATCACGACCGCGGCTGGTTTGTATCTACCGTGTCTCTGCTGGTGTCGTGCCTAGTCTCGGCTCCCTGGCTGCCTGGCCAGTGGCAGCCTCGCAGGCCCTCGGGGCAATGGCGACCAAGCGCTCTGGGGTGGTGAGCCAAGAGGCGGAGGATGGTGCGATGAGACGGCCTGGAGGAGGGAGACCCGCAGAGGAGAGGGACGAGGCGCGAGCGTCGACCTCGAGGCGAGCGGAGGAGGACGCCTGGTGGCAGCGGGCGAGGAAGGGAGAGGAGCCGACGAGGAGTGGGATGGTGTCGGCCAGCCCAAGAGAGGAGGCGGAGGAAGCACCGAGCTCGGCGGGCCTGCAGGCGCAAGGTGCCCAAAGCGACGCTGTCCAGGCAAGTCCTGGACCTGTGGGGGCAGGGCGGCCCCAGGAGCCCGCAGGGCGGTGGCGCGGAGGTTCGGCAGGAAACTTCACCCCGATACACGCTAAGAGGCATAACTGCGTGCGGGTGTCCTTTAAGGAGGACGTGCCAGAGGAGGTCACGATCGACAGACCGAGGTTCGCGCGGTCAGTGATGGTCGAAATTCTAAAGGTGGATCCGGCAGATCTGTTTTGCTTGATAGCCTTGCCACGTGGCAGGGCTTTTGACGTGAGCTTTAAGACAAGTAACTTACTGCAGCGTTTTATGACTTTGTTCGAGGAGAAGGCGGGGGAACGGCCACTGTCACTGCTGAAGCTCCAACTGCTCTCTGAGCTCGATACAAAAGTGGTCACCATATTTCTGTACAACGAGGCTCTGCCAGACCACGACGTCGAGGTGTGGCTGAGGCAGCACTGCCTGGTGCTTTCGGACAGTAAGCGGGTCCAAGACTCTTTAGGGATCTGGACGGGCGCCAGACAATGGCGAGTGAGGTTGAGAACGGCAGAAGGGGCTCTGCAACACATCCCGAGCACCCTGAACATTGGTGGCAATAGGGGCTACGTGGTGTATGCGGGGCAGCCGAAGCTCTGCAGGCGATGTGGGGGGAGTGGCATTCTGGCTGCAGCGTGCGAGGCACGGATATGTTACCGATGCAAGGCACGGGACCACGTTGTGACAGAATGCTGTGCCCCGGCATTGTGCAACCTATGCGGGAATAAAGACCACCTATACAGGGACTGCCCGCTGTCGTACGCAAACAAGGTCCGCGCACATAGGAGCAGGGTGGTGGATGGAGAAGGGGAGGTGGCCGAGGATGGGCTGAAGCCAACGCAGCCCGGCGGGAAGATGGAGGACGGGGGTGGAGAGGTGGGCAGGCAGGGTACGCCACTGCAGGACGAGAGGGAGGAGGGGGAGATGACGTTGGAGGAAGACGCGGATCCCACGGGCCGGCAGGTGGAGCACCCTGGGGACAAGGACGAGGAGCCCGTGGGAAAACCCCCCCGACCCAACGGTGGTTGACTGGGCGGAGGCGGTGGAGGCGGGGGAGGACGGAGAGGAGCAGCAGAGAGAGAGAGCACCAGGAGGGAGAAATTCAAGAGGGTGGTGAAAAGGAAGCAGAAAGCGCTGCGTGGCCCAGCGAGGACGACCCGCAAACGGGACCTGGAGGCAACAGACTCCTCGATAGACGCGAGGTCGTCGGAAGATGGGGCCGTGGCGGCTAAGACCAACCAGGGAAGAGGGCTGCCCAAGGAGCCTAGGAGAGGGGAACAATTGCAGGGATTGGCTGACACAAACCTGTACGAACTATTGGACGACGGGTCTGGGTAGGGAGAGACAATGCTGGGTATGGACCTTACCGTAGCATCAGTAAACGTGAGGGGAATGTGGGGCAGGGCTAGGAGGGGGGCCATTCTACATTATCTACGGTCCCTGAAAAAGGACGTTTACTTTTTACAGGAGTGCCACTTGCCATACTCCCTTGGTCGAGAGGATCTGGCTAGGGACTGGGAGGGATACTGCTTCTGGTTCGGAAGCAATGTTAATAGGTGCCCAGGAGTGGTTATCCTCCTAGGTAGAAAGAACATAGAGGTGAAGGAAGCCCGAGAAGTGGTCCCGGGACGACTCCACTATGTCGATGTTGCATATGGTGGGGCGGCGGTCCGGCTGATCAATGTGTACGCCCCCACAGGCTCTCCGGAACGTGTGGAGTTGCTAGAGAAAGTGGCAGCCTTGCTGCTAACACGAAGACACATCGTCATGGGGGGTGATTTTAATTGCCCTCTAACCCTGGCGGACACGCGGCCAGTCGCCGGATGTCGAAAGTTGGACCCCTCCTCTAGGAGGCTGGGGGCTTTGGTTGGAGATTTTGATTTGATTGACGCTTACCGGTCGTTATACCCAAAGCGACCAGGGTTCACGTGGTCGAGTTGTTTGGGAACCTCACACTCGAGGATTGATTTCCTCTTTGTCTCTGCCAAGGTTAAGGTGGAGAGGGTGGAAAACGAACCTCTCTTTTTCTGACCATAAGATGATAGCGGGGGGGCTCAGAATCCCAGATGGGCTGAGGTTGGGAAGGGGAATCTGGCGCATGAACTCGGGACTGCTGGAGGACAAAAAGGTGGTGGCGGAATTTGTCAGGCAGTACGAGGAATGGAGGAGCCTGCGGTGCTGCTTTGGCACGATAGCTGAATGGTGGGGAATGGTGAAGGGGCGAATTAAGTCCTTTTTCCAGTCCCAGAGTAGAAGGAGGAGCGTAGGGGTTGTGTTGCGGGGATTGAATGAGAGATTGGAGGGAGCATATAAAGTGATGGAACTGGGATTCCCCGTCATGGGAGAAATAAAGCAACTAAAAGATAGGATCTCTGTGGTGTTGGAGAAGCAGGCCGCGCAACTTGCATTCAGGGCTCGGGTGAAGGCGGTCGAGGAGGGTGAGCGTTGCACGCGTTTTTTCTTTAAGAAGTGCAGGAAAGCGGACAACACAATCCGAGAATTGGTATGTCCCAGGTTAGGTAGACTCAAGAACACAGAGGAGATAATGGAGGCCGCCAGGGGTTACTACAAGGAATTGTACAGGAGCAGGCCGTCAGACAAGGGGGCGCGGAGCACACTGCTGGGGGGGGGGGGGGGTAGATAGGGTTATTGAGGCTCCAGAGGAGATAAACAAGCATATCCAGAGGGCAGAATTGGATGAGGTGGTGGGGGGATTACATCGGCACAGAGCACCAGGGGTAGATGGGATACTGGCTGAATTCTATGTTACGTTTTGGAGTACCCTCAGGGACGACATGTGGCAGATGTATAAGGAAATTACGGAGGAAGGCCCTGTGCCAGATTCAATGACAAGAGGGGTCACCCTTGTATACAAGGGGAAGGGGGAGCGCAGTGACCTCGGGAGCTGGCGGCCGATCACCCTGCTGAACACCGATTATAAAATCCTGGCCAAGGTTATCGCGGCGCGACTGGGGAAGGTGGTGGGGGAGGTGGTGGGGTCTGACCAGAAGTGTGCGGTTCCAGGCAGGCGGATATCCGATAACCTCTTCCTGTTGAGGGAGGTGGTGGAAACCACTGTGGAGAGGGGTAACTCATTGGGATTACTCAGTTTAGTTTAGGAGAAGGCATTTGATAGCATCTCGCATGATTATTTGTTCGCGGTTTTGAGGCGAATGGGGGTGGGGAAACGGCTTATTGATTGGAACAGGTCCCTGTGGGGTGGGCTGGTAGGAACGAACAAATGAATGGCTATAATAAAATGAAATGGCCAAAAATGGCCACCAATAAGTGGATGGAAATGTAGACGTAGTGGAACATAGGAAACAATAAAGTAGTAGTAACCGTTGTGGAAAAAATACTAGTATTGCACAAGTATGTACCTACGTGAGTGCAGCTTGGAGCAGACACAGTGAGTAGTAACAATCTGCACGATATGCAGCGCAGTCGTTTGGTGTGTACCACCCAGTGAAGTCGAGGGGGCCAAGAGGTGGGTGCAATCCCACAAGTGAAGCGGCATTCTGGACGCAATGTTTGGTGTTGAGGAGCAAAAATACCACAGTCGTATCCGTTTGCTTGCAACGGGACACGGCACACAACGTTTTGGGCAGGCTGCAGCTGTCCAGCGTGATTTGCCAGGAGCACGGCCAGAAAGATGTTGGCAAATGTGACGAGTGGCATAGCGTTGTTTGGCTTTCCGTCTCGGCTCAACGAGTCAAGCAAAGTAACCCACGCGTCTGGACGTCCAGGTTTAACAAAGCAGAAGAGTTGCCATCCTTGCAAATAGGCATCAACCACAGGTGGCGAGTGAAAAGGTCACCAAACCCGTGCTGGCATCGAAGAGCACGTCGGTCGTTCTCCAAGATTTGACGTGGCCAATTCGTAGGATCCTGGGAATAGGTCGCATAAATGTCGGGTGAGATGACGGCGATAGTCTGGCGTTGGTCCTGAATAGCGCAGTGCATCAAAAGCTCGACAGCAGCACTCGTGAGCCAAGCTCCTGGAACCAATGAACGTTTAGTTTATTTGTACACAGGTACTCCAAAGTGCGTAGAGAGATGTGTTTGAAACGTCGATTTCCAGGGCGTCAACATCGACGATGTCGGGGTTTGCAACAGTGCGAGATGTTGCCATCCTTTGCTGATTGCTCTCGGTAGTCAAGTCACACTTGGGGTTTTCGAGCATGGAAACGTTGTAGCGCTGAGTAGGTTTTGGGGGTCGCGTTACATCTGTTCGAGCGCGCTTGACAGGACGCGTGATCGGCAGTTGTGCTTTGACACCTGTAGATGTCCGTTTGCCTTGAACACGTGCCATAGCTGCTTTTGGGCATCGCGGGTTTGCGAGTTCTGTTTGCATATTGTCCCTTGAATGCCAATACCCGTCCTCTGCGATGTCAATTCGCCACCGCGTCGCAAAAAGATTCGGTCGCAGTTTATGAAGATGTTTAGGTTGAAAACCGAGAGACAGCGGCATGCATCAAAGTTTCCGATGATTGCACCCGCGAGAACATTACGTAAAGAAGCTCGTAGGTCAATGATGCCGCGTTGGGACTGCTTTCCAGGTGGGCTATGACGCGCGGGCACGTGTCACCTTGAGCTTTCCATGCAGTGAGGGCGAAGGCCAAGGTACATGCATGGGCTCGATACTCGACTCGTAGGTTCTTGCCCATGCGGAGGGAATCTTTTGGGATTGCTGGATTAGTCCAATGGGGATATGCAGGACCGATTTGTCGCAAGAGAGGTTTAGGTGTGTTGGCCACGATCCAATGGACGTGCTTTGGACTTGAACTACAATGTAGTCCGGTGCGAAATGTAAGTCAATGACTTGCCCGTCTGTACGCGCTTTTATGGCACCAATAGCAGCGTGTTCGGTCTCGATGTCGACCCATGCCAGCGACACATATCGGCATTTTGTCCCATTTGCTATGCCATACTCGACGTTTACATTTTCGTTGCAAAGGATTTGACCCAGTGCATCGAACGCAAAGTAGTCAAAAAGCTCCGGATATGCGTCCTCGTTGTACAGCAACACCGCTAGAGCATTGGGTATTTCGAGCTTGAGCTGTCGACGCCAACGTAGCACTGGAGTATTGTTGGACGCCGCGAAGATAGCAGCCATTGCCCCGTTTATGACGCTCCGATCAGTGTTACTTGTCGTTAGGACCACCGAGTTCGTTGTCCATTCAACGCTTTGGGCCACCTCAACCCTCGTCAGTGCACGCGTAAGAGCTTGAAGCAATGGGTCCGTCATGGGCTTATAGGACGACATGTCTTTCGACCGTCGCGATCCAACGGGGTAATTCTGAGGGAGTGCCCGAAAAAGCTCCAACAGCTTTTGATGACCCGGATCTTTTGCAGCTCGCATTTGCTGGGTGATGTCGAAGACACGAAATTGGGCAAAAAGACTGCGAGCCTGGGCAAAGTTGCTGTTTGCGTTTCCGTACATGGCGCGATACAAATCTTGACCAGCTCCCGCCACCGGTAGCTGCAGAAAATCGCCACTGAGAAGGATAGAGATGCCGCCAAATGGCAACTCTCGGTCATAGATCGATCTGAGACGGGTGTCCATGAGAACGAGATAGTTAGCAGGAAACATGCTGACTTCGTCAATACACACTAGTGCGAGACGGTTGCCACCCAAAGACCTCGCAATAGCATCCATTTGCCGTCCCGCAGTCAAATTTGGCTGGTGCGCCTTGAAGACCATGTGGAATGTGCGTCCGTTGGGAAGCTTTATGGCCCCCGCGCCGGTCGGGCAGCAGTTGACCGGGACTTTGTTGTTATGCTCGTGCTCACGCTACAAATGGTTGATGATGAACGACTTTCCAGTTCCACCACCGGCGTGCATGAGACACAGCTTCTGGCCGGCATCGTCCATGATGAATTTTACAATCGCGAGCTGCGCCTCGGTTAAAAAACTGCGGGCGACGGGTGGTGAAGCATGCAACGAGTTGGTATCCGCGGAAGGTCCATTCCCATCGAGCAATGAATCCGACCCCGTGGCAGTGGCATCCGAAATTGTCATGCTGTGGATTGATTTGCATATCACCAAAAGATCGGGGGCGGTGCTGGTGGCAGAATGATGGTCTTGGTACACGATAGAAGAATGCGGGACACATGAAGCTGCTGCATGTGGGCGCAAAGAGCTCAATGAGCCATGAAGGGCGAAGCAGTTGTCCCGCAGTGTCTTGTGCGCAGCATCCATTTTGTTGTCACCTGCCGAAGCTGCAGTTGTAAGTTCTTGAAGCTCTCTGTGGCTTATGCGACCCATTGCCTCTGCGTCGTCCGGTAGGATCTCACCAGAACCCACGGAGCAGTTGACTGTGCTCGAGTGACTAAGGTTTGCCCACCAATCGGTATTGCGCTCGCGCCAACGACTCGATGCGACTTCGTTGCGGCTGCTTCGATGGCCCTTGCTCATGTTTTGGATGTATCGCAGGAGGTGTCAATTTACAAGCGACGCAGTGCTGCAGTTCCAATCGTTGAAAAGCTGACATAGTCCATCGCTGCAATGATCCATAGTCCCAGCCATGTTATGGACCCCCCCCATGGTGTGAGCAGAGCCATGACGTATTTGGCGAGCTCGTCCATGTCTTTGTACCACCGGAGCTGCGCTGAATCCTTGTCAGGCTTGTTTCCGAGAAATAGTGGTGGGTGGGATCCAGCTAGCATCGCTGTCTTCATTTTCGTCCGGATGATGCCGTCATAGTGATCAAAGAGCTTGTGGCCGCTGCCAAGAGGAAAGGTTCTGCGCGAAGGGCGCCCACGGCCAGAGTACTCTTTCCCAGGCTTCGTTTTCGGTACTAGCTCAACGATGCACTCGAACTCGAGCTGTGAAAAAGCTTGAAAGTGCTGGCCTCGGTGTGCGTACGACTCTGCTTGCGAAAGAAAAAATCGCTTTGTCCCCAATGACGTAAGCCGCAGTACCCCCACAGAAATCCGCGCTCTTCTCGTTGCAGTCAACTGATGCGATGAGCTCACCCAAGCACGCCTCGGCGTAAAGGTTGTCATTGCGCACCTCAGTCGACTGTGACGCATCGACTTGCACGTCGTCCTTTGCCTTGAGGCAATGAGCAATGTAGGCAACGTTCTCGTTGGCAAAGACGTATCGGAAAGACTCACTGGTGATGTGAGACGTGTGTCCCAAAAGTGCGTAGGCCATCAAGGGTAGAGACCATTGTGCGCCGCCCGAGAATGCTTTTCACAGTGCGAGTAGCCAAATGTTTGCCGGTCCGCCGTTTCGTACCACGGCCTGCCGCAGTTCAGCTATTCCTTTTGTCATGTACGAAGCTTCGTATTCTTCGACAGCCTCGCCCGCGTCTTGGCCACTGATAATCGAGGAGTTGTTGTGGCACCCGAGCAGGTTGGTTGCGATGATGTTAGTTTCAACAAACATAGCATCGTGCTCTGGATGGTGCAACTCCCAAACAATCGGTCCCCGTAAATGAGGCTGCAGCAGGACGCCATTGAGGTGGTTCAATGCCTGCTCGAGGAACTGAATCGTTGTGGCGTCAATTTCGCGGCCCTCGATGTCGCATCGGATGCCCTTGCTGATGTCTTCGTTTTTGTGCATCGTGGGAAGAAGAGGACGGCTAGGACGATCGTGCACTCCGTGTCCCATGCTCAGTCTGCACATATATTTGCCACGTTTTCCTTTCTCACACGTGAACCCATGGCTGTGCCATCCTGTGAGGATCGCTTTGCGCTCGGCGACTTCAACGAAGGCTTCATAGTCCCAGGCAGGAGGCACTGCAATTTCGGCAGCACGAGGTTTTGGGACCTCGTGTGCCTCAAACTCACGTAACCAGTCGTGGGTGGCCAAAGACACGTGCGTGCATGATGTGCTCGCAAGATACGCCGCGGCTGCGTCTTTCAGGTTGTCAGGCGTGGCTGCAAGCCGAGTGAGTAGCGAAGCTTCTAGGCAGGAGTAAAGCGTCATGTGCCAATGCAAGCGGCCACCCAACTGTGGCTCCACAATGGCGTTGAAAGCCGAGACGACGCCATAAGCTCCACGCTCACGTTGTGTGTAGTTGCGACTGACGCGAGTTGTTGCTGTAGCAGGGCAACGGATAACGTCATGCAAAAGAACCTGCTGTTTTCGCAGGAAGGAAAGTGCGACCAGCATGGGATTCTGACCCGTCAGACGTAGTCGACCACCAGGACTGTTGGTCACATCATTGGGCAAGTCCGATCGAGAAGTTCCTTCTTGCTGCAATTTTTGAACCGATGCATTCCAGTGCTTGTCTCGCAAGATCGCCACGCGCAATGTTTTAAAATCCTCGAATTCGGGGGGTGCCAAAGTGATGAAATGGAGCCCAACGCCATAAATATAGCGCATAGACAGCAGTTTCGGACGCGTTGCGGCACGCTCAAATGGGCTGAAGGGGACAGTGGATCCCACCATCGAGAGAACTTTGCATATCTTGGCGTTCAGGACTTTCGCCTCCCGAGCAACGGGTTGTCTCGAGCCCGAGCAAGAGTCTCACGAAAGGATTCCAGATTTGCGAGGTCTCCGAGGCTTTCGAGCGTCTTTGAATTTTTCGTTCCAATAGAAGCCGCTTTGCGAATACAGGCGTGTCGTTGCTTTTGGTTGAACGCTGTAGAAATCCAAAGAGGGTCCTCAAAGCGTCCATCGTAGAATCGGCCTAGGTGCCGATGAAAGCTCACGGTCATTGGTCCTTTGGGCACACCTTTGCCCAGCATGAAGAGCGTGGGAAATGCCCCCATCAATATCTCGTCGTTTTCGTCCCACTCCACAAGCGGTGTTCCGCGCCTCAATACGGCCACAACAGGCCTGATCTTTTCGCGGGGAGGTTTCGTAGATAGGGCGTCGTCGGGCTGCACGATTTGCACCAAAGCATCCAGCGCCAGATTTCCAAGAGGTACGAGGGTTTGGGTCTGCAAAACAGCAGAGTGTACTAGTACGACTGGTGCCTTGTCGTCGAGGACGGGTGTTGCTTCATCTTCGCGGTCCAGCTCGTTGCTCATGTCGGCCACACCCTTTTCGTCGTAAGCAATTGCCTCATCTTCGATTAGTGCCCCGAGTTCCATCAGCTTCGACTGCGTTGATGTCGAGTTGTCCACAGTGACATCCACAAACGATGGGTGCTGCAGCTGTTTCCAAACCCGAAGCCACGCGTAAGCCCCGTGGACATCGATATCGTACAAAGCACGAAACTTGCCACAGATTTTGCGCCACTGATCACGAGGGCCAAGGAATGTGATGTGTGGACAGCGCTTGACGTCAACAACAGGAAGCGTTTTCGCGACTTCAACTGGACCGTCACTTGGAAAGTAAATACTACGTCCCGTCGAGTGATGTGGGCACACCAAAACGTTTATGTTAAAGTTGCGCACAGGCACAACTGCGCTCAAAGTCGTCGCATTGAGGTGCGGCATCGCCGATTGGTGGCCGTAGTCATGTCCGGAAGCAATGCTGTACTCATGAGACAATGGGTTGGCAGCGCATGTCGTGCACAGAGTGATCGCATGAATGTCATAAACCAAGTCGGGGTTCAAGTGGTAGCAGCGTCGATTTCACCGCAGAACGGAAACATGCGCAGAAACAACATTCCCTGGCATGCTGTCGAGTTGCTGCATCTGCTGCAATGTCAAATGGAACGCGTCATGCAGCCCCACGATATCGAGCTGGACAGGCGCGTTCTCGCCAGGAAAGATAATTTTGTTGCAAGAGGCACACACGGCAATGGCGCCTGATGGATCATGAGTGGCCGCACTCTTTTGACAACGCATGGCGTCATCCTTGGACACAGGCGCACCAATAGTTGAAGTAATACGCTCGCATGTTGCGCCAGACTGGTCGCCAAATAACGTTTCGTCGAACACGTGGCCGTTCGGGTCTGCGGAGCAAAGGTGAAAGTAGGCCAGACCCAAATTCGGGTGCTTTGTGTAATTCTGACCTTGAGCAAGGACATCGATGTCAGCCTGATCGATCGTTGTTTTTTCGACAATAGTCGATGCGAGCTTCATCAGCCGCTCATCCCCGGCACTGCGTATCGCCTGGGTTTGAATGGTGCGAGACATGTCACGTTTGGAGGTGTTCTGTTGTTTTTTGATGTACTTTCTGGTCACCGAAAGGCCTTCCCTAGCGCCGCGACGCTTAGCCGTGTTGTCCTGTCGTTTTGCGTCCCTTATCTTCTCATCCGACTGGGCTACTCGGGCGGCGTTGCGGGCCTCGGTATTGGCCTGCCGCTGCATGGCTTCTGCCTCCTTCGTCAAGACAGCTCGGCCGTCGTTGCGGGCCTCGGTATTAGCCTGCCGCTGCATGGCTTCTGCCTTCTTCATCTTGACAGCTCGGCCGGCGTTGCGGGCCTCGGTATTGGCCTGCCGCTGCATGGCTTCTGCCTCCTTTGTCAAGACAGCTCGGCCGGCGTTGCGGGCTTCGGTATTGGCCTGCCGCTGCATGGCTTCTGCCTCCTTGGTCAAGACAGCTCGGCCGTCGTTGCGGGCCTCGGTATTAGCCTGCCGCTGCATGGCTTCTGCCTTCTTCATCTTGACAGCTCGGCCGGCGTTGCGGGCCTCGGTATTGGCCTGCCGCTGCATGGCTTCTGCCTCCTTTGTCAAGACAGCTCGGCCGGCGTTGCGGGCTTCGGTATTGGCCTGCCGCTGCATGGCTTCTGCCTCCTTGGTCAAGACAGCTCGGCCGGCGGCGCGGGCGGCGGTATTGGCCTGCCGCTGCTTGCTTTTTGCCTCCTCCGTCAAGACGGCTCGGACGGTGTTGCGGGCGGCGGTATTGGCCTGCCGCTGCTTGCTTTTTGCCTCCTCCGTCAAGACGGCTCGACCGGTGTTGCGGGCCTCGGTATTGGCCTGCCGCTGCATGGCTTCTGCCTCCTTCGTCAAGACAGCTCGGGTGGCGGCGTGGGCGGCGGTATTGGCCTGCCACTGCTTGGATTTTGCCTCCTCCGTCAAGACGGCTCGGGCGGCGTTGCGGGCCTCGGTATTGCCCTGCCGCTGCATGGCTTCTGCCTCCTTCGTGCAGACAGCTCGGCCGGCGTTGCGGGCCTCGGTATTGGCCTGCCGCTGCATGGCTTCTGCCTCCTTCGTCATAACACCCAATTCGGACATCGGACGGACGGACGGACAGTATAAGATATTCATAATCAACGATTTTTGGGTTTAGATCGCGTTATTTATAAATGTGTCGTAACCCTCCACCACCCGACACGGCCAATCAGTAAAAAAAGTGTCACGTTGACAAAAGACAAATAGTTCACTGCTTTAGCCCACCGGTGTGTTGAAGCGTGAAACCACAACATTTACAATTTGAGTACGACGTTTCGCTGGTAATTGCATCCAGCATCATCGGGCAATTCGCCAGAATGGTGAGGCTCTGCTGTGTCTCCCGTTCTTATATAGAGCAGCAGCAGGGTGACGTCATCATTAACTCATTAACTCATCAGGTGCAAAGATTTGAGGGGGGGGGTTATTGTCATTATATACTTGATTAGTAATAAGGCTATTGTTACGATGCGAGTTGTAGATTAGTAATCATTTGGAATGTGTTCTATTGTGATTATGCTACATTAATAATCAGTTAGTGCTTGTTTCCCTTATAAGGAATTGTAATGCATCTTATTTAATAATACGCTTCCAGGCCGCACTAAGCCTGTAGTTGTCTGAGCGATTAAAGTTATTTCTGTTTCTCTCAATCTCAATGGATTCTCTAATTAGTCTTTGCCAGTAGTAACTAGTTTTACACAACACTTCAACGTTGTCAATCAATTGAGTGTCCCTGTTGGCAAGCATGTTCTGCCACTGCCGACAGTTGTGTTTGCGATAGTTTAATATTTCTCTGGTGTTCTTTTAGTCTTACACTAACGTTACGCCCTGTCTGTCCAATATAGCATCTGCCACATACACAATTAATCCGATATACACCTTCTGTTGATAATTTAGGTAATTCGTCTTTAGTGCACGTTACTAGTTGTTGAATTTTGTGTACTGTACCAAATCTTACTGTAATGTTTTGCTTTTGCAAAACACGGGCTAATTTGTCAGTTACTCCTGAGATAAATGGTATTTTTATTGTTTTAATAATCTGATCGCTTTCAGCAGTGTTGCTTTGCGATCGTGATTTGGCATTTAGTGCTCTGTTAATTTGAGCATTATTGTAGCCATTCTGTCTTAGTGCTTCTTTAACATGTTTAATCTCTCTCACTAGACTTTCATCATCTGACACTGTTTTAGCCCGATGTATGAGCGTCTTGATTAGAGAGGATTTCTGAGCTGGGTGATGATGCGATTTCGAATTCAGATAGGCATCAGTGTGCGTTTGCTTTCTGTAAACGCTGTGTGTTATTTTACCATTTAGGCCATGCCCAAGTAAAATATCCAGGAACGGGAGTGTGTTATTCACCTCCATTTCCATGGTGAACTGAATGGCCGGGTTTTGTGCATTGAGATGATTTAGAAAATCGTTAAGTGTATCTTTACCATGTGGCCAGACAACCAAAGTGTCATCCACATATCTAAACCAAAAGGATGGTTTTAATGTGCTCGAGGCAAGTGCTCTGGTTTCAAAGTTTTCCATGTACAAATTTGCTATAGCAGGAGATAAAGGAGAGCCCATTGCTGCTCCCTCCCTTTGTTTAAAGAATTCACCTCTCCATAAGAAGTAAGTGTTATTTAAACAATGGTCAGCGAGTTTCGGAATATCTTTTGGTAAATCTGTATTCTTTACCAGTGTATCAAGTAATTTAAGCGACTCGCTCACTGGAACCTTAGTGAATAGCGAAATCACATCAAAACTCACCAAAATATCATTAGGGTTAAGTTTAATATCTTTGATCATATTCACAAGATGCTCTGAATTTCTTATGAATGATGATGTCCTACCGATGTAGGGCTGTATTTGTTTAGTTACATATTTTGCTAATTTATATGTGGCAGAGCCAATTGTACTGACTATGGGTCGTAAAGGGATGCCGATTTTATGGAACTAAACAAATACAGCCCTACATCGGTAGGACATCATCATTCATAAGAAATTCAGAGCATCTTGTGAATATGATCAAAGATATTAAACTTAACCCTAATGATATTTTGGTGAGTTTTGATGTGATTTCGCTATTCACTAAGGTTCCAGTGAGCGAGTCGCTTAAATTACTTGATACACTGGTAAAGAATACAGATTTACCAAAAGATATTCCGAAACTCGCTGACCATTGTTTAAATAACACTTACTTCTTATGGAGAGGTGAATTCTTTAAACAAAGGGAGGGAGCAGCAATGGGCTCTCCTTTATCTCCTGCTATAGCAAATTTGTACATGGACAACTTTGAAACCAGAGCACTTGCCTCGAGCACATTAAAACCATCCTTTTGGTTTAGATATGTGGATGACACTTTGGTTGTCTGGCCACATGGTAAAGATACACTTAACGATTTTCTAAATCATCTCAATGCACAAAACCCGGCCATTCAGTTCACCATGGAAATGGAGGTGAATAACACACTCCCGTTCCTGGATATTTTACTTGGGCATGGCCTAAATGGTAAAATAACACACAGCGTTTACAGAAAGCAAACACACACTGATGCCTATCTGAATGCGAAATCGCATCATCACCCAGCTCAGAAATCCTCTCTAATCAAGACGCTCATACATCGGGCTAAAACAGTGTCAGATGATGAAAGTCTAGTGAGAGAGATTAAACATGTTAAAGAAGCACTAAGACAGAATGGCTACAATAATGCTCAAATTAACAGAGCACTAAATGCCAAATCACGATCGCAAAGCAACACTGCTGAAAGCGATCAGATTATTAAAACAATAAAAATACCATTTATCTCAGGAGTAACTGACAAATTAGCCCTTGTTTTGCAAAAGCAAAACATTACAGTAAGATTTGGTACAGTACACAAAATTCAACAACTAGTAACGTGCACTAAAGACGAATTACCTAAATTATCAACAGAAGGTGTATATCGGATTAATTGTGTATGTGGCAGATGCTATATTGGACAGACAGGGCATAACGTTAGTGTAAGACTAAAAGAACACCAGAGAAATATTAAACTATCGCAAACACAACTGTCGGCAGTGGCAGAACATGCTTGCCAACAGGGACACTCAATTGATTTTGACAACGTTGAAGTGTTGTGTAAAACTAGTTACTACTGGCAAAGACTAATTAGAGAATCCATTGAGATTGAGAGAAACGGAAATAACTTTAATCGCTCAGACAGCTACAGGCTTAGTGCGGCCTGGAAGCGTATTATTAAATAAGATGCATTACAATTCCTTATAAAGGAAACAAGCACTAACTGATTATTAATGTAGCATAATCACAATAGAACACATTCCAAATGATTACTAATCTACAACTCGCATCGTAACAATAGCCTTATTACTAATCAAGTATATAATGACAATAACCCCCCCCCCTCAAATCTTTGCACCTGATGAGTTAATGAGTTAATGATGACGTCACCCTGCTGCTGCTCTATATAAGAACGGGAGACACAGCAGAGCCTCACCATTCTGGCGAATTGCCCGATGATGCTGGATGCAATTACCAGCGAAACGTCGTACTCAAATTGTAAATGTTGTGGTTTCACGCTTCAACACACCGGTGGGCTAAAGCAGTGAACTATTTGTCTTTTGTCAACGTGACACTTTTTTTACTGATTGGCCGTGTCGGGTGGTGGAGGGTTACGACACATTCATAAATAACGCGATCTAAACCCAAAAATCGTTGATTATGAACAATATTGGTCGCGAAAGCCTACGTGTTAAACTGAGTATAAGATATTGTAGGCTGGTTAACTCAGTATTATTTCTTCTATGTAGGTGACTTTACCGAAATAACCAAAGAATATTAACATAATGTTATGACGCTTGTTTAGCCAGGAAAGCCTCAGAGTGTTAAGGATTTTGTAGGGTCCTGCCAAGTGTTTGCAGTAGGGGGCGATGTTGCTACACCTAATGGGACATCGGACGGACAGAATAATCTATTGTAGGCTGGTTCACTTCGTTCCTACCAGTATTAATTTCCCGCGAAAAGTTAAGCGGTGAGGTTGTGGTGTGACGTAACCGCAGTGAGGCGCGCGCTCATTGGTCGTTGGGTCTCCTAGCAACGGTCGGTGGCTTGCGAGATATTTTATTATATCAGAAATTTTAACAATTTTCCCTCAGTGCGTGAATTACACGCAGCTATTGTTTTAGTAACGCTAAATTCGCATTCAAATAAATTGTATGTCCCCAGTAATTCATTCTTAGGACAACCAACCACGCGCCCGCGGCGCACGCATCCAATGGCAGTGCGACTGAACCGCCCCCCCCACCCCCAGCAAGACGCCTCGCGATTGGTCCGCTGGACTCCACGTGCTTGTTTCATCCGACAAATCACGACACGCGCGGGAACCGATCACGCGGTTTACGATTGGTTAACGCACCCCTCGCGTGACGTATTTCTACTTCCTTTCAGCTCTGCCCCTCCCACAATCTGCCCCCATGGTATTGACCTCTTGGGGTAAGCCACGGCCCTATCACTATTAGCCCCGCCTTCTCGCCCCCGGTACTATATTCTCGACTCTAGACTCCGCCCCTTTTCGCCAACGGCCCCTCCCTCCATCGCGCTAAGCTCCGCCTCACACCGCTTGACCCCGCCCCGGTCCCCCGTGGCCCCGCTCCGCCCCCGTGGCCCCGCCCTCCACCCGCGTAACCCCGCCCCGGCCACCCGTGGCCCCGCCCCATCTCTGTGTCCCCGCACCCAGCTCATGGCCCCGCCCCTTACCGCCGTAACCCCGCCCCAACCCCGCGTAGCCCCGCCCTCCACCTCGTGACCACGCCCCCTGCCGCCGTAGCCCCAGCCAGCCCCGCGTAGCCCCGCCCCCTACCGCTGTAGCCCCGCCCAATATACCCCTAGCGGGGGAGAGATTCCCAGGCCTGGCTCTAGGCTGGAGACCCGCGGACGACGGGGGGGTAGGGAGTTTATTTTAATGTAAAAGCTTAAAATTTAAATGTTTCTATTTAAAAACATCAGGAAATGTAACATTACATTTTTATTTAAAGCTTTCGTGACTGCAGGGATTCATCTTCTTGGTTCTTTCGGTAAAGTCACGTAGAAGGGAAGTAATAAAATAATAAAAATAAAACAATAAAATTATTCTCACGACGTTTCGGCCACAACGCAAGCAGCCGTCCTCAGGTGAAAACCAGGTCAGAGGCGACAGAGTCTGAATGACTCTGTCGCCTCGACGGACCTGGTTTTCACCTGAGGACGGCTGCTTGCGTTGTGGCCGAAACGTCGTGAGAATAATTTTATTATGTTTTATTTTTATTATTTTATTACTTCCCTTTTACGTGACTTTACCGAAAGAACCAAGAAGATGAATGTAACATTGTTAAAAATTAACTCCCTTTCACACACGCGGGGGTACAATACAAAGGGAGAGTTTGAGGCCTAGTTATAGGCTTTAGGCCGAGCTGTAGGCTTTAGGCCGCTGTGAGTTGGCTTTTAATTAAAACATATAAATTAAAAATTATCTCAGGGAATTATAAGGTAATGTTACACTTGTTTAGCCAGGAAAGCCTCACTGAGTCTAAAGGTTTTTGTAGGGTCATGCCAAGTGTTTGCAGTAGGGGGTGATGTTGCTACACCTAATCGGACGGACGGACGGACGGACGGACGATATAATCTATTGTTGGCTGGTTCACTTCGTTCCTACCAGTATAAGGAAACTATATCATAAGCTCACAGGTAGCCTGCTAATAAATGGAGTCCTCTCGGAAGGGTTTCCAATGGGGGTCCGGTGTGTGGCAGGGGTGTCCGATGTCGCCTGTGTTATTCATAATGTGCATGGAACCTTTTGCCCAGGCTGTCAGGGGAAGCCGGCTGATTAGAGGGGTGAGCATGCCAGGGTGTACGGAACCAGCAAAAATTGCAATGTATATGGATGATGTTGTCATTTTCTGTGGGGATGTTGCTTTGGTATGGGAGGCCCTAGGACTCGCGGATAGATTATTTTTGGCTGCAGGATTAAAGGTGAACGTAAGCAAAAGTGAGTTGCTGATATTCGGTGACCCCAGGTTATTTGAGGGCCGCCCGCCAGGTATAACAGTCCTGGTGGAGGGGATCAAAATCTTAGGAGTCACGTTCTATAGGGAGGACTCTGCGACTAAGAATTGGAGGGGAAAAGAGTGCATGGTGAGGGGCAGGCTGGCTGGTTGGGCAGACAGGTGCCTTTCAATGGAAGGTAGAATGTTGGTCTTGAGGGTGGAAATCCTCCCGGTACTTATCTACCTGGCCTACCTGTTCCCGCCGGGGGCGCAAATGGCAAAAAGGTTGGAGCGCCTGTTCTTCAAGTTCATCTGGGGGGGAGGGATGGACCGAGTGAAAAGAGAAACAATGTACAAACTTGCCGAGAACGGTGGGAGGGGGGCCCCGAATGTCGCGTGCATCCTCGACACGATTTTTGTCTGTAATACGCTGCGACTATATTTCTCCAATGGGCTCCAGGTGAAAGCCTCGTATTATGTACTGTACAGACTGGCGTGGCTCCTGAGGCGGCTAAGCATGGCGTCGTTGCCGCGCGGCACCCCCCTGGCTTGGCCTCAGGGGTGGTTGTGCACCGCGGTAAATGAATACATCACTAAGTACGACCCGGACCGGACACGGGGGTCGTGGGTTCCCAGGGAAGTCCTGGCGGAAATGTCGAAACAGGAGATCTCTACAGAGGTGCCAGGTGCTCGGGGCACCCGGCCCCGACAAATTTGGAAAAATGTAACATCGGCAGCCCTGACGAAAAGGCAGCGGGACTTATCCTGGCTGGCCGCATGGGACAGGCTGGAGTGCAGGCTATTTATGTGTTCCCGCAGATTGGCCCGCTCTCCTGATTGCCCGAGAGGCTGCGGCCTGGGAGAGAGCGCTGCTCATGCCCTCGTACAGTGCCCGTTTGCCCAGGAGGTGTGGGAGTTAAGTCGACCCCTGCTGTCCCATTTTTGCCCCGTAAAGGCCACAGCGCCTAATATAATTTGGGGGATGTTCAGGCAGAAGGCGGGTGAGGTCTGGGCTCAGGCATGGGGCGTCATAGGTGCCGTAAAAGAGGCCCTGTGGACGGCGCGCCAGAAGCTGATTAAGGGCGTCTATATGTCGCCTCCCGAGGTATACCGACTAGCCAGGGGGCTGTTAGAAAGGGTGGTGGAGGTGGAGCGGGCGACAATGGGCAGAGTGGCCACAAACGCGAAATGGAGATGGCCGCCACCTCCGGGTGGCATAGGCTGAATTGTGCTGGTTGAGAATGCCCCCCGCCGTGGAGGATGGGTGAATGAATGTATCCTCCCTTGCGACGCTGAGCACCTTTTTTTGCCTTTTTGCTTAAAGGGTGCGTAGGATGGGGAGTTTTATCGCGACGTATTCTGTGCATCCGTAAGGGCGCCGGTTGTTACAAGAACCCCCTGTTTTTCGGGTTAAGGTCACGCGGTCTCCTGTTTTTTTCATGTTATTTTTGGCTGTTCAAGGTAATGGTCTACCAATGATTGAGAAATGAAGGAATTTTAAACAGCCCTGGGCTCTTGCGGTGTGTAGGATGGGAAGTTATATCGCCTCGTACCCTGGGCTACTGCAGTAAGGGCACTGTTTGTTACAAAAAGATCCCCTGTTTCGGGTTGTTTTTTCCAGTTGTTCCCTGTTCCTTTTTGGCTGTTCAAGGAAGCGACCTTCCCGTGATTGAGAAATGAATAAAACATTTAAATAGCAACTATCCTGGCATGTCAGGGGAGACACCAGGAGCACCTAGGTGATCTTTCCAGCCCGTCCGGACCGCAAGCTGCTATCGCCACGGCGATCACCCGCGAGACTTGGCTACCAGCTCCGAGGCCTGCGAGGGCCCTGGCCGTGAGGCCAGGCATGACCACGCTGCCAAGAGGCTGGGACTGCTGGAGCGTCGAGACGGAAATCGCAGCGGACGAGGAGGGGAAATGGCGAGAGTCGGAGGCCACGGGTGCCACCCGAGTTGCTGAGGGAGACCGGGACGACCGAGCCGCCCAGCTTGCGGTCGCAGCAGACGAAAAGGAGGCAGGGCGGGCGTCAAGAGCAATGGACGCCACCTGCACTGCTGAGGGAGCCCTGGACAACCGAGTCGACCAGACGGCGATTGCAGGAGGCAAGACGAAGACGCGGAGAGAGTAGAGGGCCACCGACACCACCTGTGGCGCCGGGGCGGACTGGGGCAACCAGGCTGACCTGCCGGCGGCAGGGGGAGGTGAGGGGGAGGCACGGCAGAGGGAGCGGGTGGCGGAAATGGAGGGGAGAGTGGGAGCTGATGGGGTGGGTGAGGGGGGCCGAGGAGGAAGAGGTATGGTGCCGGGGGGCAGAGGGGCGGGTGCCCCCAAGCGGAGGGTGGGGGACGAGGCCAGGGAGATACCAGCAACCCTGGGGCAGTGGGAGGCCCGGGGGGAGAAGGTGATGCGGCTGAAGACAGAGGGGGGGGGGGGGTGCCTGAGACACATCCCGAGTGCCCTGAATATAGGAGGCAACCGGGGATATGTTGTGTATGCGGGACAGCCCAAACTGTGTAGGAGGTGTGGGGGACGCGGACACCTGGCCGCAGCATGCAAGGCGAGGGTCTGCTATAGATGCAAGGCACTGGACCACGAGGTGGAAGAGTGCAGTGTCCCGGCACAATGTAATCTCTGCGGTAGCCGAGAACATCTATACAGAAACTGTCCGGAATCGTATGCCAACAGGGTTAGGGCGTATGGGGGGGGGCGGGACCAGACTGGGGCCGGATAGGGAATTGGAGAGGGAGGAGCGAGTGGAGGTGGCCGAGCAGCGGCCACCGGCGACGGGCGGAGTGGGAGAAGGGTAGAGGCCCGCGGAAAGAGCAGAATCGACATCGAGTGAGCAGGAGGGGGGGCTGGCGGGGGAGGGGAGCGACGGCATGGGCAGCATCTCCGAGACGACTGTGGAAGACTGGGCGGAGGTGGTGGAGGAAGATGAAGGAAAGGGGAACGACAGCAGGAGGAAGGCGGTAGCGAGACATGGGAGGGACCAACCGGAAGGAAAAGGAAGCTACAGAGAGCCCCAAAAAGAGTCGCCCCTTCAGGCAGCACTGAACCCTCGGACTCCTCGCCAGACACAGAGGCCTCGAGGGAGGGGATGGAGGAAATGGTGGGGAGCCGGCGCAGGGGGAAACCCTTGAGAGCAAGGGGCAAGATGAAACTGCGGGAGCTGGCGAACTAAAACTGTTACGGAGGGCAAGCGGAGAGGGCGGAGTCTGACTGAGACACATCCCGACATGGAACTTACCGTGGCGTCCGTGAATGTGAGAAGTTTGAAGGGAAAGGGGAGGAGAGGAGCGATAATGCAACTGCTGCAGGCTACCAAGTGGGAGGTGGTCTTCCTCCAAGAATGTCCCCTACCATATACCCTGGGCCGGGAGGAGCTGTTGGAGGGCTGGGACGGCTACTACTTTTGGTCGGGGAGCAATGTAAACCGATGCACGGGGGTGGTTACCCTCCTAGGCAGGAGGGGTATACAAATAGTGGGGTCCCAAGAGGTGATCCCGGGCCGTCTCCATTATGTGGACGTGTCTTATGTTTTTGACATGTCCAAGTTACCGAAGATTGTGAAATTTTAAATTATTTTTCATAACTGGTAAAAGAATACATATTGATTCATAATTATTTCGCTCTTCTTTCGAACTATTTTAGATGCTATTGGGAATATACCTTCGAAGTTATAGGTTTAATATGTGTGTGAGGTTTATGAATTAGATCTGCCACAACTACAAGTATAAATGCAGGCAATTCGTCATCTCCAGTGGACGATGACGTCTAAATTGATGCTAGTTTATGCAATACAGTTCAGATATGGGACTAAACGAGAAATATGGACGATGACTATCAATAAATATTTTTAGGGTTGGTGTGTGAACAGGAAGAAGTGATGTGAACAGTGGTGTATAAGGATATATTTTAATCTGGTGTATTTTGCCAAGGACATGTCCAGCTCATCCAAAATGAGAATTAAATCCATTGACAATGTCTTATTTTGTGAAAAGTAATTTCCATCTAATAAGGTTTTTTTACACGCTTTTATTTAACTCACTTCGTCTGTTGTATCCTCAAAAAAGAAATATTGTAACTCAATTTTTACACACTTCCCAATGTGCTATCGACTGCAAACTTCGTATAGGTATGTCATACTGATGACAACACGAAATTCTATCATAAAAAATCCAAAACATATATTTTAAAACTTTTTATACGCTTTTATTTAACTTACTGTATGTGTTGTATCCAAAAATCTTGTAACTCAATTTCAACCGTATCCCCAATGTCGTATCGACTGCAAACTCTGTATAGCTATCATACTGATGACAATACTATATGCTATCATTAAAAAAAATATTAACTATCTTTTTCACGCCTCTAATTGTCCATGATTGCGGCTCCAATTGTCCACGCTCAACTGACGTTGCCTGTAAATCACCACGGTCCCTTATGTCACGGCAAGCCTTGGAAAGCCACGCCGAGGGGCAGGGGTTGTGGGAGGGGAGGGGCGAATGGGGAAGGGGGCAGGGGCAGCTCAGACAGTACATTTCATTAAAGCGTGTTTTAAAAAAAAAACGTATTTTTTATATTTTATGGAAGAATAATTAGCTTTTCTTTGTTTCCAACTAAGTTGAACGTTTTACAGAAGTTTTGTTGAAGTTTTAATTTGTGAATTTAGAATAGTTTGGTGGTAGTAAGAAAAATGTAGTGTTTCTTACTTGGCGATTTCATCCATTTATTATTGTTGTATAGTTAATACAATCAGAGAGGTTATTTGTTTTTTTGCATTATTATAGGCTATATCTATAGTTTTAATTAATGCTATAAACTAAGGTGAGTTAGTTAAAGAGGCAGCGCTGATAGAAATCCAGTGAAGTTGTTAAAGGAGAGAGGAGCAATGAGTGGTGAAAGGGAGGTTAAAGATGGTAGAGGGGCAGGGGCATATGCAGGGAGACCAACTAGGAACGAATTGCAATAATCCAGACAAATAAAGACGAGGAAGTGCACAATAAATTTGGCAGCGGTGATTGTGATCAGGGGGCAAAACAATTTTTATATTGAAAAGATGAAAGCAGCACGTGCGTTTGATGTTGGCGATGTGGGAAGTGAAGGAAAATGAGAAATCAAATGTGATGTTAAGAATTTGGATGGAAGCGACCAGAGTTAGGGGTTAAGGGAAATGACATTGTGTCATTCATGCTTGGATGGCCATTAGGCAGGATGAGATGTGGTCGGAAAGGTCAGGGGTAAAATCCTTAAAGGAAAATAATATTTGATGTCGTCGGCAAATATGTGATACCAGAGATTGAAAGAACAAAGGATGCGCTAAAGAGGGGACATGGAGAGGGAGAATAGAAGAGGAGGACCAACAACAGAACCCTGGGGGATGCCAACCATGATGGGGGAGGGGGAGGAAGAAGAATAGTTAAAGGAGATAGTGGATGAATGAGAAATTAGGTAAGAGCGGAGCCAATGAAGTAGGATGCCAGAGATACTGAGGTTAGATAGAGTCGATAAGAGGAGAAAGTGATCAAGGGTGTAAAAAGCCACAGACAGATCAAGCAAAATTAGGACAGATGAAAGGCCCGAGTGGCGTGAGTTAGCAAAGTAGTTGTGCACGTGGAGGAGAGCGGTTTCGGTGGAATGGAGCGGACAGAAACCAGACTGGTGGAGGGGATAGAAAGAGAAGAGATGTAGGAAGTGCGTCGGGTGTGAACTACGCGTTTGAGGAGTTTAGATAAGTAAGAAAGCAGGGAAACAGGGCGATCGTGTGCATGGATGGAAGGATCTAGTGAAGGTTTTTTGAGAATGGGTAGAATGAGCGCGGTGTTGAAAGAGTTAGGGAAGAATCAAAATTAGAGAGAACAGTTGAAGATATATAGGAGGAACGGGAGGATGTTAGACATGACAGATAGAAGCAAGGGAAGTGGAAGGGGATCAAGGGAGGAAAAGGTTGGGGTCAATTTTGGAGATGATGTTTGACAGCTCCAGGAGGGATGCAGGGGAAAATATATTTAAAGTAGATTACTAATTTGAGGGAGGAGAAAGGCAGGTAGGTATGATGCTGGCACGAAGGGAAGTCTTGAGGAGGGTAGAACGAATTTGAGAAATCTCCAATAAATATTTGCAGAACGCTAGTGGGGGGGGGGGGGGGCAGAATAAGAAATAGCAGTTGACGTAGCTGAGAGCAGGGTGCACATAAAGGGAAAAAATTAGGGATAGAAAATTGGATTGGCGAGCAGTCTCCAGTGCGGAATTGAAATATGAAAGTATGGAAATGTAAGTAATCAGCCACAATGGCTGCTCACATTCAAGATGGCGCCGCATTAGCTGGCTGCCGTCCGAAAGCTTCAGCATCACGTCTTCTCCTTCCAATCGAATTTAGTTATCCAGTCCCCCCTTCCCTTTTCTAATCACCGCTCCCCAGTATTTATTTACCTGTTTAATTTTCATCTGTTTATTAATCTATTTTGTTATTTTCTCGGACGCATGGAGCTGCTGGCCTCGGCGTCCGGGCATGGAGTCTGTACAGGCCAGGGTGCTTTTCCATGACTTCTCATGTCTTTTGTCAGCCTGCAGCCTCTGCACTGCCAGCGTCCACCTCTGGCCAGGTGTGGTCGGCGTCCCTGGGCAAATCGGGCGTGGCCCGACCGTCCATGGATCCGGGTTTCTACTGCCTCTGTTGGCAAATTGCGACCCCTACTGCTGCATCGCTGCCACTACGTGCGCCCCCAGTGCTGCCTCCAGTGCACTGTTGAAATGGCAGCTCATCCCATGTTTGTGGCCTTCTTCCTCAACAGGGGTTGCTCCTCACTTCGCCATCTCCTCACGGCTGCCTCCGGGGCCAACTGCCTGGGTTGGATTGCGCAAGCATCCAACCCACTATACACGAGCTGTTTGCCAGGAGGACTTCACAAGCTGACGCTGCACAGTCGGAACAGTAGCCATCGGCAATGTGTCACCGGCCCTTGATGCTGTGGCTCACACTCCTGTCGATGGGGCAGTGTTTCCCCTGGTGTGGTTCTTGACTGTTCAGCCCCGGGCTTCTGGTGCAGGCACCACTCACTGGGCACCTCACGCAGGTGCTGCTACCTGGGCCATCTGTGTACTGCCATTACCAGCGTCGCCTCCTTGTCCATCTCTTCAACTTTGGCATCGTCCACCTGTTCCTTCACCATCATCGCTTCTACAACGAGTGCTGCTTCTGGTCAGCATCTACCCAAATCCTGGCCCACCCAACAGCATGACCCATGCCTCAAGGGCATACCTGCTGTCCTGCCATGCTGCATCTGTCCATGGTCTCCAACTGTACTGATCTATACTCGCGACTCTGTTTGTCCTCCATCTACTCTATGCCCTCCATTGGCGCCATGCTTGTCGCAGTGGCAGGGGACGCACCAACATCTGACAGATCGTTCAGGGTCAACCGCCATTACTTCGTCCACTCAGACTGACATCTGGGTTACCAGCCATCCTCCTGGGTCTCCTCAACTCTCGCTCCATCAATTACAATTCCACCCTCATCCATGACACCATCTTGGACCATAGCCTAGACCTCCTCATCACCGAGACTTGGTTCAGGCCCGACGATACTCCTGCAGTTACAGCTGAAGTCACGCCCTATGGCTACAAGGATCTCTACCTTCCCCGTGCAAATCACCATCGCGGTGGAGGCCTTGCAGTCGTCTATGCTAAAAACCTCAGTCTTAAACCGCTTTCATTACCAGATATTCCTTCCTACTTTGAGATGCAGTCTATGTTACTTGTCACCCAGGCTTCCACTTTCATCCTGATCATTATTTACCACCCTCCTGATGGAATAATCACCAACTTCCTTATCGACTTGTAGTGTGTGTCTCACGAGGCACACACAGAAGTCTGGAGGCATCACGATTTATGAACAACTGAACCGGGCTACGGGTTAACAATACTCGAGGTTACTCTAGACCCCTAAAGGGGTCTGTGTTCCTGACGACCGACCCTCTCAGACCCCCGAAGCAACGCCGCACAATCAGTTCCCCCGCCAGACAACCATGATCGCTCCGCCCCCATCCCTCTTATCCTCCCGAGCGTGGCCTCGCTCTACCTCCGGCCATGCCCCCTCCTCTGTCTCTCGAGATGTAACCGGAGCCAGCATCACATGTCCTCCAGGGCCCCCATTTCCGGGCCCCCTTTACTCCCCTGAGTTGGCACATCCCCTCTCTCTCTCTGCGACGGGACCCTGCTATGTAGGGCCTGCTTGTCCGCCACGTCTCCCTCGGCTCCCTCAAGAGGAACCTGCACACTCCTTTACCATTTGTAGTTGTAGTCGGCATATACGCCGTAGAGATGCTATTTATGTCTCTACATCACCCCCCCTTTATGAAATTCAGCCGTCTCGGCTGACCGACATATAAGCAACGTAATGTGTGGGCCTCCAATTTAAAATGGAACAAGAGAACAACAACAATAAATAATTCCAAACGAGGAAGAACCAATATATACACTATATACAGGACCAGGGAGAGAAGAAGAGTGGGAGGAAAAAAAAAAACTTAATTGCAACTATTTACAATGGACGAGCCACCCCTTGGACAGGCCACAACTACACCTCGCACATGCAACACCGCAGTCGAGCACAACATGAGCCCGGGTCAGCCATTGACCCATCTGGCTCAAGTGGCGGCCGCAGATGGTCATTTAATTCGAGCCATCTTTGCCCGAGTCTTTGATGCCAGCCTGTCAAGCGAGAAAGGTGCGGGTCCTCTGGAGGCCTCAGGGGCAGCCAGAAGATGGCTCAACGAGCACGGTATCTCCTGAGCCGAAGAACCCCCATGTGGTAGGGGGTTGGGTGATGGCGGCTCGGGACTCCCACATTCCCCCCGGGCCGGTCTGACCGGTGAGGATGGTCTCGTTAGGCGCTTGGACCCTGCGGGCAGAATAATAGAACTGTGCTGAGGAAGGACGTCAGCTGACACGCGCCCCAGTTCATCGGGCTGACCAGACACGTGGCCCTTGGGAAGTGGAGATGAAAGACAAACGACAGGTGTAAAAAAACGTTTTAGCCGTGACGGGGACACAAACTAGCGGCGGCGACCACACTGAATCCGCATGCATTGTGAACTCCTCACCTCCACCACTTCGACTGGCTCCTACCATGGTTTATGTAATTTCGGGGAGGTACCCATCGGGACATTGGGGCAGTGTAGCCACGCCTTGTTCCCTGGCGTCCATACGGTAGTGGACTGGCGAGGCTTGACGAGCCGTCTATTGGCCGCCTGCCGCAAGGCCGAGTTCCCCCGAGACGCCTCCCTAGCTTCAGCCAATTGTTGTAGGGAAAGCTGCATGGGGTCTGAAATCCTAGTACACTTCTCCAGTGGTTTGAGCTGCACATCAATTGGTGAGTCACGCTCCCTTCCATACAATAAAAAGAATGGTGAAAACCCGGTAGAAGCGTGCGAGGCGGAACTGTATGCTGTGAGCACGCCTAGAACGTGTCCCAGTTAGACCAGGCTTCATTACCTTGTTGGCACAACATTGAAATCAGGGTTCTGTGTAACCACTCGACCATACCATCGGTCTGGGGGTAATAAGGCGATGTGCGCACCTTTTTGGTACCCAATTGCTCGCAAACCTCCTTCAACAGCTTGGACGAATTTTTCTTGCCTTGGTCTGTCAAGAGACATTCCAGGGGCGACTTTATCTAATACGTAGCCATGAAGGAACGCATCTGTAATGGTCTCAGCTGACTGGTTTGGTAACGGCCAGGCCATTGGCCAATGCGACAAATACTCCACCCCCACCAATAAGTATTTATTCCCCCACGGAGTGGTGGGGAATGGACCAAGAACGTCGAACGCGACGAGTTCGCCCGGGAAACGCAGATGGATTTTAGCGGTGGGTGATCTGCTCTCGGCGGAGGTTTGCGGCGAGTGCAAACGTCGTCCGCCATGCCCGGCCAGAAATGTTTTATTTTTAAAGTAGCCAAAAAATGTTGGACACCAAGGTGCATTATCCACTCGTGCTCCGCACGTATAACCTTCCCCCGCAGAACAAATGGCACCACCATGGCGTATCGATGGGATTTCTCGTCCCATTTCATCAGCAATCCCCCGTCTAGGATGACCGAAGCAACCCCTTCGTCTGTTACCCTGGCCTTACCAATACGGCACCGCAACTTGAGCAGGGAGGCGTCCTCTATCTGGAGTCGCCCCCATTCATCATGCGTGAGGCAGAGCGTCCTATCATGCATGTGAACTGTGTCCGGAGGCAGAGCATCTGTGGACGCCGCCATAGCCGGAGGCAACTCCCCAGCATGGGGTTTGCAGCGTCCTGTCCCCGAGAGGCACGCACATGAGTCTTGAGGTGGCAGTCTAGAGAGCGCATCCACGTTACGATAGTGAACGCCCTTTCTGTACAAAACTTAAAAGGTTTAGTTCTGAAGGACCTCTAGCCACTGTGAGAGCTGCCCGGACGGTTGTTCCATGCGCAGTGCGTACTGAAGAGCTGCGTGATCCGAACGCACCTCAAACGCCCTCCCATAGAGGTATGGACGATACAATTGGATGAAATAGACGACGGTCAACAATTCTCGTTGCATCACGCAGTACCGTACACATGCCGTTTTGTCGGGGTCTGTCGCTATTTCGGATTCACTCATAATGTGGCTGAGATATCGGACCAACTTCTGCAAAAAATGGCATTTTTGCGATTTGAATAAAAAATTTGCTGCCTGCATTTTGAGAAAGATGGCTCACAACCGTTGTAGGTGTTTCTAGAATGTACATGCAAAGAGAATGACGTCATCGAGATAGATGAAGCACGAGTCTTACTGGAACCCTGCTAAAACCAATTCCATAAGCTGTTGGAATGTGGCTGGGCTGGAATTGGGGACCCGGGGAAGCCAATTAAATTCAAATAAGCCCTGGGGAGTATGAAATGCCATTTTGGGCTTTGAGCTATCGTCTAAGGGCAACTGCCAAAAGATGGAAAGCAAGTCAAGGGTTGAAAAAAACCATGCCCCTGACAGGGCATCCAGGGAATCATCCATCCACGGAAGTGGGTACGCGTCGGCAACAGATAATTTGTTTAACTTCCGGAAATACACACAAAACCGCAAGGAGCCATCCTGCTTTTTGACAAGGACAAATGGAGCCCCCCATGGTCTGTTAGAAGGGGCGATAATATCCGCGGCTAGCATCTCCCCGATGGCATGTGGACATGCTCCTTGTCAGTCGGGCTCAGCCTGTACGGGTTCTGCCGAATGGGGGCCGCATTGCCCATGTCGGTGTACCAATGACGTGCGGCCAATGTCGTATTTGGATTTTCTGAAAACGTTTGAAAATTTCTGAATCAGTGCACGCAATGCGGACCTCTGCACCTCGGACAAGTCAGCGCTCTCGGCGCAGAGTGCGTCCAACCACGCGTCATCGTAACTCTCCCCCTGCTCTGCAGCTGCGACCATCTTGACGGGGTCCGTCCCTACCACATCATCTGCTGCCGATGCGCGAGCTAGGACCGTGCCTGCCTGTATGACCGTGGGCCCAAGACCAGCGTTTAAAATTTGAATAAAAGGCTGCTGATCATTCCTGATAATAGTTTGGGCCCCTACCAACATAAGGCCACAGCTGACTTTGTTGGATGGTGTTAGAAGAACACCTCCCTCAGTGACATACCGATCGAGCTACTTCCTGAGGTGCAAAGGCACCAGCATTTGCGCTCCAGGTGGGATTTTAACCGTTTCCCAAGCGAGAGCCTGGATCACAGCGTTCGCTTTACACAGCCGAGTCGGGGAGGGCAAAAAGGCTATTCTACAGCCTGACGGCAACACCTGGCACTCCTGGTCAACTAGGCTTTTAATGGGCATTTTCCCCAGGGCACAGCCAACGGTTTGGAAACTAATACCGGGCCAGTTATTTAAATATTGCCAATGGCCACGGTCACCGACATTTGCCCCTTAATGCCCAACGAACCGCCGTTGGCCGCAAAGCATGGGACATCGACCGGAGGGAGATTAGCCAATTTGGCAGGTAAAGTCAAAAATCATTTGACATATGATGGTGGCGGATGCCCCCCTGGCAATTAGCATCCTCACCTCCACACCTTGCATGGTGCCAATAACGGCCTGATGATGCCACGGACGCGGCCACAATGCGTTTTCCCAATGCCGACCACTGACCAGGTCGCCGTGGCCATCCGTTAGCCACCAAATTCTGAACTACCTGCCCTGCTCCCCGAGCAGACAGCCCCACATGTGAACCAAGACCGACGCACGAATCGGATGAGTGACGTGAGTGCGAGGGCCGGGTGTGCGGTGTAGTCCGCCTCGCCTGAGGGTCCTGTAAAGCAGACGATGGTCGGCCAGAGGAAGACGACGTCCTGGAAGGTCTCCCATGCTCGGTCCGGCACCCTTTGGAGATGTGGGCCGGAAAGCCACACTTGAAGAAAACGACGGGGGAAGATCCAGGTCCGGAGGAGACCTCCGTCCGTCGATCCCGGTTGTCCCTCAGTTTCAGTTGAATTTAATTGGTATAGCCCTGTGAGCCATTCGGCTCTTGAATCGGGTGCAACCGCAACAAACAAAAAACAAAAACATGAACAAGAAAACATCTTAAAGTGGCTATGCGCAAACAGAAATATCCAGAAACCTCTCGGCCCTCCTCCACCTGCTGGTGTCGACCCATGCACGCCACCACCGTTAAGTGGCGCTTGATATGAAGGTGGGCCTGAAGGCACCTCGCGACTTTCAGCGACGTCAAGTCATCTTCATCGGAGGCTGGTAGCACTCTGTCGAGGTCCCGGGCCAGGCCGAGCATGTGATCCAGGACCAAAGTGTCCAGGCTGTCTTTGTCCATCTTTGGGTACACAGCCTGGGCCAGCGAGATGAGCACACTGCTGAAAACTAGAGGCGTTTCGGCATCCACTAATCTCCGCGTAGCAAACCTATGGCGCATGTTAGATGGCGGGTCGAAAATCCCCGCCATCTGTGTGAGAGCTTGTGCCAACGTTACCCGATCCTCAGCTGGAATGGAGTAGAACGCTCCCAACAATTGCACTGGAAACCTTGGTGGACTTGTTTCCAATTGACCGTGTATTCAGGAGGCCAAATTACATAAATTGCAGCAAAGATCCCTTGGTTGACCGTCAGGTTCGAGGCAACCTGACAGTGGCGTATCAGAGCATGGCTGACTGGCCAGCTGGCAGTAGTACCATGGCCGTTTGGTTTGCAGCCAGTCGATGATGCTGTGGTGCTGCAAAAGGATGTTGAAGCAGACGGCGCCGTGCTCCGAATACGTTCGTGCTGGTCGAGTGGCTGGCATAGGTAGAGCAAAAAATAGTCTTGCGGGGTGACATCATGTCAGTTTATCGCTCACGTGTGTAGTTCAGCATCAAAAGTTGTAGTTGCTATAGTATATTTTTCTGCTTAAGGCTGTAGTAGTTGCTATTCATTATATAATTGCAATTGCTGTTATAGTTGTAGATTTTCTGTGTTGGTAGTTAACTCTGTAGTAGTTGTCCATGTTGCTGCTGAAGTTATATTAGTATAGGTTGCTGGTGTTACCACAGTTGTAGCTGCTGCTATGGTCATTGTAGTGTTGCTGTAATCGTGGTTGCTGTTGTTGCAATAGAACTGTAGTTGTAGAACTGTAGTTGCTGCTGATGCCGTGCCTGGTTTGCTGTGATCAGCTGCTGAGAAATCTCCATGCTGATCTTCCAGTCAGGCCAGTCGGTACAGTGCATTAAGTACATGCAAACACCTTAACGCAACACCACAATTCACAATTACAGTTGCAACATCCCGATCTGAACACAATACTGTTGATACAATTACAAACTGGTCAAACACAGAGAAGAAGAAAACCAGGTAAAAACTGATATTAGAGAAATAACAGAGAGCCAACAATGCGTATTTGTTCATACGCAGGAGCGCCACACCCGAAAGGCCTACTTCAGATATTCAAAAAGTATAGAAACGTCCCATTTGTATGGTTGTTGTTTTTATAGTTGTTTATTGAACAGACCTTCACATGCCTAGAATATCAACAGGCATATGCTCGATCCTGCTCTCCACTTTTCTTTTCACACTTTCCTGCCTTTCCCCTTAAACCCTCCTGGCCAATCACGAGATGTTATCGCCCCCACCTGATATAAAGCAGGTCGTGGGTTCAATCCCGACCCTGACGCCTGCTGCATATTGGAGTTTGCATGTTCTCCCCGTGGTCGTATGCATTTTTCTCCAGGTTCTACGGTTTTTCCAAGGCCGTAAATATAATATATATTGAGTGGGACACATCCCCCAGCAATATTCAAATATGTTCAAAATGTCCCCCCCCCAATATATTGCTATAAAATACATTTATGTTTACATGATTGTGATTAAACAAGAAAAGGTAAAAACAGAGCAATGTAATACAATACACTATTAGACATTATTGTAAAACATTAATAAAAAGTCCATCATATGTGTTAGTGAATTTTTTTATATTTTAGGCAGGAAATGGCACGAAATTCGTTTTCAAATTAGATTTTTTTTCTGGGGGGGGACCCCCAGATCCCCTGGAAGATGTGGTCCCCCCCAATGTTGACTCCATGGCTACGGCCTTGGGTTTTTCCCTCCACATTTAGAAACATTTTCTTCGAGTATTTGGCTGATATAAATGTCCACATGATCAGCAATTTCGTTCAGCTATCATTTGTGGTGAGGTTGCTTCTGAAAAAGAGCTAACTAGCTCAGTGGGTCTTACCTGGTAAAATAAAAATTTTAAGTTAATCTTCACCTACGCAGGTGAGCAGTAGCTGTTCCTGATCACCTAAACAGCCATCCCTGATGTAATGTGGGTGGTGATAATCTATAACACTCTATATTATTTTAGTTGCACAGCGTATTGGGTTCAGAGGAAAACAGTCTTACCGTAATAGTATTAATACAAATATTTAAAGGTAGAATATTCACAATTAAGTTATCATGGGTATTGCTTTGATGCCGGCCCCATCGGCCTACGATTTCCTCAAAGGGGGTGGATCGCGCAACTTTCTGCTGCTCGATTGATGCGATAGCCAGATGCGTTAATTGGGCTAGGTCCATGATAGACCGCAGGTAATTTTGAATGAATTAAAAAAAATAGAATAACTTTTCTTAACATTTGTTACTTGTTTTTCTGTTGATTCAAGGCCCCCTTGTGGCCGACTGGGCCCCTATGCGTGGCATAACGTTGCCACATCACTCCCCCACCCCACCTATAGTAGCGCTTCTGTCTGCGAGTCTTTGCAAATGACCTCCGTGCTTGTGCACCGCCCCCAATAGTGGTGTATTGACAAGCCAGACTGACGACGTCCACTGGTGATGCAATCGACGTGGAAAGCCAGCAACCCTTCGGGAAGAAGCGAAACGCGATTCAGTCGGTTCACCATCAACTGTCCCTTTGTGTCTTTGTTTGTACATCGGGAATTATTATATTTAATTTGGGAAGTGTTTCACAATGTCCCTACATACGTTAATTGCCCAAAATCATTCCTAAGAGGTTAGAGTCGGTACACTTATGATATTCCAGGCATAATCAGAATCCATGTTTTCAGGGATGTTAACCTAAATGTGTCTATAGCAAAAGGTATAGGTGCAGTCCTGAAATTAGTTGCTCAAGCCACTCCTGTTAGAAAAGCCTCCACTATAAGGAGCTATAGAGAGCCTATCTAGAGGGTATTTGACCGATTATTCCATGGTGGCTCGACAGAGGCTGAGGTATAAGGAACGTGCCTGTTGTTTCGGAAAAAATTAACCAGTGATCCATGGGTTGCAAGTCCAGTGCTCTATACATAAAAAAATGCATCTGCAGTAGCATCTAGACAATGTACCTTTGCACATGCTTCGTAATATGGATTACTATACTGCAAAAATGCAAGATAGTAGATTAAAAAAACTTGGTATGCGGAGTTCACCAGTTATTTCTGTGCTCACTGTCACAGCACCAGGATAAGCATTTACAGTTGTGTAGAGCAGATATCTAAATTGCGCCCAATCAGCGGGCCAATATCAGAGGCATGTTTGACATGTTTTAATGGCAGATAGAGGTATATCATGTCTGATTTGGCAATTAGCGCAGTATCAATTGTGTATGTACATTTTCATGTTTGTAAAAAAACTATTTAGATTTTCCCAGGTAAGGCCCACTGAGCAATAGAGCTCTGTTCATAAACGATCTGGCCAGAAATAACAACTCAACTAAGTTGCATATCATGTGGAAATTAATAGCAGTCAAATACTCTGGAAGACCCGTAGAAAAATCCACGCAATCACAGGGAGAGAGAACATGCAAACTCCAAATATACTGCAGCCATGTTTGGTCGGGATCGAACCCACGACCTCCTGTAAACCAGGCGAGGGAGTTACCATCGCACCACCGTGCCCTTGTGGTGTACAGCTGTGATTGTATGGTGTAGCCTTTTTACCTTTTTTGTTTTTTTGTTCAACAAAAATCGTTTTTTATTCTCGATTAATCGCTGTCATACCCCTGCTTGATAGGGGAATGCGGAACATTAAAGTGTGGGCTAATATCCATCTGTTCCATCTGTAAGAGCTAATGCTGCCTTCTAGCACGTGTGGGTTTCCTCTGACTGCTCCGGTTTTCACTCACACACACAAACGACTATCTACGGGACCCTTTTGCCAGTATCAAGATGATGAGTAGCAACCGCGTGGTTCTACACCTCAACAAATATAATAAATGATAAAAAGGCATAAATACCGGAGGAGTTAAGCTATTTTCAAACACCAAATTGACACACATTACAAAGCATCAAGTCTGCATCAACCACATATACTTGTAGTAAAAAAATGCAAATAATAATGCAGTGATGCTGTATGCCCTGTCCTTGAAACGGATCGGCCTGTTCCAAAGACAGAATATTTGAAGGCTTTAACTCACCAATAATATAGACCAAAGGCCGCTAAAAGGCGAGCAGATAATGCAAACATCACCCGCATTACATCAAAATCCATAAGGTATACAGAGGCCTCATTGTGGTGGTGGTGGTTGTTATTGGTTTTAGCACTGGGTTCAGGATCGCAAACAATTCGCATTTACGGTTTGGTATTTGGGCTCATGCCATGTGTGTGCACTTACTGCCTTGTTTCTTGGTCAGACCGGAACAACTGCAATCCTGCAAGCCAAACGATAGCAAATTGCATGTCACTGCGAAGGCTACGTATGGTGCGAAATAAGTTCAACATACATACCTACAAGGCAGGCAACAGTGGTGTCATGCGCTTGACAACTGTGGAGTAGTTCATACAGGGCACGTTTTTTGTGAAACAGGCAAGCAGTTGTTTGACATGTAACAATGTCTGTTTTCATACAAGTTTACTGGACATGTAAAATAGAGCTTTAGAGCTCATCGGATTCCTCTAGTACAAATAGAGATTCTGATAATCACCCTAAATCCATTATATTTATATAATTAACGTTTATAATGAATGTGTAAAGGAATCTGTCAGGGCCATTCCCCATGTTATTTAATATTTATTTACGTTTTAGATTTCTTCTATAATGGAGTAGTTTTTGTACTTCTCTAATATATATTTGTTTTATATTCTTGGTTCTTTCGGTAAAGTCACGTCGAAGGGAAATAATAAAATAATAAAACATAATAACATAAAATACTCACGACGTTTCGGCCACAACGCAAGCAGCTGTCCTCAGGTGAAGAACAGGGCTGTCAGAAAGACAGCCCCGAAACGTCGTGAGAATTTTATCTTATTATGTTTTATTTTTATTATTTTATTATTTCCCTTCTACGTGACTTTACCGAAAGAACCAAGAATATGAATCCATATCAGTCACGAAAGCTTTAAATCAAAATATACTTGTTTGTTTTTGTTCTGACTTCTCTTTGGTTACGTGGCTCTGCTTTCTATTATCCTCATTGTTGTACTTGTGTTTGTCTTCTTGTCATCTTGGTCACCCAGGTTCAGTGAGTCTTATCAATGAACTATATCCTGCTCTCTTGAGTTGTCACCGAGTAAAACTAAAGAAAAATATAGGTAAAAAAACTATTCTTCCAATGCACGCACTTTAATTGGCACTAAAAAGTAGAAAATACATTATTTTCACCCCAGAATTGATAAAATTTGATGTGCTGAATAAAAACCACAACTAATTTATGTTCTACTTGTGAGTGCATTTGGAAAACGTGTATTTAGCTAAAAAAATTACCATGAAAACTATTTTTACTATTTAATTATTTTATTTTACCAGGTGAGGCCCACTTGAGCTATCGAGCTCTTTTCCATAAGCGACCTGGCCACAAATTATAGCCCAATTAAGTGGCTTATCATGTGGACATTTATAGCAACCAAATACTCGCATATGTTTCTAAATGTAGAAGGAAAAGCCAGAGGATCCAGAGAAATAAAACCATTCGACCACGGGGAGAACATGCAAACTCCGAATGAATATACAAGCGTGAGGGTCAAAATCGAAACCACAACCTCCTGTGTACTAGGTGAAGTAGTTAACATCTCGCCACAGCGAGATATTAACTGTTAAGAACAGAATCACTATAATCCACCTATGAACAAATCACCCAGACTTGGAATGTGCCCCACTGGTCAGACCTCGAAAGCCAAGCAGATATGAGCTTGGACAGTGCCTGGATGGGTGCCCATAGTGCACAAACAGGTTGTCATAGGGCTGCGGGGTCACGTTGTGTATAAACATAACGTGACGTTGTGTATAAACACAACGTCACGTTATGTTTCAACATTACATGGCCCCGCAGCCCTATAGATGTAGAGTACAACTGGATATGAATGCAGTTGTGCTGTACGTCTATGTTGCCCGCATTTACCAATCCACACTGACCAGCCGGAGTGAAGTCTGGTAAAATGGCCGCCATCACCTGCACGGCGTGGGGAGGCCATCATTCAGCAGTGGATTGATAAAATGTCATTATGCGCTTATGGGCAGTGTGCAGCGCTCATCTCGACCAGTGGAAATTCCACAACCACTGACGACTTCGCACAAAATAGTAGTTATTTATGATCATGTAGAGATGACAATGATGGCCTTCCAATGTAAACCCTTGACCCCACCATAAATGCGATACGTACAGGCGACCCCCACACCTACGACCTAATTGTGAGTCAAACCCTTATTTATCAAGGCACAATGTTATAAATTGGGATTCCGTTCCAGGAAACACATTACATACCACTAAAATACTAAAATTGACCACGAAAATAAATGAAAATAATCTTAACATTTATTGTAACTTAACATAACTTTTACAAACAATTATTTAGTATAAACACTTGCATTTAAAAATCCTGAAGTGCTTTTCTGCATGAGCATCACATTTCCTCTTCTCAGACATAGTGAAAAGCAAAAATGTTAAAATATATATTTTCAAGAAAACTTACAAAGAAGTGAAGAGCATTACGGCACAGCTGCAGGCTGTAGGGCTATACTGTACATACCCACACGGTGGAAGGGCAAAGCAGCGCCATCTGGCGACAACTGTGCGCATGACATGTCGCCTGTACACTACACTGTACACTACACTACTGTACGTTACAATATACACTACACTACGAGTCTGCACATGGCATGCGCAAACTCGTCGCCAATCGACTCGGCGTCGGTAGCAGTCATTAGGCGGTCGTAAATACGAGTTTAGGTAGTTACTGTGGGGGTCTTACTGACTATAAGAAAGGTCGTAAAAGTGAAGGGTCACAAGTCGAGCCGAAATTAAGTCGGGGGTCACCTGTATAAGACGTTTAATTGTCGTATTTGCGACCATTAAGTACTGTACTGTATGAAAGATGGTAAAACACATATAAACTGCAATATAACAACGCTCGCATATGCACAATAGTGCATATCGCGACACAGTATTCAACATGCACATATTCAGCACTTTAATGGAAAGCATTTATATCAAGAATCATAATTATTATTGTTTTCCATTCAAATTAGGGGTAACATTACGGCATTTCATTATAAACCACGGTTCTCACCTGCTCGTTCAACTTGAGCATAACCATTTTGCACTCACCACGTCGGAAGGGCCGTGACAAAGCAAACGATAATACAATTCATTACGATTATAACTATGTAAAGTAATTAGCAATACTCTTTGGTTCTTTCGGTAAAGTCACGTAGGAAGAAAACTAATAGATCATGACATTTCGATCGCAACACAAGTGTAATGCGGGCGTAAGCGACCTTCCGGAGGTGACGTCACGGGGGGTGGAGTCATGTGACGTGGGGGGAAGGTTCGGGGCTTTAAGCGGGTAAACCGGAAGGGGAAGGCAGTCGGGGTGTGAGCGGAAAAGAGTGAGGCCACGCGGGCAAGTGTGGAGAGGGGGGGCGCCGACGGCCATCGGGAGCCAACCCCGAAGATAAAAGGAAGCTGCGGAGTGGTGTGCAGCTGGGGAGGAGACAGCCAGGAGGGCTGCGTGTTAGAGGCAGCGGTGTGGCTGCCAGGAGGAGCTGCGGAGAAAGAGAGAGAGAGCAAGAAGCTGTGAGAGCTGCGGAGGGAGAAGAGCAGCAGAGAGTACAGCCAAGGGGGGCTGTGTGAGAGAAACAGCAGCGGAGCTGCTGTTGTGGATCGGGCCGACATTGGAGTCAGCACCGTGGAGAAGCTACAGAGTAAAGACAGCCGTGTGGGTGTACAGCACGAACCGAATAATAAAGGACACTGAGCCAGACATCGTGGTCCAGTCGTTTATTACACTGGTGTCGGAAGTGCAACGGCATGTCGAAACATGTGAGGAAGAAAGTTAATCCGGCGCCTGCATCGGCTTCTTCGTCCGACGACGACGAACTCCCTCCAACCGCGGATCCTGTTGGGGTGGTGGAGGAGAGCCCGGCTGAGGCGACCACGGGAACGGGAGTGGAGGATGTTGGCGCGGTGGCGGGTCCGTCGACATCATCAGACGCGGATCAACGATGGCAAGCGATGGCGGTACAACTGGAGGCACTTAAGGACGTCCTGGCGCATCTATGCCATCTCGTCGCGCCAGGGACGATAGATGATGCAAGTGGTGCTCCGCGGGCCGCCACGTTGCCTGTCCTGCCGCCGCCATTGCCCACGCGGCAAGAGGCCGCCATTTTGCGCGCTCCGTGGCGCCAAACCGCCATCTTGGCCACGCCGCGGGCCGACGCCATTTTGAATTTGCCATCACAACCACCACCATTGGAAGACGGCGGGAAGAGGAGTCGGAGTCGCCACCTTACAACAGTTAAAGAATTTTCCGTCGGTGGGGACTGGAGCGCGTTCGCCTGCCGCTTCTTGGCAGCGGTACGCACAGCAAGATGGACCGATGCGGAGGCTTTGGAGGTGTTGCCGACTCTCCTGGACGACGAATCTGTCCGATTCTTCCGTTCCATAGCGACCGATAAGAAGGCAACTTTACGTGGTGTTTTTCAAGAAATGGCCGATGCTTATGAGCCACCAGATGATGCGCATCGGCGATTCGCTCAACGACAACGAGCACCAGAGGAGTCGCCCGTGGCGTTCAGGGGTGCGGTGCTGGAGCTGGCCATGGCAGCTTATCCTGAGACGCCACAGGACCTGCTTGAGCCTCTCATATTAGGGAAAATGTTGGAGCTGTCTCGGGATCTAGGGATCCCCATGCCTGTGTGTGGGCATGAGAAGCTAACTTCCCGGATGGCTGCTAAGTGTCTCGATGCGCAATTCAACCTCCGTCGCTGGAAACAAGTGACGGCGTGGACGGGGGGGCCCGTCAAAGAAGGGGAGGCGTTGGGGTGGAACCCTGCGCAGGCCGTCTATGTTCCGGATGACCGGGGCCCTCAACAACTGACGGCCGCCTCCGCTCCATGGACGGGACGCGGCGGGCCGAGACCGCGCGCGGTGCTACCAGAACGGGGCCGTCAGGAGGCGAGGCCTGCGCTTCGGCGCAACGAGGCCGAATGTTTCCGCTGCGGGCGTAGGGGCCACTACGCCAGAGACTGCTGGGCCCGCTTCCCGGCTCCGCCGCAGCAGGAGGCCTCGGCACCGGTCAAGTCGGCTAAAGATCCTCCGAAACAGGCATGTCGGCACGCACCAGACACTCGGCAAGGCTTTCCACCTCACCCACCACCTGTGTTGCGCGATCCTATTGTTGTTGTTAAAGAAAGGCCATCGACGGGGCCTTTTCATTCAGTTACGCAGTGGCGCAAATTGGCACGGAGAGTTGTCGCGGCCGCTACGGGTTCGTCCACTGTACCGGGGTCCATACAAGGTGTGGACGTGCGCATTTTGGTTGACTCGGGGGCGTCTGCGACTATTATATCGGATGTCATTTTCCATCTGTTGGGCATTCCGTCGGGGGCTGTGCGTCCGGTTTATGGGTCGTGCGTCGCTGCGAACGGGGGTAGCATGGGTATCGTGGGTCAGGTGGATGCTAAGATATCTATTGGGGATGTGTCGGCCTCGGGTGTTGTGTTGATATCGAGATCTTTGGCGGTTCCTTGTTTGTTAGGCACCGATTTTTTGGCTAAGATGCCCATTTTGATCAAAATCAATGAGAATTGTATTGAACTGCCGGGGGGGCGTCAAATCTCGTTCCTGCCGTCGCCCTGGGGGCGACCTGCTTCGGCCGTACAAGTGCAGGCGCTGTCCGTCGCATCTGTGGACATCCCACCTGGTACACAGATGCTTATACCCTTGCGGTATCGGAAGCCCCTGCCTGATCGGCTAGGAGCAGTAGGGGTCTTGTTGTCACCGTCCGCCACGATATCAACCGGGTTGGCGTTAGTGGGGGCACAGACCATCGTCCGGCCGGATCAATTACCGTTTTTACAGGTGCTTAATGCGGGGGGAGAAAACGTCCGTGTCCCGGCCGGTACGGTTGTGGCACATGCCACTACGGCGTTTGCGACCCATGATTGTCCACATAGCCGGGGAGTTGTTGCTGGGGTTTCCGAGCCAAGGAGTTCGGATGATCGTTGGGTTGCTCATTTATGTGACGAAAATTCTTCCCTGTCCATGGAGCAACGTGGTGCGCTGCGTAAATTGTTGTTGACATATTCCGATGTGTTCAGCTCCGATGATTTGGATTTGGGCCGCACTTCCTTGCTTTACCATCACATTGAGACGGGCGATGCTGCCCCTATTCGATTAAATTCGCATCGGATGAGTCCTGCGGAGCGAGAACACGTACGGGGGGCAGTGGAAGACATGTTGGCTGCGGACATTATATCGCCATCTAACAGCCCATGGGGCGCTCCAGTCGTTTTGGTTAAGAAGAAGGATGGCAAATTGCGATTTTGTGTTGATTTCCGCAAATTGAATAAGATATCGGTGGCAGATGCGTACCCCCTGCCGCGTATGGATGACTCCCTCGACGCATTGTCGGGGGCTAAGTTCTTTTCCACACTGGACCTCTCTTCAGGATTTTGGCAGCTTCCCCTTGACGAGTCCTCACGGGAGAAAACCGCATTCCGTACGCCGCAGGGGTTATTTCAATTCAACTGTCTCCCGATGGGATTGAATGCGGCCCCTGCTACATTTCAAAGATTGATGGAGCTCGTTTTGACGGGGTTGCAGTGGGAGACATGTCTTATATATTTGGACGATATCATTGTCTTCAGCCGCACATTCGATGAACATTTGACGCGGCTGGAGACAGTGTTCACGAGGATGCGTTCTGCCAAATTGAAATTCAAACCAAAGAAATGTCACCTACTGCAACGGTCCGTCCGCTATTTGGGGCACATCGTGAGCGCTGAGGGAGTGTCCACGGATCCGGAAAAGACGGCGTGCGTCCGGGATTGGCCGACTCCGGCCACCGTGGGGGATGTTCGGCGGTTTTTGGGATTTGCCTCGTATTACCGAAGATTCGTGCCGGGTTTTGCGACGATTGCGAGGCCTTTGCATCTCCTTACGGGTAAAGGACGGAAGTTTGTTTGGGGACAGCCGGAGGAGGCGGCCTTTCGGAGTCTGCGTGATCTATTGGCCACGGCCCCAACATTGGATTATCCCGATTTCGATCACCCATTCATTCTTGATACGGACGCGAGTGACACAGGTATTGGGGCGGTGTTATCACAGTCTAAAGGGGGTGTAGAGCGTGTCGTGGCGTATGGTAGCCGAGTCTTGTCTCCTGCGGAAACCCGCTACTGTGTCACTCGCAGAGAACTATTGGCGGTTGTTTTTTTCCTACGGCAATTTCGACCATACCTCTACGGTCGTTCTTTTATTGTGCGTACGGATCATGCGGCCTTGCAATATGCCCTTAAAATTGACCAGCCATCCGGACAGTTGGCACGTTGGTTGGACACGCTACAGGAATTTTCCTTCCAAATTCAACATCGGAAGGGAGTGCGCCATGCCAACGCTGACGCACTTTCCAGATTACCGCGGCGCGCCCCTTGTAAATGTGAGTCGGGGACGCATAGGTGTTCGCCGATTCCAAACCCCCCTCAGCCGCTCACGTTGGCCGTCGAGAAGTCGGACACTCCGATGGAACCGGGACCGGCTGACGGGGTTTTGAATCTGCCGCGGTCTGTCTGGATCCGGGAACAGATGATGGATGAGTCATTGGTGTCCTTGCGGAAGCGGTCTGCTAAGGACAATGGGAGTCCGAGTACGGCTGTGGGGCCGCAAACCGCTCTCCGAGATGGTCTGCTTATGTGGCGGGAGGGGTTCCAGGAACGTTGGCGCCTGGTGGTACCAACGTCCTTGCGGTTCGAGTTGATTAGAACCCTCCATTGTGACACTCTCTTACATTTAGGGGTGCAGAAGACCTTGTTGACGTTGCAACGTCATTATTTTTGGCACGGCATGGCGACAGATGTCGTAGGGCACGTGCGCGCGTGCCCTGCGTGTGCACAACGTAAGCCGCCGAAACATCCTTACGTGCCGCCTCTCCAGTCGATTCAGGTGTCTCGAGTCAATGAATTGGTGGCGCTGGACATATTGGGACCTTTTCCACCATCGGCGAGGGGTAATAAATATTTGCTGGTAGGGGTTGAGTACCTCTCCCGTTGGCCGATGGCCTGGCCGTTGCCCGATCAGTCGGCCGCGGCCATTACCGACGCCTTTTTGTTTGGGTATATTATGGATAAGGGGGCGCCTGAGAGACTCCTCACGGACCAGGGCAGGAATTTCTCTTCTAAATTATTGGCGGAAGTGTGCGCGGGCCTTGGGACTAAGAAAGTACGGACATCCCCATACCATCCGCAGACGGATGGTATGGTTGAACGGCTGAACAGGACGTTGTCTGCCATGCTTTGCCATACCGTGAGTGAACAACAATCAGATTGGGATCTGCACATCCCCGGGGTGCTTTCGGCATACAGGATGACGCCTCATGCGGCTACAGGATATTCGCCGTTTTACCTTATGTATGGTCGGGAAAACGTGCCGCCGGTGGATGTGCAATTGGGAACTGGGGTGAAGGGACCTCGTAAACCACTTCCTGAATACATTCAGGACACGGTTCGCCGAGTCACGGAGGCGCGGGAGAATGCCCGCGTGGCTACGGCCAAAGCCCAGGCCCGGAACGAGCGATATGCGCGACGGTCTGAGGGGGAGTGCCCTTGGAAGGTTGGGGACCTAGCCTGGCTTCATTGTCCACAGGTACGTCCGGGGACCTCGCCGAAATTGCACAAACCCTGGCATGGTCCCGTACACCTCATTGCGGTTCCCAACCCACAGTCAGCACGCGTCCAGATTGGGTCTCGTCGCTGGGTTGTGCATACGTCGCGCTTGAAACCATATGTTGCTCCCTTACATGATGCGTCATCCCCCAATGTTGCCTTGCCGGGGTCTGTTGCTGCTGACTCTCCCCTGCCTGCGTCCATTGATCTCGCTAGAGCGCCTGTCGTACCTGTTCCAGACAGGCCGGCCGTGACATTGCGGGGGACGAGGGGCCCTGCTCGGAGGACGCCTGCCAGGTCTGCGGGACCTTCGAGCCCTGCAGCTCTTCCGACCCAGCTGCGGGCACGGTCACAGGACAAGCCCAAGACTAACTCTTTAGGGACACGGGACGTCGGTGGACTTCCGGCTACGACAGGGGGATTACCCCCTGTCATTCCTCGACTTTCATCGCGTTCCCGTTCTGCGAGTGGGCCGCCGACCGTCCGGCATGGGCCGGCGACCCGCACACGTTCCAAATCGCTTACGTTTCGTTGATTGTTGCTGTCTTGTTATTTTTTTCTTACAGTTGTATTTATTGCATGCTTTTGTACGTTCGTTGATGTTAATTGCGTTGTTGTTGTTCTTGTTGTTACATTATATGCTTAGTGTCCTTTAGGGGGGGAAGCTCGGTTCGCCGCATTACGATTTGCTATTAGTCAGCCGAGGTCGGCTGGGATTTTTCTACGGGGGAGGGTGGTGTAATGCGGGCGTAAGCGACCTTCCGGAGGTGACGTCACGGGGGGTGGAGTCATGTGACGTGGGGGGAAGGTTCGGGGCTTTAAGCGGGTAAACCGGAAGGGGAAGGCAGTCGGGGTGTGAGCGGAAAAGAGTGAGGCCACGCGGGCAAGTGTGGAGAGGGGGGGCGCCGACGGCCATCGGGAGCCAACCCCGAAGATAAAAGGAAGCTGCGGAGTGGTGTGCAGCTGGGGAGGAGACAGCCAGGAGGGCTGCGTGTTAGAGGCAGCGGTGTGGCTGCCAGGAGGAGCTGCGGAGAGAGAGAGAGAGAGCAAGAAGCTGTGAGAGCTGCGGAGGGAGAAGAGCAGCAGAGAGTACAGCCAAGGGGGGCTGTGTGAGAGAAACAGCAGCGGAGCTGCTGTTGTGGATCGGGCCGACATTGGAGTCAGCACCGTGGAGAAGCTACAGAGTAAAGACAGCCGTGTGGGTGTACAGCACGAACCGAATAATAAAGGACACTGAGCCAGACATCGTGGTCCAGTCGTTTATTACACAAGCAATCGTCATCAGGTGGGACAACCACAGCAAGAAAAAAACTGCTGAAGTAGGCGAGAGAGCCTACTAGCGCTAATCTCAGAGAGAATAAGATTGCTCCGATTTGAACTTGATAATTTACGCAAGATTCTCTTACAATCACACTTATAATTAACAGATAAAATGTGCACATCTGATTGAGACCATGTAGATAACGTAACAGTTTCTTCAGCTACTTCAATGTTAACCAAATGTAAAGTTAACTTGATTACTAAATTAAACCTCCTGTCAAAAAATAAACCAGAGCCACACGCTTAAAAGTTAGATGTTAACAAGATTGTCATCAATCATAGTAACATCCCAATTTCCGACAGCCTAAAATCGATACTAGCTAAAGGGTTGAATTTCGCAATCACCCCTAAACACATCCCAGTGGATGATATCATTGCCCAGGTCGATGTAGCCCTCAAAGGCTTGGGACACATCCCGGCAGACTTTGCTAGATCTGAAATCGCTGTTATCCTCAAAAACGCTAAGAAACCCATTAGCAATATCAGCAAGGACGAAGTTTTGAACTCTCTCAATTAAAAAACAGAGATGACATAGTCATCCTCTCAGCTGACAAGGGCAATGCCACTGTCATCATGGATAAAACCACTTACAACAACAAAACTCAGGACCTTCTTAATGATGGCAGCTATACCAAAATCAACAGAGATCCCACCAGCTGCCTAGTTACAAAAACAATATAATCACTAATTCGAATTCTCTTATCGATTCGACCAAGCAGCGCTCTCTAAAACCTTCGGCTGCTCGACCACCCAGATTTTATGGCCTTCCAAAGATCAACAAAGAAGGTACCCCGCCCCATCCTATTGTCTCCACCATTAACTTACCCACCTACAAACTGGCCCGATTTCTGTCTGAGACCCTGCTTCCTTTCACGGGTAAGACCACCTCAGCTATATTTAACTCAGCTCACTTGGTTTCTCTAATCAAGGACATCTCACTGTCTTCAGATTATTTACTTGTAAGGTTCGATGTAGTCTCCCTGTTCACCAAGGTACCTGTACCTGATACCATGGCAATAATTGAAAAATTGGTCCAACAGGGACTGAATCCAGATGTACCAACTTTGGTAAGACACAGCCTTACCAACACTTACTTCACCTAGAATGTTATATTCTACAAACAAAATGAGGGTACCCCAATGGGTTATCCCTTATCGCCAGTGGTAGCGAATGTTTTAATGGAGAAATTTGAGTCAGATGCCATCCAGACATCCACCCTACGTCCTTCCTTGTGGAAGATATACGTAGATGACACGTTTGTCATCTGGCCACATGGCCTTCCAGCTCTGAACCAATTTCTCAACCACATCAATTCCATACACCCATCTATCAAATTCACCTGGGAAGTGAAAAAGGATGGCAAGCTACCATTCCTGGATGTTTTGATCGACAAGAGACATGATGGCTCGTTGGGACACTCTGTCTACAGGAAAGCCACCCGCACGGATACCTATCTAAAGCCTGACTCCCACCACCATCCAGCCCATAAGAATTCCCTCATCAAAACACCACACCATAGGGCCCGTTGCATCTCCGACCAGCATCACCTAGCCAGTGAGTTGGAGCACGTACACCAAGCCCTCAGGATGAACGGATATTCTGACTGTACAATCCGCAAAGCTGTCTCCCTAGCCATGGGGAGACAACCATTTGAGGATCCAACCATTACCATCACTTTGCCATACATAGCAGGAGTTAACAAAAAGATTTCCAAAATCTTAAATAAACACAAGATCCAGGTTCGTTTCAACATAGTACACAAAATCCGTGATTTGATCCCATCTGTAAAGGATGTGATTCCTGATATGCAATACCCGGGTGTCTACAAACTGATCTGGGACTGCGGAAGCAGTTACATTGGGGAAACAAAATGACATGTCTCGGACCGCGTTCGCGAACACAAGACAGATCTGAAATACGGTAGGACCAATACCTCTGCTGTTGCTGATCATTGTCTTAACGCAGTGGGCTCACACGAAATTGCCTTTTCCAAGAAGAAGGTACTCTGCAAACCCACCGGCTATTACCAGAGATTTGTTCATGCAGCCATCCAGATATATAAATACAGACACAACTTCAACCGAGAAGATGGGTACAAACTGAGCAATCATGGGAAGGACGTTATTAACCAGGTAAAGTCTTAACTGACTGAGATGTTTCCATCCTACCTGCCTATGTCAGATGTTATTTCCGACTCTCTGTGTGTCTTTCTCTCTCTGTGCATCTCTCTTCGATCTCTACTCCAGTGACCCGGGTGCTGCCGCGGGGTCCACTTTCTTCCCGTGCCTCCCTCCCCCCTGCAGCTGATCTCTCCAGTGCTGCCGCGGTGGTCCACTTTACTCCAGTGACCCGAGTGCTTCTGTGGGGTCTACTTTCTGCCCCACCTACTCCCCCCCCCCCCTCCTCTCTCCCCCCATACTGCCGAGACCTATATAACCTCGTGCCACAGCAGATCTCTCGCCTACTTCAGCAATTTTTTCTTGCCGTGGTTATCCCACCTGATGACGATTGCTTGTGTTGCGATCGAAACGTCGTGATCTATTATTTTTCTACCTACGCGACTTTACCGAAAGAACCAAAGAGTATGGATTCCTGCAGTCACGAAAGCTTCAAATCATAATTAGCAATAGCAGTAATTATTGTAATTGTTGGTCTCGCGTTACGAGGGAGCCATAGCAGCGGCTATGGCGCCATGACGAGCGGCATCGTAAGCGTGCCTCTCATTGGTCAGAGGAGCCTCAACAACAGCAGCTGCTCTGATTGGATAAGACGTTTTTCCTCGTAGCTGGGCGCAACTATTTGTGATTTAAAATAGGGGGGACTGTAAGAGTATTCATTATCTTGATTTGAAGCTTTCGTGACTACAGGAATCCATACTCTTTGGTTATTTCTTTCGTGATTTATTTTATTTTATACCTAAGTGATTTTACCGAAAGAACCAAAGAGTATAGTATTCATTATTACAATTAAGTCACAAAACACGAATAGGGCTAGGATTAGCGGGACCTAGACCATTCTTAAAAATGAAATATTTGAATTTTTACGCGAGATGTCTGTGTAGAAAATTTCAGCTCATATTTAATGTGGCGCTGCACTCTGATGTTGTAAGAGAAAACATTTATTAAAAAGTATATTTAATGAAGTAGAACGTGTTGTCTATATTTATTTAATGTTGCGCATTTTGAAGTGACGTCACATTTCTCAACCCCCCCCCCCCCCCCCTTGTCACACATCGTCACAAATGTCTGACCCCCCCCCCCCCCCCAGGTGCGTGACGTAATTTATGGACGGGCCCATACTATACTCCACATGCCGCACCCCCCCCACCCCCGTCATTAATGTTCATGAGCGGGTGGATTTTTATAATCGCGTAGAGTGTACATATTTATTTTTTCCGCTCGACCTTCTGCGTGAATGTAAAAATCCACCCACTCATGAATATTAATGACGGGGGGTGCGGCATGTGGAGCGACCGAAAGCAGAAGAGAATAAACTATCAGAGCAGTGAATTTGAACAAATTGAAGGTCAGCTATACACAGTACTACAGTGACATGAAGTGATGTGTGTTATGACGTAGTTTCGTGCAAGAATCACTTCCATTAATATAGTACTACAGTGCAACGCAGTGAATTGTTTGATGACGTACTTTTGTTCAAGATTCACTGCAAATAAATTTACATAAGATACAATTATACTCTGCTCAATTATTTCGTAATTATTACAGCTTCCGTCCTAGGACGGGCAAACAAGCTAGTAACAGTATAACAGCATAGTCTTGATAATAAACATAGTAGGGCTGATATGTGGCCACTGTGGCAACCCTACCTACTCACAACTCTCCTGACACTCAACACTCGCTCACCACTCACCGTTTCGCCAGCACGGGCCTTCACTGTGACAGACGCAAGGGCGGAATGATGTGAGAAAGACATTGCGAAGGCTGTTTACGCACGTCTCGAATGGAAGGACCTTTGCTATTGATGCCCCCAGGGTCTGGAATGCTATTGCTAATAAACTGCAACTTGAATCACTACCTATGAGATCTTCACTCAAAACAGCTCTAGAGGAGTTGTTCACCCCTAGCTGCCACTGCTATTCAGTGGCCTAGAATCAAATGTTTCGCTCTGGATGACCGCTGCAAAGTATGATCTTGTGTTTTGATTTAGTGTGCTGATCTTTAAAGGTGCATTGAAACATTTGATACTCCTACTGATGCTCCTTCTGTTGTGGAGTGACTCATGCAGCTAGCTATGGCTACAGGGTTTGGTGGTACATTTTGTTATGCCGTTTATTGTGAAATTACGGTCACAGTTCCTATGATCACTGTTACATTGCTTTTATGGCTTTATTTTGGTGATTTCGAAAGTTTTTTGGTTTGGCCATGTTTGTTTGTTGTAGTACGGAGTTAAACTGATGGCTTTAATCTAAGTTGTCTTGTGGTTGTTGTTGTTTGACTTGCATCCCACTGGGATTTTTGCACGCAGCGTTGGTGTACGATGCTTTTTCTGGAAGATGTTGCTGTTTTTTCCTGGATTTTTGTGTTTGCGCATAGTCACTTTAAGATGATTTCTTGTTTTGGTTTTTGTTTGTTGCGGTTGCCCCCGATTCAAGAGCCGAATGGCTCACAGGGCTATACGAAATAAATCAAACTGAAATAAATGAAATGAAACTGACCAGACCTCTCCTAGCAACACAGGCGATATGAACTCCATGGCATATACCACCAGCATGGGATCTACAGTGTATCTGCTGTCGAGCAAAACACAGCTGCGCATTGCAAATGTTCGTGCAAACTGCATGACTGCGGTGGAGAGATTGGTGCAGACCGTGAAGTGAGCTACCATACACGGCACTGCTCACACTCACCTTGAGAACAGATTCACACACACACACGTATTGATGTCAATGCTGACGCTTACTAGACGGGTTCCGTAATATACTGTCTCTACAAACATCTTGACGGATCTTGAATCGAGTCTCGCTCAAAAGTCTCGCTCAAACACACACAAGCTGGCATGCACTCGCGCTGTTCTGAGACTTGTTTTGACTGCCGCTCTGGAATCCACTTCCACATTCCACAAAAAGGGTCAGACCCACCCACAGTGTTTACACCTGCACGCACGGTGTTTACACCTGCACGCACGGTGTTTACACCTGCACACACGGTGTTTACACCTGCAGGCAGAGCAAAAGCAACACAAGCGTAGTGATTAGTAAGAAAGTGGCACGCAAAACAAGACAGATATGATACGTGTATGCACTCCCAGAGGGTCGTTTGGCTGATGGGATGTGTAAACATACTTTTATTTTTATAATGAGGGAAGATATGGGTCGCAGGCGAAATGTCAACTTATGTATACGTTCTTAACGAGTAGTTATCTCCCATCTTGAATCATAAGAATAACACTATATAACACGATTTTTGTTCTTGGTTAGTAAGTGTTATTTTCTAATTGCTTATGCCTCAATAGTATAACAAATGGTTATTATTCCGCCCAAACTTCGCTTTTGTGAGCAGGACTTTACGTGAAGGAATGACTCAAATGCGCACGTTTTCTCATTTTAAATAGGTAAATTTCAAAATATCACTGTCCTGGTCACAAAAGCAAAGTCTGTGCGGAAATAACCATTTTCTATACTTTTGAGGCATAAGCAATTAGAAAATAACACTACCCAGGAACAAAATAGTTTTTTTTGTTACACAGTGTCATTTACACATTGCAATGCAATTACTTTTGTAGTGACTTGTAACGTCACTACTGTGGGCACACACACACACACGTGTTTGACGTCACTATGAGGGGGGAGCGTCACTACACACACACATGACGTCATCCCGTCTGGAGGCAGGAATGACGCCACGGCCGGTTCAGGGGATCTGGAAGCTGTGGGTGAGTGCCGCGGGGGTTGCGTGAGGCCGTGGCCCTCTGAGTGAACCCGGCTGGACACGTGACCGGATCAAGGCGGGGGCCGGGAACCCCGGGGGCACCTTGGGGGCCACGTGGACAGAAGAGGAGCTTCTCGAGAGTTCTCGAAGGTAGGCGTGGCCGGGGTGTGGCCTGGACACGCCGAAGCGCATATAAGCGGCCTCCGCACCGGTTTCGAGGCTGCTCATGTCAAGGAAAAAGATGTCTCGTGAAGACACCTCGTGAATAAGAGTCAAGCCTCAAGTCAGCATGGCCAATCAGTAGCCCTCCTGGCTTGGTCACGCTCGTTTTATCCGAGAGTCAGTGTTAGTGCGTGATGGTGTGTGTTCGCGAGAATAGGCCGGTGGTCACCACCCAATGTTAAGTGTTGCGTTGTGTTAACAATAAACAGTGTTATCTCCCAAGCAGTTGTGGGTGCGCCTAATTCGAGCCCATTTCAGATGTGTGTGTGTGTAGAGTTTGTATGGGGACAAGTTCGGGTTGAGTGTGAGGGTCACGCAATGGACAAGGAACACGCCAATCGAGGTGATAAAAATAAAAATTTCCATCTCGGTGTGTGTGCAAATACGTTTTCCACGTATGTATATATACATGTGTTCCGTGTGTGTATAAATACGTGTTCAATGTGTGTGTAAACGTGTTCCCTGTATGTGTGGTCCAAGTGACACAGCAATAATTCCTTAGCACGTCACGTGAAACGTGTTTAACAATCACCGGGCGAGTGCGACGTGGAATGAGTTAATTTGTAATTTATTAGGAGTAAATTGGCAAATACAGAAAGACTAGCGTGGTTGATCGTTAACAGCTCTTGCCTCTACATTTGTAGGCTATACAGGGGATATTTTTCTTTCTTACACGAGTGTGTGTGTGTGTTTGGTGCATGCACGCACATGTGTACACGACCGCACAAATGACCGACTTTCTGTCGAAATCTAAATTCAACCCTCTACAAATTTACCCATTGTATTCCCCTTTTCTTAATACAAAATTTGGATTCTGAGCAAAGTTCGGGTAGAACCTGTCATTGGAATTAATCGCAGGCTGCGGTGCCTGCACAGGCAGATCCATCACTTTCAGCCACACGATGGAGGCCGACTCGTCGAGCATCTTAGCCTTGACTTTGAGTGCGGTCGAGGAGCACTCGGCCGTCAAATCCGACCCTCGTGCCATGGACTTCACGAACGTCGTTCCTTCGTTCTTCGAATCTCGTTTCATCATCTCGTCGTAGAGCCTTGCCGGTGTGTTCTCAGGCACCCAGTTCTGCAAGGAAATCGCGAACTGCCTACTGAAGGCCATTGTGAAAGGGTTGCTGAACATCAGGCACAGGCATTTATCGGAATCCTTGATGCGGTAGATGAGTATACCGGTGCAGCCAAAGAAGCCGGTCTTCATCTTGCGGAATCCGCACGCCCGTTTTTCGTTCGGGAAAATCTCGCTGGGGATGCTGTACTCCACCGTGCCGCTTTCCATGTACCATCTGTGGAGAATGTGGTTCATTCATTAAATGTGGCTGCATTATATATGCAGTCCTCGACTTATGAACGCCCGACTTACGAACGCCCGTATATTAAAAACAATCTACTTTGATTTGTGTGTGTGTGCACGTGCACGTGTGTGTGTGAAAGTGAGTGCATGCATGGTTCGTCGACTAAGTGTTTTGGGGCGCCGCCCCACCAAGCAGCTGGAGATGAGAAATAACTTTTCTAATAAAAAAAACTTTTCTATAAATTCTTTTGTTGTTTATTTTTTTGAATGTAATGGTTCTTTCGACGTGAATTGCCTAAAGAGGAAAACATTTTAAGTTCATATTAGAAACGGCTGCAACACAGTCTTATTTGTGCCTCGGGGAGGTCTCGGGGCGGCTGTGAATGCGTCCGAGTGAGAGATTTCCCCTAATGAATTGCGATTAGCTTCGCATTTTAGCCACGCCGTTTGATACCCATTCAGGGCGGTGAAAAAGGCGCCCATGGCTGTAATGACGAGGTCACAACGCAAGGTTGCACTGTGCAAATATAGAAGGTCACGGCCTACACGCTCTTGGAGTAACAACAGCAATGTGTAGTCGAATGTCAGAATAGGCATAGTCCATTAGAACATGTAGTCGGTGTAAAATTATGTTACGGTTGCCACAGATAACAGTGAGATAAACAGTGACCACACAACGACACAAGCTCTCATGAAAGTGAAGTAAATAGTGAGGCCTTTGTACATTGTATTAACGTCGTCAGTGAATGCAGATCAAAGCTTTTTCTGTCGGTGGGTGTACGACGGTATGTGGCTGTTAATGTATAGTATGCGGTGTTTTGGTTGAGTCCTGTCACCTGATCATTAATTGTTGTTTAGGCTTTGGGCAGTGTCAAACGGGTTGTGTAGTGTTGATTTGAGGGTCATGGGGGGCAGCATTTGAGTACTTTGTTGTTTTGTTTCGTATTTATAAATTATTGCAGCTGGTAGATAACGCAGTTATATTACTTTTACGGGAAGACCAATAACATGACGAGGTTTTCTTAATTAGAACACCATCTTTTCAGAGGTCACTCACAACAGCCCCACCTCGTCGAAATGTCATGAGCCGCAACTGAGTGAGTGTGTGGGGTGCGGTAGTGTTGCAGTTTGCACTGCGTTACGAAAGCAGTGACCCGAATTTTTTTTCTCTCACGACCAACACCAGTACAGTACCTGGTGTGCTGTGCGAACATCACCATTGGGTAAACAAAGGCGGCCAGGCGTGGTGTTGTGCCGTAGCACTTATACAGAAGGACCTCGCCAAACGGGCGGGGGTTACATTCCTGAAACATTCCGTGTTGGGCAAAACCGCGTTCAACAAACAATAAACCTCCGAGGTAAAACTAGGGTTGCGTTTTCCTGGGTCCGAAATGATCACCCCCTGCCTCTTCGTTTGACGAATTATATAAGACTACCGCGCTTGTTATTGTACTAAATAATGCTGAGTCGCTCTCCAGTTCTTGTGTGTGTGTACACTATTTTTAAATGTCACGTCAACACAAAACCCCCGTCTCCATTCCTCTTCCTGCACGTTGGAACTGCATGCTCAAGCTCTCTCCGAACACTGTCAATTAAACGTTGATGGTTCGCCATCTAGGCGTCCGTGTATGACTCAGGCCCTCAACGAGCAAGACCGTTAGTTGCACGCAGCAATGTGGTGGACAATTTGCATTAAGCCGTTTGCGCGTGTTGAGTGCTTTACATTGTCGCACACGTACACAGATGTACACAACAATACACACAAAAAACCACGGTCAATTAATCGTTCTCACTGTCGATTCATTTACGCGTTCAAACGGACGCAGCACTCTCGTCAAACCACGTCCCGCTGAAACATCACCCCCGCGTTAAAGAAAACAGACCTCAATAGGTAACGCATGTTCAATAGGCCCACGCTGGGCAACGCTTTCTTCTATATAAATTGTATATGTAATATATATAGTCTCCGTATATTTGTTTTCTGTCATACCCCCCCCCCCCACATCTGTTATTCACAGCAGCAGACACCGACCGCCCGCTTGGACAACGAATAACAACAACCACCGCCATACGCCACTAAGTGGCGGTGATGTCACCACGGCGCATGTGCTAAGGGCTAAGGCTATGCGCACTTTAAAGCCACGTGAAGGGGTCGACACGCCCGCTCGCAAGGAGAGGTTCACGAGAAAGACCCAGGTGCCGTGGGTTGACTGACTGAGATAGCATTTCACCACGACTCACACGGGCGCATGCAGCATGCGGCTGGAGAAGTTTGAGATCTCCACAGCCACCTTGCAGCTTGTGGGAGTCCCAGCGATGACGGCCTCCACGTCCACCCCCTTGCACTCCAACGTCCCGGTTCCTGCCATCTGGGTTCCTGCTAGAGCAAAATAGCAACGAATAAAATGTTGGGTTTGGATGGAATACGCCTAGATCACGAATATAATTTGTCTCCACTCTCTCTACGTCAGTAGAAGAACAAGTGAAGTAATGGCTGAATGGTGGTATAGTATGTCTTAAAACTATGTGCACTTCGAGGCCACGTAAAGTGTCGAAGGCTCACTGGCAGGAGGTCAGGGAACAGACCAAGGTGTCATGGGTTGACTGACTGAGATGACTGGCAAATGCACCAACCATACCAAATTTCTGTGTTTTTGTAGCCTGGTGTTCTGCTCGTTATGAGCGTCACTCCTTAGTCCTGCCTATTGTTGGAGGATTAATGCCTCCAACTGCACAGAAGCGTCCTTTTCGGGCTTCATCATCCACAGAAACCGATCTAGACACTGCTCGTACCGGTCATCGGCAAGTCCACTCAGCTCCACATCCTCCTGTACCACGTAAACCCATCTCATTTCTAAGTGCGTCGAGCCTGGCACAGGCGCCGTCGTGACGTCACCCCAACTCATTGGCGAACGGTGGTTATTATTATTGTTGTTTTAAAACCCATTCAGTTGATATTGAAACTGTGAAATTAAAGATATCTCACCTGGCAGTGACGCTGTCTTGAATGTGTGCTCTTGGTCCGTGGGGTTATGCGCATTGGAGGGCTCTCCAACGACGCATTAAAGGCGACCTCACATCTCGCCCACGCGCTTCCTTGTCCCGGATTGGCCGACGGGAGAGGCGAGTCACTTGTGCAGGTATTGTGGGGGCCCTGTGTGGGTACACGCACACACAGAATATGTGTAACAAGACACACGCGTGCGTCTTTATCTTGCTGACACACCCTGAGTGGAAATATGTGAGAAAAAAGCGTAAAAGGTCATCACATTCCTCCAGACTAAATAAAGATTCTGTTTTTGAACAGTTGTCCATCATTATCATGAACACCATCATCATGATAATCCACGGTCTATCCACTGCTGGATAAAGCCCCCCTCCCCAAAGACAAATATCCCAAGTATAGTCATAAGAGACTGTTGGGGCAAGGGCTGTTAGCAAGCACCTATGAAGGCCAGAATGGGACACGAGGGTGAGTGGCCAGCACCACGCCCGACCGCCTTTGTCTCCCTAGTGGCAATGTTTACACACCGCACCAGGTACTAATAAAATAAATAAAACGCCCAGCACATTCGTTCACTATATCACCACTGTGCGTGGCCTTTAAAGGAAACTTAAATGTGATGTTTCAGGCAATGGCACTTCTCTATAGCACCTACATTGCCTAATATGTCTCCTTTCATGTGTTTCTCCATTTAAGCTCTCCGAGTGTTATGGCCGGGCTCGTTGGGTCGTTGTGGTGCAGCATTCTGCCACATGCCGGCCAATTCCCACCACTCCCGAGCGCTTAATAAATAAGACAAGGGGCTGTTAATCGCCACATTTGATCTCTTAAATAGCCTTAGAACTACTAGACATCGCTAGCTCATGTATAAGACACAAAATATTCTCAACTATTTTAAAAGGAAGATCCATGGTGCGTGGGAACAGCAACAAAACATACTGAAAAAGTTAATATTGAGGAAAACGAGGAGAAAGTGCTTAAGGAATATTGCAAAAGTCACAAATGAGGGAGTTAATGGTCACAAATAAAACGTACACGAGTCAAAAAGCAGCGAAAATATGTGAAATGTTAAGTTCAGGTGCACTCAAGTTCTATGATTCAGTATAACAGTGACACAAAGACAATTAGATTGGAAAAGACAGTGAAAACACGTCAGAGCAAGAGGCTCCAGAAGAAGTAAGGTACAGGTGCAAGTACATGAACACCTGGGTATACCAACACCTGGGTGCATTATAACCTGGGTACATCAACACCTGGGTACATCATCACCTGGGTACATCAAGACCTGGGTACATCAACACCTGGGTACATCAACACCTGGGTGCATCAAAACCTGGGTGCATCATCACCTGGGTACACCAACACCTGATACACCAACACCTGGGTACATCAACACCTGGGTACACCAACACCTGGGTACATAATAATCTGGGTACATCAACACCTGGGTACATCAACACCTGGGTGCATCATCACCTGGGTACATCAACATCTGGGTACATCAACACCTGGGTACATCATCACCTGGGTACACCAACACCTGGGTACATCATCACCTGGGTTCATCATCACCTGGGTTCATCAACACCTGGGTACATCAACACCTGGGTGCATCATCACCTGGGTACATCAACATCTGGGTACATCAACACCTGGGTACATCTGCACCTGGGTACACCAACACCTGGGTACATCATCACCTGGGTTCATCATCACCTGGGTTCATCAACACCTGGGTACATCAACAACTGGGTACATCACCACCTATGTTCATCATCACCTGGGTACATCAGCACCTGGGTACATCAAAACCTGGGCACATAAACACCTGGGTACATCAACACCTGGCTACATCAACACCTGGGTACATCATCACCTGGGTACATTACCACCTGGGTACATCATCACCTGGGTTCATCATCGCCTGGGTACATCAACACCTGTGTACATCATCGCCTGGGTACATCAACACCTGGTTACATCAACACCTGGGTACATCAACACCTGGGTACATAAACACCTGGGTACACCAACACCTGGGCACATCAACACCTGGGTACACCAAAACCTGGGCACATCAACACCTGGGTACATCAACACCTGGGTACATCAACACCTGGGAATATCAACACCTGGGTACACCAACACCTGGGCACATCAACACCTGGGTACATCACCACCTGGGTACATCAACACCTGGGTACATAATCGCCTGGGTACATCATCGCCTGGGTACATCAACACCTGGGTACACCAACACCTGGGTACATCAACACCTGGGTACATCATCATCTGGGTACATCACCACCTGGGTACATCAACACCTGGGTACATCATCACCTGGGTACATCATCACCTGTGTACATCAACACCTGGGTACATCACCAACTGGGTACATCAACATCTGTGTACATCAACACCTGGGTACATCACCAACTGGGTACATCAACATCTGGGTACATCAACACCTGTGTACACCAACACCTGGGTACATCAACACTTGGGTACATCATCATCTGGGTACATCATCACCTGGGTACATCATCGCCCGGGTACATCAACACCTGGGTACATCACCACCTGTGTACATCATCACCTGGGTACATCATCACCTGGGTACTTCAGCACCTGGGTACATCAACACCTCGGCACATCAACACCTGGGTACATCAACACCTGGGTACATAAACACCTGGGTACATCATCACCTGGGTACATCAACACCTGGGTACATCATCACCTGGGTTCATCATCACCTGGGTTCATCAACACCTGGGTACATCAACACCTTGGTACATCATCACCTGGGTACATCAACACCTGGGTACACCAACACCTGGGGACATCAACACCTGGGTACATCAACACCTGTGTACATCATCGCCTGGGTACTACAACACCTGGGTACATCAACACCTGGGTACATCAACACCTGGGCACATCAACACCTGGGTACATCAACACCTGGGTACATCAACACCTGGGTACATCAACACCTCTGTGCATCAACACCTGGGTACATCAACACATGGGTACATCAACACCTGCGTACATCATCACCTGGGTTCATCATCACCTGGGTTCATCAACACCTGGGTACATCAACACCTTGGTACATCATCACCTGGGTACATCAACACCTGGGTACACCAACACCTGTGTACATCAACGCCTGGGTACAACAACACCTGGGTACATCAACACCTGGGTACACCAACACCTGGGTACATCAACACTTGGGTACTACATCACCTGGGTACATCATCGCCTGGGTACATCAACACCTGGGTACATCATCACCTGGGTACATCATCACCTGGGTACATCACCACCTGGGTACATCAACACCTGGATACATCATCACCTGGGTACATCATCATCTGTGTACATCAACACCTGTGTACATCACCACCTGGGTACATCAACACCTGGGTACATCAATACCTGTGTACACCAACACCTGGGTACATCAACACTTGGGTACATCATCACCTGGGTACATCATCGCCCGGGTACATCATCGCCTGGGTACATCAACACCTGGGTACATCACCACCTGGGTACATCAACACCTGGGTACATCATTACCTGGGTACATCATAACCTGTGTACATCAACACCTGGGTACATCAGCACCTGGGTACATCAACACCTGGGTATATCAACACCTGGGTACACCAACGCCTGGGTACATCATCACCTGGGTACATCAACACCTGGGTACATCATCACCTGGGCACATCAACACCTGGGTACATCATCACCTGGATACATCACCACCTGGGTACATCAACACCTGGGTACATTATCACCTGGGTACATCAAGACCTGGGTACATCACCACCTGGGTACATCATCACCTGGGATCATCATCGCCTGGGTACATCAACACCTGTGTACATCATCGCCTGGGTACATCATCACCTGGGTACATCACCACCTGGGTACATCATCACCTGGGTTCATCATCGCCTGGGTACATCAACACCTGTGTACATCAACACCTGGGTACATCAACACCTGGGTACATCAACACCTGGGTACATCAACATCTGGGTACACCAACACCTGGGCACATCAACACCTGGGTACACCAACACCTGGGCACATCAACACCTGGGTACATCAACACCTGGGTACATCAACACCTGGTATATCAACACCTGGGTACACCAACACCTGGGCACATCAACACCTGGGTACATCACCACCTGGGTACATCAACACCTGGGTACATCATCGCCTTCGTACATCATCGCCTGGGTAAATCAACACCTGGGTACACCAACACCTGGGTACATCAACACCTGGGTACATCATCACCTGGGTACATCACCACCTGGGTGCATCAACACCTGGGTACATCATCGACTGGGTACATCATCACCTGTGTACATCAACACCTGGGTACATCACCACCTGGGTACATCAACATCTGGGTACATCAACACCTGTGTACACCAACACCCGGGAACATCAACACTTGGGCACATCATCATCTGGGTACATCATCACCTGGGTACATCATCGCCCGGGTACATCAACACCTGGGTACATCACCACCTGTGTACATCATCACCTGGGTACATCATCGCCTGGGTACATCAACACCTGTGTACATCATCGCCTGGGTACATCATCACCTGGGTACATCACCACCTGGGTACATCATTACCTGGGTTCATCATCGCCTGGGTACATCAACACCTGTGTACATCATCGCCTGGGTACATCAACACCTGGGTACATCAACACCTGGGTACATCAACACTTGGGTACACCAACACCTGGGCACATCAACACCTGGGTACACCAACACCTGGGCACATCAACACCTGGGTACATCAACACCTGGGTACATCAACACCTGGGTATATCAACACCTGGGTACACCAACACCTGGGCACATCAACACCTGGGTACATCACCACCTGGGTACATCAACACCTGGGTACATCATCGCCTGGGTACATCATCGCCTGGGTACATCAACACCTGGGTACACCAACACCTGGGTACATCAACACCTGGGTACATCATCACCTGGGTACATCAATACCTGGGTACATCAACATCTGGGTACATCATCACCTGGGTACATCATCATCTGTGTACATCAACACCTGTGTACATCACCACCTGGGTACATCAACACCTGGGTACATCAACACCTGTGTACACCAACACCTGGGTACATCAACACTTGGGTACATCATCACCTGGGTACATCATCGCCCGGGTACATCATCGCCTGGGTACATCAACACCTGGGTACATCACCACCTGGGTACATCAACACCTGAGTACATCATTACCTGGGTACATCATAACCTGTGTACATCAACACCTGGGTACATCAGCACCTGGGTACATCAACACCTGGGTATATCAACACCTGGGTACACCAACACCTGGGTACATCATCACCTGGGTACATCAACACCTGGGTACATCATCACCTGGGCACATCAACACCTGGGTACATCATCACCTGGATACATCACCACCTGGGTACATCAACACCTGGGTACATCATCACCTGGGTACATCAAGACCTGGGTACATCACCACCTGGGTACATCATCACCTGGGATCATCATCGCCTGGGTACATCAACACCTGTGTACATCATCGCCTGGGTACATCATCACCTGGGTACATCACCACCTGCGTACATCATCACCTGGGTTCATCATCGCCTGGGTACATCAACACCTGGGTGCATCATCACCTGGGTTCATCATCGCCTGGGTACATCATCACCTGGGTACATCATCGCCTGGGTACATCATCAACTGGGTTCATCATCGCCTGGGTACATCATCACCTGGGTACATCAACACCTGGGTACATCAACACCTGGGTACATCAACATCTGGGTACACCAACACCTGGGCACATCAACACCTGGGTACATCAACACCTGGGTACATCAACACCTGGGTATATCAACACCTGGATACACCAACACCTGGGCACATCAACACCTGGGTACATCACCACCTGGGTACATCAACACCTGGGTACATCATCGCCTGGGTACATCATCGCCTGGGTACATCAACACCTGGGTACACCAACACCTGGGTACATCAACACCTGGGTACATCATCACCTGGGTACATCACCACCTGGGTACATCAACACCTGGGTACATCATCGACTGGGTACATCATCACCTGTGTACATCAACACCTGGGTACATCACCACCTGGGTACATCAACATCTGGGTACATCAACACCTGTGTACACCAACACCTGGGTACATCAACACTTGGGTACATTATCATCTGGGTACATCATCACCTGGGTACATCATCGCCCGGGTACATCAACACCTGGGTACATCACCACCTGTGTACATCATCACCTGGGTACATCATCGCCTGGGTACATCAACACCTGTGTACATCATCGCCTGGGTACATCATCACCTGGGTACATCACCAACTGGGTACATCATTAGCTGGGTTCATCATCGCCTGGGTACATCAACACCTGTGTACATCATCGCCTGGGTACATCAACACCTGGGTACATCAACACCTGGGTACATCAACACCTGGGTATACCAACACCTGGGCACATCAACACCTGGGTACACCAACACCTGGGCACATCAACACCTGGGTACATCAACACCTGGGTACATCACCACCTGTGTACATCATCACCTGGGTACATCATCGCCTGGGTACATCAACACCTGTGTACATCATCGCCTGGGTACATCATCACCTGGGTACATCACCACCTGGGTACATCATTACCTGGGTTCATCATCGCCTGGGTACATCAACACCTGTGTACATCATCGCCTGGGTAAATCAACACCTGGGTACATCAACACCTGGGTACATCAACACCTGGGTACACCAACACCTGGGCACATCAACACCTGGGTACACCAACACCTGGGTACATCAACACCTGGGTATATCAACACCTGGGTACACCAACACCTGGGCACATCAACACCTGGGTACATCACCACCTGGGTACATCAACACCTGGGTACATCATCGCCTAGGTACATCATCGCCTGGGTACATCAACACCTGGGTACACCAACACCTGGGTACATCATCACCTGGGTTCATCAACACCTGGGTACATCAACACCTTGGTACATCATCACCTGGGTACATCAACACCTGGGTACACCAACACCTGTGTACATCAACGCCTGGGTACAACAACACCTGGGTACATCAACACCTGGGTACACCAACACCTGGGTACATCAACACTTGGGTACTACATCACCTGGGTACATCATCGCCTGGGTACATCAACACCTGGGTACATCATCACCTGGGTACATCATCACCTGGGTACATCACCACCTGGGTACATCAACACCTGGATACATCATCACCTGGGTACATCATCATCTGTGTACATCAACACCTGTGTACATCACCACCTGGGTACATCAACACCTGGGTACATCAATACCTGTGTACACCAACACCTGGGTACATCAACACTTGGGTACATCATCACCTGGGTACATCATCGCCCGGGTACATCATCGCCTGGGTACATCAACACCTGGGTACATCACCACCTGGGTACATCAACACCTGGGTACATCATTACCTGGGTACATCATAACCTGTGTACATCAACACCTGGGTACATCAGCACCTGGGTACATCAACACCTGGGTATATCAACACCTGGGTACACCAACGCCTGGGTACATCATCACCTGGGTACATCAACACCTGGGTACATCATCACCTGGGCACATCAACACCTGGGTACATCATCACCTGGATACATCACCACCTGGGTACATCAACACCTGGGTACATTATCACCTGGGTACATCAAGACCTGGGTACATCACCACCTGTGTACATCATCACCTGGGTACATCATCGCCTGGGTACATCAACACCTGTGTACATCATCGCCTGGGTACATCATCACCTGGGTACATCACCAACTGGGTACATCATTAGCTGGGTTCATCATCGCCTGGGTACATCAACACCTGTGTACATCATCGCCTGGGTACATCAACACCTGGGTACATCAACACCTGGGTACATCAACACCTGGGTATACCAACACCTGGGCACATCAACACCTGGGTACACCAACACCTGGGCACATCAACACCTGGGTACATCAACACCTGGGTACATCACCACCTGTGTACATCATCACCTGGGTACATCATCGCCTGGGTACATCAACACCTGTGTACATCATCGCCTGGGTACATCATCACCTGGGTACATCACCACCTGGGTACATCATTACCTGGGTTCATCATCGCCTGGGTACATCAACACCTGTGTACATCATCGCCTGGGTAAATCAACACCTGGGTACATCAACACCTGGGTACATCAACACCTGGGTACACCAACACCTGGGCACATCAACACCTGGGTACACCAACACCTGGGTACATCAACACCTGGGTATATCAACACCTGGGTACACCAACACCTGGGCACATCAACACCTGGGTACATCACCACCTGGGTACATCAACACCTGGGTACATCATCGCCTAGGTACATCATCGCCTGGGTACATCAACACCTGGGTACACCAACACCTGGGTACATCATCACCTGGGTTCATCAACACCTGGGTACATCAACACCTTGGTACATCATCACCTGGGTACATCAACACCTGGGTACACCAACACCTGTGTACATCAACGCCTGGGTACAACAACACCTGGGTACATCAACACCTGGGTACACCAACACCTGGGTACATCAACACTTGGGTACTACATCACCTGGGTACATCATCGCCTGGGTACATCAACACCTGGGTACATCATCACCTGGGTACATCATCACCTGGGTACATCACCACCTGGGTACATCAACACCTGGATACATCATCACCTGGGTACATCATCATCTGTGTACATCAACACCTGTGTACATCACCACCTGGGTACATCAACACCTGGGTACATCAATACCTGTGTACACCAACACCTGGGTACATCAACACTTGGGTACATCATCACCTGGGTACATCATCGCCCGGGTACATCATCGCCTGGGTACATCAACACCTGGGTACATCACCACCTGGGTACATCAACACCTGGGTACATCATTACCTGGGTACATCATAACCTGTGTACATCAACACCTGGGTACATCAGCACCTGGGTACATCAACACCTGGGTATATCAACACCTGGGTACACCAACGCCTGGGTACATCATCACCTGGGTACATCAACACCTGGGTACATCATCACCTGGGCACATCAACACCTGGGTACATCATCACCTGGATACATCACCACCTGGGTACATCAACACCTGGGTACATTATCACCTGGGTACATCAAGACCTGGGTACATCACCACCTGGGTACATCATCACCTGGGATCATCATCGCCTGGGTACATCAACACCTGTGTACATCATCGCCTGGGTACATCACCACCTGGGTACATCATCACCTGGGTTCATCATCGCCTGGGTACATCAACACCTGTGTACATCAACACCTGGGTACATCAACACCTGGGTACATCAACACCTGGGTACATCAACATCTGGGTACACCAACACCTGGGCACATCAACACCTGGGTACACCAACACCTGGGCACATCAACACCTGGGTACATCAACACCTGGGTACATCAACACCTGGGTATATCAACACCTGGGTACACCAACACCTGGGCACATCAACACGTGGGTACATCACCACCTGGGTACATCAACACCTGGGTACATCATCGCCTTCGTACATCATCGCCTGGGTAAATCAACACCTGGGTACACCAACACCTGGGTACATCAACACCTGGGTACATCATCACCTGGGTACATCACCACCTGGGTACATCAACACCTGGGTACATCACCACCTGGGTACATCATCACCTGGGTTCATCATCGCCTGGGTACATCAACACCTGTGTACATCAACACCTGGGTACATCAACACCTGGGTACATCAACACCTGGGTACATCAACATCTGGGTACACCAACACCTGGGCACATCAACACCTGGGTACACCAACATCTGGGCACATCAACACCTGGGTACATCAACACCTGGGTACATCAACACCTGGGTATATCAACACCTGGGTACACCAACACCTGGGCACATCAACACCTGGGTACATCAACACCTGGGTACATCAACACCTGGGTACATCATCGCCTTCGTACATCATCGCCTGGGTAAATCAACACCTGGGTACACCAACACCTGGGTACATCAACACCTGGGTACATCATCACCTGGGTACATCACCACCTGGGTACATCAACACCTGGGTACATCATCGACTGGGTACATCATCACCTGTGTACATCAACACCTGGGTACATCACCACCTGGGTACATCAACATCTGGGTACATCAACACCTGTGTACACCAACACCTGGGAACATCAACACTTGGGCACATCATCATCTGGGTACATCATCACCTGGGTACATCATCGCCCGGGTACATCAACACCTGGGTACATCACCACCTGTGTACATCATCACCTGGGTACATCATCGCCTGGGTACATCAACACCTGTGTACATCATCGCCTGGGTACATCATCACCTGGGTACATCACCACCTGGGTACATCATTACCTGGGTTCATCATCGCCTGGGTACATCAACACCTGTGTACATCATCGCCTGGGTACATCAACACCTGGGTACATCAACACCTGGGTACATCAACACTTGGGTACACCAACACCTGGGCACATCAACACCTGGGTACACCAACACCTGGGCACATCAACACCTGGGTACATCAACACCTGGGTACATCAACACCTGGGTATATCAACACCTGGGTACACCAACACCTGGGCACATCAACACCTGGGTACATCACCACCTGGGTACATCAACACCTGGGTACATCATCGCCTGGGTACATCATCGCCTGGGTACATCAACACCTGGGTACACCAACACCTGGGTACATCAACACCTGGGTACATCATCACCTGGGTACATCAATACCTGGGTACATCAACATCTGGGTACATCATCACCTGGGTACATCATCATCTGTGTACATCAACACCTGTGTACATCACCACCTGGGTACATCAACACCTGGGTACATCAACACCTGTGTACACCAACACCTGGGTACATCAACACTTGGGTACATCATCACCTGGGTACATCATCGCCCGGGTACATCATCGCCTGGGTACATCAACACCTGGGTACATCACCACCTGGGTACATCAACACCTGAGTACATCATTACCTGGGTACATCATAACCTGTGTACATCAACACCTGGGTACATCAGCACCTGGGTACATCAACACCTGGGTATATCAACACCTGGGTACACCAACACCTGGGTACATCATCACCTGGGTACATCAACACCTGGGTACATCATCACCTGGGCACATCAACACCTGGGTACATCATCACCTGGATACATCACCACCTGGGTACATCAACACCTGGGTACATCATCACCTGGGTACATCAAGACCTGGGTACATCACCACCTGGGTACATCATCACCTGGGATCATCATCGCCTGGGTACATCAACACCTGTGTACATCATCGCCTGGGTACATTATCACCTGGGTACATCACCACCTGGGTACATCATCACCTGGGTTCATCATCGCCTGGGTACATCAACACCTGGGTACATCATCACCTGGGTTCATCATCGCCTGGGTACATCATCACCTGGGTACATCATCGCCTGGGTACATCATCAACTGGGTTCATCATCGCCTGGGTACATCATCACCTGGGTACATCAACACCTGGGTACATCAACACCTGGGTACATCAACATCTGGGTACACCAACACCTGGGCACATCAACACCTGGGTACATCAACACCTGGGTACATCAACACCTGGGAATATCAACACCTGGATACACCAACACCTGGGCACATCAACACCTGGGTACATCACCACCTGGGTACATCAACACCTGGGTACATCATCGCCTGGGTACATCATCGCCTGGGTACATCAACACCTGGGTACACCAACACCTGGGTACATCAACACCTGGGTACATCATCACCTGGGTACATCACCACCTGGGTACATCAACACCTGGGTACATCATCGACTGGGTACATCATCACCTGTGTACATCAACACCTGGGTACATCACCACCTGGGTACATCAACATCTGGGTACATCAACACCTGTGTACACCAACACCTGGGTACATCAACACTTGGGTACATTATCATCTGGGTACATCATCACCTGGGTACATCATCGCCCGGGTACATCAACACCTGGGTACATCACCACCTGTGTACATCATCACCTGGGTACATCATCGCCTGGGTACATCAACACCTGTGTTCATCATCGCCTGGGTACATCATCACCTGGGTACATCACCACCTGGGTACATCATTAGCTGGGTTCATCATCGCCTGGGTACATCAACACCTGTGTACATCATCGCCTGGGTACATCAACACGTGGGTACATCAACACCTGGGTACATCAACACCTGGGTACACCAACAACTGGGCACATCAACACCTGGGTACACCAACACCTGGCACATCAACACCTGGGTACATCAACACCTGGGTACATCACCACCTGTGTACATCATCACCTGGGTACATCATCGCCTGGGTACATCAACACCTGTGTACATCATCGCCTGGGTACATCATCACCTGGGTACATCACCACCTGGGTACATCATTACCTGGGTTCATCATCGCCTGGGTACATCAACACCTGTGTACATCATCGCCTGGGTACATCAACACCTGGGTACATCAACACCTGGGTACATCAACACCTGGGTACACCAACACCTGGGCACATCAACACCTGGGTACACCAACACCTGGGTACATCAACACCTGGGTATATCAACACCTGGGTACACCAACACCTGGGCACATCAACACCTGGGTACATCACCACCTGGGTACATCATCGCCTGGGTACATCAACACCTGGGTACACCAACACCTGGGTACATCAACACCTGGGTACATCATCACCTGGGTACATCAATACCTGGGTACATCAACACCTGGGTACATCATCACCTGGGTACATCAATACCTGGGTACATCAACACCTGGGTACATCATCGACTGGGTACATCATCACCTGTGTACATCAACACCTGGGTACATCACCACCTGGGTATATCAACATCTGGGTACATCAACACCTGTGTACATCAACACCTGGGTACATCATCATCTGGGTACATCATCACCTGGGTACATCATCGCCTGGGTACATCAACACCTGGGTACATCACCACCTGTGTACATCATCACCTGGGTACATCATCACCTGGGTACTTCAGCACCTGGGTACATCAACACCTCGGCACATCAACACCTGGGTACATCAACACCCGGGTACATCAACACCTGGGTACATCATCACCTGGGTACATCAACACCTGGGTACATCATCACCTGGGTTCATCATCACCTGGGTTCATCAACACCTGGGTACATCAACACCTTGGTACATCAACACCTGGGTACACCAACACCTGGGTACATCAACACCTGGGTACATCATCACCTGGGTACATCAATACCTGGGTACATCAACACCTGGGTACATCATCGACTGGGTACATCATCACCTGTGTACATCAACACCTGGGTACATCACCACCTGGGTACATCAACATCTGGGTACATCAACACCTGTGTACACCAACACCTGGGTACATCAACACTTGGGTACATCATCATCTGGGTACATCATCACCTGGGTACATCATCGCCCGGGTACATCAACACCTGGGTACATCACCACCTGTGTACATCATCACCTGGGTACATCATCACCTGGGTACTTCAGCACCTGGGTACATCATCACCTGGGTACATCAACACCTGGATACACCAACACCTGGGGACATCAACACCTGGGTACATCAACACCTGTGTACATCATCGCCTGGGTACTACAACACCTGGGAACATCAACACCTGGGTACATCAACACTTGGGTACTACATCACCTGGGTACATCATCGCCTGGGTACTACAACACCTGGGTACATCAACACCTGGGTACATCAACACCTGGGCACATCAACACCTGGGTACATCAACACCTGGGTACATCAACACCTGGGTACATCAACACCTGGGTTCATCAACACCTGGGTACATCAACACCTGGGTACATCAACACCTGCGTACATCATCACCTGGTTACATCAACACCTGGGTACATCATCACCTGGGTTCATCATCACCTGGGTTCATCAACACCTGGGTACATCAACACCTTGGTACATCATCACCTGGGTACATCAACACCTGGGTACACCAACACCTGTGTACATCATCGCCTGGGTACAACAACACCTGGGTACATCAACACCTGGGTACACCAACACCTGGGTACATCAACACTTGGGTACTACATCACCTGGGTACATCATCGCCTGGGTACATCAACACCTGGGTACATCATCACCTGGGTACATCATCACCTGGGTACATCACCACCTGGGTACATCAACACCTGGGTACATCATCACCTGGGTACATCATCATCTGTGTACATCAACACCTGTGTACATCACCACCTGGGTACATCAACACCTGGGTACATCAACACCTGTGTACACCAACACCTGGGTTCATCAACACCTGGGTACATCAACACCTTGGTACATCATCACCTGGGTACATCAACACCTGGGTACATCAACACCTGGGTACATCAACACCTGGGTTCATCAACACCTGGGTACATCAACACCTGGGTACATCAACACCTGCGTACATCATCACCTGGTTACATCAACACCTGGGTACATCATCACCTGGGTTCATCATCACCTGGGTTCATCAACACCTGGGTACATCAACACCTTGGTACATCATCACCTGGGTACATCAACACCTGGGTACACCAACACCTGTGTACATCATCGCCTGGGTACAACAACACCTGGGTACATCAACACCTGGGTACACCAACACCTGGGTACATCAACACTTGGGTACTACATCACCTGGGTACATCATCGCCTGGGTACATCAACACCTGGGTACATCATCACCTGGGTACATCATCACCTGGGTACATCACCACCTGGGTACATCAACACCTGGGTACATCATCACCTGGGTACATCATCATCTGTGTACATCAACACCTGTGTACATCACCACCTGGGTACATCAACACCTGGGTACATCAACACCTGTGTACACCAACACCTGGGTACATCAACACTTGGGTACATCATCACCTGGGTACATCATCGCCTGGGTTCATCATCGCCTGGGTACATCAACACCTGGGTACATCACCACCTGGGTACATCAACACCTGGGTACATCATCACCTGTGTACATCAACACCTGGGTACATCACCACCTGGGTACATCAACACCTGGGTATATCAACACCTGGGTACACCAACACCTGGGTACATCATCACCTGAGTACATCAACACCTGGGTACATCATCACCTGGGTACATCAACACCTGGGTACATCATCACCTGGATACATCACTACCTGGGTACCTCAACACCTGGGTACATCATCACCTGGGTACATCAAGACCTGGGTACATCAGGTTCTGGAAACATAAATACCTTGGTGCATCAAATTACATATTACTATAGCGTGGATCATTTTATATATTCCAATACATTAATTGTATTAATACGAACATATACACGTGCCTTTGGACAATCCATAAACAATAATAAAAATAATAATGGCTTACTTCCTCAACTGGCTGGACCATTATGCGTAAGAGCTCCAGTCTCACTTCTCAAGACCTGGGTTGAACTCGCCACTGAATTACCCGGTGCCTCAATTCACAGACGAATGGTTCCGAATCTTTGATCAGTGTCACCAATTTGTTAAATATGTGTATTCCAATGTAGAAATTTGCACGAGTTACCTTGCCAATGAATATCAACCTTTATTTCAGTAAGCACTACAAAGCAAGGCAGCTCATGGCACGGACATGTAAACCAAACAGATTTAGCGGCTGCCTGAATATAAATATGGATTCATACTCATTGTCAGCCATAGCGTATTGAGATGAAGATTCAAATCTATAACTTAAATGTGATCAGTGTATTTGATACGTAAAGGTAGCATTCGGCGATCGTTTGACAGCCATGCCCACAATTTAGTTCAGCTCCGTCAGACGATCAAACAGCGTGGCTGGGAGAGATTTTAGTTGGTTAGTCTGCAGGTAGAGCTGGCCATGGTTTGGATGCACACGAAATGTAGATTATGTTCCCTTTCTCCTTCTCAGAGTGCAACTTGCCACGCTTATTTTTCTCTCTCTCAGTACATCTCAGCTTTTGATTCACACTCTTTGTCCTTCCCTAGGTGTCCAATCCAGGGGTGATAACGTGCTCTTAATTGTCAAATAAGCATTAAGCATTTCCAGAAGCATTTCCTTTGGCTCTCACTCGCTTCTATATCCCTTTATTCTGGTCTGGGTTCGCCTTAACAATGTTATACTTGATTTCCATAATATAATATGTTTTTGTAATAATTATTTAAACTAAACATGTTGCTTTAATATCAGGTGAGACCCAAAGGTATATAGCTCGCATTCAGAATCGACCTGGCTACAAATGTTGGTATGTATGTTGCACTTCTTTTGCACCGTACGCAGCCAACCATGCTAATCAGAGATGCGGGATAGGATAACAAACTAAAAACACAGCAGTTCGTCAGAAATTAGTTTTCAATCTGCATAAAAAATGCTTAGCTCCAGTGGCTTCCTAACATCGGAAGGAAACGCCTTCAAGACAGCCGCAGAAGCGCATCAAAAAGTGCGCGATGCAGTGATAGCCCAATGAAGTGGCTTATCGTATCGAAATGTATGTCAGCCAAATACTTTACACGCATGTTTCTAAATGTGGAGGGAAAAACCGGATGACCTAGAGAAAACCCATGCGACCACGGGGAGAACATGCAAACTCCAAATATACAGGCATCAGGGTCGGGATCGAAACGATACCCTCCTGTAAACTGGGCGAAGTAGTTAACATCTCGCCATCACGGTGCCTTTAATTCGGTGTTTGTGTTCAGTCTTGCTGGCATGAGTTATTGCTTTATAATTTAGCAACATTCAAATGGGTCTTCGCTCTGTCAAGAAAGAGACGCGAGTTAATTATCTGCAAGGGGCTTTGTGCCTTTTGGATCTGGCACTTCCTTGTGGTCTAACATGAACTTTCAACAAACAAAATAGATACACAGACACTCTGCCTCCTTCCTATATCAGCACCGTTAGCTATGTACGGTGTGAAAGAGGTTCAGCAAACATACATATTTGTCCCTCTACATAAACATAAATATGTTATTTTTACAGAATCAATCAGTGCCTTGGCCTCATGGGAGTGCACAATTTCAGAAACATAGCATCAATACCAGCATACTTTGGATTTATTTCGACATTCGTTGTCTTATCACCAGAATGAGGTTTGCTTGAATAAATTCTGGCGAACTGTCAGATGATCATAGGCAAGACCTTTATCTGTTAAATGTGGGACAGTTGGATGCAAAACTCTGTGATACACAACGTAGACTAGCCCAAAAGCATCGTGACGGAAAATATAAGGAACACAAATGTAATAACGTGACAACTCCCCTTAACATATGACAGTTCACCTGCATCAGTTGAAGCATGCCTAACTGGATAGGTTTATACATTCAGTGTCTCCCCCCCCTCCATTAGAAAGACGTTCAATTCAAAGAAACCGGTGGTCTGGAGGCCGAATTGTCACAAGCAAGAGGCCCGGCAGAATTCCTCCCTGCAGCTGATTGACATTCAGGTCCAATCGCGTGAGTTTAGTTAGATAGATTTTCTATGGGATTAAGGTCTGGAGACTTATTGTCTTTTCCGAGACCAAGGTGCTCTGCAAAACTCCTGGCTACCATCAAAGGTTTGTACACGAAGCCATACAAATATACAAACACAGACATAATTTCAACCGTGATGATGGGTACAAACTGAGTTATCATTGGAAAGATGTGATTAACCATGCAAAAAAAAAATTACTACACATATTTGGACCTTCTTATTTGACAGACAACTATTTTTGAGTTACTGTACAGTTTACTGATAGACAGCCGGTTTTGTTTTACCATGTTTAGCTTCTTTTTTCACACACTGGTTTCCTGCTATAAGTTTTACCCACCAAGCAACACAGCAGGAGGCTGTTTCTTCCTGACCTGCTTTTGTGCTTTTACCATCTATATGGCAGAGGCTCGGTCTCATTAGCAGCAGTTGCACTTTAACAACTCTCGCAAACCCCCCCTTCCCCTCTCAGCCAGTCTACATAACAAAGGCTCAGTCCTTTGTTATGTAGACTAGCCGTAGTCTCAATCCGCACCTTACCATAATAATAAAAAGGGGACCTATCCTAGCCCAACCCCCCCCCCCCCCTCAACCAGTATATATACGGGGTAGTATCTCTTGGAATCTCTCATTTACTTGATACAGCAAGCATGCTGTGACGGTTCCACCTGAAGACGGAAGCTTGTGTTGCCTCCGAAACGTCGTGATTTTAATTTAAATTTTTATTTTATTTTACTTTCATTAATTTTAAAAAAAATTTATCTACGTGACTTTACCGAAAAAACCTAAGAATATGAATCCTTGCAGTCACGAAAGCTTCAAATCTAGAATTAAAGGTCTGGAGACTGGCTAGGCCACTCCAGGACCTTAATGTGCTTCTTCTTGAGCCACTCCTTTGTTGCCTTGGCCGTGTGTTTTTGGGTCATTTTCATGCTGGAATACCCATCCACAACCCATTTTCAATGCCCTGGCTGAGGGAAGGAGGTTCTCACCCAAGATTTGACGGTACATGGCCCCATCCATCGTCCCTTTGATGTGGTGAAGTTGTCCTGTCCCCTAAGCAGAAAAACACCCCCAAAGCATAATGTTTCCACCTCCATGTTTGACGGTGGGAATGGTGTTCTTGGGGTCACAGGCAGCATTCCTCCTCCTCCAAACACGGCGAGTTGAGTTAATGCCAAAGAGCTCCATTTTGGTCTCATCGGACCACAACACTTTCACCCAGTTGTCCTCTGAATCATTCAGATGTTCATTGGCAAACTTCAGACGGGCATGTATATGTGCTTTCTTGAGCAGGGGGACCTTGTGGGCGCGGCAGGATTTCAGTCCTTCACGTCGTAGTGTGTTACCAACTGTTTTCTTGGTGACTATGGTCCCAGCTGCCTTGAGATCATTGGCAAGATCCTCCCGTGTAGTTCTGGGCTGATTCCTCACCGTTCTCATGATCATTGCAACTCCACGAGGTGAGATCTTGCATGGAGCCCCAGGCCGAGGGAGATCGACAGTTATTTTGTGTTTCTTCCATTTGCGAATAATCGTACCAACTGTTGTCACCTTCTCACCAACCTGCTTGGCGATGGTCTTGTAGCCCATTCCAGCCTTGTGTAGGTCTATAATCTTGTCCCTGACATCCTTGGAGAGCTCTTTGGTCTTGGCCATGGTGGAGAGTTTGGAAACTGATTGATCGATTGCTTCTGTGAACAGGTGTTTTTTATACAGGTAACAAGCTGAGATTAGGAGCACTCCCTTTAAGAGTGTGCTCCTAATCTCAGCTCGTTACCTGTATAAAAGACACCTGGGAGCCAGAAATCTTTCTAATTGAGAGGGGGTCAAATACTTATTTCTCTCATTAAAATGCTAATCAATTTATAACATTTTTAACATGCGTTTTTCTGGATTTTGTTGTTCTTGTTATTCTGTCTCTCACTGTTCAAATAAACCTACCATTAAAATTATATATTGAGCTAAGTTAGGAACGGTGGCTACCACCTTAAGTCGTTATGTTAGGTGTTACCTGTTGTGTTAGCTAATAAAGAGTGTTGCTTCCAAAGTCCAGTGTGTGCCTGAATCTAACCTACTACACATGTACACTCAAAAGTAAATCTGAGGTCCAAAAGTAATTTAAAGGACAAGGATGTTCATGTTTTATACCAATGAACCAACAGGTCGTGATGTATTGTAAGCCCAACAACGACAACCGCAATTTTTTACTTCGTGGCAATGACATCACCATGGCGCTTATGCCATGCTAGGTGCACTTTGAGGCCACGGGAAATCTCGAAGGTTCACTTGCAGGTGGTCACGGGACAGACACAGGTGCCATGGGTTGACTGACTGATGCACTATCTGTGCCCCCTACAAAACCAACATGCTGTGTTTTAGCCGACTGGCACTCAGCTCGTTGCTGTGAGCGTCACTCTTCTGCCCTCCACTGTTGTTGGAGGGCGACAGCCTCCAACTGCCTAATAGCATCCTTCACGAGCCTCCTTCACAGAAGCCGATCTTGACGCTGCTGATACCAGTCATTGGCACGTCCACTGAGCTCCATATCCTGGAATATCACATCAGTCCATCTCTTTTATAGCCCGTGCCACGCTCTTTTTGCCCCTTCTATCAAGCCACACAAAAGTTATATGGGCATGTGGTGGCTTGGCATTCGAGTCCCATCTGTGAGGAGCTCACCGATGTGACTGTCAAGTTTTTCAAGGATATATGAGCTCCTCACACAATCTAACCTGGTTAAACCTAGGATGGATCGTAGGCAGGCCAACCTGAATATTTCTAAAAAGGTGCAGATGTTACATGAGGGAATTCCATATTTCGCAAGCATAGAGAATGGAGGGCATGACCGTGGCCGAGAAGACCCGGAGCTTCGTGTGGAGCGATATACAATGTCGCTTCCACACAACGTTATGCAGCCAGTGAAAAGATAATGCGACCCATTTGATTAGGAGAGAAACCTCTGCTGTCAAAATGGATCTGGTCATAAGCACATTGCCCATGTGAAGTATTCGGAATGACGGCGGGAAACCACTTGACGGGTAGCACACTTTATTTTCACTTGTCTTCCACAATAACACGTGTGGTCACTATTTCTCACACTACACACTCCACCTGACACTGGTGGTTACTACAGCTCACGCTACACACTCCACCTGACACTGGTGGTTACTACAGCTCACGCTACACACTCCACCTGACACTGGTGGTTACTACAGCTCACGCTACACGCTCACTTGACACGCGTGGTTACTACAGCTCACGGTACACACTCCCGGGCACTCCAGCCCCGTAGCGTCCGTGGCGCTACAGACCCACCCCAGCTTGGGCGTGGGTCTCGACCTCTGGGTCCCGCGGGCCGGCCCTCACACGGACGTTCGGCCCCGGGTCCCAAGGTCACGCCTCTGGGCCACACAGGGCCCCGGTCCTCACAAGGACAGCGGGACTAGGTGCCTCAGGGCCCTATCTCTTCCTCCTCCGTCTTCTGTCTTCACTGGTCACCAACTCCCCGTGCGCCTGCGCGCACCGCCTTATATAGCCTCCCCTCCCGGGAGACGGAGCGTATGCGGACCGCGACGTGAGCACCCCCTTAGTTGACCAATCCCCACGCGCTTCCACACGATCCCTTCGCTGTCAGCGCGCGTCACCGATACCCAGCCAATCACTGCCTCACAACCCCTGACCCCGCGCTGACCCATGATCCTTCACCGTCAGCGCGCGTCACCAACACACGCAGCCAATCACTACGCGCTGGCACACGATCCTTACCCCAGCGCGTATCACCACTACATCACCCCTCCCACATAGCTCGCAGCCGGCCCGGCTGCTAAACAACACAACAACAACAACAATATTCTTTGGTTCTTTTCGGTTAAGTCACGTCTAAAAATAAAATAATAAATTAAAATAACATATTACGACGTTTCGATTGCAACACAAGCAATCATCATCAGGTATAAAAGAAATAGCAACAAAAATCTAACTAGAAAACTATAGACAGACATACAAGCAGACAGACATCACAACGGCACACAGAGAGAGGACACAAATCGGCACAAAGAGAGGGGTCGTTTCTGTGACGGTCCCTTAAATATAGAGAGGGGGGGCGGGGACGGAGAGAGGTAGGGGGCAGAGAGAATTAGCATATCAATGAGTGTACGGCAACGTACTGCTGTTGCAAGTAAGATGACAATGTGGAACGGGCACGCAAAATTGAAAACGCGCACGCAAAATTGAAAATTAGGAGACAGGCACACGAAAATTAAATAACCTAGCAAAATATCGAAATGTGATGTAATACAACACAGAGAGTCGGTTAACACACAATTAACGCATAGCCTGGTTGATTACGTGTTTCAAAATTTGCTAAGTTAGAATTTTAAGTGTGAAAATTCCAAAGAGAGGACACAGGCAGAGAGAACAAATAGCCACAAAGAAAAAGGATAAGCTTAAAACTTCCCCGTAGAAGTGGTTCAATCTTAATTTAGGAGCTTTCTTGACTGCAGGAATTATTCTTTGGTTCTTTTCGGTTAGGTCACGTCTAAAAATAAAATAATAAATTAAAATAACATATTACGACGTTTCGATTGCAACACAAGCAATCATCATCAGGTATAAAAAAAATAGCAACAAAAATCTAACTAGAAAACTATAGACAGACATACAAGCAGACAGACATCACAACGGCACACAGAGAGAGGACACAAATCGGCACAAAGAGAGGGGTCGTTTCTGTGACGGTCCCTTAAATATAGAGAGGGGGGGCGGGGACGGAGAGAGGTAGGGGGCAGAGAGAATTAGCATATCAATGAGTGTACGGCAACGTACTGCTGTTGCAAGTAAGATGACAATGTGGAACGGGCACGCAAAATTGAAAACGGGCACGCAAAATTGAAAATTAGGAGACAGGCACACGAAAATTAAATAACCTAGCAAAATATCGAAATGTGATGTAATACAACACAGAGAGTCGGTTAACACACAATTAACGCATAGCCTGGTTGATTACGTGTTTCAAAATTTGCTAAGTTAGAATTTTAAGTGTGAAAATTCCAAAGAGAGGACACAGGCAGAGAGAACAAATAGCCAGAAAGAAAAAGGATAAGCTTAAAACTTCCCCGTAGAAGTGGTTCAATCTTAATTTAGGAGCTTTCGTGACTGCAGGAATTATTCTTTGGTTCTTTTCGGTTAGGTCACGTCTAAAAATAAAATAATAAATTAAAATAACATATTACGACGTTTCGATTGCAACACAAGCAATCATCATCAGGTATAAAAGAAATAGCAACAAAAATCTAACTAGAAAACTATAGACAGACATACAAGCAGACAGACATCACAACGGCACACAGAGAGAGGACACAAATCGGCACAAAGAGAGGGGTCGTTTCTGTGACGGTCCCTTAAATATAGAGAGGGTGGGCGGGGACGGAGAGAGGTAGGGGGCAGAGAGAATTAGCATATCAATGAGTGTACGGCAACGTACTGCTGTTGCAAGTAAGATGACAATGTGGAACGGGCACGCAAAATTGAAAACGAGCACGCAAAATTGAAAATTAGGAGACAGGCACACGAAAATTAAATAACCTAGCAAAATATCGAAATGTGATGTAATACAACACAGAGAGTCGGTTAACACACAATTAACTCATAGCCTGGTTGATTACGTGTTTCAAAATTTGCTAAGTTAGAATTTTAAGTGTGAAAATTCCAAAGAGAGGACACAGGCAGAGAGAACAAATAGCCAGAAAGAAAAAGGATAAGCTTAAAACTTCCCCGTAGAAGTGGTTCAATCTTAATTTAGGAGCTTTCGTGACTGCAGGAATTATTCTTTGGTTCTTTTCGGTTAAGTCACGTCTAAAAATAAAATAATAAATTAAAATAACATATTACGACGTTTCGATTGCAACACAAGCAATCATCATCAGGTATAAAAGAAATAGCAACAAAAATCTAACTAGAAAACTATAGACAGACATACAAGCAGACAGACATCACAACGGCACACAGAGAGAGGACACAAATCGGCACAAAGAGAGGGGTCGTTTCTGTGACGGTCCCTTAAATATAGAGAGGGGGGGCGGGGACGGAGAGAGGTAGGGGGCAGAGAGAATTAGCATATCAATGAGTGTACGGCAACGTACTGCTGTTGCAAGTAAGATGACAATGTGGAACGGGCACGCAAAATTGAAAACGGGCACGCAAAATTGAAAATTAGGAGACAGGCACACGAAAATTAAATAACCTAGCAAAATATCGAAATGTGATGTAATACAACACAGAGAGTCGGTTAACACACAATTAACGCATAGCCTGGTTGATTACGTGTTTCAAAATTTGCTAAGTTAGAATTTTAAGTGTGAAAATTCCAAAGAGAGGACACAGGCAGAGAGAACAAATAGCCACAAAGAAAAAGGATAAGCTTAAAACTTCCCTGTAGAAGTGGTTCAATCTTAATTTAGGAGCTTTCTTGACTGCAGGAATTATTCTTTGGTTCTTTTCGGTTAGGTCACGTCTAAAAATAAAATAATAAATTAAAATAACATATTACGACGTTTCGATTGCAACACAAGCAATCATCATCAGGTATAAAAGAAATAGCAACAAAAATCTAACTAGAAAACTATAGACAGACATACAAGCAGACAGACATCACAACGGCACACAGAGAGAGGACACAAATCGGCACAAAGAGAGGGGTCGTTTCTGTGACGGTCCCTTAAATATAGAGAGGGGGGGCGGGGACGGAGAGAGGTAGGGGGCAGAGAGAATTAGCATATCAATGAGTGTACGGCAACGTACTGCTGTTGCAAGTAAGATGACAATGTGGAACGGGCACGCAAAATTGAAAACGCGCACGCAAAATTGAAAATTAGGAGACAGGCACACGAAAATTAAATAACCTAGCAAAATATCGAAATGTGATGTAATACAACACAGAGAGTCGGTTAACACACAATTAACGCATAGCCTGGTTGATTACGTGTTTCAAAATTTGCTAAGTTAGAATTTTAAGTGTGAAAATTCCAAAGAGAGGACACAGGCAGAGAGAACAAATAGCCACAAAGAAAAAGGATAAGCTTAAAACTTCCCCGTAGAAGTGGTTCAATCTTAATTTAGGAGCTTTCTTGACTGCAGGAATTATTCTTTGGTTCTTTTCGGTTAGGTCACGTCTAAAAATAAAATAATAAATTAAAATAACATATTACGACGTTTCGATTGCAACACAAGCAATCATCATCAGGTATAAAAAAAATAGCAACAAAAATCTAACTAGAAAACTATAGACAGACATACAAGCAGACAGACATCACAACGGCACACAGAGAGAGGACACAAATCGGCACAAAGAGAGGGGTCGTTTCTGTGACGGTCCCTTAAATATAGAGAGGGGGGGCGGGGACGGAGAGAGGTAGGGGGCAGAGAGAATTAGCATATCAATGAGTGTACGGCAACGTACTGCTGTTGCAAGTAAGATGACAATGTGGAACGGGCACGCAAAATTGAAAACGCGCACGCAAAATTGAAAATTAGGAGACAGGCACACGAAAATTAAATAACCTAGCAAAATATCGAAATGTGATGTAATACAACACAGAGAGTCGGTTAACACACAATTAACGCATAGCCTGGTTGATTACGTGTTTCAAAATTTGCTAAGTTAGAATTTTAAGTGTGAAAATTCCAAAGAGAGGACACAGGCAGAGTAACAACAACAAAATCCCCACCCCCCAGTGTGCCCCGTAACACAACAACAACAACACAACGACACAACACCAGACAACAACCTATGTACAACCCGACGAACAACACAATAAAAAGTCAACAACAACATACAACACGAGACAACAAGCTATGTACAAACCGACGAACAACACAATAAAAGTAATTCCAAGAAAAAAACGTGTCCAGTGTCTCTGTAACTATCGATCCCCCCCTCCGCTCGCTCCTCAACCGGGGTGCTAGAGCGGTCGAGCGGATGGGGAACGCAGTGACGAGACGCTCCGGCCGCCTCGGACCCTCATTCAGTTGGTCAGGAAAAGTTGCGCGACTTAGCGCGAGTCCGCCTGGCCGGTCCATCATACGGGACGGGACGCTGACGACCGTCTGGTGGCTCCGGCAGCCCCGGAAGGCACGGATTGGGCCTGGAAGGACCGGCCGTGTCGCGGGGATCCGGCCGCCGGTGGTCGGCAGCTGTCAGTTCCGAGCCACCTGGGAGCGGATCAGGCGGAGACATGTGAGGATCAGGCGGAGACATTTCCCCCCTCGGGTCGTCGGTCACGTCACATGCTCGGTCCTCACGACACAAAGGCAGGCCATACGGAGGCGAGAACGGTTTCAGCCGGGAGGGGTGGACGTACCAACGGCGCTTTCCCATTTTATCTGAACACACTGGGGGCGTGCAACCTGCACGACCTCCACGGGTCCCCGCCATGGCCTCAACAATTTAGGCGACGTAGCCAAAGGTGCTTGAGGGCAGTGCAGCCAGGCCCTATCGCCCGGTTTCCAGTCGTGCACGGACACATTCCGTGCACGCAAGCGCTCGTTGGCGATTTGGTGAGACCTGGAATTAAGCCGTGCGGCCTCCCGTGCCTCGGTCAGCTTAGCAATGTTAAATTTAATATGTTCGGCCAATTTTGAATTCGTTTGTGGCGCGGAAAGACCCAGCTGAGTTTCCATGGGCGGGTCGGCCTCCCGACCATACATCAGATAAAATGGGGAAAATCCCGTTGCTGCATGGGGGGCCATTCCATACGCGGCGAGGACCCCCGGGACCTGCAGGTCCCAGTCAACATGTGCCTCGCACACCTGCTGGCACAGCATAGAAGTCAAAGTCCTGTGGAGTCGCTCCACCATCCCGTCCGTCTGTGGGTGGTACGGGGAGGTACGCACCTTCTTAGTACCCAAAAGGTCGCACACCTCCTGCAGCAATTTACTCGAAAAAAATTTTCCCTGGTCGGTCAGCAATCGTTCGGGAGCCCCCTTATCCAGAACGTAGCCCTGGACAAAGGCGTCCGTCACAGCCGCCGCCGACTGGTTGGCGAGTGGCCACGCCATAGGCCACCGGGTAAAGTATTCCACACCAACCAACAGGTACTTGTTACCCCTAGGCGTGACTGGAAAAGGCCCCAAAATATCGAGCGCAATGAGCTTGTTAGTGCGCGAGACCTGAATAGATTGCAGCGGTGGATTTGACGCCACGGGCGGGGGTTTCCGTCTGGCGCAGTCTACACACCCCTTTAGTATATTTACCACATCGCTCCCCATCCCCGGCCAATAATAGTCACGCTGAAGCAGAGCAAGCGTTTTGTTTATCCCCAAATGCAAGAGGCGTTCGTGTGCGGCCAGGACAACTTTTCCCTGCATAGCGGAAGGCACCACGAGTGCGTGCCACCGGGACAAATTGTCCCGTCTCAATAGCAGGCCCTGCTTGAGCAGCCAGGAGCCAGTTCGCTTCCGGCCCTCCTCGGGACCCCCCACCCTTCGACGCAATGCTAGCAGGGAGCTGTCAGCCATTTGGAGGCGGCCCCACTCAATCAAAGACAGTGAGAGCAGCGAGTCCCCTCCCTCAGGGGTAGCGGGAACGTCACCAATCGGCGCATCCACGGTCGCGGCCAACGCACCCACGCTTACCGCAGCTGGCGGTTTACAGCGCGCCGACCCCATTAAGCACGCACATTTGGGACAAGGCGACAATCGCGACAGGGCATCCGCGTTAGTGTGGCGCAACCCCTTATGGTAAGTGGTCGTAAACTGATAGTCCTGGAGGACTTCCAACCACCGTGACAATTGGCCCGAGGGTTGGGCGACCCTCAACGAGTACTGAAGCGCCGCGTGGTCCGTCCGGACCGTAAAATGATGGCCATAGAGATACGGTCTAAATTGCTGTACAAAAAAAACAATAGCCAGCAACTCGCGACGGGTGACGCAGTCGCGCTGTTCCGCCGGCGACAAAACCCTGCTACCATAGGCGACCACCCGTTCGACTCCCCCAACGACCTGTGAGAGCACCCCCCCAATGCCCGTGTTGCTAGCATCCGTATCTAGCAAGAAGGGACTTGTAAAGTCAGGATAACGTAAGGGCGGGGCACCCACCAAGGCGTCCCGGAGGGAGCAGAACGCGGCCTCCTCCTCCGGTCCCCATCGGAACTTGACTCCTTTTGCCGTTAGAGCGTGCAAGGGTTTTGCAATGGTGGCGAAATGCTCAACGAATCGGCGGTAGTAGGAAGCAAAACCAATGAAACTGCGTACGTCAGAAATCGACGTGGGCATTGGCCATGAACTGACACAGTTCGTCTTCGCGGGATCGGTAGAGATCCCCGAAGAATCGACAATGTGGCCCAAGTATCTCACGGACTTTCGAAGAAGATGGCATTTGGCCGGTTTAAACTTTAATTTAGCCGATCGCATCCGCAAGAACACCCCCCTCAACCGCTGGAGGTGTTCCTCAAACGTTTTACTGAAAACAATGACATCGTCTAGGTAAATCAAGCAAGTATCCCATTGCAGACCCGACAAAACCAACTCCATAAGGCGCTGAAACGTCGCGGGAGCGGAGTGAAGTCCCATGGGTAACCGGTTAAACTGGAACAGGCCCCCTGGAGTCCGAAATGCTGTCTTAGGTCTAGACTCATCGTCGAGTGGCATCTGCCAGAATCCCGATAATAAATCAAGAGTAGAAAAATATCGCGCACCAGACAATGCATCGAGGGACTCGTCCATTCTGGGGAGCGGATACGCGTCAGCCACGGAGATTTTATTCAGGCGACGGAAATCTACACAAAATCGCAAGGACCCGTCTTGCTTTTTAACCAGCATGATAGGTGCTCCCCAAGGACTGGAAGAAGGCGAAATGATGTCGGCCGCCAGCATATCGTTGACGGCCGACTGAACGTGTTCCTTCTCAGCAGGACTCAGCCGGAAGGGATTCTGCCTGACCGGTGCCGCATCGCCTGTTTCAATATGGTGGCGCAACAGGTCCGTGCACCCAATGTCATATTTATGCTTACTGAACACATCAGAGAATTCTATCAGCAAAGCACGCAGCGCACCCAACTGTACCCTTGACAAATCCTCTTAGTCCGCACACAGCGAATCGACCCATTCAAGGTCCTCCCCCGATCGAATTTTCTGCGCCGGGACTGGATCAACATGCGCAACAAGGCGCTCTTCCGCAGGGACCCGTGCCGCATGAGCGAGCACAGTGCCCTGCTGAATAACGGCCGGCCGCGAACCAGCGTTTAGAACCATAACGAACGGGTCCTTGTCAGCCCGAACCAACGTGTGAGCCACCGACAAATCCAGACCTCCGACAGCCCTATTTGATGGACCCAAAAGCACGCCCTGTTCCGAGGTCTCCCCATCCAATGGCTTCCTCAACCGGAGGGGAATCAACATCTGCGAACCCGGGGGCACGTGCACGGTCTGTGTCGCCAGCGCTTGTATCGTAGCGCACGCCGTCCGAATTTCAGTAGGATTCGACAAAAAGGAAATACGGCGACCCGATGGTAGCTCAATGCAACGTTGATCGATGAGAATTTTAATGGGCATTTTAGCCAAGAAATCTGTGCCCAACAGACAAGGAACCGCTAAGGAAGAGGAGACGAAAACAGGTCCCGACAATTTTATATCCCCAATGCAAATGGACGCCCGAATCTGCCCGACAATGCCCAACGAGCCCCCATTTGCCGCGTAAAATGGCACGTCCACCGGAAGCAGAGGTCGACATTGGACAGGGAGAATGTTGTAAATGAGGTCTGAAATAATAGTAGCCGACGCCCCCGTGTCCACTAACACCCTGACCTCGACCCCATCTATAAATCCCGTAACGACCGATGAACCCGCCGACGCAGCCACTATTCTGTGACCCAACTGAGACCATTTAATGTCCCCTCGGTCCCACACGAACCCCCCTCTCCGAACCGACTCCCCGACCCCTAATCGGCCCTCCTCCACCGCAAAGCGACGGCCCATGTGTGTTGTGCATGTAGGCCGAGCATGTGAAGTGCCGCGACTTGCCGGGGGTAGTAGGGACGACTTGGGGCCTTGGTCGTCATCCTGCCGGGGTCCCATGGCGCGCTGACGTGGAGCCCGGCAACCGGACGCCATGTGGCCCCGGAGGCCGCAGTTGTAACACGTGATGAGGGACGTCGGAGGTCTCGGTTGCTCCAGCTTGCGGGCCGATCGCAGAGGCGAACGACCCCCGGACCTCCAGTCCCCCGGTCGTCCAGCGGTGAACGCCTCCTCCCGTGGGCAGATGACTTGGGGCTCGGTGACCACCGGGCCCGGAGCTGAGCCCACGGCAGCAGTGCAGACGACCCCCTGTTTACGCTTGAGGACTTCGTGCGCCTGTATACTTGTTGCAACCCGCAAGGAAGATATGTCGACTTCGTCGGCCGTGTTGATGGGGACCCTCAGGTCCTGCGCCAACTTGAGCAGTTGCTCCAAGACCATCGCATCCTGGCCCTCCTCGTCCATACGAGGGAACGCGGCGTCGGCGAGAGCCAACAACGCCGTGCGGTAGGCGAGCGCAGTCTCCGTGTCCACCTTCCGTCGCTCGTAAAACTGATGGCGACAAGCCGAAGGGGGTCCATAGACCTTGGCCATGAGGCCCAACGCAGCCTTAAGCGTGGAGCGGTCCGACCTCTGTGCGGACCTGAAGGCCACGAGCGCGTCGTCGTCCAACATGGCAGGCAGTGCCCGCAGCACCGTAGCGTCGGACCAGGCCGACATTTCTTGATGCGCCAGAAACCTGCGTTGGAATGCGCCCCAGTCCCCGCCTTCCGCCTTGAAGGCTGTCAACGTGGGAAGGCGCTGCTGGAAGATGAAGTCGTCCTCTGCCACGTGGTTCCTCTCCGCCCCACCATCGGTCTGCAAGATGGCGGCCCCTATGGCGGGTGGCTGATGGCGGTCCGTAGCGCGCGCTGATGACGTAAGCGGGCGCGCTTGGAGAACTCCCGCCACGTGTTGCTCGCCGTTCCCGCCAAAAGATGTCCGCGTGGTTGAAATGGCGGGAACTGCCAAGTCATTTTGGCGGGAATCAGCGGGGCGAGCCTGTTGAATGTCCGCCGACGTCCCCGCTCCTCCCGACGTGGTGATCTCCGCCAGGATGAACGCCGCGGCGAGTAGCAGCTCTGCCAGACGGGAGTGTGCCTCGCGGAGTCCGGCACCAGCCCCCAGCCGCTCGTCTGGCGCCCCCGGTGGGTCCTGCGGCGTCAGCATCTCCTCGTCCTCTCCCCCTGATGCCAGCTGACCCGAGTCGTCGAGGTTATCCTCGCGGTCAATCCCGTGAGTCCGAAGAGTCTTCCTTGTATCCATGCCTGGAAGACTGTTTCACTTCTGACACCAGTTGAAGTATTCGGAATGACGGCGGGAAACCACTTGACGGGTAGCACACTTTATTTTCACTTGTCTTCCACAATAACACGTGTGGTCACTATTTCTCACACTACACACTCCACCTGACACTGGTGGTTACTACAGCTCACGCTGCACACTCCACCTGACACTGGTGGTTACTACAGCTCACGCTACACACTCCACCTGACACTGGTGGTTACTACAGCTCACGCTACACGCTCACTTGACACGCGTGGTTACTACAGCTCACGGTACACACTCCCAGGCACTCCAGCCCCGTAGCGTCCGTGGCGCTACAGACCCACCCCAGCTTGGGCGTGGGTCTCGACCTCTGGGTCCCGCGGGCCGGCCCTCACACGGACGTTCGGCCCCGGGTCCCAAGGTCCCGCCTCTGGGCCACACAGGGCCCCGGTCCTCACAAGGACAGCGGGACTAGGTGCCTCAGGGCCCTATCTCTTCCTCCTCCGTCTTCTGTCTTCACTGGTCACCAACTCCCCGTGCGCCTGCGCGCACCGCCTTATATAGCCTCCCCTCCCGGGAGACGGAGCGTATGCGGACCGCGACATGAGCACCCCCTTAGTTGACCAATCCCCACGCGCTTCCACACGATCCCTTCGCTGTCAGCGCGCGTCACCGATACCCAGCCAATCACTGCCTCACAACCCCTGACCCCGCGCTGACCCATCATCCTTCACCGTCAGCGCGCGTCACCAACACACACAGCCAATCACTACGCGCTGGCACACGATCCTTACCCCAGCGCGTATCACCACTACACATGTATGGAAACCTCTCCACTCTCTCGATAACTGCCCCATTACCAATTGGGAGTTGAGGGGGTGGAGTGTTTGATGACACAAAGTACCCAGGAAGGTACTTAGTGGGGCTGATAGTAAACCTCACCTATTAGTAGCAAGCTCCAGATTCAGCAGCAGCGCCTCCAAATCATTCTCAGAGTAAACAGCAATCACCAAATCATCAGCATGCATAACATGGTTTATCAATAGGGAGCCATTCCTTTACCGTACATGGGCATTGATCAGCCTCCCATTGTATCTGTACCAGATGGAAATTATTCTGGTACAGTCATGGAAGGCTTCTCGAACTACGTGGTCAAAAAATATATTAGATAATATAGTCTTTACTTGGGCCTGCCCACCATCATGAAGGTCCTCAATGATTGTGAGTAGAGAATCAGGGACGACAAAGCACAAAGAACAATGCTATCATAGGTCATGGCCAAGTCAATAAAGCAGAGTTGAAAGTCTTGTTGGAATTCCCTACACATCTACTGTAGCAGACGGACAGAGAATAGTGTGTCTGTGAAGGACCGCCCTGGCCTGAAACCACATTTGGGCTCTGCAGGTCTTTCCTCAGAGCGTCTGGCATGGTGATGTTGAATAATCCTTGCCAGGACATTTCTCGACACTGTAGAGAAAGATCCCTCTCTAGTTGTTACAGTCTGTGCGAATCCCCTTCTTAAAGATGAGGACCACCAGAGTATCCTTCCAATACTATGGAACCCGTTCAATAGAACAGACTTGTAATAATACATATAGAGAATGCTTCATATGAACGCAGCCCTTCCTCAGCAGTTCCTGGGAGTCAGAGATCAGATGGTGATAGATGTGGCACTGCAAGTTATTTAAAAAAATAAAATCAAAGAGTGATTTGAGATTTCAACTCCTCATCAACCCACGACCACTACTCATCTTTACAGTACTGCACGGCTCTCTAAACCGCTGAGCGAAGGCTGCGGTAAGCCTCCTCATTCTTCGATTTGGGATGTTGTAGACGGTAGGAGTGGGCACGTCACTCAGCTTTCCTGAATACCTCTTCTGTCAGCCAGGGCATCATTGAGTGGTCTGGACCAGGTACCCAAAGCAGCTATTGCAGCTACTTTAGCCACAGTCCTAGAGCTCACCTATTTCCCCTCGGCATAGGGAGGAGGGTTGGGGGATGATACCAACCGCAGCTACAAGCGAAGATGAAAGTCTTGCTTGCAACGTTCTTCATTTAGCTGAGATCAAGCCACTGTGGGTGTAAATGGGGTCCTAGATGGACACCCACCACTGGAGTGGAATTTTGATAGGGGCATTTTGCTCATGACAAGCCGATGGCCAGTGACCAGATCAGCTCCATGTTTTCAAGGACATGGGCCCGAATCTACTTTTCTGTAACTATATAATCCAGCAGATGTTCTTGCTTGGACCTGGTGTGTATCCATCTTGTTATGTGGATGCGCCGGTGCAGGAACAGTGTGTTGGTATTTAAAAGCCCATGGGCTGCACAGAAGTCTAGCAGCCTCCCACGATTGTTATTGAGTTGATCTGGCCCATGCCTTTCAATTCCACCAGCCCAGGTGTCTGCGTCATGACCCACTCAGGAATTAAAGTCTCCCAACAGGATGACTATCCCGTGGGGTTACTTTTGCCAGCATCTGTGACAGGAGGCCATAGAAGGCATCTAACTTTTCGACCTTGCCTGCTGCTCTCCATTGATGTTCATTATCGGTGGCGTCGTAATCCACCACCACCATCATTCCTCACCTCCCGTTGATGGGGAGGCAAGCCTACAGTAGCCTGGGACGTACAGCTCCCCACACCTCACCGCCATGCTCCCACACCCCCTTCATTCTTTTGTTCAGGAGAAAAGCGACTTCCTGTTATTTGGCAGTTTCCTGCCCCGAGGAGAGGACTGTCCACCTCTCACAATGAATGGAGCCAGAACTGGTCCACAAGACCTCCTGAAAACTACAGAGATCCAGGTGGTACCAGTCCAGTCTCCGACAGAGGAGTGGCAGCCTCTCCTCCGAAGTGAGCATTCGAACATTGCAAGTAGCCACTCGCCAGGGATTTTTTTTGCCATTTCTGGAGGAGCCCCAAAGGTGCTTTTTAAGTCTCCTGGCTCCGCCAAATGGAGTTTGACCAGGATACATCATAGGCTCCATTCTCCCCGGGGCCTCCGGCACAAGCGTAGTTTGACCTCCTGCATGCCGCCGCTTCAATCCTCAACGAGATCACACGGGGTGGACCAGTGGCGGAGGGTGCGGGGCTGGACCGGCAGACGGGTGCTGCTCCTGCCATCGCCTTGGCGGTTCCCGCGCACAGTTCAGAGAATGCCGCCGGCAGTGACGTCACTTCCGCCTGAGATTACATCACTGCCACCGGAAGCGCGGCCGCCGCCGGAAGTGACGTCACTTTCGCCGGAAAGTGCCGTCACTTCCACTGGAGATGACGTCATCCGTACCAGAAGTCACGTGCGCCATGGACTGCATGTCACTTCTACTCACGGTGCCCACCAATCAGACGCGGCCACGTCATCAGCGATGCGACTGACGTTTCTGGCGAACATTCCCGTGTACGGCGCTCCTGCCTACCTGGGTAGGCTGCCTTGGCTAACGACGAGGGGATCGACGCCGTCGTGCTGGACAAGCTGTTGATGCTTGCACGTGAGTTGCAAATTGCTATCTACGTCATTGACAAAGGCGATCTCACCTCCCTGCGTGCCGTGCGCTATCTGCACACGCAGCTGCTCCTCGGGCGCGACACGGCAGTTAGGGCATGTGCTACACACACGGACGCTTCGGTGGAGGAGGCCCAGACCAGCCAGGCCTTTGCATCACATCAGGCCTCGGTTTGGAGGGCGGGCGACTGACCTCGCCAGGGTGATTCCTGGTGGGGAAAACAAGCTTCCCCGCGGACAGGGGGTTGTGTCACATGCTACAACTGCGGTCAGCAAGGACATCTGTTGTCTGGCTGTCCGGCTCCCCGACACTGCGCTCCGGGACATCCGCCACCGCCTCCTCGCACACCTCCAGCTTCACAGGGGCCACAGCCAAGTCGCGACACCTCACGCGTTCGGCCCCTGCCCTCATCTTATACACCTCAGTTAGCTGCGTCATTCGATCGCACCACGCCGGGGGTTCGGGGGCGGAATGATGTTGACCCTGGTTGGCTCCAACCAGTCAGCCCATAGGGTCGTTGCCACGACTGCGGAAACCTCCGTTATCATCGACTCCATTGAAGGGATTGAATTAAGATTACTGGTCGATACAGGGGCCTCAGCAACCATTATTTCAGATCTCATCTACAACGTGCTGCCTAAAAAATTTCAGTCACTTACCCCTGTTATAATTTCTTGCTTCGCTGCGAACGGTGGGTCCCTAGAAATAATTGGTCAAATCAATGCCCAAATTTGTATTGGTGACATTAAATTGACGGGTCCCATTGTGGTTTCGGAAACCCTTGCTGTTCCATGTTTGCTGGGAACAGATTTTCTCGTTAAAATGCCCATTAAAATCCTGATCGACAAAAGCTGCATTGAGCTTCCCTCTGGTCACCGTATGTCGTTCCTGCCCTCGCTCACCCGGTTACGCACGGCCTGTGCGACTGTTCAAGCGCTGGTGGCCCAGACGGTTCGGATTCCACCGGGCACACAAATGCTGATTCTGCTTCGGCTGCGTAAACCACTCGAGTTGGAAGCGGCGTCTGGAATTTTACTGGCTCCATCCAACACTGCGGTACGGGGATTGGAGCTAGTGGGTGCACAGACGCTCGTGCCTAGTGAGGGCCAACCCTTCATCCAGGTGTTGAATGCGGGGTTGCGAACGAGGGTCGTGCCCCAGGGGGCCGCAATTGCTCACGTATCACCAGCATTCCGCAGTGACTTCGTTGTGGGTCATGTGGATGATACGCCTTGGTCAGACACGCATTCTAACCTCGATGAGGGATGGATAGACTCCCTCTGTTTGGCGGCTGGCAAACTCTCTTTTCCCAGCGATCTAAATTGCGTGCATTGCTCCATGAATTCGCCAATGTCTTCAGTAAACACAAATTCGATATCGGACGCACTAACCTGCTGAACCATCACATTGATATGGGCAATGCCACCCCCATTTGGCTGAATCCGTTTCGGCTGAGCCCGGCTGAGAAGGAACATGTCCGGTTGGCTGTCACTGCCATGCTGGCCGCGGACATCATCTCTCCATCCACCAGCCCGTGGGGGGCCCCGATTGTACTAGTCAAAAAACATGATGGCAATTTACGGTTTTGCGTTGATTTTCGGAAACTCAACAAAATTTTGCTAGCAGACACATATCCACTTCCTCGTATGGACGATGCCTTGGTGGGGGCGCGGTACTTTTCCACCTTGGACCTTTTGTCCGGATTTTGGAAACTGCCCTTGGACGAGGCGTCCAAACCTAAGACCGCGTTTTGCATGCCACAGGGCCTTTTTGAATTTAATCGGTTGCCCATGGGTCTGCACTCGGCCCCAGCGACGTTCCAGCAACTCATGGAGCTGGTTCTTGCTGGGCTCCAGTGGGACTCATGCCTCATCTATCTTGACGACGTGATCGTTTTCAGTCATACATTTGAGGAACACCTGGATAGGTTGAGGGCTGTGTTTGTCAAAATGCGTGCTGCGAATCTCAAATTTAAACCCCAGAAGTGTTTATTCTTGCGTGAATCAGTACGGTATCTCGGACACATTCTAAGCCGTACGGGCATCTCCACCGACCCTGAGAAAACGAATTGCGTACTGACATGGCCAACGCATCCTATTATCGCTCTGACCACGCGGCGTTACAATACGCACTGAAGGTTGTCCAGCCATCCGGCCAGTTGTTGGAAGTCCTACAGGACTATGCATTCATGGTAATTTACCGCAAGGGCACACGGCATTCAAACGCTGATGACTTATCGCGCCTTCCCCCGGGGGAGAGGTGTGCGTGTTTTAAGGATTCAGGGAGGTGCAAGTTGACCGCTGTCAATGTGCTTCCATCTCCCCTTGCTGCAGGGGCTGGGGAGATTGGCCCGGGGAATGTCTCCCCTGATGGGCCGCATGAATTGGTCGCCCGTGACTCGCTGCTCGATCTGGGTCTTGATGAATGGGGACGCCTCCAGATGGAGGACGCCTCCCTCCTCAGATTGTGCCACCGTGCCATACGTGCTGAGGACTCAAAAGGCCGGGAAACTGTCGGGGCAGTCATTTTGCACAATGGCCTCCTCATGTCTTGGGACGCCAGCTCTCGCCGCTACAAGATTGTTGTCCCTACCGCCCTGCGGGGTAGGGCCGTATGGGCCACGCATGAACAGCTCTTACACTTGGGCATCCATAAGACGCTCGCTACTATGCAGTTGGATTTCTTTTGGCCCGGGATGGCCCATGATGTTGCGGATTTGTTAAAAAGCTGCACCCAGTGTGCAAGGCGTAAGCAACCAGCTAGGCCAGCTTGCCCGCCATTACAATAGATTCAGGTGTCCCGCGTCAACGAACTGGTGGTGCTGGACATGCTCGGACCTTTTCCAGTCACGACTCGCGATAATAAGTACCTGCTGGTTGGAGTGGAGTATTTCACCCGCTGGCCGATGGCCTGCCCGCTCCTCAACCAGTCGGCGGCAGCCATTGCGGAGGCCTTTCTCCAGGGCTATGTCCTGGATAAGGGCGCCCCGGAACGGCTGTTGACCGACCAGAGAAATAACTTTTTATCTACCCTTCTGTGGAAGGTCTGTGACCTTCTAGGTACTCAGAAGGTGTGCACTTCCCCCTACCATCCACAGACTGATGATATGGTTGAGCGCCTGCATTGGACAATCACCTCTATGTTGTGCCATCAAGTGGATGATGCGCAGCTTCACTGGGACCTCCGTATACCCGGGGTTCTGGCTGCATACCGATTGGCGCCTCACGGTTACTCACCCTTTTACTTGATGTATGGCAGGGAAGTTGACCCCCCCATGGACGTACAATTGCAGGTTAAACCAACTGCATCGCGGTCGAAACTGTCTGACCACATTCGTTTCAATATACAAAAGTTGGTCGAGGCACGGGAAGCTGCGAGAGAGAATTCTGGGGTGAGGCAACGGGCAAATGAACGTCTGCACAGCCGCCGCGTATCCGTAAACATCGTGGTCTGTGGGAGACAAAGCATGGCTGCACTGCCCCCAAGTGCCCTTGGCGACGTCGTCAAAACTGCTCATGCCATGGCGGTGTCCAGTGGGCATTGTTAAGGTTGTTCGGGCCCAGTGTGTTCGAGTCGCATGTGGACGGCGCTCTTGGTATGTACACCCTTCACGTCTGAAGCCCTACATCGCGCCGCTCACTGTCACCTCACCTTCATCTCACAGGGGCCGGATGCGTGAGATGCCCGATATGCCGGGGGGTGGTTCTCCTGACCCTTGTTGTGCGCCGGTCCATCTTACCACTCCCCCAGATGCTACAGGTGTGAGGTCACCGACGGTGCCCAGGCCGACGGATCGCTGTGCTGCTCGACCGCCCGTCCAGCAGAGCGGTTCCGCACAAACGCCGGCATCCACCTCCAATGGGGTGCCGGGCGTTCGTCATCCGGCTCCTCCCAGCCTTCCACCAATGGCTCCGAACTCTTATGATGGACCTGTTACGAGAACTTGCTCGAAGCTTCCCCAGTTCTCCTATGGCCCCTGTTCCTGTGCATCCACACTGTCCACCTCACCCTCCCGTTAGTACGTCCGGTCGATGTTTCCCCTTGCCTTTTTCTTCGTTCCGACTGGTGTGCTCGTCGCTGTGTGGGTTTTGGGGTGCGGGGGCTGTCTCGCGTGGGGAGGGTCGTGCGTGCATGCGTGCGTGCGTGCGTGCGGGCTCGCGTCCCCTTGTGTACATTGTTCATAGTGTACATTTGTATAGGTGGGCTGGGGTATTTATAGGAGTCTTCCTCGTTGTGTTATCCGTTGAGGCACATGTGCTTGCGTTGTTGATGTTGTTTTTAAAAGGGGGGGAGGGGCTGACAGCCGGGACGGCTGTGTACTACGAGGGGAGGCGGTAATGTGGTGGGTAATTGTTGGGCGTAATACGCCGCCACCACTGTGGTTGAGCTGGTACTTCCAGACAGGGCCCAACAGGGGGCAATAGCGAGTCCGACCAGTGACAAGCAGGACTCTTGGGTCAGGCATCCCGTGGGGGATGGTTGGGAACCGGAGGGAGACACCCCAGGACCCCGGGTGGAAGGCTGGGGGGGATTGCGCAACAATCCAGGTCCCTCGAGAAGGTTCCAGATGGGGGGCGTGGCCAGGGGAGGAGTGACCCTGGGAGCCCCATAAAAGCCGGACCCCAGAGCGGCTGAGGGAGTTCACCTCAAGCCGAAGTCAAGAAGCCGCCTGAAGATAGGACCCTGGACCCCAAGCCCCAACGTCCTTCTCAGGGCCGAGGCTCAGTCAGGCCAGTGGTCAATAAGCTAGGACACTGAAGATCCCTCAACCCAACGTCCATTTAAGGGCCAGGTCTGGATGGGCCAGGGTCGTGACTCGCACCTTTGCTGGGTCGAGTAAGCCTCCCCTAGGTCCCGCTAGCCGGAGGGCTATAGGAGCAGTTAGCCCCAGTGGCTAGGGTATGTTAGCCCGGAGGCTGTACCTCCCTAGGTTGTGGGTGGAAGGGGCCATAACCCCTTCATGTTAGGGACCTAGTGTTGTGTTACTGTTACGTTATAAAATAAACGTGTTGCCTCCTATGAAGACTCCGTCTCCATACAAACCCACTACACCTTTACAAAGAACCTGGAAATTGATCAAATAAATAAAACAAATTTCGACTTAAAACTTTCGTGACTGCAGGAATTAATATTCTATGGTCCTTTCGGTAAAGTCACGTAGATAGAAAAAATAACAATAAAATAATAATAATTAGGTGAATAAAAATATCACGACGTTTCTATCGCAATACAAGCAGTCGGTATCAGGAACAGGGAGGTTAGTCTCTAAGGTTTAGAGATGGGCGGGGCAGCAAATGTTAATGGTGGAGAAAGCTCCGACACCGGCAGTAGGTTTACACCAATCAAAGCATTGCACCTCGCTTCACACACCTACACTGCTCATGGTGGAGGTTGACAAGAAAACACAAATCAAGTCATAACCCAAAGTGGTTTATGACATCTTTCCAATGATTGCTGAATCTATAACCTTCCTTTCAGTTGAAATTGTCTATGTGTCTGTATATATGGATGGCTTCCTGACATGCAATATCCCGGCGTCTACAAAATAAGCTGTATCTGCGGCAGCAGTTACATTGGGGAAACTAAGCGACATGTCTGGGACCGTATCCGTGAACATAAGGCCGATTTGAAACATGGTTTGGACCTATACTTCTGCCGTGGCTGATTATTATTTTAATTCGGCTGGCTCACACGAAATGTATTTCTCTAAGATGATGGTACTTTGCAAGCCTACTGGCTATCAACAAAGATTCGTTCATGAAGCCATCCATATATACAGACACAGAGACAATTTCAACCGAGAGAAATTTTATAGACTCAGCAATCATTGGGAAGATGTCATCAACCACTTTGGGTCATGTCTTTATTTGTGTTTTCTTGTCAACCTCCACCGTCAGGAGTGTGGGTGTGTGCAGGGAGGTGCAATGCTTTGATTGGTGTAGACCTACTGCCGGTGTCGGGGCCCTCTCCTATATTAACATTAGCTGCCCAGCCCATCTCTAAACCTTTATAAACAGCTCTTTGATTGGTGTAACCCTACTGTCGGTGTCGGAGCTTTCTCCTACATTAACATTAGCTGCCCCGCCCATTTATAAACCTTTATAAACAGCTTGCCCTCAGAGACTGACCTCCCTGTTCCTGATGATGATTGCTTGTGTTGCGATCGAAGTGTCATGATATGTTTATTCACTTATTTTTTTTTATTTTATTGTTATTTTTTCTATCTACGTGACTTTACTGGAAGATCCATAGCATATAAATAGAACAAAGCACTGCAATCGGAATCCATACAAAGATTGAACTCGTAGTAATCAGAATAATGAACACACATTTCTGAACCTGGCTTTCCAAATGATGCTGTCCATATTAACGGTGAATTTGTTTAGTTTGCTTGGTTTAATGTTAATTAGAGAGCGTTCGAAGCCACTTACCAAATGACTACTGAAATGTAACATAAACACCAACCTACAAGACAACCAATTGCAGGCTCTTTCAAACGATGTCTTTAACCCTCTCGCTGAACTGAAAACGCTGGGACTCAACGGAAACACATTGACGACTCTGCCACCTAGAGTGTTTGATGGACTGAACGCGTACTCGCAGCTGGACTCGTTGCTCGGCAGGGCCCTCTCATACTGGGGAGTGGCTCTGTGAGACTCAATGATGAGCCGTAGCTCGGTATGCCCATATATTATGTATGTTGAAGTGATGTTGAATTTATTTCACGCCTAGCCTATCCAACCGTGCGAATCGGAGGTGTGCGGGGGAAGGAAAACAAACTAAACACAAAAAGCAGTTCTCAATAAAATATGCTGGGAGTGGCTCTGTAAGGCTCAGTGATGAGCCAGAGTGAGCGCATGACGTGTCTTTTAGCCATTGCCGTTCTTGAAGACCTGTAGGGTGAGCGATGAAAGCTAATCAGTCCAATTTTATTTTATATACGAGGATGTTTCAATGAATACAAGTACGTTATTTCGAGAACAATTTTTTGAATATTGTGTTTATATGTTTAACACGTCGGCCTTCACGACCAATATCATCCATAAGAGGTTTTTGGGTTATATCACGTAAATATATAAATGTGTCGTTACAACCTGCCACCACACGACACAGCCAACTAGTAAGGGTTGTCACTTAAACAGAACATGCAAATTCGTCACTAGTACAGCACACCGGTGTGTTGAAGAACCAAGCCAAAACATTTACAAACTAAGTACGACGTTTTGCTAGTAATTACAACTAGCTTCATCAGGTGACAGCCAGCTTTGTAGAGAAGTCTTACTGTTTCGTTTCTTATGTAGTGACATAGAACGGTCACTACTGTGTTGGCCCGTACGAGGGCTGGGGGCCCCAAGGGGGTGCCTGGGGGGTCACGTGCTGGAGGGATCCGGACCTTCCCAGAGGTGGGGGAAGTGAGGCGTGTCCTGGGAAGGGAGGCGTGGCCTGGAGAGAGCCAGCCATGCCTGGGCAGAGCCGGCCACGCCAAAGCAGATATAAGCGTGGTGTGAACGGAGAGCAAGGCTGTTGTACTGTACTCCAAAGTGAAGACATCATCGGTCGTCAAGTCCCGAGTCGTCGTCCTGGGCCAGGCAGGCCGTTGCCTGCCTGGTCCAGTCTGTGTCGTGTTCCAGAGTGTTAGTGAGTTGAGGAAGGTGGTCACCACCTTATGTACAGTGTTATATTACTTACCGTTTAATAAATAGTGTTGCCTCCAAGCTGCGTGTGTGTGCACCTAATTCGAACCTACTACACTTATATAGAGGCGTAGATGTGTTTACCACCCTTCTGCGCTGTTGCCTGATGAAGCTAGTTGTAATTACTGGCGAAACGTCGTACGTAGTTTGTAAATGTTGCGGCTTGGCTCTCCAACACATCGGTGTGCTGTACTAGTGACGAATTGGCATGTTCTGTTCACGTGACAACCCTTACTAATTGGCTGTGTCGGGTGGTGGCGGGGTTTTAACGACACATTTATATATTTACGCGATCTAACCCAAAAACCTCTATTGTGGATGTGTTTGTATGGTTACATATTCTAGTCCAATGCTGTACAAAGGGCACTATCATTATCTTGTCACGTCAAGAATCAATTAGGAAACCTCGCAGACTAGTTCAGCCTGTGTATCAGCAAACGGCTGTGAAAGAGAAGTTCACGGAATTTCTGAACATCTCCTTACCATGCCCTCTTTATCTCTACCCAGTAGGCCGCCACGTTTTTCAAGCCCAGCTTAGGACTACCCGAAACGAAAACTATTAAACTAAACGAGTAAACTACGTTTTCTTTTATCAGGCAAGGCCTACTGAACTGTATATCTATTTTTCAGAAGCAACCTGGCCATCCATAAAGGGTGAGGACTTCTGCGCGCTGATGTTGAGTTCGGTCGTGAGAAGTCTCCAAACCACCGGTAGTGCGGAGGGGAAGGAGGAACTGCATTGGTCACAAGTTGAATCCACACACAGGCAAAGAGTAAATCATATCCGTGTGTAAACGTGACAAAATTTCGTGGGGTGGTGGAGGGGTAACGACAAGACACGTGGCATAAAACTACTGCAGCGTGGGTCTAAACAAAAACAACGTATTGGAAGGCCTATCACGCATCTATCCATCACACATGGATGGTGTTAAAGCTGTCGTTGACTTTAACGTATAAACTATCAACACATGTTCAGTGAGTGCCATTTATATTGCTAGACAATCACGTGTAGTGTACATTTAAAGCCAATAAAACGAACGTTAAACACATCTGCATTGTATTAGACGTGCATTATATATATTGCATTAATATGTAAGCACATCAACCTACAAGAGAACCAATTGCAGACTCTTCCGGCCGATGTCTTTAATGCTCTCGCTGAACTAAAAACGCTGGGACTGAACAGAAACGCGTTGACCGCTCTACCACCTGGAGTGTTTGATGGACTGAGTGCGCAGCTCGACTCGGTAGCTGGGCAGGGGCCGTCTCCGACTCTGGGATTTATCACTCACGGTGCAGAGTATGGTTGGTTGCCACCTTTTCGGGGTTTGGCCCTGGACGGTCAGAACAAAAAACTTAGCATGTGTGTTCGGTCGGCAGGAATTAATTTGTACCGAGATCTGATACATTGCGTTGTGTTGAACTTTATTTCAGTAAACTGCACAGTTTTCATAGACATAGCCTGACTGAAAAATGTCCGGGTTTGGTCTGTGGAAAATGTGAAAACCTTACCTTGTACCTTTATTTGTTGTTACATCTTCAACGCTTTTTCGTTTAATAAGTTTTTTTTTTTATGTTTATGTATATGTAGTGACATCGGGGATGTCACTGTATGGTGCCGGCCCAGAAGGGTCGTGCCGTTTGATGTTCCTACATCGTGGACAGCACCGTGTCGGTGGCTGTGTGTAATACCATCCCTAGAGGGGCTTGGCGAGCACTGGGAAAGTGCAGGCTCCATGCACAGCGTGTGGTGGGGCCTCCACCGTGGGGGAGGGGGTGAGCGTAAGCCTAGGGGCAGGGTTGCCCAGGGCCATGGCACTCTGGTTGACCCCGTAAACACGTGATCCGGAATGTCCATGCAGGGGGCCCCAAGTGGGGGGACTAGGGGGTGATTACGTGTCCGGAGAGAGCTCTTGAAAAGGCTGGAGAGGGAACGAGAATGTTCGGGAGGGTGGGTGGGACCGAGGGCTGAGCGGCCCCGACCCGGAGGCAGTTCCCTGAGAGGGACCGGGGTCGCTGCATTCTGTAAGCTGGAAGCTCAACATTTACAAGCAGGAAGCTCTACGTCTCAAGCTGAAACTCTCCGTCTTACGAGGCAACCACGTGGTCGGAGACCCGAGTGAGAGATCGAGCCTTCGTAGCGGTAACTCGCTGTAGTCTGGTAAAGGGGCAGTTACCCCTTTGTGTTACGGCGTTACGGTGTTACAAATAAAAGTGTTGCCTCGAAAAGAAACGTCTGCGACTCAGTTGGACCCACTACATATAATGCACATAAACCTGCCAGGAAACCAATTGCAGACTCTTCCAGCTGATGTCTTTAATCTTCTCACTGAACTGAAAACGCTGGGACTGAATTCAAATGCCTTGACTGTTCTGCCACCTGGAGTGTTTGATGGACTGAACGCGCAGCTCGGCTCATAGGGCCGTCTCCTGCTGGGTGTCGCTTTGGGATGAGGCTCAGTGATGAAACTCAGTGAGGAGACTCAGTGATGAGCCATAGCTCGTTCGGACCGTATCTTGCTGGCGGTGACTCTGTGATGAGGCTCAGTGATGAGCTACTTGTGTCAGTATCCCTATTTTCGAACTGCAGTCTTGACTGAAGACCTCTAGGTTGAGAGATGAAAGAGTTTTTGTCAGATTGTTAAATCCCAATTTTGACATTGTGACCAAATCACTCAGAATGCGACAGATCTCGTCGGATCTAGGAAGCTGAGCAAGAGTTTAGCCGGGATGGTACTTGGCTGAGTGCCCGCTCAGCACAGTTTTTTTTTTCCATATAAGTCAGCAGGGCTACGTCGTGGGTAGCAGCGGGCAATTCAGCAAAATGCATTGATGTTGTTGTTGGAGCACTCACTGCTTGCTCCCCCGCCTGCACCAACGACCCCCACAGAGCAGCGTGAAGACAAATAACCCGCGCGACCCACGCGGCGTGGTGGTGATGGCGGTGCTTGTGGGGGAGGCAGTATGGGGAACGGTAGTGTAGTAACGGTTAGCGTGCTGCCCTATGAACCTGGCGAACCGAGTTCGATTCTCGCTCACGGCCAACACCAGTGACGATTATGTGAACCGATCCTGAGCCTCCCCTAGGTCGACTCAGCCTCAAATCAGTACCTGGTGCGATGTGTAAACATCGCCACTGGGGAGACAAAAGCGGCCGGGCGTGGTGCTGGTCACCCACCCCCTCGTGTGCCTTTCCGGCTTTCATCGATGCTCGCTTACAGCACGTGCCCCAACAGTATGGTAAGGCTATAGGGAGATCTTTGTCTTTGGATATGGTTGTGGTTTAATTTTAAAAGATTTTATGAACACTGGGTTGTTATTTTGTTATATACAAACATTAATTGACAACAGGTTATAAGTTAAACGAAACCGTCATGGATGAAAATAGCTTCCATCCCGCAATGGATGAAAACCAGCTTATGATGATATCCTGTTTGTGAAATCTTATCTTTGTCTTTTGGATATGGTAATGCTTCTAGAATGCATCTGTTAAAGCAAGTAAAACAAAACTAATAAAAATTTAAGGTGTATAATCTTGCTAAGAAAGTAGTCCGATTCAGCTGAATCATTGAGGAAGGGTGCCGTGCTGGCGTGATGTTAACTACCTCGCCTAGTATACAGGATGTCGTGGGTTTCATCCCGACTGACGCCCGCTGTATATTTTTAGGTTGCAGATCTCTCTCCCCGTGGCCGCGTGGGTTTTTTTTCCGGGTTCCCCGGTTTTTTTCTCCACATTCATCAACATGCGTTTAGAGTATTTGGCTGCTATACATTTCCACGTGATAAGCAACTTCGTTGAGCTATCATTTGTGACGGCCAGGTCGCTTCTGAAAAAAGAGCCACGTTGCTCAGTGGAGCCTTACCTGGTCAAATAAAAACAAACAAATTTGTCTACCCACCTTCGAGATTCATCACCAAGCCCACTGGCTGTGAGGGTTATGTTTTTATTTGCATTACATGTATTAAGCATGACATGTTAACACACGATGATGAAGCACTTACCGGTTATTAGATATGGCGCATTCAGTAATCATCATTGTCTGCATGAATTATATTATCTTCATTGTAAATCACAGTACAGATTATAGGCATGTAATCGTTCATACCAACGTCCAAAGCACATCCTGCGAAGCATAGAAATGGACAAAGAATCGAGGCTACGAAGTCGGGTCAAGTACAGGACACGGCGATATCTCGGACACACGACTAGCATGGTGACACGCAAGGACGGTGCTGGAAAGGGCACTCGAGGGTGCTAGTGGAGTGAAGGGGAAGGCTACGGTTGGACTGGAGTGTGCAGACATCAACCACTGATGAAAGAGCACTGCAAGGAGATGTCGGTGAAGGAAACGGTCATGGTTCAATTTCTCAAAGGCCAAGGGACTAGAAGAATAATCCTGAAGAGGACCGACACATTTGTATCGTTTAGTTTATGTAAATGTATTGGCTGACCATTATTATCCAAATCAACACACACGTAGAGTTGTGCTCTGCTGATCGTTCCAACGTGATATCCATTTAAGCGGACATTCGTTGTTATCAGTCTGTTCTTGGTCCAATACAGATAGGGATATTTAGGGTATCGTCTAACATTCCTGAATGTAGGAAGAACAGCACTGTTATTCAAATGTATGAACGTGTCGAGACGCGGTGGATTGTACCCACGACGACTGTACAAAAGGTTGATCCATCATGCAACTGTATTCGGGGCTTGCGCTGGATCAACGACGTGTCTTATTAAAAAGTCGTTATAGGTTGCCCTGTACCGCGGAGCGCGACTCCCCGGGTGGTCCATGCACTCGCATTGAAGGCGCGTCCCCTCCAACCCCACGGCACTGTGGACGCCCTCCCCGACGAGCCGCGACTCCTCCGTGCCACCGGCCCCACGTGCGGCCGTCATCTCGAGCTTGGCAGCCGGTCATCACGACCACGTGGAAGACGCGGTGCAGCCCCACTGTGCGGCTGGAGTCGACGCTCTCAGAATCACCCAGCATCGTGACCTGCGTGGCGCAGTCGTCGGCGAAGAGCCTCGCGCACAGCCGGGTCCCGTTAATGAACGCAGAGTCATCGTCAGCCGATGGTTATTTCCATTCGCCCACTGCAGCGGGGCAACCGGCGGATGAGGATGACAGCAGCGCTGCCACCACGAGCAGCAGTAGCAGTAGCGAGGTCTTCATTTCTGCAGGAGCAGATCCCACAACTCTGAGGTGTCAGCGCTGGAGGAGGCCTGAGTACAGAATAAGAAAAAAAAGCCTAAGTGTTAAGCTAACTAAAACTGAGATCAGTTTCCTCGCCATCGCTGACATGGCTGACATCAGCAGAGTGGATGTCAACAATTTACAAACGGAAGCACATTGGCGGGCACCATGGGCCAATTCCCCACTCAGCAATAGGTTGCCCATCACTACAATGTGGAGTGTGTAGATAGTGACTAGATAGTTTATTACAATCTTCACATTGTTAAGAATAATGTATCAACCTAGATCAATTGCTTAATTAATTTACATATATACATTGCATACCTCATATTGTCTTGTAAAATGTGAAACATGTAAGATTAATACATTTTACAGAAAATGTATTTTAGTTGTTTCTCTTGAACAATGAAAAGTAGCGCCGTCTCCCTCCGTGTATCTGTGTCCTTCTGTTTCCGTTTCTCCCACTCTTGCCCTTTATCTCTATGTCTCTCTTTCTTTCTCACCATTTGCCTCTCTCTTTGTTTTCCCTCTCTCTCCATGACTCGTAAAGAGTGAATGGATAAGGAACCAACAGAAAATTAAGCTATTCCTCAATTTCCCACACATGGGCTCTGTGCATCATTCTAAATCTGTGTTACCTAGCGAAGAAGCCAGGAGAACTGGTGCCGTTATTCCAGTCGACTGGAGGCGAGATCACCGCTTCGTCTTGTAATGGGGCAGAAGCGAGCCGGAGCGCCGTGGTTGGTAGGAGTGAAAGTCTAAGCCAGACTGTTTCGGTACGGCAGTAGCCAGGGACAATTATAGTAGCAGGTAGTCTATACACATCTATATGTATAATTCACAAGTGTCCATCCAGTACGCTGTGGATTTCTGAAACGTCGCGTGGGAGGATAACTTGCACACACATGTGTAAAAGGTCTGCGAATATACATTGTTATCATAATGCACATGTTGAAACAAGGAATAAATGTGAACTTATTAATCAATCATAAATATGTACAATTATGACGTCCATCATTCCCCATGCACTCAGGCTCAGTTGGAACGGTCCAGTTCTGTGTGTGGAGGGGCGAGGGGGATTGTGGGGTAATGACACTGATTCATGGTGGAGGTGCGGATCCCACTTTCTCGCTGAGACTGGACTCCTTACCATGTGACTTAATCCCATCTGATATAATTTCGCTCATCCGATTATCACGGTTGGCTACGTAGGGTAAGAAAGAAGTTCAACATACATACATTCATGCAAGAGGACGGGACATCACATGTTATTTTCAGTTACTCATCTGTTGTCTTCACTCCATTAAAATAGGAGCGAACGAGATCCACTTTGCTTCTGAACAGAAAATCGAGTGGATAACAATATTTACAATGACATCTTTAATCTGAAGGCTATTTATCCTTACGAAAGAAGACTCGTCAATGCAATCCTTTGAACTTAAACATCTTCTTAAACAGCACATGCATGTAGCAACCCTTCATGGAGAAAATGCATTCGATACAGTAGAGTGGGCATTTCTCTGCCATGTGTAATGCGGGCGTAAACGGCCTCGTGGTTATGACGTCACGGGGGGGAGGAGTTAGGTCACGTGAGAGAGAGGGGTGAGGTCTTAAGGGAGAGATACCGGAAGAGACGGGAGAGTGTTGGAGATAGAGACAGAGTGAGGCCACCCAGGGCGGAGGTTGGAGAGTGGCGAGATCGCCACACACACAGTAAGACTCGGCACCGTCGGCCAGCGGTGACCGAGCACGGAGGAACGGGGAGCAGCGGTGGAGCTGCAGTGAGAGCAGCCGGAGGACTGCACAGGGGACCTGCAGCGGAGCTGCAGGAGCGAGAAAGGCTACGGGAGCGAAGGCAGCTGTGGAGCTGCCAAGCGGGGAGGCTCTGAGCGAGGGCCGTGTGGGACAAGTGTAATGAACCCAAATAAAGGACAACGGAGACAGACCCAGTGAACGAGTCCTTTATTACAATGTAAGAAATGTAATTTCCAGATCAGTTTTTTATTTCACTTATGCAAGCTCCCCTACAGCCGTACGGCTGGTCACCGCTGGAAACCCCGTCGTAAATCGGATTGTTGTAAATCAGACCATATTTTCCAATAGACAGCAGAAATAGAAAAAATATGGCTTGGCCAATGTGTCTTCCTTTTATCAGTCACGTCTATCAAGGTTTAATAGGTGACAAGAAAATCCACAAACATACTTGAGAATAACAAACGCTCCACGCTAAGTCACATCAGAAACCAGATGTGTCGTAAATCAAGTTTATGCGTCGTAAACCGATTCACGTAGCTTTATATAAACGCTGCAAATGTGGGAAGGTTGTAAATCGTAGGCCTCCTGCATTGTTGTTCACTCAGTTTAACGCGTAATAGAAGGCTTTCTCAACCAATATCCATAATAAAGTTTTTTTTGGATTAGATTAGATTAGTAAGAATAATGTTTCGTTAAACCTGCCACCACACGACATCCAAATCAGGTTTGTCACGTAAACAAAATGTTCCAATTAGTTACTTATTGGAACGTTTAGTTACTACTTTTACTCCCTCTATTAAAGACCGAAAAAGGAAGACTTATTCTGACAATCCTGGCTCATCGCCTAATAAAGCTGGTTGCTGTCATCACCAGCGAAACTTCACGAGGTCCTCGAATCGTCCATGTCGTTTGTTTATTCTCCAAACGCACAAGCGGGTGGGCTGAAATAGCAAATAATTGGCACGTTTTGTTTACACGACAAAACCTTGCTAATTGGTATATCGGGTGGTGGCCGCTTCAACAAGTTCATATTTACGTGCTCTAACCCAAAAATAAAAAAAACTTTTTCATGGATCTGATATTATTCACGTGCTCGTGTGTGCCTTAGGGCGAGAGCACGCAGGCTTTTTGCTTAGCGCGTAGCGGAGCATTCAGTCCCGCAGGCCTCCACGAGGTATTGCGAGAAAACGGGAAAAAATGTTTTATTGTGAAATGTAATTGTGGTATAAATACTGATGACAATAATCATTTACCAATACACGCCATTCGCAATTTCTCATTCTTTCGCATGGAATCATTGCAACACATTAAAGATGTAAAGTTCGATTTGTTATTGACACAATTGTCTGTTCAGACGCAGAGTGGTGTAACGGTGCATTCTTTTGGGACATGCTTTCCCTTCATCACTAGAGAAGTATTTTTGAAAGAAAACACCCATGAATGTCTTCAGTTTCTTTGTGATTTAAAAAAAATCATTACGCATTTTAAGTCACGTGAAGACTTTTTCTAAGCATCAAACTTACATACACAATACTCTGCAACTTGTATAAAAATACATTTCACTTTCCCAAAGGTTGATGTAATGAATGCAATTCTGAAAATCAAATGAGATAATGTGACTCAGTTCCTATTATATCCTCTAAAAGACTTGTTCATGGTGGTTGTGGACTGGTGAAGTCGATCATTTGTTTGCTGGGAAAATGAGCTAAATAATTGATGCAAGATTGTGTCAAAATGTGTAGTATTGAATGGGGGTGAAGCTCAGAGGTAGAGCATTTGACTGCAGATCAAGAGGTCCTTGGTTCCAATCCAAGCACCCCCTTTTCTTGTTCGTGAATTTTGTCTTTCTTGGGAAATGTATCTTTGGCAGAACCATTTATATCGGGCAAAGACATGCACGAGGATATCAATTTGACGAAATAGAAATCGCTCCACCTTTAAGAACACATCGTCTATTTCTACTTTGCTTTCCCTTCATTACTAAAGAAGTATTTTTGAAAGAAAACACCCATGAATGTCTTCAGTTTCTTTGAGATAAAAAGGAAAAATCTTTACGCATGTAAGGTCACGTGAAGACTTTTCCAAAGCATCTAACTTAGATACACAATACTCTGCAACTTGCATCAAAATACATTTCACTTTCCCAAATTTGTATGTAATGAATGCCATTCTGAAAATCAGATGAAATAATGTGACTGAGGTCCAATTATATCCTCTAAAAAAATTGTTCATGGTGGTTGTGGACTGGTGAAGTCGAGAATTTGTTTGCTGGGAAAATGAGCTAAAATATTTGACTCAAGATTGTGCCAAAATGTGTAGTATTGCATGGGGGTGTAGCTCAGCGGTAGAGCATTTGACTGCAGATCAAGAGGTCCTTGGTTCAAATCCAAGCGCCCCCTTTTCTTGTTCGTGAATTTTTTCATTGGCAAGACCTCTGCTGGAGTGCAAAAACATGCATAGAAGTATCAGTTTAAATAAAGAAGAGAAATTGCACCTCTTTTGCTTGACATTTACGTTATCATGCGAAAAGTTTATTTTTTATCTTCCATAATTGTCTTTAGTTTCTTTTCGACTTTTAATTAAAAACAATCTTCACGCTTATTTATGTCACGCAGAGACTTGTCCAAACCATCACACTTAACACACAAAACTGTTTAACGTATCTTACAAAAGAATCTCACTTTCCCCAAATATGATGTTTTGAATCCCATTCTGAAAATCATATTAGATGATGGGAATGAGGCCGAATTATATTCACGCAAAAGCCATTTTCATTTTGGTTGTGTAATGTCGAAGTCGAAAGTTTAATTTCGGGAAAATGTGCTCAAAGTGTGAGATTCAAGTGTAATTATATCCTCTAAAAGACTTGTTCATGGTGGTTGTGGACTGGTGAAGTCGATCATTTGTTTGCTGGGAAAATGAGCTAAAAAATTGATTCAAGATTATCTCAAAATTTCTAGTATTGCATGGGGGTGTAGCTCAGAGGTAGAGCATTTGACTGCAGATCAAGAGGTCCTTGGTTCAAATCCAAGCGCCCCCTTTTCTTGTTCGTGAATTTTTTCATTGGCAAGACCTCTGCTGGAGGGCAAAAACATGTGTAATAACAGCCACAGAGGGTTCACGTGGGGATTGGCTTGCCGGTCCTGCTTGTAGCCAATAAGGGTTGAGATAGGGACCATGGCCCATGCGTCATCATGACAGGCCATCAGGGGGATGGGCTTAGCCATTCGGGGCCCCAGCTAATGGGGAGCCGGATGAGGGGCGTGGTCCCGGGATTGACAGGGAACCATCGAGAATGGTCGGAGCTGTCCATGGATGATTTGCTAGGGGAACCACGTGACGAAGGTGTTAAGAGCGAGGGGAGGAGAACGATCGGGAGCAGACTGGAGCAGGAGGAGAGCAGGGACACGCGCGGACGGGGCCGGGGTTTGCCACGTGCACGGCGGGGACTTAGTGGGTGGTCTGTCCTCTCTCCGTTGTCTGCCAGCAACGGAGAGTGAGTGAGCAAGGTGTATCGTGAAGTGAAAATAAAAAGGACCGATTCCGAAGCCGTCTCCTGAAGGATTATTACACATGCATAGAAGTATCAGTTTATATAAAGAAGAGAAATTGCACCTCTTTTGCTTGACATTTACGTTATCATGCGAAAAGTTTATTTTTTATCTTCCATAATTGTCTTTAGTTTCTTTTCGACTTTTTATTAAAAACAATCTTCACGCTTATTTATGTCACGCAGAGACTTGTCCAAACTATCACACTTAACACACAAAACTGTTTAACGTATCTTACAAAAGAATCTCACTTTCCCCAAATATGATGTTTTGAATCCCATTCTGAAAATCATATTAGATGATGGGAATGAGGCCGAATTATATTCACGCAAAAGCCATTTTCATTTTGGTTGTGTAATGTCGAAGTCGAAAGTTTAATTTTGGGAAAATGTGCTCAAAGTGTGAGATTCAAGTGTAATTATATCCTCTAAAAGACTTGTTCATGGTGGTTGTGGACTGGTGAAGTCGATCATTTGTTTGCTGGGAAAATGAGCTAAAAAATTGATTCAAGATTATCTCAAAATTTCTAGTATTGCATGGGGGTGTAGCTCAGAGGTAGAGCATTTGACTGCAGATCAAGAGGTCCTTGGTTCAAATCCAAGCGCCCCCTTTTCTTGTTCGTGAATTTTTTCATTGGCAAGACCTCTGCTGGAGGGCAAAAACATGTGTAATAACAGCCACAGAGGGTTCACGTGGGGATTGGCTTGCTGGTCCTGCTTGTAGCCAATAAGGGTTGAGATAGGGACCATGGCCCATGCGTCATCATGACAGGCCATCAGGGGGATGGGCTTAGCCATTCGGGGCCCCAGCTAATGGGGAGCTGGATGATGGGCGTGGTCCCGGGATTGACAGGGAACCATCGAGAATGGTCGGAGCTGTCCATGGATGATTGGCTAGGGCAGGGGTCGGCAACCTACGGCTCCGGAGCCGCATGCGGCTCTTTGCGGGCTGCTTCTTGACGATATGTACGTATGTACAGTATGTACATAGATGCATTGCGGCTCTTGAAATACTGAATTTTGTACCGAATTGGAAAGAAATGGCTCTTCTTGTTATTTTGGTTGCCGACCCCTGGGCTAGGGGAACCACGTGACGAAGGTGTTAAGAGCGAGGGGAGGAGAACGATCGGGAGCAGACTGGAGCAGGAGGAGAGCAGGGTCACGCGCGAACGGGGCCGGGGTTTGCCACGTGCGCGGCGGGGACTTAGTGGGTGGTCTATCCTCTCTCCGTTGTCTGCCAGCAACGGAGAGTGAGTGAGCAAGGTGTATCGTGAAGTGAAAATAAAAAGGACCGATTCCGAAGCCGTCTCCTGAAGGATTATTACACATGCATAGAAGTATCAGTTTAAATAAAGAAGAGAAATTGCACCTCTTTTGCTTGACATTTACGTTATCATGCGAAAAGTTTATTTTTTATCTTCCATAATTGTCTTTAGTTTCTTTTCGACTTTTTATTAAAAACAATCTTCACGCTTATTTATGTGACGCAGAGACTTGTCCAAACCATCACACTTAACACACAAAACTGTTTAACTTATCTTACAAAAAGAATCTCAATTTCCCCAAATATGATGTTTTGAATCCCATTCTGAAAATCATATTAGATAATGGGAATGAGGCCGAATTATATTCACGCAAACGCCTTTTTCATTTTGGTTGTGTAATGTCGAAGTTGAAAGTTTAATTTTGGGAAAATGTACTCAAAGTGTGAGATTCAAGTGTAATTATGTACTCTAAAAGACTTGTTCATGGTGGTTGTGGACTGGTGAAGTTGATAATTTGTTTGCTGGGAAAATGAGCTAAAAAATTGATCAAGATTACATCAAAATTTGTAGTGTTGCATGGGGGTGTGGCTCAGAGGTAGAGCATTTGACTGCAGATCAAGAGGTCCTTGATTCAAATCAAAGCGCCCCCTTTTCTTGTTCGCGCATTTTTTCATTGGCAAGACCTCTGCTGGAGTGCAAAAACATGCATAGAAGTATCAGTTTAAATAAAGAAGATAAATTGCACCTCTTTTGCTTGACATTTACGTTATCATGCGAAAAGTTTATTTTTTATCTTCCATAATTGTCTTTAGTTTCTTTTCGACTTTTAATTAAAAACAATCTTCACGCTTATTTATGTGACGCAGAGACTTGTCCAAACCATCACACTTAACACACAAAACTGTTTAACTTATCTCACAAAAAAATCTCACTTTCCCCAAATATGATGTTTTGAATCCCATTCTGAAAATCATATTAGATAATGGGAATGAGGCCGACTTATATTCACGCAAACGCCTTTTTCATTTTGGTTGTGTAATGTCGAAGTTGAAAGTTTAATTTTGGGAAAATGTACTCAAAGTGTGAGATTCAAGTGTAATTATGTACTCTAAAAGACTTGTTCATGGTGGTTGTGGACTGGTGAAGTTGATAATTTGTTTGCTGGGAAAATGAGCTAAAAAATTGATCAAGATTACATCAAAATTTGTAGTGTTGCATGAGGGTGTGGCTCAGAGGTAGAGCATTTTACTGCAGATCAAGAGGTCCTTGCTTCAAATCCAAGCGCCCCCTTTTCTTGTTCGTGCATTTTTTCATTGGCAAGACCTCTGCTGGAGTGCAAAAACATGCAAAGAAGTATCAGTTTAAATAAAGAAGAGAAATTGCACCTCTTTTGCTTGACATTTACGTTATCATGCGAAAAGTTTATTTTTTATCTTCCATAATTGTCTTTAGTTTCTTTTCGACTTTTATTAAAAACAATCTTCACGCTTATTTATGTCACGCAGAGACTTGTCCAAACCATCACACTTAACAAACAAAACTGTTTAACTTATCTTACAAAAGAATCTCAATTTCCCCAAATATGATGTTTTGAATCCCATTCTGAAAATCATATTAGATAATTGGAATGAGAACGAATTATATTCACGCAAACGCCTTTTTCATTTTGGTTGTGTAATGTCGAAGTTTAAAGTTTAATTTTGGGAAAATGTATTCAAAGTGTGAGATTCAAGTGTAATTATGTCCTCTAAAAGACTTGTTCATGGTGGTTGTGGACTGGTGAAGTTGATAATTTGTTGGCTGGGAAAATGAGCTAAAAAATTGATCAAGATTACATCAAAATTTGTAGTGTTGCATGAGGGTGTGGCTCAGAGGTAGAGCATTTTACTGCAGATCAAGAGGTCCTTGCTTCAAATCCAAGCGCCCCCTTTTCTTGTTCGTGCATTTTTTCATTGGCAAGACCTCTGCTGGAGTGCAAAAACATGCAAAGAAGTATCAGTTTAAATAAAGAAGAGAAATTGCACCTCTTTTGCTTGACATTTACGTTATCATGCGAAAAGTTTATTTTTTATCTTCCATAATTGTCTTTAGTTTCTTTTCGACTTTTATTAAAAACAATCTTCACGCTTATTTATGTCACGCAGAGACTTGTCCAAACCATCACACTTAACAAACAAAACTGTTTAACTTATCTTACAAAAGAATCTCAATTTCCCCAAATATGATGTTTTGAATCCCATTCTGAAAATCATATTAGATAATTGGAATGAGGACGAATTATATTCATGCAAAAGACTTTTTCATTTTGGTTGTGTAATGTCGAAGTTTAAAGTTTAATTTTGGGAAAATGTACTCAAAGTGTGAGATTCAAGTGTAATTATGTACTCCAAAAGACTTGTTCATGGTGGTTGTGGACTGGTGAAGTTGATAATTTGTTTGCTGGGAAAATGAGCTAAAAAATTGATCAAGATTACATCAAAATTTGTAGTGTTGCATGGGGTTGTGGCTCAGAGGTAGAGCATTTGACTGCAGATTAAGAGGTCCTTGATTCAAATCCAAGCGCCCCCTTTTCTTGTTCGTGACTTTTTTCATTGGCAAGACCTCTGCTGGAGGGCAAAAACATGCATAGAAGTATCAGTTTAAATAAAGAAGAGAAATTGCACCTCTTTTGCTTGACATTTACGTTATCATGCGAAAAGTTTATTTTTTATCTTCCATAATTGTCTTTAGTTTCTTTTCGACTTTTAATTAAAAACAATCTTCACGCTTATTTATGTGACGCAGAGACTTGTCCAAACCATCACACTTAACACACAAAACTGTTTAACTTATCTCACAAAAAAATCTCACTTTCCCCAAATATGATGTTTTGAATCCCATTCTGAAAATCATATTAGATAATGGGAATGAGGCCGACTTATATTCACGCAAACGCCTTTTTCATTTTGGTTGTGTAATGTCGAAGTTTAAAGTTTAATTTTGGGAAAATGTATTCAAAGTGTGAGATTCAAGTGTAATTATGTACTCTAAAAGACTTGTTCATGGTGGTTGTGGACTGGTGAAGTTGATAATTTGTTGGCTGGGAAAATGAGCTAAAAAATTGATCAAGATTACATCAAAATTTGTAGTGTTGCATGAGGGTGTGGCTCAGAGGTAGAGCATTTTACTGCAGATCAAGAGGTCCTTGCTTCAAATCCAAGCGCCCCCTTTTCTTGTTCGTGCATTTTTTCATTGGCAAGACCTCTGCTGGAGTGCAAAAACATGCAAAGAAGTATCAGTTTAAATAAAGAAGAGAAATTGCACCTCTTTTGCTTGACATTTACGTTATCATGCGAAAAGTTTATTTTTTATCTTCCATAATTGTCTTTAGTTTCTTTTCGACTTTTATTAAAAACAATCTTCACGCTTATTTATGTCACGCAGAGACTTGTCCAAACCATCACACTCAACAAACAAAACTGTTTAACTTATCTTACAAAAGAATCTCAATTTCCCCAAATATGATGTTTTGAATCCCATTCTGAAAATCATATTAGATAATGGGAATGAGGCCGAATTATATTCACGCAAACGCCTTTTTCATTTTGGTTGTGTAATGTCGAAGTTTAAAGTTTAATTTTGGGAAAATGTATTCAAAGTGTGAGATTCAAGTGTAATTATGTACTCTAAAAGACTTGTTCATGGTGGTTGTGGACTGGTGAAGTTGATAATTTGTTGGCTGGGAAAATGAGCTAAAAAATTGATCAAGATTACATCAAAATTTGTAGTGTTGCATGGGGGTGTAGCTCAGAGGTAGAGCATTTGACTGCAGATCAAGAAGTCCTTGGTTCAAATCCAAGCGCCCCCTTTTCTTGTTCGTGAATTTTTTCATTGGCAAGGCCTCTGCTGGAGTGCAAAAATATGCATAGAAGTATCAGTTTAAATAAAGAAGAGAAATTGCACCTCTTTTGCTTGACATTAACGTTATCATGCGAAAAGTTTATTTTTTATCTTCCATAATTGTCTTTAGTTTTTCTTCGACTTTTAATTAAAAACAATCTTCACGCTTATTTATGTGACGCAGAGACTTGTCCAAACCATCACACTTAACACACAAAACTGTTCAACTTATCTTACAAAAGAATCTCAATTTCCCCAAATATGATGTTTTGAATCCCATTCTGAAAATCATATTAGATAATGGGAATGAGGCCGAATTATATTCACGCAAACGCTTTTTCATTTTGGTTGTGTAATGTCGAAGTTGAAAGTTTCATTTTGGGAAAATGTACTCAAAGTGTGAGATTCAAGTGTAATTATGTACTCTAAAAGACATGTTCATGGTGGTTGTGGACTGGTGAAGTTGATATTTTGTTTGCTGGGAAAATGAGCTAAAAAATTGATCAAGATTACATCAAAATTTGTAGTGTTGCTTGGGGGTGTGGCTCAGAGGTAGAGCATTTGACTGCAGATCAAGAGGTCCTTGATTCAAATCCAAGCGCCCCCTTTTCTTGTTCGCGCATTTTTTCATTGGCAAGACCTCTGCTGGAGTGCAAAAACATGCAAAGAAGTATCAGTTTAAATAAAGAAGAGAAATTGCACCTCTTTTGCTTGACATTTACGTTATCATGCGAAAAGTTTATTTTTTATCTTCCATAATTGTCTTTAGTTTCTTTTCGACTTTTTATTAAAAACAATCTTCACGCTTATTTATGTCACGCAGAGACTTGTCCAAACCATCACACTTAACAAACAAAACTGTTTAACTTATCTTACAAAAGAATCTCAATTTCCCCAAATATGATGTTTTGAATCCCATTCTGAAAATCATATTAGATAATGGGAATGAGGCCGAATTATATTCACGCAAACGCCTTTTTCATTTTGGTTGTGTAATGTCGAAGTTTAAAGTTTAATTTTGGGAAAATGTATTCAAAGTGTGAGATTCAAGTGTAATTATGTACTCTAAAAGACTTGTTCATGGTGGTTGTGGACTGGTGAAGTTGATAATTTGTTGGCTGGGAAAATGAGCTAAAAAATTGATCAAGATTACATCAAAATTTGTAGTGTTGCATGGGGGTGTAGCTCAGAGGTAGAGCATTTGACTGCAGATCAAGAAGTCCTTGGTTCAAATCCAAGCGCCCCCTTTTCTTGTTCGTGAATTTTTTCATTGGCAAGGCCTCTGCTGGAGTGCAAAAATATGCATAGAAGTATCAGTTTAAATAAAGAAGAGAAATTGCACCTCTTTTGCTTGACATTAACGTTATCATGCGAAAAGTTTATTTTTTATCTTCCATTATTGTCTTTAGTTTTTCTTCGACTTTTAATTAAAAACAATCTTCACGCTTATTTATGTGACGCAGAGACTTGTCCAAACCATCACACTTAACACACAAAACTGTTTAACTTATCTTACAAAAAAATCTCACTTTCCCCAAATATGATGTTTTGAATCCCATTCTGAAAATCATATTAGATAATGGGAATGAGGCCGAATTATATTCACGCAAACGCCTTTTTCATTTCGGTTGTGCAATGTCGAATTCGAAAGTTTAATTTTGGGAAAATGTGCTCAAAGTGTGAGATTCAAGTGTAATTATGTACTCTAAAAGACTTGTTCATGGTGGTTGTGGACTGGTGAAGTCGATAATTTGTTTGCTGGGAAAATGAGCTAAAATTTGATTCAAGATTACATCAAAATTTGTAGTATTGCATGGGGTTGTAGCTCAGAGGTAGAGCATTTGACTGCAGATCAAGAGGTCCTTGGTTCAAATCCAAGCGCCCCCTTTTCTTGTTCGTGAATTTTTTCATTGGCAAGGCCTCTGCTGGAGTGCAAAAACATGCATAGAAGTATCAGTTTAAATAAAGAAGAGAAATTGCACCTCTTTAGCTTGACATTAACGTTATCATGCGAAAAGTTTATTTTTTATCTTCCATAATTGTCTTTAGTTTCTTTTCGACTTTTAATTAAAAACAATCTTCACGCTTATTTATGTGACGCAGAGACTTGTCCAAACCATCACACTTAACACACAAAACTGTTTAACTTATACTATGGGAACCTCATTTGCCAGTAAAAATATGATAATTGGTTCTTTACTCTTCTATCTGGCAACAAAACTGGCACCTTTTTACAAGGAGTCATGTTTGCATAGACCGCAATACCTGCAGTCATAATACAAACAAAAGAACATAACTCTGATAATGTGCACTGTCCTTAAAGTTGATTGATCCACACCCGAGACAGCTTTCCTTAGAGCCTAGTCTCATATGGGTTGGACCAGATGACGCCAAAAGGCGCACAACTCAAAGACAATGCACCATCAGAATATGAGAGCTCGGGGCAAGCATCTACACTATGGGAACCTCATTTGCCAGTAAAAATATGATAATTGGTTCTTTACCCTTCTATCTGGCAACAAAACTGGCACCTTTTTACAAGGAGTCATGTGAGGTTCCCATAGTGTAGATGCTTGCCCCGAGCTCTCATACTCTGATGGTGCATTGTCTTTGAGTTGTGCGCCTTTTGGCGTCATCTGGTCCAACCCATATGAGACTAGGCTCTAAGGAAAGCTGTCTCGGGTGTGGATCAATCAACTTTAAGGACAGTGCACATTATCAGAGTTATGTTCTTTTGTTTGTATTATGACTGCAGGTATTGCGGTCTATGCAAACATGACTCCTTGTAAAAAGGTGTCAGTTTTGTTGCCAGATAGAAGGGTAAAAAACCAATTATCATATTTTTACTGGCAAATGAGGTTCCCATAGTGTAGATGCTTGCCCCGAGCTCTCATACTCTTGTAGAGGTGTAATTGTGTATGGGAGCGGATGGCAAACAAACACAAGGGGCGTGGTTAGGGCCGTACACATAGGAGGTGGCCACACCGACGTCCGCACCTGCATCCCCCACGGGCCCCTCCCGGGGGGGCCGCGGACTATAAGAGGGGGTGAGCCGGAGGGCTCGAGGTCGAGGTATCAGCTTTAACCAGCGAAGACGGAAGACCAGCTAGAATAGGCCCCGGAGCTCCCCTGGCTCGCTGTCCTTATAAGGGCCGACCAGGGCAAGCCGGTGGCGTGGCCCCGAGAGCCCAGACTGACGAGCAGGTCTGGGAACTCAGGGGGTCGGATCCCAGCTTGACCAGGGCTAGGACAGGTAGCCTCCCCTAGCTCCCTAGTGGAGGACTTGGGCTTAGGTTAGCGGGGCTTAGATGTTGTGTCTCCCTGTTAGCCGAGTAAGGGGACGTTACCCCTTAGGTCCTGTGTATACTCGCTAACTGTATACAAGTTGTGTTAATAAATAAGTGTGCCTCCGATCCCGTCGTCAAGCCTCCTGAGTAATTACTACATCTGGTGTCAGAAGTAAAACGTCCAAAGATGGACACACGAGGGACGACACGTACCAGGGAGTCGGAGAGGGAGGACACCGCGGCCGAATCACCACCAGAGATGGCCGAGGTCGGATCGGAGCAGCCGGGGCCGAGTACACCCGCGCCGCTACGACAGGAGGGGGGGGATGCGTCGGCCGAGGGACTTCGGCTGGCTCACTCCCGCCTGGCGGAGCTGCTCTACGCCGCGGCCGCCGTGTTGGAGGAGATCACGCGGCTGGGAGCTGGAGGGGCTGCGCGGGAAGACGGCAGCAGCCGACGCACGCCGGCATTTCCCGCCACCCCGACGCGGCTCGCGGTTAAATTTCCCGCCATCACTACAGTGCGAGCAGAGGGCGGGGCCGGCCTGCGTCAGGTGACTGCTGAGGGCCAAGCACGAGCCGTGACATCATCAACGCCGGCCAGCGCGTCAACAACGGAGCGACCGGCGATGCCATGCTCACAGCCCGCCCACACTGTAACGTCGGCTGGGAACGAGGGAGCGAGATCCGCAGCCACGGACGTCGCCTTACAACAGCGACTGCCGCCTCTCAAGGAGTTCGTGGGAGCGGCTGGAGATTGGGGTGGCTTCAAAAGGCGGTTCATCGCTCATCAAGAGATGGCGAACTGGACGGACGCCGAGGCACTATGCGCGCTGCCGGCGATGCTGGACGACGACGCCCTGGCTACCCTCACCTCGGCGCCTAAGGAAAAGCGCGCCACGCTGCACCTGGCGCTGCAGCTGCTGTCAGCCGTCTATGGGCCGCCTTCGGACTGCAGGCAGCTGTTCCACGATCGGCATCGGGGCGCCAACGAATCGCCCCTGGCCTTCCGAACGGCTCTCCTGGCCCTGGCAAAGGCAGCTTTCCCGCGGATGGACGAGGAGGGAGTGGACGCCATGGTGGCTGAAAAGCTGCTGCTACTCGCCGATGAGCTGGACATCGCCGTCTTGGCTCAAGACGACGGAGAGATGTCGTCCCTGCTGGTCGCGCGCCACATCCACGGGGGCTTGCGGTCCCTGCGTCGCAAGGCTGCCAAGGGGGTGGCCGGCCATGCCATGGCGGCCACCGCCCTCCCATCAGAAGAGGTCTGCGGGGTGGAGCGGCGGGGGGAATGGAGATCAGCGGCACCGCAGGCTCGGAATGGACCGAGCCGCCAGGAGCAGCCCAGGCCATCTGGGGCGCTCACACGTTGCTACAACTGTGGCCTGCAAGGCCACGTTGCGTCAGGATGCCGGGCTCCCCGTCAGCGCGGAGCGACACCTCGTCAGGACGCCACGCCGTCTCCACCCAAGCTCCAGCAGAGAAATACGGCGAGTCGTGGCACCTCACACGTTTGGCCCATGCACACATCCGACACACACTCACGCGCTCAACTGAACAGGGTTCGAAAATCGCCGCCCATCGCGCGCGATTGTTCTGAAATGCGGCGAGCGCTCCAACCGGGTCAGTGGTCGGAGCTCGCCCATCGTGTCGTTGCTGCGTCGGCGGGATCATCGGTTGTGGTCGGTCATATTGATGGGGTAGAGGTGCGGATTTTAATTGACACAGGGGCATCGGCGACCATTATATCTGATTTGATTTATAACATCCTTCCCGTTCAAAGTCGTCCCTTGCTCCCTGTTGACGTGCCATGCTATGCTGCTAACGGGGGCTCGCTGGGCATTATTGGGCAAATCCGCGCCAAAATTTGCATTGGAGACATTAAATTATCCGGGCCTGTTTTGGTTTCCTCCTCACTCGCGGTTCCGTGCCTGTTGGGGACGGATTTCTTGGCCAAAATGCCCATCCGTATCTTGATTGACCAGGGGTGCATCGAGCTCCCATCGGGCCGACGTGTTACATTTTTGTCTTCCCCCACCACGGAGCGTCGGGCGTTTGCCACCGTGCAGGCGCTCGTGACAAAAACTGTGCGCGTACCCCCGGGGGCTCAGATGCTCGTCCCTCTTAGGTTGCGTCGGCCGTTTGCTAAAGGGGTTGCGGATCGGGGGGTCTTGTTGGGACCATCTCGGGCCGGGGTCAATGGACCCGATTTGCTAGCGGCTCAGACCATGGTGAAAGGGGATGGGGACCCCTTCATTGCAGTCCTTAATGTAGGATCGCGAACGGCCGTGGTTCCTCAAGGGACCGTGCTTGCACACGCAACGCCGGCGCCCTATGAGGAACCACTCGTGGGTCAGGTAACCACCGATCCTCCGTCGCGACCGCATTCGGACTGTGATGACGGATGGCTGGATGCACTTTGCGCGGGATCTGTGGATCTGTCCGACACGCAGCGTGCGCAGCTGCGAGTTCTCCTGAAAGAATTTGCCGACGTTTTTAGTAAACACAAATTTGATATTGGTTGTACTAAATTGCTGCGACACCATATTGACACGGGTGACAGCGCGCCAATCCGCCAGAATCCCTTTCGGCTCAGTCCCGCCAAAAAGGATCATGTCAAATCGGCTGTTGATGACATGCTAGCCGCCGATATCATTTCCCCTTCCAACAGCCCGTGGGGCGCACCGATCGTTTTGGTGAAAAAACACGACGGCTCACTGCGGTTTTGTGTCGACTTTCGGCGATTGAACAAAATTTCTGTGGCAGATGCGTACCCGCTTCCTCGAATGGATGAGTCGCTCGATGCCTTGGCGGGGGCGCGATTCTTTTCCACCCTCGATTTACTATCTGGATTCTGGCAGCTTCCTCTGGATGACGAATCAAAACCTAAAACTGCTTTTCGGACACCGCAAGGTCTCTTCCAATTTAACCGCTTGCCGATGGGCTTACATTCTGCGCCGGCAACTTTTCAGCGGTTAATGGAACTGGTCTTGGCAGGCTTGCAATGGGATTCGTGTTTAATTTACTTGGACGATGTCATCGTCTTTAGCAAATCCTTCGAGGAACACCTCCAGAGGCTGCGTGCTGTTTTTCTCAAAATGCGGGCTGCCAATTTAAAATTTAAACCGCAGAAGTGCCATTTGCTCCGCGAATCGGTGCGGTATTTGGGTCACATTGTTGGGCGCTCGGGGATATCCACTGATCCCGCAAAAACAGAATGCGTCAGCTCCTGGCCGACTCCCACCTCGGTGGGAGAGGTCAGGAGTTTCATTGGGTTCGCGTCGTACTATCGACGGTTTGTGGCTGACTTCGCTACGATCGCGAAACCATTGCATGCCTTGACGTCCAAGGGAGTCAGGTTTCATTGGGGGCTGGAGGAGGAGGCTGCTTTTCACGCCCTCCGGAATGCCCTGGTGGGGGCTCCGCCGTTGAATTACCCCGACTTCTCACAACCCTTCTTGCTCGATACAGATGCAAGTAACACGGGCATCGGGGGCGTGCTGTCCCAACTCATTGGGGGCGTAGAGCATGTGGTGGCTTACGGTAGTCGGGTACTGTCTCCAGCGGAACAACGGTACTGCGTTACCCGTCGGGAATTATTGGCAATTGTTTATTTCATTCAGCAGTACCGCCCATATCTGTACGGTCGGCGTTTCACCGTCCGTACAGATCATGCGGCCCTACAGTACGCTCTGCGGGTTCAACAACCATCGGGCCAGTTGTCTCGATGGTTGGAGATTCTCCAGGACTACGACTTTGTCACCACATATCGTAAGGGCGTCCGCCACACGAACGCTGACGCCCTGTCACGGTTGCCACCCACTTCGGAGTGCGCTTGCCTCCTGGGTTCGGGGCGTTGTAGGCCCCCGAACGTCACCACCGATTCGGTCCTCGTGGCCGCCGCCGATGCGCCTTTGGCTTCGGGTCCTATCGAGCAAGAAGGGAGGGATTCGTTGCTGGGGTTGTCGGTCGCGGAATGGGGACGCCTCCAAATGGAGGACACCTCCCTCCTCGCTCTGCGCCGTCGCGCAGGGGGGGTTGGGCAGGGGGTGGCGAACATTAACTCGTGGGGGTTGTTCCAGGGTCTTTTAATGCACTGGGACGGAAAAACCCGCCGCCAGCAGCTCGTGGTGCCTGCAGCATTGAGGGGTAAGGTGGTATGGGCTGTTCATGAGCGGCTTCTGCACTTGGGGGTTCACAAGACCTTTGCCACGCTCCAGCTCGATTTCTTCTGGCCGGGCATGGCAAAGGACGTGGGGGATCTCCTGGGGTCGTGCACGCAATGCGCGCAGCGAAAGCCACCAGCTAGGGGGTCCAACCCTCCGCTGCAGTCCATAAAGGTTTCCCGGGTTAACGAGCTCGTTGCGCTAGACATACTCGGCCCATTTCCCGCTACACCCAGGGGGAATAGGTATTTATTGACAGGGGTCGAATACTTCACGAGATGGCCTATGGCCTGGCCCCTGGCCAACCAGTCGGCAGCAGCCATCGCGGAGGCCTTTGTCCAGGGCTATGTCCTCGACAAAGGTGCTCCGGAACGGCTGCTTACTGACCAGGGTAAGAATTTTTCGGGAAAACTCCTCCGCGAGGTGTGCGACCTCTTGGATACGGAAAAAATTCGGACCTCCCCGTATCACCCTCAAACTGACGGGATGGTGGAACGGCTACATCGGACCATCACGTCTATGCTGTCCCAACAGGTGTCCGAATCCCAGACAGATTGGGACCTTCGCATAGCCGGTGTGTTGCAGGCCTACAGGATGGCTCCCCATGCGGCCACCGGATTTTCCCCTTTCTTTTTAATGTATGGCCGCGAGGCTAACCCCCCTGTGACGACCCAGCTGAAGCTCTCGGCGCCTCAGGCGAAGTCTACCTTGTCCGAACACGTTAAATTTAACATCAGCAAATTGTCTGAGGCACGGGAAGCGGCCGTGCAAAATTCTGAACTCCGCCAGAAGGCGAACGAGAGGCTTCGGCTGGGGCGGGTACATGTGTTCAAATGGAAACCAGGGGACAGGGCATGGTTGCACTGTCCCCAGGTGCCACTGGCAACCTCGTCAAAGTTGGTACGGCCGTGGCGGGGGCCAGTGGAGGTCGTACAGGTCTTACGGCCGCAATGTGTTCGCGTCAAATGGGGGAGGCGTCGGTGGTACGTGCACCCCTCAAGGTTGAAACCGTTCATTGCGCCGGCCCGTGGTTCACACACACACACGCATGGCCAAACGTGTGAGGGGTCCGCCGACTCCCCGACGTCGCTGCTCTCGCCTAACATGACGTCAACTGTTCCATCTCCAGGTGCAACAGGAGTGACGGGTCCACGCCCGCCAACCCCTCCCGGAGGGGTCGGGGGTCACTCGGCAGCGACGCCAGACTCTCTTGCACCCGGACCGTCACCAACCACCACTGAGCGTGCCGGGTCGAGCCCTTGTGACGGGCCCGCCGCGAGAACGCGCGCCAAAACGCGCAGACTATTGTGAGGTCGGCCGTTGGGGGGCCCTTGCGGACAGTGGGGGAGGGACATCCGGAGCGCGTGTATATATGTTGGGTTTGCGGAATGGGGTATTTATTCGGGAGGGTGCGCCGGGTTATTTTTTTTCTCTTTCTTCTTCTACCTGTTCCTGTTGTTGTTGTTGTTGTTATGACTGTTATCGTTCTTGTTAAATTTACGCGAGGCACACACGGTTTTGGGGAGGCATGCACCTTTATTCTGGTTTTGTTGCAGCCGGGGACGGCTGCGAGCTGTACAGGGGGGGGTGATGTAGAGGTGTAATTGTGTATGGGAGCGGATGGCAAACAAACACAAGGGGCGTGGTTAGGGCCGTACACATAGGAGGTGGCCACACCGACGTCCGCACCTGCATCCCCCACGGGCCCCTCCCGGGGGGGCCGCGGACTATAAGAGGGGGTGAGCCGGAGGGCTCGAGGTCGAGGTATCAGCTTTAACCAGCGAAGACGGAAGACCAGCTAGAATAGGCCCCGGAGCTCCCCTGGCTCGCTGTCCTTATAAGGGCCGACCAGGGCAAGCCGGTGGCGTGGCCCCGAGAGCCCAGACTGACGAGCAGGTCTGGGAACTCAGGGGGTCGGATCCCAGCTTGACCAGGGCTGGGACAGGTAGCCTCCCCTAGCTCCCTAGTGGAGGACTTGGGCTTAGGTTAGCGGGGCTTAGATGTTGTGTCTCCCTGTTAGCCGAGTAAGGGGACGTTACCCCTTAGGTCCTGTGTATACTCGCTAACTGTATACAAGTTGTGTTAATAAATAAGTGTGCCTCCGATCCCGTCGTCAAGCCTCCTGAGTAATTACTACACTCTGATGGTGCATTGTCTTTGAGTTGTGCGCCTTTTGGCGTCATCTGGTCCAACCCATATGAGACTAGGCTCTAAGGAAAGCTGTCTCGGGTGTGGATCAATCAACTTTAAGGACAGTGCACATTATCAGAGTTAAGTTCTTTTGTTTGTATTATGACTGCAGGTATTGCGGTCTATGCAAACATGACTCCTTGTAAAAGGTGTCAGGTTTGTTGCCAGATAGAAGGGTAAAGAACCAATTATCATGTTTAACTTATCTTACAAAAAAATCTCACTTTCCCCAAATATGATGTTTTGAATCCCATTCTGAAAATCATATTAGATAATGGGAATGAGGCCGAATTATATTCACGCAAAAGCCTTTTTAATTTCGGTTGTGTAATGTCGAATTCGAAAGTTTAATTTTGGGAAAATGTGCTCAAAGTGTGAGATTCAAGTGTAATTATATCCTCTAAAAGACTTGTTCATGGTGGTTGTGGACCGGTGAAGTCGATCATTTGTTTGCTGGGAAAATGAGCTAAAAAATTGATTCAAGATTACATCAAAATTTGTTGTATTGCATGGGGGTGTAGCTCAGAGGTAGAGCATTTGACTGCACATCAAGAGGTCCTTGGTTTAAATCCAAGCGCCCACTTTTCTAGTTTATGAATTTTTTCATTGTAAAGGCCTCTGCTGGAGTGCTAAAACATGCATAGAAGTATCAGTTTAAATAAAGAAGAGAAATTGCACCTCTTTTGCTTGACATTAACGTTATCATGCGAAAAGTTTATTTTTTATGTTCCATAATTGTCTTCAGTTTCTTTTCGACTTATAATTAAAAAACAATCTTCACGCTTATTTATGTCATGCAGAGACTTGTCCAAACCATCACACTTAACACACAAAACTGTTTAACTTATCTTACAAAAGAATCTCACTTTCCCCAAATATGATGTTTTGTTTCCCATTCAGAAAATCATATTAGATAATGGGAATGAGGCCGAATTATATTCACGCAAAAGCCTTTTTCATTTCGGTTGTGTAATGTCGAAGTCGAAAGTTGAATTTTGGGAAAATGTGCGCAAAGTGTGAGATTCAAGTGTAATTATATACTCTAAAAGACTTGTTCATGGTGGTTGTGGACCGGTGAAGTCGATAATTTGTTTGCTGGGAAAATGAGCTAAAAAATAGATTCAAGATGACATCAAAATTTGTAGTATTGCATGGGGGTGTAGCTCAGAGGTAGAGCATTTGACTGCAGATCAAGAGGTCCTTGGTTCAAATCCAAGCGCCCCCTTTTCTTGTTCGTGATTTTTTTCATTGGCAAGGCCTCTGCTGGAGTGCAAAAACATGCATAGAAGTATCAGTTTAAATAAAGAAGAGAAATTGCACCTCTTTTGCTTGACATTTACGTTATCATGCGAAAAGTTTATTTTTTATCTTCCATAATTGTCTTTAGTTTCTTTTCGACTTTTTATTAAAAACAATCTTCAAGCTTATTTATGTCACGCAGAGACTTGTCCAAACCATCACACTTAACAAACAAAACTGTTTAACTTATCTTACAAAAGAATCTCAATTTCCCCAAATATGATGTTTTGAATCCCATTCTGAAAATCATATTAGAAAATGGGAATGAGGCCGAATTATATTCACGCAAAAGCCTTTTCATTTTGTTTGTGTAATGTCGAAGTCGAAAGTTTAATTTTGGGAAAATGTGCTCAAAGTGTGAGATTCAAGTGTAATTATGTACTCTAAAAGACTTGTTCATGGTGGTTTTGGACTGGTGAAGTTGATAATTTGTTTGCTGGGAAAATGAGCTAAAAAATTGATTCAAGATTACATCAAAATTTGTAGTGTTGCATGGGGGTGTAGCTCAGAGGTAGAGCATTTGACTGCAGATCAATAGGTCCTTGGTTCAAATCCAAGCGCCCCCTTTTCTTGTTCGTGAATTTTTTCATTGGCAAGACCTCTGCTGGAGTGCAAAAACATGCAGAGAAGCATCAGTTTAAATAAAGAAGAGAATTGCACCTCTTTTGCTTCACATTTACGTTATCATGCGAAAAGTTTATTTTTTATCTTCCATAATTGTCTTTAGTTTCTTTTCGACTTTTAATAAAAAATCTTCACGCGTATTTACGTCACGTGGCGACTTGTCCAAACGATTGCACTTAACACACAAAACTGTTTGACTTATCTTACAAAAGAATCTCACTTTCACCAAATATGATGTTTTGAATCCCATTCTGAAAATAATATTAGATAATAGGAATGAGGCCGAATTATATTCACACAAAGTCTTTTTCATTTTGTTTGTGTAATGCCGAAGTCGAGAGTTTAATTTTGGGAAAATGTGCTCAAAGTGTGAGATTCAAGTGTAATTAGAATTGTTCAAGGTGGTTGTGGACCGGTGAAGTCGATCATTTGTTTGCTGGGAAAATGAGCTAAAAAATTGATTCAAGATTACATCAAAATTTGTTGTATTGCATGGGGGTGTAGCTCAGAGGTAGAGCATTTGACTGCACATCAAGAGGTCCTTGGTTCAAATCCAAGTGTCCCCTATTCTTGTTCGTGAATTTTTTCATTGGCAAGGCCTCTGCTGGAGTGCAAAAACATGCATAGAAGTATCAGTTTAAATAAAGAAGAGAAATTGCACCTCTTTTGCTTGACATTTACGTTATCATGCGAAAAGTTTATTTTTTATCTTCCAAAATTGTCTTTAGTTTCTTTTCGACTTTTTATTAAAAACAATCTTCACGCTTATTTATGTCACGCAGAGACTTGTCCAAACCATCACACTTAACAAACAAAACTGTTTAACTTATCTTACAAAAGAATCTCAATTTCCCCAGATATGATGTTTTGAATCCCATTCTGAAAATCATATTAGATAATGGGAATGAGGCCGAATTATATTCACGCAAAAGCCTTTTTCATTTTGGTTGTGTAATGTCGACGTCGAAAGTTTAATTTTGGGAAAATGTGCTCAAAGTGTGAGATTCAAGTGTAATTATATCCTCTAAAAGACTTGTTCATGGTGGTTGTGGACTGGTGAAGTCGATCATTTGTTTGCTGGGAAAATGAGCTAAAAATTGATTCAAGATTATCTAAAAATTTCTAGTATTGCATGGGGGTGGAGCTCAGAGGTAGAGCATTTGACTGCAGATCAAGAGGTCCTTGGTTCAAATGCAAGCGCCCCCTTTTCTTGTTCGTGAATTTTTTCATTAGCAAGACCTCTGCTGGAGTGCAAAAACATGCATAGAAGTATCAGTTTAAATAAAGAAGAGAAATTGCACCTCTTTTGCTTGACATTTACGTTATCATGCGAAAAGTTTATTTTTTATCTTCCATAATTGTCTTTAGTTTCTTTTCGACTTTTAATTAAAAACAATCTTCACGCTTATTTATGTCACGCAGTGACTTGTCCAAACCATCACACTTAACACACAAAACTGTTTAACTTATCTTACAAAAGAATCTCAATTTCACCAAATATGATGTTTTGAATCCCATTCTGAAAATCATATTAGAAAATGGGAATGAGGCCGAATTATATTCACGCAAAAGCCTTTTTCATTTTGGTTGTGTAATGTCGAAGTCGAAAGTTTAATTTTGGGAAAATGTGCTCAAAGTGTGAGATTCAAGTGTAATTATGTACTCTAAAAGACTTGTTCATGATGGTTTTGGACTGGTGAAGTTGATAATTTGTTTGCTGGGAAAATGAGCTAAAAAATTGATTCAAGATTACATCAAAATTGGTAGTGTTGCATGGGGGTGTAGCTCAGAGGTAGAGCATTTGACTGCAGATCAAGAGGTCCTTGGTTCAAATCCAAGCGCCCCCTTTTCTTGTTCGTGAATTTTTTCATTGGCAAGACCTCTGCTGGAGTGCAAAAAACATGCATAGAAGTAACAGTTTAAATAAAGAAGAGAAATTGCACCTCTTTTGCTTGACATTTACGTTATCATGCGAAAAGTTTATTTTTTATCTTCCATAATTGTCTTTAGTATTTTTTCGACTTTTAATAAAAAATCTTCACGCGTATTTACGTCACGCGGCGACTTGTCCAAACGATTACACTTAACACACAAAACTGTTTAACTTATCTTACAAAAGAATCTCACTTTCCCCAAATATGATGTTTTGAATCCCATTCTGAAAATCATATTAGATAATAGGAATGAGGCCGAATTATATTCACACAAAGTCTTTTTCATTTTGGTTGTGTAATGCCGAAGTCGAGAGTTTAATTTTGGGAAAATGTGCTCAAAGTGTGAGATTCAAGTGTAATTAGAATTGTTCAAGGTGGTTGTGGACCGGTGAAGTCGATCATTTGTTTGCTGGGAAAATGAGCTAAAAAATTGATTCAAGATTACATCAAAATTTGTAGTGTTGCATGGGGGTGTAGCTCAGAGGTAGAGCATTTGACTGCAGATCAAGAGGTCCTTGGTTCAAATCCAAGCGCCCCTTTTCTTGTTCGTGAATTTTTTCATTGGCAAGACCTCTGCTGGAGTGCAAAAACATGCAAAGAAGTATCAGTTTAAATAAAGAAGAGAAATTGCACCTCTTTTGCTTGACATTTACGTTATCATGCGAAAAGTTTATTTTTTATCTTCCATAATTGTCTTTAGTTTCTTTTCGACTTTTAATTAAAAACAATCTTCACGCTTATTTATGTCACGCAGTGACTTGTCCAAACCATCACACTTAACACACAAAACGGTTTAACTTATCTTACAAAAGAATCTCACTTTCCCCAAATATGATGTTTTGAATCCTATTCTGAAAATCATATTAGATAATAGGAATGAGGCCGAATTATATTCACGCAAAAGCCTTTTTCATTTTGGTTGTGTAATGTCGAAGTCGAAAGTTTAATTTTGGGAAAATGTGCTCGAAGTGTGAGATTCAAGCGTAATTATTTACTCTGAAAGACTTGTTCATGGTGGTTGTGGACTGGTGAAGTTGATAATTTGTTTGCTGGGAAAATGAGCTGAAAAATTGATCAAGATTACATCAAAATTTGTAGTGTTGCATGGGGGTGTGGCTCAGAGGTAGAGCATTTGACTGCAGATCAAGAGGTCTTTGATTCAAATCCAAGCGCCCCCTTTTCTTGTTCGCGCATTTTTTCATTGGCAAGACCTCTGCTGGAGTGCAAAAACATGCAAAGAAGTATCAGTTTAAATAAAGAAGAGAAATTGCACCTCTTTTGCTTGACATTTACGTTTTCATGCGAAAAGTTTATTTTTTATCTTCCATAATTGTCTTTAGTTTCTTTTCGACTTTTTATTAAAAACAATCTTCACGCTTATTTATGTCACGCAGAGACTTGTCCAAACCATCACACTTAACAAACAAAACTGTTTAACTTATCTTACAAAAGAATCTCAATTTCCCCAAATATGATGTTTTGAATCCCATTCTGAAAATCATATTAGAAAATGGGAATGAGGCCGAATTATATTCACGCAAACGCCTTTTTCATTTTGGTTGTGTAATGCGAAAAGTTTATTTTTTATCTTCCATAATTGTCTTTAGTTTTTTTTCGACTTTTAATTAAAAACAATCTTCACGCTTATTTATGTGACGCAGAGACTTGTCCAAACCATCACACTTAACACACAAAACTGTTTAACTTATCTTACAAAAAAATCTCACTTTCCCAAAATATGATGTTTTGAATCCCATTCTGAAAATCATATTAGATAATGGGAATGAGGCCGAATTATATTCACGCAAACGCCTTTTTCATTTTGGTTGTGTAATGACGAAGTTGAAAGTTTAATCTTGGGAAAATGTACTCAAAGTGTGAGATTCAAGTGTAATTATGTACTCTAAAAGACTTGTTCATGGTGGTTGTGGACTGGTGAAGTTGATAATTTGTTTGCTGGGAAAATGAGCTAAAAAATTGATCAAGATTACAACAAAATTTGTAGTGTTGCATGGGGGTGTGGCTCAGAGGTAGAGCATTTGACTGCAGATCAAGAGGTCCTTGATTCAAATCCAAGCGCCCCCTTTTCTTGTTCGTGCATTTTTTCATTGGCAAGACCTCTGCTGGAGTGCAAAAACATGCAAAGAAGTATCAGTTTAAATAAAGAAGAGAAATTGCACCTCTTTTGCTTGACATTTACGTTATCATGCGAAAAGTTTATTTTTTATCTTCCATAATTGTCTTTAGTTTCTTTTCGACTTTTTATTAAAAACAATCTTCACGCTTATTTATGTCACGCAGAGACTTGTCCAAACTATCACACTTAACAAACAAAACTGTTTAACTCATCTTACAAAAGAATCTCAATTTCCCCAAATATGATGTTTTGAATCCCATTCTGAAAATCATATTAGATAATGGGAATGAGGCCGAATTATATTCACGCAAACGCCTTTTTCATTTCGGTTGTGTAATGTCGAAGTCGAAAGATTAATTTTGGGAAAATGTGCTCAAAGTGTGAGATTCAAGTGTAATTATATCCTCTAAAAGACTTGTTCATGGTGGTTGTGGACCGGTGAAGTCGATCATTTGTTTGCTGGGAAAATGAGCTAAAAAATTGATTCAAGATTACATCAAAATGTGTTGTATTGCATGGGGGTGTAGCTCAGAGGTAGAGCATTTGACTGCAGATCAAGAAGTCCTTGGTTCAAATCCAAGCACCCCCTTTTCTTGTTCGTGAATTTTTTCATTGGCAAGGCCTCTGCTGGAGTGGAAAAACATGCATAGAAGTATCAGTTTAAATAAAGAAGAGAAATTGCACCTCTTTAGCTTGACATTAACGTTATCATGCGAAAAGTTTATTTTTTATCTTCCATAATTGTCTTTAGTTTCTTTTCGACTTTTAATTAAAACAATCTTCACGCTTATTTATGTGACGCAGAGACTTGTCCAAACCATCACACTTAACACACAAAACTGTTTAACTTATACTATGGGAACCTCATTTGCCAGTAAAAATATGATAATTGGTTCTTTACCCTTCTATCTGGCAACAAAACTGACACCTTTTTACAAGGAGTCATGTTTGCAAAGACCGCAATACCTGCAGTCATAATACAAACAAAAGAACATAACTCTGATAATGTGCACTGTCCTTAAAGTTGATTGATCCACACCCGAGACAGCTTTCCTTAGAGCCTAGTCTCATATGGATTAAACCAAATAACGCCAAAAGGCGCACAACTCAAAGACAATGCACCATCAGAGTATGAGAGCTCGGGGAAAGCATCTACACTATGGGAACCTCATTTGCCAGTAAAAATATGATAATTGGTTCTTTACCCTTCTATCTGGCAACAAAACTGACACCTTTTTACAAGGAGTCATGTGAGGTTCCCATAGTGTAGATGCTTGCCCCGAGCTCTCATACTCTGATGGTGCATTGTCTTTGAGTTGTGCGCCTTTTGGCGTCATCTGGTCCAACCCATATGAGACTAGGCTCTAATGAAGCTCTCTCGGGTGTGGATCAATCAACGTTAAGGACAGTGCACATTATCAGAGTTATGTTCTTTTGTTTGTATTATGACTGCAGGTATTGCGGTCTATGCAAACATGACTCCTTGTAAAAAGGTGTCAGTTTTGTTGCCAGATAGAAGGGTAAAGAACCAATTATCATATTTTTACTGGCAAATGAGGTTCCCATAGTGTAGATGCTTGCCCCGAGCTCTCATACTCTGATGGTGCATTGTCTTTGAGTTGTGCGCCTTTTGGCGTCATCTGGTCCAACCCATATGAGACTAGGCTCTAAGGAAAGCTGTCTCGGGTGTGGATCAATCAACTTTAAGGACAGTGCACATTATCAGAGTTATGTTCTTTTGTTTGTATTATGACTGCAGGTATTGCGGTCTATGCAAACATGACTCCTTGTAAAAAGGTGTCAGTTTTGTTGCCAGATAGAAGGGTAAAGAACCAATTATCATATTTTTACTGGCAAATGAGGTTCCCATAGTGTAGATGCTTGCCCCGAGCTCTCATACTCTGATGGTGCATTGTCTTTGGGTTGTGCGCCTTTTGGCGTCATCTGGTCCAACCCATATGAGACTAGGCTCTAAGGAAAGCTGTCTCGGGTGTGGATCAATCAACTTTAAGGACAGTGCACATTATCAGAGTTAAGTTCTTTTGTTTGTATTATGACTGCAGGTATTGCGGTCTATGCAAACATGACTCCTTGTAAAAAGGTGTCAGTTTTGTTGCCAGATAGAAGGGTAAAGAACCAATTATCATGTTTAACTTATCTTACAAAAAAATCTCACTTTCCCCAAATATGATGTTTTGAATCCCATTCTGAAAATCATATTAGATAATGGGAATGAGGCCGAATTATATTCACGCAAAAGCCTTTTTCATTTTGGTTGTGTAATGTCGAAGTCGAAAGTTGAATTTTGGGAAAATGTGCTCAAAGTGTGAGATTCAAGTGTAATTATATACTCTAAAAGACTTGTTCATGGTGGTTGTGGACCGGTGAAGTCGATAATTTGTTTGCTGGGAAAATGAGCTAAAAAATAGATTCAAGATGACATCAAAATTTGTAGTATTGCATGGGGGTGTAGCTCAGAGGTAGAGCATTTGACTGCAGATCAAGAGGTCCTTGGTTCAAATCCAAGCGCACCCTTTTCTTGTTCGTGATTTTTTTCATTGGCAAGGCCTCTGCTGGAGTGCAAAAACATGCATAGAAGTATCAGTTTAAATAAAGAAGAGAAATTGCACCTCTTTTGCTTGACATTTACGTTATCATCCGAAAAGTTTATTTTTTATCTTCCATAATTGTCTTTAGTTTCTTTTCGACTTTTTATTAAAAACAATCTTCACGCTTATTTATGTCACGCAGAGACTTGTCCAAACCATCACACTTAACAAACAAAACTGTTTAACTTATCTTACAAAAGAATCTCAATTTCCCCAAATATGATGTTTTGAATCCCATTCTGAAAATCATATTAGATAATGGGAATGAGGCCGGATTATATTCACGCAAAAGCCTTTTTCATTTTGGTTGTGTAATGTCGACGTCGAAAGTTTAATTTTGGGAAAATGTGCTCAAAGTGTGAGATTCAAGAGTAATTATATCCTCTAAAAGACTTGTTCATGGTGGTTGTGGACTGGTGAAGTCGATCATTTGTTTGCTGTGAAAATGAGCTAAAAATTTATTCAAGATTATCTCAAAATTTCTAGTATTGCATGGGGGTGTAGCTCAGAGGTAGAGCATTTGACTGCAGATCATAGCGGTCCTTGGTTCAAATGCAAGAGCCCCCTTTTCTTGTTCGTGAATTTTTTCATTGGCAAGACCTCTGCTGGAGTGCAAAAACATGCATAGAAGTATCAGTTTAAATAAAGAAAAGAAATTGCACCTCTTTTGCTTGACATTTACGTTATCATGCGAAAAGTTTATTTTTTATGTTCCATAATTGTCTTTAGTTTCTTTTCGACTTTTAATAAAAAATCTTCACGCGTATTTACGTCACGCGGCGACTTGTCCAAACGATTACACTTAACACACAAAACTGTTTAACTTATCTTACAAAAGAATCTCACTTTCCCCAAATATGATGTTTTGAATCCCATTCTGAAAATAATATTAGATAATAGGAATGAGGCCGAATTATATTCACACAAAGTCTTTTTCATTTTGTTTGTGTAATGCCGAAGTCGAGAGTTTAATTTTGGGAAAATGTGCTCAAAGTGTGAGATTCAAGTGTAATTAGAATTGTTCAAGGTGGTTGTGGACCGGTGAAGTCGATAATTTGTTTGCTGGGAAAATGAGCTAAAAAATAGATTCAAGATGACATCAAAATTTGTAGTATTGCATGGGGGTGTAGCGCAGAGGTAGAGCATTTGACTGCAGATCAAGAGGTCCTTGGTTCAAATCCAAGCGCCCCCTTTTCTTGTTCGTGAATTTTTTCATTGGCAAGGCCTCTGCTGGAGTGCAAAAACATGCATAGAATTATCAGTTTAAATAAAGAAGAGAAATTGCACCTCTTTTGCTTGACATTTACGTTATCATGCGAAAAGTTTATTTTTTATCTTCCATAATTGTCTTTAGTTTCTATTCGACTTTTTATTAAAAACAATCTTCACGCTTATTTATGTCACGCAGTGACTTGTCCAAACCATCACACTTAACACACAAAACTGTTTAACTTATCTTACAAAAGAATCTCAATTTCACCAAATATGATGTTTTGAATCCCATTCTGAAAATCATATTAGAAAATGGGAATGAGGCCGAATTATATTCACGCAAAAGCCTTTTCATTTTGGTTGTGTAATGTCGAAGTCGAAAGTTTAATTTTGGGAAAATGTGCTCAAATGTGAGATTCAAGTGTTATTATATCCTCTAAAAGACTTGTTCATGGTGGTTTTGGACTGGTGAAGTTGATAATTTGTTTGCTGGGAAAATGAGCTAAAAAATTGATTCAAGATTACATCAAAATTTGTAGTGTTGCATGGGGGTGTAGCTCAGAGGTAGAGCATTTGACTGCAGATCAAGAGGTCCTTGGTTCAAATCCAAGCGCCCCCTTTTCTTGTTCGTGAATTTTTTCATTGGCAAGACCTCTGCTGGAGTGCAAAAACATGCATAGAAGTATCAGTTTAAGTAAAGAAGGGAATTGCACCTCTTTTGCTTCACATTTACGTTATCATGCGAAAAGTTTATTTTTTATCTTCCATAATTGTCTTTAGTTTCTTTTCGACTTTTAATAAAAAATCTTCACGCTTATTTACGTCACGCGGCGACTTGTCCAAACGATTACACTTAACACACAAAACTGTTTAACTTATCTTACAAAAGAATCTCACTTTCCACAAATATGATGTTTTGAATCCCATTCTGAAAATAATATTAGATAATAGGAATGAGGCCGAATTATATTCACACAAAGTCTTTTTCATTTTGTTTGTGTAATGCCGAAGTCGAGAGTTTAATTTTGGGAAAATGTGTTCAAAGTGTGAGATTCAAGTGTAATTAGAATTGTTCAAGGTGGTTGTGGACCGGTGAAGTCGATCATTTGTTTGCTGGGAAAATGAGCTAAAAAATTGATTCAAGATTACATCAAAATTTGTTGTATTGCATGGGTGTGTAGCTCAGAGGTAGAGCATTTGACTGCACATCAAGAGGTCCTTGGTTTAAATCCAAGCGCCCACTTTTCTTGTTTATGAATTTTTTCATTGTCAAGGATTCTGCTGGAGTGCTAAAACATGCATAGAAGTATCAGTTTAAATAAAGAAGAGAAATTGCACCTCTTTTGCTTGACATTTACGTTATCATGCGAAAAGTTTATTTTTTATCTTCCATAATTGTCTTTAGTTTCTATTCGACTTTTTATTAAAAACAATCTTCACGCTTATTTATGTCACGCAGTGACTTGTCCAAACCATCACACTTAACACACAAAACTGTTTAACTTATCTTACAAAAGAATCTCAATTTCACCAAATATGATGTTTTGAATCCCATTCTGAAAATCATATTAGAAAATGGGAATGAGGCCGAATTATATTCACGCAAAAGCCTTTTCATTTTGGTTGTGTAATGTCGAAGTCGAAAGTTTAATTTTGGGAAAATGTGCTCAAAGTGTGAGATTCAAGTGTAATTAGAATTGTTCAAGGTGGTTGTGGACCGGTGAAGTCGATCATTTGTTTGCTGGGAAAATGAGCTAAAAAATTGATTCAAGATTACATCAAAATTTGTTGTATTGCATGGGGGTGTAGCTCAAAGGTAGAGCATTTGACTGCACATCAAGAGGTCCTTGGTTTAAATCCAAGCGCCCACTTTTCTTGTTTATGAATTTTTTCATTGTCAAGGCTTCTGCTGGAGTGCTAAAACATGCATAGAAGTATCAGTTTAAATAAAGAAGAGAAATTGCACCTCTTTTGCTTGACATTAACGTTATCATGCGAAAAGTTTATTTTTTATGTTCCATAATTGTCTTCAGTTTCTTTTCGACTTATAATTAAAAAACAATCTTCACGCTTATTTATGTCATGCAGAGACTTGTCCAAACCATCACACTTAACACACAAAACTGTTTAACTTATCTTACAAAAGAATCTCACTTTCCCCAAATATGATGTTTTGTATCCCATTCAGAAAATCATATTAGATAATGGGAATGAGGCCGAATTATATTCACGCAAAAGCCTTTTTCGTTTTGGTTGTGTAATGTCGAAGTCGAAAGTTGAATTTTGGGAAAATGTGCTCAAAGTGTGAGATTCAAGTGTAATTATATACTCTAAAAGACTTGTTCATGGTGGTTGTGGACCGGTGAAGTCGATAATTTGTTTGCTGGGAAAATGAGCTAAAAAATAGATTCAAGATGAAAATTTGTAGTATTGCATGGGGGTGTAGCTCAGAGGTAGAGCATTTGACTGCAGATCAAGAGGTCCTTGGTTCAAATCCAAGCGCCCCCTTTTCTTGTTCGTGAATTTTTTCATTGGCAAGGCCTCTGCTGGAGTGCAAAAACATGCATAGAAGTATCAGTTTAAATAAAGAAGAGAAATTGCACCTCTTTTGCTTGACATTTACGTTATCATGCGAAAAGTTTATTTTTTATCTTCCATAATTGTCTTTAGTTTCTATTCGACTTTTTATTAAAAACAATCTTCACGCTTATTTATGTCACGCAGAGACTTGTCCAAACCATCACACTTAACAAACAAAACTGTTTAACTTATCTTACAAAATAATCTCAATTTCCCCAAATATGATGTTTTGAATCCCATTCTGAAAATCATATTAGATAATGGGAATGAGGCCGAATTATATTCACGCAAAAGCCTTTTTCATTTTGGTTGTGTAATGTCGACGTCGAAAGTTTAATTTTGCGAAAATGTGCTCAAAGTGTGAGATTCAAGTGTAATTATATCCTCTAAAAGACTTGTTCATGGTGGTTGTGGACTGGTGAAGTCGATCATTTGTTTGCTGGGAAAATGAGCTAAAAATTGATTCAAGATTATCTCAAAATTTCTAGTATTGCATGGGGGTGGAGCTCAGAGGTAGAGCATTTGACTGCAGATCAATAGGTCCTTGGTTCAAATGCAAGCGCCCCCTTTTCTTGTTCGTGAATTTTTTCATTGGCAAGACCTCTGCTGGAGTGCAAAAACATGCATAGAAGTATCAGTTTAAATAAAGAAGAGAAATTGCACCTCTTTTGCTTGACATTTACGTTATCATGCGAAAAGTTTATTTTTTATCTTCCATAATTGTCTTTAGTTTCTTTTCGACTTTTAATTAAAAACAATCTTCACGCTTATTTATGTGACGCAGAGACTTGTCCAAACCATCACACTTAACACACAAAACTGTTTAACTTATCTTACAAATGAATCTCACTTTCCCCAAATATGATGTTTTGTATCCCATTCAGAAAATCATATTAGATAATAGGAATGAGGCCGAATTATATTCACGCAAAAGCCTTTTTCATTTTGGTTGTGTAATGTCGAAGTCGAAAGTTTAATTTTGGGAAAATGTGCTCAAAGTGTGAGATTCAAGTGTAATTATGTACTCTAAAAGACTTGTTCATGATGGTTTTGGACTGGTGAAGTTGATCATTTGTTTGCTGGGAAAATGAGCTAAAAAATTGATTCAAGATAACATCAAAATTTGTAGTGTTGCATGGGGGTGTAGCTCAGAGGTAGAGCATTTGACTGCAGATCAAGAGGTCCTTGGTTCAAATCCAAGCGCCCCCTTTTCTTGTTCGTGAATTTTTTCATTGGCAAGACCTCTGCTGGAGTGCAAAAACATGCATAGAAGTAACAGTTTAAATAAAGAAGAGAAATTGCACCTCTTTTGCTTGACATTTACGTTATCATGTGAAAAGTTTATTTTTTATCTTCCATAATTGTCTTTAGTATTTTTTCGACTTTTAATAAAAAATCTTCACGCGTATTTACGTCACGCGGCGACTTGTCCAAACGATTACACTTAACACACAAAACTGTTTAACTTATCTTACAAAAGAATCTCACTTTCCCCAAATATGATGTTTTGAATCCCATTCTGAAAATCATATTAGATAATAGGAATGAGGCCGAATTATATTCACACAAAGTCTTTTTCATTTTGGTTGTGTAATGCCGAAGTCGAGAGTTTAATTTTGGGAAAATGTGCTCAAAGTGTGAGATTCAAGTGTAATTAGAATTGTTCAAGGTGGTTGTGGACCGGTGAAGTCGATCATTTGTTTGCTGAGAAAATGAGCTAAAAAATGGATTCAAGATTACATCAAAATTTATAGTATTGCATGGGGGTGTAGCTCAGAGGTAGAGCATTTGACTGCAGATCAAGAGGTCCTTGGTTCAAATCCAAGCGCCCCCTTTTCTTGTTCGTGAATTTTTTCATTGGCAAGGCCTCTGCTTAAGTGCAAAAACATGCATAGAAGTATCAGTTTAAATAAAGAAGAGAAATTGCACCTCTTTTGCTTGACATTTACGTTATCTTGCGAAAAGTTAATTTTTTTTCTTCCATAATTGTCTTTCGTTTCTTTTCGACTTATAATTAAAAAACAATCTTCACGCTTATTTATGTCATGCAGAGACTTGTCCAAACCATCACACTTAACACACAAAACTATTTAACTTATCTTACAAAAGAATCTCACTTTCCCCAAATATGATGTTTTGAATCCCATTCTGAAAATCATATTAGATAATGGGAATGAGGCCGAATTATATTCACGCAAAAGCCTTTTTAATTTCGGTTGTGTAATGTCGAATTCGAAAGTTTCATTTTGGGAAAATGTGCTCAAAGTGTGAGATTCAAGTGTAATTATATCCTCTAAAAGACTTGTTCATGGTGGTTGTGGACCGGTGAAGTCGATCATTTGTTTGCTGGGAAAATGAGCTAAAAAATTGATTCAAGATTACATCAATATTTGTAGTGTTGCATGGGGGTGTAGCTCAGAGGTAGAGCATTTGACTGCAGATCAAGAGGTCCTTGGTTCAAATCCAATCGCCCCTTTTCTTGTTCGTGAATTTTTTCATTGGCAAGACCTCTGCTGGAGTGCAAAAACATGCATAGAAGTATCAGTTTAAATAAAGAAGAGAAATTGCACCTCTTTTGCTTGACATTTACGTTATCATGCGAAAAGTTTATTTTTTATCTTCCATAATTGTCTTTAGTTTCTTTTCGACTTTTAATTAAAAACAATCTTCACGCTTATTTATGTCACGCAGTGACTTGTCCAAACCATCACACTTAACACACAAAACGGTTTAACTTATCTTACAAAAGAATCTCACTTTCCCCAAATATGATGTTTTGTATCCCATTCTGAAAATCATATTAGATAATGGGAATGAGGCCGAATTATATTCACGCAAAAGCCTTTTCATTTTGGTTGTGTAATGTCGAAGTCGAAAGTTTAATTTTGGGAAAATGTGCTCAAAGTGTGAGATTCAAGTGTAATTATGTACTCTGAAAGACTTGTTCATGGTGGTTGTGGACTGGTGAAGTTGATAATTTGTTTGCTGGGAAAATGAGCTAAAAAATTGATTCAAGATTACATCAAAATTTGTAGTGTTGCATGGGGGTGTAGCTCAGAGGTAGAGCATTTAACTGCAGATCAAGAGGTCCTTGGTTCAAATCCCAGCGCCCCCTTTTCTTGTTCGTGAATTTTTTCATTGGCAAGACCTCTGCTGGAGTGCAAAAACATGCGTAGAAGTAACAGTTTAAATAAAGAAGAGAAATTGCACCTCTTTTGCTTGACATTTACGTTATCATGCGAAAAGTTTATTTTTTATCTTCCATAATTGTCTTTAGTTTCTTTTCGACTTTTTATTAAAAACAATCTTCACGCGTATTTATGTCATGCGGAGACTTGTCCAAACCATCACACTTAACACACAAAACTGTTTAACTTATCTTACAAAAGAATCTCACTTTCCCCAAATATGATGTTTTGAATCCCATTCTGAAAATCATATTAGATAATAGGAATGAGGCCGAATTATATTCACACAAAGTCTTTTTCATTTTGGTTGTGTAATGCCGAAGTCGAGAGTTTAATTTTGGGAAAATGTGCTCAAAGTGTGAGATTCAAGTGTAATTAGACTTGTTCATGGTGGTTGTGGACCGGTGAAGTCGATCATTTGTTTGCTGGGAAAATGAGCTAAAAAATGGATTCAAGATTACATCTAAATTTGTAGTATTGCATGGGGGTGTAGCTCAGAGGTAGAGCATTTGACTGCAGATCAAGAGGTGCTTGGTTCAAATCCAAGCGCCCCCTTTTCTTGTTCGTGAATTTTTTCATTGGCAAGACCTCTGCTGGAGTGCAAAAACATGCAAAGAAGTATCAGTTTAAATAAAGAAGAGAAATTGCACCTCTTTTGCTTGACATTTCCGTTATCATGCGAAACGTTTATTTTTTATCTTCCATAATTGTCTTTAGTTTCTTTTCGACTTTTAATTAAAAACAATCTTCACGCTTATTTATGTCACGCAGTGACTTGTCCAAACCATCACACTTAACACACAAAACGGTTTAACTTATCTTACAAAAGAATCTCACTTTCCCCAAATATGATGTTTTGTATCCCATTCTGAAAATCATATTAGATAATGGGAATGAGGCCGAATTATATTCACGCAAAAGCCTTTTTCATTTTGGTTGTGTAATGTCGAAGTCGAAAGTTTAATTTTGGGAAAATGTGCTCAAAGTGTGAGATTCAAGTGTAATTATGTACTCTGAAAGACTTGTTCATGGTGGTTGTGGACTGGTGAAGTTGATAATTTGTTTGCTGGGAAAATGAGCTAAAAAATTGATTCAAGATTACATCAAAATTTGTAGTGTTGCATGGGGGTGTAGCTCAGAGGTAGAGCATTTGACTGCAGATCAAGAGGTCGTTGGTTCAAATCCAAGCGCCCCCTTTTCTTGTTCGTGAACTTTTTTCATTGCAAGACCTCTGCTGGAGTGCAAAAACATGCATAGAAGTAACAGTTTAAATAAAGAAGAGAAATTGCACCTCTTTTGCTTGACATTTACGTTATCATGCGAAAAGTTTATTTTTTATCTTCCATAATTGTCTTTAGTTTCTTTTCGACTTTTAATAAAAAATCTTCACGCGTATTTACGTCACGCGGCGACTTGTCCAAACGATTACACTTAACACACAAAACTGTTTAACTTATCTTACAAAAGAATCTCACTTTCCCCAAATATGATGTTTTGAATCCCATTATGAAAATCATATTAGATAATAGGAATGAGGCCGAATTATATTCACGCAAAGTCTTTTTCATTTTGGTTGTGAAATGCCGAAGTCGAGAGTTTAATTTTGGGAAAATGTGCTCAAAGTGTGAGATTCAAGTGTAATTAGACTTGTTCAAGGTGGTTGTGGACCGGTGAAGTCGATCATTTGTTTGCTGGGAAAATGAGCTAAAAAATTGATTCAAGATTACATCAAAATTTGTAGTGTTGCATGGGGGTGTAGCTCAGAGGTTGAGCATTTGACTGCAGATCAAGAGGTCCTTGGTTCAAATCCAAGCGCCCCTTTTCTTGTTCGTGAATTTTTTCATTGGCAAGACCTCTGCTGGAGTGCAAAAACATGCATAGAAGTATCAGTTTAAATAAAGAAGAGAAATTGCACCTCTTTTGCTTGACATTTACGTTATCATGCGAAAAGTTTATTTTTTATCTTCCATAATTGTCTTTAGTTTCTTTTCGACTTTTAATTAAAAACAATCTTCACGCTTATTTATGTCACGCAGTGACTTGTCCAAACCATCACACTTAACACACAAAACGGTTTAACTTATCTTACAAAAGAATCTCACTTTCCCCAAATATGATGTTTTGTATCCCATTCTGAAAATCATATTAGATAATGGGAATGAGGCCGAATTATATTCACGCAAAAGCCTTTTTCATTTTGGTTGTGTAATGTCGAAGTCGAAAGTTTAATTTTGGGAAAATGTGCTCAAAGTGTGAGATTCAAGTGTAATTATGTACTCTGAAAGACTTGTTCATGGTGGTTGTGGACTGGTGAAGTTGATAATTTGTTTGCTGGGAAAATGAGCTAAAAAATTGATTCAAGATTACATCAAAATTTGTAGTGTTGCATGGGGGTGTAGCTCAGAGGTAGAGCATTTAACTGCAGATCAAGAGGTCCTTGGTTCAAATCCCAGCGCCCCCTTTTCTTGTTCGTGAATTTTTTCATTGGCAAGACCTCTGCTGGAGTGCAAAAACATGCGTAGAAGTAACAGTTTAAATAAAGAAGAGAAATTGCACCTCTTTTGCTTGACATTTACGTTATCATGCGAAAAGTTTATTTTTTATCTTCCATAATTGTCTTTAGTTTCTTTTCGACTTTTTATTAAAAACAATCTTCACGCGTATTTATGTCATGCGGAGACTTGTCCAAACCATCACACTTAACACACAAAACTGTTTAACTTATCTTACAAAAGAATCTCACTTTCCCCAAATATGATGTTTTGAATCCCATCATGAAAATCATATTAGATAATAGGAATGAGGCCGAATTATATTCACGCAAAGTCTTTTTCATTTTGGTTGTGAAATGCCGAAGTCGAGAGTTTAATTTTGGGAAAATGTGCTCAAAGTGTGAGATTCAAGTGTAATTAGACTTGTTCAAGGTGGTTGTGGACCGGTGAAGTCGATCATTTGTTTGCTGGGAAAATGAGCTAAAAAATTGATTCAAGATTACATCAAAATTTGTAGTGTTGCATGGGGGTGTAGCTCAGAGGTAAAGCATTTGACTGCAGATCAAGAGGTCCTTGGTTCAAATCCAATCGCCCCTTTTCTTGTTCGTGAATTTTTTCATTGGCAAGACCTCTGCTGGAGTGCAAAAACATGCATAGAAGTATCAGTTTAAATAAAGAAGAGAAATTGCACCTCTTTTGCTTGACATTTACGTTATCATGCGAAAAGTTTATTTTTTATCTTCCATAATTGTCTTTAGTTTCTTTTCGACTTTTAATTAAAAACAATCTTCACGCTTATTTATGTCACGCAGTGACTTGTCCAAACCATCACACTTAACACACAAAACGGTTTAACTTATCTTACAAAAGAATCTCACTTTCCCCAAATATGATGTTTTGTATCCCATTCTGAAAATCATATTAGATAATGGGAATGAGGCCGAATTATATTCACGCAAAAGCCTTTTTCATTTTGGTTGTGTAATGTCGAAGTCGAAAGTTTAATTTTGGGAAAATGTGCTCAAAGTGTGAGATTCAAGTGTAATTATGTACTCTGAAAGACTTGTTCATGGTGGTTGTGGACTGGTGAAGTTGATAATTTGTTTGCTGGGAAAATGAGCTAAAAAATTGATTCAAGATTACATCAAAATTTGTAGTGTTGCATGGGGGTGTAGCTCAGAGGTAGAGCATTTAACTGCAGATCAAGAGGTCCTTGGTTCAAATCCCAGCGCCCCCTTTTCTTGTTCGTGATTTTTTTCATTGGCAAGACCTCTGCTGGAGTGCAAAAACATGCGTAGAAGTAACAGTTTAAATAAAGAAGAGAAATTGCACCTCTTTTGCTTGACATTTACGTTATCATGCGAAAAGTTTATTTTTTATCTTCCATAATTGTCTTTAGTTTCTTTTCGACTTTTTATTAAAAACAATCTTCACGCGTATTTATGTCATGCGGAGACTTGTCCAAACCATCACACTTAACACACAAAACTGTTTAACTTATCTTACAAAAGAATCTCACTTTCCCCAAATATGATGTTTTGAATCCCATTCTGAAAATCATATTAGATAATAGGAATGAGGCCGAATTATATTCACACAAAGTCTTTTTCATTTTGGTTGTGTAATGCCGAAGTCGAGAGTTTAATTTTGGGAAAATGTGCTCAAAGTGTGAGATTCAAGTGTAATTAGACTTGTTCATGGTGGTTGTGGACCGGTGAAGTCGATCATTTGTTTGCTGGGAAAATGAGCTAAAAAATGGATTCAAGATTACATCTAAATTTGTAGTATTGCATGGGGGTGTAGCTCAGAGGTAGAGCATTTGACTGCAGATCAAGAGGTCCTTGGTTCAAATCCAAGCGCCCCCTTTACTTGTTCGTGAATTTTTTCATTGGCAAGACCTCTGCTGGAGTGCAAAAACATGCAAAGAAGTATCAGTTTAAATAAAGAAGAGAAATTGCACCTCTTTTGCTTGACATTTCCGTTATCATGCGAAAAGTTTATTTTTTATCTTCCATAATTGTCTTTAGTTTCTTTTCGACTTTTAATTAAAAACAATCTTCACGCTTATTTATGTCACGCAGTGACTTGTCCAAACCATCACACTTAACACACAAAACGGTTTAACTTATCTTACAAAAGAATCTCACTTTCCCCAAATATGATGTTTTGTATCCCATTCTGAAAATCATATTAGATAATGGGAATGAGGCCGAATTATATTCACGCAAAAGCCTTTTTCATTTTGGTTGTGTAATGTCGAAGTCGAAAGTTTAATTTTGGGAAAATGTGCTCAAAGTGTGAGATTCAAGTGTAATTATGTACTCTGAAAGACATGTTCATGGTGGTTGTGGACTGGTGAAGTTGATAATTTGTTTGCTGGGAAAATGAGCTAAAAAATTGATTCAAGATTACATCAAAATTTGTAGTGTTGCATGGGGGTGTAGCTCAGAGGTAGAGCATTTGACTGCAGATCAAGAGGTCCTTGGTTCAAATCCAAGCGCCCCCTTTTCTTGTTCGTGAATTTTTTCATTGCAAGACCTCTGCTGGAGTGCAAAAACATGCATAGAAGTAACAGTTTAAATAAAGAAGAGAAATTGCACCTCTTTTGCTTGACATTTACGTTATCATGCGAAAAGTTTATTTTTTATCTTCCATAATTGTCTTCAGTTTCTTTTCGACTTTTAATAAAAAATCTTCACGCGTATTTACGTTACGCGGCGACTTGTCCAAACGATTACACTTAACACACAAAACTGTTTAACTTATCTTACAAAAGAATCTCACTTTCCCCAAATATGATGTTTTGAATCCCATTATGAAAATCATATTAGATAATAGGAATGAGGCCGAATTATATTCACGCAAAGTCTTTTTCATTTTGGTTGTGAAATGCCGAAGTCGAGAGTTTAATTTTGGGAAAATGTGCTCAAAGTGTGAGATTCAAGTGTAATTAGACTTGTTCAAGGTGGTTGTGGACCGGTGAAGTCGATCATTTGTTTGCTGGGAAAATGAGCTAAAAAATTGATTCAAGATTACATCAAAATTTGTAGTATTGCATGGGGGTGTAGCTCAGAGGTAGAGCATTTCACTGCAGATCAAGAGGTCCTTAGTTCAAATCCAAGAGCCCCCTTTTCTTGTTCGTGAATTTTTTCATTGGCAAGACCTCTGCTGGAGGGCAAAAACATACATAGAAGTATCAGTTTAAATTAAGAAGAGAAATTGCACCTCTTTTGCTTGACATTTACGTTATCATGCGAAAAGTTTATTTTTTATCTTCCATAATTGTCTTTAGTTTCTTTTCGACTTTTTATTAAAAACAATCTTCACGCTAATTTATGTCATGCGGAGACTTGTCCAAACCATCACACTTAACACACAAAACTGTTTAATTTATCTTACAAAAGAATCTCACTTTCCCCAAATATGATGTTTTGAATCCCATTCTGAAAATCATATTAGATAATAGGAATGAGGCCGAATTATATTCACACAAAGTCTTTTTCATTTTGGTTGTGTAATGCCGAAGTCGAGAGTTTAATTTTGGGAAAATGTGCTCAAAGTGTGAGATTCAAGTGTAATTAGACTTGTTCATGGTGGTTGTGGACCGGTGAAGTCGATCATTTGTTTGCTGGGAAAATGAGCTAAAAAATGGATTCAAGATTACATCAAAATTTGTAGTATTGCATGGGGGTGTAGCTCAGAGGTAGAGCATTTGACTGCATATCAAGAGGTCCTTGGTTCAAATCCAAGCGCCCCCTTTTCTTGTTCGTGAATTTTTTCATTGGCAAGACCTCTGCTGGAGTGCAAAAACATGCATAGAAGTATCAGTTTAAATAAAGAAGAGAAATTGCACCTCTTTTTCTTGACATTTACGTTATCATACGAAAAGTTTATTTTTTATCTTCCATAATTGTCTTTAGTTTCTTTTCGACTTTTTATTAAAAACAATCTTCACGCTTATTTATGTCACGCAGAGACTTGTCCAAACCATCACACTTAACACACAAAACTGTTTAACTTATCTTACAAAAGAATCTCAATTTCCCCAAATATGATGTTTTGAATCCCATTCTGAAAATCATATTAGAAAATGGGAATGAGGCCGAATTATATTCACGCAAACGCCTTTTTCATTTTGGTTGTGTAATGACGAAGTTGAAAGTTTAATTTTGGGAAAATGTGCTCAAAGTGTGAGATTCAAGTGTAATTATGTACTCTAAAAGACTTGTTCATGGTGGTTGTGGACTGGTGAAGTCGATAATTTGTTTGCTGGGAAAATGAGCTAAAAAATTGATTCAAGATTATCTCAAAATTTCTAGTATTGCATGGGGGTGTAGCTCAGAGGTAGAGCATTTGACTGCAGATCAAGAGGTCCTTGGTTCAAATCCAAGCGCCCCCTTTACTTGTTCGTGAATGTTTTCATTGGCAAGACCTCTGCTGGAGTGCAAAAACATGCATAGAAGTATCAGTTTAAATAAAGAAGAGAAATTGCACCTCTTTAGCTTGACATTAACGTTATCATACGAAAAGTTTTTTTTTTATCTTCCATAATTGTCTTTAGTTTCTTTTCGACTTTTAATTAAAAACAATCTTCACGCTTATTTATGTGACGCAGAGACTTGTCCAAACCATCACACTTAACACACAAAACTGTTTAACTTATTTTACAAACGAATCTCACTTTCCCCAAATATGATGTTTTGAATCCCATTCTGAAAATTATATTAGATAATAGGAATGAGGCCGAATTATATTCACACAAAGTCTTTTTCATTTTGGTTGTTTAATGCCGAAGTCGAGAGTTTAATGTTGGGAAAATGTGCTCAAAGTGTGAGATTCAAGTGTAATTATATCCTCTAAAAGACTTGTTCATGGTGGTTGTGGACCAGTGAAGTCGATCATTTGTTTGCTGGGAAAATGAGCTAAAAAAATTATTCAAGATTACATCAAAATTTGCAGTATTGCATGGGGGTGTAGCTCAGAGGTAGAGCATTTGACTGCAGATCAAGAGGTCCTTGGTTCAAATCCAAGCGCCCACTTTTCTTGTTCGTGAATTTTTTCATTGGCAAGACCTCTGCTGGAGGGCAAAAACATGCATAGAAGTATCAGTTTAAATTAAGAAGAGAAATTGCACCTCTTTTGCTTGACATTTACGTTATCATGCGAAAAGTTTATTTTTTATCTTCCATGATTGTCTTTAGTTTCTTTTCGACTTTTTATTAAAAACAATCTTCACGCTTATTTATGTCACGCAGAGACTTGTCCAAACCATCACACTTAACACACAAAACTGTTTAACTTATCTTACAAAAGACGCTCAATTTCCCCAAATATGATGTTTTGAATCACATTCTGAAAATCATATTAGAAAATGGGAATGAGGCCGAATTATATTCACGCAAACGCCTTTTTCATTTTGGTTGTGTAATGCCGAAGTCGAGAGTTTAATTTTGGGAAAATGTGCTCAAAGTGTGAGATTCAATTGTAATTATATACTCTAAAAGACTTGTTCATAGTGGTTGTGGACCGGTGAAGTCGATAATTTGTTTGCTGGGAAAATGAGCTTAAAAATAGATTCAAGATGACATCAAAATTTGTAGTATGGCATGGGGGTGTACCTCAGAGGTAGAGCATTTGACTGCAGATCAAGCGGTCCTTGGTTCAAATCCAAGCGCTCCCTTTTCTTGTTCGTGAATTTTTTCATTGGCAAGCCCTCTGCTGGAGGGCAAAAACATGCATAGAAGTATCAGTTTAAATAAAGAAGAGAAATTGCACCTCTTTTGCTTGACATTTACGTTATCATGCGAAAAGTTTATTTTTTATCTTCCATAATTGTCTTAAGTTTCTTTTCGACTTTTAATTAAAAACAATCTTCACGCTTATTAATGTCACGCAGAGTCTTGTCAAAACCATCACACTTAACAAACAAAACAGTTTAACTTATTTTACAAACGAATCTCACTTTCCCCAAATATGATGTTTTGAATCCCATTCTGAAAATCATATTAGATAATAGGAATGAGGCCGAATTATATTCACACAAAGTCTTTTTCATTTTGGTTGTGTAATGCCGAAGTCGAGAGTTTAATTTTGGGAAAATGTGCTCAAAGAGTGAGATTCAAGTGTAATTATATCCTCTAAAAGACTTGTTCATGGTGGTTGTGGACCGGTGAAGTCGATCATTTGTTTGCTGGGAAAATGAGCTAAAAAAATTATTCAAGATTACATCAAAATTTGCAGTATTGCATGGGGGTGTAGCTCAGAGGTAGAGCATTTGACTGCAGATCAAGAGGTCCTTGGTTCAAATCCAAGCGCCCACTTTTCTTGTTCGTGAATTTTTTCATTGGCAAGACCTCTGCTGGAGGGCAAAAACATGCATAGAAGTATCAGTTTAAATTAAGAAGAGAAATTGCACCTCTTTTACTTGACATTTACGTTATCATGCGAAAAGTTTATTTTTTATCTTCCATGATTGTCTTTAGTTTCTTTTCGACTTTTTATTAAAAACAATCTTCACGCTTATTTATGTCACGCAGAGACTTGTCCAAACCATCACACTTAACACACAAAACTGTTTAACTTATCTTACAAAAGACGCTCAATTTCCCCAAATATGATGTTTTGAATCACATTCTGAAAATCATATTAGAAAATGGGAATGAGGCCGAATTATATTCACGCAAACGCCTTTTTCATTTTGGTTGTGTAATGTCGAAGTTGAAAGTTTAATTTTGGGAAAATGTACTCAAAGTGTGAGATTCAAGTGTAATTATGTACTCGAAAAGACTTGTTCATGGTGGTTGTGGACTGGTGAAGTTGATAATTTGTTTGCTGGGAAAGTGAGCTAAAAAATTGATCAAGATTACATGAAAATTTGTAGTGTTGCATGGGGGTGTAGCTCAGAGGTAGAGAATTTGACTGCAGATCAAGAGGTCCTTGATTCAAATCCAAGCGCCCCCTTTTCTTGTTCGTGAATTTTTTCATTGGCAAGACCTCTGCTTGAGTGCAAAAACATGCATAGGAGTATCAGTTTAAATAAAGAAGAGAAATTGCACCTCTTTTGCTTGACATTTACGTTATCATGTTAAAAGATTATTTTTTATCTTCCATAATTGTCTTTAGTTTCTTTTCGACTTTTTATTAAAAACAATCTTCACGCTTATTTATGTCACGCAGAGACTTGTCCAAACCATCACACTTAACACACAAAACTGTTTAACTTATCTTACAAAATAATCTCAATTTCCCCAAATATGATGTTTTGAATCCCATTCTGAAAATCATATTAGAAAATGGGAATGAGGCCGAATAATATTCACGCAAACGCCTTTTTCATTTTGGTTGTGTAATGTCGAAGTTTAAAGTTTAATTTTGGGAAAATGTGCTCAAAGTGTGAGATTCAAGTGATATTATATACTCTAAAAAACGTGTTCATGGTGGTTGTGGACCGGTGAAGTCGATCATTTGTTTGCTGGGAAAATGAGCTAAAAAAATTATTCAAGATTACATCAAAATTTGCAGTATTGCATGGGGGTGTAGCTCAGAGGTAGAGCATTTGACTGCAGATCAAGAGGTACTTGGTTCAAATCCAAGCGCCCCCTTTTCTTGTTCGTGAATTTTTTCATTGGCAAGACCTCTGCTGGAGGGCAAAAACATGCATAGAAGTATCAGTTTAAATAAAGAAGAGAAATTGCACCTCTTTTGCTTGACATTTACGTTATCATGCGAAAAGTTTATTTTTTATCTTCCATAATTGTCTTTAGTTTCTTTTCGACTTTTTATTAAAAACAATCTTCACGCTTATTTATGTCACGCAGAGACTTGTCCAAACCATCACACTTAACACACAAAACTGTTTAACTTATCTTACAAAAGAAGCTCAATTTCCCCAAATATGATGTTTTGAATCACATTCTGAAAATCATATTAGAAAATGGGAATGAGGCCGAATTATATTCACGCAAACGCCTTTTTCATTTTGGTTGTGTAATGTCGAAGTTGAAAGTTTAATTTTGGGAAAATGTACTTAAAGTGTGAGATTCAAGTGTAATTATGTACTCTAAAAGACATGTTCATGGTGGTTGTGGACTGGTGAAGTTGATAATTTGTTTGCTGGGAAAGTGAGCTAAAAAATTGATCAAGATTACATCAAAATTTGTAGTGTTGCATAGGGGTGTAGCTCAGAGGTAGAGAATTTGACTGCAGATCAAGAGGTCCTTGATTCAAATCCAAGCGCCCCCTTTCTTGTTCGTGAATTTTTTCATTGGCAAGACCTCTGCTGGAGTGCAAAAACATGCATAGAAGTATCAGTTTAAATAAAGAAGAGAAATTGCACCTCTTTAGCTTGACATTAACGTTATCATGCGAAAAGTTTATTTTTTATCTTCCATAATTGTCTTTAGTTTCTTTTCGTCTTTTAATTAAAAACAATCTTCACGCTTATTTATGTCACGCAGAGACTTGTCCAAACCATCACACTTAACACACAAAACTGTTTCACTTATCTTACAAAAAAATCTCACTTTCCCCAAATATGATGTTTTCAATCCCATTCTGAAAATCATATTAGATAATGGGAATGAGGCAGAATTATATTCACGCAAAAGCCTTTTTAATTTCGGTTGTGTAATGTCGAATTCGAAAGTTTAATTTTGGGAAAATGTGCTCAAAGTGTGAGATTCAAGTGTAATTATATCCTCTAAAAGACTTGTTCATGGTGGTTGTGGACCGGTGAAGTCGATCATTTGTTTGCTGGGAAAATGAGCTAAAAAATTGATTCAAGATTACATCAAAATTTGTAGTGTTGCATGGGGGTGTAGCTCAGAGGTAGAGCATTTGACTGCAGATCAAGAGGTCCTTGGTTCAAATCCAAGCGCCCCCTTTTCTTGTTCGTGAATTTTTTCATTGGCAAGACCTCTGCTGGAGTGCAAAAACATGCATAGAAGTATCAGTTTAAATAAAGAAGAGAAATTGCACCTCTTTTGCTTGACATTTACGTTATCATGCGAAAAGTTTATTTTTTATCTCCATAATTGTCTTTAGTTTCTTTTCGACTTTTAATTCAAAACAATCTTCACGCCTATTTATGTCACGCAGAGACTTGTCCAAACCATCACACTTAACACACAAAACTGATTAACGTATCTTACAAAAGAATCTCACTTTCCCCAAATATGATGTTTTGAATCCCATTCTGAAAATCATATTAGATAATGGGAATGAGGCCGAATTATATTCACGCAAAAGCCTTTTTCATTTTGGTTGTGTAATGTCGAAGTCGAAATTTTAATTTTAGGAAAATGTGCACAAAGTGTGAGATTCAAGTGTAATTATATCCTCTAAAAGACTTGTTCATGGTGGTTGTGGACCGGTGAATTCGATCATTTGTTTGCTGGGAAAATGAGCTAAAAAATTGATTCAAGATTACATCAAAATTTGTAGTGTTGCATGGGGGTGTAGCTCAGAGGTAGAGCATTTGACTGCAGATCAAGAGGTCCTTGGTTCAAATCCAAGCTCCCCCTTTTCTTGTTCGTGAATTTTTTCATTGGCAAGACCTCTGCTGGAGTGCAAAAACATGCATAGAAGTATCAGTTTAAATAAAGAAGAGAAATTGCACCTCTTTTGCTTGACATTTACGTTATCATGCGAAAAGTTTATTTTTTATCTCCATAATTGTCTTTAGTTTCTTTTCGACTTTTAATTAAAAACAATCTTCACGCTTATTTATGTCACGCAGAGACTTGTCCAAACCATCACACTTAACACACAAAACTGTTTAACGTATCTTACAAAAGAATCTCACTTTCCCCAAATATGATGTTTTGAATCCCATTCTGAAAATCATATTAGATAATGGGAATGAGGCCGAATTATATTCACGCAAAAGCCTTTTTCATTTCGGTTGTGTAATGTCGAATTCGAAAGTTTCATTTTGGGAAAATGTGCTCAAAGTGTGAGATTCAAGTGTAATTATATCCTCTAAAAGACTTGTTCATGGTGGTTGTGGACCGGTGAAGTCGATCATTTGTTTGCTGGGAAAATGAGCTAAAAAATTGATTCAAGATTACATCAAAATTTGTAGTGTTGCATGGGGGTGTAGCTCAGAGGTAGAGCATTTGACTGCAGATCAAGAGGTCCTTGGTTCAAATCCAAGCGCCCCTTTTCTTGTTCGTGAATTTTTTCATTGGCAAGACCTCTGCTGGAGTGCAAAAACATGCATAGAAGTATCAGTTTAAATAAAGAAGAGAAATTGCACCTCTTTTGCTTGACATTTACGTTATCATGCGAAAAGTTTATTTTTTATCTTCCATAATTGTCTTTAGTTTCTTTTCGACTTTTAATTAAAAACAATCTTCACGCTTATTTATGTCACGCAGTGACTTGTCCAAACCATCACACTTAACACACAAAACGGTTTAACTTATCTTACAAAAGAATCTCACTTTCCCCAAATATGATGTTTTGTATCCCATTCTGAAAATCATATTTGATAATGGGAATGAGGCCGAATTATATTCACGCAAAAGCCTTTTTCATTTTGGTTGTGTAATGTCGAAGTCGAAAGTTTAATTTTGGGAAAATGTGCTCAAAGTGTGAGATTCAAGTGTAATTATGTACTCTGAAAGACTTGTTCATGGTGGTTGTGGACTGGTGAAGTTGATAATTTGTTTGCTGGGAAAATGAGCTAAAAAATTGATTCAAGATTACATCAAAATTTGTAGTGTTGCATGGGGGTGTAGCTCAGAGGTAGAGCATTTAACTGCAAATCAAGAGGTCCTTGGTTCAAATCCCAGCGCCCCCTTTTCTTGTTCGTGAATTTTTTCATTGGCAAGACCTCTGCTGGAGTGCAAAAACATGCGTAGAAGTAACAGTTTAAATAAAGAAGAGAAATTGCACCTCTTTTGCTTGACATTTACGTTATCATGCGAAAAGTTTATTTTTTATCTTCCGTAATTGTCTTTAGTTTCTTTTCGACTTTTTATTAAAAACAATCTTCACGCGTATTTATGTCATGCGGAGACTTGTCCAAACCATCACACTTAACACACAAAACTGTTTAACTTATCTTACAAAAGAATCTCACTTTCCCCAAATATGATGTTTTGAATCCCATTCTGAAAATCATATTAGATAATAGGAATGAGGCCGAATTATATTCACACAAAGTCTTTTTCATTTTGGTTGTGTAATGCCGAAGTCGAGAGTTTAATTTTGGGAAAATGTGCTCAAAGTGTGAGATTCAAGTGTAATTAGACTTGTTCATGGTGGTTGTGGACCGGTGAAGTCGATCATTTGTTTGCTGGGAAAATGAGCTAAAAAATGGATTCAAGATTACATCTAAATTTGTAGTATTGCATGGGGGTGTAGCTCAGAGGTAGAGCATTTGACTGCAGATCAAGAGGTCCTTGGTTCAAATCCAAGCGCCCCCTTTTCTTGTTCGTGAATTTTTTCATTGGCAAGACCTCTGCTGGAGTGCAAAAACATGCAAAGAAGTATCAGTTTAAATAAAGAAGAGAAATTGCACCTCTTTTGCTTGACATTTCCGTTATCATGCGAAAAGTTTATTTTTTATCTTCCATAATTGTCTTTAGTTTCTTTTCGACTTTTAATTAAAAACAATCTTCACGCTTATTTATGTCACGCAGTGACTTGTCCAAACCATCACACTTAACACACAAAACGGTTTAACTTATCTTACAAAAAAATCTCACTTTCCCCAAATATGATGTTTTGTATCCCATTCTGAAAATCATATTAGATAATGGGAATGAGGCCAAATTATATTCACGCAAAAGCCTTTTTCATTTTGGTTGTGTAATGTCGAAGTCGAAAGTTTAATTTTGGGAAAATGTGCTCAAAGTGTGAGATTCAAGTGTAATTATGTACTCTGAAAGACTTGTTCATGGTGGTTGTGGACTGGTGAAGTTGATAATTTGTTTGCTGGGAAAATGAGCTAAAAAATTGATTCAAGATTACATCAAAATTTGTAGTGTTGCATGGGGGTGTAGCTCAGAGGTAGAGCATTTGACTGCAGATCAAGAGGTCCTTGGTTCAAATCCAAGCGCCCCCTTTTCTTGTTCGTGAATTTTTTCATTGCAAGACCTCTGCTGGAGTGCAAAAACATGCATAGAAGTAACAGTTTAAATAAAGAAGAGAAATTGCACCTCTTTTGCTTGACATTTACGTTATCATGCGAAAAGTTTATTTTTTATCTTCCATAATTGTCTTTAGTTTCTTTTCGACTTTTAATAAAAAATCTTCACGCGTATTTACGTCACGCGGCGACTTGTCCAAACGATTACACTTAACACACAAAACTGTTTAACTTATCTTACAAAAGAATCTCACTTTCCCCAAATATGATGTTTTGAATCCCATTATGAAAATCATATTAGATAATAGGAATGAGGCCGAATTATATTCACGCAAAGTCTTTTTCATTTTGGTTGTGAAATGCCGAAGTCGAGAGTTTAATTTTGGGAAAATGTGCTCAAAGTGTGAGATTCAAGTGTAATTAGACTTGTTCAAGGTGGTTGTGGACCGGTGAAGTCGATCATTTGTTTGCTGGGAAAATGAGCTAAAAAATTGATTCAAGATTACATCAAAATTTGTAGTATTGCATGGGGGTGTAGCTCAGAGGTAGAGCATTTCACTGCAGATCAAGAGGTCCTTAGTTCAAATCCAAGAGCCCCCTTTTCTTGTTCGTGAATTTTTTCATTGGCAAGACCTCTGCTGGAGGGCAAAAACATGCATAGAAGTATCAGTTTAAATTAAGAAGAGAAATTGCACCTCTTTTGCTTGACATTTACGTTATCATGCGAAAAGTTTATTTTTTATCTTCCATAATTGTCTTTAGTTTCTTTTCGACTTTTTATTAAAAACAATCTTCACGCTTATTTATGTCATGCGGAGACTTGTCCAAACCATCACACTTAACACACAAAACTGTTTAATTTATCTTACAAAAGAATCTCACTTTCCCCAAATATGATGTTTTGAATCCCATTCTGAAAATCATATTAGATAATAGGAATGAGGCCGAATTATATTCACACAAAGTCTTTTTCATTTTGGTTGTGTAATGCCGAAGTCGAGAGTTTAATTTTGGGAAAATGTGCTCAAAGTGTGAGATTCAAGTGTAATTAGACTTGTTCATGGTGGTTGTGGACTGGTGAAGTCGATAATTTGTTTGCTGGGAAAATGAGCTAAAAAATTGATTCAAGATTATCTCAAAATTTCTAGTATTGCATGGGGGTGTAGCTCAGAGGTAGAGCATTTGACTGCAGATCAAGAGGTCCTTGGTTCAAATCCAAGCGCCCCCTTTACTTGTTCGTGAATGTTTTCATTGGCAAGACCTCTGCTGGAGTGCAAAAACATGCATAGAAGTATCAGTTTAAATAAAGAAGAGAAATTGCACCTCTTTAGCTTGACATTAACGTTATCATACGAAAAGTTTATTTTTTATCTTCCATAATTGTCTTTAGTTTCTTTTCGACTTTTAATTAAAAACAATCTTCACGCTTATTTATGTGACGCAGAGACTTGTCCAAACCATCACACTTAACACACAAAACTGTTTAACTTATCTTACAAAAAAATCTCACTTTCCCCAAATATGATGTTTTGAATCCCATTCTTAAAATCATATTAGATAATGGGAATGAGGCCGAATTATATTTACGCAAAAGCCTTTTTAATTTCGGTTGTGTAATGTCGAATTCGAAAGTTTAATTTTGGGAAAATGTGCTCAAAGTGTGAGATTCAAGTGTAATTATATCCTCTAAAAGACTTGTTCATGGTGGTTGTGGACCGGTGAAGTCGATAATTTGTTTGCTGGGAAAATGAGCTAAAAAAATTATTCAAGATTACATCAAAATTTGTAGTATTGCATGGGGGTGTAGCTCAGAGGTAGAGCATTTGACTACAGATCAAGAGGTCCTTGGTTCAAATCCAAGCGCCCCCTTTTCTTTTTCGTGAATGTTTTCATTGGCAAGACCTCTGCTGGAGGTCAAAAACATGCATAGAAGTATCAGTTTAAATAAAGAAGAGAAATTGCATCTCTTTTGCTTGACATTTACGTTATCATGCGAAAAGATTATTTTTTTATGTTCCATAATTGTCTTTAGTGTCTTTTCGACTTATAATTAAAAAACAATCTTCACGCTTATTTATGTCATGCAGAGACTTGTCAAAACCATCACACTTAACAAACAAAACAGTTTAACTTATTTTACAAACGAATCTCACTTTCCCCAAATATGATGTTTTGAATCCCATTCTGAAAATTATATTAGATAATAGGAATGAGGCCGAATTATATTCACACAAAGTCTTTTTCATTTTGGTTGTGTAATGCCGAAGTCGAGAGTTTAATTTTGGGAAAATGTGCTCAAAGTGTGAGATTCAAGTGTAATTATATCCTCTAAAAGACTTGTTCATGGTGGTTGTGGACCGGTGAAGTCGATCATTTGTTTGCTGGGAAAATGAGCTAAAAAAATTATTCAAGATTACATCAAAATTTGCAGTATTGCATGGGGGTGTAGCTCAGAGGTAGAGCATTTGACTGCAGATCAAGAGGTCCTTGGTTCAAATCCAAGCGCCCACTTTTCTTGTTCGTGAATTTTTTCATTGGCAAGACCTCTGCTGGAGGGCAAAAACATGCATAGAAGTATCAGTTTAAATTAAGAAGAGAAATTGCACCTCTTTTGCTTGACATTTACGTTATCATGCGAAAAGTTTATTTTTTATCTTCCATGATTGTCTTTAGTTTCTTTTCGACTTTTTATTAAAAACAATCTTCACGCTTATTTATGTCACGCAGAGACTTGTCCAAACCATCACACTTAACACACAAAACTGTTTAACTTATCTTACAAAAGACGCTCAATTTCCCCAAATATGATGTTTTGAATCACATTCTGAAAATCATACTAGAAAATGGGAATGAGGCCGAATTATATTCACGCAAACGCCTTTTTCATTTTGGTTGTGTAATGCCGAAGTCGAGAGTTTAATTTTGGGAAAATGTGCTCAAAGTGTGAGATTCAATTGTAATTATATACTCTAAAAGACTTGTTCATAGTGGTTGTGGACCGGTGAAGTCGATAATTTATTTGCTGGGAAAATGAGCTAAAAAATAGATTCAAGATGACATCAAAATTTGTAGTATGGCATGGGGGTGTACCTCAGAGGTAGAGCATTTGACTGCAGATCAAGAGGTCCTTGGTTCAAATCCAAGCGCTCCCTTTTCTTGTTCGTGAATTTTTTCATTGGCAAGCCCTCTGCTGGAGGGCAAAAACATGCATAGAAGTATCAGTTTAAATAAAGAAGAGAAATTGCACCTCTTTTGCTTGACATTTACGTTATCATGCGAAGAGTTTATTTTTTATCTTCCATAATTGTCTTAAGTTTCTTTTCGACTTTTAATTAAAAACAATCTTCACGCTTATTAATGTCACTCAGAGACTTGTCAAAACCATCACACTTAACAAACAAAACAGTTTAACTTATTTTACAAACGAATCTCACTTTCCCCAAATATGATGTTTTGAATCCCATTCTGAAAATCATATTAGATAATAGGAATGAGGCCGAATTATATTCACACAAAGTCTTTTTCATTTTGGTTGTGTAATGCCGAAGTCGAGAGTTTAATTTTGGGAAAATGTGCTCAAAGAGTGAGATTCAAGTGTAATTATATCCTCTAAAAGACTTGTTCATGGTGGTTGTGGACCGGTGAAGTCGATCATTTGTTTGCTGGGAAAATGAGCTAAAAAAATTATTCAAGATTACATCAAAATTTGCAGTATTGCATGGGGGTGTAGCTCAGAGGTAGAGCATTTGACTGCAGATCAAGAGGTCCTTGGTTCAAATCCAAGCGCCCACTTTTCTTGTTCGTGAATTTTTTCATTGGCAAGACCTCTGCTGGAGGGCAAAAACATGCATAGAAGTATCAGTTTAAATTAAGAAGAGAAATTGCACCTCTTTAACTTGACATTTACGTTATCATGCGAAAAGTTTATTTTTTATCTTCCATGATTGTCTTTAGTTTCTTTTCGACTTTTTATTAAAAACAATCTTCACGCTTATTTATGTCACGCAGAGACTTGTCCAAACCATCACACTTAACACACAAAACTGTTTAACTTATCTTACAAAAGACGCTCAATTTCCCCAAATATGATGTTTTGAATCACATTCTGAAAATCATATTAGAAAATGGGAATGAGGCCGAATTATATTCACGCAAACGCCTTTTTCATTTTGGTTGTGTAATGTCGAAGTTGAAAGTTTAATTTTGGGAAAATGTACTCAAAGTGTGAGATTCAAGTGTAATTATGTACTCGAAAAGACTTGTTCATGGTGGTTGTGGACTGGTGAAGTTGATAATTTGTTTGCTGGGAAAGTGAGCTAAAAAATTGATCAAGATTACATGAAAATTTGTAGTGTTGCATGGGGGTGTAGCTCAGAGGTAGAGAATTTGACTGCAGATCAAGAGGTCCTTGATTCAAATCCAAGCGCCCCCTTTTCTTGTTCGTGAATTTTTTCATTGGCAAGACCTCTGCTTGAGTGCAAAAACATGCATAGGAGTATCAGTTTAAATAAAGAAGAGAAATTGCACCTCTTTTGCTTGACATTTACGTTATCATGTTAAAAGATTATTTTTTTATCTTCCATAATTGTCTTTAGTTTCTTTTCGACTTTTAATTAAAAACAATCTTCACGCTTATTAATGTCACTCAGAGACTTGTCAAAACCATCACACTTAACAAACAAAACAGTTTAACTTATTTTACAAACGAATCTCACTTTCCCCAAATATGATGTTTTGAATCCCATTCTGAAAATCATATTAGATAATAGGAATGAGGCCGAATTATATTCACACAAAGTCTTTTTCATTTTGGTTGTGTAATGCCGAAGTCGAGAGTTTAATTTTGGGAAAATGTGCTCAAAGAGTGAGATTCAAGTGTAATTATATCCTCTAAAAGACTTGTTCATGGTGGTTGTGGACCGGTGAAGTCGATCATTTGTTTGCTGGGAAAATGAGCTAAAAAAATTATTCAAGATTACATCAAAATTTGCAGTATTGCATGGGGGTGTAGCTCAGAGGTAGAGCATTTGACTGCAGATCAAGAGGTCCTTGGTTCAAATCCAAGCGCCCACTTTTCTTGTTCGTGAATTTTTTCATTGGCAAGACCTCTGCTGGAGGGCAAAAACATGCATAGAAGTATCAGTTTAAATTAAGAAGAGAAATTGCACCTCTTTAACTTGACATTTACGTTATCATGCGAAAAGTTTATTTTTTATCTTCCATGATTGTCTTTAGTTTCTTTTCGACTTTTTATTAAAAACAATCTTCACGCTTATTTATGTCACGCAGAGACTTGTCCAAACCATCACACTTAACACACAAAACTGTTTAACTTATCTTACAAAAGACGCTCAATTTCCCCAAATATGATGTTTTGAATCACATTCTGAAAATCATATTAGAAAATGGGAATGAGGCCGAATTATATTCACGCAAACGCCTTTTTCATTTTGGTTGTGTAATGTCGAAGTTGAAAGTTTAATTTTGGGAAAATGTACTCAAAGTGTGAGATTCAAGTGTAATTATGTACTCGAAAAGACTTGTTCATGGTGGTTGTGGACTGGTGAAGTTGATAATTTGTTTGCTGGGAAAGTGAGCTAAAAAATTGATCAAGATTACATGAAAATTTGTAGTGTTGCATGGGGGTGTAGCTCAGAGGTAGAGAATTTGACTGCAGATCAAGAGGTCCTTAATTCAAATCCAAGCGCCCCCTTTTCTTGTTCGTGAATTTTTTCATTGGCAAGACCTCTGCTTGAGTGCAAAAACATGCATAGGAGTATCAGTTTAAATAAAGAAGAGAAATTGCACCTCTTTTGCTTGACATTTACGTTATCATGTTAAAAGATTATTTTTTTATCTTCCATAATTGTCTTTAGTTTCTTTTCGACTTTTTATTAAAAACAATCTTCACGCTTATTTATGTCACGCAGAGACTTGTCCAAACCATCACACTTAACACACAAAACTGTTTAACTTATCTTACAAAATAATCTCAATTTCCCCAAACATGATGTTTTGAATCCCATTCTGCAAATCATATTAGAAAATGGGAATGAGGCCGAATTATATTCACGCAAACGCCTTTTTCATTTTGGTTGTGTAATGTCGAAGTTTAAAGTTTAATTTTGGGAAAATGTGCTCAAAGTGTGAGATTCAAGTGATATTATATACTCTAAAAAACGTGTTCATGGTGGTTGTGGACCGGTGAAGTCGATCATTTGTTTGCTGGGAAAATGAGCTAAAAAAATTATTCAAGATTACATCAAAATTTGCAGTATTGCATGGGGGTGTAGCTCAGAGGTAGAGCATTTGACTGCAGATCAAGAGGTACTTGGTTCAAATCCAAGCGCCCCCTTTTCTTGTTCGTGAATTTTTTCATTGGCAAGACCTCTGCTGGAGGGCAAAAACATGCATAGAAGTATCAGTTTAAATAAAGAAGAGAAATTGCACCTCTTTTGCTTGACATTTACGTTATCATGCGAAAAGTTTATTTTTTATCTTCCATAATTGTCTTTAGTTTCTTTTCGACTTTTTATTAAAAACAATCTTCACGCTTATTTATGTCACGCAGAGACTTGTCCAAACCATCACACTTAACACACAAAACTGTTTAACTTATCTTACAAAAGAAGCTCAATTTCCCCAAATATGATGTTTTGAATCACATTCTGAAAATCATATTAGAAAATGGGAATGAGGCCGAATTATATTCACGCAAACGCCTTTTTCATTTTGGTTGTGTAATGTCGAAGTTGAAAGTTTAATTTTGGGAAAATGTACTTAAAGTGTGAGATTCAAGTGTAATTATGTACTCTAAAAGACTTGTTCATGGTGGTTGTGGACTGGTGAAGTTGATAATTTGTTTGCTGGGAAAGTGAGCTAAAAAATTGATCAAGATTACATCAAAATTTGTAGTGTTGCATAGGGGTGTAGCTCAGAGGTAGAGAATTTGACTGCAGATCAAGAGGTCCTTGATTCAAATCCAAGCGCCCCCTTTCTTGTTCGTGAATTTTTTCATTGGCAAGACCTCTGCTGGAGTGCAAAAACATGCATAGAAGTATCAGTTTAAATAAAGAAGAGAAATTGCACCTCTTTAGCTTGACATTAACGTTATCATGCGAAAAGTTTATTTTTTATCTTCCATAATTGTCTTTAGTTTCTTTTCGTCTTTTAATTAAAAACAATCTTCACGCTTATTTATGTCACGCAGAGACTTGTCCAAACCATCACACTTAACACACAAAACTGTTTAACTTATCTTACAAAAAAATCTCACTTTCCCCAAATATGATGTTTTGAATCCCATTCTGAAAATCATATTAGATAATGGGAATGAGGCCGAATTATATTCACGCAAAAGCCTTTTTAATTTCGGTTGTGTAATGTCGAATTCGAAAGTTTAATTTTGGGAAAATGTGCTCAAAGTGTGAGATTCAAGTGTAATTATATCCTCTAAAAGACTTGTTCATGGTGGTTGTGGACCGGTGAAGTCGATCATTTGTTTGCTGGGAAAATGAGCTAAAAAATTGATTCAAGATTACATCAAAATTTGTAGTGTTGCATGGGGGTGTAGCTCAGAGGTAGAGCATTTGACTGCAGATCATAGAGGTCCTTGGTTCAAATCCAAGCGCCCCCTTTTCTTGTTCGTGAATTTTTTCATTGGCAAGACCTCTGCTGGAGTGCAAAAACATGCATAGAAGTATCAGTTTAAATAAAGAAGAGAAATTGCACCTCTTTTGCTTGACATTTACGTTATCATGCGAAAAGTTTATTTTTTATCTCCATAATTGTCTTTAGTTTCTTTTCGACTTTTAATTCAAAACAATCTTCACGCTTATTTATGTCACGCAGAGACTTGTCCAAACCATCACACTTAACACACAAAACTGATTAACGTATCTTACAAAAGAATCTCACTTTCCCCAAATATGATGTTTTGAATCCCATTCTGAAAATCATATTAGATAATGGGAATGAGGCCGAATTATATTCACGCAAAAGCCTTTTTCATTTTGGTTGTGTAATGTCGAAGTCGAAATTTTAATTTTGGGAAAATGTGCTCAAAGTGTGAGATTCAAGTGTAATTATATCCTCTAAAAGACTTGTTCATGGTGGTTGTGGACCGGTGAATTCGATCATTTGTTTGCTGGGAAAATGAGCTAAAAAATTGATTCAAGATTACATCAAAATTTGTAGTGTTGCATGGGGGTGTAGCTCAGAGGTAGAGCATTTGACTGCAGATCAAGAGGTCCTTGGTTCAAATCCAAGCTCCCCCTTTTCTTGTTCGTGAATTTTTTCATTGGCAAGACCTCTGCTGGAGTGCAAAAACATGCATAGAAGTATCAGTTTAAATAAAGAAGAGAAATTGCACCTCTCTAGCTGGACATTAACGTTATCATGCGAAAAGTTTATTTTTTATCTCCATAATTGTCTTTAGTTTCTTTTCGACTTTTAATTAAAAACAATCTTCACGCTTATTTATGTCACGCAGAGACTTGTCCAAACCATCACACTTAACACACAAAACTGTTTAACGTATCTTACAAAATAATCTCACTTTCCCCAAATATGATGTTTTGAATCCCATTCTGAAAATCATATTAGATAATGGGAATGAGGCCGAATTATATTCACGCAAAAGCCTTTTTCATTTTGGTTGTGTAATGTCGAAGTCGAAATTATAATTTTGGGAAAATGTGCTCAAAGTGTGAGATTCAAGTGTAATTATATCCTCTAAAAGACTTGTTCATGGTGGTTGTGGACCGGTGAAGTCGATCATTTGTTTGCTGGGAAAATGAGCTAAAAAATTGATTCAAGATTACATCAAAATTTGTAGTGGTGCATGGGGGTGTAGCTCAGAGGTAGAGCATTTGAGTGCAGATCAAGAGGTCCTTGGTTCAAATCCAAGCGCCCCCTTTTCTTGTTCGTGAATTTTTTCATTGGCAAGACCTCTGCTGGAGTGCAAAAACATGCATAGAAGTATCAGTTTAAATAAAGAAGAGAAATTGCACCTCTTTTGCTTCACATTTACGTTATCATGCGAAAAGTTTATTTTTTATCTTCCATAATTGTCTTTAGTTTCTTTTCGACTTTTAATTAAAAACAATCTTCACGCTTATTTATGTCACGCAGAGACTTGTCCAAACCATCACACTTAACACACAAAACTGTTTAACGTATCTTACAAAAGAATCTCACTTTCCCCAAATATGATGTTTTGAATCCCATTCTGAAAATCTAATTAGATAATGGGAATGAGGCCGAATTATATTCACGCAAAAGCCTTTTTCATTTTGGTTGTGTAATGTCGAAGTCGAAATTTTATTTTGGGAAAATGTGCTCAAAGTGTGAAATTCAAGTGTAATTATGTACTCTAAAAGACTTGTTCATGGTGGTTGTGGACTGGTGAAGTTGATAATTTGTTTGCTGGGATAATGAGCAAAAAATTTGATTCAAGATTACATCAAAAATTGTTGTATTGCATGGGGGTGTAGCTCAGAGGTAGAGCATTTGACTGCAGATCAAGAGGTCCTTGGTTCAAATCCAAGCTCCCCCTTTTCTTGTTCGTGAATTTTTTCATTGGCAAGACCTCTGCTGGAGTGCAAAAACATGTGTAGTAATTACTCAGGAGGCTTGACGACGGGATCGGAGGCACACTTATTTATTAACACAACTTGTATACAGTTAGCGAGTATACACAGGACCTAAGGGGTAACGTCCCCTTACTCGGCTAACAGGGAGACACAACATCTAAGCCCCGCTAACCTAAGCCCAAGTCCTCCACTAGGGAGCTAGGGGAGGCTACCTGTCCCAGCCCTGGTCAAGCTGGGATCCGACCCCCTGAGTTCCCAGACCTGCTCGTCAGTCTGGGCTCTCGGGGCCACGCCACCGGCTTGCCCTGGTCGGCCCTTATAAGGACAGCGAGCCAGGGGAGCTCCGGGGCCTATTCTAGCTGGTCTTCCGTCTTCGCTGGTTAAAGCTGATACCTCGACCTCGAGCCCTCCGGCTCACCCCCTCTTATAGTCCGCGGCCCCCCCGGGAGGGGCCCGTGGGGGATGCAGGTGCGGACGTCGGTGTGGCCACCTCCTATGTGTACGGCCCTAACCACGCCCCTTGTGTTTGTTTGCCATCCGCTCCCATACACAATTACACCTCTACATCACCCCCCCCTGTACAGCTCGCAGCCGTCCCCGGCTGCAACAAAACCAGAATAAAGGTGCATGCCTCCCCAAAACCGTGTGTGCCTCGCGTAAATTTAACAAGAACGATAACAGTCATAACAACAACAACAACAACAGGAACAGGTAGAAGAAGAAAGAGAAAAAAAATAACCCGGCGCACCCTCCCGAATAAATACCCCATTCCGCAAACCCAACATATATACACGCGCTCCGGATGTCCCTCCCCCACTGTCCGCAAGGGCCCCCCAACGGCCGACCTCACAATAGTCTGCGCGTTTTGGCGCGCGTTCTCGCGGCGGGCCCGTCACAAGGGCTCGACCCGGCACGCTCAGTGGTGGTTGGTGACGGTCCGGGTGCAAGAGAGTCTGGCGTCGCTGCCGAGTGACCCCCGACCCCTCCGGGAGGGGTTGGCGGGCGTGGACCCGTCACTCCTGTTGCACCTGGAGATGGAACAGTTGACGTCATGTTAGGCGAGAGCAGCGACGTCGGGGAGTCGGCGGACCCCTCACACGTTTGGCCATGCGTGTGTGTGTGTGAACCACGGGCCGGCGCAATGAACGGTTTCAACCTTGAGGGGTGCACGTACCACCGACGCCTCCCCCATTTGACGCGAACACATTGCGGCCGTAAGACCTGTACGACCTCCACTGGCCCCCGCCACGGCCGTACCAACTTTGACGAGGTTGCCAGTGGCACCTGGGGACAGTGCAACCATGCCCTGTCCCCTGGTTTCCATTTGAACACATGTACCCGCCCCAGCCGAAGCCTCTCGTTCGCCTTCTGGCGGAGTTCAGAATTTTGCACGGCCGCTTCCCGCGCCTCAGACAATTTGCTGATGTTAAATTTAACGTGTTCGGACAAGGTAGACTTCGCCTGAGGCGCCGAGAGCTTCAGCTGGGTCGTCACAGGGGGGTTAGCCTCGCGGCCATACATTAAAAAGAAAGGGGAAAATCCGGTGGCCGCATGGGGAGCCATCCTGTAGGCCTGCAACACACCGGCTATGCGAAGGTCCCAATCTGTCTGGGATTCGGACACCTGTTGGGACAGCATAGACGTGATGGTCCGATGTAGCCGTTCCACCATCCCGTCAGTTTGAGGGTGATACGGGGAGGTCCGAATTTTTTCCGTACCCAAGAGGTCGCACACCTCGCGGAGGAGTTTTCCCGAAAAATTCTTACCCTGGTCAGTAAGCAGCCGTTCCGGAGCACCTTTGTCGAGGACATAGCCCTGGACAAAGGCCTCCGCGATGGCTGCTGCCGACTGGTTGGCCAGGGGCCAGGCCATAGGCCATCTCGTGAAGTATTCGACCCCTGTCAATAAATACCTATTCCCCCTGGGTGTAGCGGGAAATGGGCCGAGTATGTCTAGCGCAACGAGCTCGTTAACCCGGGAAACCTTTATGGACTGCAGCGGAGGGTTGGACCCCCTAGCTGGTGGCTTTCGCTGCGCGCATTGCGTGCACGACCCCAGGAGATCCCCCACGTCCTTTGCCATGCCCGGCCAGAAGAAATCGAGCTGGAGCGTGGCAAAGGTCTTGTGAACCCCCAAGTGCAGAAGCCGCTCATGAACAGCCCATACCACCTTACCCCTCAATGCTGCAGGCACCACGAGCTGCTGGCGGCGGGTTTTTCCGTCCCAGTGCATTAAAAGACCCTGGAACAACCCCCACGAGTCAATGTTCGCCACCCCCTGCCCAACCCCCCCTGCGCGACGGCGCAGAGCGAGGAGGGAGGTGTCCTCCATTTGGAGGCGTCCCCATTCCGCGACCGACAACCCCAGCAACGAATCCCTCCCTTCTTGCTCGATAGGACCCGAAGCCAAAGGCGCATCGGCGGCGGCCACGAGGACCGAATCGGTGGTGACGTTCGGGGGCCTACAACGCCCCGAACCCAGGAGGCAAGCGCACTCCGAAGTGGGTGGCAACCGTGACAGGGCGTCAGCGTTCGTGTGGCGGACGCCCTTACGATATGTGGTGACAAAGTCGTAGTCCTGGAGAATCTCCAACCATCGAGACAACTGGCCCGATGGTTGTTGAACCCGCAGAGCGTACTGTAGGGCCGCATGATCTGTACGGACGGTGAAACGCCGACCGTACAGATATGGGCGGTACTGCTGAATGAAATAAACAATTGCCAATAATTCCCGACGGGTAACGCAGTACCGTTGTTCCGCTGGAGACAGTACCCGACTACCGTAAGCCACCACATGCTCTACGCCCCCAATGAGTTGGGACAGCACGCCCCCGATGCCCGTGTTACTTGCATCTGTATCGAGCAAGAAGGGTTGTGAGAAGTCGGGGTAATTCAACGGCGGAGCCCCCACCAGGGCATTCCGGAGGGCGTGAAAAGCAGCCTCCTCCTCCAGCCCCCAATGAAACCTGACTCCCTTGGACGTCAAGGCATGCAATGGTTTCGCGATCGTAGCGAAGTCAGCCACAAACCGTCGATAGTACGACGCGAACCCAATGAAACTCCTGACCTCTCCCACCGAGGTGGGAGTCGGCCAGGAGCTGACGCATTCTGTTTTTGCGGGATCAGTGGATATCCCCGAGCGCCCAACAATGTGACCCAAATACCGCACCGATTCGCGGAGCAAATGGCACTTCTGCGGTTTAAATTTTAAATTGGCAGCCCGCATTTTGAGAAAAACAGCACGCAGCCTCTGGAGGTGTTCCTCGAAGGATTTAGTAAAGACGATGACATCGTCCAAGTAAATTAAACACGAATCCCATTGCAAGCCTGCCAAGACCAGTTCCATTAACCGCTGAAAAGTTGCCGGCGCAGAATGTAAGCCCATCGGCAAGCGGTTAAATTGGAAGAGACCTTGCGGTGTCCGAAAAGCAGTTTTAGGTTTTGATTCGTCATCCAGAGGAAGCTGCCAGAATCCAGATAGTAAATCGAGGGTGGAAAAGAATCGCGCCCCCGCCAAGGCATCGAGCGACTCATCCATTCGAGGAAGCGGGTACGCATCTGCCACAGAAATTTTGTTCAATCGCCGAAAGTCGACACAAAACCGCAGTGAGCCGTCGTGTTTTTTCACCAAAACGATCGGTGCGCCCCACGGGCTGTTGGAAGGGGAAATGATATCGGCGGCTAGCATGTCATCAACAGCCGATTTGACATGATCCTTTTCGGCGGGACTGAGCCGAAAGGGATTCTGGCGGATTGGCGCGCTGTCACCCGTGTCAATATGGTGTCGCAGCAATTTAGTACAACCAATATCAAATTTGTGTTTACTAAAAACGTCGGCAAATTCTTTCAGGAGAACTCGCAGCTGCGCACGCTGTGTGTCGGACAGATCCACAGATCCCGCGCAAAGTGCATCCAGCCATCCGTCATCACAGTCCGAATGCGGTCGCGACGGAGGATCGGTGGTTACCTGACCCACGAGTGGTTCCTCATAGGGCGCCGGCGTTGCGTGTGCAAGCACGGTCCCTTGAGGAACCACGGCCGTTCGCGATCCTACATTAAGGACTGCAATGAAGGGGTCCCCATCCCCTTTCACCATGGTCTGAGCCGCTAGCAAATCGGGTCCATTGACCCCGGCCCGAGATGGTCCCAACAAGACCCCCCGATCCGCAACCCCTTTAGCAAACGGCCGACGCAACCTAAGAGGGACGAGCATCTGAGCCCCCGGGGGTACGCGCACAGTTTTTGTCACGAGCGCCTGCACGGTGGCAAACGCCCGACGCTCCGTGGTGGGGGAAGACAAAAATGTAACACGTCGGCCCGATGGGAGCTCGATGCACCCCTGGTCAATCAAGATACGGATGGGCATTTTGGCCAAGAAATCCGTCCCCAACAGGCACGGAACCGCGAGTGAGGAGGAAACCAAAACAGGCCCGGATAATTTAATGTCTCCAATGCAAATTTTGGCGCGGATTTGCCCAATAATGCCCAGCGAGCCCCCGTTAGCAGCATAGCATGGCACATCAACAGGGAGCAAGGGACGACTTTGAACGGGAAGGATGTTATAAATCAAATCAGATATAATGGTCGCCGATGCCCCTGTGTCAATTAAAATCCGCACCTCTACCCCATCAATATGACCGACCACAACCGATGATCCCGCCGACGCAGCAACGACACGATGGGCGAGCTCCGACCACTGACCCGGTTGGAGCGCTCGCCGCATTTCAGAACAATCGCGCGCGATGGGCGGCGATTTTCGAACCCTGTTCAGTTGAGCGCGTGAGTGTGTGTCGGATGTGTGCATGGGCCAAACGTGTGAGGTGCCACGACTCGCCGTATTTCTCTGCTGGAGCTTGGGTGGAGACGGCGTGGCGTCCTGACGAGGTGTCGCTCCGCGCTGACGGGGAGCCCGGCATCCTGACGCAACGTGGCCTTGCAGGCCACAGTTGTAGCAACGTGTGAGCGCCCCAGATGGCCTGGGCTGCTCCTGGCGGCTCGGTCCATTCCGAGCCTGCGGTGCCGCCGATCTCCATTCCCCCCGCCGCTCCACCCCGCAGACCTCCTCTGATGGGAGGGCGGTGGCCGCCATGGCATGGCCGGCCACCCCCTTGGCAGCCTTGCGACGCAGGGACCGCAAGCCCCCGTGGATGTGGCGCGCGACCAGCAGGGACGACATCTCTCCGTCGTCTTGAGCCAAGACGGCGATGTCCAGCTCATCGGCGAGTAGCAGCAGCTTTTCAGCCACCATGGCGTCCACTCCCTCCTCGTCCATCCGCGGGAAAGCTGCCTTTGCCAGGGCCAGGAGAGCCGTTCGGAAGGCCAGGGGCGATTCGTTGGCGCCCCGATGCCGATCGTGGAACAGCTGCCTGCAGTCCGAAGGCGGCCCATAGACGGCTGACAGCAGCTGCAGCACCAGGTGCAGCGTGGCGCGCTTTTCCTTAGGCGCCGAGGTGAGGGTAGCCAGGGCGTCGTCGTCCAGCATCGCCGGCAGCGCGCATAGTGCCTCGGCGTCCGTCCAGTTCGCCATCTCTTGATGAGCGATGAACCGCCTTTTGAAGCCACCCCAATCTCCAGCCGCTCCCACGAACTCCTTGAGAGGCGGCAGTCGCTGTTGTAAGGCGACGTCCGTGGCTGCGGATCTCGCTCCCTCGTTCCCAGCCGACGTTACAGTGTGGGCGGGCTGTGAGCATGGCATCGCCGGTCGCTCCGTTGTTGACGCGCTGGCCGGCGTTGATGATGTCACGGCTCGTGCTTGGCCCTCAGCAGTCACCTGACGCAGGCCGGCCCCGCCCTCTGCTCGCACTGTAGTGATGGCGGGAAATTTAACCGCGAGCCGCGTCGGGGTGGCGGGAAATGCCGGCGTGCGTCGGCTGCTGCCGTCTTCCCGCGCAGCCCCTCCAGCTCCCAGCCGCGTGATCTCCTCCAACACGGCGGCCGCGGCGTAGAGCAGCTCCGCCAGGCGGGAGTGAGCCAGCCGAAGTCCCTCGGCCGACGCATCCCCCCCCTCCTGTCGTAGCGGCGCGGGTGTACTCGGCCCCGGCTGCTCCGATCCGACCTCGGCCATCTCTGGTGGTGATTCGGCCGCGGTGTCCTCCCTCTCCGACTCCCTGGTACGTGTCGTCCCTCGTGTGTCCATCTTTGGACGTTTTACTTCTGACACCAGATGTAGTAATTGCTCAGGAGGCTTGACGACGGGATCGGAGGCACACTTATTTATTAACACAACTTGTATACAGTTAGCGAGTATACACAGGACCTAAGGGGTAACGTCCCCTTACTCGGCTAACAGGGAGACACAACATCTAAGCCCCGCTAACCTAAGCCCAAGTCCTCCACTAGGGAGCTAGGGGAGGCTACCTGTCCCAGCCCTGGTCAAGCTGGGATCCGACCCCCTGAGTTCCCAGACCTGCTCGTCAGTCTGGGCTCTCGGGGCCACGCCACCGGCTTGCCCTGGTCGGCCCTTATAAGGACAGCGAGCCAGGGGAGCTCCGGGGCCTATTCTAGCTGGTCTTCCGTCTTCGCTGGTTAAAGCTGATACCTCGACCTCGAGCCCTCCGGCTCACCCCCTCTTATAGTCCGCGGCCCCCCCGGGAGGGGCCCGTGGGGGATGCAGGTGCGGACGTCGGTGTGGCCACCTCCTATGTGTACGGCCCTAACCACGCCCCTTGTGTTTGTTTGCCATCCGCTCCCATACACAATTACACCTCTACACATGCATAGAAGTATCAGTTTAAATAAAGAAGAGAAATTGCACCTCTTTTGCTTCACATTTACGTTATCATGCGAAAAGTTTATTTTTTATCTTCCATAATTGTCTTTAGTTTCTTTTCGACTTTTAATTAAAAACAATCTTCACGCTTATTTATGTCACGCAGAGACTTGTCCAAACCATCACACTTAACACACAAAACTGTTTAACGTATCTTACAAAAGAATCTCACTTTCCCCAAATATGATGTTTTGAATCCCATTCTGAAAATCATATTAGATAATGGGAATGAGGCCGAATTATATTCACGCAAAAGCCTTTTTCATTTTGGTTGTGTAATGTCGAAGTCGAAATTTTATTTTGGGAAAATGTGCTCAAAGTGTGAAATTCAAGTGTAATTATGTACTCTAAAAGACTTGTTCATGGTGGTTGTGGACTGGTGAAGTTGATAATTTGTTTGCTGGGAAAATGAGCTAAAAAAATGATTCAAGATTACATCAAAAATTGTTGTATTGCATGGGGGTGTAGCTCAGAGGTAGAGCATTTGACTGCAGATCAAGAGGTCCTTGGTTCAAATCCAAGCGCCCCCTTTTCTTGTTCGTGAATTTTTTCATTGGCAAGACCTCTGCTGGAGTGCAAAAACATGCATAGAAGTATCAGTTTAAATAAAGAAGAGAAATTGCACCTCTTTTGCTTCACATTTACGTTATCATGCGAAAAGTTTATTTTTTATCTTCCATAATTGTCTTTAGTTTCTTTTCGACTTTTAATTAAAAACAATCTTCACGCTTATTTACGTCACGCAGAGACTTGTCCAAACCATCACACTTAACACACAAAACTGTTTAACGTATCTTACAAAAGAATCTCACTTTCCCCAAATATGATGTTTTGAATCCCATTCTGAAAATCATATTAGATAATGGGAATGAGGCCGAATTATATTCACGCAAAAGCCTTTTTCATTTTGGTTGTGTAATGTCGAAGTCGAAATTTTATTTTGGGAAAATGTGCTCAAAGTGTGAAATTCAAGTGTAATTATGTACTCTAAAAGACTTGTTCATGGTGGTTGTGGACTGGTGAAGTTGATAATTTGTTTGCTGGGAAAATGAGCTAAAAATTTGATTCAAGATTACATCAAAAATTGTTGTATTGCATGGGGGTGTAGCTCAGAGGTAGAGCATTTGACTGCAGATCAAGAGGTCCTTGGTTCAAATCCAAGCGCCCCCTTTTCTTGTTCGTGAATTTTTTCATTGGCAAGACCTCTGCTGGAGTGCAAAAACATGCATAGAAGTATCAGTTTAAATAAAGAAGAGAAATTGCACCTCTTTTGCTTCACATTTACGTTATCATGCGAAAAGTTTATTTTTTATCTTCCATAATTGTCTTTAGTTTCTTTTCGACTTTTAATTAAAAACAATCTTCACGCTTATTTACGTCACGCAGAGACTTGTCCAAACCATCACACTTAACACACAAAACTGTTTAACGTATCTTACAAAAGAATCTCACTTTCCCCAAATATGATGTTTTGAATCCCATTCTGAAAATCATATTAGATAATGGGAATGAGGCCGAATTATATTCACGCAAAAGCCTTTTTCATTTTGGTTGTGTAATGTCGAAGTCGAAATTTTATTTTGGGAAAATGTGCTCAAAGTGTGAAATTCAAGTGTAATTATGTACTCTAAAAGACTTGTTCATGGTGGTTGTGGACTGGTGAAGTTGATAATTTGTTTGCTGGGAAAATGAGCTAAAAAATTGATTCAAGATTACATCAAAATTTGTTGTATTGCATGGGGGTGTAGCTCAGAGGTAGAGCATTTGACTGCAGATCAAGAGGTCCTTGGTTCAAATCCAAGCGCCCCCTTTTCTTGTTCGTGAATTTTTTCATTGGCAAGACCTCTGCTGGAGTGCAAAAACATGCATAGAAGTATCAGTTTAAATAAAGAAGAGAAATTGCACCTCTTTTGCTTCACATTTACGTTATCATGCGAAAAGTTTATTTTTTATCTTCCATAATTGTCTTTAGTTTTTTTTCGACTTTTAATTAAAAACAATCTTCACGCTTATTTACGTCACGCAGAGACTTGTCCAAACCATCACACTTAACACACAAAACTGTTTAACGTATCTTACAAAAGAATCTCACTTTCCCCAAATATGATGTTTTGAATCCCATTCTGAAAATCATATTAGATAATGGGAATGAGGCCGAATTATATTCACGCAAAAGCCTTTTTCATTTTGGTTGTGTAATGTCGAAGTCGAAATTTTATTTTGGGAAAATGTGCTCAAAGTGTGAAATTCAAGTGTAATTATGTACTCTAAAAGACTTGTTCATGGTGGTTGTGGACTGGTGAAGTTGATAATTTGTTTGCTGGGAAAATGAGCTAAAAAATTGATTCAGGATTACATCAAAATGTGTTGTATTGCATGGGGGTGTAGCTCAGAGGTAGAGCATTTGACTGCAGATCAAGAGGTCCTTGGTTCAAATCCAAGCGCCCCCTTTTCTTGTTCGTGAATTTTTTCATTGGCAAGGCCTCTGCTTAAGTGCAAAAACATGCATAGAAGTATCAGTTTAAATAAAGAAGAGAAATTGCACCTCTTTTGCTTGACATTTACGTTATCTTGCGAAAAGTTATTTTTTTTTCTTCCATAATTGTCTTTCGTTTCTTTTCGACTTTTAATTAAAAACAATCTTCACGCTTATTCATGTGACGCAGAGACTTGTCCAAACCATCACACTTAACACACAAAACTGTTTAACTTATACTATGGGAACCTCATTTGCCAGTAAAAATATGATAATTGGTTCTTTACCCTTCTATCTGGCAACAAAACTGACACCTTTTTACAAGGAGTCATGTTTGCATAGACCGCAATACCTGCAGTCATAATACAAACAAAAGAACATAACTCTGATAATGTGCACTGCCCTTAAAGTTGATTGATCCACACCCGAGACAGCTTTCCTTAGAGCCTAGTCTCATATGGGTTGGACCAGATGACGCCAAAAGGCGCACAACTCAAAGACAATGCACCATCAGAGTATGAGAGCTCGGGGCAAGCATCTACACTATGGGAACCTCATTTGCCAGTAAAAATATGATAATTGGTTCTTTACCCTTCTATCTGGCAACAAAACTGACACCTTTTTACAAGGAGTCATGTGAGGTTCCCATAGTGTAGATGCTTGCCCCGAGCTCTCATACTCTGATGGTGCATTGTCTTTGAGTTGTGCGCCTTTTGGCGTCATCTGGTCCAACCCATATGAGACTAGGCTCTAAGGAAAGCTGTCTCGGGTGTGGATCAATCAACTTTAAGGACAGTGCACATTATCAGAGTTATGTTCTTTTGTTTGTATTATGACTGCAGGTATTGCGGTCTATGCAAACATGACTCCTGGTAAAAAGGTGTCAGTTTTGTTGCCAGATAGAAGGGTAAAGAACCAATTATCATATTTTTACTGGCAAATGAGGTTCCCATAGTGTAGATGCTTGCCCCGAGCTCTCATACTCTGATGGTGCATTGTCTTTGAGTTGTGCGCCTTTTGGCGTCATCTGGTCCAACCCATATGAGACTAGGCTCTAAGGAAAGCTGTCTCGGGTGTGGATCAATCAACTTTAAGGACAGTGCACATTAGCAGAGTTATGTTCTTTTGTTTGTATTATGACTGCAGGTATTGCGGTCTATGCAAACATGACTCCTTGTAAAAAGGTGTCAGTTTTGTTGCCAGATAGAAGGGTAAAGAACCAATTGTCATATTTTTACTGGCAAATGAGGTTCCCATAGTGTAGATGCTTTCCCCGAGCTCTCATACTCTGATGGTGCATTGTCTTTGAGTTGTGCGCCTTTTGGCGTCATCTGGTCCAACCCATATGAGACTAGGCTCTAAGGAAAGCTGTCTCGGGTGTGGATCAATCAACTTTAAGGACAGTGCACATTATCAGAGTTATGTTCTTTTGTTTGTATTATGACTGCAGGTATTGCGGTCTATGCAAACATGACTCCTTGTAAAAAGGTGTCAGTTTTGTTGCCAGATAGAAGGGTAAAGAACCAATTATCATATTTTTACTTGCAAATGAGGTTCCCATAGTGTAGATGCTTGCCCCGAGCTCTCATACTCTGATGGTGCATTGTCTTTGAGTTGTGCGCCTTTTGGCGTCATCTGGTCCAACCCATATGAGACTAGGCTCTAAGGAAAGCTGTCTCGGGTGTGGATCAATCAACTTTAAGGACAGTGCACATTATCAGAGTTATGTTCTTTTGTTTGTATTATGACTGCAGGTATTGCGGTCTATGCAAACATGACTCCTTGTAAAAAGGTGTCAGTTTTGTTGCCAGATAGAAGGGTAAAGAACCAATTATCATATTTTTACTGGCAAATGAGGTTCCCATAGTGTAGATGCTTGCCCCGAGCTCTCATACTCTGATGGTGCATTGTCTTTGAGTTGTGCGCCTTTTGGCGTCATCTGGTCCAACCCATATGAGACTAGGCTCTAAGGAAAGCTGTCTCGGGTGTGGATCAATCAACTTTAAGGACAGTGCACATTAGCAGAGTTATGTTCTTTTGTTTGTATTATGACTGCAGGTATTGCGGTCTATGCAAACATGACTCCTTGTAAAAAGGTGTCAGTTTTGTTGCCAGATAGAAGGGTAAAGAACCAATTATCATATTTTTACTGGCAAATGAGGTTCCCATAGTGTAGATGCTTGCCCCGAGCTCTCATACTCTGATGGTGCATTGTCTTTGAGTTGTGCGCCTTTTGGCGTCATCTGGTCCAACCCATATGAGACTAGGCTCTAAGGAAAGCTGTCTCGGGTGTGGATCAATCAACTTTAAGGACAGTGCACATTATCAGAGTTATGTTCTTTTGTTTGTATTATGACTGCAGGTATTGCGGTCTATGCAAACATGACTCCTTGTAAAAAGGTGTCAGTTTTGTTGCCAGATAGAAGGGTAAAGAACCAATTATCATATTTTTACTGGCAAATGAGGTTCCCATAGTGTAGATGCTTTCCCCGAGCTCTCATACTCTGATGGTGCATTGTCTTTGAGTTGTGCGCCTTTTGGCGTCATCTGGTCCAACCCATATGAGACTAGGCTCTAAGGAAAGCTGTCTCGGGTGTGGATCAATCAACTTTAAGGACAGTGCACATTATCAGAGTTATGTTCTTTTGTTTGTATTATGACTGCAGGTATTGCGGTCTATGCAAACATGACTCCTTGTAAAAAGGTGTCAGTTTTGTTGCCAGATAGAAGGGTAAAGAACCAATTATCATATTTTTACTGGCAAATGAGGTTCCCATAGTGTAGATGCTTGCACCGAGCTCTCATACTCTGATGGTGCATTGTCTTTGAGTTGTGCGCCTTTTGGCGTCATCTGGTCCAACCCATATGAGACTAGGCTCTAAGGAAAGCTGTCTCGGGTGTGGATCAATCAACTTTAAGGACAGTGCACATTATCAGAGTTATGTTCTTTTGTTTGTATTATGACTGCAGGTATTGCGGTCTATGCAAACATGACTCCTTGTAAAAGGTGTCAGTTTTGTTGCCAGATAGAAGGGTAAAGAACCAATTATCATATTTTTACTGGCAAATGAGGTTCCCATAGTGTAGATGCTTGCCCAGAGCTCTCATACTCTGATGGTGCATTGTCTTTGAGTTGTGCGCCTTTTGGCGTCATCTGGTCCAACCCATATGAGACTAGGCTCTAAGGAAAGCTGTCTCGGGTGTGGATCAATCAACTTTAAGGACAGTGCACATTATCAGAGTTATGTTCTTTTGTTTGTATTATGACTGCAGGTATTGCGGTCTATGCAAACATGACTTCTTGTAAAAAGGTGTCAGTTTTGTTGACAGATAGAAGGGTAAAGAACCAATTATCATGTTTAACTTATCTTACAAAAAAATCTCACTTTCCCCAAATATGATGTTTTGAATCTCATTCTGAAAATCACATTAGATAATGGGAATGAGGCCGAATTATATTCACGCAAAAGCCTTTTTAATTTCGGTTGTGTAATGTCGAAGTCGATAGTTTAATTTTGGGAAAATGTACTCAAAGTGTGCGATTCAAGTGTAATTATATCCACTAAAAGACTTGATCATGGTGGTTGTGGACCGGTGATTTCGATCATTTGTTTGCTGGGAAAATGAGCTAAAAAAATGATTCAAGATTACATCAAAATTTGTTGTATTGCATGGTGGTGTAGCTCAGATGTAGAACATTTGACTGCGATCAAGAGGTCCTTGGTTCAAATCCAAGCGCCCCCTTTTCTTGTTCGTGCATTTTTTCATTGGCAAGACCTCTGCTGGAGGGCAAAAACATGCATAGAAGTATCAGTTTAAATAAAGAAGAGAATTGCACCTCTTTTGCTTGACATTTACGTTATCATGCGAAAAGTTTATTTTTTATCTTCCAACATTGTCTTTAGTTTCTTTTCGACTTTTAATTAAAAACAATCTTCACGCTTTTTTATGTCAAGCGGAGACTTGTCCAAACCATCACACTTAACACTGAAAACTGTTTAACTTATCTTACAAAAGAATCTCACTTTCCCCAAATATGATGTTTTGAATCCCATTCTGAAAATCATATTAGATAATAGGAATGAGGCCGAATTATATTCACACAAAGTCTTTTTCATTTTGGTTGTGTAATGTCGAAGTCGAAAGTTTAATTTTGGGAAAATGTGCTCAAAGTGTGAGATTCAAGTGTAATTATGTACTCTAAAAGACTTGTTCATGGTGGTTGTGGACTGGTGAAGTTGATAAGTTGTTTGCTGGGAAAATGAGCTAAAAAATTGATTCAAGATTACATAAAAATTTGTAGTGTTGCATGGGGGTGTAGCTCAGAGGTAGAACATTTGACTGCAGATCAAGAGGTCCTTGGTTCAAATCCAAGTGCACCCTTTTCTTGTTCGTGCATTTTTTCATTGGCAAGACCTCTGCTGGAGGGCAAAAACATGCATAGAAGTATCAGTTTAAATAAAGAAGAGAATTGCACCTCTTTTGCTTGACATTTACGTTATCATGCGAAAAGTTTATTTTTTATCTTCCATAATTGTCTTTAGTTTCTTTTCGACTTTTAATAAAAAACAATCTTCACGCTTATTTATGTCACGCAGAGACTTGTCCAAACCATCACACTTAACACACAAAACTGTTTAACTTATCTTACAAAAGAATCTCACTTTCCCCAAATATGATGTTTTGAATCCCATTCTGAAAATCATATTAGATAATGGGAATTGGGCCGAATTATATTCACGCAAAAGCCTTTTTCATTTTGGTTGTGTAATGTCGAAGTCGAAAGTTTAATTTTGGGAAAATGTGCTCAAAGTGTGAGATTCACGTGTAATTATGTACTCTAAAAGACTTGTTCATGGTGGTTGTGGACTGGTGAAGTCGATACTTTGTTTGCTGGGAAAATGAGCTAAAAATTTGATTCAAGATTACATCAACATTTGTAGTATTGCATGGGGGGTGTAGCTCAGAGGTAGAGCATTTGACTGCAGATCAAGAGGTCCTTGGTTCAAATGCAAGCGCCCCTTTTTCTTGTTCGTGAATTTTTTCATTGGCAAGACCTCTGCTGGAGGGCAAAAACATGCATAGAAGTGTAATAATCCTTCAGGAGACGGCTTCGGAATCGGTCCTTTTATTTCCACTCCACAATACACTTTGCTCACTCACTCTCCGTTGCTGGCAGACAACGGAGAGAGGACAGACCACGCACTAAGTCCCCACCGCGCACCTGGCAACCCCAGCCCCCGTCCGCGCGTGACCCTGCTCTTGTTAGTTTCAGTCTGCTCTCGATCGTTCTCCTCCACTCGCTCTTAATACCTTCGTCACGTGGTTCACCCAGCCAATCGTTCATGGACAGCTTCGACCATTCTCGATGGTTCCCTGTCAATCCCGGGACCACGCCCTTCATCCGGCTCCCCATTGGCTGGGGCCCCGAATGGCTAGGCCAATCACTCCTGATGACCTGTCGTGATGACGCATGGGCCATGGTCCCTATCTCAACCCTTATTGGCTACAAGCAGGACCGGCAAGCCAATCCCCACGTGAACCCTCTATGGCTGTTATTACATCACCCCCCCCCCGGTGAAAAAAATTTAGCTGTCTCGGCTGGGAAAAGGGTGAAGAACCAATTCCGCAACATCTTATTAGGGCACCAAGGTGCGTTTAACAATTTGAGGGTGAACCGGCGTTCCCGCGCCTAACAACATTTAAAACAGTCACCCATAATAATAAAAAAAAAAGACAACATACATTAGGGCGCCCCTGCAGCGCGGTAACGACAGGGAATCAGCGAAACGATCAAACGTTAACGAAACGGAAGAGATTTCGACTGCATACGCGACGCGGGACCCTCTCCGCTCCCAGCGCAAGGTCGCTTTGCTTCCGGATGGACAGGAGGTGGCAGGCTCGAAGAAGAAGTCGGTTGTTGGTGCTTGGTCACGTCCAGGGCGGGCCCCGTTGGAGGGGGGGCAGCGGGGGCTTCCTCAGCCCTCAGAACCTGTTCATCTGCAGGAGGCACAACACAATCCCCCCTGGGATCAACGGGCGTGTCAAGCGGCGTAGTCGGCCCAGCAGAACCCGGCAGGTCAGCTATTGGGGATGAAGGACCGACACGCGCGTCAACATAGGGTTTAAGTCGCGAGGAATGAACATACCACCAACGTTTGCCGTATTGAACGCGGATACTTTGTGAGTTCCGAACGTCTACGAGCGTCACAGGCCCCCGCCATGGCCTGTGCAGTTTAGGGGATGTGCCCGCCGGTACCTGGGGGCAGTGGAGCCACGCCAGGTCTCCCACTGACCAAGGCATGCGAGTATGCGATCGACGCGCGTACCGTTCGTTCCTTGCCTGAGCACGGACCGTCGCACACCGGGCAGCCTCTCGCGCTTTTGTTACTCGTTCAAGCGAGTCACGCACGTGGTCAGGCAGGGAGCGGGACGGTTGTTTACTCGGCGTACCCAGTTGCACATCGATGGGTGGAACATTTTCACGGCCATACATCAAAAAAAACGGTGAGTATCCCGTGGACGTGTGCGGAACCATGCGGTATGCCGCCAAGACGTCTGGTATGTGCAAGTCCCAATCGGTTTGCTTTTCACTGACCGTGTGACAAAGCATAGCGGAAAGGGTACGGTTGAATCGTTCCACCATACCATCTGTTTGTGGATGGTATGGGGAGGTGCGAACTTTCTTTGTACCTAGCGCGTCACAAACTTCCCTAAGCAATTTAGAGGAGAAATCCCGGCCTTGATCTTTGAGCAGCATTTCAGGTGCCCCCTTGTTCATGACATACCCGTTCAAGAAAGCGTCGGTGATGGACGCTGCCGTTTGGTCGGGCAGAGGCCAGGCCATCGGCCATCGAGAAAAATATTCCACCCCGACCAGAAGGTATTTATTGCCCCTAGCCGATGGGGGAAACAGCCCCAGAATGTCGAGAGCCACTAATTCGTTAATACGGGACACTTCAATGGAACGCAACGGTGGTACATAGTGGTTCCGAGGCGGCTTCCTTTTCGCACAGTCATGGCACGAGTGGACAAAATCATTGATGTCCGCCGCCATACCGGCCCAGAAAAAATCCTTTTGCATCGCGACCACAGTCTTTTGGACGCCAAGGTGCATCAACTTATCAGTGTGCAGAGCACGGAGCAGGTCGTAGCGAAGCGAAGTAGGCACCACCAAGCGTGGTCGGTCAGACACCCCGTCGGTACACATTAGTAATCCCGACTTACCCGGAACATCTGCCACTTCCAGCCCGCCAATTGCGATTTCTGTTTCCCAACCAATTTACGTAGTGGAGACAGCGAGGCATCGGCCTCCTGCTCGCGCAACCAGACCGCGTGCGGCAGCCGTAAGGTGTCATCGGTGTCCACCGACACCTGCTGGTCCTCCTCTTTCGCTTTCGCCCCTGCGTCGTCCTCATTCGCTATCGCCCCCATAACCGGGCAGGGCGACGTGGGCGGTGCGGCGCAGCGGTGCGTGCCCGTCAGGCAAGTGCACGGAGGAACGGGCGGCAGCCTTGAGAGCGCATCAGCGTTCGCATGACGGGCTCCCTTTCAGTACGTTATATCGAAGGAAAATTCCTGTAACGATTCCAACCACCGGGCCAATTGGCCTGACGGCTGATCCAATTTGAGGGAATATTGCAAAGCCGCATGATCAGTGCGGACCAGGAATTTCCGTCCATACAGGTACGGTCGGTACAATCAAACAAAATGGACAATTGCCAAAAGTTCCCGCCTTGTCACGCAATATCGCGTTTCCGCAGGGGACAGAACCCTGCTGCCATACGCCACCACCCTCTCAACCCCATCCTTACGTTGCGACAAAACGGCCCCAATGCCGATATCACTAGCATCCGTATCAAGGATGAATGGCTGTGAAAAATCTGGGTAATCTAACGTAGGCGCCGTGGCGAGGTGGTCCCGAAGTGCCATAAAGAAACTTTCTTCCTCCGCCCCCCATTTAAACCTTTGATTTTTGCCAGTCAGAACGTGTAATGGTTTTGCCAACGTCGCAAAGTTCTTAACGAAGCGGCGATAATAAGAAGCGAATCCAATAAACCGCCGAACATCACCCACTGAAGTGGGTGTGGGCCACTCACGTACACACTTCGTTTTCAGAGGGTCAGTGGATACGCCGTCCGAACTGACAATATGACCCAGGTAACGGACGGAGTGTTGCAGGAGGTGGCATTTCCTCGGTTTAAACTTAAGGTCAGCCGCACGCATTCTTTGAAAAACTGTTTCAAGGCGTTGGAGATGTTCCTCGAACGTGCGGCTAAAGACAATTATATCGTCTAGATATATGAGGCACGTTTCCCACTGCAGTCCCGCCAACACCAATTCCATGAGCCGCTGAAACGTGGCCGGAGCCGCGTTCAGGCCCATCGGCAACCGATTAAATTCAAAGAGGCCCTGCGGCGTGCGGAATGCCGTTTTGGGTTTTGACTCGTCATCGAGGGGAAGCTGCCAGAAGCCCGAGGACAGGTCAAGGGTGGAAAAGAATTTAGCACCCGATAAAGCATCCAATGAGTCATCCATCCTCGGTAAGGGGTACGCGTCCGCTACCGAGATTTTGTTCAACCGGCGGAAATCAACGCAAAACCTCGTACCACCATCTTTTTTCTTAACCAAAACGACGGGCGCGCCCCAAGGACTATTGGATGGCGAGATAATATCCGCTGCCAGCAATTCATCTACCGCCCCACGCACGTGTTCCCTTTCCGCCGGGCTCATGCGGTGAGGGTGCATACAGACAGGTGGCGATGCACCGGTTTCAATATGGTGCGACAAAAGCGATGTGCGTCCGAGGTCCAAATCATTCCTGCTGAACACATCAGCGTACTGCAGCAACAGCGAACGCAAGGCGTTCCTATGTTCATTTGACAAGGAAGAATTATCTCCGCATAAATCCGCGATCCAGCATTCTTGTGAACGATCATGCGGAGACCCATCAGCAGGCATCCGAGCGCGCGGCGGTTTTTCACAAGAGGCGAAATCGGTAGTGGCGTGAGCCAGCACCGATCCCTCCGGAACAACAACGCGATCAGGTCCCCCATTCAGGACCTGTATGAAAGGTGCCTGACCTGGGCGCACAATCGTTTGTGCCGCCGCCAAAGAAAAATATTTCAATACGGAATTTGATGGGGATAATAGCACGCCTTTCGCACCCCTTCCCATTTGAAGCGGTTTTCGGTAACGTAGCGGAATGAGCATTTGCGCTCCCGATGGAACTTCCACCGTAGCCGCAACTACAGCAGTAACTGCGTTACCTGTAGGCGCCTTGGCCAGCAGGGAAGGCAGAAACGCCATCCTACGACCCCCCGGCATTTCCAAACAGTCCTGGTCGACCCGTATTCGCAATGGCATCCGGCGCAGGAAATCCGTCCCCAACAAGCATGGAACAGCTAGCGAGCGAGAAATTAACACAGGTCCTGCGGCGGTAATATTTCCGATAGCGATGCTCACATCCACCTGTCCGCAGATACCCATGCTCCCCCCATTGGCGGCAACACACGCATCATTAACCTTGCGTATTCTCGACGCAGGAATGGACAACAAATGAAAAATTACATCCGAAATGATGGTAACCGATGCGCCAGTGTCCACCAAGATACGGACGTCAACGCCGTCGATGGTACCATGTACCGTCCACGAGCCCGACGCCGCAGCCACAATCCTGCGAGCCAATTTCTTCCACTGTGTAGCAGAGCGTGTCAATGGAGCAGGAGAAGTAAAATTGGCCTTAGGAGTGTAAGAATGAGTGCGAGTGGATGAGTGATGTGACACGACCTGCCGGGTGTCCGATTTGTGCCGACTCGCCCGAGGTTGTTGCAGTTCCGCGGCAGGTAGAGGAGATGGATGTCCCCTTGGCGGAGGAGGCGACAGCAGAGGTCGGCAGCGTTAGTCACGGGCGAAGTGGCCCCGTCTGCCGCACTTAAAACACGCGGCCGACGTCGGCCGGTGGTCGGACGACCCGGCCCTCGCACGCGGCCGGGTCGTGTAGTCGTCCCGCTGGTCGCGCAGCCGCCGGCCCGGAATCCTACGCGGGACAGCAGCAGCCAGCATGTCGTCGTCGCCCGAGTCGTCGGAGCAGTGGACAACCAGTCGCGGAGACCACCCCAGAGGCGGCCCGTCGATCTCGGGTTTCCCCGTCCACGCCGCCATCTGGTCCCACCGCTTGAGATTAAACTTAGCGTCCAGGCAGCGCGCCACCCACCGCGATGAAAGCGGTTCGTGGCCGCACACTGGTAGAGAGATGTTGAGCTCCTGAGACAACTCCAGCATGCGGGAAAGGATGAGTGGATCCAAATGCTCGGCCGTTGCGTCGGGGTAGGCGGCCATGGCCATCGCCATCAACGCCCCCGATAGGCCAACGGCGATTCCTCCGGTGCCCGGCGACGCGACATACATTTTCTGGTGGCCGATGTCGGCGGGTCGTAAAATTCCGCCATCTCTGTGAACGCATCCTGCAGTGTCTTCTTCTTGGACGCCGGAATGGAGCGGAAGACTCCCAGAGACACATCATCGAGCAGCGTAGGTAGCGCTCCCAGCGCTTCTTCTTCCGTCCAGTTGACAGATCTGAAAGCCGACTCGAAGCGCCATGTAAAAGCACTCCAATCGCCCCCAGCGATAAATTCTATTATTTGTGGAAGGCGATGTCCGCGGTGGCAGGCGCGTGCCGCGGGCGTGTCCGGCCACCGTTCCCGCTCTCCGCTCGGTGCAGACAAAATGGCGTCTGGCGGCCGCGTGGTAGCAGGCGCGCCCAAAATGGCGGCCGACGACTCCGGCGCAGCCGCCCCACCCAAGACGACGGCGTCCTCGCACGTGGCAGGAGCAATGGCGGGTCCCGCTTCCGTAGCAGGACCCCGTCCCGCGGCGTCCAGCTGATCGGCGATCTGGCGACCCACGGCTGGTGAGGACGCCACCGCGGTCACCAGGCTTAGCAGAATTGCGCGCAACGACTCAATCTGCTCCGCCATCAGCCGCCATTCGTCTCTCGGTCCTGCGGTGGTCGCATCTTCCCGCGGTCGACGCTGAGAGGCGTCGAGGCGAGCGTCATCAGTCGGCGGCACCAGGGCTGTAGCTCCCAACAGCTCATCTTCCTCCGACAGAGGCACGGGCAGGTTCTTTTTTTTTAGGTGTTTAGACATCTTGACGATCGTCCAAACAGTCGCAGAATTACTTCTGACACCAGTGTAATTATCCTTCCAGAGACGGCTTCGGAATCGGTCCTTTTATTTTCACTCCACAATACACTTTGCTCACTCACTCTCCATTGCTGGCAGACAACGGAGAGAGTACAGACCACGCACCAAGTCCCCACCGCGCAAGTGGCAATCCCAGCCCCCGTCCGCGCGTGACCCTGCTCTTGTCAGTTTCAGTCTGCTCCCGATCGTTCCCCTCCACTCGCTCTTAATACCTTCGTCACGTGGTTCCCCCAGCCAATCGTACATGGACAGCTTTGACCATTCTCAATGGTTCCCTGTCAATCCCGGGACCACGCCCCTCATCCGGCTCCCCATTGGCTGGGGCCCCGAATGGCTAGGCCAATCACTCCTGATGACCTGTCGTGATGACGCATGGGCCATGGTCCCTATCTCAACCCTTATTGGCTACAAGCAGGACCGGCAAGCCAATCCCCACGTGAACCCTCTATGGCTGTTATTACACATGCATAGAAGTATCAGTTTAAATAAAGAAGAGAAACTGCACCTCTTTTGCTTGACATTTACGTTATCATGCGAAAAGGTCATTTTTTATCTTCCATAATTGTCTTTAGTTTCTTTTCGACTTTTAATAAAAACAATCTTCACGCTTATTTATGTCACGCAGAGACTTGTCCAAACCATCACACTTAACACACAAAACTGTTTAACTTATCTTACAAAAGAATCTCACTTTCCCCAAATATGATGTTTTGAATCCCATTCTGAAAATCATATTAGATAATAGGAATGAGGCCGAATTATATTCACGCAAATGCCTTTTTCATTTTGGTTGTGTAAGGTCGAAGTCGAAAGTTTAATTTTGGGAAAATGTGCTCAAATGTGAGATTCAAGTGTTATTATATCCTCTAAAAGACTTGTTCATGGTGGTTGTGGACCGGTGAAGTCGATCATTTGTTTGCTGGGAAAATGAGCTAAAAAATTTATTCAAGATTACATCAAAATTTGTAGTGTTGCATGGGGGTGTAGCTCAGAGGTAGAGCATTTGACTGCAGATCAAGAGGTCCTTGGTTCAAATCCAAGCGCCCCCTTTTCTTGTTCGTGAATTTTTTCATTGGCAAGACCTCTGCTGGAGTGCAAAAACATGCATAGAAGTATCAGTTTAAATAAAGAAGAGAAATTGCACCTCTTTTGCTTGACATTTACGTTATCATGCGAAAAGTGTATTTTTTATCTTCCATAATTGTCTTTAGTTTCTTTTCGACTTTTTATTAAAAACAATCTTCACGCTTATTTTTGTCACGCTGAGACTTGTCCAAACCATCACACTTAACACACAAAACTGTTTAACTTATCTTACAAAAGAATCTCAATTTCCCCAAATATGATGTTTTGAATCCCATTCTGAAAACCATATCAGATAATGGGAATGAGGCCGAATTATATTCACGCAAAAGCCTTTTTCATTTTGGTTGTGTAATGTCGACGTCGAAAGTTTAATTTTGGGAAAATGTACTCAAAGTGTGAGATTCAAGTGTAATTATGTACTCTAAAAGACTTGTTCATGGTGGTTGTGGACTGGTGAAGTTGATAATTTGTTTGCTGGGAAAATGAGCTAAAAAATTGATTCAAGATTACATCAAAATTTGTAGTGGTGCATGGGGGTGTAGCTCAGAGGTAGAGCATTTGACTGCAGATCAAGAGGTCCTTGGTTCAAATCCAAGCGCCCCCTTTTCTTGTTCGTGAATTTTTTCATTGGCAAGACCTCTGCTGGAGTGCAAAAACATGCATAGAAGTATCAGTTTAAATAAAGAAGAGAAATTGCACCTCTTTTGCTTCACATTTACGTTATCATGCGAAAAGTTTATTTTTTATCTTCCATAATTGTCTTTAGTTTCTTTTCGACTTTTAATTAAAAACAATCTTCACGCTTATTTATGTCACGCAGAGACTTGTCCAAACCATCACACTTAACACACAAAACTGTTTAACGTATCTTACAAAAGAATCTCACTTTCCCCAAATATGATGTTTTGAATCCCATTCTGAAAATTATATTAGATAATGGGAATGAGCCCGAATTATATTCATGCAAAAGCCTTTTTCATTGTGGTTGTGTAATGTTGAAGTCGAAAGTTTAATTTTGGGAAAATGTGCTCAAAGTGTGAAATTCAAGTGCGCGTCAGAATTTGGTATATACCATAGGGGTGTCGCTTTCAGGTAGAGTGTTTGACTGCAGATCATCGAGGTCCTTAGTTCAAATCCAACCGCCCCTTTTGTCTTTTTTGTGAAATGTATCTTTGGCAGAACCATTTATATAGTGCAAAGACATGCACGAGGATATCAATTTGACGAAAGAGAAATCGCTCCACCTTTAAGAATACATCGTATATTTCTACGTTGCTTTGCCTTCATTACTAGAGAAGTATATTTGAAAGAAAACACCCATGAATGTCTTCAGTTTCTTTGAGATAAAAAAAAAATCTTGACGCATTTTAAGTCACTTGAAGACTTTTCCAAAGCATCTAACTTACATACACAATTCTTTGCAACTTGTTTCAAAATACATTTCACTTTCCCAAATGTTGATATAATGAATGCCATTTTGAAAATCAGATGAAATAATGTGACTGTGGTCCAATTATATTCTGTAAAAGACTTGTTCATTGTGGTTGTGGTCTGGTGAAGTCGAGAATTTGTTTGCTGTGAAAATGTGCTATAAAATAGATTTAAGATTGCATCAAAATTTATTGTATTCTGTGGGGATGTAGCTCAGAGGAATAGCATTTGACCGCAGATCAATGAGTCCTTGGTTCAAATCCAAACGTTCACTTTTTTTTTGTTCGTGAATTTTGTCATTGGCAGGACCTCTGCTGGAGTGCAAAAACATGCATAGAAGTGTAATGCGAGCGTAAGTGAGGTTTCGCTGCTCAGCTCTGGGCCAATCAGACGGCCTGCAGTATTGGGGGCAGGGCCCAGTAATGTGGGCGTATGGGAAGGTCCGCTGCCCACCTCCGGTCCAATCGGATGCCCGGAAGATCAGGAGCGGAGCCTAAGGGCGGAGCCGGAGGGGCGCGAAGTGAAGGGCGTAATCTGGAAGGTTCGGAAAGGGCGTGGTGGAAGGTGGAGACAGGATGACGTGTGAGGGGGCTATAAGGGGGATCTGGAAGAGGTTCGTGGTCAGTTGGCGTAGTCTCGGAGTGGGACCACGACGGCCCCCGGTCAACCACGCGGCAGGCTGCTGGATGGGGAGACTTCGGGAGGGCCCGAACCTTCCGCCATTGCGGCCTCTGCAAGGCTTCCCGCCATCGCCGACATGGGCAGGGCGCCGCCATCTTTGGCACGGCCGCGACTGAACAGCGGGAGGCCGCCATTTTGTCGCCGCCTCTTGGTGCAGCTACGTCTGGTGGAGGCAGTGGCGAGAGTCGCAGCCACCGCCTGCCCACTATAAAATAATTCTGCGCTGGCGGGGACTGGAGCGCGTTTGCTTGGTGCTTCGAATCGGCCTTCCGCTCCGCCAGGTGGTAGGAGGAGGAGGCGTTGGAGGCCCTGCCGACGCTCCTTGATGATGCATCCTTAAAATTCTTCCGCTCCAATCCGGGTGAGAAGAAGGCGACACTGCGGCGGGCTTTTGACGAGATGGCAGAGGCGTACGAGCCTCCATCCGACGCTCATTGCAGGTTCTTCCAATGCCAACGTGCGCCTACCATGGCACTCTGATTGCGCTTGCCACGGCAATGTACCCTGACACTAAGCCCGATTTGCTGGAGCCATTAATACTCGGGAAGATGTTGGAGCTGTCCAAAGACCTTGCCATCCCGATGCCCGTGTATGGCCATGAGCCGCTAACACTCCCGGTTGGCGGCCAAGTGCCTCGACGCACAGTTGAACTTGCGCCGCTGGGCGCAGATGGCCGCCTGGACAGGCGATCCTGCCATTGATGGGAAACCCATAGGATGGGCACCGTCGCTGGTCGTCCTCACTCCGGACGACGCGGGGCCTATCGACCTAACTGCTGCAGCAGGCCAGTGGGTTCCACGGAGGGGTACTATGGCACGCTCAGTGCCCTCGTATGCACCTCGCCGGAACGTCGGGGGTCCAGCCGGTGGGCCGACATGGCGTGCTATCGATGCGGCCGACTCGGCCATTTCGCGCGCGACTGTCGGGGTCAACCTCATCCACCTCCTCGTCCGGAGTCCTCGCCGGAAGTCACCCCGTTGACGTCGGGCGGTGACCCTTGTCAGGCAAGTCGGTATGCATCGGACACCCGGCAAGGCCTGTCACTTCATTCATCGTCGCATGCATGTGATTCGGGGGCCTGTACTAGAAGAGGAGTTGGAGACGCTGCTGCTGAGACTGGAGCGTGCCACTAAGAGGTGGGGCCTTACCATCAGCCCCACCAAAACTAAGCACCTGCCTGGGTATTTTGTACCATCGGACACTCCACCCCCACAACTCCCAATCGGTGATGGGGCAGTTGTGGAGAGAGTGGAGAGTTTCCCATACCTGGGCAGTGTGCTTATGACCGGCTCCAGTTTATCAGCAGAGGTCTCACTCCGAATCAGTCGAGCAGCAATATCTTTTCATCGGTTGCGTAACACTGTGTGGAAGCTACCTGGTCTGTCGCTCCGCACGAAGCTTCAGGTCTTCTCGGCCATGGTCATTCCCTCCCTTCTCTACGCTTGCGAAACATGGACCCCCCTAATGGAGCATCTTCGCTGGTTGGAAACATTTAGGCTGGCCTGCCTACGATCCATCCTGGGTTTAACCAGGCTGGATTGTGTGAGGAGCTCACAAATCCTTGAAAGATCTGGGCAAAGTCCCATCGGTGAGCTCCTCCGGCAGGCAAGGCTGCGTTGGCTGGGTCATGTAGCCCGCATGCCCAGCTACCGCATGCCTAAACAGCTTTTGTTCGGCCGGATTGAGGGGGCTGAACGGGCGCGGCACGGGCTAGAGAAGAGATGGAGTGATGTGGTACAGGAGGACGTGAAGCTGAGTGGACTTGCCGATAACTGGTACCAGTGGTGTCAAGATCGGCCTCAGTGGAGGAGGCTCGTGAAGGACGCTACTGGGCAGTTGGAGGCAGTCGCCCTCCAACAACAACGGAGGGCGGAGGAGCGACGCTCACAACAACGAGCGGAGCGCCGGGTGGCTAAAGCACAGCAAGTTGGTACAGTAGGGAGCACAGGTGGTGCATCAGCCAGTCATCTCGGTCATCTCGGTCAGTCGACCCTTGGCACCTGCTGGGTCTGCCCCGTGACCTCCTGCCAGCGGGCGTTCGACACTTCACGTGGCCTCAAGGTGCACTTGGCCTGGCACAAGCATCGTGGTGACGTCACTGCCACTTAGTGGCGAATGGCGGTTGTTGTACTACTGGGGGGTCCGTCATCGAGTCGCCTCATACGGTAACACAATGGCCGAAATTAGCTCGTCTTGTGGTTGCAGCCGCGACGGGGTCCTCTACCGTGCCGGGCTCTATTCAAGGGGTGGACGTCCGGATTTTGGTAGATTCGGGCGTGTCGGCCACTATCATCTCGGATGTCATTTTCCATCTTCTGTCCATTTCTGCGTCGCAGGTACGTCTGGTGTTCGATGCATGTATTGCTGCTAACGGTGGTAGTATGGGCATTGTGGGCAAGGTTGAAGCACACATTTCCATTGGGAACGTATCAACTTCGGGGACGGTATTGTTTCCCGGTCCCTCGCTGTGCCTTGCCTACTGGGTACCGATTTCCTCGCTAAGATGCCAATAAAAATTCTGGTGGATCAGGGTTGCATTGAGTTGCCGGCAGGACGTAAGGTTTTCTTTTTGCCATCACCATGGGCCCGTTCCGTCCCGGACCTTCCGGTGCAGGCGCTGGCCGATGTCTCCGTTGATGTTCCTCCGGGATCGCAAATGCTCATTCCCCTGCGCTATCGTAAGCCCGTGCCTGGTGTTGATGGGCGGCGGGCGTGCTGCTGTCACCGTCCAGCACTGCTACCGGCGGCCTAGCGCTGGTTGCAGCTCAGACAATTGTTCGGCCGGGTCAACCTCCGTTCTAACAAGTTCTGAACGGGAGTGCAGAAAATGTCTTGGTGGCGTCCGGCACGGTTTTGGCTCATGCTACTACCGCGTTCACGGCCCATGCTGGGGCTGGTCGGCAAGGTCTTGCAGCGGGGGTTACAGCTTCAGGATCGTCGGACGATTGATGGATCGCCGAGTTGTGTCAGGAGAACACATCCCTGACTACATACAAGAAGTCCACGCTCTGTGCGCTGTTGTCCATTTATTCCGATGTGTTTAGCAAAAATGATTTCGACCTGGGGCGCACCTCGCTGCTTTCCCATCACATTGATACTGGGGTAGCTAACCCCATACGTATGAATCTGCACCGGTTGAGCCCCTCGGAGAAAGATCATGTTCGCGGTGCTGTGGACGACATGCTGGCCGCTGACATCATCTCTCTGTCCAATAGCCCATGGGGTGCTCCATTTGTTCTTGTGAAAATAGGATGGTAGTCTTCGCTTTTGCGTTAATTTCCGGAGGCTGAATAAGGTATCCGTGGCGGACGCGTACCCCCTGCCGTGGATGGATGATTCCCTCGATGCCTTGTCTGGGGCGAGATTTTTTTCGACCCTCGATCTTTCCTCTGGGTTCTGGCAGCTCTCCCTTGACGAGTCGTCGAGGGAAAAGATGGCATTCCGTACGCCTCAAGGGCTCTTTCAGTTTAATTGTCTCCCCATGGGATTGAACGCCGCTCCCACTACGTTTCAATGGTTGATGGAACTGGTGTTGACCGGGCTCCAGTGGGACACATGCCTGATATATTTGGACGACGTCATGGTGTTTAGCCGCATGTTCGAGGAACACCTTCAGCGATTGGAGGCCGTTTTTGCTACGATGCGTTCCGCAAATTTGAAACTTAAGCCCAAAAAGTGCCACCTCTTGCAACATTCCGTGCACTATTTGGGTCACATTGTCAGCCCGGACGAAGTGGTCATGGACCCGGACAAAACGGCGTGCGTTCGGGATTCGCCGACTCCTACCTCGGTCGGGGACGTATGTCGATTCGTTGGGTTTGCATCCTATTATTGCCAATTTGTGCCAAATTTTGCTTCGATCGCTAGGCCGCTGAACCTCCTCACGGCGAAAAATCAGAGGTTCAAATGGGGCCCGGAGGAGGAGAAGGCGTTTCGTAGCCTACGCGATCGATTGGCATCAGCACCGACGCTGGATTACCCTGATTTTTCTTTGCCCTTTATTTTGGATACGGACGCCAGTGATACGGGCATTGGTGCTGTCCTATCTCAGTGTAAGGGCGGCGTCGAACGCGTTGTGGCATACGGGAGCCGCATTCTCTCTTCGGCGGAGTCCCGCTATTGCGTCACCCATCGAGAATTATTGGCTATCATTAATTTTGTTCGCCATTATCAGCCTTACCTATACGGCAGGAAGTTCATTGTGCGCACGGACCATGCGGCCTTGCAATACTCTTTGAAAGTCGACCAGCCCTCGGGCTAGCTGTCGCGATGGTTGGAAACTTTACAGGAGTTCTCGTTTGACATTCAGTACCGTAAGGGTTCTCGTCACGGTAACATGGACGCGCTCTCTCGACTGCCGCATGGTTCCACCTGCGCGTGTGCCTCGGGCACAAATCAGTGCACGCGGCCCCCTCAGCAACTTCGGCCTGTCATGTCCGCGGTGGATAAGTACGCGGACTCGACCTGTCCGGAGCCTGCTGATTGGGTTTTAAACTTGCCGTGTTCCGTTTGGGTCCGTGAACAATTGTTGGATGATTCTCTTGCAGCTTTGCGGGATCAGGCGAGCAAGTCTAAGGGGTGCCTGTCGTCGGATGGGGTGCCTGGGGTGGCTCTCTGGGACGGATTGCTTGTGTGGAGGGATGATTTGCAGGGCCGTTGGCGCCTGGTCGTTCTGTTGCCGTTGCAGTATGAATTGGTTCGGGTCCTGCACGCTGAAAAGTTGTTGCATCTTGGCGTGCAGAAGACCTTGTTGACGTTGCAACGTGATTATTTTTGGCACCGAATGACGACTGACGTCGTCGAACACATTCGAACATGCTCCGAATGTGCTCGTCGGAAACCGCCTAAACAGCCTTATGTTCCTCCATTGCAATCAATTAAATTGGCACGGGTTAACAAGTTGGTGGCATTGTATATTCTTGGGCCCTTTCCTCCGTCCGCTGGGGGAACAAGTTCTTGTTGGTAGGAGTGGAATATTTTTCGAGGTGGGAAATGACTTGGCCCTTGCCCGACCAGTCGGCGTCGTCCATCACGGATGCATTTTTATACGGATACGTGATGGACAAGGGGGCGCCAAAACGATTGCTCATGGACCAGGGCCGCAACTTTTCTTTCAACCTGTTGCGGGACGTGTGCGACGCATTGGGCACAAAGAATGTCTGTACTTCGCTGTACCATCCACAAACAGATGGGATGGTTGAGCGGTTGAACCGGACGCTGTCGGCCATGCTCTGCCATACGGTTAGCGAGAAGCAGGCCGATTGGGATTTGCATATTCCTGGAGTGCTCTCTGCTTACCGGATGGCGCCGCATGCGTCCACGGGGTATTCACCCTTCTTTTTCAAAAAAAGTCAAAAGTAAAAAAAAAGTCAAAAAAAAAGTCAAAAAAAAGTCAAAAGTCACTTTAGTGTCAAGTGTGTTACATGCATAACATACAACACAGATGAAATTACAATCCTCTCTCTAGGTCCCACGGTGCAACCAAGCAATTAAAAAATGAATCACAATTAACAGACATAAATAAACAATAAACAATCGGCGATCAACACAAGATAAATAATCAAAAATGTAATACACTTAAAATAAACAACAGTCAAGAATTATAAAATGTTAAATATTATTTAAATAAACTATTTAAAGAAATAAGATATTTAAACCGGTGTGGTAGTGCGATGTAGTGCAATGTGCAGTCCAGAGATCAGGATGTACGAGTGAATGTGTGTGTGGGGGTTGGGGTCAGGGGGCAAAGGGGGGAGGGTGGGCAGAGGGGGGGAGTGATGGTAGAGCAGGGAGGGAGTTGAGTCTCCTGACAGCCTGGTGAAATAAACTGTCTTTGAGCCTGCTGGTCTTGGCCCGAAGACTCCGCAATCTCCTCCCTGACGGCAGCAGGCTGAAGAGGCTGTGAGATGGGTGGGTGGGATCACCTGCAATCTTGATTGCTTTGCTGGTGATGCGGGTGTTATAAATGTCCAGAAGAGGGAGAAGAGAGACACCAATGATCCTCTCAGCTGCTCTCACTATGCGCTGCAGAGTCTTGCGGCAGGACACGGTGCAGGTGCCGTACCACACGGTGATGCAGCTCGTCAAGATGCTCTCAACGGTGCCTCTGTAGAAGGTGTGCATGATGGGGGGCGGGGCTCCTGCTCTTCTCAGTTTGCGGAGAAAGTACAGGCGCTGTTGGGCTTTTTTGGCCAGTGATGCAGTGTTGTGACTCCACGACAGGTCTTCAGAGATGTGCACACCCAGAAACTTGGTGCATCTCACCCTCTCCACTGCAGCACCGTTGATGGTTAGCGGAGTATGCTGGGTGTGCACTCTCCTGAAGTCCACAACAATCTCCTTCGTCTTCTCAACATTCAGGTGGAGATTGTTGTCCTTGCACCACGTGGCCAGCCTGCTCACCTCACTCCTGTAGTTTGTCTCATCCCCGTTTTTGATGGCACCCACCACAGTTGTGTCATCCGCAAACTTAATGAAGAGGTTGGAGCTGAATGATGGTGTGCAGTCGTGGGCCAGCAAAGTGAAGAGGAGGGGGCTCAGCACACATCCTTGGGGGACCCCTGTGTTCAGTGTGATGGTGCTGGAGGTGTTGCTGCCAACTCGAACTGCCTGTGGTCTCCCTGTCGCGAGAATGTGCCGCCTGTTGATGTCTAGTTCGACACGCATGCGAAAGGTCCTGCGAAATCCCTTCCCGAGTATATTCGCGACTCTGTTCGTCGCGTTACGGAAGCGTGGGATGTGGCCCGGTTGGCTACAGCCAAGACCCAGGCCCGGAACGAACGGTGTGCCCGGCGCTCCCATCGTGCGTCGCCTTGGCGTGTGGGGGACCTGGCCTGGCTCCACTGCCCACAGGTGCCGGTGGGGACCTCCCCTAAATTGCACAAGCCTTGGCAAGGTCCGGTGGTATTGATTGATGTTCCTAGTCCCCAGTCCGCACGTGTCCGGGTGGGGTCGCGCCGTTGGTATGTCCACACGTCCCGATTGAAGCCTTACGTAGCCCCACGTGTCGATGCGTCATCTCCTAAAGTTGCCTTGCCAGTGTCTGATGCGTCCGACGCGCCACCACCCTTGCTTGTTCAACCTTCGAGCGCGGCTATCGTGCCTCCCGTAGTCGTGCCGCCAGTGATCTCACCGGAGAAAAGGGACTCTGCACTGGACGGGCCTCCACCAGCGATGGAAGATCTTGATTCCGTTGCTCTTCAACCCCCGCCGAGGTTGCGGTTTGAAGGAGCTCCGGTTCCCGCCCTCCCTGATGCACAGGGTTCTGCGACGGATGGGCCTCCACCAGCGGCGGAAGATTCTGGTTCCGCCGCTCTTCCATCCCCATCCAGATTGCAGTCTGCGAGGGTGCCACCTCTTGTGAGGGATCGGCCGGCGTTCCGTACTAGATCCAAATCCCTTCCCTTTCGTTGATCGTTGTTGTTATTATTGTTTTGTTCCGTTTCATCTATTCGTGTTCGTTGCGGTTACTCTGTCGCTCGCATTGTGTCTAGTCCTGATTCAGCCAGGATGGCTGTTCTTTTACACCGGGGGGGAGGGGGGGTGATGTAATGCGAGCGTAAGCGAGGTTTCGCCGCTCAGCTCTGGGCCAATCAGATGGTCCGGAGTATTGGGGGCAGAGCAGGAGGGGCGCGAAGCGAAGGGCGTAATCTGGAAGGTTCGGAAAGGGCGTGGTGGAAGGTGGAGACAGGATGATGTGTGAGGGGGATATAAGGGGGATCCGGAAGAGACTCGTGGTCAGTTGGCATAGTCTCGGAATGGGACCACGTTGGGTCGTGGGACACCTCCTGCGCCATCAGCCACGTGGCTGGAGACGACTCCAAGCACACCGTCAGCCAACGGTGTGCGGGAGCAGAGGGGAGTGCGACTGACGGGAAGAGCGTGCGGGGCGCGCAAGTGGAACAACCGGTCCACTGTCGGAATCGGCGGAGTGTGAGCGGCATAACAAGAATAAAGACAGAGACGGAGGCCAAGCTGTGTGTCGTCAACATCCTTTATTACAGAAGTATCAGTTTAAAAAAAGAAAATAAATCGCACGTCTTTTTCCTGACATTTACGTTACGGTGGAAAAAGTTTTTTTTAAGCTTCCATAATTGTCTTTAGGTTCTTTTCGACTTGTAATTTAAAAAATCTTCACGTTAATTTATGTCACGCGGAGACTTGTCCAAACTATTACATTTAACACACAAAACTGTATAACTTATCTTACAAAAGAATATCACTTTGCTCAAATATGATGTTTTGAATTTCATTATGAAAATCTGATTATATAATGGGACTGAGGCCGAATAATATTCAAACAAAGCCTTATTCATTTTGGTTGTGTAATGGTGAAGTCGAGAGTTTGATTTTGGGAAAATGTGCTCAAAATGTGAGATGCAAAAGAGCGTCAAAATTACGTATATGCCATGGGGGTGTCACTTTAAGGTAGAGCGATTGACTATAGATCATAAAGGTCCGTGGTTCAAATCCAACCGCCCCTTTGTCTTTTTTGGCAGAACCATTTATATAGGACAAAGACATGCACGAGGATATCAGTTTGACGAAAGATAAATCGGTCCACCTTTAAGAATACGTCGTATATTTCTTATTTGCATTTCCTTCATCACTAGAGAAGATTTTTTTAAAGAAAACACCCATGAATGTCTTTAGTTTCTTTGAGTAAAAAAAAATATCTTTACGCATTTTTAAGTCACGTGAAGACTTTTCCAAAAAAACCTAACTTACATCCACAATTCACTGCAACTTGTATCAAAATACATTTAACGCTCCCAAATTGTTATGTACTGTAATGAATGCCATTCTGAAAATCAGATAAAAGAATGTAACTGAGGTCCAATTATATCCTCTAAAATACTTGTTCATGGTGGTTGTGAACTGGTGAAATCGATAATTTTTTTGCTCGGAAAATTTGCTAAAAAATAGATTCAAGATTGCGTCAAAATTCGAAGTATTCTGCGGGGGTGTAGCTCAGAGGTAGAGTGTATTTGACTGCAGCTCAAGAGGTTCTTGGTTCAAATCCAAACGCCCCCTTTTCTTGTTAGTCAATTTTGCCATTGGCAGGACCTCTGCTGGAGTGCAAAGACATGCATAAAAGTATCAGTTAAAAACAACAGAAATCGCTACTCTTTTACGTTACGATGCGATAAGTTTTTTTTTCACTCCCATCATTGTCTTTAGGTTCTTTTTAACTTTTAATAAAAAATCTTCACGCTTATTTACGTCACGTGGAGACGTTTCTAAACCATAACACTTAACACACAAACCTGTTTAACTTGCTTTCCAAAAGAATATGACTTTCCCCAATTGTTTTCAATCCAATTCTGAAAATCAGATAAATAATGGGTCGGGCGGAAGAATAATATTCAAACAAAGCCTTGTTAATTTTGGTTGTGTAATCGTGAAGTCGAAAGGTTGATTTTGGGAAAATGTGCTCAAAATGTGCGATTCAAAAGTGTGTCAAAATTGGTTACATGCGATGAGGGTGCAGCTCAGAGGTAGAGCATTTGACTACAGATCAGAGGTCCTTGTTTGAAATCCACCCGCCCCCTTTATTTTTTGCGAAAATGTTTCTTTTACAGAACCATTTATGGAGTGCAAAGACATGCACGACGGTATCAGTTTGACAAAATCGCTCTACCTCTTAACATACGAGAGAAGTATTTTTTAAAGAAAACACCCATTAATGTTTACTTAAAACTTTCGTGACTGTAGGCATTCATATTTTATACAGGTAGGAAGTTCCACACTGCCCAACCAGGGATTATTTGTCTGTCGTGCATAGCCACGCCCTCGATTTGTATTTCAGAGCACTTCGGGCAGGATCAGCACCACGTGACGCACAACCACGCAGCTTGCGCCGCGTGACACGGATCGCACGAATGCGCTGTCCAACCAAGTTCCTACCTCCCTTTTCCGCCAACGATCAAGGCACGGGTCACAATATTCTGGTTAGGAAATGTGGTCACTTTACAATTCCTAACACTGGTTAAGATTCTGAATCCAGATTGACGTGCACCTTGTCACATGACCATGTGGAATAGAGGCAACCGTTGTACAAGGCAATCGCCATAATTAAGAAGTTTAAGCGTCAATCCAGCCGAGCCAAAACAAGCAAACAGAGCAACTAATGTAGTTACTGTGAAGCTTAGCACCGTGTGACAAGGGAGAGTTACTATGCATGCCATGAGACCTATAATGATCATAAGGCCAAGCTGCACATTGTTAAAGAGCAAGTGTTGGTCATTATTTGAAACCGCTCCCCAGCATTGTTATTAGCGAGACATCCATTGCTGCCTGGGAGCAAGAACAATGAAGTATGCCTTGTGACAAGTATTTGGTAATGTTTGGACAGGACATTTCCCTCCAATGGTGTTAGCAACCAGTAGGGCACGATGGCAAAAAGCCGTTTAGCAATGTATTGCAGTCGCCAAATATAATTCAATCTTAAGTTGTGAATAACTTAGTCATTTGACAATGCTGAAATCTAATGGAAAAATACGATGCCACTGAACCAGATTCAATGGCCATGTAAATGGGGAATAAACTATATGAAGCGCGGTGGAACAATGCGTTCTGCCAACAGCAAATGGTGAAATACCCACGTCTGTGAAACAAAAGGCTAATTTCTTACATGCAACCACAAAAAGAAAATTGCATTGCAGAAGGCTTTTATTGCATAGTCGGCCATCATTATTATTTTCAGAACATTTGCTCAAATGGGTACAAAATGCTGCTCTATTTCTCAGAAGCACGGGCGGTCATTTTGGTGTAGGTGAGCCCCTTGTAAACGCCACTCAGGGGAACGTCAAAGACGGCACCGCTCATGCAGGTGATGCGCAGCAGGGCCGTGTATGGGAGGTCGATGTTTGCACGCCCGATTTTGGCAACAACAGTGACAGTCTTGTGCGGAGGAACTGAGACAGGGAACGTGAGAGTTTCCGTCCGCTCCTCCGAGTTCTCCAATGCGTGCGTGGTCTCAGAGCTCAAGGTGAAGCTGAACCCAGTCTCCACCTCCACAATTAAGGGAATGCCTGCAGACACCTTCAGGCTGAAGGTGGACTCGATTTTGTTGGTCGTAGACCACGACGACTTTTTGGTTATCGTCTTGGAGCTCTCGAAGGTGTGAGACTGCACGACGCTGGTGTCGTTTATGTACTCCATTTCTTTAATCTCCTCCATCTGCACGTTAGGCAGAATCTGGTGCATAGTTGGGTACTTCATGTTCTGGATCACCGACGACTTTACAGCATTGATGAAAAGGAAGCCCATGGAGTCAATGTCAGCCCCCGCTCGGCCCTGAACGCCCAAGCAGATGCCAGAGCCCACGTCGATCTTGTACTCGGTCTTGAGCCCCCAGTCCGTCATCTTGGCAAAGAACTCACGGTTGCGGCTCGTTCGGAACCTGATAGCACCCAGACGCGTGCCGGCCCCATTGCCCCACAGGGAGAGCTGCGACATGAACTCGCCCGACTGGAATTCAAACTGCTGAGCAGAGGAGTCCACGGTGCCGAACTTCTGCCTTCGCCCGTCAGTCAGCCACACCCCCACACCCCTCACTTGCTAGCCTCCAACGCTCACGGAGAGTTTCTGCAGCGTGGCCGCATTGCTCCTTCCATCAAACGAGAAGGCATTTCCACCTTGGCCTCCAATGATGTGCAGCGTAAGTGGGTACGACATTATGTCTACCTGGAAGAGACAGAAGCAAGGAGAGCATTGCAAGCAAGTTTAAATGGAAGGCACCGTATAGAAGTAAATCATGATAAGTGTTTTTTTTTTACACTTTAAGTACGCAAAATAAACGCCACACCAAGCTTGTACAAATCAAATGCCTTTTAGGATTTGTCAATATCTTTATAGCAATATACGAGAAAAAAGTGCACACGTCACAACCCACCACTGAACAATTAGAAATTAAGCTTTAGGCACAAGTGCGCACATGCTCTTGGAACTGCGAGGCAGGGGAGCAGCAAAACACAACTTCATTTTTTGCTTTCGCTCCCCATTTGAAAAGCTGCAACAATCAAGTGGGATATGAAGCATGGTACACAACCCACACAATAGGTAATCATTCAGTAGTGGCAGAACAAGTGCCACACGCTACATTTGTGACAAGCAGGACAAATACCTTTTGTCTTCGAAAAAGCAAAGCTCCGACAGGCAATCCCAGGCACTTGGCTGCAGTCGACCTACATGGATCATAGGAACAAGCAGACGGATGAAGGTGGTGTGGGGAAACTAGATTAAACCCTACAAGCAAGAAAACTAAGTTTGCAGATTCCAATGCAAGAACCACCCTGGTGAAAAATGCCTCAAGTCTGCTAGAGAGCCAGCACAATCCAGATGATCACCAGGCATTGAATCGTATTAGGCTTGGGGCAATATATGATATGACGGTTTGCAAAAACGTGTCAAATTAGACAAGTCTTACATTACACAATTTTAAGTGGATTTCAGACAATTGCCATGAAATGGCAATCAAACTTTGAAGCGTAGTCCGCTTCCTGCATACACCCCTCAAATTTCAGGTCATTAAAAATAAAGTAGTTTCCCCATTTCTTTAGTCACCATGCTACGAAACAAAACACAACATTCTTAAAGGTAGTAATTAGCCGGAGCAAGTGAGAATATGGAACGGTCGATCTGGGACGGTTTAAGATAAATGTGGGAGACCAAACCAGCAAACACTTTAATGGCTGCAAACCAATATAAAACGGCAGAAGCCCATACTTAAAGCAGGTTACGAAAAAACGCATCTAAAACGTGCCCAACTACATACAACAGGGTCTGAGAGAGCACAAAAACACAATCCAGAGAGTAATTATGGTGTTGAATCCTATTAGGCTTGTGGCAAGTGTCAAATTTGAGTCGTCTTACATTTTAAAACAATAAAGGGGGACACCACGATTCAAAACGGAATGCAGAGAACTCCCATGAACTGTGAATTTGAGCTGGTGTTACAGGACTTTTTAGCTTCAGCCATACAACCCTCAGATTTTAGGTCAGTAAAAATAATTAGTTACCCAGTAGATTGGCACACGATGCTCTGAACAAAATAGATACTAATTACAATAATATGCGTGGAGGGTGAGAATTACAAATGGTACCGAGAAGGGATGTTTGAGAAAATTACAGCGAGATAAGGCGCTAGAGATTTTTTTGCGAACGCTTACAACATGGATGGAAAGGCCACCGCACCTCATATTACGCTAAGGTCCGCACTTACCTCTCAGACAACTCAGTGAGGAGCAGATAGTCTATGATGATTCTGCCCTCCTATATATATACAAGGGAGCGTACATCACATGGTACAATCACTTGGGCGTGCCTTCCCATCCTTGGCCAATCACGGGGGTGGTAGGGATAAGGCAATCATCACGAGCCAATCAGCGCGAGGATTCACTAATTGGATGGGTGGCGCTTCCTGCACGCGCGCCCATTTTGTGTGGGCAGCCGTTAATCAGCCGAGCCACGCGCGCTGGCGCCTCATGAATGCAATCACGGTTCGAATATGAGTCTGGTGAGAGTCCATTGAGGGAGCTTACATTACGTGGCATAATTACCCGCGCGTGTATCCGCCCATCTACCGCTCCAGGCCAATCACCGCGAGCCAATCACCGCGAGGATTCACTCATTGCATGGTGGAAGTTTCACGCATGCGTTCCCATTGTGTGATCCGGCGTGTATAAGACAAGCTACTGCCACGCGCCTCGTTAATGCAATCATGGTCCCGATACGGGTTCGTGAGAGTCAATGAGTTGTTGATTCAAGTGATTTTAGACTTTTTGTTTAAACTTTTTAACATGGCCCCCACTTCCAAGGTCAAATTGGCCTCGCTGCCATCGCTGTTTTGAAATTCATAGTGTTGATGAGTGTCTTATTAAGTATATATGTTTAAACTATACGTGCCTCATGACACTGTCTTTCATAACTAATATGTTCTAATTTTAAATTCTTTGATGTTGTCTGCCAGTCTCATCTCAATAGGAAATAGCTTCTTAGCTCAGTGTTTTACTTAAACATCTGATTCTGATAGAATGTGTTTTTTGACATCAAATACCTTTAAATGGAATGATATTATCCAAACTCACGCAATGAGGACGTGTGAAAGGTATTACTGTTTAATGGACTTAAACGATTCAACATACGTTCATGTCCAGTCTCATTTCGTCATGATAATGGTACTTTATAATCTCACTGTAGTATGGCAACACCATTATCATGCTTAATAATCGTGTCCAGTCTTAGCGGGGTGGAGCAGACATTCTTCACACCAATACGCAGAGACAGGTAAGCTTTGAAATCAATTTATCCACCATCACGCGCGGCTCCCTCCTTCATTTAAAGTTATCTCTTAATCTACAGCTCTCTGCTTTCTTGTCTTTTGCCGACGTCCCAACTTATTACAGGTAGGAACAACAGTTCCACACTGCCCACCAGGGATTATTTGTCTGCCTGTCTGTCGTGCATGGCCCCGCCCCACCAGAGCCCTTCCATTGGCTCCGGGGCGCCGACCAATGGGAGCGGTGGATTGGGGTTGGTAGAGGAGGTGGGTTAGTGGTGGTGGGGGGGCACCGCCGCGACTCGGGCCAATTAGGAGACGGGCGATATTTCATTCACAAAATGGAACTGGGGGAGGGTGGCTCCATTCATAAAATGGAAGCCTTGAAAAGAAAAAAGTGGATCTTTTTGCCTCGTGTTTTTTTTAATATTCCCAGCCTTATGGTAATTCAGTTGGGGGTGGGAGGGGTGGGGTTGGGTGGAGAGGGAAGGGTGGGGAGAGGCTGGGTGGGGAGGGGGGGCTGGGTGGGGAGGGGAGGGTGGAGAGGGGCTGGGTGGGGAGGGTGGGGCTGGGTGGGGAGGGGAGTGGGGAGGGGCCTGGTTTGGAGGGGAGGGTGGGGAGGGGCTGGGCGGGGCGGGATGTGGAGGGTGGGGCTGGGTGAGGGGTGGGAGGGGTGGGGCTGGGTGGGGTAGTGCTGGGTGGGGTGAGGCTGGGAGGGGCTGGTCACCCCGTGGTGCCCTTATAAAACTCAACGTTTAACCTACACACTACACTATACACGACACACTACACTTATACAGTAGGATCAACAGCTTCCACACTGCCCACCAGGGATTATTTGTCTGTCGTGCACGAATGCGCTGTCCAACCAAGTGCCTACTTGCCCACTCCGAAGGAACGTGTTTATTTCGGTAAAGTCACGTAGATTGAAAAAATAACAATAGAAATTAAAACCACGACGTTTCGATCGCAACACAAGCGGTCGTCATCAGGAAAAGGGCGTTAGCCTCTAAAGGCAAACTGTTTATAAAGGTTTAAAATGGGCGTGGCCCAAGTGTCAACAGCATGGGTGGGGCAGCTAATGTTAATGTAAGTAATTGGCAACGACGGAGCTGGTGGTGGGTTTCCACCAATTAAAGGGCTGCAGGTAAAAATGTGCATGTTAATGTAAGATCGGAGAGCAGCCTCCACGGTGAGCACACTGAAGTGGCTATGTTAATGCGTGAGATTAGCATGTTAATGTAAGATCGTATAGAGCCGCCGCCGCGTCGAGGTCGGAGCACGAAAGTGGCTGTGTTGGTGTGAGCCGAAAATAACAACTAACATAGGAAGGTGGCAGGATGGGAACATCACAGCCACTTATGACTTAAACTGGTTGATCACGTCCTTCCCATGATTGCTAAGTTCGTACCCATCCTCTCGGTTGAAATTATGTCTGTGTCTGTATATATGGATGGCTTCATTAACGAATCTTTTCTGATAGCCAGTGGGTTTGCAAAGTATCTTCGTCTTTGAGAAATCTATTTCTTGTGAGCCCACTGCATTAAAACAATGATCAGCCACGGCTGAGGTATTGGTCCTACGGTGTTTCAGATCTACCTTATGTTCACGAACACGGTCCGAGATATGTTGCTTAGTTTCGCCAGTGTAATTATTGCCGCAGACACAGCTTAGTTTATATATGCGGATTTTGTAGTCAGAATATCCATTTGGCTTAGAGCCTGGTGTACGTGTTTGAGTTCACTGGATAGGTGTTCATAATCGGAGATACATTGAGTTTTATGGTGTAGAATTTTAATGAGGGATTTTTTCTGGGGTGGATGGTGGTGGGAATCAGGTTTAGGTAGGCATCAGTATGGGTTGCTTTCCTGTATACAGAATGGCTCATTGAGCCATTTGGTCTCTTTTGATTAAGACATCCAAGAAGCGTAGCATGCCATCCTTTTCTACCTCCATGGTGAATTTTATGGCATGGTGTATGGAATTGATGTGGTTGAGGAATTGGTTCAGAACCAGTCGTCCATGTGGCCAGATGACAAATGTGTCATCCACGTACCTCTTCCACAAGGATGGGTGTAGAGTGGATGTCTGGAAGACGTCCGTCTCAATATTTTGCATGAAAACAGTGGTTTATTTCCACGTTGCATACAGTTCATCATTAGAAAAGTTTTTTTAAAGACAACATGCAAAGATATAGTTAAGTTTTATTGCGAAAAAATATATTTTTAAGCGACGTTTAGACTTTTCCAAACCATCACATTTAATACACAAAACCGATTAACTTGTCTTACATAAACATATCACTTTCCATAATTTTTACGGTTTGAATTCCATTCTGAAATTCAGATTCAATAATGGGACTGAGGTCGATTTTTATCCTCAAAAAGCTTTGTTAAGGGTAGATGTGTATGAGTGAAGACGATAATTAGATTTTTGGAAAAATGTGCTCAAAAATAGAGATTCAAACTTACGTCAAATCTGACCATATGCAAAGGGGGTGTAGCTCAGGGGTAGAGCATTTGACTGTAGATCAAGAGGTTCTTGATTCAAATCCAAGCACCCCCTTCTTTTCTTAGTGAATTTTGTCATTGGCAGGACCTCTGTTGGAGTGCAAAGACATGCATAGAAGAATCAGTTTAAAAAAAGAAGAAAAATCGCACCTCTTTTACTTTGCATTCACGTTATGATGCGAGAAGTTTGTTTATTAAACTCCCATCATTGTCTTTAGGTTCTTTTCAACTTTTCATAAAAATCTTCACTCTTATTTACGTCACGTGAAGACTTTTCCAAAGCATCTAACTTACATACACAATTCTCTGCAACTTGTATCAAAATACATTTCACTCTCCCAAATTGTTATGTAATGAATGCCATTCTGAAAATCTGATAAAATAATGTAACTGAGGTGCAATTATATCCTCTAAAAGACTTGTTTATTGTGGTTGTGGACTGGTGATGTCGAGAATTTGTTTGCTGGCAAAATGAGCTCAAAAAATAGATTCAAGATTGCGTCAAATTCAAGCGCTCCCTTTTCTAGCTAGTGAATTTTGTCATTGGCATGACCTCTGCTGGAGTGCAAATACATGCTTAGGGGTATCAGTTAAAAAAATACAAGAAATAGCTCCTCTTTTAAGAACACGCACATTTCTACTTAACATTTACGTTATTATGCGATTACATGTTTTACTACCATAATTGTCTTTAGGTTCTTTTTGACTTTTAATAAAAAATCTTCACTTATTTATGTCACGCAGAGACTTTTCCTAACCACACACAAAACTATTTTACTTGTCTTACAAAAGAATATCACTTTCCATTATTGTGATTTTTTTAATTCCATTCTGAAAATCAGATTAAATAATGGGACTGATGCCAAATTATACTCACAATTGCTTTGTTAATTTTGGTTGTGTTATGGTGAAGTCGAGAGTTTAATTTTGGGAAAATTTGCTCAATGTGAGATTCAAACCTGCGTCCAAACTAAGCATATGCCATGGGGGTGTAGCTCAGGGGTAGAGCAATTGACTGCAGATCAATAGGTCCTTGGTTCAAATCCAAGCACCCCCTTTTCTTGTTCGTGAATTTTGTCATTGGCCTATTCATTCATGGAGTGTAGAGACATGTGTAGGACTGTTACTGACGCGACAACTTCTTTGTCTTTCTCGTTCCTTTTATTCCGCATATAGTTCACATCTTCGACAGCATCGTTCAATGTCCCTCCGTTCGCTCGCTCCGCTTCGCTCGCTCGCTCACTCTCTCTCTCCACTCAGGTCCGATCCTCTGCTGCTTGCTACGCTGTACTCTGTCCGTACTCTCTATATCCACTGCTACCCTATACTATACACTCTTATCCACTGCTACCTTATACTACACACTCTTATCCACTGCTACCTTATACTATACTCTCTTATCCACTGCTACCTTATACTATACTTTCTTATCCACTGCTACCTTATACTATACTCTCTGTTGCTCCGTCTCTGTCCCAGGCACCGTCTCCAGCTCCGACTCCAACACTCACCAAGACTCAGACTCCCGTATCTCCATACGCTCACTCCTTTATCCTCGAACCAATCAGCCCCAATTAATTATGTCATCCCCCGCTTCGCTACTCGCCCCCAGGCTCCCCAGCCTCACGTGATCCTGTTATCATCGCCAACCCGGCGCCAGTTATCAGCCACTCAGCCTCTTGACCAATCACCGACCTGCGTCCTCAGTTACCCTTAACACCTGTGGCACCTCTTAATGACCTCCCCCTTAATTGGCGCAACAACAACTGTATATCCTCAGTTGCCCCCACTGTACGCTGCACGCTTGCACCGCAACCAATTGCGTGGTGCGTGTCATCTCAGGTCCTACACATGCACGAGGAAAGCAGTTTAACTAAAGATAAACCACTCCACCTTTAAAAATTCGTCGTATATTTCTACTTTGCATTCAGTTCATCATTAGAGGAGTTATTTCTTAAAGACAACATTATACATGTGTAGTGTATTTAATAGAGACACACAGTTGAACTTGGAGGCAATATGTTTATTCTCCAACCCCAACAGGGAAACTACATAACGCACAACGATAGTTAACTAGACCCCAACAGGGTAACTACATAACTGGGTCCGGCCAGTAACATACTGCCTGACCCACGATGCCGAGCGTGACGACCGAAGACAAAAGATCGTGGAGACGTAGCGGGTTGATTCCAGTAGACAGCAGAGATCACTCTCGGGACTTCCCTTTTCTGCTCCTGAGCATGGCCTTGCTCCACCTTCGGCCACGCCCCCTTCTGGCTTTTGTCAGAAGGTTCTCGACCAAGCATCACGTGTCCCTCGAGCCCCCTGTTGGGCCCCCTCACTACCCTGTCTGAGTCACGTGCCCTCTTGGGTTCACCCAGACTGTCACATCCTTACTTGTCCTCTCTCAGACCATCACCAGAACTATACCCCCTCGGGCCCGCTTGCATGCCATACCCACTCTGGTGCCAGAGAAAGGATAAAGCCATACAGTTCCACTTTTCTAACAGTAGCTGGTGCTAAACACAATAGTGACTCCATTTATGTCACTACACATGTGTAATGAGCGACTTCCGCGACACGTCGTGTAGAGGGTACTTCTTTATTACTCACACTGGGCACAACACAGGTTTACACTTATCCTTTCCCACAATGAGTACAACACTCGGAATTAACGTCTCTACTGTCTACACACAGCCGATCACTCGGCGTGGTACCATCGTCCTCACTCAGCTATGCCACTGGCTGGCGGCGTGATGATGACGGCGATGGAAACTACTCAGGAGTTCTTCCACGTAGCCAGACAACGGAGAAAGATGCTGGCGAGCAGCGACGCAGCCAGGACCCAAGACCCCACAAACGAGCCCCGAGCTCTGGGACCACTCCCCGTTTTTCCCCCCAGGTGTGGCTAAGTCCTACTTCGAGCCACACCTTCTCGTGGAACCTTCTAGCAGGTTCCCGGAGTATCTCGGCAAACCCCACCTTTTACCTTTGCCCCAGATACACCTTCTCTGATTAATTGTTACTTAACTGTGCCCATACCCGTGATTCCCCTTCCAGGCCGGCAAGTCTCATCCTGTCATTACAAGTATTGAGGTTTTTGGGGTACTTTTTTATATATATAGTGTAGTGTACTTATTCAGAGACACTAATATGAGGCGTTATCCCTCTTGTTTATTCCGGCTCTCACAACCATAGGGGATAACTCCATACCAGGTCGGGGCAGCCAACATGCTTCCAGACCCACAGCTTGAAGAGGCAAAGACCATGACAACAGCAATATGACGAGTTACATTCCCGATGGCAGCCGGCCCTGACTGGGAGTTGGAGCTCGCCTTTTATTCTCTCCAGCGTGGCCAGGCTCCGTCCCCGGCTACGCACCCTTCTGGATCCTCCAGAAGGGTCCGGGCTTGGCCCACAGGTCCAACTGGTAGAACGGGCTACTACCCCCAATTCCATTGTCTTCCAATCTCCCAGCGCCACGCGCTACAGTGACTAATTAAATGTCACTCCACTTGTATTAAAATGCATAACAATTTCCCTAATGCTGATGTTCTGAATGCCATCTTGAAAATCACGTAAAATAATTGGACTGAGGCCCAAGTATATCCTCAAAAAGCTTTGTTTATGGTGATTGTGTACTGGCGAAGTCGAGAATTTCATCATGAGAAAATGTTCTAAAAATAAAGATTCAGCCTCGCGGCAATGAAAACCGTTAGCCAAGGGGGTGTAGCTCATGGGCAGAACATTTCAAGAGTTCCTAGGTTAAAATCCAAGCCCCCTCTTTTCTTCGAAGTGAATTATGTCATTGGCAGAACCTCGTCCTGAGTGTAAGGACATGCACATGGATATACCTTTAAGAACACGCACATTTCTACTTCGCATTAACGTCATGACGAGAGGTTTTTTTTCAAAAGAAAACCGCATAAGTGTAATTAGGTTCTTTCAGATTTTTTAGATACATCTTTATGCTTTTTTAAGTCACGTGGACAATTTTCCAAACCATCTAACTTTCATACACAATACTTCGTAACCTGGTTTAGTCGTCTTGTGTCCCCCATGTAATTCTCTAAAACTTAACATTTTTAAAGTGAGGTTTATTTATAACAGAAATAAATATGCAAAGGAAAAACATGAGGGGTAAATTAATTGAGGATTACTATACATCTGGACCACCCTGTGCAATGCATCTGCAGTCAGTGGTTGAGGTGCCATTTTAACAGCGCCCGTATGGCAAAGCTGAGTGTTGTGTGGACCCGCAGAAACAGTGTAACTGATTGAGTTACAGGTCCAGCATTTCCAGGTTGGTGAGCTTGTCGAGGACGCCTTTAGGAATACTCTGCAGCTGATTGACATCGACCGACTTAGAGGGTACATCCCTTCGCGGTATCACTCAACGTTCAACCGGTCGTGTACAGCTGCGTTGCCTTCCACAGCTGCGGTTGGCAGAGCGGTACACATGCGATTCTCCACCTGAGCACAAGGCACGTGTCCTCTCATGGCTACATTCAGAAGCGCATCTGCCGTGCAAAGCTATGGTGCTGCATTAGTTGTGCGCCTCACGCCCAGAGCAGTAACGATCATCATATATGGCGGATGTTAACGATGATATCCTCATCAAATGGCGCCTGGATAACAATCAGCTGCAGAGTATTCCTAGTGGAGCCTTCGATAAACTCACGAACCTGCAGACTCTGAATCTGTTTCAGAACGAGTTGCAGAGCGTTCCTAACGGTCGGCATCGCGTCTCGTGCAATCTCGTGAGCACGTGCGGACTTCAATAGCCCCTGTGCCAATCAACTGCTGGATGAAAGGCTTCCCACGCCTTGCAGCTCGTGGGAGTATATTGGACAATACTTCACCACGATGGTTGGTGCGGGTTGGTGATGGGGTTGAAAAGAGAGGAGACTTGGTATCAGTTCAGATATCACTTGCCACTAAGTTCAGGTCGCCAGATTAGTGGTGCAGTTCACTAACTACCGCACTACCGCTCCACACATCTAGACAACACTGATTTAAATATGTATCAATTAAAATGTGCACATGTTTGAGGCCGATGCAGTTTTTTACACGTGTAAACGCCGTTAAAGAATGTTAAAGAGACAAAGGTGGAGCCCTGCGATTGCTCGCTCACTCACTCGCATCACTGCTGGCGGAATGTCCTCCACCAGACGGAGCTCTAATGGGGCATTTGGTCAGTTTAACACGTAGTCATAGGCTGTCGCGACCAATATTATCCATAATGGAGGGGTTTTGTTGGGTTAGATTGTGTAAATATAAATGTGTCGCTAAAGCCGCCCACCAACTGACACAGCAAATTAGAAAATGTTTGTCACGAAAACAAAACGGTCCAATTCGTTACTAGTTCAGCACACCGGTGTGTTGGAGACTAAACCCACAACATTTAGAATTCGAGTACGCGAGTGCTAATTGTAACGTTTTGTTTACCTGACAAACCTTTCTAATTGGCTTTGTCGGGCGGTGGTGGGTTTTAACGACATATTTACATTTAGGTGATATAACCCCCTAAAAACTATTATGGCTATTTGGTCTGCTCTTCTACGCTGAACAGACGTCTTGAAAGAGGTGGGAGTACCCACAGAATATATTTTAACCTTTCTGGCAATGAAACAGGTTGTAAGATGTTCAAACGCCGAATCGATATCTTTTGCAAGGCATCAAGTCTGTATTAACGACATTTACTTGTGGCAAAACATGCAAGCAAAAAAATATGCTCAGATAATATATGCATTGTCTTTCAAACTTTATGCCTTGCAAATGTATCTATGTTGTGTTTGAACATCTTAACACCTCATTACTCTTAGGTTCTTTCGGTAAAGTCACGTAGGTATAAAATAAAATAAATTAAATCACGACGTTTCGGGCGCAACACAAGTGCCGTCATCAGGTGGGACAACCACAGCAAAAAACAATTGCTGAAGTGGGAAAAAGGGGCTGCTTGCAACAAGAGGCCATATATTTCGATTTAAAGCTTTCGTGACTGCAGGGATTCATCTTCTTGGTTCTTTCGGTAAAGTCACGTAGAAGGGAAGTAATAAAATAATAAAAATAAAACATAATAAAATAATTCTCACGACGTTTCGGCCACAACGCAAGCAGCTGTCCTCAGGTTTAGAATGAAACACCACCAAGCTTGGAGCGTATATTTAAGCTGGGTTGGAGGGGGGGAGGTGGGAAGAGCGCCTAGACAAAATAATTTGCATATCAAGAGGAATTTAGCAATGGAGAATGCGTAGGAGGTGGGCGGGGGGGTTTCAAATTAATATTATGCCCGTGCATTATGCAGGATTAGCAGCATCAAAGGGAGGGGGGAAGGGGGGTAGCATTAATTCGTTTCGCATTAGAAGAAGTTACAGCAGCAGATGTTAGTGTAAATGCGTTTGGTATTACCTTAGAGTCGCGGCATCTCTTCAGAAAGGTGAGAGACTCCGGGATAAGAAGGCTCAGCTAATCGAGTCTCTCACCTTTCTGAAGAGATGCCGCGACTCTAAGGTAATACCAAACGCATTTACACTAACATCTGCTGCTGTAACTTCTTCTAATGCGAAACGAATTAATGCTACCCCCCTTCCCTTTGATGCTGCTAATCCTGCATAATGCACGGGCATAATATTAATTTGAAACCCCCCCGCCCACCTCCTACGCATTCTCCATATGCTAAACTCCTCTTGATATGCAAATTATTTTGTCTAGGCGCTCTTCTTCTCACCTCCCCCCTTCCAACCCAGCTTAAATATACGCTCCAAGCTTGGTGGTGTTTCATTCTTCACCTGAGGACGGCTGCTTGCGTTGTGGCCGAAACGTCGTTAGAATTATTTTATTATGTTTTATTTTTATTATTTTATTACTTCCCTTCTACGTGACTTTACCGAAAGAACCAAGAAGAAGAGGCCATATAAGTGTAATAATCCTTCTTGAGACGGCTTCGGAATCAGTCCTTTTTATTTCCACTCCACAATACACTTTACTCACTCACTCTCCGTTGCTGGCAGACAACGGAGAGAGGACAGACTTCGCACTAAGTCCCCACCGCGCACGTGGCACCCAGAGCCCCCGTCCGCGCGTGACCCTGCTCTTGTCAGTTTCCAGTCTGCTCTCGATCGTTCTCTCTCACTCTCTCTTAATCCCTTCGTCACGTGGTCCCCCCAGCCAATCGTTCATGGACAGCTTCGACCATTCTCGATGGTTCCCTGTCAATCCCGGGACCACGCCCCTCATCCGGCTCCCCATTAGCTGGGGCCCCGAATGGCTAGGCCAATCACTCCTGATGACATGCCGTGATCACGCCTGGGCCATGGTCCCTATCTCAACCCTTATTGGCTACAAGCAGGACCGGCAAGCCAATCCCCACGTGAACCCTCTATGGCTGTTATTACATAAGTAAGAGAGGGGGTGGGGGGGAGCCAGGGAGGAGAGACAGAGAGGGTGGGGGTGTGGGGTAGGGGGAGTAGTGCAAGCTCCAACACCGAGTACAACACAATGCCGGGGCTGGGTAGTGCAAGCTCCAACCCAGCCCCGGCATTGTGTTGTACTCGGTGTTGGAGCTTGCACTTCTCCACTCCCTGCAGTCACGAAAACTTAAAATCTAGATTTAACACCTCCTGTTTTATTGCCAGAAAGGGTAAAACCTTTTCTTATTTTTCATAATTTTGGATATTGGCTAAAGGTACCATAGATACAACCGCTCGACCCAAGCTTTAAGTGTTCTGATGCTTGCATTGTCTTTGTACTGTTCGCCTTTTGATGTCCTCTGGTCTCACACTGGTGAGATTAGGCCATGAAGAAGGCTGTCTTTGATGTAGGCCAATCCGTTCTAAAGACAATTAATATACTATCAGAGCATGGTTGTTTGCATGTTCACCACAAGTGCATGTGGTTAATGCACACGTGATTACTTACTAAAGATATCTATTTGGTGTTTGAACATCTTAACACCGACTGTGTTCAAGAAATGGTCAACCTTTTCTTATTTTTCATCATTTTTCATCATTTTGTACCATTGTTTTAACTTCCGCGCCGAGAGATGGGATCGAACTGGCGACCTCTGCATTGCAAGTCCGGTGTACTGCCCATTGTAGAACGGCGGGAGTTCCCTTCCTTGGCTAAGTTCAAATGGTCAAAATGTTACGTTTGCATCTGGAGGCATTATTGCTCTTGTACGCCAAACTGGAAACAGATTATGAAGTGTTTTTTAATGCGGTTACCAACAATGCAATAACATGATGTTAACGCTGATAAATGTAGATGGCACGAAGACATATCTCACAGGTTTATCCCGAACACGCGTTAAAACTGGACGTTATCTTTGATGACACTTAACTAATCTCCGTCTGCACATGTGCTCCACCTCATCACGGCTGCTATTCCGCAGCTCTGTCAACAACCCAGTCTTGCCACATTGATATCCCAACTTCCAAGTTTCGTACCTCATACTTATCCTGCCATTACATCTCCAGCATCATCTAGTACGTGAAATTGGGGCTGAGCAAACATAACTGTTTGATACAAATACACGGAAGTCTATTTGTAAGCGAGGGTTTTCATACAAGACATTCCTAGCTGGAGAATAATCAGCTGCAGAGTATTCCTAAAGGATCATTTGATAAGCTTAGAAACCTGCAGACTCTGCATCTGTATCATAATGGGCTGCAGGGCGTTCCTAACGGGAGACGGAGTCAAGGTAGGCGGGGAAGATTGGTGGCTTAACGAGTTCCACTCACCTGCATCGAGACTCAAGTTTCTTCCACTCACGTCCATAGAGAATCAAGGCTCTGCCACTCACCTTCATAGAGACTCAAAGCCCTGCCACTCACCTTTATAGAGACGCAAGGCTGTACCACTCACCTTCATCGAGACTCAAGGCCCTGCCACTCACCTTCATCGATACTCAAGGCTCTGCCATTCACCTTCATAGAGATAGATACAGCGGTAGAGCGAGCGAGTTCAAATCAATATTGGATGTTGACTCCACCCATCATTCCTCCGGCGTCGATACATGTAATAACACACTTGTGAGGAAGTTTTCTACGGACATACTGTTGCCCATTATAAAAAGGTGGCGTCCCCATCACTGGCGAAGATGAGCACCGCTTTAATGCTCATTTAAGCAGGAAATAACTTTGACTATGGAAGTCAGCAAAGCCAAATTCTCGCTTGGAATTTGAGAACGTATGCAGGTTAATGACAGCATCCAAATTATGAAGACAGGTCAGTGACTTTGGGCAGGACACATCACAACTAGAAGGAACGATGGCCGGTGGTCAAGCATAATGACGGAGTGGCAGCCAAGGAATAGAACTTGTCTGATATGATGTCCAGGGAGGAGATGTAGCAATGACATCAGCTTGAGTGCGCAGGAGCTACGCGCGCATATTGGCATCGCGAGACCACAAGACGTAGTGACAGCTTGGAGAGGCTTTCATCCAGCAGTGGATTGAGTATGACCGACAATGATGCCTGCAGCATTGCACGTGGTGACAGAAGTTCTTACCGTCTGACTTAATAGAGTCCCGTGGTCTTTGCGATGCAGCAGCAGCAGTCACAATTAATCTGTCGGTTGATCTCTGCAAGCCTGGGCAGTTTGGCACATTGTGGGCCCCTACCAACGCTCTGCAGTTGATTGTTATACAGGTACAGCTGCTGTAGCTGTGTGAGCTTATCAAAGACCTTTTCGGGAATACTCTGCAGCTGATTGTGATTTCCTGTGGGAACATTTGGCAATAACGTTTATCGTTATCTTATATCGTTATACTTGTATTTGTAAAGTGAAGCATTTCACAGTTCGTGATGTGTATGTCCATGTCTTTACACAATTTAGTGAAATTATATTATCTTCTTGTGCGTCTAAATATGGTCAGGATCTAATTTCAAATGTCAAGGTCTGCCTTGGGCTTCAGGAGACGGAGGAAGGCCTTCATCCAGCCGTGGATAGATCGTGACTGCTGATAACGCTGCGTTTCCGTGAACAGGGAGTGGGTGTCTTTGTGTGTCTCGAGACAACAGGGAGCATACATATACAAGTGCAGACTTCGTGTCAATCTACTGCATGACAAGGGCCTCCCCATGCCCTGCAAGTGTGCGGGGGTTTATGCGACCATACTTCACCACACTCGTCAATTCATACATGTGAATTTTATGCAATGTTGAGGTCTGCTGGTCACGACAAGGTAGGCATATCCAGATATTCATATGAACAGGTTTAGGAGAAAATGAGGCGAGATGGATGTGGCACGGCCAAAGTAATTCCTCGAAGCGTGTTCTGGACTGTTACAGTTTTTGAACCTGGATAATGCTCTTGGATTGGCCACCACTGTGCATTACAACAAAACTCAAAACGTCAACACGATAACCTTACAATAGACGACGTTTCGGGCAATGACCCTTCTTAATAGCACATTAAGAGAAAAGCAAGAGGGATAGCGTGGATAATGATGACCATTTTTTTTAAATAGCACGTGAATAGTGACATCGTACTCACAAAACCATCACGGGAACTCTAGTAATCCTCGCAGCGGCGTTTGGCTTGCCCGTCGGACAAAGATGGTCAGTGCATAACACGCTTTCGGATGCACTTCTGGAACGCTCTTCATTTGATATTAGGAAGACACAGGAAGCTACACACTTTTAAATCAAGATTGAAAACTTATTTCCTTAACACAACTTTTTGTGTTTAGTTTGTTGTGTTTCCCCCGAACCTCCGATTAGCTACGTACGGCGCGAAAGAAGTTAAACGTAAATACAGACTGTGCACAACAGGTGTTATAGGCTGCGGGGCTACGTTCTTGGCAGCAGGGGGCAATGCAGACAGATCATCGTTGTGCTGTTCTTCAATGGTGCACCAAATCGCCGAGCAGAGGAATGATGTAAAGAGCTGTATGCACGTTGCATTTATCTCAAACAGCTCCGCGTGTGCTTCACGCCAGCCGAGTAGCAGCTGCTGTATGTGCAAATCGTAGCGGGAAAAACAAGTGCATTCTCATTCCTGCACGTGGACTGATCCCATTGGTTCCATCTCCGCCTCGGACGCTATTCCCTCATTTGACTGAGATTCCATCACCGGCCTTGCCAGCCAGCAGCCTGCTCCAAGAGTGCTCGTGTCAATCCACTGATGGATGAGGTGCCTCTCCACGATCGTGTCGGTCCGTACGTTGCTACTTCAACGTGCTTTTATTTTATTTTGCCAGGTAAGAGCTATGTAGCTCTTTTTCAGAAGCAACCTGGCTATGACAAATGATAGCTTAACGAAGTGGCTTTTCACGTGGAAATAATTTGTAGCAGCCAAATACTCTGAACGCACGTTGATTCCAAATGTGGAGGGAAACACGCAGAGGACCCGCAGACAAATACACGCGACCACAGAGAAAAACAGACGCAACCTCCAAATATCCAGCAGGCGTCAGGGTTGGGATCGAACCCACAACCTCTTGTATAACAGGTGAGGCAAATAACATCTCGCCACCGGGGCTAGCTAATGCGGGTTGGGATTAAGTGAAGAGTAATTGTACTACAATGTTGGAACTCGCCGCACCGCCGCTCTGCTGCACAACTACGTGGCACAACCCAGGAGCAGTCAGTAGCCACCTCGTGTGCACGGTGTGCACCGCGTGCGAACAAGTATCGCGTGGGGTTAAACCCGCTCGACTTCGGAACTCTCACGAACATTCCGGCACACTCCGGGGTGATTGATTCCAGTCGAGGAGAGTTATTGCGCGTTGTTAGTAATAATAATATTTTCTACTTGAAATAGGGTCAAGACTATTGGGGTAACGTGCAACAATGGGTTGTGCTACATGCACTGTGACCAGCTGCTCATCTCGAATGTGAGCGCTAATGCGTCTCAACCCTGGGATCGATTCGGCGCAAGGATTACGAGAAGACAACTCTTCTTCTCTCTGTTCCGAATGAAGGTGATTATCACGATCTCGGAATCAAGAGTAACAACGTGAGAGTAATCTCAACTTGTAATGTCCCACACACAGTGTTCGCTCACTCCCGTCGAGAGGGGACGACTCAGAGGCGCCAGGAGGACGAATCACATACGAGGAGTGGGGATGTAGCAGCAGCCACAGGGTGGAGGAACCGACGCTAAAACGATTGCCGAAGCTCTGTGCTCCTCTTTATATTGAGGTGCTATCGGCCATTTTAACGAGAGTGTTGTGATTGACAGCAGTAGTACGCCCAGAGCGATCCCTAAAGAAGTGTTTTGATAAGCTCGCTCGTCTGGAGCAGCTGTTCCTGAACACCGACGCGCTGCAAGAGTTCTGCTTAAGGGGCCGTCCATAAATTACGTCACGCAATTTTGGACGATTTTTGACCCCCCCCCCCCACCCCGTCGTCACACGAAGTCACAAAAAGTCAGACCCCCCTCAAATATGACGTCACAAAGCTCTGCCCCCCCCCCCCCCCCCAAAAAATGTAAACATGCTTCAAATTGCTTTAAACTATTGTCATTGTAGTACGTATTAAATCTGGCGCTGTACTCTGATGTTGTAGGAGAAAACATTTATTATAAAGTCTATTTAATTAAGTAGAACGTGTTGTCGATATTTATTTAAAGTTAAGCATTTTAATGTGACGTCACATTTCTCCCCCTCGTCACACATCGCCACAAATGTCTGACCCGCCCCCCCCCCAAGGTGCGTGACGTCATTTATGGACGGCCCCTAATGGTGCTTCTGCACGGGTGCGGCCAGCCCACGGCTCTGACGGCAGCAGCGCGCGAGTTGCCACGTGGCGCTTTTGCGGCAGGGAGCCGCTTTTTGTTTTTTGGCAAGAACGGAGGCGACGGCCGAGATCCAACAGCCCCATGCCTTCAAAGCGCTGCACTCCACACGCGTCCACTTGTGAGCGAGCGGTTGCGCCACAAACATACAACACACAAGGCAGTTACACGGCGCGTTCAGTTTCTTTTTCCATGATCATAACGAACAAATTACATGCTCGAAATCGCGAGCGGATCGATCGATGATTGCAACATGCGCGTAACCTGGGTGCCACGTGCAATGGGTCCGCAACCGGACGCAGAAACGGTACGGTACGAGAATGATGCGGTGGCGTGCAACGGATCGCACCCAGTTTCACGCAACACGTAAAACGTTTCTGCTCGCTCATCAGAATTGCACCACTCCGCCTTGTGCCTGGTTGGTTTTACTTTGTTCGAGTTCTCTCGGATCCAGCCGCTCACGTAAAGGATGTCACAGCTGACGCAGTTCCAGTTGTCGGGTGACTCGACATAGATTCCCCCTTCGCTGGTGACGTGGGAGAAAGAGGCAGCGCACGGTGACGTGGGAGAAAGAGGCAGCGCACCTCTCTGCCGTGATTGCCTGTGGTTTCCGGCCTCTGAGAACCACGCGTGTACGTTGAAATTATTTCACAGCATACGTAACCAACCGTGCTAATCGGAATGTGTAGTATTAGAGTGTATAGTCTAGTATATAGTGTGGTGTATAATAGTGTAGTGACACGATATCGTCCGGAGCGGATTTCTTACACTACACTATTATAATAGTGTTTTATTATAATAGTGTAGTGTGTAAGAAATCCGCTCCGGATGATACCGTGTCTTTTGTCTTTTCTTTATTCGTTCCTCATTCCACAGCTCCCTCACATGCTGGGTTCCTCTTTCCCCCGTTACTCCATTCCCGGAACGTGGCGTTCGCTCACTGCCTCGCTCCCTCACACCGCTGGTTGACGGTGTGTGTGGGAGACAGCCTCCGGCCTGCCACGTGGCCGTTGGTGTGCCGGTGGCACAGACGTGGTCCCTCCTCAGCCCCTCTCCACACTGACCCGGAGCTGTCTCTCTCCACCCCTTATAACACCTGGCCCACGTGATACCACGCAGCCAATCATCAGCCTCGCCCCCTGGAACCTTCCAGATGTTGCTGTGCAGCCACAGGGCTACGCCCCTGGCTCGACGTCCCATTGGCTGCAGGCTGAGGCCGGCAGAGCCTATGACCATGGCCCAGTTACCCCCCGGGTGCATCCTCATATTACAAGTGTATAGTATAACTAGCAGAAGTACCCGGCGTTGCCCGGGTGAAAAATATATTTCTTAATAACCTTACATATATACACAGATGGGCTGCTACCCCCCCCCCCCCCCCCCAGCCACGATCTCCTCGGCCGCTGTGCAGTAATATGTATGGCCTATAGTGTGGTGGGGTGTCGAGGCCTAGTACCGTGCAGAGCCTCCGGCCTCGCCTAAATTGCCCACCCGGCTGAGGCTGGGTACTGGGGCCGTTACCCCCCCCCTCCCCCGCGCTACAATAATACTGTCTAATCGCTATAATTTTATTATCTACCGACCCTATAATAGTAATTGCACACATTGGAGTGGGGGGGGGGAGTGAAGAGGACGTGAAACTTTGATGAATTTACCTCAGAGTCGCGTGTTAATGCGTGCGCATATTTTTAACGGGAATTAAAAATGGCGTCCACCCCGCAGCGAATGCGTCGCTACCCGTTGCCAGGGGCAACCAGCGCTAGGAAAACCAAACGGACCAATCGTGTCTCGCAAATCCCTCACATTTCGTCCAATGAAACTGCGTATGGTCCGGCGACACACAGACAGACAGACACACACACAGACAGACAGACAGATTTGCGATTTTATATATATAGATGTATAGTGTTAGTGTATAGTCAATTGTAAGTGTGTATGTTTAACTTCTTTCGCAACGTACGTAGACAGCCGTACTAATGCGGAGGTGCGGGGAGGACAACAAACTAGACACAAAAAATCAGTTCTGAAGAAATGAGTTTGTCAATCTAGATAATTTAAAAGTACATAGCTCAAGCGGTTTCCTAATATCAGAAGTGACATCTTCCAGACGGCCGCAAATGCGCATCTGAAAGCGCATGATGCGGTGATCGTCTTTGTTTGATGGTTAGCCAAAAGCAGCTGCGTGGTGGTTTATGCTGCTTGACGAGATCAGCAAGGTATTTTGGTTGATTTATGGCAATCACTTTGTGTGTAATGAGCACGACCTTAGAATGAATTCGTTCAGCAACCGGAAGCCAATGCAGCTCAGCGAGCACCGGACGGACACGGTCAGATCTTGCAGGACCCGTCACGACGCGTACCAGCGACTTGTGTAGACGCTGCATGCATCTTATCTTGATACCAATACTGCTGATGCGCTGTCAGGATGAGGCCGTACATGCAGCTACTGGGTTGTGTAAGAAATATATATAATATTATGTAAAAAGACGGGCACGTGTATGAGACATTGCTTATTTGTTTTGATTCTAAGGGAGCGTTTGACAGCCTTGGCAGCCTGCAGACTCTGTCTCGGTACAGCAACGCTGCGCGTTCTGCCCCACACAGGGAAAGCCGACCACCTCCTACCAGCTCACATCCCCATGAGACATCAGCCAAATGCACACAGTGCAGTCAATCAATTGATTTGCACAACGCGTGGCCTCTACCTGCAGTTGCCTGCAGAGGATCCGATGGGGATTTTTAGAACAGTTAAGTAACTCGGAGGTTCAGAAAGAGAATGTGGCGAGAGAACGTTGTGGATGTAACGAGGGGAGAATGGTGGTCGCGATGGGGGTGGGACACGCGTTGGGCCGGGTGGAGGAGGGACGCGTTACACGAGATGGGAGAATTGCAGTGGCGCCCAGAGATCGACGACCACGTGGTTGAGACTGAGGGAGGCACTGTGGACCCTGAGGGAGGGCACCGTGGACCCTGAAGGAGGCACCGTGGACACTGAGGGAGGCACCGTGGACACTGAGGGAGGCATTGTGGACACTGAGGGAGGCACCGTGGACACTGAGGGAGGCACCGTGAACCATGTGTGTCACCATCCATCCTTCGGCTCCGCTCTGCGCCCGCTGTTTGTCATGGCACCACTGCGATGGTTTTTAGTTCGAGAGGCGCATTTTCTCCACGCTCAGCCACAACTCTGCAGCTGATTGTTACTCAGGCTCAGCCAGGTGAGTTTAGTCAACTGGTCAAACACTCCGGGCGGGAGAGATAGACAGGGACCACCACATCGATGGCAATAATACGGTAAGTTGATTAATGCGTCCTCTAGGAAGCCTTGTGACTATGTTCATGAACCGCATGACTATATTCACATCACCATCGTCATTATTCATTAATTTATTCACGAGAGGAAGGATATGTTGTGTGCAGCTCAAGCTGCGGTAGTGACGCTTTTTTATTTTTGAGTGAACAAAAATAAGTTGGAAATCTATCTTCTCTTCTATTTTTATAAAAGTCAAAAATTGTGGGTTTGTGTGATCGCGCGCTTGGCTCACCAACGGCGGGGTTTACATAAAAAAAATAGCCAGGCACCACGTCGTAAGCCCCATGGTCAGCAAGCGCTATTCCTTTTTCACATCCATCAACTTTCAATTAGTTTAATTAGCGATTTACTGGGATTTTGTGCGCTTCGTTTTTATTTATTTATGATGCGTGCACGACCATACCAACTCATGTGCCTTTGGTGGGGAGGATGGCCATGCCAAGTCACATGCCTTCGGTTGGAGTGAGGGTCGCGTAAAAAATCCGCTAAAAATACACTAAATGCTCAGGTAAATTCTTCACCGTCTCATGTTCCCCGCACCACGATGCATGCAGTTATTACTATTATACAGTCGATAGATGCTACCACTATAATCTTAACCGAAAGAACCAAATAATGCTACCACTATAGGCCGTAGATATTACTGCAGAGCGGCCGGAGACATCGTGCCTTGGGGGGGGGGGGGGGGGCAGCAGCCCAGCCCCAGACTGCCAAGGTGCCACCACGGCCGGCTGGACAATCTAGGCAAGGCCGAAAGCTCTGCACGGGACTAGACCTCACCACACCACTCTGTCAGGTGAGTACTTTGTGCTATAGAGTCGATAAATACTGCTATAGAGTTAGAATGTACTACTGTAGTGATAGTATGTACCACCACAGTCGGTATGCACTGCTGTAATCATAGCGGGTACCACCGCAGTCAGTATGCACTGCTGTAATCATAGCAAGTACCACCACAGTATGCACTGCTGTTATCATAGGTACCACCACAGTATGCACTGCTGTAATCATAGCAGGTACCACTGCACGGGACTAGACCTCACCACGCCACTGTCAGGTGAGTACTTTGTGCTGTAGAGTCGATAAATACTGCTATAGAGTCAGTATGTACTACTGTAGTGATAGCAGGTACCACCACAGTCGGTATGCACTGCTGTAATCATAGCAGGTACCACCACAGTATGCACTGCTGTAATCATAGCAAGTACCACCACAGTATGCACTGCTGCAGTGAAAGCAGGTACCACCACAGTATGCACTGCTGTAATCATAGCAGGTACCACCACAGTATGCACTGCTGCAGTGAAAGCAGGTACCACCACAGTATGCACTGCTGCAATCATAGCAGGTACCACCACAGTATGCACTGCTGTCATCATAGCAGGTACCACCACAGTCAGTACGCACTGCTGTTACATTTTTAAGAGTAGTTGTGAAATATTTGTAAGACCCGGGCAACGCCGGGTACTTCCTGCTCGTGGCCTATAAACGGAGTCGGCCTGTGGCCTCCTGCACGTGTTTTTTTCCACATTTCCATTACCTGACATCACCAATAACGACATTCATCCACTGCAGGTACCGCCTCCTTTCTCTTTATGCCTGGCCCCTGAGTTCTTAGGCCGCACCGAAAATTATACTGGCATAGGACTAATGATGATGGAAAAGGGCTGATGAGGATGATGACAAAGGGCTAATGATGATGATGGCATAGGGCGAATGATGATAGAATAGAACGGACGGTGATGGAAAAGAGCTGATGAAGATGATGACAAAGGGCTGACGATGGCATAGGGCTGATGATGGTGATGACAAAGGGCTGATAATGACGATGGCATCGGTCTGATGATGATGATGATGATGATCAAAAAGGGCTGATGATGACTGATGATGATTGGTTCTCTAGTATGTAGTCAGACCAGGTGCATGCTCTTGGTCTGTGATGGGTGACCAAGAGAGCTCTGGGCACACACAGCGAGGCGCTTCTAGCACAGCTCACTAATCTCTTCACTTTATTCGCGTTTTCGTTGATAAATTCGCTCAGATATAGGATTATATATATTCTTTTTTGGTAAATATTTGGCCCGTCACATGGCCTTGTAGTAAGCGCACTTTGGCCGCTTGTTGCAGATGTACACAGTTCGAGTCCAGTGATCATAAAAAACAACATGCACCGTTTGATTCACAGTGAACGTTAAAGACCCCGTGATGTAATTCGCAAGAGTAGGCCAGTGTGCCGGAGCCATGGTGCAAATTTGTCAAGTACAAAAATGAAGCACAACTTACTCAAATGTACATACGTATATATGTCATGCTGATCATAGGGATTGAACAATACATAGAAAATCTCCCCCTATTCTGGTAGATTAATGCCAGTCTGCAAGGCCAGGTTCTGAGTCACCTTGTGGCAGCAGAGAGGCAGGTGACACTGGGGGTGCTCCATTTCAAATGTGTTAGTTCGTACCGTAGGGTCACGTGACGGGCCAAATATTGACAAAACATATGTAATACTTGTGACTGCAGGAATTCATATTTATTGGGTCTTTCGGTAAAGCCACATAGAAAAATAATAAAATTATCACGTTTCAATCGCAACACAAGCAATCGTCATCAGGTAAAAAATATATAGCGACAGAGCTGCCGAGGCAGGAGAATCTCGATATATTTTTTAACCTGATGACGATTGCTTGTGTTGCGATCTAAACGTCGTGATAATTCTATTATTTTTCTATCTACGTGGCTTTACCCAAAGACCAAAATAATATATATAATACTATACCTGAGCGAATTCATCAACAAAAACGCAAATAAAGTGAAGAGATTAGCAGGCGGTGAGTACGTAGAGGAACCAGACAGGGTAACATGCCCTGAAGGCGCCTCACTGTGTTGGCTCAGAGCTCTCGGTCACCCATCACAGACCAAGAGCATGCAACAGGCCTGACTACAATACTAGACAACTGATTATTATATTCAATAGCCCTTTTCTATCATCATCATCAGCCCTATGCCACCATCATCATTATCATCAGCCCTTTGTCATCATCTCCATCAGCCATTTTCCATCAGTATCAGCCCTTTGTGATCATCAGCCCTTGCCCATCACCATCAGCTCTATGCAATAATCATTATCAGCCTTATATGATCATCATCGTTATCAGCCCTTTGCCATCATCCTCATCAGCCCTATTTCACCATCAACATCATTATCAGCCCTATGTCATCATCACCAGCACCCCTTTGTCATCATCCTCATCAGCCCTTTACCATAAACAGCCCGATATTATTATTATCATCAGTCCTATGTCATAAGAGGTTTTTAGGGTAGAACCTGTAAATATATGTGTGTCGTTATAACCCGCCACCACCCGACACAGCCAACTAGTAAGGGTTTTCGCGTAAACAAAACGTGCCAATTCCCTTTTTCATCACTAGTACAGCACACCGGTGTGTTGGAGAGCCACAACATTTACAAACTGTCCTATGCCGTCATCATCACCCCTTTGTCATCATCCTTATCAGCTCTTTTCCATCTTCATCATCAGCCCTATGCCATCATCATCACCAGCCCTTTGTCATCATCCTCCTCAGCCCTTTTCCATCATTATCATCAACCCTTTGGCATCGTCATAATTCATTTTCCATCACCATCATCAAGAATATTAAAATGGACATTCGCAGGATTTAGACGTTTATTCAGACACGTAAACAAGCGCAGCCTCCTCGCGGGAGCAACCTCATCACGCGCAACAACATCACTTTTTTTCAAATTTTCTTGCTGTGGATTTTACACCTCATGACGATTGCTTGTATTGCAGTCGAAACGTCGTGAGAATTTTTATTGTTTAATGTTTATATTATTTTATTATTTCCCTTCTACGTGACTTTACCGAAAGAACCAAGAATATCAGTGGCGCTGTTGCTGCGCTGCTGTGTGCCGTGTCTCCTGGCCAACCATCAGAATTATAATATTTTATATGGACTATATAACTATTTTATTTTACCGTGTAGGGTCCACTGAGCTATGTAGCTCCTTTTCAGAAGCCACCTGGCCACAAATGAAAGCTTAAGGAAGTGGCTCATCGCTTGGAAATTTATAGCCGCCAACTATTCTAAATGTGGGATGATGCTAAATGTGGAGGAAAAAACCAGAGGACCCGGAGAAAAATACACGCGACCACGGGGAGAGAGACACGCACGCTACAAACATGTACAGCATGCGTCAGGGTCGGGATCGAGCCCACAACATCCTGTATACGAGGCGAGGTAGTTAACATCTCGCCACCCTAACCTGGAGGAATCCGATGAGCTATGATGCTCTTTTTCACAGATGTCCAGTAGGGGCGGGTCAGCAAGATCTTGTAAAGGAGCATAAACATAACGTAAACTCCATTCATCCTCGCAATGGCTTTTGGCTAACCATCGAAGAAGGTCACTTCATCGCGCACTTTCAGATGCGCTTCTGCGGCCATCTGGAAGGCTCTTCCCTTCGATATTAAGAAGTCGCTGGAGCTATCCACTTTTGAATTGAAATTGAAAACTCATTTCTTGCGAAATGCTTTTTGTGTTTAGTGCTGTTGTCCTTCCCCCGCACCTTCGATTTGCACGGTTGGCTACGTACAGTGCGAAATAAGTTCAACGTATGTACAAGCAAGTTACAACAACAACCAATACATGAAAAATAATATGTTTGATCTTTCCCGGTAAAAAAACTGATTGGCCTACAAGATGTTCAAACTGATTGACCCACAAGGACAATGCATATATCTTATCAGAGCATGTTTGTTTGCATGTTCACCGCAAGTATGTTTAGTTAATGCAGTCATGATTCCTTGAAAAAGATTTATAATTGGTGTTTGAACATCTTAACACCTACTGTTTTATTTCCAGAAAGGGTAAAACCTCATCTCATTTTTCATACGTTGATACTGGCAAAAAAGGTCCCAGAGATATCACTACTCAACCCCAGATATAAATGCTCTGATACGTGCATTGTCTTTCCACTGTTTGCGTTTTGGCATTTATGGTCTGTCACTGGTGAGACAAGGCCATAAAGAAGGCTGCTCCTGGTGTCGGACAATCAGTTTAAAAGACAATGTATATACTATCAAAGCATGGTTGTTTTAATGTTCACCAAAAGTACGTGTGGTTAATGCAGATGTGATTCCTTGCTAAATATATAAGAAATGGTAGAAACTTTTCTTGTATTTCATCATTTTGTGGCATTGTTTAAACTTCCATGCAGGGGGGTTGGAATCGAACTGGCGACCTCTGCACTGCAAGTTCCTTGGCTCAGTTCAAATGGTCAAAATGTTACGTTTGCAGCTGGAGGCATTATTGCTTTGTACTCCAAACTGGAAATATATTTGCAAGTGTTTTTTTTGTAAATTCGGTTACCAACAATGCAATAGCATAATTTTAACGCTGATAAATGCAGACGTTATCTTTGATGACACTTAACTCATCTCCGTCTGCACACGTGCCCCACCTCATCACAGCTGCTATTCCGCAGCTCGGTCGACCACAGTCTTGCCACGTTGATTTTCCAACTTCCAAGTTTCGTACCTTTTACTTATCCTGCCATTTACATTTCCAGCATCATCTAGTACGTGGAACTGGGGCTGACCAAACATAAATGTTTGATACAAATACACGGGAGCCTGTTTGTAAGCGAGGGATTTTGTACAATACATTCCTAGCTGGATAATAATCAGCTGCAGAGTATTCCTAAAGGAGCCTTTGATGAGCTTAGAAACCTGCAGACTCTGAATCTGTATCAGAATAAGCTGCAGAGAGTTCCTAACGGCACACGGAGCCAAGGGAGGTGGGAAAGATTGGTGGCTGAATGAGCTCCATTCATGCCTTGCAAAAGTTATTTATTTGGTGTTTGAACATCTTAACACCTGTTAAATTACCAGAAAAGTTAAATCTGTTATTATGTTTCATACTTTGATACTGGCAATAAAGGTTCCATGAAACAACCAATACAAAAAAAATCACGGGGCCTATAGCCAAGTGAATAGCTTTAAGCACGATAGGTGACATCTGTGTCTGCACCATGTCAGGGAGCCCACGGGGACACAGATATCCTCCCCACAATGTTAATGCCTCGGGAACCCATCTCCCAGTTGGTAACCGAGAGTCGTACTCAATCTGGGCACTTGCCACCCACAAACCGACCCCCGGGTCGAGCGTGAAGCGTCCTTCATGACCAAATAAATACGTATCTAAAGCACGTTCAAATTACGTTTCAGATGCGCGCTGTCGTGACGTCAACTTGCAGTAACGTCACAGCAGTCGCTCCCCAAGCGACGTCAACGGAATGTGAATGAAAGTCACCTGGAAGTGATTTCTGTGCCCATTAAGCAATCTGACCGGACACGTGGTGTCCAAGCCACGGTGGAGGCTGCTGCGGCTATCTACGCTGTTTGGATCCACGTGCAACACGTTCGCATCCACCGTTTTTCAACTTAGTCCACGTTGTTTCAGATCCAACCGCAGACCTAAAACATGCATCAACACCTGTGCTTCCACACGCGTGCCTACAGTAAATAATACTGATCAAAATAAAATATGTGGGGGCCGACGTCCACCTCCCCGCTCCCCGTGAGCGGGCAGGGCGCGACGTCCACCCCCTCCACTCCCACCTCCTCTTCGACCGTCTCTCGCCGGGCCCGCACCGATCGGGTGATCGGCCCCCCCGCGCCAGCGCCCTCTCTTAGGGACATGGCTGAACTGCCGGCTTACCACCGCCGAGGTTATCCCGCACCCGCCGAGCGCTAATCAACCGGAACGGCGGCGGTATGAATATGCACACCTACACCCCCTCCCCCCGTGGATAAGCCTTAATCCGCTGTGAAAACAGAGGCTAATGCAAGCAGAAAAGGAACGGCAGGGATAGGGCTATGGGACACGCCTCATCGTTAATGCTTTCTACTGTGTAAACGCGCTGTGTAAAGCGCGCTGTGTAAATGTAGTGTAGTAACTCGGCGGGAGACGACTTCACGGGTAACACACTCTTTATTTTATCAAACTCGTTCACAGGTGACTAACACCTACTTTGTATCTCGGGTGACAAACACCCACTTAGTATCTCGGGTGACAAACACCCACTTAGTATCTCGGGTGACAAACACCCACTTAGCTACTTGGCGACTAACGTCCACTGAGCTACTCGGATGACCAACATCCACTTAGTATCTCGGGTGACAAACACCCACTTAGCTACTCGGCGACTAACGCCACTGAGCTACTCGGATGACCAACATCCACTTAGCTACTCGGCGACTAACGCCCCTGAGCTACTCGGGACACTCCCTGCCCGGGGTATCCGTCTCGACTGTGGGTCCCCAGCCCGACCCACGGGGGCATCGGACCCCGGGTCCCACAGCCTCGCCTCCGAGCCACACAGGGCCCCGGTCCCCACAAGGACGGCGGGACTAGGGGTCTCGTGGCACTAGGTCTTCAGCTCCGTCTTCGGGTCTTCAACTGGGTAACTCTCCCCGAGTGCTCTCGCGCGTCCCCCTTTATACCCCACCTGCGGACGTCGCTGCGAGCACCCACTTATTCGACCAATCGCCGGGCGCTGGCTACGATCCTCTTTTCCCACATCTCATCGTGCCTCACCACTCACGCCGCGCCGCCCCGTCATCTGTCACTCCCGGCGCGCGCGTCCACACCACGCCCACAACGCGTGCCCAACCCCGCACCCCGCGCCGCCCCGTGATCCATCACTGTCACAGTCGGCGCACGTCAATACCACCACTACATCACCCCCTACCACATAGCTCGCAGCCGCCCCGGCTGCTATAAAAATATACAAACCCCCCTGTGTGCCCCGTAACACAACACAACAACAAGAACAACAACTAACCTAACAACACAACACGACGCGAACACTACCATCCGCAACCCTCAACCAATGCCACCGCGACAATAGAACAATATATACAAACCGGCGAGTGACAATAGCAATGTGTATGCAAAAAGGAAAATAAATGGAAATTTTTTTTTTTTTCTTTCGACTCGTGCAGTGTCCCCTTTTTCTTCCGAGCGTCCCTACAACGGGACATTACCCCGGCAGAGGGGAACACCGGGCGAGCTCGGTGTAGAGAAAAAACGTCTTCATGAAAATTGTTGAGACCAAGCCCGAGTCCGCCTTGCCGGTCCATCGTACGGCACCAGACGCGGTTGAACGTCCGGTGGTGCCGGCGGTTCAGGAAGACATCGGCCAGGCATCGAGGACTCGTGCGTGCCCCGGGGTTCAGGCTCTCGACGGTCAGCAGCCGTCAAGCCCGAGGCACCTGGGGGTGGGTCAGGTGGAGACACGTGAGGATCAGCCTGCGACACCTCCCTCTCCGAGTCGACGGTCACATCACACGCCCGGTCGTCACGGCACAGAACGGGGTCACACGGTGCCGCATAGGGCTTCAGTCGGGAGGGGTGCACGTACCAACGGCGTTTCCCCCATTTAATCTGTATACTCTGGGGTCGTGCAACCCGCACAATTTCCACCGGTCCCCTCCAAGGTCTCAACAACTTGGGGGACGTAGCCAACGGTGCATGTGGACAATGCAGCCAGGCCTTATCGCCTGGTTTCCAATCATGCGTATGCACCCTCCGCTCATGCAATTTCTCGTTTGCAATTTGCCGCGACCGCGAATTCAACCTTGCCGCCTCCCGCGCTTCAGTCAATTTGGCGATATTAAATTTGATGTGGTCTGCCAATTTAGATTTTGCACGTGGCTGGGAAATCCCCAGTTGGACGTCCATGGCCGGATCGGCCTCCCGCCCATACATAAGAAAAAATGGGGTTAACCCCGTCGCCGCATGAGGGGCCATTCGATAGGCCGCGAGTACCCCCGGCACCTGTAAGTCCCAATCAACCTGATCGTCGCAGACCTGTTGGCACAACATAGACGTAATCGTCCTGTTCAGACGCTCAACCATCCCGTCAGTCTGCGGGTGGTAGGGGGAAGTACGCACTTTCTTTGTACCCAACAGGTCGCACACCTCGCGCAACAAAACGCTCGAAAAATTCTTCCCTTGATCCGTCAGCAAGCGTTCGGGGGCGCCCTTGTCCAACACATAACCCTGGACAAAGGCGTCCGCCACCGCCGCAGCCGACTGGTTGGCGAGCGGCCATGCCATAGGCCATCGGGTGAAGTATTCCACGCCAACCAGCAGGAACCTATTTCCCCTTGGTGTAGCCGGAAAGGGCCCCAAGATGTCCAACGCTACCAATTCGTTTATACGCGAAACCTGAATGGATTGCAGCGGTGGATTAGCTGCCAATGGTGGCGGTTTCCTTTTGGCGCACCCTACGCATCCCTTAAGAATATTCGCCACGTCGTTACCCATCCCCGGCCAATAATAGTCTCGCTGGATTAGGGCGAGCGTTTTGTGAAAACCCAGATGCATGAGCCGTTCATGAGCTGCCAGAACAACCCTACCCCGCATAGCAACAGGCACAACGAGCACGTGACGCCGGGACATGTTGTCCCACCTCATCAAAAGGCCCTGTCTGCACACCCAGGAACCGACCCGCGCCTCCCCTTCTTCGGGAGCGCCAACTTTCCGACGTAGCGTAAGTAGGGAGCTGTCGGACATCTGGAGGCGGCCCCACTCAATGAGGGGCAACGACAACAGCGAATCCCTCCCCGTGGGGGCGTCCTCTCCCGGGGTGTCAGTGGCGGCGAGCGCAACTCCCGGGGTGCCGGCGACCGGGGGTTTGCACCGCGCCGATCCCAACAAACATGTGCAGTCCGTGCACGGCGGCAACCGCGACAAGGCGTCCGCGTTTGAGTGTCGCAACCCCTTGCGGTAAATCGTCGTGAATTGGTAGTCTTGGAGGACCTCCAACCATCGGGACAATTGGCCCGATGGCTGTGCCACGCGCATAGCGTATTGTAGAGCCGCATGGTCCGTCCGGACCGTAAAATGACGGCCGTAAAGATACGGCCTGAATTGCTGTGTAAAAAACACAATGGCTAACAATTCACGACGAGTTACGCAATAGCGTTGTTCTGCGGGGGAAAGAACCCTACTACCGTAGGCGACCACCCGTTCAACCCCCCCGACCACCTGTGAGAGCACCCCCCCGATACCCGTATTGCTGGCGTCCGTGTCAAGCAAAAACGGTTGTGTGAAATCGGGGTAACACAAGGGGGGAGCCTGCACCAAGGCGTCACGGAGGGAGCAGAACGCAGCCTCCTCTTCCGCCCCCCAGTGAAACCTCACACCCTTAGCCGTCAAAGCGTGCAGGGGCTTGGCTATGGTGGCAAATTGCTTGACAAAACGACGGTAATAGGAGGCAAAACCAATGAAACTACGAACCTCCGTGACCGAGGTTGGCGTTGGCCATGAGCTGACGCAATGCGTCTTAGCAGGGTCCGTCGAGATCCCTGAACGACTCACGATATGGCCCAAATACCTGACCGATTCCCGAAGCAGAAAACATTTAGCCGGTTTAAATTTAAGCTTAGCGGAACGCATCCTGAGGAACACCGCTCTCAGTCGCTGGAGGTGCTCCTCGAAAGTCCGACTAAAGACGATGATATCGTCAAGATAAATCAAACAGGTATCCCATTGGAGGCCCGACAAAACCAATTCCATGAGTCTCTGGAACGTGGCGGGAGCGGAATGTAAGCCCATGGGCAAACGGTTGAATTCAAATAGGCCCCCAGGTGTCCGGAAAGCAGTTTTAGGTTTAGACTCGTTATCGAGTGGCAATTGCCAAAATCCAGAAAGCAGATCGAGTGTGGAAAAAAACTGCGCTCCCGCCAAGGCATCCAGCGACTCATCCATCCTGGGGAGCGGATACGCATCCGCCATCGAGATTTTGTTTAAGCGGCGGAAATCGACACAAAACCGCAAGGACACGTCCTGTTTCTTTACTAGGACAATAGGAGCACCCCACGGACTAGAAGAGGGCGAAATGATATCGGCCGCCAACATATCATTAACCGCCGATTGCACATGTTCCTTCTCGGCTGGGCTGAGCCGGAAGGGATTCTGACGAATAGGGGCCGCGTCCCCTGTAGCTATGTGGTGGCGCAACAGGTCAGTGCAGCCGATATCGTACTTATGTTTGCTGAACACGTCAGCAAACTCGATGAGCAAACCCCTCAATGCTCCCAATTGCACCCCGGACAAGTTAGCAGAACCCGCACACAGCGAGTCCAACCACTCAGTCCCCTCATCACTTTGAGGATGCGACTTGACAGTGAAATCTGCTTGAGCCACGAGCCGTTCCTCAACGGGTAGCGGCGCGGCGTGAGCCAGCACCGTTCCCTGCGCAATTACGGCCGGCCGCGACCCCGTATTCAGGACCATTACGAACGGCTCACTGTCCCCTCTCACCATGGTTTGAGCAACCGCTAAGTCGAGGCCCTTACTGGCTCTGTTTGACGGCCCCAACAGCACCCCCTGTGCCTCCGCACCCACCTCGAGTGTCTTCCTGAACCGAAGGGGTACTAACATTTGCGATCCCGGGGGCACCCGTACAGTGTGAGTCGCCAGCGCCTGCACCGTCGCACAAACCGTGCGCACTTTGGTAGGGCTCGACAAGAACGCAACCCGCCGACCTGACGGAAGCTCTATGCAGGCCTGATCTATAAGATTTTTGATGGGCATTTTGGACAAAAAGTCCGTACCTAGCAAACAGGGAACGGCCAGCGATGATGATACAAAAATAGGGCCCGCTAATTTAATGTCACCAATGCAAATAGTCGCCCGAATCTGGCCGATGATCCCCAGGGATCCCCCATTCGCCGCATAAAATGGCACGTCTACTGGCAGAAGGGGTCTACTTTGGACGGGAAGAATGTTATAAATAAGGTCCGAGATGATGGTGGCCGACGCACCCGTGTCAACAAGCACCCGGACCTCAACCCCGTCAATGAACCCCGTTACCACGGACGACCCGGCCGACGCAGCCACGATCCTGTGGGCCAATTCGGACCACTCGACTGCTTGCGGGCCGCGTACGGACCCCCCTCGCCGAATTGAACCCCCGGCACCCAGCCGCGAACCCCCCACCGCGAAGCGGCGACCCGAATGTGCCGTGTTTGTGGACCGAACGTGTGAGGTGCCGCGACTTGCCGGGTTTTGTTGGGATGACTTGTGGCCCTGGTCGTCGTCCCGACGTGGTCCTGTGGCGCGCTGACGCGGGGCCCGGCACCCGGCTGCGACGTGACCCCGAAGGCCGCAGTTGTAGCAGACGACGGACGTCGTAGGTTTCGGTTGCTCCAGCTTGCGGGGCGAACGTGTGGGCGAACGACCTCCCGTTCTCCACTCCCCCGGACGCGATGCAGCGAAGGCCTGCTCCTGCACCGCAGCTGGCTGAGGTTCGGCGATCGTGGCGGCCAGTGCCGCGTTCCCCGCCCATTTGCAGACGACCCCCGGCTTGCGTTTGAGGACCTCGTACGCGTGAATGCTCGTGGCGATCGCCAGGGAGCAGATATCCATCTCGTCTGCCACGTTGATGGGGACCCCCAACTCGTGGGCCAACACCAGCAGCTGCTCCGTCACCATGGCGTCCTTCCCCTCCTTATCCATGCGGGGAAAAGCTGCGTCCGCCAAGGCGAGTAGTGCCGTGCGGTAGGCTAGCGTCGTTTCCCCAGCCACCTTCCGCCGATCGTAGAACTGGTGGCGACACGTGGAGGGCGGCCCGAACACCTTCGCCATCAGGTGTAGTGCGGCCTGGAGCGTAGAGCGGGACGACCTTGCAGCAGATGTGAAGGCTGCAAGCGCGTCGTCGTCAAGCATCGCTGGCAACGCACGCAGGGCAGTGGTGTCGGACCACCCCGACATCTCCTGATGAGCGAGGAACCTTCGTTGGAAGGCTCCCCAGTCGCCCCCATCCGCCTTGAACGCCGACAGCGCGGGCAATCTTTGCTGGAGGACCCGATCGTCGTCGACGTCGGAGAGATTTTCCCGCGCTCCGCTGGAGTTGTGTAAAATGTCGGCTCGGTTGTCAGGCGCAAAATGGAGGGCTCCGGCGCGCGCTGATGACGTGGGCTGCGCTGCGCGGAGGTGTCCGGCCACGTGGCGTCCGTCTTTCCCGCCAATCGGTGGCGGCCCCCCAAAAACGGCGGCAACTTCCAGACTTTTGGCGCGAAGCGCCTTTTGGCGGGAATCCTCCAACGTCGCTTCCTCCACGACCCCCGCAGCCGTTTTTCCGCTCGCCGGAACGGAGATGTCGGCCAAGACAGCGGCGGCGGCGAGTAGCAACTCCGCCAACCGGGAGTGCGCGTCCTGGAGGCTGGTGTCGGAGGCAAGCGGAGCGTCGGCCATCACCGCGAAGTGCTGCATCGGCGGCAACTCCTCGTCCTCTACTCCCGAGGTCGGTGTCCCCGGTACGCCGTCGTCATCCCGACCTCGCTCGTGGGTACGGGTAGTCTTCCTTGTGTCCATACTTCTTGAAGACAGGTTTACTTCTGACGCCAGTTGTAGTGTAGTAACTCGGCGGGAGACGACTTCACGGGTAACACACTCTTTATTTTATCAAACTCGTTCACAGGTGACTAACACCTACTTTGTATCTCGGGTGACAAACACCCACTTAGTATCTCGGGTGACAAACACCCACTTAGTATCTCGGGTGACAAACACCCACTTAGCTACTTGGCGACTAACGCCCACTGAGCTACTCGGATGACCAACATCCACTTAGTATCTCGGGTGACAAACACCCACTTAGCTACTCGGCGACTAACGCCACTGAGCTACTCGGATGACCAACATCCACTTAGCTACTCGGCGACTAACGCCCCTGAGCTACTCGGGACACTCCCTGCCCGGGGTATCCGTCTCGACTGTGGGTCCCCAGCCCGACCCACGGGGCGTCGGACCCCGGGTCCCACAGCCTCGCCTCCGAGCCACACAGGGCCCCGGTCCCCACAAGGACGGCGGGACTAGGGATCTCGTGGCACTAGGTCTTCAGCTCCGTCTTCGGGTCTTCAACTGGGTAACTCTCCCCGAGTGCTCTCGCGCGTCCCCCTTTATACCCCACCTGCGGACGTCGCTGCGAGCACCCACTTATTCGACCAATCGCCGGGCGCTGGCTACGATCCTCTTTTCCCACATCTCATCGTGCCTCACCACTCACGCCGCGCCGCCCCGTCATCTGTCACTCCCGGCGCGCGCGTCCACACCACGCCCACAACGCATGCCCAACCCCGCACCCCGCGCCGCCCCGTGATCCATCACTGTCACAGTCGGCGCACGTCAATACCACCACTACATAAACACGCACGCGAGCGTAAGCACGCGCAAACGACGGCGGCCGTATATGCTGCAGTACATGCGCCTCCCGCGCACGCTCAAATCACTCACCACCCCCATGCTGCAACCCTGCGCTCGCGCTCACGCCAGGCACACAGTCTCTCCACGCAGACATACGACACACAGATCACAGACGCTATGCCGAGCTTCTGCCCACACACACAGAAATCACACTACACCGATATTCTGTATTAGAGTTTATTAATGGCGCCAATAGACATTACCCGGAGGAGGAATATTTCACGAGGAGAGCCTATCTTAACTCTACCTATGAACCCAGCTACTCAAACGTCCTACCATGTACCTTGAAACTGGACTCGCGGCGTCCCACAGACGCTGAGAGAATCGGAGGGAGAAGGACGAGAGAAGACTTGCCCAATCACTGTCTCGCAGCAGCACTCGCTGGCATCACACGGATACTGTGAGCGGCTTGAAGAGTCAGGACGGCAGGCAGGGAGTGGGTCGTGACGGCCCGGAGGTTGTAGACAAGAGCCCCAATCGTCCCGGGGCTCCCACCTTTATACTCTCAACTGCAAAGGCCCGGGGGGCATCGCGCCGCGCAGCCAATCACGCGTCTACCTTTCAATTTACAACTGATGCCCCACCCTCACCTGGAGCGTCCGTTACGCCCCCACTCATTGTCCCTTGCTCAGGGTTCCTTCCTCAGGGGGCCTTGCTCCCCTCATCATTTTCCCGTGCCCAGTAGTTCACGTCTTCGGGTCTGCTCTTTATGCCTAATATTCCACCCTCCATCCTCCCCAATGTTGTGTGTAACTCATTGCGGTTGGCCCAGGGAACATTTTCTTTTTGCGCCCATACAATTTTAAGCCAATTTAGGGGCACCGCAATGTAACATGTCCTGTAGGGGTCGGCCAATCTCCTGGCACCGGGAAACCATGGGACTCTCCCCCTAGGGGCCCTTCGGATTAAAACACGATGTGCCAGGCAACCACCACACTACATGGGTGCGCTGCGTGCGGGTGTGTGTTTAGTATGGGGGCCGGGAAGAAGTCACGGCGCTTGCGGAGTTGCTCCGCAGTCGTGGCACCACAATTACGATTCGTTATACATATACTGGTTTTCCTTATTTTACGCAGATTCGGTTTGTGCGATTTTGCGCTGTGTTTGTGGCTAACCTATTTCGACCCTAAATTCGCTCCGCTATGCGGGTTGGGATTCACTAATACATGCGGCTATGTGGTCGGACGTGGGACAACATTGCGTGTGTAGTGTGTGTGTGTACTATGTGTACGCTACTTGGCAGGCAGCTGCGTGTCTCGTGCGGTTTTGCTTCATGTGCCCTTGTTTTGGAACGCATCTACTACCACCGCATAAATTGAGGGAAACCTGTAGACATCTTCTGACATTCATGGTGTAAACGCTAGGGCTGCTGCTGCTACTGCTGATGATGACGATGATGCATTGTGTTTTATTTCAGGCAGGTTCAAGCTGCTGATTTGTGTTGAATGACCCAGAGCTCTGTGAGGGTCTCGAGCAATCAAAGCGGGCAGACCTCCTGGGCATGTTACACTGTCTGCATCATTTATGTAATCACTGCCCGCTGCTCTCTTCACTTTATTTGCGTCATTGTGACTACAAACCTGTACCGAGAATGTAAACAACAACAAAAAGCTGTAAATAAATTAAATAAATCACGACAATTGCAATGTTCTCTTTCGACTTTAGTTTCATGGAGTAAACCACTGTCACACGTAGTAGGGTTTCGCGACCAATATTATCCATAATAGAGTTTGTTTGGGTTAGATTGCGTAAATATAAATGTGTGTTTACATATAAATGCTGGTTTTACTCTCCAATACAACGGTGTGCTGAACTAGTCACGAATTGGCAAGTTTTGTTAAGTGATAAACCTTACTGATTGGCTGTGTCAGGGTGGTGGCGAGTTTAACTACAAATTTATGCGTACGCTATCTAACCCAAAAAAAAAAATCTCTACTCTGGATAAACCACTGTCGCCTGTGCTTCTCCAACAAAGGAGGAGGAGAATGAAGAGCAACAGCAAAACCTGAAAATCTCGCCATGGGCAATTTGAGAATAAAATATATCGCGCCATGTATCATGGTATCGTGTGATGTATCGTGCCATCACAGGATTTATCGTGGTATCGCAATGTCACGAAAACGCTCAGATAGTGACAGTAGTAGTGGCAACTTCAAGTGACACTAAAACGCAGTGACACACTGGGGGGTGAGGGACACTGCAGTTGACACATTCTCAGTATTTTCTGAGACCACTGACCACATCATCACCGGAATCGGCCAGAACTTCCCTCTGGCAAAAAAAACAATGGGAAAAAACAAGCGACATAGCTGCTGAATGGAATGAGGAGCTCGCATCTGGCTCCTATTACAAATTACTCGCATGGCGGACCATGAACAAACTGGAGAGAGGGAGTTTCAGCAGATGCAACTCTTTCATTAAATAATAGGGGGGGGGGTGGTTTCTACACAACCGACCAATGTTTTTGTCAGGGGAAGCAGACCATGGATCATCTCCTTAGATGCCCTGCAGCACCCACAGTGCACTTCTCAAGATTTGGCAATGCCAACACCAGAAGCGGTGGTCTGTGCAGAATATTGGGGAAAAGACCGGATATAGGTTGGACGGAAGAACATGGCGACGACGAAGAAAAATATATTTTCACGGTTAATTTTCACGTTTGATGATGATGGTGATGGAATTCTGTACCTCGCCGAGTGGATCAAGATGAACGCGAACAAAGTGAAAGCGAATGACGTCGACGATACCCCGCAGGCAGACGTGGTAACATGCTCCATGTGTGCCTAGCAGGTCCTCGCTCACGGTGTCAACATTTCAGAAGCGATTTCCTGCTCAAATAAGCATTCGATGAGAATTGTTTTGTGTTTAGTTTGTTTATTATTTTTCCTTCCCACCCCCCCCCCCCCCCACACGTCCGATCAGCATGGTTGGTACGTACGGCGCGAAATAAGTTATAATACATACATCTCATGTTCACCGCCTTAGTGCCACTTGTGGAAATTCTACACTCCTATGGCGAGGGAGTCTAAACTATAGGATAAACACTGCCGACTTTCCTCTTACCCCCCCCTCACCCCCGCACATGCATTGGTACCGATTTTACATTTGACCCAGGAGGAATGATGGCCTGGTTTAAACCCAAACCCCAACATCCCAGCCAGGATTCGAACTCGCATCCTTGCGATTGGCTGTCGCTCGCATAATGCCGCTGTAGTGCCACGTGGCCGGGCTGCACGTGGCTCTACAGAAGCAGCGCAGCTCCAGCAAACACTGAACGTTCTTGAGGTTGGGCGTGATGAGTTTGCTCCACGATAGGAGGCTGCGCTTGCTTTCCGTGTCTATGTAGTGGCTTGCTTGACGATAGAGACGATTGACTTAAGGCAACACGTATGTATTAACAATAACTTCAATACAGCACGTAGCGACCCTGACACTTGAAGAGGTAACGGCCTCTTCACCCGTTCTACCGAGGGAAGTATTTCCCTAGCTAACACCCTAAGTAAACTCCTCCACTTCCCTCTATTCTACGATCTCCTCTCAAGGAGGCTAACTGACCTGGCCCAGCTTCGGCACAGGTCTCGACCACCAGCCACACGAATCCGGCCCTGAAAAGGACATCAGCCTTCGCGGCTCTGGGGTCGCACCACTGGCTTACTTTGCCCGGCCCTGATAAGGGCAGCAGGTCAGAGGAGTCTCAGGGTATATCGAGCTGGACTTCAGTCTTCAGCTGGTTCTTCGTCTTGACTTGGCCGAAGTGCCTCTCTGCTCTCAGGGTCCCATCTTTTATACGATTTCCCACCGAGGGGCGGGTTTCTGTGGGATCACACGCAAACCCCAGCCCCCTCCCCTCAGGAGGCCCTGGTGCTTGATAACACAACCGCCCTGAACGGGTTTGTACAGCTTCCCACCGAGGGGCGGAGTTCTGTGGGATCACACACACCCCACAGCCCCCTCCCCTCAGAAGGCCTGGTCAGAGATGGTGTGTGCGTGTTCCAACATCACCACCACATCTAAATAGAACTGTAAATCGTGCGAATGTCAGTTTTTGCACCCATGATGATGATGGTGGTGGTGATGGGAAACGACTGATGATGATGGCAAATGGTCGGTGATGATCAGGGGTCGTCAACCTGCGGCTTCGTGACGTCATGTAATAAATGCAAGTGCATTGCGTCTCTTGAAATATTTAGTTTCTTACCGAATGAAAAAATAATTGTTCTTCTTGTTATTTTGGTTGCCGACCCCTGGTGATAATGAAGGACTGAGGATAATGATGATGGCATGGGGCTGGTGGGGATGGTATTGGCAAAGGGCTGATGATGATCAGTTGTATAGCCAGGTGCATGCTATTTGCTCCGTGATCGGTGACCGAAAAAACTCTGAGCAAACACTTAGGGGAGGCACCTCCAGTGCATGTTACTCTGTCTGGTTCCACGAAGTACTGACCGCCCGAGTATCTCTTCACTTTATTTGCGTTTTTGTCGATGAATTCCGGCTCAGGTAGACGATTCATTGCTATGAATGTTGGCGGCCCACCTTAGCAAGCCACTGACACCATCAGGATGCCGACACCAGTGCCCGGTGATCCACCAACCCTCGCTGCTGCCTCCAGAGCGCTGGATTACAGGCAGGCATGTGCATGTGTGTGTGTGTTGTTTCGTGACTGCACGATTTCATATTCTTGCTTCTTTTGGTTAAGTCACGTACAAATAAAACAAATAAGTAATATTTAAAAAGACTTTTTTTTAAACACGCTTTAATGAAATGTACCGTACTCGTAATGGCAGAACTCCACGACTCCAGGAAGTGGCCCCGAGTCTTGCCATAACGTAAGGGACAGTGGTGATTTACTGCCAACGTCAGTTGACCGTGAACAATTAAACCCAAGGCGAAACATAACCTCTAAAAAATATGGTTTAAATGTTTTTATTTTTATTTTGAATGATAGACTATAGTATTGCCATCAGTATGACATAAGTATACCAAGTTTGCAGTCGAGACCACATTGGGAAGTGGGTTAAAATTGAGTTACAAGTTTTGAGGATACGACAACAACAACAACAGACAGAGTGAGTTAAACAAAAGCGTGTAATAATAAAAAGTGTAACTTTTTATGACATTTTTTGTTTACATATTTTTTTTTCTATTTACGTGACTTTATCGAAAGAACCAAGAATATGTCCTTGAATAGGCATTCGCATTTTCTATGATGGGGGCGACTGTGTCCATAGGACTACCACCGTTGACGTTCCCCACGAGGTGGTACTCATTTAGTCAACCCCAGACTGGGTGAACCCGCGACCAGGACTTGAGCTCGAAACCTTCTGACCGCGAAGTCGCTCACTCCACGGACGTGGCCACCGTGGCTGAGATAAAATTCCATTTTGTCGTTCAAAATTCCTATTACACTCCACATTAATTTCAACAGCCTCGAAAATTCCAGATGCTACACCCGTGCATGTACAGGTGTCAGAGGCTACCCGTGGCTTTGTCAGCCTCTATAGAGTAGATTCTCGATTGTCTGCGCTAATGATACGAAGGACGACCAAGGATAATTCAAAATCGCGGATAATCCAAAAATATATACATTTTCAGTGGATATTTATGCCATAAACCACTCATATAGGTATCAATTATGTTTAAGTTTAGAAAATTGAGAACAAATAGAAGCGACCGATCGATGCACATGCTCAGTGAAAACACTTTCCTGCTCCCGTGCAAAAGAGTCCGCCCACTAAATGGGCAGCAGTGCCACGCCAATCGACATAAATCAAACTACTATAAAGAAATGCAACTACTGCAATGTAGAGTCGATCGTGTGAATTTCGCATTAACTGGCTCTCACATTTGTTCGGTTTAAGCACGATACTTGTAATACACGTTTCCGAGAATAACAATGTGTAATGACGACTTGACACACTTCTCTTGCGATGCACTTTATTGAAGACACTTCAGTTGACGTCAGGCGGAGATCCTACTGCAACAGCGTCGAGTCTCCCGCACATCTCCCTTATATACCAACCGAGGCCACGCCCCCTTCTCGATCATTCTCGCCGACTCTAGACGCTCACTCCACCGGCATACTCTTCCGTCACCTGACTTCTCGAACATTCCCATAACCACCAGTCCCTTTATATTCACAATTTATACCCCCGTTAATACATCCCCTGGCTACTAGTGCACTCGTCCTGTAGGCTGATTTCCCTGTCATTACATCCCGTGGCCACTAGTCCCCTCACACCGCATTCCAGCTCTATTGTCATTACAAATGTATGACTGTTTTTTTTATTGAATTGGGCCTCCGAGAAAATCCATGAGTTATTGATTTACGTCAAAATATCAGGTGCGCGGTTAATCCGCAAATCGGATAATCTATGTGCGGATAATTGAGAGTCTACTGTGTGTTTATATATATGTTTATACATTTTCTCTGCGATTATATTTTATTGTTATGTGCATTTTTTCTCGGTATTTATGTATTCATTATTTTGTTTTTGCTATGTTATGGGGTTTCGTTTTATATTATGTGTACGGAACTGAATAATCAATGTGCAGCGTTGTGGGATGCAATTGCATGAATGACGCTCTATAAAATGTTATTATTATGTATGTCTCGCCAGCCAGAGGCAACGGCTAGAGCGTGCACGGTGGCGGCTGTGGAACCGCATTGGAGGGGAGTTGGGTGAACGCGTTGTACTTAAGGTCCAGAGACTTGGTGTCCGCAGGAATCCCAGGTGGAACGGAGGTCAAGTCCTTGCTTTGGCAGAGCCCAGGTGAGTGTTGTTATGCGTCCTTAAGACTCCACAGTCCACGTCAGTCATATATATCGCATTGCGCAATTTAAATACGTAAATTAAATCAATGACATTTTAATTATTTAAAATGCGCCTTTATTAAAAATGCAAGGTCTGGGCATGTACATGTATCCTCCATCATCATCATCTTAAAATCGTGCAATTGACATACATTGGCATTACAGATTGCTCTTTAACTACAGTATATTACATGTGTAGTGACATCGGGGATGTCACTGTATGGTGCCGGCCTGAGAGGGCCACGGCACGCGATGCACTGCAATCGCGTTCACCCCATAGGCGGGTGGAGTACCAGCCCTCGCAGGGCTTGGCGTGCGCTGGGATAGCGCGGGCACCATGCATAGCGTGTAGTGCGGGCTCCCACAGGGGGGAGTAGGACAGTGTCAGCCCAGGGGCAGGGTTGCCCTGGGCCATGGCACTCTGGTTGACCTCGCAGACACGTGATCTGGAGTGTCCACAGAGAGACACCCATGTGGGGGGACTAGGGGTGATCACGTGTCCGGAGAGAGCTCTCGAGAGGGATCGAGAGGGAGCTAGAAGGCTCCAGAAGGTGGGCAGAGCTGAGGGCGGAGCAGCCCCGACCTCTGGGGGGATAGAAGGCTGGTCCCCGAGAGGGACCGGAGTCGCTGCATTCTACAAGCTGAAGCTCGTCGTCCTATACGCTGGAAGCTCTATAGACATCAACACGTGGTCGGGACCCGAGTGAGGGTCAGACCCTTCGTTGCTGTAACTCCTCCGTATAGGGTAGTTAGTTGGGTGGCCACTACCCTAGGCTCTATCTGGTGAAGGGGCAGTTACCCCTTTGTGTTATGTGTTGATGTTACAAATAAATGTGTTGCCTCTAAAGAACGTCTGCGACTCAGTTGGACGCACTACACATGTTTTTGCATAGGTATTTTTTTTTTACAGATTTATGTGCAACTCCAGTGTATTAAATGTTTTTACATAGTTAATATAGTTGACACATTCTCATTATTTTCTGAGACCACTGACCACATCATCACTGGAATCGGCCAGAAATTCCCTCTGGCAAAAAAAGGATGGGAAAAACCAAGCTAAAGCTGCTGAATGGAATGAGGAGCTCGCCTCAGGCTCGTATTCCAAATGGCTCGCATGGCAGAGCCTAAACAGAATGAAAGTGAGTTTCAGTAGGTGCAACTCTCTCATGAAATCAATGAGGACGAGGGGGCGCTTTATCCACAACTGACCAATGTGCTTCGCGGGAGAAGCAAACCATGGATCATACCTTGACATGCCCTTCAGCAACCACAATGCACTCCTCAAGATTTGGCAATGCCAACACCAGAAGTGGTGGCCTGTGCAGAATGTTGGGAAAACGATTGATAGGTTGGACAGGAGAACACGACGATGAAGAAGAATAAGCAGCATTTTCACGGTCAATTTTCACGGCTGATGATTTATGGTAATAGAATTCTGTACCTCGCCGAGTGGATCAAGACGAACGCAAACAAGGTGAAAGTGAACGCTCTCGACGATACCCCGCAGCCAGACGTGGTAACATGCTCCGTGCGTGCATGGTAGGTCCTGGCTCCTAATTAGCGAGTTGCGCGTGATCGTTTCATGGTGTAAAAAATTCAGAAGTAGTTTCCTGCTCAAATAAGCATTCGATGAGAATTGTTTTGTGTTTAGTTTGTTTAGCTTTTTACCTTCACACCCACACGTCGGATTAGCATGGTTGCTACGTACGGAGCTAAAGAAGTTCAAATACATCTCATGTTCACGGCCCTGGTGCCACTTGTGAAAATTCTACACTCCTATGGCGAGGGAGTCTAAACCATAGGATAAACACTGCTGACTTTCCTCTTACCCCCCCTAACCCCCTCACATGCATTGGTAACGATTTTACATTTGACCCAGGAGGAATGATGGCCTGGTTTAAACCCAACCCCAAACATCCCAGCCAGGGTTCGAACTCGCATCCTTGCGATTGGCTGTCGCTCGCATAATGCCGCTGTAGTGCCACGTGGCCGGGCTGCACGTGGCTCTACAGAAGCAGCGCAGCTCCAGCAAACACTGAACGTTCTTGAGGTTGCGCGTGATGAGTTTGCTCCAAGATACGAGGCTGCGCTTGCTCTCCGTGTCCAAATGGACCTTTAAATGTTGCGAATGTCAGTTTGAGTACCCAAGACGATGATGGAGGTGGTGATAAGAAACGACTGATGATGATGGCAAATGGTCGGTGATGATCAGGGGTCGTCAACCTGCGGCTTCGTGACGTGATGTAATGAATGCACGTGCCTTGCGTCTCTTGAAATATTTAATTTCGTCCCGAATTAAAAAAAAAATGGTTCCTTCTTGTTATTTTGGTTGCCGACCCCTGGTGATAATGAAGGACTGAGGATAATGATGATGGAATGGGGCTGGTGCTGATGGTATTGGCAAAGGGCTGATGATGATCAATTGTATAGCCAGGTGCATGGTCTTTGGTTTGTGATCGGTGACCGAGAGAACTCTGAATAAACACTTAGGGGAGGAACCTCCAGTGCATGTTACCCTGTCTGGTTCCACGAAGTACTGACCGCCCGTGTATCTCTTCACTTTATTTGCGTTTTTGTCGGTGAATTCCGGCTCAGGTCGACGATTCATTGCTATGAATGTTGCCGGCCCACCTTACCAAGCCACTTACGCCATCAGGATGCCGACACCATTACCCGGTGAGCCACCAACCCTCGCTGCTGCCTCCACAGCGCTGGATTACAGGCAGGCATGTGCAGCGTCGCCACCACCACCGCTATTCGGCTAAATATTGTTTGTCGTAACGTCCATCGCCACTAGGGAGACAAAGGCGGTCGGGCGTGGTGATGGTCACCCACCGCCTCGTGTGCCTTGCAGGCTTCATAAGTGCTACTGGCTTCATCACTTGTCCCAAGAGTCTGTTAAAGGCTATACGGTGAGGGGGGATCTTTGCCTATGCATCCGCAACACTCTTCTTCCCAGGAGGCTCCTGCGATGGGCTGTTTGGATAGTTTGTGTGCGTGGGGAGGTGAGATGCAGGACCCGGAGAAAGCCCCTAGTCAAAGAGAGAGAGTGATCTCTCCAGTCCGTCGTCGTGTTTCTCTGGGTCCTGCACTCAACCTCCCCACACGACGAATGCTCACTCAGACTCGGAATTACTGAGCGGCGTTTTATTTGTAGCAACAACAACAGCAATGAAACTCAGGACCGCTGTCGACCCTCCTGGGTATTATCAGCAGCAGCAGTAGTCAGACTCGTTAAACCGAGCTGTTGTTGGCTCGAGCTCTCCACGTAAAAAAATATAGAAATTCGCGATCTCGTTGAACACAACAAAAGCCGCATTGCACACATACTCATTACGCAAATGTCACTAGATAAATTTTGACTTAAAACTTTCGTGACTGCAGGAATTCATATTCGTGGTTCTTTCGGTTGAGTCACGTAAATATAAAACAAGAAAATAAACATTTGAATACAAAATTTTGTTTACGTCTATTTTATAATTTATATATTTTTTTATTTACGTAACTTAACCGAAAGAACCAAGAATATGTCCTTGGATAGGCATTTCCATTTCCTATGACGGGGGCGAGTTTGTCCATAGGACTACCACCGTTGACGTTCCCCACAAGGTGGTACTCATTTAATCAACCCCAGACTGGGTGAACTGGCGATCCAGGACTTGAGCTCGCAACCTTCCGACCACGAAGTTGCTCGCTTCACCTACGTGACCTCCGTGGCCGAGATAAAATTGCATTTTGTCGTTCAAAATTCATATTACACTCCAGGTTCATTTCAACAGCTCCAGAAGTGCCATGCGTGCATATACAGGGTTTTACAGGCTACCCGTGGCTGGGTCAGCCTATATGGAGTAGAATCTCGATTTTCCGCGCTCATGACGGGGAGAATGGCCGCAGATAATTTCAAATCTAACATAGATATCAATTATGTTTAAATATTATTTGGGTATTTCGGTAAAGCCACGTAGATAGAAAAACTAATACAAATATCACGACGTTTCGATCGCAACGCAAGCAATCGTCATCAGGTGAAAAAATAGCTGCTGAGGCAGGGTGTTATAAAGGTTTGAGATGGGTGTAGCCCAAGGGTCATAAGCGAAGTGGGCTGGGCTAGTGAAGAAATTTGCATGTAAATGTAAGATCGAGAAGATGGGTACAAACTGAGCAATAATTGGAAGGACGTTATTAAACCAGGTTAAGTAATAACTGGCTGTGATGTTTAGTAGTTATTTTTGACTCTCAGGTGTTACATTAACAGGTTAAATGCTTTTATATTAACAGGTTAAATGTCTCACTAACACAGCCACCGTTGCTCGTTTTCCTTGATGTGGCGGTAGATCTACGATCTTAAATTGACATGCTGTCTCTCACAATACAAGGGCCACTTCCGCAGCTTTGTCGGCGTGGAGGTAGCCAAGCTCTCTCCGATCTTACATTTACATGCAAATTTCATCACTAGCCCGGCCCACTTCGCTCATACACAATACAATGGCCACCCCCGCAGCATCGTCGTCGTGGAGGTTGCCCAGCTCTCTCCGATCTTATATTTACATGCACATTTCTTCATTAGCCCCTTGGGCTACACCCATCTCAAACCTTTAATACATCCTGCCTCAGCAGCTCTCTCGCTATTTTTCACCTGATGACGATTGCTTGCGTTGCGATCGAAACGTCGTGATATTTTTATTATTTTTTTCTATCTACGTGGCTTTACCTAAAAACCGAAATAATATGAATTCCTGCAGTCACGAAAGCTTTAAGTCAATTATGTTTAAGTTGAAAAAATTGAGAACAAATAGGAGCGATCGACCGATCGATACGCGTGCTCAGTGAACACACTTTCCTGCTCCCGCGCAGCAGAGTCCGCCCACTAAATGGACAGCAGAGCCACGCCAATCGACATCAATAAACCTACCGTGAAGAAATACAATTGCTGCAATGTAGAACGATCACGTGGATTTCGCATTAACCGGAGCACACATTTGTTCGGTTTAAGCACGCAACTTGTAATAAACGTTATCGAAAATAACAATGTATGGCTGTTTTTAGATTAATTTGGACTTCAGGGAAAATCCATGAGTTATTGATTTACATCAAAATATCAGGTTTGTGGTTAATCCACAAATCGGATCAACTGTGCGAGGAAAATTGAAAGTGTACTGTTTTTATGCTATGATTTTTTCATAATATTCCTCTGCAATACATTTTTCTTGTTAGGTGCATTTTTTCTCGTAATTTATGTAGTCATTATTTTGTATTTCCTAAGTAGTGGGGTTTTGTTTCATTTTATCTGTGTACGGAACTGGATAATCAATGTGCAGCGTTGTGGGATGCAATTGCATGAATGACGCTCTATAAAATGGTATTATTATGTATGTCTCGCGGCATTGTTAAGCACAGCAGTCGCTCGTCAGCCAGAGGCACGGTGGCGGCTGTGGATCCGCATTGGAGGGGAGTTGGGTGAACGCGTTGTACTTAAGGTCCAGGGACTTGGTGTCTGCGGGAATCCCAGGTGGAACGGAGGTCAAGCTCTTGCTTTGGCAGAGCCCAGGTAAGTGTTGTTATGCATACTTCAGATTCCGCACATTAATCATATACATCGCATTGTGCAATTTAAAATATGTAAATTAAATCAATCAAATTGTAATTTTTTAAATGCGCCTCCATTAAAAATGCAAGTTCCCTCCATGTAAATGTATCCCCCATGATCGTCTTAAAACTGTGCAAATTACAGATTGCTCGGCAACTACAGTATAATACTTGTTTATGCATAGTTAATACAGTTTGTTAGTTACATATTTCTCTGCAACTTCAGTATATTACATATTTTTGCATAGTTAATATAGTTTGTTAATTACTGATTTATTTGCAACTTCAGTATATTACATATTTTTGCACACGTAATTAAGTTTGTATATGTGAGAGCCAGTCTGAAAAGGTTAAAGTTGTAAGTTTTTAGTTAAAACCTTGAACGGTTGGGCAGCAAGCGTCCCTTATTCGACGAGGTTGGGAATTTCACTGGGTCGCGCATTGCCGTTCGATATTTCAGAATCAGTATTTATGCTGGAGTAATCCGATTAGCTATAAAGCATTTTCACAAATGTCGGGTAGAGGCAGTTCAATGCAATGCTGACTCCACAATAACTGACACCTCAATGCACAGTACAATCACATTTCAGGACGAAAGCCTCGATTGTTTTGACCCTGGTCAGTGGTGAAGCTGGGGAGTGGGGAGGCATGCGTCGGTTCGGTGCTTGATAGCGCAACGGCGCTCTTAAACCAAGGCGATCCCGAGTTTGAAACCTAGACACGGCTCACGTCAGTGGCGAGTGATAAGTAGACTGCTCTTGGCTGCCGTATCAGTACTGGCGTGCGTCTCGAGTGATTTTATTTCATCCACAGATCACGTGGAGGGGGGGTCGGTGACCACGAGGAGGGTGGCGCCATTCCTTTGAGGGGGGCAGGGGGGGTCGCAGTCCACCACTTCAAACGTCGACCGCGGAATTGAAGTGAAGCGCAGTTTGCTGCCGGAGTTTACGCATCAAGACGGGGGAGGGTGAGGGAGGCGACAACGACGGTCCGCAGAGTGACACCGCAGGGCCGTCTCCTCACTTTGACCTCGCGAAGGAGACCGGTCTCGCGAGATGACGCTGACCGGTGGCATTTGTGACGACGTCGAACCGCGCATGGGATGCTAAGAAAGGGCGTCGTTGGCATTGCGTGGGCGAAGGACTTTGGCCAGCCGATCCAAATCGTCTCGAAGGAATGTGGCACGCCGCCGCAATGGACAACAACAAAATTCGACAAAACGCAGCACCGGTGGAGTCGCAATTTCGCTTCTTCCGCTATGCATACATTCAGCTTGGTCGGATGAATCTCTCATGGGGGGAGGCACAGCATGCAGCCAAGGACAGGAGTAGATGGGAGAGCTATTGTAGCCGAATGTCCCATAGGGGATGAAGAGTACGAGTAATGTATACATGTTACTGGGAAAAACATTGGTCGGGAAGGCGCTAAGACAGAGAGACGAAGACACCACGAGTCTTCACTTGCAGGTGAAGAAGCTGTAACGGAGTTCTTGGTTACGTTCACTTGGCCGAACGCATGTTACACTGTCGGGATCAGTTTCATATGTGGTGCCTCCTGCGAAACGCTTCACTTTGTCCGAGTTCGCGTTGATGAACTCGCTGAGGTAGAGGAGGGGATGTTATGCATCTGTCTCTGATCGACAGCGATGACAGAGCTCACAGTTTGCCGTTACGCTCACGTCTCGCGGACTCACCGAGCCTCGTCGTCGTTGTCGTCGTCACCACCGCTCGGCCTTTTTGTGGTAAGTCGTGGAGCTTCAGATGGTGACTCGGAGGGACGATGATCAAGGTGGTGGTCACCGTCGGCTGTGTTGCGTGCTGCGAGTGGGCGAGACGAGCATCTGACATTTATTGCCCCCCCCTTGTTTGTATGTATGTTGAATTTCTTTCGCACCGTACACAGCCAACCGTGATAATCGGAGTGTATAGTGGTGTAGTGTATAGTGCGGTGCATCGATTATAGGTTGCAACAGTGCAACAAACTACTTACAGTGCGCACGCCGTTAACCCCTAAAACAATTGCCATGTTCAGAGGAAACAATTAATACAAATAAATCATCCATATGCATGGTTTATGTAATGCTGTTTGTGTGTCTTCAAAAGCAATTAATTCGTACGATTGTCTATTTACATTATTTTATTAATTTGTATTCTAATATGGACATGACATGAACATAACTAATAAGGCACGTGCCGTTTGCTGTAACAATGTTAACAATCACGTTAATCTTTCAAGCGGTACCGTAAGAGACATGTGATGTCGCGAGATGGGTGGCGGCGCGCTAGGGCGCAGATGGCCACATTCATACTTTTAGCTCGGCTTATTTTTTGTTGTTTCCACATTTTTGGGCAACGTTTTAATGAATGTAGCCGATTCAACCGAGGTCAAGTCTCGAATTTCTGCACTTAAGTTTTGCGCATTGTTGGATTATCTCTATTCGAGATTCATTGTGCCCAGGCATTACAGACAGACAAAATAAAACTATTTATTATCATTATTAAGAAACATTTTTGTTATTATTTACCAGATAAGACCCATTGAGCCATGTAGCTATTTTTTCAGAAGCGACCTGGCCATCACAAAGTGGCCTTACCCGGTAAAATAAAAACATTTGTTGCGTTTAGTTGAAATATTTTGTTACTGTTATTGTTCCCTACTATGTTGCATTTCATTTCCATTTTAAAGCATGTTTTCACGAGCCAACCTGATCTGGCTACATGTAAAGTCATCCAGCTAGCAAGGGTTTTACCGTACTTTCAACGTTATTGTTTTCTATAAATGTGTAATGAGACGACTTCCGAGACACAACTTGAAGAGGGTTTCTTGTTTATTTCCCGACTTAAGGACAGGGTTACGGAGTAACACAAGTGCCGGGTTACTTCGAGCGTAGCCACCTTTGCAGCCACATCGGTGATGTACACTCTATAACTGACTGACTATATAGAAACGACAACACTGAAGACTGTATAGCCGGCTGGCTATGCAGCGACGACGAACCCCCACGACAGCCCCAAACCGCTGTTTGCCTCTCCCTAATATTCCTCCAGCATGGCGAAGCCCCGCCCCACTTTTGGAACTCTTTCGCTGGTTCCAGGAGCTTCCAGATTGATCCGTACCTTGACCCTTGGCCCAGTTACACCCCCCTTGTGATTGCTTATATGTGTGTTGTTCTATAACGCACCCATACTCTTAGTTAGCCCCCATGGTCAACAGATGGCACCCTGTCACTGCATCACCCCCCCCCCCCCCCCATTTTTAAAAGATAGTCGTCCCGGCTAATACTAACAACAATTATACAATTTAGACAGAACAATTCTGCAAACAAGAACCCCATAAAATTCCAAACAATAATAATAATACGTTTTAGGGCAGAACAAATCCGCAATCGAAAAGGACAACAACAAATCCAAATCCTAACATCCATAATAACGGTACGGGAGGGAAAAAGAGAAATAAAAACAACCCGACACATGTCGCATGCAACCCAACCCCAACGAACCCCCCCCCCCCCCCACACACAGGGAGATTCCTATTAACGGAACATAGCACATTTCGACTGGATACTTGATGCCGGTCCATCCTTGGGGGCGAACTTTGTCTTCTCTTCAGCCAGCGTGAGAGCTGGCTGGAAGGTTGGTCCACTTGCACAGAGTACTGGAGGGCTGCATGATTCGTGTGAACAACTAAATCCCTGCCATGGAGATAAAACCTGTACTGTTGCATTGGCGGCTCCTGCAAAATCTCTCAGGGGGGCAAATGTCTGGATGATTGATAAGGATAAGGTCCACCCATGCAATTGATAAATTAACAGCTTAAGCATGTGAAGGCAACTTCACTTCTTTAATATTAATGAAAAATAAAGTGACTCTTACAATACATCTTGTTTGTTTCTATACTCACTATTAATACAATCCACTCAAGTTTCTTTTATTAAAGATTCCACTAGGTGGCGACAAATTATATTGTTCTGATGCAACGTGCTTACGTATGATGATGTAAGCACGTTAGTGCGAGCCCTCCCGGAAGCCATAGAGAATGCATTGAAGCGCCCCCGTTCGAAAAAAAACATCTTTGAATGTAAGTCTATGGGGCCACTCGGTGCGATTCTCAGCCGGAGTGAAATCGCCCAAAAAGAGGCGGTACTCCACAGAACGTGACATGACGCTGATTGGACTATATCCAGAGGCACAGTGACGGCTAGCGTGACTCTGTGGTTGAATGACATTGGTGGTGCGTCGCCCAATCGCCCTAATGAAGAAACCGCCCCTGTACTGTTGTATGAAGTACACCATGGCCAAAAGTTCCCTACGGGTGACACAGAACCGCTATTCCGCAGTGGACAGGACGTCACTGCCATTCGCGACTATCCTTTCAATTCCGTTTTTAACCTGGGACAGGACAGCCCTGATACCTGTGTTGCTAGCGTCCGTGTCCAGAATAGATGTCAGGGAGAAATCCGGATAGTCAAGGGGAGGCGCATTTGAAAGGCAATCACGAAGGGCGATGAATGCAGCCTCCTCCTCCACCCCCTACCTAACTTTCTGGTTCTTGGCAGTCAGAGCATGGAGAGGCTTAGCCACCATCGTGAACTGCGGTACAAATCGTCGGTAATATGACGCAAACCTAACAAAACTGCGCACCTCATCCACAGACTTGGGGGTTGGCACGCATGGCAGGCGTGCGCGAGTGGCTTTTCCGTCTGAACTCATGATGTGACCCAAGTAACGCAGAGAGGTTTGCAGCAAATGTCATTTAGCGGGCTTCAATTTGAAATTAGCCGAGCGCATCCTAGAAAACACTGCAAATGTTCTTCGAATGTGCGACTGAACACAATAATATAATCTAAGTAGATGAGGCAGGAGTCCCACTGCAGTCCTGCCAGGACCAATTCCAAGAGCCACTGGAAAGTGGCAGGCCCAAATACAATCCCATCAGGAGGCAGTTCAACTGGAACAGTCCCTAGGGCGTCCAGGACGTGGGTTTAGGCTTAGACGACTCATCATGGGGGAGTTTCCAAAACCCTGCGTTGAAAAAAAAATTCGCACCGGATAAGACATCCAGGGAGTCATCCATTCGCATCAGCCACCGAAAATCCACACAGAACCTCAGCCTGCCATCGTGCTACTTAACCAGCACCACAGGTGCTCCCCAAGGGTAGAAGGAGACATTATATCGGCGGCCAACATTTCATTCACCGCCTGCTGCACATGATCCTTCTCCAGCGGGCTCAAGTGATATAAGTTCTGATTAATTGGGGCGGCCTCGCCCGTATCAATGCGGTGTTGCAGCAAGGAATTACGGCCAATATCGAATTTACCCTTACTAAACACATCAGAAAACTCCAGCAGCAGCAACCGTAACTCTCTCTGCTGCACCGGGACCAACAGTGTTTTTTCCTGACACAATGACTCTGCCCATGTCCCGTCCGACTCAGTCCCCTGATCCACACGCCCGCGACCTCGCTCGGTGCAGGCTCGACACCCTCAGAGCACGCGTCTGTCGGGTGAGCCAACACCGTCCCTACCTGGACCACAGCTGTTCCCGGTCCCGCATTTAGTACTATAAAAATAACTCCTGGTTCAATCGAAGGACCATCCAGCGCCAGGCCACAGGTCGCCATATTGGATAGAGTCCAGAGAACTCCCGCCTCAGGGTCCGCAAATTGCAACCGTTTGCGATAGCATAATGGCACCAACATTTGCGTGCCTGTCAAAATCTCTACGGAATCCCTCGCCAGGGCTTGGGCCATAATGTTCGCTACCATACGTTTATGTGGAGACCGCAAAAAAACTGTCCATGCCCGGATAGCATCTCCATGCAGCCCTGATCAATCAAGAGTTTTAGTGGCATATTAATTAAAAAATCGGTGCCCAAAAGGCAGGGCACCGCCAATTTCCTTGAGATTAAAACAGGCCCGGACACTAATCTCGCCAATCACGATGCGGGCTTCTATCTGCCCTAAGATTCCCATGGTCCAACCATTTGCCGCGATGCATGCATTTACCATTGGCCTGCCACACAGGTCCCTCAACGGCAACAAATAAAAAATGGCATCCGAGATGATAGTGGCGGAGGCACCTGTGTCCACCAGGACGCGTATCTCAATGCCCTGGATGGAACCCGCTACATTTGAGGAACCCGCTGCGGCCACAAATACCCGGAGCGACAACTTCTCTGTGTACCTGAGCTAGGCCACCCCTTCATGACCAGACCATACCGCCCGTCGGCACTATCAACTAGATGCAGGTGGAAATGACCCAAGGAACCATAGATGCCTGAGATGGTGATATGTGTGTTGTGACTCGCCTGTTGGGGCTGGAATGCGGCCGTCGGCAGAGCGTAGGATGTCGGCACTGTCATCAAGGGTCGTGCGTAGTTCTGACACCCCCACGCGAAGTGTCCCGGCTGCCCTCACCGGAAGCAGGTGACAGCAGAAGCCGATCCGCCTCCTCCCTTGGTTTTCAACCCCAAGGTCGTCGTGAGGCCTCCACACGACCGCGACTCCATGCCAAAACCACAGCCGCAATGTCCCTGTCCAGCAGTGGGTCCACAGCTAACGGCACCCCAATGCCCCCCAGCTCCTGCCTGGGCTCACCCGCTCATCCATCCATGTCGCCATCTGGGACCACTGGTGCAGGTTCTTGTGGGCCTGCAGGAACCTGGAGGCCTACCGGGACATCTGCGTGTCCTTGTCGCCAACCAGCAAGGCAACCCATCATCTCGTGTGCCAGCCCCAACATCCTTTCAATGACGAGAATGGACGTCTGCTCCATCGCCGGGTACGCCACCTGTCCCAATGCTAACAACGTGCTGCAGTAGGCGAGAGGTATCTCGGCCTCCCCTTGCCTCCGCTGCAGAAATGCTCTGCGCATATTGGAAGGCGGACCCCAGCAGCCCCGGGACCGTGGTTCCCGGGCTGATGTTGTACTTATTTCCCGAACCCTAATTTGCCTCTCCCTTATAGCCCTGCAGCGTGGCCAAGTTCTGCTCCTGGCCACACACCACTTCTGGAACTCTCTCGTTGGTTCCAGGAGCTTCCAGATTGATCCCCGCCTTGACCCTTGGCCCAATTATGCCCCCCTTGTGGTTGCTTATATGCGTGTGTTCTATAACGTACACCCATACCCATAGTTAGCCCGCAGGGTCAACAGATGGTACCTTGTCACTACAAATGTATACTTCATCAGTGGACAATCCGGTGAGTCACAGCATTTGGTCTCGCATTGCTTATGCAATGGCGACTTGGACGCACTTGTCTTGAAATGCTTGATTTTATTAAGGAGCCACGTGCTCACATTCAAACAGCGGGGAGACCCCTCTGCAACGACCCCGAGTCTCCCACGCATCTCCCTTATATACGGTCCGAGGCTACGCCCCAATTCCCGAACATTCTCTCTGGTTCTAGACGCTTACTCTACCAGCAGACGCTATCGTCCTCTTCCGTCACTTGGCCACGCTCCTATTCTCGATCATTCCTGCAGCTACGAGTCCACTCATACTGCAAGCTGACTCCCCTGTCATTACCTCCCGTGGCCACTAGTCCACTCACACCGTAGGTTGACTCGTGTCATTACACTTAGACCACAGGTTTAGAATTGCCCGGGCGCCCTCTGGATTCCATTGCCTTCTCTGTTCCTGAGAATGTTAGTCTGTTTACTTTCTAATAATTTTCGTGTGATATACAAAAATAAATATTGTGATGTTTCTTTATCGACTGTTTTTCTATATTTTCCGTGAAGTTTGATTCGTAAATAAATCTACCTATTTTGTATTCATGCAAATAAAACATAGGTTGCTGATCCAGACAGTGCAACATGTGCACAAGGCCGCAAAACTGTGAGAGAAAGGAAAAATGCCGAGTGCCTGAGACCTCCACACGTCCTGCGTGCAGCCATACCTGGCCCAACCAGCATTGATAAACTGTGGTAAAGTATGGTCAATTAACTCCCACGTGAAAATACCTTCGTCGATAGCGGATGTAAATTATGTTATGTTACTCATTGAAGGGAGGCATTTTATGTCTCATTGCGAACGCTGGTCATGATGATGATTAGATTAGAGACAATGAGTGCTGATAACGGATTTTATAGTCATCACCATCATCAGCAGCACCGTCATTATTAGCAGCAGTAGCACCAGTTTCATCATCAGCAACAGCACCATCATCAGTAGCACTGGTTGTTTGGCAATTATAAATTCGGACATTTCATGAAACCAAATAAAATACAGACGCATAAACTATCACTCGCCTCTCCGAGATCATTCTCATTTGCAGAGTTACACGTATTTACATATATGTAGCGACATCGGGGATGTCACTGCGTATTGCCAGCCCTAGAGAGGCACGGCGTGCGATGTACTCACATCGCGGACACCCCATATATGTGAGTGTAGTGCCAGCCCTAAGGGGGCTCGGTGAGCGCTGAGACATGGCGCTGAGTGCACCACGCGTGGCGTGCAGTGCTGTCCTCTATCGGAGGGGTGTGAGAGTGTCAGCCATGAATGGGGTTAAGGTGGGCCATGGCACTCTGGTTGACCCCGGAAGGCACGTGACGGGCAAAGTCTACACAGGGGAAGTGGGGGGTAGGGGGTAGTCACGTGTCAGGGCGAGATCCTGCGAAAGGGACCCGGTTTATATCCTCACTAGTCGTGGCTGGCTCCGCCCTTGGCCACGACCAGTGAGGATATAAACCGGGTCCCTACAGAGACCGGGGTTCAGCGTTGCTGTTGTTGCCTTGAAGATCTACAGTGAGGGACAAAAGTATTTGATCTCCTGCTGATTTTGTACGTTTGCCCACTGACAAAGAAATGATCAGTCTATAATTTTAATGGTAGGTTTATTTGAACAGTGAGAGACAAAATAACAACAACAAAATCCAGAAAAACGCATGTCAAAATGTTATAAATTGATTGACATGTTAATGAGGGAAATAAGTATTTGACCCCTTTGCAAAACATGACTTAGTACTTGGTGGCAAAACCCTTGTTGGCAATCACAGAGATCAGACGTTTTTTGTAGTTGTCCACCAGGTTTGCACACATCTCAGGAGGGATTTTGTCCCACTCCTCTTTGCAGATCTTCTCCAAGTCATTAAGGTTTCGAGGCTGACGTTTGGCAACTCGAACCTTCAGCTCCCTCCACAGATTTTCTATGGGATTAAGGTCTGGAGACTGGCTAGGCCACTCCAGGACCTTAATGTGCTTCTTCTTGAGCCACTCCTTTGTTGCCTTGGCCGTGTGTTTTGGGTCATTGTCATGCTGAAATACCCATCCACGACCTATTTTCAATGCCCTGGCTGAGGTAAGGAGGTTCTCACCCAAGATTTGACGGTACATGGCCCCGTCCATCGTCCCTTTGATGCGGTGAAGTTGTCCTGTCCCCTTAGCAGAAAAACAACCCCAAAGCATAATGTTTCCACCGCCATGTTTGACGGTGGGGATGGTGTTCTTGGGGTCATAGGCAGCATTCCTCCTCCTCCAAACACGGCGAGTTGAGTTGATGCCAAAGAGCTCCATTTTGGTCTCATCTGACCACAACACTTTCACCCAGTTGTCCTCTGAATCATTCATATGTTCATTGGCAAACTTCAGACGGGCATGTATATGTGCTTTATAGAGCAGGGGGACCTTGCGGGCGCTGCAGGATTTCAGTCCTTCACGGCGTAATGTGTTACCAACTGTTTTCTTGGTGACTATGGTCCCAGCTGCCTTGAGATCATTGATAAGATCCTGCCGTGTAGTTCTGGGCTGATTCCTCACCGTTCTCATGATCATTGCAACTCCACGAGGTGAGATCTTGCATGTAACCCAGGCCGGGGGAGATTGACAGTTCTTTTGTGTTTCTTCCATTTGCGAATAATCACACCAACTGTTGTCACCTTCTCACCAAGCTGCTTGGCGATAGTCTTGTAGCCCATTCCAGCCTTGTGTAGGTCTACAATCTTGTCCCTGACATCCTTGGAGAGCTCTTTGGTCTTGGCCATGGTGGAGAGTTTGTAATCTGATTTATTGATTGCTTCTGTGAACAGGTGTCTTTTATACAGGTAACAAGCTGAGATTACGAGCACTCCCTTTAAGAGTGTGCTCCTAATCTCGGCTCGTTACCTGTATAAAAGACACCTGGGAGCCAGAAATCTTTCTGATTGAGAGGGGATCAAATACTTATTTCCCTCATTAAAATGCCAATCAATTTATAAAAATGTTGACATGCGTTTTTCTGGATTTTGTTGTTGTTATTCTATCTGTCACTGTTCAAATAAACCTACCATTAAAATTATAGACTGATCATTTCTTTGTCAGTGGGAAAACGGACAAAATCAGCAGGGGATCAAATACTTTTTTCCCTCACTGTACGTTCAACGTCCGTGAAGAGTCACCAACACGTGGGCAGGACTCAAGCTGGAGTCCTGCTTGTTGTAGTTATCCCAGAGTGTTAACATAGTTAGCCTGATGGTCCACCACCATAGGTTATTATCTGGTGAAGGGGCAGTTACTTCTTTGTGTTGGCATAAATAAATGTTCTGCCTCCAAGGAGTACGTCTGTGACTCAATTGAACCCACTAAATATACATTGATTTGAATTGTTAAAATGTGCATTACGTGATGTGATATTTTATAATGTCTCTAAGACTTCTGCTTTCGTATGGCTGATGCAGATGCAGAGCAATAAATTCACATTCAGGTGGGCAAGCCATATAACCGCGTCAGGAGCTGTGCAGTATATCACTCTGATGTCTCCTTCGTATTTGTGTCGTGATATGCTATAGGTCTGTTCTGAATGATCACAGTCGCATACTTCTGAAGAATTTTTAATATTCCATTTGCGCATCAGCTATCCACATCTACTACTGCCATGGTTATTGCAGTGGATGCAATTTAGGGTGGACCAGGAGCTTCGTGGAAGATCAAACCCTGCGATCTTTTGCGTTGGGTCTTTCTCCGTGACTTACACGATGTAAGTGGATGAAGATGATCGTTACGCTTGTGAGCGATAGTTCAGCGGCTAGCGCGCTGCACTACGAACCTGGTCACGGTCAACACCAGTGACAGTTATCTGAACCGGTCCTGAGCCTCCTCTGCAGTGTATAAACATCGCTTCTAAGAAGACAAAGGCGGCCGGGCGTGGTGTTGGCCACTCACCCCTTCTGTGCTGTGCCGGCCTTCCACGGGAGAAGACCTTCGTCCAGCAGATGGAGAGTGGATGTAAATTATGTTACGTTACTCATTGAAAGGAGTCATTTTACGTCTCAGCAGATGATGGTTATGATGATGATTAGGTTTCCTCTCTTAATCAATCCATAGTTTGCTTAGCTGCATCAAAACTACACAATGTACAATAACCCAATTCTTTATTAAAAATTATTGTCATGCTAAGCACAATTGTTTAATTTCTGCGCCTTAGTAAAGGCACTATATAAATCTCATTACGATATAGGTGCTACTCGCTACTCATAGCACTTGCCCTGACAGTCTGCTGTTATAAGACTAATACTGGGAGGGCGGGGGCTTTGTATTTTGTTGTCGTTACAGTGTAGATGAGGACGCGGCGCAGTGGGCGAGCGTGGTGAGCGTGTGGAACATGAGAGGGGCTGTGGCCGTCCTGCTGCCGCGTTACACCGCCTGGATCCTCATAATAGCTGCCTCCGCTGCCCGATTTCACTTTATCTGACTTGTCTCGGATCCACTCGCCGATCGTCTTCCTCATTCGCCATCATCATAGTCATGATGATAATCACAAGCAGAAGCAACATAATACAGTTTTATTGGGTTAGATCGCGTAATATATGTGTCTTTAAACCCGCCACCACCTGACACAGCCAATTAGTAAGGGGTTTGTCACGTAAACAAAACGTGCCAATTCGTTACTAGTTCAGCACTAACTGGTGTGTTGGAGAGTAAACCCACAACAATTACATTTCGAATACAGTGACGTTCATCCCGTCATTACAACAACCAGGCTCATCAAGCGACAGCCAGAGTTGTGGAGAAATTCTCCTCCTGTTTGGTCTTAAATAGAGGGCATACATGTGATGTCGTCACTTGTGAGCTAATCAGGTGCGAAGACCTGAGGAGAGGAGGGGGTTAATTTATTTATATAAATTACAATCAATATCTATTATTCCTAGATTTGAAGCTTTCATGAATGCAAGGATTATTATATAGTCGCGGGGGATGGAGGGAGGGGGGGCATGGTGAGTGTGTGGGCGGGCTGTGAACTGGGAGGCAACGTTGTGAAAGCAACGGACGCTGGGTGGCAACGCATGGAGTTCAAACTGAAGCTTTGTGATGCAGGGGGCGGAAGTAGATAAGAAAGCTACGATTAAGCAGCCTTTTGTTTTGCTGCCGGGGGGGGGGTAAATTAGAAATGCGCAAGATGAAAAACAACCTGTGGTAATGGTGATAGAATTGTGTGAAGCTGGGGGTAACAGACTGGGAATATGGATATGATTATGAAAATAAATCTAAACTGGCTGTCTAACAGGAGGTCGTTGGTTTGATTCTGACCCTGGCGCCAGCTGTATATTTTGAGTTTGCATCTATCTCTCTCCCCGTGGTCAAGTGGATTTTTCTCCAGGTACTCCGGTTTTTCCATTCACATTTAGAATCAACATCACGTGTTCATGGTATTTGGCTGCTATACATTTCCACGTGATAAGCCACTTCGTTGAGCTATCATTCGTGATAGGCAGGTCTCTTCTGAAAAAAGAGCTAGATAGCTCAGCGACCCTTACCTGGTACAATAAAAGTAGTTAAGTTTATATAGTTTTTAGTTTAAGACCGACTTAGGAATGAATGCTCCGAAGTCCGTATGTCTTAAAAACTCACCTCTTTAATAATAGAGGTTTTTGGGAATAGATCGTGTAAATATAAATGTGTCGTTATACCTACCACCACCTGACACAGCCAATTAGTAAGGTTTCTAAAGTAAACAGAACATGCCAATTCGTTACTAGTACTGCACAACCGTGTGTTGGAGAGCAAATCCACAACCTATATCTACGTGCTCTAACCTAAAAACATATATTATGGATATTTGTCGCGGAAGCCTACGTATTTACCTCGCCTATTTAAACTGGCCTTCACCCGCCTAGTCCTGGCCATGTAAACAGCTGGTTCTGTTTATTCTCCTGGCTGCACATTTGAATCTAGGGGACAAAATGCCCCACTTGTTCAAAATAATGTAAATGACAATAACTGTGATTATTATTCACTGAAAGCTTTCGTGACTGCAGGAATACATATTCTTTGGTTTTTCGGTAAAGCCCCATAGATAGGTTCAAAGAAAATAACAAACAAATAACAAAAAAATACGACGTTATCCCACCCACTTAATTTATGACCCTTGGGCTACACCCATTTTAAACCTTTAATACAGTCTTTCTCACCAGCTGTCCCCCTCTTTTTTCTTCCTGATGACGAACGCTTGTCTTGCGATCGAAACATCGTAGTTTTTTGTTATGTTTTGTTATTTTCTTTGAATCTATCTATGTGACTTTACCGAAAGACCCAAGAATGTGATTAGTATTGTTATTACTCTTTGTTTTTTTCGGTAAAGTCACGTACAAAGAAAATTAATTAAATAATGATGAAAACGACATTTAGATTGCAACACAAGCAACCATCATCAGGTACGAATGAATGAGAAAAACAAACATAATAAACTCAGAAATACAGTGCAATACAACCAGAGAGTCGGCCAACACAACAGTCAATACCCCACTTGGTTGATTACGTTTTTGCAAAGATTGCTAGATTTGAGAGGACACAACACAGTCACAGATACACAAAGACAGACACAAAAGCAGGGAAGGGCAGAGTGGGGGGGTAGAGAACAATTAGAGAGTTGTGTGGAATTCCTGCCCATAGCGAATTCCTGCCCATTATTGTGAAGAACAATTGTTTAGATTGGCTCGCCGCATCATCCTTTCACACACTCGCTCCGCCCTCCGTCCCCTCTATGTCAGCGACTGGATCCGAAGGAACTCGGCCAAAGTTAAAAACGTGGCTGGAACCGATCTGTACGAGGATCCAGACAGTGCAACTTCTACGGCCTCTGTGTGTGCGTGTGTGGATTGGTGTTGTTGTGTGGGGAGCAGTAGTGTAGTGGTTAGCGCGCTACACGACGAATCTGGCGACCCAGGTTCGATTCCCGCTCACGGCCAACACCACTGACGATTATCTGAGCCGATCGCAGGCCTCCCATAGGTCTACTCAGCCTCAAATGTATACCTGGTGCGGTGTGTAAACATTGCCAATGGAGAGACAAAGGCCGTCGGGCATAGTGTTGGCCACCCACGTGTGCTGTGCTGGCCTTCCTAAGTGCTCGCTAACATCACTTCCCCAACAGTCTGTTTAGGCTATACCACAGGGAGGGAGGATCTTTGTCTTTGTTGTTACTGCTGGAATTGTTGGGATACGTACACCATCACATGCTGACAAGGTTTAACAAGACAAAGTGTAGCTACTCCCTGGGCAATCCACGTGTGTTGGATGTGTATTGTAGTGTATAGTTTCGTTTATTGTGTAGTGTATAGTAGTATATACGTGTAGTGTTGAACACGGAGGCGCACACACTTTGACTTGGAAGCAACACTTTCATTGCACAGCCCCAACAGGGCTAACTACATACACGTACACGCAATAACTAGACCCCAACAAAGTAACGACACCTAGACTTAACTACATAACCGGGTCAGTCAGTAAAATGCTGGTTAATCCACGTTGCCGACCAAAGACCGAAGATTGAAGAGACATAGCGTCGAGGGAAAGGTAAATCTATCTTTTTTTCACGCCTATATTGCCCAATGGGTGTTTACATGTGACACAGTAAACGAAAATATTAATATGTAATGCGGGCGTAAGCGACCTTCCGGAGGTGACGTCACGGGGGGTGGAGTCATGTGACGTGGGGGGAAGGTTCGGGGCTTTAAGCGGGTAAACCGGAAGAGGAAGGCAGTCGGGTTGTGAATGGAAAAGGGTGAGGCCACGAGGGCGAACGAGAGGAGGGAGGCACCGCCGGCGAGCGGGGGCCGACCCCAGAGTACAGCCAGGAAGGCTGTGTGTTAGAGGCAGCGGTGTGGCTGCAGAGAGTCGCAGGAGCGACGAAGAGAGAGGAGAGTACAGCCAGGAAGGCTGTGTGTTAGAGGCAGCGGTGTGGCTGCCAGGAGGAGCTGCGGAGAGAGAGAGAGAGAGCAAGAAGCTGTGAGAGCTGCGGAGGGAGAAGAGCAGCAGAGAGTACAGCCAAGGGGGGCTGTGTGAGAGAAACAGCAGCGGAGCTGCTGTTGTGGATCGGGCCGACATTGGAGTCAGCACCGTGGAGAAGCTACCGAGTCAAGACAGCCGTGTGGGTGTACAGCACGAACCGAATAATAAAGGACACTGAGCCAGACATCGTGGTCCAGAGTCGTTTATTACACTGGTGTCAGAAGTGAAACGGCTTGTCAAGACGGCTCGGAAGAAAGAATATTCCTGTGCCATCATCTGCTACATCATCCGACTTACGATTGAGACAGATGGCGCAGCTGGAGACCTGGAAAATCGTGCTGGCGAAACCGTGTGAGCTCACCACGCCGACGACGGCAGTGGGGAGAGCCGATGGTGGTCTGCATGCCGACGCCTTGCCTGCGCTGCCAGCGCCATCTGCCACGCGGCACGAAGACGCCATCTTGGGCGTGGCAGGGGAGAAACGGCGGGAAGCCGCCATCTTGTCTTCACCGCGGCGGGGAGACGCCGCCATCTTCAACATCGCGGCGGAGAGGCAGCCTTGCGCTGCCATCTGGAGGTGCCGCGGGGAGAGCAGCCTGCTGTGAGCTGCTGTTTTGCGAGGGGGAGCTGCGAGGAGAGGACGACGACGCTACAGCTGCTGGGGCGGGAGCTCTCCCGTCCTGGCTCGGGTGCGTGACAACGGAGCAGTCAAGTCGCCGAACGAGTTCTGCGAGACGACTCAAGTTGCCGCCCTGCCGTCCTCTTCTTGCTGCAGCCCCGGGCGGGTCGTAACGATACGCAACCGGCCTTTACACACACCTCACCCATCTTTCGAGGGCCGGGTGGGGGCGATTTTGTTTTCTCTCATGACTCGATTGTGCGGAGCGCGGTTCGGACTGTGGGTATGTGTGTGTAATAACGATGAACGCGCTATCTGCTTGTTGCTCGGTGTCAATTAAAGTGTGTACGTGTGTTGAGAATGGACGGAGAGTATGCTGTGCTTGCTGAGTGTTAAATTGTGTGTGTGCGCTGCGGTGTGGAGTTGTTATATTGATGGCGAAGTTAATTATTAACTCGGGAGCGTCGGGTATCTTGCGCTGTATCATCTCGTGGGTTACCTTGTGCGATGGGCTTAATTGGAAAATATATATTTTTTTTTTTGGTGTATTGTGCTGCGAGGTGCTAGGTGCGATGTGGTTGTTGCAAGAGAGAGAATATTTGTGTTGTTGCTGCAATGTTACGACTGGATTAATGGTGTGTTGGTTACCTGCAGATCGGTTTGCTATTGTGCTTAAATGTGCGCGTGTGATCGCGATATGTTGACTGTATGTGCTGTTACACCGTTCTGTACGGTTATGGGGTGCGATGCATTGATTGACTATTGGGATTGGGATGTTATTAATTGTGCGTACCTGTTTGGAAATTGGTAACAAATTCGAGGGGGACCCTATTATTTGGTCGTATGGATGTTATGTACACGCGATTTTGTGTATATTATGGGTAACGGCGCTTTGTGAGAGAGAGAGCGCGCTTTGAGGGTGCGTGATGACGCCGTTGTGGGTGTCTCAAAGGTTAATGCTAATGGGATCGTAAATTGGCGCCAAGTTGCGTCGCGTATTCGGTTGATCGCATGCAGCCACGAGTTGCTTTGCGAGTTGGGTTGTGTAACCAATGTGGTTGGTAAAATATTGGTTAAAAATTCCCCGATATGACTGCTGCGCGCAGCAAGCTGGGGCTGTGCGTCTATCGTTGTTGGGATTGTTACAATAAGACGGGGGAAGCAATTTGTGACCCCCAGCAAAGGGAAGCTGGGGTGCACGAATGGAGAAAACTGGCCACGTGTTCGCACGTTGGGCCGCCATTTTGCGCACACGCGGGGTATGGCGTCGATGCGCTTTGCGGAAAGGGCCGCCATTTTGAGTGCGCGCGAGATATTGCGCGAACGCGCTGGGCGAAGAGGGCCGCCATTTTGAGCGCGCGGGAAAAACCTCGGTGGGGCAAATATTCCATCTGTTATGCCTGCCATTGTTGATTGGGTGATGCACGAGTGGTGGTCACGTCGGCCTATGGCTGATGGCTGACCTGACAGCCCGGAGGCGAGACCTCCGTGGTATGTCTTAAACTAATGGGCCGTGTGCTCATATGGCTCGGGGAGTCATGGTTCAGTTGTGCGGTGGCAGACTGAACCTGGTGTGCCGGGGGCTCACGGGATTTGGGTTAGGGCGTTATTGTCTCTATAAGAGAACATTACCCCATGGGGGGGGTCGTTGATATCTGGCCTTGCCGAGGGATTGATCTTCCCTTGGCTATAAAGCGTCAGACTATAAGAGGCTGGTGTGTGTCCATCGCTGATGGGATAGTAAGGGAGGAGCATGGCCGAGTGCTGCTCATCCCCGAAATGGCACTAGCCGAGAGTATGGTAAATGGATGTTGCTGTGGGTTGACGACCACGGTGAGGGTTACGGCGAGTTAAACGTTACCGCTGGGGAGCGTGGCTCTCCACGCGAGGGTGTGCGATTAGGGGTTGTTGGTTTGTTGAGAGTGACTGTGGGTACATGCTGTGTACGTCTGAGGTCTGTGCTGGTCCTCAAGGGAGGACTGCTGGTGGGTAAGAGCAGAAATTTTGTTGTTGTTGTTTTCACGTGTAAATAATATTGTTGTTAAAATGTAAATACTGGGGCGTCCATCGCGGTTATTTGGGTAATTATTGGGGTTTCTTAAGCGGCCCGGAATTACATCATCTCTATCCTGGGGCCGGGGGGCTGTCGTGTACGACATGCGGATGTGCGTTGTTGTGCTTTGTGCTGTTGTTGTTCTTGTTGTTATATAATATGCTTGGTGTCCTTTAGGGGGGGAAGCTCGGTTCGCCGCATTACGATTTGCTATTAGTCAGCCGAGGTCGGCTGGGATTTTTCTACGGGGGAGGGTGGTGTAATGCGGGCGTAAGCGACCTTCCGGAGGTGACGTCACGGGGGGTGGAGTCATGTGACGTGGGGGGAAGGTTCGGGGCTTTAAGCGGGTAAACCGGAAGAGGAAGGCAGTCGGGTTGTGAATGGAAAAGGGTGAGGCCACGAGGGCGAACGAGAGGAGGGAGGCACCGCCGGCGAGCGGGGGCCGACCCCAGAGTACAGCCAGGAAGGCTGTGTGTTAGAGGCAGCGGTGTGGCTGCAGAGAGTCGCAGGAGCGACGAAGAGAGAGGAGAGTACAGCCAGGAAGGCTGTGTGTTAGAGGCAGCGGTGTGGCTGCCAGGAGGAGCTGCGGAGAGAGAGAGAGAGAGCAAGAAGCTGTGAGAGCTGCGGAGGGAGAAGAGCAGCAGAGAGTACAGCCAAGGGGGGCTGTGTGAGAGAAACAGCAGCGGAGCTGCTGTTGTGGATCGGGCCGACATTGGAGTCAGCACCGTGGAGAAGCTACCGAGTCAAGACAGCCGTGTGGGTGTACAGCACGAACCGAATAATAAAGGACACTGAGCCAGACATCGTGGTCCAGAGTCGTTTATTACAAATACATAAAAACACTCTAGTTGGGTCACAGACAGAAAGCTATGGAGAGAGATATGGAGAGAGGGGGAGGCACGGGAGGAGGCAAAGAGAGAGATGGACACAGACACACTGACAAGGAGAGATGCCAGAGGGGGAGAGACACAGACGACACGGGACAGACAGATAAGGAAAGATAAGCAGAGGGACAGACACATAAAGAGGGAGCGAGAGCCGGACAGGGAGATACACAGAGATGCACGCAGAGAGAGAAACAAGTATGCAGACTTGGAGTTGACAAATGATAAACAAACTGAAAGGCACATATAAACCAGACACGGACATGGGGAAAAATAGACAAAAAAAATATATAGACACAAAGACACAGAGAAACTGACAAATCGAGAGAGAAAACATGTGCACAAAGACAGGGAGAGACATGGAGAGGGACACGCAAACCAGTAGAAAGACACGGGGAAGGACAGTCAACGAATTCTAGAGAGGGAGGGGATAGAGAGAAAGCGTGTAGGGTGCGTAGAGCTGAAGTTCGATTCTTATTACCAAGGGTTTAGTTGGTAACGGTTTTGACTGATTTGACTGCATTGGAGGATTGGGAGCATGTTACACTGTCTGGATCAGCCTGCTCTGTGATTATCATTCACTTATCATTCACACATGTGCACATATATATACAAAGCTAATGTGTTATTTCGTTTTTAATCAGAATTGTATGCTTTAACGCATTTAAACGCCTGTTGTTTTTCTTGTTTTTCAGCGAGTGTGTCTGAAAACTGTCAGCAGTTTTTCATATGACCACGTGCATAGATTAAGGTTGCAATAGTGCAACGACCTACTTACCGGACGCACGCCTTTAACCCCTAAAGCTCCGGGCGAATAAATAAAAAAATCCATATGCATGGTTTATGTAATGCATTCGTGTGTTCAAAAGCAATCAATTCGTACGATTGTCTATTTACATGATTTTATTTAGTTTGATTATATTTACATAACAATAACATAACGTCACTAAAGTTCGTATTCAACTCATAAGACACGTGCCGTTTGCTGTAACGACAATAACAATCACGCTAATGTTTCAGGCGGTAACGTAAGAGACGTGAACGTCGCGAGATGGGCGGCGGCGCGCCAGGGCGCAGACGGCAACGTTGATGCTTTTAACTCGACTTGTTTTTTTTGTTGTATCCACAGTTTTTGGGCAACGCTTTAATAAATGTAGCCGATTCAACCGAGGGCAAGTCTCGAATTTCAGCACTTACGTTTTGCGCATTGTTAGATTATCTCTATCCGAGTTTTACTGTGCCCAGGCATTACAGACAGAGACACTAAAACTCTTATTATTAGGGATTTTTTTATTTACCAGGTAAGGCCCACTGAGCAATGCAGATATTTTTTCAGGAGCCACCTGGTCATCACAAAGTGGCCTTATCCAGTAAAATAAAAAAAAAAATAGTTGAGTTTAGTTCATATATTTTGTTACTGTTGTTTCCTACTGTTGCATTTCATTTCTATTTTAAGGCATGTTTTCACGAGCCAACCTGGCCTGGCTACGCGCGAAATCATCAAGCTAGCAGTGGTTTAACCATTCTTTCAATTTAATTGTTTTCTATGAATGCATACTTCATCAGTGGACAATCCGGTGACCCGCTGCTCTTCGGTCTCGCATTGCTTATGTAATGACGACTTGGACGCACTTGTCTTGAGATGGTTTCTTTTATTAAGGAGCCACGTGCTCACATTCGAACAGGCGGAGACCCCACTGCAACAACCCCAAGTCTCCCACACATCTCCCTTATATACGGTCCGAGGCCACGCCCCCATTCCCAAAACTTATCGCTGGTTCTAGACGCTCATTCTACCAGCAGACTCTCACTCTACCAGCAGACTCAACCGTCCTATTCTATCACCTGGCCACGCTCCTGTTCTCGATCATTCCCACAACCACCAGTCCACTTGTACTGCAAGCTGACTCCCCTGTCATTACCTCCCGTGGCCACTAGTCCACTCGCACTGCAGGCTGACTCCGCTGTCATTACCTCCCGTGGCCACTAGTCCATTCGCACTTCAGGCTGACTCTACTCTCATTACACTTAGACGGCAGGATTAGAGTTGAGAAGTGACTTCTTTGCTGTGCTGCCCGGTCGCGCTCTGGATTACATTGCCTTCTCTGTTACTGAGTATATATGTTTACTTTCTAATATTCGTCGTGTGATATACAAAAATAAATATTGCAATGTTTCTTCATAGAACAGTTTTTTTTATATTTTCCGTGAATTTTGATTCGTAAATAAATCTATATATTTTGTATTCATGCAAATTTAAAAAAAGGTTGCTGATCCAGACAGTGTAATATGCGCACAAGGCAGCAAACCTGTGAGAGAAAGGGAAAATGGCCGAGTGCCTGAGACCGTCACACGTCTTGCGTGCAGCCCTACCCGGCCCAACCAGCATTGAAAAACTGTGGTGAAGTACGGTCAATTAACTCCCACGTGAGAAGACCTTCGTCTAGCAGATGGAGAGCAGATGTAAATTATGTTACGTAGCTCATTGAAGGGAGTAATTTTATGTCTCATTGCGGATGCTGGTTGTGATGATTAGGTCAGAGAGAATGAGTGCTGATAACGGATTTTATCGTCATCACCATCATCAGCGGCGCTGTCATCAGCAGCAGTAGCACCAGTTCCATCATCAGCAACAGCGAAATCATCAGTAGGAGTGGTTGTTTGGCAATTACAAATTCTGCCACATCATGAAGCCAATTTAAATAAAGACATAAACCATAACTCGTCTCTCCGAGATCATTCTCCTTTATTTACACTTATTTACATATACATTGATTTTTATTGTTAAAATGCGCATCACATGATGTCATATTTTATCATCTCTCTAAGACTTCTGCTTTAGTATTGGTGATGTAGATGCAGAGCAATAAATTCATATTTCAGGTGGTCAAGTCAGATAACCGTGTCAGCAGCAGCGCAGTGTATCGCTCTGATATCTCCGTATTTGTGGATTTGGGCATTGCGTCGTTATATGCTATAGGTCTGTTTTGAATGACCACAGTCACGTACTTCTGAAGAGTTTTGAATATTCCATTCGAGCATCAGGTATCAGCATCTACTGCTGCCATGGTTATTGCAGTAGATGCGATTTAGGGTGGACCAGGAGCTTCGTGGATGATCAAACCCTGGGATATTTGCGTTGGATCTTTCTACGTGACTCAGATGATGTAAGTGGATGATGATGATCGTTACGTTTGGGAGCGGTAGTTCAGCGGCTAGTGCGCTGAACTAGGAACCTGGTTACTCGAGTTCGATTCCTGCTTACGTCCAATACCAGTGACGTTCATCTCAACCGGTCCTGGTCCTCCCCAAGGTTGACTCAGCCTCAACAGGTACTCGCTAACAGCACGTTCCCCAACAGTCTGTTTCGGCAATACCGGGGGGACGATCTTTGTCTTTGTTGTTACCGCTGGAATTGTTGGGATACGTCCACCGCCACATGCTGACAAGGTTTAACACGGCAAAGTGTAGCTACCTCCTGGGCAATCCACGTGTGTGGATTATGTGTGGTGGTGAGGCGACACTCTGAATGAGAACTTTGAGGCTTGTGTGTGTAATTGGATCATCGTTTACAGAGTTTGTAAAGAGAAAGGAACACATTCATATCGGTACAAATTACACTCATATCATCGGTACTATGTCGCGTGTCGGCGATTTAACTTAACAGAGATTTGTTGATGAGGCAAAAAGAAAAAAAAAAGAGGAACGACACGAGGAACGGCAGTAAACGATACGGAGTAACCTCAATTAAACTATAAATAAACTATATTCTTGGTTATTTCGGTGAAGTCACGTAGAAGGGAAATAATAAAATAATAAAAATAAAACTATACAATTCTCACGACGTTTCGATTGCAACACAAGCAATCATCATCAGGTGTGGTTTTCACACCTGATGATGATTTTACCGAAAGAACCAAGAATATGAATCCCTGCAGTCACGAAAGCTTTAAATCTAAATATAAATAAACTATATTTTTTTTTTCACCAGGTAAGGCCGCACTTGAGCTTTTAGCTATCTTTTTTTGTCAGAATAGACTTGGCTATCACAAATGTTATTCTGTTCTATTTCGGATTCATCTAACGCCATTTTCAGCTCAACGAAGTGGCTTATCAAGTGGAAATATTTTACAGCAGAACTCTAAACGCGTTACGTTGATTCTAAATGTGAAGGAAAAAAAAGTAGGACCCCGATAAAAATCCACGCGACCACGGGGAGAGACACGTGCAAACTCCAAATATACAGGTCAGGATCAAACCCACGACCTCCTGTGTTCCAGGCGAGGAAGTTAACATCTCTACTACCATGCCAATCCGAGTAAAGAAGAGGCGGACAACAACAACTCGAAATAAATTATCGTTTAAGAAGAGGACGCGTGCTCAGAGGGGAGCGGACGAGACAGAGGCGTGTGTACGCGCATCACTCGCGCACGCCACGTCCTCTTTTAGGTCAGCGGCTGGATCCGAGAGAACTCGGCTAAGGTTAAAAACGGAGTGGGCAATGATGTGTACGAGGATCCAGACGGTGCAACGACGCCAGCCGCTTGTGGGGGCAATTATACAGTTTTTAACGTTTAATTTTACCAGGTAAGGCGCACACTAAGCTGTGTAGCTCTTTTTGAGAAGCGACCTGGCTATCACAAATGATAGCTCAACGAAGTGGATTATCACGTGGAAACATTTATAGCAGGCAAAACCATTTATAGCAGCCAAATACTCTAAACGCACGTTGATTCTAAATATGGAGGGACAAACCGGAGGACCCTGATAAAAACACACGCGACCACGGGGAGAACATGCAAACTCAAAATATACAGCAGGTGTCAGGGTCGGGATCGAACCCACGACCTCCCGTTAGCCAGGCGAGATAGTTAACATCTCGCTACCGTGGCGAGCATCTCCATTACTTGGAGATGTTTCTCTGTGCTAATAAATCTTCGGCATTGTCATCACCAAGACCAGCATCACTCTCGCCATGCTTGCCGTACACCGGTGTTCCCTTGTGTGAGTGCCACATGAGATGTATGAATGTTGAACTTTATTCGCACTGTACGTAGCCAACCCTGATAATCGTAGGTGCTAATATTGTATTGTAACTAGTTTATGGGGGGAGGGGGGGGGGTGTTGGTTTTGGTACCTGCGATTCGCTGCTCCAGCACTGCAAGGCATTCCCCACTCAGCTCCCTCTCTCAGATTCGCGTTACACCGCCTGGATCCTCATAATAGTTGTTCACGTTGCCGCTTTTCACTTTATCCGAGTTGTCTCCATCCGAGCAGTCATCACCATGACCATGATCATCATCACCGCCATAATCATCCTCATCACCATCATTATCACCACCACCATTGTCGCCATCATCATCGCCATCATTACCAAGATGATCGTCACCACGATCATCATTACCATCATCAGCATCACCATCACCTTGATCATCATTACCATCACTTTGATCATCACCATCATCATCACCACTATCATCATCGTCATCTCCTCCCAGTCTTACTATTTTGCGTGTTTAAGTTCACTAAGGCGTGTGACGTAATCGCCTGGAGCGTGCCAGATCTCGACGAATGTTAACAGCTGAGCAGCACTGGCTAAGATTTAGGATGCGCGAATACCAACGCTAAATGGGTGATCGTTTGGGAGAGTCCGCAGGGCACATGCGAAGTCGCCATCAGAGGGCAGTACAGCTAAATGCAGTCTTTTTATCATACGACGTGACAGTAGTTGCGTTCCTAAAGAACACCGCGTTATGGGAAAATCGCGTTTCATTAAAGTAATATATATATATAATATAGGAATAAAGAACAGTCCGCGAATACACGCGAGATGCGTACGCAGGCTGAACAAAGACTGAGGTTGCGCGTGGGTAGCATCTAGAAGCATCCAGCAGCATCCCAACGCCTTGTGTGATGATACGCCGAGGCAACTGCATACCCAACTTATTCCTGCTCGTTATATCCAACTCGCATCCGCGTTATATATAAAAAATGTTCCCTAATACATTCATCGCGTTACAGCCACTTCGCGTTCTGAACACACACAGTGTTATAGGAGAACAGACTGTATTGCAGAATCTGAATAAAAATATTAATTCATACTGCAGGAACCGATGAGCTTGAACGTTTTTTTTCACAGATGTCCACTAGGGGCGGGTAAGAACGTTACAACAAAGACTACAAAACATGACAGTAGTGCAAAACTAGCTACTACTGGCCCAGACTAATAGATAATCTATCGAAATTGAAAGAAAAAAACTTAACCGTTCAGATAGCTACCGCTTTAGTGCTGCATGGAAGCGAATCATCAAATGATACATTATTTAAATGCATGCCTATGAAGGGCACCATACTTCAATAGGGATTACCGTTGGTACGGCTATTTAATACACACAATAGACAGGAAGGACAAAATCAAAGGTCTCGCATAATGCACATGCATAATGTACATTGACTCAGTAATCCCCCCCCCCCACTTTGCGCAAGAGCGCAGAATCGTGGTCACCACATCTACGCCTCTATATAAGGAACGAAACAGTTCGACTTCCCCACAAATCTGGCTGTCGCCTGATGAAGCTAGTTGTAATTCCTGGCGAAACGTCGTACTCAGATTGTAAATGTTGTGGCTTGGCTCTCCAACACCCCGGTGTGCTGTTCTGTTTACGTGACAATCCTCACTAGTTGGCTGTGTCGGGTGGTGGCGGGTTTTAACGACACATTTATATATTTACGCGATCTAACCGAAAAAAACCTCTATTATGAAATCACCCAAACACAAAACAAAACCAACCGCATCCTGCCAGGCAAAGCCCACTGGGGTATTCACTTATTTTTCAGAAGCGGTATGGCCACAAATGATAGCTCAACAAAGTGGATTATCATTTGGATATTTACAGTGAGGGAAAAAAGTATTTGATCCCCTGCTGATTTTGTACGTTTACCCACTGACAAAGAAATGATCAGTCTATAATTTTAATGGTAGGTTTATTTGAACAGTGAGACAGAATAACAACAACAAAAATCCAGAAAAACGCATGTCAAAAATGTTATAAATTGATTTGCATTTTAATGAGGGAAATAAGTATTTGACCCCTCTGCAAAACGTGACTTAGTACTTGGTGGCAAAACCCTTGTTGGCAATCACAGAGGTCAGACGTTTCTTGTAGTTGGCCACCAGGTTTGCACACATCTCAGGAGGGATTTTGTCCCACTCCTCTTTGCAGATCTTCTCCAAGTCATTAAGGTTTCGAGGCTGACGTTTGGCAACTCGAACCTTCAGCTCCCTCCACAGATTTTCTATGGGATTAAGGTCTGGAGACTGGCTAGGCCACTCCAGGACCTCAAGGTGCTTCTTCTTGACCCACTCCTTTGTTGTCTTGGCCGTGTGTTTTGGGTCATTGTCATGCTGAAATACCCATCCATGACCCATTTTTAATCCCCTGGCTGAGGGAAGGAGGTTCTCACCCAATATTTGACGGTACATGGCCCCATCCATCGTCCCTTTGATGCGGTGAAGTTGTCCTATCCCCTTATCAGAAAAACACCCCAAAGCATTATGTTTCCACCTCTATGTTTGACGGTGGGGATGGTGTTCTTGGGGTTATAGGCAGCATTTCTCCTCCTCCAAACACGGCGAGTTGAGTTGATGCCAAAGAGCTCCATTTTGGTCTCATCTGACCACAACACTTTCACCCAGTTGTCCTCTTAATCATTCAGATGTTCATTGGCAAACTTCAGACGGGCATGTATGTGTGCTTTCTTGAGCAGGGGTACCTTGCGGGCACTGCAGGATTTCAGTCCTTCAAGACGTAGTGTGTTACCAACTGTTGTATTGATGCCTATGGACCCAGCTACCTTGAGATCATTGACAAGATCCTCCCGTGTAGTTCTGGGCTGATTACTCACCGTTCTCATGATCATTGCAACTCCACGAGGTGAGATCTTGCATGGAGCCCCAGGCCCAGGGAGATTTACAGTTCTTTTATGTTTCTTCCATTTGAGAATAATCACACCAACTGTTGTCACCTTCTCACCAAGCTGCTTGGCGATGGTCTTGTAGCCCATTCCAGCCTTGTGTAGGTCTACAATCTTGTCCCTGACATACTTGGAGAGCTCTTTGGCCTTGGCCATGGTGGAGAGTTTGGAATCTGATTGATTTCTTCTGTGAACAGGTGTCTTTTATACAGGTGTAATAAAAGACTCGGACGCTTCTCTCTGTCCTGTGTCCTTTATTTGGATTCGATCTCTTTTCCCTCACGGCACTCCCCTATATACTCTTTGCTCTGCAGCCCCAGGCTGCTGTCGCTCACGTAGCCCAACTCCCTCCTAGCAGACCCGCTGCTGTCTCGTCGCGCAGACCCCTGCTGCCCAACTCCTCCCTTGCAGACCCGCTGCTCTCTGCAGCCTCCTCGCTGCTCCTGCTGCCCCGGGGGCGGTCACCATTGGCCGACGGTGCCGATCCTCGTGGTCCGGGTGTGTGGCGATCTCGCCACTCTCTCTCTCACCCTTCGCCCTGCGTGGCCTCACACTTTCCCAGTCTCCGATCACTCCCCTACTGCTTCCGGTTTCCCCCCTTATAGACCTGAACCCTCTCCCCCACGTGACGTAACTCCTCCCCCCATGACGTCACTTCCGGGAGGTCGTTTACGCCCGCATTACACCACCCTCCCCCGTAGAGAAAATCCAGCCGACCTCGGCGGAACACAACTCCAACAAGCAATGCGAGCGAACACGACCGAATACGAAAAAGGACACAGAACACACAATAATATACCGAAAGAACAAGAACACAACACAATAATTAACGAAATGTGAGGGATTTCGAGCGGGTGCGGGTCGCCGGGCCGTCCCGGACGGTCGGTGGCCCTCCCGCCGAGCGGGAACGTGGCAGGGTTTTAAGTGCGACAGGCTGAAGTTCGTCTGTCGCTATTGGAGGCCTGGCATCCCGGTCCCCTATTCTCGAAGGCGCAGCATCACAGGCGTCCCGCAATCGCGTCCGCGGCGGGGTTGGAAGGGCTGCGGGCCTCAAAGGTTCCGCAGCCGTGGTAGGCGCACCCCGAGCTGAGTCTTCTTTCCCCTGCCGCGTCACGGCCGGCTCGTCTGTGCTGGCGAATCCTTTCTTGGAGCGGCCGCTGTCGAGGCCTCCTGCTGGGGCGGACCAGGGACGCGGGCCCAGCAGTCCCTGGCGTAATGGCCCTTACGCCCGCAGCGGAAACAGTCGATGTCGTTGCGCCTTGCTGCGGGCGCCCCGTCCCGACGCGGCCGTGTCGGCGGCGCAGCCCGCGGCCCCGGCCCACCGCGGCCCGGCCACGGAGCAGCGGCAGCCGACAGCTCCTGCGGGCTCCTGTCGTCCGGCACATAAACTGCCTTCTTGGGGTCCCAACCCAAGGCTCCCCCTTCGACGATGGGCCCCCCCGTCCACGCCGTAACTTGCTTCCACCGGCGCAGGTTGAACTGGGCGTCCAGACATTTAGCCGCAGCCCGGGATGTGAGCTTCTCGTGACCGCACACCGGCATAGGAATGCCGAGATCCCGGGACAACTCCAGCATCTTCCCCAGGATGAGAGGTTCCAGCAGGTCAGGCTCCGTCTCCGGGTATGCGGCCATAGCCAGCTCCAGTACCGCGCCCCTATACGCCACCAGAGACTCCTCGGGTGCGCGTTGTCTTTGCACAAACCGGCGATGAGCATCATCCGGCGGCTCGTAAGCGTCTGCCATTTCGTCGAACACACCTCGCAATGTTTTCTTCTTCGCGGCTTTTATAGAGCGAAAGAATCTAACGGACTCGTCATCGAGAAGAGTCTGAAGAACTTCTAACGCCTCGGCATCAGTCCACCTCGCCGAGCGTACCGCTGCCAAAAATCTGCAGGCGAACACACTCCAATCGCCCCCGATGGAGAATTCCTTGACAGTCGTTAGGTGACGACTGCGACTCCTTGGCACGCTCCCTCCAGCCGCTGACTCATCCGGTGGCATGTTCAACATGGCGTCGCAACGTGGTGTCGACAAGATGGCGGCCTTCCGTCGCGGAGGGCCCAAAATGGCGGCTTCCCACCTTTCGTCGTGCGCCACGCCCAAGATGGCGTCTTCGTGCCGCGTGGCCGATGGCGTCGACAGCGAAGACAACCCGGGCTCCTGCGGACCACCAACATCTCCTTCCGACGCCGCCCTCGGCGTGACGAGCTCACACAACTGTGCAAGTACGTTCTTGAGAGTTTCAAGTTGCTCCGCCATCTGACTCCATCTTAAATCCGCGTCCTTTGGTGCAGACGGGTCCGCCGACGCGGCGACATCTTGGACCCCCGGACCCGCACTCGTCCCAGCATGGATCTCCTCCTCTGCCGGAGTCAGGTCCACCGCAGGAGGAAGGTCATCGTCGTCGGAAGATGAAGCCGATGCCGGAGGCGGAATATTCTTTTTTCTCAGTTGTTTAGCCATGCCGTTACACTTTTGACACCAGTGTAATAAAGGACTCGGACGCTTCTCTCTGTCCTGTGTCCTTAATTTGGGTTCGATCTCTTTTCCCTCACGGCACTCCCCTATATACTCTTTGCTCTGCAGCCCCAGGCTGCTGTCGCTCACGTAGCCCAACTCCCTCCTAGCAGACCCGCTGCTGTCTCGTCGCGCAGACCCCCGCTGCCCAACTCCTCCCTTGCAGACCCGCTGCTCTCTGCAGCCTCCTCGCTGCTCCTGCTGCCCCGGGGGCGGTCACCGTTGGCCGACGGTGCCGATCCTCGTGGTCCGGGTGTGTGGCGATCTCGCCACTCTCTCTCTCACCCTTCGCCCTGCGTGGCCTCACACTTTCCCAGTCTCCGATCACTCCCCTACTGCTTCCGGTTTCCCCCCTTATAGACCTGAACCCTCTCCCCCACATGACGTAACTCCTCCCCCCATGACGTCACTTCCGGGAGGTCGTTTACGCCCGCATTACACAGGTAACAAGTTGAGATTAGGAGCACTCTTTCTGATTGAGAGTGGGTCAAATACTTATTTCCCTCATTAAAATGCCAATCAATTTATAAAACATTTTGACATGCGTTTTTCTGGATTTTGTTGTTGTTATTCTCTCTCTCACTGTTCAAATTAACCTACCATTCAAATTATAGACTGATAATTTATTTGTCAGTGGGCAAACGGAGAAAATCAGCAGTGGATCAAATACTTTTTTTCCCTCACTGTATAGCAGTGAGGGAAAAAAAGTATTTGAAATAATCTGAATGCATTTTTTAACGTGAAGGTGCAAAACTGAAATACCCGGAGAAAAAATCCACTCCATATTTTTTTTTTATTTTACCAAATAAGACCCACTGATCTGAATAGCTATTTTTAGAATCGACCTGGCTATCACAAATGATAGCTCAACGAAGTGGCTTATCACGTGGAAATGTATTAGCAGGCAAATACTCTAAACACGTGATGTTCATTAATGTGGAGGGAAAAAAAACTGGAGGACACGGAGAAAAATCTACGCGACCACCATGGGGAGAATATTCAAACTCCAAATATACAGCAGGCGTCGGGATCGGGATAGGGATCGGGATCGAACCAATGACCTCCTGCATACCAGGCGAGGAAGTTAACATATCGGCACCGTGGCTCCCCACGGCCAATGGGTGGCCGGAGTAGTTGAATGTTTGTCCGCGTGCAGGTATGGAGGAGTCTCCTCTCCCGAGACTGCGCTATTGTTACACCGCCTGGATCCGCGTAGTAGTTGTTCTGTGTGCCGCTCTTCACTCTGTCCGAGTTCTTTCGGATCCAGTCGCTTGGTCAGCATCATCATCATGATCATCTCCTACGATGTTTTCACTCACTCGCTCGCTCGCTCATGTGTATGTTGCATATTTAAGTGCGTATTTTTTCAAAAATCATTATGTATGATGTCGCTTTCAATTGTGCGGATTGTTTCTATAATTATCTAACACAAGCGAATTCATGCTAAGCACACCTCGTTGGGAAACGCGCGACATTGTAATTCGCTCTCTTTCAGTAACGTTCACACAAACAACTCGGACCCACGTCACAATAATGGTGATTAAATTAATAGTGGCACGGGTAGAACGCGCTTCTGATAAACTCCCGATTTCACACGCGACTCGGAGTACCGCAGAGGGAACTGTCTAGACCAAGATGGAGCGATTCATTATCTTATTATTGTGGCAAAACATGCAAAGAATCATCCTCTGGATTATCTTTGAAACTGATTGGCCTAAACCAGAGACGGTCTTGTTTGTGGCCTTGTCTCACCAGTGTTAGACCAGAGAACGCCAAAAGGCGAACAGTACAAAGACAATGCGAGTGTAGTGACATCGCAGATGTCACTGTGTGGTGCCGGCCCTAGAGGGACGCGGCGTGCGATGCATTGTCATCGTGGACACCCCGTATGTGGGTATAGTACCAGCCCTAGAGGGGGCTCGGTGAGCGCTGGGATAGCGCAGTGGCACCACGCGTGGCGTACAGTGCTAACTCCTACAGGAGGGAGTGTGGGCGTGTCAGCCATGGGATGAGGTTAACATAGGCCATGGCACTCTGGTTGACCCTGGAAGGCACGTGACTAGTAAGATCTACACAAGGGCCCCAGGTGGAGGGCTTGGGGGTGGTCACGTGTCAGGGTTAGATCCTGGGGAAGGGTCGAGAAACCCCAGGATGTTTCTCAAAGGTGGTCGTGGCCAAGGGCGGTGCCAGCTACAACCCGGGAGCATATAAACCGGGTCCCCACAGGGACCGGGGTTCAGCGTTGCTGCCGTCATCTGAAGATCTACAATCTACGTACTACATCCATGAAAAAGTCACCAACATGTGGACGAGGACCCCAGCTGTCCGTTGTAGCTACTCCCAGTAACTAGCGTAGTTAGTCTGGTGGTCCACCACCATAGGTTATCTGGTAAAGGGGCAGTAACCCCTTTGTGTTATGTGTTGGTGTTAATAAATATGTGTTGCCTCCAAGAAGTACGTCTGCGACTCAGTTGAATCCACTACACAAGTATCAGAACACGTAAAGCTTGGTTGTTTCGACCCGAACTATAAGAGTTCTGTTTGTACAGTTCGCATTTTGGCGTTCTCTGATCAAACAATATTATATTATTTGTTAGTATAGGCACGGGTATGGAAGCACAGTTGTTGACAAATGTTTTATGTCAGCGGCTGGATCCGAAACAACGCGGATAAAGTGAAGAACGGGAATGCGAACAATTTGTACGTGGATCCAGACAGTGTAACAGCCGCAGCAGCCTCCATCGCGGCTTGGACACCACGTGCTCTTTAAGGACCGTTTCGTCTCGTATTAACCAAAGTGCAATGCGGCTTTTGCATATATATTTTTACTGAATTCGAAAAAAATGCACGGTTGGTTTCCGGCCCCTGGTCATGAAGGACGCTTCACGCTCGACCCTGGAGGCCGGTTTGTGAGTTTGGGTCGTGACCTCTGCTCAGCCCCCCTCTCGTGTCGCCACCGGTGAGCAGGCGCCGTGCGCAACCCCTCCAGCACAACTGGGTGGCAAGTGCCCAGATAGAGAGCGACTCGCAGTTACCTACTGGCACATGGGTTCCCGAGGCATTAATATTGTGGGGAGGATATCTGTGTCCCCCATGGGCTCCGTGACATGGAGTGGTCGCAGGCTGCCCCGTATTTTGCTGTAGAGATTCATTTGGATATAGGCCCCGTGATGGTTGACATCTCCGGTTTGCAGGGGAGTCTAGGGTTCCAGGCGACGTGCGACCAACATCGATTTCTTGTTCCATGGCGAACTAGCCAGTCAGGCCAGGGGGCTCAGAGGTGGAGCGAGCGGCTCGCAATCAGAAGGGTGCGAGTCCAAATCTTGGTCAGGGGTCGATAAAATGAGCACAAAGCAGCCGCACACTCACACAGTAGTTCATCCCTGTAATCATTCAGTGACACTCATTCAGTCGTGGACTCTACTTACCGGTCAAGTGGATCGACGGCAGAGCGAGCGGCTGGCAATCGCAAGTGTGAGAGATCAAGTCATTGATCTCTCACATTTGACCGAAAACCAAAGAGTTTGAAGTCCTCCGAGTTGAGGGTTTGACTCAACCCATCATGCCTTCGGGGTCGATACAATTAGTGCCACTTTTGGGGTAGTCAAAGCTGGTTATCCTATGGGTGAGACTCGCCCATGCCATACGAATGTGGAATTTGTACCACATTTACTTTTTTGACTATCACATGTAGCTCCGAGTAGGTAATGTAACTGGTGTATGTCTTGTATATTGATAAGAACGGGGCGGGAGAAAAGGTGGCATGATGTTGACCTCCTTTCGCACCGTACGCAGCCAACCGTGCTAATCGGAGGTGCTGTGAAGGCAACGTGATCATCACCACCATCGTCTGAATCGTCATCAGGACCCCTCCACGACGGTCAGAGCCGACCACAGTGGTGGCTGCCTCTGCTTAAGCTCTCTAGAGTAGATGTTACACCCTGCTTTGCTGCTCATGTTACAGCGTCTGGCGAGGAGACATAATTGCTGCCCGATCCGACCTTCACTTTGTCGCCGTGCTGCCGGATCCACTGGCTGAGGTCGAGGGATGTCAACAGCCACCACTCTACGAGCCCCGCAAATCAACTGGAGACCAGGGGCTAGTTGGGAAGTGAGAATACATGTTTTACTGCAGGGCTATTTTAATTTCATTCAACACATTAGGCTTTAGCGACCAATAACAACCATAATAAATGTTTTTTTTTTAGTTCGATCACGTAAATATAAATCAGTCGTTAAACCCGCCTTTTGCCACTAAGTGATGGTGACGTCATCACGGCGCTTGCGCCAGGCCAGGTGAACTTTGAGGCCACGTGAAGTGTCGAAGGGTGCTGACAGAAGATCTCGGGACAGACCCAGGTGCCATGGGTTGACTGACCGAGATGACCAGTATATTAACCAGCTGTACCCCCCACTGTGCCAAGTTGCTGTATTTTATTCGCCCGGCGTTTCACTCGTTGTTGTGAGCATCGCTCCTCTGCCCTCCGTTGTTGCAGGAGGGCGACTGCCTCCAACTGCCCAACAGCATTCTTCATTAGCCTCCTCCATACAGGCCAATCTTGACACCGCTGTAACCAGTCGTCAGCAAGTCCACTCAGCTCCACATCATCCCATACCGCATCAGTCCATCTCTTCTCCAGCCCATGTCGTGTCCATTTAGCCCCCTCTATGCGGCTATCAGCCTATGCGCCTACTTGGGCCAACACTGCATGACTGAAACTCAATTCGACCCCAACACCCTGGTTGCCCGTGATGTCACATATCTCTCCCCTCACCCATCCGACGCAACGCTGCAACCCTACGGGAAGTCCTGCGAATCCTGGAAAACAGTCGCCCCTTACCATTAATCAGGAACTCAATAACATCGCTGGTTATCGCTTGAATTCACGCAAGCCACCTTTTGCACCCATGCATTTAACCTTAAACAATGCGAATTCAACCCCGATGAAGCCTGGAGCGCTGAATGGAGTTCAAAAAAAATCACAAACAAACACCGCCACACTCTTGATTATTTCGGTAAAGTCACGTAGGTATAAAATAAATTAAATCACGCCGTTTCGGGCGCAACACAAGCGTCCGTCATCAGGTGGGACAACCACAGCAAGAAACAATTGCTGAAGTGGGAAAAAGGGGCTACTGCAACAAGAGGCCATATAGGCAAGAGAAGGGGGGGAGGAGCCAGGGAGGAGAGACAGGGAGGGTGGGGGTGTGGGGTAGGGGGAGTGGAGCCTACAAGTAAACAACAAGCACGGCAAAGGGAGAACACAAGCACGGCAACAAAACACCACGTTGTGAAAGAACCCAACGCAGAAGTCGAATCCATTGCACAAACCATGGCAGCAGATTCGGAAAATCTGATGCACAGATGAAAATTTAAAAACTGACCAGTGTGCGACTGTGGTCATGCAGAACAGACCGTACAACATATCACGACGCAATGTCCAATTCACGTATACGAAGGAGGCATCATCACAGCGATACAACTCCGCTGCTCCTGACGCGGTTGTCTGGCTTGACCATCGGAATTGTAGTTATTGCTCTGCATCTACATCGGCCCTACGAAAAAACTGAGTAATTTGACATTTGTTCTGTGGTGTCGATATCCACGAATTAAGGAAAAGTAACACCAGACGATAGAAATAACCCAGCAATTTTTGTTGAACGGGTCTGTCTCAACTATTCGAGTGGTGGCTATGCGCGTGGCTGCCTGTGGAGTGCAGCGAGGGTTGGTGGATAACGCAAAGATGCTGTTAAAGGTGCGATGCCCTGACTCGCTCAGAGAAGGCAGCACAGCAAGTGAACTAATCGCCGTCTGGCAAGGTATGGGTTTTATACGGGAGCTTCGGTTTCCTCCTCCCACGTGGTACAATAAACACAACTCATCATTTATGGACTGAAAACGTGTGACGAAAAAAAAAACTCCCATCTAGCAGCAGCAGGACTCTCCTGAGAACGAGTCGCACGACTGAGTGTGGCTTCCTGGATGCATAAGTAACCGATTGGATTTATAAAGTTTCTTTTTTTGAAAACCGATTTATAGTTCGCCGCCGAAACAAATGCTGCCGTTACGACGTGGGTTAGAATATCCTCTAGACAGCCGGGTGATGATGCAGTGCAGTGCGTGATCGTGCGGTGAGACGTGCTCTCTACCCGCCGTTTTTGTTTCGGAGTTCGTGACGGGTAATGCGGAGAGCTCCAAGAGCTCTGGACCTCCAGTGCATGTTAACTGTCTGGTTCCTCCAAGTACTCAGTGCCTGTGTATCTCTTCACTTTATTTGCGTTGTTGTTGATGAATTCGCTGAGGTTGATCTCCTCCTGACCCATGCGAGGAGGCCCACTGCGAACTGCGTTGAACAACAAAATCAACGCCTGGTTTTTATTCACCACGGAGTGACAAAGAGGTGATTTTGTGACCAGTATTATTGACACGTTTTTTTCGGTTAGATCACGTAAATATCTAGAAGTCGTTGACCGACCACCACTCGATGCAGCCAATTTGTAAGGTTTGTTACATAAACAAAACATGTCAATTCGTGACTACGACGATAAATTGTCTGATGAGGCTGGTTGTAATTGTAGTGGTGGTGTTGACGTGCGCCGACAGTGATGGATTACGGGGCGGCGCGGGGTGCGGGGTTGGGCACGCATGTGGGCGTGGTGTGGACGCGCACGCCGGGAGTGAGGGAGTACGGGGCGGCGCGGCGTAGGGGATTTTGCGCGCTGACACGAGGTGAGAAAAGGGGATCGTGGGCGGCGCGCAGTGATTGGTCAAATGGGATGGGTGCTCTCAGCGACGTCCGCAGGATGGACATAAAAGAGGACGCGCGGGAGCACTCGTGGTTGTTGTTAACCAGTTGAAGATTGAAGACGGAGTTGAAAAAGTAGTGCCCTGAGACCCCTAGTCCCGCTGTCCTTGTCAGGACCGGGGCCCTGTGTGGCTCGGAGGCGAGACTGTGGGACCCGTGGTCCGACGCCCATGTGGGTCGGGACTGTGGGACCCAGAGTCGAGACGGACACCCCGGCTGGGTGTGTTCCGAGAGGCTATGGGGCGTAAGAGCCCGTGTTGGTGTAGCCAGGAGAACCGTGTGGGTTAGGCTGGTGTTAGCCACCCGTGTAACTAAGTGGGTGTTGGTCACCCGAGTAACTATAGCTGGTGTTAGCCAACCGTGTAACTAAGTGGGTGTTGGTCACCCGAGTAACTATAACTATAGTTGGTGAAATAAAAGAGTGTGCTACCCGTGAAGTCGTCTCCCGCCGAGTTACTACATTACAACTGGCGTCAGAAGTAAACCTGTCTTAAAAAAAGAATGGAAACTAGGAAGACTACCCGTACCCACGAGCGAGATCGGGAAGACGACGGCGTACCGGAGACACAAACCTTGGAAGGAGAGGACGAGGAGTTGCCGCCGATGCAGCACTTCGCGGCGATGGCCGACGCTCCGCTCGCCTCCGACACCAGCCTACAGGACGCACACTCCCGCCTGGCGGAGTTGCTGCTCGCCACCGCTGCAATTTTGGCGGACATCACCGTTTCAGCGAGCGGAGGGACGGCTGTGGGGTTGGAGGAGGGAGCGCGGCTGGAGGGATCCCGCCAGAAGGCGCTTCGCGCCAAAACTTTTGAAGTTGGCGCCGTTTTTGAGGGTCCGCCATCGGTTGGCGGGAAGCACGGACACCACGTGGGCGGAGACCTCCACTCAGCGCAGCCCGCGTCATCGGCGCGCGCCAGAGCTCTCCATCATGCGCCTGCAGACGGAGCCGACATTTTCTATAACCACAGCAGCGCGCGGGAAAATCGTTCCTCGGAGGACAACGACCGGGTCTTCCAGCAACGATTGCCCGCGCTGACGGCGTTCAAGGCAGACGGGGGCGACTGGGGAGCCTTCCGACGAAGGTTCCTCGCACATCAAGAAATGTCGGGGTGGTCCGACACCACTGCCCTACGCGCGCTGCCAGCGACGCTCGACGACGACGTGCTTGCAGCCTTCACATCTGCCCCAAGGTCGTCTCGCTCGACGCTCCAGGCCGCGCTACATCTAATGGCTAAGGTGTTCGGCCCGCCCTCGACCTATCGCCACCATTTCTACGAACGGCGCAAGGTGGTTGGAGAAACAACGCTCGCCTATCGCACGGCGCTGCTCGCCCTGGCGGACGCAGCTTTTCCCCGCATGGACAAGGAGGGGAAGGACGCCATGGTGACGGAGCAGCTGCTGGCGTTGGCTCACGACCTGGGAGTCCCCATCAATACGGCGGACGAAATGGACATCTGCTCCCTGGGGATTGCCACGAGTATTCACGCATACGAAGTCCTCAAGCGCAAGCGGACGGTCATCTGCGCATCGGCGGGGATCGCGGCACCTGCCGCCACGGTCGCCGAGCCTCAGCCTGCTGCGGCTCGGGAGGAGGCCTTCACCGTATCAAGACCGGGGGAGTGGAGAACGGGAGGACCGTCGCCCACACGTTCATCCCGCAAGCTGGAGCAACCGAAACCTACGACGTCCCTCGTCGTCTGCTACAACTGCGGCCTTCGGGGTCACGTCGCGTCCGGGTGCCGGGCTCCGCGTCAGCGTGCCACGGGACCACGTCCGGACGACGACCAGGGCCACAAGTCGTCCCAGCTAAACCTGGCAAGTCGCGGCACCTCACACGCTCGGTCCACATACACGGCACACTCGGGTCGCCGCTTCGCGGTGGGGGGACCGCGTATGGGTACTGGGGATTCGGTTCGGCGAGGGGAGTTCGTACACGGCCCGAATGCAGTCGAATGGTCCGAATTGGCCCACAGGATGGTGGCTGCGTCGGCCGGGTCGTCCGTGGTAACGGGGTTTATTGACGGGGTTGAGGTCCGGGTGCTTGTGGACACGGGTGCGTCAGCCACTATCATTTCGGACCTTATTTATAACATCCTTCCCGTCCAATGTCGACCCCTTTTGCCGGTGGACGTACCATTTTACGCGGCGAACGGGGCATCCTTGGGGATCATCGGCCAGATTCGGGCGACTATTTGTATTGGCGATATCAAATTGGCGGGTCCTATTTTTGTATCATCATCGCTGGCAGTTCCTTGTTTACTAGGTACGGACTTTCTGGCTAAAATGCCCATCAAAATTCTCATAGATCAGGCCTTCATTGAGCTTCCATCGGGACGGCGGGTTGCATTTTTGACGAGTCCTACTAAAATACGCACGGTTTGTGCGACGGTGCAGGCGCTGGCAACTCAGACTGTACGGGTACCCCCGGGATCGCAAATGTTGGTACCCCTTCGATTGAGGAAACCCCTCGGGGTGGATGCGGGGGGACAGGGAGTTCTGTTGGGGCCGTCAAACAGAGCTGTTGGGGGCCTCGGCTTAGCGGTGGCTCAGACCATGGTGCGGGCAGACAGTGAGCCGTTCGTTATGGTCCTGAATACGGGGTCGCGGCCAGCCGTAATTACACAGGGAACAGTGCAGGCTCACGCGGCGCCGCTACCCGTCGAGGAACAGCTCGTTGCTCACGCGGATTCGAGGGTCGATACGCATCCTCAAATTGAGGAGGGGACAGAGTGGTTGGACTCGTTGTGTGCTGGGTCTAGTAACTTGTCTAGTGTGCAGTTGGGTGCGTTGAGGTGCTTGCTACTCGAATTCGCTGACGTGTTTAGCAGACACAAGTATGATATTGGCTGCACAGACCTGTTGCGCCACCACATAGCGACGGGGGACGCGGCCCCTATTCGACAGAATCCCTTCCGGCTCAGCCCAGCCGAGAAGGAGCATGTGCAGTCGGCGGTTAATGACATGTTGGCGGCCGACATCATTTCGCCCTCTTCCAGTCCGTGGGGTGCTCCCATCGTCCTTGTTAAAAAACAGGACGGGTCCTTGCGGTTCTGTGTCGATTTCCGCCGCCTAAACAAAATCTCAATGGCCGATGCGTATCCGCTTCCCAGGATGGATGAGTCGCTGGATGCCTTGACGGGAGCACAGTTTTTTTCGACGCTTGATCTGCTTTCGGGATTTTGGCAATTGCCCCTCGATGACGAATCGAAACCAAAAACCGCTTTCCGGACACCGGGAGGCCTATTTGAATTCAACCGATTGCCTATGGGCTTACATTCCGCTCCCGCCACGTTCCAGAGGCTCATGGAATTGGTTTTGTCAGGACTCCAATGGGACACCTGTTTGATTTACCTCGATGATATCATCGTTTTCAGCCGGACTTTTGAGGAGCACCTCCAGCGACTGAGAGCGGTGTTCCTCAGGATGCGTTCCGCTAAACTTAAATTTAAACCGGCAAAATGTTACCTGCTTCGGGAATCGGTCAGATACTTGGGCCATATAGTTAGCTGTTCAGGGATCTCGACAGACCCTGCTAAGACGCACTGCGTCAGCTCATGGCCAACGCCAACCTCGGTCACTGAAGTCCGCAGCTTCATAGGATTCGCCTCCTACTACCGTCGTTTTGTTAAACAATTTGCCACCATAGCCAGGCCCCTGCACGCTCTGACGGCTAAGGGTGTGAGGTTTCACTGGGGGCCGGAAGAGGAGGCTGCGTTCTGCTCCCTTCGTGACGCCTTGGTGCAGGCTCCCCCCTTGTGTTACCCCGATTTCACGCAACCGTTTCTGCTCGACACGGATGCCAGTAACACGGGTATCGGGGGAGTGCTCTCACAGGTGGTCGGGGGGGTCGAACGGGTGGTCGCCTACGGTAGCAGAGTTCTGTCACCTGCGGAACAACGCTACTGTGTAACACGTCGTGAATTGCTGGCGATTGTGTTTTTCATACAGCAGTTCAGGCCGTATCTTTACGGCCGTCCTTTTGTGGTTCGTACGGACCATGCGGCTCTCCAATATGCTATGCGGGTGGCGCAACCCTCCGGACAATTGTCCCGATGGTTGGAGGTCCTTCAGGACTACCAATTCACGACGATTTACCGTAAGGGATTGCGCCACTCAAATGCGGATGCCTTGTCGCGATTGCCGCCGCGCACGGAATGCGCATGTCTGCTGGGATCGGCGCGGTGTAAACCCCCTGTCGCCGCCCCCGTGGAAGTTTTGCTCGCCGCCACTGACACTACGGGGGTCGACGCTCCCACAGGGACGGACTCGTTACTAGCATTGCCTCTCATCGAGTGGGGCCGTCTCCAAATGGCCGACAGCTCCCTACTCACGCTACGTCGGAAGGTTGACGCCCCCGAAGGGGGGGAAACGCGGGTCGGTTCCTGGGTGTGCAGACAGGGCCTTTTGATGAAGTGGGACAACATGTCTCGGCGTCACGCGCTCGTTGTGCCATTTGCTATGCGGGGTAGGGTCGTTCTGGCTGCTCATGAAGGACTTATGCATCTGGGTTTTCACAAAACGCTTGCCCTAATCCAGCGAGACTATTATTGGCCGGGGATGGGCAACGACGTGGCGAACATCCTTAAGGGATGTGTAGGGTGCGCCCAAAGAAAACCGCCACCAATAGCGGCTAATCCACCGCTGCAATCCATTCAGGTTTCACGCACAAACGAACTGGTTGCGCTCGACATCTTGGGGCATTTTCCCGCTACACCTAGGGGTAATAAGTACCTGCTGGTTGGCGTAGAGTACTTCACCCGTTGGCCCATGGCATGGCTACTCGCCAACCAGTCGGCTGCGGCAGTGGCGGACGCCTTTGTCCAGGGCTATGTTTTGGACAAGGGCGCCCCCGAACGCTTGCTGACGGACCAAGGGAAACATTTTTCGAGTGTTTTGTTGCGCGAGGTGTGCGACCTGTTGGGTACAAAGAAAGTGCGTACCTCGCCGTACCACCCGCAGACTGACGGAATGGTTGAACATCTGAACAGGACCATTACTTCTATGCTGTGCCAACAGGTCTGCAACGATCAGGTTGATTGGGACTTACAAGTACCTGGGGTACTCGCTGCCTATCGAATGGCCCCTCATGCGGCGACGGGGTTTTCCCCATTTTTTCTCATGTATGGACGGGAGGCCGATCCGGCCATGGACGTCCAACTGGGGATTTCCCAGCCACGTGAAAAATCTAAATTGGCAGACCACATCAAATTTAATATCGCCAAACTGGTTGAAGCGCGAGAGGCTGCGAGATTGAATTCGCGGTCTCGGCAGATCGCGAATGAAAGGTTGCATGGACGAAGGGTGCATACGCACGATTGGAAACCAGGCGATAAGGCCTGGCTGCATTGTCCACATACACCGTTGGCTACGTCCCCTAAATTGTTGAGACCATGGAGGGGACCGGTGGAAATTGTGCGTGTTGCACGACCCCAGAGTATACAGATTAAATGGGAAAAACGCCATTGGTACGTGCACCCCTCCCGACTGAAACCCTTCGCGGCACCGCGTGACCCCACTTTGTGCCGTGGCGACCGAGCGTGTGATGTGGCCGTCGACTCGGGGAGGGATGTGTCGCAGGCTGATCCTCACGTGTCCCTGCCTGACCCACCCCCAGGTGTCTCGGACCTGACGGCTGTTGACCGTCGGGAACCGGAACCCCGCGGCACGCGCGGATCTCCGATGCCTGGCCCGTGCCTTCCTGGACTGCCGGCACCACCGGACGGTCAACCGCGTCGGGTGCCGTACGACGGACCGGCAAGGCGGACTCGTGCTAGGACACAACACTTTTCATGAAGAAAAAAAAAAATTCAAACCCGAGCTCGCCGCCGCGTTCCCCCTCTGCCGGGGTAATGTCCCGTTCAAGGGGCGCTCGGAAAGAATGGGACGTTGCACGAGTCGGAAATTTTTTTTTTTTCTTGCATACACATTTATTGTGTCACTCGCCGGATTGTACATATTGTTCTTGTTGTGTTGTTGTGATTGTTGTTGTGTTACGGGGCACACGTGGGGGGGGGGGGGAGTAATACATTTTTATAGCAGCCGGGTCGGCTGCGAGCTATGTGGTAGGGGGTGATGTAGTGGTGGTGTTGACGTGCGCCGACAGTGATGGATTACGGGGCGGCGCGGGGTGCGGGGTTGGGCACGCATGTGGGCGTGGTGTGGACGTGCACGCCGGGAGTGAGGGAGTACGGGGCGGCGCGGCGTAGGGGATTGTGCGCGCTGACACGAGGTGAGAAAAGGGGATCGTGGGCGGCGCGCAGTGATTGGTCAAATGGGATGGGTGCTCTCAGCGACGTCCGCAGGATGGACATAAAAGAGGACGCGCGGGAGCACTCGTGCTTGTTGTTAACCAGTTGAAGATTGAAGACGGAGTTGAAGAAGTAGTGCCCTGAGACCCCTAGTCCCGCTGTCCTTGTCAGGACCGGGGCCCTGTGTGGCTCGGAGGCGAGACTGTGGGACCCGTGGTCCGACGCCCATGTGGGTCGGGACTGTGGGACCCAGAGTCGAGACGGACACCCCGGCTGGGTGTGTTCCGAGAGTTGGTGTAGCCAGGAGAACCGTGTGGGTTAGGCTGGTGTTAGCCACCCGTGTAACTAAGTGGGTGTTGGTCACCCGAGTAACTATAGCTGGTGTTAGCCAACCGTGTAACTAAGTGGGTGTTGGTCACCCGAGTAACTATAGCTGGTGTTAGTCACCCGTGTAACTATAGTTGGTGAAATAAAAGAGTGTGCTACCCATGAAGTCGTCTCCCGCCGAGTTACTACATTACATAATCACCGCTGAAACGTCGTACTCTCATTGTAAATGTTGTGGGTTTAATCTGCAACACGCCAGTGTGCTGAACTCGTAACTAATTGGCACAAACCTCCTTACTAATTTTCTGTAGAGTGGTGGTGGGTAAAAATACATTTATATTTAGGCAATCTAACTCGAAAACAAACCCTTTATTATCAATCAGTGGTGGACGATTCATGACCTATAACCTCCTCCACCCATATCCCGCTCAATACCATCGTGCTGAAGTATGGTCAAATGACCCCAAGGACCGACAGCCTGGGGAGGCCTTCGTCGAGTAGTGGCGTGACAAATGAGCCGGGATGTAAATCGCTTGATGTTATTATATTGTCACGTTCATGGTAACACCGCAATACGCTCGTGCGTGTGGGGAGCGGTAGCATCGTGGCTCGCGGACTGCAACACGACCTGCCTTTGATTCCTGATCACAGGCCAATATCAGTGCCCAATATATGAACCGATCTTGGTCGTCGCCCCTAGGTCGACTCAGCATCAAATGAGTACAGTATCTGGTGAGGTGTGTTATTATCAGCACTGGGGGGGGGAGAGAAAAGCGGCCGGGCGTGGTGATGGACTCCCAAACCCTCCACTCGTGTTGCCCTGCTCGCGGACAGGCCTTTCCCCGACAATTTGCTGAGGCTATAATGGTGGCGCTTGGGATCTTTGTCTTTTTCCTCTATCTCAGCCAGTGGATCCAGAACAACGGCGACAAAGTGAAGACCGGATCGGGCAATGACCTCGTCTCTCAGCCGGACGCCGTAACATGGGCGAGCCGATTCCATAGGCACGCTCGCTGGGTGCACGTACGTGTACGTGTGTATGGGAGTCTCCGCGCACGTTGGCTTTTCCGAGGATCGCCACCTTTGCCGCGGCGGCGAAGCTTGGGCGCCGTTCCTGAGATCTCAAGAGCGATGTCGTCTGGAGCTTAGCCATTCACCGTGGTGCCTTGAGCTCGTAGGTAGTAGGAGTCAACCCGTGGGTGGGGACGCGAAGCTTCCAGACAAAGCACGAACCAACAACAGAGACCTCACCGGCGGAGCAGGGCAGAAGATGACGGGCAAGTCACAACGGTAATGGAGGCGGAGGAAGGCTGCAGCAGAGAGAGAGATGTGTGTCCGCCAATCGCCATGGCCGTCACGCTACTGGACCGTTGATCCCATCTCTGTCTAGGACCGTGTGGTGGTTGGCGGCTGAATGTGGCGTCGGTTTTCGCCGCGTGAGCAAGATGCCACGCGCTTCGGCGTCCTCCATAAGGCGAACAAACCCCCACGCACGTGACCCACTAGGAGGGCTAATCGTGCACTCGACCCCCGAGCGATCGCCGACGATGACCTGTTGTTGAACTTCTTTCGCACCGTACGTGGCCAACCGAGGCAGCACGAGCCCGGGTGGTTTTGTTCGCCTGCTCCGGGGAAGTTCAACCAGGCGGGCAGTCCACACGCACTGGCGGCCGTGCACGGTTCAAGCCTCTGCTTCGTAGAAGTAACGAGACGTTGTCTGGGTTTGATGCCACTCGGGCGAGATAACGATGATGATGATCGTGAGATGTTGTTTTGATAGAGCGCACCTCCGTATACGCCTGGGAGTATCTGCGGACTTTACATCCTCACATCTCGACTCAACACACCTCCAGTGGCAGCTGTCCATGGGCGGCATAAATGTGACTCAACACCTGGCAATACAAAGGGCGTTAGTCATCCATAATATAAGGATTTTGGGTGGGGGGGTTAGATCGCGTAAATATAATGTGTCGTTCAACCCGTCACCATCCGACACAGACAATTGGTGAATTTGCTCTCCAACACATCGGTGTGCTGTACTAGTAACGAATTGGCATGTTATGTTTACGTGACAAATTTGCTAATTGGCTGTGTCGGGTGGTGGCGGGTTTAACGACACATTTCTATATGTGCGATCTAACCACAAAAAAGCCCTGTGTTATGGATTTGTTTAATTTGTTGTCCTTCCTCCACACCTCCGAATAGCAGAGCCGGCCACGTACGGTGCAACATAGTTTTCAGCATACCACAGTACATAAGACTCCTATTGTGTAAAAGTTAACTTGTGTTGGCGGTGAGCGGGCATTGTCTTCGGGTTACCGGGTTCGTAGCCAGCGCTCTGATGACGGTCACTGCATCGCGCGTGTTCAGATGCACTTCTGCGGCCGTCTGGAACGCGCTCTGATGACGGTCACTGCATCGCGCGTGTTCAGATGCACTTCTGCGGCCGTCTGGAACGCGCTATTTCTTCCGATATTAGGAAGCCACCTGGAGCCTCGCACATTTACAGCATCTAGATTGAAAACTAATTTCTTTCGAGCTGTTTTTTTTCGTGATTAGTTTGTTGTCCTCCCCCCGCACCGCCAATTAGCACGTTTGGCTACGTACGGTGCGAAATAAGTTCAACATACATATACACGTAACATATATAAGAGCGTATAACACGTTTCTTGAATGCTATTGATCAAGGTTGTTCATTGTGATAGCTTGGGGAACAAAGGCGATGGGAGTGAATTCCAGAGTGGAGCAGAGCGAGGGAAGAAGCATATCGAGAGAAGTGAGGTGACCTACAGTGTGGTGAGCAGTGGGTGAGTGAGTCAGTTGATAGGTGGGTTTGTGGGTGGATGTGTTATTGGGTGGGTGAATTAATCTGTGAATGTGTGGTTGAGTGGGTGAGTGAATGAGTCTGTGAATGTGTGATTAAGTAGAAGAGTGAACGAGACAGTTAATGTGTGATTGAGTGAGTGCGTGAGTGAATCAGTTCGTGAATGTGTGATGGAGTGGGTGAGTCAGTGAATGCACGAGTATGTGAGTGAGTACGTGAGTGGGTGAGTGAGTAGGTGAGTGGCTGAGTGAGTTGTTGTGACCTGGAGTGTGGTGGTTGAACACAGTGTCCTCAACATGGGTAGAGGAATCAACGAGTGAAGTTCTTGGGGACGGTAACCACAGTAGTAGCGAAAGAAGAGTGATACGGAGGCGACTGACGGCCAGTGACGCAATAATTAGAATGACTCAGTGAGTACTGGATCATCAGTCTGTAATAAACGACTGGACCACGATGTCTGGCTCAGTGTCCTTTATTATTCGGTTCGTGCTGTACACCCACACGGCTGTCTTTACTCTGTAGCTTCTCCACGGTGCTGACTCCAATGTCGGCCCGATCCACAACAGCAGCTCCGCTGCTGTTTCTCTCACACAGCCCCCCTTGGCTGTACTCTCTGCTGCTCTTCTCCCTCCGCAGCTCTCACAGCTTATTGCTCTCTCTCTCTCTCTCCGCAGCTCCTCCTGGCAGCCACACCGCTGCCTCTAACAAGCAGCCCTCTCTCTCTCTCTCTCCGCAGCTCCTCCTGGCAGCCACACCGCTGCCTCTAACACGCAGCCCTCCTGGCTGTCTCCTCCCCAGCTGCACACCACTCCGCAGCTTCCTCTTATCTTCGGGGTTGGCTCCCGATGGCCGTCGGCGCCCCCCCTCTCCACACTTGCCCGCGTGGCCTCACTCTTTTCCGCTCACACCCCGACTGCCTTCCCCTTCCGGTTTACCCGCTTAAAGCCCCGAACCTTCCCCCCACGTCACATGACTCCACCCCCCGTGACGTCACCTCCGGAAGGTCGCTTACGCCCGCATTACACCACCCTCCCCCGTAGAAAAATCCCAGCCGACCTCGGCTGACTAATAGCAAATCGTAATGCGGCGAACCGAGCTTCCCCCCCTAAAGGACACTAAGCATATAATGTAACAACAAGAACAACAACAACGCAATTAACATCAACGAACGTACAAAAGCATGCAATAAATACAACTGTAAGAAAAAATAACAAGACAGCAACAATCAACGAAACGTAAGCGATTTGGAACGTGTGCGGGTCGCCGGCCCGTCCCGGACGGTCGGCGGCCCACTCGCAGAACGGGAACGCGATGAAAGTCGAGGAATGACAGGGGGTAATCCCCCTGTCGTAGCCGGAAGTCCACCGACGTCCCGTGTCCCTAAAGAGTTAGTCTTGGGCTTGTCCTGTGACCGTGCCCGCAGCTGGGTCGGAAGAGCTGCAGGGCTCGAAGGTCCCGCAGACCTGGCAGGCGTCCTCCGAGCAGGGCCCCTCGTCCCCCGCAATGTCACGGCCGGCCTGTCTGGAACAGGTACGACAGGCGCTCTAGCGAGATCAATGGACGCAGGCAGGGGAGAGTCAGCAGCAACAGACCCCGGCAAGGCAACATTGGGGGATGACGCATCATGTAAGGGAGCAACATATGGTTTCAAGCGCGACGTATGCACAACCCAGCGACGAGACCCAATCTGGACGCGTGCTGACTGTGGGTTGGGAACCGCAATGAGGCGTACGGGACCATGCCAGGGTTTGTGCAATTTCGGCGAGGTCCCCGGACGTACCTGTGGACAATGAAGCCAGGCTAGGTCCCCAACCTTCCAAGGGCACTCCCCCTCAGACCGTCGCGCATATCGCTCGTTCCGGGCCTGGGCTTTGGCCGTAGCCACGCGGGCATTCTCCCGCGCCTCCGTGACTCGGCGAACCGTGTCCTGAATGTATTCAGGAAGTGGTTTACGAGGTCCCTTCACCCCAGTTCCCAATTGCACATCCACCGGCGGCACGTTTTCCCGACCATACATAAGGTAAAACGGCGAATATCCTGTAGCCGCATGAGGCGTCATCCTGTACGCCGAAAGCACCCCGGGGATGTGCAGATCCCAATCTGATTGTTGTTCACTCACGGTATGGCAAAGCATGGCAGACAACGTCCTGTTCAGCCGTTCAACCATACCATCCGTCTGCGGATGGTATGGGGATGTCCGTACTTTCTTAGTCCCAAGGCCCGCGCACACTTCCGCCAATAATTTAGAAGAGAAATTCCTGCCCTGGTCCGTGAGGAGTCTCTCAGGCGCCCCCTTATCCATAATATACCCAAACAAAAAGGCGTCGGTAATGGCCGCGGCCGACTGATCGGGCAACGGCCAGGCCATCGGCCAACGGGAGAGGTACTCAACCCCTACCAGCAAATATTTATTACCCCTCGCCGATGGTGGAAAAGGTCCCAATATGTCCAGCGCCACCAATTCATTGACTCGAGACACCTGAATCGACTGGAGAGGCGGCACGTAAGGATGTTTCGGCGGCTTACGTTGTGCACACGCAGGGCACGCGCGCACGTGCCCTACGACATCTGTCGCCATGCCGTGCCAAAAATAATGACGTTGCAACGTCAACAAGGTCTTCTGCACCCCTAAATGTAAGAGAGTGTCACAATGGAGGGTTCTAATCAACTCGAACCGCAAGGACGTTGGTACCACCAGGCGCCAACGTTCCTGGAACCCCTCCCGCCACATAAGCAGACCATCTCGGAGAGCGGTTTGCGGCCCCACAGCCGTACTCGGACTCCCATTGTCCTTAGCAGACCGCTTCCGCAAGGACACCAATGACTCATCCATCATCTGTTCCCGGATCCAGACAGACCGCGGCAGATTCAAAACCCCGTCAGCCGGTCCCGGTTCCATCGGAGTGTCCGACTTCTCGACGGCCAACGTGAGCGGCTGAGGGGGGTTTGGAATCGGCGAACACCTATGCGTCCCCGACTGACATTTACAAGGGGCGCGCCGCGGTAATCTGGAAAGTGCGTCAGCGTTCGCATGGCGCACTCCCTTCCGATGTTGAATTTGGAAGGAAAATTCCTGTAGCGTGTCCAACCAACGTGCCAACTGTCCGGATGGCTGGTCAATTTTAAGGGCATATTGCAAGGCCGCATGATCCGTACGCACAATAAAAGAACGACCGTAGAGGTATGGTCGAAATTGCCGTAGGAAAAAAACAACCGCCAATAGTTCTCTGCGAGTGACACAGTAGCGGGTTTCCGCAGGAGACAAGACTCGGCTACCATACGCCACGACACGCTCTACACCCCCTTTAGACTGTGATAACACCGCCCCAATACCTGTGTCACTCGCGTCCGTATCAAGAATGAATGGGTGATCGAAATCGGGATAATCCAATGTTGGGGCCGTGGCCAATAGATCACGCAGACTCCGAAAGGCCGCCTCCTCCGGCTGTCCCCAAACAAACTTCCATCCTTTACCCGTAAGGAGATGCAAAGGCCTCGCAATCGTCGCAAAACCCGGCACGAATCTTCGGTAATACGAGGCAAATCCCAAAAACCGCCGAACATCCCCCACGGTGGCCGGAGTCGGCCAATCCCGGACGCACGCCGTCTTTTCCGGATCCGTGGACACTCCCTCAGCGCTCACGATGTGCCCCAAATAGCGGACGGACCGTTGCAGTAGGTGACATTTCTTTGGTTTGAATTTCAATTTGGCAGAACGCATCCTCGTGAACACTGTCTCCAGCCGCGTCAAATGTTCATCGAATGTGCGGCTGAAGACAATGATATCGTCCAAATATATAAGACATGTCTCCCACTGCAACCCCGTCAAAACGAGCTCCATCAATCTTTGAAATGTAGCAGGGGCCGCATTCAATCCCATCGGGAGACAGTTGAATTGAAATAACCCCTGCGGCGTACGGAATGCGGTTTTCTCCCGTGAGGACTCGTCAAGGGGAAGCTGCCAAAATCCCGAAGAGAGGTCCAGTGTGGAAAAGAACTTAGCCCCCGACAATGCGTCGAGGGAGTCATCCATACGCGGCAGGGGGTACGCATCTGCCACCGATATCTTATTCAATTTGCGGAAATCAACACAAAATCGCAATTTGCCATCCTTCTTCTTAACCAAAACGACTGGAGCGCCCCATGGGCTGTTAGATGGCGATATAATGTCCGCAGCCAACATGTCTTCCACTGCCCCCCGCACGTGTTCTCGCTCCGCAGGACTCATCCGATGCGAATTTAATCGAATAGGGGCAGCATCGCCCGTCTCAATGTGATGGTAAAGCAAGGAAGTGCGGCCCAAATCCAAATCATCGGAGCTGAACACATCGGAATATGTCAACAACAATTTACGCAGCGCACCACGTTGCTCCATGGACAGGGAAGAATTTTCGTCACATAAATGAGCAACCCAACGATCATCCGAACTCCTTGGCTCGGAAACCCCAGCAACAACTCCCCGGCTATGTGGACAATCATGGGTCGCAAACGCCGTAGTGGCATGTGCCACAACCGTACCGGCCGGGACACGGACGTTTTCTCCCCCCGCATTAAGCACCTGTAAAAACGGTAATTGATCCGGCCGGACGATGGTCTGTGCCCCCACTAACGCCAACCCGGTTGATATCGTGGCGGACGGTGACAACAAGACCCCTACTGCTCCTAGCCGATCAGGCAGGGGCTTCCGATACCGCAAGGGTATAAGCATCTGTGTACCAGGTGGGATGTCCACAGATGCGACGGACAGCGCCTGCACTTGTACGGCCGAAGCAGGTCGCCCCCAGGGCGACGGCAGGAACGAGATTTGACGGCCCCCCGGCAGTTCAATACAATTCTCATTGATTTTGATCAAAATGGGCATCTTAGCCAAAAAATCGGTGCCTAACAAACAAGGAACCGCCAAAGATCTCGATATCAACACAACACCCGAGGCCGACACATCCCCAATAGATATCTTAGCATCCACCTGACCCACGATACCCATGCTACCCCCGTTCGCAGCGACGCACGACCCATAAACCGGACGCACAGCCCCCGACGGAATGCCCAACAGATGGAAAATGACATCCGATATAATAGTCGCAGACGCCCCCGAGTCAACCAAAATGCGCACGTCCACACCTTGTATGGACCCCGGTACAGTGGACGAACCCATAGCGGCCGCGACAACTCTCCGTGCCAATTTGCGCCACTGCGTAACTGAATGAAAAGGCCCCGTCGATGGCCTTTCTTTAACAACAACAATAGGATCGCGCAACACAGGTGGTGGGTGAGGTGGAAAGCCTTGCCGAGTGTCTGGTGCGTGCCGACATGCCTGTTTCGGAGGATCTTTAGCCGACTTGACCGGTGCCGAGGCCTCCTGCTGCGGCGGAGCCGGGAAGCGGGCCCAGCAGTCTCTGGCGTAGTGGCCCCTACGCCCGCAGCGGAAACATTCGGCCTCGTTGCGCCGAAGCGCAGGCCTCGCCTCCTGACGGCCCCGTTCTGGTAGCACCGCGCGCGGTCTCGGCCCGCCGCGTCCCGTCCATGGAGCGGAGGCGGCCGTCAGTTGTTGAGGGCCCCGGTCATCCGGAACATAGACGGCCTGCGCAGGGTTCCACCCCAACGCCTCCCCTTCTTTGACGGGCCCCCCCGTCCACGCCGTCACTTGTTTCCAGCGACGGAGGTTGAATTGCGCATCGAGACACTTAGCAGCCATCCGGGAAGTTAGCTTCTCATGCCCACACACAGGCATGGGGATCCCTAGATCCCGAGACAGCTCCAACATTTTCCCTAATATGAGAGGCTCAAGCAGGTCCTGTGGCGTCTCAGGATAAGCTGCCATGGCCAGCTCCAGCACCGCACCCCTGAACGCCACGGGCGACTCCTCTGGTGCTCGTTGTCGTTGAGCGAATCGCCGATGCGCATCATCTGGTGGCTCATAAGCATCGGCCATTTCTTGAAAAACACCACGTAAAGTTGCCTTCTTATCGGTCGCTATGGAACGGAAGAATCGGACAGATTCGTCGTCCAGGAGAGTCGGCAACACCTCCAAAGCCTCCGCATCGGTCCATCTTGCTGTGCGTACCGCCGCCAAGAAGCGGCAGGCGAACGCGCTCCAGTCCCCACCGACGGAAAATTCTTTAACTGTTGTAAGGTGGCGACTCCGACTCCTCTTCCCGCCGTCTTCCAATGGTGGTGGTTGTGATGGCAAATTCAAAATGGCGTCGGCCCGCGGCGTGGCCAAGATGGCGGTTTGGCGCCACGGAGCGCGCAAAATGGCGGCCTCTTGCCGCGTGGGCAATGGCGGCGGCAGGACAGGCAACGTGGCGGCCCGCGGAGCACCACTTGCATCATCCATCGTCCCTGGCGCGACGAGATGGCATAGATGCGCCAGGACGTCCTGAAGTGCCTCCAGTTGTACCGCCATCGCTTGCCATCGTTGATCCGCGTCTGATGATGTCGACGGACCCGCCACCGCGCCAACATCCTCCACTCCCGTTCCCGTGGTCGCCTCAGCCGGGCTCTCCTCCACCACCCCAACAGGATCCGCGGTTGGAGGGAGTTCGTCGTCGTCGGACGAAGAAGCCGATGCAGGCGCCGGATTAACTTTCTTCCTCACTTGTTTCGACATGCCGTTGCACTTCCGACACCAGTGTAATAAACGACTGGACCACGATGTCTGGCTCAGTGTCCTTTATTATTCGGTTCGTGCTGTACACCCACACGGCTGTCTTTACTCTGTAGCTTCTCCACGGTGCTGACTCCAATGTCGGCCCGATCCACAACAGCAGCTCCGCTGCTGTTTCTCTCACACAGCCCCCCTTGGCTGTACTCTCTGCTGCTCTTCTCCCTCCGCAGCTCTCACAGCTTCTTGCTCTCTCTCTCTCTCTCCGCAGCTCCTCCTGGCAGCCACACCGCTGCCTCTAACAAGCAGCCCTCTCTCTCTCTCTCTCCGCAGCTCCTCCTGGCAGCCACACCGCTGCCTCTAACACGCAGCCCTCCTGGCTGTCTCCTCCCCAGCTGCACACCACTCCGCAGCTTCCTCTTATCTTCGGGGTTGGCTCCCGATGGCCGTCGGCGCCCCCCCTCTCCACACTTGCCCGCGTGGCCTCACTCTTTTCCGCTCACACCCCGACTGCCTTCCCCTTCCGGTTTACCCGCTTAAAGCCCCGAACCTTCCCCCCACGTCACATGACTCCACCCCCCGTGACGTCACCTCCGGAAGGTCGCTTACGCCCGCATTACAAGTCTATGAGGTACGAGTGAGCATTAGCAATGCACGTGGCTGTGTCGAGTAGCTGGGCAAGCCACGCCAGTGGCAGTTGCCAGCACTCACTCTCACCGCCGCTCGCTTCACTTTATTTGAGTTCTCTCGGATCCAGTCGCTGAGGTACAGGATGGTGCAGTTACTGCAGTCCCACGGGTTGATTCGTAAAACGATGTCCTTCAGGCTCCTAAGTCGGTCAAATGTCCCACACTGCGGGAACACGTGGCACGTTTTGTGTCAAAGTCGTCTGCAAAATGTTCATGTTGTATCGCGATAAAGTTCATGCAAATGTTTAATGAGGTGCTGCGCCTATAGTCTCTGTGTGTACCGGCTCTACCTATCCATCTGATCGTCTATTTTCCATCAAGCTCTTGTTAATAATCACCTTTCTCGATTAAAGCACCGTATTAACTCGCAACTATTACTACTTTGTCGAGTGATATGTGTTGCTTGGCCACTTGACTAAACTAAACTATACTAAATTATGTTTTATTTTACCACGTAAGGCCCCAATGAGTTATATAGCTCTTTTTCAGAGACGACCTGGCCACAAATGATAGCTCAACGAAGTGGCTTATCATGTGGACATGTATAGCAACGAAAGACTCTAAACGCATGTTGATTCTAAATTTGGAGGGAAAACCCGGAGGACCCGGAGAAAAACCCAATCGACCACGTGGAGAGAGAAGCGCAAACTCAAAATATACAGCAGGGGTGAGGGTCGGGTCGAGATCGAACCCACGACCTCCTACATACCAAGCGAAGTGGTTAACATCTCGCCACTATAGCACAAAGTCAGACTGTCGCCATTCGCCAAGACGTGGCGGTGGAGATACAGCAACGCCTGTGTCAGGCTAGGTGCACATTAAGAATCATGCGTTTAGAGTTTTTTGGCTGCTATAAATACCCACGTGATAAGCCACTTCGTTGAGCTATCATTTGTGGCCAGGTCGCTTCTTCAAAAAATAGCTACACAGCTCACTGTGGCCTGAACTGGTAAAATAAACATAGTAATAGTTAATAGTGTCAGAGTATTGTCAGTGTCGAATATCAACAGCTTGCGTTGCGTCCTACTAATATGATTCAATCTACACGCTCCCCATTTTAACAAGCATGGGATTAACCGGCGTGGTAAAGTATGGTCAAGTAACCCCCACGACTCGTGGAGGCATGGGGGCAGAGGCCCTCAACCAGCAGTGGATTGCCACAGGCTCTCTGCCACGTGCCCTGTAGACATCGCTACCACAGCCACGCGGCTCCGTGTCGTCGTGTGGCAGGGCAGCCTCGCCAGCGTCACAGTCCCCAGCACCCACTTCCACCGAGACTCGCTTCACTTTATTTGCGTTTTGCCCGATCCAGTCGCTGAGGTACAGAATGGTGCAATTGCTGCAGTCCCATGGGTTGGTTCGTAAAAATATATCATTGAGGCTCCTTAGTCGGTCAAATGCTCCATAAGGAACAGTGGAGCCTCGTAAAAATATATAGAGCCTCCTAGTTATATTCTGTGTAACATACGAGACGTAAATACGTGACATATCTCGTAAGATACGTGATACGTGATGTAAAGTACGTGACACGTCTCAATATACATGACACATCATGTAAGATCCGTGACATATCTCGTAAGTTACGTGATACGTCGTGTAAGATACGTGACCCATCTCTTAAGATACATGACACATCATACTCTTAGTTCTTTCGGTAAAGACTTCACCTGAAGACGGAAGCTTGTGTTGCCTCCGAAACGTCGTGATTTTTATTGTTTTATTTTTATTAATTCTAATTTCATTTTTTACCTACGTGACTTTACCGAAAGAACTAAGAGTATGAATCCTTGCAGTCACGAAAGCTTCAAATCTAGAATGACACATCATGTAAGATACGTGACACGTCGCGTAAAATACGTGATACCGAATGCCAGTTGCCTTTTTGATGACTGGTGGTAATGTCTTTTTTTATAAATAAGATACTTGGTTGTATTAACATGTCTCTCTGGTTTTTTAACAGTGTATATACATCGATCCTTTACATGCGTGATATCTATCAATCTGGACTAGACGGTTGGCATCTGTGATTGTATATAACGATCAAATCATTCCCTAGACAAATCAAATATTAAAATAAATGACAGATACCTGCCCGAACTAAACCGACTCAGCGCTCTGATTCGGGTTTGTACAAAGGTTGCATGTGCGATAAGTCCTTGCTTAACGCGTGGAGTTGAGGCAAAGCGTTTTCGTTTTAGCGAGGTTCTTCCATTCGAGAATACAACGTGAAAAGCGCGCCGTTATAACGTGGAACGCGCACCGTTATAACGCTAAACTGTAATAACCCAAACCGTGCACCATTATAACTTGGTTTCTACGCGGTCGACGACGAACTACTTTCTTGAGCGGTACGATACAGCACGCGTAATGATACAGTAATATGGCAGCATACCCTCAGTTATTTGCCCCGCCGTTTCACTGTGCGTGCGTTTATCGTGTCTCGCCAAACTCTATCGTCACATTATTTATGCGGAAAACTGTTTTCGCAGAACGCGTTTTCTGATGAACGCGGAACTTTTCAGGAACGCATCTTCTGCGTTAAATGAGGACTTACTGTATTCGACAAACACATCTATGCAGGTCTTGGGGTTTGAAGAGGATGTATGTGTAGTGGTGATACGCGCTGGGTGTATACGCCGTGTGCCAGCGCGTATGTACGGGTGTGTGTGTGGTGACGCGCGCTGACGGGGAGGAGCAGGCGTCAGTGCGCGGGTGGGGGTAGTGCTGCTGATTGGCTGTGTGCCGGTGACGCGCCCAGAGGGAGTGATCGGGTAGCAGCGCGGTGTGATTGGTCGGGGAGTGGAAACACGCGCTGAGCGGAACCGGATCGTAGAGATAGCGCGTGGGGATTGGGTAACTGAGGAGCGGTGCCGACGTTGAGGTCCGCATCCGCTCCGTCTCCCGGGAAGAAGAGGTATATAAGGTGATGCACAGAGGAGCAGGGGGCAGAAGTGGAACCATCTAAGAATGAAGACGAAGGTGCAGAGATAGAGCCCGGAGAGGAGAGTAATGGAGAGTAGAGGAGAGTAAGGTATACGGTGTAGCCAGAGAGAGAGAACGGTCTACACGAGCTGAGTAATGTATAGTGTGTAGCCAGAGAGAGAGAACGGTCTACACGAGCTGAGTAATGTATAGTGTGTAGCCAGAGAGAGAGAACGGTCTACACGAGCTGAGTGATGTATAGTGTGTAGCCAGAGAGAGAGAAAGGTCTACACGAGCCGAGTATGCATACGGTGTAGCCAGAGAGAGAGAAAGGTCTACACGAGCCGAGTATGCATACGGTGTAGCCAGAGAGAGAGATGCAAAGTCTACACGAGGCGAGTGGAGAGTGTAGCAGAGGCGCGGAGTCTACACGAGACGAGAGAAGAGTGTAGCCGAGGCGCGGAGTCTACACAAGGCACAGAGAGCCAGCAGCACAGAATCTAAGAGAGTCAAGAGAAACGTAGGGTGGAGAGAAGAGGTCACGAGTTGTACCGTTGTATGGTGACCGCATTGTGAAGAAGAGAGGCCACGCGTTGTATCGTTACAAGTCAAGATTTAATAAAAGAAGTGTGTTCCCGTCAAGCAGTTTCCTGCCGTCATTTTCCAATACTTCATCTGGTGTCAGAAGTGGCGTCCGGGTGCCGCGCTCCGCGGCAGCGCGCCATGGGAGCTCGGCTGGACGACGACCGAGAGCCCAAGTCATCTCTACAATCCCCGGCAAGTCGCGGCACCTCACACGCTCGGCCTGTTTATTCGGCACACATGGGACGCCGCGTTGCGGCGGAGGAGGGCCGGTTAAGGTTCGGGGATTCGGTTCGGCGAGGGGGGTTCGGCCGGGACCAGGGAGACATTGAATGGGCGGAATTGGGGCATAGAATCGTGGCTGCTTCGGCGGGTTCGTCCGTTGTTACGGGATCTATTGATGGGGTTGAGATTAGGGTGTTAGTGGACACGGGGGCATCGGCAACTATTATATCGGACCTCATTTATAATATTCTTCCAGTCCAATGTCGTCCGCTGCTTCCAGTGGATGTACCATTTTACGCCGCTAATGGGGGATCGTTGGGCATTATCGGTCAGGTTAGGGCGTCCATTTGCATTGGAGATATCAAATTGTCGGGACCCGTTTTCGTTTCGTCTTCTTTGGCAGTTCCGTGTCTTTTGGGCACTTATTTTTTGGCTAAAATGCCTATTAAAATTCTTATCGATCAACGATGCATTGAACTGCCATCGGGTCGCCGGATTTCATTTTTGACGGGCCCTACTGACATTCGGACGGCGTGCGCTACGATACAAGCGGTGGCGACGCAGACAGTGCAAGTGCCCCCGGGTTCACAGATGTTGATTCCCCTCCGGTTGCGGAAACCATGGGTGAGGGAGGCTTCGGGACAGAGTATGCTTTTGGGTCCTTCTAACAAGGCTGTCGGGGGTCTTGATTTATCGGTGGCTCACACTTTGGTGCGGGCTGACAGGGATCCGTTTGTGATGGTTTTGAACGCGGGGTCGCGACCAGCTGTCATTCCGCAGGGCACCGTGCTGGCTCACGCGGCGCAGGTCCCTGTGGATGATGGGTTGGCTGCGCAGGTGGGCTCGAGCCCCGCGCGGAACGTTGAGCCAAGGGAAGACCTTGAGTGGGTCCATTCGCTATGTGCCGCCTCGGACGATTTGTCGGCGGCGCAGTTGGGTGCGCTGCGCGAGTTGCTCATTGAATTCTCTGATGTATTCAGTAAACATAAGTATGACATTGGGTGCACGGATTTGTTGCACCATCACATTGAAACGGGCGATGCGGCGCCGGTCAGGCTAAATCCCTTCCGACTGAGTCCCGTGGAGAAGGAACATGTTCAGTCGGCTGTTAACGATATGCAAGAAGCCGATATTATTTCGCCCTCCTCTAGCCCGTGGGGAGCGCCTATTGTGCTGGTTAAGAAGCAGGACGGGTCCCTGCGATTCTGCGTTGATTTCCGTCGCCTGAATAAGATCTCTGTGGCTGACGCGTATCCGCTCCCCAGGATGGATGAGTCCCTCGATGCATTGTCTGGTGCGCGATATTTTTCGACTCTTGATTTGTTATCGGGGTTTTGGCAGTTGCCGCTCGACGAAGAGTCGAAACCTAAGACAGCATTTCGGACTCCAGGGGGGCTGTTCCAGTTTAACCGGTTACCCATGGGACTTCACTCCTCTCCAGCGACGTTTCAGCGACTTATGGAGCTGGTTTTGTCGGGCTTGCAGTGGGATACATGCTTGATTTATATGGACGATGTCATTGTTTTCAGTAAAACGTTTGAAGAACACCTCCGGCGATTGAGAGGGGTGTTCTTGCGAATGCGATCGGCTAAGTTGAAATTTAAACCGGCCAAATGTCACCTCCTTCGTAGGTCGGTTAGATACTTGGGTCACATTGTCGATTCTTCGGGGATCTCCACCGATCCCGCGAAGACGGATTGTGTCGGTTCGTGGCCGACACCTACGTCCGTTTCCGACGTGCGTAGTTTCATCGGGTTTGCTTCTTATTATCGGCGGTTCGTTGAGCACTTCGCCACTATTGCAAAACCCTTGCACGCTCTAACGGCGAAGGGAGTGAAGTTCAAATGGGGACCGGAGGAGGAGGCCGCGTTTCGCTCCCTCCGGGACGCCTTGGTGGGTGCCCCACCCTTGTGTTATCCCGATTTTGCCAGTCCCTTTTTGCTGGACACGGATGCTAGCAACACGGGCATTGGGGGGGTGCTATCCCAAGTCGTTGGGGGTGTCGAAAGAGTTGTCGCCTACGGTAGTAGGGTGTTGTCTCCGGCGGAGCAGCGCTACTGTGTCACCCGTCGCGAGCTGCTTGCCATTGTTTTTTTTGTGCAGCAGTTTAGGCCATATCTCTATGGTCGTCACTTTACAGTCCGAACGGACCACGCGGCGCTACAGTATTCATTGAGGGTCGCCCAGCCCTCGGGCCAGTTGTCGCGTTGGTTGGAAGTCCTCCAGGACTATCAGTTTACGACTACGTACCGTAAGGGGTTGCGACACACAAATGCCGATTGCTTGTCGCGGTTGTTGCCTTGTGATGAATGCGCGTGTTTGTCGGGATCGGCGCGCTGTAAACCGACGCTTGCGGGGAAGATGGGGGCACTGGCTGCGACAGCGGGCGCACCGATCGTGGATGATTCCACTGCCTCTCAGGGTCGGGACTCGCTGCTCTCGCTGTCGCTCAGCGAATGGGGCCGCCTCCAGATGGCGGACAGCTCGCTGCTAGCATTGCGCCGCAAGGTTGGGGGTCCCGAGGGGGACCAGGAGCGTACCGGCTCCTATGTACTTGAGCAGGGCGTGTTATTGAGATGGGACAGTTTGTCCCGGCGGAACGCACTCGTGGTGCCTTCCGCTGTGAGGGGGAGGGTTGTCTTGGCGGCACACGAACGCCTCTTGCACTTGGGAGTTAACAAGACGCTTGCCCTGCTTCAGCGTGACTATTACTGGCCGGGAATGGGAAGTGATGTGGTACATATTCTGAAGGGGTGCGTTGAGTGCGCCAGGCGTAAACCACCGCCCGTGGCAGCTAATCCACCGCTGCAATCTATTCAGGTCTCGCGTACCAACGAGCTCGTTGCACTCGATATTTTGGGGCCCTTCCCAGTCACGCCGAGAGGGAATAAATATTTGTTAGTGGGGGTCGAATACTTTACCCGATGGCCTATGGCGTGGCCTCTCGCTAACCAGTCGGCAGCGGCTGTGACGGATGCCTTCGTCCAGGGCTATGTCCTGGACAAGGGGGCTCCCGAACGCCTGCTGACCGACCAAGGTAAAAATTTTTCGAGTAAATTGTTGCAAGAGGTGTGCGATCTGTTGGGTACCAAGAAGGTGCGTACCTCCCCGTACCACCCGCAGACAGACGGGATGGTGGAGAGACTCCACAAAACTTTGACTTCCATGCTGTGCCAGCAGGTGTGCGAGGCACATGTAGATTGGGACCTGCAGGTCCCGGGAGTCCTTGCCGCGTATAGAATGGCCCCCCATGCAGCTACGGGGTTTTCCCCATTCTATTTGATGTACGGTCGGGAAGCTGACCCGCCAATGGAAACGCAACTTGGCCTGTCCGCTCCACGAACTAATTCTAATTTGGCAGAACATATTAAGTTTAATATTCACAAGCTGACAGAGGCGAGGGAGGCCGCACGGCTTAATTCGCGGGCTCGCCAAATTGCTAATGAACGGTTGCGGGCACGGAAGGTGTCCATGCACGAATGGAAACCAGGTGACAGGGCCTGGCTGCATTGCCCTCAGGCACCCTTGGCTACGTCGCCTAAATTGTTGAGACCGTGGAGGGGACCCGTGGAGGTCGTGCGCGTTGCACGGCCCCAGTGCGTTCAGATAAAGTGGGGAAAGCGCCGTTGGTACGTTCACCCCTCCCGACTGAAACCGTTCTCGCCTCCATATGGCCTCCCCTTGTGTCGTGATGGCCGGGCGTGTGACGTGACCGGCGACCCAGAGGGGGAAATGTCTCTGCCTGATCCACACGTATTTTCGCCTGATCTGCTCCCAGGTGTCTCGGAACTGACAGCTGCCGATCACCGGCGGCCGGATCTCCGCGGCGGGGCCGGCCCTTTCAGGCCCGTTCCGCGCCGTCTGGAGCAGCCGGAACCGCCGGACGGTCGTCAGTGTCCCGCCCCATACGACGGACCAGCCAGACGGACTCGCGCCAGGTCGTGCTACTTTGCATGACCTGCCTCGTGAGGAGTCGGGGCAGTTGGAGCGCCTCGTCACTGCGTGTAGTCGCAGGGACGTGGGGCGCGTTCGTTTTTGGAATTTGCTCGTATTGTGTTATTGTTGACTTTTCGTGTTCATTGTCAATCTGTACATAGTTATTCTTGTTGTTGTTGTTGTTGTTGTTATGTTACGGGGCACACTCGGGGGTTACGGGTTTTTTTTTGTTGGTTGTCGTTTTATCGTTGCGGTTGGTTGTTGTTAGCAGCCGGGCCGGCTGCGAGCTATGTGGGAGGGGGTGATGTAGTGGTGATACGCGCTGGGTGTATACGTCGTGTGCCAGCGCGTATGTACGGGTGTGTGTGTGGTGACGCGCGCTGACGGGGAGGAGCAGGCGTCAGTGCGCGGGTGGGGGTAGTGCTGCTGATTGGCTGTGTGCCGGTGACGCGCCCAGAGGGAGTGATCGGGTAGCAGCGCGGTGTGATTGGTCGGGGAGTGGAAACACGCGCTGAGCGGAACCGGATCGTAGAGATAGCGCGTGGGGATTGGGTAACTGAGGAGCGGTGCCGACGTTGAGGTCCGCATCCGCTCCGTCTCCCGGGAAGAAGAGGTATATAAGGTGATGCACAGAGGAGCAGGGGGCAGAAGTGGAACCATCTAAGAATGAAGACGAAGGTGCAGAGATAGAGCCCGGAGAGGAGAGTAATGGAGAGTAGAGGAGAGTAAGGTATACGGTGTAGCCAGAGAGAGAGAACGGTCTACACGAGCTGAGTAATGTATAGTGTGTAGCCAGAGAGAGAGAACGGTCTACACGAGCTGAGTAATGTATAGTGTGTAGCCAGAGAGAGAGAACGGTCTACACGAGCTGAGTGATGTATAGTGTGTAGCCAGAGAGAGAGAAAGGTCTACACGAGCCGAGTATGCATACGGTGTAGCCAGAGAGAGAGAAAGGTCTACACGAGCCGAGTATGCATACGGTGTAGCCAGAGAGAGAGATGCAAAGTCTACACGAGGCGAGTGGAGAGTGTAGCAGAGGCGCGGAGTCTACACGAGACGAGAGAAGAGTGTAGCCGAGGCGCGGAGTCTACACGAGGCACAGAGAGCCAGCAGCACAGAATCTAAGAGAGTCAAGAGAAGCGTAGGGTGGAGAGAAGAGGTCACGAGTTGTACCGTTGTATGGTGACCGCATTGTGAAGAAGAGAGGCCACGCGTTGTATCGTTACAAGTCAAGATTTTCCAATACTTCATATGTATGTTGAACTTCTTTTGCATTGTACGTAGCAAATTGACCAATCTCACACACACACATGGTGTGTGACATTCCACGCTATGTGTATGTGAGATGGGTTGTATCGGAAGATGCAGGTTGACGATTGTAGTAACACGTTCCTTTGAACTAGAATAATTATTGTTGTAATTGGTGAATACTTTATAGGGCAGGGTCCTACTACGCGTAACCATGGCAAACAACGTCGCATCGGTGTGACGAGGAGGCTCGTACTACGCGTGTACGTGGAGGCTGCAGCAGGTTACACTGTCTGGATCAGGGAATAAATCGTTCCCACTCCCGGCTTTCACTTTATCTGCTTTGTTTCGGATCCAGCCGCAAATGCCTTGAAAAGAAGCTTCCTGCACGCAGCGTGAAACGTCGGACATCGTGCCGAATAGCATGCCGGACAAGCAGGAAAACACATCGGAGAAGCCGCACGGCAGCACAACCGCAGACGCTATGAGCTGGATTCATTGTAAGGGCTGTTACTCTGTTGTAAGAGCCAAAGGCGCAGCTCTGCAATTGCTCGCTCACACACCACTGCTGGCAGAAAGGCCTCCACTAGAGGGAGCTCTAGAGGGCCTCGCAAAGCGAGGCCACATGTCCTGTCACGGGTCATAGAGATGTATGCAAGTTACGTTTCTGTTTTATTGATTATATATTTTTTTACTTATTTTGGCTGGCAAAGACACTCCCCAATCCAGGCTGTAACATTCAACACATCTCATGAGAATCAATGACCAGGGTTGAGTTTGGTCGGTATTATACCGTTATTATTCAAACAAATGCGCTTCTGTGGCCGTCTGGAACGATATGTCTTCCGATATTAAGAAAGCCACTGGAGCTATGCACTTTTAAATCTGTATTGAAACCTCATTTATTCAGAACTGATGTTTGCGTTTCATTTATTGTCCTTCCCCCGCATATACGATTAGCACGATTAACCACGTACGTTGCGTAAGAAGTTCAGCATGCAGTATATAGATTAAGACATGTTGGAAACACCATAGCACAATCGTGTGGGCAAGTGCGACCTCCTGTTGTGTGAAAGGTAACAGTGCCACAGTGGAGGGTGCTTTCTGGAGAAGTCGCCACTGAGAGCCCCCAGGCCACCGCAATTGCACCACGAGCCTTTGAAGTCACGTGGCAGGGTAACGGAGTTAAAGCTGAAGGCGCAGCCCTGCAATTGCAAGCTCGCGCCACTGCCCTGCATCACGGGTCAAGCAGATGGTATGCACTTGTTTTTGCGTCCACCTGGAGTATTTGACAGTCTGACCAAATTAACGTGGCTGAATCTGGGAGAAAATCAGCTGCAGAGTGACATCAGCAGGGCGGCTCTCTTCATGCGGAACACAGCCGGAGGATTACATTCCACTGTGTCCCGTAGCTATTCCACCATGTAGATTTGTGTGCCCATGAAATATGGAGTAAAGTTTACTCCGTGCCTTTACGTTTCTTGTGATGATTGCGGTGCTTTGATTTTATCGTCACCCCCTAAACCGCGATTGTGTCCACTGCTAGATGAAGACCTCCCGCAAGTCGTCACCGCCTCTCACGGACTTGCGAAGCCTCGGTTCATCCTCAGCTCATGAGTCTCGACCAGCAGATGAACACCAATTCTCGCAACTCGTCCTGCCCAAGCCCCACGTGGCAGGGAACGGAGTTAGAGGTAAAGGCGCACCCCTGAAATTGCTGGCTCGCCCTGCTGCTGGCGCAAGGGTGTCCACTCGACGGGGTCCCTGGCCAGACGTCTTGATGTATATATGTTGAACTTTTTTTGCACTGTACGTAGCCAATCGTGCCAATCGGTCGTGCGGGTGAAGGACAACACACTAAACACAACATCAGAAATTCGTTTTCAAACGAAATGTAGAAGTGCATAACTCCAGTGGCTTCCTAATATTGGAAGAAAGCGTGTCCCAGACGGCCGCAGAAGCGCACATGAAAGCGCGAGATGCGGTGACCGTATTTGTTTGGTGGCCGGTCAACAGCAACTGCTGCTAGGATGACCGGAATTCACGTGATGGTTTATGCTCCTTAACGATATCGGCAAGGTATTGTGGTTCATTTGTGGCAAGCACTTTGTGTGTAATGGGTACTTCACGCACGGCCGTAGTTTTACATCGAATCGTGCAACGGGCACAACGCTCGTTGTGTATACAATATTGGTAGACATATCAGCGGGCAGGCCTGAATCAGGTCCAATGTCTCTCAAGACCAAGCAACGTGGAATTTCCACCACCGTCTCAGGGCCAGCAATGGAGGTGAGCATCCCCCAATGTTCTCTCGATTACTTCACGGGTTGTTCATTGGTTAGCTAAAAGCTACTGCTGCGAGGATGACCGGGGTTCGTTTGACGGTTATGCTCCTTGACGAGAGGATGTTTTGAATGTTTTGGAACGTGGCAGAGTAAGGATTGACACTGGATTGAGTCCGAGGAAGACTGTCGTGTACTGCTCACCGTGCGCTGTGTGAGAGCTCACTGCGAGCACGACCGCCGCACCTCGCTCTCGGGAAATTTCGACAAGCCAGGAGGACAGGAAGGAATACAAAGGCAGACGGAGTGGTCCCAGTTCAGCACGAGGAACTTCACGGAAAGGGTGTCACGGTGGCTAGGAGATGTTAACTACCTTCTCTTGTGTACAGGAGGTTGTGGGTTAAATCCTGACCCTGACGCCTGATGTATATTTCGAGTTTTCGTGTCTCTCTCCCTGAGGTCGCCTGGATTTTGCTGCGTCTCCTCCGGTTTTCCCCCTTCACATTTAGAATCAACATCACGCGTTTAGTGGAAATGGCTGCTATAAATTTCCACGTGATAAGCCACTTCGTTGAACTATCATTTGTGGCCAGGTCGCTTCTAAAAAAAGAGCTATATAACTCAGTGCACTTACCTGATAAGTGCCAATATTCCCCGGCTGTCGAGCTCCAGACCGGCGAGCTGGCACGGACGATGGCGGTCGTGGATGATTCCCTTCTCCGCGTGCTTCCCGCCGCCTCATGCCCGCGGCAGGCAGCCGAGCCAAGTTACACCGTCAGGGTTGGAAATGTAGGTTCCGCCTGAGCCATACTTCACCTTGTCCCCGTGTTTCTGGATCCACTGACTGAGGAGGCCTGGGACGATGCCACAGACTCCTTTGAACTGCATCCAGTCCGTTCGATTTGTTTGCGTGTCTCATGCTGAATATGTGCACAGAGCATTTCAAAGTGTTACTGCTATGAAAGACAATAATAATAAGTGTCAACGTGCATCGTGCTGCTGTCACAAACGCCCAATGGTTTCAAATGTGTGGCGCCCCCCCCCCCCCGCCCCACAATAATAATGTCTTATTGGCGAAAATGGCCTCACCACTGCAAATGTGTGAAGAACACTCTTCTAGCACAATCATATACACGTATAGTGTATATATATATGTCCTGGCACACTTTCATTCTAAACATTATAAAAGGTGCGTACTCACCTGTATACGTTTGGGAAGTGTGTACTATTCGTGTGTGTGTACTGCTGCATGTCTCACATCATTGGAATGCAAATAAAGTGAAGATGGATTTAGGCAGCGGCAACTTCCAAACTGATCCAGACTCGGTAACATGCGGCACAGTCGTCCGCGAGTCTCCCCTGCCACGCGTCGCGTGATGTGGAATAAAACACAGGCAAATAGCCCACCCGTATATTCTTAACAGGCTGCTGGGGCAAGTGCTGTTAGCGAGAAGCACTTTATGGAGGTCGGGGTGAGTGGGTGGCCAGCACCACGCCCGACTGCCATTGTCTCCCTCGTGGCAATGTTTACTACACACCGCCCCGAGTACTCATGGAAGGCTCAGTCGACGGAGATGAACATGCAGCGGGCTATTGTTGAACTCGTCACAATTGCAATTGGTTTTCATAAATTATCTCCTTTGCGCAAGACGTCAGCAATCAATAATGCCCGTGTCCAGGCCTGCTGCTGCTGCTCGCCACGACGAGAGAACTTCAGCTGAGAAAGAGTTCGTGTTGGTTTGCTCTTTCTCCTTCTCTGTTGAAGGAGCGCAGACCACAGTGGGGTTGCTGTGTGGGTCAATCGCTTGGGTTGCATGGCCGCAATCGCACTTCCGTGCCTTGTCTTTAATGTGTCTCTACATATCGATATATGTATCTGCCACTATAAGTATCTTTATTGTTAGCTATGTGTCTGCGTCTCTGTGTATCTCTATGGCCTCTATGATTATAGTATCGATGCTTCTCTATATATCTATCGTCTCTATGTACATCTATGTACAGTATCGATATGCATCTATATGAGTCTCTACGTATCTATGATTATCTACGTATTTTTATTGGCTAGCCATTGAACAAAGACGGTCACTGCATCGCACACTTTCAGATGCGCTTGTGCGGCCCTCTGGAACGCTCTTCCTTTCGATATTAGGAAGCCACTGGAGCTATGCACATTTTTATAAAAAGATTGAACACTAATTTATTTAGAACTGCTTTTTGTTTTTCGTGTGTTGTCCTTTCCCCGCACCGCCGATTATCACGGTTGGCTACGTACGGTGCGAAAGAAGTTTAACATACATACGCATCTTTATGTGTCTATATGGGTCTCGATATATCTATGTATCTGTATGTGTTTCTATGGGTCTCTATGTATTTTCAATCATCTCTATTTATCTATATGAGTCTCTATGTATCTGTATACCTATCTCTATTTGACGCCATGCGTCTCGATTGGGTTTACTGTATGGTCCATGGTTTTGGTTGCATTGCCACATTCGCTCTACTGTGTTAATACCGGATGATATATTTACTTTTCATATCTATCTATCATATACATACTTATGTATCACCTGGGACTGAAGTTGCCTCACCGCAGCGGAAAATGATGTTGCTTCCATAACAAAATACAATTGGCCGTTTTATCGCATTGAGTAGAGATCTTCCATAAGCTGCCTTAAATACAGTGCATTTAGAGTAAACATACAGTCTATAATTGTATACTGTACGAGGGGACAGGGGGTCTGGGTTCAGCGTCATTGTGGTCAGGACGTTTTATCCACGATCAGAAAGTTGTGAGTTCAAATACCGGCGCGGTTTAATCTTCGCCAAAAATATTTCCCCGTGCGATACACGAATCAATGGAGCCGTGAAATTTACTCGGGAAATCCTCGCCGAGTCTGTTTCAGGGGGGGGTCTGTGTGGATTCGTCTGCGTGGGTTTCGTTGGCGTGAATTCCTGACACGCGATGTGCATCAGAGAGTCGTGCGCGCGTCTTTCTCTCTCACAAATAAAAACCTGGAACAACTTGGTCGTGTTAAGTAGGCGACTTAACACGTTATATTTCACGATAGATGATTGTTTAATTAAACAGTACGAATCACATTAGGCAAACGTATCTGAACTGTGTATCTAAATGCTATGTTAAACTAAACTATCAAACTATTTTTTATCGTGCACGTGTCACTTATCTTACAAGACGTGTCACTTATCTTACAAGACATGTCACGTATCTTACACGACTTTTCACGTATTTTATACAAAATGCATTTACGAGGCTCCTAAAGAACATGTTGTTTTACGAGGTTCCGCTGTTCCAAATGGAGCATTTGACCGACTTAAGAGCCTCAAGGATATACTTTTACGAGCCAACCCGTGGAACTGCAGCAATTGTACCATCCTGTACCTCAGCGACTGGATCCGAGAGAACGCAAATAAAGTGAAGTGAGTCTCGGTTGAAGTGGGTGCTGGGAACTGCCGCTGGCGAGGCTGCCCTGCCACACGACGACAGGGGCCGCGTGGCTGTGGTAGCGATGCCTTGAGTGCACGTGGCAGAGAGGCTGTGTCAATCCACTGCTGGTTGAGGGCCTCCCCCCCCCAACGCTCCTTCGGGTTGTGAGGGTTACTTGACTGTACTTCACCACGTTGGTCAATCCATGCTGGTTTTTGCAGCACAGAAGTCCGTTGCGACGCAAACTATTGCTAATCAACGCTGGAAACATCACACGATTAATAATCTTTGTTTTTTTCGGGAAAGTCACGTAGTTAGAAATAAAATAAAACAAATCACGACGTGTTGATCGCAACATTTTAATTGATGACGACCACTTGTGTTGCGATGGAAACGTCGTGATCTGTTTAATTTTATTTCTACCTACGTAACTTTACCGAAAGAACCAAAGAGTATGGATTCGTGCAGTCACGAAAGCTTCAAATCAAGATTACACTATTAACTATTAAACTAGTTTAATTTTACCAGGTAAGGCACTACTGACCTTTACAGTTCTCTTTCAGAAGCGACCTGGCTATTACAAATGATATGTCAACGAAGTGGTTCGTCACGTAGAAATGTATAGCAGCCAAATACTTCACTTTATTTGCGTTCTCTCGGATCCAGTCGCTGAGGTACAGGATGGTGCAGTTACTGCAGTCCCACGGGTTGATTCGTAAAACGATGTCCTTCAGGCTCCTAAGTCGGTCAAATGTCCCACACTGCGGGAACACGTGGCACGTTTTGTGTCAAAGTCGTCTGCAAAATGTTCATGTTTTATCGCGATAAAGTTCATGCAAATGTTTAATGAGGCGCTGCGCCTACAGTCTCTGTGTGTACCGGCTCCACCTATCCATCTGATCGTCTATTTTCCATCAAGCTCTTGTTAATAATCACCTTTCTCGATTAAAGTACCGTATTGACTCGCAACTATTACTACTTTGTCGAGTGATATGTGTTGCTTGGCCACTTGACTAAACTAAACTCTACTAAATTATGTTTTATTTTACCACGTAAGGCCCCATTGAGCTATATAGCTCTTTTTCAGAGACGACCTGGCCACAAATGATCGCTCAACGAAGTGGCTCATCATGTGGACATGTATAGCAATGTGGACGGAAAACCCGGAGGACCCGGAGAAAAACCCAATCGACCACGTGGAGAGAGAAACGCAAACTCCAAATATGCAGCAGGCGTGAAGGTCGGTTCGAGATCGAACCCACGACCTCCTACATACCAAGCGAAGTGGTTACATCTCGCCACGATAGCACAAAGTCAGACTGTCGCCATTCACCAAGACGTGGGGGTGGAGATACCGCAACGCCTGTGTCAGGCTAGGTGCGCATTAAGAAACACGCATTTAGAGTTTTTTGGCTGCTATAAATACCCACGTGATAAGCCACTTCGTTGAGCTATCATTTGTGGCCAGGTCGCTTCTTAAAAAAATAGCTACACAGCTCACTGGGGCCTGAACTGGTAAAATAAACATAATAATAGTTCATAGTGTCAGAGTATTTTCAGAGTTGAATATAAATAGCTTGCGTTGCGTTCTACTTATATAATCCAATCTACACGCTCCCCATTTAACCAGCATGGGATTAACCAGCGTGGTAAAGTATGGTCAAGTAACCCCCACGACTCGTGGAGGCATGGGGAGAGAGGCCCTCAACCAGCAGTGGATTGCCACAGGCTCTCTGCCACGTGCCCTGTAGACATCGCTACCACAGCCATGCGGCCCCGTGTCGTCGTGTGGCAGGGCAGCCTCGCCGGCGTCACGGTTCCTAGCACCCACTTCCACCGAGACTCGCTTCACTTTATTTACGTTCTGCTCGATCCAGTCGCTGAGGTACAGGATGGTGCAATTGCTGCAGTCCCATGGGTTGGTTCGTAAAAATATATCTATCAGTCTCCTAAGTCGGTCAAATGCTCCATAGGGAACAGCGGAGCCTCGTAAAGAGCCTCCAACATGTATTCTGCATAAGATACGAGACGTAAAATACGTGACACGTCTAGTAAGATACGTGGTACGTGATATAAAGCACGTGACACGTCTCAATATACATGACACATCATGTAAGATCCGTGACATATCTCGTAAGATACGTGACACGTGATGCATAGTACGTGACACGTCTCTTAATATACGTGATACGTCGTGTATAATACGTGACACGCCTCGTAAGATACGTGACCCATCTCTTAAGATACATGACACATCATGTAAGATACGTGAAACGTAGCATAAAATACGTGATACCGAATGCCAGTTGCCTTTTTGATGACTGGTGGTAATGTTTTTTTTTATAAATAAGACACTTGGTTGTATTAACATGTCTCTCTGGTTTTTGAACAGTGTATATACATCGATCCTTTACATGCGTGATATCCAACTATCTGGACTAGACTTTTGGCTTCTGTGATTGTATATAACGATCAAATCATTCCCTAGACAAATAAAATATTAAAATAAATTACAGATACCTGCCCGAACTAAACCGACTCGGCGCTCCGATGCGGGTTTGTACAGAGGTTGCATGTGCGATAAGTCCTCGCTTAACGCGTGGAGTGCAGGAAAAGCGTTTTCGTTTTAACGCGGAACGCGCACCATTATAACGCTAAACTGTAATAACGCAAACCGCGCACCATTATAACTTGGTTTCTGCGCGGCCGACGACGAACTACTTTCTTGAACGGTACGATACAGTACGCGTAATGATACAGTAACATGGCAGCGTACCCTCAGTTATTTGCCCCGCCGTCTCACTGTGCGTGCGTTTATCGTGTCTCGCCAAACTCTATCGTCACATTATTTATGCGGAAAACTGTTTTCGCAGAACGCGTTTTCTGATGAACGCGGAACTTTTCAGGAACGCATCTTCTGCGTTAAATGAGGACTTACTGTATTCGACAAACACATCTATGCAGGTCTTGGGGTTTGAACTTCTTTTGCATTTTGCAATTTACGTAGCAAATTGACAAATCTCACACACACACATGGTGTGTGACATTCCACGCTATGTGTATGTGAGATGGGTTGTATCGGAAGATGCAGGTTGACAATTGTAGCAACACGTTCTTTTGAACTAGAATAATTATTGTTGTAATTGGTGAATACTTTATAGGGCAGGGTCCTAACACGCGTGACCATGGCAAACAACGTCGCATCGGTGTGACGAGGAGGCTCGTACTACGCGTGTACGTGGAGGCTGGAGCAGGTTACACTGTCTGGATCAGGGAATAAATCGTTCCCACTCCCGGCTTTCACTTTATCTGCTTTGTTTCGGATCCAGCCGCAAATGCCTTGAAAAGAAGCTTCCTGCACGCAGCGTGAAACGTCGGACATCGTGCCGAATAGCATGCCGGACAAGCAGGAAAACACATCGGAGAAGCCGCACGGCAGCACAACCGCAGACGCTATGAGCTGGATTCATTGTAAGGGCTGTTACTCTGTTGTAAGAGCCAAAGGCGCAGCTCTGCAATTGCTCGCTCACACACCACTGCTGGCAGAAAGGCCTCCACTAGAGGGAGCTCTAGAGGGCCTCGCAAAGCGAGGCCACATGTCCTGTCACGGGTCATAGAGATGTATGCAAGTTACGTTTCTGTTTTATTGATCATAGATTTTTTTAAACTTATTTTGGCTGGCAAATACATTCCCTAATCTAGGCTGTAACATTCAACACATCTCATGAGAATCAATGACCAGGGTTGAGTTTGGCCGGTATTATACCGTTATTATTCAAACAAATGCGCTTCTGTGGCCGTCTGGAACGATATTTCCTCCGATATTAAGGAAGCCACTGGAGCTATGCACTTTTAAATCTGTATTGAAACCTCATTTATTCAGAACTGATGTTTGCGTTTCATTTATTGTCCTTCCCCCGCATATCCGATTAGCACGGTTAACCACGTACGTTGCGTAAGAAGTTCAGCATGCAGTATATAGATTAAGACATGTTGGAAACACCATAGCACAATCGTGTGGGCAAGTGCGACCTCCTGTTGTGTGAAAGGTAACAGTGCCACAGTGGAGGGTGCTTTCTGGAGAAGTCGCCACTGAGAGCCCCCAGGCCACCGCAATTGCACCACGAGCCTTTGAAGTCACGTGGCAGGGTAACGGAGTTAAAGCTGAAGGCGCAGCCCTGCAATTGCAAGCTCGCGCCACTGCCCTGCATCACGGGTCAAGCAGATGGTATGCACTTGTTTTTGCGTCCACCTGGAGTATTTGACAGTCTGACCAAATTAACGTGGCTGAATCTGGTAGAAAATCAGCTGCAGAGTGACTTCAGCAGGGCGGCTCTCTTCATGCGGAACCCAGCCGGAGGATTACATTCCACTGTGTCCCGTAGCTATTCCACCATGTAGATTTGTGTGCCCATGAAATATGGAGTAAAGTTTACTCCGTGCCTTTACGTTTCTTGTGATGATTGCCGTGCTTTGATTTTATCGTCACCCCCTAAACCGCGATTGTGTCCACTGCTAGATGAAGACCTCCCGCAAGTCGTCACCGCCTCTCACGGACTTGCGAAGCCTCGGTTCATCCTCAGCTCATGAGTCTCGACCAGCAGACGAACACCAATTCTCGCAACTCGTCCTGCCCAAGCCCCACGTGGCAGGGAACGGAGTCAGAGGTAAAGGCGCACCCCTGAAATTGCTGGCTCGCCCTGCTGCTGGCGCAAGGGTGTCCACTCGACGAGGTCCCTGCTAGAGGGAATTTGGCCTACTCTTCCACCCTGGCCAGACGTCTTGATGTATTTATGTTGAACTTTTTTCGCACTGTACGTAGCCAATCGTGCCAATCGGTCGTGCGGGTGAAGGACAACACACTAAACACAACATCAGAAATTCGTTTTCAAACGAAATGTAAAAGTGCATAACTCCAGTGGCTTCCTAATATTGGAAGAAAGCGTGTCCCAGACGGCCGCAGAAGCGCACATGAAAGCGCGAGATGCGGTGACCGTATTTGTTTGGTGGCCGGTCAACAGCAACTGCTGCTAGGATGACCGGAATTCACGTGATGGTTTATGCTCCTTAACGATATCGGCAAGGTATTGTGGTTCATTTGTGGCAAGCACTTTGTGTGTAATGGGTACTGCACGCACGTCCGTAGTTATACATCGAATCGTGAAACGGGCACAACGCTCGTTGTGTATACAAGATTGGTAGACATATCAGCGGGCAGGCCTGAATCAGGTCCAATGTCTCTCAAGACCAAGCAATGTGGAATTTCCACCACCGTCTCAGGGCCAGCAATGGAGGTGAGCATCCCCCAATGTTCTCTCGATTACTTCACGGGTTGTTCATTGGTTAGCTAAAAGCTACTGCTGCGAGGATGACCGGGGTTCGTTTGACGGTTATGCTCCTTGACGAGAGGATGTTTTGAATGTTTTGGAACGTGGCAGAGTAAGGATTGACACTGGATTGAGTCCGAGGAAGACTGTCGTGTACTGCTCACCGTGTGCTGTGTGAGAGCTCACTGCGAGCACGACAGCCGCACCTCGCTCTCGGGAAATTTCGACAAGCCAGGAGGACAGGAAGGAATACAAAGGCGGACCGAGTAGTCCCAGTTCAGCACGAGGAACTTCACGGAAAGGGTGTCACGGTGGCTAGGAGATGTTAACTACCTTCTCTTGTGTACAGGAGGTTGTGGGTTAAATCCTGACCCTGACGCCTGATGTATATTTCGAGTTTTCGTGTCTCTCTCCCTGAGGTCGCCTGGATTTTGCTGCGTCTCCTCCGGTTTTCCCCCTTCACATTTAGAATCAACATCACGCGTTTAGTGGAAATGGCTGCTATAAATTTCCACGTGATAAGCCACTTCGTTGAACTATCATTTGTGGCCAGGTCGCTTCTAAAAAAAGAGCTATATAACTCAGTGCACTTACCTGATAAGTGCCAATATTCCCCGGCTGTCGAGCTCCAGACCGGCGAGCTGGCACGGACGATGGCGGTCGTGGATGATTCCCTTCTCCGCGTGCTTCCCGCCGCCTCATGCCCGCGGCAGGCAGCCGAGCCAAGTTACACCGTCAGGGTTGGAAATGTAGGTTCCGCCTGAGCCATACTTCACCTTGTCCCCGTGTTTCTGGATCCACTGACTGAGGAGGCCTGGGACGATGCCACAGACTCCTTTGAACTGCATCCAGTCCGTTCGATTTGTTTGCGTGTCTCATGCTGAATATGTGCACAGAGCATTTCAAAGTGTTACTGCTATGAAAGACAATAATAATAAGTGTCAACGTGCATCGTGCTGCTGTCACAAACGCCCAATGGTTTCAAATGTGTGGCGCCCCCCCCCCGCCCCACAATAATAATGTCTTATTGGCGAAAATGGCCTCACCACTGCAAATGTGTGAAGAACACTCTTCTAGCACAATCATATACACGTATAGTGTATATATATATGTCCTGGCACACTTTCATTCTAAACATTATAAAAGGTGCGTACTCACCTGTATACGTTTGGGAAGTGTGTACTATTCGTGTGTGTGTACTGCTGCATGTCTCACATCATTGGAATGCAAATAAAGTGAAGATGGATTTAGGCAGCGGCAACTTCCAAACTGATCCAGACTCGGTAACATGCGGCACAGTCGTCCGCGAGTCTCCCCTGCCACGCGTCGCGTGATGTGGAATAAAACACAGGCAAATAGCCCACCCGTATATTCTTAACAGGCTGCTGGGGCAAGTGCTGTTAGCGAGAAGCACTTTATGGAGGTCGGGGTGAGTGGGTGGCCAGCACCACGCCCGACTGCCATTGTCTCCCTCGTGGCAATGTTTACTACACACCGCCCCGAGTACTCATGGAAGGCTCAGTCGACGGAGATGAACATGCAGCGGGCTATTGTTGAACTCGTCACAATTGCAATTGGTTTTCATAAATTATCTCCTTTGCGCAAGACGTCAGCAATCAATAATGCCCGTGTCCAGGCCTGCTGCTGCTGCTCGCCACGACGAGAGAACTTCAGCTGAGAAAGAGTTCGTGTTGGTTTGCTCTTTCTCCTTCTGTGTTGAAGGAGCGCAGACCACAGTGGGGTTGCTGTGTGGGTCAATCGCTTGGCCGCAATCGCACTTCCGTGCCTTGTCTTTAATGTGTCTCTACATATCGATATATGTATCTGCCACTATAAGTATCTTTATTGTTAGCTATGTGTCTGCGTCTCTGTGTATCTCTATGGCCTCTATGATTATAGTATCGATGCTTCTCTATATATCTATCGTCTCTATGTACATCTATGTACAGTATCGATATGCATCTATATGAGTCTCTACGTATCTATGATTATCTACGTATTTTTATTGGCTAGCCATTGAACAAAGACGGTCACTGCATCGCACACTTTCAGATGCGCTTGTGCGGCCCTCTGGAACGCTCTTCCTTTCGATATTAGGAAGCCACTGGAGCTATGCACATTTTTATAAAAAGATTGAACACTAATTTATTTAGAACTGCTTTTTGTATTTCGTGTGTTGTCCTTTCCCCGCACCGCCGATTATCACGGTTGGCTACGTACGGTGCGAAAGAAGTTTAACATACATACGCATCTTTATGTGTCTATATGGGTCTCGATATATCTATGTATCTGTATGTGTTTCTATGGGTCTCTATGTATTTTCAATCATCTCTATTTATCTATATGAGTCTCTATGTATCTGTATACCTATCTCTATTTGACGCCATGCGTCTCGATTGGGTTTACTGTATGGTCCATGGTTTTGGTTGCATGGCCACATTCGCTCTACTGTGTTAATACCGGATGATATATTTACTTTTCATATCTATCTATCATATACATACGTATGTATCACCTGGGACTGAAGTTGCCTCACCGCAGCGGAAAATGATGTTGCTTCCATAACAAAATACAATTGGCCGTTTTATCGCATTGAGTAGAGATCTTCCATAAGCTGCCTTAAATACAGTGCATTTAGAGTAAACATACAGTCTATAATTGTATACTGTACGAGGGGACAGGGGGTCTGGGTTCAGCGTCATTGTGGTCAGGACGTTTTATCCACGATCAGAAAGTTGTGAGTTCAAATACCGGCGCGGTTTAATCTTCGCCAAAAATATTTCCCCGTGCGATACACGAATCAATGGAGCCGTGAAATTTACTCGGGAAATCCTCGCCGAGTCTGTTTCAGGGGGGGGTCTGTGTGGATTCGTCTGCGTGGGTTTCGTTGGCGTGAATTCCTGACACGCGATGTGCATCAGAGAGTCGTGCGCGCGTCTTTCTCTCTCTCTCAAATAAAAACCTGGAACAACTTGGTCGTGTTAAGTAGGCGACTTAACACGTTATATTTCACGATAGATGTTTGTCTAATTAAACAGTACGAATCACAATAGGCAAACGTATCTGAACTGTGTATCTAAATGCTATATTAAACTAAACTATCAAACTATTTTTTATCGTGCACGTGTCACTTATCTTACAAGACATGTCACGTATCTTACACGACTTGTCACATATTTTACACAAAATACATTTACGAGGCTCCTAAAGAACATGTTGTTTTACGAGGTTCCGCTGTTCCAAATGGAGCATTTGACCGACTTAGGAGCCTCAATGATATTTTTTTACGAGCCAACCCGTGGAACTGCAGCAATTGCACCATCCTGTACCTCAGCGACTGGATCCGAGAGAACGCAAATAAAGTGAAGTGAGTCTCAATGGAAGTGGGTGCTGGGAACCGTAACGCTGGCGAGGCTACCCTGCCACACGACGGACGACACGGGCCGCGTGGCTGTGGTCGCGATGCCTTGAGGGCACGTGGCAGAGAGGCTGTGTCAATCCACTGCTGGTTGAGGGCCTCCCCCCCCAACGCTCCCTCGGGTCGTGGGGGTTACTTGACTGTACTTCACCACGTTGGTCAATCCATGCTGGTTATTGCAGCACAGAAGTACGTCGCGACGCAAACTATTGCTAATCAACGTTGGAAACTTCACACTATTAATACTCTTTGGTTCTTTCGGTAAAGTCACGTAGTTAAAAATAAAATAACACAAATCACGATGTTTCGATCGCAACATTTTACCTGATGACGACCGCTTGTGTTGCGATCCAAACGTCGTGATTTGTTTTATTTTATTTCTACCTACATGACTTTACCGAAATAACCAAAGAGTATGGATTCGTGCAGTCACGAAAGCTTAAAATCAAGATCACACTATTAACTATTAAACTATTTTTTATTTTTACCAGGTAAGGCACCACTGACCTTTACAGCTCTTTCAGAAGCGACCTGGCGATTACAAATGATATGTCAACGAAGTTGTTCGTCACGTGGAAATGTATAGCAGCCAAATACTTTAAACGCGTGATGTTGATTCTAAATGTGGAGGAAAAATTCCACGCGACGGAAAAAACACGCAAACTCCAAATAAACAGGCATCAGCGTGGTGATGGTACAAGACGACCTCCTGTTTGCTACAAGAAGTAGTTAATATCTCACCACCGCAGCGCCCTGATAAATATGTTATTTAGCAGCCAATTGAAGCGTGCCCGTGAAATGCAAAACGTGCTCTGGAGGGAGGAATACTTAGCAGCTGATTGCCTCCCAGATTCAACCACGTCAGTTTGGACAGACGGTCAAACACTCCAGGTGGACGCTGAAGATTATTGTGGGACAGCTGAAGAGGCACATTGCACATGGCCACGTCAACAATGTTCATGCGGTCGCACATCCGCGGAGAAGACAAATAAATGCGAGAATAAAATGTTGTTCCCACATTGGTAACGGACCGAATCGCCCTGAATGTGCCACATCTCATAGGCTCTCAGAAGCTAAGCAGGTGACCACCGGGGTGCTTGCCAAGTGTTGTAGACTCGTGGTCGCGAGGTTTGGTCAGACGTGGTGAGTGTCTCCCTCTCGTTATGTGCAGTGGGGCTCTATTCGGGTGCTCTGTGAACGCATTGGTCCGCCGGCTCGATGTCCTGGCGTGGCCGGGAGATTTGAATCAACTCCCGACCTCTATCCACCCTAGCGGAATGAATGTACGTTCACCACAGTCGGTCAATCGGCACGTCGCGCATTGTGGGGTAAAGTGTGAGTACTCCAGCATCTATATTTTTGGCAGACGTACCGTATATATCTACGGGACCTCTGCCAAAACATTACCAAGCTGCAGCGTGTTTAAAATTCTCCGGCACGTGTCGTAACAGGTACTGCAATATCCGTCCATGTCCGTCTAGTGCTCGCTGAGCTGCACTGCCTCCGGTTTCTGATCGAAAACTTAATCAGGTCGCCCTCGTTACACACAAAGTGGTTGCCACAAACGATCCACAACACGTTTGCTGATCTTGTCATTGAACATAAACCATCATCACTCGAACTCGGGTCACCCTCGCAGCGGCTGTTGGCTGGCCGTCGAACAAAGACGATCACCGCGTCGCGCGCTTTCATATGCGCTTCTGCGGCCGTCTGGAATGCTCTTCCTTCCGTTATTAGGAAGCCACTGGAGCTATGCACTTTTAAATAATCTAGATTGAAACCTCATATCTGTAAAATTGAGTTTTGTGTTTAGTTTGTTGTCCTTCCCCCGCTCCTCCCATGAGCACGGTTGTCTACGTACGGTTCAACATAGACAGACAAACATACATACACGTGTGGCTAGTAGTTAGGGCTGTTCATTGATGGGCATGACCTCGTCAAACCTTCATGGCTCTACGTGGTCACACATTTTAATGAACAAAAGCACAGAGAACCACGCGCGATTTGTGACGGTTTTCAACAAGAGGGTGAATGGGGCTCGGGCAGGACGAGTTGCGAGAATGGGTGTTCGTCTGCTGGTCGAGACTCATGACGGAGTGGCAGCAAACGGAGGGGAACACGCGCACACCAGAGAGTAGGAGGCCGACTACAGCAGTTGATGGCGCGAATACACGCGGCTTTGCGTGCACGAGCAGCAGGGATGAACCGAGCCTTGGCGAGGCCTTGAGAGACGGCGACGGCTTGGGGGGAGGCCTTCATCCAGCAGTGGACACAATCGTGGATACGGGAGTGACGATGACAAAGCACGACCATCATCACCAGTAAAGCCATGAAGGCGCGGAGTAAAATTTGCTCCAAATTTCACCGTCACAAATCCACACGGTGGACGAATATCTATGGGGACACATTGAAATGTGACCCCACGGCTGGGTTCCACGTGAAGCGAACCGCGCTGCTGCTGGAGTCACTCTGCAGCTGATTTTGTGCCAGATTCAGCAACGTTAATTTGGTCAGACTGTCAAACACTCCAGGTGGACGCAGAAACAAGTGCATACCATCTGCATGATGCAGGGCACCGGCGTGAGTTTGCAATTGCAGCGCTGCGCCTTTAGCTTTAACTCCGTTACCCTGCCACGTGACTTCAAAGGCTCCTGGTGCAATTGCGGTGGCCTGGGGGCTCTCAGTGGCGACTTCTCCAGAAAGCACCCTCCACTGTGGCACTGTTACCCTTCACACAACAGGGGTCGCACTTGCCCACACGATTGTGCTATGGTGTTTCTAACATGTGTTAATCTATATACTGCATGCTGAACTTCTTACGCAACGTACGTGGTTAACCGTGCTAATCGGAGATGCGGGGGAAGGACAATAAATGAAACGCAAACATCAGTTCTGAATAAATGAGGTTGCAATACAGATTTAAAAGTGCATAGCTTCAGTGGCTTCCTTAATATCGGAAGAAAGATCGTTCCAGACGGCCACAGATGCGCATTTGTTTGAATAATAACGGTATAATACTGGCCAAACTCAACCCTGGTCATTGATTCTCATGAGATGTGTTGAATGTTACAGCCTAGATTGGGGAATGTCTTTACCAGCCAAAAGACGTTTTTTTGATAATCAATAAAACAGAAACGTAGCTTGAAAAAAATCGATGCAATGTAGATTAATGTTCCGGCTGTCGGTCTATCGTCATGAAAGCCGAGGAACAGTGACAGAACGATTAAGAACCCTTTTGGTAACAATCAGAACCACACTGCTCCTGAGATGGTAACGTACAGACGTCTAAGACTCCAACACGGGTCTGAGAATCGTTCGCGTTGACAGCTGTTTGCCGTTGGAAAGTGACTTCATCCACATGAGGAAACACAGATGCGTTGAAGTATGTAATTCCAACAACGATCACTGTCACGGGAGTGGCACGGTGGTGGAGCTGTACTAACGCTCATTACCTCACGGCAAGAAGGCGCCGGGTTCGATTCCTCGCTCGGGTCCTTTCTGCGTCTGGAGTTTGTTCGCCCCCTGTTTCTGCGTGGGTTTTCTGCACGTTCTCTGGTTTCCTTGCATAGCTAAATATAAAAACCAATGCACACAATGTAACTGGTATTGGAGAAAACACCCCAATGTTGTAAAACAAATTACGTGGAAACTACTCAACTGGGATTATATGTCGCAACATAACCCCTGAATTCAAGAACCTCTATAGCTCTTTTTCAGAAGCGACCTGGCCAGACATGATAGCTCAAAGAAGTGGCTTATCGTGTGGAAATTTATAGCAGCCAAATGCTCTAAATGTGGAGGAAAAAACCGGAGGACCCGGAGAAAAATCCACGCAACCACGGGGAGAGAGACACGCAAACTACAAATATGCAGGCGTCAGGTCCGAGATAAAATTCATGACCTGTATGGTTATGCGAAGTAGTTAATATCTCACCACCGCAGTGCCAGATAAATATGTAATTTAGCAGCCAATTGAACCGTGTCCATTAAATGCAAAGCCTGCTCTCGATTGGGGAATACTTAGCAGCTGATTGGATCCCAGATTCAACAACGTGAGTTTGGTCAGACGGTCAAACACTCCGGGTGGGAGAGGCGCTGAAGATAATTGTGGGACAGCTGATGAGGCACATTGCGCATGGCCACGTCAACATTGTTCATGCGGTCGCACATCCGCGGAGAAGACAAATAAATGCGAGAATACAATTTTGTTTCCACATTAGTAACGGACCTAATCGCCCTGAATGTGCCACATCTCATAGGCTCTCAGAAGCTAAGCAGGTGACCACCGGGGTGCATGCCAAGTGTTGTAGGCTCGTGGTCGCGAGGTTTGGCCAGACGTGGTGAGTGTCTCCCTCTCGTTATGTGCGGTGGGGCTCTATTCGGGTGCTCTGTGAACGCATTGGTCCGCCGGCTCGATGTCCTGGCGCGGCCGGGGGATTTGAATCAACTCCCGACCTCTATCCACCCTAGCGGAATGAATGTACGTTCACCACAGTCGGTCAATCGGCACGTCGCGCGTGGTGGGGTAAAGTATGAGTACTCCAGCCTCTATGTTTTTGGCAGACGTCCCGTATATATCTATGAGACCTCTGCCAAAACATTACCAAGCTGCAGCGTGTTCAAAATGCTCCGGCACGTGTCGTAACAGGTACTGCAAGATCCGACCATGTCCGTCTAGTGCTCGCTGAGCTGCACTGCTTCCGGTTGCTGAACGACAACTTTATCAGGTCGCTCTCATTACACGCAAACTGGTTGCCACAAACGATCCACAACACGTTTGCTGATCTTGTCATGGAACATAAACCATCATCACTTGAACTCGGGTCACCCTCGCAGCGGCTGTTAGCTGGCCATCGAACAAAGACGTCTGCGCTTCTGCGGCCATCTGGAACGCTCTTCCTTCCGTTATTCGGAAGGCACTGGAGATATGCACTTTTAAATCATCTACATTGATACCTCATCTCTGTAAAATAGGTTTTTGTGTTCAGTTTCTTCTCCTTCCCCCGCCCCTACGATTAACACGGTTGTCTACGTATGGTATGAAATAAGTTAAATATAGACAGACAAACATACGTACATGTGTGACTGGTAGTTAGGCCTGTTCATTGATTGGCATAACCTTGTCAAACCTTCATGGCTCCTCGTGGTCACACTTTTTAATGAACAAAAGCACAGCGAACTACGTGCGATTTGTGACGTTATTCAACAAGAGAGGTGAATATATGTGGGACACTGGAATGTGACCGCAAGGCTGGGTTCCGCGTGAGGCGAGCCACCCCTGCTATTGGAGCCACTCTGCAGCTGATTCTGGTCCAGACTCAGCCATGTTAATTTGGTCAGACTGTCAAACACTCCAGGGAAAAACAAACAAACAAAAACACACACAATAACAAAATCCATACTTCTCTATGACCCGTTATAGAGGACATGTGGCCTCGCTAAGTGAGGCGCTCCAGAGCTCCCTCTCGTGGAGAACCCTTCTGTCAGCAGTGGCGCGAGTGAGAAATTGCAGGGCAGCGCCTTTGCCTCTTACAACAGAGGAGCAGCTTTTACAATGAGCCCAGCTCATAGTGTCCGCGGTTGTGCTGTTGTGCGGCTTCTTTGATGTGTGTTTCCTGGTCGTCGCACGTTCTGTTCGGCACAGTGTCCGACGTTTCGCGCTGCGTGTAGGGAACTTCTGCTCAAGGTATCGGCGGCTGGATCCGAAACAACGCAGATAAAGTGAAAGGCGGGAGTGGGAACAATTTATACCCCGATCCAGAGAGTGTAACCAGCCTCAGCCTCCACGTGCACGCGTAGTACGAGCCTCCCGATCACACCGATGTGACGTTGTCTGACACGGTCACGCGTGGTAGGGCCCTGCCCTCCTGCTCAATAAAGTGACAGTCTGTTTTCCTATGACGCGGTGGGAGTTGCGTTCCTGAAGAACGCTGCAATATGGAAAAAACTAGTTATAATGAATAATAATGTACAGGGTGCTTAAAACAATGTGAACACTTCTGAGAATTTGCAACAATTCTACACCTGGAGAAGATTACAGGCATTTGTTGACAACGTTGGCGAACAAGTGGAGACTCTTTGACTTTTTTGAAGCGATTAACATACATCTATTATCATGTTCTTTCACCCATTAAAAACCATAGTTCCATATAAGTATTAATATGTTTTTGAAGCACCCTGTAGAATATAGTACGCAATAACACGCGAGATTCGTAATGCAGGCTGAACAAAGACTGAGGTTGCGCCTTGGTAGCATCTAGAAGCATCCAGCAGAATCCCAACGCCTTGTGTGGTGATGCTACGCCGAGGCAGCATACTCGCGCAACTCAATCGGGCTATATTCTAGATTTGAAGCTTTCGTGACTGCAATGATTCATATTCTCAGGTTTTTTCGGTAAAGTCACGTAGGTAAAACATTAAAAGTAATGAAAGTAAAATAAAACAAAACAAAAATAAAAATAAAATTCACGACGTTTCGGAGGCAACACAAGTCTCCGTCATCAGGTGGGACCGTCACAGCCAGATTAGCTGCATCACTTGATGCAGCTAATCTGGCTGTGACGGTCCCACCTGATGACGGAGACTTGTGTTGCCTCCGAAACGTCGTGAATTTTATTTTTATTTTTGTTTTGTTTTATTTTACTTTCATTACTTTTAATGTTTTACCTACGTGACTTTACCGAAAAAACCTGAGAATACGGGCTATATTCGTTTAACACGTCGCAGGCTTTCGCTACCAATATTATTCATAATACAGTGTTTTTTGAGTTAGATAGCATAATTTACGTGAACAAACCTCTTAAATTCGTTATATCTATTTGCGTTATAAAAAATGTATTCCCGAATACATTAATCACGTTATATCAAATTCGCATCATGAAAATCACACAAATCCTTATAGGAGACCAGACTGTATTCGCCGATTACAACCATCATAATTCTAATTGACAGGAACGTGTTGGATGTCATGCGCTTTATTCACCGCTGCACATTCTCTCTCGATGTTGGTCTAGACCCTCAGAGCATGTTACCATTTCAGGAGCGGGTTCATATCTGTTAGTGTCGACAAATTTCTTCACTTTGTTTGAGTTCTCTTTCAAGACGAATCTTTATCGCCACGTCTTTATAACAAAGAAGAGATTTACATTATACGTCAAATGTGTTAATATTCGAACATGTTAATATTTAAATAACGTTTTGCAAAGGTAAAACCCGCATTCCGACCTGCCTGAATGTATTTCCACGAATTGAGTGCTCCACTGAACACGTTACCGTGGGCAGCAGACATGTACGTATGTTGAACTTATTTCGCACCGTACGTAGCCAACCGTGATAATGTATGTGTAATGGGTTCAACTGAGTCGCAGATGTAGACTTGGAGGCAACACATTCATTCAGTTCCAACACGAGGGGTAACTGTCCCCTTAACAGAATAACAATCTATGGTGGTGGCCACCAGGCTAACTATGCTAATTACAGTGTAACTGCTACTACGGACCGAGACCAACAGCTTCGGACCGAATCCACGTGTTTGAGACTCGTTGAACGGAGAACGGAGACGAAGGTTTATTCCAGGATGAACAACAACCCTGGTCCCTCTCAGGACCTGGCTTATATTCTCTGTGGCGTGGCTGGCTCCGCCCTTGGCCACATCCACCTTCCAGAATCCTTGGGAAGGATCTGAGTCCCAATCACGTGACCACCCCTAGCCCCCTCTTGGGGCCCCTTTGTAGACTTAATTGGTCACGTGTCCTTCTGGGTCAACCAGTGCCATGACCTCGAGTAACCTCATCCTTCGGCCGGCACCCACACACCCTGTCCTGTAGGGTCGGCACTGCACGCAAAGCGTGGTGACATCTCGCGCTATCAATCAGTGCTCACCGGGTCCCTTTAGGGCCGGTACTACACCCCCACCACTGTGGTATCCACGATGTCGCTACACCGCAAGCCGTGCCCCTCTAGGGCCGGCACTGCACCCAGCATGTTGACATCCATCGATGTCACTACATATGTACGTTGAACTTTATTCACACGTTTCCAACTGTGCTAATGTATGTATGTTGAACTTATTTCGCACCGTACGAAGCAAACTTTGCAAATATATGTACATTGTACTGCTTTCGCTCCGTACATAGACAAGCGTGCTAATGTATGTATGTACGTTGAACGTCTTCCGCACACCGTACGTAATCAACTGTGCCGATCAGAGGTGCGGTGATATGACAGCAAACTAAACGCAACAACAAGCAGTTCTAAAGGAGCATTCACCGTCATGCAGCCAGAACAGCCTCCAATGTCAATAGGAGAACTTCCAACACATGCTCTCCAACGAGGTTGTGGAGTCATGTTGGACCATACTTTACCATGCTGGCCATGGATTTATTGGTGCAGAGCGCAGCAGGAGAGAGGAGTTCAGATTAATCACTTGCTATTAACATGAGTAGGAGTGGCCGGGAATTGAACTCAGGTGACCAGATTCAGAGCACCAGCGCTTCTCCCTGTCTTCCTGTGTTGTTATACTAATGTAGTGGCGTAACGCGCGCAGGGGTTGCAAACAGCAGTTGCATTCATGTACGGGGTTGCAAACAGTGAGGTCAGCTCAGGATAAGCAGGTGCTGGCGGGCGGCCTGGGAGACAGAAGACAGAAAGAGGCAGTGATTGGCTGGCTGCAAATGCAAATGCGGGGTAGGCGCCACCGAGGCGAGAGATAGTGGCGATAAGGGGGAGAACACTTGCAAGAGACAGCAGAAGGGCGCCGGCTTAATGAGGGCCACCTTAGGACACTTCATGAGGAGGGGGATATAAGAGGAACATGTGAGGCAGTTGGGTTGAGTTGGTTGGAGGCTAGCGGAGGAGAGGCTTGCAGAATCTTTAGTCTGAGTGTGATAGGCTAGCGGGGTGAGAAGCTAGCGAAGTATACAGAGAGAGAGAGTCCGCGACAGGCTAGGAGAGTGGGGAGTAAAAGGCTAGTGGAGCGAGAGAAAGCTCGAAATAGCAGGCTAGCGGAGGAAGAGAGGAGTTCGCGACAGGAGTACGTGGTGTTGAACGTGAGGAGCATCCGTGCGGGATGCTGCGAATAAAGTGACACAGGAGAAAAAGACGAAGTTGTCCGCGTGAATAAACACCACACTACAGTAATGTATAAGAGACATATATAAAATACAAAGATCCTCAGTATAGCCATTCATATACTGTTAGGGCAAGTGCTGTTTGCGAGCACTTATTAAGGCCGGGACGACACACGTAGGGGTGGTGTGGCCAGCATCACGCCCGGCCGCCTTTGTCTCCCTAGTGGCGATGTTTACTGCACACTGCACAAGGTACTCATTTGAGACTGAGTCGACCTAGGGGAAGGCCCAGGACCAGTTGTAATTATTATCACTGTTATTGATATATGTATACAAAGACAGAGATCCCCCGTATATCCTTTAACAGACTATTGTGAAAGTGCTGTTAGGGAGCACCGATGAAGGACAGAACGCCACACGGAGGGTATGTGCCCAGCACCACGCCCGGCCTCCTTTGTTTCCCCAGTATAAATGTGTATGATGTTTACTATACACGCCACACCAGACACTCATTTTAGGCTGAGTCTACCTAGGGGGAGGCACAGGGCCGGTTCAGATAATCGTCCCTGGTGTTGGCCGTGAGCGGGAATCGAACTCGGGTCGCCGGGGTTCGTAGCGCAGTGCGCTAATCGCTACATCACATCTATACAACATACGCATTGTATAGGTTGAGTGAAGCGTGGCATGTCCCACTGTGTTAGTAGACAGAGTTCTGCATTGTACTCTTCAAAGCGCAACTTCTAGAAGATTTGTCCGAGCGGGTGACCGTTCATTTACAGCATTCCCGCACATCCAATTAGCATGGTAGGGCTACGTACGATCCTAAAGAAGTTCAACATACTTACGTGCATTCACCTCAAAAACAGAATGAAACAGAAACTTGTGTTGTTGTTAACCGCTCATTTAGGAACGCACACAGAATCAGAATCTGTATCCGAATCTTTGTTTAGACTGCAGGAGGAATGCGATGAGTTATGAAACTTTTTTTCACATGTATGTACGTATGTTGAACTTCTTTCGCATCGTAGGCAGCCAACTTATTTCACACCGTGGAATGTCTAGTATAGGCGGGTCAGCAGGTTACAACAGCAAACAATACAAAACACGCGATAGGAGTGCAAGATAGAGGAAAGGGTAAGCAAGTTACTAAATATTAATAAATCGGACAGTAATTAATTATATAAGTCCATTACATGGGTTTTAGGGGTTAGATCGCATAAATGTAAATGTGTCGTTAAGTCCACCACCACCCGACACAGCCAATTCGTAAGGGTTTTAACAATACGTGCCAATTCGTTACTAGTTCAGCACTCACCGGTTGTGTATTGGAGTGTAAAGCCACTACAACATTTATAATTCGAGTACCGTGACGTTTCGCCAGTAATTACAACAACCAGCCTCATCAGGTAACAGCCAGAGTATATGAGGCCGATGTATCAAGATTGGGCAAGGCAGCACGAACGACAACAAAGCAGTCACCAGACCACACCACCGAGATAACTCCACACAGTTAGTAGTCCCTCAATAGAATGGCACGTGAACATTGGACTATCGACACTACACAGGTGACGATCAAAGTTACAAAGCGCATCTGCACACCGCACGTCAGAGAGCGCTAATGGGGCCCGGAACGTATCAGCGGATCACGCCACGGCAGAGGCGCGCTTCGGGGGCTCTGTCACCATCGCTCCTTCCTTCACGGGATCCCCCTGCAGCTGATTGGTGTGCAGATTCAGCCACGTTAGTTTGGTCAAACCGTCGAACACTCCAGGTGGGAGATGAGCCAGGTAATGGACAGGTGTTTTGTCTTTGTTTTTAACAACGTGATCACCTCTGGCTTTCAACAAAATGGTACTCGTTTTGTCGACCCCCCCATAGCAGAGATATGATTGGCCGTGACAATTATGTCATCATTACAATAATGATGATAAAAGCAGCATCAACCACATTAATATATAAATATCTGATCAAGTACCGTGTACATACTTTTATAAAAATTGTAATGTTTTTTTTATACATTGTACATTCATAATAGGGGCTCTTTGGCTGTCGCCTGATGAGGCTGGTTGTAATTATCGGTGAAACGTCACGGTACTCGAATGGTAAATGTTGTGGGTTTACTCTCCAACACACCGAGGGTGCTGAGCTAGTTACTAATTGGCAAGTTTTTTTACGTGACAAAACTTACTAATTGGCCGTGTCGGGTGGTGGGCGGGTTTAACGACGCATTTATATTTACGCGACATAACCCCAAAAAAACCTCTATTATGGATATTATTGGTCGCGAAAGCCTATTATGTGTATATACATATCAGCATGAATACCAAAAGAACCAAGTGTACTCTTTCTCACTTGTATTTTGCCTTAAAATTCAATTATTTACAAAGTAAAACAATTATAATGAATATCTAAAGGCAACCGCGACGAAAATGGCGAAAATAATTTGTGAAGTTTGCTGGCCCATTGTCTGCAGACAATAGACCTGACCTCCAACCAGTGGAACTGCAGCAGCTGCGAGATCCTGTACCTCAGCCAGTGGATCCGAGAGAACTCGGATAAAGTGAAACAGTCGAGCGGTCAGGTCGTAGCTCCAGACGGTGGAAGTGTGGCCCCAACCACGCAGTGCTATGCTGCAGCCGAGCAGCCTTCAATGAGCTCGACTCATTGCAAGACGTGCGCGCGCACTCAACTCTCTCTGGCTTCCTTCCTTCCCTTCAGCTCTGTCCGTGATATTAACTCGATAACTTGTTAGTCGATGGGTAATGTTAGTGTATGGGGAATGTTAGTCTATGGGGATTGTTAGTCTATGGGTAATGTTATTATATGGGTAATGTTAGTCTATGGGTAATGTTAGTCTTTGGGTAATGTTAGACTATGGGTAATGTTAGTATATGGGTAATGTTCGTCTATGGGTAATGTTAGTCTATGGGTAATGTTAGTCTATGGGTAATGTTAGTATATGGGTAATTATATTTTATGGGTAATATTAGTCTTTTGGAAATGTTAGTCTATGAGTTAAGTTAGTTTATGAATAATGTTCGTCTATGAGTAATGTTAATAGATGAGTAACGTTAGACTATGGGGTAACGTTAGCATATGGGCAATGTGAGTTGTACCTATAATTTTCCAGTTATTACATGTCAAATACATCTATAACTTGAATTTGCAGAATTATTCACATCAATGTTTTTGTTTGTGTATTCTGCTGTTATCCGTAAAATATGCATGTTAATTACCCACCTTGTCAGTTCGTGACATTTAAACATCCTTCAACTCCACGGACGTTGACACTGTTGCGTGTTGTGCATTTGTAATGCGGGCGTAAGCGACCTTCCGGAGGTGACGTCACGGGGGGTGGAGTCATGTGACGTGGGGGTAAGGTTCGGGGCTTTAAGCGGGTAAACCGGAAGGGGAAGGTAGTCGGGGTGCGAGCGGAAAAGAGTGAGGCCACGCGGGCAAGTGTGGAGAGGGGGGGCGCCGACGGCGATCGGGAGCCAACCCCGAAGATAAGAGGAAGCTGCGGAGTGGTGTGCAGCTGGGGAGGAGACAGCCAGGAGGGCTGCGTGTTAGAGGCAGCGGTGTGGCTGCCAGGAGGAGCTGCGGAGAGAGAGAGAGAGGGGGCTGCTTGTTAGAGGCAGCGGTGTGGCTGCCAGGAGGAGCTGCGGAGAGAGAGAGAGAGGGCAAGAAGCTGTGAGAGCTGCGGAGGGAGAAGAGCAGCAGAGAGTACAGCCAAGGGGGGCTGTGTGGGAGAAACAGCAGCGGAGCTGCTGTTGTGGATCGGGCCGACATTGGAGTCAGCACCGTGGAGAAGCTACAGAGTAAAGACAGCCGTGTGGGTGTACAGCACGAACCGAATAATAAAGGACACTGAGCCAGACATCGTGGTCCAGTCGTTTATTACACTGGTGTCGGAAGTGCAACGGCATGTCGAAACAAGTGAGGAAGAAAGTTAATCCGGCGCCTGCATCGGCTTCTTCGTCCGACGACGACGAACTCCCTCCAACCACGGATCCTGTTGGGGTGGTGGAGGAGAGCCAGGCTGAGGCGACCACGGGAACGGGTGTGGAGGATGTTGGCGCGGTGGCGGGTCCGTCGACATCATCAGACGCGGATCAACGATGGCAAGCGATGGCGGTACAACTGGAGGCACTTCAGGACGTCCTGGCGCATCTATGCCATCTCGTCGCGCCAGGGACGATGGATGATGCAAGTGGTGCTCCGCGGGCCGCCACGTTGCCTGTCCTGCCGCCGCCATTGCCCACGCGGCAAGAGGCCGCCATTTTGCGCGCTCCGTGGCGCCAAACCGCCATCTTGGCCACGCCGCGGGCCGACGCCATTTTGAATTTGCCATCACAACCACCACCATTGGAAGACGGCGGGAAGAGGAGTCGGAGTCGCCACCTTACAACAGTTAAAGAATTTTCCGTCGGTGGGGACTGGAGCGCGTTCGCCTGCCGCTTCTTGGCGGCGGTACGCACAGCAAGATGGACCGATGCGGAGGCTTTGGAGGTGTTGCCGACTCTCCTGGACGACGAATCTGTCCGATTCTTCCGTTCCATAGCGACCGATAAGAAGGCAACTTTACGTGGTGTTTTTCAAGAAATGGCCGATGCTTATGAGCCACCAGATGATGCGCATCGGCGATTCGCTCAACGACAACGAGCACCAGAGGAGTCGCCCGTGGCGTTCAGGGGTGCGGTGCTGGAGCTGGCCATGGCAGCTTATCCTGAGACGCCACAGGACCTGCTTGAGCCTCTCATATTAGGGAAAATGTTGGAGCTGTCTCGGGATCTAGGGATCCCCATGCCTGTGTGTGGGCATGAGAAGCTAACTTCCCGGATGGCTGCTAAGTGTCTCGATGCGCAATTCAACCTCCGTCGCTGGAAACAAGTGACGGCGTGGACGGGGGGGCCCGTCAAAGATGGGGATGCGCTGGGATGGAACCCTGCGCAGGCCGTCTATGTTCCGGATGACCGGGGCCCTCAACAACTGACGGCCGCCTCCGCTCCATGGACGGGACGCGGCGGGCCGAGACCGCGCGCGGTGCTACCAGAACGGGGCCGTCAGGAGGCGAGGCCTGCGCTTCGGCGCAACGAGGCCGAATGTTTCCGCTGCGGGCGTAGGGGCCACTACGCCAGAGACTGCTGGGCCCGCTTCCCGGCTCCGCCGCAGCAGGAGGCCTCGGCACCGGTCAAGTCGGCTAAAGATCCTCCGAAACAGGCATGTCGGCACGCACCAGACACTCGGCAAGGCTTTCCACCTCACCCACCACCTGTGTTGCGCGATCCTATTGTTGTTGTTAAAGAAAGGCCATCGACGGGGCCTTGTCATTCAGTTACGCAGTGGCGCAAATTGGCACGGAGAGTTGTCGCGGCCGCTACGGGTTCGTCCACTGTACCGGGGTCCATACAAGGTGTGGACGTGCGCATTTTGGTCGACTCGGGGGCGTCTGCGACTATTATATCGGATGTCATTTTCCATCTGTTGGGCATTCCGTCGGGGGCTGTGCGTCCGGTTTATGGGTCGTGCGTCGCTGCGAACGGGGGTAGCATGGGCATCGTGGGTCAGGTGGATGCTAAGATATCTATTGGGGATGTGTCGGCCTCGGGTGTTGTGTTGATATCGAGATCTTTGGCGGTTCCTTGTTTGTTAGGCACCGATTTTTTGGCTAAGATGCCCATTTTGATCAAAATCAATGAGAATTGTATTGAACTGCCGGGGGGCCGTCAAATCTCGTTTCTGCCGTCGCCCTGGGGGCGACCTGCTTCGGCCGTACAAGTGCAGGCGCTGTCCGTCGCATCTGTGGACATCCCACCTGGTACACAGATGCTTATACCCTTGCGGTATCGGAAGCCCCTGCCTGATCGGCTAGGAGCAGTAGGGGTCTTGTTGTCACCGTCCGCCACGATAACAACCGGGTTGGCGTTAGTGGGGGCACAGACCATCGTCCGGCCGGATCAATTACCGTTTTTACAGGTGCTTAATGCGGGGGGAGAAAACGTCCGTGTCCCGGCCGGTACGGTTGTGGCACATGCCACTACGGCGTTTGCGACCCATGATTGTCCACATAGCCGGGGAGTTGTTGCTGGGGTTTCCGAGCCAAGGAGTTCGGATGATCGTTGGGTTGCTCAATTATGTGACGAAAATTCTTCCCTGTCCATGGAGCAACGTGGTGCGCTGCGTAAATTGTTGTTGACATATTCCGATGTGTTCAGCTCCGATGATTTGGATTTGGGCCGCACTTCCTTGCTTTACCATCACATTGAGACGGGCGATGCTGCCCCTATTCGATTAAATTCGCATCGGATGAGTCCTGCGGAGCGAGAACACGTACGGGGGGCAGTGGAAGACATGTTGGCTGCGGACATTATATCGCCATCTAACAGCCCATGGGGCGCTCCAGTCGTCTTGGTTAAGAAGAAGGATGGCAAATTGCGATTTTGTGTTGATTTCCGCAAATTGAATAAGATATCGGTGGCAGATGCGTACCCTCTGCCGCGTATGGATGACTCCCTCGACGCATTGTCGGGGGCTAAGTTCTTTTCCACACTGGACCTCTCTTCGGGATTTTGGCAGCTTCCCCTTGACGAGTCCTCACGGGAGAAAACCGCATTCCGTACGCCTCAGGGGTTATTTCAATTCAACTGTCTCCCGATGGGATTGAATGCGGCCCCTGCTACATTTCAAAGATTGATGGAGCTCGTTTTGACGGGGTTGCAGTGGGAGACATGTCTTATATATTTGGACGATATCATTGTCTTCAGCCGCACATTCGATGAACATTTGACGCGGCTGGAGACAGTGTTTACGAGGATGCGTTCTGCCAAATTGAAATTCAAACCAAAGAAATGTCACCTACTGCAACGGTCCGTCCGCTATTTGGGGCACATTGTGAGCGCTGAGGGAGTGTCCACGGATCCGGAAAAGACGGCGTGCGTCCGGGATTGGCCGACTCCGGCCACCGTGGGGGATGTTCGGCGGTTTTTGGGACTTGCCTCGTATTACCGAAGATTCGTGCCGGGTTTTGCGACGATTGCGAGGCCCTTGCATCTCCTTACGGGTAAAGGACGGAAGTTTGTTTGGGGACAGCCGGAGGAGGCGGCCTTTCGGAGTCTGCGTGATCTATTGGCCACGGCCCCAACATTGGATTATCCCGATTTCGATCACCCATTCATTCTTGATACGGACGCGAGTGACACAGGTATTGGGGCGGTGTTATCACAGTCTAAAGGGGGTGTAGAGCGTGTCGTGGCGTATGGTAGCCGAGTCTTGTCTCCTGCGGAAACCCGCTACTGTGTCACTCGCAGAGAACTATTGGCGGTTGTTTTTTTCCTACGGCAATTTCGACCATACCTCTACGGTCGTTCTTTTATTGTGCGTACGGATCATGCGGCCTTGCAATATGCCCTTAAAATTGACCAGCCATCCGGACAGTTGGCACGTTGGTTGGACACGCTACAGGAATTTTCCTTCCAAATTCAACATCGGAAGGGTGTGCGCCATGCGAACGCTGACGCACTTTCCAGATTACCGCGGCGCGGCCCTTGTAAATGTGAGTCGGGGACGCATAGGTGTTCGCCGATTCCAAACCCCCCTCAGCCGCTCACGCTGGCCGTCGAGAAGTCGGACACTCCGATGGAACCGGGACCGGCTGACGGGGTTTTGAATCTGCCGCGGTCTGTCTGGATCCGGGAACAGATGATGGATGAGTCATTGGTGTCCTTGCGGAAGCGGTCTGCTAAGGACAATGGGAGTCCGAGTACGGCTGTGGGGCCGCAAACCGCTCTCCGAGATGGTCTGCTTATGTGGCGGGAGGGGTTCCAGGAACGTTGGCGCCTGGTGGTACCAACGTCCTTGCGGTTCGAGTTGATTAGAACCCTCCATTGTGACACTCTCTTACATTTAGGGGTGCAGAAGACCTTGTTGACGTTGCAACGTCATTATTTTTGGCACGGCATGGCGACAGATGTCGTAGGGCACGTGCGCGCGTGCCCTGCGTGTGCACAACGTAAGCCGCCGAAACATCCTTACGTGCCGCCTCTCCAGTCGATTCAGGTGTCTCGAGTCAATGAATTGGTGGCACTGGACATATTGGGACCTTTTCCACCATCGGCGAGGGGTAATAAATATTTGCTGGTAGGGGTTGAGTACCTCTCCCGTTGGCCGATGGCCTGGCCGTTGCCCGATCAGTCGGCCGCGGCCATTACCGACGCCTTTTTGTTTGGGTATATTATGGATAAGGGGGCGCCTGAGAGACTCCTCACGGACCAGGGCAGGAATTTATCTTCTAAATTATTGGCGGAAGTGTGCGCGGGCCTTGGGACTAAGAAAGTACGGACATCCCCATACCATCCGCAGACGGATGGTATGGTTGAACGGCTGAACAGGACATTGTCTGCCATGCTTTGCCATACCGTGAGTGAACAACAATCAGATTGGGATCTGCACATCCCCGGGGTGCTTTCGGCGTACAGGATGACGCCTCATGCGGCTACAGGATATTCGCCGTTTTACCTTATGTATGGTCGGGAAAACGTGCCGCCGGTGGATGTGCAATTGGGAACTGGGGTGAAGGGACCTCGGAAACCACTTCCTGAATACATCCAGGACACGGTTCGCCGAGTCACGGAGGCGCGGGAGAATGCCCGCGTGGCTACGGCCAAAGCCCAGGCCCGGAACGAGCGATATGCGCGACGGTCTGAGGGGGAGTGCCCTTGGAAGGTTGGGGACCTAGCCTGGCTTCATTGTCCACAGGTACGTCCGGGGACCTCGCCGAAATTGCACAAACCCTGGCATGGTCCCGTACGCCTCATTGCGGTTCCCAACCCACAGACAGCACGCGTCCAGATTGGGTCTCGTCGCTGGGTTGTGCATACGTCGCGCTTGAAACCATATGTTGCTCCCTTACATGATGCGTCATCCCCCAATATTGCCTTGCCGGGGTCTGTTGCTGCTGACTCTCCCCTGCCTGCGTCCATTGATCTCGCTAGAGCGCCTGTCGTACCTGTTCCAGACAGGCCGGCCGTGACATTGCGGGGGACGAGGGGCCCTGCTCGGAGGACGCCTGCCAGGTCTGCGGGACCTTCGAGCCCTGCAGCCCTTCCGACCCAGCTGCGGGCACGGTCACAGGACAAGCCCAAGACTAACTCTTTAGAGACACGGGACGGCGGTGGACTTCCAGCTGCGACAGGGGGATTACCCCCTGTCGTTCCTCGACTTTCATCGCGTTCCCGTTCTGCGAGTGGGCCGCCGACCGTCCGGGACGGGCCGGCGACCCGCACACGTTCCAAATCGCTTACGTTTCGTTGATTGTTGCTGTCTTGTTATTTTTTTCTTACAGTTGTATTTATTGCATGCTTTTGTACGATCGTTGATGTTGATTGCGTTGTTGTTGTTCTTGCTGTTACATTATATGCTTAGTGTCCTTTAGGGGGGGAAGCTCGGTTCGCCGCATTACGATTTGCTATTGGTCAGCCGAGGTCGGCTGGGATTTTTCTACGGGGGAGGGTGGTGTAATGCGGGCGTAAGCGACCTTCCGGAGGTGACGTCACGGGGGGTGGAGTCATGTGACGTGGGGGTAAGGTTCGGGGCTTTAAGCGGGTAAACCGGAAGGGGAAGGTAGTCGGGGTGCGAGCGGAAAAGAGTGAGGCCACGCGGGCAAGTGTGGAGAGGGGGGGCGCCGACGGCGATCGGGAGCCAACCCCGAAGATAAGAGGAAGCTGCGGAGTGGTGTGCAGCTGGGGAGGAGACAGCCAGGAGGGCTGCGTGTTAGAGGCAGCGGTGTGGCTGCCAGGAGGAGCTGCGGAGAGAGAGAGAGAGGGGGCTGCTTGTTAGAGGCAGCGGTGTGGCTGCCAGGAGGAGCTGCGGAGAGAGAGAGAGAGGGCAAGAAGCTGTGAGAGCTGCGGAGGGAGAAGAGCAGCAGAGAGTACAGCCAAGGGGGGCTGTGTGGGAGAAACAGCAGCGGAGCTGCTGTTGTGGATCGGGCCGACATTGGAGTCAGCACCGTGGAGAAGCTACAGAGTAAAGACAGCCGTGTGGGTGTACAGCACGAACCGAATAATAAAGGACACTGAGCCAGACATCGTGGTCCAGTCGTTTATTACACATTGTATAGACTCGCCTCCAACGAGGCCCCATATCTAACATCTGGTTTAAGCAAGTTTGACTTAGCTGATGAGACAGTGAATCTTGAAAGAAGTTATTTGAGGAGTTGCGTTTTGGGAAAAAAAAATACTAAAACGAAACTGTGTTTTATTCTACCAGTTAAGAAGGCCCACTGAGCTGCATAGCTCTTTTTCAGAAGCGACCTGGCCACAAGTGATGGCTCAACAAAGTGGTTATCATCACGTGGAAATGTATAGCAGCCAAATACTCTAAAAGCATGTTGATTCTAAATGTGGAGGGAATAACTGGAGGACCCGAAGAGAGAAATGCAAACTCCAAATATACAAAAGACGTTGGGGTTGGGATTAAACCCGCGACCTCCTGCATACCAGGCAAGGTAGTTAACATCTCTTGTTAATAATGGCACCACCGGGCGCCCTTGTTAAACTGATGCTGCTGAAAGAATAAACTCCCGGGAGGCCATGGGGGCTCATGTGATGTGTAAAATATAACTTAATTCTTTTTCTTAAGTGGACAAATTAATATAGGAAAGAAGCACATTGTCCACTGATTTATTTTTCATTTCATATAAAGTACAAATTGGTGTGAAAATAGCATCCTGCTGTCAAATCTATGATGGAGCACCTATTTCCTACCTCTAAAGTATGTCGAACTCTTTTCGCACCATATGTAGCCAACCGTAATGATCCAGCGCTCACTGATTCACTCAAGTCACTGGCGATACAGACACCTCCTTATTACTCTTCCATCACTACTACCATGGTTACTGGTCCTGTGAACTTCATTCGTTGACTCCTCTACCAATGTTGGGGACTCGGTCTACCAGACACTAACTGTCTGGTCTCATCCATCACACTGTGTTCAATCACAACGCTGCAGGTCAGAGCAACACACTCAATCAATCTATGGTTCGTTGTGTGAGTGTATTGGTCTCTGCATTTCTTTGGGTTTATTTGTGCGTCTATGGGTTTTTTGCATGAATCTGTGGGTCTATGTGTGAGTCTATGAGTCTCTATATGAATCAATGGGTTTCTGTGTGATTCTATTGTCTGTCTCTGTGTGTCTATGTGTCTCTGTGTGAGTCTATTGTCTATGGAGGGAGTGAATTCCGGACTACTACAGACACGACAGAGATAAGCAAAGCTTGCCTCATCTGGCCCGAGAGGCTCGGAGCTCGACAAGGAGGAAGCCGTTTGAGGTAGATTGGAGGTTGCAACATGAAATTAACGATAAGACGGGCAGAGGCGAAATCTGCCGACTTTTTTAAACATGTGAAATAATTGAATAGTTAATGATAACAACAGCAACAACAAGATGTGTGTGATATCTGGTGTTGCCTGCAGACGATACGGCTCACCTCTAACCAGTGGGACTGCAGCGTCTGCGAGATTCTGTACCTCAGCCAGTGGATCCGAGGCAACTCGGCTAAAGTGAAAGATTCCAGCGGCCAGATGGAGGATCCAGACGATGGAACGTGGGACCTGTGGTTGCATGCGCTGAGAGCCAAGGCGTTTCTGACATATTGGGGTTTGACATTCACATTGAAAATAAAATCCGTATCCTACAATCACCGTGTGGGCTCCTCCACGTACAAATTGACCAAATTGCTTATTTTTGAAAATATATTATCGAAAATAATTGTCATGGTTTTTTTCTGGCTGTGAACTTCAATGGATTCCCTCTCTTTCTCTCGTTCCTCACTCCAATGGAAAAATGGATCAAAGGGTCTTCTCATCTCGGCCGCCAAGTCGACAAAATGTAACGCGCGGTGTCTTCAATTGAGTTGTTGGATAGCGCCTTTATGATCGTGTCTCGTTGTAGAAGCATTTGATCTTTAACTTGTAGTGTTTCAATAGCCCTAGCGTGAAAGCTGGGCAGCACTGCAAACGTAAAGCTTTTGTCTGATTCATGGAGGGAACTAAGAGTCCCACTTCTTCCTAGATTCTATGAACTCTTACTATCCTTTCCCCCTCCCTCATGTCAGCTATGCCCAATTGATTCATTAATTCAATTATCTCACGTGCCGCAACGTTGCACTTCGTTCGGATTGCGCAATCGTCTTATTACGCGACTGGAACGGCGATATCCTTAAGGAACGAAGAAGTCGCACGTACGGATGAAAGTTATCGGTGCAATACGGTCCCGCATTGCGCACCGTCGTCTGCAAAAGACGACCGTTCTCGTCTCGAACCACGTGGAACTGCAGCATCTGCGAGGTTCTGTACCTCGGCCAGTGGATCCGAGAGAACGCGGCCAAAGTGAAGGAATATAGCGGCCAGTCCTCTGATCCAGACGATGGAACGCGGGACAAGTTCAGTTGTATTCGGTGAAGGTCCAACCACGCGTGACTACGTCACCAATCAAGATATATGTTTTTGGTTTGGCTCACGATGCACTAATCACATTGCGCGTGAAACAATCGATTCATTTCGTTCGGCTAATGCAGGGGGTCAGCAACCTGATTTTTTTCTGGAGTCGCATATTGCGGCTCTTTAAGGAACTGCTTCGCGATGTTATTTATTAACGACCGCCGTCTCGTATTCACCACAGTGCGTTGCCGCTCTTGAAACATTGAGATGTTGTTGTTTTTTTATTGTTTAAATGCCTCTTCTTGTTATTTAGGTTGTCGACCAAGTGAATTTAAACGGTTCAGACGCGAACAGGGGAGCACCAACGGGGCAGGCAGCGCGGAGAGACGGCGGACATTAAACAGACAGCGAACGCAGTACAAACGAGGCAATGAAACAGGTGTTAAAATGTTCAAACACCAAACAGCACAGACAAGCCGTACATCCCAGATAAGAGTACCGTAAAAACATCAGGCCAATATAGGATACACGTACTTAATTTATTAATCATTTCATAGTGTAAGAGCTATTATTATGCTCACAACGAATCGTAGGTTGTAAGCATGGATTATTTGCTTCATTCGTTCATTCAGATTGGATGAAAATCGTTCCGTTGGGATTAATTGAACGGAACAAGACCGGGAAACCGACGGATATTGTCCAACTGAGACAGAGACGAGACGGCACAACTGAGACACATGCAAAGATCCCCCGTATAGCCTAAACATACTATTGGGGTAAGTGCTGTTAGCCAGCACCTGTGAAGGCTGGAAAAACCCACGAGGGGGTGGGTGGCCAGCACCACGCCCGGCCGCCTTTGTTTCCCGAATGGCGATGTTTACATGCCGCACCAGGTACTCATATGAGGCTGAGTCGACCTAGGAGAAGCCCAGCATAGTTTCAGATAATCGTCACCGGTGTTGGTCGTGAACGTAAATCCAACCCGACGCAGTGGCAAGACGTTAATTACGTCGCCTGGAATGCAAGGAGGTCGTGGTTTCGATTAAAATTTTGACGATGCCTGTATATTTTAAGTTTGCATGTTATCCCCGTGGTTGCATGGATTTTCCTCGGGGTCCTCCGGTTTTTCCCTCCATATTCAGAAACATGCTTTTAGGGTATTTGGCTGCTTTAAATCTACACGTGATAAACCACTTCGTTGAGCCATCATTTGTAATAGCCAAGCCGTTCATGACAAAGAGATACGTAGCTCAGTGGAGCCTTGCTTGGTCAAATAGATAACGTTAATAGTTTTATAGTTTTTGAATCGGGTTGTGGGGTCCATAGCTCAGATAGCGCTAGCCGCTACACTGCAACTCCCCACAACTGAGAGAGGCAGTACAGACAGACGGTCACACGCACCACGCAGACACGCCACAATGCGAACGAGGCTGATGTTGCAAACAAAGCTGCCAGCACGTACAGTGACGGGGGAAGCTTGATAATCAGTTCTGGAATCGCATCTTGAGCCGAATCGTCACGATGCACGTCCAATCATCAACTCTCGTAGCCGCTGGATGGATGAGAGTGATTGCAACGATTCACAATAGATTATGTTTTTATCGGCTCAGATCGCTTCGTAAGTCAAATGTTGCGTCGTACAACCCTTCTCCACCCGATGCAGCCAATGAATACAGTTGTGACGTGGTGCACGTATGGGGCCGATGCATTTCGTTACTTCAGCACAACGACGCGTGTGCTGTTGGAGAACGATCCACGCACATTTAAAACCATTACCTATTTTTTAATTTTTACTAGATAAGGGCCACTGACCTACGTAGCTATTTTTTTTTCTTTCAGAAACGACCTGACTATCACAAATGATAGCTCAACGAAGTGGCTTATCATCACGCGGACATTTATAGTAGCGTAATATTCTAAACGCGTGTTGATTCTAAATGTGGAGAGAAAAACCGAACAACCTGGAGAAAAATCCACGCCACCACGGGGTAGAGAGAGAGACATGCAAACTCCAAACACACTGCAGGCGTTCGGGTCGGGATTGAACCCACTACCTCCTGTATACCCAGCGAGGTAGTTAACATCTCGCCACCAACAACTGGGGTTAGACATACGAAGTTTCGCTGATAGTCACAGCCAGCAAGTAACAGGCAGTTGTCAGGAATGGATATTATAGGCCGCGTGAGCGGGTTACAGCTGTGCGCAGAGATGGTGCGTACGGGCTGCTGTTTGACCATAGCTGGGGCGCCAGGGGCCGAGGTACAGGATCTCACAGGCGCTGCAGTTCCACGAGTTGCTGTACAGGAATATTGACTGCAGCTTCTTCAAGCGGTCAAACGCCCCATGAGGGACACTCTGCAGCTTTGCACGTGTCGCCAACGAGCCCACAGTGAAGGGGTCATCACGATCATCATCGTCATCATCTTTTACTATCATCATCAATGTTCTATTTTATTGCATTTAAACTGCTAACCCTGCCAACACCATCATCGCAAACTTTCCCTCCTCGTTATGTTAGCATCGTCATCAAAACCACCCCGGCAACAACCACCACCATTACCACCACTTTCAATACCACCACCACCACCGTCACTACCATTACCACAACTACCACCACCAATACTACCACTAATACCACCGTCACTACCACCACCACTTCCACCACCACCATTCCACAACTATTGCCTTCCCACCATGTCGAGTCCTATCTAACACAGTGGCATTTTCGTTCCACCGTTGTTCACAGCTTCACGGTTATCTCACCCCACTTGACACTCGCACCCATGACTCACAAAGCAGAGAGAACACTACTATTACACAGTATTTATCATTGTGCTCCCTTACCCGGAAAAGCCTCGCCGAGTCTCTAGACAATTTTTTCGGCACGGTTCCTGCCACGTGTTCAGCAGTAGTGGTCGATGCTGTTGCTGCGATTGCTGATGGGTGTTATTCCCAATTGAGTAGTTTGCGGGTAATTTCTACCCACTGGGATGTTTAACCAATCCCAGATACACGGTGCATTTGTTGTTTTTAGCTATGAGAAAAAAATTGAGTACCCGTTGGAATCAGCCACAACTTGTATATTTTCCTATTGTTTAGTCAAACAATTATTTTATGTTGGGTATTTATGTTATGGCGCTTGGAGCGGCAGATTTGCGCCAAAGGCAACCCGTGTATAAATAAATTGACGGAACAGGAGGAAAACATACGAACTTCACCGGGGAAGTCGCCCGAGTCGGGAATCGAACCCAGAAATTCCCTTGCTGCAAGCCACCAGTATTACTTACCACTGCACTGCCACCCTGCCCTGACATTGGCGAGATACAAGGCAGATCGCCATTCCCTATCACCGGCACAAACGCTCTGTAGGTGGTTACAAAATATGAAACTTTTGCCGCACACGGCCAACACCAGTGACGATTATTTAAACCGGTCCTGGGCCTCCCCTAGGTCGACTCAGCCTCAAAATTAGTACCTGGTGTGGTGTGTAAACATTGCCACTACAGAGACAAAGCCTATATAGGTGATCGCTAACAGCACTTGCCCCAACAGTCTGTTAAGGCGATACTTGTATTTGTCTTTTGTCTTGGGGTTAAATTAAAATATTGCAACGGTGCGCCACAGAACGCAGAAAATTCGCGACATCCCTCACGCCCTCTTCTCCGCAGCGACCATGCTAATGGGGAGATTCGTGTGCGTTGGGTCCGCCACAAAAGTACTCAGAGGCTGGTCCCATTCGGGCCGAAGTGACGCAGAGAGTCCAAAGGACCCGGGGGTCCATGCTCTGCAGCTGATTGTATTGCAGATTCAGCCAGGTTAGCTTTCTCAAGTTGTCAAACACTCCAGGTGGCCATAGCGATATGCAACGGACGTATATGCGCACATTGTTTATGTAGGGAATGTGTAACCTTTGGCACATTTTTGAGAATTAAGTAGACTTTCAATTGGAGTGATTTTGAGTAACTGATTAATATTTTTCTGCTGACGTGATATGGAACGGCGAAGGGAAAACCCATTAGCGCACTGCCCTGCTGTTGCAAATTATTTGAAACCATCTATGTATAGGTTTTAAATTAAAGTAATGAAAAAAACTGGACGCATGTTTTTAATAATGACTGGATGCAGGCGGTTATTTCCACGCCGTGTCGGTCATGGGGGTTGTTTGACCATACTTCACCAGCCCAGACAGTGCGGGTGTTGCCAAAAGAGTTTACCAGGACAGGTTCAAATATCACTCGCCACTGACGGTAGCCGTGGCCAAGAATCGAATTGTTCAGTCCGCTGCAGTGGCGCGCTGCAGTGGCGCAGTGCGCTAACCACTGCGCCACTGCTCCAGCCCACTGTGTAAACTACTGTTGCAGTGAGAACAGAATATGGGGCGCCCCGGTGGCTAGGAGATGTTAACTACCTAGCCTGGTAAGCAGGAGATCGTGGGTTCGATCCCGACCATGGCGCCTGCTGTATATTTGGAGTCTCCATGTTTTCCCAGTGGTCACGTGGATTTTTCTCCGGGTCCTCCAGTTTTTCCCTCCACATTTAGGAACGTGCGTTTCGAGCATTTCGCTTCTATAAACTTCCACCTGATAAGCCACGTAGTTGAGCTATCATTTATGGCCAGGTCGGTTCTCAAAAAATAACTATGTAGCTAAGTATGCCTTACATGGTAACATAAAAATAATTACATTTAGGTTCAGAGTACAAAGACAAATACAAAAATCCCCATATAGCCTTAACATACTGTTAGCGAGCACCTATGAAGGCACCTATGAAGGCTGGAAAGTTTTAGTTTTTTGTTGCTATTTCTTTTATGCCTGATGATGATTGCTTGTGTTGCAATAGAAACGTCGTAATATGCTATTATTTTAATTTATTATTTTATCTTTAGACGTGACTTAACCGAAACAACCAAAGGATAAGGCTGGAAAGGTCCACGAGGGGATGGGTGGCCAGCACCACTCCCGACTGCCTTTGTTTCCCTAGTGGCGATGTTTACACTACACCGCACCAGTTACTCATTTGAGGCTGAGTCGACCTAGGGGAGGCCTAGAATCGGTTCAGTTAATCGTCGCTGGTGTTGGTGTCCGTGAGCGCTAACAGACACGAGCTCACAAACTAACACGCGGTAGACCGCCACTCGATGTGCACGTAGACAAGTCTCAGTTTCCTTGACTCGCATCCTCCTCCCAATTTGTTATTCTTTTGGTGTGAAAATTAATATCTGAGATTACTGGAGAATCTCATTCTAATCTGTTCAGGATCTCCCCCCTCTTCCACTCCCCGCCCGCTTTCCTCCTCGTTGCGTTTACAATAGGGAAAATGTCAAAACTGGGTGGTTTTTAACTTTTGCCGACAAAACTGGATCCCAAATGTCAAAACTGGGTGGTCTTGGAAAACGACAGGCAAAACAGGGTGGTGCTTTTTGATATGACAAAACTGGGTGATGTTCAATGTGGACAAATGTCAAAACTGGGTGAAGAAGGTGTACGATTTAATGTATCATTTTGTACACGTTTAGGTCCTTGCGTTATTCATCCATATGTCGCCACAGATTTAGAGCGTTCCAAATGATGTTTCTCGTGGCTCATGTTCCATACCTTGCACCACAAACTTCCCGTTTGCATACTGGCACAGTGTGCCAGCTCGCTACTACAGTAACACTTACTTGCCATATGTATACTGGCACAGTGTGCCAGCTTGCAACTACAGTAACACTTTCAGCTCGCGAACATACACGAACTTGCCATTTTTATACTGGTACAGTGTGCCAGCTTGCATGCTACACCTACTACAGTAGAACAACGGTAGATAGTGTTTGCGTCGAGAAGTATGGTGCTGCACACTTAGAACAAAACATGTTTGTTACATATATATAACTACTTCGACGGGCAAGAGCGCTTGTTGTGGCCCTTGGCGCGACAGAAGGAGCACCGCGTGAGGCCCAATGGGCCACCTTCGCCACGGTTGCGAATCCGACGCTTCTTCGGGCGGCCAGCCTTCTTCTGGCGAGGAGGTGGCATCATGGTGTTGTCGCGTTGCAGCTCCTCGGCAATGGGCAGCTCGATACCGGCAACCGAGGTCCATGTCGTGTTGATGGCAGAGACTTGGTAACACACCGCACATGCGTCGTAGAGCTCGGGCATCCGCCCAAACGCCATGAGGGCACGAATGTAGTGCCGACACGGCAAGCCCATCTGCTTCATGTACCCGCACGTGCACGACCGAGAGCTGAGATCGACTCGGCGCTTGGCAGAGGCGTAGGCGTCTGGATCCTTGACGTATGCACGCGTCGAGGTACTCTCGTAGACCTTGTACCTCGGGGCCAACGCCTGCTGAGCGTCGATGAGTCCTTGAGCGTACGGCGTAATGACACGCCCTTGAGCGGCCCACTTCTCGGCGTCGCTGCGGTGGGCAAAGGCCGTCGTCATCATGTCTTCCATGTGGTGCATGAGGAAGTGGAAGGGGTCCATCTCGCGAGCCGGCAGGGCCTCGCTGTTCGTGGACTCCACAAAGTTCGTCGTGCGCCAGCCGTACAATGGCGTCGTGTTCAGGTGCGGGTAGAGCGCCCACGTGTGGGGGTCGATCTTGTTGTAGTACGTGGCCGCCGCAGGCAGAGCTACGCCCAAGCAGCCCAAGGAGCTGCGGAACGCGGCCTCGGAGGCGCACCCTTGGGCATCGTAGATGATGCCTTGGAGGTCGGGCGTGAACGCGGAGCCGATGTTGTCCACGCCGTTGCAGATCAAATGCCGCGTGCAGTGGATGAGCATGAGGTCCTTCCAGTCGGAGACTAGGATGCCCGTGCCACGATCGCAGAAGACCGGCGTGCCGTCGAGCTCGATGTCGTTGGTCGTGCAGCAGTTGAGAAACCAGTCGTAGGCCGCTGCCGTCTCGGACGGCACCAGCGCCACGGCGAGAAGGACGTTGCGGTTGTTGCCGTCGCGCCCAACGAGGACGAGCATGGTTCCATTGTAGGCGCGCGCCTTCATGTGCGACCCGTCGATGCCGACGACGCGTTGAAGACTTGGCTGCAACGAGCGTGCGATCGGGTTGCAGATGAACGCACCCCAGAAGATGCCCGCGTCTTCTCGCACACTGCAGGTCGTCGCGTTGAGCTTGCCGAACGTCTCCACCAGCGAGTTGATGAACTCGAAGCCTGCATGGGCCGCACTCTCGTTCGCCACGATGCACGTGTCCTTGGCGCGGTACATCATCCGGGTCGAGACAATGATGCGAGCAACGTCGGCGACCTGGGCAATGACAGTCGGTGCGGAGGTACGGGGGTTGGCGCGAAAGGCCGAACGGGCTGTCGTGTTCGCCTCCACTTGGCGCTGCGTGATCTTGGTAGTGCCCGTGCAGCCGTGGTGATCCGTGAGCTTCGTCAGCTTCACCTTGAAGGAACAAGGTGTTGAACTAGAGCAGACGATGGCAACGTGCCGTTCGCCGCTTCGCTTGAGGTCAAGGACCGCGCGCTTGCCTTGTTGCAAAGCAAAGTCTTGGATGCCGTGGATGGCCTCGCGGCGCGTGGTAAAAGTCTTCTTGGGGTGGAGGGTTGCCATTCGAATGTAAGCAAGGTGGCAGTGCGCCCGCCTGGTCGCAAGCCCGCCCCGAGCTCACTTCCGAGTCCGAGCCGTAGCTTGAAATGTTGGTCGTTGGGGTGCTGGCACACTGTGCCAGCGTACAAATATCAAGTGTGTGTAGTTATATGGTGCTGGCACACTGTGCCAGCATACTAATACCACGTGTTTAGATGAATGGGGTGCTGGCACAGTGTGCCAGTATACAAATACCAAGTGTTTGGATGAATGGGGTGCTGGCACACTGTGCTAGTATACAATTATCAAGTGTATTTGACAAATGTCAAAACTGGGTGCACCCTGAGTGTCCAAAACTCAAGTTTTTGGCCACCCAGGGTGCACCCAGTTTTGACATTTGGGATCCAGTTTTGTCGGCAAAAGTTAAAAACCACCCAGTTTTGACATTTTCCCGTTTACAATATTACTATACCTACCATCACTCTGTGTTTTGATTGTCCTGCACTTCTTAACTCCGTCGAGCAAGTGCCAAATATTGAGGGATCGATTTCAAAGTGGCAATGGCTTCAGTTTCGCCCGAAAATGCATGAATAACATGGCGCGGTGGTCAGGAGATGTTAACTACCTCGCCTGGTATGCAGAAAGTCGTGGGTTCGATCGCGATCCTTATTTGGAGTGTGCATGTTTCTATCTTCCAGTGGTCGTGTGGATTTTCTCCGGGTCCTCCGGTGTGTTTTCCTTCACGTTTAGAATCAACATCGAGCGTTTAGAGGCATATCGCGCCACAGAGGCCACGCAGGGCTGAGGTTGGAGAGTGGCGAGATCGCCACAGAGGCCACGCAGGGCTGAGGTTGGAGAGTGGCGAGATCGCCACAGAGGCCACGCAGGGCGAACGTTGGAGAGTGGCGAGATCGCCACACACGGTAAGACTCGGCACCGCCAGCCAGCGGTGACCGAGCACGGAGGAACGGGGAGCAGCGGTGGAGCTGCTGTGAGAGCAGCCGGAGGGCTGCACAGGAGATCTGCAGCGGAGCTGCAGAGGTGTGGAGGCTACGGGAGCGAGGGCAGCTATGGAGCTGCCAAGGGGAGAGCTCTGAGCGAGGGCCGTGTGGGAAAAGTGTAAGAACCCGAATAAAGGATATGCCTTTTTGTTGAGCTACCATTTGTGATAGCCAGGGTCGCTTCTGAAAAAAGAGATACATAGCTGAGTGGGCCTGACCTGGTCAAATAAAATAAAAAATGGCAATAGTTTTAAGACCAGGAAGTGTGACCTTGAACATGACAATCTTGACCGTCAACCTAATATATATCGGTACTGTTTATTTAAGAAATGCTCGTTCGTGACGGTGGATATGGGGAGATGGCAGCTTCGTCTCCCTGTGAACCCTGGCGGTGTCGTCTCCCCTCCACTCCGCATGGCGCCTGCTGCCTGCTGCAGCTGCGAGGTTGACACCTCGACCCCGAGGTTTGGCAGGGAACGCCGTCTCACAGAGAGTGTCGCCAGCCCCGTTGAACTCAATTCCAGTTTCTCGGTGTCTGCGGGAATCCCAGATGGAACGGAATTCAAGCCCTTCTTCTTGCTTTAGTTGGAGCTTTCGTGACTGCAGGAATTACTCTTTGGTTCTTTTGACAAAGTTACGTACAAATAAAATAAATGAAATAATAGCATACGACCTAGGTGGGTGTTGACTGTTATGTTAGCCGACTCCCTGTGTTGTATTGCATTATATTTCTAAGTTTACTAGGTTTGTTTTTATATTCTTGGTTCTTTCGGTAAAATCACGTAGAAGAGAAATAAAAAATAATAAAAATAAAACATAATAAGATAAAATTCTCACGACGTTTCGGCCACAACGCAAGCAGCCGTCCTCAGGTGAGAATGTTATCTTATTATGTTTTATTTTCATGATTTTTATTATTTCCCTTCTACGTGACTTTACCGAAAGAACCAAGAATATGAATCCATGCAGTCACGAAAGCTTTAAATCGAAATTAAGGTTCGTTTTCTCTTTCATTTGTACCTGATGATGATTGCTTGTGTTGCAATCGAAACATCGTATGCTATTATTTAATTTATTTTCTTTCTAATTGACTTTACCGAATGAACCAAAGAGCTTTTCTTCTTGCTTTAGTTGATGTCTGTGTCCCCTCATCCCCGTCTGTTTGTGCGAAAGGCGACGAATTTACATTCCCAGAAGGTCACGATAGTCACGGGGAACGGTGACTGAGAGAATCAACTTCCAGTGCGAAGTGTTGGCCACGACAGGAAGCCTGGCCATGGCAACTCGGAGATGCAGAGAGAGACAAAAAGAAATAGAGAGAGATCGAGATACTAAAACAAATATCCTTAAACAGAAGTTTAGTGCCAGGTATAGCCACATTTCAACTGTGATTTGAAACGGTGGACCTTATCTGCGCAGTATCGATAATTCAATTGTAATGTGCGCTGTGATCGAGGGATTGGGTGGTGTTGTCTTTGTGCGGTCTGGGACTGTTGTTGTTGTTGTTTTAGTTTTTTGCTGCCTTACCCAGGCTTGTCGTTGGTGTTGGCAAATCTGCAGGAATGTATATACTTATTTAATGTGTTGTTTAACTTCCCTCTTGTATCATTTGTTGCATTGTTTGTTGCTGTAATCTGTTTTCGCGCCCCAACTGTAAATATGTGAAAAAGAGCTTCCTCGCTAATCGGATTCCTTCCTCCAGGATTAAAAATATATATTCTGGTTCTGAAATATGCAAATGCACAGAGAGACGCGAAGCTTTAAAGACGACACATATATGCATACATATGCATTTTAAATATTTACTATTTTATTTTATCAGCTAAGGCCCTCCGAGCTATGTAGCTAGTTTTTCAGAAGCGACCTTGCGACAAATGAAAGCTCAACGAAGTGGCTCATCATCATCATCATCGCGTGAAAATGAATAGTAGCCAAATACTCCAAAAATATGACCCGCAGAAAAATCCACGCGTCCATGTGGAGAGAGATACGCAAACCTAAAAATATACATCAGGCTTCAGGGTCAAGATCGAACCCAGGACCTCCTGCATACCAGGCAAGGTAGTTAACATCTCGCTACACATGCCCCTATGTGGAGAGACTGAGACACACAATATACAAATCTTAATCAAATACCTAACGATTAGTGCTATTTTACTTATATATGATAAGGACTGTTGCCAGTTTAGCGACGCTGTGAATCATTATTGCTGCCATCTCTCCGCTGCTCCGCAGGGAGGCTGCTGCCTTCTGCTGCTGCGAGGCTTCCCCTGGAACCCGAGAGGTTCTGCAGGGAACGCCGTCTCTCAGAGAGTATCGCCAGCCCCGTGGATCGTAAATCCAGCTTCTCGGTGTCTGCGGGAATCCCAGACGGAACGGAATCCAAGCTCTTGCCTTGGCGGGTGTCCCCCGTCTGGGGTGGTTGTGTGTGCGTGTGTGTTTACTCTGTGTGTGGGGAGCGGTGGTGCAGCGGTTAGCGCGCTAATAACCCCACTCTTCATCTCACCCATGACCATCTTATGTGCAATTGCATCATCGCTGTTAAGCGTCTTAGAATAAGGCGCTATATAACATTAAAGATACAGACTTCGCTCCCGGAAAATAGTTTCGCCTTCATATAAATTTGTCGAACACGTTAACTGCGATGCCGCCATCTTAGCGGAGCTGTGAAGATCCCCGCCGGCGATCGGTCCCTGAAGCTCGTGGGGCCACAGCCCCGAGAGCAGCGCCAGCCACTGCACAAGCCGTAGCAGCAGCACGTGTGGTGGATGCTCAGAATCAGCATGTTTGTTTACACCGGAAGAATCCGATGAGCTATGAAGCTCTTTTTCACAGATGTCCTGTAGGTGTGGTTCAGAACGTTGCAACAACAAACACGATATGAGTGTATAGTATAGGAAAGGCAAACAATACACTAACAAATGTACAAAAACTACGTTATTTGTTTATTTTACCAGGTAAAGCCCACTGAGGTATTGATTTATCTTTTTTAAAGCGACCTGGCCACGAATCATAGCTAAAAAAAGTGGCTTATCATGTAAAAATGTATATCGGCAACATAATCTATATCATCTTAATGCATGTTTCTAGATGTAGAGGGGAAAACCCGGAGGACCCGAAGAAAAAAACAATCCACGAGACCACGATGAGACCTCGATGATGACGATCATGCACAGATGGGAAATCCAAAACTTTCCGGGTCGCGTGCGGAAAGTCTGGTCACCAGCCAAAACAGAACCATGGAATGGATAACGACTCGGTACCAATTCACAAACACAGAAGAGGAGGCATCATCATCACTGCAGAGAATCACCACTCCACTGACTTCTAATGCAATCGTCTGGCTAAACCACCTCAATGTAAATTTGCAGCTGTTGCTCAACATCAACATCAACCTCACGAAGATATATAGATTTACACACAGACGCATAGACTCACATGGAGACCCATATACTTACATAATTATCTATTGATTCACACAGAGACCCATAGACTCACATAGAGACCCTTATACTTATAGAGGGATGTATAGATTCACACCGAGACCCACAGACTCGCATATAAACCCTTAGACCTACACAGAGATTTAAAGATTCACACAAAAGACCTATACACTCACATAGAGACCCTCAGACTTACGCAGATGTCTATAGGTTCACACAGAGACCCATAGACTCACATAGAGATCCTTAGACTTATATAGAGATCTATAGATTTACAGAGAGACCCAATCACTCACATAGAGACCCTTAGACTCACATAGAAACCCATAGACTCACACAGATATCTATACATTCAGACAGAGACCGTACAGTCACACAGAAACCCTAATGCTTACACAGAGATCTATAGATTCACACAGAGACTAGCACAGATATCTATACGACGGAGGAGGCATCATCACAGCAGCGATGCACCACTCCGCTACTCGGCCGACAATCAATCTGGGCTCTCTATTGACCACCTCGATGTAAAACCACAGCTGGTTGCCCCTTCCACATCAACATCAGATAACGCGCAGAAGAAGTTAAGCCCTGAAATATGGAGGTGTTGCTCCACTGCTATAGACAGAAAGAGAGAGAGCTCGCCCTGTGGCCCGAGCGGGTTTCAGGGAACGCCGTCACTCAGAGAGTCTCGCTAGCCCCATTGAACCCAATTCTAGCTTCTCGGTGTCTGCAGGAATCCCAGACGGAACGGAATCTTTGCATGTCTTTTGTTCGCTTGTTGTTAGCGCGATTCATCAATCAATTATTTAAGCAAATCATTAATTGATTAATTTGTTAACAAAGCAAACAATTAATTAATTGGTAATCAAATTTATTATCTGAATATTTAATTAGTTAATTTAACGTTTAAATAATTAATTATTCGCTTCATTGATTTCTGCCCCAAGTTGTATTATAATCGTGCTCTCCAATTCAAACTACAAGGGGTTGATGTTTTTTTTTCTCCATTAGGAAAAGTCTCGCAGAGGATTGTAAGCTCACCCATTGGTCGAGGACTGCTTCTTGAGGATAACATCAGGTCCATTATGTATGTGTAGTGTAGCACAAGTCAGAGACGAGGCAGTTGCCGGAGGCACCTTCTCTCTTTTATTTATTTGTAACTCTCTTCGGCCGTTCACACACAGGATCACATCCCTTCTCGCTCCCTTTGCCGTACAGCCCAGCCTAGACACAACCCGAACCGCGTTGCACCGACGGTGTTGACCGAGACAGCCAACAACTGTCGCGCAATTATCGTGTGAAGGTGGCAGCGACGAAGCCGGCAAAGACGACAGCAGCGGCGAGACGAGTCCACTCCCAGAATCGGCAGCCCGCAGCTCTCGCTCTCCACTGCTTTTATTCTACTCAGCGTGGCCTGGCTCCACCCTGGCCACGCCTCCATTCTCGATCCCACTAGCGGCGTCCAGGGGCTTCCCAAAGAGGTCTTCCGTAACCTTTGCCCTAGTTCGTCTACCCGTGTATATGCTCAACGGCGTGGGCACTAACTGTCCACCGCAATTTCTGCTGCTACTGGACAGCAGTCACCATTATGTCACTACAAATGCATCTATGTTGAATTTGATCACCATTGTTGAACAATGATGAACAATGATGATTATGATCATGGCGATGGTGTTGGTGGTTTCAACAGATGTGAATAAAAGCCATCATATTTATGGTAACGGTGGAGATGGTAATCCTCATGATGAAAATAATCCAGATCGTTTATGTATGTTGAACTTCTTTTGCACCGTACGACGCCAATTGCGCTAATCGGAGGTGTGGGAGAAGGACAAAAAGTGAACACAAAAGCAGTTCTCAAGTAATTAGTTTTCAATCTAGATTAATTAAAAGTGCATATCTCCAGTGCCTACCTCATATCGGAATGAAGAGCATTCCAGACGGCCGAAAAAGCGCATCCGAAAGCGCACAATGCGGTGACAGTTTTTGTTCGACTGCGAACCAAAAGCCGCTGCGGTGGTAGGCTCGTCTGAGCCCACCGCATTCAAACATGTGTTGGACCGTGTTCGTGAACATAAGGCAGATCTGAAACACGGTAGGACCAATAACTCGGCCGTGTCTGATCATTGTTTAAATGCGGTGGGCTCACACGAAATTGATTTCTCTAAGACGAAGGTACTTTGCAAACCCACTGGATATCATCAAAGATGCGTTCATAAAGACATCCATATATACAGATACAGACACAATTTCAACCAAGAGAATGGGTACAAACTTAGCAATCATTACAAGGACGTGATGAACAATTTAAGTCATAACTGGCTGTGATGTTCCCATCCTGCCACCTTCCAATGTTAGTTGTTATTTTCGGTTCTCCAATTTTACATTAACAGGTGCAATTTCTCACACCAACACAGCCACCTCCACGCACGACAACAACGTGGCAGCGGCTCTGCGATCTTACATTAGCACGCTAATCTCTCACATTAACATAGCCACCTCAGCGCACTCACCGTGGAGGCCGCTCTCCGATCTTACATTAACATGCAAATTTTTACCTGGCAGCCCTTTAATTGGTGGAAACCCACCACCAGCGCCGTCGTTGACCATCGCTTACATTAATGTAGGGACGTGAGTGGCGTCCCTTCAGGGTGTACGCGGGAAGCACCCGCGATTTATACGAGTGAGGGCAAGTACCTCTGCAGGGAGTTGACGGAGACTTCGTCAGACGTGCCAGCTCAAGGGAATTAAGGGGACCCGGGTATGAGGGCCCGGGGACATGTAACCCTGGCCCCCTTTCCTCTCTAGAGACCGAGCTGGATGCCTGGCCGGTGGCAGCCCAGGGGTGAGGCTCGGGGGAGGGAAGAGGAACAGGGGCGGAGCGGAGGGCTCAGTCCGGCGGCGGAAGCGATCGGGGCAGCGGCACAGTGGGGAGCCCGATAGAGATCGGCTAGAAGGGCTGAGGGATAGGATAACCCCTTAAAGGGGTTGAGAAAAGTTCCCCCTTCCCCAGTGTTGCATTCTAGTGTAGTGTTAAACGTTATGTTACCCGAGGCTGGATGTTCAAATAAAGAGTGGTGCCTCCCGATTCCTGTGTGCCTCGTTGACACACTACATCAACATTAGCTGCCCCGCCCATGCTGCTGACACTTGGGCTACGCCCATTTTAAACCTTTATAAACATTTTGCCTTTAGAAGCTAACCCCCTTTTCCTGATGATGACCGCTTGTGTTGCGATCGAAACATCGTAGTTTTTTGTTATTTTCTTTGAACCTATCTACGTGACTTTACCGAAATACCCAAAGAAAGGATCAAACGTATTGGTTTTTTTTCATCAACAGTAACGTCCTTTACCCTGCGTAGGAGAAATTCACTGACTATCGACTCTCTCGTGTCTACGAGGATCATGGATTTGGGATGTGTGGCCAACTTCCCTCTTTCGTGTTTGAAGTCACCGGTGGATTATCGCTGAAATGTAAAGTTTCCAATCGCCAACACTATGATCCATGTGTGTTTCGGTTGTGGTTATCAATACATGGGGCCAATGCAATTCAAACTATACATAGTGTCTTTGTAAACGTGACACTCTACTGGACATCTGTGAAAAAATAACTGTATATTTCATTAGATTCCTCCAGCATTAATAAGTATTCTGCTTCGGTCTTGTCGGCTGGTGGAGGGCTAATGGCATGAACTGTGGTGTTGCATTACTTCCACGTGGTCTGACACAACACCAAATATGGATCTCGGTGGTTGTTCTACATTTATTTTAAACAATTTTTATTGTACAAGGTAAGACCCATTGAGCTGTATAGCTTTTTTCAGAAGCGGCCTGGCAAAAAATGATAGCTCAACGAAGTGGCTTATCGTCATTTGTAAATTTATAGCAGCCAAATACACTAAACCTTTACTGCAGCCTTGCACCCCTTTGGTTCTCAGTCGTTAAAACAAATTATGTTGATAAACAAATAGGTTTGATTAAACAAAGTATTTGTACTGACGTGCCCGTGCTTCATTTGTCTTTCGATGATTTACCTTCTAAAACAATTCTGCCCATGTCTCGCACCCCTATAAAGGGCATCTCGCACCCCAAGGTGGGGCGTGCACCCCAGGTTAAGAACCACTGCTCTTAACACGTTTCTAAATGTAAACTGAATCCGATGGTAAACTGAACTCCCATGGAAAACTGGACTTCCATGGTAAACTGAACTCCCATGGTAAAGTAAACTCCCATGGTAAACTGGACTCCCATGGTAAACTGGGCTCCCATGGTAAACTGGACTCCAATGTCATCGGACCTCCTTTGCCAGTACCAAAATATGAGAATACAGACATGATTCCTTAACACCTGTTTTGTTGCCGGAGAAAAGGGGAACATCTATTATCTGGACTCCAATGGTAAAATGGACTTCCATGGTAAACTGGACTCCAATGGTAAACTGGACTTCCATGGTAAACTGAACTCCCATGGTAAACTGGACTTCCATGGTAAACTGAACTCCCATGGTAAACTGGACTCCCATGGTAAACTGGACTCCAATGGTAAACTGGACTCTAATGATAAGCCATGGTAAACTGGACTCCAATGGTAATCTGGAACTGAACTCCGTGGGTAAACTGGTCTTCCATGGTAAAATGAACTCCCATGATAAACTAGACATTCATGGTAAACTGGACTTCCATGGTAAACTGAACTCCCGTGGTAAACTGGACTTCCACGGTAAACTGGACACCCATGGTGAACTGGACTCCAATGGTAAACGGGGGAAACAGTAACGAGCTGGAGAACTCTCCATACAACGGGAAAATCCCGCTGCCTGCTTGACTCACTACCACCATTGATGCCGATGTTAAATGTAATGAGATTATGTTCGTTTAACACGTAGGTTTTCGCAACCAATATATATTATCCACAATTCCGACTGTCGTCTGATGAGGCTGATTGTAATTACCGGAGAAACGTCACGGTACTTGAATTATAAACGTTTTGGGTTTAATCTCCAACAAACCGGGTATGCTGTAATAGTAACGGATTTATATTTTGTTTACATAACAAACCTTCCTAATTGGCTGTGTCGGGTGGTGGCGGGTTTAACGACACATTTATAATTCGGTGATCTAACGCAAAAAAAACCCTCTTTTTGAAACTAAGCCGGTTTACTGTTACTGCTGTTTCAGTCCCGTCCCAGTGTCTCTCTGAGGTTAGGGTGTGGATGAATAAACATTTCCTGAAGCTTATTGTGACATCCTTTTTCAAGCACGTGGTTTCAGTGAGATTCATTATTGATGATCTTGAAATCATATCATCATTATCATCGTAATTATCTGAACCATCTCCCTGCTGCTCCGCATGGAGGCTGCTGCCCGCTGCTGCGGCGAGGTTTTCCCGAGAGAATGGGCAGGGAACGCCGTCTCACAGAGAGTATCGCCAGCCCTGTTGATTGTAAATCCAGTTTCTCGGTGTCTGCGGGAATCCCAGATGGAACGGACTCCAAGCTCTTGCCTTGGCATGGTGTGATGTCTTTATGGTTTGAATATTACGTCATAAAACTGGGTTATGTAGGTGATATATTTGTTTTTTGTGTTTTTACCTGTTTTGTTTGTGTTAGAAATAATTTATTGCTGTTGTTGTGTATTGCACTTTTGGGATCTCGGGCGTAGTTTCTTGATATCACATTTCGCGGACCGTTTTCCAATACACTGTGCGACGAACCGATCTGTAAGAATTACGACTTGACGGTCGTAGTCACAAGTTGAATTAACATTTGTAATAATCGGGAAAGACATAACACGTTATAAACGCCATCGGTTTGTTTTGTTTGTTGTAAAATACGTCTCTGCATTTGTAGACCAGTCCTCTCGACCCCACTCGCTCCCGCTGTTCGGGGTTTTACCAACCTTCAAGTGTAACGCAGTGCGTAGTGGCAACACTCGTGGCTCACAGCAAGAAGCGACTGGGTTCGATTCCCGACTCAGGCGCCTTTTTGCCTAGAGTTTGTATATGTTCTCGCCCTGCTCTGCAGAGTGAGAGTGAGTGAGTGGAATTTGTTTCATCTCCCCTTGTTCTGTACGCACCCTGGCTCGCCACACAAACCTGTCTCTCCACACACACCTGCCTCTACACACACACCTGCCTCTCCACACACCTGTCTCTCCACACACACCTGCCTCTACACACACCTGTCTCTCCACACACACCTGCCTCTACACACACACCTGCCTCTCCACACACACCTGCCTCTACACACAAACCTGGTTCTACACACACACCTGCCTCTACACACACACCTGCCTCTCCACACACACCTGCCTCTACACACACACCTGGCTCTCCACTTACACCTGGTTCTCCACACACACCTGTCTCTCCATACACACCTGCCTCTACACACACCTGCCTCTACACACACACCTGCCTCTCCACACACACCTGCCTCTCCACACACACCTGCCTCTCCACACACACCTGCCTCTCCACACACACCTGTCTCTCCACACACACCTGCCTCTCCACACACACCTGTCTCTCCACACACACCTGCCTCTCCACACACACCTGCCTCTCCACACACACCTGCCTCTCCACACACACCTGCCTCTACACACACACCTGCCTCTCCACACACACCTGGTTCTCCACACACACACCTGTCTCTCCACACACACCTGTCTCTACACACACACCTGCCTCTCCACACACACCTGCCTCTCCACACACACCCGTCTCTCCACAAACACCTGCCTCTCCACACACACCTGGTTCTCCACACACACCTGTCTCTCCACACACACCTGTCTCTACACACACACCTGCCTCTACACACACACCTGCCTCTCCACACACACCTGCCTCTACACACACACCTGCCTCTCCACACACACCTGCCTCTCCACAAACACCTGCCTCTACACACACACCTGGCTCTCCACACACACCTGTATCTCCACGCACACCTGCCTCTCCACGCACACCTGTCTCTCCACACACACCTGCCTCTCCACGCACACCTGTCTCTCCACACACACCTGCCTCTCCACGCACACCTGTCTCTCCACACACACCTGTCTCTCCACACACACCTGCCTCTCCACGCACACCTGTCTCTCCACAAACACCTGCCTCTGCACGCGCCCTGCACGGCTAGGCCGGGGGGCTGTCGCAATCCTCTCGCCGAGGTACAGGATTCCGCACGCGCTGCAACCCCATGGGTTGTTCTTAAGGACGATCGTCGCCAGCTTCTTCAGGGGGTCAAACGCTCCGTGAGGAACAGTGCGGGCAGACACAAGGTCAAGGACGCGTTCGCGGCCCATCAACTTCGACCGCCGTAGATGCCACCCGTCACCTCGCCATCGCTCCCTTCCTCATGCCCGATCCCGGGTAACTATTTTATCCACTCGAATGAACGTCACCTTTGCAGTCTTACCACGTGACCACTACGTGAAGGTGTATATATCCTTTGTTACGCAAATGTGCTCAATCCACCGAGGAGCGCTCTTGCGAACCTCAATTTCATAGCATCCGTGAAGTTATTCCCTGAGGACATCGCTCTCTCGTCCTCATCGCAACCGCCGTCGTCTGGCTCGAGCTCATCGCTTTTGACGGTCGAGCTCTGCGTGCCACTCCCGTTGCCCGACCCGATCACGTGCCCCTCGTTCCCTGCGCACGTGCTCCACCCAATCGTCACAACCTCCACCCTCCCACTCCCCCTCCACATTACATCAGCAACGCTTTCGTGCCTTCCGCTTTTAACAAAAGACAACTCAACTATTTTATTTTTAACAGGTTAAGGCTATTTTTCAGAAGCGACCCTGGCCATCACAAATGATAGCTTAACGAAGTGGTTCATCATGTGTAAATGTATGGCAGCCAACACTCGAAGCGCATGTTGATTGTAAATGTGGAGGAAAAAACCAGAGGACTCGGGAGAAAAATCACTCGACCACGGCGAGAGAGAGACATGGAAACTCCAAATATACAGCAGGCGTCAGTGTTGGGACCGAACTCACGACGTCCTGTACACCAGGAGAGGTAGTTAACATCTCGCCGCCGCTGGGCACATGACGGGCGCGATAAGAAAGCAAGTATAATAATAATCATGTTGTTATGACTGTACATACCATGGGCTTCAAAACCAACTGAAGACCATGGGCCTGTCTTGGGGTGAAGTGGAGAAAGCTGCTAAACACCGTCCGGCACGGCATGAACTTGTTTTGCGGCCTTATGCTCCACAGGGAGTGAAGAGGAGCAAGTAAGTAAGTGTGATTGAACATGTACCAAGATCTGGTATCGGGGAGCTAATCTGTGTAGCCCACCCCCCCCAGCCCCCTGGGGGAACTGCCAAGGCAAGAGCTTGAAGTCCGTCCCCTCTGGGCTTCCCGCAGACACCAACAGCCTCGAGCTGAGCTCCACATCGCTGGCGACTCTCGTCTAACACGGCTCGGAGAGATCTCGAAGCCCCCACGCACTCCACATCGGCACAGATGAGCGTCCCATCTTCTGGGATTTGTATAAAGCTCTGCCTGGTGTGATTGGGAGCTCTGCCTGGTGTGATTGGGAGCTCTGCCTGATGTGATTGGGAGCTCTGCCTGATGTGATTGGGAGCTCTGCCTGATGTGATTAAGAGTTCTGCCTGATGTGATTGGGAGCTCTGCCTCTTGTGATTGGGAGCTCTGCCTGATGTGATTGAGAGTTCTGCCTGATGTGATTGGGAGCTCTGCCTGGTGTGATTGGGAGCTCTGCCTGATGTGATTGGGAGCTCTGCCTGATGTGATTGAGAGTTCTGCCTGATGTGATTGGGAGCTCTGCCTGATGTGATTGGGAGCTCTGCCTGATGTGATTGAGAGTTCTGCCTGATGTGATTGGGAGCTCTGCCTGATGTGATTGGGAGCTCTGCCTGATGTGATTGAGAGTTCTGCCTGATGTGATTGGGAGCTCTGCCTGGTGTGATTGAGAGTTCTGCCTGGTGTGATTGTGAGCTCTGCCTGGTGTGATTGGGAGCTCTGCCTGATGTGATTGGGAGCTCTGCCTGATGTGATTGAGAGTTCTGCCTGATGTGATTGGGAGCTCTGCCTGTTGTGATTGGGAGCTCTGCCTGATGTGATTGAGAGTTCTGCCTGATGTGATTGGGAGCTCTGCCTGGTGTGATTGGGAGCTCTGCCTGATGTGTTTGGGAGCTCTGCCTGATGTGATTGAGAGTTCTGCCTGATGTGATTGGGAGCTCTGCCTGATGTGATTTGGAGTTCTGCCTGATGTGATTGGGAGCTCTGCCTGATGTGATTGGGAGCTCTGCCTGGTGTGATTGGGAGCTCTGCCTGGTGTGATTGGGAGCTCTGCCTGGTGTGATTGGGAGCTCTGCCTGGTGTGATTGGGAGCTCTGCCTGATGTGATTGGGAGCTCTGCCTGATGTGATTGGGAGCTCTGCCTGATGTGATTGGGAGCTCTGCCTGATGTGATTGGGAGCTCTGCCTGTTGTGATTGGGAGCTCTGCCTGATGTGATTGGGAGCTCTGCCTGATGGGATTGGGAGCTCTGCCTGGTGTGATTGGGAGCTCTGCCTGATGTGATTGGGAGCTCTGCCTGATGTGGTTGGGAGCACTGCCTGCTGTGATTGGGAGCTCTGCCTGATGTGGTTGGGAGCACTGCCTGCTGTGATTGGGAGCTCTGCCTGATGTGATTGGGAGCTCTGCCTGATGTGATTGGGAGCTCTGCCTGTGGTGATTGGGAGCTCTGCCTGATGTGATTGGGAGCTCTGCCTGATGTGATTGGGAGCTCTGCCTGGTGTGATTGGGAGCTCTGCCTGATGTGATTGGGAGCTCTGCCTGATGTGATTGGGAGCTCTGCCTGTTGTGATTGGGAGCTCTGCCTGATGTGATTGGGAGCTCTGCCTGATGTGATTGAGAGCTCTGCCTGGTGTGATTGGGAGCTCTGCCTGATGTGATTGAGAGTTCTGCCTGATGTGATTGGGAGCTCTGCCTGGTGTGATTGAGAGTTCTGCCTGGTGTGATTGGGAGCTCTGCCTGGTGTGATTGGGAGCTCTGCCTGATGTGATTGGGAGCTCTGCCTGATGTGATTGAGAGTTCTGCCTGATGTGATTGGGAGCTCTGCCTGATGTGATTGGGAGCTCTGCCTGATGTGATTGAGAGTTCTGCCTGATGTGATTGGGAGCTCTGTCTGATGTGATTGGAAGCTCTTTCTGATGTGATTGGGAGTTCTGTCTGATGTGATTGGGAGTTCTGCCTGATGTGATTGGGAGTTCTGCCTGATGTGGTTGGGAGATCTGTCTGATGTAATTGGGAGTTCTGCCTGATGTGATTGGGAGCTCTGCCTGGTGTGATTGGGAGCTCTGCTTGATGTGATTGGGAGCTCTGCCTGATGTGATTGGGAGCTCTGCCTGATGTGATTGAGAGTTCTGCCTGATGTGATTGGGAGCTCTGCCTGGTGTGATTGAGAGTTCTGCCTGGTGTGATTGGGAGCTCTGCCTGGTGTGATTGGGAGCTCTGCCTGATGTGATTGAGGGTTCTGCCTGATGTGATTAGGAGCTCTGCCTGGTGTGATTGGGAGCTCTGCCTGATGTGATTTGGAGCTCTGCCTGATGTGATTGGGAGCTCTGCCTGATGTGATTGAGAGTTCTGCCTGATGTAATTGGGAGCTCTGCCTGGTGTGATTGGGAGCTCTGCCTGGTGTGATTGGGAGCTCTGCCTGGTGTGATTGGGAGCTCTGCCTGATGTGATTGGGAGCTCTGCCTGATTTGATTGGGAGCTCTGCCTGATGTGATTGGGAGCTCTGCCTGATGTGATTGGGAGCTCTGCCTGATGTGATAGGGAGCTCTGCCTGATGTGATTGAGAGTTCTGCCTGATGTGATTGGGAGATCTGCCTGATGTGATTGGGAGCTCTGCCTGGTGTGATTGGGAGCTCTGCCTGATGTGATTGGGAGCTCTGCCTGATGTGGTTGAGAGTTCTGCCTGATGTGATTGGGAGTTCTGCCTGATGTGATTGGGAGCACTGCCTGTTGTGATTGGGAGCTCTGCCTGATGTGATTGGGAGCTTTGCCTGATGTGATTGGGAGCTCTGCCTGTGGTGATTGGGAGCTCTGCCTGATGTGATTGGGAGCTCTGCCTGATGTGATTGGGAGCTCTGCCTGGTGTGATTGGGAGCTCTGCCTGATGTGATTGGGAGCTCTGCCTGATGTGATTGGGAGCTCTGCCTGTTGTGATTGGGAGCTCTGCCTGATGTGATTGGGAGCTCTGCCTGATGTGATTGAGAGCTCTGCCTGGTGTGATTGGGAGCTCTGTCTGTTGTGATTGGGAGCTCTGCCTGATGTGATTGGGAGCTCTGCCTGATGTGATTGAGAGTTCTGCCTGATGTGATTGGGAGCTCTGTCTGATGTGATTGGAAGCTCTTTCTGATGTGATTAGCAGTTCTGTCTGATGTGATTGGGAGTTTTGCCTGATCCACTCGAATGAACGTCACCTTTGCAGTCTTACCACGTGACCACTACGTGAAGGTGTATATATCCTTTGTTACGCAAATGTGCTCAATCCACCGAGGAGCGCTCTTGCGAACCTCAATTTCATAGCATCCGTGAAGTTATTCCCTGAGGACATCGCTCTCTCGTCCTCATCGCCACCGCCGTCGTCTGGCTCGAGCTCATCGCTTTTGACGGTCGAGCTCTGCGTGCCACTCCCGTTGCCCGACCCGATCACGTGCCCCTCGTTCCCTGCGCACGTGCTCCACCCAATCGTCACAACCTCCACCCTCCCACTCCCCCTCCACATTACATCAGCAACGCTTTCGTGCCTTCCGCTTTTAACAAAAGACAACTCAACTATTTTATTTTTAACAGGTTAAGGCTATTTTTCAGAAGCGACCCTGGCCATCACAAATGATAGCTTAACGAAGTGGTTCATCATGTGTAAATGTATGGCAGCCAACACTCGAAGCGCATGTTGATTGTAAATGTGGAGGAAAAAACCAGAGGACTCGGGAGAAAAATCACTCGACCACGGCGAGAGAGAGACATGGAAACTCCAAATATACAGCAGGCGTCAGTGTTGGGACCGAACTCACGACGTCCTGTACACCAGGAGAGGTAGTTAACATCTCACCGCCGCTGGGCACATGACGGGCGCGATAAGAAAGCAAGTATAATAATAATCATGTTGTTATGACTGTACATACCATGGGCTTCAAAACCAACTGAAGACCATGGGCCTGTCTTGGGGTGAAGTGGAGAAAGCTGCTAAACACCGTCCGGCACGGCATGAACTTGTTTTGCGGCCTTATGCTCCACAGGGAGTGAAGAGGAGCAAGTAAGTAAGTGTGATTGAACATGTACCAAGATCTGGTATCGGGGAGCTAATCTGTGTAGCCCACCCCCCCAGCCCCCTGGGGGAACTGCCAAGGCAAGAGCTTGAAGTCCGTCCCCTCTGGGCTTCCCGCAGACACCAACAGCCTCGAGCTGAGCTCCACATCGCTGGCGACTCTCGTCTAACACGGCTCGGAGAGATCTCGAAGCCCCCACGCACTCCACATCGGCACAGATGAGCGTCCCATCTTCTGGGATTTGTATAAAGCTCTGCCTGGTGTGATTGGGAGCTCTGCCTGGTGTGATTGGGAGCTCTGCCTGATGTGATTGGGAGCTCTGCCTGATGTGATTGGGAGCTCTGCCTGATGTGATTAAGAGTTCTGCCTGATGTGATTGGGAGCTCTGCCTCTTGTGATTGGGAGCTCTGCCTGATGTGATTGAGAGTTCTGCCTGATGTGATTGGGAGCTCTGCCTGGTGTGATTGGGAGCTCTGCCTGATGTGATTGGGAGCTCTGCCTGATGTGATTGAGAGTTCTGCCTGATGTGATTGGGAGCTCTGCCTGATGTGATTGGGAGCTCTGTCTGATGTGATTGAGAGTTCTGCCTGATGTGATTGGGAGCTCTGCCTGATGTGATTGGGAGCTCTGCCTGATGTGATTGAGAGTTCTGCCTGATGTGATTGGGAGCTCTGCCTGGTGTGATTGAGAGTTCTGCCTGGTGTGATTGGGAGCTCTGCCTGGTGTGATTGGGAGCTCTGCCTGATGTGATTGGGAGCTCTGCCTGATGTGATTGAGAGTTCTGCCTGATGTGATTGGGAGCTCTGCCTGTTGTGATTGGGAGCTCTGCCTGATGTGATTGAGAGTTCTGCCTGATGTGATTGGGAGCTCTGCCTGGTGTGATTGGGAGCTCTGCCTGATGTGATTGGGAGCTCTGCCTGATGTGATTGAGAGTTCTGCCTGATGTGATTGGGAGCTCTGCCTGATGTGATTTGGAGCTCTGCCTGATGTGATTGGGAGCTCTGCCTGATGTGATTGAGAGTTCTGCCTGATGTGATTGGGAGCTCTGCCTGGTGTGATTGGGAGCTCTGCCTGGTGTGATTGGGAGCTCTGCCTGGTGTGATTGGGAGCTCTGCCTGATGTGATTGGGAGCTCTGCCTGATGTGATTGGGAGCTCTGCCTGATGTGATTGGGAGCTCTGCCTGATGTGATTGGGAGCTCTGCCTGTTGTGATTGGGAGCTCTGCCTGATGTGATTGGGAGCTCTGCCTGATGTGATTGGGAGCTCTGCCTGGTGTGATTGGGAGCTCTGCCTGATGTGATTGGGAGCTCTGCCTGATGTGGTTGAGAGTTCTGCCTGATGTGATTGGGAGCTCTGCCTGATGTGATTGGGAGCACTGCCTGTTGTGATTGGGAGCTCTGCCTGATGTGATTGGGAGCTCTGCCTGATGTGATTGGGAGCTCTGCCTGTGGTGATTGGGAGCTCTGCCTGATGTGATTGGGAGCTCTGCCTGATGTGATTGGGAGCTCTGCCTGGTGTGATTGGGAGCTCTGCCTGATGTGATTGGGAGCTCTGCCTGATGTGATTGGGAGCTCTGCCTGTTGTGATTGGGAGCTCTGCCTGATGTGATTGGGAGCTCTGCCTGATGTGATTGAGAGCTCTGCCTGGTGTGATTGGGAGCTCTGCCTGATGTGATTGAGAGTTCTGCCTGATGTGATTGGGAGCTCTGCCTGGTGTGATTGAGAGTTCTGCCTGGTGTGATTGGGAGCTCTGCCTGGTGTGATTGGGAGCTCTGCCTGATGTGATTGGGAGCTCTGCCTGATGTGATTGAGAGTTCTGCCTGATGTAATTGGGAGCTCTGCCTGATGTGATTGGGAGCTCTGCCTGATGTGATTGAGAGTTCTGCCTGATGTGATTGGGAGCTCTGTCTGATGTGATTGGAAGCTCTTTCTGATGTGATTGGGAGTTCTGTCTGATGTGATTGGGAGTTCTGCCTGATGTGATTGGGAGTTCTGCCTGATGTGGTTGGGAGCTCTGTCTGATGTGATTGGGAGTTCTGCCTGATGTGATTGGGAGCTCTGCCTGGTGTGATTGGGAGCTCTGCTTGATGTGATTGGGAGCTCTGCCTGATGTGATTGGGAGCTCTGCCTGATGTGATTGAGAGTTCTGCCTGATGTGATTGGGAGCTCTGCCTGGTGTGATTGAGAGTTCTGCCTGGTGTGATTGGGAGCTCTGCCTGGTGTGATTGGGAGCTCTGCCTGATGTGATTGGGAGCTCTGCCTGATGTGATTGAGAGTTCTGCCTGATGTGATTGGGAGCTCTGCCTGTTGTGATTGGGAGCTCTGCCTGGTGTGATTGGGAGCTCTGCCTGATGTGATAGGGAGCTCTGCCTGATGTGATTGAGAGTTCTGCCTGATGTGATTGGGAGATCTGCCTGATGTGATTGGGAGCTCTGCCTGATGTGATTGAGGGTTCTGCCTGATGTGATTAGGAGCTCTGCCTGGTGTGATTGGGAGCTCTGCCTGATGTGATTTGGAGCTCTGCCTGATGTGATTGGGAGCTCTGTCTGATGTGATTGAGAGTTCTGCCTGATGTAATTGGGAGCTCTGCCTGGTGTGATTGGGAGCTCTGCCTGGTGTGATTGGGAGCTCTGCCTGGTGTGATTGGGAGCTCTGCCTGATGTGATTGGGAGCTCTGCCTGATTTGATTGGGAGCTCTGCCTGATGTGATTGGGAGCTCTGCCTGATGTGATTGGGAGCTCTGCCTGATGTGATAGGGAGCTCTGCCTGATGTGATTGAGAGTTCTGCCTGATGTGATTGGGAGATCTGCCTGATGTGATTGGGAGCTCTGCCTGGTGTGATTGGGAGCTCTGCCTGATGTGATTGGGAGCTCTGCCTGATGTGGTTGAGAGTTCTGCCTGATGTGATTGGGAGCTCTGCCTGATGTGATTGGGAGCACTGCCTGTTGTGATTGGGAGCTCTGCCTGATGTGATTGGGAGCTCTGCCTGATGTGATTGGGAGCTCTGCCTGTGGTGATTGGGAGCTCTGCCTGATGTGATTGGGAGCTCTGCCTGATGTGATTGGGAGCTCTGCCTGGTGTGATTGGGAGCTCTGCCTGATGTGATTGGGAGCTCTGCCTGATGTGATTGGGAGCTCTGCCTGTTGTGATTGGGAGCTCTGCCTGATGTGATTGGGAGCTCTGCCTGATGTGATTGAGAGCTCTGCCTGGTGTGATTGGGAGCTCTGTCTGTTGTGATTGGGAGCTCTGCCTGATGTGATTGGGAGCTCTGCCTGATGTGATTGAGAGTTCTGCCTGATGTGATTGGGAGCTCTGTCTGATGTGATTGGAAGCTCTTTCTGATGTGATTGGGAGTTCTGTCTGATGTGATTGGGAGTTCTGCCTGATGTGATTGGGAGTTCTGCCTGATGTGGTTGGGAGCTCTGTCTGATGTGATTGGGAGTTCTGCCTGATGTGATTGGGAGCTCTGCCTGATGTGATTGGGAGCTCTGTCTGATGTGATTGGGAGCTCTGCCTGTTGTGATTGGGAGTTCTGCCTGTTGTGATTGGGAGCTCTGCCTGACGTGATTGGGAGCTCTGCCTGGTGTGATTGGGAGTTCTGTCTGATGTGATTGGGAGTTCTGCCTGATGTGATTGGGAGTTCTGCCTGATGTGATTGAGAGTTCTGTCTGATGTGATTGGGAGTTCTGCCTGATGTGATTGGGAGCTCTGTCTGATGTGATTGGGAGTTCTGTCTGATGTGGTTGGGAGCTCTGCCTGATTTGATTGGGATCTCTGCCTGATGTGATTTGGAGCTCTGTCTGGTGTGATTGGGAGCTCTGTCTGGTGTGATTGGGAGCTCTGCCTGATGTGATTGGGAGCTCTGTCTGATGTGATTGGGAGTTCTGCCTGTTGTGATTGGGAGTTCTGCCTGTTGTGATTGGGAGCTCTGCCTGACGTGATTGGGAGCTCTGCCTGGTGTGATTGGGAGTTCTGTCTGATGTGATTGGGAGTTCTGCCTGATGTGATTGGGAGTTCTGCCTGATGTGATTGGGAGTTCTGTCTGATGTGATTGGGAGTTCTGCCTGATGTGATTGGGAGCTCTGTCTGATGTGATTGGGAGTTCTGTCTGATGTGGTTGGGAGCTCTGCCTGATTTGATTGGGATCTCTGCCTGATGTGATTTGGAGCTCTGTCTGGTGTGATTGGGAGCTCTGTCTGGTGTGATTGGGAGCTCTGCCTGATGTGATTGGGAGCTCTGTCTGATGTGATTGGGAGTTTTGCCTGATGTGATTGGGAGTTCTGCCTGATGTGGCTGAGCGATTTGCTTGACGATGTTGAGAGTTTATAAATACGTGTGTTTTCAGTGCAGACACCACACCTCGACAACACAGTGGATTGTGTGTCCACTATGCAGCGCAAGTATTAAAGGTGAATCCGGATGAAAAGAATACGAAACACAGTGACGGGTTAAGCAATTCACGCTGTCTGCGTTCATAGAGCCAAATCAAATTCAAATTGAAATCGCATCATGTGCGTATGGATGCACGTGTTCCCTCTTGTGTGCGTGTGTCTGTACGCGTCCCACGTGTGTAGTAGTGTAGTGGTTAGCGCATTGCGCTACGAATCCGGCGAGTGACGATTATCTGAGCCGGTCCTGGGCCTCCCCTAAGTCGACTCGGCCTCAAATGAGTACCTGGTGCGGTGTGTAAACATTCTCTCGAGGGAGACAAACGCGGCCGGGCGTGGGCCTGGTCATCTACCCCCTCGAGTGCCGTTCCAGCCTTCATAGGTGCTCGCTAACAGCACTTGCCCCTACAGTCGGTTAAAGTTATACGGGGGGTCTTTGCCTTTATCCCACATGTGCGTGTGTGTTTACACGTGTTCCATGTGCGTCTGTACACGTCTTCTAAGTGACACAGACAGCGTTTATAGCTCAGCATGTTACCGTGGAATGTGTTTACCAATCATCCGGCGCGTGCAGATTGGAATTACTTAATTGGTATTTGAATGGGGAGTCAATTGGCGAAAGACGGGAGTGAGGCTGGTCGCGCCCAACGGAGTTTGGTGAAATCTGCTCTATGTTATTGCATTTAGGTTTAGGTTTTATTTTGGTACATTGGGAAATAAATACTCATTGCTCGACAGAGGACCACGTTTAGTCACCGCAGGCATCGCTGTGCATCGACCGATGCGCTCGTGGTATCTCAGCGACTGGATCGAGAGAAACCCTTCCAAAGTGAAGGTGAACGCCGACTTAGAGGCTGATCCAGAAATGGTAACATGCGCGGAGCCTGGCCCGAGAGGCGCATGGCCCCAACCCCCACGCCAAGGGAGTCGTGGTGAGCATTCTTCACCACGCCGGTCAGTGCGGGGTGTTTTTTGCGAAAGGGGTTGGGAAGCGCCGATGTGGGTGGGAGGAGGGGGACATTTGAACTGCAGTACACCGGTGGATATTGCGAAGGGGCGGGGGGGGGTCAGACATTTGTGACGATGTGTGATGAGGGGGGGTGGGTGAGAAATGTGACGTCACATCAAAATGCGCAACTTTAAATACATATGGACAACACGTTCTACATAATTAAATAGACGTTTTAATACATGTTTTCTCCTACAACATCGGAGTGCAGCGCCACATTAAATACGCGCTACAATGACAAGTCTTCTTGGTTCTTTCGGTAAAGTCACGTAGAAGGGAAATAATAAAATTATAAAAATAAAGCATAATAAGATAAAATTCTCACGACGGTTCGGCCACAACGCAAGCAGCTGTCCTCAGGTGAAGAACAGGGCTGTCGGAAAGAAAGCTTTAAATCGAAAAAAATTACAATAGTTTAAAGCGATTTGAAGCATGTTTTATTTGGGGGGGGGGGGGGCAGAGCTTTGTGACGCCATATTTAAAGGGTGGGGGGTTTGATTTTTGTGACGCCGTGTGACGAAGGGGGGGGGGGTCAAAAATCGTCCAAAATCGCGTGACGTCATTTATGGACGGCCCCTAGTAACATTAATGTCCTGCTCGTACCTCAGCGACTGGATACAGCGACGCGCTGAGGTCGTGAAATACGACGCGAATTCAGAGGCTGCTCCTGAAATCGTAACATGCGGACTCACGGAATGCGGAGAGGCTCCCCCGAGCGGGTCACGGCTAAGCCTGGAGAGCGCACGCGGGGCGTCTGTCGTTACGCCACAACAGCCGATCCACGCGTGGTGTGTAAGGTGGGAGTGCAGCTCGACTCGGCCTCAAGTGAGTACAGTGCCTGGTGCGGTGTGTAAAAACATCGCCACTGGGGAGACAAAGGCGGTTGCTGGACGATCCCCCACCCCACTCACTCTGGTGTGCCGTGCCGGCGTTCATGTTTGCAAGCTAACAGAACTTGGCCCAATAGTCTGATAAAAGCTATACAGGGGATCTGTGATGAAAATGAAGAATTGGTTTTAACCTTAATAATAGGGTGTTTCCCCTTTTTTCTGGCAACAAAACTGAAACCTTTTTACAAGGAATCACGTGTGCATTAACCACAATACTTGTGGTCAAAATGCAAACAAAAACACACTGATAATATATGCATTGTCCTTGTGGACCAATCGTTTTCAAGGAGAATGCATATATTGTCAGTGTGTGTTTTGTGTTTGCAGTTTGACCACAAGTATTGTGGTTAATGCAGACATGATTCCTTGTTAATAGGTTTCAGTTTTGTTTCCAGAAAGAAGGGGAAAACCTATATTATCATATGTTGGTACTGGCAAAGGAGGTCTAATGATGTAGATGGTTTTACCCTTCTGTTCTTCACCTGAGAACTGATTCTTCTACCGTTGCCGATCATTGCTACAACTCGGTGGGCTCTCATGAAATTGTCTTTTCCGAGACCAAGGTTCTCTGCAAACCTCCCGCCTACCATCAAAGGTTTGTACACGAAGCCATACAAATATACAAACACAGACATAATTTCAACCGTGATGATGGGTACAAACTTAGTAATCATTGGAAAGATGTTATCAACCACGCAAAAAATACTTAATTACAATTTTTTGGACCATCTTATCTGACAGGCACTATTTTACTTTACTTTACCGAGTGTTAACATCCCCAGTTATTTTTAACAGTACTCTCTTCATTGTTCAGCCAGCATTGGTATAAACATGGGCATTTTCGTTCTTTTGTCTATCATGTGTATCAGACCTCCCCTCCCCCTCTCTGTCCATTGTGTTGGCGTGTGCAGTAATTTGTCGCTTGCGCACAATCGCTTCCACGCCGTCGCCCACCCTTTTGGCCCCGCCCCCCTCCCTCCCGATACGTTCCATTCATTGGCTACCATATTCTGATGAGCTCCCCTCTCCCTCTCCTCCCCCCTCAACTCACGTTTAAGGGATTACATCTTGAATCATTGCCTCACTTGATGCAGCTAATCTGGCTGTGACGGTCCCACCTGATGACGGAGACTTGTGTTGCCTCCGAAACGTCGTGATTTTTGTTTTTATTTTTGTTTTTATTTTATTTTATTTTCATTAATTTTGATGTTTTACCTACGTGACTTTACCGAAAAAACCTAAGAATATTTACCCTTCTTGGCATTCTCCGGACTAACACTGGTGAGACAATGCCATATAGAAGGCTGCTATCTGGTGGCAGGCCAATCATTTTAAAAGAGAATTTATTTATTATCAGATCATATTTGTTTTCATGTGTGCCACAAGTATGTGTGATTTATGCAGTCTCGATTTCATGTTTGAACATCTTAACACCTCCTGTTTTATTACCAGAAAGGGTACAACTGATATTTAGTTTTAATCATTTTGTAAACTGGCAAAAAAGGTCCCATACGCGTGATCTATGTTTGCCTGGGTGGAGCAGTCCTAACACGCATGCCTCACAGCAATAAAGCCCCTGGGTTCGATATTTGCATTCCCCCCCTCTGTTCTGCATCGAGTGGTGAGTGTGTGCGTGAGGAGCGGTCGTGTAGTGGTTAGCGCGACGCCGCACTACGAAACCCGGCGACCCGAGCTCCGATTCCCGCTCACGGCCCCAACACCAGTGACGATTATCCCAACTAGTCCCGGGCCTCCCCTAGATCCACTCGGCCACAAATAAGTACCTTCGTCCCCAACATTCTATCCAGGCTATGCAGGGGTATATTTGTCTTTTGGAATGTGTTTGTGTGTATGGGTTTTTTCCCTTTGTGGAATGCCAGGAACAGACAATAGAGAGTTCTCCAATTTCTTCCCAGAGCTAAAACAGAGAGTTGAGACTTCGATAATTGTCCTGCTTAAACAAAGCGCTTGTCAGCGTGGGGTTTTTCTGTTGTTAGTTTAACACGCAGTAGTCGTAGGAGAAGGTTTTCGCGACCAATAGCATCCATAAGAGGTTTTTGGGTTAGATCGCTTAAATATAAATGCGTCGTTGAACCCGCCACCACCTGAAACAGACAATTAGTAAGGTTTGTCACGTAAACAAAACGTGATAAAGATTAATCCCGTCCACCCTCTTCTCTTCGCAACTGATTGGCTCACAAGTGACGACTTCAGATTTACCCCCACCTCCCCATCTCTATTTAAGACCGAAACAGGAAGATGTCTCCACAACTCTGGCTGTCGCCTGATGATGCTGTTTGCTGTAATGACCGGCGAAACGTTACTGTGCTCGAAATATAATTGTTGTGGGTTTACTCTCCAACACACCTGTTAGTGCTGAACTAGTAACGAAGTTTACGTGACAAATCCTTACTAATTGTCTGTGTCGGGTAGTGACGGGTTTAACGACACATGTTTGTTCTTGTAAACTTTGACTAATTTGGACCATGACACCCGAAAATTTTCAAAGAGCGTCTCATTAACGTCAAGCGTTACGCATTTTCACGGCCACTAACGCCGCGCAAGTGATAACCACAGAGCGGCCTGCCAGATTTTGAAACCGCTAACCTCTGCAAACAACGAGCAGGAGAAACGCCTCTAACCACTGGAACGCATCACCGCCCAAAGTGAATAGTTATTTATTTATCTACTTATTTATTTGTTTTGCGCGATTATTTTATTATTATTGTTTAAAAAAATCGGTTTGCCTCGGTTTGCCTCGGTTTGCCTCGGTTTGCCTCGGTTTGCCTCGGTTTGCCTCGGTTTGCCTCGGTTTGCCTCGGTTTGCCTCGGTTTGCCTCGGTTTGCCTCGGTTTGCCTCGGTTTGCCTCGGTTTGCCTCGGTTTGCCTCGGTTTGCCTCGGTTTGCCTCGGTTTGCCTCGGTTTGCCTCGGTTTGCCTCGGTTTGCCTCGGTTTGCCTCGGTTTGCCTCGGTTTGCCTCGGTTTGCCTCGGTTTGCCTCGGTTTGCCTCGGTTTGCCTCGGTTTGCCTCGGTTTGCCTCGGTTTGCCTCGGTTTGCCTCGGTTTGCCTCGGTTTGCCTCGGTTTGCCTCGGTTTGCCTCGGTTTGCCTCGGTTTGCCTCGGTTTGCCTCGGTTTGCCTCGGTTTGCCTCGGTTTGCCTCGGTTTGCCTCGGTTTGCCTCGGTTTGCCTCGGTTTGCCTCGGTTTGCCTCGGTTTGCCTCGGTTTGCCTCGGTTTGCCTCGGTTTGCCTCGGTTTGCCTCGGTTTGCCTCGGTTTGCCTCGGTTTGCCTCGGTTTGCCTCGGTTTGCCTCGGTTTGCCTCGGTTTGCCTCGGTTTGCCTCGGTTTGCCTCGGTTTGCCTCGGTTTGCCTCGGTTTGCCTCGGTTTGCCTCGGTTTGCCTCGGTTTGCCTCGGTTTGCCTCGGTTTGCCTCGGTTTGCCTCGGTTTGCCTCGGTTTGCCTCGGTTTGCCTCGGTTTGCCTCGGTTTGCCTCGGTTTGCCTCGGTTTGCCTCGGTTTGCCTCGGTTTGCCTCGGTTTGCCTCGGTTTGCCTCGGTTTGCCTCGGTTTGCCTCGGTTTGCCTCGGTTTGCCTCGGTTTGCCTCGGTTTGCCTCGGTTTGCCTCGGTTTGCCTCGGTTTGCCTCGGTTTGCCTCGGTTTGCCTCGGTTTGCCTCGGTTTGCCTCGGTTTGCCTCGGTTTGCCTCGGTTTGCCTCGGTTTGCCTCGGTTTGCCTCGGTTTGCCTCGGTTTGCCTCGGTTTGCCTCGGTTTGCCTCGGTTTGCCTCGGTTTGCCTCGGTTTGCCTCGGTTTGCCTCGGTTTGCCTCGGTTTGCCTCGGTTTGCCTCGGTTTGCCTCGGTTTGCCTCGGTTTGCCTCGGTTTGCCTCGGTTTGCCTCGGTTTTTTCTTGATGTTGTTGATGTTGTTGATGTTCCAGCCCCGCAGCGAGTTCTCATCGCGGCCTTCTGAAGCCAGCGTTCCACGAACGTTGCCATTGTTTTTGTGCTTAATGCGTGCGCAGTCGAAGAGACAAATACAAAGATTCCCCCCTAACACACTGTTGGGGCAAGTGCTGTTCGTGAGTAGCACCTATGAAGGCTGGCACAGCACACGAGGGAGTGGGTGGCCAGCAGCACGCCCGACTGCCTTTGTCTCCCCATCGGTGATGGGTTTTTTTTACGCACCGCACCAAGTACTGATTTGAGGCTGAGTCGACCTAGGGGAGGCCCAGGACTGATTCAGATAATCGTCACTGGTGTTGGTGGCCCTGAGCGGGAATCGAACTCGGGTCGCGGGGTTCATAGCGCAATGCGCTAACCGCTACACCACCGCTCCCCACAAATAGAAGGACCAAGTTTTGCCCAGTGATCCGTGAATCAATCGAAATCACTCGAGACGCCGCTGTCTGGTACGGCAGCCGGGAGCAGTGGAATGCGAACGCCGTCGCAAGAAGGTCACACGAATGACGCGTGACGCTCTTTCGCCCACTACTAAGCGTGACGGATGAATGATTGAATGAATGTCCCCATTTACACCTACCTCGATTAAAAATTACTAAAGTTCAAGTGTTGATGTCATTTTATAACGTAATTTATATTATTATTAAGTGTTTAATCTTGATTTGAAGCTTTCGTGACTGCAGGAATCCATACTCTTTGGTTCTTTCGGTGAAGTCACGTAGATGGACGCTTGTGTTGCTCCCGAAACGTCGTGATTTATTTTATTTTATTAAGTGCTTGTTTAATCTGTAATTGTGGAATGCGTTGATTATTGTCTGCTGGCCGAGTCGCCCTTGAAAAAAGAGCTTCGTAGCTCTTCGGGCTTCAGTCGGTGGGAAATAAACTTCCTGTTCCGATTCTTTTGAATCATAGCGCGGTTGGCTACGTATGGTGCGAAAGAAGTTCAGCATACGTACACATAACGCTGTCGAGAGAAGAGAGATGATACTGTGATGTCAGCTACTGTGTAGGAGCGGCATGCATCACGGCATCGCAGGACCGCGAGAGATGGCGATGGATCATAAAAAATTGCCGATCATAATGTGCAGGAGAGCGGGAGTGATCATACAGAAATGTGTCCGCGATGTCACCTATACAACAACCCGTGGAACTGCAGTGTCTGTGACGTTCTGTATCTCAGTGAGTGGATAACACTGAACCCAAGCAAAGTCAAATACAACGTTGATGCTGATGCTGATCCAGACATGGAAACCTGCAACGTAGTTTACATTGGCCGAAACTTACACAGTGTACACACACCTAGACATACACAGTACACCAAGTCCTCGTTTAACGCGGTAGATGCGGTCCCGAAGAGTGTCGCGTGAAGCGACAAACGCGTAAAGCGAAAACAATTCCCCCATGAAGAATGTAACGAGGATAACGTTTGGCGACACTCGATGTATGCAAACACAATATTGTATCATTGTACCACTCGGTCGCACAACTCAATAAAGTAGTTCGTCATCGACAACCGCGTTATAATGTTCGCATTCCGAGTTATAGTGGTGCACGTTCCGCGTTATTACCGGCACTTCCTACGTTGTCCGAAAAGTCGTTTCCCGAACAGAGGAACCGCATTATAGCAAAAACGCGTTAGGGGCCGTCCATAAATGACGTCACGCGATTTTGGACGATTTTTGACCCCCCCCCCCCTCTTCGTCACACAAAGTCAGAACCCCCCTCGAATATGACGTCACAAAGCTCTGCCCCCCCCCCCAAAACAATAAAACATGCTTCAAATCGCTTTAAACTATTGTCATTGTAGTGCGTATTTAATGTGGCGCTGCACTCTGATGTTGTAGGAAAAAACATTTAGTAAAAAGTAGATTTAATTAAGTAGAACGTGTTGTCTATATTTATTTAAAATTGCGCATTTTGATGTGACGTCACATTTCTCGAACCCTCCCCCCCTCGTCACACATCGTCCCAAATGTCTGACCCCCCCCCCCCCCAGGTGCGTGACGTCATTCATGGACCGCCCCCATACCCCTCCACACTCGATTGGCGATCCACTCTGTGGGTGCTCCGGTTTTCTCCCACGTGTAAACACTCGTTCGTTGACTGTAAATATCTTAACGGATAGAGGACTGCAGAGCACAGGCAATTGTTGGCGCCGGCTGGCAAGCACCTTCTCGCTCGGGTGTGGCTCCTCGCGCCTCTGAGCCAGCCGTTCGCTGTCTTCGACGGCGTGAGTAATCACTGCGGTGCTTTGCTGCAATGTAGTATTATTATTGAGAAGTTCCCAGCACGTGGAGCGAAACGTCGGACATCGCAGCGGTACCACACTAAGATCGATCAGAGAGCTAACTGGACACGGTTACAATCGTTCATTCCCAAAGTCAGTGCGCTGATACCTTGACCTCATCCCTCGTCACTGACCGCCGCTAACGCATCGTACATTCGCAGAGCGAAGTGCAGAAGTTGCCGCAGTCCCACGGGTTGCTCCACAGCTGAATCGTCTGCAGCTTCCCGAGTGGGTCAAAGGCTCCGTGAGGAACACTCTGCAGCCTGAGCCGGTAAAAAAAGTAGAAGATAATGCGCGCTTGATGCACCACACTCCTCGTCTCTCATCTCACTCCACTCTCCTCCACACCATCTCCTACAGTACCTCTCCTACCCCTCACCTCACTCTTCTCCCCCTCCATAAGCGAGCTCGTGTGCCCAGGGACCGAGAGAGGCAGGGGCTCGGCCTCGGAGCTGTTACTGGCTGAGGTACAGGATCTTGCACTGGCTGCAGTCAAACTGGTTGCCGAACAAAGTGATCGTCTGCAGCTTCCCGAGACGGTCAAAGGCCCCGTGAGGGACACTCTGCAGCCGGTCTGTCCCTGTGAGCTCGATTCACAGTCTAATTCCCACGATACCATCACCTTAGCACAATCTCAATTCATGGCATTTAAAGGCTGTTTTTTTATGAAATAAAAATAGTACCAATGAACGCTACGTGAATCACCTCGCAGATGGACAGGTCATATGTTCAGTGATAGCTCAGTTCGTGTGAATCTGACCGCATTAATCAAAGTGAAATAGATGTAACTTGGGCAATGCAGTTTTCGCTTGTGCTTGTGTTGTTTGATCATTATAGATCGTTGTTAGTAAATCTGATTTAAAACTCTTGTTTTTAAACGTGGTGCTTGCCACATGCTTTCTCCAAGAATACGAATTTTATAATATCCGTTCATGAATGTATCTTCAAATTATTAACGGAGTAGGATTAAACGGCCTGCAGTGTAAACTGCGTTGTAGAACCGTTGGCCGCATCGATGGGACCCTTTCTGCCGGTATTTAAGATGATGAAAACATGAATCGTCTTCACTCTTTCCGGCAAGAATACAGGAGGTGTTAAGATGTTCAACTACCAAATAGACACCGATCATAAGGCATCAAATCTGCAATAACCACACGTGATTGTGGTAAAGCGTGCAAACAAACATGCTTTGATAATAATGCATGCATTGCCCTTGAAACTGATTTGCCTACACCAGATACGACTTTATTTATTGCCTTGTCTCACCAGTGTTAGAGCACATAAACTCCAAAAGGCGAACAGCACAAAGACAATGCACATATCAAAGCACGAATGGCTCGGGTCGAGCAATTTAATCTATGGGACCCTTTTTGCCGATATTAAGATTAGGAAAAAAAAGTATCAACCGTTTCTAGTGTAGGCCAATTAGTTCAAGGACAATGCATGCATTATTAAAGCATGTGTGTTTGCATGTTTTACTGCAATAATGTGGTTAAGGGGCCGTCCATAAATGACGTCACGCACCTAGGGGGGGGGGTGAGACATTTGTGACGATGGGGGGTTTGAGAAATGAGACGTCACATCAAAATGCGCAACTTTGAATATAAACAACACGTTCTATTTAATTAAATAGAATTGTTATAACGACACTAATTTTGATACATTTTTATTATTAACGATTTGATTATTTAAATTTACTAAGGTCACCTTTTATTTATTCCATGAAGGAGCATTTTGCTTCTCCATTCTCCAACATTTTAATTTTAATTATTCTACCAGGGCTTTTCATTCTGTGGAATGAATATGTGATTGTTATAATTGTACTCTCTATCTTGCTTCATTCTACTACAAAGTTTCAAGTATTTTTTACAGTTATAATTACTTTAATATATGATAATTATATGAGAATTTCAATATAATATTCTGAACATCTGCAGTTTTAGTAAGACGATGAATATTTTCAAGTGAATTTTATGCAAAATTTCAGCTTTCCAACGCCTACTTTTTAATGCATGTTTTCGCCTACAACGTCAGAGTGCAGAGCCACATTAAATACGCACTACAATTACGATAGTTTAAAGTGATTTGAAGCATGTTTTATTTACAAAATGGAAATATGGTTTTGGGGAGGGAGCAGAGCTTTGTGACGTCATATTTGAGGGGGGGTCTGACTTTTTGTGACGCCGTATGATGAGGGGGGGGGGGGGTCAAAAATCGGCCAAAATCACGTGACATCATTTATGGACGGCCTCTAATGAAGACGTGATGACGTGTAATCGATGTCTATTTGGTGTTCGAACATCTTTCATACCTTCTGAATTCTTGCCGGAAAGGGTAAAAAGCAATTTTTTTATTGCCTACGTGTTCATGATATACCCATTTTATCTTAAACCGACAACCTTGAGTGACATTCTAACAGTACACCTAAGAGAAATACTCAAAACAATCAGAGCCAACACCTGTCAAAGCCTTCAGGAAATATTTAGTAGATCATTGATTATCCAACATTATCCGGCAGTCCTCGGACCGATCCAGAAAAACTCCATCACAGCTGATGGGCGTTGAATTCAGACTGAATAAACACCTCCAAGTCTACACCCCCCTATCATGACCGTGTTCAGAGTCTTCGAGATGGGAGTGGTAAATACGATACAGTAAATAACAGTAACCTTTTACAGTAAGATCTTTTTTGTTTATTTGTATGTTTATTTATGCCAAATTCACATAGTAAACCAATTTACACCACTACAAAATATATACACAACACCTAAAAATATGTCATCCATGAATGTGCAAAAATAAGTTATTTTAAATCATTATTAGTGATTATCCGGCGTTTTTTTTTTATTCCTGCAACCCCTCATTCCCCTCAGTCGCCAGATAATCGATTATCGAATATATATCCACCAAGTGTTTTTTCCAACCGGAGTAAATTCATCTTTGGGGCGTTGTGACGACCAATCGTGAGACCACCGAATTCCTTCCTGCCCTCACGCCAGACTGCTGTGGCCAAACAGCTCACGTGGTCTTCATGATGCACATCGCGGTCTCTTGGACTGGTGGAACATGAATGTCACAGGATGTGGCAGTCGTGTCTTCGGATATTTAGTCTAAATCCTATCCGAACACCTATCCTCCTCTCCATGGGACCTTTTGTTGGTCACAAAGAAGGCTGTCTCTGGTGTAGTGCCAACCAGTTTCAAAGACAATGCATATGTTACCACCAATAGAAAGCTAGAATATGTGTCTTCAATTGAGCAAGGCTTTAGGAACCTGTGAAACAAACCGATGGGAGGGAATTCCAAAGTCGAGAAGTGCGAGGGAAGAATCCGCCTATTTTTTTGGTTTTCCAGAGGAAGATTATTAAGCGGCGTCTGTTTCAGCAAGCAAACTCGTGACCGGCTTAGGTCTCATCAGCAAGAGCCATGCCCGTTCAACAATGTTTTGCGTCGATTACCATATGTCATTCACAAGAGCCACTCCAATTGAAATTACGAGAGCCCTATTCAACGCACGAGGCAATAACACTGCGCAGAGCGCAGGGGTTGGTGAACGGAGTGGTGAGCTCGTGAGCCTGGGGGACCCGAGTGAGGCAGGGGCTCGGCTCGGAGCCGTCACTCGCTGAGGTACAGGATCTCACATTGGCTGCAGTCAAACTGGTTGCTGTACAGAGTGATCGTCTGCAGCTTCCCCAGACGGTCAAAGGCCCCGTGAGGAACGCTCTGCAGACCGGTCCGTCCCTGTGTCCTCCCTTCATAAAATTGAATTCCCCCCTTATGCAATGAATGTAAATCCGTGGCTCTTGAAAGGCTGTTTTCGTGAGATAAGAAAATTGTGTGTAATCGCTGCGCGGAATCTCCACTGAACAGCGCGCCAATGGGCAGATTAAATTCCAGCTCATGGGAATCTGACTGCATTGCAAGCACGAATAATGGCGAGAAAATCGATAACTCGGCAGCCTTAAAATTAAACAAATATAAATAATCGGCGACATTTCAGGCATTTGCCCTTCTTTGTAGCACATGCACATCGTCACAGAAAGTATTTAAAGCAACGTCATTTAAGTTTCAATTCCTTTTGTTTGTGACATGTTATTTTTAGTAGCTCTGATTTTGTTTTTACGTGACAAACCTTACTGTTTGTATGTGTCGGGTGCTGAGGGGTTTAACGACACAAACCACTACAATGGATCAAATTGGCTGCTAAGCAAATTAAGTGGCCTTTTTGGAAAATATGCATCGCTAAAATGGATGAAAGTAATCATTGGTCGAGACTGACGGCGGAATGGCAATGGCCAAAGGAAGGAACGCGCCCGAGAGGGCAGCCACTGTGGAGATGGAGCGATCGAGGTTAGTTTGCGTGCAATGAGCTCGATGGATTATTGCATAGCAGAGGAATGGCGATGATTGAGGGTGGACTTCGATTGTGGATATATCGTGGCTGCTGCTGATGATGATGATGGATACGGTTTCGATACGAGAATATATAGTTCATAATCAAGGTGTTTTGGGTTACATCGCGTAAGTATGAATGTGTCGTTAACCCTCAACCACCCGATGCAGGCAATTAGCAAGGTTTGTCACGTTAACAAATTGTGCCAATTAGTTACTACTTCAGTACACCGGTGTGTTGGGCAGTAAATCCACAGCATGTACAAATTGAGTACGATGTATCGCTGGCAATTACATTCAGCATCATCGAGCGATTTTTGTCAGAATTCTGGGCTGAAGTAGTAACTAATTGGCACCTTAATTGGCACGTTTTGTTTCCGTGACAAACCTTGATAATCGACTGTGTCGGGTGGTGGCGGTTTCAACGACACATTTATACTTACGCGATCTAACCCCAAAAAACTCCTTATTATGAGTAACATTGGTCGCGATAGTCTACTACGTGTCAAACAAAATACACAGCGTTGTAGATATGCAGAAGCATGCTGTGTTGGGGACTCAATTACATCCTGTACCTCAGCGATTTCATCACAAGAAATGCGAACATTGTCAAGCAGCATCTCGGCAGCTCCCAGTACCAAACTGATCCTGACGCTGTAACATGACCCTTCGCCCTCAACCTTCGAACAGACCGGTACTTGGTTCATTCACCGAATCAATGAATATTATACTACAATGTAGCAGGTGTGAGGCACGCTGAGCGGTGTAGCTCTTTTTACAGAAGCGACCTGCCTATCGCAAATGATAGCTCAACGTAGTGGCTTTAAAGTTGCCAAATAACTCCAAACGCGTGTTTCTAAAGGTGGAGGGAAATACGTGAGGACACGGAGAAAAAGGCGCGTGACCACGGGGAGAGAGATACGCAGACTCGTCGAGCGAAGGAGCGTACCACTCAGGTATTGATGGGTGGACTATTTGGGGAGGTGGTTGGGGAGGAGCGCAGCTGGTGCATCTGTCAGTCAGTCGACCCCATTGAACCTGCTGGGTCTGTCCCGTGACCACCCCCACCTCCGCCCACTGTGAAAACAGACGACTCGGTATTGCTCGCTCGTTCCTTCGCTCTTCTCAGGCGAAGATGGCGGTGTACAGAACGAGAAAAAATATGCTGGAGGGTGACACTGACGGCTGCTCTGTGCTTCCAGTGTTCAGAGGCCTGCTTAAGGCGCGGCTTCGGCTGGAGCACGCATACCACACACATGTTGGTGATGTGCACGTCTTTTTTATGGAACGCTGGGGAGCCGTAAAAGCCCTCTGTACCAGCGTGGACGGCACCCTCATGTTCACCTTCTGAAGCGCTCGCTCGTCACCATGGCGTGCTCGATGACACCACAACCACGTGACTTTTATTTAGTGTTGTGCGCGGTGCTTTTAGCGCCACAGCGCGTGGATTTGTAGCGTTTATTTTCATGTTTGCTGGTGACTGTGTATTTCATAATCGAAATCGCCTCCAGTGCTTTTGCTGCTGGCGGCAATAAAAGTTGTTCCCGTGTATTTCTCCTTGTCCCTCTTGCCTCTCTCTCTCTCCCTTCGTCGTTGTCTCTCTCCGCACGCACCGTAGTCAATCGACAAAGACCAGATAAGACATTTCACGTAAAGGCCGTGCTGTCTGCTAATCGTGTCCGACACGCGAACTCTTTCTTCCCTTACCCCTGAGTCTGGTTCGCGAGTGACGTTCTCTGGATGAATTAGTCGTTTGATATGAAACACGAGGGGCGGCTTGGACTTCTCTGCAGCTGATTGGCATCCAGACTGAGCCATGTTAATTTGGTCAGACTGTCGAACACACACACACCGCCACACACCCGCACCGGCGATACAAATTAAGCACTTCGTTAATTTTCGAACAAAAAAACATCACAAGACTCCGCACTCTCGATGTCACGGCTAGGCAATCAAATATCGCATTCACATCGCATTGCAGGCTTCAACCCACACGGAATCCTCGTCACGAGGTTGAACCCAGAGCGGCTCGAGGCAGGGAGACCACGCGCGTTGTTGAGACTGGGACCAGGGAGATCAATGTCCTAGGGTTAGGATTCAATTCATGGCCTAAGTGAAACCAACTTTATATTTATACTCTTTGGTTCTTTCGGTAAAGTCACGTAGGTAGAAATAAAATCAAATAAATCACGACGTTTCGATCGCAACACAAGCGACCGTCATCAGGCGGAACCGATACAGCAGGACAACTGGTTCTCAGTAGAGGTGGCTTTTATCATGCAGTGCGGTGCTGAGCAAACACACACCACACGGCAGCGGTTGGCAGTCGGCCAAGGATTAGTCAGGGGTTCTTGCTCCCCGCTGGATGAATGCACGGTTCGTAATTGCGTTTTGGGATCAGGTAAGAAAGAAAAGAAATCGATTATGAATCATGATAAATGTCGCGAAAGAATTCCTCGATTAAATGCAGCAGCGTGTGGCATCTAATCAAAACTAAAAATATAATCCACTTTTTATTTTACCAGGTAAAGTCCATTAAGCTCTATAGCTCTTATTTCAGAAGCGACCTGGCTATCACAAATAATAGCTCAACAAGAAGTGGCTTATCGTGCGGACATGTATGGCAGCCAGATACTCTAAACGCGGGATGTGGATTGTAAAAGTGAAGGGGAAAACCGCAGGAACCGGACAAAAATCCACGCGACCACAGGGAGAGAGGCAAACGTAAACTACAAATATACAGAATCAGAATATTTATTTAGACTGCAGGAGGAATCCGATGAGCCATGAGGCTCTTTTCACAGATGTCCAGTAGGGACGAGTAAGAACGTTACAACAACAAACAATAAAAAAATATGATCCTAGTGCAAAGCAGATGATATGTAAACAAATCACCCAAACACATACAAATACAACTAAACCATCCCCATCATGGTCAGGAGCAGAAAATATTGACAACGAACAGACGCAGCCCTCCCTTGCCAATGATTGATTTAGAAGCTTCCACTTTTCTCAGTCTAGGAGCGTGCAGTCGAGACTCTTCTCACTTACTCATACCGGAAAGCCACACTCAGTCGCAATGCAATTTTTTTCAGGAAGGGTCCTTCCATGAGGTTATTTATTAAATCGTCATTTAATCTATTACTTTGGTGGGCGGGCATGGGAATATATGTTTTGCCACCTGCGTGAACAACTCCGCAAGGTGCAATTGAGTGCAAGTGGAGCGCTTGGGTGTTCACTCCAGCCGATTGACGTTGGTAAGTAAAGAACTGCAGAGCTTGGACAATTGGCGGCGCCAGCTGACGACGGCGTGGCTGCCTTCCCCTGCTGTGGTCAGCGATTTCCTCCTGGTGCCTTCGGGTGGTTTTCCGTCTGCCAGTGAGCGAATGTCGTGCAACGTGTTACGAGGTTAACGTCCATTGACAACGTTCACCTCGCCGATCCAATGTTGGATGAGGGCCTCGCCACGCCTTGTCAGTGACAGGAGGTGTTTGACCATACTTCACTACGATGGTAAATGTGGGCTGATGAATTACGGGCCCCTGGCCAGTGGTGGTGATGGCATAGACTCGCCATTAATGTTTATTCATAGGCCGGGAATTTAAAACGGCACGCTGAAAATCTTTACGCACAACAGCAAAAAGAGAAACAGTAGGTTTCCTCATGCATTATGCAAACAATAGCATGTAGATATAATTATTAAGATGCATTGTTGGTCATCTCGTGTCCGACCACCGTAAAATCGCACTCGTGAAAATGTGACCGGCCAATCGCGCGCGGCAGAAGTGATGCGGACGTGGACGACTCTCGACCGGTGTCGTTTCTTGTTGCGACTCGTCGCCACTGGAGATCCTCACCGCCGATGATCACCGCTGCAGGGTCTGGCCTCTTTCGCGAACGATAACAGAGGCGTGTCACCGCCCCCCCTCCCGCCCGCTTCCTTCCCGTGGCCGGGAATCGAACTCGTGCTGTTGGGTTCGCAGCGCAGTGCGCCACTTACTCGCCGCTCCCCCGTAGATATTGTGCGCGACGTTGCTTTGAAGCGCACGGCGTTCAGTTTGACGATTGCACTCTTTGCGAATCGTAACGACGTGGACCATTAATGAACCCAGCACGCCCCGCATGTTGCCCTGTCTGGCTCAGCAATGTCAGAGTTTACGTTGGCCTTTATTTTGTTCCTGTTCGCCCCGATCCACTCGCTGAGGTACAGCACCTCACACCGGCTGCAGTCCCACGGGTTGCTTAGTAAAGTGATCGCCTGCAGTTTGCCGAGGCGATCGAAGGCCCCGTGAGGAACACTCTGCAGGGCATCTTCCCATGGTGTCTAAGTGACAGTAGCGCTGTAATAACGCCACTCGTCACCCTGCTTGTTGCTTTAGTGTACGGTGTGCGTGTTTGTCATATCTCGAAAAGGCACATCGGGACAACGTTGAGAGATACAAGAGAGGGGGGGAAATGTAATATTCGCACACCATGCACGATGCGACCTGACTTGAACGAGTCGTTAAGCGAGTTTACCTGGATTCTTGACAAACGCCTATCGACAACAGTCGGGAGTTACAAACAAGAATAATATCATTAACCTCATCAGGATATCACCGATGTTTACATACAGAGTGTATACGTTCGTCCATGGGCTGGTCTCACCACTACATTCGCTCCATTGCTGCCCCGTTCGCTACCGGTCTCGACCATCATCCTTTCTAGCCACGTGTCCTGCCCAATGCCACCTGCAAAAACAAAGAAGCCCCCTCTATGGCTCATTGACAAAACCGTTGGGGCAAGTGCTGATAGCGAGCTTTGCCTATGCCGCAGGGGTTGGGAACGTCCGGCCCGCGGGCCGTATAAGGCCCGCGAAATCATTTGGTTTGGCCCTGCCAAGGCAACCGCACGACTCGAAATTAAATAAATCTAGGAGCTTTTTTCATAGCAACATGAATTTAATTTTGTATGGCCCGCGAATGAGGTTATAAATATCCAAATGGCCTTTGGCAGACAAAAGGTTCCCCAGAGACTGGAGCGGCACAGGAGGGGATTGGGTGGTGCAGCACCATGCCTGGCCCGCCATTGTGGCCTCCCTCGTAGCCATGCCCACGCATCGCACCGTGGTACTCCTTTGAGGCTGAATCGACCCAGGGGAGGCACAGGACTGGTCTAGATCATCGCTATCACTGGTTTTGACCATGAGCGGGCATCGAACTCGGGTGGCCGGGTTCGTGCCGCTCCCGTCAATACTACTTACACGCTTGCATACACTGACACAGATATGTATGTACTATGTTGAACTTCTTTCGCACCGTCCGTAGCCAACAATGCCAATTGAAGGTGCGGGGCAAGGACAACAAAATTCAACACAAAAAGCAGTTTCAAAGAAATGAGTTTTCAATCGAGATATAAAGTGCATAGCTGCAGTGGCTTCCGAATATCAGAAGGAAAAGCTTTCCAGAAGCCGCAGAAGCGCATCTGTAAGCGCGCGATGCAGTGACCTGACTTTGTTCGATGACTAGCCAAAAGCCGCTGAGAGGATAACCGGAGTTCGCGTGATGGTTTATGTTCCTTGACATGCGTGCAATACGTCTCTTATTACGACTCATCACTACGCCACTATAGAGCCCCATCACTGATGCTCACCGCTGCAGAGTCTGCCTCTCTTGCGAACTATACAGAGCCGCTTATTCCCCCACCCCCCAGATTCCCTCCCGTGGCCGGGAATCCAACTCATAGTGTTGGGTCCGCAACGCAGTGCGTCTCTCGCTCCTCTTCCCCGTAAAACGTTGGCCACGTTGATTTGAAGTGCACGATGGTCGGTTTCACGATTTATCTGCTAATCGTAGCGACGTGGGCCGTTAGTTAACGCAGCTCGCCCCGCTTGTTGCCCTGTCTGGCTCAGCAGTGTCGGAGGCTGTGCTGGTCTTTATTTTGTCCCCGTTCGCTCCGATCCACTGGCTGAGGTACAGCACCTCGCACCGGCTGCAGTTCCACGGGTTGTTGATGAGCGTGATCGTCAGCAGCTTGCCGAGACGATCGAAGGCCCCGTGAGGGACACTCTGCAGCATCTCCGGAATATTCCTCAACGACCACGATAAAACCATCCTCGAAAATGATGATGATGATGATGATAATGATCCATAAGGTATTTTTGTGCTTAGATCGCGTGAATATAAATGTGTCGTCGCGTAAACAAAACGTGCATATTCGTTACTATTTCTGCACTAACCGGTGTGTTGGATATTCAACCCACAACATTTACAATTGGAGTACAGTGATGTTTCGACAGTAATTGCAACAACCAGCCACATCAGGCGACAGCCAGAGTTGGGGAGAAACCCTCCTCCTCTTTCGGTCTTCAATAGAGGGGTGAATGTGATGTCGTCACTTGTGAGCCAATCGAGAGCGAAGACCACAGTGGAGCGGGGGTTAATGTATTCATATGAATTACAATGAATATTGATGATGATGATGTTTATCTACAGGACGCTTTGTTTTGCCAGTATCAGGAGGATAAAAATAAGAATAGGCTTAGCCCTTCTTCGGCAAGAATACAGGGGGTGTTAAAATATTGAAACATCAAATAGACAGCCATCACATCAAGTCTGCATTAACCACAGCGTGATGCCTTGTAATAATGGGTGTCAATTTAGCGCTTGGACATTTGAACACCTCCTGTATGCTTGCAGGAGAGGTTAAAACTAATTCCTTTTTTGATGATGATGATGATGATATATTTCCTAATTAACATTCTGCCAAGGTCTAATCCACTGCTGGATGGATGCTTGCCCAGTCCGCCACTATCTCGCGTGATCAGGAGCGAAGTAACAATCTGGCTCCTTGCAACACGCGAGAAGCTGATTGCATCACGGTCTCGTGTGACCCCCCGGGAGGAGGGGCTGGGGGGGGGGCTGTCGCGTCCACCGATTGGTGCAGAGGAGCTTGGCGGTTCGAGAGACCCAGGGTTCGATATCGAGAGGGGGTCTCTTGTGTTTTACCGGATGTATGTTGAATTTAATTCGCAGCGTACAAAGCTAACAGCCCTAATCGGAGAATATAGTCGTGTCGTGTATAGTGCAGTGTATATTAGTGTAGTCTATAAATATAAAAGGGAAATGTGTGAATATGTGTGCCTGTTCGAAATGTTTAGCATACTTCCCAACATGCAACAAACTTGAAATTTGGCATGTGGGTAGCTTCTAGATTGTAGACGAGGCAAAAAGTATAAAAATAGACTTTTGTATTTTTTTGGGGGGGGCGCAATAATGGATATATTTTGCACGACAAGTGAGCGATGACGTCACATCTGCGATGTCACCCGCATGCGGCAGCGTCACGCAGTGTGCCTGCTGATGGCACGCATCCCCCCCCCCACCCCCCAGGTAGGCCGTATATTAATCCAAGACAAGAATCCAAGTCTCGGGCGAAGCCGAGTAGTAAAGGTATTATAGTTTATAAATTAGTGTATCGTGTACTGTATATTATATAGTCTAGTCACTCTAGTGTATAATAGTGTAGTGTGGTGTAGAGTCTAGTGTATAGTAGTGGTGCAGTATTGAGTCTATGGGCAGTGTTGTTTTGTAGGCAGTGTTTAGTCTATAGTGGACTAAAAGATCCCGTGACGTTCTTCGGAGAACAATAAGCGTAGGCACATTTTGTGCTAGCATCAAGGTCCAGAAGTTTGCTCAATATAAAAAATTACAGTAAATGAAAAATCGTTGCCTCCCTGCTGCGCTAAACCTAACAAAAGTAAGTGTCGACTCGGTGATGCCTTGCGGGGTAAACACGTGCAAGAATAATTCATAATTAATCACTAAAACAAATCCGCGTGACTTCCGCGCCACCGATATTTTCGAGTGACGTTCGCAGATGCAGAGAAACCCCCCACTCATCGCGGTTCCGACGTTCTGAGTCTCGTCAGTAGAGACCTGGTGAACGCATTTGCGTCTGATGGTAGGCAGGATTCTGCACCATAATTGCATTCAGTAAAAAACACGCACCTCCAATTAGCGCGGTTGGCTATGTAACGTGCGAAAGAAGTTTAATATACTTACACAATCATCATCACATTGTCACCCAACAATCGTGTCCACTGTGAGCCAGCTTTCCGCATGTTACCCTGTCTGGCTCAGTAATGTCAGAGTTTACGCTGGTTTTTATTTTGTCCTCGTTCGCCCCGATCCACTGGCTGAGGTACAGCACCTCGCACCGGCTGCAGTCCCACGGGTTGTTTAGTAAAAGGATCGTCTGCAGTTTGTCGAGACGATCGAAGGCCCCGTGATGGACACTCTGCAGCATCTCCAAAATATTCCTCAATGACAATGATCAGACCATCCTCGCTAATAGCGATGAGCCAGAGGTTTTTTTGGGTTAGATCGCTTAAATATAAATGTGTCGTCAAAACCCGCCTACATCCGACACAGCCTATTAGTAGGGGTTGTCACGTAAACAAAACATACCAATTCGTTACTAGTTGAGCACTAACTTGTGTGTTGGAGAGTAAACCCACAACAATTAAAATTCGAGTACAGTGACGTTTCGCCGGTAATTACAACAACCAGGCTCATCAGGAGACAGCCAGAGTTGTGGAAGATAAATGTGATGTCGTCACTTGTGAACTATTCAGGTTCGAAAACCAGAGGGGGAGGGTAATGTATTGATCTAAATTAAAATCAATATCTTTTATTGATTGATTATGACGTTTATCTGTGGCACATTTACTCTTTGATTATTCCGGTAAAGTCACGTAAGTATAAATTAAAATAAATTAAATCACGACGTTTAGATCGCAACACAAGCAATCATCATCAGGTAGGAAAACCACAGCAATAATTGTTTTGCTGAAGTGGGAGAGAGATTCCGTGGTAAGAGGTTATATAGGTAAGAGAGGGGGAAGGGCAAGGGAGGGGGTAGGGGGAGGGGGTAGGGGGAGGGGGTAGGGGGAGGGGGTAGGGGGAGGGGGTAGGGGGAGGGGGTAGGGGGAGGGGGTAGGGGGAGGGGGTAGGGGGAGGGGGTAGGGGGAGGGGGTAGGGGGAGGGGGTAGGGGGAGGGGGTAGGGGGAGGGGAGCATTGCGTGGACGTCAGGAGAGTGAGACGTTAAGCTAGGACGGGGGGAAGTGGGCGGGGCCGGAAGTGGGAGGCTGAGAGAGCTGGGGGTTGCGCGGGGGAGAAAGCTATAACAAAGCAGCAACAGTACCAATAAAGCCAACAACCCCAATGCAGCAGCAATGCCAAACGCTAGGGATGCAATTAACTCGGCAAAATAGACTAGTGCCCGGTAAATATGATGGAACAACCATGAAGTATTTAACGTTTTACCTGGTTAATAACATCCTTCCAATGATTGCTTAATTTGTATCCATCTTCTCGGTTGAAGTCATGTCTATGTTTACATATCTGGATGGCTTCATGAGCAAACCTTTGATAGTAGCCCGAAGGTTTGTAAACTGTGCAGACAATAGCGGCACTACGGCCATTTCCTCCTGGCAACAAAGCCATTGTAAGTTTGAAACAAAGCTCATGGTCGCGACTGGAAAGTGCTCAGCTAATAGCAGCAGCCTAAGTCACTCAGCAATTATGATTCCGCATCTGATAGACGCTTGTTAAGGCCCTTCCCATTGTGCAATCCATAGTCTCAGCTGAAATTTTCGCACCCCCTTACAGCCACTGAAAGTATTACGGTAAACAAAGTGCGCCCACTTGAAACATTGTCGTTTCATTATACAAACAATTCGAATCATTTAAAACGTGATAACATGTGCAATTTTAGTGTGAGTGGTTTATTCAGCAGTGCTTTAGTCAAAGGTAAGTGTTGCATAGTGGATAGTCCTACCATGAAAATATTAAACGAGTTATGACATGCCACACGTGTAAAATATTTTTGAGATAGCCCGCACTTCCATATACCCCGCAGGGTCTTGTTTTGTTTGTAAAAAGTGGTATACCCCGCGGGTTATATGTGGGAAAATACGGTAGTAATCTGGCTCCTTGCAACACACGAGAAGCTGATTGCATCGCGGTCTCGTGTGACCCCTAGGGGTATGGTTGGGTGAGCTCGGGGTAAGTGTTGAGTCTACAGTGGACTAAAAGATCCTGTGACGTTCTTCGGAGAACAAGAAGCGGGGGGCATTTAAGTCCCAGCGTCAAGGTCCAGTATTTGATCAATTAAAAAATGAATTGTTTCCATTCTGACGACAAGTATTGTGGTTAATGCAGACATGATTCCTTGTTAAAGGTTTCAGTTTGGTGTTTTAACATCTTAACACCTGTTTTGTTGCCAGAAAAATGGGAAAACCTATTCTCATATTAAAAAAAAAAATACTTGAAACTTTGTAGTAGAACGAAGCAAAATGGAGAGTGCAATTATAACAACCACATTTCCACAGAATAAAAAGCCCTGGTAGAATCATTAGAATCAAAATGTTTAATAACAATCATTCAAAAAAATTAACAAAATGTATGCATATCCATTCTCCCATGGAGAAGCAAAATGCTCCTTCATGGAATAAATAGGGAGAGCATGGATCTCTTCATTCTGTGGAATGGATATTCCATTCAGATCAAGTTCTTCTTCGTCTATCCAATCTGCACTCTCTCCATGTTATTCGTTCACGATTACAACCATTAGTTCACGTTGCCGACGTGCAGCGACTCTTTGACCTGATGCGTTTGAGCGGAATAATAATTGATTTCTGCTTGTGTGATAAAAAAATGAGTTCTAATTAAAGTAAATGTAAAATCGTCGCCCCATTGCTGCGCAAACCTAACAGGAGCAAGTTTTGACTCGGTGATGCCTTGTGGGGTAAACACGTGCCAGAATAACTACTAATATAATGAGCAAAAAACTGCTGTGTAACGTGCGTGACGTCACTCCATGTCGAACCAGCCCCCCTCATTAATAATCATGAACAGGTGGGGTCCTCCACATGGATCCCCCCCATCATTAATAATCATGAACGGGTGACGTCACTCCGCATGAAGAAGGTGGAGCGGAAACAAGGTCAAAACTTGCAACACATGCCTGCCCAAGAGCTTGCGAAAAGAGCAATTCTGGCACCTACCAACAAGGACACTCTCGATATGAACAGAAACATCATCACAAAGATGTCCGGAGATATCCAAAATTATTACAGCCCTGACTCGATCGTGTCAGAAGATGTTGCGGACGCATTTAATAACCCTCCAGAATTTATTCATGCTCAAACGCCTTCAGGAATGCCACCATACACATTGGCACTGAAGACAGGCGTTATCATCATGTTGCTGCGCAATCTTAACCCGACGAATGGCCTTTGCAATGGAACACCTTTGATGGTCAAATCATTGCAAAATAACTCCATCACCGCAGAGATTATATCGGAATGCAACCGAGGCGAAATCGTATTCATCCCGAGAATCGACCGAGCTCCAAGTGATGTCACTCTTCCTTTCGTACTGAAACGACGACAAATTCCGATAATTCCTGCGTATGCGACGAACAACAAGTCGCAGGGTCAGACTTTTGAAAATTTGGATATTTATCTCAATGACTCCGTATTTTCCCAGAGCCAGTTGTAAGTGGCTCTGTCTAGATCTAAATATATTCAGCGGATCAAAGTGTTCATCAAGGATAGCCAACTGCAAGGAAACCTTTTGAACAGTGATAAGATATTCACACAAAATATTGTATACCGATACATCTTCCAAAGTCCTTAATTTCATTTAATACGCGCGACTTTCGCGCCTCCAATATTTTCAAGCGACATTCGCCGATGCAGAGAAACCCGCCTATCGCGGTTCCGACTTTCTGAGTCTCATCAGTAGAGTAGAGACCTGTTGAACACATTTGCACCTGATGGAGGCAGGAGTCTGCACCATAATTGCATTCAGCAAAAAACACGCACCTTCGATTAGTGCAGTTGACTACGTAACGTGCGAAAGAAGTTCAAAATACTTACACAATCATCATCATCATCATCACATCGTCACCTAGCCGCCCATCAGTAAAGTCATCAGCAATCGTGTCCACTGTGAGCCAGCTTTCCGCATGTTACCCTGTCTGGCTCAGCAATGTCAGAGCTTGCGCTGATCTTCACTTTGTCCCCGTTCGCCCCGATCCACTGGCTGAGGTACAGCACCTCGCACCGGCTGCAGTTCCACGGGTTGTTTAGTAAAAATATCGTCTGCAGTTTGCCGAGACGATCGAAAGCTCCATAAGGGACACTCTGCAGCATCTCCAGAATATTCCTCAACGACGACGATAAGACCATCCTCACTAATAGCGATGAGTCAGAGGTTTTTTTTGGGTTAGATTGCGTATATATAAATGTGTCGTTAAACCCGCCACCAATTAGTAATGATTTGTCGCGTAAAACAAAGCGTGCCAATTCGTTACTAGTTCAGCACTAACCAGTGTGTTGAAGAGTAAACCCGCAACAATTATAATTCGAGTACAGTGACGTTTCTCCCGTCATTATAACAACAAAGTTCATTAGGCGACAGCCAGAGTTGTGGAGAAATCCTCCTCCTGTTTCAGTCTTACATAGAGGGGGATAAATGTGATGTCGTTACTTGTGAGCCAATCACGCGCAACGACCGGGGGGAGGGAGTCGCGGTTAATGTATTTATTTTTATTTACAATAGATATGTATTATTGGTTAATTATTATTTTTATCTATGAGACACTTGTTTTGCCAGTATCAAGATGACAAAAATAAGAATGGGCTTCATCCCTTCTTCGGCAAGAATGCAGGGGGGCAGTGCCGGATTATTCTTGTAGTAAAAGTAGCATAAGCCACGGGCCCCGCACGTCCAAGGGTCACGCGCTAAATGCTTCCAAGTTATCAATTCCGGTTCAGTGATTCTGCACTTGCTCTATTACTACAGTACTATGCTGCCTTCAACTTTTATGAACGACTGGGTGTTTAAGGTTAGCGATTTTTCGTATTATCTGGCTGTATAGCAAATGGAAAAAGACACTTATTTTATTATGCAAGTTAAAAATGTGTGTTTTAATATTTAAGTTTTTTTATTTAGGGCCCCTTTATAACATATGCTACAGGCCCCGCACTAGCTTAATCCGGCACTGAGGGGGTGTTAAGATGTTCAAATATAAAATAGACAGCCATCACAAGCCATGAAGTCTGCATTAACCACAACGCGATGCCTTGTGATGAATGGTGTCAATTTAACTTTTGAACATTTGAACACCTCATGTATTCTTGCCGAAGAGGTTAGAACTAATTCCTCTTTTAATAATGATGTGTTTTATAATTAACATTCAGCCATGGTCTAATCCACTGCTGGATAAATGCTTGCCCAGGCCACCACGATCTCGCGTGGTCTGTAGAGAATAAAAGAATCTGGCATCTTGCAACACACGAGAAGCTGATTGCATCGCAGGCTCGTGTGACCTCAAGGGGGATTGGGGGGTGAGCTCTGGGTAAGTGTTGAGTCTCCAGTGGACTCAAAGGTCCCGTGACGTTCTTCGGAAAACAAGAAGCGGAGGACATTGAGTGCCAGCGTCAAGGTCCAGAATTTTCTCAGTAAAAAAAAGAACTTGCAATTACAGGAAATGAAAAATCGTCGCCCCTTGCTGCGCGAACTTAACAGGAGCAAGTCTCGACTTGGTGATGCCTTGCGGGGTAAACACGTGCCAGAATAATTAATCATCAATACATCAAGTCCGTGCGACTTCCGCGCCGCCGATATTTTCCAGTGCCGCCGATATTTTCGAGCGCCGTTCGCCGATGCAGAGAAACCCGCCCCGCTTAGCGCGGTTCCGACTTTCTGAGTCTCGTCAGTAGAGACCTGTTGAACACATTCGCGCTTGACGGAGGCAGGATTCTGCACCATAATTACATTCGGTTAGAAAACACGCACCTCCGATTAGCGCGGTTGGCTACGTACGGTGAGAAAGAAGTTCAACATTCGTGCACCATCATCATCACATGGCCGCCCAGCCGCCCATCGCGAAAGCCATCAGCAATCGTGTCCGCTGCGAGCCAGCTCTCGCGAATGTTGCCCTGTCTGGCTCAGCAATGTCAGAGTTTGCGGTGATCTTCACTTTGTCCCCGTTCACCGCGATCCACTCGCTGAGGTACAGCACCTCGCACCGGCTGCAGTTCCACGGGTTGTTTCGTAAAATGATCGTCTGCAGTTTTCCGAGGCGGTCGAAGGCCCCGTGAGGAACACTCTGCAGGTCTTCTGCCAACGGCTCAATGACAGCAACACCGCAACCCGAACCGTCACGCTGCCTGCCGCTTTGTGGCACGGAGGGATGCTCTGCAGCATTACAACAACAATGATATAACAACAACGTACATATTGCCCTTCGTACGTCTGGTGTCAATCCTCACCATCAATAACCACGTGCAATCTCTAACCACACATCCGCTCCGTGACACCTAAACGAAAACAACAACCTCACATTCGTCAATCATACTGCCGTGGCCTTTGAAGCATATTACAGCCGATCATCGATTATCCGGCGGCTTCCGTGGGGGGGGGGACGCCGGATAACCACATAATAGAACATTTAAATAGCTTATTTGTGCACATTATTGCATTAAATTATGCTTTTTAGGTGTTACGTATATGTGTTTTTGTGTTTTAAATGTGTTTACTATGTGAAATTGGCATAGATAAAACATACAAATTAGACAATAAATATCTCCACTGTAAAAAGTTAATGCATTTGTAATAAACGACTGGACCACGATGTCTGGCTCAGTGTCCTTTATTATTCGGTTCGTGCTGTACACCCACACGGCTGTCTTTACTCTGTAGCTTCTCCACGGTGCTGACTCCAATGTCGGCCCGATCCACAACAGCAGCTCCGCTGCTGTTTCTCTCACACAGCCCCCCCTTGGCTGTACTCGCTGCTGCTCTTCTCCCTCCGCAGCACTGACAGCTTCTTGCTCTCTCTCTCTCTCTCCGCAGCTCCTCCTGGCAGCCACACCGCTGCCTCTAACAAGCAGCCCCCTCTCTCTCTCTCTCCGCAGCTCCTCCTGGCAGCCACACCGCTGCCTCTAACACGCAGCCCTCCTGGCTGTCTCCTCTGCAGCTGCACACCACTCCGCAGCTTCCTCTTATCTTCGGGGTTGGCTCCCGATGGCCGTCGGCGCCCCCCCTCTCCACACTCGCCCGCGTGGCCTCACTCTTTTCCGCTCACACCCCGACTGCCTTCCCCTTCCGGTTTACCCGCTTAAGGACCCGAACCTTCCCCCCACGTCACATGACTCCACCCCCCGTGACGTCGCATCCGGAAGGTCGCTTACGCCCGCATTACACCACCCTCCCCCGTAGAAAAATCCCAGCCGACCTCGGCTGACCAATAGCAAATCGTAATGCGGCGAACCGAGCTTCCCCCCCTAAAGGACACTAAGCATACAATGTAACAGCAAGAACAACAACAACAACGCAATTAACATCAACGAACGTACAAAAAGCATGCAATAAATACAACTGTAAGAAAAAAAAATAACAAGACAACAACAATCAACGAAACGTAAGCGATTTGGAACGTGTGCGGGTCGCCGGCCCGTCCCGGACGGTCGGCGGCCCACTCGCAGAACGGGAACGCGATGAAAGTCGAGGAATGACAGGGGGTAATCCCCCTGTCGCAGCTGGAAGTCCACCGCCGTCCCGTGTTTCTAAAGAGTTAGTCTTGGGCTTGTCCTGTGACCGTGCCCGCAGCTGGGTCGGAAGGGCTGCAGGGCTCGAAGGTCCCGCAGACCTGGCAGGCGTCCTCCGAGCAGGGCCCCTCGTCCCCCGCAATGTCACGGCCGGCCTGTCTGGAACAGGTACGACAGGCTCTCCAGCAAGATCAATGGACGCAGGCAGGGGAGAGTCAGCAGCAACAGACCCCGGCAAGGCAACATTGGGGGATGACGCATCATGTAAGGGAGCAACATATGGTTTCAAGCGCGACGTATGCACAACCCAGCGACGAGATCCAATCTGGACGCGTGCTGACTGTGGGTTGGGAACCGCAATGAGGCGTACGGGACCATGCCAGGGTTTGTGCAATTTCGGCGAGGTCCCCGGACGTACCTGTGGACAATGAAGCCAGGCTAGGTCCCCAACCTTCCAAGGGCACTCCCCCTCAGACCGTCGCGCATATCGCTCGTTCCGGGCCTGGGTTTTGGCCGTAGCCACGCGGGCATTCTCCCGCGCCTCCGTGACTCGGCGAACCGTGTCCTGAATGTATTCAGGAAGTGGTTTACGAGGTCCCTTCACCCCAGTTCCCAATTGCACATCCACCGGCGGCACGTTTTCCCGACCATACATAAGGTAAAACGGCGAATATCCTGTAGCCGCATGAGGCGTCATCCTGTACGCCGAAAGCACCCCGGGGATGTGCAGATCCCAATCTGATTGTTGTTCACTCACGGTATGGCAAAGCATGGCAGACAATGTCCTGTTCAGCCGTTCAACCATACCATCCGTCTGCGGATGGTATGGGGATGTCCGTACTTTCTTAGTCCCAAGGCCCGCGCACACTTCCGCCAATAATTTAGAAGAGAAATTCCTGCCCTGGTCCGTGAGGAGTCTCTCAGGCGCCCCCTTATCCATAATATACCCAAACAAAAAGGCGTCGGTAATGGCCGCGGCCGACTGATCGGGCAACGGCCAGGCCATCGGCCAACGGGAGAGGTACTCAACCCCTACCAGCAAATATTTATTACCCCTCGCCGATGGTGGAAAAGGTCCCAATATGTCCAGTGCCACCAATTCATTGACTCGAGACACCTGAATCGACTGGAGAGGCGGCACGTAAGGATGTTTCGGCGGCTTACGTTGTGCACACGCAGGGCACGCGCGCACGTGCCCTACGACATCTGTCGCCATGCCGTGCCAAAAATAATGACGTTGCAACGTCAACAAGGTCTTCTGCACCCCTAAATGTAAGAGAGTGTCACAATGGAGGGTTCTAATCAACTCGAATCGCAAGGACGTTGGTACCACCAGGCGCCAACGTTCCTGGAACCCCTCCCGCCACATAAGCAGACCATCTCGGAGAGCGGTTTGCGGCCCCACAGCCGTACTCGGACTCCCATTGTCCTTAGCAGACCGCTTCCGCAAGGACACCAATGACTCATCCATCATCTGTTCCCGGATCCAGACAGACCGCGGCAGATTCAAAACCCCGTCAGCCGGTCCCGGTTCCATCGGAGTGTCCGACTTCTCGACGGCCAACGTAAGCGGCTGAGGGGGGTTTGGAATCGGCGAACACCTATGCGTCCCCGACTCACATTTACAAGGGGCGCGCCGCGGTAATCTGGAAAGTGCGTCAGCGTTCGCATGGCGCACTCCCTTCCGATGTTGAATTTGGAAGGAAAATTCCTGTAGCGTGTCCAACCAACGTGCCAACTGTCCGGATGGCTGGTCAATTTTAAGGGCATATTGCAAGGCCGCATGAACCGTACGCACAATAAAAGAACGACCGTAGAGGTATGGTCGAAATTGCCGTAGGAAAAAAACAACCGCCAATAGTTCTCTGCGAGTGACACAGTAGCGGGTTTCCGCAGGAGACAAGACTCGGCTACCATACGCCACGACACGCTCTACACCCCCTTTAGACTGTGATAACACGGCCCCAATACCTGTGTCACTCGCGTCCGTATCAAGAATGAATGGGTGATCGAAATCGGGATAATCCAATGTTGGGGCCGTGGCCAATAGATCACGCAGACTCCGAAAGGCCGCCTCCTCCGGCTGTCCCCAAACAAACTTCCGTCCTTTACCCGTAAGGAGATGCAAAGGCCTCGCAATCGTCGCAAAACCCGGCACAAATCTCCGGTAATACGAGGCAAATCCCAAAAACCGCCGAACATCCCCCACGGTGGCCGGAGTCGGCCAATCCCGGACGCACGCCGTCTTTTCCGGATCCGTGGACACTCCCTCAGCGCTCACAATGTGCCCCAAATAGCGGACGGACCGTTGCAGTAGGTGACATTTCTTTGGTTTGAATTTCAATTTGGCAGAACGCATCCTCGTGAACACTGTCTCCAGCCGCGTCAAATGTTCATCGAATGTGCGGCTGAAGACAATGATATCGTCCAAATATATAAGACATGTCTCCCACTGCAACCCCGTCAAAACGAGCTCCATCAATCTTTGAAATGTAGCAGGGGCCGCATTCAATCCCATCGGGAGACAGTTGAATTGAAATAACCCCTGCGGCGTACGGAATGCGGTTTTCTCCCGTGAGGACTCGTCAAGGGGAAGCTGCCAAAATCCCGAAGAGAGGTCCAGTGTGGAAAAGAACTTAGCCCCCGACAATGCGTCGAGGGAGTCATCCATACGCGGCAGGGGGTACGCATCTGCCACCGATATCTTATTCAATTTGCGGAAATCAACACAAAATCGCAATTTGCCATCCTTCTTCTTAACCAAGACGACTGGAGCGCCCCATGGGCTGTTAGATGGCGATATAATGTCCGCAGCCAACATGTCTTCCACTGCCCCCCGTACGTGTTCTCGCTCCGCAGGACTCATCCGATGCGAATTTAATCGAATAGGGGCAGCATCGCCCGTCTCAATGTGATGGTAAAGCAACGAAGTGCGGCCCAAATCCAAATCATCGGAGCTGAACACATCGGAATATGTCAACAACAATTTACGCAGCTCACCACGTTGCTCCATGGACAGGGAAGAATTTTCGTCACATAAATGAGCAACCCAACGATCATCCGAACTCCTTGGCTCGGAAACCCCAGCAACAACTCCCCGGCTATGTGGACAATCATGGGTCGCAAACGCCGTAGTGGCATGTGCCACAACCGTACCGGCCGGGACACGGACGTTTTCTCCCCCCGCATTCAGCACCTGTAAAAACGGTAATTGATCCGGCCGGACAATGGTCTGTGCCCCCACTAACGCCAACCCGGTTGTTATCGTGGCGGACGGTGACAACAAGACCCCTACTGCTCCTAGCCGATCAGGCAGGGGCTTCCGATACCGCAAGGGTATAAGCATCTGTGTACCAGGTGGGATGTCCACAGATGCGACGGACAGCGCCTGCACTTGTACGGCCGAAGCAGGTCGCCCCCAGGGCGACGGCAGAAACGAGATTTGACGGCCCCCCGGCAGTTCAATACAATTCTCATTGATTTTGATCAAAATGGGCATCTTAGCCAAAAAATCGGTGCCTAACAAACAAGGAACCGCCAAAGATCTCGATATCAACACAACACCCGAGGCCGACACATCCCCAATAGATATCTTAGCATCCACCTGACCCACGATACCCATGCTACCCCCGTTCGCAGCGACGCACGACCCATAAACCGGACGCACGGCCCCCGGCGGAATGCCCAACAGATGGAAAATGACATCCGATATAATAGTCGCAGACGCCCCCGAGTCGACCAAAATGCGCACGTCCACACCTTGTATGGACCCCGGTACAGTGGACGAACCCGTAGCGGCCGCGACAACTCTCCGTGCCAATTTGCGCCACTGCGTAACTGAATGACAAGGCCCCGTCGATGGCCTTTCTTTAACAACAACAATAGGATCGCGCAACACAGGTGGTGGGTGAGGTGGAAAGCCTTGCCGAGTGTCTGGTGCGTGCCGACATGCCTGTTTCGGAGGATCTTTAGCCGACTTGACCGGTGCCGAGGCCTCCTGCTGCGGCGGAGCCGGGAAGCGGGCCCAGCAGTCTCTGGCGTAGTGGCCCCTACGCCCGCAGCGGAAACATTCGGCCTCGTTGCGCCGAAGCGCAGGCCTCACCTCCTGACGGCCCCGTTCTGGTAGCGCCGCGCGCGGTCTCGGCCCGCCGCGTCCCGTCCATGGAGCGGAGGCGGCCGTCAGTTGTTGAGGGCCCCGGTCATCCGGAACATAGACAGCCTGCGCAGGGTTCCACCCCAGCGCATCCTCTTCTTTGACGGGCCCCCCCGTCCACGCCGTCACTTGTTTCCAGCGACGGAGGTTGAATTGCGCATCGAGACACTTAGCAGCCGTCCGGGAAGTTAGCTTCTCATGCCCACACACAGGCATGGGGATCCCTAGATCCCGAGACAGCTCCAACATTTTCCCTAATATGAGAGGCTCGAGCAGGTCCTGTGGCGTCTCAGGATAAGCTGCCATGGCCAGCTCCAGCACCGCACCCCTGAACGCCACGGGCGACTCCTCTGGTGCTCGTTGTCGTTGAGCGAATCGCCGATGCGCATCATCTGGTGGCTCATAAGCATCGGCCATTTCTTGAAAAACACCACATAAAGTTGCCTTCTTATCGGTCGTTATGGAACGGAAGAATCGGACAGATTCGTCGTCCAGGAGAGTCGGCAACACCTCCAAAGCCTCCGCATCGGTCCATCTTGCTGTGCGTACCGCCGCCAAGAAGCGGCAGGCGAACGCGCTCCAGTCCCCACCGACGGAAAATTCTTTAACCGTTGTAAGGTGGCGACTCCGACTCCTCTTCCCGCCGTCTTCCAATGGTGGTGGTTGTGATGGCAAATTCAAAATGGCGTCGGCCCGCGGCGTGGCCAAGATGGCGGTTTGGCGCCACGGAGCGCGCAAAATGGCGGCCTCTTGCCGCGTGGGCAATGGCGGCGGCAGGACAGGCAACGTTGCGGCCCGCGGAGCACCACTTGCATCATCCATCATCCCTGGCGCGACGAGATGGCATAGATGCGCCAGGACGTCCTTAAGTGCCTCCAGTTGTACCGCCATCGCTTGCCATCGTTGATCCGCGTCTGATGATGTCGACGGACCCGCCACCGCGCCAACATCCTCCACTCCCGTTCCCGTGGTCGCCTCAGCCGGGCTCTCCTCCACCACCCCAACAGGATCCGTGGTTGGAGGGAGTTCGTCGTCGTCGGACGAAGAAGCCGATGCAGGCGCCGGATTAACTTTCTTCCTCACTTGTTTCGACATGCCGTTGCACTTCCGACACCAGTGTAATAAACGACTGGACCACGATGTCTGGCTCAGTGTCCTTTATTATTCGGTTCGTGCTGTACACCCACACGGCTGTCTTTACTCTGTAGCTTCTCCACGGTGCTGACTCCAATGTCGGCCCGATCCACAACAGCAGCTCCGCTGCTGTTTCTCTCACACAGCCCCCCCTTGGCTGTACTCGCTGCTGCTCTTCTCCCTCCGCAGCACTGACAGCTTCTTGCTCTCTCTCTCTCTCTCCGCAGCTCCTCCTGGCAGCCACACCGCTGCCTCTAACAAGCAGCCCCCTCTCTCTCTCTCTCCGCAGCTCCTCCTGGCAGCCACACCGCTGCCTCTAACACGCAGCCCTCCTGGCTGTCTCCTCTGCAGCTGCACACCACTCCGCAGCTTCCTCTTATCTTCGGGGTTGGCTCCCGATGGCCGTCGGCGCCCCCCCTCTCCACACTCGCCCGCGTGGCCTCACTCTTTTCCGCTCACACCCCGACTGCCTTCCCCTTCCGGTTTACCCGCTTAAGGACCCGAACCTTCCCCCCACGTCACATGACTCCACCCCCCGTGACGTCGCATCCGGAAGGTCGCTTACGCCCGCATTACACATTTACCGGACCGTACTTACCACTCCAATCTGTGATGTACTGAGTACTCCGCTCTTGTTTCAAGAACCATGATGTGTGCTTGACCATCGTTGGACTGATGCAGCCTTTAGAGCGGGTTTACCGGATCGGCCCCGGGACCACCAGATAATGTTGTAAGCCATATAATCGATCAAATATATATATAAAATCAGGTGAACATTTCGGGAAATGGCCCTTTTCTATAGCACGTGAACAGAGAAGCCACAAGAGAGACAGATTGGCTGATAAGAGTGGGAGACGGCACTTGTTTACACCATGGGGCAAGTGGTGTGATGACAATTACATATTATTAATGTTTTCTGAAGAACAGTTTTTTGTAATTAGGCAACTCGTTTCTTCAGAACTGCTTTTTGTGCACGTTTGGCTTAGTACACTGCGAAAAAAGTTCACCATACATTCGACTAATAGTAAACCAATAATACCTATAATTAGTACCACATTCAACAGTCACAGAGTTTTACGAACTAAACTAATTTGTATTAATGTTAACGTTATAAACAGCTATACTGAATTTGTATTTGCTTACAAAAGAGCCGTGACCAAAATTACAAAACAAAATGCTGGACGTCTGGAAGACGTTGGAGCCAGTTCCAAGTCTGATGCTCGCTTGCGAATTTTTTACGGAGAAGTCTGGTCTTCAAAGTAGGAGTACACGCTTGTATGTCAGCCTACCTGAGCGATGCCATTTACCCATGTACCATCACGACACCTACTACGCTCATCCGGTATGGATCAATCCCATCTGGTATGGATCAGTGGCTGTGTTTGAAATCCACTCAGCCCCGTGGTCTAGAACTGAAGCGCGCTCAGTTGTGGCAATCGCCGCTTTTAACACCGGACCATAAAACATTAATCGTCTCTGATTTAATGTATTATTTTTTTTTTAATTCCGGCATCCACGCTTCTGTCTCAACCCTTTTTTTGCGGAATATGGCGCGTTATAAAATGTCGAATAGATGTACTGGGAGAGAGAGAGAGACCCCACCTCGGGAGGAACCGTTGCATGTTACCTCGTCTGGCTCGGGAGTATCGATGTCAGAACGCATCTTCACTTTCTTGTGATTCACCCGGATCCAGTCGCTGAGATACAGGATGGAGCAGTGGCCACCTCGGTCCCGCTGTGGCTCTGGGAATCTTTGCTGGGGAATCGTCACGGATCAGTGTGGCTTCACCGGAAGAAAAGGGGCTGTCCGTAAATGACGTCACGCGATTTTGGACGATTTTTAACCCCGACCCCCGCTCCCGTCACAGGCGTCACAAAAAGTCAGACCCCCCCTCAAATATGACGTCACAAAGCTCTGCCCCCCCCCCCCCCCAAAAAATAAGACATGCTTCAAATCGCTTTAAACTATTGTCATTGTAGTGCGTATTTAATGTGGCGCTGCACTCTGATGCTGTAGAAGAAAACATGTATTAAAACGTCTATTTAATTAAGTAGAACGTGTTGTCTACATTTATTTATAAAGTTGCGGCTTTTGATGTGACGTCACATTTTTCAACCCCCCTCGTCACACATCGTCACAAATGTCTGCCCCCCCCACCACCTAGGTGCGTGACGTCATTTATGGACGGCCCCAAACCCTTCAAAGTCCGATTCAATGCGGCGGAGCCAATTACGTAGTGGTGGTGCGTGCCTTTGATTCGACGCTTTCGAGGCCAAGGTTTGTGGATCACGTGGAGTTGCGAAACTCAAAGACCATTATGAGTAAAACAAAAAAAACACGGATGCTGAGCACAGGCCTAACGTCCTAAAACACCAAGCAGACAGAAACAAACAGCACTACCAGAGTTGTAAACGATAAGAGTTAACACGTGTTTTCTATTAGGTATTGCACGCACACACTTCATTGATGGATATAACGATTTAAACTATTTTTTTTTACAATTTAAATAGTTAAATGATCACGATCTGTTGTTTTCATGTCTATACTCTATTGATGTATTAACATGATTGCCTTTCATTATTACCTTCGTTGATAATGTTTTCAACCTTTTGAATGTTGACGAATTCCCACAGCCAAGCCGGTAAAATGTTGCTCACCTTTCCTCCACCTGCCCGCCGTGGCTTAGTATACAAGTGTGAAGCAGCTCCTTGGAGACTACAATGAAGATGAAGGCAAGTCTTCATTAGGTGAAGATGTTCACAGCTCCGCGATGAGTAGGGCCCCACTGTTGTCACTACTAGAGTCAGTCACCACTACAGTCAGTCAGTCAGTCACCACTACAGTCAGTGAGTCACCACTGCAGTCAGTCAGTCACCACTACAGTCAGTCACCACTACAGTCAGTCACAACTACAGTCAGTCACCACTATAGTCAGTCACCACTAGTCAGTCACCACTACAGTGAGTCAGTCAGTCACCACTACAGTCAGTCAGTCACCACTACAGTCAGTCACCACTACAGTCAATTAGTCACCACTACAGTCAGTTAGTCACCACTACAGTCAGTCAGTCACCACTACAGTCAGTCACAACTACAGGCAGTCAGACACCACTACAGTCAGTCAGTCACCACTACAGTTAGTCACAACTACAGTCAGTCACCACTACAGTCAGTCAGTCACCTCTACAGTCAGTCACCACTACAGTCAGTCAGTCACCACTACAGTCAGTCACCACTACAGCCAGTCACCACTGCAGTCAGTCACCACTACAGTCAGTCACCACTACAGTCAGTCAGTCATCACTACAGTCAGTCACCACTACAGTCAGTCAGTCACCACTACAGCCAGTCACCACTACAGTCAGTCAGTCACCACTACAGTCAGTGACCACTACAGTCAGTGACCACTACAGTTAGTCACCACTACAGTCAGTCAGTCACCACTACAGTCAGTCACCACTACAGTCAATCACCACTACAATCAGTCACCACTACAGTCAATCACCACTACAGTCAGTGACCATTACAGTCAATCGCCACTACAGTCAGTCACCACTACAGTCAGTCACCACTAAAGCCAGTCTATCACCACTACAGTCACCACTACAGTCAGTCAGTCATCACTACAACCAGTCACCACTACAGTCAGTCAGTCACCACTACAGTCAGTGACCACTACAGTCAGTCTCCACTACACTCAGTCAGTCACCACTACAGTCAGTCACCACTACAGTCAGTCAGTCACCACTACAGTCAGTCACCACTACAGTCAGTCAGTCACCACTACAGACAGTCACCACTACAGTCAGTCAGTCACCACTACAGTCAGTGACCACTACAGTCAGTCACCACTACAGTCAGTCAGTCACCACTACAGTCAGTCACCACTACAGTCAATCACCACTACAGTCAGTCACCACTACAGTCAATCACCACTACAGTCAGTGACCATTACAGTCAATCACCACTACAGTCAGTCACCACTACAGTCAGTCAGTCACCACTACAGTCAGTGACCACTACAGTCAGTGACCACTACAGTCAGTTTCCACTACAGTCAGTCACCACTACACTCAGTCAGTCACCACTATAGAAAGTCACCACTACAGTCAGTGACCACTACAGTCAGTGACCACTACAGTCAGTCACCACTACACTCAGTCAATCACCACTACAGTCAATCACCACTACAGTCAGTCACCACTACAGTCAGTCAGTCACCACTACAGCCAGTCACCACTACAGTCAGTCAGTCACCACTACAGTCAGTCACCACTAGTCAGTGACCACTACAGTCAGTCACCACTACAGTCAGTCAGTCACCACTACAGTCAGTCACCACTACAGTCAATCACCACTACAGTCAGTGACCACTACAGTCAGTCACCACTGCTGCCACTGCTGTCACTGTTGCCACCACTGCAGCCACCAATTTGTTGTCTTCGTCCCAGGCAAGTGCCCCAACTGGTGGTCTCGCTCCCCTTTGAAGTCTTTCTCTCCCCGCCCTCAATGAGACAGGGCCTTCCTCTCGAGATGTCAGGCATTCGGCCACCTGTGTTCTTAATTATTCCAAGCTGTTCTATTTCATGAATTTTTAACGTTTCTCTATTTAGTCCCCTCCACAAGTTGCAAGAGTCCTCGTATCCAATCAACTTCTGGACGAGGGCCTCCTCCCCAGGCAGCGTGGGTTGCAAGGGTCAGCTGGCCACGCTTCACCACGCTGGATCAGCGCTGGCGAGCGTATGTGGTGAAGAATGCATATGTACATGTGATCATAGAAGTGCAGCACAACTATATATATATTGAGGCACTGTTCATCATCAATCAACCACGCCATCATCGGCCAATTACCCATAATCAATCTATCACCCCATCATCACCCCATCATCGCCCAATCATCATTGCATCATCCATTCATCAAAGAAACACGTTCCTTCGGAGTGGGCAGGTAGGAACTTGGTTGGACAGCGCATTCGTGCACGACAGACAGACAAATAATCCCTGGTGGGCAGTGTGGAACCTGTTGTTCTTACTGCATAAGTATAGTGTGCCCGTGTATAGTGTAGTGTGTAGGTTAAACGTTGAGTTTGATAAGGGCACCACGGGGTGACCAGCCCCACCCCACCCATCCCCACCCCACCCAGCCCCACCCCACCGACCCCTCACCCAGCCCCACCCTCCACATCCCTCCCCGCCCCACCCACCCACCCTCCCCACCCAGCCCCTCCCCACCCTCCCCTCCCCACCCAGCCCCACCCTCCCCACCCAGCCCCACCCAGCCCTTCCCCACCCTCCCCTCCCCACTCAGCCCCTCCCTCCCCACCCAGCCCCTCCCCACCCTCCTCTCTCCACCCAGCCCCACCCCTCCCACCCCCAACTGAATTACCTTAAGGCTGGGAATGTTGAAAGAAACACGAGGCAAAAAGATCTATTATTATTTTTTTCAAAGCTTCCATTTTATAAATGGAGCCATCCTCCCCCAGTTCCATTTTGTGAATGAAATATCGCCCGTCTCCTCATTGGCCCGAGTCGCGGAGGTGCCCCCCCCCTCTACCAACCCCAACCCACCGCTCCCATTGGTCGGCGCCCCCGAGCCAATGGGAGGGCTCTGGTGGGGCGGGGCCATGCACGACAGCCAGACAAATAATCCCTGGTGGGCAGTGTGGAACTGTTGTTCCTACCTGTAATAAGTTGGGACGTCGGCAAAAGACAAGAAAGCAGAGAGCTGTAGATTAAGAGATAACTTTACATGAAGGAGGGAGCTGCGTGTGATGGTGGAAGATGGGCGGAGACACGCGCGTGTAATTATGCCACGTGATGTAAGCTCCCTCAATGGACTCTCACCAGACTCATATTCGAACCGTGATTGCATTCATGAGGTGCCAGCGCGCGTGGCTCGGCTTATTAACGGCTGCCCACACAAAATGGGCGCGCGTGCAGGAAGCGCCACCCATCCAATTAGTGAATCCTCGCGCTGATTGACTCGTGATGATTGCCTTATCCCTCCCACCCCCATGATTGGCCAGGGATGGGAAGGCACGCCCAAGTGATTGTACCACGTGATGTGCGCTCCCTTGTATATAAAGGAGGGCAGAACCATCAAAGACTATCTGCTCCTCACGGAGTTGTCTGAGATGTAAGTGCGGACTCTAGTGTAATATGATTTGCCGTGGCCTTTTCCATCCATGTTGTAAGCGTTCACAAAAAAATCACTTGCGCCTTATCTCGCTGTAATTTTCTCAAACATCCCTTCTCGGTACCATTTGTAATTCTCACCCTCCACGCATATTATTGTAATTAGTATCTATTTTGTTCAGAGTATCGTGTGCCAATCTACTGGGTAACTAATTTTTTTACGGACCTGAAATCTGAGGGTTGTATGGCTGAAGCTAAAAAGTCCTGTAACACCCGCTCCGATTCACAGTTCATGGGAGTTCGCTGCATTCCGTTTTGAATCGTGGTGTCCACCTTTATTTTAAAATGTTAGACGAATCAAATTTGACACCTGCCACAAGCCTAATAAGATTCAACGCCATAATGACTATCTGGATTGTGCAATTGTGCTCTCAGACCCTGTTGTATGTAGTTGGACACGTTATAGTTGCGTTTTACAGGTAGGAACAACAGTTCCCCACTGCCCACCAGGGATTCTGTCGTGCATGGCCCCGCCCCACCAGAGCCCTCCCATTGGCTCGGGCGCCGACCAATGGGAGCGGTGGGTTGGTTGGTAGAGAGGAGGGGGGGGTTGGTGGTAGTGGGAGAGGGGGCACCTCCGCGACTCGGGCCAATGAGGGGACGGGCAATATTTCATTCACAAAATGGAACTGGGGGAGGGTGGCTCCATTCATAAAACGGAAGCCTTGAAAATAAAAAGTGGATCTTTTTGCCTCGTGTTTCTTTCAACATTCCCAGCTTTAAGGTAATTCAGTTGGGGGTGGGGCTGGTCACCTCGTGGTGCCCTTATAAAACTCAACGTTTAACCTACACGACACACTACACTTATACAGTAGGAACAACAGCTTCCACACTGCCCACCAGGGATTATCTGTGTCGTGCACGAAAGCGCTGTCCAACCAAGTTCCTACCTGCCCACTCCGAAGGAACGTGTTTTCGTAACCTGCTTTAAGTATGGGCTTCTGCCGTTGTATATTGGTTTGCAGCCATTAAAGAGTTTTTGCTGGTTTGGTCTCCCACATTTATCTTAAACCGTCCCAGCTCGACCGTTCCATATTCTCACTTGCTCCGGCTAATTGTCACCTTTTAAGAATGTTGTATTTTGGTTCTTGGCATAGTGTCTAAAGAAATGGGGAAACTACTTTCTTTTTATTGACCTGAAATTTGAGGGGTGTATGCAGGAAGCTGACTACGCTTCAAAGTTTGATTGCCATTTCATGGCAATTGTCTGAAATCCACTTAAAATTGTGTAAAATGTAAGACTTGTCTAATTTGACGTTTTTGCAAAGCATCATATCATATTGCCCGAAGCCTAATACGATTCAGCGCCTGGTGATCTGCTGGCTCTCTAACAGACTTCTGAGGCATTTTTCACCAGGATGGTTCTTGCGTAGGAATCTGCAAACTTAGTTTTCTTGGCTTGTAGGGTTTAATTTACTTTCCCCACACCACCTTCATCCGTCTGCTTCTGTTCCTATGATCCATGTAGGTCGACTGCAGCCAAGTGCCTGGATTGCCTGTCGAAGCTTTGCATTTTCGAAGAATAAAGGTATTTGTCCTGCTTGTCACAAATGTGGCGTGTGACACTCGTTCTGCTGCTACTGAATGATGACCTACTGTGGTCGTGTGGGTTGTGGAATGCACCATGCGTCATATCCCACTTGATTGTTGCGGCTTTTCAAATAGGGAGCGAAAGCAAAAAATGAAGCTGCGTTTTTCTGCTCCTCTGCCTCGCAGTTCCAAGAGCATATGCGCACTTGTGCCTAAAGCTTAATTTCTAATTGTTCAGTGGTGGGTTGTGACGTGTGCCCTTTTTTCTCGTATATTGCTATAAAGATATTGACAAATCCTACAAGGTATTTGATTTGTACAAGCGTGGCGTTTATTTTGCATACTTAAAGTGTTAAACCACATTCATCACGATTTACTTCTATAAGGTGCCTTCCATTTAAACTTGCTTGCCATGCTGTCCATTGCTTCTGTCTCTTCCAGGTAGACATAATGTCGTACCCACTTACGCTGCACATCATTGGAGGCCAAGGTGGAAATGCCTTCTCGTTTGATGGAAGGAGCAATGCGGCCACGCTGCAGAAACTCTCGGTGAGCGTTGGAGGCTGGCAAGTGAGGGGTGTGGAGGTGTGGCTGACTGACGGGCGAAGGCAGAAATTCGGCACCGTGGACTCCTCTGCTCAGCAGTTTGAATTCCAGTCGGGCGAGTTCATGTCGCAGCTCTCCCTGTGGGGCAATGGGGCCGGCACGCGTCTGGGTGCCATCAGGTTCAGAACGAGCCGCAACCGTGAGTTCTTTGCCAAGATGACGGACTGGGGGCTCAAGACCGAGTACAAGATCGACGTGGGCTCTGGCATCTGCTTGGGCGTTCAGGGCCGAGCGGGGGCTGACATCGACTCCATGGGCTTCCTTTTCATCAATGCTGTAAAGTCGTCTGTGATCCAGAACATGAAGTACCCAACTATGCACCAGGTTCTGCCTAACGTGCAGATGGAGGAGATTAAAGAAATGGAGTACATAAACGACACCAGCGTCGTGCAGTCTCACACCTTCGAGAGCTCCAAGACGATAACCAAAAAGTCGTCGTGGTCTACGACCAACAAAATCGAGTCCACCTTCAGCCTGAAGGTGTCTGCAGGCATTCCCTTAATTATGGAGGTGGAGACCGGGTTCAGCTTCACCTTGAGCTCTGAGACCACGCACGCATTGGAGAACTCGGAGGAGCGGACGGAAACTCTCACGTTCCCCGTCTCCGTTCCTCCGCACAAGACCGTCACTGTTGTCGCCAAAATCGGGCGTGCAAACATCGACCTCCCGTACACGGCCCTGCTGCGCATCACCTGCATGAACGGTGCTGTCTTTGACGTTCCCCTGAGTGGCATTTACAAGGGGCTCACCTACACCAAAATGACCGCCCGTGCTTCTGAGAAATAGAGCAGCATTTTGTACCCTGTTTGGTCAAATGTTCTAAAAATAATAATTATGGCTGACTATGCAATAAAAGCCTTCTGCAATGCAATTTTCTCTTTGTGGTTGCATGTAAGCAATTGGCCTTTTTATGTTTCACAGACGGTGGGTATTTTACCATTTGCTGTTGGCATAGCTTATTGTTCCACTGAGCTTCATATAGTTTATTCCCCATTACATAGCCATTGAATCTGGTTCAGTGGCATCGTATTTTTCCACTAGATTGTAGCATTGTCAAATGACCAAGTTATTCACAACTTAAGATTGGATTTTATTTGGCGAGCTGCGTAGGGTGGTGCGTCACGTGGTGCTGAGCCTGCCCGAAGTGCTCTATGAAATACAAATCGAGGGCGTAGCTATGCACGACAGACAAATAATCCCTGGTGGGCAGTGTGGAACTGTTCCTACCTGTATAACTATCCAAGCAACCAACCAATTTCCCTATCATCACACAATCGCCCTAGCAACCAATTACCGATCTTCATCCAAGCAACCATCATTAAACAATCACTCCATCACCCAATTACTTCATCAACAAATCGCCCAATGACCCCATTAGGCAATCGCACTATCACCAAATTACCCCATAATCACCCCATCACCCAATATTAGCACATCACCAGTCGCCCACTTAGATTGCTATGTGGAGCTCGTCTCACACGCATCGAGGTGGCGCGCCATCACGAGATTGGTAAACACATGAGATGCACCATGACATCTGACATTCCTTATTTAATGCCATGGTTGAAATGCCCGCTTCTATGTTTCATCAGCCACCTCTGGTTTGCAAGTCCAGTGTGCTGACCATTATACTACCGTCTCGGCATCCTTATATATCTCCGCATATAGCATACTGTAATTGTGGCGAATTTCAGACCCTACCTCTATCAACACCCTTGCTCAGTCACCGATCGTATATCTACGATTATTACTACTACAGTATGAAATTGCTCTAAGAGGATTGTGTTGGTCGTCCACACTCTCCCCACGCACTTCCACATCCGCCATCACTAACCAAAGCAGCACATGTATGTTGATTACCTGTGAATAACCCCCCCCCCCCCCCAACAGCAGATGTCCATTGTAATTTATATGAATACATTAACCCCCTTCTGTTATTCGCGCCTGATTGGCTTGCAAGTAATGGCATCCCATTTACGCCCTCTGTTTAAGACCGAAACAGGGGGATTTCTGCACACCTCTAGCTGACGCCTGATGCTGCTGGTTGTAATTACCGGCGACACGTCGGACTCGAATTGTAAATGTTGCAGATTTACTCTACAACAAACCGGTATATTGAACTAGTAACGAATTGGCATTTTATGTTTACCTGACAAACCTTACGAATTGGCTGTGTGGGTGGTGGCGGGTTTAATAACACATTCATATTTACGCAATCTAACCCAAAAAACAGAACCAACCGTGTTGATTAACGATAATGGGAGGAGGTGAATCAAACACGTGCTGCAGCATGGCTTTAGTGCGACAGATGCGACCACAGTCTACGTAGAATGTATGTATGCGATAAGGTGGCTGGCTGTCATGTAAGTTGTGTTTTTCTTTATGTAAAAGGAATACACCATTTCATATGCAGGTTCAGCTCGAGAATAGCATTGCATTAACTTCAAATACAAAGACACAAATCCCCCGTATAGCTTTAACAGACTTGGGGCAAGGGCTGTTAGCGAGCACAGTTGAAGGCCGGCACGGCACACGAGGGGGTGGATGGCCAGCACCACACCCGACCACCTTTGTCTCCCTAGTGGCCATGTGTATACACCGCACCGGGTACTCATTTAAGGCTGAGTCTACCTAGGGGAGGCCCAGAACTGGCTCAGATATAATAGTTACCGGTGTTGGCCGTGACCGTTCCTCACTAATCTCTTCCAGGTGAACACAAGCACAGCGCACGCGTTCGAAGAAATTAAGAATACACAGATGACTAGAAATGTCTAAAAAATGTTTTACAAAGTTGCTTTATTTATTTTTGTAACAGTAAAATCCCGTAATAACAGTTGTAGACGTTCTGCATATACTTAATAGGCGCGTACATAATGTACGGGCTCCATATTGCTTAAGCAGTCGCAATCATATTATGCAAACGTGACAACTGTGTATACATAGTTAAGCAACAAACAACTGGAGAACACCTGATTATTGAATACACATGCAATATATTTGTTTCTGTGGAAAGCTATACGCCGCAGAATCAAAAACAATGTTACATAGGTTTATATGTTTTTTCAACAACTGCACTTATATATTTTTTTGTTACGGACGCTAGGAAGCACAACACAAAGCACGCGTATCAGGAAACGTGTCACTGCTTGATGGGTCAGCCATCGTTTCGCAAGTTGTCTACAACCTACGAAGGAGCATTGGCAAGGGGGAATCCGTGTCGTGCGCCTTCCCCGGCCACCTACACTCTGTGTGGAGCATTACAGGTCTCGTGAGTGCGTGGTAGCACTCATTGGGAACGACTGTCGACAGGGAACTCAGCAGGCTTTGTTATCGCGTCACGAGCGAGGTGGGTCAACATCCATCGGCACGTCGACGGCAGAGTTGGTCAACTCAGTCGTGCATCGCTCTCGGTGTGGGCGATCGAAGCGACCGAGTTTGTCTGTAGTGCAACGGGATGGTGGAGTTGTCGACTGGTGAGCGTTTGTTTAACACGTAGGGTTTGTTTAACACGTAGGGTTTTCCAAAGTTTGCTTAAAAAGTCGACCCAAAGACAGTTGAGCGCTTGTGAAATAAACTCAATTCGTCAAGAGCATCTGTGGCCTTAAAATGAAAAAATAATAGGTGTGACATTTCAGGAATTGGCCCTTCTTCTTTCTTTAAAACTGCTTCCCGTGTTTAGTTTGTTGTCCTACCCCCAAACCTCCGATTGGCGCGTTTTTTATGTGCGGTGCGAAACAAGTTAAACATACATAGAAACGCCGCCTGTTATATATCGTTTACCTCTTAAGGCAGTGCTATTGAGTGAGCGGGAATGTCTGTCATCTGTCCCTGTAGCACCACTGGTCAAGGCAGCAATCGCCAGCTAATCTGAGTCTCGTCGGCTCGCCGTGAAGTCCGCAGCCTGCTTCCGGCACGAGCGATGGTCGCTCAAACCTGCGATCATCGCATCCGCTTAAAACGCGCTTGCAAAAATAAATAACACTCGACGTCAGCATGAGCTACTCCCCGTTGCTTGAAAATGTTTATTTTTAAAAGCCAATTTTGCTCGTTAACCGATGTTTTACTTTAGCGTGCGAGCCGTGCAGAACTCGATAACTTGAGACGGTGGGGTGAGCGTTTCAATCATCGATCTCTCCCGGGGGTTATGAATGTGTACAGGTCCCCCCCCCCCCCCTTGGGGAGTGAAACTTTCTAAACTGCTGCCTCCCTCCCTCACCAAGGAGGGCCCCCACCTTCCTCCAACACCTCCCCCGTCTCCCCTTGGGAACGAGTGGCGTTGCCACCGATACGGTGTCGGCAATCTTGCCCGATCTGCCGCAATCCTCCGACACCGGAGAGCAGTCCGCGAGCGATAACGCGGTGGGGGGACTGTTTGTGGCATGCGCGCGGTAGTTTTTTGTTTATTTGTTTGGGCTCCAAGGCTTCGCGAAAACCCTCCAGGTCACTCGTAATCCCACCGCACTTGCCGCCATTCCACTGCACTCACCAGGTTTTTCTTCACATGCACCAATTGTTTTTTGCCGATGCCAATCGAGTCGTTGAGACACTGCGCACGCCTCTCGTTGCAATAGTCCCCTCGGTTAACGTTTTTAATCCGTTCCACGAAAACCACTGTTAACCGAAATTACTGAATCGAATAGAGGAATTGCATGTTGAAAGCATTAATCCATTCCAAGACCATCGGAAGTTTCCCTTTTTAGCCCTAAAAACATAGTTTATAAAGCAAATTACTCGCCCACTCCTTTTTTCCTCTTGGGATTTCACTTTAGGGGCAATTACAATCACCATTAATTAACTTACGAGTTGAAAAAATAAGCAAAAATCACTGAGTCTGCAAGAGCGCTGTTTTCCACTGCCAAAACGTAATCATACCGCGAGTCAAAATTGTAACGTTAGTTGAAACCATGGAGTCCCATTGGGAGTTGAAACGTTAACCGATAAAAACGTTAACCGATGTCATCACTGTAAACCAACGACGGTGCTTGCATCAACCGTGACACATGCTCGCAACTTATGCACGTACAACACAGAGAGCATCTCTTATCTTGATTCGAATCAAGAAACCACGTGGAAACCGGTCCAGAGCTTTCGCTTGTCTTGAATCACTGCTGCTGAAATGATGCACTCCAAGAAGACTGTGCGGCTGATGGGTTCTGTTAGAAATATATTTATTTATTTTACGAAGATATTTATCTCGACTTGAATGAGCCCTCCGCACAACGTCACGCGGCACACACGGACGGCCGTTCTGAAAAACCGAGACTGCTCCGGCTAAACCAGGACGATTGATATAGCTTTCATTTAGACACAACAACAACAACCAAAAATTCGCCACTAAGAGGCGGTGACGTCACGACGGCGCTTGTGCCAGGCTGTGTGCACTTTAAGGCCACGTGAAGTGTAGGACATCCGCTTGCAGGAGGAGATCGCGGGGCAAACCCAGGTGCCATGGGTTGAATGACTGAGATGACTGGCCGATTTAGACATACACACGGACAAATGCACTCCTCTACCGTGACTAATTTAAAATTCGAAGCTCTCTGCACAAATCGCGTGGAACGTGACTTGTCGCGCACAGCGTTGCGACCTCTGCTAGTCAAAGGCGCTGTGCAGCCCCTTGAAGTGGTAGATGATGTAGAGCAGCACGCACGTGATGAGCACGTGGGCGGCGCACACTCCAAGCGGACCGTAGCGGGACAGGTCGTGACAGAACTCAAAGACGGCGGTCTGCGCCTCAATCCCCGTCTCCTTGGTCGACGTGCTCGGGGTCACGCTGCTCTTCGGATTTGGCATTTCTACCTCCGACACGTAGGGCGGGAAAGTGGGACACGCCAATAGGTTGCCCTCTTTTTTAATATCTCTCACAGCTTTGCTGCCTTGTTCGCATGTTACGGCGTCGGGGTGATTGTGGATATATTTACGTGCCATGTGCACGCCATGCGTGCCCTCTGTGTGCGCGTACCATTACATACGCAACATACACATACACGCCTGCCCGCAGATTGCCCACGTCACGCTCACACACGCCTCCGAGCGCATCGCCCATCATCCATTCCCTCGAGCGCAGTAGACTCCAACCCCCACCACCAAGCGCGGTGTCCGCGGGAATCCCAGATGGCACGGAGCTCAAGGTCTTTCCTTGGCAGTCCACTTTCCTGCTCTTGTAATCGCACGTGCACTTGTGAGCCGACCCAGGATCGCAGAATGTCTTCCACTCGGGCGGCAATGGCGGCGCTTTTGTCTGGGCGAGGCAGCCGCGGAAGAGGACAGCGAGCAGCAGCGCACACTCGAGCCACGGGCAGTCGCGTCCCATCGCCTCCTGATGCGAGCCTGCGTTGCGCCGCGTGCATGGGGTTAGAGAGACCTCTTTGTGAGAGGAACGGAGCGGGAAGAAAGAGACGATGCATAGTGCGCGTTGTTCTGCGTGACGCGTGTGTGCGCACGTCCGCGAGAGACGGGTCTGCAACTAAAGCTACCGAACGGGAGGCACGACCGGACCTGCAGGCCCCGCCCACTTCCACTAACCACGCCCACTCCATCAATTAGCCACGCCTATTTTCGCTACGCCCTCGTTGGGTCCGCCCACTTGAATTAACCACGCCCACCCCCTCACTATCCCCTGCCCCGCCCACTCCATCACTAGCCCCGCCCGTACCTTCACTAGCCCCGGCGACCGCTCATGTAGACCCGCTTCATTTGCCCCTATTATCATGATTCGACCGTGGGGGGCAGGAAATGCTACAACCGCCGGCTACAGAAATCAGATTATCGCGAAAGCTTCGGGGGACAGGAGGGCAGCGGTTCTCAAACAGAGACTGTGCCGGCCAAACCAAGACGATTGGTAGCTTTAATTTAGACAACACATCCTCGTCATTACATCTAGACAAGTAACATGTTCACGTATAAATAGAGAGAGAGTGTGTATTATTGTAGTTTAATGTTATCATAGCGAAGTCACCGATATCCGTATTATGAGCTGTTTAACTGTTCCATAATTTCGCGTAAAGCGTGGTGTGACTTCAGGTCTTACTCATGTACGTCCGTGTCATTGTATCTGCGCCACGTGCTTTTACACAGGCTGCGTGAACATGGCCCGCACTGCATAGGCTCAGCGATAAATTGTGTTCATGCGGCACGCGTGTTGTGTTCATTCATGTGCAGGAATATTATCTCGTATGTTAACATTATGCTATGTTACGCATATTATATATTCATAACTTGCTCCGTGGAGATGAATTAGTTGTGTGCACAATTGTTAATCAGCCTTATTTTCTCAATAAACTTGAGATAATATTCCATCCATTATCGTTATTATAATTCACTATATGTGAGTCGGTATAAAGGCAGTACGGGGGACGGGAGGGGGGATCTTTGTGTTGTGTATATGCACGTGTATTTAAAAATATAGAAACTAATACGTGTGTGTGTGTGAGCTCGTCTTATAAAATAGACGCCCAGATCACATTACGAGTCACGGCCTCGGCTTAGTTTTTATTAAAAGTGTTGTTCTACTCTTGCGTACGATTGGCCGCCCTTTGGTGAGGAGCTCGATTACGCCAATGTCAAGGTCCTGCTGCTGCTCGCCACGACGAGCAGAGAGAGAGAGAAAAAGTGTCGTTTGGCCGCTCCTCCGTTGGAGGAGTGCAGGCCACAGTGGGTTTACTGTTTGAGCCATAGTTCCAGGTTACATTGACACAATATCATTACCGTGGCTTGTTTCTTTAACGTATCTCTATGAATATGTATCCCTATGTGTCTTTGTGGTTTACTATATCGTCCATAGTTTTCGTTGCATAGACAAAATCACCAGACTGTGGCTCGTGTCTTTCATTTCCCATTCGTGGAGAAGACGTGCACAGCGGCCTGGTGATGATGATTATGTTCTGATGCGGTTGATTGTTCCACCGGTGTCGTGAGGGAGGAGGAATGTCAGAGCCAGGAGGCTTGCGATGATGATGATTGTAACTCGTGAGGTGTTCATTTCCTTTACGCTCCTCCGTTACGAACACGATGAGTGGAACCTTGTAGGCCGGCCACGTGTTTTTTAGGCTGTTTCGCTCATGTAGCATTCCGGCCCCAATTAAAAAAAAACTTTTAAGACCTAGTCGGCTACATGTGTTACATTAAAGGCTGATGTATTATCATTCGGAATTGAGCCGTTGAGGACTGATAGCCGCTCTCTGTCTTTGAATGATGTCACCTGGAGCCACAATCCAACTGCGGATTTACAAAGCGTCCAAAATGCGACTCAAGGCGCACTACATACACAGTGGGCGTGTGTGTTGTGAGGATTATTACAGAGGGTGGCGGGTCACTCATAGGCAGAGGAATCAAGTAAGGTGTTGAGTCTGAACTTGGGGCAGGGAGTCAAACAGCTCGATGGCTGTGGGTAGGGTGTATCGGTAGTCGATGCAACACCGCCGGCTAGCACTGGCATGTTTGTGATGCCGGTGCTTCATGTGCATGCGTAGTTCCCTGCAGTGAATTGCGGGAGAGTTTGATCGTTGGAGTCGCGTTTAATGATCGCCTCGCGTCGTGCACGTACGCGTGTCCAGACACCAGTGCGGTGCCTTGCCTGGTTTAAACAAATGGTCGTGGGTAAAATAATAACCAGGAATGTCTATATGGGCTAGTAAAAGGTAATTTCCTTATTAAACAACAAAGGGTTAACTGGTACACACACAAGTATACGTGGAGTGTGATTCTTTAGCATCAATAAGTGTTTTTTTATATATAATTCGGTGCACGAGGAATAAAAGTTGTGCTACAGAATGCGTTGCATCTACTAAATCCAGTACTGTGTGGGATGAATTTGCTATCCTCCGTCGTGTATAGCCCCACGCTTGTACATATTGAATACGAACGAAGAGCATGTTACATTAAATAATAAATTGTGCATTTTTGTTTACGTCCACTGACGGGGACGGAAGATGCCGACGTTTTGGCTACTTTACAAACAATCTATATCGTAATTTTGTCTTCATTTAAACAATTTACTCCTTTTTGTCTGTTCGTGTCATGGTACGAATCGACCATTCGGACATTTCGTCGAGCAATGAACACCCCGCGTTGGAGAGAACGGTTCGACAGAAAAATTATCCGAGTTGCTTTAAACCCTCATGGAGATCAGAGAAAAACTCTGCTCTGTGCTCTGGCTAAGAACACGGTCTGTCGTGTGGCTGGCGATACGTCCGATCATTTTGGTTTTCAGGATCTGGAATGTAGCCGAATCGAGTGCAAAACCAATTAATATGTGGGCTTTAACATGTTGACATGAAACATTTTTTTGTTTACATATCAGTGCGGTACTATGGTCACCCATATCTGTTTAACGTTTCCATAAGGTAATGTTGGAAGTTGTGCTGTGATCAGTCGAAAAATAATCTGCCCGAGCCGATTTGCGCTGCTGCAAATTTAACATTTAACATATTTAGCATCGATTTATGTTCGTGCTAAATAATTAGTTTCAAGTAATACAGTCATTATTTGTCCTTGTTCTGAATTGTATTTGCTTCCTTGTTCTACCTTATTTTATTTGTGTGTGTTTTTTTCTTTTGTCATGTTGGCGACCCAGGTAACTCTTGCAATTGATGCTCATTCTGGTCTCTTGAGTTAACTCGGCATAGATGAGAACCCGCTTTAATGACGACCTAGTGTGTCTGATGAGGTGGCCGGGCTGAGACCATCAACTCGCGAGATTTGAGAACTTGGATTAATCACAGGCAGTGGCTGAAGCCCGGATTCGAACTAGGAATCTAAATGGTGCCAACTCTGTGCTCTGACCTGTGGCATCTGAGTCAGATGGCCTTCAGGGATTTGCAGCGACCAAGTCTTGAACAAAACGATAACTATGTTTATTTACCAGTTAAGGTCCACTGAGCTATTTAGCTCTTTTTCAGAAGTGACCTGGCCACAAAAGATAGCTCAACGAGGTGGTTATCATGTGGACATGTATAGCAGCCAAATTCTCTGAACGCGTGATGTTGATTCTAAATGTGGAGGGAAAACCCGGAGGATCCGCTGCGTTGTAAGGGTGATATCGCAGTCGCAATAAACACGAGCGACGAGGACAATGACACTCGGAAAGGGTTTCAGATTAACATTTTTGGAATTCGATTTTTAAGGGGTTCAATCTCAGATCGATTTTCGTACTTTCACATATGACGTGATAACAGAGCGTCGTGCTTGTGGAATAGCTATTTAGCTCAATAGGAATTGTTAAGTTCAGAAACAGAAATAAAGTCTGTCTCAACTGTTGTACTATACTATGCGTGAACGTATATGCTCCCCACAGGGGCGCAGCTACCTATTTAAACGTTGTGGGGGGGGAGGGCTATTCAATATCCGACTGTGGGCCCCCTCCTTTCTCCAGACTCACTTTTACTGAAATAGCTACAAATAGTTTTAACCCGTATAAAATTATATGTAGGCTATAACTATATATACCAGGGTGCTTCAAAGAAATGTTAACACTTACATGGGACTATCGTTTTTAATAGAAAAAAACGGATGATACAATGTAACATGATATCAAATGTAATGTTAATAGCTTCAACAATTCAAAGAGTCTCCACTTGTTCGCCATCATTGTCAACACGCGCCTGGAATCTTCTCCAGGTGGTCTCCATAGCCTGGAGGCACATTTATTGTGGTATTGTTGCAAATTCTCGGAAGTGTTAACATGTTTTTGAAGCTCCCTATATTATTTTAGTTGCTCTGTGTATTAGGTTTAGAGGAATACAGCCTCACGGTGACAGTATTAATAACAAGATTTTAAAAGGGGAAAACCCCTACTATTATAATATTATGGTACTGGCAAAGGAGGTCTAATGATGTAGATGCTCACCCCGAGTCCTCATTACTTTGATAGTGGATTGTCTTGGAGCTGTACGCCTTTTAGCGTCCTCTGGTCGAGCACCAATTGGGTCGAGGCTCAAAAGAAAGCCGTCCCTTGGTGTGTACCAATCAGTTTCAAGGACAATGCATATTGGACAATGCATATATTATCATTGTATGTTTTTTGTTTGCATTTGACTGCAAGTATTGTGATTAATGCAGACATGAATCCTTGTAAAAAAAATTCAGTTGTGTTGCCAGAAAAAAGGGGAAACCCCTATTATTATAAGATTTAAAGGAACAATACTCAGAATTAAGTTATCCTGTGTCTTGCTCTCATGCCGGCCCCATCGCTCTAGGGTTATACCTCAAAGGGAGTGGATCACGCAACTTCTGCTGCTCTGTTGATGCGATAGCCAGATGCGTTAGTGGGGCTTGGTCCACGGTAGACCGCAGGTTATGTTGAATGAATACATTTAAAAGTATATATTTTTCTGAACATTTAAAAGTATCATCTTCTTTATTCGGGGCTCCCTTGTGGTCGACTAGGCCCCTTGGCGTCAAATAACGGTGTAACGTATCCCCAATGACAGTAACGCGCCCATGTCTCCCCGTCTTCCCCAACCATCATTGACCACCAGCCCGGTCAAATAACCACCCCAAAACTCCAGCAGTGGATTGACACAGACGGGCTGTGCATGGACACGTACATCGCACGGGCCAGTAAAGTCCCCGTAAGCACAAGCCAGCATGCGAATGTGGAAGATTTGGTCATTGGGAAGCGCTTACCTTAGTGAATCGCTGGAATGTTATAACAGCGTTGGCTGTTCCACGTGTGACGACGACTCGTTGAGACGGACGGGCGCGTGTGTGCGTGTGTGTGTTGGATGCGTGAGTGAGTGGGAGACTCTGGGCGATACTTGGTGAGTAAGTGGGAGAGTGAGCGAGGCTTGGTGAGTGAGTGGGAGACTCTGAGCGAGACTTGGTGAGTGAGAGACTGAGCGAGACTTGGTGAGTAGGAGACCCAGCGAGACTTGGTGAGTGAGAGACTGAGCGAGACTTGGTGAGTAGGAGACTCAGCGAGACTTGGTGAGTGAAAGACTGAGCGAGACTTGGTGAGTGAGTGAGAGACTGAGCGAGACTTGGTGAGTAGGAGACTCAGCGAGACTTGGTGAGTGAGAGACTGAGCGAGACTCGGTGAGTGAGTGGGAGACTGAGCGAGACTCGGTGAGTGAGTGGGAGACTGAGCGAGACTTGGTGAGTGAGTGGGAGACTGAGCGAGACTTGGTGAGTGAGTGTCAGACTGAGCGAGACCTGGTGAGTGAGTGGGAGGCTCTGAGCGAGACTTGGTGAGTGAGTGGGAGGCTCTGAGCGAGACTTGGTGAGTGAGTGGGAGGCTCTGAGCGAGACTCCGTGAGTGAGTGGGAGGCTCTGAGCGAGACTCCGTGTGTGAGCGTGAAGGGGATGTAAGACGCTGATAAGTTGGAGCGGTGCAGGCACGTGGTGTAACGGGCTTGTGACCGCACGCTTATCGTGGCGCGCAATGCAGTCACCCCCCACAAGGCCACGGCCACGCAATGTGGCCCGCGCTGCAACCTTCTTTTGTTGAATTCTCATTCCTCAGAGTTTCCGTTCCCGCAATGGTTGCGCTTGAAGGCGTTAAGTCGCTTCGTTTGTCTGGTGGGTGTTTGTTGTTGTTGTTGGGCGCAATCGGTGGGGCTAGAGATATTTGCCATTCGCGACTACTACTTGGCCACTAAAGCACGTGTAGAGAGCATTGTGTTCATATTATTCGTCAGAATATTCTCTTTTTAACGTAAACACGCAGTAATTGGCCGTAGACACCTGAATATACATAACATAGTTTTTTGGGTACGAGCACGTAAATATAAATGTGTCGTAAAACACGACACCACCTAACACAGCCAATTAGTAAGGTTTGTCACGTAAACAGAAAAGGCTAATTCATTCCTAGTACAGCACACCGGTGTGTTGGACAGCAAATCCACAATATTTACAATTCGTTTTGTCAATTATTACAACTAGCATCATCAGGCGATAGCCATATTTGTGAAGAAACCCTCCTGTTTTGTTCTTAAATATAGAGGGATAAACGTGATGTCGTCACTTGTGAGCCAATCAGGTGCAGTGGCCATTGAAATATAACAATTACGATGGGTTATTCATATGGCAATCAACACACATTATACATGCACATTGTGCTTGTACATCCTGCCGTTGTTTGTGTGCACGGAAATCGTAGGACCTGTTGTGTGCTCACAGTTAATCACCTTCGACGTATGGTGACCTGTATAGGCATGCAGTTAAACAATGTATTACTTGATGATTCGCTTTCACGCAGCACTAAGCCTGTAGCTTTCTGAACGGTTACAATTATTCATGTTTAATACGTAGGTTGTCGCGAGCAATATCATCCATAATAGAGGTTTTTGGGTTAGATCGCGTAAATATATAAATGTGTCGTTAAAACCCCGCCACCGCCCGACACAGCCAACTAGTAAGGGTTGTCAAGTAAACAAACCGTGCCAATTCGTCACTAGTACAGCACACTGGAAAATGTTTATATTTATCTCAGTATCTATAGATTATCTAATTAGTATTGACCAGTAGTAACTAGTTTTGCATAGAACTCTCTCTCTCTGAGTCCTCCTCTCTCACTCTCTAAGTCGTCCCCTCTCGCTCTGAGTCGTCCCCCACTCTCAGTGTCTCTGAGTCGTCCCCTCTCGCTCTGTCTCTGAGTCGGCCTCTTTCTCTGAGTCGTCCTCTCTCTGTCTCTCTGAGTCGTCCTCTCTCTGTCTCTCTGAGTCGTCCCCTCTCTCAGTGTCTCTGAGTCGTCCTCTCTCTGTCTCTCTGAGTCGTCCCCTCTCTCTCGGAGTCGTCTCCTCTCTCTCTGTTTCTCTGAGTCGTCCCCTCCCTCAGTGTCTCTGAGTCGTCCCCTCTTTCTGTCTCTCTGAGTCGTCCCCTCTCTCAGTGTCTCTGAGTCGTCACCTCTTTCTGTCTTTCTGAGTCGTCCCCTCTCTCTGAGTCGTCCCCTCTCGCTCTGTCTGAGTCGTCCTATCTCAGTCTATCTGAGTCGTCCCCTCTCTCTCTGTCTCTCTGAGTCATCCCTTCTCTCTGAGTCGTCCCCTCTCGCTCTATCTGAGTCGTTCTCTCTCTTTCGCTCTACGAGAACGAGTGGACACTGCTCGGCGCGTTACAAGTTGAGATTTCTGTTACAAAATAATAACGTACATATGTTGAACTTCTTTCGCACCGCACGTAGCCAACCGCGCTAATCGGAGGTGCGGGGGAAGAACAACAAACAGCACAAAAAGCAGTTTGAAAAAAAAAAATTTCAATATAGATATATAATATGCGATGTTTCGGTCATCGTACTTACACGATCGCTTTGCCGGAAATCGGTTGAGCGGTGAAGTCTAAATTAGACAAATGTCACTGCTTGGAAAGGCAATCCCTTCGTCGCGGACGACTCACCGCTTGGCTCTGGCGCCAAGTGACCCACGCGCCCTGAGCGTCGAGTTCCGCCTCGTCGGGTTTCAGCAGCCGAGCCGAGGGCGCGACAAAGAGAACGCCGATTCGCCCCCTGGTCTACGCGCGCCGCCTGGCGTTGTGCTGCGCGAAGGTTGGCAACCGTGCACCGATGTGAGTGTGTTTACCGTAATAATTTGAAGGTAATGGTGGTGCACCGGTGTGATTGTTAACCGTAATAATTTGAACGTATTGGCGGTGCGCCGGTGTGAGTGTGTTAACCGCAATAATTATGTATTTTAAATGAAAAACAAGAATAGGTTTTACCCTTTCTGGCAATAAAACAGGAGTTGTTAAGATATTCAAACACCAAATAGATGCATTTAGCAAGGCATCAAGTCTACATTAACCACACACACGTGTGGCAAAACGTGAAAACAAACATGCCCTGATAATCATGTGCATTGTCTTTCAATCTGATTGGCCGATACAAAAGGCAACCTTCTCCATGGACTTGTCTCACCAGTATCAGACCAAAGAACGCCAAGGCGAACAGTCCCAAGGCAATGCGAGTATGAGAACACTTATAGCTCGGGTCGAACAGGTATATCTATGGCTAAAACCTATTCTGCTTTTCATCATTTTGGATACTGGAAAAAAGATCCAATAGATACAATTTTTATGCTCCAGTGAATCGCAACCTCCGGTCAGAACATCTTGCTCGTGATGTTGAAGCAGTCGGAAGATGAATGTTGTATGATCGGCCGAACAAGAAGCTTCACAGTCTGTTGACGATTGGCTCCGTGTTCCAAATACCTATTTGACTCGTACCCTAGACTTCCTAAACTAAAACTTTTTTTTTCACCAGGTCAGGCCCCCTGAGCTATATAGCTAATTTTCAGAAGCGACCCGGCCATAAATGATATCTCAACGAAGTGGCTTATCACGTGGGAATTCATAGCAGCGAAATACTCTAAACGCGTGATGTTAATTCTAAATGTGGAGAGAAAATCCGGAGGACCCGCAGAAAAATCATTGCGACCACGGGGAGAGAGAAACATGCAAACTGCAAATATACAGCAGGCGTCAGGATCGGGATCGAGCCCACGACCTCACCAGGCGAGGGGGTTAACATCTCATAGCCACAGTGGCGCCCCACGGTGGCGAGACTTGGTCGGACGGTTCCTCTATTCGTTTCCGTAATCATTTTCTCGGCGGACGGTGGCATCAAAAGGATTACGACTCGCGGTGCTGTCACCGCCACGCGTTCAAATTGCGAAAGCAGCCTCCGAATCAAAGTACAACTTCTGATGGAAGAGTCTGTAGCTCACTCAAGGGGCAACAGCGACATCGACAGTTCCTGCCTCATCTTTACCGAGTGGGTCTACAGCAGCACAGCGTGCCCCGGGACCTATATCAACGGGGAAATATTGACCTTTTATGAGCGACCGCTGTGTTGTCATGCGCGTTGCACTGGTGCGTACCGCCGATTAATTCCGCCGGAACGCAACGCGATGGCGCGCGTGTTGTCGTCACGGGGCGGACGGCCAGCGCGCCACATGCTCGCCCGCAAATTACGAAAGCGCCGCGTCTCGGCGGTCGTTGCGCGCGAGTCTCCAGAAATACCCAAAATGACAAACATTTCCAACCACCAACCGCGTCAGCGGCACGGCCGCACGGGCCACGACGAACCGCGGCCTCTGCTAAAGGAGTGTGGTTATTTTATTAGTAGTATAATTGTTTGATTGGTGCGCTTGTTTTCTCCGCAGCAGAGTCTCACGGAGTCTCAAGACTCTCTTTCAGGAGGGTCCTGCCGAGTTTGTCGCGGTAGGGTGGGAGTGGGGGAGTGAGCAGACGATATTGCTACAGCCGTGAGAGATCCCAGTCGAGTGATTTGCAGGTCGGTTTTCGCCATTAGGATGTATTGGGCCGATACAAGTTAGGTTATTTGGGGTGGGAGGTTTTTAGCTATGTGAGGACACCGGAAAACCCGGAGGAAAGCCATGAAAATCCAGAGGAAGATTGTAATCATAGCAAGAAGTGTTCTGGGTTCGATTCCCGACTCGGGTGACTTTCTGTGTGGAGTCTGTGTTCCTAAAAACTCCAATATAAAGCAGGTGTCAGGGCTCAAACCCACGACCTCCTGCATACCAGGCGAGGTAATTAACATCTCGCCACCGTGGTGCCTAGTTACCATTGCACCATCCTGACAATTTATGCCTGGCACCAATAATTGATGCGCCAAAAATGTTGAGTAATTAACCCATCGTATTGCGCGTGAATTTATTATCAGAGTAGAAGTTCGCTAAACTTACAACATGTTAATTCCCACATTACAGTGACAACTCAATCACATCTGTTGATCACGAAAAAAGGAACCATCGTGATGGGGAAGCTAATGGGGCCCACACTGTGGAAGTGAAGACCCCATATATTGTGGTTTACAGAGGCAGAATTTGCAGCAGTGAGCATTGGTGACTGTGCCGTACTGATGAGTTATAATAAGAACGAAACCTGGTCCACAGCTGTCAATCACTGCATCACTTGCTCTTATCAGTCGGTTACATTTTCCCAAATGTATTTCGATGGTGACCTTAGACAAGGTGGGAACACAACGCAGTTCTTGAGAAACTGCCGATGGCTTTTGCTTAATGCATTAAAGCGGTGGTTCTTAACCTTTACTACAGCCTGCACACCTTTGGTTCTCAATCGTAAAACATATATATAATGCCAATACATAGGTTTGATGAAACAAAGTAGTTGTATTTGCGTGCTTAATGTGTGTTTCGATGACTTACCTTCTAAATAAATCTGGCCACGTCTCGCACCCTCAGAAAGGGCATCTCGCACCCCCAGGGGGCGCGTGCCACCCAGGTTCAGGACCACTGCATTAAAGGCTACATGATGCTCTCAACACGTGCTTGAGTCGCCACTTACGTAGTCACAAACGGGCAATCGGTGTTGCGGTGAGAACGTTCATGGCTGGCGCAGTAGCCACCCCTAGGCAGACTGCGAGAGCTATGGATGGTTCTGTTCGTGTCACCGCACTTCTCCATCGCCTCACTTCCTGCTGCCAGGAGGTCGCCCAAGGCCCAACTCTCAACGACCCTCCTTCGACATCCCTCTGGCGGCTCAAACGCAAACGGTGGCGGGATCTTGCTCCGCTTTACACGACTGCGCCTGCTGTTTAACATCACCTGTTTATCCAACAGCTTATTTCGTGTAGCTGCTGATTTCACATTCAGGCAGTCAAGCCCAGATAACCCGCGTCAACGAGCAAGCGGATGAGTGTATCGTCGTCGCTGTGATGTATCCGTCGTATTCGTGGGGCATTTCGTCGTTAGGAAAATTAACTAAAACGGTATTTTTTTAATTTCGATTTAAAGCGTTCGTGACTGCAGAGATTCATATTCCTGGCTCCTTCGGTGAAGTCACGTAGAAGGGAAATAATAAAATAATAAAAATAAAACAATACAATTCTCACGACGTTTCGATTGCAACACAAGCAATCATCATCAGGTGTGAAAACCACAGCAAGAAAATTTGAAAAAAGTAGCTCAACGAAGTGGCTTATCATGTGGAAATATATACCAGCCAAATACACTATACACATGTTTCTAAATCTGGAGGGAAAAACTGGAGGACCCGGAGAAAACTCCACACGACCACGGGGAAACAGACACGGGATCGAGCTCACGACCTCCTGTATACCATGCGAGGTAGTTAACATCTCCTAGCCACCGCTTAGGTACCCCAATACAGTGGTCTGCAAAAAACCTGTCATGTACCATTGTGGTCTAACTCCCCGTGTGGCGAGGTGAAGGTAGCGAGGTTATTTGTTGATATTGAGGGTTATAAAGCCACTCAGGGGCCTCTGTGAAGGCTTGGTGATTATCGAGAATGTTCATTACCCACCGGGATTTCATCACTCTCTTAAAATCAAACTTTCCACAGCAAAAATCATGTGAATAATGAACGATGGAGGGTCCAAGCCCTGGTGGATGGCGAAGCCGCGTGCACCGCGCTGTCGGTCCACATCACACCTCGGGCAATTTCTGCAATTCTATGGTTTACTTTTGTCACGAACGAACGGCGTGAATGGACGTAGCCAACCACACGAGTACTAGCAATGTTCTAAAACGTAACCAAACATTGCATTGACACATTGATGATAACAGATTACGTTTAAGTGAATTTTTTGTTTATTATTAACATTACACTGAATCATTCTCAATCGAAAAAAACGAGAACTCACACATCACACTTCGTTCATATTACACACATTGTCGAGATGTATGTATGTATGTTTAACTTCTTTTGTACCGGACGTAGCCCACCGTGCTCATCGGAGGCTGCGGGGGAAGGACAACAAACTAAATACAAAAAGCAGTTCTAAAGAAATTAGTTTTCAATCTGGATGCTTTAAAAATGCATAGCTTCCAGTGGCTTCCTAATATCGGAAGGAAGAGCGTTCCAGACGGTCCTAGAAGAGCATCCGAAAGCGTGCAATGCGGTGACTGCTTTTGTTTGATGGCTAGCAAAAAAGCTGCTGCTGTGAGGATGAACCGGAGTTCGCGTGATGGTTTATGCTCCTTCACGAGATCACCAAGGTATTGTGGTTCATTTGTGCCAAGCAGCACTTTGTGTGTAATGAATGCGACCTCTTAACGTACTCGTTCGATGAGGTGAAGAAAGGTTTTCAGACGCGCGCGTTGAGGAGAGGCGAACAAAACACAATCACAAGGCTGTGGAGCCGCCACTGGTGATGGGGGAGCAGGAGAGATGGGACAATGAGGAAATGTGAGATGTGAGGACCGTGATGTGATATCGAGAAGAGGCCAGGGAATAGAAGAGCATGAAGAAAGTCATGCGTAGCATATGGGAGTTGTGACTTAGAAACAGGAAGAGACCAGTGCGATTTTGATGTAAATTATAACGATGTTGTACAATGATTTAAAACCTACAAATTTGCAACCTGTATCATTTAGTGTTTTAAAAATCAGGCTTTACCCTTTCTGGCATAAATAGGAAGGTAGTAAGATGTCCAACCAACAAATACACAACTTTTACAAGCCAGTGTATTTATGCCGGCAAGGGTAAAACCTTTTTTTTATCATAAAATATATTGATACTGGCAAAATGGACCGATAGAGATATACAGGCTTTATTTAACGCATGTTTCAGCTATACACGGTCTATAGAATGAGGTCTGTTTTCCAGGAACACGTGGTTTGACACTGTTAAGATTCTCATCTCCGCGTCGAAAAGTAGTGCCGTGAGAGAGCTGCGTCCATTGAAAGGTGTGAATTCATCGACTGTGAGAACGATTTTTTACCGTGCATGTTTTTACATCTACTTTTTTTCTTAGTGATAATGTAACACTCTTTACACGCAAGGTACATTCACACATTGCCGCATGCTTCTAGCCGGATAGTCGTTGATGTGAGTCATACCGGCACTTAGATGGCGAATCTTTGATGTTCAAGTGACAGTGGTAGGGGCGAGTGTTGGGTTTTGTTGAGGTAAAAAATAAAGACAGTACACATACACGCAGTAAAAAGGGGCATAAATGTTGTAGAATTAGTTAAACAACGAAGGAGGAGGTGATCAATTCGGACCCAGGAACGCAACCCTATTTTTCCCATAAGGTCTATTATTTGTCGATCGCGGTTTTTGCCCAACACGGCATTCTCCAGGAACGTAACCCCCACGCTCGCTGAGGTATGCCTGTAATTAATTCTATGATTTTATATGTAAGAGTCTGATCCAACATTGAAATTTTAGTTTGAAGCGTCAATACATTATTCTCACTTAAAGCGGCACAAGGAAATCTGGAAATATGTAACTCCAGTTTAATACATTTTAGCGCGAGATTCCCAGATAACCATTGGAAGTGCGGTTCGGACAAAGAGGTTGCATTTATATTGGCTTCAGGTTTGCTTCCGAGGGCAGCGGGTATCCGAAGAGCATGTAGTCCTCGAAGTAGAATTCGTAGATCTTCTGCCTCATCTCTGGGCTGAGCTGTTGCCAGGTATTGGTCCGTCACGGTCGCTGAAGAGCGTCCGCTTGGTGTCTGGGTGTATGCCAGCGACCCCGGCGCCCTGACCCTTGCCAGCAAGGCCGCCGCGTCGTGCCTCACGGTCTCTACTTTGCCGAGGAAGTCGTATCGCAGCAGGCAGGGCTGGCACAGGTGGTGAGCGGGCAGCCAGTGCACGTCCTGCCACAGAGGCCGTTTAGGATCGAGGATGAAGCGCACCAACTCGGGGAAGGTGACGTAATCGCCTTTAGCTAGCGGCGCATTGGTCGAGTTTTTGCGATAGTGCTTCATTATGGTTCGTCGTATAACTTCTCCATTGGTGAGAGGGGAGGAAGGGAGGCAAGAAGTGGCGTAAGTGCGTGAGAATGTTGCAGTAGAGAAGTTTTCAGTTTTAAATTTTGCGGTTCAAAGGCCTGGACCGCCCTGATTATAACTACAAATGTTGTAACCATACAATATGTGAACATTGTAATGATCCCGTGACGTTTTTCGAAAAGGAGTAATCCACTGTGTATCAGCGTCATTGTACAAATTTTCTTTTAAAAAATGCTCCGAAATAACTACAATGGAATAACAGATCAGAAGATCGCCCTCTACCTGTAGACTATTGCCCCCTTGCAAACCAGTGCTCTGATACATTGTGCCACACGGGGACAGCTCTCATCAGGGGGTCCCCTAGGCAAAAAAAAACAATAAAAACTGAAGCTGGGCATTCGGGATGAGTGAGATGAGATGTGAATTCATTTAATGTGTCATGAGATGCTGGGGGGGGGGGAATGTAAGCGCCCGACCAATGCAATTCCATATTCCTTATAAAGATTGTGTGCGGATATGCACAGCCCTTTGTCACTCTACTGCTGGATGAGGGCCTCCCCATAACATTGCGGGTTTTAGGCTTTATTTCACCATACTTCACCAGGCTGGTGAGTGGGGCTGGTAAATGTGGTGGACATTGGCGTGAAAGAGTAGATGTTGCCCTTTCTGCTGAATGAATCGGCAGAGCTCGACGTTAGCTTTGCACTCATCTGCCATGCCTTAGAGATGGGGAGTCTATCCCAGAATAATATTTTCCCGATTAAAATTCGGAATATTTGAGAATCAATTCTACTTCTGCACGAAGTGGAGTCTACTCAAACGACATCATAGATTTAAAATTTTGGAATTTTAATTACAGAATGGTTGTTGTGCTGATTAAACCCCACGTATTTACTTAATTAACAGCCATAAGGTAAACGCGACTCGTTCTGTGCTACAATATCTTGTTGAAGGATATGTTACTAGTGTAGTATGCTGTCACTTTATTCACACCATCCCACACGGATGCTCCTCTTGTTCAACACCACGTACTCCTGTCACAAACTCTTCCTCCGTTAGCCTTCTACTTCGAGCTTATTTTCTCTCGCTCCGCTAGCCTCTTACTCCCCGCTCTCCTAGCCTGTCACGGACTCACTCTCTGTATACTCTGCTAGCTTCTCACCCCACGAGCCTATCCACACTCAGATTCCGCTAGCGAGCTTGTCTACACCCGCACCTCCAACCTCGCCCGTGCCCCCAGCGGGGGTTCAGCCAACACCGCTGGGGAGGACGAGGTGTAGAGGGCGAGGTCCCGGACTTCTCTTCAATCTCTTCACTGCTTCATCTCCAACCAACTCAACCCAACTGCCTCACATGTTCCCCTTATATCCCCTTCCTCATTAAGTGTCATCAGGTGGCCCTCGTTAAGCCGGTGTCCTTCTGCCATCTCTTGCACGTGTTCTCCCCCTTATCGCCACGATCTCTCGCCTCCGTGGCGCCTACCCCGCATTTGCATTTGCAGCCAGCCAATCACTGCCTCTTTCCATAATTGTTGGCGTCTCTCTGTCTACTATCTCTCAGGCCACACGCTGGCACCTGCTTATCCTGAGCTGACCTCACTGTTTGCAACCCCGTACATGAATGCAACTGCTGTTTGCAAACCCTGCGCTCGTTACGCCACTACACTGGTAAGCATGAAAATACTCCTTGTTGTGTTAATTATAATTATTTATTGGTTAGGTTGTAATAAAGTAGTTATTTTCGTAAATTATTATTATGTATTGGTTATTGTGTTTTTTTAAACATAATAGTATTGTAACTTTTTTCAATATATTTATATGTCGTGTATCTTTGAGTAGCTGATGAACATTCTGGTACAGCTACATATTCAGAACCTTCAGTTAATGTTTATTCCTTTTCCATATACAGTTTTTTGTTATCAATGTAATTATCTAATTGTTCATACTGTATTAATCCGCCAATAATACATTTTCAAAAATTAAGGTTTTGTAAGATTACTGCAAGAGTCCAGGAAAATCTTGCCAAACACGGCTTAATCAACCGCGTGTTCCAACTCTACACGGTTTATCAAATGAGGTCGGTTTTAAAAAAAACGTGACACGTACCTGGTAGTGTTCGTTTTTATGCACAAACTTGTCTCGGTAGGCCGACACGAGGCGCTCCATGGGCTCCCTCACAAACATCATCACCGTGTAGCCATCCAGCCGGGAGCGTTGACCGGCAGCGTCAAACTGGCTCAGCCTGGTGTAGTTTTTAATCACGTGCACGTCGTTTTGGGACAAGACCCTGGACAGGTTGGCATTTCCTGCCATCGTGAGGAGTTGGTGCACCCAGCTTTGGGCACTTCGCAATACACGAGCGAGTAGCGGTCGCTCACGTAGAGGCGGGTCAGTACGTCCAGTCGCAAGTTGACCGGTGGCAACGGTGTTGACTTGTTGTGACTTTTCTTGAGTTGTCTGCAGACTCGGAAGAGAGTTGCGAACCTCTCCTCCTGTGTTATTCGCTGCTCCTTGATCCTAGGGGTCAACGCTGATGGTCTTGTCAAGCTTTCTGTCACAAGAACAAAGCAAATGGCAGCGTAAAAAAACAAGTACAATTTGTAATTTTAAAAAAACTATTAAAAATGTCTCTGCATCATTAATCAACGCGTGATGTTCATTGCCTCTGCTGGACCTGAGACAGTAAATATGCTGAATGAACTCGTGTTTATACTGCAGGTCACGACGACAATGACCCTCTTGTGTTTTGCATTCAGATTGCGCTTTATCACGTAGCGAGACATCTCAGAGCACAATGCCTCCCTATTGGCAGCTGTTCCTGTGCAGCACAGGGTGACTCATCACCAGTAGGGGGTGGCGATGATTGTTACGCGAGTAGTTTGTAGGGTTTTTTTGTGTGTAAATTTGAAGTGAGATTGACATTATGCGTAATTGGGAGAACTCGGAGGAAATCCACGTACGACAAGCGGAGAGCATACAAACTCCAAATCAGGCGCCCGAGTCGGAAATCAAACCCAGGCCCTTTTTTACGTGAGGTGCAAGTGTTACAGTATCACTGCGCCGCCATGATTCTCCTCAGTGTGGAGATTCCACAGAAATGTTGATATTCTAAATTCCCATGGCGTTGGTCAGTCCAGCAATAGAAGCTCTCTGCGTGATGTCAGTAGTCATACCAGCAGTAAACAGGTGGATATCCAGAAATACAACCAGCAATGTCATTCCACAAACCACCAACAGCAGGAACACCTTGTTTGATTCCATCTTGAAGGAAATTCCATGCACATTCACCTGGAATTAGAAGATAGGAAGGCGTTGATTCACTCATAGGCATTCACATTTCAAACTTTTTCAGACTGAGATAGAGTTTATATATATGTAGTAACTACCTCGGATGAACATCGCAACCAATTAACAGGCTTACCTCTCAAATGCCACTGGCAAATCCCCCCGTTTTGGTTAAACGTCGTAAAATGCGACTTCGTAAATTCTCCGCAACATTTACTAAGACCCGCACTCATCAACCTCCATGGTGCAGAATTCCCCACCACCCTCACAACCAAGGCGGCGTGGGGAGGCCCTTCATTGATCTCGTGGGTTAACAAAGCTCTAAATGTTCGTTTTACACTTTATCCGTGCAAATGTGGCACAATAAAACAAACCATTTTGTATTTTATTTTACCAGATAAGGCCCACTGGGCTATATAGATATTTTTTCAGAAGCGACCTGGCCACAAATGATAGCCCAGCGAAGTGGCTTATGTGGAAATGTATAGCAGCCAAATACTATAAACTTGTGATGGTAAATGTGGATGAAAAAAACCGGAGGACCCTGGAGAAATATCCAAGCAACCACAGGAAAAACATTTCCAAATGTACAGGCATCAGGGTCCAGATCAAACTCACAACCTCCTGCATACCAGGCGAGGCAGTTGACATCTCGCAGGATAAGCTACTTCGTTGAGTTCTAATTTGCGGCCAGGTCTCTTCTGAAAACGAGCGATATAGCTCAGTGTGTCGTACATGGTAGCATACAAAAAAATTACTTCATAGTTTAGTTTTCATACTGTGATTTCAACAGCAAATCTGTTGTCAATATTGACTTCGGTCATTAGGTGGCAGACCAGCCACGTGATTGATGGAAACCGCCGTTTGCAGACCTGCTAAGTGTGATATACGGTACACTAAATATACATTGTGCCGGTTACAGATGCGCAATACATGTGTTGTCATCGATCTGGAGTCCCTCATCTCTTTATTTCGAACGTGCAACACATATATCATGTAAACAACGGTTTTAATATATTTAGATAATATTAAACTACAACAGCCATTCACTACTCCGTGGTGGTGACATCACCTCGCCGCCTGTGCCATGCTAGGTGCGTGCAGATTGAGGCCACGTGAAGTGTCGAAGGCCCCCTGGCAGGCGGTCACGGGACAGACCCTGCAGGTGTCCATGGGTTGACGGACTAAGATGGCTGACAGATGCATCACCTGTACTCCCTACCGTACCAACTCTCTGCGATTGTTGTGAGCGTCGCTCCTCTGCCCATCCATTGTTGCTGGATGGCGACTGCCTGCAACTCACCAGTAGCGTCCTTCACAAACCTCCTCCACGCACACACGGCAGTATGAAGAGATCACTGTATTTCATTCCTCTATAATATCCACATTTCCACCACGGGACTGGATGAAGGACTGAGTTCCAGTTATTTTCCAGCATCTCAAGTGTGATCTATCTCATGCTTCTGTTGTGTGTTGCAACACACTTTCTTGCTACAGGCTGCACATGACCATGATATCGTTAGGTATATTGAAGTTTGTCTTGAAAATTCACCTCTTTACGGTGCCTTTTTTCCCCCTAGTTCTGGCTGTTTAACCTGGTTCTGTTCATTTCATGCTTTCCATACACAGCGCATGGGGGCCTTCGGATGAAATGCTCCTTACAAGTGTAAGTGATTATTGTGAGATGTTTATGAAAGGAAATCCTACACGAGTCGTTCTGGTCTGGGGGCTTTTATTGTTACGTTCAACACCAACACCTGTGGGGCACGAACAGTAGGAAGTAAAACTCAGTTTCATATATCGAGCCAATCACACAAGGCTTCACGGCGATTTTACAACAGAATCCCACCAAAAGTCCCAAAGGTTAAAAGGAAGACAAACAACCCATAAGACAAACGGATACGCAAGATAAATTAAATGTGTTTTTCAGACGAGCCCTTAAAAACCTCGACTGATGGAGCGTCCCTAACGGCCTGGGTCAGGGCGTTCCACAAACGAGGTGCCTTGACTACTGAACGCTCTATCACCCATTAACCACAGGTTAGTCCACGGTAAGACTCATGGTGCCAGGATTTGGTGCATCGAAGTTGTCGGATAGAGGCAGCATACAGTTTGAGTATATCACCGAGATATAATGGGACTGCTACCCCCTTCAAGGTCCTTGAAAGTAAATGCAATCATTTTTTATTCAATCTTGTTTTTTAGTACCGGAAGCCAATACAGCAAATGATCGATAGGTGTGATGGGTTCGTATTCCCTCACTCCACACAGAACCACGGGCAGCAGAGCTTTGGAGTAGCTGCAACCCGATTTGAAACATTCACAGTAGCACCACGAAACAGGGACATTACAGTAATCAAAGTGTTGATTAAATAAAAGCATTGTACCACCAGTATCTCGGCATTTGAGAGAATTGAACGAACGCGTGAAATATTTCGCAGGCGAAAGAAGGAGGAGAACTTAGCCAGATTCCTTGCATGGCACTCAGAAGTCAAGGCAAGATAAAAAAAATACCCTGAGGTTCCCGGAACTTAGAATATGATATGATTTCAAGATCATCAATCATCATGTAGTGACTTATACGGTGTCACGATGGCGCTTAGCGCTAGCTACTGTCGCAGGAGTGGAGATGCATGCCGGGTGTCCCCTCTACACCAAACCATGGGTTGATATGCAAGCGGGCCATCGGGGGGCTCGAGGGACACATGACAGGGAGCCGAGAGCTTCTGGCATGATCCAGAAGGGGGCCGAGGACAGGGCGAGCCCGCGGCCGGGAGGATAAAGGGGAAGCCCCGACAGGGATCGGAGCTTGTCTGTGAAATCATCATGGGTTCCTGCGTCTCGTTGTCTTTGGGTGTTTGTTCTTTGCTCGGCATCATGGGTCAGGCAGTGTGTAAGCTGACTGACCCGTTCATGCAGTTAATCCGCTACTCACATAGTTAACCATATATTTATCACTTAGATGTTGAACCAGTTAAGTTAAGAGTTACCCTGTTGGGAAGCTCTCAAATAAACGTGTTGCCTCCAAATCCGTGTGTGCCTACGTACAACACACTACAATCATACTGAAACCATGTATGGCTACCTCTTGTTTTACGTGGGGGTTGTGTTCTTGAAAAACGGTGCAAGACTCAAATTTGCATAAATTAAAACGTAATTTTCACAATAGGAAATAGAGGAAATGGTTAGGGTTAGGGAAAACACGCTATTGAACCTCATTATTAGGTCGACATCTTTCACTGGTTACAGAACATATATTTACAATACTACTGTAGAGGAGTCGTGTGAGCAACCACGAAGGGGCGAACAGAGGGAGGTGCGAGCGAGTTGACAGTGGAAGATGACGTCATGTTACGTGTGCTGTAAGTGGGTACCTTCGGGAACAAAGGCGGGTTCGAGCTAGGGGGAGGAGCCGCCAAAGGGGTACTTAAGGAGCTACCCCGTGACGACGGCGAGGTCGTTGTGGGGAGCCAGGGCAAGGATCGGCTGGAAGAGGTCCCTCCCTCTTCGTCGCCGGGCGGTGTTGGATGAACCCCCGTCCTGTGCAGATGAGTAGGAGAGCGAAGGGGATAGCCGAGAGTAGGGCTCCGAGTATTGAGTAAGAACCGACTGAGAGAGAGGGTTCTCTATCATAGTCGCCAGGCGGTGTTAGATGAGCCCCCGTCCCATGCAGACGAGCGAGAGAGCCCCAAGGGGTAGCTGAGGGTAGCATAATATAAAGTTCCGGAGTCCAGGCTAAGGAGCAAGAATAGAGAGCACCTACCTCTGGTGTGAGTTACAGTGTCATGTGAAGTGTTAATAAGTGGCATCAGCCCTTACAGTGAATTCCGTCTCCACGTGATCGTACTGCACAACACTAACCATACGTGTGTAATGGCGATAAAGCCTGCATGCGGTGTGAGGGGACTAGTGACCACGGGAGGTAATGACAGGGAGGTCAGCTTACAGTACGAATGCACTAGTTGTGAGTGTGAAGGGTCTGGTGGCTATGGGAAGAGGACGGAAGGGTCTGCTGGTAAAGGGCGCATCCAGAGTCAGCGAGAATGATCGAAAAGGGGAGCGTGGCCTCCTGTTGGTATATATGGGAGATGCGCGGGAGACTCAGGGTTGTTGCAGTGGGTTCTCCGCCTGATGTCAAGTGAACTGGTCTTCAATTAAGTGCCATCTCAAGAGAAGTGTGTCAAGTCGTTATTACACGCGTATTAAAGATAGTAACAGCCTACTCAAATAAATAACAGCCTACTCAAATAAATAACAGCCTACTCAAATAAATACATTTTCAAAAAATAGTAAATATTTTTACCACGTTTACCGGACATTGGTAGGCAAATGTGTGCACAAGAATAACATCACGTAGACAAGATCTTAAAAATGGTTCGCGAGAAGGAGATGCTGACTGATGCTGCTGCCCGCGCTTGTAGTTGTTGTACTGCTGCACCTCAGGCAGCATCGCTCCTGAAACTTTGCTGCCCCGACTAATGATGAGCTCACACCGTGGCCAACGGCACTGGAGCACGTTATTTCAATAATAGTGCACGCATCACAAAAATAAGTGTAAGTTAATCTAACACTTCTTTGGTTCTTTTCGGTTAAGTCACGTCTAAAAATAAAATAATAAATTAAAATAACATATTACGACGTTTCGATTGCAACACAAGCAATCATCATCAGGTATAAAAGAAATAGCAACAAAAAATCTAACTAGAAAACTATAGACAGACATACAAGCAGACAGACATCACAACGGCACACAGAGAGAGGACACACATCGGCACAAATAGAGGGGTTGTCTCTATGACGGTCCCTTAAATATAGAGAGGGGGGGCGAGAACGGAGAGAGGGAGGGGGCAGAGAGAATTAGCATATCAATGAGTGTACGCCAACGTACTGCTGCTGCTGCAAGTAAGATGACAATGTGGAACGCGCACGCAAAATTGAAAACTAGGAGACAGGCACACGAAAATTAAATAACCCAGCAAAATATCGAAATGTGATGTAATACAACACAGAGAGTCGGTTAACACACAATTAACGCATAGCCTGGTTGATTACGTGTTTCAAAATTTGCTAAGTTAGAATTTTAAGTGTGAAAATTCCAAAGAGAGGACACAGGCAGAGAGAACAAATAGCCAGAAAGAAAAAGGATAAGCTTAAAACTTCCCCGTAGAAGTGGTTCAATCTTAATTTAGGAGCTTTCGTGACTGCAGGAATTATTCTTTGGTTCTTTTCGGTTAAGTCACGTCTAAAAATAAAATAATAAATTAAAATAACATATTACGACGTTTCGATTGCAACACAAGCAATCATCATCAGGTATAAAAGAAATAGCAACAAAAAATCTAACTAGAAAACTATAGACAGACATACAAGCAGACAGACATCACAACGGCACACAGAGAGAGGACACACATCGGCACAAAGAGAGGGGTTGTCTCTATGACGGTCCCTTAAATATACAGCAGCAGCAGTACGTTGGCGTACACTCATTGATATGCTAATTCTCTCTGCCCCCTCCCTCTCTCCGTTCTCGCCCCCCCTCTCTATATTTAAGGGACCGTCATAGAGACAACCCCTCTCTTTGTGCCGATGTGTGTCCTCTCTCTGTGTGCCGTTGTGATGTCTGTCTGCTTGTATGTCTGTCTATAGTTTTCTAGTTAGATTTTTTGTTGCTATTTCTTTTATACCTGATGATGATTGCTTGTGTTGCAATCGAAACGTCGTAATATGTTATTTTAATTTATTATTTTATTTTTAGACGTGACTTAACCGAAAAGAACCAAAGAATAATTCCTGCAGTCACGAAAGCTCCTAAATTAAGATTTAATCTAACACTCTCTTTCAAGATGGCGTTACATAAACGTGCGTAAAAACGCAAAGCGACTGTACTTAATGAAGCGGGTTATGGGAACCCAACGACATGACCTCAGTTTTTGTCACAGTTAAACTTCAAGAAATGTTAATTAATTTACACCCTGAACAGAGAGACACTGAGGCAGGACTAAAAAACAAGAACATCAGTGCCAGGCTTAGTCTGCAGATATATATTTGGGTGTCATCAGCAGAAAAATTTTAATTCAGACCATGACGATGGAAAATGCTCCCGAGAAGCAAAATATAGATGGACAATAACAAAGGCCCTAAAATCATCCCTCTTGGTAACAACTGGGGCGAGTTTCAGATGTATGGCCCCCCAACATGACACACTGTTTGTGATCGATTAGATAGGGAGCTAAGCCAGGAAAGAGCTTCAACCACTGATACTAACTAGGGCCTCGAGGTGCCTGAGCAGAACACGACACTCAAACGGTGTTGAACGCTTACACTAACATCCAAGAGCACAAAGGATCGAAAGTAAGTCCGAATAAGCGGTCAGGGATATATCATTGACCACCTTAACGAGTGGGAGCGAGAGATCGGCGGCAGATCAGTGCGGCATCGGCAGTGTTGCGGACGCTGAACCTTTCCGTGGTAGTGAAGCGGGAGCTGAGTTCTCCAACAAAGCTCTCGGTCTACAGGTCGATCTACATTGCCACCCTCACCTATGCTCGTTAGCCTTGGGTATTGACCGAAAGGATGAGATCATGGGTACAAGGGATCGAAATTAGGTTTCTCCGCAGAGTTGCCGGGCTAACTCTCCGTGATAAGGTGAAGAGCTCGGTAATCCGGGAGAGCCTCAGAGTCGAGCTGCTGCTCCTCTGGATGGACAGGAGCCAGTTGAGGTGGTTCGGGAACCTGGTAAGGATGCTCCCCGATAAACTCCCCCTGGAACTCTACCGGGCAGCACGTCCACTGGGTGAAGATCCCGGGGCCGGCCCAGGACACGCTAGCGGTGGGACTGTCGCTGGCCTGAAAACGCCGAGGAATTCCCGAGGAAGAGCTAGAGTCTGTCGCCAGGGAAAGGGAGGTCTCGACCGCCCTACTCAACATGCTGTCACTGCGACCCTCACCAGGACAAGCGGATTGAGAAACGATAATACATTATTATTTGTTTCTTTCGGTTAAGTCACGTCTAAAGATAAAATAACAAATTAAATTAAATAATAGAATACGACGTTTCGATTGCAACACAAGCAATCATCATCAGGTATAATGAAATAGCGACATAAAATCTAACCAGAAAACTATAGACAGACATATTAGCAGACAGATATCACCAAGATACATAGCGAGAGCAACACAGGTAACAGAGAGGGGTGATCGTCTCTGTGTGGTGGCCTTAAATAGACAGAGGGGGGGACGGAGGCAGAGAGAGGGAGGAGGGTTAGAGAAAAAATTAGCATATCAATGAGTGGTCAACAGACGTGGTGCTGCGAATGCGATGGCACGGCAAGCAAGCCTGAAAATCAGGAGAAGGACACACTAAAATTAAATAACCTAGTAAAATATCGAAATGTAATGTAATACAACACAGAGGGTCGGTCAACACACAATTAACGCATAGCCTGGTTGATTACGTATTTCAAAGATTGCTAAGTTAGAATTTAAGTGTGAACAATCTAAAGAGAGGACACAGGCAGAGAAAACAAGTCGCCAGAGAGAGAGAAAAAAGATAAGCTTAAAACTTCCCCGTAGAAGTGGTTCAATCTTAATTTTAGAACTTTCGTGACTGCAGGAATTATTATTTGTTTCTTTCGGTTAAGTCACGTCTAAAGATAAAATAACAAATTAAATTAAATAATAGAATACGACGTTTCGATTGCAACACAAGCAATCATCATCAGGTATAATGAAATAGCGACATAAAATCTAACCAGAAAACTATAGACAGACATATTAGCAGACAGATATCACCAAGATACATAGCGAGAGCAACACAGGTAACAGAGAGGGGTGATCGTCTCTGTGTGGTGGCCTTAAATAGACAGAGGGGGGGGGCGGAGGCAGAGAGAGGGAGGAGGGTTAGAGAAAAAATTAGCATATCAATGAGTGGTCAACAGACGTGGTGCTGCGAATGCGATGGCACGGCAAGCAAGCCTGAAAATCAGGAGAAGGACACACTAAAATTAAATAACCTAGTAAAATATCGAAATGTAATGTAATACAACACAGAGGGTCGGTCAACACACAATTAACGCATAGCCTGGTTGATTACGTATTTCAAAGATTGCTAAGTTAGAATTTAAGTGTGAACAATCTAAAGAGATGACACAGGCAGAGAAAACAAGTCGCCAGAGAGAGAGAAAAAAGATAAGCTTAAAACTTCCCCGTAGAAGTGGTTCAATCTTAATTTTAGAACTTTCGTGACTGCAGGAATTATTATTTGTTTCTTTCGGTTAAGTCACGTCTAAAGATAAAATAACAAATTAAATTAAATAATAGAATACGACGTTTCGATTGCAACACAAGCAATCATCATCAGGTATAATGAAATAGCGACATAAAATCTAACCAGAAAACTATAGACAGACATATTAGCAGACAGATATCACCAAGATACATAGCGAGAGCAACACAGGTAACAGAGAGGGGTGATCGTCTCTGTGTGGTGGCCTTAAATAGACAGAGGGGGGGGCGGAGGCAGAGAGAGGGAGGAGGGTTAGAGAAAAAATTAGCATATCAATGAGTGGTCAACAGACGTGGTGCTGCGAATGCGATGGCACGGCAAGCAAGCCTGAAAATCAAGAGAAGGACACACTAAAATTAAATAACCTAGTAAAATATCGAAATGTAATGTAATACAACACAGAGGGTCGGTCAACACACAATTAACGCATAGCCTGGTTGATTACGTATTTCAAAGATTGCTAAGTTAGAATTTAAGTGTGAACAATCTAAAGAGAGGACACAGGCAGAGAAAACAAGTCGCCAGAGAGAGAGAAAAAAGATAAGCTTAAAACTTCCCCGTAGAAGTGGTTCAATCTTAATTTTAGAACTTTCGTGACTGCAGGAATTATTATTTGTTTCTTTCGGTTAAGTCACGTCTAAAGATAAAATAACAAATTAAATTAAATAATAGAATACGACGTTTCGATTGCAACACAAGCAATCATCATCAGGTATAATGAAATAGCGACATAAAATCTAACCAGAAAACTATAGACAGACATATTAGCAGACAGATATCACCAAGATACATAGCGAGAGCAACACAGGTAACAGAGAGGGGTGATCGTCTCTGTGTGGTGGCCTTAAATAGACAGAGGGGGGGCGGAGGCAGAGAGAGGGAGGAGGGTTAGAGAAAAAATTAGCATATCAATGAGTGGTCAACAGACGTGGTGCTGCGAATGCGATGGCACGGCAAGCAAGCCTGAAAATCAGGAGAAGGACACACTAAAATTAAATAACCTAGTAAAATATCGAAATGTAATGTAATACAACACAGAGGGTCGGTCAACACACAATTAACGCATAGCCTGGTTGATTACGTATTTCAAAGATTGCTAAGTTAGAATTTAAGTGTGAACAATCTAAAGAGAGGACACAGGCAGAGAAAACAAGTCGCCAGAGAGAGAGAAAAAAGATAAGCTTAAAACTTCCCCGTAGAAGTGGTTCAATCTTAATTTTAGAACTTTCGTGACTGCAGGAATTATTATTTGTTTCTTTCGGTTAAGTCACGTCTAAAGATAAAATAACAAATTAAATTAAATAATAGAATACGACGTTTCGATTGCAACACAAGCAATCATCATCAGGTATAATGAAATAGCGACATAAAATCTAACCAGAAAACTATAGACAGACATATTAGCAGACAGATATCACCAAGATACATAGCGAGAGCAACACAGGTAACAGAGAGGGGTGATCGTCTCTGTGTGGTGGCCTTAAATAGACAGAGGGGGGGGCGGAGGCAGAGAGAGGGAGGAGGGTTAGAGAAAAAATTAGCATATCAATGAGTGGTCAACAGACGTGGTGCTGCGAATGCGATGGCACGGCAAGCAAGCCTGAAAATCAGGAGAAGGACACACTAAAATTAAATAACCTAGTAAAATATCGAAATGTAATGTAATACAACACAGAGGGTCGGTCAACACACAATTAACGCATAGCCTGGTTGATTACGTATTTCAAAGATTGCTAAGTTAGAATTTAAGTGTGAACAATCTAAAGAGAGGACACAGGCAGAGAAAACAAGTCGCCAGAGAGAGAGAAAAAAGATAAGCTTAAAACTTCCCCGTAGAAGTGGTTCAATCTTAATTTTAGAACTTTCGTGACTGCAGGAATTATTATTTGTTTCTTTCGGTTAAGTCACGTCTAAAGATGAAATAACAAATTAAATTAAATAATAGAATACGACGTTTCGATTGCAACACAAGCAATCATCATCAGGTATAATGAAATAGCGACATAAAATCTAACCAGAAAACTATAGACAGACATATTAGCAGACAGATATCACCAAGATACATAGCGAGAGCAACACAGGTAACAGAGAGGGGTGATCGTCTCTGTGTGGTGGCCTTAAATAGACAGAGGGGGGGGCGGAGGCAGAGAGAGGGAGGAGGGTTAGAGAAAAAATTAGCATATCAATGAGTGGTCAACAGACGTGGTGCTGCGAATGCGATGGCACGGCAAGCAAGCCTGAAAATCAGGAGAAGGACACACTAAAATTAAATAACCTAGTAAAATATCGAAATGTAATTGTGTGTTGACCGACCCTCTGTGTTGTATTACATTACATTTCGATATTTTACTAGGTTATTTTATTTTAGTGTGTCCTTCTCCTGATTTTCAGGCTTGCTTGCCGTGCCATCGCATTCGCAGCACCACGTCTGTTGACCACTCATTGATATGCTAATTTTTTCTCTAACCCTCCTCCCTCTCTCTGCCTCCGCCCCCCCTCTGTCTATTTAAGGCCACCACACAGAGACGATCACCCCTCTCTGTTACCTGTGTTGCTCTCGCTATGTATCTTGGTGATATCTGTCTGCTAATATGTCTGTCTATAGTTTTCTGGTTAGATTTTATGTCGCTATTTCATTATACCTGATGATGATTGCTTGTGTTGCAATCGAAACGTCGTATTCTATTATTTAATTTAATTTGTTATTTTATCTTTAGACGTGACTTAACCGAAAGAAACAAATAATAATTCCTGCAGTCACGAAAGTTCTAAAATTAAGATTGAACCACTTCTACGGGGAAGTTTTAAGCTTATCTTTTTTCTCTCTCTCTGGCGACTTGTTTTCTCTGCCTGTGTCCTCTCTTTAGATTGTTCACACTTAAATTCTAACTTAGCAATCTTTGAAATACGTAATCAACCAGGCTATGCGTTAATTGTGTGTTGACCGACCCTCTGTGTTGTATTACATTACATTTCGATATTTTACTAGGTTATTTAATTTTAGTGTGTCCTTCTCCTGATTTTCAGGCTTGCTTGCCGTGCCATCGCATTCGCAGCACCACGTCTGTTGACCACTCATTGATATGCTAATTTTTTCTCTAACCCTCCTCCCTCTCTCTGCCTCCGCCCCCCCCTCTGTCTATTTAAGGCCACCACACAGAGACGATCACCCCTCTCTGTTACCTGTGTTGCTCTCGCTATGTATCTTGGTGATATCTGTCTGCTAATATGTCTGTCTATAGTTTTCTGGTTAGATTTTATGTCGCTATTTCATTATACCTGATGATGATTGCTTGTGTTGCAATCGAAACGTCGTATTCTATTATTTAATTTAATTTGTTATTTTATCTTTAGACGTGACTTAACCGAAAGAAACGAATAATAATTCCTGCAGTCACGAAAGTTCTAAAATTAAGATTGAACCACTTCTACGGGGAAGTTTTAAGCTTATCTTTTTTCTCTCTCTCTGGCGACTTGTTTTCTCTGCCTGTGTCCTCTCTTTAGATTGTTCACACTTAAATTCTAACTTAGCAATCTTTGAAATACGTAATCAACCAGGCTATGCGTTAATTGTGTGTTGACCGACCCTCTGTGTTGTATTACATTACATTTCGATATTTTACTAGGTTATTTAATTTTAGTGTGTCCTTCTCCTGATTTTCAGGCTTGCTTGCCGTGCCATCGCATTCGCAGCACCACGTCTGTTGACCACTCATTGATATGCTAATTTTTTCTCTAACCCTCCTCCCTCTCTCTGCCTCCGCCCCCCCCTCTGTCTATTTAAAGCCACCACACAGAGACGATCACCCCTCTCTGTTACCTGTGTTGCTCTCGCTATGTATCTTGGTGATATCTGTCTGCTAATATGTCTGTCTATAGTTTTCTGGTTAGATTTTATGTCGCTATTTCATTATACCTGATGATGATTGCTTGTGTTGCAATCGAAACGTCGTATTCTATTATTTAATTTAATTTGTTATTTTATCTTTAGACGTGACTTAACCGAAAGAAACAAATAATAATTCCTGCAGTCACGAAAGTTCTAAAATTAAGATTGATAATACATTATTTAAATGCATGCCTATAAAGGGCACCATACTTCAATAGACAGGAAGAACAAGATCAAAGGGCTCGCATAATGCACATGCATAATGTACGTTGACTCATTAATCCCCCCCCAATTTTCGCAGGAGCGCAGAAGTGTAGTTACCACATCTATGCCTCTATATAAGGAACGAAACAGTTAAACTTATCCACAAATCTGTCGCCTGATGAAGCTAGTTGTAATTACTAGCTAAACGTCATACTCAAATTGTATGTGGCTTGGCTCTCCAACACACCGGTGTGCTGTACTAGTGACAAATTGGCCACGTTCTGTTTACGTGACAAACCTTACTAGTTGGCTGTCGGGTGGTGGCGGTTTTTAACGACACATTTATATATTTACACGATCTAACCCAAAAAAACTCTATTATGGATGATATTGGTCGCGAAAGCCTACGTGTTAAACTGATAATTATGCAATGAAAGTTTCTACTTATGACATACACACGGCAACTTTGAATGCTCATCAAATTGCACAAGCATCTTATTTTCATTTACAAGAGTACTGTATGTAGATCTGCTTTCTATTTGTCTGACCCGCTGTTATTTACCATTGGACAATGCAAAAACATGTGTGATGCCACGTCTGATTGTTGATTAATAGTTCCAGGATTTCGCAAAAACTGCAAGGTGCGCCAATAAAATAAAGCAGGTTATACATTATACATTTACATCTTACAGCGATTCATAAACGGTTATGTTGACGACCACACGCGTCGCTGAAAATATAACGAAAGAAATAAATGAATGGCAAAACGAAAGAAATAAATGAATGGCAAAACACCAAAGTGTAACTTTAAAGGGCGTCAATTGACCTTCACCAGCGGCCACTTCAAGAGCGCCGCATCGTAAACCAGTGACGTCACTAGGGGGTGCGGGGGGTGCGGGTGACACCATCAGAGGGGGTGACAGCAAAATCTATTATTTTTTATAAAAAGAAATATCCCTATATTTCGATTTAAAGCTTTCGTGACTGCAGGGATTCATCTTCTTGGTTGACTTTACCGAAAGAACCAAGAAGACTATCCCGAGAGTTAAAACAAAAACATTTTCGTAAGCTCAGCTTACATGTACATCGTTTTATAAAGCGATTAACATTACACCACTACAACTGCTCCAAACTGCACTCATACACCACAATAACCGATCAACAACCACAGCCATACACCACAACTGTGCCACACCCTTACACCAACTACAACCGCTCAACAACGACGAACATAGGCCACAACAACCACAATAATGCATTGCTATAACTGCTCAAACAACCACAATGCACCACAATAACCGCTCAACAACCACAGCCATACACCGCAACTGTACACAACCATACACCAACTACAACCGCACAACAACCACGAACAGAGGCCACAACTACCACTCGCATAACCACAACAATGTGGGCGTCACCTCAGGTGCTCATTGGTGGCCGCTCAATGACGCAAATCTTTAATGGATCCCCTAAAAAAACAACGTCATAATGGTAAAGTTATTTATTACCACAATGGTACCAACGGCGACATTTAAGACCACGCGGGTCGATCACAATTAAACTAAAGACAAACATACACGGCAAGGACCGTAATCTTACTTGTAAGGGCGCCATTTCCCTTCACAATTGTAAATAACAAACTTGGGGTTATTTCCGACCACCAGTTGATACTTTGACCCATATCCTCGCCTTTGTAAAATTTCATTATGGTCAACTCAGAATCTTAAACTAAAATAATTTAAAAACTCAACTATTTTATTTTTACCAAGGTAAGGCTATCACAAATGATAGCTCAACGAATGGTTGACACACTACGGCTTATCACCGACAAGCTACCCATAGATGCCCGTCAGATTTAATCCCTCAACTTAAGGTCAATTGAATTGGCCGTAACAATAATGAGAAATGCGTGAGTGCACGGGAGTAATAGCAGCAGCATCACCATCACGAGATCTGCTTTTTGAATTTTGTGTTTAGTTTGTTGTCCTTCCCATGCATTTCCCATTATCACGGTTGGCTACTTACGGTAATAAATAAGTTCAACATACATTAACACATACCCGGCCCGGTCTGGCACGGGTAGCCACGCCGAGAAGCAGCGGTGGTGTCTCCCACTTCGGCTCTCGATCACAGAGGGGGCCCAAGGGCTACATTGTACCACGGTGGGAGTCTCTCCGGTGGGTGGCGGTAAGGGGGGGGAGTAGAGAGTGTTTCGTGAAAAAACGGGCAGAACTAGTTCGCTCAGAGCCCCCCACAAACCTCACCCACCATCTCCATCTCCTCTCTCGCTCGCCCTCTTCACGTCTCCCCACCTGAGCTCAGCCCAGAGCTCCCTTCACCTCCCTCCTCCACCATCACCACTGCCCTTCCACTCGCCACATTTACAATCCCGAGCAATCAGGGCAAACACTTCCCCACCGACACACTCTGACGGCTCTCGTCAGCTCGCTCGCGTATTCCGACATACATGCATGCGTGCGTAAACTGTACGCAGGGTGGGGGAGATGCCAACTCCGCTCGCTTAGCTCCGTCCTCCTACAGATTGCAGGGAAATCTGTCCCGCTGTGTAATATACACACAGTATACATGCGTCCAATACATCCAATTGACATGAAATTGCATTGATTCGTTCATTATGCCTGGCTCTCTTTATGGGAAGAGAGTTTTCATTCCTCACGTTGTAATAATCAGAAACTAATCCAGTCCCAATTCCGGCGAAGACAGTTCTCTCTTCAAGTTGCATTTGCAATGACCATCAACAAATCGCAAGGGCAGTCAGTTCGTCATTTGGGATTGTATATGCCGCAGCCAGTTTTTTTCTCACGGACAATTATACGTGGCATTGTCAAGAGTTACGTCAAGATCAAATGCCACCGTATTGATTGAAGACACAATTTGTTCAGAAGAGGATGTAGTTTATAAAAAAAAAGTGTGTACCAATTGGTCATTAGGCAGTGATTATACATTTCGTTTTCGCCAGTACCATTTCCACGATTATATGTTTTTTTTTTTACCTATGAGAGGAAACCATATAACCCATGCAGAACAGGGGCGAGAACATACCAAGCCCACAGAGAGAGGAACCGTATTTGGGAATCGAACCCAGACCCTTGTGGCCGTAAGCACGAGTGTCACCACTGAAAGCACCCTACACCCAGATATGATCAAACAATCTCGACGGATGGCAACATCAAGGGGAGCCTCTTCATCCAGCCGTGGATCAACAAAGAGTTGTAATGTAAAGAAACCATCGCCAGGAACAAACCACGTCGCGATCTTAACCAGGGCTTCGGGTCTCTCTCCGTTCTTTTTGTAACACCGCTAGGCCTGGCTCTGGGTGAGCATAATCGGCGTAAGGCGCTACCACGTTACCCCGTGGGCCTCTAATGATATGAGGACAAAGCAGGTTTCGTGAGGTGGGATGGATGTGGCATGGGCAAAGGCAAGTTCGTAACCATGGAGTCAACATTGGGGGGACCAAATTTTCCAGGGGATCTGGGGGTCCCCCCGCACAAAATATTAAAATTTGAAAACGAATTTCCTGGCTAAATATTAAAAAAATCACTAACGCATCTGATGGACTTTTTAGTAAATTTTTACAATAATGTCTAATAGTATATTGTATTACATTGCTCTGTTTTTTCTTTTTTACCTTTTCTTGTTTCATTGTATGTAATGGCAAAGATTATGGATGAATAAAGTACAACCATAACCACAATCAGAAAACAGAAATCTATTTTATAGCAATATATGGGTGGGGGGGGACATTTTGAGCATATTTGAATATTGGGGGGGATGTGTCCCCCCCAATATCTATTATAATTACTGCCTTGGGCCAAGGTGTTTCCCCGATACAGACCAAGAATTCCGGTCTGCTCAATCTGAAATTGAACGATGATCATAATGATGACATTGATGATTAAGTTGGTCGTAGTAAATAACTGTAATCGTGATGATGATGATGTTAATCGGAGTAACTCATGATGACGATAACGACATTGATGATGAAATTGGTCGTAGTAAATGCTCGTGATGATGATGGGAGTAACTCACCTGCTTCTTTTGAAGGCACCGCGTAGCAAGGCGCCTCAATAACGCGGCAGCAGCAGCAGGAAGGGCCGGTGCGGTGCAGAAGTCCCTCTGCACGCGATTAATGAGTTCGCCGGCACTCACTCTCTCACACACTGAGTTAAACCGTAACCAGTACGCGACCCCCCGCCCATTATACATCAAGCCTGGTCCAGCTGGGGGATGGGGGCATGGGGAGGAGGAGGGTGAGGAGAGGAGGGCGCAGTTTGGGGGCGAGGACATAGACCCACGTAGCCCGATTTGGCAAGGAGTGCCAAAGGATGCCAAATGGTCCCAAAGGCCACAACTGACCAAAATGTGGACAGGAGCGAATGTGAGGTTTGACGAAGAATAATACAATCGACGAAGTAATTTTAAAGGTCCATATGGTCCGGTGTTATGAAATGTAGTGTTACGGTTCAACAAAAAAGGGAAGCACTGCTAAACTCATACATGAGGAGAAATATTGTACATCTGTGCGTAACACTGTAAAAAAGTACTGTATTGAAAATAAAACAAAATAGAGTAACATAAAAAATAAATTAGTTTTATCTTCACCTCCCTTGAGTCCTGATGCTGGCTTGCGTGTCGGAAGGGGGCAATGAGACACCACAATTGCACACACACACATGGGGGCACTCACGCGCACACACAGACACACAAACACACAAACCATAACGATCCCCCGTGTAGCCTTAACAGACTGTTGGGGCAAGTGCTGTTAGCGAATATCTTTGAAGCCCGGCACTGTGGTACACGAGGGGGTTCGTGGCCAGCACCACCCCCGGCCACCTTTGTCTCCCCAGTGGCGATGTTGACACACCACATTGGGTATTCATTTCCAGCTGAGTCGACCTAGGGGATGCCCAGGACTCATTTACATAATCTCCACTGGTGTTGATCGTGAGCGGGTATCGAACTCGGGTCGCCAGGCTGGTAGCACAGCACGCTAACTATTGCCCTACCACTCCCCACAAACACACGAGGAGGGCACGTGTGCACACACACGTGCACACTCAGACACAACAAAAATCCCCAGTATAGCTTTAACAGACGGTTGAAACAAGTGCTGTTAGTGACTTGCACCTAGGAAGACCATCATGGCACACGAGTGGGTATGTATCTGCGTATAAATTGGTTTGTATACGGCTCGCATACATATGTTGTGTAATAGCGCTTGCTGGTGAAGAGCAACGGCAACTGTGCTGGACAGACTGCACACACTGGTGAGGGTGTGCATGGTGTGTGTTGGCAGAGCTGAGGAACTAGGGCAAGGGTCGGGGAGGACCCCATCTGGAGGCCCCTGGAACCTGCTAGTGGGTTCGAGAAGGGAGGCACGGTCAGGGAGGAGCCAGGCCGCGCTGGTAGCATAAAGGAGCCATGAGCGGGGGCTTGAGGCTGCCGGTTCTGGGAATGGACTCGTCTCGTCGCTGCTGTAGTCTCATCGCTGTCATCGCTAATCGTCTCCGCTAGATATTGTGCTACAAAGGATAGTAGTTGGCTATCTTAGTCAGAGCCGTCAGTGTTAGACAGCTAGAGTTGTGTACAGACTAGGCTAAGCTACTGTGGAGAGTGTGTAGAGGAGATCGTGAAAGTTATTAATAACGAAAGTGCCTCCTAGAAACTCTGTCTCTGAATCGTTGACTCTTCAACTGGTGTAAGAAGTGGTTGGAAAATTCAATAGACATTAGGGTATAATAGCAATGGTGAAGTTATCAAGGATAAGGAACCTACCCATAGTGTAATCAGAGGACGAAGACGGTGAGACAGTCATCCCTCCACCAAGCCCCGGGACTCGGTGACCCCGATTACAAAACTCAATGGTGCAGAACCGGCAGCTGCGGATCAGCGGGGGAGGGGCACCAATCCTCCGGAATCGCGAACTAGGGATGGGTGGTGTGAGGTGGTTATCCGACACAACCTGCTCCTCGTGACTATCAGACGGCTAGTCACGCAGCTCTCCGCGTCCTCGCGTGCCGTCCAGGGTACAGCAAGTGGGCCATCGAAGCTGCTACCTGCAGCGGTGGTTCCCGCGGCGGGGACCCTGCAGTTGCCGGGCGTTATTTTTCCCGCCGTGGGCATGGCGTGGCAGGTGGGCGCCATTGGGAGTGGGACGTGGGACGATGCTAAGGAGGTGCCGCGTGCCGACTACAGAGGCTGCCTCCCGTTCGGGAGTTCATAGCGGCGGGAGGCGATTGGACGGCGTTCCGTCATCGCTTCAAAGCAGCTTGGGTGTCTCTCAGGTAGATGGAAGAGGAGGCCCTGCAGGCCCTACCGACGGACCTCGCCAGGGAGGGGCCGCGCTCTTTAGGCCATTTTTTTTGTTCCTCGGAGCCCCCAAGAAATACAGGATCCTGCCCAAGACGGGTACCCGGCATCAAGGACCCGATTCACGTGAGCAATGTCCGATAAAGCGGACTCGCCCTTGTACTGTTTGATTGGGGAAAAATGCTGTGTAAAAGGATAACGGGTGCTGAGAAGGGGGTTGCGTGGTGCTGCGAGCTTTGTGTTGGTGGTTGTTGTTGTTGATGGAAATTCTTTTTCCTGCGCCATGCGCCGAGTATCACGGCAGTTGTGTTGTCAGTTCATGGGGGGCACCGCAGTTGTGCTGTGTGCCTGCTCGCACGCCGACTTGCTCGGAGGGAGCAGTTGTTGGGTTGTTGAGGCACGAGAAAGAGCGCAATTGTGGTTTTGTATGATTGTTGTTTTTTAGCGTTTTGAGGGTTTTTGGATGTTCCTCGGTTGTGGAAGTTGCTCTGCCTTTCAACCCGGTTGCGTTACTGTGTATCAGCTGGGACGGCTAGTGTTTATAAACAAGGGGGGGCATGATGTAGTGTAATAGCGCTGGCTGGTAGACAGCAGCGACAACTGTGGTGGACAGAGAGTACACATGCCGGTGAGCGTGAGCACGGGTGTGTTTTCAGAGCTGAGAAACTAGGGTAAGGGTCACGGAGGACCCCATCTGGAGGCCTCTGGAACCTGCTAGCAGGTTAGCGAAGGGAGGGGCAGTCAAGATGGAGCCAGGCCACGCTGATAGCATGAAAGAAGCCGAGAGCGGGAGCTCGAGGCTGCCGGTTCTGGGAATGGATTCGTCTCGTCATTGCTGTCGCCTCGTCGCCGTTGTCGCTAATCATCTCCGCTAGATATTGCGCTACAAAGGATAGTAGTTGGCTATCTTAGTCAGCGCCATCAGTGTTAGATGGCTTGTGTTGTGTACAGGCTAAGCTACTGTGGAGAGTGTGTGGACAAGACCGTAAAAATGTTGGGTCTGTACACACGTGACGTCAGTGCTATGTCGGGTCTGTTCGCATGACGTCACTGCTATGTCGGGTCGGTACGATTGATGTCACTGCCGGGTTGGGCAGTGTAGAGGCTGTTGACGAGTGCAATGGGGTCGTGTCAGGCCATGGCACTCTGTGTGAACCCGACCGGACACGTGACCTATGGTTTCTCAAAGCCTAAGACTGCTTTCCAAACGCCGCAAGGCTTATTCGAATTTAAGAGACTCCCGATGGGCCTCCACTCGGCCCCAGCAACTTTTCAGAGGTTAATGGAGCTAGTCCTGGCAGGACTCCAGTGGGACTCCTTCCTGATATTTTTGGACGACGTTATTGTAATCAGCCGCACGTTCGATGATCACCTGACCCGGCTGCGTACTGTTTTTCTTAAGATGCGATAGGCTAATCTTAAGTTAAACCTCAGACGTTTGTATAATACCTCGGGCACATTGTTAGTGAATTGGGTATCGCGACTGATCCCGATAAAACTGCATGCGTGCACACGTGGCCAACCCCCAAGTCGGTGGGTTAAGTACGCAGTTTAATCAGTTTTGTTTCCTATTACCATCGCATTGTGCCCAGGTTCGCCACCGTTGTCAAACCCCTCCATGCCCTGACGGTGAAGGGACAAAAATTTCGGTGGGGAGCAGAGGAGGAGGCCGTTTTCGTTGCCCTCCACGACAGCTTGGTGGGCGCCCATCCCCTCTGATACATGCACTTTTCATTGCTGTTCATTTTGGACACCGATGCTAGCAACACGGGTATCGGCCCTGTACTGTCCCAGGTGGTCGACAGAGTAGAGAGGGTGGTGGCCTATGGCAGTGGAGTGCTCTCACTGGCCGAGCAACGTTATTGTGTAACGCGCCAAAAACTACTCGCCATAGCTTTCTTTGTACAGCAGTACCAGCCCCATTTGTATGGCAGGAGGTTCGAGGTGCTCTCCGATCACGCCGCCCTACAGCACGCCTTGCGCGTTGAGCATCCATCGGGCCAGCTCTCACGCTGGTTAGAAATCCTGCAGGATTACTCATTCCGGGTGTCTTATCGTTAAGGGACGTGGCACACTAATGCTGACGTGCTGTCGCGGCTTGCCCCAGACAGCAACTGCATGTGTCTTTCGGGCTCCGCCCACTGAAAATCGCCGGACATGATTGTGTTCCCCGCCATCGTCGCGTCGGCATCGACACTTTTCACGAAGGAGCCCAGCGCTCCCATGGCACGTGATGCTGCCCTGGAGCTGACCCACTCCGAATGGGGGCACCTCCAGGCAGAGGACGCTTCCCTATTTAAAATGCGGCACCGTGTAGGGGAGTTAGGTGACGGCTTGTGCCGATGCAGGGTAGCTCCCGTCATTCAAAAGGGGGGCCTGTTGATGTATTGGGATGGCAGATTGCAACGCTATAGTATTATTGTGCCTACGTGCCTCAGGGGCAGGCTGATTGTGGCCATCCATGAGCGGCTAATGCATTTGGGGGTTCATAAGACCCTGGCCACCCTTAGGCTTGATTATTTTTGGCCCAGCATGGCGGCGGACGTTAAAAACATCTTGAAGGGTTGTTTGCAGTGTGCTCGTCGAAAGCGAAGTGCTGCCGGCCCTTACACTCCATTAAAGTGTCCCGCATCAATGAGCTTGTGGCTCTAGACATATTGGGACCGTTCCCTACTACGGCCCAGGGAAATAAATACTTACTTGTGGGCATTGAATACTTTTCCCGCTGGCCTGTGGCTTGGCCGCTCACAAATCAATCAGCTGCCGGTATCACCGAGGCATTTTTGCACGGGTACGTGCTAGATAAAGGGCCCCCGAAGCGCCTTTTCACTGATGAGGGGAAAACATTTTCGGCGAAACTACTGAATGAGGTGTGCGACCTTTTGGGGATAGAAAATGTTCGCACATCGCCCTATCATCCCCAAACAGATGGCATGGTAGAGCGGCTCAATAGGACTTTGACCTCGATGTTGAGTCAGCAGGTCGATGATTCACAGAAATATTGGGATTTGCACATCCCTGGGGTGCTTGCGGCCTACAGAAGGGCTCCACATGTTTCCATTGGCTACTCGCCGTTCTTTTTGATGTATGGGCGGGAATCATACCCCCCATTGATGTCCAGCTTAAAATGGCTCCTGGGAAGTGTGTAGCGAGGTTTTTTGCTTTTATTATTTTCAATTTTTTTTAATTTTTTTTTAAATGTATATATCGACGTGACTTTACCGAAATAACCAAGAATATGAAAGACTGCAGTCAGAAAATAGGGAGACTGACAAACGCGGTGCTCGCTATGGCTCATCACTTCGTCTCATAACTGTGCCTCATCATTGAGCCAGCCAGATACAGCAGGATACGGCCCTTCCAATCAATGAGCCGAGCTGTGCGTTCAGTCCATAAAATACTCCAGGTGGCAGGATGGTTAACGCGTTTCTGTTCAGTCCCAGTGTTTTTAGTTCAGTGAGTGCATTGAAGGCATCGGCCGGAAGAGTCTGCAATTTGTTCTTTTCTAGCTTTATGTGCTTACATATTAATGCAATATATAGTGCACGTCTAATACAAAATGCAGATGTGTTTAAAGTCATTTTGATTTGTTTTAAGTGTACACTACATGTGATATTCTAGGATATAAATGGCGTTCACTGAAAATGTGCTTAAAGTTTATGTATTAAAGTCAACACCAGCTTTAACTGCCTCCACGTGTGATGGGTAGATGCGGGTGAGTCCTGTCGTGACGTTTCGTGGATTCAAACACGTGGTAGTAGGTTGTTTTTTCCATAATATATGTTTTTTTGGGAGGATCTCGTAAACATAAATGCGTCGTTAAACTCGCCACCACCCGACACAGCCAATTAGTAAGAATTGTCAAGTTAACAGAGCATGCCAATTCCACAACATTTACAGTTGCCACAAAGTGTCATGCCAACTATCTTGTCGTAATCCCTCGACCACCCGACGACATTTGATCTCGTTTGTCACGTGTCCCCGGGTCTTGATGTACCCAGATCGTGATGTTCTGCCACTTGTACCTAACTTCTTCTGTATCCTGTTGCTCCGAAATGTTTGCACTGTCTTTTTCAATATAAGTGTGTTTATGTCACTGTTATAAAAAATTATATAACTTGTGTTGACCTGAACATAACGTTTCACATTACATTTGTACTACTTTTGACTAGTGTGCGTTTTATTTACGAACATTAATTACCTCTATAAAAGAGGGGGTTTTTTTGGGTTAGATCAGGTAAATATATAAACGCGTCGTTAAACCCACCACCGCCCGACACAGCCAACTAGTAAGGGTTGTCACATAAACAGAACGTGGCCAGTTCGTCACTAGTACAGCACACCAGTGTGTTGGAGAGCCAAGCCACAACATTTACAATCTGAGTACGCCCTTTCGCCAGTAATTACAACTAGCTCCATCAGGCGACAGCCAGATTTGGGGAGAAGTCCACCTGTTTCATTCCTTATATAGAGGCGTAGATGTGGTGACCACGCTTCTGCGCTCTTGGGCAAAGTGTGGGGGGGGGGGGATTAATGAGTAAACGTACATTATGCATGCGCATCATGCGAGCCCTCTCCTGTCCATTGTATTAAAATAGCCTTACCAATGGTAATCCCTATTGAAGTATGGTGGCCTGTATAGGCATGCATTTAAACATGACCACTTTTCAAGTTCGATTCCACTCGGCGTATCGCGCAGTGAACACGAAACAAATTCACAGCACAGCGATTCGATGGCTCGCCACGAATCCGGCCATTGAACCATTTCATGGATAGATAATTATTTCATACTCTTTGGTTATTTAGATAAAGTCACGTAGGTATAAGATAAAATAAATTAAATCACGACGTTTCGGACGCAACGCAAGCATCCGTCATTAGGTGGGACAACCATAGCAAGAAACAATTGCTGAAACTTCAAAATCTAGATTAGATATGTATTGTCTCGTTGTGTCCAGTCTCATGGCCAGTGACGGGACTTGGACTAAACATCGGCCCAGGCATTTGTAAACACAGCGGCCCAATTTCTAGCTATGGGTCATTATTTTAGTTGTATGTGTTGTACAATGTTGTACAATGACAAACTGCGTAGTACTAGTACTCTATAGTCATAGTATTGTATAGTACTGTAAAGTACTGTACAGTCATATCTCTAAACCTGTCAGAGGCTAACCTCCCTGTTCCTGATGACGACCGCTTGTGTTGCGATCGAAACGTCGTGATGTTTTATTATTTTTTATTCACTTTATTTTAATTTTATTATTTTATTGGTATATATTTTTCTATCTACGTGGCTTTACCGAAAGAACCATAGCTAATTAATTCATCCAGTCACGAACGTTTTAAGTCAAAATTGAACACCCTTTATTGTAAGTGACCATACTCGCAGTGGAGCGCCAGAGGGAGCCATGCGCCCCAATGTCACGACTCCATCCGAGTCAGTCCACACACCGTTTGGTGTCAACGTTTCAAGCTGGTATCACACGGCTCCAGATGCAAACTGTACTGGGTATTCACAACGCAATAGACACTCGTTTTTTTATTGTATCTTTAAAACAATATTTACTCTGCCGATGCTATTCTTCCCCATGGCAATATATTCGTGAGCTGAATGCCAATGTCTGAGGTCTGCTTGCCGCGAGATGGTGTCAGGAGAGAGTCCGTTGAGTCCAGGCAGATCTCAACTTGTGAACACCCAACTTACGACCACTCGTACTTACGAACAAGCTGCCATTAAATATTTTTTTTTAATGGCGTTGACTTACAGCGCGAAGTCGCACTTGCAAACTGAACCGTGGAACTATTTTTTTTGGAGGAGCAATCTTTCGCAAGATGTAATGAGTCGGCCTCGCACTGGGAGTGAGTGTGTGCCCGCGTACATATGCGTGAAAGGGAGTGTGTGGGGAGCGGTAGTGTAAGCGGAATTGCTCTTCCTCCATTGAAGGAACGCAGACAACAGTGGTCTATTCTAGATTTGAAGTTTTCGTGACTGCAAGGATCTGCAAGGATCCATTTTATTTTTTACCTACGTGACTTTACCGAAAGAACCAAAGAGTAACAATAGTCTACTATATGGTCCATAGTTTGGATTGCATTGCCGCAATCGCAACTACTGTAGCTGATCCGCTATTCTCTATGAATGGAAACGCGTGCTTCATCTTGATGTTGATGTTCTGATATGGTTGATGTTTACACACCGGTGTCTTTAAGGGGGGAATGTCAACACCAGGAGGTGCGATGTTTCGGTCTCAAAATGAGTGGTTGAGAGATGCATTCCAGGATACACTCCTGGCGAGACACTGTTATGCATGTGTAGTGGTGATACGCGCTGGCAGTAGGGATCGTGTGGCAGCGCGTGGTGATTGGCTGTGTATTGGTGATGTGCGCTGACAGTGAGGGATCGTGTGGCAGCGCGGGGTGATTGGTTATGTGGTGGTGACACGCGCTGGGAAAAAGGGATTGTGTGGCAGCGCGTGGTGATTGGTCAACTAGAGTGGGTGCTCACATCGAGGTCCGCATAGGCTCCGTCCCCTCGGGAGCGGAGGACTATAAAAGGCGATGCGCGCGGGCGCTCGGGGAGTTGGTTACCAGTGAAGACGGAAGACGGAGGAGGAAGAGATAGGGCCCTGAGACCCCTAGTCCCGCTGTCCTTGTAAGGGCCAGGACCCTGTGTGGCTCAGAGGCGGGACCTTGGGACCCGCGCCGGTCGTCCGTGTGAGGGCCGGGCTGCGGGACCCAGTGGTCGTGATCCATACCCAAGCTGGGGTGGGTCTGTAAGTTCCCCTGGAAGCTACGGGGCTGGAGAGCCCGTGTGTGTGTAGCCGGGTGGAACGTGTAGCGTGAGCTGTAGTGACCACACGTGTTATTGTGGCAAGGAAAAGTGTTAATAAAGTGTGCTACCCGTCAAGTGGTCTCCCGCCGTAATTTACGATATTACAACTGGTGTCAGAAGTGGGGTCGGCTCCAGATGGCTGACAGCTCCCTGCTCGCGTTGCGTCGCAGGGCGGGGGGTCCCGAGGAAGGTCAGAAGCGAGCTGGCTCCTGGCTGCTTAAGCAGGGCCTGCTGATGAGATGGGACAATATGTCCCGGCGGCACGCACTTGTCGTACCTACCGCTATGCGGGGCAAAGTTGTTCTGGCCGCACACGAACGCCTCTTGCATCTTGGAGTAAACAAAACACTCGCTCTGATCCAGCGTGACTATTATTGGCCAGGGATGGGGAGCGATGTGGTCAATATACTGAAGGGGTGTTTGGATTGCGCGAAATGGAAACCGCCGCCCGTTGCGCCAAATCCACCGTTGCAGTCCATTCAGGTCTCGCGCACTAACGAGCTCGTTGCGCTGGATATTTTGGGGCCTTTTCCTGTCACGCCTAAGGGTAACAAGTACCTGTTGGTTGGTGTGGAATACTTTACTCGGTGGCCTATGGCGTGGCCACTCGCCAACCAGTCGGCGGATGCCGTGGCGGACGCCTTTGTCCAGGGCTACGTCTTGGATAAGGGGGCTCCCGAACGCTTGCTGTCCGACCAGGGGAAGAATTTTTCGAGCAAATTACTGCATGAGGTGTGCGACCTTTTGGGTACAAAAAGGTGCGTACTTCCCCGTACCACCCACAGACTGACGGGATGGTGGAGCGACTCCACAGAACTTTAACTTCCATGTTGTGCCAGCAGGTGGGCGAAGCACAGGTTGACTGGGACTTGCAGGTCCCGGGGGTCCTCGCCGCGTACAGGATGGCCCCCCATGCAGCTACGGGATTTTCCCCATTTAATCTGATGTACGGTCGGGAAGCCGATCCGCCCATGGAGACTCAGCTGGGGCTTTCCGTGCCACGGCCTAATTCTAAGTTGGCCGACCATATTAAATTTAACATTGCAAAACTTGTCGAGGCACGGGAGGCCGCACGGCTAAATTCAAGGTCTCGTCAAATCGCCAACGAGCGCTTGCGTTCACGGAAGGTGTCCGTGCACAATTGGGAACCGGGCGATAGGGCCTGGCTGCACTGCCCTCATGCACCATTGGCTACGTCGCCTAAACTATTGAGGCCATGGCGGGGACTCGTGGAGGTCGTGCGGGTTGCACGCCCCCAGTGTGTTCAGATAAAATAGGGAAAGCGCCGTTGGTACGTTGACCCCTCCCGGCTGAAACCGTTCTTGCCACCATATGGCCTTCCTTTATGTCGTGAGGACCGAGCATGTGATGTGACCGACGACCCGGGGAGGGAAATGTCTCCGCCTGATCCTCACATGTTTTCGCCTGATCCGCTCCCAGGTGTCTCGGAACTGATGGCTGCCGACCACCGGCGACCGGATCCCCGCAACACGGACGGTCCTTCCAGGCCCGAACCGTGCCTTCCTGGGCTGCCGGAGCCACCGGACGGTCGACAGCGTCCCGTCCCGTACGACGGACCGGCCAGGCGGACTCACGCTAGATCGCGCCACTTTTCCTGACCCAATAAATGAGGTGGAGGTGCAGTGCGAGTCGGCCGGCTCGTCTCGTCACGGCGTTACCCGTCCGTTTGACCGCTCTATCGTTCCGTTCAAGGAGCAAGCGGGAGGGGGATCGGGAGTCGAGGACACACTGGACACGTCAGTCTTTTCAAAATAACTTTTATTCTGTTACTCGTCGGTTTGTACATAGTTCGTTGTTGTTACTGGTTAACGTTCGGTGTTGTGTTGTGTTGTTGTGTTGCATTATGGTTACGGGGCACACTTGGGGAGTGGGGTTTTTTTTTGGCAGCCGGGCCGGCTGCGAGCTATGTGGGAGGGGGTGATGTAGTGGTGATACGCGCTGGCAGTAGGGATCGTGTGGCAGTGCGTGGTGATTGGCTGTGTATTGGTGACGCGCGCTGACAGTGAGGGATCGTGTGGCAGCGCGGGGTGATTGGTTATGTGGTGGTGACACGCGCTGGGAAAAAGGGATCGTGTGGCAGCGCGTGGTGATTGGTTAACTAGAGTGGGTGCTCACATCGAGGTCCGCATAGGCTCCGTCCCCTCGGGAGCGGAGGACTATAAAAGGCAATGTGCGCGGGCGCTCGGGGAGTTGGTAACCAGTGAAGACAGAAGACGGAGGAGGAAGAGATAGGGCCCTGAGACACCTAGTCCCGCTGTCCTTGTAAGGGCCGGGACCCTGTGTGGCTCAGAGGCGGGACCTTGGGACCCGCGGCCGGACGTCCGTGTGAGGGCCGGGCTGCGGGACCCAGTGGTCGTGATCCATACCCAAGCTGGGGTGGGTCTGTAAGTTCCCCTGGAAGCTACGGGGCTGGAGAGCCCGTGTGTGTGTAGCCGGGTGGAACGTGTAGCGTGAGCTGTAGTGACCACACGTGTTATTGTGGCAAGGAAAAGTGTTAATAAAGTGTGCTACCCGTCAAGTGGTCTCCCGCCGTAATTTACGATATTACACATGCAATGATCGCGGGAAGGATGTTTGCGCAGCGTTCATATAGGCAGAAGCAATCCAGGGCACACACGGGCGTGAAGCCACACATTTGCAAAGATTACAGGAAGGTGTTTTCTCGGAGTGATGCTCTAAACAGCCATTCCAGGACATAGACTGCCGAGTGGAAATCTTAAATTGTTGATATCGTCTCACTGTGTACAGTTAACTCATTATATATTAAGTGATGTAATATTTAATTCCGTCCACGAATTAGTTATCATGATTTCTGGGGTCACTATTATTCCTACAAATCAATTTGTTTTTGCGCTAAATGCAGACTCTATAGTTATATGAATCTAAGCGCCTTCCAAGAAGGCGCTACATACATCTACATAATATATTGGTGTAAACATAAACATGTTAATCAAAAAAGACATCGTAAACACAAAAATATCAATTATCTTTGTGAGGATATATGATCAAAATTGTATTGGTTTATTGTAGCATTCATAATATAGGTTCAATGGGTGTTAAATCCGTGGCAAAAAAGTGAGCAGCTGATGAGTCTGACACTGGAGCAGACAGCAGTAGCGTTTCAGAGAACACGTCTTAAATTCATTTAGCCAAACACATATGCAGCAAAATAAGGTGGTTCGAACATGTTGCCATAATCTCATCTGCTGGGTGAGTCGACCTTGATATGTATGTTGAACTTCTTTCACACTGTACATAGCCAACCGTGCTAATCGGAGATGTAGGGAAGGACAACAAACTAAAGACTAAAATCATCTATGTTTAGTTTGTTGTCCTTCGTAGGTACATAACGACCCATAGTTACACACATAAATAGAGGCATAGTGGTTCATAGATATACGTATAGACCCATAGAGATACATAGACACTCAAAGAGGCACATCGATACCGAGATACACGTACAGATCCGTAGAAATGCATTAAAAATAAGCCACCATAGTGTGATTGTGGCCATGCAACCCAAAACTATGGGCCATATGGTAAACCATTGTCATCTGCATTCCTTTAACAGAGGAGCAGCAAAACTAAACAAACTCTCTAATGAAGTCCTCTCGTCCTTACTATCAGACCTCGACATTGGCATCTCTAGCTCATGGACATATTGCTGCCACCATACGCAGGAATAAAATCCAGCACCTGTCAGAGGCAGGAGCGAAGGTCAGTCCCAGGCTCGGCGCACAAATGTTGTGAAACTCCCTTCCAGTGGGCGTGCGAGGAGAATGCGATGCCCCCTGGCTCGCCAGAAGGCAGTACAAAACAGTTCAACCGCATACAATGTCCCTTCTCTACAGGGTTAGAGTGGTGTCCCACTCTCGCGTGCATGTGTATGTATGTGTGTATGTTGAACTTATGTCCCGTTCTATGTAGCCAACCGTGCTACTGGCAGGTGTTGACCGACGGCCGAGACTACCAACGGAGTGGCAATCAAAGGAGCGAGCGCGGCCCGCGAGGATATTGAGCGCGGAGATGGAGCGATAGCATCAGATGAGAGATGATAGCGGCTTGGGGGATGTAGAAAATGGAGGTTGCGATGGGGGGCTTTATCCGGCAGAAAATAGACCATGGGTTATCATAATGTTGTTAATGGTGATGATCGACAGCTGTTCAGAATGATAATCTTTATTTAGTTATGAGAAATGTGACGATTTATGACGCTTTTTTCACATTTACATTAAAGATGTGTCAGCAAGGTACCCACGCACGCGTGTGCCTTGTTACACATATTCTGTGTGTGCGTGTATCCACACAATGGCCCCACAATACCTGCACAGGTGACTCGCCTCTCCCGTCGGCCAATCCGGAGCGAGGAAGCGCGTGGGCGAGAGGCGAGGTCGCCTTTAACGCGCATTTAGGGAGCCCTCCACTGCGCATAACCCCACGGACCGAGGTGCACAGACGGAGTCAAGGCAGCGTCTCTGCCAGGTGAGATATATTTAATTCCGCAGTTTCAATAGCAACTGAATGGGTTTTAAAAAAACAATAACAATAAAACAACAACAATAACTGCCGTTCGCCACTGAGTCGGGGTGACGTGGCGACGGCGCTTGTGCCAGGCTCGGCGCAATTAGAAAAGAGATGGGCTTAAGTAATGAAGGTTATTGGACTTGCCGATGATCGATACCAGGGGTGTCAAGATTGGCCTCTGTGGATGATGAGGCTAGTGAAGGACGCTAATGCATAGTTGAGGCAGTCGCCCTCCATCAATAGGCAGGGCAGAGGAGCGACGCTCAAAGTGAGCGGAGCATCAGGCTCCTAAAACGCAGCGATTTGGCACGGTAGGGGCGAGGTTGGCGCGTCTCATTCAGTCAACTCATGACACCTGGGTCTGTTCCCTGACCTGCCAGCGAATCTTCGACACTTCATGTGGCCTCGAAGTGCACACAGTTTTAAAACAAACAACTATACCACCATTCAGCCATTACTTCACTTGTTCTTCTTACTGACGTTGTGGAGAAAGTGGAGACAAATAATATTCGAGATCTAGGCGTGTTCCATCCGAACCCAACATTTTCTTCGTTGCTATTTTTCTATAGCAGGAACCCAGATGGCAGGAACCGGGACCAAGCCGCCGTTGGAGTCAAAGGGGGTGGACGTGGAAGCCGTGATCGCTGGGACTCCCACGAGCTGCAAGGTGGCCGTGGAGATCTCAAACTTCTCCGGCCGCACGCTGCATGCGCCCGTGTGAGTCGTGGTGAAATGCGATCTCAGGCAGTCAACCCACGGCAACTGGATCTTTCCCGTGAACCTCTCATTACAAGCGGGCGTTTCGACCCCTTCACGTGGCTTTAAAATGCGCATCGCCTTAGCACAAGCGCCGTAGTGACATCACCGCCATGGCGGTGGTTGTTGTTATTCGTTGTACAAGCGGGCTGTCGGTGTCTGCTGCAGTGAATAGCAGATGTGGGAGGGGGAGGGGGGTATGACAGAAAACAAATATACGAAGACTATATATATATTACATATATAATTTATATAGAAGAAAGCTTTGCCCAGTGTGGGCCTATTGAACATGCGTTACCTATTGAGGTCTGTTTTCTTTAACGCGGGGGTGATGTTTCGGCGACACGTGGTTTGACGAGAGTGCTGCGTCCGTTTGAACGCGCGAATGAATCGACAGTGAGAACGATTAATTGACCGTGGTTTTGTGTGTGTCTTGTTGTGTACATCTGTGTGCGACAATGTAACGCACTCAACACGCGCAAACAGCACAACGCAAATTGTCCACCACATTGCTGCGTGCAACTAACCGTCTTGCTCGTTGAGGACCTGAGTCATACACGGACGCCTAGATGGCGAATCATCAACGTTTAAGTGACAGTGTTAGGAGAGAGCGTTGGGCATACAGTGCCAACGTGCAGGAAGAGGAATGGAGACGGAGGTTTTGTGTTGACGTGACATTTAAAAATAAAGAGTGTACACACACAAACAAGAACTGGAGAGCGACTCGGCATCCTGTAGTACAATAACAATGGCGGTCGTCTTTTATAATTATTAAACGAAGAGGCAGGGGGTGATCATTTCGGACCCAAGAACACGCAACCCTTGTTTTACCCACGAGGTTTATTTTTGTTGAACGCGGTTTTGCCCAACACGGAAGTTTTCAGGAACGTAACCTCCGCCCGTTTGGCGAGTTCCGACTATACAGGTAGTCCTCTACTTACGATGGAGATGCGTTACGACGACCCCATCGTAAGTCAAAAATATCGTAAGTCGAAGATGGCCTAGCCTACCCAGGAGTCTTAAAGAATGGTGATAATTTAACAAAACAGAGCAATTTACAGTACCGTACTGTATAAACTATATACCGTATATATTTATTAATTACAATACTGTATTTCACAGTAAAATGTAAAGTAAAAACAAGGTAAATTCTTAGCCTACCTATATGAACTGCAATTTAATAGAAAGTTTTTTCAGGAAACAATCCTATCTGCATTAAAAACTTTTAACATGCATTGAACGTATCGCATCGTGGTAACCCTAAAATGAAATCGCTAAAGCTACGTATCATACATGCATGGAACACATCGTAACGTATCATATTATACTGTCCGCTAACACCGAGACAACTTAACTCCGCGCGAAATTTAAAATATTTTACAATTTTGTCGTTTCGCCATCGTAAGATCGAAATATCGTAAGTTGGACCATCGTAACTCGGGGACTATCTGTATACGGGCGTTGGTAAGTCGGGCCTTTGTAAGTTGAAGCCTGCCTTATATATAATGCAGGCACATTTAATGAATGAAGCACATTCTCCACAGATGGTACTTGGTAAGCGGCACAATGGAGTACAGCATCCCCAGCGAGATTTTCCCGCACGAGAAACGAGCGTGCGGATTCCGCAAGGCCAAGGCCGGCTTCTTTGGCTGCACCGGTATACTCATCTACCGCATCAAGGATTCCGACAAATGCCTGTGCCTGATGTTCAGCAACCCTTTCACAGTGGCCTACAGCAGGGAGTTCGCAATCTCCTTGCAGGACTGGGTGCCTCAGAACACGCCGGAAATGCTCTACGAGGAGATGATGAAACGAAATCAGAAGAACGAAGGAACGACGTTCGTGAAGTCCATGGCACGCGGGTCGGATTTGACGGCACAGTGCTCCTCGACCGCGCTCAAAGTCAAGGCTAAGATGCTCGACGACTGGGCCTCCATCGTGTGGCTGGAAGTGATGGATCTGCCTGTGCAGGCACCGCAGTCTCCGATTAATTCCAATAACAGGTTCTACCAGAACTTTGCTCTGAATCCAAATTTTGCATTATAAAATGGGGAATACAATGGGTAAATTTGTACGGCCAGAATAGGGTTGAGTTTTGATTTCGACAGAAAGTCTGCGTGCATGCACCAAACACACACACACACTCGTGTAATAAAGAAAAAGATCCCCTGTATAGCCTACAAATGTCGAGGCAAGAGCTGTTAACAATCAGATATCCAGGCAGAGTTTCCCAAACTTCACTCTACGCGATCAACCACGCTACGTCTTTCCGTATTTACCAATTTACTCCTCACTATTAACTCATTCCACGTCGCACTTGCCCGATGATTGTTAAACACGTATCATGTGATGTGCTAAGCAATTATTGCTGTCTGCGTCGCGTGGAGCACTTGTACACACACACGCGGAATATGTGTACACATACAGGGAACACGTGTATACATACATATATACACGTGTGTATATATGTGTGTATATATATATATACACACGTGGAACACGTTTTTACACACTGAGATATCAATTGTAATTTGAATCACCTCGATTGGCGTGGTTCCTTGTCCATTGCGTGACCCTCACACTCAACCCGAACTTGTCCCCACACAAACTCTACACACACACCACACATTCTTGGCAAACTTAGAGCTCTTTAGTTCACAGCCATAGCTGCGATCCATCAAATAAAACTTGCAAAATTCACATACTGTATTCCATATATATTTTAATTTATGTACGTTTGTAGAACTTCTTTCACACCGTAGGTAGCCATCCATGCTAATCGGAGGTGCGGGGGAAGGACAAACTGAACAGAAAAAGTAGTTCTAAAGAAATTAGTTTTCAATCTATCTATTTTGCCATTGATATGAAAACCGAAATCATTCAATTTGAATTTTGTTGCAAATTGTTCATGTCATTGATTAATTGTTTTAAGTTGAGAAATATGTTGTGAAATATGCTTGTTTTATTGGCTATTATCTAGTGTACTTACATACTCTTCGTTGGGTAACTTTGGTGTATATTTAGTCAATAAAGGATACAAGAATTATATTCCAATTAACATTTCCTTTGCTACCTGTTGAAATAAAATTAAGTTTGAGATAAGCAAATGTGTGTTTTTGTGTAGTTCGTGTTTTCTGATTGAGTCAAAAAATTAGCAAAGTGCTTCATGTAGTCATCGTCTTCCCTAGTTTTAAGTTTTTTTCCCGCGATTCTCTCTTCATCTGAAATTCTTAAATTATAAATTTCGTCTTTTCTTGGAGTTTCCCAATACGTTTAGCTTCGTCCTGTATTTGTTTCCATGGCAATTACACCGAAATCTCACCCATCGCGGGTATTTCCATTGCGAATTTGACCATCCACGCCAGAGGGACCATTCATAAATGACGTCACGCGATTTTGGACGATTTTTGACCCCCCCCCCCCTTCGTCACACGGCGTCAGACACCCCCTCAAATATGACGTCAAAAAAGCTCTGCCCACCCCCCAAGAAAAATAAGACATGCTTCAAATCGCTTTAAACTATTGTCATTGTAGTGCGTATTTACTGTGGCGCTGCACTCTGATGTTGTAGGAGAAAACATTTATTAAAAAGAATATTTAATTAAGTAGAATGTGTTGTCTATATTTATTTAAAGTTGCGCATTTTGAGGTAACGTCACATTTCTCAACCCCTCCCCCCTCGTCACACAGTTCGCCAATCGCGCACCTGTGGCACCACCATTCCCGATTTTTAAATCCTTTATATTAAGTTCGCTTGCTTGCTTGCGTGCTTGCTTGCTTACGACCGTGCAAATCTTTCGGTCGTTTTTTAACCCACTTCCCGTGATCCAATCGAGCTGACATTTTCCACACAGACTCGTTGTGCGAGACAATTAATGTTCGTGAAAAAAAATTCCCAAAATTGTACACTTGTTAGGCAAAAAAAATTATTTTACATATATTCAAATAGAACTCATTCGTGGCTTTGGCTGAACGTCACAGTATAAGAGCCCAGAGCGTAACCCCTCCACAGGCCGTGGCGGAGTAGCGCAGTTGGTAGTGCTCTCGCTTCCCATGCCAAAGGTCGCGGGATCGATCCCCGCGTCCTCCACAGGCGAATATATTTTTAAATCCTTTATAATAAGTTCGCTGCCACGCATATAAAGGATTTATAGTGAAAAACTTTTTTTTTACGGGTTATACTTATTAAATCCTTTATATTAAGTCCACTTGCTTGCTTGCTTGCGCGCTTACGACCGTGCAAATCTTTCGGTCATTTTTTATCCCACTTCCCGTGATCCAATCGAGCTGACATTTTGCACACAGACTCGTTGTGCGTGACAATTCATTTTCGTGAAAAAAAAATTCCCAAATTTTACACTTTTTAGGAAAAAATAAATTATATTTAATTACCAATTGCTTAATGGTGGCAGGCAATCATCTGACCCATAGGTGGCAGCCATCTCAAGCCAGAGGACGAGAAGACTCTAGCCGCCACGCATATAAAGGATTTATAGTGAAAAACTTTGTTTTTACGGGTTAATTTTTTAACCGCGAGATTCCTGTACATTACGCATCATAAAGAGGGCCTGTAACAGGTTCTCCAACTGCACTACTCGCGATGATGCTGCCACGGAAGAACACACACGCCGTCTTGTCGCCGTCCGTCGTGTCTCCGTCTTTGACTCCATCTCGACTCCCACGCAACCCAGAGTGGGTCTCAGGCCACGCGGTGTTCCCAGCCTTTAGTGAGAAGGCGGTGAGGTTCAGCCACCCGCGAATTCTCTCATGACAAATACATGTTTTTTTATTCTAAACGTTTACTGTACATGTTATATCTATACTCTTTGGTTTTTTCGGTAAAGTCACGTAGGTATAAAATAAAACAAATCACGACGTTTCAGGCGCAACACAAGCGTCCATCATCAGGTGGGAAATTATACCTATGTAATGCGAGTAAGGACAGGGTGGGCGCTGCCTCCGCACCACTCACACGGACCGGTGTATTGGAGAGGTGGAGCCTGGTCGTCGGGGTGAGTGGGGGCGGAGACAGGGGCAGTAAGAGAAGGTGGAGTTGGGTCACGTGAGAGAGGAGATATAAGGAGAGAGCCGGAGGAGGAGGGGAGGAGAAGAGAGTGAACCACGGAGGGAGCCACGCTGGCGGTGGAGGGAGAAGTGGCGCTATTGCCACGTGGTCGGGGCCGATAGGCGCACTGGGGTCCAGCGTGCGCGGGCAGCGGAGCGTGCAGGAACGCACGGAGATAGAGAGAGGCAGCAGCGTGTGCGGGATACCCGAAGGGCGGTGTGGCCCGGGCGGGTGAGGAGAGAGCACACGGAGGGGCCGGAGGAGACGGCGTGGCGAGAGCCACACGGAGCGTGCGCGGGGCGCACGGCGACGGAGAGAGAGAGCCACACGGAGCGTGCACGGGGCGCACGGCGACGAAGAGAGAGAGCCACACGGAGCGTGCGCGGGGCGCACAGCGAGGGTCAGAGCGAGGACCAGCGGGTGCGAGGAAAGAACCCAATCAAGAACCAACGGAGAGCGACATCTTATGAACTAGTCCTTTATTACACCTACATGACTTTACCGAAAAAAACCAAAGCGTATGGATTCCTGCAGTCACGAAAGCTTCAAATCAAGGTTATATTTATCACTATAGAAAATTTTAATCACGTTTGACATTACATATACTTCCTGTTAAATGTTTTAGTTAATATAGGGTAACATTAAACACATGGAGGTGTCATTACGAACCGTGAACTAAATCCTCGTTTATTCGGTAATGCATTTAAGTTTGCAGATGTCGGTTGTTGCTATTTTTAAATCCTTTATATTAAGTTCACTTGCTTGCATGCTTGCGTGCTTGCGTGCTTGCTTGCTTGCTTACGACTGTGCAAATCTTTCGGTCGTTTTTTAACCCACTTCCCGTGATCCAATCGAGCTGACATTTTGCACACAGACTCGTTGTGCGTGACAATCAATTTTCGTGACATTTTTTTCAAAAATTTTACACTGTTTAGGGAAAAAAAACAATTTAATTACCAATTGCTTAATGGTGGCAGACAATCATCTGACCCATAGGTGGCAGCCATCTCAAGCCAGAGGACGAGAGGACTCTAGCCGCCCGTTTCATGATGACGCAAATGTTGACTAACCACATGGCATGAAATCCCTGCCCCCACGCTGTACAGTGGAGACTATTTCTAGAGCAGTTAAATTGAAGCCGCCAGGTTCTTGAAAGTGGTAAAACGGGTCAACGCTAGTGCCCTCGGGAATATACGGGGCATGTCAAGAGGTGATCTTACATATAAAGGATTTATAGTGAAAAACTTTGTTTTTACGGGTTAATTTTTTAAGAAGGTAACCCCCTCGATGGGCACGCGTTTGGTGTGTAATGCGAGCGTAAATGGGGTTTCTGCTGGGCTCTGGCCCAATCACACAGCCCGGTCTGAGGGGCTTGTGGGAGGGGCCGCCGTTCACCTCGGCTCCAATGGGAAGCGAGGTGAATGGGGGCGGAGCCAGCTGGGCAGTACCGGAAGGCCGGATCTGACGATCCGGAAGGGGAGGAGTCAGGGTCACGTGGGGGGAGAGGATATAAGTGGGAGCCCGGAAGAGATCGAGGTCAGTTGGGGAAGTTTAGAGGCTGAGCCACGTTGGGTGGTGGGAGGAGATCCGCGCCATCGGCCACATGGCCGAAGGACCTTCAGCACGCCACATCTATGCCTCTATATAAGTGTAATAACAGCCATAGAGGGTTCACGTGGGGATTGGCTTGCCGGTCCTGCTTGTAGCCAATAAGGGTTGAGATAGGGAGCATGGCCCCGGCGTGATCACGGCATGTCATCAGGAGTGATTGGCCTAGCCATTCGGGGCCCCAGCTAATGGGGAGCCGGATGAGAGGCGTGGTCCCGGGATTGACAGGGAACCATCGAGAATGGTCAAGGCTATCCATGAACGATTGGCTGGGGGGACCACGTGACGAAGGGATTAAGAGAGAGTGAGAGAGAACGATCGAGAGCAGACTGGGAAACGAGAAGAGCAGGGTCACGCGTGTACGGGGGGCTCTGGGTGCCACGTGCGCGGTGGGGACTTAGTGTGAAGTCTGTCCTCTCTCCGTTGTCTGCCAGCAACGGAGAGTGAGTGAGTAAAGTGTATTGTGGAAGTGGAAATAAAATGACTGATTCCGAAGCCGTCTCAAGAAGGATTATTACATAAGGAAAGAAACAGTTTAACTTCTCCACAAATCTGTCACCTGATGAAGCTAGTTGTAATTACTGGCGAAACGTCATACTCAGATTGTATGTGGCTTGGCTCTCCAACACACCGGTGTGCTGTACAAGTGACAAATTGGCCACGTTCTGTTTACGTGACAAACCTTACTAGTTGGCTGTGTCGGGTGGTGGCGGGTTTTAACGACACATTTATATATTTACACGATCTAACCCAAAAAATATATATTATGGATGATATTGGTCACGAAAGCCTACGTGTTAAACTGATAATTATGCAATGAAAGTTTCTACTTATGACACACACACGGCAACTTTTAATGCTCATCAAATTGCACAAGCATCTTATTTTCATTTACAAGAGTACTGTCTGTAGATCTGTTTTCTATTTGTCTGACCCGCTGTTATTTACCATTAGACAATGCAAAAACATGTGTGATGCCACGTCTGATTGTTGATTAATAGTTCCAGGATTTCGCACGCAATTTGGACCAAAACCATTTAATAAAGCTCCCCCAAAGTTTTTGAAGCACCCAGTTTCGCATATTGGCATCTCCATTCTGCCATCTCTGCCATCATTTAATAATCTGTAATTGTAGAATATGTTGATGTCTGCTGGACAAATGAAAATGAGATTCGTAGCCTAATGGCTTTACTGTTCTTATAAACACTGACTCATTACTTTTGCAAACTACGTACAAGTGTATTCTTGGTTCTTTCGGTAAGGTCACGTAAATAGAAAAAAATTATAATAAAATTTAATTGAAAATAATAAAAGCAGCTGCGCTTGGCCCGCGACTGGAAAATGCTAGCTGACATTGGCCGGCAACTTGTGTTTCCTCCAGAGATCGCAACCACCACCCTAAGACCTGACATGGTGCCCTGGTCCCGTTCGCTCAAGAAGGTCTTCATCATTGAGCTCACAGTACCCTGGGAGGACTCAGTAGATGAGGCTTATGAGCGAAAACATCTGCGCTATGCCGATCTAGCTGCCGAAGCACGGCATCATGGCTGGAACACAGAAGTCCGACCAGTGGAGGTGGGCTGCAGAGGTTTTGTGGCAACATCTACAACCAGACTGCTTAGAGACCTGGGAATTAAGGGCCAGAGCCAGCGTTCGGCAATCAAAGCTGTATCGGAGGCGGCAGAAGGCAGCAGTCAGTGGCTCTGGATGAAGAGGAAAGACCCCAGCTGGGCCCCAAAGTGAGAGGGCCAGGAGGTATGCAGTCAACAATGCTTGACTCAGGGAGGAGGACGCCCCTGCCATGCATAGTCCCATGGGATGTTGGCTACCAACAGCAAGGCAACTCCTATGACTAATTGGGAATGGGACGCAAGCGTAGGATTGATCACCCTGTCGCTGGCCGCCTTTGGGGAGGGTGTATAGTATGAAAGGCCGAAACACCCTAGGAACCAAAGGGTCACTACTGACGATGTGCTCCCCAAATTTCACCAGGCTCACTGTTCATGAACTCTTGGAAGTGCTTGCACAAAGGATAGTAACATCTCATCCTGTGTTATTTGGAATCTGAATATCTGGACTTGTCCAGTGATTGCTGAGAAAGATCAGCTGACAACAGGGGAAAGTCCTTGTGGCGGCACGGAGAGACGGCTGACAGGAGGGAATAGACCCCACTGGGACAGTCATGGGTTAGCTTCCCATTTCTGTAGTTTCCCATGCTTCGCAGTATGTTGGAAACACCCGATTTAGCTACAGAAAGTCAACATACGAGAATACCCCTAGAGTCTGCGAGAGCGGGGGCGGAAGATGACTCATCGACTGACAACATGGTAACGACTGGACCGGAAACGACTACGAGTAATGAGAGCACAGCACAAGAGAACACCACAGCAACTGTCACAAGTTCCGCTGCAACAGCAGGCCACAAACAGATGCAGGTATGTGTCTGTGGTTGGAGGAAAGTTACATCACACCATGGGTTGAGGATCCACCAGGGGAAGAAGGGGTGTTTGGGTAAAGAGAGACAGAGGCCTCGCATTGATTACTTTCTGCGAAAGCGATCAAATCAGTCGAATGAAGCACAGCAACTGGACGCAAACCATAGTTTGCAGTGCATCAGTACCACTGTCATGGAGGACGTAAACTCAAGCACCGAAGTAACAACTGAGGTGGAACCAACAACAGGAGTGGAACTCACCCAGCCTCCGAGACCTGCAATCGAGAGGAGACTACCAGGGCACAGACCGTATGTGAAGTGGCCTGGCGCCAGTGACAAGAAGTTGTGGGAAACAGTGAATACTGACCTCACCTTGACCCTCGAGAAACTTCGAGGCACAGTGGAGAAGAAGTTGGAGAGGATGGGGGACATCATCTATGAGTACGGGGCAGAAAGCTTTGGAGTGCAAGAGGCAAAAGGCGGGAGAAAGGTTCCAACCCCACCAGTTTCCAGGAGGCAACAAGAAATCAAGCGCCTCGTTCAAGAAAGGAGACAGCTTAAGAAACAGTGGAAGAAAGCCTCGGAAGTGGAAAAGGAGGGCATAGAGGCACTTCAGGCTGACATCAAAACCCGGTTGGCATCCCTCCGTAGAGCAGAGAACCTACGGAAGCGCAGAAGGAAGAAAGAACAAACTAGAACTCGATTCTATAAAGATCCCTTCAAGTTCCTTAAAAGTCTCTTCACGAAAGAAAAAAGTGGAGTTCTAAAAACAACAAAGAAAGACCTAGAAGAGCACCTGAGAACAACAAACTTTGACTCAAAGCGACATGAACATCTGGCCATCCCATCAGATATCCCACCCATTGAACCCCCGGAACATCATATTGAGACCAGCCCTCCGACATGGAAAGAGGTGGAAAACACAGTTCGAAGGGCAAGAACAGCATCAGCCCCGGGGCCAAATGGAGTCCCGTACAAAGTGTATAAGAACGCACCAGACATCCTGAGGTTCCTCTGGAGGCTTATGAGAACAGCTTGGCAAAAGAAGATAATACCCAAAGTGTGGCGTAGGGCAGGCGGGGTCCTGATCCCTAAGGAGAAGGATGCAGTGAACATCAACCAATTCTGCCCAATCTCCTTACTGAATGTCGAGGGTAAAATCTTCTTTAGGATCATTGCCCAGAGGATGGCCGAGTACCTGCAAAGGAATGCCTACGTCGATACATCTGTACAGAAGGCAGGAATATCAGGGTTCTCTGGCTGCTTGGAGCATTCCAGCATGATCTGGCACCAGATCCAAATGGCCAAGGTGGAGAAAAGGGACCTCCATGTAGTCTTCCTCGACCTCGCCAATGCATTTGGCTCTGTGCCCCATGAACTCCTGTGGTCTGCCTTCAGATTTTTCCACATACCGGACACCATCACAACCCTGGTGAAGTCGTACTTTCAGGATCTGCAGTTCTGCTTCACCACCTCAGAGTTCACCACCTCATGGCAATGCCTGAATGTAGGTATAATGGCGGGATGTACCATTTCTCCATTGGCATTCATAATGGCAATGGAGGTTATCATCAGATCCTCAAAATGGGTTGCTGGTGGACAGCGAGTCGACTCTGGTTTTCGCCTCCCTCCACTCAGAGCCTACATGGACGACATTACAACATTGACCACCACTGTCCCATGCACCAGGAGACTGCTCAGAAAACTCGAGGAGAACATCAGCTGGGCCCGTATGAAGATTAAACCATCCAAGTCACGCAGCATCTCGATTGTGAAGGGAGTACTCTGTGACCTGAAATTCTTCATCGGAGATGACCAAATCCCAACAGTGTCTGAGCAGCCGGTAAAAAGCCTTGGAAGGTGGTATGATGCAAGCCTGAAGGACAAAGACCAGGTGCAACAGCTGCGCAAAGACATCAGTAGTAGCCTACAGTCCATCGACAACACCCAGCTACCTGGAAAGTTAAAGGCCTGGTGTCTGCAGTTTGGTCTCCTACCCCGGGTGTTGTGGCCCCTAGCAGTGTATGAGGTTCCAATCTCAACAGTGGAGAAGATGGAAAGAGGAGCCACGAGCTACTTAAAGAAGTGGCTCAGAGTTCCACGATGCCTTACCACCATAGGCCTCTATGGAGATGGTGTCCTCAAGCTGCCCCTCACCAGTCTAACCGAGGAATTCAAGTGTGCAAAAACCAGGCTCCAGATGACACTGAATGAATCTCGAGACCCAGTGGTGAGCAACAACGCGCCGACCTTGGCAACTGGGCGCAAATGGAGGCCAGGAAAAGCAGTCCAGGAGGCAACAGCAGCCCTCAGACATGCTGACATTGTGGGTCATGTTCAGCAAGGGAGAGGAGGCCTTGGGCTAACTAGCCGTGCTGCTTGGAGTAAGGCCACTGCACCAGAGCGGCGGAAGATGGTAGTGCAGGAAGTACGCCATCAGGAGGAGGCTGCAAGGTGGGCCAAGGCAGTCTCTCTTGCCAAACAAGGACAGTGGACTCGATGGGACAGTGTGGAGAAGAGGAAGATCAGCTGGAAGGATCTGTGGGCCATGGAAGCGAGGCGGTTGAGCTTTTCCATCAAAGCAACATATGACATCCTTCCAACACCAGTTAATCTTCACCAATGGTATGGTGAAGATCCGGACTGTGCCCTCTGTTCCATGCCAGCCAACCTCAGGCACATTCTCACAGGGTGTAAAACAAGCCTCACCCAAGGACGCTACACTTGGCGTCACAACCAAGTCCTTAAAAACCTTGCGTCCGCCCTGGAGGACAAGCGAGCTGCCACCAACTCCCTACCACCCCCAGCAGCATCACACCCCTTACGGACGACCTTTGTCCGCGAAGGGGCTAAACCACCGAAGAGCGGCTCTACACCAATAGAGCGAGACCAGCTGCGCTTGGCCCGCGACTGGAAAATGCTAGCTGACATTGGCCGGCAACTTGTGTTTCCTCCAGAGATCGCAACCACCACCCTAAGACCTGACATGGTGCTCTGGTCCCGTTCGCTCAAGAAGGTCTTCATCATTGAGCTCACAGTACCCTGGGAGGACTCAGTAGATGAGGCTTATGAGCGAAAACATCTGCGCTATGCCGATCTAGCTGCCGAAGCACGGCATCATGGCTGGAACACAGAAGTCCGACCAGTGGAGGTGGGCTGCAGAGGTTTTGTGGCAACATCTACAACCAGACTGCTTAGAGACCTGGGAATTAAGGGCCAGAGCCAGCGTTCGGCAATCAAAGCTGTATCGGAGGCGGCAGAAGGCAGCAGTCAGTGGCTCTGGATGAAGAGGAAAGACCCCAGCTGGGCCCCAAAGTGAGAGGGCCAGGAGGTATGCAGTCAACAATGCTTGACTCAGGGAGGAGGACGCCCCTGCCATGCATAGTCCCATGGGATGTTGGCTACCAACAGCAAGGCAACTCCTATGACTAATTGGGAATGGGACGCAAGCGTAGGATTGATCACCCTGTCGCTGGCCGCCTTTGGGGAGGGTGTATAGTATGAAAGGCCGAAACACCCTAGGAACCAAAGGGTCACTACTGACGATGCGCTCCCCAAATTTCACCAGGCTCACTGTTCATGAACTCTTGGAAGTGCTTGCACAAAGGATAGTAACATCTCATCCTGTGTTCTTTGGAATCGCAAGATGTAATGAGTCGGCCTCGCACTGGGAGTGAGTGTGTGCCCGCGTACGCATGCGTGAAAGGGAGTGTGTGGGGAGCAGTAGTGTAAGCGGAATTGCTCTTCCTCCAGTGAAGGAACGCAGACAACAGTGGTCTATTCTAGATTAGAAGTTTTTGTGACTGCAAGGATCTGCAAGGATCCATTTAATTTTTTACCTACGTGACTTTACCGAAAGAACCAAAGAGTAACAGTGGTCTACTATATGGTCCATAGTTTGGATTGCATTGCCGCAATCACAACTACTGTAGCTGATCCTTAATTCTCTATGAATGGAAACGCGTGCTTAATCTTGATGTTGATGTTCTGATACGGTTGATGTTTACACACCGGTGTCTTCAAGGGGGGAATGTCAACACCAGGAGGTGCGATGTTTCGGTCTCAAAATGAGTGGTTGAGAGATGCATTCCAGGATACACTCTTGGCGAGACGCTGTTATGCATGTGTAAAGGAGAGCCGACACAAGATTGTAGGGGTTTCGTCTTTTAATCCTTTTCTCCCATCCACACCTGTCCCCAGCCGTCCCAATCTCGCTCCCCCCAAAGGCCCCCTCTTCCCGCCCGTTCTCCCCTTATATCTCCTCGATCGCCCCTCCCACTAACCCTCCTATTGGTGGGAATCCTTCCCCTGACACCCCTACATCACCCCCCCCCCCCCCCCCCCCGGAGAAAAAAAAACCGTCCTCGGTTCTGCCTCCCCCATGGACCATTTAAGTCTCCTCATGCCTCCCACCACTGACAGTGACGACAGCCCTTAACCCCCCCCCCCCCCCCACAACCATACAATGCAATATTACACAACAAAATCAATTGTGCAGCCTGCCCAGGTCTCCAGCCAGCGTCCCGTAAATACAGCCCGGGCATCCACAGGCAGCAGATGACCGTGGCGGCCCCCTCCTTCAAAGGCCCTCTCGTCGCGGTCCCTGGTTCAGTGGTGCCGGTGTCGCCTTGCCTGGCGCCGCTGTCTCTCCGGCCCCCACTCGTGCCGCCGCTCCGTCAGGCCTCACATGGGGTGCTGTAGGTGACAAGGGAACACAGGGCACCGAACCCCCTGCCGGTCGGCGCGTGGTGGTCGGCGACCTTGGCCTGGGTAGGGATGATGATGATGTTGGCAGTGATGTTGGTGGTGATGTTGGTGAAGATGACGGTGGAGAGATTTATGGCTTAAGGCGGGTGGGGTGTACAAACCATCGTCCCTTACCCAGTTGGACCTGGACACACTGCGGTCGGAGTGCTTTAATGACCTCGACCGGCCCTTTCCAGGGTCGGTGCAGCTTTGGTGAGAGGCCAACCGGCACCTGAGGAACAGTGTAGCCATGCCTGTTCCCCGACTTTAAAGGGCTTGGCTGTCACTGTCCTCTCCCGTATACGTACATTACTCTCTTGGCTCGTGGCCGATGCGGCCTCGGCTGCTTGGCGGGCCTCTCTCAAATAAATGAGGGAGGTCTTTAGTGCCTTCGGCCATGCGTCAGCTCTTGCAGGGATGTCCGTCAGCTGCACCTCAATAGGCGGAACGGGATCCCGTCCGTACATCAGGAAAAACGGCGAGAACCCCATTGCCGCGTGCGGAGCCACCCTGTACGCCGCTAAGACCGATGGAATGTGGAGGTCCCAGTCGGAATGGTTTTCGTCCACCACTTGGGACAGCATGGCCGCACGGCGAGAACCCCGTTGCCGCGTGCGGGGCCACCCTGTACGCCGCTAAGACCGATGGAATGTGGAGGTCCCAGTCGGAATGGTTTTCGTCCACCACTTGGGACAGCATGGCCGCTATGGTGCGGTTAAGCCGCTCTACCATCCCATCGGTCTGGGGATGATACGGAGATGTTCGGACCTTTTTAGTGCCCAGGATAGAGCAGACGTCCTTCAATAGCCATGAGGAGAAATTCCTGCCCTGATCCGTGAGCAACCGCTCCGGTGCCCCCTTATCAATGACATAGCCTCCCACGAAGGCATCGGCGATGGTCTGTGCCGTTTGGTCCGGGTGGGCCCACGCCATCGGCCACCTCATGCAGTACTCGACTCCGACCAACAGGTATTTATTTCCCCGTGGCGTGACCGGCAGTGGTCCCAGGATGTCCAACGCAACCAATTCGTTGACCCTGGCCACCGTGATGGGCTGTAGTTGCGCCCGGCTTACTCGAGGTAGCGGCTTTCGCCGCGCACATTCGATGCAGGTAGCGACCCATCGATGCACGTCAGCGGTCATACCTGGCCAAAAGTACCGACCCTGTAATGTGTACAGTGTCTTCCGCCCCGCCAGGTGCAGCAGCTGGCGGCCGTGTACGTCCATAATCAATTGTTGACGCAGCGACTCCGGAACTACCAGGCATCGCCGGCGCCCTGTCGGGTCCCATCGCATGAGGACGTCCTCCCATACGATGTACTCCTCCCCCCCTGCTTCTGCTGAGGCACGTAGCGTTCGCAGTGGGGCTTCTTCCAGCTGTAGCCATCTCCAATCGTCCAAGGTCAGCCCCAGGTCATGGTCGGTAAGCTGGGTGCCCTCCTCCGTGCGTACGGGAGCGATGACCGTCCCCTCCGGCCTCGCCTCCTTGCAGCGTGCCCGGCCTGTGGTGCATGCACAAGGGCCCTGGGGCGCCAGTCGGGACAATGCGTCTGCGTTGGCGTGTCTGGTCCCTTTGCGATGCACTACTTGGTACCTGTACCCTGCAGGCGCTCTATCCATCTGGCCAGCTGGCCCGAAGGCTGGTCGATGCAGAGCGAATACTGCAAGGTTGCGTGGTCAGTGCGGACCGTAAATTTGCGACCATACAGGTAGGGTCGGAATTGCTGCACAAAGTGAACGACTGCCAGGAATTCCCTACGTGTGACGCAGTAGCGCTGCTCCGCTGATGAAAGCACGTGACTACCGTAGGCGATAACCACCTCCTGACCCTGCTGGACTTGCGACAAAACACTGCCGATGCCCACATTGCTGGCGTCCGTGTCCAGGATAAAGGGAAGGCCAAAATCCGGAAAGGCCAATGGTGGTGCATCTGTCAGACGTGAGCGCAGCTGCTGGAATGCCTCTTCCTCCAGAGGGCCCCAATAAAACCTCTGGTTCTTCGCCGTCAACACGTGCAAGGGCTTGGCAATGGTTGCGAAGTTGGGTACAAACCGGCAGTAGTAAGAAACGAAACCCACAAACCGGCGTACCTCTGGAACCGATGTGGGAACAGCCCAGGCCCTCACGTAGGCCGTCTTTTAAGGTCTGTAGCCACTCCAGACTCACTGACGACGTGGCCCAAGTAGCGTACTGACGACTGCATAAGGTGGCACTTTGACGGCTTGAGCTTCAAGTTCGCGTTCCGGAACCACAGGAATACCTGACGTAATCAGTCAATGTGTTCCTCGAATGACCTCCTGAAGACAATGACGTCATCCAGGTAGATGAGGCACGTTTCCCATTGAAGGCCTGCTAAGGCCAACTCCATTATGCGTTGGAACGTCGCCAGCGCAGTCTGGAGGCCCATAGGCAGGCAGTTGAACTCGAACAGGCCCTGTGGTGTCCGGAACGCTGTTTTAGGCCGGGAGTCCGCGTATAGTGGGACCTGCCAGAACCCGGACAATAAATCCAGCGTACTGAAAAATTTTGCTCCCGCCAGTGCATCCAATGAGTCGTCGATACGTGGTAGGGAAAATGTGTCGGCCAGCGTGACGGCATTGAGGCGTCGGAAGTCCACACAGAATCTCAGTGACCCGTCTGACTTCTTGACTAGGACCACCGGTGCCCCCCGGGGACTCGAGGATGGAGAAATTATGTCAGCCCGCAGCATCTCCTGCACCGCTTGTTGAATGTGCCCTTTTTCCATTGGGCTCATTCTATATGTGTTTTGGCGCAGGGGTGCGGCATCTCCCGTGTTGATGTGGTGCTGCGACAGATTTGTGCGCCCTAGGTCGAACGGTCCCCGGCTGAACACGTCCGAGAACTCATGCAATAACGAGTGCAGCTGGTGTTTCTGGTCGTGCGGCAATCCCGGCTCAGGCCCCGCCAGCTGGTCCATCCACGATTCGGCCCCTCTGTCCTCGGACTAGCTGATGCTGCCTACAAGCTCGGGCTCTGTCCCTGGGGCTCCTAGTGACAAGGGACTAACGTGGGCCAGAACTGTTCCCTCCTGCACCGTCGCTGTTCTATCGGAGGTGTTCAGCACCTGAATGAACAGATGCTGGTTCCTCTGTACAATAGTTTCGGCTCCCACCAGCGCATGGCGATCCATGGCAGCTGACGCCGGAGACACCAGGATGGGTGAGTCTGGTCGGGCTGTCACGAGGGGGGACCGATATCGCAGCGGAATTAGCATCTGGGCTGCCGGGGGAATGGAGACAGACTTACTGACCAGAGCCTGCACGTAGGGTACACCCCGGCTGGCCCCCTCCGCCTTTAGGAAATGGAGATACGTTCCCTGGACTTCCACCCGCCCATTGGCCAGATCGATTTTCATTGGCATCCGCCTCAGAAAGTCCGTCCCCAACAGGCAGGGTACGGGCAACGTTGCGGAGACAAGGATGGGTCCTGCTACCGAAAGCTGCCCAATCTGTCAATCAACCTGGCCCAGGAAGCCCATGCTGCCTCAATTTGCTGCAATGAACGTTGTCTTGATGGGGACTAAAGGTCGGATTTTATCCGGCAGCACCTCGTGCATGGTGCTCGAGATGATCGTGGCTGATGCCCCCGTATCCACCAAGATACGTGCCGACACTCCCGCGATTTCACCGACCAGGACCGAGGTTCCTGACATGGCCGCTACCACCCGCCTTGCCAGCTTCCTCCATTGTGTGGCTGAGTCCGGCCACTGACCAGGCGGCGTCTCGTTATCCTGTGGTGCATGGTGAGATGATGGGGGATGGATGTGAATGGACCGAAGATGGGGTTCCTCCCTTTGGAGTGCGTCGCAGCAGGGTGAACGCGCCCTTGTTACATAGTGTGGGCTTCCCCCTGGGTTGCGGGCTAGGCTCTCTATGTGGTGCAAATTGCCCACCCTTGGTGACGTAGGATGGGCCCCCCTTGTGGTGTGGGGGGGCACCCCCGGGGGCCCCCCCATTGTAGGGGGCGGTGGGGACTGGGGGGTAGGCCTTCCCGTGAGCCCCTCCCTTCTCCCCTCCCTTTCCTTTGTCACGGGGGCGTGGTCCCCCTGGTTCCGTCCCGCTCCGCCGCAAAGCGGTGGTGAGGCGGGCCGTGGAACTGCTCCAGGGCGCAATGTCAATTTTGTGTGTTGCCTCCAAGGGCCGTTGCCCCTGGCAACTCGCCGGCGTCGCAGGTAACTAGTAACGTCACTTCCGGTTGTGACGTCACGTCCGCCCGCGACACCACGCCCGCCCGCGAAACCACGCCCGCCCGTGATGTCACGCCCGCCCGCGACGTCACGTACGGCCGCGACGCCACTGCCGGCCGCCGACGTCACTCCCGGCCGCCACGTCACTCCCGGCCGCGACCTCACTTCCGCCCGCGACCTCACTTCCACCCGCGACCTCACTTCCGCCCGCGACCTCACTTCCGCCCGCGACCTCACTTCCGCCCGCAACGTCACGCCCGCCCGCGACGCCACGTCCGGTCGCGACATCCCTCCCGGCCTCGGCGCGATTCCCGGCGCGGTCCCCGGCCTCGGCGCGATCCCCGGCGCGGTCTCCGGCCCCGGCGCGATTCCCGGCGGGATCCACGGCCCCGGCGCAATTCCCGGCACGATCCGCGACACCACTTTTGGCCGCGACGTCACTTCCGGATGCAACGTCACGTCCGTTCGCGATGCCACTTCTGGTCGCGGCGCCACTTCTGGTCGCGACGCGATCACCGGCCCCGGCGCTATCCCCGGCGCAATCCCCTTCCCCCGACCAGGACAGTGGGGACCGGGGAACAACACCGACGGCGCCCACCCCGAGGAGACTCCCGGTGAGTTCGCGGCATCGGGGTTGTAATTGCTCGGCCCGACCGAGAGGCCGGGCGGGACGGCGTCACTCGCCTGGATCCTGTTGGCGTTCGGCCCCGGCGGGTTCCAGGTGGCGTTGGCGGCCTCTGGCTCCGTGTGGCACCCCCTCACCACATGCCCCTCTCGACCACAACGGTGGCAGACCCACGGGGCGTTCCGTCGGGGGTCTCGGCGCGATGTTGTAGAGGCGGCTGCCAGCGACGCGGCGGCTGGTCGCGCCCCTGGTCCCTCTGCTCTGCCAGTCCCCGTATCGCCGCGTACACCTCCCGCAGCGATGGCTTCGGTTCAGACATCGCGGGTCCGTTCCCAGCTGCCCCACAGGCAGCCTGTGGCGACGATGCAGGTTCAGCGGTTGGTGTCGCTGGACCCAGTAGCTCTGCGGCAACGGCTCGGCTGCTCCCCCCCGCCGCGCCAGCCACCCGGCCCACGGGTGGCGCCCGGCCCATGACCTGCTCGTGGGCTTGGATGGTCCGGGCAGCCCACAGCGAGGTGCGTTCCTCCGGCGTCACCACGGGCATTACAACGCCAGCGCTGTAAGCGTAGGCGATGAGGTGCTCGACCACGAGGTCCTCGAGCGCTTCTTCAGCCAGGCGAGGGAAAGCCCTCCTCGCCAACACGAGCAGCGCACCCCTGTAGGCTAAAGGGGATTCTCTAGCCCCTCGCTGACGGTCCTGGAACCGTTTAAAGGCTCCTTCCGCTGAGCAATAGATCTCCCCCAAAGCCTTGTAGGCTGCCTGTAGCGTGGTCTTGCTGTGGGAGGGAAGGGAGGTGTAAGAGGAGAGTGCCTCTTCGCCCAGAACGGATGGCAAAGCTCGTAGTGCCTCTTCGTCTGTCCACTCGAGAGCGTGGAAGGCAGCCTTGAATCGGCGGACAAACCCCTCCCAATCTTCTTCCTCGGCCACGAACTTGTCGACGGGCCCCAGCCGACGCGGCCGTCCTGCCACCTGCTCTCCATGTTGGGTGTTTAGCCCTGGGGGTCCCGGTGCTGGCGGGCCCCCCATAGGGAGCCTCTGCAGTAGCTCCTGGAGTGCCCTCTCCACGCGGGCCATGCGGTCCTCCATGGGGTCCTCCAGGCGATCCAGGCCCCCTGCTGCTGCTTCTGATAGCAGGCCCCCTTGTTGACCGGGATGGGAAGGATCCCCGGCCCTTCCTTCCTCTTCTCTTGGCTCTTTTCCGCGGAGATTCTTCTTCGTAGCCATTGTAGATCCCACCGCTGCCACCAGATGTAAAGGAGAGCCGACACAAGATTGCAGGGGTTTCGTCTTTTAATCCTTTTCTCCCATCCACACCTGTCCCCAGCCATCCCAATCTCGTTCCCCCCAAAGGCCCCCTCTTCCCGCCCGTTCTCCCCTTATATCTCCTCGATCACCCCTCCCACTAACCCTCCTATTGGTGGGAATCCTTCCCCTGACACCCCTACACATGCAATGATCGCGGGAAGGATGTTTCCGCAGCGTTCATATAGGCAGAAGCAATCCAGGGCACACACGGGCGTGAAGCCACACATTTGCAAAGATTACAGGAAGGTGTTTTCTCGGAGTGATGCTCTAAACAGCCATTCCAGGACATAGACTGCCGAGTGGAGATCTTAAATTGTTGATATCGTCTCACTGTGTACAGTTAACTCTTTATATATTAAGGGATGTAATATTTAATTCCGTCCACGAATTAGTTATCATGATTTCTGGGGTCACTATTATTCTTACAAATCAATTTGTTTTTGCGCTAAATGCAGACTCTATAGTTATATGAATCTAAGCGCCTTCCAAGAAGGCGCTACATACATCTACATAATATATTGGTGTAAACATAAACATGTTAATCAAAAAAGACATCGTAAACACAAAAAAAAACAATTATCTTTGTGAGGATATATGATAAAAATTGTATTGGTTTATTGTAGCATCCATAATATAGGTTCAATGGGTGTTGAATCCGTGGCAAAAAAGTGAGCAGCTGATAAGTCTGACACTGGGGCAGACAGCAGTGGCGTTTCAGAGAACACGTCTTAAATTCATTTAGCCAAACACATATGCAGCAAAATAAGGTGGTTCGAACATGTTGCCATAATCTCATCTGCTGGGTGAGTCGACCTTGATATGTATGTTGAACTTCTTTCACACTGTACATAGACAACCGTGCTAATCGGAGATGTGGGGAAGGACAACAAACTAAAGACAAAAATCATCTATGTTTAGTTTGTTGTCCTTCGTAGGTACATAACGACCCATAGTTACACACATAAATAGAGGCATAGTGGTTCATAGATATACGTATAGACCCATAGAGATACATAGATAATCAAAGAGACACATCGATACCGAGATACACGTACAGATCCGTAGAGGTGCATTAAAAATAAGATTGTGGCCATGCAAGTCCAAAACTATGGACCAAATGGTAAACCATTGTCATCTGCATTCCTTCAACAGAGGAGCAGCAAAACTTAACAAACTCTCTAATGAAGTCCTCTCGTCGTGACTATCAGACCTCGACATTGGCATCTCTAGCTCCTGGACATATTGCTGCCACCATACGCAGGAATAAAATCCAGCACCTGTCAGAGGCAGGAGCAAAGGTCAGTGCCAGGCTCGGCGCACGAATGTTGTGAAACTCCCTTCCCGTGGGCGTGCGAGGAGAATGCGATGCCCCCTAGCTCGCCAGAAGGCAGTACAAAACAGTTCAACCGCATACAATGTCCCTTCTCTACAGGGTTAGAGTGGTGTCCCACTCTCGCGTGCATGTGTATGTATGTGTGTATGTTGAACTTATGTCCCGTTCTATGTAGCCAACCGTGCTACTGGCAGGTGTTGACCGACGGTCGAGACTATGAACGGAGTGGCAGTCAAAGGAGGGAGCGCGGCCCGCGAGGACATTGAGCGCGGAGATGGAGCGATAACATCAGATGAGAGATGATAGCAGCTTGGGAGATGTAGATGGGGGTGGCGGTGGGGGGCTTTATCCGGCAGTTGATAGACCATGGGTTATCATAATGTTGTTAATGGTGATGATCGACAGCTGTTCAGAATGAGAATCTTTATTGAGTTATGAGAAATGTGGAGATCTATGACGCTTTTTTTACATTTACATTAAAGGTGTGTCAGCAAGGTACCCACGCACGCGTGAGCCTTGTTACACATATTCTGTGTGTGCGTGTATCCACACAGTGGCCCCACAATACCTGCACAGGTGACTCGCCTCTCCCGTCGGCCAATCCGGAGCGAGGAAGCGCGTGGGCGAGGTCGCCTTTAACGCGCATTTAGGGAGCCCTCCACTGCGCATAACCCCACGGACCGAGGTGCACAGACGGAGTCAAGGCAGCGTCTCTGCCAGGTGAGATATATTTAATTCCGCAGTTTCAATAGCAACTGAATGGGTTTTAAAAAAACAATAACAATAAAACAACAACAATAACTGCCGTTCGCCACTGAGTCGGGGTGACGTGGCGACGGCGCTTGTGCCAGGCTCGGCGCAATTAGAAAAGAGATGGGCTTAAGTAATGAAGGTTATTGGACTTGCCGATGATCGATACCAGGGGTGTAAAGATTGGCCTCTGTGGATGATGAGGCTAGTGAAGGACGCTACTGCATATTTGAGGCAGTCGCCCTCCATCAATAGGCAGGGCAGAGGAGCGACGCTCAAAGTGAGCGGAGCATCAGGCTCCTAAAACGCAGCGATTTGGCACGGTAGGGGCGAGGTTGGCGCGTCTCATTCAGTCAACTCATGACACCTGGGTCTGTTCCCTGACCTGCCAGCGAATCTTCGACACTTCATGTGGCCTCGAAGTGCACACAGTTTTAAAACAAACAACTATACCACCATTCAGCCATTACTTCACTTGTTCTTCTTACTGACGTTGTGGAGAAAGTGGAGACAAATAATATTCGAGATCTAGGCGTGTTCCATCCGAACCCAACATTTTCTTCGTTGCTATTTTGCTATAGCAGGAACCCAGATGGCAGGAACCGGGACCAAGCCGCCGTTGGAGTCAAAGGGGGTGGACGTGGAAGCCGTGATCGCTGGGACTCCCACGAGCTGCAAGGTGGCCGTGGAGATCTCAAACTTCTCCGGCCGCACGCTGCATGCGCCCGTGTGAGTCGTGGTGAAATGCGATCTCAGGCAGTCAACCCACGGCAACTGGATCTTTCCCGTGAACCTCTCATTACAAGCGGGCGTTTCGACCCCTTCACGTGGCTTTAAAATGCGCATCGCCTTAGCACAAGCGCCGTAGTGACATCACCGCCATGGCGGTGGTTGTTGTTATTCGTTGTCCCAACGGGCTGTCGGTGTCTGCTGCAGTGAATAGCAGATGTGGGAGGGGGAGGGGGGGTATGACAGAAACAAATATACGGAGACTATATATATTACATATACAATTTATATAGAAGAAAGCTTTGCCCAGTGTGGGACTATTGAACATGCGTTACCATATGAGGTATGTTTTCTTTAACGCGGGGGTGATGTTTCGGCGACACGTGGTTTGACGAGAGTGCTGCGTCCGTTTGAACGCGCGAATGAATCGACTGTGAGAACGATTAATTGACCGTGGTTTTGTGTGTGTCTTGTTGTGTACATCTGTGTGCGACAATGTAACGCACTCAACACGCGCAAACAGCACAACGCAAATTGTCCACCACATTGCTGCGTGCAACTAACCGTCTTGCTCGTTGAGGACCTGAGTCATACACGGACGCCTAGATGGCGAATCATCAACGTTTAAGTGACAGTGTTAGGAGAGAGCGTTGGGCATACAGTGCCAACGTGCAGGAAGAGGAATGGAGACGGAGGTTTTGTGTTGACATGACATTTTAAAATAAAGAGTGTACACACAAACAAGAACTGGAGAGCAACTCGGCATCCTGTAGTACAATAACAATGGCGGTCGTCTTTTATAATTAGTTAAACGAAGAGGCAGGGGGTGATAATTTCGGACCCAAGAACACGCAACCCTTGTTTTACTCACGAGGTTTATTTTTGTTGAACGCGGTTTTGCCCAACACGGAAGTTTTCAGGAACGCAACCTCCGCCCGTTTGGCGAGTTCCGACTGTACAGGTAGTCCTCTACTTACGATGGAGATGCGTTATGACGACCCCATCGTAAGTCGAAATATCGTAAGTCGAAGATGGCCTAGCCTACCCAGGAGTCTTAAAGAATGGTGATAATTTAGCAAAACAGAGCAATTTACAGTACCGTACTGTATAAACTATATACCGTATGTATTTATTAATTACAATACTGTATTTCACAGTAAAATGTAAAGTAAAAACAAGGTAAATTCTTAGCCTACCTATATGAACTGCAATTTAATAGAAAGTTTTTTTCAGAAAACAATCCTATCTGCTATGAAAAAAACTTTTAACATGCATTGAACGTATCATATCGTGGTAACCCTAAAATGAAATCGCTAAAGCTACGTATCATACATGCATTGAACACATCGTAACGTATCATATTATACTGTCCGCTAACACCGAGACAACTTAACTCCGCGCGAAATTTAAAATATTTTACAATTTTGTCGTTTCGCCATCGTAAGATCGAAATATCGTAAGTTGGACCATCGTAACTCGGGGACTATCTGTATACGGGCGTTGGTAAGTCGGGCCTTTGTAAGTTGAAGCCTGCCTTATATATAATGCAGGCACATTTAATGAATGAAGCACATTCTCCACAGATGGTACTTGGTAAGCGGCACAATGGAGTACAGCATCCCCAGCGAGATTTTCCCGCACGAGAAACGAGCGTGCGGATTCCGCAAGGCCAAGGCCGGCTTCTTTGGCTGCACCGGTATACTCATCTACCGCATCAAGGATTCCGACAAATGCCTGTGCCTGATGTTCAGCAACCCTTTCACAGTGGCCTACAGCAGGGAGTTCGCAATCTCCTTGCAGGACTGGGTGCCTCAGAACACGCCGGAAATGCTCTACGAGGAGATGATGAAACGAAATCAGAAGAACGAAGGAACGACGTTCGTGAAGTCCATGGCACGCGGGTCGGATTTGACGGCACAGTGCTCCTCGACCGCGCTCAAAGTCAAGGCTAAGATGCTCGACGACTGGGCCTCCATCGTGTGGCTGGAAGTGATGGATCTGCCTGTGCAGGCAGCGCAGTCTCCGAACGTTGCTCAGAATCCAAATTTTGTATTTAAAAATGGGGAATACAATGTGTAACTTTGTACGGCCAGAACAGGGTTGAGTTTTTAATTTCGACAGAAAGTCGGTCATTTGTGCGGGTGTGTACACATGTGCGCGCACGCACCAAACACACACTCGTGTAAGGAAGAAAAAGATCCCCTGTATAGCCTACAAATGTCGAGGCAAGAGCTGTTAACAATCAGATATTCAGGCAGAGTTTCCCAAACTTCACTCTACGCGATCAACCACGCTACGTCTTTCCGTATTTACCAATTTACTCCTCACTATTAACTCATTCCACGTCGCACTTGCCCGATGATTGTTAAACACGTCTCACGTGATGTGCTAAGCAATTATTGCTGTCTGCGTCACGTGGAGCACTTGTACACACACACACATGGAACACGTGTATACACACACGGAACACGTGTATATATACACGTGGAACACGTTTTTACACACACACACGCACACTGAGATATAAATTTGAATCACCTCGATTGGCGTGGTTCCTTGTCCATTGCGTGACCCTCACACTCAACCCGAACTTGTCCCCACACAAACTCTACACACACACCACACATTCTTGGCAAACTTAGAGCTCTTTAGGTCACAGCCATAGCTGCGATCCATCAAATAAAACTTGCAAAATTCACATACTGTATTCCATATATATTTTAATTAATGTACGTTTGTAGAACTTCTTTCACACCGTAGGTAGCCATCCATGCTAATCGGAGGTGCGGGGGAAGGACAATCTAAACAGAAAATGTAGTTCTAAAGAAATTAGTTTCCAATCTATATTTTGCCATTGATATGAAAACCGAAATAATCTTTCAATTTTGTAGCAAATTGTTCATGTCATTGATTGTTTTAAGTTTTCCTATTACAGTATTGAGAAATATGTTGTGAAATATGCTTGTTTTATTGGATATTATCTAGTGTAATACATACTCTTCGTTGGGTAACTTTGGTGAATAATTAATTAATAAAGGATACAATAATTATATTCCAATTAACATTTCCTTTGCTACCTGTTGAAATAAAATTAAGTTTGAGATAAGCCAATGTGTGTTTTGGTGTAGTTCGTGTTTTCTGATTGAGTCAAATAATTAGCAAAGTGCTTCATGTAGTCATCGTCTTCCCTCGCTTTAATTTTTTTTCCCGCGATTCTCTCTTCATCTGAAATTATTAAATTATTAAATTTGTCTTCTTATTAGCGTTACACAATACGTTTACCTTCGTCCTGTATTTGTTTCCATGGCAATTACACCGAATCTCACCTATCGCCGGAATTTCCATTGCGAATTTGACCATCCACGCCACAGGGACCGTCCATAAATTACGTCACGCGATTTTGGACGATTTTTGACCCCCCCCCCGCCACCTTCGTCTCACGGCGTCAGACACCCCCTCAAATATGACGTCACAAAGCTCTGCCCAACCCCCAAGAAAAATAACACATGCTTCAAATCGCTTTAAACTATTGTCATTGTAGTGCATATTTAATGTGGCGCTGCACTCTGATGTAGGAGAAAACATTTATTGAAAAGTCTATTTAATTAAGTAGAGCGTGTTGTCTATATTCATTTAAAGTTGCGCATTTTGATGTAACGTCACATTTCTCACCCCCCCCCCCCTAGTCACACATCGTCACAAATGTCTGACCAATCCCCCCCCCCCCCCCCGCTAAGTGCGTGACGTAATTTATGGACGGCCCCAAATTTATTGAGGTACAGTTCGCCAATCGCGCACCTGTGGCTCCACCATTCCCGATATTTAACCGCGAGATTCCTTTACAGTACGGATCATAAAGAGGGCCTGTAACTGGTTATCCAACTGCACTGCTCGCGATGATGCTGCCACGGAAGAACACACACGCCGTCTTGTCTCCGTCCGTCTTGTCTCTGTCTTTGACTCCATCTCGACTCCCACGCAACCCAGAGTGGGTCTCAGGCCACGCGGTGTTCCCAGCCTTTAGTGAGAAGGCGGTGAGGTTCAGCCAGCCGCGAATTCTCATAAAAAATACATGTTTTTTATTCTAAACGTTTACTGTACAGGTTATATGTATACTATTTGGTTTGTTTCGGTAAAGTCACGTAGGTATGAAATAAAATAAATCACGACGTTTCGGGCATAACACAAGCGTCCATCATCAGGTGGGAAATTATACCTCCATGACTTTACCGAAAAAAAAACAAAGCGTATGGATTCCTGCAGTCACGAAAGCTTCAAATCAAGGTTATATTTATCGCTATAGAAATTTTTAATCACGTTTGACATTACATATACTTCCTGTTAAATGTTTTAGTTAATGTAGGGTAACATTAAACACATGGAGGAGGTGGCATTACGAACCGTGAACCAAATCCTCGTTTATTCAGTAATGCATTTAAGTTTGCAGATGTCGGTTTTTGCCAATTGTTGCTATTTTTCAAGAACGTAACCCCCACGGATGAGCAGGCGCTTGGTGTATAGCAGATAAATCCGGTTTTACAGAGATGAGTTATGCAGAATGGGATAAACAAAAATTGTCAGTGCTCCGTCTGAAATCTGAAAATATTATTCTCTTCTCCTGTGCCAAACATCACCAAGACGCATTCTTCTGAACTCCAGCCTGTCATGAAGCTTCTATGAACAGCTCGTCGGTGGAGAAGTCCTTTGGCAAACGGTTTGCTTGGAGTGAAAACGGGTCTCTGAACCAGATTTATTTTGTTACATCTGTAGTGAGTTCCAGGGAGACTGACGACGGAGTCGAGGCACACTCTTTTATTAAACTCAAGGACAGTACAACACTTGAAGGGGTAACGGCCCCTTCACCCGTACTAGATGGGAAAACACCCCTAGCACTATTTCCCTGTCCTATTCCCAGTCCTCCTCTAATAGTCTATGGGAGGCTATCTGATCCGGCCCTGGCAAAGCACGGATCCCGGCACCCAGCTAACCCGGCCATGCTCTTACAAGAGCAGAGGTCCGGAAGCTCTTGGGGCCGCGTCACTGGCTTGCCCAGCTCGGCCCTGACAAGGGCAGCGAGACAGGGGAGTCCCAGGGCCTATTCTGCCGGTCTTCAGACTTCACTGGTAAGCTTCTTCCACTCTGGCCCCGAGCTCTCTGGCTCCCCGCCTTTTATAGGAATTCCCTCCGAGGGGCGGAGTTAAGGGGGATCACAGAGCCCCCATGGCCCCCCAGTGGTTAACGGATGCGGACGTGGATGTAGACACCCGTGTGTGGGCGCAGACACCCTTGTGTTTTCTGTCCGCCCTTCTCCCCGTAATAACCCCTACACATCTGTAATGAGCGGCTTCCGTATCGCGTCGTATAGAGGGTACTTCTTTTATTCTCACATAGGTATAACCCAGACCAACCTTGTCCGTCTTGCTCTGAGTACAACACTTAGATATTAATGTCTCTACTAGCTACACACAACCGATCACTCGGCGTGGTCCTACCGTCCTCACTCGGCTATGCCGAGTGGAAACTGCAAAAAGACTGACAGAGATAAGATATTGGCATTCAAAATGTATTGTTATAGAAGGATACTGCTGCATCTAAGTTCGCCCAAAGAGTAAGCAACATAGAAGTAAAAAAGGTTGCAAATATAAGAAGACAATCTGATAATGCAGGCAGTGATGAGAAGGAAAATGAAAGAACCGGAAAGAGAGGACTACCGAACAGAGAATGGTTTCACGACGACATAAGAGATTGGTGCTTGAAAGATGTGGCACTATTTGAGCATATTGGCACTTCAAGACAGAGAGGAAAGTGTTTACCAATGACACAATGTGCAGTGGACCCCTACGGGGCTACCTGCCCATGGATCGTGACGAAATAAACATCTCGTTAATGGTCCTCACACTCACTGTTGTTCAAGTGCCCAAATAGGTTGATGTTATTGAATGTTGTTCGAGTGCCCAAACACCGTAAGCCACCAAATGAACGCTGCCAGGAAAATGTTTGCAATGTGAAAGCAGTTACTTGAACGCCATCTATGTGTAGTGTCTTGAAAAATCACTCAGACAGACACGTTGTAACAAGTCACCTGCTTACACTTTATTAACCTATTCTTGCACCAGTTGTAGACACTCCTAAAACTATCTACACGGTCATTTAGATCAAACTTCTTCCACTCGTCTCTACGTTACACCTCACCTATCCTGCCCTCGGCAGCTCTGCTCCCAGCGACTCCTCACGCAGCTTAGTCGCACTCAGAGTCTTCACACACAGAGGCTTCGCACACAGCGCCTCGGCACGCAGCTTCTTCTCTACACAGAGACTTCGCACTCAGCGCCTCAGCACACAGCAGCTTCTCACACAGAGGCTTGCACACAGCGACTCTGCACACAGTTTAGCTGCACTCAGAGTCTTCACACACAGAGGCTTCGCACTCAGTGCCTCAGCAAACAGCAGCTTCTCACACAGAGGCTTCGCACTCAGCGACTCCGCACACAGCAGCTTCTCACACAGAGGCTTGCACACAGCGCTTCAGCACACAGCAGCTTCTCACATTCCACCGCTGCCCTCGCCTACGCTCCCCCAGACCCACTCACTCGTCTGCCCAGGCGGAGGGATCAACCATCACCCGCCTGGCGACTCGTGAGGGTTGAGGTCTGTTGACGGCAGAGGTGTGGACTCGAGTCATGTGACTTGGACTCGAGTCAGACTCGAGTCATGAATTTGATGACTTGCGACTCGACTTGGACTTGCATAACAATGACTTTGTCCCACCTATGAGATGTGGACTCGAGTCATGTGACTTGGACTCGAGTCAGACTCGAGTCATGAATTTGATGACTTGCGACTCGACTTGGACTTGCATAACAATGACTTTGTCCCACCTCTGGTTGACGGCGTGAGCGACAGCGGCGAAATGTCTTCACTCTTGTACCCAGCAACAACTAACCCCCCTACGCTCACGCACACGTCCTTATATCCTCCTGCCAATTATCCGAGAGCTCTCATGCGTCTTTTTAAGGCTAGCCAGGCTGGTACCTGTCAGCAAAGTAATCAACCCTTATCTCCCGTCTCCCTGGCAACACCTCCGGTGTCAGCGTGCACAACCGTCGACCCAGTTTGCACCCGCTTAGTCCCTTAATTAGGTAGCGGTTTAAATTTTGATTTAAAGCTTTCGTGACTGCAGGGATTGAAAAAAGTGGCGGTTTTTCCTAACGTCAACGTCCTTGGTGCTGACGTTAGGAAAAACCGCCACTTTTTTCAAATTTTCTTGCCGTGGATATCACACCTGATGATGATTGCTTGTGTTGCAGTCGAAACGTCGTGAGAATTTTAATTGTTTTATATTTTTAATATTTTATTATTTCCCTTTTACGTGACTTTACCGAAAGAACCAAGAATATATATAGGTGGCGGTTTGTTCGTGCAACCCCATGTTGCACACGCGCACCTGTTTGCCCTCGGTTGCACTCGGTTAACAGTGTGCACAGAGTATTTTACTTATCTACATATGGATAACATTATAGACGAATTTTCATGCATTATTGTCATTTGTAATGGACAACATGAGCGATATAAGTTCGCGGCCATGGCGTGAATCGCATCTTCTCAGCAATCACGTCAAGATAACAAATTACTCTAAACTTAGATCTCACCACTTACGCCATAGATGCAATCAAACAATCGTTACATCGTATTTATGTAAGGCAGATCCGGTTTTGTGTATTGTCAATAATTTGGTGTGCAGTGGGTACTACAACTGGCTGCAAAGCGGACTTTATCCTTTGTGCCTATTAATCTGTGTACGCATGTGTTTTTGCAAGTGCCCTATGAATCTGGCGACCCGATTTCGTTTCCCGCTCACGACCAAAACCAGTGATAATTATCTGAACCTGTTCTGGGTCTCCCCTAGGTCGACTCTGCCTCCAATGAGTACCTGAAGCGATGTGTAAACTTCGCCACTAAGGAGACAAATGCGGCCGGTCGTGTGGCGTTCCGGCCTTTATCTTATATTAAAGGCATACATATAGCACCTTAACCAAGGCGCTTTACAAGAGATAAACATCGTTTGAATGTAATGGTGGACATCTCCACCATTACAGCACGCAATGGGCGAACCTATGATGCGTGAATTCGGTGAAGCGAAATGTATTGCAGTAGATGGTGATAAATGGAGTGAATGAATGGAGAATTAGTGAAAGCTATATGAAAATATGAAGAGAGAAAAGTAACGGTGGTGGTTATAAGGGGGCGATTACAGGGGGGGGGGGGGGGTCGCGGAGTGATATAGGGAAAATACGTGAGTTTTTAGTGTGGAGCAGAAACTTAGTGAGCGAAGGCGAATGCTTAATGTGGAGGGGAATTTTCTTGAAGTGAAGGGGGCGAGAAGAGAGAAAGAGCGAAAGCGTGGATTGAGCACAGGTAAGAGGAGGAACAGAGAGACACAGCAAAGACTGAGAACGAAGAGGGTGAGAAGACATGTAGAAAGATACAAGCGTGGCAAGATATAGTGGGGAAAGACCATGAAGGGATTTGTCGACCAGGGTGAGGAATTTGAACAGGCAATGGCAGTGCATGGGCAGCCAGTGCAGTTGCGCGAGGAAGGTCAAAGTATGGGAATTCTCGGAAAGGTTGAATATGATTCGAGCAGAGTTGTTTTGGATTTGTTGAAGAGGGGCAAGAGAGTAAATGGGCAGACTGAGCATAAGAGATTTGCAGTAGTCCAGACGGGTATGGATAAGGGAATGAATGAAGAGTTTTGCAGCAGAGGTGAAAATAATGTCGGATTTGGCGAATGTTAAATTAAATCGGCAAGCACGGGTAGTGGTGGAAATCTGGTCTATAAGGGAGAGGGAGGAGTCAAATATAACATCAAGGTTTCGGACTGAGGAAATCTGGTAAATAGATACATGAGGGAAATAAATGGTGGGACAGGGAAGAGGGGAACGGGAGGCAGGGAAACAAAAATGTAGTATTGGAAGAGTTGATGGACAGAAAGATACGTGACATCCAAGATTGGAGAATAAAACAGGCAGGATGAGACGAGAGATGCGAGGTCCGGGGAAAAAGATTGAAAGGAGAAGAAAATGTGGATGTCATCTGCAAATAAATTATGGGGAAAGTTCAGCGAAGGAAGGGGAAATGTAAGTGGTGAGATATAGAGAGAGATCAAAGTAGGGGACCAATAACTGACCCTTGGGGAACGCCAACAGTGACTGGGGCTGGGTGGGATGTGGTATGGTTAAATGAGACTGCAGAGGTGCCCAGCGAGAGACAGGACTTTAGCCAGGAAAGTGGTGTGCCAAAGATACCGATAAGAAAGAGTAGAAAAATAACATCGGATGGTCAACCGTGTCGAAAGCTGAGGACAGATCGAGGAGTATAAGAATAGAAGAGCAGAGTTAGCCAGATGATTTTGAAACGAAAATAAGAGTCGTTTCGGTTGAATGAGAGGGACAAAAAACATACTGGAATTGGGGGTAAAGAGAGTTGGAAGATACGTAGTCGGTAAGACGAGAGTGTACCAGGCGTCTCAAGAGTTCGGGGAAATAGGGGAGAAGGAAAATGGGGCGGTAGTTGGCAGGAGAAGAGGTATCAAAACAAGATGTTTTAGGAGTGGTACAAGAATGGCTGACTTGTAGATTGCAGGAAATACACCAGAGGAGAGGGGGGAATTGGATAGGGACACTAGGTAGGAGAGAATTAAAGGTAGGAGTCGGGATAAAAGGGAAGCAGGGATGGGTTCGAGGAGAGAGGAAGTGGGATGGACCTTAGAAATGATAGAAGAGATTTCAGTCATAGAAGTTGCAGGGGAAATGGTGAAAGCAGAGTCATTATGGATATTTTTACGTAGGGGGAGAGGCTGCTGAGGTGAGCTATGGGAGGAGGAGGATATAAGTGTAGATCGAATAGAGTCAATCTTGGTGGGAAAAGATGAGAGCCAGCAAACAGTTATGTTTGGGAAGCTCTAGGGGACATTGGAATTGGGAAAGGAGGGAGTGGTAGGAGGAAAGGTTCTGGAGTAAAGTAGATTTTGAAAGCCTTTCAGCTTTACGTAGTTGTCACCGCTCTGATTGAAGGGATGTAATGAACCAAGGTTGTGGAGGCTTAGATGAGCGGAGCTGAGATAGAGGGGAGCTAGGAGGTTGAGAGAAGAGAATTAGAGAGTGTGGAGGAAGCTAAGTCAGGGTGCAAAGAGAAGTCGGAAATATGAGGAAGGAGAGAGGAGATATGAGTGGTTATGGAGCTAGTTTGAAGGGATCGGAGGTTGCAATGCAGAATGGGGTGAGCCATTGTGGGAGTGTGGATAGGGGGGAAAGGTCGATAAATAGAGGCAGAGAAGGAGGTGATCGGAAGGTGGGAGGGGGGCCGTAGTGATAGAGGATCAAGTGGTGAGACCCAAGTTTCAGTGCGAGCGAAGGCATCAAGAAGGAAGGATAGAAAAGGATGAAGAGTCGAGAGCAGATTAATTGCCAAATGGTATGTGCATTCTAGAGCCCGAGTTTAAACGGACAGTACGGGGAGGAGGAAGCGGTGGGTGGAGAATGGGATAGGGAGAATATTAGCAAGGGGTAGGATGTGGATGAGATTGGATGGAATGGAGCGAGTAGTGTGAATACATTTCGAGGTGGACCGAGGGTGGCTAAGGGAGGAGATGATAGGTATTGACGAGGGTGATGACGAAGCGGTGGTAGGCGGTGGATGATAGTACGAGCTGTTTAGGATGGGAGTTAGTGGATGCATGGAGGAGATGGATGATCGAGCATGAGGAGCGACATGAAGACTATGACTCATGCCACCTCGACAACGGCGATGGCGAGGTCTGCGGCGTTTGACTCGGAAAACACCGAAACTGTGAAGTTAAGAGACGGCTAAGGAGTGAAGATATTTAAGAAAAGCAGTGGGGCGGAGGGTAAGCTGCCCGTCTTGTGAGTAGGTCGGACCATTGTTCGGGTGTATGCTGTCCCAGGTGGCGGCACGGCACACGAGGGTCAGGAGTAGCCCGACGCCATGGCAGCAGTCTGTTAAGGCTATAGGGGGGATCTTTGTCTTTCTTTGTGCAAGTGTTTGAATGAGTTCGAGCACGTTCTGCGTGTGTATGTTTTCAATCGCTGTTGCCGAGCACAACCCCAAATGTCGAAAAAGCCAAATAGCCAAGAACAAACAGCACTATTGAAGGTATATTCTCCAATGGGGTAATATGTTTCCAGCATTGCTCAACTTGGGGAGAGGAACGATAGAAGTACATTTAAAAGTCGAACAGTGCGATGAAAGGAGTGGAGAAAAAAGTGTTTGTTTCTTGTTATCAGCGGTGGTGTGTTGAAAACATATAAACGGATTAGACCAATAACCAATCTATCGGGTAGACTGTCCTCAACATGGGCGAACAAATCAATTCGTAAAACTCAAGAGAAGAGTTAACTGTGTCGCAGTGATCCGGGTGATAATGAGGCGACTGACTGCCAGTGAGTAAGTGACTAAAGTGAAAAGTTTGAGTACCGCATCGTTAGTCAATCTAGCTGGTTTACGTTGATTTATGTCAATTACTTTGACGCTGGTACTGGGTGATCCAGCCCAGATATGACAAGAGTAATCCAGCTTCAGCCGAATTAGCGATTTGTTTAGAAGTAAATGGAAGGCCATGATAACCAACGTCTTTGAGAAAGGACACAGCACAATAAGATATCAGAAATAATTGGTTGGAGCTAGATAACGTTTTGGCACAAAACATTAACCCAGCCCTCATTGATGCCCCGTTCAGCATATTATATCGTCATTCCATGACAGCATCGATGATAATGATGTGCCAATACGAATATTTGTTTTACTATACAAGAAATGCATCGTTAAATGTAAAGGGATAGGTGTGTTTTTTGCAGAACCTACGTGATAATATTACGACTGATTGAATTTTCCAGCAGAACGTGAGCAGGATTTTCTAACCCCAATCAAGATTTGTATTGAAGCAATTGGGAATTGATGGTGGAATATCAATCAGCACGTTGAGCAGATCCATGTCAATTATATTCAGCTTGTGTTGAGTATTGCGATATGCAGATTACTTCGTTTTTGGGAGGATTACAAGTCATAAATAAAGAGATAAATCATATTTGAGACGAAGCCGGGCCTTTCGTAATGTAAAGTCTGATATTATTGTAATAACAGCTATAGTGGGTTCACGTGGGGGATTGGCTTGCCGGTCCTGCTTGTAGCCAATAAGGGTCGAGATAGGGAGCGTGGGGCCGGCGTGATCACGGCATGTCATCAGGGGTGATTGGCCCAGCCATTGGGGCCCCAGCTAATGGGGATCCGGATAAGAGGCGTGGTCCCGGGAGTGACAGGGAACCATCGAGAACGGTCGAGATTGCCCATGGAGGATTGGCTGGGGGGACCACGTGACGAAGGGATTAAGAGGGAGGAGAGAGGGATGATCGAGGAGAGACGGGGAACTGAACGGGGTGAGAGCCACGCGCGAACGGGGCTCCGGGTGCCACGTGCGCGGTGGGAGTTGTGGGAGTCTGCCGCTCTCCGTTGTCTGCCAGCAACGGAGCGTGTGGGAACAAGCGTACCGTGAAGTGAAAATAAAGAAGACCGATTCCGAATCCATCTCCGGAGAATTATTACATTATTATACTTATTCATCCAGGAGAGCCACACTGAATCGTGACTCATTCAGGAGGGTCCTGTCACATTGGGTGTTTATTTCAAGATGTGGTCAGCCCAAACCATGATGACGAGCTCTGTGTTTATTATACGAGTGGAATGAAACCGAAGCACCTGGAGAACGCCCACGCCTTGTGAGAAGGGGAAACACACGATCCCCGTACAGATGGAATCAGGTGGCGATTAGTCCACTCGCTGTACCGCTTTCGCCTGTCGATCAGGCTACGGCTCTTTCTCGGTGCCCACGGGAAGGGACTTTCACAAAAATTGTGCGGTGACGCACCAACCCTCGCTGCTTCGACAGCACTGGATTACAAACCACGTGCATAGCCCCACCGCTCAGCTGATGGTGAAGTTGTCAAACTGGCATCCTGTCAAACAGCTAGAAATCCAAGCTGGCAGATTAAAGTGGAATCCAAATGAGGGCAGCTTGGCAAGTCCTGCATGATGCCAAACACGATCGCATTGCTTCAGAAATGTCCAGTGCCATGACCATATACTTTACGATATGTTCAAAACGTGGGCTAATAAGCTAACAGTTACGTTCTGCTCCAGGATTCCTGCAGGGCTGCTCACTACGCGTGCTGAATTTTGGCACTCACCAAACTCTGCTCAAAGTGGTTGTCTCGCTTGCTTTGTTCTCTCGCTCTCTCTTCTGGCACAGCTCGATTTGTTTGCTCACGGATTGCTTTGTTTGCTTTAAGACCTTTACCTTTGTTCTTCCTTTGGTGTATGTTATTTTACTTCCTCTTTATTTTATTCCATATTCCCCCTCCCCCCTCTTTCTCGGTCCATATCTCATCTCCTTCCTCACTGCCTCAAAACCCGTTCACATCTCCACTCACTCTCCGGTGGTGACGTTTATTAGTCGTGAACGAGAATAAAACTCAAGGCGCCGGATTTTTTAGCCCTTGCACCTAAACCGGCACGACACCCCCCCCCCCCTCACAATAGTTGCCCGGCTCAGAGCACCTGCCCGGTAGTCTGTTGAGTTAAAGGCCTTTGCACTTTGTGTGAACGTGACGTGCGTGAAAAATATTGAACCTGAATACACACACGCACACCTCCTATTCAAGCACAGCACAAACATCTTGCCCAAGACACGACAAATACCCCCCTTAAAGCCTACATAGATGTTTTTGGGCACGTTTTGTTAGCGAGCACCTATGAAAGCTGGCACGGCACACGAGTCGGCGGGTTTCCAGCACCACACACGACTGCCTCTTTCTCCCTAGTGGCGATGTTCACACACCGCACCGTCTACTAATTTTGAGGCTGAGACGACCTAGATAATCGTCACTGGTGTTGGCCGTGAGCTGGAATTGAACTCGGGAAGACGGGTTCGTATAGCGCAACCACTACGATACCACTCCACCTGCCCAACACACACACATCCAACACAATGCATCAACAAACACATACCTTCAACATAACAAGGGGCGCGTACACTTCCAACAGACACGTGGCTCGAACACAACACACAACACCAACACAACATCATACTCACACATACACCTCCACACACACGACCCCAACACAACACACACACAACACCAACACATCATCATACTCACACATACACCTCCACACACACGACTCCAACACAACACACACACAACACCAACACATCATCATACTCACACATACACCTCCACACACACGACTCCAACACAACACACACACAACACCAACACATCATCATACTCACACATACACCTCCACACACACGACTCCAACACAACACACACACAACACCAACACAACATCATACTCACACATACACCTCCACACACACGACTCCAACACAACACACACACAACACCAACACAACATCATACTCACACATACACCTCCACACACACGACTCCAACACAATACACACACCATACACCAACACAGCATCATACTCACACATACACCTCCACACACACGACTCCAACACAACACACACACACAACACCAACACAACATCATACTCACACATACACCTCCACACACACGACTCCAACACAACACACACACAACACCAACACAACATCATACTCACACATACACCTCCACACGCACGACTCCAACACAACACACACACAACACCAACACAACATCATACTCACACATACACCTCCACACACACGACTCCAACACACACACACAACACCAACACAACATCATACTCACACATACACCTCCACACACACGACTCCAACACACACACACACAACACCAACACAGCATCATACTCACACACACACCTACACACACACGACTCCAACACAATACACACACCATACACCAACACAGCATCATACTCACACATACACCTCCACACACACGACTCCAACACAACACACACACACAACACCAACACAACATCATACTCACACATACACCTCCACACACACGACTCCAACACACACACACACAACACCAACACAGAATCATACTCACACATACACCTCCACACACACGACTCCAACACAACACACACACCATACACCAACACAGCATCATACTCACACATACACCTCTACACACACAACTCCAACACAACACCAACACAACATCATACGCACACGAACACCTCCAGCGCAATACAAGCACAAAGGGCTCTTTGATATTTTATTCCGATTTGGACCTCTGCTTGTGACCACTAAGGTCGTACTCACTTTGTAAATGTTGTGGCTTTGCTGTCCAACACACACTTCTTTATTTTAAGCTTTCGTGACTGCAGGAATCCATACTCTTTGGTTCTTTCGGTAAAGTCACGTAGGTAGAAAATAAAATAAATCACGACGTTTCGGGCGCAACACAAGCGTCCATCATCAGGTGGGAAAGCATGGTCTGCTGCTGAGGAATGTTTTGTTAACGTGACAAACCTTACTAATTGGCCGTGATGGGTGGTGGGTGGTTTAATTAAACATATATTTACGCAATCTAACCCCTGTATTATAGTGTTTATGCTGTTCGTCTTTTGGCGTTCCATTGCTCGACATCACTGGTGAGACAAAGCCATGGCAAAGTCTGTATCTCTGATGCAAGTCAATACGTTTCAAGGAGAACGAATAGCATAATTATCAAGTATGTTTGTTTGCATTGTTTTACCACAAGTATGTGTGGTTAATGCATACTTCACACCTCGTAATAAAAGGTGTCTATTGTATTTGAACATCGGAACACCTGCATTATTGCCTGTTATAATTTTGTATTGTCAAATTACCATGAGTTCTCAAGAGTATATATGTTGAACAGTGCAAGTCTAGAAAGGCATGCAATCAAAAATGAAGTAAACAAATTAAACAAGCAAACATACTTCAAACTAAAACACTTCAAGTGCCGTCGTGAGCCCCACACACACAGGATCGTCCAGCGAGGTTAAACTCTTCACAGGGATGGCGCGGTCATCTCCAGAGACGATGCTCAGCGCGCTCACGACGGATTGCAAGGTCGTTGTTAATGTCACCAACAACTCCAGATACACTCTCTCCGAGCCACGGTGAGTGAAAGGGCACACGCTACACGCGCGGTAGGTGTTTGGCGCGATGCGCTGCGATCCCGGCAATGATTCCCGCTCATGGCCACCAACACCAGTGACGGATGATCTGAACCGGTTCTGGGCCTCCCCTAGGGCGACCCCGCCTCAAATGAGTAACTGGTGACACTGGGGAAACAAAGGTGGCCGGGCATAGTTCTGGCCACCCACCCCCTCGTGTCCCGTGCCGGCCTTCATCGGTGCTACGAGCTAACAGCACTTGCTCAAAAACATCTGTTAAGGCTACACGGGGGATCTTTGTCATGCATGGATAACCATTGCTTCGAGTAATCAATAGTAATTGATAGCGTAGTGTGCGCGTGCGTGTGTGGAGAGCGGTAGTGTAGCTACCGCTTAGGGCGCTGCGCTACGAACTCGGCGATGACCCGAGTTCGATTCCCGATCATGGCCACGTTGTATGCAATGCGTTACGAACGCAGGCGACGTGCGTAAAATTTACAGCCATGGATAGCATCAGCGGCCAGTGATATCTGAAGCAGTCTTGGAGCCCTTGATCCACTCAGCCTTAAATGAGTACCTGGTGCTATGTGTAAACATCCGGTACTCGGGGTACAAAATCGGCCGTCGTGGTGCGGATCACTCCACGTTATCGTGCGCCGGTGCCAACCTCAATAGGTGTTCACGAAGAGCACTTGCCAAAATAGTTTATTGGAATAAAAAAAATTGGAAGGAATGGTGAGGTGTTGTATTTATGAAATAACCACTCGGCTTAGCTGAGGGACAAACAGGCTACAATCATGGGTCAACTTACTCTATATAAGATACAATTGTTGTAAAAACGAATCAAGAGATCGGAATACTATAGGGGAGGACCATCCAGAATCATAAAGGGTAGAAAATCCGCGTTCTCGAGGTTTTCAAGGGCGTGGGTTCTATATGCAATGGCTAGAGACTGATCCATATATTTATTATTTAAATAAAATAACCCACTTTTTTACATTGTATAATAACTCATTTAACTTTTCCTGTCTTAACAAATGAATCTGTAAGGGATCTGTTCTTGATTCACGGTTGTTCTTCCTCTTCGTAAATAATGCGGTGGTGTACAAAGTTAGGGGCCGTCCATAAATGACGTCACGCACCTAGGGGGGGGGGGGGGCAGACATTTGTGACGATGTGTGACGAGGGGGGGGGGGGGTTGAGAAATGTGCCGTCACCACAAAATGCGAAACTTTAAATAAATATAGACAACACGTTCTACTTAATTAAATACACTTTTTCATAAATGTTTTCTCCTACAACATCAGAGTGCAGCGCCACATTAAATACGCACTACAATTACAATAGTTTAAAGCGATTTGAAGCATGGTTTTTTTTGGGGGGGGTGGGCAGAGCTTTGTGACGTCAAATTTGAGGGGGGTCTGACTTTTTGTGACGCCGTGTGACGAGGGGGGGGGTCAAAAATCGTCCAAAATCGCGCGACGTCATTTATGGACGTCCCATTATTACATTCTCATATTCCCACTTTCATTCCGTCATAGTGAAAATGCTAATTTTGTTCACGAGTTTAATGAGAATTGCCTTCCTGTGGGGAGGAAACCAGATCACCCAGAGGAAAGAAAGCTACCGAGGAGTTAAAACCTGCCATCTTCTAGCCACACCTCGCAGCCTCACACTCATAACTTCTAGCAAGCCCTTTGGTGTCACCCATTCAAGTACGAGCCGATATTCTGTGATTTGGACGAGATTGGGTGCACGAGATTGGGTGCAATTCTGGTTATTTGGCAATCAAAATATCGCAAAACTTGGCAGAGTGACGACTTAAAAAGTAAACAAAAAGATTCCTTGCTTTTCCTGACAACCTCACCTCTCCTGCATTTGTTCAGATTTTTCCTGAAGTCAGGAATTTGCCAGTTCCCACATAACGAACCCATAACGCCGAGAAGACGCGCGCTGTACGGATTCCGCAAGATGAGTTCCGACGTTAAAGGCTGCCACGGCATCCTGGGCCTGCGCTTCAAGGGGACCGACGAATATTTGGTGCTGCTCTTCAAAATCCCGCTTATGTATCAACGCAGGAAGCTCGCCCTCTCCATGGAGAACTGTGCCGGTGTTTGCGACATGGACTTGCGGAAGCTGAGAGAGATGACGAGGCAAGAGGCGACTGCGGACGGCAGATTCGCGTGGTCGCATGCAGGCCCCGACTGCTTGGTAGTGAAGAGCGAAGTACTCAGAGTTCGAGTCAAGGCAGAGATGTCCGCATGTCACGAGGCCATTGCGCACGTGACGGTGATGGATGATGGCGTGGACGAGCCGCATAAGAAGAGTCCCAGGATCAAACACTTGATTAAGATATTTGAGAATGACGTGCGCGCGGATAATTGAGCCAATTGTGCATTGAAAATGCCAAAATATGCGCTGACGTATGTACAGATGTACGTTGAACTTCTTTCGCGCCGTACGTAGCCGACGTGCAGAGAAAAGACAATAATGCACGCAAAAAAAATCAAATGAGTTTTGATACAATATAATAGTTGTTTATCCTAAGAGGGTCCCTACGTTTGGAGGGATTATTCTAACCAATGTCATGATGTAGAACAGCAACGTTTTACAAGCACGCAAGTCTACCCCAGGACTAGGAAAATGTTCAAAGTATCCTAAAGTCATGTTCTACTGGTTAACATAAGTCCAGACTCTAGAAAACCATAGGCATAATAGACTTAATATAGGTGTTTTTTTATGTGCAGGTGCAGAGCAGAAATGGAAATATTTGTTCAACTTATGCGCAAAAAAGCCCACCAATTTCTTCCGTAAACGTCAAGTAAAAAACAACGCATCCCATTAGATATTACGTTTGATTTTGAAACAATATTACACATAAGCCATTTACATCTTGAAATCGCTGTGGTTCTCCACTTATAACAGTGAGAGTGAAATGTAATACATATGCCAAGAGCTTTCTTCTCTGAAACTCTAGCTGTCTCTCAGATGATGGGCCCTGGCTCCATTGGTGATGGACCATGTACATTTAGGCGGTCCCTGGCCACAAATGAAAGCTCAAAGACGTGGCTTATTATGTGGGAATTTATATTGGCAGCCAAATAATCTAAACACATGATACTGATTCTAAATGTGGAGGGGAAAACCAGAGGACCCTGATAAAAATCCATGCCATCACAGGGAGGAACACGCAATCCCCAAATATACAGCCATCGTCAAGGTCGGAATCGAACTCGATGAGAATGGGTGGCTATGTATGGTGCGAAACATTTTCAACATACATTTGTGGCCATGTTGATTCTGAACAAGAGCTACAGCACCGAGAAAAAAAGTGTGAACCCCAATGATTATTATGGAAATTCCATAGTTTTACCTTGATAGCCTTTTTTAATCAAAATCGGTCTTTTCTTAAATATCCAAAAGGGTTTATATTAACAAATTCCATTTATTATGAAACAAAATGATGTATGAAATGAACAAACGAAGAGTAATTCAGGTTCAGGGTATGTGAAAAAGTAAATGAACCTCTGGTTTCATTCGCACCAGTAAGGTAATAATTATAATCAGGTGTTTAAATAATTAGGTAGATCTTCAGGGGTGAGTTTGGGAAGCCCCGCCATATATAATGTTCAGAAACATTGTGAGTCTGGTCTTCACCATACAGGTGTGTGCAAAGGAAGTCATGCCACAAAGTAAAATAAATCTCTGAGGATCTCAGAAAAAAAGTTATTGATGCTCATCAGTCCGGAAAGGGTTACAAAAACATTTCTAATGATTGGGGCTCCATCAATCCACTGTCACACTGATAGTCTACAAATGGAGAAGTTCAAAATCACAGTCACTCCACCCAGGAGCAGTCGTCCTACCAAAATCTCTCCAAGAATAAAACGGGAAAATCATCAAGGATGTCACAAAGAACCCCAGGGAAACATCCAAGGATCTACAGGCTACTTTCGCATTAGCTAATGTGAGTGTTCATGACTCGGAAATTATAAAAAGACTGAACCAGAGTGGTGTTCATGGAAGGATAGCAAGGAGAAAACGACTGCTCTCCAAAAATAACATTGCAGCCTATCTGAAGTTCGCCAAAGAGCACATATATGATCGACATGACCTCTGGAACAATGTTCTCTGGACATACGAGTGAAAGGTATAACATTTAAGCCTCAATGAGAAACGATATATGTTTGGCGAAAACCAAACACTGCTTTCGAACAGAAAAACCTCATCCTAATCGTCAAGCAGTGTGGAGGGAATGTGATGGCTTGGGGCTGCATTGCTGCTTCAGGACCTGGACGGCTTGCCATCATTGACACAACCATGAATTCTGCATTATACCAGAAGATTATAGTGGAGGATGTCAGGCCATCCGTCTGTGGCCTGAAGCTGAACTGAAATTGTGTTTTACAGCAAGACAATGCTCCTAAACATATAAGCAAATCGACAAAATAATGGCTGCAGAAGATGAAATTCCGCATTTTAAAATGGTCCAGTCAATGTCCGGACCTAAACCCCGTAGAAATGTTGTAGGAGGACCTTAAGCGAGCTGTCCATACAAGGCAACCCTCAAATGTCACGGAGTTGCAGGAGTTCTGTAAGAAGGAAGGGGTCAAAATCCCTCAAATCCAATGTCAGAGACTGACAAACGGTTACAGGAAACGCTTCGTTGCAGTCATTGCTGCTCAAGGGGGTGTCACCATATTCTTAGGTTTTTTCGGTAAAGTCACGTAGGTAAAACATTAAAATTAATAAAAGTAAAAGAAAATAAAAATCACGACGTTTCGGAGGCAACACAAGCTTCCGTCTTCAGGTGGAACCGTCACAGCCACGACAGCTGTATCAAGTGTATCAAGTACAGCTGTCGTGGCTGTGACGGTTCCACCTGAAGACGGAAGCTTGTGTTGCCTCCGAAACGTCGTGATTTTTTATTTTATTTTACTTTTATTAATTTTAATGTTTTACCTACGTGACTTTACCGAAAAAACCTAAGAATATGAATCCTTGCAGTCACGAAAGCTTCAAATCTAGGGGTGTCACCAGTTACCAAATCTAAAGGTTCACACACTTTTTCAAACATGGTTATTGAATGTAAAATCGTTTGAGGATGAATAAATGTTGAAAGAGTATCACGTTTTTGTGTAATTTGTTTAATCAGGTTATCTTGATCTATTATTAGGACTGAGATTAAGATCAAATAACATTTTAGGTTGGAAATATGTAAAATGTTAAAATCCTTCGGGGTTCAAAAACCTTTTCTCGGCACTGTATAAAGTTCAGTGAGCCTTACCTGCTAAAATAAACGTTTAGTTTAAATAATTGTAACAGAAACATAGATTATGAAAATCAAGGGGAACATTTTTAAGGCGAACCCAGACCAGAATGAAAGAATATACAAGCGATTGAGAGCAAAATGGAATGCTTCTGGAAATTCTTATTTGATAATGAAGAGCACACGTTATCCGCCGTGGATCGGACACCTAAAGAAGGACAAAGAGTGTGACACAAAAGCTGAGATGTACTGAGAGAGAAAAAAATAAGCGTGGCAAGTTGCACTCTGAGAAGCATAAATAGGAACACAATCTACATTTCGTGTGCATCCAAACCCTGGCCAGCTCTACGTGTAGACTAATCGACTGAAAATCTCCCAGCCACGCTGTTTGATAGTCCGACGGAGCTGAACAAATTGGGGGCATGGCTGTTAAACGATCGCTGGGTGCTACCTGTACGCATCAAATACACTGGTCACATTTAAGTTGTGAATTGGGGAATCCTTCATTCAGCAGCAGATAGAGCAGAGGCTACTTCTGACAATGATTATGAACCTATATTTATTTCCAGGCAGTGGTAAAATGCATTTCCAAATTTTACTAAGTTTGTTTTATTAAATGTATTTTCTCTCTCTCTATGTCTCTGTATTGTCTCTCTAGTAATTCCTGCAGTCACGAAAGCTCCAAATTTCTCATTGACATGCTCATTTCTCTACCCCCCCCCTCTCTCTCTCTGCCCCCCTCTATATTTAAGGCCTTGACACAGAGTCGTCGTCTCTCTGTGTGCTTATGTGTGACTTTCTTTGTGTCTCTGTGTTATCTCTCTCTGCTTATGTCTGTCTATGTGTCTGTGTTTTGTCTCTCTCTCAAATGTAGCACTCTTTGGAAGAACGTAATCAACCAGGTAGGGTGTTGACTGTTATGTTAGTCGACTCTCTGTGTTGTATTGCATTATATTTCTAAGTTTACTAGGTTTGTTTTTTCTCATTCATTCGTACCTGATGATTGCTTGTGTTGCAATCGAAACGTCGTATTCTATTATTTAATGTATTTTCTTTCTACGTGGCCTTACCAAAAGAACAAAAATATTGTGGTAAAATATGTTTGATTCACATTCCCGTGGCATGAGCAGCCTTGCTTTGTAGTGCTTACTCGAATAAAGGTTGAAATTCGTTGCCAAGGTAACCCGTGCAAATTGTTACATTGGCATACACGTGTAGGGGTGATTGTCACTCACCATTCTGCAGGTTGGTAGTTCCCCTTATTGTCAATAGGGGGCAGAAGCGTTACCACGCCAAGGCGAATGTCCATGGGTCAGAAAGGGGCCAACGACAGATCCCAGCAAACGGATCCTAGGACACATTCCCCAGGGTCCCGGGTGGGGGGAACCGGGGGAATGATGTCACCTTCCAGAATGTTCCAGAAGGAAGGCATGGCTAGGGCGGAACAAGCCACGAACGAGTATATAAGCCAGAGCTCTCAGAGCTCTGGCTCAGTTATCTACACGCTGAAGACTGAAGACCGGGCTGGAGAATAGGACACTGGCGCCCAAGTTCCGCTATCCTTCTAAGGGCCGAAGCTCAGTGAGGCCAGTGGTCAGGACCCACGGACCAGGAGGGTCGGGTCAGATAGCCTCCCCTAGGTCCCAGCCGGAGGACGATAGGGTACGGGTTACCCAGTGATAGGTACAGTATAGTCCGGAGGCCATACCTCCCCAGGTATCGGGTAAAGGGACCGATATACCCTTTGTGTTAGGGACCGTGTCGAAAAGACAATAAATATCGTGTTGCCTCATAAGAAGTTTATTCGTCAATATATGCAACACTACACACGTATTTAACAACTTGGTGAAAGTCAGATATTCGGAACAATTCGTCTGTGAATTGAGGCGATGAATCTAATTCCGAGTGGAGAGTGCTCGGAGTTAGAGAAGTGTGACTGGAGCTGTTCTGCATAATGGTCCAGACAGTTAAGGAAGTAAGCCATTAATCTGTTATTGTTTATAGTTTGTCCAAAGGCACGTGTACATGTACGAATGAATACAATTGATGTATTGAAATATATAATGGCTAGCTTGTTTGCCCATCCTAGGACGGAAGCTGTAATATTTATGAAAAAATTGAGCAGAGTATAATTGTATCTTGTGTAAATTTAATGGCAGTGAATATTGCACGAAAGTACGTCATCAAACACTTCACTGCATTGTACTGTAGCACTGTATATAACTGACCTTCAATATGTTCAAATTCACTGCTCTGATACTTTATTCTCTTCTGCTTTCGGTAGCTGGGGTTGAAATAAATTGGAATTCGATACAATATGTGGAAAATCCTCGAGAAATTAATATTTCTCCATAATGTAGACGCATAAATTAGACTTACCTTCTGTCTCAAGTGCTGAAGAAATAAAGACACCAAATCCACTTTGTTGCTGCGTAGAATTATTTATTTCTTGTACCCAGGTGTTGATGTACCCAAGTGTTGATGTACCCAGGTCTTAATTATTCAAATTAATAACACAAATTCCATCCAAGAATCTCAGTGCACAAGGCACGAAAAGCAGGAAACAAAAACACAGCCAGGGCAACCGACCAAACTAAAGAGGGACGGACAGTTTCATTTCAAGTGGCAAGGCGTTCCATAGTTTGGGTGCCACGCTAACAAAAGCCCGATCACCAAAAGCGCGCAACCTAGACCTCGGAGTGCCGAGTAGTTGGAGATCAGAAGATCTTAAGGACCTTAATGGAATATATAAATGTATTAGTTCCTGCAAGTAATGCGATGTGAGCCCTTTTAAAGCCTTATAGATGTAATAGCAGGTTATTAAAATCCACTCGGGATTTGACTGGAAGCCAATAAAGAGATGAGGACTGGTGTTACGTGGAAATAAAACTAAATAATTGTATTTCTACCTACGTGACTTTACCGAAAGAAGCAAAGAGTATGGATCCCTGCAGTCACGAAAGCTTCAAATCAAGATTGGTCTTCTTGGTTCTTTCGGTAAAGTCACCTAGAAGGGAAATAATAAAATAATAAAAATAAAACATAATCAAATAATTCTCACGACGTTTCGGCCACAACGCAAGCAGCCGTCCTCAGGTGAAGAACAGGTCTGTCGGAAAGACAGCGTCCTCACCTGAGGACGGCTGCTTGCGTTGTGGCCAAAACGTCGTGAGAATTATTTTATTATGTTTTATTTTTATTATTTCCCTTCTACGTGACTTTACCGAAAGAACCAAGAAGATGAATCCCTGCAGTCACGAAAGCTTTAAATCGAAATCAAGATTGGTGTTATGTGCTCACGGGAATGGTGTACGTGTCAGCACTCTAAAAGCTGCATTCTGAACGAGATGCAGACTGCCCAGTACTTTTCTCGGAATCCCAACCAGTAAGGCGTTGCAATAATCAAGTCGGGATAATACAAAAGCATGGAACAGTCTCTCCAAGTCAGCAGGTGACAGGAACCTATGCATTCTGGCAATATTTATTAGGTGGAAAAATTATATTTAACCACCTAGATAATCAGGGTGTTTCAAACATATGGACCCAATTTCAAAGCAGTATATTTCACGATGGCAACATATTACAATTACACAAAAAGTTACAAACGGTTTAATGAGTTATCAAGTTTTACTAATCCTTTTATAAATGCTCTATGTGCCCTCCACCTGCTGTACGGACAACATCGAGACGATAGTTGAATTCGTCCCAAACGCCTCTCTTCTCACGTTTTCCTGAGGTGCGTGGTCGCCCTGTGCTCTTCCCCTTACATCAACAGCCCGTTTCCTCAAATTGTCGGTACCAAAGACGAATGCTCTTTGACATTGGCGGGTCAATGCCAAAACGCCGTTGAAACGCACGCTGCACCGCAATTACGGATTCTGTCTTGCTGAACCGCAGAACGAAAAACGCCTTGTGTTGTGGGGTCACCATCTTGCGAATGACTGAGGCTAGGGGCTGTTTGTGCGCTGGGAGAGGCATCGAGCGGTAATCATTTGAAACTCTATGCTTCGCCCTTTCAAGTGGTAAGAGTTTCATTCATGGGCGGTTCATGATTGCAGAGATATAGCGATTTCAAATCGAATCCATCTTTTTGAAACACCCTGTATGTGCCTCAAAAGATGACCGGTCAATCTGAACACCAAGGTTTCGGACCTCCCATGTGGGACTGACATCATGACCATCAATCAACAAACGAGGCCAACCAATTTTAGAAAGATGCAGAAGGGAGCCGATAAATATGGCTTTGATTTTGTTGGCATTTATTAGCAAAACGTTTTGGCTCAACCATAAATTCACTGTTAGTGATGCAGACAGTGCAAAAAATCTGTTGCGTAGTCTGGTCCTAACCAGATATAAATGTGAGTGTCATCTGCATAGCAATGGTATTGTAATGCGGGCGAAAGCGACCTTCCGGATGTGACGTCACGAGGAGGCGGAGCCAGGTGACGTGGGTGAAAGGTTGGGGTCCTTAAGCGGGTAAACCGGAAAGAGAAGGCAGTCGGGGTGTGAATGGAAAGGTGTGGGGCCACGCGGGCGTACGAGCCGAGGGGGCACCGTCGAATCTCGTTTCTGCCGTCGCCCTGGGGGCGACCTGCTTCGGCCGTACAGGTGCAGGCGCTGTCCGTCGCATCTGTGGACATCCCACCTGGTTCACAGATGCTTATACCCTTGCGGTATCGGAAGCCCCTGCCCAATCGGCTAGGAGCAGTAGGGGTCTTGTTGTCGCCATCCGCCACGATAACAACAGGATTGGCGTTAGTTGGGGCACAGACCATCGTCCGGCCGGATCAATTACCGGTTTTACAGGTGCTTAATGCGGGGGTGGAAAACATCCGTGTTCCGGCCGGTACGGTTGTGGCACATGCCACTACGGCGTTTGCGACGCACGATTGTCCGCATCGCCGGGGAGTGGTCGCTGGTGTTTCCGAGCCAAGGGGTTCGGATAATCGTTGGATCGCTACCTTATGTGACGAAAATTCTTCCCTGTCCGTGGGGCAACGTGATGCGCTGCGTAAATTGTTGCTGACGTATTCGGATGTGTTCAGCTCCGACGATTTGGATTTGGGACGCACATCGTTGCTTTCCCATCACATTGAGACGGGCGACGCTGCCCCTATTCGGTTAAATTCGCATCGGATGAGTCCAGCGGAGCGAGAACACGTTCGGGGGGCGGTGGAAGACATGTTGGCTGCGGACATTATATCGCCATCTAACAGCCCATGGGGCGCTCCTGTGGTCTTGGTTAAGAAAAAGGATGGCAACTTGCGATTTTGTGTTGATTTCCGGAAATTGAATAAGATATCGGTGGCAGATGCGTACCCCCTGCCGCGTATGGACGACTCCCTTGACGCATTGTCGGGGGCTAAGTTCTTTTCCACACTGGACCTCTCTTCGGGATTTTGGCAGCTTCCCCTTGACGAGTCCTCACGGGAGAAAACCGCATTCCGTACGCCGCAGGGGTTATTTCAATTCAACTGCCTCCCGATGGGATTGAATGCGGCCCCTGCTACGTTTCAAAGGTTGATGGAGCTCGTTTTGACGGGGTTGCAGTGGGAGACGTGTCTTATATATTTGGACGATATTATTGTGTTCAGCCGCACATTCGAGGAACATTTAACGCGGCTGGAGACAGTGTTCACGAGGATGCGCTCTGCCAATTTGAAATTCAAACCAAAGAAATGCCACCTACTGCAACGGTCCGTCCGTTATTTGGGGCACATTGTGAGTGCAGAGGGGGTGTCCACGGATCCCGAAAAGACGGCGTGCGTCCGGGATTGGCCGACTCCGGCCTCCGTGGGGGATGTTCGGCGGTTTTTGGGATTTGCCTCGTATTACCGAAGATTTGTGCCGGGGTTTGCGACGATTGCGAGGCCCTTGCATCTCCTTACGGGTAAAGGACGGAAATTTGTTTGGGGAGAGCCGGAAGAGGCGGCCTTTCGGAGTCTGCGTGATCTATTGGCTACGGCCCCGACATTGGATTATCCCGATTTTGATCGCCCTTTCATTCTTGATACGGACGCGAGTGACACAGGTATTGGGGCGGTATTATCACAGTCTAAAGGGGGCGTAGAGCGCGTCGTGGCGTATGGTAGCCGAGTCTTGTCGCTTGCGGAAACACGCTACTGTGTCACTCGTAGAGAACTTTTGGCGGTTGTTTTTTTCCTACGCCAATTTCGACCGTACCTTTACGGTCGTTCGTTTATTGTGCGTACGGATCATGCAGCCTTGCAATATGCACTCAAAATGGACCAGCCATCGGGACAGTGGGCACGTTGGTTGGACACGCTGCAGGAATTTTCCTTCCAAATTCAACATCGGAAGGGAGTGCGCCATGCGAACGCTGACGCACTTTCCAGATTACCAGGGCGCGCCCCTTGTAAATGTGCGTCGGGGACGCATAGGTGTTCGCCGATTCTGAACCCCCCTCAGCCGCTTACGTTGGCCGTCGGGAAGTCGGATACTCCGATGGAACCGGGACCGACTGATGGGGTTTTGAATCTGCCGCGGTCTGTCTGGATTCGGGAACAGATGATGGACGAGTCGTTGTTGTCCATGCGGAAGCGGTCTATGAGGGACAATGGGAGTCCGAGTTCGGCTGTGGGGCCGCGAACTGCTCTCCGAGATGGTCTGCTTATGTGGCAAGAAAGGTTCCAGGAAAGCTGGCGTGTGGTGGTACCAACGTCCTTGCGATTTGAGTTGATTAGAACTCTCCATTGTGACACACTATTGCATTTAGGGGTGCAGAAGACTTTGTTGACGTTACAACGTCATTATTTTTGGCACGGCATGGCGACAGATGTCGTAGGGCACGTGCGCGCGTGCCCTGAATGCGCCCGGCGTAAGCCGCCTATGAATTGGTGGCACTGGACATATTGGGACCCTTCCCACCATCGGCGAGGGGAAATAAATATTTGCTGGTAGGGGTTGAGTATCTCTCCCGTTGGCCGATGGCCTGGCCGTTGCCCAATCAGTCGGCCACGGCCATCACCGACGCCTTTTTGTTTGGGTACATTATGGACAAGGGGGCGCCTGAGAGACTCCTCACGGACCAGGGCCGAAATTTCTCTTCTAAATTATTGGCTGAAGTGTGCGCAGGCCTTGGGACTAAGAAAATACGGACATCTCCATACCATCCGCAGACGGATGGTATGGTTGAGCGGCTGAACAGGACATTGTCTGCCATGCTTTGCCATACTGTGAGTGAACAGCAATCAGATTGGGATCTGCACATCCCCGGAGTGCTTTCGGCGTACAGGATGACGCCCCATGCGGCTACAGGGTATTCGCCGTTTTACCTTATGTATGGTCGGGAAAACGTGCCTCCGGTGGATGTGCAATTGGGTACTGGGGTGAAGGGACCTCGTAAACCACTCCCTGAATACATTCAGGACACGGTTCGCCGGGTTACGGAGGCGCGGGAAAACGCCCGCGTGGCTACGGCCAAAGCCCAGGCCCGGAACGAGCGGTATGCTCGGCGGTCTGAGGGGGAGTGCCCCTGGAAGGTGGGAGACCTGGCCTGGCTCCATTGCCCGCAGGTGCGGCCGGGGACCTCTCCTAAATTGCACAAACCTTGGCATGGTCCTGTGCGCCTCATTGAGGTTCCCAATCCACAGTCGGCGCGCGTTCAGATTGGGTCTCGCCGTTGGTTTGTTCATACGTCGCGGTTAAAACCATATGTTGCTCCCCTACGTGATGCGTCATCTCCCAATGTTGCCTTGCCGGGGTCTGTTGCTGCTGACTCTGACTCTTCCCCGCCTGCGTCCATTGATCTTGCTAGAGCGCCTGTCGTACCTGTTCCAGACAGGCCGACCGTGACACCGCGGGGGAGGAGTGGGCCTGTTCGGAGGGCGCCTGCCAGGGCTGCGGGACCTTCAAGCCCGGCGACCCTTCCGACCCCGCTGCAGGCGCATTCGCGGAATACGACCAAGACTGATTCGTCAGGGACACGAGACGTCGGTGGACTTCCAATCGCAGCAGGGGAATTACCCCCTGTCATTCCTCGTGTTCCATCGCGTCCCCGTTCTACAAGTGGGCCGCCGACCGTCCGGGACGGGCCGGCGACCCGCACTCGTTCCAAATCGCTTACGTTTCGTTGATTGTATGTTGTTATTGTTCTTGTTCTTGCCGTCGTATTTATCGCATGCTTTCGTACGTTCGTCGATGTTACTTGTGTTGTTGTTCTTGTTGTTATATTGCATGCTTAGTGTCCTTTAAGGGGGAAGGTCGGTTCACCGCATTACGCTTTGGTATTGTTCAGCCGAGGTCGGCTGGGTTTTTTCTATGGGGGAGGGTGGTGTAATGCGGGCGAAAGCGACCTTCCGGATGTGACGTCACGAGGAGGCGGAGCCAGGTGACGTGGGTGAAAGGTGGGGTCCTTAAGCGGGTAAACCGGAAAGAGAAGGCAGTCGGGGTGTGAATGGAAAGGTGTGGGGCCACGCGGGCGTACGAGCCGAGGGGGCACCGTCGAAGCGGGAGCCAACCCCGGGAACAGTAGGGAGCTACTGGGAGGTGTAAAGCTGCAGATAGAGATAGGCAGTAAGGCTGTGTGTGAGGGGCAGCGGGGTGGCTGCCAAGAGTCGCAGGAGCGACGAGGAGGCGAGACAGCACGAGGCTGTCAGAGCTGCAGCAGGAACAGCCAAGGGAGCTGTGTGAGATTACAGCAGCGGAGCTGCTGTGGGGCTGCAAGAGCGACAAGAACAGCAGCGGGGCTGCTGATGGTGACTGGAGTGACATCGGAACCAGCACTGAGAGAATAAGAGAGACAGCCGTGTGGGAACGCAGTACGGACCGAATAAAGGACACTGAGCCAGAGATCGTGGTCAAGTCTTTTATTACAGTATGATACGCCAAGATGTCGGAGCAGAATACCCAATGGTGCGATGTAGATGCTAAAAAGTGATGGGCCAAGCACAGATCCCTGCAGAACACCACAGAGAACTGGTTTAATTGGAAACTTGACGCCATCCTTTGTGACGAAGTATCTACGTTTCTTTAAGTAAGAGTGGAACCACAACAAAGTTATGCGAGAGGTCCCCACTGAAACTTTCAGTTGCTGAAGGAGAACCCCGTGATAAATGGAGTCAAATGCCATGCTTAGATCGAACAGAATGAGGAGGCTGACAAAGCCTTTGACTGCTGACAAAACGTAAATCATTGACCACCATTACCAGAGCAGTCGATATGTGCAGCAGCTGAAAAAGCAAATACAGTCGACATGAAAGGCTGGCAGTACACTGAGTGAGGTAAAGAAGCAGGCAACAGATTATAGACTGGCATTCACTCATAATGGTCAAAAGGAAAATTAGCAGTGTCGATAATAGAATGGCAGTGCGCTGACGTTAATTAAGCAGCAGGCAGCAGGCACATCATAGACTGGCAGTAGACCGTCGCAGCGTCATAAAAGCACAGCTAAAAAAGGGAATATTTAGCAACCTAATAATAAAACATTAGTTTTGTGCACACAAACATTATAATTGTAATATCTGCCAAAGTATTTGTTTAATAATAAACAAGAATACTACAAGAATGCTATCTAAACGCTGTAATAATTTGAATATCTACGGTCTTTATAGCAGTAACTGCACGCATTGTGTTGGGGGGGGCGCGAAGAGGACATGACACTGTGAAGAAATAGCCGCAGTGTTATGTGTATATTTATTGCATGTTAAACGCGTAAAAGAAAATGTCCCCCGTGAGCTCAACCGAACGCGCATCACTTGGCAGGGTCCACCCCCCCCCCCCCAGCGCAATTGGCGTGAGTTGGTATGGTCGATGGCGCGCAATAAATAAATAAGTATAGCAAAATCGCACTAAATCGCTCATTTAACTCATTTAAAGGTGACGGACGTGAAAAAAGAATACCATATTCCCACCACGGCGCTTAGGGCGTGCCGGCTGGCAAATTTTTTTGACCTCAAGCCCACCGTTCAAGAGCCAAATCCCTCGCAAGCGCGCGCGGAGACTTTTATATATAAGAATAAAAGAAAAAAAGAAGATATCATCCATAAGAGGTTTTTTGGGTTAGATCGTGTAAATATATAAACGTGTTGTTAAACCTGCCACCACCCGACACAGCCAACTAGTAAGGGTTGTCACGTAAACAGAACATGGCAATTCGTCCCTAGTGTAATAAACGACTTCCACGAGGATTGTCGACTGGCATCTTTTTATGAATAGAACTTCTACACAGCTCCACTCTCTCCCTCTCTACTGCCGTTGACGAGCCGTTCTCTGGCCACTGTCGTGGCACGCCTCTCTCTCCGATCCCGCCGCTGGCTGCGGCGCGCCAGGAGGAGAGACTGCTTCGCTGGGAGTCCGCCACGTGGTCGTCGGCGAGGAGAGGTTGAGCGGCGATGCAGTCCGGACCCGAGGCTTCCCACACCGACCACGGGTCCCCTCCTGCCTCTGCTTATATTAGTTTTGGTGGAGCAAAGCTCCGCCTCCAGCCACACCCCCTTGTGTACAGCACACAGTCTGTGTACAATCGTACACAAATTGTAAATGTTGTGGCTTGGCTCTCCAACACATCGATGTGCTGTACTAGTGACGAATTGGCATGGTCTGTTTATGTGACAACCCTTACTAGTTGGCTGTGTCGGGTGGTGGCGGGTTTTAATGACACATTTATATATTTACGCGATCTAACCCAAAAAACCTCTTATTAATGTATCCATGTGATGTCTCCGTGTTTGTGGATCGGGCACTGCGTCGGTATATGTTGTTACGGTCTATTCTGGATGACCAGTCGCACGCTGGAGAGTTTTTAATTTTCCATTTGTGCATCAGGTATCTGCATCTGCCATGGTTTGTGCAATGGATGCAGCTTAGGGTGGACCATGAGGTTCGTGTAAGATCAAACTCAGGGATCTGTGTTGGGTCTTTAACAACAAGGCGGTGTTTGTTTACCAGTTCTTTTGAACACCATTCAGCTCTCCAAGCTTCATTGGGGGTTGAACTCGCTCGCATTGTTGAAGGTTCAGCGCATGGGTCCAAAAGGGCTTGCGTGACTTCAAGCGATGACGAGGGACGTTATTGACGTCCTGATGAATGGGAAGGCGACTGTCTTTCTCGATTCGCAGGACTTCCCGGACGGTTGCAGCATTGCGGCAGATGGGTTGGGAGAGATATGTGATAACACAGGAAGCCAGGATTTTGAGGTCGACTGGAGGGTTCCAGTGATACACCGCATTGCAGAGTTCATTTGGACATCAACAAGTCGAGTGGGTGACTACTTCTGGTCAATACTGGTGCACAGCACTCGGCTACAAAGATGTCCGTAGCACTGGTGCTGATGCTTCCCAGCTTGTGCTTGCCAATTTCTGGACTCGGTTTCCCCTTGTTTTGGTCTCGGTAGCTACCTGTTTCACGTGGTTATGAAAGGTGAGCGTACGGTTTATCTTCACTCCGAGATACGTTGGAGTGGGATCGTGCCAGTGTTGCTCCAGGTCACTTTCAGAGTGTGCTTCACTAGTTTGGATGCTCGAAAGTTTGGCAGGACTCTTGCGGTCCGGTATTGTTGGGTTATCAGCACCCAGGCATCGTAGTAGGCCCCAGGTACGGTGGCTGGAATGTGTGAAGTCCAGGCCTTTAACGCACTCAATCCACCGCCATTGTCTGGCTGAATCTAAAGACTCCAGCAGGGCCTTTCCAACATGTGGGCTGCCAAACTGGTTGTACTGTCTTCTTGGTTCTTTCGGTAATGTCACGTAGAAGGGAAGTAATAAAATAATAAAAATAAAACATAATAAAATATAATAAAATATTATGTTTTATTTTTATTTTATTACTTCCCTTCTACGTGACATTACCGAAAGAACCAATAAGATGAATCCCTGCAGTCACGAAAGCTTTAAATCGAAATGGTTGTACTGTCTGAGCAGTGCCTGGGAAGCCTTGGGGGATGCTCTTCTTGGCGGCTGCAGCAAGGAGGTCAACTAAACGGTGACAACATTCTGGTGTCACGGGAATTCAACTCACTACTCTCTCTCTACAGCCTCCTTATAATGGTCCCAAGTCAGCTTTGACCAAGTTCCACCTTGGTCATCGTTTTGACACAATCACAGGGATTTCGATGCCAATGTGGGTGATAATGGGCCTATGTTGACTTTTGGGGCAGCTTGGGAGTATTTTTCGGGATGCGTTCAGTGTGCTCCCACGTTGATCTTTGGAAACGATGCCATGGTCCGGGCTGTAGTCACGTTGCGAGTGAGCATAGTGGAAAGTTGCGCACTGCTTGGGATCGAAAATGAGATGCAGATCTTCAGCATACATCCATTCAGTGAGGTCTTCGCCGATGGCCCGATCTACTGCATAGCCCAGATAGTATGGTGCCTGTTAAAGTCACCAGAATAGGTGAAGAAAGAGCAGGAGAGTGGTAACGAGTCAGAGTTACTTGATTACACTCGGCAGCTTGATGTGTTAATTATGCGAGTTTGTGTTGATGTTGATCCTGATTGGTGCAGTAAGACGGGGAGCGTGGAACATGGGTGGGAGCAGAACTGGCTCATAGAACTTAAGGCTCCCTTGGGATTCTTAGTGTTCAGTAACAATACATGAGGCTCAGAGCCAGACGAAAGCTCCCTTGGAATGCTTAGGGTTCAGTGATAATGCATGGGACACCACAGCGGCCAGATGTCAATTCCCTCGCCTGGTATGCAAGTCGTGGGTTTGATCCCGACCCTCACGATATCTGTATATTTGCAGTTTGCACGTTCTCTCTTCACGTGGTTGCATGGATTTTTCTCAGCCCTGTTATTTCTCTCCCCTTTTAGAAACATGCTTTTAAGTATTTAGTTGCAATACATTTACACATAAGCCACTATGTTGAGCGACCATTTGTGGCCAGGTCGCTTCTGAACAGAGCTATATAGCTCAGTGGTCCTTACATGGCAAAATAAACGATTTTAGTTGAGTTTAAATGCATGAGGCTCATGTGACCTGACAAAGGCTCCCATGGGTTTCTTAAGGTTCAGTGATAATGCCTGAGGCTCAGAGCCAGACTAAGGCTCCCTTGATATTCTTAGGGTTCAGTGGGGAGGCCCTCATCCAGCAGTGGATTTACACCAGGGGCTTAATGCAACAGTTGTCAATGGCAGAGGCAATCCTACTATAACACAACACATTTTTAAAATATTTTATTAAAGTTTAAGAAAAAAATTGAAATACTTTCATATTCAGAGTCATGTATAATTAAAGCCAATGTCTACAACGTTGCTAAACAATGATATATGAACTTAATACAAATGTATGCTGTTAGGTAATACACTTTGAACATAAATGACTTCACACTGTTTATAAGGTATTATTTAAAGGTAGACAGTTTGACAATATGGTACATTTGTGGCTGAGTAAACCTAGACATTACCCAGTACATGCACTGCTTTGTTAATACAGGCGATATCCCATTTAGATGCATGGTCACTTGCCACTGAGGTCCTTTATTTAACCAGGTGAGCACCCATTGAGAGGCTCATAATGGCTTGCGAGACACTTGACGAGCAAACTTAAGAAGAGTTCTCGGTAAAATTCCTGGTCTACCAATGGTCGGGTGTTCTATCCTTCCCCTAAGTCTACTCAGCCATTACACAATTATGATTATAATCAGGTGTCGATTGACAGACAGGGTAAACACTGGTGCGATGGAGAGTATGATATATAAAAAAAATACACGCGCCACTATTGTATCTCACGTAAATCAAAAGCCAAATTCCACCAACACTGACCACCAACGGAAGCCAATGTGCGCAGAACTCCGCTCGAGTCTCTGCTTGTAAATAAAAACGTATCTTTGTCCTTCGGGCCACCTCCCCATTGGCTTTCCACACCAACATCACCGAGCGGTTTTTATTGAAGCACAAAAACACCGTGGACCGGTTACGACCTCCTGGTGTTCATCAGCAGAGTAGACACAGGTTCGTTAAAGACAAACGCTGCCGACTGTTGATCTGGAAAGCCAATAGGCTGATGGAACTAAACCACGAGGGTTATTTGTTCTTATTAGTCGAGACACAGAAGAGATATCTGCTTTTACAGGGCGTTCGTTCGTCATTATGAGGGCAGCGCTTGCAGTGCTGGAAGAATGTCTGCTGCTGTGCCAGGGTGTTTACGAGGTCGGGTTCAATGACAAACTGAACCGGGCATTCGAAGAAACGCGTAACATTAACGCACTATCGCCCCAGCCGTGTACATATATATTCGTACAAAGATACCCCGTATAGCCTCAACAGTCTTTTGGGAAAAGTGTTATTAGCGAGTAGCACCTATGAAGGCTGGCATGACACACGAGGGGGTGGGATGGCCAGCACTAGTGATGATGTTTACACATCACAACCGGTACTCATTTGAAGCAGTCAACCCAGTGGAGGCCCAGAACTTCTTTCCCAAATGTACATTGCCAACCGTGCTAATCGGAGGTGTTGGGGAAGGACAACAAACTAAACAGAAAAAGAACCTCAGATCATCATCACTGAGTGTTGGCCATGAGCAGGAATTGAACTCGGTTCTACTGGTCACGAGCAACATTAAACAATGCACACGGGCACCGTTGAGCAAACGAGCGACGATCGATTGGAAGTTCGGCAGCACGCCACGCATGGCTCATTATAAAGAGGCAACAATACTGTCTTTGCCTTCACCCATAATGCTAGATGCCCACGCATCTTGAGTGTCTCCGTTATGAAGCCAGGAGTGTGTTGCTGTGGTGTGCTGCATGTGTACACGATGGGTAATGGTAGTTAGTGTCTGCACAGACTGGGGCCACCGCGGTATCATTGTTAACGATACTTTGGGATGTCAAATTTCGCGATATTCACGACACCAGGTTTCCCACGACTTTGTAATTGCTTTAAAAATGTTATCCTATCGTTGCTGTGATTCGCTAGATTTCCAGGATGAATGGATATTGCTCGAAAAAGTCCTTCAGGTGCGGGTCACTCAACGCGAGCCGTGTTATGACATCACAACGAGTAGCTGCTTGTAACAGGACGCGCCGTCAGGAAACGGTGAAGTTGAATAATCGCCGTGCCCTCAATTACCCCGGAATTTTTTTTTTTACAAAATATTATCTTCATGGGTCAGAGCTGTTTTCTTCAGAACTTAAATTATCATCATCAACTTTAATTACGGTTCTTTCTTGAATATTTTGTTCGCAAATGAAATACTTTAGGAAAACATTTACAAACCACAGTTAGGATATGGCGATATTTTGTGCGACTCAGATGCGACGATGGTCGTCGCATCTGATCTTGGCGGCAGCGCAGTGAAAACACTTCCTGCCTCGCAGAAATAGAGTCCAGGATTTGATTCCCGACTCAGGTGCCCATATCCCCTTTCTGCATTAGGTTTCCCTCTGGGTTCTCCAGTTTCCTTCCATAGCTTAAAAAACACGTTCCTTCGGAGTGGGCAGGTAGAAACTTGGTTGGACAGCGCATTCGTGCACGGCAGAAAGCTCGCGGTCACGTGACGCACTTCAACCAATCCGGGAGCGTACATGTTTGGGAGGGGCTATGCACGACAGACAAATAATCCCTGGTGGGCAGTGTGGGACTGTTGTTCCTACCTGTAAAAACCCAACCATACAATGTAACTGGTATTGGCCAAAGACATTCCAATGTAAAAAGTTTAAATTACCTGCTAATTACTCAATTGGGATTACAAAGAGCAACACTGACCACCAACCCCGACTGTGAAAAGTTAGCAGGACCCTCCTCACAAAGGGTTTTGAGGCTCGGTGATGATTACATGGGGAAACGTAATAACAATATCGTATGACGCGATGTAGTATCGCCAAATGATAGCAACCTTGAGTACGATGGACCAGTCCTTGTGCATACCGATTGTGATGCGTATGAGGGACACAATGAACGGCACGAATTATGGGTGAAGAGCTGGGATACAAATCATACGGAGGCACTTGTTTGTAGATTCAAAGTTTGGTTAAAATACACTCTGAGACTTGAGTGTAAACACATACACACAGACACGCATGCGTACATACAAAGACAAAGATTCCCATATATCGGCTTAACAGACTGTTGGGGCAAGTGCTGTTAGCAAGTAGCACCTATGAAGGTCGGTATGAGGGGGTGGGTGGCTAACACCATGCCCGGCCGCCTTTGTCTCCCCAGCGGGCTTGTTTATACACCACACCAGGCACTCATTTAAGGCTGGGTCGACCTAGGGGAAAGGTGGGGGATCGGTTCAGATAATCATCACTGGTGTTGGCCGTGAGCGGGAATCGAAACTCGGGTCACCGGGTACGTAGCACAGCGTGCTAACCGCTACACTAGATACTCCCCACATAGAGACAAAGATCCTCCATATAGCCTTAACAGACTGTTGGGGCAAGTGCTGTGAGCGAGCACCCACAAAGACATGCATACACACACATAAGGATACAGACCGACACACCAATATACACACGTACAGAGGTAAACACATGTACCCAGGGCTTAATTTCTACACTGAATATTGGACGTGGTGTGCACGGAGAGGCACATATTTGCTGGTAGAATGGTGTCGGTGACCTGTGACTAGCAGTATCCACAGCTGTTCGAGAGAGGTATACTGGATGTGGTGTGCCACATTTCGAAAATGGAAGCGTCTGCACGTACATATTGACCGGCGCATACGCTATGTGTAAACGCACAAAGCGTAAAAAAAAGCGCGTGCAGACATATGAACGTGCCTATACAGACACATGCATTCACACACAGATGCACTTACATGTAAGCATAGACAAAGATCCCCCATGTAGCCAACACAGATTGTAGAGGGAATTGCTGTGAGCAACTATTAAGGCTACCATGGCACAGGATGAGTGGGTGGTGCTGCTGTTTCATTCTGCACGAGGTACTCAGTTAAGGCTGAATCAACCTAAATGATTCCCAGGACAAGATGAGATCATTTCCACTGATATTAACCATGGCGGGGAATCAAACTTAGGTCGCCGAGCTCATCGTTAAAAGCGACAACTGCACCACCACTCCCCAAAAGGAGACACTCACTCACACAAAGACAAAGACTCACACTCGAGATACATAGGCATACGAACACACGGAGAAAAGACACTCACACAGAAACAGAGGGACTCGCACACAAGACACACAGAGGAACACAGACATAAAGCCTTTTCTCCAGGAAGACGCACAGAAACCCAATGACACAAACACAGCGTCACACAGATACACACACACACAGCATCACAGATACACTTACACATACAGACTCACTCTCACAATGATACTCGCACAGACTCTCAAGACTCGCTGCTCTCGCAGACACCGGCAGAGACACTGACAGATGAACAGAGAGACTCTCACACGGAGACTCTCTCACACGGATAACACTGACAGAGATGCCGATAGACACTCTCACACGGAGACACTAACAGAGACACTTAGAGATGCACAAACAAACTGACACACACACTTTGTCACATGGAGACACGAACAGAGATGCCGACAAGACACAGACAAAATCTCTTACACGGATAATGACAGATGCTGATAGACAGACTTGCTAACACGGGGACAGTGACAGAGACGCTGATAGATGCACACAGAGACTCTCACACGGAGAGAGACACGAAGCTATTGTACTGCTGGATGTTCCGCTTGAGGATGCTGGAGCAGGGCCCCATGACCCTTTCGAAGCGAGGCCGGTCCAGCTTCACGCACTTGAGCTGGCTGCGAGCCACCACCGTGGCCGCTCGCGGGCGGTCCAGCAGCAGAGCGATCTCTCCTGGCATTGCACACAGAGCCCAGCATCACACGCAGCGTCACACGCAGCGTCACACGCAGCGTCACACGCAGCGTCACACGCAGCGTCACACGCAGCGCCACACGCAGCGCCACACGCAGCGCCACACGCAGCACCACACGCAGCACCGTCGCACGCACAGCAATAGTGTCACACACAGAAATAGTGTCACACACAACAGCTACTCATACACCCAGCGTCACTCAGCACAAAACATTAAACAATCACCGGCATGATCTATCCACTGCTAGATGAAGGCCTCCCCAAATCCTGCGCTGTAACAATCCACAAGCACCTGCTCTACACATGAGCCGATTTCATCATCGTTCCATTGCCGCTGTCTCCTTCTTGCCCCCCCCCCCATGTCTCCCTTCCCCTCCTCCCCGTGTCTCTATCCTCCTACCCGTGTCTCCCTCCCCCTCCTTCCCGTGTCTCCCCCTCCTCGTGTCTCCCACCCCTCCTCGTGTATCCCTCCCCCTACTCCCGGTGTCTCCGTTCCCTCCTCCCAGTGTCTCCACTCCCGCTCCCCGTGTCTCTCACCGAAGTAGTCAGAGGGGCCGAGCCGTCCGACCTCCACAAACTCGTCGCTCTCGGCGCGACGCTGCAGCACGGCCGCGGAGCCCTGGACACGGACGGGCGGTGGGGGCGGGAGTGTGAACAGGTGTCTGTGTGTGGCAATGTGTGTCTGTGTAAGTATTAGTGTGTCAGTTTTTTTGTCTGTGTCTCAATGTATGTCTGAGTAAGTAGCAGTGGATGTGTCTGTGTGTCTTCATGTGCATGTCTCAATGTATGTATGCACAAGTATCTGTGCATGTCTCATGTCTGTGTGTGTCTCAGTGTGTCTCAGTGTGTGTCTGTGTGTGTCTGTGCGTGTCTCTGTGCGTGCGTGTCTCTGTGCGTGCGTGTCTCTGTGCGTGCGTGTCTCTGTGCGTGCGTGTCTCTGTGCGTGCGTGTCTCTGTGCGTGCGTGTCTCTGTGCGTGCGTGTCTCTGTGCGTGCGTGTCTCTGTGCGTGCGTGTCTCTGTGCATGCGTGTCTCTGTGCATGCGTGTCTCTATGCGTCCGTGTCTCTGTGCGTGTCTCTGTTGCGCGTCTGTGCGTGTCTCCGAGTGTGTCTCTGTGACCTCTGTGATGATGTAGAAGTCGTCCCCACGTTCCCCCTGCACCACGATGTTCTCCCCGTCCTGGAATTGAACCGGTTCCAGGGCATCGGCCACAGTGAGGCGCTCCCACTTGTCCAGGGACTCTGAAAAAGATAAACACAAAGATCCCCCATATAGCCTTGAACAGACTCTTGGGGCAAGTGGTGTCAGCGAGTAGCACCTATGAAGGCCGGCACGGCACACGAGGGGGTGGGTGGCCAGCACCAAGCGTAGCTGCCTTTGCTTCTCCAGCGGCGATGTATACGCACTGCATCTGGATGAGTTGACCTAGGGGAGGTTCCGGAGCAGTTCAGATGTTTGTCACCGATTTTGGCTATAAGCGGGGATTGAACTCTGCTCACTGGGCTCGTAGTGCAAAGCGCTAACCACTACACTACCGCTCCCCATGTCACACACAAAGTCAAAGATTCCCCGTATAGCCTTAACAAACTGTTGTGGCATGTGCTGTTAGCGAGCACCCATTTAGGACAGCATGGCACACAAGGGGGTGGGTGGTCAGCACTACGCCCGGCCGCCTTTGGCTCCCCAGTGGCAATGGGTTTACACACCGCACAAGGTACCCATTTGAGGCCGAGTCGACCTCGGGAAGGCCCAGAACCGGTTCAAATAATCGCCACTGGAGTTGGCCATGAGCGGGAATCGAACTCATGTCGCTGGGTTCGTAGTGCAGCCGTGTTAACCGCTACACTACCGCTTCCCCATAGACACGAATACACTCGCACACACACGGCAACATTCACTGAGAAACAAGACACGAATACACTTCACAGACACGGAGACGTGCGCGCACACACACACACACGAATACAATCACAGAGCAACTCAGAGGCACGGACACACACAATGGCAGACACGCATAGACTACTACACTACCGTTCCCCACGTCACAGTGACCACACGCACACTCACCGAGTATGGATACTTTGCTCAAAAACTCTTCATACATCTTCCTCTTCCGCAGAGTGCTTCCCTGTACACACACAACACACATAGTATACCGGTGTAAGTGTCAATAGGTGTATATCGCCATCTGTGTACGTATAGATCTCGGTTTGTGTTTATCTACATAAGTGTGTATCTATATTTGTGTGTGCTTCGGCATGTGTGTATGTGTATACCCGTTGTCTCTGTGTGTATCTATGTTCATCTCTGGGTGGCAAAAATGCAGCAAGTTGGCACAGTAGGGGGTACAGCTGGTGCATCTACCAGTCATCTCAGTCAGCCAGCCCATGGCACCTGGGTCTATCCCGTGACCTCCTGTCAGCGAGTCTTCGACGACACTTCACGTGGCCTCAAAGTGCACGTGGCCTGGCACAGGCGCCGTGATGACATCACTGTCACTTAGTGGTGAATGGCGGGTATTGCTATCTCTGTGTGCATCTGTGTGTGCATCTCTATGCTTGTCTCTCAGCCAAGAGGATGCATCTTTAGCTGCCTGTGTGCATCTCCCTGTGTCTCTGGCTCTCTGTGCAGATCTCCCTGTAGCTGTTTTCATCTCTGTGCATATATCTCTGCGCATATATACAGCAATACCCCGGTTTACGTCATGGATGCGTTCCTGAAAGGTGCGACGACGAATATCGAAACGTAAAACAAAGCGATTTACAGGGTAGGTGATGGCGAAAGCTGAGGTGATGGATACGGGAAAGGATGACCGATGATGCTGTCAGCTGAGTGTGAGTTGAGGCGACGTAAATCTGGTCGTGGTGTTATAAAAGTGATGTACTTGCCAAACAACGTAAAAGTGGATAGCGTAAATGGAAGTCTGACTGTATCTCTGCGTGTGTAATTCTGCATGTGCATCTCTGCGGCGTATTTCTGCGGCGTTTCTCTGCCCGGGTATCTCTGCGCGCATATTTCTGCATGCGTATCTCTGCCCGGGTATCTCTGCGCACCATGAGGATTCTCCGGTAGCTGTCTCTGTCGATGCCCCACAGTTTGATGTCGCTCCGCGCTTTTACGGTGGCGGCGCGAGGAGTCCCATAGATCAGCGCCAGCTCCCCAAAGCTGCCCCCGTCCCCGATGGAGCCCACCCAGTCACCCCCCACGTACACCTACACACACACACACAGGGGGAGAGAGATACAGAGATATACTTATACACAGATACACAGCCACCAACGTACACTGACACGCCATGGGAGAGACATACATAGAGAGATACAAAGATGCCCCTCATAGCCTTAACAGACTGTTGGGGCAAGTGCTGTGAGCGAGTGGCAGCTAGGAAGGCCGGCATGACACATGAGGGGGTGGGTGGCTAAAACCATGATTGGCCCAGCTTTGTCTCCCCAGTGGTGATGTCAACACACCACACCAGGTAATCATTTAAGGCTTAGTCGATCTAGGGGAGGTCCAGGACCGGTTCAGATAATCGTCACTCGCCGGGTTCGTAGCGCAATGAGCCAGCCGCTGCCCCACAGAAATACACACAGGTACACACAATAATAATAATTGAGTTCAATTGCGGTTTGAGCTATCGTTCGTAAACTGCAAGGGCTATCATACCGCAAGGCGCTGTGTTGCAAAGTCTGCAAGAGTAGGGGGCGATGTTACTGCTGTGTCTGATCCCAATTGAGTAACTTGCCGTGTAAATGTAAACATTTAGCAAATTTTTACCGTGATGCCAGCACACGGTCGCCTGTTGCTCGTTCATAATGGCATGACGGGTTCTTTCACGTCCACTGTTTGTGAAGCGGACACCAGGCAGTATTTTACAGTTAACATGCACCGCAAAAGTTACTGGGGCGGCCTGCAGGTGTTGGTGGCCATGGGAGGGAATCGAACTCGGGTCGCTTGGATTCGTAGCGCAGTGTGCTAGACCCTGTAGTACCGCTCCTTCATACATAGAGAGATAAAAGCCAAAGATTCCCCCATATAGCCTTCACAGACTGCTGGGGTAAGTGCTGTTAGCGAGCAGCACCTACGAAGGCCGGCACGGCACACGAGGGGGTGGGTGGCCAACACCACGGCGGGCCGCCTTGGTGTCCCCAGTGGTGATGCTAACACACTACACAAGGTACTCATTTGAGGCTGAGTCGACCTCGGGGAGGCCCAGGATCGGTTCAGATAATCGTCACTGGTGTTGGTGGCCATGTGATCTAACGTGGAGAGGGAACACAAGGACACTCACATCAACTTCTCCCTGATCCAGAACGTAAAAATTATCCCCTTCATCACCTGCAAATACACATCATCCTCATCAGGATCATCCTCATCGGCATCATAATCATCAGCAGCAATATTGTTAATATCATCATGATACATATATAATTTTAACACACAGGCTTTTGTGACCAATATCATCCATAATAATGGCTGTCACCTGATGAGGCTAGTTGTAATTACTGGTGAAACATCGTACTCAGATTGTAAATGTTGTGGCTTGGCTCTCCAACACACCGGTGTGCTGTACTAGTGATTAATTGGCATGGTCTGTTTACGTGACAACCCTTACTAATTGACTGTGTCGGGTGGTGGCGGGTTTTAACGACACATTTATATATTTACGCGATCAGTATTTATTACTATGAGCCAAAAATGTGTGTGTCCCGTGCGTGACGTCACTCCATGTCGGCCAGTCCTCCGCATTAATAGTCATGAACAGGAGACGTCCTCCACATGAACACCCCCCCCATTAATAATAATTATTAGTGGGTGACCCTCACGTCACGCGATCTCCGTAACGCTATTGAGACATTGAAGTAAAAAGGACGTCATTATGAACAAGGGATTATAACCTTTAAATGAAAAAGCTCTATCACCGCAGCCTTACAAACTGCACACGAATTGATGCAATTGTAATAACCGACTCTGGACCACGATGTCTGGCTCAGTGTCCTTTATTATTCGGTTCGTGCTGTACACCCACACGGCTGTCTTGACTCGGTAGCTTCTCCACGGTGCTGACTCCAATGTCAGCCCGATCCACAACAGCAGCTCCGCTGCTGTTTCTCTCACACAGCCCCCCAACGGCTGTACTCGCTGCTGCTCTTCTCCCTCCGCAGCTCTCGCAGCTTCTTGCTCTCTCTCTCTCTCTCCGCAGCTCCTCCTGGCAGCCACACCGCTGCCTCTAACACGCAGCCCTCCTGGCTGTCTCCTCCCCAGCTGCACACCACTCCGCAGCTTCCTCTTATCTTCGGGGTTGGCTCCCGATGGCCGTCGGCGCCCCCCCTCTCCACACTCGCCCCCGTGGCCTCTCCACACTCGCCCCCGTGGCCTCTCCACACTCGCCCCCGTGGCCTCTCCACACTCGCCCCCGTGGCCTCTCCACACTCGCCCCCGTGGCCTCACCCTTTTCCATTCACCACCGGACTAACTTCCCCTTCCGGTTTCCCCGCTTAAAGCCCCGAACCTTCCCCCCACGTCACATGACTCCACCCCCCGTGACGTCACCTCCGGAAGGTCGCTTACGCCCGCATTACACCACCCTCCCCCGTAGAAAAATCCCAGCCGACCTCGGCTGACCAATAGCAAATCGTAATGCGGCGAACCGAGCTTCCCCCCCTAAAGGACACTAAGCATTTAATGTAACAACAAGAACAACAACAACGCAAAGCACAACAACGCACATCCGCATGTCGTACACGACAGCCCCCCGGCCCCAGGATAGAGATGATGTAATTCCGGGCCGCTTAAGAAACCCCAATAATTACCCAAATAACCGCGATGGACGCCCCAGTATTTACATTTGAACAGCAATATTATTTACACGTGAAAACAACAACAACAAAAAAAAATTCTGCTCTTACCCACCAGCAGTCCTCCCTTGAGGACCAGCACAGACCTCAGACGTACACAGCATGCACCCACAGTCACTCTCAACAAACCCCTAATCGCACACCCTCGCGTGGAGAGCCACGCTCCCCAGCGGTAACGTTTAACTCGCCGTAACCCTCACCGTGGTCGTCAACCCACGGCAACATCCATTTACCATACTCTCGGCTAGTGCCATTTCGGGGATGAGCAGCACTCGGCCATGCTCCTCCCTTACTATCCCATCAGCGATGGACACACACCAGCCTCTTATAGTCTGACGCTTTATAGCCAAGGGAAGATCAATCCCTCGGCAAGGCCAGATATCAACGACCCCCCCCATGGGGTAATGTTCTCTTATAGAGACAATAACGCCCTAACCCAATCCCGTGAGCCCCCGGCACACCAGGTTCAGTCTGCCACCGCACAACTGAACCATGACTCCCCGAGCCATATGAGCACACGGCCCATTAGTTTAAGACATACCACGGAGGTTTCGCCTCCCGGCTGTCAGGTCAGCCATCAGCCATAGGCCGACGTGACCACCACTCGTGCATCACCCAATGAACAATGGCAGGCATAACAGATGGAATATTTGCCCCACCGAGGTTTTTCCCGCGCGCTCACAATGGCGGCCCTTTCCGCAAAGCGCATCGTCGCCATACCCCGCGTGTGCGCAAAATGGCGGGCCAACGCGCGAACACGTGGCCAGTTTTCTCCATTCGTGCACCCCAGCTTCCCTTTGCTGGGGGTCACAAATTGCATCCCCCGTCTTATTGTAACAATCCCAACAACGATAGACGCACAGCCCCAGCTTGCTGTGCGCAGCAGTCATATCGGGGAATTTTTAACCAATATTTTACCAACCACATTGGTTACACAACCCAACTCGCAAAGCAACTCGTGGCTGCATGCGACCAACCGAATACGCGACGCAACTTGGCGCCAATTACGGTCCCATTAGCATTAACCTTTGAGACACCCACAACGGCGTCATCACGCACCCTCAAAGCGCGCTCTCTCTCTCCCAAAGCGCCGTTACCCATAATATACACAAAATCGCGTGTACATAACATCCATACGACCAAATAATAGGGTCCCCCTCGAATTTGTTACCACATTCCAAACAGGTACGCACAATTAATAACATCCCAATCCCAATAGTCAATCAATGCATCGCACCCCATAACCGTACAGAACGGTGTAACAGCACATACAGTCAGCATATCGCGATCACACGCGCACATTTAAGCACAATAGCAACCCGATCTGCAGGTAACCAACACACCATTAATCCAGTCGTAACATTGCAGCAACAACACCAATATTCTCTCTCTTGCAACAACCACATCGCACCTAGCACCTCGCAGCACAATACACCAAAAAAAATATATATATTTTCCAATTAAGCCCATCGCACAAGGTAACCCACGAGATGATACAGCGCAAGATACCCGACGCTCCCGAGTTAATAATTAACTTCGCCATCAATATAACAACTCCACACTGCAGCGCACAGACACAATTTAACACTCAGCAAGCACAGCATACTCTCCGTCCATTCTCAACACACGTACACACTTTAATTGACACCGAGCAACAAGCAGATAGCGCGTTCATCGTTACTACACACACATACCCACAGTCCGAACCGCGCTCCGCACAATCGAGTCATGAGAGAAACAAAATCGCCCCCACCCGGCCCTCGAAAGATGGGTGAGGTGTGTGTAAAGGCCGGTTGCGTATCGTTACGACCCGCCCGGGGCTGCAGCAAGAAGAGGATGGCAGGGCGGCAACTTGAGTCGTCTCGCAGAACTCGTTCGGCGACTTGACTGCTCCGTTGTCACGCACCCGAGCCAGGATGGGAGAGCTCCCGCCCCAGCAGCTGTAGCGTCGTCGTCCTCTCCTCGCAGCTCCCCCTCGCAAAACAGCAGCTCACAGCAGGCTGCTCTCCCCGCGGCACCTCCAGATGGCAGCGCAAGGCTGCCTCTCCGCCGCGATGTTGAAGATGGCGGCGTCTCCCCGCCGCGGTGAAGACAAGATGGCGGCTTCCCGCCGTTTCTCCCCTGCCACGCCCAAGATGGCGTCTCCGTGCCGCGTGGCAGATGGCGCTGGCAGCGCAGGCAAGGCGTCGGCCTGCAGACCACCATCGGCTTTCCCCACTGCCGTCGTCGGCGTGGTGAGCTCACACGGTTTCGCCAGCACGATTTTCCAGGTCTCCAGCTGCGCCATCTGTCTCAATCGTAAGTCGGATGATGTAGCAGATGATGGCACAGGAATATTCTTTCTTCCGAGCCGTCTTGACAAGCCGTTTCACTTCTGACACCAGTGTAATGAACGACTCTGGACCACGATGTCTGGCTCAGTGTCCTTTATTATTCGGTTCGTGCTGTACACCCACACGGCTGTCTTGACTCGGTAGCTTCTCCACGGTGCTGACTCCAATGTCAGCCCGATCCACAACAGCAGCTCCGCTGCTGTTTCTCTCACACAGCCCCCCAACGGCTGTACTCGCTGCTGCTCTTCTCCCTCCGCAGCTCTCGCAGCTTCTTGCTCTCTCTCTCTCTCTCCGCAGCTCCTCCTGGCAGCCACACCGCTGCCTCTAACACGCAGCCCTCCTGGCTGTCTCCTCCCCAGCTGCACACCACTCCGCAGCTTCCTCTTATCTTCGGGGTTGGCTCCCGATGGCCGTCGGCGCCCCCCCTCTCCACACTCGCCCCCGTGGCCTCTCCACACTCGCCCCCGTGGCCTCTCCACACTCGCCCCCGTGGCCTCTCCACACTCGCCCCCGTGGCCTCTCCACACTCGCCCCCGTGGCCTCACCCTTTTCCATTCACCACCGGACTAACTTCCCCTTCCGGTTTCCCCGCTTAAAGCCCCGAACCTTCCCCCCACGTCACATGACTCCACCCCCCGTGACGTCACCTCCGGAAGGTCGCTTACGCCCGCATTACACCATGAATATCACGTCGCGGTCTGCTTTTCGGTTGCAAGTTTCAGATTTACTGCAATACACCCGTCCTTGGATGGACAAAAGGCTAGTTAACAACATAATCATCATCATTTGTAGATATATTAGCATTGGTAGCATAAAACTGGTCTCCTGGAGCTGAGTCTTGAGACCCTAAGACCCGGTCTCTTGGAGCCGAGTCTCAAGACCCTGAGACCCGATCTCCTGGAGCCGAGTCTCAAGACCCTGAGACCCGTTCTCCTGGAGCCGAGCCTCAAGACCCTGGGATCCGGTCTCCTGGAGCCGAGTCTCAAGACCCTGAGACCCAGTCTCGTGGAGCCGAGTCTCAAGACCCTGAGACCCGGTCTCCTGGAACCGATTCTCAAGACACTGCGACCGGGTCTCCTGGAGATGCGTATCATTCCGTGGGAAGGAGAGAGTTGAGAGAGCAGTGCACCTTGCTGTATGACGACGTCTCCGGCAATGTGTGTGACTGAGAACATCGCGTCAAATATGTCACTGTGGAACGAGAGAGATTCGCAAACCAGGTTACACACACATGCACGGTTAGGAATGGGTTGATGCCAAAAACAGACAATGGTGCTGGCTACCCCACGTAATCGTGCACCGTTCCAACCTCAACGAGCCCTCGCTGACAGCCCCAGTTGAGAAATACTGAATTGGGATTTCCCGTAGCAAAGTCCCCCCCCACACTCCGCCCCCTCCAGCGAAATAATCTAAATATTTATTCAGACTGGGGGAATCCGATGAGCTACGAAGCTCTTTTACACAGGTGTCGTCGGGGCAGGTCAGGATGCTGCCACGCCGTCTGCTTCGCTCACGGCGGACATTAAAGATCCCGTGACGTCATTCGCAAGGAGGTTGGCCATCGCGTGCCACCGGCGTCATGGCCCAAGTTGAGAAATTACACCGCCAAGAACTCGACTGGAATATACATGGCGATCATCGCATCCCTCCCAAAACAATTTGACAGGACCCTCCCTAATAAATGTTTGTGAGACTCAGAGGCTTTCCTTTTTAACTCTTTCCCGATCTGATGACGTAGGTGTACATCATAAACATTTAACAGAAAAATGTAAAAGCTGAAATAAAATTACTTTATCGGTAGCGAGGCTCCCACAAGGCCATGCGGGAGGGCTATGTGTGGCACAATTTGGCGCCAGCTATCGTAGAGTGCGGTGGTCGTGTCGTTATGGTTCTTTGTGGTGAGTAACAATGTATTTAAAAACAACGGCGCTACGACGCCAATCTAAATAAAATTAATGTTGAGCCGCTTGCTCGCTCCGAGATTCAGCGGTGAACGGGACACCCACCCTACAACTTGCAGACATCTTGGCACGGGTCAAACAATCGCACTGCTTATGATGTTAATACGGTAAAGGCCCGTTATAATGCAGCTCACGGAAGCATGGATTCAGGCACACCACGGGTCAAGCTTCCCAAAAAAAAATGTGTTCTAAACTTAAAAACTTTTAACTAAACTTTGTATTTATTAGGAACAATGAAATATATTTATCTTACCAGGTAAGGCCCACTGAGCTATATAGTTATTTTTCAGAAGCAACCTGGCTATCACAAATGATCAACGAAGTGGCTTATCATGTGGAAATGTATAGCAGCCAAATTATCTAAACGGATGTTTCTAAATGTAGAGAGAAAAACTGGAGGACCCAGAGGAAAATCCACACGACCACGGGTAGAGAGAACATACAACTTCAAATATACAGGTGTAAGGGTCAGGATCGAATCCATGACCTCCTATATACCAGGCGAGCGAGTTACATCCCGCTACCGTTGCAAATCCAGCCCCCACGTCCTGTCCTCTCAACTTTCTCTGTCACGAATGCGCAGTTGGACAGACACTGATACACATGCACAGATTCACACACACACACAAATATAATCAGAGACACAGACACACGGACACACACACAGACATGGAAGACACACACAGAGACACAAATACAGACACAGAGACACAAATATCCCCTGTATAGCCTTAACAGACTGTTGGAGCAAGTGCTGTTAGCGAGCACCTATGAAGGCTGGCACAGCACACGAGGGGGTGGGTGGCCAGTACTACGCCCGGCCGCCTTTGTCTCCCCAGTGGCAATGTTTACACACCACATCAGGTACACATTTGAGGCTGAGTCGACGTAGCGGAGGCCCAGGACCAGTTCAGATAATCGTCACTGGTGTTGGCGGCCGTGAGCGGGAATCAAACTCGGGTCGCCGGGTTCGTAGCACAGCCGCATTAACCGCTACACTGTTACTCCCCACAGACACGAAAACACTCGCTCACACACACGGAAACATTCACATAGAAAGAGACACGAATACACTTCACAGACACGGAGACACACACAGACAAGAGAGACAGAAAATCACAGAGAGATACGGACACACGCAGACAACAGGAGACATACGCAGACACATATATACAGACACGGAGACACAGGCACGAAGGCAGACGCGGAGACACGGGAAACAAGCAGAGACACGCTTTTTCAATCGCTAAACGGGCAGAAGCCTATAACGCGGGTGCTATTCGCATCCCTCGACAAATGCTCCATCGGGCGTTCAGCAAAAGTTAAGGCACCTGCGTTCGGAGTCGTCGAGGTGAGAGAAGAGGACATTGCGAGCGATTGCTTTGGACAGGGCGGCCATGGTTTTGTAGTCCTTGGGGATGACCTGGTAGGAAAAGACAAGCGTTTGCTTCAGGAAATAAAACGGTTGTCCCTCTCTTAAAGAGACCGAGTCGATTCTGACTGCTGCTTAAAGCTCAACACAATGTAGCGAACTAGAGGCTGCTGGTGGGGATAGTTGCAGATTGATGGTGTTCTACGCAGATGAGTGGGAGTCTGGAACAGGGTGCCCACACACGCGGTGGAAGCGAATTTAGTGAGACTCTTCAATAAGCGTGTCGATGAGATTCCAAAATCCACCTGCCACTCGCAACCGAGCGAGCAAAATGGACCGCATGGCCCCCCAGCTCCCACTCGATTCGTATTCTTTTTTGTGTTCCGTGATTTTGAGACATGCATTTCAGATGCTTTAAAGAAAAAGAGAAATACACAGCAATACAAAGATCACCTGTATAGCCATCTCAGACTGTTGGGAGTAAGGGCTGTTAGCAAGCACCTATAAAGGCCGGCACAGCACACAAAGGGGGTGGGAGGCCAGCACCACGCCCAGCCGCCTTTGTCTCCCTAGCGGCGATGTTTTACACTGCACCAGGACCGGCTCAGATAATCGTCACTCGCCGGGTTCGTAGCGCAATGCACTAACCTCTGCCCCACAAAAATACAAACAGGTACACACAATAATAACTGAGTTAAATAGCTGTTTGCGTTATCGTTCATAAACTGCAGGGCTATCATACCGCAAGGCGCTGTTTTGCGCAGTCTGCAAGAGTAAGGGGTGAAGTTGCTGCTGTGTCTGATCCCAATTGAGTAACTTGCCGTGTAAATGTAAACATTTGGCAATTTTTTACCGTGACGCCAGCACACGATTGCCTGTTGCTTGTTCATAAAGGCATATCACGGGATCGCAAACATCTGCAACGAGCAGATGAACCCGCTTCCGTGGGGCCGCATCATGAGAATAACTTTTCAAAGTTGTCGCGACCTCGCGTTTACGGACACACGCGCACACACAGATGCTGCAGTAATAACCGGGTGGTCTGCAAGATTCTAACTGCAAATCTCTGCAACAGTCGAATCGCAAACCTCTGCAACAATGCTACCGTTCAGGACCTTGCATAAGACACACGCCAGAGGTCGCAAACGGGTTTTGATTCCTTACCCGTACCCGGCCGCACCAGGGTCGCAAACGGGTACCCGTACCCTACCCGATACCCGGCTACCCATACCCGGCCGGGTATCGGGTAGGGTACGGGTATCAGGTAGCCGATTGCGACCTCTGGGATGAAGCCATGTTGCAGGCACGGGTGGGTTGATTCTAGGAACTTGAATTGTGAGAAGAGACACGACGTTGGGAAATGAGTGACAAACGGTTACTCACCAGTGACTCACGGCCTACCCGTACCCGTACCCGGCCGCACCAGGGTCGCAAACGGGTACCTGTACCCGGCCGGGTACGGATAGCCTGGTATCGGGTACCCAATTGCGACCTCTGACACACGCACGGTCCGAGCCCTCGCATTAAAACCATCAACCTTAGTTGGAAGGCGTTAAAAATCGCACAGAAAAAACCCCAACGGAGGATTTAGCCCTAAACTAAACAATTTTTTTTACTTTAACCAAGTAAAGCCCACTAAACTTTATAGCTCTTTTTCAGAAGCGACCTGGTCGCAACATGCGTTCAAATACTCTGAATGCATGTTGATTATGAATGTGGAGGGAAAAACCGTAGCACCCGCATAAATATCCACACGACCATGGGGAGAACACACAAACTCCAAATATACAGCAGGCATCTGGGTCGGGATCGAACCCACAACCTCCTGCATACCAGGCAAGGTAGTTAACATCTCCTAGCCACCGTGATGATGATGACAGAGAGACACGCAAACTCCAAGTATACAGCAGGCGTTCGGGTCAGGATCGAACCCACGACCTCCTGTATACCAGGCGTGGTAGTTAACATCTGATAGCCACCGTGATGATGATGACAGAGAGACACGCAAACTCCAAGTATACAGCAGGCGTTAGGGTCAGGATCGAAACCACGACCTCCTGTATATCAGACGAGGGAGTTAACATCTCGCCACTGCGGCGCCTCCAACAGCTCAAACCTCCCACGCTCGGCCCGATGCCTCCCTGCCTCTTACCTTGCGCTCGTAGCCCTTCACATCCTCCTCCGTGTAGACCTCGGCGCTCACCGCTCCGCGTCGGTTCCTCGTGGCGATCACCGGATTCGCGGTGGGAGAGGCGGCGTTCACATCGTTGGCCGCGTTCCCACCCTCCTGCTGCTTCTGCTGCTGCTTCTGTTGTTTCTCCTGCTGCTGCTCATGCTGCTCCTGTTCCTGCTGCAGTGCGGGTGAGTGGAGGGTGATGGCAAGGATGTAGGGCATGGTGAGCCTTGCTCAATCCACTGCTAAATGATGGCCTCCCTCCCAAAAGTCGACACAACCTCTCACAATGTGATAGAACAATCCACCCAGCCGGCACCTGCACAGCAGCCGATTTCATCGCTCCATCTCCGAGCCGCCGTGCCTCTGCTCCGTTTTCTGGCTCGCTTGTAGACTTAAGTAGTTTGCACGTGAATAGTAACCACAGCTATAGGGAGAGTGAGTATATTATGTGGTGTGCTGAGCAAGGACATTTTTTAGGGTCTGGTGGCCATTCCTGCTGAGGCACAGGTGCTGCCACTGTGCTACCGTGCCGCCCGATTGGAGATTTGTGGTTATGACAGGAGATGCGTGGGCTTTATTCGTACGAAAGAGTATTGTAATTATGTACAGAGGTAGGTTAACACTAGGGAAGCCTCGGTTAACATTTAGAATGATCCTAATGTACAAAATAAATAGGCAGAAAGTACGCCTATTTATTAACATGTATCTCCACATTAAAAAGTATATATTATGTACACATCCCATTGGCCACATGGCCTTCTGGAAGTAGCACTGGTCCATAAGAGGCTTTTTGGGTTAGATCGTGTAAATACGTGTCGTTAAGCCCACCACCACCCGACACAACCAATTAGTAAGGTTTGTCGCATAAATAAAACAATGCCATTAGTTACTAGTTATGGATATTGGTCTCGGAAGCCTACGCGTTAAACTGACTAGCATTGGTCCAACCGGTTTTGATATTCAAGTGTCCCATCAACGACGTCACATAGAGACCCACAAACTCACATACACCTAGAGCCCCAAAGACACACACAAATGCATAGTCTCTGAGACCCACAAAGTCAGAGACCCACACTCAAGTAAAGACCCATAGTCACAGATATCCATAGACTCTGACCCATAAACTCACGCAGACCCATAGACTCAGACTCGTAGACTCTCAACAGACTCGAAGTCATCCATGAACTCGAGAGAAACCCAGAGACTTCGCAGATACTCTTAACGCATTAACAATTTTTCCGACTTTCAGCAACGTTCGTCCTAACCAGCAACACAACCTCACGCTCTCCAAGTCTCAATCATATCGGGTCGCCCATTCACGATAGTTACCCTACCCAGACCCTCCGGCTCCCCCTCCTTACAGCCAATGGCGACACTCGCGGACCGCACTGTCAAGAGACCACGGGCGTCACTGTGTAACCAAGTGAGACATACAAGAGGCCACGATAAGAGTCTCATTCGCAAATGTGAGCCTGGGGCAAGTGTTCCCGTGGGGGTGATGATTGCTGTTGCTACCTTAAACAATGCGAACTCAATCCCACTGAAGCTTGGAGAGTCGAATGGAGTTCAAATTAACTCACAAAACCACGTTGTGAAAGACCCAGCGCTGATGGTTCACTGTTTAATCTTCAACGAAGCTCATGGTTCCCCCCCCAAATCGCATCCACTGCGACTGTGGTCATGCAGAACAGACCGTACGAGGTAGAACACAAATACAGCACGAAGGAGACACTCCTGGCGCGGTCACCTGAATGTTTAGTTTAGAATGTGAACTTGTAGTTGTTACCCCGTATCTCCATCAGCCATACGGGAAAAGTTATAATGCTGCTGCATGTGATCACAGCTGAGTGATTTTGAGGCCCTCTTAGCGGATCTTTAATAACGTCCGCGGGATCTTCAATATTAAACGTCCACGACCCATGAACTCACGCCCTGGTCTTCACCTGAGGACGGCTGCTTGCGTTGTGGCCGAAACGTCGTGAGAATTTTATTTTATTGTTTTATTTTTATTATTTCCCTTCTACGTGACTTTACCGAAAGAACCAAGAAGATGAATCCCTGCAGTCACGAAAGCTTTAAGTCGAAATTTTCGTCCACGAATATTTGACACCCGCGCCACGGGGCATTGCATGAGGGCGGGTGGGCGGAAGCGAAACCGCGAACGGCGGTGGCGAAGGATCGCACTCGGCTCTAGCGGACAAGTGCGACAAAAAGAAGAGCTTTGCAGCTCATCGGATTCCACTAGTCCGAGTCAAGATTCTGTATTCGCAGCTGCCGTTTTGTGGCGGGCGAGTTAGGAACACCGCTCGTCGTCAATAAAAACACACAAAGGAGATTTGGAATTCGGCGGTGGCGGCGACGGTGTGAGGGTGAGGAGAGAAACATAAAAACACCTTCTCTAGCTTCTCGAAGAACTCGCGGAGGAAGCGCATGGGCCGCTCGGGGCGCGCCACGCAGAGCTGGACGATGCAATCCTTGAGCAGCGCCTGGATGTTGTGCTTCTGCACGTAGCGCTCGCAGTCGCGAACTCCCTGCTCTGCCGCCGCCGCCATCTTGCGTAGGGGTGGTGGTGGGGGCGCGCGCCAAGCCTCCACTTCCGGTTTCCAAGTTAATTCCCCCCCCCCGCTTCCGGCCCCGCGAAAATAATTAAAATTTAATGATTTTTTTTTTTATAAAGATTTCGATATGGATCATTGTGTTGGGTTTTAACGGCTTTTAGGGGGGGGGGGGCGTTATTGTTTAAAATAATTTAAAAAGTGTTTTGGTTTTAGTTCGCGTTGAGGTCGACGCGAGCTTCCGGTTTTGAAGATTGACGTCTACAGTAATAAATAAAAACATTGTAAATATTAGTGTCGTGATGGAATTGCTTTAAAAGTCTGTGTAAAGTTGTGTTAAGTAACAGAAAAAGTAGTTTGTTACGAAAATGTTTTGAGTTTGGTGTTCGACTTCCGATGTTCGCGTCACCGTGACGTGGGCAACATAAAATAATATAAATACTCTTCATAGCTGGATTAAGTTAAGGATAACGTTATGTTAGATCAGGGGTCGGGAACCATTTTGACTGGGAGAGCCATAAAAGCCAAATATTTCTAAATATATTTCATTGAGAGCCATATAGTATTTTAACGTATAATAAATTAAATGTCTTACTTTTAATGAGACTTCTGGTCACAGGACCCGTGACCCGAGAAATTGTATCTTCAAAACTAATTTCTGTTTACTTTAAAATGACACAGTATTATTAAGCAATATCACAAGTATTTTAAAATCAGTTCCAAACTGATTTTATTTATATTTTTTTATTATTATTTTTTCAACTCAAAATTGTCTGGGAGCCATATGCCGTCACCGGAAGAGCCATATATGGCTCGCGAGCCATAGGTTCCCGACCGCTGTGTTAGATGATACAAGTCTGTATTTAGATACGGTTTCAAGCTTTTTAACAATTTCGTTTGGTGTTGAGGGGAATCATTTTCAAAATACAAGTTTTAAAATTGCGGGAGGCAATGGTTTTAGTTGCTGACAAAAGTATAACTTAAATTAAAACTATTGTCTTGAAGTGTGCTTTTGAGGTTTACTGTTAACTTCGTTTTAAATTTCCTAAGTTAGGACTGGGTTAAGGATTGTGCTAAATTTGAACGATTAAAAACTTTAATTGCAAAAAAAACAATTGCGTTGAGGGTGATTTCATCTTGCTGCTACACGACCACAATGTTGTGCGTGTAACTTGAGCCAAACTTGGCAATCTTATTTACCATCAAACTCTTGCTACAATTTCCTTGTAAAGTCGCATCGGCTCTTTTATCCCCAAGTTTGTAATAACGTATAAACTCTTTATGCATTACAACTTTCATTTTAATCTACGAAACTATTTTGCCTTTCAAATCACATCTGGTAGGTAGCTAGCAGCATTTAAACCTGCCCCGACTGTTGATGAGACCCAGAAGTTCGAAACAGTGGGCAGATGTTTTGCTTAAACAAAACACATTGTCCTGCGGAGGGAGCTGGTAGGAACGTTGGGTTGCTCGGTCAATGGCCAGGGTCAACGGCGGCGTGGTGTATTCCGCAAATATGCCCGATTTAGGGCGGGCACAAGTCGGCGTGAGTAGGTTAAACGTTGAGTTTTATAAGGGCACCACGGGGTGACCAGCCCCTCCCCACCCAGCCCCACCCCTCCCACCCCCCACCCAGCCCTACCCTCCCCACTCTTCCCACCCAGCCCCTCTCCACCCAGCCCCTCCCCACCCTCCCCACTCTTCCCACCCAGCCCCTCCCTGCACGACGGACGGACACAATAATCCCATGTGGGCTGGTGTAACCAGGAGGTTCCTACCAGTATAATGCTGGGTTACATTGGCATGCAAAGCCAATATCGTTCCTCGGGACTTACGCTACACTGGCTTTCGGATTATTCGAATACGTATACTGGAGAAATCCGATAAGCTATAAAGTTAGTTTTTTCACAGATGTAAAGTAGTCCACGGGGCAACACTTTACAGCACCTATGTATACGGCTAATACGATATCTAAAATATATATTGATAACCTAACTTAACTTCGAATGGGTTTACAAATGTAACTTAATGGCCACACAGATTGGAAGCAGTAAAAGTGATTCCACCACTGCTGGTACCGACAGGCGAAGGGTCATCTGGCTTGTTGCAGAGGTTTGGAGTTCAGTGGCCCGAGGGGCCGTCCATAAATGACGTCACGCGATTTTGGACAATTTTTGACCCCCCCCCCCCATCGTCACAAAAAGCCAGACCTCCCCCCCTCAAATATGACGTCACAAAGCTCTGCCCCTCCCCCCCCCCAAAATGCTTCAAATCGCTTTAAACTATTGTCATTGTAGTGCGTATTTAATGTGGCGCTGCACTTTGATGTTGTAGGAGTGTTGTTATAACAATCAGTGTTATAACAATTCTATATTTAAAGTTGTGCATTTTGATGTGACGTCACATTTCTCGAACCCCCCCCCCCCCCTCGTCACACATCGTCACAAATGTCTGACCCCCCCCCCCCCCCCCCCAGGTGGGTGATGTTATTTATGGACGGCCCCCTACTCTTGCGGGTGACACGGGGATATTTCGCGTACGTTGGTGAAGTCGATGTCGCGGAGTTATTTTTAAGTTAATAAACCAGCGCGGCCGCCGGGGTTGAACCGCGAACTTCTACAACAAACAGCTTCCTCAGGGCTGTATCACCACCCCAAATATGAACGTTAAGCCTCTCGTCTGCAACCTATCCATGCATCTTTTAAGCACGTGTCAAGGCTGGAACTAGGCCTCGGCAAGGTAAGTTAAAAGGTAAAAACAACGTGCCTATTTTTACCCTACCTTTTACCTTACCACAATACAATCACTCTACCCTACCTTTTACCCTTTAGCAGGTAAGGTAAAAGGTAAAAAGCAACGAGCCTACCTTTTACCCTTACCCCATACAAATTACCCAATTACAGGGTAATTACTAGGGAACTACACATGAACAAGGTTTATAACGGTAAATGCTAGGTAGAGCGCTTTATTCATATAGAATACTCTCAATGATTCCAATTTTACATGCTTGTTGTTGTTGCCATTGTTGTCGTCGTCGTCGTATCCTCAAATCTTGTAACTAAATTTTTACCCACTTCCTAATGTGGTATCGACTGCAAACTTGGTATACTTATGTCATACTGATGACAACACTATATTCTATCATAAAATCATTTTTTAGATGTTATGTTTCGGCTTGGGTCTAATTGTCCACGGTCAACTGACGTTGGCTGTAAATCACCACGGCCTCTTACGTTATGGCGAGCTTCAGGGCCACTTCCTGGAGTCGTAGAGTTCTGTCATTACTCGTACATTTCATAAAAGCATGTTTTTAAGAAAGTTTGTTTTAATATTACTTATTAAATGGAGGCCACAGACTGCGCCACGGAGCTTTTAGCTGTAAACAAGGTACCGTATTTACCGGGTAATACTTCACGCTACCTTTACCCTACCGGGTAATTCTTCCGAGCTACCTTTACCCTACCCGTTACCTTACCCCTTGGCATGTCGACATCTTTACCTTTACCCTTTTACCCGGTAAAAAGGGTAAATTACCTTACCTTGCCGAGGCCTAGCTGGAACGTACGTCACTACTGTAAGATAAAACAAACACATACTGTATATACAAATTATGAAATGCACAAAGTACGCCAGTAAACTTTTTTTTATTCAACGAGTTTTTGACAAAAAATATAGCTTTGAACATTTCATTGCTCAACGTTTTGCGATTCATAGTGCAAATAGGCAGCTGCAATGGAAATTCGATCGCTGTGTTAAAAGCCCTACCCGTCACATTTCATAGTATGGTATGGATAGTGCACGTACAAATGCGCGCGTCGTTCCTACAGCGATACAGGGCGATCCATGTTATTACAGGTAGCCCACTAATATTACGTCGGAGAAAGCATCACCAAAACATTTTACTTTCAAAGCCTCTGCACATTCTCCCACCAATCTCAATTACATTGGTTACTGTATTCACCGGATTATAAGAGGCACATTTTGTCCACCACCTCACCCACACCCCCCGTATTTTAAACAAAAAGTTGGGTATGCGTCTTATAGTCTGGATAATAGATCTGGAAGACGTGTTTTAATCAAACTTCTTCAAAATTGTTTTACAGCAGGTGGTTCTCCGCAGGGACATACGACCACCCAGATGAACCATCTCTTCCCACTTTAAAGCAGCGCATTCATCACCTTCCGGAAGACGGTGCTCTTATTGTTATCATGCTCGTTTACGCAGAAAAGCCTCGCCGAGTCTCATGACTCTTTTGAGGAGGGTCCTGCCAAGGGTTTCACATTTGGGAGTGATTATTTACGTGCGTAATCCCGAATAAGTAACATGCGTAAAATTTCTTACATTTGGCAACAATTTGGACCACGATGCCGGCACACAATGGCCTACTCCGGCAAATTGACGTCACGGGGATCTTTGACATCAACGGTGACACAGGTGACGCAGGCGGCGCGGAGTAATTGAGTTTTTACATCCGCGGTAATAACCAGGGTGGCCGCTGGATTAGAACCGACAAAATCTGCAACAATCGGCCAACGCATTTCCGCTGGGCCAGCAAGTCACCACCCCAGTGTTACAAGAGGTCTATGTTCAAAGGCCGCTCACATTGCGAGGGTTAAGTGGTCATTAAAGATTCTACGTCATTATTACATGTCTTGGACCCACTACACATGTAACAGTTGGGCATTATGAAACTACTCAAGTCGCATCCAAGACATTTACTAAATGGTAAGGCACATTCATAATAAAGGGTTTCTGTACAGGATGAGATGAGAAGCTTTTTGTTCTTTACTCGGTGGGAAGTCACTCATTCTCCTCCGCTACAGCCAGACTGGAACACCCTTCCCCCAGCCACCCATGCTGTCATCTCCCTGCCCCTGTTCAAGACCTATCCTCTTCTCCCTATGACATAAACTCACAGAGACCGACATACCCACATAGGGACCCATAAACTCAGAGACCTAGGACTGCCTCGTTCTCTCCCATAGACTATATATACACATATAAACAGAGACCTATGACCGACTCCCTCTGGATGGGACATGAGGTCTGCATCAGTAAAGCTACCAAACTGCTGGGAGGCTGAACCAGGACAGTTATGTCCCCCACCTCACCCTTTTCCAATGGCACACTTGAGACAAGCCAGCACGAGACCGTCACAGTACGGGTGGTTTTCCACCGGCTGTTTGCCGAGCCGAGCCGGAAACTAATCCGTACTACGCTGGCCTCACAAGACGTCTCAATCTAGCTCAGGACCAAGCAGGGCCAGGCCAGGAGCATGGCGAATGAAGCGCTGATTGTGAGGATACTGCATTGCCGCGCAATATACACGTCTCAAATCATTCATTGGGTGCAACATCAACGGCACGGCTCAGCTTGCTTTTGCAGTAGAAAAACAGCCTGGCTCCTTCTGAGCTGTGCTGAGCTGGCTCGGTTGTGCAGTAGAAAAGGGGTACATAGGACAAGGGGAAACGTGGGGTCACTAGACCTCACAGCTCCACACGTGCAGAGCGTGGTCATAGAATGAGCAAGTGGCCACAAGATGGAATTTATTACCACCACCAGCATCATCGCCATCACTGACACCACAACCACCATCATTGTCGTCATCATCATCATCATCATCGAGGATGTCAATGAAGCCAGTTGAGGACTCGAAGCGAATGGTAAGGTTGCCCTTGGATTTGGATCTAAGAGGGGCAGCACTTGAAGATGTATTGACCAAAGATTGAGCGGCCGTTGAAGATGTATCCCCCAATGAGGGCGTGGCATTGGAGGAGGTGGAGCTAGAGGTTATGTTCACCAATGAGGAGGCACCGGCAGTGAAGGGGGTGGGGGCTGGTTGGATCAACGACCAATCAGCTCCATAGGCGAGTGATCCGTGATGCTCGTAGGAGCACAGGACCCGTAACAACGGCGACGAAGAGCCGCCACCCCTGCCTAAAGACACACAGACAAAGATCACCCATATAGCATTAACAGGCTGTTTGGGGCAAGTGGTGTTCGCGAGTAGCACCTATGAAGTCTGGCATGGCACACCTATGGGTAATATGGATAGAACTATGCCCAACCACCTTTATCTCCCCAGTGGAAGTGTTTACACAATGCGCCAGGTACTCATTTTAGGCTGTGTCGACCTAGGGCAGGCCCAGGACTGTTTCAGACATTGGCCATGGCAGGGAATTAAACAGATGTCGCCGGGTTTGTAGGGCAGAGTGGTAATAACCACTGCGCCACCCCTTCATGTAACCTCAGAGATTGCTGGAGCAAGTGCTGTTAGCGAGCACCCAATGTCGGCACGGCACATGAGAGGTGGGGCAGCTAACAGACAAATTGCATGTTGTAACGCAGTGCACAATGCATAGCTATGCATGAATCCTCCTGACGTGTTTCGGATACTTTATGTTAACCCTTTCCTGTTCTGAGACAGGGTGGGGGTCCCGTTCACCGCTGAATCTCGGAACGCACAAGCGGTTCAGTGTTAATTTTGTTTAGAAAGGCGTAGCGCCGTTCTTTTAAAAATACATTGTTACTCACCACAAAGAACCGTAACAACACGATAGCTGGCGCCATACTGTGCCACACGCCCTCCCACGTGGCTTTGTGGGAGCCTCGGTACCGACAAAGTTAATTTATTTTAGCTTTTCTTCTGACTTCGTTTCAATGGGTATAGACGTACGTCATCGGAACGGGATTGGAAGAAAAACTGACAGCGTACACGTACGTCATCGGAACAGAAAAGGGTTAACTAGGTCTGCTCAGATGCAAATCCTCACCGTGCTGCGGGGGTGTACAGTGCAGCACGCGGAACCCCCCGTGCATACAGGCGGAGAGTAGCAAGCCCGGGGTGCTGGGGTGCCACTTGAGACGCCACACCCCGCCCCCTGTCGCCAAGGAAACTAGAGGCCTAGTCACGTGACGCGGATCCCACAGCCGCACCTGCTCGTCGTAGCTGGGGGAGAGGGGGGAGCAGTGCGGCAACAAGGACCCGAAGTTGAACACGGCCGATGATGAAACTCTGCTGCTCTGCGTCCTTGCTTTATTGCAATTATCATCAGCCGTGGTCAATCCACTGCTGGATGAAGGCACCCCTCCCCCAAGCCGCCGCCATCTCTCACAATCTATGATGTAACAATCCACCCGGCCGTGGATGGACTGCAATTGATAGTCCATAATACAGGTTTTTTGGGTTAGTGTAGAATTGAAGCTTTCGCGACTGCAGAAATTACTATACTCGTTGGTTTTTTCAGTAAAGTTACGTATGTAGAAATAAAATAAAACTAAATAAAATTAAATTAAAATAAATCACGACGTTTCGAACGCAACACAAGCGATCATCATCAGGGGGAAATGGGGTAAAACACATAGCGAGGGAACACACAGGGGGACATCACGCACATAGCACATAGAAAACGGTAAACTGCACGGAGGCAAATACAACAAGAAGATGAGAAACGAGAACTCAACAAACCTTAGAAATATAATGCAGTGATGCCACGTACATTATTTTTCACCGTCACTTTCTGTAAAGAAATGTCATATTTGAAGCGACTTTGCGTAATAAATTATTTAATTCAACTCGACCTTCCTCTGCGTTAGTGTAAAAATCCACCCACTCATGAATATTAATGAGGGGGGAGTGGGCCTCATGTGGAGTGACGTCACGCGGGGGGGGGGCCTCATGTGGAGTAACGACACGCATGGGACACACACACATTATTGGCTCATTATATTAGTAAATGATGCTCGTTTACCCGGGATATCTTACCTATAAACGTCATTCTTTGTCTGTCTGTGTGTTTGCACATTTGCGAAGGATTTGGCTCTCAAACGGTGGGTTTTACGTAAACAAATTAGCCAGGTACCATGCCGTAAGCCCCGCGGTGGGCAAGTGCTATTCATTTTTCACGTCCCTCAACTTTAAATTAGTTAAATTAGCGATTTAGTGTGATGCCTATTTATTTATTTTTAACACACGCTCGACCATACCAACTGACACGCCTTCGGTGGGGGGGACGGCCTCTACCAAGTGACACGCGTTCAGTGGGGGTGAGGGGGAAATTTTCTTTCGCGTTAAAAATGCTACACAAAAACACAAAACGCTCAGGTAAATTCTTCAGTGTGATGTCCTCCCCCCCACCCCGATGCGTGCAGTTACTACCATACAGTCGGTAGATGCTACCACTATAGGCCGTACATATTACTGCAGAGTGGGCGGGGGGATCGTGGCTGGGGGAAGGGGGGTATCAGCCCCAGCCTGCCAAGGTGCCACCTCGGTCGGCTGGTCCATCTAGGCGAGGCCGGGGGCTCTGCACGGCACTAGGCCTCACCACGGCAATATTAAGTAATTTTTTCATGCTTCTTTCGCTAAACTCACGTTGAAAGAAACCTCTTCATTAAATAATCACCTTGCAAATATTACATTAAATATTTTTGTTTGTGCTGACAACTAATATTTCTAAATTTACTTGCTGAATATTAATCTAATTATTACTGTGTCTAAGTCCTTGTGTGCGTGCGAGTCCATGTGCGTGTCTGCGTCGATATGTGTGTGCAAGTCTGTGTGTGTGTGGGTCTGTGTGTGTGTGAGTCAATGTGTGTGTGTAAGTCCATATGTGTGTGTAAGTCGATGTGTGCGAGTCGCTGTGTGTGTGTGTGTGCGCAAGTCAATGTGTGTGTGGGTCGATGTATGTGTGTGTGTAAGCCCATGTGTTTGTGTGTGTGAGTCCATATGTGCATAAGTCGATGTGTGTGTGTGGGGCTCCATGTGTGTGTGTAAGTCAATGTGTGTGTGTGAGTCCAAGTGTGTGTGTCAGTCTATGTGTGTGTGTGTGAGTCGCTGTGTGTGTCTATGTCAATGTCTGCGTGTCAGTCGATATGTGTGTGTGTGGCGCTATGTGCGTGTGTGAGTCGATGTGTGTTTGTGTGTCTATGTGTGTCAGTCGATGTGTGCGAGTCGATGTGTGTGTGTAAGTCTATGTGTATGTATCTAAAGTCGATGTCTGTGTGTGCGAGTCCATATGTGTGTGTGTAAGTCATTGTTTTGTGTGTGGGGGTCAATGTCTGTAAGTGTGTGTCAGTCGATGTGTGTGTGTCTTTTTCGCCTGCGCAACGCCGGGTACTTCCTGCTAGTGCTCACTAAGTTTTGTACTTTTTCAGCAGGGTCCTTACCAAGTTTTTGCAGCAGGGGGCGATGTTGCTATGCAAAATACCATTTGAGTAATTTGAGTATTTTTTTTCAGCATTGGGATGTTTTGGCTAACAACAGTTATAACATTGTATTAACGTTTTCTATCAGTGGAAACTGGAGAACTCAGAGAACACCCATGCAAAACAGGAGAACATATCAATTCCACACACTCTCATTCACCCTCTCACACTGCAAATCAGGGGGAGAACACAAACTCCATGCCCCGAGGTGGGAATCAAACAAAGGCCCTTCTTGCTACGAGGCAAAAGTGCTGTTACCTCTCCACCACCCTGTCACCCCAATGAGTATACACCTATGTGTCTGTACGTGCGAATGTTGCAGTGTAAATGGGTACACACCTTCCCGTCGCCAATACATTATCCCAGTGTGGGTTGCTCTGAATGCAGCAAACCCCAGCATCATGTCTGTGGAACACACAGAAATAGAGACAAAGATCCCCATATCGTGTTAACAGACTGTTGGGGGCAAGTTCTGTTAGCGAGTAGCGCCTATATAGGTTGGTACAGCACATGAGGGGGTGCATCGCAAGCACTAACACGGATGACTTTGTCTCCCTCATGCTGATGTTTACACATCTCACCAAGTACTCATTTGAGGCCGAGTCAGCCCAGGACCGGTTCAGATATTGGCGACTGATGTTGGGTTCAGATGATCACGACTCATTAACAGCCCTGAGCCAGTGGTATACATTCCATGTTACTATGACAAGGATTAGTCTGTTCAAAGATAGCTTACCTCTGGCAAAATATGGGTGTCTTACAATCTGTCCGTGTGTCCCAACCACAGAATCTGCTGTCATCTCCACCTGCACAGTTACAATGAGAACACACACAGCTATTAGCAATGACATGCCTGCTGGCAGTTTGGTCCAGAGTGTACAGAGATGAAACTGATCCTGGGACCCGATCTTTAAATGTGGAGACCCGGTCTCCTGGAGCAGAATCTCAAGACCCTGAGACCCGGTCTCCTGGAGCCGAGTCTCAAGATCCCGAGACCCCGTCTCCTGGAGCCGAGTCTCAAGACCCTGAGACCCGGTCTCCTGGAGCTGAGTTTCAAGACCCTGAGACCCGGTCTCCTCGAGCCGAGTCTGAAGACCCTGAGACCCGGTCTCCTGGAGCCGAGTCTCAAGACCCTGAGACCCGGTCTCCTGGAGCCGAGTCTCAAGACACCTAGACCTGGACTCCTGGAGCCGAGTCTCAGGGTCAAGTTACCTTTGACCTGATTTGTGCGATTGCTGCTCTCTCACCAGAGTAAACGATGTTTGGGTTCCAGGTGTTGAAGGCAGAGACCCAGGCCTCAAACTCGTGGCCCTTCCACTGGGAGAGGAGTTTCAGTGATGTGGAGTCGTCCAGGTGGAGCAGGGAGAGAGAGCCAAGCGAGTCGCTTACACAGAGACTGAAACACATGCACCACCATCACCCACATCACCATCATGGCCCATCCACACCAGCATTACCCCCATGGCCACCACCACCATTACCCTACCACCAAAGACAAATTTCCCCCATATAGCCTTAACAGACTGTTGGGGCAAGTGCTGTCCGTGAGTAGCACCTATGAAGATCGGCAAGGCACATGAGGGAGTGGGTGGCCAGCACCGTGCGCAACTGCCTTTGTCTCCCTCGTGGCGATGTTAACACACTGCACAAGGTACTCATTTGAGATCGAGTCGACGTAGCAGAGGCCCATGATCGGTTCAGATAGCCGTCACTGGTATTAACCGTGATTGGGAATCGAACCCGGGTCGCCGGGTTTGCAGCGCAGCACGCTAAATCGCTGCACTACTGCTCCCCCACCCCCGTCACCACCACCATCAACCCCACCATCACCACGACCAACACCCCCACCATCACCACGACCACCACATGCACCATTACCACCCCCTTCACACCCACCATTACCACGACCACCACCCCCATCACCTGTGTGACTCAGTGCTGTTGTAGTCGAGGGACAGGGCGAGCCGATTGTCTCCAATGCTTAGCGCTGTGCCCGGCTGCAGGTGAACGCCCTGAGGCTACTGACCCGATGGACACACACACACACACGACACATTACTGGGTAACACCGAGATTGTGTGTTAATGTGCGGCTGTCTACCAAAGATATTTGAAATTCCTAATCGGCCCTCAGTAAAAAAATGCTGTTCTTAAATAGCGTGCACCTATGAAGGCCGGCATAACACACAAGGGGGAGTGTGGCCAGCTCGACGTCGCCTTTGTCTCCCCCGGTGCCAATGTTTACACACCGCACCAGGTACTCATTTAAAGCTGCGTCGACGTAGGGGAGGCCCGAGACCAGTTCAGATATTTGTCAGCGATGCTGGCCGCGAGCGGGAATCAAACTCCCTTCGCCGGGTTCGTAGTGCAGTGCTATAACCACTTCACACAAACACAGAATAATGTGCCCAGAAACACACACCTCTGCAGTCTGGAGATGATGAAGTCGTATTTCCCCACGTGCATCTGCTGTGCAGAGAGTGGGGGCTCCGGCTATGGGTTTATGGCACCTGCAGTCAAGAACATTGCATTAACAAAGTACCAATCTCAATGGAAGTCAGTTTGAATTCAAACTGATGGGTTCCACACCCCATTAAAACCAATGAGTCTCATTACCCATTCAATCCAATAGGACTTATTACCCATTTTATCTCACTCCAAACCCATTAAATTCAATGGCAATACTTCCCCATTAAACCCAATGATACTCATTCCCAATGCAATCCGAAGGGACTCGAACCACACTCAATCCAATGGGACTCACCACTTCATATCCAGGATAGCGGCTGTGTCCTGCCGATGTAGCTCCACTATGCCTCCTTTCTTCTCGTCCACCTGATACAGCAACACTCTCCCCACCCTCTGTACGGGTGCTTCTGATGTACCCTGTGGTTGTCACAGCAATGCACAGCTTAGGACTTGGCAACAGCACCGGGCAGTAGTGGTGGCTACGCGTGCCTGTAATCCAGCACTGTGGAGGTGAGGGTTGCTGGATCACGCAAACATTGTGAGACTCCCTTACTGTGGGCTTGTCAGGGGAGGTGGTAAAGCAAAATCAGAATCAGAATCTTTATTTAGACTGGAGATATCCAATGAGCTTTGAAGATATTTCTCACAGATGTCCAGTAGTGGCGGGTCAGCAAGTTACAACTCTCAACTAAAATTTTTTTATTTTACCAGGGAAGGCCCACTGAGCTGTACAGCTATTTTTCACAAGCGACCTGGCCAACAAGTGATAGCCCAACCAAGTGGCTTATGACGTGGAAATTTATATCAACCAAAATATTCTAAAAGCATTTTTCTAAATGTGGATGGAAAAATCGGAGGACCTGGAGAAAAATCCACGCGACCACTGGGAGAGACACTGAGAACATGGGTTCAATCCCCAGGTCTGCGTCTCTCTCGGGCGGTTCACAATGGCCGTGTTGGTAATGCTGAAACAACAATGGTGACACCATTCGTTCAAGGTTCAGGCCCCTGGGTTTGAGTCCCCCTCTCTCTATCTCTCTCTCTCTCAGGGGGGTTCATAAACGGCTGTGCCAGACACCCTGAGCTAGTAACACAAAATCCTGGGTTTGAGCCCCGATGAGTCTAGGTGTCTCCCCACTGTCTCAGTAGATTCAGAATCAGAATATTTATTTATACTGCAGGAGGAATCCGATGAGTTATAAAGCTCTTTTTTACAGATCTCCAGTTGTGAGCACGGGGTAAGAACGTTACAATAACAAACAGTTACAAAAACACGACGGGAGTGCAAAGTACAAGAAAGGTAAACAAATCACCCAAACACAACACGAAACCATCCCCATCCTACCAGACAAAACCCACTGAGGCATTAAATTGTTTTTAAGATGCAACCTGGCCACAAATAACAGCTCAACAAAGTGGCCCATCATTTTGTCAAAATAATCTAAGTAATCTCAATGCATGGTTCTAAATGTGGAGGGAAAAACCGGAGGACCCAGAGAAAAAAAATCCACGCGACCACGGGGAGAGACACACGCAAACTCCAAATATACAATAATAGGTTTTTTTACCCTTTTTGCTGGCAACAAAACTGACACCTTTTACACGAAAACATGTTTATATTAACCACAATACTTGCAGTCAAAATTCAAACAAAAAACACAATCTGATAATGTATGCACTGTCCTTGAAATTGATTGGTGCACACGCGAGACAGCTTTTGTTAGAGCCCAGTCTCATATAGTGTTCGACCAGATGACGCCAAAAGGCGCACAACTCAAAGACAATGCATCATCAGAAAAAAGGGTAAAAAACCTATTATTATATTTTTCTACTGGCAAAGGAGGTCTCATGATCCAAATATACAGCAGGTGCCAGGGTCGGGATCGAACCCACGACCTCCTATATACCAGGTGAGGTAGTTAACATCTCCTAGCCACCGTGATGATGACAGAGACACACGTAAACTCCAAATATATAGCAGGCGTCGGGGTCGGGATCGAACCCACGACCTCCTGCATACCAGCCAAGGAAGTTAACATCTCGCTACCGTGGCACCCCTATAATTACAACACTACAAAAAAAAACAATACGGCTGCCAATTAAGAGAAGGTAAACAAATCACTAAAATAAATGAATATAAAGTATATGAGTACAACTTGCTCAAGTACATACATTCCTGAGAATAGGTTTTCCCCTTTTTTCTGGCAACAAAACAGGTGTTGAGATGTTAAAACACCAAACTGAAACCTTTTACAAGGAATCATGTCTGCATTAACCACAATGCTTGTGGTCAGAATGCAAAAAAAAATACTCTGATAATATCTGTGGCATTGTCTTTGAAACTGATTGGTCCACACCAGAGACAGCTTTCTTTTGAGCCTAGTCCCAAACAGTGTTAGACCAGAGGACGCCAAAAGGCGTACAGCACAAAGACAAGGTCCCATGATGTAGCTGCTTACCCCGAGCTCTCATTACTCTGATACTGCTTGTCTTTTAAAATGCATAGCTCCAGTGGCTTCCTAATATATGGAGAAAGAGCGTTCAGATGGCCACAGAAGCGCATCTGAAAGCGTGCGAGGGGGCGACCGTCTGCTTGCCTCTTCTGTGGGTTTGGAGATCTGGTAGGTGCCACAAGCAAGCAGGGTTTCATGCCCAGGCAACGGGCACCACTCCACAGAGTCGGCGCTCAGCTCCGTGTCGACAACGTGCAGCGAATGGCACCGGTGGTGCCGTTTCGACCCCAGTGTCTCCTCCCCGTAACTCCCCACTCCGACAGCGCACTCCTCACTCATGGCTCAGACCTGGAGAACAATACGAATGCGGCGCAGTTACGGTGTGTGTTTATAATGGGTCCATCGTAATAAACGTACTCTGCATTATAACACGAACTCTTTCCCTTGAAAGTACACACTATTACTGCAGTAATACATGGTGACCCATTCATATCTATCCCACCACAATAACTGGGAGAAATCATAGAAAAAACTTTTATTTGAAATACTCTACACATATCCCATCAATCCCAATGACACTTATTAGATGTGTTGTGTTCTCTGGACTATAAGATGCACCCCCTCCCCCCACCCCTCCCCTGTATCTGAAAGCGAAGTTCAGAGAGCATCTTATAATGGGCATTGTCTCTTCCAGAAGACATTTTTTAATCTAACGGTTTGAATTGATCTGATATAAGCCGGTTTTCCATATGGACACATGACGCAGAGCGACAGCAGACACCATCAGATGCTCAGAATGATCTTCCAGAAGAAAACATTGCACAATTAGTGCGTTTCGAGTAATGTTGTTCTATTTTTTAACCAAGTCACCTACATAAATTAACATTCTCCGATCGAGTAACTCGTAAAATAATGCCATGAGCAAATCAGTTGAATCCCCTGGCTCTCCATGTACTCCAGATTATAAAACACGATTGTTTTCAAAATAGTCCAAAAAGTTTTGGCAGTCGTCTTATAGTCTGGAAAAAAATAATTTTGTATTCTGTTGCACTGCCCTCTGCTCAAAAATACAGCCCTGTCACTCCACTGCTAGCCAAACTCAACTTAACTATATTCTTGGTTCTTTCGGTAAAGTCACGTAGAAGGGAAATAATAAAATAATAAAATTTTTACATAACTAAATTCTCAACGTTTCGACCACAACGCAAGCAGCCGTCTTCAGGTGAAGAACAGGGCTGTCCAAAAGACAGCATCCTAATGTCTTTCGGACAGCCCGGTTCTTCACCTGAGGACGGCTGCTTGCGTTGTGGCCGAAACGTCGTGAGAATTTTATTATTTTATTATGGTATATTTTATTATTTCCCTTCTACGTGACTTAACCGAAATAACCAAGAATATGAATCCCTGCATTCACGAAAGCTTTAAATCGAAATTCCACTTAACAATTTTTTTTATCAGGTGAGCTGGTCATCACAAATAGCTCAATGAAGTGGGCTTATCATGTGGAAATGTATAGCAGCCAAATGTCCGAAACGCACGTTTCTAAATGTGGAGGGGAAAAAACTTGAGGATCTGGAGAAGAATCCACGCGACCACCTGGAGATGGAGAGACATTGCAAACTCAAAATAAACAGCAGGCGTCAGGGTCGGAATCGAAACCATTTCCTCCTGGACACCAGGCAAGAGAGAGATCTCGCCTTCACTGTGTTAGTCACTACGAGTTAAAGATGAGAGGTCGTTTGGTTTCGTGCGGAGTGCATTCTGCAATGTAACCAGATGAGAGCCATAAAGATCCATTATTACGATCGACGGATTTTATTTAAACAATCGATATTTATTTCTCCATTCTTAGATTGATTTCTCTATTCTCAATACTCGGAAAAGTATAAACAAAGATCAATAGTGTTACAATGATAACTGTGCACGCGATAATTGAAGTTAATTGGTAAAACATTTACTTTTCCTGTAATCTTGAATCGTAATATTAACATTATAAAATGTAAAACTACGGAATCGAAACAATCGATTCAGGACCGGGAATCGATTCAATACATTCGCCACTCCTGCGCGAGTCTTGTAAGTAATTCAACCAAACGCAATTGACGACTCTAGCACCATTAACATTAATTGCCCTTGTGAAAACTTCACACCCAGACAAGTCTTAGACGTTTAAGATAATTGCATTTTTTTGTTGCTGTTCGTAAATTCTGGTAGGCCTCGAGTGTGCCTCGGTGTGGCCTAGGCAAGGGCCTAGACCGCGCAAATTGAACGACTTGTGCAAAGTTTTCGTTCGCCGTCGCGAATGAAACGAAGGAGCGCGCATCTGCGCCCACGGAATACAAAATTGCGCCGCGCTTTTTTATATTCATGTACAAATACAATTCATGATGCTAAACTTTGCATTTCTACCGAACCTGCAAGTTGGGGGGGGATGACGGCCACCCGGAAGTGGTTGTCGCGCTTACCCAGCAACCGGCTCGGAACCGGATGCCCTGGATTTAAAGGGAACCGATTCCTGCCCCATTGGCTTGTATGGGAAGTCGGTCCCATTGGCTTGTATGGGCAGTCGGTCCCATTGGGTTGTATGGGAAGTCAGTCCCATTGGGTTGTATGGGCAGTCGGTCCCATTGGCTTGTATGGGCAGTCGGTCCCATTGGGTTGTATGGGAAGTCGGTCCCATTGGGTTGTATGGGCAGTCAGTCCCATTGGGTTGTATGGGAAGTCGGTCCCATTGGGTTGTATGGGAAGTCGGTCCCATTGGGTTGTATGGGTAGTCAGTCCCATTGGGTTGTATGGGTAGTCCCACTGTTTTGCAGCAGATACAAATATTTTATCTCCCTCCCCAAGGTTCACAATGGCCGACCAAGGAACGCCTGTGCCGTCGACCAATCGGAAGAGGCGACGTGGCAAGGAGCCGGAGCCTGCGCCTGCCATGGCCAGTCCCAACAGCAGCAGATATTTCTCACGGAGCCTACCCGCGTGCGGGGTGGAGCGACTGGGATTTAGTTTTTTCAACCAGCCTTGCGAGCAGCTCGCAAGGGCGATGCTGGGGCAGGTAAAGAGGCATAAGGGGCCGTCCATAAATGACGTCACACGATTTTGGACGATTTTTGACCCAACCTACGTCGCACGGCGTCACAAAAAGTCAGACCCCCCTCAAATGACGTCACAAAGCTCTGCCCCCCCCCCCCCCCCCAAAATATAAAACATGCTTCAAATCACGTTAAACTATTGTCATTGTAGTGCGTCATTAATGTGCCGCTGCACTCTGATGTTGTAGGAGAAAACATTTACTAAAAAGTATAATTAATTAGAACGTGTTGTCTATATTTATTTAAAATTGCGCATTTTGATGTGACGTCACATTTCTCAAACTCCCCCCCCCCCCCTCGTCACACATCGTCACACATGTCTGACCCCCCCCCCTAGGTGCATGACGTCATTTATGAACGGCTCCTAAGACGGGTTGAGCTACGTGGGGAACTGACCTGTAATTATATTGGTAGGGTCCCTTCCCAATAACCCGCTGTGTGCCTGTGGGTGAAGGAACAGCCAAAGCAATGTCTCTCACGCCACTGCCGACACGAGGGGGTGCTAGACAGCCAGACTCATTCAGGCACTCTCACAGTGGGTGTGCCACGGTGGCTAGGAGATGTTGACTACCTCGCCTGGTATACAGGAGGTCGTGGGTTCGATCCCGACCCTGACGCCCATTGCATATTTGGAGTTTGCGTGTCTCTCTCATCATCATCACGGTTGCTAGGAGATGTTAACTACGTCGCCGAGTATCCAGGAGGTCGTGGGTTTGATCCCGACCTTGACGATGTCTGTATATTTCGAATTTGCGTGTCTCGTATCTCCCAGTGGTCGCGTGGATTTTTCTTCGGGTCCTCTGGGTTTTCCCTCCATATTTGGAAACATTGTCATGCTTTTAGAGTGGTGGCTATAAATGTCCACATGATGATAAGCCACTTCGTTGAGCTATCATTTGTGATTGCCAGGTCACTTCTGAAAAAGAGCTACATAGCTCAGTGGACCTTACCTGGTAAAATAAAAATAGTTGAGTTTCTAGTACATTCTTTAATCTATAATTATATTTGCTTTTTCGCAGAGCGGTTTACACGCGATAAGCGACTTAAATCTCATCTTGGCACGTTTGAAAGGTCACCCCCTAGTGGCAGTTGTCGCTGTGCAGCACAAGGCGACTTCAGCACCTGGCCTGCAAACTGCCATTAGTCTGCCAGTAGGGGGTAAAGTTGCTGCTATGTGTTATTCCAATTGAGTAATTTGCGGGTAATTTTCGACCATTGGAATGTTTTGTCAATACGAGCTACATTGGATGTGTTTTCAACTCTGGGAGGAAACCCGTGCAGAACAAGGGGAGAACGTACAAACTATACCACCTCATGAAGACAAAGATACCCCGTGTAGCCTTAACAGACTAGTGCTGTTAGCAAGCAGCGCCTATGAAGACCGGTACGGCACACGAGGGGGTGGATGGCCAGCCGCCTTTCCCTCATGGAGTGGAGATGTTTACACACCACACCAGATTCTGATTTTGAGACTGAGTCGACCTAGGGGAGGCCCAGAACCAGTTCAGATAATCGTCACCAGTGTTGACCATGAACGGTAATCGAACTCGGGTCACCGGGTTCATAGCACAGCCGCTATTCACACAAAGACATACAGACATATGCAATAGCTCACACACAAAGATACAAACGCCACAAAGGAATCTAACCCAGGCTCTTCTCGCTGTGAGGCACGAGTGTGACCACTGTGCCGTATCGTAACAAAACAACTTAGCGGCCCATACTCCACCTTCTTACCGTATGCGTGAAGAACATATAAACATCCCATCAGTCACACAGCCTTCTGGCAATGTATAATTTCGCCAGCATTAATTCAAGACGAGCAAAACTTCGGCAATCGATTCAGTAAACCAACCCAGATCCTTCTTGCTGTGTGACACAAGTGTTCGCACTGCGCCGCCCTGCTGCCGATGTGTAAGCGCTACGTATGTTGAACTTATTTTGCACCGCACGTTGCCAACCGCGTTCATTGGAGGTGCGGAGGAAGGACAACAAACTAGACACAAACAGCAGTTCTAAAGCAGTGAGTTTTTAATCTAAGTGACTGATAGATGCATAGCTCGAGTGGCTTCCTAATATCGGAAGGAAGAGCGTTTCAGACGGCCGTAGGAGCGCATCTTAAAGCGCGCGATGCGGTGACCGTTTTTGATGGATGGCTGAGCCAAAAGCCGCCGCCGCTGCAAGGATGACTGGAATTCGCATCACGATTCATGTCCGTTGATGAGATAAACTATTCAATATTTTTTTTCTTTTACCAAGTAAGGCTCACTGAGCTATGTAGCTTGTTTTCGGAAGCAACTTGGCCACAAATGATAGCTCAACGAAGTGGATTATCACGTGGAAACTTATAGCAGCCAAATACTCTAAACGCGTGTTTTTAAGATGGAGGGAAAAACTGAAGGATCCGGGGAAAAATCTACACGACCACATGCAAACCCACGACCTCCTGTATACCAGGCGAGGTAGTTAACATCTCGATGAGCAAACGTATCACGGTTCATCTGTGGCTGAGCACTTTGTGTACGCGCGTATCGACTGCGACCCTGTCCCCCCCCCCCCCACCCCTGCACTTCGCCAGACCCTGGTTCGCCGCGTGCCCGGAGTGGAGGGGGCCCTGCGGGCGCGCGTGGTAGAGAGCGAGGCGTACCCGGGAGGTCTGGACGAAGCGTCGCACTCGCGCCACGGCCGCCGCACGCCCAGGAACGTGGCGATGTTCATGCCCCCCGGCACGCTCTACGTGTACCGCATCTACGGGCTGCACTGCTGCCTCAACGTCTCGAGCCGCGGTGAGTTGTGAACATTCTCCCCTCCCCATGCCCCTGCTGGACATCTGGCTGGCGACAACAATTTCCCAAGCTCTGAGGTCGTATATTTGTATACAGTTGGGTCTCAGGGTCCTGAGACTCGACACTGGGTGAAGAGCCGGCCCAGGACACGCTGGTGGGACGATATCGATCGACTGGCCTGGGAACGCCTGGGAATTCCCCAGGAAGAGCTCGAGTCTGTGTATAGTAATGTAGTGTATAGTCGTGTATAATAGTATATGCTGTAGTGTCTAGTAGTATAGTTTATAGTGTAGTAGTGTATAGTAGTATATGGTGTAAAAGTGTATAGTAATGTAGTCTATAGTGTAGTAATGTATAGTAATGTAGTGCTGGAGTCTGTCGCCAGGGAATGGGAGGTCTGGACAGCCACTACTCAACACGCTGCTGCCACGACCCTCACCAGGACAAGCGGACTGAGAAACGAACGAACAGTTGATCATCGATTATCTAGCGTGATCTAACCCCAAAACCTTTATTTACTACTATAATGAGCCAAGAATGTCTGTGTGTCCCGCGTGTCACATCATTCCACGTCGGCCAGCCCCCCTCATTAATAATCATGAGCCGGTGACATCACTCCACATGGAGCACCCCCCCCCCCCACCTCATTAATAATAATTAGCAGGTGACGTCACTCCACATGGGGGGACAGGGCGCCTGCTCCCCCCTAATCAGCGTCAACTTACAACCCTCACTACAAAGGCAGAATCCTCACGTTACGCGATCTTTGTAACGCTATTGACACATGGAAGTAAAAAGGACGTCATGATGAACAAGGGATTATAACCTTTAAATGAAATAAGTCTGTGTCACCGCGGCATTACAAATTGCACATGAATGGATGGAATGAATATCACGTCGCAGTTTGCTTTTCGCTTTCAAGTTTCAAATTTACTGCAATACACCCGTCCTTGGACGGGCAAAAGGTTAATTATGAATAATATTGGTCGCGAAAGCCTACTACTAACATGTTAAATATAAAGAGACAATTAGACATAGATCTGCCATTCACCCCGCCCCCACACCTCATCTCTTTCTCCCTCTCCCCTTGTGCACAGGAGAGGGCTCAGCCGTTCTTCTCCGTGCTCTGCAGCCACTGGAGGGAGTAGCAACCATGCGTTTGCTCCGCCAGAAGCCGCAGCAGGCCAACACCAAATGTGGCCGTGGCCAGTTGCCAGATCGAAAGCTCTGCAATGGCCCCGGCAAGCTGTGCCAAGCCCTGTCCATCAGCTGCGCCCTCGACCGCACGGACGCCGCCTCGGAGGACTCGGAACTGTGGTTCGAGAGGGGTGAGGGTGACGTGGGTGAGGAATCGACGGTGGCGGCGAGGAGAGTGGGGATCACCTCGGCCGGAGACTGGGCCGAGAGACCGTGGCGGTTTTACATCCGTGGTAATGAATGTGTGAGCGTGGTTGATAAGACAGCTGACCAGGTGGCACTGAGGGTGACCCAAAAACAGGATACCGGAGATCAGGGTTAGGGGAGAGGTTTGTTTTGAGACTCAGCTCCAGGAGATCGGGTCTCAGGGTCTTGAGACTCGGCTCCAGGAGACCGGGTCTCAGGGTCTTGAGACTCGGCTCCATGAGACCGGGTCTCAGGGTCTTGAGACTCGGCTCCAGGAGACCGGGTCTCAGAATCTTGAGACTCGGCTCCAGGAGACCGGGTCTCAGAATCTTGAGACTCGGCTCCGGGGTTTAATGCAATCATACTCCAGCAAATACTTTAATGGACTTAAATGCTATTTTATTGCATCTCAATAAAGAATTTATTTTGCATCAATAATGAACGTGGTCTAACAACATCACGGGGTGTATTTAATATAGCTACTTGTATGCATTAGATGTACAGGGTGATCCATTTGTAGAATCCACAGATTTATATTGACTCTCCGACTTTCCTATCAACAGCTGATTGACCATCGTGACGTCGAAGAAAGGAATGGACTGGGCCAAGATGTCAGGGATGAGAGGGGAGGAGGGAAGAGAGAGAGGGAAGCAACGAACAGTAGGTAGCACAGAGCAGAGTCTGTTTTCACAGGGGAAGGCGGTGGGGAAGAGGGGGAGGGATTCAGAGTGGGTGTGGCTACACAGAAGTCACGTGATGTGCGGGAGTCTTGGGCTAATTTAGAGATAGTGGCTTTATCCATATTCATTTCCGTGGGGTGGCTATAAACGGATCAACCTGTGCATTGCATAGACACTCTCTTTATATGTATCGCGTATACGTTCCGCATGTGTCGATGGAAGAATATGGCACCAGGTGCACACGGGGGCCATCAACCTTGGTTCCTGCTGCTAAAATATCCCTGCAAAGTCACAAGGCGGTACTCATGTTATCTACCCAGTCTGTGGAGTCCTCATCTGAGTGTATGGTGTGGTGTGTGTGAATGTGTGTACATGTGTGTGTCCGTCTTTGTGGGGGGAGCGGTGGTGCAGCGGTTAGCGCCGCTGCACTGTGAAACCCAGCGACCTGAATTCGATTCCCACTCACGGCCAACATTGGTAACAAATATCCGAACCGGTCCTGTGTCTTTGCTAGGTAGACTCGGCCTAAAGTGAGTACCTGGTGCGGTGTTTAAACATGCGCCCTGCAGGTTGTTATATCTGCTCACTAACATCACTTGCCCCAAATAGTCTGAAAAGGCTATATGGGGGAACGTTGTTTTTTGAATGTGTGTACATATATACTGCATATGATGAGTGGTTGTCTAATCATATGTATATGACAGGGTAATGTACATACATGTAACTATGAACATTTTAAAATGTTTCACAATGCCCTTGATAATTATAATATGTGTATATATAACATTTAAGGTACGGTATATATTAAAAATATAAATGTTTAGAGATTGGTCTCAAAGTAAAGTATCTTTTATATCATAAATCATTATGTGTAAACAGCAGTTCCTTGTGAGTCCTCTACTCAAGCAGGCGATTGGTGATGGACACACGGTGGTAGAGTGTCTCTCTCTCGCAAAGGATTCATAATGGCCGTATCATGGCTGGAACCCTGGGTTCAGGTCCTGGGTCTAGATGTCTGTCTCTTTCAAAGAGTTCATTCAGTCCATGCCGAACGGCACTGAGCCAGAACCACCAAGATGCTTGGTTCAAGCCCCGTCTGCGTTTCTCTCAAAGGGTTCGTAATGGCCGCATCAGATCAGACGTATGGAGCCAGCACAGCTTATGTCGTGGATTAAATGTTTTGGATGTCTTTCATGTTCATAATGGCCAAGGCGGAGGTGCTGGCTTCAAGATTTGAGATTTAAGGCTGGGTGGCTTCACTATCACCACGACCACCATCACCACCACGACCACCACACACAGCCATCATGATCACCACCACCATTGCCATTACTACCATCACAACCATAACCACCACAATCACCATAATCACCACCAAAACTGCAACCACCACCATCCTCACCACCACCATTACGTCCACCATCTTTGTTGATCACAATAATTTTCAGGATCACCATCAGCAAAACCACCATCAATAATCACCATAGTTTTCATGCCCACCACTCTCACCACCATGACCACCACCACCATCATCACCATGCATCGCCACCACCACTACCACCACCATGACCACTACCACCACCATTCATCGTCACCATGACCACCACCACCATCATCACCATTCATCGCCACCACCACTACCACCACCATGACCACTACCACCACCATTCATCGTCACCAGCACCACCACCACGACCACCACCACCACCCTCTAGTCGTGAAACCTCTGCAGGAGGTCGCAGGTCTTCCTGTCCACCACCTCGTAGAGCTTCCGGGCCCGGCGCTCGCTCACGGCTCTCACATAGCTGTCCGGGTAGAGCACAGCGATGCCCTCCTGCACCTCGCCCATCACCAGCAAGGGGCCAGCCTCCGCGCTGGTGATGTTGGGGCATGGGCAGCCCCAGTCCACCTGCAGCATGGTGATCTCCAGCAGCTTGATGTTGAACGCCTTGAGGCCCATCTTGTCGTCCTTGAGCACCTCGTCGACCGTGAAGCGCACGAGGCCCGCGTCCGTGCCATCGTCCACCACCTCGAGCATCCGTCCGACGATGGCGAAGTCGCTGCGGCAGAAACTCGGCACGATTTTGTTCTTCGTCCTGCACGGCCGGCAAATGGACGAAGACGACGTCGCCGCCGAGGACGCCGAGGAAGACGAAGAGGATGAGGAGGCCGGCGGCGAGCCGACGGAGGTGCCGGAGGTCAGGGGGCACGCACGCTCGCATGCCGAGCGGCTCGCGAAGCTGTTGCCGTTGCCCTCGCAGCCCCCATAGAGGAAGGTGGCGCAGCGCTTGCCCAGCGGGTTGTAGCTCCACCGCGTCTCCCACGCCTTGCAGGGGCCCTGCACGGGAGGCAGCGAGCACAGGCGCGCCGTCTCGTTGACGCACGCGGCGCGGCAGTCCTCGTGCGTCTCGAACGCGTTGCTGTGGCCTCCAACGACGGTCGTGGTGGTGGTGGCAGACGGGCCTCCTGTCGATGCTGCTGCGGCTGCCGAAGATGAAGACGATGACGATGATGATGATGGAAACGATCCCAATGCATCGTCGTCACCGCTGTCAGCACCGCCAACACCGCCACCACCACCAGATAATGACAGTGAAGAAAATGGGGAGGGTCTTCTATTGAGACCGCCACCATCAGCAGCACCAGTGGCAGCAGCAGCGGCGGCAGCGCCCCACGCTTGTCCAAAATTGTCACCTTGAGCAGACGCTGCGGCTCGTGGTGGAGACGCAACACCTTGAGGAGGCCTGCCTCCTGCAGCTCCTTGCACGAAGCCTCTGTGTCCTCCTCCTCCTCCACCACCACCTCCACCACTGCTTGATGCCGATCTCCTGCAGTCGCCCCGGAGGAACGTGTAGCACCCGTTGCGCCGCGCATCATAGAACCAGAAGACGTGCTGATTGCCTCCGCAGCCGGCGTAGCGGTCCGCCGGCTGATGACAAAAGTCCTGCTGATGATTCTGGTGATGCTGCTGCTGCTGGTGGTTGCTGTGGTGATGAAGATGATGTTGATGATGGTGATGGCTGTGGTGGTGGTTGTTGCTGTTGTGGCCAGACGATGACGAAGAGGAGGAAGAGGAGGAGGAGGACGCGGGAGGAAATGGGATGACGGAGAGAGTGAAGCTGGCCCGGACGGCGCCGGCGCGGTTCGACACGAGGCACGTGTAGCTGCCGCTGTCCTCCTGGCGCGCGTTGTAGATGACCAGCTGCCCGATGTTGGTCACCACGGCGTTGCCGTACACGTGGTCGGGCCTCATCACGATCACCGCGTCCGCCCCGGAGGGGCCTGGCCCAACCAACTCGGGAGCCTCACCGCCAGCACCATCAGCAGCATCACCACCAGTAGCACCACCAGCATCACCGCCACCAGCAGCACCACCACCAGCAGCACCATCACCACCACCAGCATCACCACCACCAGCAGCACCACCGCCTCTTGTTGCACCTCTTGCCCCTCCTGCTGCGCTGGTGGCAGCGGCGCTGCTGCTGCTGCTGCCGGCGCCGTGCCGGCTCTGTGGGTGCTGCAGCTGCTTCTCCCACGTCACCTCGGCCTTGGAGCGAGTTCCAATACCACACACGAAGCTCACCGTGCCTCCGGCGCGGATCACCTGAGCGGAGAGAGACGCACCAGTGGAGGTCTATTGGGTTCAGTGTGAGTCTATGCGTTCAATGTGAGTCTATGGGGTCAATGTGAGTCTATGGGTTCAGCGTGAGTCTATGGGTTCAGCGTGAGTCTATGGGGTTCAGTGTGAGTCTATAGGTTCATCTTACCTGGTGGACTGGGTTCGACAGGAGAACGGGGGCCACGACGTCTTCTGCCGGGGCCCGGGGAGGTTCATCATGGCCCAGTCTTCCGGAGTCTGGCTGGGCGGTAGTGACGGGTGTGGGAGAGTTGATTGAAGTGGCCTCTGAACCCCCGAGGGATTGGTTCGATATCTGCGTGCTGGACTCGGAAGAGGCAGCTGACCAGGACAGTTGAAACCTAGGGGTTGGAGTCAGCGTCGGGTTAATGCAATGATAGTGTAATGACAGTATCGCTATCTAGGTGCTAACTATGTGCATGGGTGCAGCATAAGATGACACACATGCGAGCGGCCACAAGGGGAGGATAACTAGGCCAACAAGGGTCAAGAGGTCATAGATCTGGAAGCTCTCTGAACCTGCGAGAAAGCACGAGAAGAGGGGCGTGGCCAGGGGCGGAGCTTGGCCATGCTGGATGAATATAAGTGGGAGGCGAGCGGGGTTGTTGTGGGGGTTCGGGGTCCTGGCTGTCGTCGCTGTCGTCTCTTTGTTGCCGTCGGCGCTGTGTCGTCAGTCGTCTACATAGTCTTCGTCGCCGTCGTCACTAGAGAGTCAGCCAGCTATATAGTTGTACGTCACCATCGTTGCTATATGGTCGACTTAGCTATAATTCAGTCAGCGCTGTTGTTACTCTGTGACCCTGTCGCCAAAAGTATTCAGACTTAAATAAGGAACGCTATACAAGTCGTGTCTGAAGACGTCTCGTTACAATAGTATGTGTAAATATCTATACTGTATTCTCATTGTTTAGACTTTTATAATTTGATGTTGTTGTAGAGTAACGTGACGATGGTGCGTTTAGTGGCAGATTAGTGTGTATCTATGTGTCTCTACGTCTCTATGTGTCTCTATGCATCCCTACGCATCTCTACACATCATCTCTAGCTCCTCCGTGCGGGAGACACCTGCAGGGCACGACCGCTAGCGCGACCCCCTTGTTGCACGCCTCGGCGTCCATGTAGCAGCGGTTGTAGTAGGTGAGGCCATCCGACGCGCACGTGAAGCTGGGGTCCGGCTCACAACGGTCCCTGCACCTGCACCGCACCACGGGGCACGCCGGGAGATGCCCGCGGCCGGGGATTATAAATATATATGCAACAAAACATATCTTTATATATAAAAGGGAAATTTGTGATGATGTGTGTCTGTTCAAAATGTTTAGCCTACTTCCCGACATGCAACAAACTTGAAATTTGCCATGTGGGTACTTTCCAGACTGTACACCATGAAAAAATTATAAAAATAAACTTTTGTATTTTTTGGGGGTGGGGGGGGGGCTCAATAATGTTTTTTTTTGCACGGCAAGTGAGCTGTGACGTCACATCTGTCATATGACCCGTGTGCGGAAGCATAACGCATTGTAGTGTAGTGGTTAGCGCTACGCTGCGCTACGAACCCGGCGACCCGAATTCGATTCCCGCTCACGGCCACCACCGGTGACTATTATTTGAACCGGTCTTGGGCCTCCCCTAGGTCGACTCAGCCTCAAACGAGTACCTTGGTGTGGTGTGTGAACATCGCCACTGGGGAGACAAAGGCGGCCGGGTGTGGTGCTGGCCACCCACCCCCTCATGTGCCGTGCCGGCCTTCATAGGTGCTCGCTAACAGCACTTGCCGCCTACAGTCTCACAGGCTACACGGGGGGTATTTGTCTTTATCCTGTGTGGGGGGGGGAGCAGCGACTGCGTAGCGTTTCGCGTGCTGCGCTACGAACCCGGCTACCCAAGTTCGATTCCCGCTCAAGGCCACCACCAGTGACGATTATTTGAACCGGTCCGGGGCTTCCACTAGGTCGACTCAGCCTCAAACGAGTAAGTGGTGTGTGAACATCGCCACTGGGGAGACAAAGGCGGCCGGGCGTGGTAAATCCAAGTCCCGGGCGAAGATGGGTAGTAAAGCTAGTACACAATATAATTACAGGGACTCCTCCACTTGCGAACATTTGACTTGCAAACTTTCAGAGATATGAACAAAACCTGTCCCGTATGTCGAGTTGCCTGTTCAGAACAAGAGTCGTAAGTTCAACCGTCGCGCGATAAATGCCAGTGGTAGCATCTACATCTGCAGCACGTAAACAACCAGTGGCATCATCTGCAGAACGTAAACAACCAGTGGCATCTACATCTGCAGAATGTAAAAAATCAGTGGCATCTACATCTGCAGAACATCAAGAACCAGTTGCATGTACATCTGCAAAACGTGAAGAACCAGTGGTATCTAAATCTGCAAAACGTGAAGAACCAATGGCATCTAAATCTGCAGAACATGAAGAACGAGTGGCATCTACATTTTAAGAACATGAAGAACGAGTGGCATCTACAGTTGCAGAACACGAAGAACCAGTGGCATCTACATGTCCAGAACGTGATGAACCAGTGGCATCTACATGTGCAGAACGTGAAGAACCAGTTGCATCTACATTTGCAGAACATGCATATTCAGTGGCGTCTACATCTGCAGAATGTGATGAACCAGTGGCATCTACAACTGCAGGACGTGAATAACCAGTGACATATACATTTGCAGAACGTGAAGAACCAGTGGCATCTACATCGACAGAATGTGAATAACGAGTGGCATCTACAGCTGCAGAACACGAATAACCAGTGGCATCTACAGAACGTGAAGAACCAGTGGCATCTACATGTGCAGAACGTGAATATTTAGTTGCATCTAATCTGCAGAACGTGAAGAACCAGTGGCATCTACAACTGCAGGACGTGAAGAACCTGTGGCATCTCCATCGACAGAATGTGAAAAACGAGTGGCATCTACATCTGCAGAATACCAAGAACCAGTGGCATCTACAGCTGCAGAACGTGAAGAACCAGTGGCATCTACATCGACAGAATGTGAAGAACCAGTGGCATCTACATCTGCAGAACGTGAAGACCCAGTCGCATCTACATCTACAGAACATGAAGAACCAGAAGCATCTGCAGAACATGAAGAACCAGTGACATCTACAGGAAAGTATATAACTTTTAAACCATTCCCCGTGTTTAGTGTACACTCTGTACAACGTGTTTGGAATCGCCAGGAGTAAAGTTGGACTTACGAACAAATAGACTTCCGAACAAACCTCTGGAACCTAACTCGTTCTTAAGTAGAGAAGTTCCTGTATTGTGTTTATATACAATATATACAGTAAACTCTCGATTATCCATGCTAATGTCGGGGACAATGGCCGCGGAAAATTCGAAATCGCGGATAGTCCAAAATATAACAATTTCCCACGGATCTCAATGGCAAAAACTAGTAATCTAGGGTATAAATAAAAATCACGAAATAAATGATTCAATAAATGACTCAAAATGAAGCACAGCTGAAGATTTCGATTGTTACTCTCTGTATTTAGAACGAATACTAACGATCGATCGATCGATATGCGAGATCAGTGATGACACTTTCCTGCTCCCGCCCAGCAGAAAACTCGGCCCACTAAGTGGATAACAGCAGCAGAGCCACGCCAATCAACATCAACTCCGCCCCACTGTTGTAAAGATATGGCAACTACTGTACTGTAGAGGCGATCTCACGTGGATTCCAGATTAACCGGAGCAACTCATATTTAGTCGGTTTACTTTGTAATAAACATTTCCAAGAATAACATTGTTGTATCACTGTTTTTAGATTATTAATTTTGGCCTTACGGGGAAACATACATGCCTTATTAGTTTACGTCAAAATCTCCGCAACTGGATAATCGAGAGTCTACTATGACTCCAGATAAACTACTTAAACGTTTATATTTTGACCAGGTAACGCCTCACTGAGCTGTGTAGCTTGTTTCAGAATTGACCACCTGGCTATCACAAATGATTGCTCAACGAAGTAGGATTATCATCACGTGGACATTTATAGCAGCCAAATATAAACTCTAAACGCCTTGATTCTAAATGATGAAGGGGAACCCCGCAGGACCCGGAGCAAACACTTATGTTACCCCGCAAAGAGAGACACGCAAACTCCAAATATATAGAAGGTGTCAGGGTCGAGATCGAGCCCACGACATCCTGTATACCAGGCGAGGTAGTTAAAATCTCCTAGCCACCGTGATGATCATGAGAGAGTGAGAGACACGCAAACTACATATATACAGAAAGTGTCAGGGTCGAGATCGAGCCCACGACCTCCTGTATACCAGGCGAGGTAGTTAACATCTCCTAGCCACCGTGATGATCATGAGAGAGTGAGAGACACGCAAACTCCATGTATACAGAAGGTGTCAGGGTCGAGATCGAGCCCACGACCTCCTGTATACCAGGCGAGGTAGTTAACATCTCCTAGCCATCGTGATGATGATGAGGGAGAGACACGCAAACTCCAAATATACAGCAGCAGGCGTCAGGGTCGTGATCGAGCCTGCGACCTCCTGCGTACCAGGCAAGGTGGTTAACATCTCGCCATGAGTTAACGTCTGACTCGACTCACCTTCCACGTGGTTGTGCCAAGGTTATAACAAACATCTGCGAGTGGTAAATAATGACAAAAACAATGATGACGGTGATGATGATGACGACGACGATTTCTCACCTGCAGATTGGCTGCCCGTCCCATAGGTCGCATCGTGACCCCTGCTGGGCGCAGATGACCCGGGCGCAGGTGGCTCCCGGTCCCCTTTGTCTCCCAAAAGGGGGTCTCCTCTGGTCGGCCGCGTAGGACGAGGAGGAGGAGGAGGTGGAGGAGGAAGGGGCCATGAAGCGGGAAGCCACGCAGCTCCGAGATCCGCACACGTTCTGGCAGCATTTCTCATGGGTTTCGCACACCTGGTGGTGAGAGTGGTGAGGGTGGTGGTGGTGGTGATGGTGGTGAAGGTGGTGATGGTGGTCATGGTGGTGATGGTGGTGAGGGTGGTGATGGTTCTTGTGGTGATGGTGGTGGTGGTAGTGAAGGTGGTGAGGGTGGTGAGGGTGGTGATGGTGGTGATGGTGGTGATGGTGGTGAAGGTGGTGATGGTGGTGAGGGTGGTGAGAGTGGTGAGGGTGGAGTTGATGGGGGTGAGTGCGGTGGTAATGGTGGTAGTGATGGTGGTGAGTGTGCTGGTAATGGTGGTGATGGTGAGTGTGTTGATGGTGGTGTTTTGGTGAGTATGGTGGTGAGTGTGTTGGTGGTGAGTATGGTATTGTATAGTGATGGTGGTGAGTGTGGTAATGGTGGTGAGTATGGTGGTGAGGGTGGTGGTATTGTTGAGTGTGGTGATGTTGGTGAGGGTGGTGATTGTGGTGAGGGTGGTAGTGATGGTGGTGGTGAGTGTGGTAATGGTGGTGAGTATGGTGGTGCTGGTGGTGGTGAGTGTGGTAATGGTGGTGAGTATGGTGGTGATGGTGGTGGTGAGTGTGGTAATGGTGGTGAGTATGGTGGTGATGGTGGTGGTGAGTGTGGTAATGGTGGTGAGTATGGTGGTGGTGAGTGTGGTAATGGTGGTGAGTATGGCGGTGATGGTGGTGGTGAGTGTGGTAATGGTGGTGAGTATGGTGGTGATGGTGGTGGTGAGTGTGGTAATGGTGGTGAGTATGGTGGTGATGGTGGTGGTGAGTGTGGTAATGGTGGTGAGTAGGGTGGTGATGGTGGTGGTGAGTGTGGTAATGGTGGTGAGTATGGTGGTGGTGAGTGTGGTAATGGTGGTGAGTATGGTGGTGATGGTGGTGGTGAGTGTGGTAATGGTGGTGAGTATGGTGGTGATGGTGGTGGTGAGTGTGGTAATGGTGGTGAGTATGGTGGTGATGGTGGTGGTGAGTGTGGTAATGGTGGTGAGTATGGTGGTGATGGTGGTGGTGAGTATGGTGGTAATGGTGGTGAGTATGGTGGTGAGTGTGGTGAGAGACCCACGTGGTCGGCCGTGCATTCCTTCTCGCAAGTGCTCTGCGCGTCGACCCAGAGGTTGGGGTTCACCTCGTTCGGACACAGCCCAGCGTGGGAATAGCGCACTCGGTGTGGGGTTGAGGAGCCCCCCAGAGACATGGGCCCCCCAACCACCCCCATGGGGCTCCCCTCAATCAACAACGGCAGCGGTGGCGGCAGGAGGAGCAGCAGCAGGAAGAGGGAGAGAGACGGATGGCAGTCGCGCGGAGACATTTGTGAATTTCTGCGGTTCTAAAACAGGAATGTTCGTTTTATCCACCTCCCGCTATTCAACCTTCTGGCTCTTGTATAGCTGCCTCTAGTGACAGGCCCCCACCCTGTTCCGCAAGCAGTGAGCTGAGCAAAGGAATTTCAGGGTTGCGCACAAAGCATATCCCCCGTGTCGTGAATCAATGGCCCATTCAACATTGACCTGGCCTAATGATTTGCTTCGTTGTTGTAGTTAGAGAGTTTGAAAAAAAATTGCAGAATAAATGTATAACGTTTACAACCTTTTTGTTATTGGTGTTAATATCGCGTTGATTCTTAATTTGTTCAAATGTTGTTTTCATGACGATCGGCCGTGTTTGTCATCAAAGTTCAGCCAAATACGAATTGCGCATCAGGCTATCTCGATACGAATGGGAAACTCTTGTCGTAATAAGCTGCAGTTGGCAGTAGCAGCAGCGGCTACAATAATCAATAACTTTTCTTTGGAAGTTAAGCAAAGAAATTCTCAAGTCTGTTGAGCAAAATGATACTCACATTGAGACCGCTGCCTCGTTTGCCAGATTCACCATTTGTGCGCACATTTTGTTAAATTGATTTAACTCTGCCGCTGAATGCGATTGCAGTTGTAGATACTAATTAAGAATAAAACAAATATTACATGTGCTTAATAAAAATTGGTGATGAAGATGCAAAGAGATTATAATATATACCGAATATACGCGTACATTTGGTGAAGGCTAATTTTACAATAACAGCGCCTGTGTTAATTGTATAATTATCATCTTATAGATTAAAATGTGTCAAGAGGTTAATAAACTCTCAAGATGTACCTGGTTCTAATCTAAAGACTCACACACAGACAAATATTCCCCGTAAAGCCTGTAACAGACTGTTGGGGCAAGTGCTGTTAGCAAAGCACATAATCAGACACATGAACCGATATACACACACATTCTAGTAGACACACGCACATATACCAACATGCATGCACTCACATGTATGATATATGTACTCACACATACACACATGGACAAACCTACACACACTCATACACGTGCAATATAAAATCACAGGCACGCGTTCTCACATAGGAAAGAGTAACCCTGGATACTCACATACGTCGGCTATACATGCACATATATCAACACACTCCCCATACAAAGTGCTAGCGACTGACTTGCACAGAGATACAATCGCAGGCGCAATAGAGGCGTCTCGGAGGAAGACGGAAGGAGTTAGCAGGTAGAAGATGTTACGAATATTCACTCTTGCCAAGAGTGAACGTGGGTTTTAAAGGAGCAGACGTATTGCGAGAGAGTGAGAGGGTGGGCGCTTTGGGGAGTGTCCGTGTTGTAAGTGGGTGAGTGGGGGGAGCGGTGGCGCAGCGGTTAGCGCGAGTTCGATTCCCGCTCGCGACCACACAACACCCGGTGTCGATTGTCTGAACCGGTCCTGGGCCTCCCCTAGGTCGACTCAGCCTCAAATGAGTACCCGATGCGATGTGTATACATCGCCGCTGGGGAGACAAAGTCGGCCGGACGTGGTGCTGGCCACCCACCCCCTCGTGTGCCGTGCCGGCCTTCATAGGTGCTGCTACTCGCTACAGCACTTGCCCCAACAGTCTGTTAGCGGCTATAAGGTGGACCTTTGTCTTTGTATACGTGAGTATATATGCATGTGAATGTGCTGTATATTGCTGGTGTATGTGTGAGTGTGTGTAGCTCTGTAATAGGAGCTGCGTTTGTCTCTAATGCCGTCATGTGGACAAATATTATTCGAGTTCCTAGCGCCTGACCTTTCATTCCTGCTCAGTGTGAGAGACTTAATAGAAAAACCACAACCAAAACACTCCGCCTGACACACACACAGATCACACACACACAGACACACAGATCGCACACACATCACACACACACAGACACACACAGATCACACACACAGATCGCACACAAACAGACACACAGATCGCACACACATCACACACACACACAGACACACAGATCGCACACACACACAGATCGAACACACACACAGACACACAGATCGCACACACATCACACACACACAGATCACACACACACAGATCACACACACACAGATCTCACACACAGATCACACACACACAGATCACACACACAGACACACAGAGACCACACACACATCATACACGCACAGAGATCGCACACATACACACAGAGATCACACACACACACATCGCACACACACAGATCGCACACACACAGATCGCACACATACACACAGAGATCACACACACACAGATCGCACACACATAGATCACACACACACAGAGACACACATATCACACACATCACACACACACACACAGATCGCACATACACACAGAGATCACACACACACACATCGCACACACATCACACACACACAGAGATCACACACACAGAGATCACACAGACACACACATAGATCTCGCAAGGAAATGTCAAACGGAGATATTACACAGATCACGCAAAAAGTGAAATTACGCCCACACACAGAAATGTTACACAGAGGTCACAGAGAGAGAGAGATCTTGCAAGGAGATGTTGCACAGATCACGTAAGGAGAGAAGATGTTCAAGACGTGTAGAATGTATGTTGGACAGTGCTCATTGGAGTGTATAGTCGTGTAGTGTTAAGTAGTGTAGTGTAGTGTGTAGTAGTGTATATTGTAGTAGTGCAGTGTATAGTAGTGTAGTGTGTATTGTGAAATAGTTTGTATGTATGTTAAACTTCTTTCACACCGTACGTTTAGCCAATAGTGCTAGTCGTAGGTGCCGGGGAAGGACACAAGTTTCCAGTTTAATTTATGCGGTATAGCCCTGTGCACACAATGGCATTGCAAATGTAAAAACCAAACAATGCAACGTTATCGAGATGTAGAGAAGGACGATGCACGCTCCAGAGATGTTACTGGGGGGCGAAAGTGGAGCAACACGACGCGTGTGAGTGAGTGTGGCCTCCCGCAGGTGTCTGCAACGAACGCGGAGCAGACGCGGTCCCGGGGAACGAGAGCGGCCCTCAGAGGAAGAGGGCGAAGTTCCGAACGTCAACACTTTCACTGGAGGGGTTGGGGGTCAACTCTGTCCCCCCCCTTCCCCCTTGAGCAGCATGAACCAAAAGGGGCAAAAAATACATTTCTGCTCTTCCTGCGCCGCCAGATGGCAAAAAAAGTCTGCGGGCGCCATCAAAGAAGCGGGGGGGGGGGGGGACTTGCGTTGTTGGAACAAAAAAAAAGAAGCCCTAAATGGAACCCTTCACTCAAATGTTTACACGGAAATCAAAGGGGGCGTCCATCATGGACCGATCACCTCGATCAGCCTCCTTCAAACGCCTGTGGAGCGGGGGGAGGATGCTGGGGAGAGGGGTTGGGGGTAGCTGTGGGGTGGTGGTGCTGCTGGTGGGGCAAGAGTCCGCAAGTGATTTGGAAAAATGACACAAAAGTATTTTTGGGAGTGCGTGGCGTTTTCGTCGTCCTCGGCTCGCCATCGAACGACAGCAGCACCAAGCGCAACGCGCAGCATCTTCAGATACGCGCTTCTGTGGCCGTCTGGAACGCTCTTCATTCCGATATTAAGGAAGCTACTGGGAGCGATGCACTTTAAATCATCATCATCTGGATTGACACAATCTCATTTCTTTAGAACTGCTTTTTGTGTGTTTAGCTTGTTGTCCTTCCCCCGCCCGCCTGCAATTATCACGGTTGGCTACGTACGGTGCGTATTTGTTTACCTCTGTACGTGTGTACATTTGTTTGTAGGTCTGTATCCTTACGTGTGGGTATGCATGTTTATGTGGGTGTTCGCTCACAGCACTTTCCCCAACAGTTAAGGCTATATGGGGGATCTTTGTCTCTCTATGGGGGGGGAGCGGTGGTGTAGCGGCGGTGTAGCGGCGGTGTAGCGGCGGTGTAGCGGCGGTGTAGCGGCGGTGTAGCGGCGGTGTAGCGGCGGTGTAGCGGCGGTGTAGCGGCGGTGTAGCGGCGGTGTAGCGGCGGTGTAGCGGCCTGCACGCTGTGCTAAGAACCCGGAGACCCGAGTTCGATTGCCGCTCATGGCCGACACTGGTGACGATTAACACTGTGTATCAATTTTTTTATTTTATTTTTGTGGTATTTCCTAATTTCTCATTGAAAATAGGTAAATTTCACAATATCACTGTCCTGGTCACAAAAGTAAAGTTTGTGGAGAATAATATCCATTTTCTATACTTTTGTAGAGAAGTAAAATACGCGAGGGCAAACAGGTGCACGTGAGGTTTGCATGGACAAACCGACAGTTGTAAGGGGCAAAGCAGGTGCAAACGGGGTCAACCGGTTGTGCACGTTGAGACCGGAGGTGTTGCCAGGGAGCAGGGAGATGAGGGTTGATTGATGGGCCAAAAGGCACTAGCCTGGCGAGAGCTTAACAAGTAAACCCGTAAAAACAAAGTTTTTCACTATAAATCCTTTATATGCGTGGCGGCTAGAGTCTTCTCGTCCTCTGGCTTGAGATGGCTGCCACCTATGGGTCAGATGATTGTCTGCCAGTATTAAGCAATTGGTAATTAAATATTTAATTTGTTTTCCCTAAACAGTGTAAAATTTTGGGAATTTTTTTTCACGAACATTAATTGTCTCGCACAACGAGTCTGTGTGGAAAATGTCAGCTCGATTGGATCACGGGAAGTGGGTTAAAAAACGACCGAAATATTTGCACGGTCGTAAGCAAGCAAGCACGCAAGCAAGCAAGCAAGCACGCAAGCAAGCAAGCAAGCGAACTTAATATAAAGGATTTAAAAAGATGCACGAGAGGTCTCAGATAATTGGCAGGGGGGTATAAGGGCGTGTGCGTGAGCGGATAGTTGTTGCCGGGGACCAAGTGAAGACATCTCTAGCCGTCAACGGGACCTCAACCCTCACGCCGTCGTCGGGCCGGTGTTGGCTGATCCCCCCGCCCGGGACAGACGGGTGAGTGGGTCTGAGGGAGTGTAGCTGAGGGCAGCGGTGGGGAGGTAGAGTCGCTGTGTGTGGAAACGCTGTGTACGAAGACGATGTGTGCGAAGACGCTGTGTGCGGAGACGCTTTGTGTGTAGACACTGTGTGTGAAGTTGCTGAGAGCAGAGCTGCTGAGCGCAGGATAAGGGAGGCAAAAGGTAGATAAGAGTAGGGAGAAGTTAACCATAAGTGACTGTACAGATAGTTATAGAAGTGCCTACAACTGGTGCAAGAATAGGTGAATAAAGTGTAAGCAGGTGACTTGTTACAACGTGTGAGTAATTTTTTAAGACACTACACTTTTTAGGCATAAGCAATTACGAAATAACACTTACTACCCAGGAATAAAAATTGTGTTGCATAGTGTTATCTGAACCTGTTCTGGGCCTCACCTAGGTCGACTCGGCCTCAAATGAGTACCTGTTGCGGTAAACATCGCCACTGGGGAGACAAAGGCGGTCGGGCGTGGTGCTGGCCACCCACTCCCTTGTGTGCCGTGCCGGCCTTCATAGGTGCTACTCGCTAACAGCACTTACAATAACAGTCTGTTAAGGCTACACGGGGGCTCTTTGTCTTTGTATCTATGGGACATTTTTTACCGTTTCTGGCAATAAAACGGGAGTTGTGTTAAGATGTTCAAACATCACATAGAGAACCTTTGCGAGGAATCAAGTTACTGCATTAACCACACACATTACTTGTGGTGAACATACAAACAATGCTCCGATAACACAATGATTCATTGTCTTTTAAACTAAGTGGCCTTAGAGAGAAAAGTGTGTGTGTGCCGGTTTTAGTTGTTGCTTGAAATCTTTGAAGGGCACCCACGAGCCACCTGCAATCGTGGCATGAACAAAATTTCGTGCCAGAATTTACTCGGTTTCAAACATAGTTGTAGTAGCAGTATTCATGAAAGGGTTTTTTTTGTGGGGGAGGGGGGGGAGTTAGATTCAGTAAATATAAATGTGTCGTTAAACTCGCAACCACCCGACATAGCCAACTAGTAAGGCTTTGGAACCTCCTCTGCCAGTATTATAGTAAGGCTTTGGCACGTAAACTAAACGTGGCCAATTCGTTACTAGTTCAGCACATCGGCTGTGTGTTGGAGAGTAAACCCACTATGACATTTACAATTTGAGTCAATAATAACACAATCAATGGACTTGCATATAGCGTGACTTTACCGAAAAAACCAAAGAGTATGAATCCTTGCAGTCACGAAAACTTAAAATCTAGAATCCAACTGTTATTATTATCCGCTCTGCCTCTGTGTCAGTCTGTGGGTCTCTGTGTGAGTCTATGGGTCTAGCGTGAGTCTGCGTGTCTCTGCACGAGTATGTAGGTCTCTGTGTGAACTTCAGGGTATCTGCATACGTATATGGGTCTCTGTGTGAGTCCGTGGGTCTCTGTGTGAGACTATTGGTTCCTGTGTGAGTCCGTGGGTCTCTCTGTGAGTCTATTGGTCCCTGTGTGAGTGCGTGGGTCTTTGTGTGAGTTTGTGGGTTTCTTTGTGAGTCTATGGGTCTGTGTGTGAGTCCGTGGGTCTCTTAGTGAGTCTATGAGTTTCTGTGTGAGTCTGTGGATTTGTATCTGTACTGTAAAGAAGGGCCATTGCCCCGAAACGTCGGCTAATTATGCATGTTCTCTTTTCAGGCCACACACGGGCACACGCTGGTGTTGTTGACAGGGGCCGTGCTGAGTTGTTAAGAGAGGCTGTTATCCTATGACGCGTGTCTTCACAACCCGAACTGGATATACCACTAGCAATGTACAGTGAGGGAAAAAGTATTTGATCCCCTGCTGATTTTGTACGTTTTCCCACTGACAAAGAAATGATCAGTCTATAATTTCAATGGCAGGTTTATTTGAACAGTGAGAGACAGAATAACAACAAAAAAATCCAGAAAAACGCATGTCAAAAATGTTATAAATTGATTTGCATTTTAATGAGGGAAATAAGTATTTGACCCCTCTGCAAAACATGATTTAGTGCTTGGTGGCAAAACCCTTGTTGGCAATCACAGGTCAGACGTTTCTTGTAGTTGGCCACCAGGTTTGCACACATCTCAGGAGGGATTTTGTCCCACTCCTCTTTGCAGATCTTCTCCAAGTCATTAAGGTTTCGAGGCTGACGTTTGGCAACTCGAACCTTCAGCTCCCTCCACAGATTTTCTATGGGATTAGGGTCTGGAGACTGGCTAGGCGACTCCAGGACCTTAATGTGCTTCTTCTTGAGCCACTCCTTTGTTGCCTTGGCCGTATGTTTTGGGTCATTGTCATGCTGGAATACCCATCCACGACCCATTTTCAATGCCCTGGCTGAGGGAAGGAGGTTCTCACCCAAGATTTGACGGTACATGGCCCCGTCCATCGTCCCTTTGATGCGGTGAAGTTGTCCTGTCCCCTTAGCAAAGCATGTTTCCACCTCCATGTTTGACGGTGGGGATGGGGTTCTTGGGGTCATAGGCGACATTCCTCCTCCTCCAAACACGGCGAGTTGAGTTGATGCCAAAGAGCTCCATTTTGGTGTCATCTGACCACAACACTTTCACCCAGTTGTCCTCTGAATCATTCAGATGTTGATTGGCAAACTTCAGACGGGCATGTATATGTGCTTTCTTGAGCAGGGGGACCTTGCGGGCGCCGCAGGATTTCAGTCCTTAACGGCGTAGTGTGTTACCAACTGTTTTCTTGGTGACTATGGTCCCAGCTGCCTTGAGATCATTGACAAGATCCTCCCGTGTAGTTCTGGGCTGATTCCTCACCGTTCGCATGATCATTGCAACTCCACGAGGTGAGATCTTGCATGGAGCCCCAGGCCGAGGGAGATTGACAGTTCTTTTGTGTTTCTTCCATTTGCGAATAATCGCATCAACTGTTGTCACCTTGTCACCAAGCTGCTTGGCGATGGTCTTGTAGCCCATTCCAGCCTTGTGTAGGTCTACAATCTTGTCCCTGACATCCTTCGAGAGCTCTTTGATCTTGGCCATGGTGGACAGTTTGAAATCTGATTGATTGATTGCTTCTGTGAACAGGTGTTTTTTATACAGGTAACAAACTGAGATTAGGAGCACTCCCTTTAAGAGCGTGCTCTTAATCTCAGGTCGTTACCTGTATAAAATACACCTGGGAGCCAGAAATCTTTATGATTGAGAGGGGGTCAAATACTTATTTCCCTCGTTAAAATGCAAATCAATTTATAACATTTTTGACATGTGTTTTTCTGGATTTTGTTGTTGTTATTCTGTCTTTCACTGTTCAAATAAACCTACCATTAAATTTATAGACTGATCATTTCTTCGTCAGTGGGCAAACGTACACAATCAGCAGGGGATCAAATACTTTTTCCCCTCACTGTATTATAAAAGCACACACACACTAACGTTCTTTTTATAGCGCGGATGCCAATTGGATATAACGCGATTGAGTGAACGCAACTACGTCGCAGCACGAGTAGGGATTAAAGGGGAGCGTAACGGCTGCCTCGGCGCAGCATCGACATCGCACGATGGGTTGCGATACTGCTGGATGCTTCAACAACAACCGCCATTCGCCACTAAGTGGCTGTGACGTCACCACGGCGCTTGTGCCAGGCCATGTGTACGTTAAGGCCACGTGAAGTGTCGAACGCGCGCTGTCAGGAAGTCACGGGGCAGACCCAGCAGGTGCCATGGGTCGACTGACTGAGATGACTGGCTGATGCACCACCTGTGCCCCCTACTGTGCCAACTTGCTGTGCTTTATCCGCCCGGCGCGTAGCTCCACTGCCCCCCGTTATTGCTGGAGGGCGACTGCCTCCAACTGCCCAGTATCAGCGTCCTTCTGGATTCTACCCACGGCGCGCAACCTCAGTCTTTGTTCAGGCCCTGCGTTACGTATCTCATGTGTATTATCGCGGACTGTGTGCCTCGGCCCCTATGTTCCATATATATCATTTATTATAACGCAAATATTTCCATAGCACGGTGTCCTTCAGGAACGTAACCATCACCGCGTTATAGGAGAACCAGACCTGTTATTGTTAGACTCTGCTTTGTGCACTATTGGCCACTACCACCACCACAGCAGCAGTAGAAGAACCGGGTCGTCTGCGTTGACTCCACACGGAGTCAGACGAGGTGACGACGCTCGTTGGCATAGACGACATCAGAAGATGGCAGGGGGGAGAGATGGTGGGGGATCGAGTCACAAAAGGCATCGACCCGTTAATGGGGAAAATATGAACCGGCTCCGATTTGCCGAAGACACGCGCGGTCACTGTTGTAGCATCCAGCGAGACGGGACGACCCCAGAGTGCTCCAGAAAGAAGAAAACAAACAAGGAAAACGTGGAGGAGGCTGCAAAAGCTGGGCTCAAGATAAATAGTGCACGGGGCAAAAACAATCGAGCAGTGGCTTAGCAAAGGGCCGAACATTGTTGCTGTTATGTGTGTGTGTATGGTGACCACATAGAGTGTGTGTGTGTGTGTGTAAACGGGTATCATAAGGATTCGTTCCTGAATTATCTGAACCAGTTTTGGGCCTCCTCTAGGTCGTCTCAGCCTCAAATGAGCACCCAGTGCAGTGCGTGAACATTGCTGCTGGGGGAGACAAAGGCGGTCGGGCGTGGTGCTGGCCACAAGCCCTCCTCGGGCGCACGCTAACGGCTCTTGCCCCCCAATGTTGATGAGACTACACGGAGGTGCTTTGCATATTGTCCTGCGTAGTTAGTGCCGTAGTGCGCCACGGACCCCGTGTTCGGCTCAGGGTCGACACCGGTGACGATTATCTGAACTGGTCCTTCACCTCCCCTAGGTCTACTTAGTCTAAGAATGAGTACCTGTCACGGAGTGTAAACATCAGCAATGGGGAAACAAAGGCGGTCGGGTGTGGTGTTAGCCTGATCACCCCCGAATCGGTGCTTTTCGCTAACAGCACTTGCCCCAGCCGGCTACACAGTGGGGGATGGGACCTTTGTCCTTGTGTATTTGTGTGGGACTGGGGGGCGTAGTGGTTGCCGCACTGCACAACAAAAGCTGGCCACCGCAGTTAGACTCCCGGCTGTTGGTGGCTCGCACCCCAAAAACGCTCCGTGGAAGCTACACGGGGGAACTTTGTATTTGTCTCTGTATGGATTCTGTATCACAAGCTCGGGGCTGAGTGCACGCGTTCCCCCGTGTCGTTGGGTTTGCATCAATATTGTTGAGGAAGCCAGAGAACGGGAGAAATTTAATCCTCCCTGAGCAATGGGGCCAGTGTGAGGATGGAGTCAAACGCTTAAAGACCAATGCAAATCTATAGGACCCAGTGTGAATCTATGGGACATTGCGTTAGTCTGTGGGACCCTTTGTGAGCCTGTGAGAAACTGCGTTAGTCTATGGGACCGTGTGTTAGACTATGGGACCCTCCGTTAGTCAATGGGACCCTGCTTTAGTCTATGAGACCCTGCGTTATCTATGGGATACTGCGTTATGCTATGTCTCTGTGTTAGTCTATGGGACGCTCCGTTGGTCCATGAAACCACTGGGTTACTCTATAGGACCCTATGCTAGTGTAGGGGACCCTCCGTTAGTCTATGGGACCTTCCTTTAGTCTATGGGACCCTGTGTTGGTCTATTGGAAGCTGCGTTAGGCGATGAGACAATGCGTTAGTCTACGGGACTGTGCATTAGTCTATGGGACCCTGCGTTAGTATATGGGCCCCTCAGTTAATTTTTTAGACCCTGTGTTAGTCTATGGGTCCCTCCGTTCGTGTATGGGATACTGTGTTAGTCTCCAGGACCCTCCACTAGTCTATAGGATGCTGCTTTAGACTATGGGACCGTCTATTAGTCTATTGGAAGCTGCGTTAGACTATGGGATCCTGTGATATACTGTGGGACCCTGTGTGAGTTTGTGGAACATTGTGTTAGATTATGGGACCCTCTGTTAGTCTATGGGACCAAGCGTTAGTTTATGGAATCCTCCGTTAATCTATGGGATGATCCATTAATCTATTGGACTCTGCATTAGTCTATGGGACACGGCGTTAGTCTATGGGACCCTCCGTGAGTCTACTGCACCCAGCGTTAGTCTATGGGACCCTGCCTTAGACAATTTGATTCCTCCGTTAGTCTATGGGACCCTGTCTTATTCTATGGGATGCTGCATTAGTTTATGGAATCTTGTATTAGTCTGTGGGGCCCTGCGTGAGTTTGTGGGACACTGCGTTAGTGTATTGGATGCTGTGTTCGCCAATGGGATGCTGCGTTAGTCTATTGGATGCTGCATTAGTCTATGGGACTCTGTGTTCGTCTCTGTGATGCTGCTTTAGTCTATCGGATGCGTTAATCTATTGGATGCTGTGTTAGTCTTTGGAACCCTCCGTTGGTCTATGGGACCTTTCATTAGTTTATGGGACGCTGAAATTAGTCTATGGGACCCTTTTATAGTCTGTGGGACCCTCCGTTAGTCTATGTGATGATGTGTCAGTCTGTGGGGCCCTGTGTGAGTTTATGGAATGACTCGTCAGTCTATGGGACTTTGTGTTATTTTATGGGACTCTGCGTTTTTCCATGGAACACTGTGTTAGTCTATGGGATGCTGTGTTAGTCTATGGGAATCTGCGCTAGTGTATGGAACCCTCCGTCATTCTATGGGACCATACCTTCGTCTATGGGATCCTCCGTTAGTCTATGCGTTTCTGTGTGAGTCTGTGGGACCCTGTGTGAGTTTGTGGGACACTGTGTTAGGTTTTGAGACCCTCTGTTAATCTATAGGGTCCGGCGTTAGTCTAGAGGACCCTCCATTAGTCTACGGGACCCTGCGTTAGTCTATGGAACCCTGTGTTAGTCTATGGGATGCTGCGTTAGTCTATGAGACCCTGCATTATCTATGGGATGCTGCGTTATGCGATGTGACCCTGTGTTAGTCTATTGAACCCAGTGTTAGTCTATGGGACCCAGTGTTAGTCTATGGGACGCTGCGTTAGTTTAGGGGACCCTCCGTTAGTATATGGGAGTTTCCTTTAATCTATGGGACCCTGCCTTAGACTATTGGATTCCTCCGTTAGTCTATGGGACCCTATGTTATTCTATGGGATGCTGCATTAGTCTATGGGACCCTCCGTTAATCCATGGGATCCTGTGTTAGTCTGTGGGACCCTGCGTGAGTTTGTGGGACACTGCGTTAGTTTATTGGATGCTGTGTTCGTCTATGGGATGCTGCGTTAGTCTTTGGGATCCTGCGTTAGTTTATTGGATGCTGAGTTAGTCTTTCGGACCTTTCATTAGTCTATGGGACGCTGAATTAGTCTACGGGACCCTGCGTTAGTCTATGGGACGCTGCGTTAGTCCATGAATCCACTGCGTTACTCTATGGGACCCTCCATTAGTCTATGGGATGCTAGGTTAGTCCATGGGACCTTCCGTTAGTCTATGGGACCCTGCGTTAGTCTATGGGACACTGCGTTAGTGTATGGGAATCTGCTTTAGTCTATGGGATGCTCTGTTAGTCTATGGAACCATGCGTTAGTTTATGGGACACTGCGTTATTCTATTGGACCCTGTGTTAGTCTATGGGACTCTACGTTAGTCTATGGGACCGTCCTTTAGTCTATGGGACCCTGTGTTAGTCTATTGGAAACTGCGTTAGGCAATGGGACACTCGTTAGTCTAAGGGACCCTGTGTTAGTCTACGGGACTGTGCATTAGTCGATGGGACCCTGCGTTAGTGTATGGGACACTGTGTTAGTCTCCGGGACCCTCCATTAGTCTATGGGATGCTGCTTTAGACTATGGGACCCTCTATTAGTCTATTGAAAGCTGCGTTAGGCTATGGGATCTTGTGATAGTCTGTGGGACCCTGTGTGAGTTTGTGGGACACTACGTTAGACTGTTGGATTCCTCCGTTAATCTATTGGACCCTCCGTTAATCTATTGGACCCTACATGAGTCTTTGGGACGTGGCGTTAGTCTTTGGGACCCTCAGTGAGTCTACTGCACCCAGCATTACTATATGGGACCATGCGTTAGACTGTTGCATTCCTCCGTTAGTTTATGGGACCATTTGTTATTATATGGGATGCTGCGTTAGTCTATGGGACCCTGCGTTTGTCTGTGGGATGCTGCATTAGAATATGTGACCCTCCGTTAATCTATGGGATCCTGTGTTAGTCTGTGGGACCCTGCGTGAGTTTGTGGGACACTGCGTTATTTTATTGGATGCTGTGTTCGTCTATGGGATGCTGTGTTAGTCTTTGGGATCTTGCGTTAGTCTATTGGATGCTGAGTTAGTCTATGGGACCTTTCATTAGTCTATGGGATGCTGAATTAGTCTATGGGACCCTCCTATAGTCTGTGGGACTATGTGTTAGTCTACGTGATGTTGCATTAGTCGATGGAACACTGCGTTAGTGTTTTGGATGCTGCATTATTCTATGGAACTCTGTGTTAATTTTTTGGATGCTGCGTTAGTCTATGGGACCGTGCGTTAGTCTATGGGAGCCTGCGTTATCGATGGGATGCTGCGTGTGTCTATGTGACCCTGTTTTATTCTATGGGACCCTGCGTTAGTCTATGGGACGCTACGTTAGTCCATGAAACCACTGGGTTACTCTATGGGACCCTGTGTTAGTTTATGGGATGCTGCATTAATCTATTTGACCCTGTGTTAGTCTATTGGAAGCTGCTTAGGCTATAAGACACTGCATTCGTCTATGGGACCCTGTGTTAGTCTACGGGACCGTGCATTAGTCTATGGGACCCTGCGTTAGTCTATGGGCTGCTCAGTTAGTCTTTTGGACCCCGTGTTAGTCTATGGGAACCTCCGTTAGTCTATAGGACACTGTGTTAGTCTCCGGGACCCTCCATTCGGCTATGGGATACTGCTTTAGTCTATGGGACCCTCCACGCCACGAACTCCTGGCGATTGTGTTCTTTGTGCGGCTGTACCGCCAGTATTTGTATGGCAGACACTTCATGGTGCGCTCAAAAACGCTGCACAGCCATCAGGCCAGCTGTCATGATGGCTTGAGGTCCTTCAGGACTTCTTCTTTACCATAGCGTACAGGAAGGGCGCCCAGCCGATGCCCTGTCACGCTTTCCGCCACGCGCAGAGTGCGCTTGTCTTTCGGGCTCTGGGCGCTGCAAGCTGCCTCCAACCAAGTCGGCCCTGCCCCGTGCAGCGTCAGCTGAGGTGCCCCCCCCCCCCCCCCCCCGGAGGTGTTGGACGATCCTGTGCCTCGTGACGCCGACCTCAATCTAGCCCTGGCCGAATGGGGACGTCTCCAAATGGAGAACGTGTCCTTTGTCGGGATGCGCCGCCGCGTCGTGCATTCGGACAGGGAGGAAGGCCGAAGGGGCTTGGCCCTGGTAGTCTTGTGGGACGGCTTATTGATGTGCCGGGACGAAGGTGCACGCCGCTACGTCATTGTCGTGCCCACTGCCCTTCGAGGGAGGGTTGGGTGGGCTGTGCACGAACGGCTTATGCACTTGGGCGTGCAGAAAACCCTCTCCACAATCCAGCGGGACTTTTTCTGGCCGGGCATGGCCAGGGATGTGGCAAACCTACTGAAGGGTTGTGTGCAATGCGCACGGCGTAATCGACCGGCCAAGCCCTGTTGTCCGCCCTCACAATCAATTCGGGTCTCCGGCATCAATGAGCTCGTCGCTCTGGAAATCCTGGGTCCCTTTCCCGCCACCCCACGGGGTAATACATTTTTGCTGGTAGGGGTCGAATATTTTTCACGATGGCCAATGGCCTGACCTCTCCCCAACCAGTTTGCAGCTGCCATCACGGACGTCTTCCTAAATGGCTACGTTATGGACAAAGGGGCCCCCGAGTGTTTGCTGACGGGCCAAGGGAAACATTTTTCCTCCAAATTGCTGCGGGAGGTGTGCAACCTGCTGAGCACGCAAAAAATTCGGACATCACCGTACCACCCCCAAACGGATGGTATGGTTGAGCGTCTGCGCAGAACGCTCGCTGCAATGCTAAGCCACCAGGTCAGCGAATCTCAGCTCGACTCGGACTTGCGCATTCCTGGCGTGTTGGCAGCATACCGTATGGCCCCTCATGCGTCCACTGGCTTATTCGCCATTCTTCCTAATGTACGGCAGGGATCACGACCTCCCAATCAACGTTCAGCTACACGTAGCACCGACTAAAACTGCATCCAAAATTTCTGATTCCGTTTGCTTTAACATCCAGAAGCTGTCCGAAGCATGGGAACCTTCAAGGGTACATTCTAATTCGCGCCAATTGGCTAATAAACGTCTACAGGGTCTGCGTACTTCTCACCATGTGTGGAGTGCGGGTGAAGAGGCGTGGCTCCACTGCCCTCAGGTTCTGGTGGGAACGTCACCGAAATTGTTCAAGCCTTTGGCAAGGGCCTGTCGTGATTGTCCGCGTCATCCGGCCGCAATGCGTACAAATTCGCTGGTGCCGCCGTTGCTGGTTCATCCACCCGTCGCTTCTGAAGCCCTTCGTTGCTCCGCGCAATCCCATCTCACCTCCACAATGCTGGGTCCGAGTGTGTGATGTGTCCGACGAGCCGGGGTGTACGCCTGCTGGGGTGGACCCTCAGCAGCAGTCTGTGCCTCCACCCTCAGATGCCATGCAACTAACACCGCTCCAGACGCCGACGTCTTCTGCTTCCCCAGCTCCAGCCGCCGGGAGCTCCTCTACCCTGCCGGATGCTCCCTCCGCAGAACCGGCTGATCTGCCGCATGTGCCAGTCCCCCCCAGCTCCTCCGGGGCGAGTGGGCCCGCCTCCACTGGGGGCCCGGCCACGAGGACTTGGTCCAAAACTCTTCGCTTCTCATGACCCCCCCCCCCAACAGTCACACCCTCCCCCCCCCCCACACCGTTCATTAATTGCCTCACTCATCGGGTCGTTTTTGTCCTTGCCTTTATTGTTGTTGAGTGATCGTACATGAGGTTGATGGCATTGGTTGATGGGGTGCGGGGTCATGTTCTTCGCGCGATCGTTTTGTTCCCCTACCCCATATTATTGATGTGTATATTGTATATAGTGCACATTTGTACAGGTAGGCTGGGGTATTTATTGTAGGGTTTTGTTTTGTTGTGGTTCGTGTTGAGGCACTCGTTATAGTCTTATAGCTGATTTAAAGCTTTCGTAAAAGCTTTCGTAACTATAGTCTTATACCTGTTATGAGTCAGCATGTTTTCAAAGAGGGGGGGTTTCCGCCGGGACAGCTGAGTGCTACGAGGTGGGGGGGGGGGGGGTGATGTAGTGGCATCAGTGGATGCCACTGCATGCCACGTAAGGCCGGCCTGTGTGTGGAGCAGGAGACACGCTGTTCACACCACTTCCAGCACGGCAGTTGTGCGACATTGCACTCTGTGTGCAGTGTCAGCCCCTGGAGGCTAAGGGGTGAGAGCGCCTGGAGCAGCGCAGGGGACCATTGCACTCCGGATGAACCCGGAGGACTGGTTGCCGGAGGTACTGGGGGTGGGGCCCCCAAGGAGGGGGGATGGGGGACCCCGGGACCGGTTCCAGGGGCCTCTGGAAGGGCCGAGAAGGGAGGTGTGCCTAGGGGTGGAGGAAGCCCCGGGACTGGGAATATAAGCCGGACCCCTGAATGTCCTCCTGAAGAAGAAGCCCCGAAGTCAAGACGAGGACACGAGTCGGGGTCCAGGCTTGACGACCTCCCCCAATTGTGTTAGGGCTAGTTAGCCCGGAGGGACTACCTCCCCAGGTTACCTGGTGGAAGGGGCAGCTACCCCTTTGTGTTAGCGAGTGCTGTTAAAATAAATGTGTTGCCTCCAGAGAAGCCTCGTCTCCATTTGTACCCACTACATATGTGATCCTGCGTTAGTCTATGGAACACTGCGTTAATCTATGGGATCTTGTGTTAGTCTGTGGGACCCTGTGTGAGTTTGTGGGACACTGCGTTAGTTTATGGGACCCTCTGTTAGTCTACGGGACCTTGCGTTAGTCTATGGGACCCTCCGTTAATTTATCAGACCCTGGATAAGTCTATGTGATGCTGCGTTAGTCTATGGGACACTGCTTTCGTCTATTGGATGCTGTGTTTTTCTATGGTGATGCTGCTTTCGTCTATGGGATGCTGCGTTAGTCTATTGGATGCTGCATTATTCTATGTATTAGTCTCCGGGATGCTGCGTTGGTCAATGAAACCCTGCGTTCGTCTACGGGATGCTGCGTTATTTAATGGCACGCTGCGTTAATCTATTCAATGCTGTCTTAGTCTATGGGACTCTGCGTAAGTCTATGGAACCCTGCGTTAGTCTATGGAACCCTGCGTTAGTGTAGTGGATGCTGCGTTATTCTATCGGATGCTGTGTTAGTCTATGGGATGCTGTGTTAGTCTATGGGATTCACAGTTAGTCGATGGGACCCTCCATTAGTCAATGGGATACTGCACTAGTCTACGGGAACTTCCATTAGATTATGGGACACTGCGTAAGTCTATGGGACCCTCCATTAGTCCATGAGACTCTGTGTTAGTCTACGTGATGCTGCGTTAGTATATATGACACTCCATTAGTTTATGGGTCATTGCGTTATTATTTTAGATACTGCATTAGTCTATGGGACTCTGTGTTAGACTCTGGGATGCTGTGTTAGTCTATAGAACACTGCGTTAGTCTATGGGATGTTGCATTAGTATATGGGACCCTCCCTTACTCTTTGGGACCCTCCATTCATCTATTTGACCATGCGTTAGTCAATGGAACGTTCTGTTAGTCTATTGGATACTGCATTAGACTACTGGACCCCCATTATGCTATGGGACGCTGCTTTAGTCTATGGGACACTCCATTAATCCATGGGATCCTGCGTCAGTCTATGTGGTGCTGCGTCAGTCTATGTGGTGCTGCGTTATTCTATGTGGTGCTGCGTTATTCTATGGGACTCTGTGTTAGTCTCCGGGATGCAGCGTTGGTCTATTGGATGTTGCGTCATTATATGGCATGCTACGTTAATCTATTCGATCTTGTTTTAGTCTATGGGACTCTGTGTTAGTCTATGGGACCTTGTGTGAGGCAATGTGACCCTCCGTTAGTCTACGGGACCCTGCATTAGGATATGGGACCCTGCATTAGTCTATAGGATTCTCCGTTCGTCTATGGTACCCTCGGTTAGTCTATGGGACACTGTGTTAATGTATATGACCCACCATTAGCCTCTGGGATGTTGCTTTAGTCTATGGAACCCTCCATTCGTCTTTGGGACGCTGTGCTAGTCTATGTGATGTTGCATTAGTCCATGGGATGCGGTGTTAGTCTATTGGATGCTGCGTTATTTTAGGGGACTCTGCGTTAATATATGGGATGTTGCATTAGTCCATGGGATGCTGCATTAAACGATTGGCTGCTTCGTTAGTCTATGAAACCCTCCGTTAGTCTATAGGACCCTCTGATAGTCCATGGGAACCTTTGTGAGTTTGTGGGACACTGCGTTCGTTTTCGAGACCCTTTGTTAATCTATGGGAACCGTCGTTAGTCTATGGGACCCTCCATTAGTCCATGGCACTCTGTAGTAGTCTATGAAACCCTCCGTTAGTCTATGGGATCCTGTGTGAGTCTGTGGGACCCTGTGTTAGTTTTTGGGACCCTGTGTTAGTCTTTGCCACCCTCCGTTAGTCTACGGGACCCTCCATTAGTCTATGGGACCCTCCGTTAGTCTATGGGATCCTGTGTGTGACTGTGGGACGCTGTGTGAGTTTGTAGGACACTTCGTTAGTTTATGGAACCCTCCGTTAGTCGATGGAACGCTGCATTAGCCTATGTGATGCTGTGTTCGTCTATGGAACACTGTGTTAGTCTATTGCATGCTGCAAAAGTCTATGGGATGCTGTATTAGTCTATGGGACCCTGTCTTAGCCTACGGGACCTTGCATTAGTCTATGTCCCTGCGTTAGTCTATGGGACTCTGAGTTAGTCTATGGAACCCTGCGTTAGTATATAGGACCGTGCCTTAGTCCATTGCTTACAGGACCCTCCATTAGTTTGTGGGACGCTGCTTTAGTCTATGGGACCCTCAGTTAGTCTGTGACCCTCCGTTATTCTATGGCACAATGCATTAGTCTAAGGGACTCTGCGATAGTCAACTGGACCCTGCGTTAGTCTATGTGACCATGCATTAGTCTACGGGACTCTACTATAGTTTATGGGACGCTGCTTTAGTCTATGTGTCCCTCCATTAGACTATTGGACCCTGTATGAGTCTATTTTACGCTGCGTAAGTCTATGGGATTCTGCGCTAATCTATTTGATTCTTCGTTAGTCTATAGAACGCTGTGTTATTCTATTGGATGCTGCAATAGTCTCTAGGACCCTCCATTATTCGCTGGGACGCTGTGTTAGTCTATCTGATGTTGCATTATTCTATGGGACACGGTGTTAGTCTATTGAATGCTATGTTCTTTTATGGGACTCTGCGTTAATCTATGGAATGTTGCATTAGTCCATAGGACGCAGCATTAATCTATTGGATGCTTAGTTAGTCTATGGGACTCAGCATTAGCCTGTGGAACCGCCCGTTAGTCTATGGGACCCTTCGTAAGTCTATGGGATCCTGTGTCAGTCTGTAGGACCCTGTGTCAGTTTGTGGGACACTGCGTTAGTTTATGGGACCTGTTATTTTATGGGAACCTGCGTTAGTCTATAAGATTCTACGTTAGTTTATGGGACCTTCCTTTAAACCAGGGGTGGGGAACCTTTTTTCTGCCAAGGGCCATTTGGATATTGAAACATCATTCGCGGGCCATACAAAATTATCAACTTATATTTGGTCAAACATTTAATTAACTCACCCCTAATGTGATGGCTGGAACTGCTTCTCTTTGGTGAGGCGTGTGATGTTAGCTGGCATTGATAATGTTGCTACTCGCAACTGCGTTTCCACGTTTGCTCCTAAATTTATTGAATTTCGAGTCCCGCCTGTGGTTGCCTTGGCAGGGCCAGACCAAATGATTTCGCGGGCCTTACACGGCCCGTGGGCCGGACGTTCCCCACCCCTGCTTTAAACTCTTGGACCCTGCGTTAGTCTATGGGACCCTATGTTAGTCTATGGGACATTCCATTAGACTATGGGACCCTGCGTGAGTCTATGGGACCCTGCGTGAGTCTTTGGGACCCTGCGTGAGTCAATGGGACCCTGCGTGAGTCAATGGGACCCTGCGTGAGTCTATGGGACCCTGCGTGAGTCTATGGGACCCTGCGTGAGTCTATGGGACCCTGCGTGAGTCTATGGGAGCCTACGTGAGTCTTTGGGACCCTGCGTGAGTCTATGGGAGCCTGCGTGAGTCTATGGGACCCTGCGTGAGTCTATGGGAGCCTGCGTGAGTCTATGGGACCCTGCGTGAGTCTATGGGAGCCTACGTGAGTCTTTGGGACCCTGCGTGAGTCTATGGGACCCTGCGTGAATCTATGGGAGCCTACGTGAGTCTATGGGACCCTGTCTTATTCTATGGGATGCTGCATTAGTTTATGGGATCTTGTGTTAGTCTGTGGGGCCCTGCGTGAGTCTATGGGACCCTGCGTGAGTCTATGGGACCCTGCGTGAGTCTATGGGAGCCTACGTGAGTCTATGGGACCCTGCGTGAGTCTATGGGACCCTGCGTGAGTCTATGGGACCCTGCGTGAGTCTATGGGACCCTGCGTGAGTCTATGGGACCCTGCGTGAGTCTATGGGAGCCTGCGTGAGTCTATGGGACCCTGCGTGAGTCTATTGGACGCCGTGCGCTTCGGTGCGAGCGACAGAGCCGCAGGATCGCGGGTCGGCGGGTGTCTCGGGCACTCGTCATCCAGCAGTGGCTTTGCCGTCTTGTCTTGAGCGAGGAGCCCTGGGAAGCCACGAGCAACAACAGCAGAAACAGCAGTAGTAGCAGCAGAAGCAGCACGAGTAGCAGCAGTAGTAGCAGCAGCAACAACAGCAGCAACAACAACAGCAGCAACAACAGCAGCAACAGCAGTAGCAGCAGCAGCAGCAACAACAGCAGTAGCAGCAGTAACAGCAGTAGCAGCAGCAACAACAGCAGCAACATAAACAGGAGCAGCAGCAATAGCAGCAACAGCAGCAATAAACAGCAGCAACAGCAGAAGTAGCAGCAGCATCGACATCAGCAGCGACAGCAGTAGCAGCAGCAACAGGAGCAGCAGCAATAGCAGCAACAGCAGCAGCAGCAGAAGTAGCAGCAACAGCAGAAGTAGCAGCAACAGCATCAGTAGCAGCAGCAGCAGCATCAACAGCATCAGTAGCAGCAGCAACAGTATCAGTAGCAGCAGCAGCAACAGCATCAGCAGCAGCAGCAACAGCATCAGCAGCAGCAGCAACATCATCAGTAGCAGCAGCAGCAACATCATCAGTAGCAGCAGCAGCAACAGCATCAGTAGCAGCAACAGTAACAGCATCAGTAGCAGCAGCAGCAACATCATCAGTAGCAGCAGCAGCAACATCATCAGTAGCAGCAGCAGCATCAGTAGCAGCAACAGTAGCAGCAGCAGCAACAGTAGCAGCAGCAGCAACATCATCAGTAGTAGCAGCAGCAGCCCGACTGGCTCGCCTCTCGCTCCACGCGTGACCCGATGTGCCTCCTGCGCCATCAATCACTCCCCGACATTTCCCACATTCTCCACCCCCGTCTTTCTCAGTGTGTTTGCACATGTGTGTGTGTGCCCATGTGTACATGTGTGTGTGCGTGCCCATGTGTACATGTGTGTGTGCGTGCTCATGTGTACATGTGTGTGTGCGTGCACATGTGTGTGTGTACACATGTGTATGTGCGTGCCTACGTGTACATATTTGTGCGTGCCCATGATGTGCACATGTGCGTACATGTGTGTGTGCTTGCCCATGTGTACATGTGTGTGTGCGTGCACATGTGTGTGTGTACACATGTGTATGTGCGTGCCTACGTGTACATATGTGTGCGTGCCCATGATGTGCACATGTGCGTACATGTGTGTGTGCTTGCCCATGTGTACATGTGTGTGTGCGTGCACATGTGTGTGTGCGTGTACATGTGTATGCCTATGTGTACATGTGTGTGTGTGTGCTCTGTGTAGTGTAAGGAGTGGGAGTGTAGCGGTTTGCGCGCTGCGCTACGAATCTGGCTACCCGAGTTCGATTCCCGCTCACGGCCCCATCGGTGGGTGACAGCGAATGTCTGAACCGGTTCTGGGACATCCAGAGGTCGACTCGCTAAACAGCACGTGTAGGTAAGTTGGGCTTCTTTCGCACCATACGTAGCCAACTTGTGGCCAATCGGAGGTCTGCGCGGGAAGAACAACACACTTAACACGAACAGAAGTTCTAAAGAAATCAGTTTGTCAATCCAGCTGATGATTTAAATAGTGGATCGCTCCAGTGGCTTCCTAATATTGGAAGAAAGAGCGTTCCAGACCGCCGCAGAAGTGCACTTGCCTATACGGGGGGTCTTTGTCTGTGCTCCGTGTGTGTGTATGTGTGTCTGTACGTGTGTAGTTTTGGATATAATTGAAGTCACTGGGTTCGTAGCGCAGTGAGCGAACCACTGCGCCACTGCTCTCCAAGCACCACAAAGACAGAGCCCCCCCCCCCCCCCCGTGTAGGCCTGGAACAGACTGTTGGGGCAATAGTTACACCTACACAGGCCGGCACGGTACACGTAGGGGTTGGGTGGCCAGCACCACGCCCGGCCGCCTTTGTCTCTCCAGTGGCGATGTTTACACACCACATCAGGTACTCATTTGGGTCTGAGTCGGCCTAGGGGATGCCCAGGACCGGTTCAGATAATCGTCACTGGTGTTGGCCGTGAGCGGGAATCGAACTCGGGTATTTGCGGGTTCAGAGCGCAGTACGCTTCCCACACACATGCACACAGTGACACACTTACAATGTGACACACACACACTGACACACACAGTGACAACAACAACAACCGCCATTCGCCACTAAGTGGCGGTGACGTCACCACGACGCTTGTGCCAGGCCATGTGCACCTTGAGGCCACGTGAAGTGTCGAACGCCCGCTGGCAGGAGGTCACGGGGCAGACCCAGGTGCCACGGGTCGACTGACCGAGATGACCGAGATGACTGGCTGATGCACCACCTGTGCCCCCTACTGTACCAACTTGCTGTGCTTTAGCCACCCGGCGCTCCGCTCGTTGTTGTGAGCGTTGCTCCTCCGCCCTCCGTTGTTGCTGGAGGGCGACTGCCTCCAACTGCCCAGTAGCGTCCTTCACGAGCCTCCTCCACTGAGGCCGATCTTGACACCGCTGGTACCAGTCATCGGCAAGTCCACTCAGCTCCACATCCTCCTGTACCACATCACTGCATCTCTTCTCCAGCCCGTGCCGCGCCCGTTTAGCCCCCTCGATCCGGCCGAACAAAAGCTGTTTAGGCATGCGGTGGCTGGGCATGCGGGCTACATGACCCAGCCAACGCAGCCTTGCCTGCCGGAGGAGCTCACTGATGGGACTTTGCCCAGATCTTTCAAGGACTTGTGAGCTCCTCACACAATCCAGCCTGGTTAAACCCAGGATGGATCGTAGGCAGGCCAGCCTAAATGTTTCGAACTGGCGAAGATGTTCCATTAGGGGTGTCCATGTTTCGCAAGCATAGAGAAAGGAAGGCATGACTGTGGCCGAGAAGACCTGAAGCTTCGCGTAGAGGGACAGACCAGCTAGCTTCCACACAGCATTACGCAACCAATGAAAAGAGAATGCTGCTCGGCTGATTCAGAGTGAAAACTCTGCTGTCAAACTGGAGCCGGTGATGAACACCCTGCCCAGGTATAAAAACTCTCCACTCTCTCCACAACTGCCCCATCACCAATTGGGAGTTGTGGGGGTGGAGTGTCTAATAGTACAAAATACCCAGGAAGGTGCTTAGTTTTGGTGGGGCTGATGGTCAGGCCCCACCTCTTAGTCGCATGCTCCAGGTTCAGCAGCAGCGCCTCCAACTTCTCCTCTAAGTGAGCAGCAATCACCAGATCATCAGCATACATAACTTGGTTGACCAATAGGGAGCCATGCTTTGACCGCACCCGGGCATCGATTAGCCTTCCATTGTATCTGTACCAGATGAAAATTACTCTGGTACAGACATTGAAGGCTTCACAAACTATGTGGTCAAAAAATGTTAAATAATGTGGGAGCCAGAGGGCATCCCTGTCGCACCCCAAGTTGGACAGGGAATGGCTAATACTCCTGGCCACGTAGTTTAAACCAGGCCTATTCACCATCATGAAGGTCCTTAATGAGCGCGAGCAAAGAGTTAAGGACTCCTAAAACATGAAGAACAACCCAGAGCCCAGGCCTACTGATGGTATTATAGGCCTTTACTATGATACCATAGTCAAGGCCATAGCGGGTAGTTTGTGATAAACTACCTCAGGGCGTGACGACCCTGCCTTACGCGAGTCCCAGGCACAGCTGGCCCGGCTGTCACTACCTGGTCAGGGCCCCTCCCAGGGTTACGTGGTTTTCTCACTGCCTTGTGAGTGTCTCTGGAGAGTCAATGGCTAAGGGTGTAAACCCCGACAGACAATCAGGAGTGGGGCCCCTCAGGCGGTTTTGTGACGCTCAGCGACACATTCCCAGCAGCCCCTGCAGCCAAACTGGTACCAAACGTCGTGCTACGCACTCCTTTGGACCTCACCAGCAAGGCCGAGGGCGGGATCCTGACGCATGGGCAACCCAGAATTTCCAGAATAACCTGCCCGGACTTTGCGCCAACAAGAGGTGCAAAAATGGGGAGAGGACACTCCTCGGCCACCTAATCGTGGCCAAGAAACACGGATGGCAGCAGTCACGGATTATAAGCTCATTTTAGATTGGCGTAAAAAATGGGCGCCACGGGTTACCATGGTCGGTGGGAGGGGTCATTGCACCCCAATGGATAGCTACCGCCCGCCTCAAGCTGGGCAGCCCCCCGGCCAATAAGGTGCTTTCCTCCACGGCTTACCAGCTCCAATGGGTGCTTGGAGCTTATGGTTCATCACCAGACGAGTGGGCTGCAACACCTGCACCAGACAAAAGAAAAACAAAACGAAAGAAGGTTCCAGCCCTTCATTTTGCAAGCTGGAATGTATGTGCAATGTGTGCTGGACTCTCCGGAGATCTATTGCAAATTGAGGACATCCGCAAGACTGCAGTTATCGACAGGGAGCTGGCGAGACTCCATGTGGATATTGCAGCACTGCAGGAGACCCGGCTTGCTGGCAGTGGCTCACTACGAGAGAGTGACTACACTTTCTACTGGCAAGGAAAACAGCAGAACCAACCAAGGCAACACGGTGTTGGGTTCACCGTCAAAAACACACTCCTTGGCATGATAGAGCCACCGACTTCAGGCTCTGAGCGGATTCTGCTCATGAGACTGCTCACTTCTTCTGGCCATGTAAACATCCTGAGTGTCTACGCCCCAACACTCTACTCACCTCCGGAGATTCAAGACCAGTTCTATGAAGAGCTTCACAATATTATTCGCAAAATCCCCAGCTTTGAGCACATGGTTTCTGTTGGAAGACTTCAATGCAAGGGTTGGGGCTGATCATGACGCGTGGCCCGCATGCCTTGGCTATCACGGCATCAGAAAGATGAATGCCAGTGGCCAAAGACTACCGGAGCTTTGTTCATACCACAATCTCCGTATCACAACCTCATTCTTTCTCACTAAAGCATGCCATAAAGTAGCATGGAGACATCCAAGGTATCTTAATTGGCACCAACTGGAGCTCGTCATCACCCGACGAGACCGCCTCAACTCAGTACTCATCACACGCAGCTGCCACAGTGCAGTCTGTGACACCTATCACTCGTTGGTATCCAGCAAGGTCAGACTGCGCCCCAAAAAGATACACCGCCTCAAACAAAAGCACTACCTATACATGAGGGGAATGGCCAATTGAAATGAGCCTTCCCCTCATGGTACTACTCACCACAGCGTTACCGTCCGGCACCAACACAGTGACAACAACAACCGCCACTAAGTGGCGGTGACCTCACCACGACGCTTGTGCCAGGCCATGTGCACCTTGAGGCCACGTGAAGTGTCGAACGCCCGCTGGCAGGTCACGGGGCAGACCCAGGTGCCACGGGTCGACTGACTGAGATGACCGAGATGACTGGCTGATGCACCACCTGTGCCCCTTACTGTGCCAACTTGCTGTGCTTTAGCCACCCGGCGTTCCGCTCGTTGTTGTGAGCAACGCTCCTCCGCCCTCCGTTGTTGTTGGAGAGCGACTGCCTCCAACTGCCCAGTAGCGTCCTTCACGAGCCTCCTCCACAGAGGCCGATCTTGACACCACTGGTACCAGTCATCGGCAAGTCCACTCAGCTCCACGTCCTCCTGTACCACATCACTCCATCTCTTCTTTAGCCTATGCAGCGATCGTTTAGCCCCCTCGATCCGGCCGAACAAAAGCTGTTTAGGCATGCGGTGGCTGGGCATGTGGGCGACATGACCCAGCCAACGCAGCCTTGCCTGCCGGAGGAGCTCACCGATGGGACTTTGCCCAGATCATACATACAGTAACACAGTGCCAGACACACAGGATTATGCAAAATACCATTTGGACCCTTCATTTAATTCGTCGATTTAATCATTTAAAAATCCAAATCAAACTCCACAATCGTTTCTCTCCTCCATAAATAGCTGCGAACACAAATCAACTTAAATTTTTGATTCGAAACGCTCCGAAAATAGCAAGCACGTTCACAACATTCTCGAATAACATTTTCAATTTGGTGGAACATTAAAAAAAGATTCCCTTCCCAAAGCAAGATTGGCGGCCATGATAAATGTTCCGACAGTTTTTAATATATTTGTTTAAACGTTTACATCATATCCTAGCATACCAGGACAGCAGCACTGTGTCCAGGAACTCGATGTCAATGTGGAGACCTCTATGGGTATCTCTGAGTCTATATGGATCTCTATACATATCGATGAGTCTCTACCCCTTGTGTCACTATGGGTCTTTATGTATTTCTATGTATCTCTATGGGACTCTATGGGTCTCTATGTGTCTTTATGTGTCTCTATGTGTCTCGATGCATCTCTATCATTGCGTATGATGGTAGCGATGACCAGGAGCTCGATGATGGCAATGTGGAGGTGGTGCTGCTTCTGCTGCTGCTCGCCACGACAAGATGGCTTCAGCAGAGTGACTTCGTCTTCCCGTGGTCTTCCTCCGTTGAAGCAGCTCAGACCACTTCGGTTTCATTCATTCGACCCAAAGGCGGTGAGGGGGAGGTCGGCGACGAGCATAACCAGAAGGGACATTTTCTTTATTTCGAGATTCGGTAACATACCCAAAAAATCTCTTCTATGCGCAATGTCGCCACGGAGCGGCGCTTTGGAGGGAATCCGCTCGCCGCCTCGGCACTGCAGGTTGCCGAGCCCTCGATGAGACCACGCGGAGACCGCTGGGCCCATCGGGCGAACACTGCTCATGGAATTACACCCTTACATCATATTACACCCTTATCCTATTACATCCTTACATCATATTACACCCTTACATCATATTACATACCTACATCCTATTACATCCTTACATCCTATTACACCCTTATCCTATTATACCCTTACATCATATTACACCCTTACATCATATTACATACCTACATCCTATTACATCCTTACATAATATTACATCCCTACATCCTATTACATCCCTACATCCTATTACACCCTTACATCCTATTACACCCTTATCCTATTACATCCTTACATCATATTACACCCTTACATCATATTACATCCCTACATCATATTACAGCCCTACATCCTATTACATCATTACACCCTATTACACCCTACAACCTATTACATCCTACATACGATTAGATCCTTACATTCCATTACCATCCTTACATCCTATTACACCCTTACATCATATTACATCCTTACACCCTATTACACTCGACATCCTATTACACCCTACATCCTATTCTCAGCTGTTCAGGAGATACAGATGCCACTGTGGAGGTTTGCCACCGCTGCTGCTGCTAGCCACCAGGAGAGGGCTTCAGAGAGAGAGAGGAGTCCCGTGCCGTTCCGCTGTCGCTACTCGCCTGTTGAAAGAGTGCAGACCACGTTGGGTTTATGATGTTGGTCGATAGTTTGGGTTGCATGGCCACAATCGCACTGTTGTGGGCTTGTCTTTAATACATCTCTATTACCTACCTCGCCTGATATACAGGAAGTTGTGGGTTGGATCCCGACCCTGATGCCTGCTTTATATTTGTAGTTTACGTGTCTCTCTCTCGCTCATCATCATCACGGTGGCTAGGAGATGTTAACTACCTCGCCTGGTATCCAGGAAGTTGTGGGTTCGATCCCGACCCTGATGCCTGCTTTATATTTGTAGTTTACGTGTCTCTCTCTCATCATCATCACGGTGGCTAGGAGATGTTAACCACCTCGCCTGGTATACAGGAGGTCGTGGATTCGATCCTGACCGACGCCTGCTGCTGTATATTTGGAGTAGTCGCGTGGATTTTTCTGCGGGTCCTCCGGTTTTCCCCTTCACATTTAGAATCAACGTCCGGGGTTCAGAGTTATTTGGCTACTGCTATGAATTTTCACGCGATGATTACGATGATTATATCATTTGTGATAGCCAGGTGGTCGCTTCTGAAAAAGAGCTACACGGCTCAGTGGGGGCCTTACACTTGGTACAAATAAAAATAATAAACAGTTTAGTTTAGGATGGCAAGTAGCAGTGTTATCATTTAAAGCTTAATCCAGCGCGACCGCAGTATTGACCGGGGCGACCTTCATGCCGGGGTTCAAATGTGTTCCTGGGGTCGTTGCACGGAAGCGTGGAGAAGGTAAGAGCTGCGTGGAATTGGCAGGGGTGTTGCGATAGGTTCGGAGGCCCGACATTCGTTTTGTTTTCAATCTCGCGATTGATCGTTAACATTAATATTCGGCGCGAACTCCAAGTAGTGGGACGGGTCGCCGTAGCCCAGTCACGCCGATGCTCACGGTCGCTTGGGCGTGCGCAAAATCCTGGGGTGTGCGGATGATATATCAAAGGTCGTGCTTGTTACTACCACCAAGATTTCTACAGCTTCACTCCACTCGATTCGCAAACCACCTCGAGGGCGAAACAATTTTTCCGTGAGTTTTACTGCGGCAATGCTGTGGGGACAGTGAATTATCACGTGTGTTTTAAACAGAGCGGATGAACGGGGTCCAGTTGTAGATAGGTGTGGGCTACCTACGGGACACATCACGAACAGGAGAAGGCAACCTCTCAAGACCAGAAGAGCGGACAACTGCAACCGTTAAATAGATCGCCCTGAATAAAGTACGTTGAACTTCTTTCGCACCGTACGTAGCCAACCGTGCTAATCGGAGGTGCGTGGTGGAAAGGACAACAAACTACACAACGACAGCAACAACAACACCGTTATTTTACTTCGCAACTCACAAATACCGGGACTTCATTTTTCCGGTTAAGGGATGAGTGACAAGATTTCCTGGCCATGGCCGCCCGCCTCCTCAAACACACCGAGGGCCGTGACCGGGGGCCGTGCCGGGGGCCGGGGGCCGTGCCGTGGGCCAGCGCCGGCCCCGAGGTGCTACTCGCGAGTCGAGCGCTGCTATTGGCTCTGCGTTTCCGCTGTAGAAGTTGAGGCCGTGGGGGGCGGTCGCCGGCTTGGTGGCGTCGCCGAGTCCGGCGCGCCTCTCCGCCCGTCCGGAGATGCGCGCCCGTCAGCCGAAGGGCACCCTGGCCCCGCTCGGCCCCGAGCCAGATTATGCCGCCACCCCCATCCCCCCCCCCCCTTTGGTACGGAAAAAAACAGCCCTGGAGCTCCCCATGCCGGCTCGGCTTGCCGTGTGCCAGTGGGGAAGGGGAGGGAGAAATAATAACATTGAGAAAACGATCCCTGGCAAAAACCAGGACAGGTGGCAACCCTTCCCCTAGCCACAGGAAGTACGTCCCCCACGACTTCCTGTCGGCTAATTCCCCACAGCGGTCCCCCCCCCCCACCCCTTGCCCCCCACCCCCCGCCACCCCCACCTAGAACTTGCTGAAGAGCTCCTTCTTCTTGCTCCAGTCCATGGGCGGAGCGCGCTTGTTCCTCCTCTTGGCCTGGGCACGTTCCCGTGCAGCCTCCAGGGTCAGAGCGAGCGCCGGGGACCCCCCCAGGGACCCCCCCAGGGATCCCCCCAGGGATCCCCCCAGGGACCCCTCCGGGGATCCCCCCGGGCTGCCGCTCGGCCCCGGGAATGGGGGGCAGAGCTCAGAGTTCTGCACTGTGGGGGGCTCGGCCTGCCGCCCCCTCCTCTCCTGCGCCTCCCTCTCCTCCCTCTCCTCTCTCTCCTGCCTCTCCTTCCTCTCCTGCCTCTCCTTCCTCTCCTGCCTCTCCTTCCTCTCCTCCCTCTCCTCCCTCTCCTCCCTCTCCTCCCTCTCCTGCCTCTCCTTTCTCTCCCTCTCCTCCCGCTCCTCTTCACGGTCACTTTCATCGTCACCGCTCTCCTCCCTCTTCACCATCTTCCTCTCCTCCCTCTCCCTCTCCTCCCTCTCCTCTTTTTTCCTCTGCTCCCTCTCCCTCTCCTCCTTCTCCCTCTCCTCTCTCTCCTCTCTCTCCTTCTCCTCACTCTCCTTTCTCTCCCTCTTCTCCTTCTCCTCGTGCTCCTCTCTCTCCCTCTTGCCGTCCACCTGCGTGCACAGAAACCAAACAGAGGCATCCATCACCGAGCACCAGGGTGACAGCGCCGCGGCACAGTGGCTAGGAGATGTTAACGATCTCGCCTGGCATGCAGGAGGGTTCTGGGTTCGATTCCGACCCTGACGCCTGCTGTATTTTCGGAGTTTGTGTGTCTGTATCTCTCCCCGCGGTCGCGTGGATTTTTCTCCGGGTCCTCCGGTATTTCCCTCCACGTTTAGAATCGTTGTGAGTATTCGGCTGCTATAAATGTCCACACAATGATGATCGGCCCACTTCGGTTGAGCTATTACTTGTGATAGCCAGGTCGCTTCTGAAACAAAGAGCTGCGTAGCTCAGTGTAGGGGTCATTACCTGGTGAAATAAAAAAATATATATTATTTTTTAGCTTTAACCTCAAAGCAACACGTGGCTGGGTTATACTCACGACCGGGGCGCTGCTTTTCTGCCGGGAATTTGTACGTTCTCCCTCCGCGGACCGGGAGCGAGCGAGCAAACGACGGGAGTCCGATCCGGCCTGGGGCCTTCTCAAGGTCGGCCGACTCGGCCTTAAAGGGAGTACCCGGGCATGGTGTGTAAGGACCAGTAATGGGGAGACAAAGGCGGCCCGGGCGTGGTGTTGGCCACCCAACGCCCCTCGTGTGCCACAGTGCCCGGCCTTCATTAGGCGCCGCTGCTGCTGCTCGCTAACAGCACTTGCCCCAGCAGCCTGTCGACGTCTACGCAGAAGGGGATCTCTGTGTCAACGAGTGGCGTTTGCGCATTCTCTCTCGCTCGCTCTCATTGCGCTGGGCGGGTTTCCTCCGGGATCTCCGGTTCCATCCCCAATAGCTGTGCGAAAACTCAAGAAGAAGGCGCGCGGGTCTGCACTTTTATTTTTGGCCAAATTCCATCTGTGAGAATAAAAAAACGAGAATCCGGTCGTCACGCCACAGAGACGCACGCCGCTTTTCTCGTGCGGAGCGAGTGGGGAAAGTGCTGCCCCCTGCTGCTGCTGCTGCAGCTGCGTGGACCGGATCTGGGAATGTCAGCTGTCGCGGATTTCCCCGTTGACAAAGACATAGAAAATAAATAACGACGACGATGATGATTGTACTCTTTGGTTCTTTCGGTAAAGTCACGTGGTTAGTAAATAAAAAAAAAATAATAACGACGTTCCGGGCGCAACACAAGCGCCCGTCATCAGGTGGGACAACCACAGCAAGAAACAATTGTCAAGCAAGTAAGGCCCACTCCAGCAATTGTTTCTTGCTGTGGCTGTCCCATCTGATGACGGACGCTTGTGTTGCGCCCAAAACGTCGTGATTTAATTTATTTTATTTTATACCCACGTGACTTTACCGAAAGAACCCAAGATTATGGATCCCTGCAGTCACGAGAACTTCAAATCCAGATTGATGATGATTGTGGCGATGATGAGTAAAGGAGGTTCTCGAAGTGTCGCGAGTCGATTGGTTGTCAGCCTGGCGACCTCCGCCAGGGATGGCCTCAGGAGCCGTGGGCTGCGTTGGGCTCGACGCTCTCAGGAATTCCCAACGGGATTTCATTTTCATCGCGAGAAAACTTCACGGCCAGATGAGCAAATCGCGGGAAACGGGCGGAATGACATCGTCGGGAGCCAAGCAGGGTTTGAGCTTGGATAGCGCTTGGACGGACGACCGCAACGACCACCACGACCAACACCGCCAGCACCACGCCCGACCGCCGCACCAGGCACTCATTTGAGGCTGAGTCGACCTAGGAGAGGCCCAGGACTGGAATTGAACTCGGGTGTCCGGGTTCGTAGCGCGGCGCGCTAACCGCTACACCGCCGTTCACAGCGACGTGCAAGATACGCGGACGCGCACAGGAAAGGGAACGTTAGACGACCTACCTCGGTGTCAGATGTTCCGTTGGACAGAGGTTTGGGCAGGCGACCTGCAAATGGGAAAAAACCGCCAAAGGTGCAGTACTTTAACGGCGCGGGTGGGAGGCCCGTGAGTACACCGCAGAGCGAACACAAAAAGATCCCCGCGGAGTTTAACACGGTGGAGTAAACCCGGAGTGCACGTGTCGCGTGTTATTTTAACTCTCCAACGCGCGACCGGGCTGCGCCCAAGCGGTGAGCGAGTTGGCGTGGAGTTTCGTTCATTTTACGAACCCCCGCCAATTGGCTGTGTTGGAGTCGGTGGCGGGTTTAGCGGCACAATTATATATTTACGCGACCTAACCCAAAACAACCTCTATTATGGATGATATTGGTAGCGAAAGCCTACGACGTGTTAAACTGACACGTTCGCGTGCCTGCGCCGACCGGTTGGCTACGGTTTGCCGCGACGGCCATCGCGGTCGCCCGGCGCTGCCGCCGCTCGCTACAAACAACGAGGAGCCCTCCAACGGCCTGGCAAACACGGCTCCAGCGAGTCGGCTCCACCGAGCAAACTCCTCCGGTCTCACGCGGTCGCCCGCACGAGGGCTCACGATGGCCACTCGTGCACAGCGGGGGGTGGGGGGGTGAGGGTGGTGCTGCGGGCAGCAGCCTTGGCAACAGCGCCCATAGTTATGGGGTCGAACCCATGCGTCGAGGCACGCACACATACATACACACGCGCACACACGCACGGATGCACACGTGCACGGACACACACACGCACCACACGCACACATACACGCACGCACACGCGCATACACACAAGCACACACACTCGCACACAAACGCAAGCACAGACACACATGCGCCCACACATGCACGCACACACGCATGCAAGCACACGCACACAAACACGCACATGCTCGCACACGCATACGCACACGCACACACGCGCACACACATGCATATACACACGCACAACCCACACACACACCACACGCACGCACCCACACACACACCCACGCACGCACACGCACGGACGCGCACGCATGCACGCGCGCACTCGCATGCACACACCCACGCACACAACCATGCACACACGCGCACACAAGCACGCACACATGCACACATATGCACACGCACACACGCACACACGCACTACACGCACACACGCACCACACGCACCACATGCACATGAACACACACGAACCACATGCACACACGCACCGCATGCACACGCGCACACACGTGGCTCGGCATGTTTAAGCACATGGACGCAAGCTTGCTGTTGAACCCAGCTTATTGCAGTGCAGTGCAATGCGATAATTGTATTTACAGAGCATGACGTAATGCACTACAATGCACTACCGCACACTACAATGCACTGCATTGACATGCGCAGTAGTCCATTGTATTGTATTGCAGTGCATCTTATTACATTGCAATGTGTTACATTGTAGACACAATGTAACACATTGTGTCTACAATGTAACACATTGTAGACACAATGTTTAGTATGACATAGCATTGCTGTGTCCTGCAACATCGCATTGCATTACATCGCACTGCAATGCAAGTAACGCCACCACCATGCGTCACACAACACGTCACACCACCACCACGTGTCACACCACCACCACGTGTCACACAACATGTCACACCAAGCGTCACACCACCATGAGAAACACAACGCATCACACCACCACCGCGTGTCACACAGCGCGTGACACAGCACGTCACAACACGCATGACACCACCACCACGCGTCACACCAAGCGTCACATCACCACCACGCGTGACACGGCGCGTCACACAGTGTCACGCCACGCGTCACACCGCGCGTCACACCGCGCTGACCTTTTACGTGGCTGGGCGTCGGCTCGACTCCGCACTTGGCGAAGAAGTCGTCGGCAACGCGGTCGACCAGCAGCAGCGTGACGTCGTCCTTCCTGGCCTTCACCAGGGCCACCACCTGCGAGTGCTTCTTGCCCGCGATGCTCTGCCCGTTCACCTGCACGGGCGGCGCGCGCTTAGCCAGGGGCACCCGTTTACTCCGCCGATTAACGGCGCTACAACAGCGGCGATGACGATGATGATGAAGACAACGACAATGATGATGATGACGATGACGTCAACAACAAGAACATAAATTATGATGACGATGATGACAATGATGATGACGACGACGATGATGTTGACAAGAATAGCATCAATGATGATGATGATGACGACGACCAAAATGATGATGATGATGAAGAAGATGACGATGATGTCGACAACAATAACACCGACGATGATGGCGACACAGAGGGATGAGGCCTCGCGAGAGAAAGAGCGAAGGGGCTTCAAGGCCTCGGGGCACGGCCAAGGCACCAACATCGCATCACTACCGACCCATTGTCCCACCGCAGGCTCCAGACTCAGGCCTCAGCCATTTCGGCGGGCAAGGCCCCGCGGAGCTGAGGAGCAGCTCCGTCAGCACGAAAACCGCAGTGAAAAAAAACCGATGGCTTGAACCTTGACCCTGCGCTTAATTATTTGGCTAAATTCCAGCTCTGAGAATTACAAATATTGGGTCGACTGTCACGACGAGCGGTCGGTTACTCTCAGTATTGCCAAGTGGGCGGGCAAGTTCTGCCCTCAACCTTGTGGATCAAAATCACTTGAATGGATCTCGGCTCCAGGAGACCGGGTCTCAGGAACTTGAGACTCGGCTCCAGGAGACCGGGTCTCAGGTTCTTGAGACTCGGCTCCAGGAGACCGGGTCTCAGGGTCCTGAGACTCGGCTCCAGGAGACCGGGTCTCAGGTTCTTGAGACTCGGCTCCAGGAGACCGGGTCTCAGAGTCTTGAGACTCGGCTCCAGGAGACCGGGTTATTGTATTTTGACCCTTTGTTAACCTCACTGAAATGTCGCAAGTGCAGAAATGTGAGGGGCGAGACAGCATTTAAAGTTACGTAAGCTCGATATATATACCATTGGTTGTATCCGAGTACACGGAGGTTGACTTTGTACTCAGAAGATTCCGTAAGCCCTGCTGAATGAATCGGCCTCCCCGTTGCCTCACATTTACATTGAAATATTGACGCGTGTGTGCGTGTGTATGTGCGTGTGTGTGTGCGCGCGTGTGTGTGTGTGTATGTGTGAGTGCGTGTGTAGTGTAGTGGTTAGCGTGCTGCGCTACGAATCAGGCGACCCGGGTTCGATTACTGCTCATGGCCAATACCAGTGACGATTACTCGAACCGGTTATGGGCCTCCCCTAGGTCGACTCAGCCTCAAATGAGTACCTGGTGCGGTGTGTAGTAAACATCGCCACTGGGGAGACAAAGGTGGTCGGGCGTGGTGATGGCCACCCACCCCCTCGTGTGCCATGCTGGCCTTCATAGGTGCTCGCTAACAGCACTTGCCCCAACAGTCTGTTCAGGCGATATGGGGGATCTTTGTCTTTGTATGTGTGTGTGCACACGTCACGTGCCACCATTCATAGAAGCTCGCTAACAGCAACCGCCACTCGGCTTTAAAGCTAGAACTGTGGGTAGTTTTATTTGTGTGTGTGTGGGCGTGGTGCTGGCCACCCACCCCTTTGTGTGCCATGCCAGCCTTCATCGGTGCTACTCGCGAACAACACTTGCCCAAACAGTCTGTTAAGGCTACACGGGGGATATTTGTCTTTGTTGGCACAATGGGGAGCAGAGCTGGTGCAACGGGCAGTGATGTCAGTCAGTCAACCGCGTGACACCACTGGGCCCCGAAGTCACAAAGCACCTGCCCGGGTATGTTGTGGCATCAAACGCTCCACCCATTCAGCTCTCTGGGCATTGGAGTGGTTTGTAGAGAGAGTGGAGTGGTTGTGGAGTGGAGATCCTATACCTGGGCAGTGTGCTCAGGGGACCAGCTTGCGGTTTGGCAGCGGAGGTGTTAGGGGCGCCACAGTGGCTAGGAGATGTTAACTGCCTCGCCTGGTATACAGGAGGTCGTGGGTTCGATCCCGAACCTGACGCCTGCTTTATATTTGGAGTTTGCGTGTCTCTCTCTCTCCCAGCAGTAGCATGGATTTTTTCTCCGGGCCCTCCGTTTTTTTTCCTCCACATTTGCCAACAACACCGTGCGTTTAGAATGTTCGGCAGTGGGCCTCAACTGGCAAAATAAAAATAGCCGAGTTTAGTTTAGTCGCTTCGGATCAGTTGAACGGCATTACCTCTCCGTCACCTGTGTAACACTGCTGCGTGACAGCTGCGTGACTTATCGCCCTGTCTGAACGTCAGGGTCTTTTCGGCCACATCTCCCGCCCTCTCCTCCCTGTGCTGGTGTCGTGGTTCAACGCGCGCATATTCGAGAGCGGCTGTATGTCCGCGCTGGGTAGCCAGAAGAGGCGATTGGTGAGCATCATCGTGGGGATGTCAAGAGCAGCCAGGGCCAGGATGACCGTTGGGGTAATTGGGGTAAACAAGGGGGGAGGTGGACCGGAATTCAAACGACCGGTATCTGCCAATCATAGAGGGATCTTCTGGAGAATGTTCTGGAAGGGGTCGCAAAGGATATATAAGACGAGCAAAACGAGCCCGAGGGTCAGTATGATGAAGACAGAAGACGAGAGAAGCTGAAGCCGGACCCGCCAAGCTAGTCAGAGTATTCTTGGGCGAGAGTGGTCCTGTGTGGACCTGGGTAGGCTAGGATAGGGTCGCTAGGGGCAAGCGTAGTCCGTACGTCGGCACGCTTGACCCCCGGGGCGACCATGGTATCGACCCGCTGAGACAGCGAGACACGGCAGCTGGGAGGAGTGAACAAGGAGAGTAGAAAATAGGATAAGGAAGGAGAGTAAGGAATAGGATAGGGTGAGGGAGCGAACGAGCGACGGGCGGCGTCTCCTCGGCTTAGCTAGGCAAGTGTTATGTAAACAAACTGTAATCAAGTGGCCCGGACAGAAGACAATAAATTGTCTGCCTTTATTTACAACACCACACTTGCGATACGTGAACCCCTTCTAAGGGAACATCTGCGCCGGCTAGAAACATTCAGGCTGGCCTGTCCACGATCCATCCCGGGTTTAAGCAGACTGGATTGTGTGACGAGCTCGCAGACCCTCGAAAGACCTGGACAGTCTCATCGGCGAGCTCCTCCGGCAGGCGAGGCTGCGTTGGCTGGGTTACGTAGCCCGCGTGCCCGGCCAACGCATGCACAAGCAGCTGCTGCTTGGGCGGATAGAGAGAGAGGGGGCTAAACGGCCACGGCACGGGCCAGAGAACACAGCAGGATGCTGAGCCGAGTGAACTTGTCGAGATCGGCCTCTGTGAAGGAGGCCCACGAAGGACGTCGCTAGGCGAGGGGTGAGCGGAGTTTGCGTGGCGGTTTACGCTCCATGACGAGATCGGCAAATGTGTTGTCATTCGTTTGTGGTGAGCAGCACTTTGCGTGTAACGAGCGCGACCTCGTCACGAATATATTCAGCGGCCGGAGGCCAATGCAGGTGAGCGAGCACCGGGCGGTAAGGGTCAGTCAAAAGTCAAGTTTAGCTTTTTAAGATCCAGAGGTTCACATGGTCCCATAGACTCACACTGACCCCATAGACTCACACTGACCCCATAGACTCACACTGACCCCATAGATTCACACTGACCCCATAGACTCACAATGACCCCATAGACTCACACTGATCCCATAGACTCACACTGACCCCATAGACTCACACTGACCCCATAGACACACACTGACCCCATAGACTCACACTGACCCCATAGACTCACACTGACCCCATAGACTCACACTAATACTATAGACTCATTGACCCCATAGACTCACACTGACCCCATAGACTCACACTGACCCCATAGACTCACACTGACCCCATAGACTCACACTGACCCCATAGACTCACTCTGATCCCATAGACTCACACTGACCCCATAGACTCACACTGACCTCATAGACTCACACTCACCCCATAGACTCACACTGACCTCATAGACTCACACTGACCCCATAGACTCACACTGACCTCATAGACTCACACTGACCCCATAGACTCACACTGACCCCATAGACTCACACTGACCCCATAGACTCACACTGACCCCATAGACTCACACTGACCCCATAGACTCACACTGACCCCATAGACTCACTCTGATCCCATAGACTCACACTGACCCCATAGACTCACACTGACCTCATAGACTCACACTCACCCCATAGACTCACACTGACCTCATAGACTCACACTGACCCCATAGACTCACACTGACCTCATAGACTCACACTGACCCCATAGACTCACACTGACCCCATAGACTCACACTGACCCCATAGACTCACACTGACCCCATAGACTCACACTGACCCCATAGACTCATTGACCCCATAGACTCACACTAACCCCATAGACTCACACTGGGCCCCCTGGTGCGGGTGACGTCGCTAGGGGGGAGTGGGGGCAATGAGGGGGGAGTGGGGGGAGTGAGTGGGGGGCAGGGGGAGGAGGGAGTGGGGGCGAGGGAGTGGAGGGGAGGGAGTGGAGGGAGTGGAGTGGAGGGGAGGGAGTGGAGGGGAGGGAGTGGGGGAGTGGGAGTGGGGGGAGTGAGTGGGGGTTAGGGGGGGTGGAGTGGGGTAGTGGGGGGGGGGGTGGGGGTTACGGGGGGGGGGGGTGCCCCCACCTGCACGATGCGGTCGTGTGCGAGGATGCCGGCCGCGTGTGCGGGCGAGTCTGCGTCGACGGAGCGCACGAACTGCCCCACGCGGCCCTTCTCGGCGTGCAGGTGGAAGCCGTAGCCCTTGGGGCCGCGCGGCACCAGGCACAGACGCGGCCTCACGGCGCCCTTGGGGAGACACGGCGAGACACGGGGAGACACAAGCGTTAGGCAGAGGGACACGCGGGGAGAGGGACACGCGGGGATAGAGACACGGGGGGGGGGGAGACACGGGGGAAGAGAGACACGGGAAGATCAAGCGTTACGCAGAGGGACACGCGGGGAGAGAGACACGGGGGGGGGGAGACATGGGGGAGCGAGACACGGGGGGGGGGGGGGGAGACACGGGGGGAGAGAGACACGGGGAGACACAAGCGTTACGCAGAGGGACACGCGGGGAGAGAGCCACGGGCGGGGGGTGAGAGACATGGGGGGAGAGAGACACGGGGAGATCAAGCGTTACGCAGAGGATCATGCAGGGAGAGATACATGGGGGGGAGAGAGACACGCGGACGAGAGACACGGGGGAGAGAGACACGTGGGAGATCACACGTTACGCAGAAAGACGCACGGGGGAGAGACACGCGGCCGAGAAGGACGCGGGGTGTTAACGAGACGAGGCTGCTGCATGCTCCAGGTTCAGAGAGTGAGCAGCCGCTACCAGGTCGCCAGCAGCATAACGCGGTTGACCAGTAGGCAGCCACCCCCCCACTGCCTTTCTCCCCAATGCTGATGTGTACACACTGCATCAGTTTACTTATTTGAGGCCGAGTCTACCTAGGGGAGGCCCAGGACCAGGTCAGATATTCGTCACCGATGTTGGTTATGGCCGGCAATCGAACTCGGATCACCGGTTTCGTAGCCCAGTGCAATGACGGCTACACGACCGCTCTGCACACAAAGACAAGGACAAAGATCCCCCGTGTGGCCTTAACAGGCTGTTGTGGCAAGTGCTGTTCGCCCAGCACCTATGAAGGCCGGCACGGCACACGAGGGGGTGGGTGGTCAGCACCAAACCCCCCCCCACTGCTAATCTTTACACACCGCACCAGGTACTCATTTGAGGCTGAGCCGACCTAGGGGAAGCCCAGGACCGGTTCAGATAATCGTCGCCGGTGTTGGCCGTGAGCGGGAATCGAACTCGGGTCGCCGGGTTTGTAGCGCATCGTAGCGCAACGTAGCGCTGACTTCTGCGCCACCGGTCCCCACCCACACTGATGCACACGCGCACAAAGACAAAGATCCCCCGTGTAGCCTTAACAGACTGTCGGGGCAAGTACTGTTCGCGAGCAGCGCCTACGAAGGCCGTGCACTGTGGCACACGAGTGAGTTCGGTGGCCAGCACCAAGCGCGGCCGCCTTTGTCTCCCCCAAGTGGCGACGTTAACTCCACGCCATCAGCAGGTGCTCGTTTGAGGCCGAGTCGACCTAGGGGGAGGCCCAGGACCGGTTCGGAGAATCGTGACCGGTGTTCGTGGCCCGCGAGCGGGAATCAAAAATCGCTCCGTTCCGCAGCAGCGCGCCGCCTCCCACCCACGCGCACGAGGGAGTGAGCGAGCGAGCTCACGGGGACATTCCTGAAATTTTAGCTCGAGAATTTCGGCTGAGAGGCTTTGATAAAAGTGACTCCCCCTCTTCCCCTCCCACCACTCGGCTAACTCCGTGCCTGACACGGCCATTTTGACCCCCCCCCCCGCCACCCACCAGGACCACCACTTTCAGGGGTAAATACAGCAGCTCCAAGAGCCTGAACCCTGAACCCGGCATCTCAGTGGTTCTGGCTCAGGAGCCAATTGTGAGATGTTATCTACCTCGCCTGGTATACAGGAGGTCGTGGGTTCGATCCCAACCCTTACGCCTGCTGTACATTTGGAGTCTGCGTGTCTCTCTGTCATCATCATCGTCACGGTGGCTAGGAGATGTTAACTATCTCACCTGGTATACAGGAGGTCGTGGGTTCGATCCCAACCCTGACAGTGCCTGCTGTACATTTGGAGTTTGCGTGTCTCCCTCCCTGTGGTCGCGTGGATTTGTTTTTCTCTGGGTCCTCCCTCCGGTTTTCCCTCCACATTTAGAATCATGCATTGAGATTATTTAGATTATTTTTCTGCTATAAATGTCAAAATGATGGGCCACTTTGTTGAGCTGTCATTTGTGGCCAGGTTGCATCTTAAAACAATTTAATGCCTCAGTGGGTTTTGTCTGGTAGGGTGGGGATGGTTTCGTGTTGTGTTTGGGTGATTTGATTACCTTTCTTGTACTTTGCACTCCCGCCGTGTTTCTGTAACTGTTTGTTGATGTAACGTTCTTACCCTGTGCTCACAACTGGACATGTGTGGAAAAGGAGTCCCACAGCCCAATCGGAGACAGTGGGGAGACACCCAGACTCAATGGGGCTCAACGCCAGGATTTTCGTGTTACTGGCTCAGGGTCTCTGGCACAGCCGTTTATGAACTCCCTGAGAATGAGGGGGGGGGGGGACTCAAACCCAAGAGCCTGAACCTTGAACGAATGGTGTAATAATTGCTGGTTCAGCATTACCAACACGGCCATTGTGAACTGCCCGAGAGAGACCCAGACCTTGGGATTGAACCCATGTTCTCAGTGGTTTAGGCTCAGTGTCTCTGACACAGCCATCATGAACCTCCCGAGAAAGACCCAGACCAGCGGATTGAACCCAGGGTCTCAGTGGTTCTGGCTCAGTGTCTCTGACACGGCCATTGTAAACCTCGTGAAAGAGACTCAAACCTTGGGATTGAACCCAGGTTCTTACTGGTTCTGACTCAGTGTCTCTGACAAGGCCATTGTGAACCTTCCGAGACCCAAACCTTGGGACTGAACCCAGGTTCTCAGTGGTTCTGGCTCGGTGTCCCTGACACGGCCATTGTAAACCTCCCGAGAGAGGCCCAGACCTTGGGATTTAACCTAGGATTTCAGTGGATCTGGTTGAAATGTCTCCGATATGGCCATTGTGAGCCCTTTGATTGTGTTCATCTCTGCCAAGTTGATAATCTGTCCGCTGGCTTGTGTGCTGATGTGTTTAAGAGGATTAACAGCTCACGCAGCAACAACAACAATAATAATTAATCAGAACCAACGTAGGGACTTTGCGTTCCTACACAACAAAGAAGTTAATTAAATTTACATACAGGAACAAAGCATCCTTTGGTTAGCCAGATCCAGCAACTTGCACTGCCTGTTTGTGCATGCACCCATTCAAAGTGCACAAAGACAAAAATCCCCCGTATAGCCTTTAACTGTTGGTGCAAGTGCTGTTAGCGAGTTAGCGCCTATGAAGGCCGGCACGGTAGTGTAGTGGTTCGAGCGGTGTGTAGACATCGCCGCTGGTCAGACGTGGCCAGCTGGGGACGTGGTGCAGGCCACCCACCCCCTCGTGTGTCATGCCGGTACGGCCCTCTGACACCTCCGATTAGCACGGTTGGCTACGTACGGTGCAAAAGAAGTTCGACATGCATACGTAGGCGCTGCTCGCCAACAGCACTTGCCGCATTAGTTTGCTAAGGCTATACGGGGGATCTTTGTTTTGAATGATGGTCAGAGGGTAGTGGTAATGGTAATGCCTTGTGTGGAGGAGGCTCGTAAAGGACGCTGCTACTGGGCAGTTGGAGGCAATCGCCCTCCAACAACAACAACAACGGAGAGCAGAGGAGCGACGCTCACAACAACGAGCGGAGCGCCGGGCGTATAAAACGCAGGCAGGTTGGCCCAGTAGGGGGCACGGCTGGAGGTGCATCTCGGTCAGTCGACCCCTGGCACCGCCTGGGTCTGACCCGTGACCTCCCCCTGTCAGCAGCGAGCACTTCGACACTTCACGCGGTAGCCTCGAAGTGCACCTGGCCTGGCACAGGCGCCGAGGTGACGTCACCGTCACTTAGTGGCGAATGGCGGCTGTAGGTGTTGGTGGTGGCGATGTTGGCGAGGTCGGTAATGGTGGTTGGTGGTGAGAGCGTTGAGCGTGGTGGTGATGGTGTAGTTGAGGGGGTAGTTGATGGTGTAGTTGAGGGTGTAGCTGAGGGTGTAGTTCATGGTGTAGTTGAGGGGGTAGTTGAGGGGGTAGTTGATGGTGTAGTTGAGGGTGTAGTTGAGGGTGTAGTTGATGGTGTAGTTGATGGTGTAGCTGAGGGTGTAGTTCATGGTGTAGTTGAGGGTGTAGTTGATGGTGTAGTTGATGGTGTAGTTGAGGGGGTAGTTGATGGTGTAGTTGAGGGTGTAGTTGAGGGGGTAGTTGATGGTGTAGTTGAGGGTGTAGCTGAGGGTGTAGTTCATGGTGTAGTTGAGGGGGTAGTTGAGGGGGTAGTTGATGGTGTAGTTGAGGGTGTAGTTGAGGGTGTAGTTGATGGTGTAGTTGAGGGTGTAGCTGAGGGTGTAGTTCATGGTGTAGTTGAGGGGGTAGTTGAGGGGGTAGTTGATGGTGTAGTTGATGGTGTAGTTGAGGGTGTAGTTGAGGGTGTAGCTGAGGGTGTAGTTGCGCGCCGTACCAGCAGTCGCTGCTGCTCACTAACAGCACTTGTCCCAACTGTCTGGTAACGCCATACAGGCAATCTTTGTCTCGTGTGTGTGTCTGTGAGTGGGGAGCGGTAGTGTAGCAGGTCAGTGCTACGCCGCGCTACGAACCCGACGACCCTGGTTCGACTCCCACTCACGGCCACCAACACCACCAGTGACTATCATCTGAACCGATCCTGGGCCTCCCCGAGGTCGACTCAGCCTCCAATGAGTACCTGGGTACGGTGCGTAAAAGCATCACCACTAGGGGAGACAAAGGCGGCCGGGCGTGGTGCTGGCCACCCACCCCGGCTCGCGCGCCACTGTGCCGGCAGCGCTCCGTAGGCGGTGCTCGCACTTGCCCCGATAGTCTGTTAACGGCAACAACGGGGGGGTTGGGGGACCTTTGTCTTTGCCGAGCGTGTTCTACTTTGCCAAGGGGTCATAATCGACGGAGCAAAGGTCCAGGGGTGGCGGGTCCAACGCCCACGCAAGACAACGGCAACACGCCCAGCAGCGCGCCGTCGTAAATTCCTCACGCACTGCAACGAGTCCCGCTTCAATGTGCAGACTCTGAACTTCTTCTTGGGCACCGCACGCGGCCAACCGCGAGAGAACAAACTACGCGCAACTAACAACAAGCACTTCTAGGGAAATTAGTTCTCAATGTTGTATAGTGGTGTAGTGTATAGTCGTGTAGTGTATAGTGGTGTAGTGTATAGTGTATCGTCCATAAGATTTTATTTGGGTTAGATCACGTAAATATATAAATGTGTCGTTAAAACCCGCTACCACCACCCGACACGGCCAACTAGTAATGGTTGTCACGTAAACAGAACGTGGCCAATTCGTCACTAGTACAGCACTAGTGTATAGTAGTGTATAGTGTAGTGTAGTATACTAGTACAGCACTAACCGGTGTGTTGGAGAGCCATGCCACAACATTTACAATCTGAGTACGACGTTTCGCCAGTAATTACAACTAGCTTCATCAGGCGACAGCCAGATTTGGGGAGAAGTCCACCTGTTTCGTTCCTTATATCGAGGCGTAGATGTGGTAATCCCCCCCCTCCCATGTGGGAGGGGAGGGGATTACTGAGTCAACGTACATTATGGTGTGCATCATGCGAGGCCTTTGATCTTGTCCTTCCTGTCTATTGTGTGTATTAAATAGCCGTGCCAACGGTAAACCCTATAGAAGGTTGGTGCCCTTTGTAGGCATGCATTTAAACAATGTATTGTTTGATGATTCGCTTCCACGCAGCACTGAGGCGGTAGCTATCCGAACGGTTAAAGTTATTTTTATTTCTTTCAATTTCAATAGATTCTCTAATTAGTCTTGGCCAGTAGTAGCTAGTTTTGCACAGAGCTTAGTATTGTAGTTTAGTGTATAGTAGTATCGTGTATAGTGGTGTAGTGTATAGTAGTGTAGTCTATAGTGGTGTAGTGTATAGTGGTGTAGTGTATAGTGGTGTAGTGTATAGTGGTGTAGTGTATAGTGGTGTAGTGTAAAGTGGTGTAGTGTAAAGTAGTGTAGTGTATAGTAGTGTAGTGTATAGTAGTGTTGTGTATAGTAGTGTAGTGTATAGTGGTGTATAGTAGTGTAGTGTATAGTAGTGTATAGTGTAGTGCAGGGGTCTGCAACCTTTAAGACATAAAGAGCCACTTGGACCCGTTTCCGAAGGAAAAAATAAACTGGGAGCCGCGAAACCATTGCAACTATTAAAACAAATATAACACTGCATATATTGTTTCTTACCTTATTGCTATATACAGGATCGTGCAGTCAGCTGTCAATCTGAATAAAAAAAGGACTTTTTCACTTAACAATGTAAAATATATTTTTGCAAATTAATAGCTAAATTACCTGGTTAATGGGATTTTTGCTCCTGAACCTCAGTGCACAGTGTCTGCACATCAGGGCTGTAAGACGTCACCTTCATTTTCACACAGGCTTGCAAGCTGTCATCTGTGAGGCGTGATCGATGTTTGTTTTTAATATAGTTCATGTTGGAGAAGACCTGCTCACATACATATGTGGAGCCGAAGATCGACAGGACTCCAAATGCATACTTTTTCATGTTTATATAAGTGTTGGGGATGGCATTCCATGTTTCGAATACAAGTTTGTCCTGTTTGGGAAGGTTTTCAATATCACTCCATTTATGATTCTGAGCCAGAATGGCCTTCTGACGGGCAACATCCTCAAGAGTAGCGGTCAAGCATTTGAACTTGGACACCCATATATCTTTGTCGGCTATATTGGCCAGTTCCATCTCAAGATCAGGTTGACTTACACCTGCAAATGCAGTCATATTCAATAGGGATGGATCGATCGCCAGGGGAGTGACAGGGAAGGATAATGTCGTTTTTTCCTCTCTGAACTCACAGAATCGTTTCCCAAACGAACTTTGCATTGTGGTGATTGCAGACTTGAAATATTCCAAATTTATCGTATCATGACTTTGTTTGAACTCTCTCAAAGAGGGAAAGTGAGACAGTGTACCTCTCTGTAAATCTTTGACAAACACTGTCAACTTGCGCTCGAATGCCAAAACCTCCTCCAGCATGTGCAGGGCTGTGCCTCCTTTCCCCTGAAGGGTTGTATTTAGCGTGTTTAGATGTGCTGTCATGTCTACCATAAAATGTAATTTTTCCAGCCACTCTGGCTGTTCCAGCTCAGCAAAGGTGAGCTCTTTGCTGCCCAGGAAGGTTTTTACTTCTTCCAAACATGTGACAAAGCAACAGCAACGTTATTGCCTGTCACCGGGCGGGCAGTGTGGAGCGGAGCGGCGACCTGTCAGCAGCGGCAACGCCAGAGCAGGTGTCACAGTGCGCCTCCTCCCCTCGCTAGCATCCGCCCCGGAGCCGCGGTCAAGGTTCAAAAGAGCCGCATGCGGCTCCGGAGCCGCAGGTTGCCGACCCCTGGTGTAGTGTATAGTAGTGTAAAGTATAGTGTAGTGTATAGTAATGTAATGTATAGTAATGTAGTGTATAGTAGTGTAGTGTATAGTAGTGTAGTGTATAGTAGTGTAATGTATTGTTTAGTAGTGTAGTATGTAGTGTACAGTGGAGTGTATAAGAGTATGTTTGTTGAACTTCTTTTGCACCGTACGCAGCTAACCGTGCTAATCGGAGGTGCGAGTGGGGGGAAAGACAGCAAGCTAAGCACAATAAGCCGTTTGGGTCTCCAAAGTCGCTCAACATCGTCACCGGCAACATCGTCGCCGGCAACATCGTCGCCGGCAACATCGTCGCCGGCAACATCGTCGCCGGCAACATCGTCGCCGGCAACATCGTCGCCGGCAACATCGTCGCCGGCAACATCGTCGCCGGCAACATCGTCGCCGGCAACATCGTCGCCGGCAACATCGTCGCCGGCAACATCGTCGCCGGCAACATCGTCGCCGTCAACATCGTCGCCGTCAACATCGTCGCCGGCAACATCGTCGCCGTCAACATCGTCGCCGGCAACATCGTCACCGGCAACATCGTCACCGGCAACATCGTCACCGGCAACATCGTCACCGGCAACATCGTCACCGGCAACATCGGCACCGTCAACATCGTCACCGACAACATCGTCACCGGCAACATCGTCACCGGCAATATCGTCACCGGCAACATCGGCACCGACAACATCGTCACCGACAACATCGTCACCGGCAACATCGGCACCGACAACATCGTCACCGACAACATCGTCACCGGCAACATCGTCACCAGCAACATCGTCGCCGGCAACATCGTCACCAGCAACATCGTCACCAGCAACATCGGCACCAGCAACATCGGCACCGACAACATCGTCACCAGCAACATCGTCACCGGCAACATCGGCACCGACAACATCGTCACCGGCAACATCGTCACCGGCAACATCGTCACCGGCAACATCGTCACCGGCAACATCGGCACCAGCAACATCGTCACCGGCAACATCGTCACCAGCAACATCGTCACCAACAACATCGTCACCGGCAACATCGTCACCAGCAACATCGTCGCCGGCAACATCGTCACCGGCAACATCGTCACCGGCAACATCGTCACCGGCAACATCGTCACCGGCAACATCGTCACCGGCAACATCGTCACCGGCAACATCGTCACCGGCAACATCGTCACCGGCAACATCGTCACCGGCAACATCGTCGCCGGCAACATCGTCACCGGCAACATCGTCGCCGGCAACATCGTCACCGGCAACATCGTCACCGGCAACATTGTCACCGGCAACATCGTCACCGGCAACATCGTCACCGGCAACATCGTCACCGGCAACATCGTCGACGGCAACATCGTCACCGGCAACATCGTCACCAGCAACATCGTTACCGGCAACATCGTCACCGGCAACATCGTCACCAGCAACATCGTCACCAGCAACATCGTCACCAGCAACATCGGCACCGACAACATCGTCATCAGCAACATCGTCACCGGCAACATCGTCACCGGCAACATCGTCACCAGCAACATCGTCACCAGCAACATCGGCACCAGCAACATCGGCACCGACAACATCGTCACCAGCAACATCGGCACCGACAACATCGTCACCAGCAACATCGTCACCAGCAACATCGTCACCAGCAACATCGGCACCAGCAACATCGGCACCGACAACATCGTCACCAGCAACATCGGCACCGACAACATCGTCACCAGCAACATCGGCACCAGCAACATCGGCACCGACAACATCGTCACCAGCAACATCGGCACCAGCAACATCGGCACCAACAACATCGTCACCAGCAATATCGTCACCGGCAACATCGTCACCAGCAACATCGTCACCAGCAACATCGGCACCAGCAACATCGTCACCAGCAACATCGGCACCAGCAACATCGGCACCGACAACATCGTCACCAGCAACATCGTCACCGGCAACATCGTCACCAGCAACATCGTCACCGGCAATATCGTCACCAGCAATATCGTCACCGGCAATATCGTCACCGGCAACATCGTCACCAGCAACATCGGCACCGTCAACATCGTCACCAGCAACATCGGCACCAGCAACATCGGCACCGACAACATCGTCACCAGCAACATCGTCACCGGCAACATCGTCACCAGCAACATCGTCACCGGCAATATCGTCACCAGCAATATCGTCACCGGCAATATCGGCACCGGCAACATCGTCACCAGCAATATCGTCACCAGCAACATCGTCACCAGCAACATCGGCACCGGCAACATCGTCACCGGCAACATCGTCACCGGCAACATCGTCACCGTCGTCAGCCATGGTCAATCCACTGCCGGATGTCCTTCAATTGACCAGGAAAATGGTGACAGTTACAAGGCTCTCGTTTTCATGGAGGGTTGTTGCCTTGAGACGGTCATCCAGATCTGCTACGAGCCTGGGTACAAGTCGTGGGTCTGGGTGTGTCTCTCTCTCTATCTCTCGTAGTACATAATGGCCGTGTCGGAGACAGTAATACAACGCTGTCAAAAGCCAGAGCCGATTTCTCACCTTAAACCCATTAACAATGAAAGCATCGTCGGCGCAACTGGGAAACAAGTAGATTAAAATCACACGCACGCAGCGTGTGTGGCATTGCATGCACAAAAATCGATCTCAACACCAGCTCCAAAAGAATTGACCGTGTGGCCACCGTGTGGCCACCACATGGGCGGTTCCACCCCCCCCCCCGACCACGGCGGAGTCGTTCATTCCTCGCAGTCGCGAACGTTGACAAGCGTCTGCACCGCAGCACATCCGCACAAATCGAATTCAATCAGCTCATTCAAATCTGACTTGAAGGCCTCTTTTTATTGTCCAGGCATACGCTGGCAAGTGGCATTCACGTGATGGGTCCAAGTGGCCCGTAACTTTTAGGCCACTCCGTCACCACCCTCCCTCCTGTGGAGGTTCTCCTAAACCCGGTGGTGAAGTGTTGGGATTGTGGTCTGGGGGGGTACGGAGACCGAACAGATTTATTTATTTCAATTTATTTTCTCCGTGACGATTATTTTGCTTGTCACGTGCGTTGCATTTTTTTCTATCTCTCCCTATTTATAGATTCATATTTTGGGTTTTCCGGGGCGCTTTGTTCTTTTGTAACGTCCGCATAAGGGACCGGCGAATTTGCTGTTGCAGTTTTGTGGGATGGCAATGGCGTGAACGACGCTCTGTAGAATTAAATCATTATCAATTTCAAGGACAGTGCACACATTATCAGAGTTATGTTTTTTGTTTGCATTCCGACTGCAGGTATTGTGGTCAATGCAAACATGACTCCTTGTAAAAAAAAAGGTGTCAGTTTTGTTGCCAGATAAAAGGGTAAAAAACCAATTATCATATTTTGCTACTGGCAAATGAAGTTCCAATGGTGATCGTTGTTGTTATTGTTGTAAAGGCACCGTGCTGACGACGAGTCCCCAGCGAGGGCTAAAAGCTGTCGCCACCGCCCGTCGGGGAAAAAAATTCCCTCCGTTTGACTCTGTTTGAGACGTCGGTTTCCGACGACCGAAATGGGCCACGCATTCCGGCCCTGCCCGAGCTGGTGGTCTGGGCAAGGCCGCGAGGGCTGCGCTGCTGCGCGCTCCGTAAAAAATAAATCCACTCGCGCTGTTACCTCCTCTCCATCGCTGTCGCCACTGCTGTCACGATCCTGCTGCTGCTGATGCTGCTGCTGCTGATGATCGTGGTGGTGGTCGTCGTCGTCCTTGTCCTCGTCGTCGCGCTGCTTCTTCTGACCGAGGAGGCCCGCCTCGTCGCCGCCTTCCTTCTCGGAGCCTCCGCGAGCCGGCACGGCGTCGACGCCGGGGAGGCTCCCGGCCGCTGTGGTGGCCCGTCGCCTGGCCAGGGCCTCGTCCGCCTCCGGGTCGATGACGAGCAGCGTGGTCTCGCCTGGCTTCTCCTTGATGATGCTCACCACCTCCTGGTGGCTCTTGGCCTCCACGTTGACTCCGTTCACCTCCAGGATGCGGTCGCCCGCGCGCACGCCGGCCAGCTCGGCGGCCGAGCCCGGCTCCACCTTGTGGATGAACTGGCTCAGCCTGACCTTGTCGGAGTGCAGGTGAAAGCCGTAGCCGGCCTTGGCCTTGACGATGCGGCAGAGGCGAGCGGACCCATCGTAATCCTCGTCCATGGTCTCCCGGTGAGAGGGAGGAGAGAGATGACGACGACGATGGCGGTGACGGTGGTTCCTTCGGGGGGGTCAGGAGAGGGAGGAGCGAGGGGGTCAGGAGCGGCGACGGACTAAACGTCGGGCCCCGAGGCCGAGCTGTAAAGACTCCAGGGGCCCAGATTGCCGCGTGATCCTCAGCGACGAAGAATCTTTGGCGGTGGGGGGGGGCTGCCGAATGTGGTGGTGGGGACTTAATGCCAAACGGAGAGCGCAGATAAGCGACGGAGCGTGACGCATTGTAGAGGTAATACAACATTTTAAAAGAACTCTGATCGTGAAAAATAAGAATAGGTTTTACCCTTTCTGTCAATACAACGGGTGTTAAGATGTTCAAACGCCAAACAGACAGACAGCTGCTCACCCCGAGCTATAAATGCTCTGATGCGTGTGGCATTGTCTTTGTGCTGTTCATCTTTTGCCGTTGTTCGCTGGTCTGACATTGGTGGTGAGACGAGGCCATGCAGGTGGCTGCCGTATCTGGTGTAGGCCAATCAGTTTCAAAGACAACGCAAGTCGATTGTCGGAGAATTTTGACACGTAGGCTTTCGCGACCAATTTCCTCCATAATTTTATCATGATTTTAGTATACACAATAGACAGGAAGTAGAAGATCAATGGGCATGTATAATGCACATGCAGAATGTACATTGATCACCATACACATAACCCAAACGGCAATGCATTTATATGCATTAATTAATCCCCCCCCCACTTCGCGCAAGAAAAGCACACAAGTGATGTCATTGCATCTACCCCTCTATTTAAGGAACGAAACAGGAGGATTTTTTCACAAATCTGTCTGTCGCCTGATGAAGCTAGTTGTAATTACTGGCTAAACGTCGTACTCAGATGGTTAATGTTGTGGCTTGGCTCTCCAACACACCGGCGTGCTGTACTAGTGACGAATTGGCACGTTATGTTGACGTGACAACCCTTACTAGTTGGCTGTGTCGGGTGGTGGCAAGTTTAACGACACATTTATATATTTACGTAATCTAACCCAAAAAACCTGTCTTGTGGATTATCAGAGCATGTTTTCTTGCATGTTTTGCCACAAGTACCGTGTGGTTAATGCAGTACTTGATTTCTTGGTGTTTGAACATCTTAACACAACGTATGTTTAATTTCCAGGAAGAAGTGAAACCTATTGTTAGTTTTCATAATTTTGATTACTGTAAAAAGAGGTCCCCCATAGAGAGAGACTCTAACCCAGTGGTTCTTAAACCTTTTCTGCAGCCTTGCACTCCCTTGGTTCTCCGTCGTAACAAAAGAAACGATGTTAATAAGCACACAGGCTTGATGAAACTAATTAAGTTGTACTCTTTGGTTTTTTCGGTAAAGTCACGTAGGTAAATCAATTAATAAAATAAATGAAAACAACTAAAATTAAATCACGACGTTTCGGAGGCAACACAAGCGTCCTTCATCAGGTGTAAAAAAGGCACAGCACCTGATGAAGGAAGCTTGTGTTGCCTCCGAAACGTCGTGATTTAATTTAGTTGTTTTCATTTATTTTATTGATTGATTTACCCACGTGACTTTACCGAAAAAACCAAAGAGTACAAATCCTTGCGGTCACGAAAGCTTAAAATCTAAAATTAAGTTGAATCACGGGACATTTCTACCAATATCACAGCCCGTCTTTGGTGTAGGCCAATCAGTTTCAAAGACAATGCCATCAGATGTTACCACAGCACGTGTGCGGTTAATGCAGTAAATTGATGTCTCTATTTGGGGTTTGAACATCTTAACACAACTCCTGTTTTATTGCCAGAAAGGGGTAAAGCTCATTCTCATTTCTCAAAGTAAGTTGTAGCTTGTGTTGCCCGTGCCTTCATTTGCGTCTTCGATGATTTACCTTCGAAAAAAGATCTGGCCACGTCTCGCAAGCCCCCCAGAAAGGGCATCACGCAGCCCCAGGCGGTGTATGATGCACCCCCAGGTTATGTAGAAGAAGAACCACTTCTCTACGCTCTTGTTAATTACCAGTTCATAATGGCGGTCTTCGCCAGGCAAAAGTTGTCAATAAATATACTAATGAACTCGATATGAGTTGTTTACAAATTGTATCTACCATCAGACACGAGAAACTACTCCAAACATTTGGTGTTCTTCTGCCAAAAAAAAAAGATTGTTGACTTGATTCAACTTCTTACGTTTATAGATGTTCCCATGGGAAAACGCTCGATTTAAATATTCCGTTCTTTTTGTTTTTGGAAAGAACTAAAATTAATGAACTTAATGCTTTAAGAGGGGAAGCTCTGATATATTTTACCGTTTTAAAATCATTCAGATTTGAACATGACAAAAATGGAAGATAGTACAATGATTCTCGCTTTAAACAATAGAAGATTGAACAATGGGTCTCGTTTTAAACAATATAAGATATAATAATGGGTCTCGCTTTAAACAATATAAGATATAACAATGATTCTCATTTTAAACAATATAATATAGAACAATGATTCTCACTTTAAACAATAGAGGATATAACAATGATTCTCGCTTTAAACAATAGAAGATAGAACAATGATTCTCACATTTAAACAATAGAAGATAGAACAATGGGTCTCGCTTTAATTCTATTCGCTGTTTAACGCTCTACCAAACGACAAAACCCCGCAATCTTTGATTTCGAGTGGTGTCTGAATGACACCAGGAACAAACATTTCCATGGGCCACTAAAAATCTCGCCGTAGTTTGTGTCCTAGAAGCTACCTGGGCACCAACATTTCAGCCTTCTACCTTGTCCGGGAAGTACCCCACAGATGTTTTGAGACATCACACCGATGGAGGTCTTTCATTAGAGATTAGAGATCCAAGTGGAGCGTGACAAGACGACCTGAACCCCGTCACGGGACATTCGGTCTTGAGGGTTCTCTTGGCAAAATTCCAGCTCTTGAGAATTAAAACAAAAACTTTCGTCGTCGTGTGTGTGTGGGGGGGGTGTTTGTATGCCGGTATATCTCTGTGCACATATCTGTATATATACACAATACTGTGTCTCTCTTTGTGCATATTTCACTCTATACACACACATCTCTATGTGTGTCTAGGAGAGATACGCACCTGTGCGTATGTCTCCGTGTGTATATCTCTGTATGTATATATCCCTATGTATATATATATCTACGTGTATATCTCTCTATGTACATATCTACGTATATCTCTATGTATATCTCTCTATGTACATATCTGTGTATATATCTATCTCTATGTATATATCTCTATGTATATATATCTATATATCTATATGTACCTATCTCTCTATGTATCTGTATCTCTATGTATATCTATGTATATATCTCTATATATCTCTATGTATATATCTCTATGTATCTCTATGTGTATCTGTCTGTGTGTGTCTCTTCACCTGCCGCTGCTGCCGCTCTCCCGATGCCGTCTCCGCTCTGCGCGACTCCAAAACTTTCGCCGCCTTCACCTCCGCTCGGAGTCGATTCCTCCTCCGCTAATCGACGTGGCCGATTCCTCAGGCTTCGATTCCGACTCCCGGCTCAGGCCCCTGTGTTTTTTTAGTTACGCAGAAGGGTCATTGCCCGAAACGTCGCCCATCATTTGTTGTACAGGAGGAGGTCACGGAACAGACCCAGCAGGTGCCATGGCTTGACTACGGTGCCAGGCTAGGTGCAGTAGGTCACGGGACAAACCCAGCAGGTGCCATGGGTTGGCTGCTGTGCCAGGCTAGGTGCAGGAGGAGGTCACGGAACAGACCCAGCAGGTGCCCTGGGTTGGCTGCTGTGCCAGGCTAGGTGCAGGAGGGGGTTACGGGACAGACCCAGCAGGTGCCATGGGTTGGCTGCTGTGCCAGACTAGGTGCAGGAGGAGGTCACGGGACAGACCCAGCAGGTGCCATGGGTTGGCTGCTGTGCCAGGCTAGGTTCAGGAGGAGCTCACGGGACAGACCCAGCAGGTGCAATGGCTTGACTGCTGTGCCAGGCTAGGTGCAGGAGGAGGTCACAAAACAGACCCAGCAGGTGCCATGGGTTGACTGCTGTGCCAGGCTAGGTTCAGGAGGAGGTCACGGGACAGACCCAGGTGCCGTGGGTTGACTACTGTGCCAGGTTAGGTGCAGTAGGTCACGGGACAGGCCCAGCAGGTGCCATGGGTTGACTGCTGTGCCAGGCTAGGTGCAGGAGGAGGTCACGGGACAGACCTTTGCTGTTGATGCCCCCAGGGTCTCGAATGCTATCGCCAATAAACTGCAAATTGGATCACTACCTGTGAGATCTTCACTCAAAGCTGCTCTAGAGGAGTTGTACACCCCTAGCTGCCACTGCTATGCAGTGGCCTGAAATCAAATGCATCGCTCCGGATGTCCGCTGCAAAGTATGATCTTGAGTTTTGATAATAGTGTGCTGATCTTTAAAGGTGCATTGACAATTTTTGATACTCCTGCTGTTATGGAGTGACTCATGCTGCCAGCTATGGCTGCAAAGTTTGGTCGTACATGTTATGGGTATCGTTTATTGTTAAATGTGAATCACGGTTCCTATGATCACTGTTACATTGTTTTTATAACTTTATTTTGTTGATTTCGAAAACGTATGGTTAAGCCATGATTGGTTGTTGAAGTACAGAGATAGCCTGATCACTTTAATCTAAATTGTTTTATGGTTGTTATTGTTTGACTTGCATCCCATTGGGATTTTTGCACACAACATTGATATACGGTGCTTTTTTCTGGAAGATTTTGCTGTTTTTTCTTGGATGTTTATGTTGCGCGTCGTCACTTTAAGATGTTCTTTGTTCATGTTTTGTTTGTTGCGGTTGAACCCGAGTCAAGAGCCGCATGGCTCACAGGGCTACACCTAATAAATGAAACTGAAACCGAAGACCCAGGTGCCATGGGTTGACTGCTGTGCCAGACTAGGTGCAGGAGGAGGTCACGGGACAGACCCAGCAGGTGCCATGGGTTGACTTGCTGTTCCAGGCTAGGTTCAGGATGAGACAAGACAGGCCCATGTGCCATTGGTTGACTGCTGTGCCAGGCTAGGTGCAGGAGGAGGTCACGGGACAGACCCAGCAAGTGCCATGGGTTGACTGCTGTGCCAGGCTAGGTGCAGGAGGAGGTCACGGGACAGACCCAGCAGGTGCCATGGGTTGACTGCTGTGCCAGGCTAGGTGCAGGAGGAAGTCACGGGACAGACCCAGCAGGTGCCATGGGTTGACTGCTGTGCCAGGCTAGGTGCAGGAGGAGGTCACGGGACAGACCCAGCAGGTGCCATGGGTTGACTGCTGTGCCAGGCTAGGTGCAGGAGGAAGTCACGGGACAGACCCAGCAGGTGCCATGGGTTGACTGCTGTGCCAGGCTAGGTGCAGGTCACGGGACAGACCCAGCCGGTGCCATGGGTTGACTGCTGTGCCAGGCTAGGTGCAGGAGGAGGTCACGGGACTGACCCAGCAGGTGCCATGGGTTGACTGCTGTGCCAGACTAGGTGCAGGAGGAGGTCACGGGACAGACCCAGCAGGTGCCATGGGTTGACTTGCTGTTCCAGGCTAGGTTCAGGATGGGACAGGACAGGCCCAGGTGCCATTGGTTGACTGCTGTGCCAGGCTAGGTGCAGGAGGATTTCACGGGACAGACACAGCAGGTGCCATGGGTTGACTGCTGTGACAGTCTCGGTGCAGGAGGAGGTCACGGGACAGACCCAGCAGGTGCCATGGGTTGACTGCTGTGCCAGGCTAAGTGCAGGAGGTCACGGGACAGACCCAGCAGGTGCTATGGGTTGACTGCTGTGCCAGGCTAGGTGCAGGAGGAGGTCACGGGACAGACCCAGCAGGTGCCATGGGTTGACTGCTGTGCCAAGATAGGTGCAGGTCACGGGACAGACCCAGCCCGTGCCATGGGTTGACTGCTGTGCCAGGCTAGGTGCAGGAGGAGGTCACGGGACAGACCCAGCAGGTGCCATGGGTTGACTGCTGTGCCAGACTAGGTGCAGGAGGAGGTCACGGGACAGGCCCAGCAGGTGCCATGGGTTGACTTGCTGTTCCAGGCTAGGTTCATGGTGGGACAGGACAGGCCCAGGTGCCATTGGTTGACTGCTGTGCCAGGCTAGGTGCAGGAGGATTTCACGGGACAGACCCAGCAGGTGCCATGGGTTGACTGCTGTGACAGTCTCGGTGCAGGAGGAGGTCATGGGACAGACCCAGCAGATGCCATGGGTTGACTGCTGTGCCAGGCTAGGTGCAGGAGGTCACGGGACAGACCCAGCAGGTGCTATGGGTTGACTGCTGTGCCAGGCTAGGTGCAGGAGGAGGTCACAGGACAGACCCAGCAGGTGCCATGGGTTGACTGCTGTGCCAAGATAGGTGCAGGTCACGGGACAGACCCAGCAGGTGCCATGGGTTGACTGACTGAGATGATTGGGCAGATGCACCACCTGCGCCCCCTAGTGCGCCAACTCGCTGCGTTTTAATCTCCCGGCAGCCTCCTCCCGTTGTTGTGAACGTCGCTTCTGCCGCCGTTGCTGAAGGGCGACTGCCTCCCACCTACGTCCAGTGACCTCACTGTGCACCTAGCCTGGCACTGACCAGCAGCTGGCGTCCTTCACGAGCCTCCTCCACAGAGGCCCATCTTGACACCGCTGGTGCCAGCTCATCCGCAAGCCCACTCGCATGTAAAACCGTATAAAACGGTTACCGATCTTAATTTATCTTCCTCCAAGCACGTAGGAATATCTTCAGTACTGTACCGTACAGGGGCCGTCCATAAATGACGTCACGCGATTTTGGACGATGTTGGACCCCCCCCCCCCTTCGTCACACGGCGTCACAAAAAGTCAGACCCCCCCTCAAATATGACGTCACAAATCTCTGCCCCCCCCCCCCCCAAAAAAAAATATAAATCATGCTTTAAATCGCTTGAAACTATTGTCATTGTAGTGCGTATTTAATGTGGCGCTGCACTCTGATGTTGTATGAGAAAACATTTATTAAAAAGTATATTTAATTAAGTAGAACGTATTGTCTACATTTAGTGTTATAACAATTCTATATTTAAAGTTGCGCATTTTGATGTGACGTCACATTTCTCAAACCCCCCCCTCGTCACACATCGTCACAAATGTCTGACCCCCCCCCCCAGGTGCGTGACGTCATTTATGAACGGCCCCGCAATAGTTGTAAACTTATGGGTGTTTCGATTTAAATTTCGATTTAAAGCTTTCGTGACTGCAGGGATTCATCTTCTTGGTTCTTTCGGTAAAGTCACGTAGAAGGGAAATAATAAAATAATCAAAATAAAACGTAATAAAATACAATTCTCACGACGTTTCGGCCACAACGCAAGCAGCCGTCCTCAGGTGAAGAACAGGTCTGTCGGAAAAACAGCTTCTTATGGGTGTTTAACAAATATAACGTCGTTTTTCTGGTACCCGATACGGTACTGTCACCAGAAACCAAATTCATTTCGGAATTAGCAAGTTGTGTTCCATGGGAGCGCGTGTTAATGTGCAGTCCATTAAACAACCCCCCCTGTGACTTGTTAAGATGCATTTATTACTGGTAGGAACCTCCTGGTTACACCAGCCCACAGGGGATTATTGTGTCCGTCCGTCGTGCAGGGAGGGGCTGGGTGGGTAGGGAGGGGCTGGGTGGTGAGGGTGTGGAGGGGCTGGGTGGGGAGGGTGGGGCTGGGTTGGGGGTGGGAGGGGTGGGGCTGGGTGGGGAGGGGCTGGTCACCCCGTGGTGCCCTTATAAAACTCAATGTTTAACCTACTCACGCCGGCTTGTGCCCGCCCTCACAGTCGGCCATATTTGCGGAATACACCACGCCCCCGTTGACCCTGGCCATTGACCGAGCAACCCAACGTTCCTACCAGCTCCCTCTGCAGGAATGTCCACCCGACCCGACGTTTGCTGACTTTGCACCACCCCTGTATACTTTGTCGGGCTCTGAGAGTCGTCTATGCATCAATGTGTCGAGCCAAATCAGCGAAACTACTAAACATGTTTTATTTATTTGAGCAGGTAAGGCCATCACAAAGTATAGCCCAGCGAAGTGGCTCACCATCATCATCATCGTCATCACGTGGACATTTATAGCGGCAGGCAAATAGCTCTTAAACGCGTGGCGTTGATTCTAAATGTGGAGGGGGGAAAGCGGAGGAGGACCCAGAGAATAAGTAATATTTAAAAAACTTTTTTAAAAACACGCTTTTATGAAATGTACTAGTAATGGAAGAACTCCACGACTCCAGGAAGTGGCCCCGAAGCTTGCCATAACGTCAGGGACTGTGGTTAATTACAGCCAACGTCAGTTGACCGTGGACAGTTAGACCCAAGCCGAAACATAACATATAAAAAAGAATGTTTAAAAACAGATTTGTTTTAATGATAGAATATAGTGTTGTTATCAGTATGACATAAATTATACCAAGTTTGTAGTCGATACCACATTGGGAAGTTGGTTAAAATTGAGTTACAAGATTTGAGGATACAACAACGACAACAACAACAACACAGAGTGAGTTAAATGAAAGCGTGTAAAAATCCACACGACCACGGGGAGAGAGAGACGCAGACTCCAAATATACAGCAGCAGGCACCGTCAGGGTCGGGATAGAACCCACGACCTCCTGTATCCCAGGCGAGGTAGTTACCATCTCCTAGCCACCGTGATGCTGATGACAGAGAGACATGCAAACTCCAAATATACAGCAGCATGCGCCAGGGTCGGGATCGAATCCATGACCTCCTGTATACCAGGCGAGGTAGTTAACATCTCATAGCCACCGTGATCATGACAGAGAGACATGTAAACTCCAAATATACAGCAGCAGGCGCCAGGGTCGGGATCGAATCCACGACCTCCTGCATACCAGGCGAGGTTTCAGTTTCAGTTTTTCAGTTTCATGTATTAGGTACAAGCCCTGTGAGCCATTCGGCTCTTGAGTCGGGTGCAACCGCAACAAACAAAAAACAAAAACATGAACAAGAAAACATCTGAAAGTGACTATGCGCAAACAGAAAAATCCAGGACAAAACTGCAAAAAATCTTCCAGAAAAAAGCACCGTACACCAACGCTCTGTGCAAAAATCCCAGTGGGATGCAAGTCAAACAACAAACAACCATTAGACAACTTAGATTAAAGCCATCATTCTAACTCCATACTACGACAAACAAACATGGCCAAACCAAAAAACGTTTCGAAATCACCAAAATAAATCCAATAAAAGCAATGTAACAGTGATCATAGGATCGTAGTAAACATCTCCCAGCCACCGCGGGCCGCGTCCCTGGGTGTGTGCATGTGTAATGTAGTAACTCCACGGGAGACGACTTCACGGGTAACACACTCTTTATTTTATCAAACTTGGTTACAGGTGACTAACACCTACTTTGTATCTCGGGTGACAAACACCCACTTCGCTACTTGGCGACTAACGCCCACTGAGTTACTCGGATGACCAACATCCACTTAGTACTCGGGTGACAAACACCCACTTAGCTACTTGGCGACTAACGCCCACTGAGTTACTCGGATGACCAACATCCACTTAGTACTCGGGTGACAAACACCCACTTAGCTACTTGGCGACTAACGCCCACTGAGCTACTCGGATGACCAACATCCTCTTAGCTACTTGGCGACTAACGCCACTGAGCTACTCGGATGACCAACATCCACTTAGTACTCGGGTGACAAACACCCACTTAGCTACTTGGCGACTAACGCCCACTGAGCTACTCGGATGACCAACATCCACTTAGCTACTCGGCGACTAACGCCACTGAGCTACTCGGATGACCAACATCCACTTAGCTACTCGGCGACTAACGCCACTGAGCTACTCGGCTTCACTAGGTCTTCAGCTCCGTCTTCGGGTCTTCAACTGGGTAACTCTTCCCGAGTGCTCTCGCGCGTCCCCCTTTATACCCCACCTGCGGACGTCGCTGCGAGCACCCACTTATTCGACCAATCGCCGGGTGCTGGCTACGATCCTCTTTTCCCACATCTCATCGTGCCTCACCACTCACTCCGCGCCGCCTCGTCATCTGTCACTCCCGGCGCGCGCGTCCACACCACGCCCACAACGCGTGCCCAACCCCGCACCCCGCGCCGCCCCGTGATCCATCACTGTCACAGTCGGCGCACGTCAATACCACCACTACATCACCCCCTACCACATAGCTCGCAGCCGCCCCGGCTGCTACAAAAATTACAAACCCTCCCTGTGTGCCCCGTAACACAACACAACAACAAGAACAACAACTAAGCTAACAACACAACACGACGCGAACACCACCATCCGCAATCCTCAACCAATGCCACCGCGACAACAGAACAATATATACAAACCGGCGAGTGACAATAGCAATGTGTATACAAAAAAAATAAATGGAAAATTTTTTTTTTTCTTTCGACTCGTGCAGTGTCCCCTTTTCTTCCGAGCGTCCCTACAACGGGACATTATCCCGGCAGAGGGGAACACCGGGCGAGCTCGGTGTAGAGCACAAAAAAAAACCCGTCCTCATGAAAATTGTTGAGACCTAGCCCGAGTCCGCCTTGCCGGTCCGTCGTACGGCACCAGACGCGGTTGAACGTCCGGTGGTGCCGGCGGTTCAGGAAGACATCGGCCAGGCATCGAGGACTCGTGCGTGCCCCGGGGTTCAGGCTCTCGATGGTCAGCAGCCGTCAAGCCCGAGGCACCTGGGGGTGGGTCAGGTGGAGACACGTGAGGATCAGCCTGCGACACCTCCCTCCCCGAGTCGACGGTCACATCACACGCCCGGTCGTCACGGCACAGAACGGGGTCACACGGTGCCGCATAGGGCTTCAGTCGGGAGGGGTGCACATACCAACGGCGTTTCCCCCATTTAATCTGTATACTCTGGGGCCGTGCAACCCGCACAATTTCCACCGGTCCCCTCCAAGGTCTCAACAACTTGGGGGACGTAGCCAACGGTGCATGTGGACAATGCAGCCAGGCCTTATCGCCTGGTTTCCAATCATGCGTATGCACCCTCCGCTCATGCAATTTCTCGTTTGCAATTTGCCGCGACCGCGAATTCAACCTTGCCCCCTCCCGCGCTTCAGTCAATTTGGCGATATTAAATTTGATGTGGTCTGCCAATTTAGATTTTGCACGTGGCTGGGAAATCCCCAGTTGGACGTCCATGGCCGGATCGGCCTCCCGCCCATACATAAGAAAAAATGGGGAAAACCCTGTCGCCGCATGAGGGGCCATTCGATAGGCCGCGAGTACCCCCGGCACCTGTAAGTCCCAATCAACCTGATCGTCGCAGACCTGTTGGCACAACATAGACGTAATCGTTCTGTTCAGATGCTCAACCATCCCGTCAGTCTGCGGGTGGTAGGGGGAAGTACGCACTTTCTTTGTACCCAACAGGTCGCACACCTCGCGCAACAAAACGCTCGAAAAATTCTTCCCTTGATCCGTCAGCAAGCGTTCGGGGGCGCCCTTGTCCAACACATAACCCTGGACAAAGGCGTCCGCCACCGCCGCAGCCGACTGGTTGGCGAGCGGCCATGCCATAGGCCATCGGGTGAAGTATTCCACGCCAACCAGCAGGAACCTATTTCCCCTTGGTGTAACCGGAAAGGGCCCCAAGATGTCCAACGCTACCAATTCGTTTATACGCGAAACCTGAATGGATTGCAGCGGTGGATTAGCCGCCAATGGTGGCGGTTTCCTTTTGGCGCACTCTACGCATCCCTTAAGAATATTCGCCACGTCGTTACCCATCCCCGGCCAATAATAGTCTCGCTGGATTAGGGCGAGCGTTTTGTGAAAACCCAGATGCATGAGCCGTTCATGAGCTGCCAGAACAATCCTACCCCGCATAGCAACAGGCACCACGAGCACGTGACGCCGGGACATGTTGTCCCACCTCATCAACAGGCCCTGTCTGCACACCCAGGAACCGACCCGCGCCTCCCCCTGTTCGGGAGCGCCAACTTTCCGACGCAGCGTAAGTAGGGAGCTGTCGGACATCTGGAGGCGGCCCCACTCAATGAGGGGCAACGACAACAGCGAATCCCTCCCCGTGGGGGCGTCCTCTCCCGGGGTGTCAGTGGCGGCGAGCGCAACTCCCGGGGCGCCGGCGACCGGGGGTTTGCACCGCGCTGATCCCAACAAACATGTGCAGTCCGTGCACGGCGGCAACCGCGACAAGGCGTCCGCGTTTGAGTGCCGCAACCCTTTTCGGTAAATCGTCGTGAATTGGTAGTCTTGAAGGACCTCCAACCATCGGGACAATTGGCCCGATGGCTGCGCCACGCGCATAGCGTATTGTAGAGCCGCATGGTCCGTCCGGACCGTAAAATGACGGCCGTAAAGATACGGCCTGAATTGCTGTGTAAAAAACACAATGGCTAACAATTCACGACGAGTTACGCAATAGCGTTGTTCTGCGGGGGAAAGAACCCTACTACCGTAGGCGACCACCCGTTCAACCCCCCCGACCAACTGTGAGAGCACCCCCCCGATACCCGTATTGCTGGCGTCCGTGTCAAGCAAAAACGGTTGTGTGAAATCGGGGTAACACAAGGGGGGAGCCTGCACCAAAGCATCACGGAGGGAGCAGAATGCATCCTCCTCCTCTGCCCCCCAGTGAAACCTCACACCCTTAGCCGTCAAAGCGTGCAGGGGCTTGGCTATGGTGGCAAATTGCTTGACAAAACGACGGTAATAGGAGGCAAAACCAATGAAACTACGAACCTCCGTAACCGAGGTTGGCGTTGGCCATGAGCTGACGCAATGCGTCTTAGCAGGGTCCGTCGAGATCCCTGAACGACTCACGATATGGCCCAAATACCTGACAGATTCCCGAAGCAGAAAACATTTAGCCGGTTTAAATTTTAGCTTAGCGGAACGCATCCTGAGGAACACCGCTCTCAGTCGCTGGAGGTGCTCCTCGAAAGTCCGACTAAAGACGATAATATCGTCAAGATAAATCAAACAGGTATCCCATTGGAAGCCTGACAAAACCAATTCCATGAGTCTCTGGAACGTGGCGGGGGCGGAATGTAAGCCCATGGGCAAACGGTTGAATTCAAAAAGGCCCCCAGGTGTGCGGAAAGCAGTTTTAGGTTTAGACTCGTTATCGAGTGGCAATTGCCAAAATCCAGAAAGCAGATCGAGTGTGGAAAAAAACTGCGCTCCCGCCAAGGCATCCAGCGACTCATCCATCCTGGGGAGCGGATACGCATCCGCCATCGAGATTTTGTTTAAGCGGCGGAAATCGACACAAAACCGCAAGGACCCGTCCTGTTTCTTTACTAGGACAATAGGAGCACCCCACGGACTAGAAGAGGGCGAAATGATATCGGCCGCCAACATATCATTAACCGCCGATTGCACATGTTCCTTCTCGGCCGGGCTGAGCCGGAAGGGATTCTGACGAATAGGGGCCGCGTCCCCTGTAGCTATGTGGTGGCGCAACAGGTCAGTGCAGCCGATATCGTACTTATGTTTGCTGAACACATCAGCAAACTCGATGAGCAAACCCCTCAATGCTCCCAATTGCACCCCGGACAAGTTAGCAGAACCCGCACACAGCGAGTCCAACCACTCAGTCCCCTCATCACTTTGAGGATGCGACTCGACAGTAAAATCTGCTTGAGCCACGAGCCGTTCCTCAACGGGCAGCGGCGCGGCGTGAGCCAGCACCGTTCCCTGCGCAATTACGGCCGGCCGCGACCCCGTATTCAGGACCATTACGAACGGCTCACTGTCCCCTCTCACCATGGTTTGAGCAACCGCTAAGTCGAGGCCCTTACTGGCTCTGTTTGACGGCCCCAACAGCACCCCCTGTGCCTCCGCACCCACCTCGAGTGGCTTCCTGAACCGAAGGGGTACTAACATTTGCGATCCCGGGGGTACCCGTACAGTGTGAGTCGCCAGCGCCTGCACCGTCGCACAAACCGTGCGCACTTTGATAGGGCTCGACAAGAAGGCAACCCGCCGACCTGACGGAAGCTCTATGCAGGCCTGATCAATAAGAATTTTGATGGGCATTTTTGACAAAAAGTCCGTACCTAGCAAACAGGGAACGGCCAGCGATGATGATACAAAAATAGGGCCCGCTAATTTAATGTCCCCAATGCAAATAGTCGCCCGAATCTGGCCGATGATCCCCAGGGATCCCCCATTCGCCGCATAAAATGGCACGTCTACCGGCAGAAGGGGTCTACTTTGGACGGGAAGGATGTTATAAATAAGGTCCGAGATGATGGTGGCCGACGCACCCGTGTCAACAAGCACCCGGACCTCAACCCCGTCAATGAACCCCGTTACCACGGACGACCCGGCTGACGCAGCCACGATCCTGTGGGCCAATTCGGACCACTCGACTGCTTGCGGGCCGCGTACGGACCCCCCCCGCCGAATTGAACCCCCGGCACCCAGCCGCGAACCCCCCACCGCGAAGCGGCGACCCGAATGTGCCGTGTTTGTGGACCGAACGTGTGAGGTGCCGCGACTTGCCGGGTTTTGTTGGGATGACTTGTGGCCCTGGTCGTCGTCCCGACGTGGTCCTGCGGTGCGCGGACGCGGGGCCCGGCACCCGGCTGCGACGTGACCCCGAAGGCCGCAGTTGTAGCAGACGACGGACGTCGTAGGTTTCGGTTGCTCCAGCTTGCGGAGCGAACGTGTGGGCGAACGACCTCCCGTTCTCCACTCCCCCGGACACGGTGCAGCGAAGGCCCGCTCCTGCACCGCAGCTGGCTGAGGTTCGGCGATCGTGGCGGCCAGTGCCGCATTCCCCGGCCATTTGCAGACGACCCCCGGCTTGCGTTTGAGGACCTCGTACGCGTGAATGCTCGTGGCGATCGCCAGGGAGCAGATCTCCATCTCGTCTGCCACGTTGATGGGGACCCCCAACTCGTGGGCCAACACCAGCAGCTGCTCCGTCACCATGGCGTCCTTCCCCTCCTTGTCCATGCGGGGAAAAGCCGCGTCCGCCAAGGCGAGCAGTGCCGTGCGGTAGGCTAGCGTCGTTTCCCCAGCCACCTTCCGCCGATCGTAGAACTGGTGGCGGCACGTGGAGGGCGGCCCGAACACCTTCGCCATCAGGTGTAGTGCGGCCTGGAGCGTAGAGCGGGACGACCTTGCAGCAGATGTGAAGGCTGCAAGCGCGTCGTCGTCAAGCATCGCTGGCAACGCACGCAGGGCAGTGGTGTCGGACCACCCCGACATCTCCTGATGAGCGAGGAACCTTCGTTGGAAGGCTCCCCAGTCGCCCCCATCCGCCTTGAACGCCGACAGCGCGGGCAATCTTTGCTGGAGGACCCGATCGTCGTCGACGTCGGAGAGATTTTCCCGCGCTCCGCTGGAGTTGTGTAAAATGTCGGCTCGGTTGTCAGGCGCAAAATGGAGGGCTCCGGCGCGCGCCGATGACGTGGGCTGCGCTGCGCGGAGGTGTCCGGCCACGTGGCGTCCGTCTTTCCCGCCAATCGGTGGCGGCCCCCCAAAAACGGCGGCAACTTCCAGGCTTTTGGCGCGAAGCGCCCTTTGGCGGGAATCCTCCACCGTCGCTTCCTCCACGACCCCCGCAGCCGTTTTTCCGCTCGCCGGAACGGAGATGTCGGCCAAGACAGCGGCGGCGGCGAGTAGCAACTCCGCCAAGCGGGCGTGCGCGTCCTGGAGGCCGGTGTCGGAGGCAAGCGGAGCGTCGGCCATCACCGCGAAGTGCTGCATCGGCGGCAACTCCTCGTCCTCTACTCCCGAGGTCGGTGTCCCCGGTACGCCGTCGTCATCCCGACCTCGCTCGTGGGTACGGGTAGTCTTCCTTGTGTCCATACTTCTTGAAGACAGGTTTACTTCTGACGCCAGTTGTAATGTAGTAACTCCACGGGAGACGACTTCACGGGTAACACACTCTTTATTTTATCAAACTTGGTTACAGGTGACTAACACCTACTTTGTATCTCGGGTGACAAACACCCACTTCGCTACTTGGCGACTAACGCCCACTGAGTTACTCGGATGACCAACATCCACTTAGTACTCGGGTGACAAACACCCACTTAGCTACTTGGCGACTAACGCCCACTGAGTTACTCGGATGACCAACATCCACTTAGTACTCGGGTGACAAACACCCACTTAGCTACTTGGCGACTAACGCCCACTGAGCTACTCGGATGACCAACATCCTCTTAGCTACTTGGCGACTAACGCCACTGAGCTACTCGGATGACCAACATCCACTTAGTACTCGGGTGACAAACACCCACTTAGCTACTTGGCGACTAACGCCCACTGAGCTACTCGGATGACCAACATCCACTTAGCTACTCGGCGACTAACGCCACTGAGCTACTCGGCTTCACTAGGTCTTCAGCTCCGTCTTCGGGTCTTCAACTGGGTAACTCTTCCCGAGTGCTCTCGCGCGTCCCCCTTTATACCCCACCTGCGGACGTCGCTGCGAGCACCCACTTATTCGACCAATCGCCGGGTGCTGGCTACGATCCTCTTTTCCCACATCTCATCGTGCCTCACCACTCACTCCGCGCCGCCTCGTCATCTGTCACTCCCGGCGCGCGCGTCCACACCACGCCCACAACGCGTGCCCAACCCCGCACCCCGCGCCGCCCCGTGATCCATCACTGTCACAGTCGGCGCACGTCAATACCACCACTACACATGCACCACCAACTTTCGGTCTCATTACACAATTACAGATTGTACACAAGGCTGTTGACCACCTTGGGAAGGACGTCACCGCGGCTGAGTGGCCAAGGCGGGGTTGGTGGTGTATTTCCACACAGTCGAATTGCGCATGGCATTTCAAAGGCGCAGCCCCTGCAATCGCCTGGCTCACGCCACTGCTGGCGAGCGAGCTCTGGAGAGCTGCAACTCGCTCTGAGAGTGGTACTTGGCCTACTCTTCCACGCCGGGCCGTGGCACGTCTTGGGCAAGGCGGGAGTGACCACACTTCCCACCACCACCACCACCCAGCACACCAGAGTCGCTCGCCACTGACCAGCGTGGTGAAGTATGGTCAAAGAGCACCACTCCCCCACGCCATCACCACAAGCCGTGGACAAGCCGTCGCCCAGCAGGCGGGCTCTACAAAGGGCTTCCCAGTTGTGTTATTACATGGCGCATGCACCTACACAGCATATACACGTACATAGTGTAGTGGTGGGGTTAGTGTAGTAGTGGTGTTGGTGTAGTGGTGGTGTAGTGGTGGTGTTAGTGTAGTGGTGGTGTAGTGGTGGTGTTGGTGTAGTGGTGGTGGTGGTGTAGGGGTGGTGTAGTGGTGGTGTTGGTGTAGTGGTGGTGTAGTGGTGGTGTTGGTGTAGTGGTGGTGTTGGTGTAGTGGTGGTTGTAGTTGTGGTGTTAGTGTAGTGGTGGTGTTGGTGTAGGGGTGGTGTTAGTGTAGTGGTGGTGTTGGTGTAGTGGTGGTTGTAGTGGTGGTGTTGGTGTAGGGGTGGTGTTGGTGTAGTGGTGGTGTTAGTGTAGTGGTGGTGTTGGTGTAGTGGTGGTGTTAGTGTGGGGGTGGTGTTGGTGTAGTGTTAGTGTAGTGTTAGTGTAGTGTAGGTGTTAGTGTAGGTGTTAGTGTAGTGTTAGTTTCGGTGTTAGTGTAGGAGTAATGTAGTGTTAGTGTAGGAGTAGTGTAGTGTTAGTGTAGTGTTAGTGTAGGGTGGTGTTAGTGTTAGTGTCGTGTTAGTGTAGTGTCAGTGTGGGGGTGGTGTTAGTATTGCTTCACAATGGCTGTTTGCCTTTGGACCCACCCATAATAAACGCATTCTAATAAAACGCTACAATACCCCCACTTGTGTTGCATGCGTGTGTGTGTGTGGACGTACATGACTGGTGTGCGTGTCAATATTGATGGACACAATAAAACAACCCCCTATCTTCTCGTTGGTGCCGGACGGCAACACTGTAGTGATCAGTGTCGTGGGGGGAGGGCCAATTCCGATTGGCCATTCCCCTCATGGTATTTGTGACCACCACAGCGGCCAAATGGGGGCTCTGGACGGGTGCTATGGGCTGGTAACCCCTCCACCTTCAATGAATTACCACCAAACCACGATTTAAAACTTTCCCCAGGCTACTTTGGGCTCGCCTTCCCATCAACCAGAGGCGAGGAGTGGTGGTCTTGGTTACTTATGCCCCCACCGAAGACGAACATCCGTGGAAGGATGCAGGCAAGGCCGATGAGTCAGATGCCTTCTATTACCTCCTGTCACAAGGTGCTGGCTAAAGTGGCCACTCGGGATAGAGTCATCTTGTTGGGTGACTTCAATGCCCGAGTTGGTCATGATGCTGGCACCTGGTCTGGAGTGATTGGAGGGCATGGGCCTGATCAGCTCAATAAAAAGGGTAGGAGGCTGCTAGATTTGTGTGCAGCCCATGGGCTTGTAATTAGCAACACGCTGTTCCGGCATCGGCGCATCCACGCAACATCATGGATGCATGCCGGGTCCAAGCAAGAACATCTGCTGGACTACATAGTGACAGAACAGCAGATGCGGGCCCATGTCCTTGACAACAGGACTTACCGTGGAGCTGATCTGCTCACTGACCATCGACTTGTCATCTGTAAGATGTGCCTGGGAGTCGGATCCATTCCATGTACACCTTGGGGTGTGACGGGGATGTCATCTGGCTCCCACATTATTTAACATCTATTTCGACCACGTAGTTCGTGAAGCCTTCAATAGCTGTACCGCAGGAATTTCCATCTGGTACAGATACAATGGGAGGCTGATCGGTGCCCGGGTGCGGTCAAGGGATGGCTCCCTATTGCTCAACCATGTTATGTATGCGATGATCTGGGAATTACTGCTCCCTCCGAGGAGGAGTTGGAAGCGCTGCTGTTGAGCCTGGAGCTTGCCACTAAGAGGTAGGGACTTACCATCAGCCCCACCAAAACTAAGCACCTGCCTGGGTATTTTGTACCATCGGACACGTCACCCCCACAACTCCCAATTGGTGATAAGGCACTTGTGGAGAGAGTGGGCAGTTGGAGGCAGTCGCCCTCCAACGACAACGGAGTGGGGAGGAGCGACGCTCACAGCAACAAGCGGAGCGCCGGGTGGCTAAAGCACAAGTTGGCACAGTAAGGGGCACAGATGGTGCATCAGCCAGTCATCTCGGTCATCTCAGTCAGTCGACCCGTGGCACCTGGGTCTGTCCCGTGACCTCCTGCCGACGGGCGTTCGACACTTCATGTGGCCTCAACGTGCACATAGCCTGGCACAAGCGTCGTGGTGACGTCACCGCCACTTAGTGGCGAATGGCGGTTGTTGTTGTTGTATACACATGAGTGGCTATGTATGCCTGCATGTATATATCTGTACACGTATGTGTGCACACATACATACATACAGACATACACACGAACCCCGCGACCCGAGTTCGATTCCAGTTCACGGTCACCACCGGTGACGATTATCTGAACCGGTCTTGGGCCCCCTCTAGGCCGACTCAGCCTCAAATGAGCACCTGGTGCGGTGTGTAGTAAACATCGCCACTGGGGAGACAAAGGCGGCCGGGCGTGGTGCTGGCCACCCACCACCTCGTGTGCCGTTCCGGACTTCATAGGTGCTACTCCGCGAATAGCACTTGCCCCGACAAGTCTGTTTAGGCTACACGGGGAACTTTGTCTTGGTGTGATGGTGGAGGTCCATCAATCATTGGCGTCTGGGTGGGGTCAGCTTGCAGATAGGTAGAAGGTGTTCGCTGTGCGGGATCGTTGTCGTTCTCAGCACGAGATAATATTATTGCTCTACACAGCCACACACACAGACACACGCACAGACACACACACAGATACACACACAGCCACACACACAGACACACGCACAGACACACACAGACAGCCACACACACAGATACACACACAGACACACAGACAGATAGAGGGCAGGGAAGTGATCATTGTTTGGAACCCTTTTCTCACTCACAACACAACAGCAGCAAAGAACGCCTCTATAACTCTCTCTGTCACACACACACATTTTGTCTCACACATACACTCTCTCTGTCTCACATACACTGTCTCACACACACACACACTCTCTGTCACACACACACTCTGTCTCACACACACACTCTGTCTCACACACACTCTCTCTCTCTGTCTCACACACACACACTCTGTCTCACACACTCTCTCAAACAACAACAACAATCAGTTTTACTTTTCAGACTTGCAACAGAGATTTACACACACACACATGGACTATTGTCACACACACACGGAATATTGACACGCACACGGAGGGGGGGACTACCGGACTAGTCAGGAAGACACGGGCCGTTGATCGAGTGACCTCCACCCATCCAGCAGTAGATTTGACAAGAGGTCCCTGTATCACACAGTATTATATATACACACACATATATATACACACACACAGACACACACACTGGTCAAACAAGTGATTTGTTTCAGCCGGGACGCTCTGGAAACGCCGTTCCATAAACCGTTGAGTCCAATCCAAAATCCACTCGCGTCTCGTTCGCATCTCGACAAAGAATCCGACGCTTCGACAACAACCCGCGGTGAGTCCAACGTGTCTCGGTTTGCCTTTGCGTGCACGCACACTCACACTCACCTGCGGGTGGGATCGTAGAAACATTAATTGATATATATGGATAGGGTACGGGGATTGTGTAGGGCTTTTGTGGACAAGCGTAGCTCTTGTAACTCTAGTTGTAGTGCCTTACGCCGGTATTTCCATCCTCTTTGTGGGGAGCGCTACGCTGCCCTACCGAACCCGGCGACCCTCCAATGAGACCTCTGTTCCACGTATTAGGGGGCAGCACTTCCCCACTCACGCCAGAGAGAGTCGATGTGTCAAATTCTCAGGAGCTGGAATTTTGGCAAATTGAGTACAGAAAGAACCCTGGACCTGCTTGAGACCATCACACTCTACACTACACTATACACTACACTACACACTACACTCTACACTACACTATACACTACACTCTACACTACACTATACACTACACTCTACACTACACTATACACTACACTATACACGACACTACACTATACACTACACTATACATTACACTATACACTACACTATACACTACACTCTACACTACATTATAAACTACACTCTACACTACACTCTACACTACATTATACACTACACTCTACACTACACTATACACTACACGCTACACTACACTATACACTACACTATACACTACACTACACTCTACACTACACTATACACTACTATGCACTACACTCTACACTACACTCTACACTACACTATACACAACACTATACACTACACTATACACTACACTATACACTACACGATACACTACTATACACTATACTCTACACTATACACTACACTATACACTGCACTCTACACTACACTCTACACTACACTATATACTACTAAACACAACACTATACACTACACTATACACTACACTATACATTACACTATACACTACACTCTACACTACATTATACACTACACTCTACACTACACTCTACACTACATTATACACTACACTCTACACTACACTATACACTACACGCTACACTACACTATACACTACACTATACACTACACTACACTCTACACTACACTATACACTACTATACACTACACTCTACACTCTACACTACACTCTACACTACACTACACACTACACTATACACTACACACTACACTATACACTACACTATACACTACACTCTACACTACACTATACACTACTATACACAACACTCTACACTACACTCTACAATACACTATACACTACACTCTACACTACACTATACACTACACTATACACTACTATACACCACACTCTACACTACACTATACACTACACTCTACACTACACTATACACTACATTATACACAACTAAACACTACACTCTACACCTCACTATACACTACTATACACTACATTCTACACTACACTCGACACTACACTATACACTACTATACACTACACTCTACACTACACTATACACTACATAACTACACTACACACTACACTCTACACCTCACTATACACTACACTATACACTACACTTTACACTACACTATACACTACACTACACACTACACTCTACACTACACTCTACACTACACTATACACTACACTCTACACTACACTCTACACTACACTACACACTACACTCTACACTACACTATACACTACACTACACACTACACTCTACACTACACTCTACACTACACTCTACACTACACTCTACACTCCACTATACACTACACAATACACTACATTACTACACTATACACTACACTCTACACTACACTATACACTACTATACACTACACTATACACTACACTCTACACTACACTATACACTACACTATACACTACACTATACACTACTATACACTACTATACACTACACTCTACACTATACACTACACTATACACTGCACTCTACGCTACACTCTACACTACACTATATACTACTAAACACAACACTATACACTACACTATACACGACACTACACTATACACTACACTATACATTACACTATACACTACACTACACTATACACTACACTCTACACTACATTATAAACTACACTCTACACTACACTCTACACTACATTATACACTACACTCTACACTACACTATACACTACACGCTACAATACACTATACACTACACTATACACTACACTACACTCTACACTACACTATACACTACTATACACTACACTCTACACTACACTCTACACTACACTATACACTACACTACACTATACACTACACTATACACTACACTATACACTACACTATACACTACTATACACTATACTCTACACTATACACTACACTATACACTGCACTCTACACTACACTCTACACTATATACTACTAAACACAACACTATACACTACACTATACACTACACTATACACTACTCTATACATTACACTATACACTACACTATACACTACACTCTGCACTACATTATACACTACACTCTACACTACACTCTACACTACATTATACACTACACTACACACTACACTATACACTACACACTACACTATACACTACACTATACACTACACTCTACACTACACTATACACTACTATACACAACACTCTACACTACACTCTACACTACACTATACACTACACTCTACACTACACTATACACTACTATACACTACACTCTACACTCTACACTACACTCTACACTACACTTCACACTACACTATACACTACTATTCACTACACTCTACACTACACTAAACACTACACCACTATACACTACGCTCTACACTACAATATATACTACTATACACAACACTACACACTACATTAATACACCATACACTACTAAACACTACACTATACACTACACTATACACTGCACTATACACTACACTACACTATACACTACACTCTACACTACACTCTACACTACACTCTACACTACACTCTACTCTACAGTATACACTACACTCTACACTACACTATACACTACACACTACACTATACACTACACTATACACTACACTTTACACTACACTATACACTACTATACACTACACTCTACACTCTACACTACACTCTACACTACACTACACACTACACTATACACTACACACTACACTATACACTACTATACACAACACTCTACACTACACTCTACACTACACTATGCACTACATTCTACATTACACTATACACTACACTATACACTACTATACACCACACTCTACACTACACTCTACACTACACTATACACTACACTATACGCTACACTCTACACCTCACTATACACTACTATACACTACACTACACACTACACTATACACTACACACTACACTATACACTACACTATACACTACACTCTACACTACACTATACACAACACTCTACACTACACTCTACACTACACTCTACACTACACTATACACTACTATACACCACACTCTACACTACACTATACACTACACTCTACACTACACTATACACTACATTATACACAACTATACACTACACTCTACACCTCACTTTACACTACTATACACTACACTCTACACTACACTCTACACTACACTATACACTACTATACACTACACTCTACACTACACTATACACTACACTATACACTACACTATACACTACTATACACTACACTCTACACTACACTAAACACTACACCACTATACACTACGCTCTACACTACAATATATCATACTATACACTACACTACATTAAAACACCATACACTACTAAACACTACACTATACACTACACTATACACTACACTACACTATACACTACACTATACACTACACTACACACTACACTCTACACTACACTATACACTACACTCTACACTACACTCTACTCTACATTATACACTACACTCTACACTACACTATACACTACACACTACACTATACACTACACTATACACTACACTCTACACTACACTATAGACTACTATACACTACACTCTACACTCTACACTACACTCTACACTACACTACACACTACACTATACACTACACATTACACTATACACTACTATACACAAGACTCTACACTATACTCTACACTACACTATACACTACACTATGCACTACATTCTACACTACACTATACACTACACTCTACACTACACTATACACTACACTATACACTACACTCTACACCTCACTATACACTACTATACACTACACTACACACTACACTATACACTACACTCTACACTACACTATACACTACTATACACAACACTCTACACTACACTCTACACTACACTCTACACTACACTCTACACTACACTATACACTACTATACACCACACTCTACACTACACTATACACTACACTCTACACTACACTATACACTACTATACACTACACTATACACTACACTATACACTACACTATACACTACACTATACACTACTATACACTACACTCTACACTACACTCTACACTACACTAAACACTACACCACTATACACTACGCTCTACACTACAATGTATAATACTATACACTACACTACATTAAAACACCATACACTACTAAACACTACACTATACACTACACTACACTATACACTACACTATACACTACACTACACACTACACTCTACACTACACTATACACTACACTCTACACTACACTCTACTCTACATTATACACTACACTATACACTACACACTACACTATACACTACACTATACACTACATTATACACTACACTCTACACTACACTCTACACTGCATTATACACTACACTCTACACTACACTATACACTACACGCTACACTACACTATACACTACACTATACACTACACTCTACACTACACTATACACTACTATACTCTACAATCTACACTCTACACTACACTCTACACTACACTATACACTACTATACACAACACTTTACACTACACTCTACACTACACTATACACTACACTCTACACTACACTATACACTACACTATACACTACAATACACCACACTCTACACTACACTATACACTACACTCTACACTACACTATACACTACATTATACACAACTATACACTACACTCTACACCTCACTATACACTACTATACACTACACTCTACACTACACTCGACACTACACTATACACTACTATACACTACACTCTACACTACACTCTACACTACACTAAACACTACACCACTATACACTACGCTCTACACTACAATATATACTACTATACACTACACTACACACTACATTAATACACCATACACTACTAAACACTACACTATACACTACACTATACACTACACTATACACTACACTACACTATACACTACACTACACTATACACTACACTCTACACTACACTATACACTACACTCTACACTACACTCTACTCTACAGTATACACTACACTCTACACTACACTATACACTACACACTACACTATACACTACACTATACACTACACTCTACACTACACTATACACTACTATACACTACACTCTACACTCTACACTACACTCTACACTACACTACACACTACACTATACACTACACACTACACTATACACTACTATACACAAGACTCTACACTACACTCTACACTACACTATACACTACACTATGCACTACATTCTACACTACACTATACACTACACTCTACACTACACTATACACTACACTATACACTACACTCTACACCTCACTATACACTACTATATACTACACTACACACTACACTATACACTACACACTACACTCTACACTACACTATACACTACTATACACAACACTCTACACTACACTCTACACTACACTCTACACTACACTATACACTACTATACACCACACTCTACACTACACTATACACTACACTCTACACTACACTATACACTACATTATACACAACTATACACTACACTCTACACCTCACTTTACACTACTATACACTACACTCTACACTACACTCTACACTACACTATACACTACTATACACTACACTCTACACTACACTATACACTACACTATACACTACACTATACACTACTATACACTACACTCTACACTACACTCTACACTACACTAAACACTACACCACTATACACTACGCTCAACACTACAATATATAATACTATACACTACACTACATTAAAACACCATACACTACTAAACACTACACTATACACTACACTATACACTACACTACACTATACACTACACTATACACTACACTACACACTACACTCTACACTACACTATACACTACACTCTACACTACACTCTACTCTACATTATACACTACACTCTACACTACACTATACACTACACACTACACTATACACTACACTATACACTACATTATACACTACACTCTACACTACACTCTACACTGCATTATACACTACACTCTACACTACACTATACACTACACGCTACACTACACTATACACTACACTATACACAACTATACGCTACACTCTACACCTCACTATACACTACTATACACTACACTACACACTACACTATACACTACACACTACACTATACACTACACTATACACTACACTCTACACTACACTATACACTACACTCTACACTACACTATACACTACACTATACACTACAATACACCACACTCTACACTACACTATACACTACACTCTACACTACACTATACACTACATTATACACAACTATACACTACACTCTACACCTCACTATACACTACTATACACTACACTCTACACTACACTATACACTACATTATACACAACTATACACTACACTCTACACCTCACTTTACACTAGTATACACTACACTCTACACTACACTATACACTACACTCTACACTACACTATACACTACATTATACACAACTATACACTACACTCTACACCTCACTTTACACTAGTATACACTACACTCTACACTACACTATACACTACACTCTACACTACACTCTACACTACACTATACACTACTATACACCACACTCTACACTACACTATACACTACACTCTACACTACACTATACACTACATTATACACAACTATACACTACACTCTACACCTCACTTTACACTAGTATACACTACACTCTACACTACACTCTACACTACACTATACACTACTATACACTACACTCTACACTACACTATACACTACACTATACACTACACTATACACTACTATACACTACACTCTACACTACACTAAACACTACACCACTATACACTACGCTCTACACTACAATATATAATACTATACACTACACTACATTAAAACACCATACACTACTAAACACTACACTATACACTACACTATACACTACACTACACTATACACTACACTATACACTACACTACACACTACACTCTACACTACACTATACACTACACTCTACACTACACTCTACTCTACATTATACACTACACTCTACACTACACTATACACTACACACTACACTATACACTACACTATACACTACACTCTACACTACACTATAGACTACTATACACTACACTCTACACTCTACACTACACTCTACACTACACTACACACTACACTATACACTACACACTACACTATACACTACTATACACAAGACTCTACACTACACTCTACACTACACTATACACTACACTATGCACTACATTCTACACTACACTATACACTACACTCTACACTACACTATACACTACACTATACACTACACTCTACACCTCACTATACACTACTATACACTACACTACACACTACACTATACACTACACTCTACACTACACTATACACTACTATACACAACACTCTACACTACACTCTACACTACACTCTACACTACACTCTACACTACACTATACACTACTATACACCACACTCTACACTACACTATACACTACACTCTACACTACACTATACACTACTATACACTACACTATACACTACACTATACACTACACTATACACTACACTATACACTACTATACACTACACTCTACACTACACTCTACACTACACTAAACACTACACCACTATACACTACGCTCTACACTACAATGTATAATACTATACACTACACTACATTAAACACCATACACTACTAAACACTACACTATACACTACACTACACTATACACTACACTATACACTACACTACACACTACACTCTACACTACACTATACACTACACTCTACACTACACTCTACTCTACATTATACACTACACTATACACTACACACTACACTATACACTACACTATACACTACATTATACACTACACTCTACACTACACTCTACACTGCATTATACACTACACTCTACACTACACTATACACTACACGCTACACTACACTATACACTACACTATACACTACACTCTACACTACACTATACACTACTATACTCTACAATCTACACTCTACACTACACTCTACACTACACTATACACTACTATACACAACACTTTACACTACACTCTACACTACACTATACACTACACTCTACACTACACTATACACTACACTATACACTACAATACACCACACTCTACACTACACTATACACTACACTCTACACTACACTATACACTACATTATACACAACTATACACTACACTCTACACCTCACTATACACTACTATACACTACACTCTACACTACACTCGACACTACACTATACACTACTATACACTACACTCTACACTACACTCTACACTACACTAAACACTACACCACTATACACTACGCTCTACACTACAATATATACTACTATACACTACACTACACACTACATTAATACACCATACACTACTAAACACTACACTATACACTACACTATACACTACACTATACACTACACTACACTATACACTACACTACACTATACACTACACTCTACACTACACTATACACTACACTCTACACTACACTCTACACTACACACTACACTATACACTACACTATACACTACACTCTACACTACACTATACACTACTATACACTACACTCTACACTACACTCTACACTACACTACACACTACACTATACACTACACACTACACTATACACTACTATACACAAGACTCTACACTACACTCTACACTACACTATACACTACACTATGCACTACATTCTACACTACACTATACACTACACTCTACACTACACTATACACTACACTATACACTACACTCTACACCTCACTATACACTACTATACACAACACTCTACACTACACTCTACACTACACTCTACACTACACTATACACTACTATACACCACACTCTACACTACACTATACACTACACTCTACACTACACTATACACTACATTATACACAACTATACACTACACTCTACACCTCACTTTACACTACTATACACTACACTCTACACTACACTCTACACTACACTATACACTACTATACACTACACTCTACACTACACTATACACTACACTATACACTACACTATACACTACTATACACTACACTCTACACTACACTCTACACTACACTAAACACTACACCACTATACACTACGCTCAACACTACAATATATAATACTATACACTACACTACATTAAAACACCATACACTACTAAACACTACACTATACACTACACTATACACTACACTACACTATACACTACACTATACACTACACTACACACTACACTCTACACTACACTATACACTACACTCTACACTACACTCTACTCTACATTATACACTACACTCTACACTACACTATACACTACACACTACACTATACACTACACTATACACTACATTATACACTACACTCTACACTACACTCTACACTGCATTATACACTACACTCTACACTACACTATACACTACACGCTACACTACACTATACACTACACTATACACTACACTCTACACTACACTATACACTACTATACACTACACTCTACACTCTACACTACACTCTACACTACACTATACACTACTATACACAACACTCTACACTACACTATACACTACACTATACACTACAATACACCACACTCTACACTACACTATACACTACACTCTACACTACACTATACACTACACTATACACTACAATACACCACACTCTACACTACACTATACACTACACTCTACACTACACTATACACTACATTATACACAACTATACACTACACTCTACACCTCACTATACACTACTATACACTACACTCTACACTACACTCGACACTACACTATACACTACTATACACTACACTCTACACTACACTCTACACTACACTAAACACTACACCACTATACACTACGCTCTACACTACAATATATACTACTATACACTACACTACACACTACATTAATACACCATACACTACTAAACACTACACTATACACTACACTATACACTACACTATACACTACACTATACACTACACTACACTATACACTACACTCTACACTACACTATACACTACACTCTACACTACACTCTACTCTACAGTATACACTACACTCTACACTCTACACTACACTATACACTACACACTACACTATACACTACACTATACACTACACTCTACACTACACTATACACTACTATACACTACACTCTACACTCTACACTACACTCTACACTACACTACACTATACACTACACACTACACTATACACTACTATACACAAGACTCTACACTACACTCTACACTACACTATACACTACACTATGCACTACATTCTACACTACACTATACACTACACTCTACACTACACTATACACTACACTATACACTACACTCTACACCTCACTATACACTACTATACACTACACTACACACTACACTATACACTACACACTACACTATACACTACACTATACACTACACTCTACACTACTATACACAACACTCTACACTACACTCTACACTACACTCTACACTACACTATACACTACACTATACACTACTATACACCACACTCTACACTACACTATACACTACACTCTACACTACATTATACACTACATTATACACAACTATACACTACACTCTACACCTCACTTTACACTACTATACACTACACTCTACACTACACTCTACACTACACTCTACACTACACTATACACTACTATACACTACACTCTACACTACACTATACACTACACTATACACTACACTATACACTACTATACACTACACTCTACACTACACTCTACACTACACTAAACACTACACCACTATACACTACACTCTACACTACAATATATAATACTATACACTACACTACATTAATACACCATACACTACTAAACACTACACTATACGCTACATTATACACTACACTACACTATACACTACACTATACACTACACTACACTATACACTACACTCTACACTACACTATACACTACACTCTACACTACACTCTACTCTACATTATACACTACACTCTACACTACACTATACACTACACACTACACTATACACTACACTATACACTACATTATACACTACACTCTACACTACACTCTACACTGCATTATACACTACACTCTACACTACACTATACACTACACGCTACACTACACTATACACTACACTATACACTACACTCTACACTACACTATACACTACTATACACTACACACTACACTCTACACTACACTCTACACTACACTATACACTACTATACACAACACTCTACACTACACTCTACACTACACTATACACTGCACTCTACACTACACTATACACTACACTATACACTACTATACACCACACTCTACACTACACTATACACTACACTCTACACTACACTATACACTACATTATACACAACTTTACACTACACTCTACACCTCGCTATACACTACTATACACTACACTCTACACTACACTCTACACTACACTATACACTAATATACACTACACTCTACACTACACTATACACTACACTCTACACTACACTATATACTACTATACACTACACTCTACACTACACTCTACACTACACTAAACACTACACCACTATACACTACGATCTACACTACAATATATACTACTATACACTACACTACACACTACATTAATACACCATACACTATACACTACACTATACACTACACTATACACTACACTATACACTACACTACACTATACACTACACTCTACACTACACTATACACTACACTCTACACTACACTCTACTCTACAGTATACACTACACTCTACACTACACTATACACTACACACTACACTATACACTACACTATACACTACACTCTACACTACACTATACACTACTATACACTACACTCTACACTATACACTACACTCTACACTACACTACACACTACACTATACACTACACACTACACTATACACTACTAAACACAACACTCTACACTACACTCTACACTACACTATACACTACTATACACCACACTCTACACTACACTCTACACTACACTATACACTACACTATACACTACACTCTACACTACACTATACACTACACACTACACTATACACTACACTATACACTACACTCTACACCTCACTATACACTACTATACACTACACTACACACTACACTATACACTACACACTACACTGTACACTACACTCTACACTACACTCTACACTACACTATACACTACTATACACCACACTCTACACTACACTATACACTACACTCTACACTACACTATACACTACATTATACACAACTATACACTACACTCTACACCTCACTTTACACTACTATACACTACACTCTACACTACACTATACACTACTATACACTACACTCTACACTACACTATACACTACACTATACACTACTATACACTACACTCTACACTACACTCTACACTACACTAAACACTACACCACTATACACTATGCTCTACACTACAATATATAATACTATACACCACACTACATTAATACACCATCCACTACTAAACACTACACGAAACACTACACTATACACTACACCAGAGGTGGGACAAAGTCATTGTTATGCAAGTCCAAGTCGAGTCGCAAGTCATCAAATTCATGACTCGAGTCTGACTCGAGTCCAAGTCACATGACTCGAGTCCACATCTCATAGGTGGGACAAAGTCATTGTTATGCAAGTCCAAGTCGAGTCGCAAGTCATCAAATTCATGACTCGAGTCTGACTCGAGTCCAAGTCACATGACTCGAGTCCACACCTCTGCACTACACTATACACTACACTCTACACTACACTCTACTCTACATTATACACTACACTCTACACTACACTATACACTACATTATACACAACTGTACACTACACTCTACACCTCACTATACACTACTATACACTACACTCCACACTACACTCTACACTACACTATACACTACTATACACTACACTCTACACTACACTATACACTACACTATACACTACACTATATACTACTATACACTACACTCTACACTACTCTCTACACTACACTAAACACTACACCACTATACACTACGCTCTAGACTACAATATATACTACTATACACTACACTACACACTACATTAATACACCATACACTACTAAACACTACACTATACACTACACTATACACTACACTATACACTACACTACACTATACACTACACTCTACACTACACTATACACTACACTCTACACTACACTCTACTTACAGTATACACTACACTCTACACTACACTATACACTACACACTACACTATACACTACACTATACACTACACTCTACACTACACTATACACTACTATACACTACACTCTACACTCTACACTACACTCTACACTATACACTACACACTACACTATACACTACTATACACAACACTCTACACTACACTCTACACTACACTATACACTACACTATACACTACATTCTACACTACACTATACACTACACTATACACTACTATACACCACACTCTACACTACACTCTACACTACACTATACACTACACTATACACTACACTCTACACTATACTATACACTACTATACACTACACTCTACACCTCACTATACACTACTATACACTACACTACACACTACACTATACACTACACACTACACTATACACTACACTAAACACTACACTCTACACTACACTCTACACTACACTCTACACTACTATACACTACACTCTACACTACACTATACACTACATTATACACAACTATACACTACACTCTACACCTCACTTTACACTACTATACACTACACTCTACACTACACTCTACACTACACTATACACTACTATACACTACACTCTACACTACACTATACACTACACTATACACTACACTATACACTACTATACACTACACTCTACACTACACTCTACACTACACTAAACACTACACCACTATACACTACGCTCTACACTACAATATATAATACTATACACTACACTACATTAATACACCATCCACTACTAAACACTACACGAAACACTACACTATACACTACACTATACACTACACTACACTATACACTACACTATACACTACACTATACACTACACTCTACACTACACTATACACTACACTCTACACTACACTCTACTCTACATTATACACTACACTCTACACTACACTATACACTACATTATACACAACTGTACACTACACTCTACACCTCACTATACACTACTATACACTACACTCCACACTACACTCTACACTACACTATACACTACTATACACTACACTCTACACTACACTATACACTACACTATACACTACACTATATACTACTATACACTACACTCTACACTACACTCTACACTACACTAAACACTACACCACTATACACTACGCTCTAGACTACAATATATACTACTATACACTACACTACACACTACATTAATACACCATACACTACTAAACACTACACTATACACTACACTATACACTACACTATACACTACACTACACTATACACTACACTCTACACTACACTATACACTACACTCTACACTACACTCTACTTACAGTATACACTACACTCTACACTACACTATACACTACACACTACACTATACACTACACTATACACTACACTCTACACTACACTATACACTACTATACACTACACTCTACACTCTACACTACACTCTACACTATACACTACACACTACACTATACACTACTATACACAACACTCTACACTACACTCTACACTACACTATACACTACACTATACACTACATTCTACACTACACTATACACTACACTATACACTACTATACACCACACTCTACACTACACTCTACACTACACTATACACTACACTATACACTACACTCTACACTATACTATACACTACTATACACTACACTCTACACCTCACTATACACTACTATACACTACACTACACACTACACTATACACTACACACTACACTATACACTACACTAAACACTACACTCTACACTACACTCTACACTACACTCTACACTACTATACACTACACTCTACACTACACTATACACTACATTATACACAACTATACACTACACTCTACACCTCACTTTACACTACTATACACTACACTCTACACTACACTCTACACTACACTATACACTACTATACACTACACTCTACACTACACTATACACTACACTATACACTACACTATACACTACTATACACTACACTCTACACTACACTCTACACTACACTAAACACTACACCACTATACACTACGCTCTACACTACAATATATAATACTATACACTACACTACATTAATACACCATCCACTACTAAACACTACACGAAACACTACACTATACACTACACTATACACTACACTACACTATACACTACACTATACACTACACTATACACTACACTCTACACTACACTATACACTACACTCTACACTACACTCTACTCTACATTATACACTACACTCTACACTACACTATACACTACACACTACACTATACACTACACTATACACTACACTCTACACTACACTATACACTACTATACACTACACTCTACACTCTACACTACACTCTACACTACACTACACACTACACTATACACTACACACTACACAATACACTACTATGCACAACACTCTACACTACACTCTGCACTATACTATACACTACACTATACACTACATTCTACACTACACTATACACTACACTATACACTACTATACACCACACTCTACACTACACTCTACACTACACTATACACTACACTATACACTACACTCTACACTACACTATACTATACACTACTATACACTACACTCTACACCTCACTATACACTACTATACACTACACTACACACTACACTATACACTACACTACACTATACACTACACTATACACTACTCTACACTATACACTACACTCTACACTACACTATACACTACACTCTACACTACACTCTACTCTACATTATACACTACACTCTACACTACACTATACACTACATTATACACAACTATACACTACACTCTACACCTCACTATACACTACTATACACTACACTCTACACTACACTCTACACTTCACTATACACTACTATACACTACACTCTACACTACACTATACACTACACTACACTATATACTACTATACACTACACTCTACACTACACTCTACACTACACTAAACACTACACCACTATACACTACGCTCTACACTACAATATATACTACTATACACTACACTACACACTACATTAATACCCCATACACTACTAAACACTACACTATACACTACACTATACACTACACTATACACTACACTAAACACTACACTACACTAGACACTACACTCTACACTACACTATACACTACACTCTACACTACACTCTACTCTACAGTATACACTACACTCTACACTACACTATACACTACACACTACACTATACACTACACTATACACTACACTCTACACTACACTATACACTACTATACACTACACTCAACACTCTACACTACACTCTACACTACACTACACACTACACTATACACTACACATTACACTATACACTACTATACACAACACTCTACACTACACTCTACACTACACTATACACTACACTATACACTACATTCTACACTACACTATACACTACACTATACACTACTATACACCACACTCTACACTACACTCTACACTACACTATACACTACACTATACACTACACTCTACACTACACTATACTATACACTACTATACACTACACTCTACACCTCACTATACACTACTATACACTACACTACACACTACACTATACACTACACACTACACTATACACTACACTCTACACTACATTCTACACTACACTATACACTACTATACACCACACTCTACACTACACTATACACTACACTCTACACTACACTATACGCTACATTATACACAACTATACACTACACTCTACACCTCACTTTACACTACTATACACTACACTCTACACTACACTCTACACTACACTATACACTACTATACACTACACTCTACACTACACTATACACTACACTATACACTACACTATACACTACTATACACTACACTCTACACTACACTCTACACTACACTAAACACTACACCACTATACACTACGCTCTACACTACAATATATAATACTATACACTACACTACATTAATACACCATCCACTACTAAACACTACACGAAACACTACACTATACACTACACTATACACTACACTATACACTACACTACACTATACACTACACTCTACACTACACTATACACTACACTCTACACTACACTCTACTCTACATTATACACTACACTCTACACTACACTATACACTACACACTACACTATACACTACACTATACACTACACTCTACACTACACTATACACTACTATACACTACACTCTACACTCTACACTACACTCTACACTACACTACACACTATACACTACTATACACAACACTCTACACTACACTCTACACTACACTATACACTACACTATACACTACATTCTACACTACACTATACACTACACTATACACTACTATACACCACACTCTACACTACACTCTACACTACACTATACACTACACTATACACTACACTCTACACTACACTATACACTATACTATACACTACTATACACTACACTCTACACCTCACTATACACTAGTATACACTACATTCCACACTACACTCTATACTATAATATACACTACACTCTACACTACACTCTACACTACACTATACACTACACTCTACACTACACTATACACTACTGTACACTACACTCTACACTATACTATACACTACACTAAACACTACACCACTATACACTACGCTCTACACTACAATATATACTACTACACACTACACTACACTCTACATTAATACACCATACACTACTATACACTCCACTATACACTACACTATACACTACACTACTATACACAACACTAAACACGACACCACAATACATTACATTCTACACTGAACTATACACTACACTACGAGACACTACACCACTATACACTACACTACTATTCACTAAGATACACGACTATACACAACACTATACCACTATACAGTAACTCTACAATACTATACACCACACTACTATAAACTACACTATGCACTACACTACTATACACTACACTACTACATACTACACTACACTATACACTACACTACTACATACTACACTACTACATACTACACTACACTATGCACTACACTACTATTGACTACACTACACTATACACTACAATACTACATACCAGAGGTGTGGACTCGAGTCATGTGACTTGGACTCGAGTCAGACTCGAGTCATGAATTTGATGACTTGCGACTCGACTTGGACTTGCATAACAATGACTTTGTCCCACCTATGAGGTGTGGACTCGAGTCATGTGACTTGGACTCGAGTCAGACTCGAGTCATGAATTTGATGACTTGCGACTCGACTTGGACTTGCATAACAATGACTTTGTCCCACCTCTGCTACATACTACACTATGCACCACTACTATTCACTACACTGCTACATACTACACGACACTATACACTACTACATACTACACTACTATACACTACACTACCATTGACTACACTACACTATACACTACACTACTACATACTACACTATGCACCACTACTATTCACTACACTACTATTGACTACACTACACTATACACTACACTACTACATACTACACGATACACTACACTACTAGACACTACACTGCTACAGCCTCACGTCGGTTCTCTTCTGTCGCCTTCTCTGTGTGGAACTCTCTCTATCTCTCTGTCCCTTCGCACATCCGCAACGTCAAATGCGCCTCCGACTACTTTGCAAGCGACATCTGAAGGCCTCTCTCGATCTGCGTTTGGGCTCAGGCAGCCCTGAGCTTGGCTTGTCCTCTCTGATCCACACGGGAGCGGGGGCAGCACTTGGCTCACCCACTTGGCATATGAGAGCAATGCTCATCACATCACAAACCAACAAATACAATTTTATTTTATCTTCGGAGCTGTAATGGCGCCACAACTCAAAACGCCGAAACAAAAATGACCATCAACTCGCTGCACTTGAGAACCCGGCTTCATCACTGCTGCTCAGTCTGTGCGAGTCCAGGGGTTCTGTATGCGAGTCTATGGGTCTCTATATGAGTTTATGGGTCTCTATGTGAGTCTATGGGGGGTCTCTATGTGAGTCTACGGGCCTCTATGTGAGTCGACGGATCTCTATGTGAGTCCAAGGGTCTCTATATGAGTCTATAGGCCTCTATGTGACTCTATGGGTCTCTATGCAAGACTACGGTCTCTATAGGAAACAACGGGTCTCTATGTGAGTCTATGGGTCTCTTTGCGAGTCTATGGTTTCTCTATGCGATTCTGCCGGTCTCTAATGTGATTATATGGGTCTCTATGTCAGTCTACGGGTCTCTATGTAAGTCCATGAGTCTATATGTGAGTCTATGGTCTCTATGCGAGTCTATGGGTCTCTATGTGAGTTTATGGGTCTCTATGTGAGTATATGGGTCTCTATGTGAGTCTATGGGTCTTCTATGCGAGTCTATGGGTCTTTATGCGAGTCTATGGGTCTGTATGCGAGTCTATGGGTCTTTATGTGAGTCTAGGGTCTCTATGCGAGTCTATGGGTCTTTATACGAGTCTACGTGTCTTCTATGCGAGTCTACGGATCTTTATGTGTCTATGTGAATCTAGGATTCTCTATGTGAGTCTATTGGCCTCTCTGCGACTATGTGGGTCTCTGGGTCTATATGTGAGCGAGTCATTGGGTGTCTGTGCGAGTCTTTGGGTCTCTATGTGAGCGAGTCTATGGGGGTCTATGTGAGTCTATGGGTCTCTATGTGAGTCTATGCGTCTCTATGTGGGTCTCTGGGTCTTTATGTCAACTGCTGCGGTCGGGGCAGCCGAGCCCCGCAATTGGAACCCAGGAACTCGGCCTCCCACAGCGGAACCGACCGACCGACCGACCAACTGTCGCCTGCGCCCTGCGCACTTTTCCTTCCCAGCGCCGTCGCCCTCCCCCAACGCGTGCGGCCATGGCGGACGCGGACGGGTGGGAGCAGTACACGGTGACCCTGACCAGGGCGCCCGGCGCCGGCTTCGGCATCGCGGTGTCGGGCGGGCGCGACAACCCGTACTTCCCGAGCGGCGAGGCTTCCATCGTGGTGTCCGACGTCCTGCGGGGGGGCCCCGCCGACGGCCTCCTGCGGCGCCTCGACCGCGTCGTGGCGGTGAACGGCGCGAGCGTGGAGAACGCCGAGCACGCCCACGCGCTCCAGCTGCTCCGCCGGAGCCCCGCGACGGCGCGCATCGTCGTGCTGCGGCGGGCCGAGCGGGCCGAGCGGGCCGAGCGGGCCGGCGGGTCGCGCCTCGCGGCCGCCGCCTGGCGACGGCCGTACGGCGACGACGATGATGAGGACGACTGCGACGACGCAAGCCGGATCGTGGCAGTCCACCCCGACTTCGGCGACGAGGCCGAGGAGCGGCGCGGCCGGCGGCTCGGCGTGGGCCGTGACGAGATCGCTCGCAGCTGGGAGCGCGGCCTGGACGGCGGCGGCGGCGACCGGAGTGACGCGGAGCGGAGAGGAGAGCGGGGCGCGGAGCACGGTCCGGTCTGTGGTGGCGGCCGGCTCGGACGCAGCTGGGACTGCGGCCTGGACCGGGGTAGGCAGGCGAGCCTGGACCGCCACCTCAGCCACAGCTGGGAGGGCGGTTTGGACCAAATCTCGGGGTCGAGGGGCGGGGATCGGAGCCAGGAGCACGGCGGCGTCGGGGGCGGCTGGGACCGGGGCCCCGACGGAGGCGCAGAGCGGGGTCCGGACCGCGGACGCACCTACAACCGGGGCCTCAGCCGATCGGCGGGGGACCTGATCTCGACGTCTCCCGTGCGCCGGACTCGCCTCGTCACGGTCACGCTGGCGAAGGGCAATCGCTCTGGGGGCTACGGCCTGAGCCTGGGCAGCAAGATCTACGTGAAGGGCGTTGGCAGCGAAGGGGCGGCCGCCCGGGACGGCAGCGTTCGGGAAGGCGACGTGGTGCTGAAGATCAACGGCGCCGCCACCGACAACATGTCGCTGGGCGACGCTCGCAAGCTCATCGAGAGGTCCGGGGGGAGGCTCAAGATGTCCGTGCACCGCGGCGCGGGGAAGACGCTGACCAACATGCCGCTGCTGGACGACAGCCCCTCCTCGTCAGACGGATACGACTAGATGCGGGTAGCGGAGGGTGGGGATGTCCGGCTGGGTCGGCAGCCGGTAAGCCCTGCCGGTTCGATCGCCGGTTCAAAGGCGCCTCTTCCGGCGTGGTCGGGTTCAGCGATCGGTTATCCCACCGATTGTCGGTTTCAAAGCCTCCTCCGCCCCAGTCAAATAGAGACGCTACCCTTGAGTGCGGCACCTCTCAACGTCGCATCACTCCACAGCTCGCGTGCTCACCCCCAACCCAAGACAGCTGGAACGCCGCGGGCCCGGCGCGTAAGCGACCGTTTTCCCGACCCGCGAGCAACGTGCGAGCACCGAGGGCAAATCGGTGAAGGGCCAGGGGTGGGGGATGACGGCTGTCCTGCCCGGGGGGTGGGGTTTGGATGGCCACTAATCGGCACGGAGAAGCAGAGTTCGTCGGTCCCAGTTCTGCGAGCAGGAGCGGGGTTCTCGTTGCCACAATAAATGTAACGAGGATAAAGTTGGAACAAATTTTTAGGTACGATGATCGTGATTGAGATAATAGTGGGGTCATTATTATTATTAAAAGTGGTGTAGTTAATTTGACAGGGGAACAGGCGAGAGTGGTTTAGGAGGGGTAGTGATCGGGGCTGGTAGTAGAGTTGTGACAGGGGTAGTGGTAGGGGGCTTGTGGTGGTGATCGGGGTTGGGGTAGTGGTAGGGCTTGTAGTAGTAATAGGGGTTTGGGTAGGGGTTGTGCTAGTGATAGGGGTTGGGGTAGTGATAGGGGTTGGGGTAGTGATCGGGGGCTGGGGTTGTGGTAGTGATCGGGGTTGTGGTCGTGATAGGGGTTGGGGTAGTGATCGGGGGTTGGGGTTATGGTAGTGATCGGGGTTGGGGTTGTGGTCATGATAGGGGTTGTGGTAGTGATCGGGATTGTGGTAGTGATAGGGGTTGGGGTAGCCATGGTCGTAGATGGGGGACTGGGGCAGGGAGTAGTAGCAGCAGGATGCTGCTGACGGTGATGATATGGTGGTGATGCTGGGCTAGGGGAGAAGATATTGGGTTGGGTGTTTTAAGGGAGTGGAGGCTGCAGCTCGTTGTTGTCATGGTGAAGATGCTCGCTCCATGTGCTAAAGTGAAGGGGTAGCGAGAAGCCTTGCGCTGTTGAAAACAATGACGCGAATGTTGCCCAGTTGTGTCTCCGCTTGTGTCTCTGGCTCCACTCTCCGCTTGTGTCTCTGCCCAACCTCCCCGGTTGCGGTTGGTCAAGCTCGACCCTCGTCGAGAGATGCGGCCGCCACCTCGATGCTTAATAAAAACGAATCGTTGTCAGCGACTGCGTCTGACTTCTATCATCTGAAGGGGAAACAAATCGACCCTCTGCACTCACCCAGCTCGACGTCACCCGAGCGCGGCACTGGTTTGAAATGACTCGCGGTGATGAAAATCTCATTCAATACGCTAGGGGCGCTTTTCCCTGTTCACGTTCTGCCCCTCCGGTTGGCTGCTTGGTCGTGGTGACGTCACGCACTGCAACCAATCGGCGTGCGCCACGGGGCTCGTGAACGTGAATTTGCGCTGCTTTCTGGGCGTTCCGGCACGCACAGTAATAATAGAACATGGCGGATTTTCATCAAGGATCTCAAAAGCGTTGTGTTGGTCACAGCAACAGCAGACGCTCAGCATGAAAATATAAATACATTTTTAAAATCTATATACTAAATGAACTAAAAATTGGATTAGGGGCCGTCATTTGTGACGAAGGGGGGGGGTGAGAAATGTGACGTCACATCAAAAATCGCAACTTTAAATATAAACACGTTCTACTTAATTAAATAGACTTTTTAATACATGTTTTCTCCTACAACATCAGAGTGCAGTGCCACAATACACACTACAATAGTTTAAAGCGATTTGAAGCATGTTTTATTTTGGGGGGGGCAGAGCTTTGTGACGTCATATTTGAGGGGGGGGTCTGACTTTTTGTGACGCCGTGTGACGAAGGGGGGGGGGGTCCAAAATTACGTGACGTCATTTATGGACGGCCCCGAAGCGGAAGCGTATAAATAGGTTTTAAGGCGCATTTTGTAAATGTTCAGCCTCAAAGAGATCCCTGAGATCTCGTCGAAGATCGTTCCACAGTCTGTGGGCTACACGGGGAAGAAGCTCGGTCACTGATAAACCGAAACCTCGACCTGGGAATACAGAGCTCTGCATCACCAGGATCTTAGGGGCCTTGAGGGGACAGATGGCTGCAGCATGTTCACGATGTAGGCTGGAGCAAAACCGTTCACTACTGTGCAAGTTGTAAGTATGCACGTGCTGTACAATAAAGGCGAGATGCCCTCCCCGTGCAACAATTAATAATCCCGCGCAGCAGAAGGCTCCGTTATTTGCCACTCGCCGTCGCAACACTTTGTGGCCGGTCCCCGGTTCTGTTCCCGAGGCCCGTTTCATTGGTCCGACAGTCGACGCTCCCCGTAGGCGAAAGCCCCACTTACGACAACACGGAGATAACAAATTCCGTGCCAAAAAAAATCAAAACTGTTTCAATGCAAACTCGCATACGCCGACTCGCACCGGCGACACGCACCGCCCAACTATTTGGTTTGGGGGGAGAGATCCTCCAGCAGCTGAAAGGAGTCCTCACATCACCGCTGGGAGTGTGTCCAGTGTGTTTGTGTTGAGTGTGTACGCAAGCGCACGCGTGTGTTTGTGTTTTGTGCAAGTCAGGAGCGGTAGTGCAGCGGTTAGCGCTACGAACCCGGCGACCCGAGTTCGATTCCCCCATCACGACAAACCCCAGTGACGATGATCTGAAATGCCCTTGGGCCTCCCCGAGCGCGAATCGGCCTAAAATGAGAACCTGGTGCGCTGCGTAAACATCGCCGTTGGGGAGACAAGAGGCTGTCCGGGCTTGGTGCAGGCCACCCACCCTCTTGTGTGTCGTTCCGGCCTACAGGTGTGCTGCTCGCTAACAGCACTTGCCCCAATAGTATGTTAAGGCTATACACAGGATCTTTGTGCGTGTGAAAGTGTGTGCATGCGAAATTGTACGAGTGTACTGATAAGTTCCGTGAGTTCCTGCCAGTTGAATAATAATAGCGGCAGCCTGGTTGGGTACCGTAACAGTTGTCCCAGATTAAGTACGAGGACCATTGACGAGATTTTATGTAGAAACAAAAAGTTTTTAATTATTCTTAAGACTCATATATATACACTTATGAACGAGTTAGGTTCCAGATGTGTGTTGGTAAGTCGATTTGTTCGTAAGTCCAACTTTACTCCTGTCGATTCCAAACACGTTGTATGGCGTGTATACAAAAGTTGCGTAATCTCCTGAAGATGTAGATGCCACTGGTTCTTCATGTTCTGCAGATGTAGATGTCACTGCTTCTTCGTGTTCTGTAGATGTAGATGCCACTGGTTCTTCACGTTCTGCAGATGTAGATGTCACTGCTTCTTCACATGAATCACGAAAGTTACCACCCTATATTTTTTTTACCTCGGCTAAGTTTCAAGACCCTGAGAAGTACCCAACATTCGAGAGCTGAGGCCTTAAGACCTTGATCCCCAGACCCAGTGATGATGTCGGTGATGATGGGGATAATGATGGTGAGGATGACAATGGTGATGATGTGGGTGATGATGGGGATAATGATGGTGAGGATGATGACAATGGTGATGATGTGGGTGATGATGGAGATGACGATGGTGAGGATGATGACGATGGTGATGTCGGTGATGATGTCGGTGATGATGTCGGTGATGATGTCGGTGATGATGTCGGTGATGATGTCGGTGATGATGTCGGTGATGATGTCGGTGATGATGGGGATAATGATGACGAGACTGTAAGAGCGATTCTTGAGGTTGGGTGTCGATCATTAAAAAATGTCGGCAGAGGAAGGGAGTGATGGCGGTGGGCGGCGACACCATGATGACCCCTTGGACCTTGACACTGTCTCTTGGGAGGTCACAGGTCCTGTATAAAGAAGAGGTTTTAAATGTTATACATGAGGGGCAGTAAGTGGCAGCATCACCAGAATTTATATCTTCATTACCGTCGTCATCATAATTCACAGCATCAGCAGCAATATTACCAACAACACCATCACTGTCATCACCAACATCAACCACCGCCATCATCACCATCATCATTACCACGACCATCCACACTGTCATCACCACACTCACCATCAACACCATCAGCATCAACAACACAAACACCACCTCCATCACCACTAACACCTGCACCACCTCCACCAAAGATCCCCTGTATAGACTAAACAGACTGTTGATGGCAAGTGCTGTTAGCGAGCACCTATGAAGGCCGGCATGGCACATGGGTTAATAGCGCGCTAACTGTTGAACTACAGCTCCACCACAACTTCCACCACCTCCACTACCACTACCACCACCACCACCTCCACCACCACCACCTCCACCACCACCACCTCCACCACCTCCACCACCACCTCCACCACCACCACAACAACCTCCACCACCACCTCCACCAACAAAACCAACACCTTCACCACCTCCACAAACACCACCACCACCACCTCCACCACCACCTCCACCACCACCTCCAACACCACCACCTACGACAACCACCTCCACCACCACCTCCACCAACAAAACCACCACCTCCACCACCACCACCTCCACCACCACCACCTCCACCACCACCTCCACCACCCTGCGTGGTTCCCCACCTTGGCGTGTGGTGTGCCCTCCGTGCTCGCCGCGTGGCTGAGAGGGGGGGCGCCCATGCCGCCGTGACGCCGATGATGAGGATGACGGAGCAGCAGGAGGGAGGTGACGAGTTGGGTGATGGTGTTGACGTGCGCCGTCTCGCGCACGCTCGTGTCTCTGTGCCGCAGCTGGATGGATCCCGACTCGAGCGTCGACTCGCTCACCACCACCACCAGTGGCACCCCCATCTCGTCGTAGCTGCAGCAGCAGGAGCCAAAGTAGTAGCAGCAGTAGCAGCAAAAAGGAGCAGCAGTAGCAGCAAAAAAAGAGCAGCAGTAGTATCGGCAGCAGTGGCAGGAGCAGCAGCAACAGTAATAACGTTGGCAGAGAAGCAGAAGCAGTAGCAGCAGCAGTAGTAGTAGTAGAAGAAACAGCAGCAGCAGTAGCAGGAGGAGCAGTAGCAGCAAACGAAGCAGCAGCAGTAATAGCAGCATCAGTAGGAGCAGCCGTAGCAGCCGTAGCAGCAGTAGCAGTAGAAGCAGCAGTGGCAGTAGGGGGAGGAGGACTGCCGTCATTATCCACGACAGTAGCAACGAGCGTCAGGGTGGCAGTGCAGTGGTGAAGTACCGTTGATGACTCTTGGACACCGTTGGTGAGGCACACGCATTTATTCCGTACAAGTAGTCACAACTGTGGACATACAATACTAGAGGGGGTATCGGCCCCCTCACCCGGCTAGCTGGGAATACACTGCTAGCTATCTCTGACCTACCTCCTAGTCCTCCACTAACGGGCTAGGGGAGGCTGTCTGGCCCGACACTGGTAAGTCGGGCTACGGTACCCGGAGTCCCAGAGCACTAGCTCTGGTTCTCAGGACCACGCCGCTGGCTCGGTCCTGCGCGGCCCTGACAAGGGCGGCGTCCCAGGGGAGTCCAGGGCTCTAGCTAGGCAGTCTTCGGTCTTCACTGGTTTAGCTTTAACATTCTGCCCCGAGCCCTCTGACACATCCCCCTTTATACTCCACCCCCGCTGAGGGGTGGGGCCCCGGGCTGCCTGGTGCGGACGTCGTTGAGAGCACCCCCCCCCCCGTGCACTCACGTAGCCCCGCCCACTGTGTTTGTTTCCCATAAGCTGCCATGCATAACGGCTCTCTCTCTAACACCCCTACAGTGGTAACAGTATTGTGTGTGTACTGTGTGTGTGTGTAATGTGCACGGTGTGTGTACAGCGTGTATGTACTGCGTGTGTGTGTGTACTGTGTGCATACTGTGTGTGTGTGTAATGTGCACAGTGTGTATGTACTGCATGTGCGTGTGTACTGTGTGTACTGTGTGCATACTGTGTGCGTACTGTGTGTGTGTAATATGCATGGTGTGTGTGTGTACTGCGTGTATGTACTGCGTGTATGTACTGTGTGTGCGTGTGTACTGTGTGTGTACTGTGTGCGTGCATACTGTGTGTGTACTGTGTGTAGTGTGCACGGTGTGTATGTACTGCGTGTGAGTGTGTACTGTGTGCATACTATGTGTGTACTGTGTACGTGTGAGGGCTCCACTGGTTATAGAACTGCTCTAAGCTGCTCTGCTGGGTGTCTCTAACTACTGTGTGTGTGTACTGTGTGTGTACTGTGCATGTGTACTGTGTGTGTGCATCAGAGGTGTGGACTCGAGTCATGTGACTTGGACTCGAGTCAGACTCGAGTCATGAATTTGATGACTTGCGACTCGACTTGGACTTGCATAACAATGACTTTGTCCCACCTCTGGTGTGCATTGTGTGCAAGTGTACTGTGTGTGTACTGTGTGTGTACTGTGTGTGTGTGTACTGTGTGTGTATACTGTGTGTGTGTGTACTGTGTGTGTGTGTGTACTGTGTGTGTGTGTACTGTGTGTGTGTGTACTGTGTGTGTGTGTATACTGTGTGTGTGTGTACTGTGTGTGTGTGTGTACTGTGTATGTGTACTGTGTGTGTGTACTGTGTGTGTGTACTGTGTGTGTACTTTGTGCGTGTGTACTGTGTGTACTGTGTGTGTACTGTGTGTGCACGGTGTGTATGTACTGCATGTGCGTGTGTACTGTGTGCATACTATGTGTGTACTGTGTGCATACTATGTGTGTACTGTGTACGTGTGAGGGGTCCACTGGTTATAGAACTGCTCCAGGCTGCTCTGCTGGGTGTCTCTAACTATGGTGTGTGTACTGTGTGTGTACTGTGCGTGTGTACTGTGTGTATCTGTACTGTGTGTGCATTGTGTGTAAGTGTACTGTGTGTGTACTGTATGTGTGTGTAGTGTGTGTGTATACTGTGTGTGTGTGTATACTGTGTGTGTGTGTACTGTGTGTGTGTGTGTACTGTGTGTGTGTGTACTGTGTGTGTACTGTGTGTACTGTGTGCGTGTGTACTGTGTGTACTGTGTGTGTGTGTACTGTGTGCGTGTGTACTGTGTGCGTGTGTACTGTGTGTGTACTGTGTGCGTGTGTACTGTGTGTACTGTGTGCGTGTGTACTGTGTGCGTGTGTACTGTGCGCGTGTGTATTGTGCGCGTGTCTACTGTGCGCGTGTGTACTGTGTGTACTGTGTGTACTGTGTGTGTGTACTGCGTGCGTGTGTACTGCGTGCGTGTGTACTGCGTGTGTGTACTGTGCATGTGTACCATGTGAGTGAGTGCTTCACCGGCTATAGAGCTGCTCCAGGCTGCTCTGCTGGGTGTCTCTGTATCCGGGCCAAACTACGGCCCCAGCGGCGACCAGCTCAGCACACAGTCCCTCGCACAGCTCCACATCAACAACATCAACACCAGCATCATCATCAGCAACAACACCAATATCAACATTAACACCAGCATCAAAATCATCATCATCAGCAACAACACCAACAACATCATCAGCAACAACATCAACACCAGCATCAATATCAACACCAGCATCATCAGCAACAACACCAACATCATCAACATCGGCATCACCATCGGCAACAACATCAACACCAGCATCATTATCATCATCAGCAACAACAACACCGGCATCACCATCAGCAACATTCGCACACCAACATCATCATCAACAACATCAACACCACCATCATCATCATCGACATATCAACACCAGCATCAGCAACATCAACAACATCAACACCAGCATCAATATCAACACCAGCATCATCAGCAACAACACCAACATCATCAACATCGGCATCACCATCGGCAACAACATCAACACCAGCATCATTATCATCATCAGCAACAACAACAACACCGGCATCACCATCAGCAACATTCGCACACCAACATCATCATCAACAACATCAACACCACCATCATCATCAACATCGACATATCAACACCAGCATCAGCAACAACATCAACAACATCAACACCAGCATCAATATCAACACCAGCATCATCAGCAACAACACCAACATCATCAACATCGGCATCACCATCGGCAACAACATCAACACCAGCATCATTATCATCATCAGCAACAACAACAACACCGGCATCACCATCAGCAACATTCGCACACCAACATCATCATCAACAACATCAACACCACCATCATCATCGACATATCAACACCAGCATCAGCAACATCATCATCACATCAACACAAGTGTTCGCTGTAGTAGCAGCAGCAGTATCACCATCATCAGCAGTGCAATCATCATCATTTGCATCATCATAAACATTATCAGCAGCAGCAGGAAAAGCAACATCATAAGCTATGCAGGGTATGCTCGCTCTACGCGGGAGTAGAAGTCAGTTGAACACGTCGGCTTTCGCGACCAACACACAACCGGTGTGCTGACTAGAAACGAATTGGCATGTTCTGTTTACGTGACAAACCTTACTAATTGGCTGTGTCGGGTGGTGGCGTGTTTAACGCCATGTTCATATTTTCGCAATCCAACCCACAAATCCTGTATTATAGCACTTATGAAGGCCGGCACGGCGCACGAGGGGGTGGGTGGCCAGCACCACGCCCGGCCGCTTTTGTCTTCTCAGTGGTGATGTTTACACACCGTACCAAGTACTAAATTGAGGCTGAGTCGACCTAAGGGAGGTCCAAGACCTGTTCATAGAATCGTTACTGGTGTTGCCCGTGAGCAGGAATTGAACTCGGGTCGCTGGGATCGTAGCGCAGCGCGCGAAGTGCGACACCGCCGCTCCCCACACAACAATAACAACCGCCATTCACCAGCAAGTGGTGGTGACGTCACCACGGTGCTTGTGCCAGGCTATGTGTGTAAGCTCCTCACAAACACATGCTGACACATACGCTCAGACACGCTCGCACACACAGACACGCTCGCACACACAGACACGCTCACACACACGTGTTCACACACACGCGTTCACACACACACGTGTTCACACACACGCTCACACACACGTACACACACACGTTCACACACGCGTTCACACACACGCGTTCACACACACGCATTCACACACACACGTGCTCACACACACGTGTTCACACACATGTTCACACACACGTGCTCACACACACACGTTCACACACACACACACACACGTGTTCACACACACACGTTCACACACACACATTCACACACACGCGTTCACACACACACACACACGTTCACACACACGCGTTCACACACACACGTGCTCACACACACGTGTTCACACACGTTCACACACACAAGTGCTCACACACACGTGTTCACACACGTGTTCACACACATGTTCACACACGTGTTCACACACATGTTCACACACACACACGTTCACACACACACACACACACACGTGTTCACACACACACGTTCACACACACACGTTCACACACACGCGTTCACACACACACACACACACGTTCACACACACGCGTTCACACACACGCGTTCACACACACACGTGCTCACACACACGTGTTCACACACGTTCACACACACACGTGCTCACACACACGTTCACACACGTTCACACAGACGCACGCGTGTGTGCAGGCTCCACCTCGCGGAGCTCCGCCGTGGGGCCTCGTCCCAGGTCGACCGCCACCTTGACGGGCGCGACGCGGGGGTGCAGCCTCATCACCTGCACACACAGGTGCATTGTGGGACAATGTCAAGTGCTGCCCCTCTGACCACCACAATCTCTAGGCATCCAAGTGTCGCCCCCTCTTCAGGGAAGACCAAGAGGTGCATCCTGGGAATAACCCAGTGCTGCCCCCTACGCTTGACCTACAGAAGAGGGTGCATTGTGGGTATGCGTACCTGCCGGCCCCCTGCGTGACCCCTGACCCCTGGCGAGCAGGCATCCCACAGGAGGGAGAGGGCGGCCGAGTCGAGGCTGCTGGACACGAGCACGGCGTACGGAGGCGACGACCGCGGTGCCTGGACCACGCACGCACACACACACACACACGCACACACACACACGCACACACACGCACACAGGCGCGTGTCCAGCAGCGGAGAGATCCTGGCTCATCGTAACAATAATTATGATGATTTGGTAAGTTTGGTATTTGTGCCATTCTTACAGCCGTAAGCGTGCGAACTGCTACACTACCGCTCCCCACACAAACACACACCTACATACACACGCATACACACGCACGTACGTACACGCACGCACACACACAACACCGTGTGACCGTCGTCTCTTCACCGTTGCGCCGCTCACGGGCCCCAGGCTGCGCACGTCCTCGACGGCGCGCTGCTCCCAGGGCACGCGGTAGCGCACCACGTGCCCCCCCCGCGTGGCCCCCCCCTCCCCGACTCCGCCCTCCGTCGATGTGAAGTGAGACGGCTGCACGGCCAGCTGTGACGACGTCCGCAAAAAACACGGAGGGGGGGGGGAGATAAAACTTTCAACTAGACCGTTACAACCAATTTAGTGTTTTGTTAGTTTTATTTTACCATCTATGGGGCCCCCACTGAGCCGCGTAGCTCCTTCTTAGAAGCCGACCTGGCCCTCACAAGAGGGAGCTCGACCAAGCGGCTGATGATTGTCACGCGGAAAATTTATCGCGGCAAAGTACTCCGTAAACGCGCGGTGACGTCGATTCTGAACGTGGAGGGGAAAACCGGAGGACACGGAGGAAAAAATCCACGCGACCGCGGGGAGAGAGAGAGACACGCAAACTCAAAATATTTAGCAGCAGGCGTCTGGGTCGCGATCGAACCCACGACCTCCTGTATACCAGGCGAGGTAGTTAACATCTCCTAGCCACTGTGATGATGATGATGAGAGAGACACGCAAACTCCAAATATACAGCAGGCATCTGGGTCGCGATCGAACCCACGACCTCCTGTATACCAGGCGAGGTAGTTAACATCTCACCACGGGGAGAGAGAGACGCAAACTACAAATATGCAGCAGGCGTCTGGGTTGTGATGGAATCCACAACCTCCTGTGTACCAGGCGAGGTAGTTAACATCCCCTAGCCACCGTGGGATGATGATGGGTTCATAATGGCCGTGTCGGAGACTGAGTTAGCAGGTGAAGCCGCGGGGGATGATGATAGCTGTGCTGTGTGAACCTCAATGGTGGTGTCAGAGACTCTGACCCAGACCCGCTGCGATCCTGTATCTATGCATCTGAGTGTATGTGTGAGTATCTAAGAGGGTGTATCTGTATATCGGCGTGTATCTGTGCGCACGTGTAGTGGTTAGCAAGCTGCGCTACAAACCCAGCAAACCTAGATCGATTCCCGATCATCCCCGAGGTCGACTCAGTCTCAAATGAGTACATGGTGTGGTGTATAAAAACGTCGCAAGTAGGGAGACAAAGGCGGTCGGGCGTGGTGCTGGCCCCACGCCCCCTCGCGTTCCGTGCGAGACTTCTTAGGTGCTACTCGCAAACAGCACTTGCCCCAATGGTCTGTCAAGGCTACACGGGGGATCTTTGTATTTGTTTGCGGGTGTCTGTGTGCCTATGGCCCCACCGATCTCCACCAGCTGAGTCTCTGTCGGAGCCAGAACTCGCTCCACTGAGACGCTGTGCGAGCAGAGCAGAACCACAGCAGGCTCATCTCCGTGTGCTCCCTGTCTCAACACACACAAAGACAAAGATCCCCCATATAGCCTGAACAGAATGTTTGGGGCAAGTGCTATAAACGAGCAGCTATGAAGAAGGCCGGCACTGTGGCACACGAAGGGGTGGGTGGCCAGCACCACGCCCGGCCGCCTTTGTCCCCCCAGTGGTAATGTTTACACACCGCACCAGGTACTCATTTAAGGCTGAGCCAACCTAGGCGAGGCCCAGGACCGCTTCAAATATTCACCACTGTTATTGGTTGTGAGCGGAAACAAACACGCATACAAAGACAAAGATTCCTGTATAGACTTAACAGACTGTTGGGGCAAGTTATGTTAGCAAGCAACTTTGAAGGCTGGCACGGCACACGAGGGGTTGGGTGGCCAGCACCACACCCGGCCACCTTTGTCTCCCTAGTGGTGATGCTTATACACCACACCAACTACCCATTTTAGGCCGAGTCAACCTAGGGGAGGCCCAGGACCGGTTCAGATATTCGCCACTGGTGTTGGCTGTGAGCGGGAATCCAACTCGGGTGGCCGGGTTCTCAGCGCAGAGCTCTAACCTCCACACTACCTCAACAAAGCAACATACACACTCGCACACACACACAGCATGGCAACGAGCGGCCAACGCGTTACCACTCGGCCATGTCACCGCCCCAAGTCATCATCAGCCATGTTCAGTCCACTGCTAGTCTGTCTCCGCTCCCACTCACTCACCTCTCTCCCCGCGGCCTGCAGACGCCCACCTGTGCAAGGCCAAAGGGAAGTTTGCGGTTGGAAAGTGCAAGGGCTTGTGGGTAGCATCCCAGCATGCCTTGAGGCACACAGGAGAGGAGGAGGGTAGAACAGAGACAGATAAACACACGGCGACTCGGACATGTCCATCATGAACCCTCAAGACTCGCGACGCCACCCAGACACAAGGACTTGAACCCAGGTTATCTGCATTGGTGGCTCACTGTGAGCCCCACTGAGCTATATAGCGACCTGGCCGCAAATGATTTGGAAATGGATTGCAGCTCAAACATTCTCAGCGAATGTCTCGAAATGTGGAGGGGAAAAACCGGAGGACTCGGAGAAAAATCCACGCGACCACGGGGAGAGAGACATGACAGACTCCAAATGTACAGCAGGTGTCAGGGTCGGGATCAAGCCCACGACATCCTGTAGACCAGGCGAGGTAGTTAACATCTCCTAGCCACCGCGGCCTCCTCTTAAAACTGACTGACCCAACCGATGATCACGACGGACGACGGCGAGGATTTGTATCGGTGCGGCACACGCGGCGAACTATCTCTGAACGTGCGAAACCCCCCGACGGGCGAAAACGCAACGCAGCGCGCGGCGCTCACCGTCGACGAGAGAGCGTCTCAGCTCGCGAGTGGCCGGGCTCAGGGCCGGCGTCTCCACCCCGACCACGTCCTGCCGGGCCGTCACCACATCGGCCCACCACGCGGCGCGCACGTTCCTCCGCAGCTCCACCCCCATGGGCCCGAAACTCAACCCCTCCTCATCGTCGGCCGCCACCTCCGCTCCCCGGGGCAGCGTCGTCGCACCGTGAGCCGGAGTCTGCCCGCCGGCGCCGATGTTCGCGTACACGAAGTGCCGCTCGCGGCACAGCGCCCAGAAGGAGGAGGCGGATTTCTCGGCCGCCGCCGCCCACGACCGCGGGCGGCGCGGCGGGGCGAGCGGTCGCCTCGTGATGATTCTCGCGGGTTGCGTCAAAGCGACCAGCGGTGAATTCATCGCTCGCCGCTTGTTTGCAGCCTCCCGCTCCCGCCTTCACAACACAAAGACAAAGATCCCCCCCACCCCGGTATAGCCTTAACATACTGTAGGGGCAAGTGCTGTTCGCGAGCACCTATAAAGGCCGACACGGCACACGAGGGGGTGGCCAGCACCACGCCGGGCCGCCTTTGTCTCCCTAGTGGCGATGTCTACATCATCGCACCAGGTACTCATTTGAGGCCGAGTCGACCTAGGGGAGACCCAGGATCGGTTCAGATAATCGCCACTGGTGTTGTCCGTGAGCGGGAATCGAACCCGGGTCGCCAGGTTCATAGCGGAGCGCGCTAACCGCTACACCACCGCTCCCCATCACACACCAACCCCCTCTTCCACCCCAGTGTCAAGGTGCTCACTTCTAACGCACGGTACGCCTCACAGCCCACCCGCACCCAGCAGCCCCTCTGCGCGTGTTGGAGGCAGTTGCCACCGCTGTGTTCTCAGCCCGCCTGCTACGCGAGTCGGGTTCGATCCCGGACCCTGCCGACGCCTGTTCTAGTGAGATATTGGGTCTCCGATATCTCTCTCTCCCCGTGGTAGTCGCGTTGATCCTCCTCCCGGCTTCGCCCACCTCCGCATTTAGTACCAAGGCGCGTGCGTCTACGTGGTGCGTCTGCTGCTGCTGCTGTTCTAAATTCCCGCGTGTGGCGATGATGTTGCCGATAACGATGTGAGCCACTTGAAGGGGCTGTCGCGTGAGGCCAGGTCACCCCTGAAAGAAGAGAAACGAGCTAACAGCTCGGTTGGCTATACCTGGTGATGAATTAAATGGGCTTCACCAGGTAGATAAACTGGTAAATACAAAATAACAAAAAATAGCGGAGAACTTTAAAGTCGCCACCACGCTCCAATGGGCGCGGCCATGTTGGCGGCAACTTCCGGTGGGCGGGGCGAGTACGCCCGCCCACCGGAAGTTGGGTGTCCCCCGCGTGAGTGAAAAAAGATTTCGGGCAAACAAACGCCCGCGGGTGTTTTTGTTCCCGCCTCGCTGCACTGGCGTATCGTCGTGAGCACTCAACAATTTTACGATGTAAATGCCATGGCGTGACCCTGTAAACGCCATATTCTTGATTATGAAACATATACAGGACTCCTCTAATTACGAACAAGTTAGGTTCCCCAGAAATCTGTTCGTAAGTCCAAATTTGCTCCCGTCGATTCCAAAACGTTGTACACTAAACATGGGGAGTGGCTTTAAAAGTTGTATAATCTCCTGCAGACGTAGATGCCACTGGTTCTTCACGTTCTACAGATGTAGATGCCGCTGGTTCTTCACGTTCTGCAGATGTAGATGCCGCTGGTTCTTCACGTTCTGCAGATGTAGATGCCGCTGGTTCTTCACGTTCTGCAGATGTAGATGCCGCTGGTTCTTCACGTTCTGCAGATGTAGATGCCGCTGGTTCTTCACGTTCTGCAGATGTAGATGCCGCTGGTTCTTCACGTTCTACAGATGTAGATGCCGCTGGTTCTTCACGTTCTGCAGATGTAGATGCCGCTGGTTCTTCACGTTCTGCAGATGTAGATGCCGCTGGTTCTTCACGTTCTGCAGATGTAGATGCCGCTGGTTCTTCACGTTCTGCAGATGTAGATGCCGCTGGTTCTTCACGTTCTGCAGATGTAGATGCCGCTGGTTCTTCACGTTCTACAGATGTAGATGCCGCTGGTTCTTCACGTTCTGCAGACGTAGATGCCACTGGTTCTTCACGTTCTACAGATGTAGATGCCACTGGTTCTTCACGTTCTGCAGATGTAGATGCCGCTGGTTCTTCACGTTCTGCAGATGTAGATGCCACTGGTTCTTCATGTTCTGCAGATGTAGATGCCGCTGGTTCTTCATGTTCTGCAGATGTAGATGCCGCTGGTTCTTCACGTTCTGCAGATGTAGATGCCACTGGTTCTTCATGTTCTGCAGATGTAGATGCCACTGGTTCTTCACGTTCTGCAGATGTAGATGCCACTGGTTCTTCATGTTCTGCAGATGTAGATGCCACTGGTTCTTCATGTTCTGCAGATGTAGATGCCACTGGTTCTTCATGTTCTGCAGATGTAGATGCCACTGGTTCTTCATGTTCTGCAGATGTAGATGCCACTGGTTCTTCATGTTCTGCAGATGTAGATGCCACTGGTTCTTCATGTTCTGCAGATGTAGATGCCACTGGTTCTTCATGTTCTGCAGATGTAGATGCCACTGGTTCTTCACGTTCTGTAGATGTAGATGCCACTGGTTCTTCATGTTCTGCAGATGTAGATGCCACTGGTTCTTCACGTTCTGCAGATGTAGATGCCACTGGTTCTTCACGTTCTGTAGATGTAGATGCCACTGGTTCTTCATGTTCTGCAGATGTAGATGCCACTGGTTCTTCACGTTCTGTAGATGTAGATGCCACTGGTTCTTCATGTTCTGCAGATGTAGATGCCACTGGTTCTTCATGTTCTGCAGATGTAGATGCCACTGGTTCTTCACGTTCTGCAGATGTAGATGCCACTGGTTCTTCATGTTATGCAGATGTAGATGCCACTGGTTCTTCACGTTCTGCAGATGTAGATGCCACTGGTTCTTCACGTTCTGCAGATGTAGATGCCACTGGTTCTTCACGTTCTGCAGATGTAGACGCCACTGGGTCTTCACGTTCTGCAGATGTTGTAGATGCCACCACATCCGTCTATTGCATGGCGGTTAATCTTACGACTCCCGGTCCGAACAGGCAACTGGACATGCGGACACGTTTGTTCGTATCTCTGGAAGTGTGTAAGTCGAATGTTCACAAGTAGAAGAGTCCACGTAGTCATTTTAACGTGCAACAAATGTATTAGTTTGAATTCATGACAAATATTGAATATTGTCCATAATGAAGGACAGTAAGTTCTTATATTAATTGAGTAAATAACTTGCCGATATTTGAATGTAAACAAAAAAATGCAACATCACAAACATGACGCAATACCTCATGGGCGGTGGTGGCTATGCGCGTGGCTGCCCTGTGACCCAGCACAGCGAGGGGTCGGTAGATCACGCAGGGATGTTGTTGCAAAACTCCCTTCGCCGTGGAAGTCGAAGAGTCGTGGGTACCCTGGCCCAGCATGAACGCGGTACCGAAAAAATGTGGACTAATCTCCATCTGTTCCACCTTGAAGGGGGATAGAGCGTTTCACCCTCCCCTCCCGTGCAAGACGTGGGGTTTCTCCCCGTGTTCCGGTTTCACCACACCTGTAGACACTCGTGAATTGACCGAAAACGTCTTAATCAGAAGGTTTATTTGTACCGCAGGATAAAGCCGATGAGCTGTGAAGCTCTTGTTTCACGGATGTCCAGTCGGGGCACGGGGTCAGAAGGTGACAGCAACAGAAGACGAGAGGCGTGCAAAGTATCGGAAAGGTAAACAAATCGCATAACTATGAATAAATAGTAATAATAATAATATCTGTTACCCTTTCTGGCAATAAAAAAAGGTGCTAAGATGTTTACACACCAAAGACACCTTTTGCAGGGAATCAAGTTCGCATTAACCACAAGGTTTATATTTGGTGTTTGAACATCTCAACTCCTCCTGTTTTATTGGCAGAAAGGGTAAAATCTAGTCTTGTATTTTTTTCCACTCTGATCCTGGCAAAAAGGCCATACTTTTAAATCGCATAGCTGTGTTTATTTTACCAGGCAAAGCTCACGGGCCATCACAAATGATAGCTCAACGAAGTGGCGGCTTCTCATCATCAGGTGGACATCCATAGCAGCAAATAATCTGACCATGGGCGACGTTGTTTCTAAATGTGGTGGGAAAAACCGGAGGATCCGGAGAAAACAATGCACGCGACCACGGGGAGATAAGACGCGCAAACTCCTGAATAAAGACAAGACTGCAGATCTTGGGCAACTGTTGGTAGCGCCGACTCAGAATAAATAATAAAAATAATAGAAATAAAAATTGACGTTTCGGAGGCAACACAAGTCGCCGTCATCAGGTGGGACCGTCACAGCCAGATTTACTGTTACCTACGTGACTTTATCGAAAAAACCTAAGAGTATGAATCCTTGCAGTTACGAAAGCTTCAAATCTAGAATCAGAATCCGATGAGCTATGAAGCTCTTTCTCACCGCCTGTCTGCTGCTGCTGCCTTCCAGCTCTGCCGGAGGTTCCTCGGCGATTGCGAGATGCGGTTTGGTGCAAATGATACGACGCTGCCGTCGATAAAACTCAAACCCATGTGACTCGTGTGGTGCACCGAGCGAGATGAGGCAAGATCCCGAACATCTGATTCCGTTGGCATGTTTAATCGTGATGCTTTCTTTCATAATGGAGGGTTTTTTTTAGTTAGATCGCGTAAATGTGTCATTAAACCCGCCACCACCCGACACGGCCATTTAGTAAGGTTTGTCGCGTAAACAAAACATGCCAATTCGTTACTAGTACATCGCCACCAATGTGTTGGAGAGCAAAGCCACAACATTTACAATCTGAGTACAACGTTTCGCCAGTAATTACAACCGGCATCATCAGGCGATAGACAGATTTGTGGTTTGTACAGCAAATCGGCAGCGGCGGTCGTCATCGTCATCGCGTTCGTGGGGGGCACGTGGTGGTCGACGTTACCCACGGCTCGATTGACAGAGTGCGGAATCGATCGTCCACGGTGGACACAAAAAAAATCTCCGTGCTGCCGGTCGCCGCACACTGCCGTGACGTCGCGCGGAGCGGCCGCAACTTGGACAAAAGGAGACGGGGAAATCGAGAGGAAACGGTACAGAAGAGACGGCTGAAAACGAGAAGGACTCTATATTGGTCAAAATTTAGCATCGACATCTTTACTACCAGCATCATCGTTATCATCATCAGCAGCATCATAAGTAGCTGCATCATAACTCCACGCTGCTGGACAGTCATTTAGATTTTGCACGCACTCACTCGTTCCGTTCGTCCGATCTCGTCGGATATCGGAAGCCAAGCAAGGAGAGTGCTCAGATGGGCAACAACCGCAGTAGGCTGATACACTCACAAAGACCCATCGACTACTCACACAGAGACCCACAGACTCACGCAGAGACCCATAGACTACTCACACAGAGACCCACAGACTCACGCAGAGACGCATAGACTACTCACAGAGACCCATAGTGTGTTGTCCTTCCCCCGCATCTCCGATTAGCACGGTTGGCTACGTAAAGTGCGAAAGAAGTTCAACAAACATACATAATTACCATCAAGATCAACATAATCTACAACCGTCGACATCACTAAGCGTACGATGATGATGCTGCTGCTGCTGGTGATGGCGGTGATGGCGTTGCCGCTGCCGATGAGGTTGCCAGTCGGGAACCGTGACAATTCGTTGAACGAGTCAACGGCGAATCGTTAAAGAACCTTGTAAATTCCACATTCCCGCTGGCAGGAGCAGTGTGTCTCTCCTTCCGCAAGTGAACTCTCGACTGGCGAATTGTTGTTGTTCTCCTCGTTGTCCGGCTTGCGGGTGAAATATTGCGAACAAAAATAAATAAAAACGTCTTGAAGTGCGAGCCGGTTTCATTATTCGCCGCTCCTCACCCGTCGGGGCTTCCTCGACACTCGAGTTGCCACGCAACCGCAAGGACACCAGTTGAGTAGCTCCGCTCCTCACTGGTGGACGGTCAGAGTGGGTGGACATGGGATCACAACCACGTCGGTTAAGGAAACCAGTTGAGTAGCTCCGCTCCTCACTGGTGGACGGTCAGAGGCAGTGGATGGGGCCACGCGACCGCTAACTTGTCGGCAATTGAAGCGATTGCTCGCCACTCCTCGCTTCGTCGGGGGGGGGGGGTCATCCTGGCAAAGTAATCCAACAGCTACTTTATAGAAGCAATAAAAACAGACGTGGTCACAGTCTGCCCCCCCCCCCCCACAACTCCACCCATAGCTAATCAATATGAATACGGTTCATATCGTCATTTACATGCATTTTGCATTATCCGTGGTTTACGTTTGAGCCGTGCCACTCTTACCCCCCCGCCACCGCCCCCACCCCCCTCCCCATGCTCCAAATGGTAATCGAGAGTTGACTCTTGCGACCATTTTACGCGGAGATGTTTTCTTCGAGTTGAACGCAACAAAAAGGCTAACAACAGTCCAAGTTCCTGCAAAACAAAAACGGACAAAACATAAAAAATTTCTAAAAGTTGACATCATCATCAGCTGCATCAGAAGCTCATGCAGCAGCAGCTGCATCGTGATTATTCTGACCAACATCACTGTGTGTAAATAAGGAATCGGCTTTGATCCTTCCTGGCAAGAGCAACACGTGTGTTCAGATGTTCTAACGCCAAACAGACACCGACTGCGAGAAATAGGAAGCCCCTGTTCTTACGTCACCTTTTTTGATGCTCGCAAAAGGGCCCCCCCCCCGCCATAGATAAAGCCGCTCAGGCCCAGCTATTGCCGCTCAGGTATTTGTCTTCGTTGCTGTTCTCTGGTCTAACACCGCTGGTGAGACGAAGCCATCAGGAAGGCTGCCGACACTGGGGTAGGCCCATCAGTTTCAAAGAGAATGCATCATTTTTTATCAGAGCATGTGTCAAAAATAAGAATACGTGTTTAGCCTTTCTGGCAATGAAACAGGAGTTGTGTTAAGATGTTCAAACGGCAAATAGAAACATTTTGCAAGGAATCAACTTACTGCATTAATCACACAAAGTACTTGTGGTGACCATGCAAACATTGTTTGTATTGATTTGGTGTTTGAACATCTTAAAACAACTCCTGTTTTATTATTGCCAGAAAGGGAAACACCTATTCTTATTTTCATCATTTTTGATTCTGGCAAAAGGGGTCCTCCTCTCACAGATATCACTACGTAAACTACAACTGTAACAACATCAACAAAAGTGTGATGATGATGATGCCAGTGATGATGTTGCATTAACTGATGATGAAGATTAACACGTAGGCTTTCGCGACCAATATTATTCATAATAAACCTTTATTATGAATGATGATGAAGATGTTGTTACTACTGCTGATGATGTTGGTAATTATGATGGTAATGCCACTGACGGTAAATCATGTGGCTGCTGATGCTGCTGCTGCCGATTATGGAAATGCTGATGATGATGTTGTCACTGTTGCTACTATCACTGCTGCAAATGATAACTCTGCTGCTTGTGCGATGTCTGCTGCTGATCCCACCGCTTATGTGGTGATGATGATGATGCCAGCCACGATGAGATGGAGATGATGTTGACAACGTTGCAGTTACTGCTGCAGCTGCTGTTGAAACTGATGCTACTGCTGACGGTGATGATGATGACGATGATGGTAGTGATGATGAGCCAACGATGACGACGATGACAATGATGATAAAGCCAACAATGATGATGACGACGACGACAAGGACGGTGATGATGACAATGACGACGACGACAATGGTGATGATGAGCCGACAATGGAGATGATGACGACGAGGGTGACATTCACCTCTTCTCAGTTGACCTGTGAGATGGGCAGGAACCTCTGGTAGTAGCTCTTGGTCACGTCCATCATCAGGTCCTGTGTGCATTCAGGTAGCTCCCCGGTGCACAGTCCTGAACCAAAGGCAAAGATCCCCCGTATAGACTTTACATCTATTTGGGGCAAGTGCTGTTAGCGAGTAGCAGCACCTATGAAGGCCGGCACTGTGGCACACGAGGGGGTGGGTGGCCAGCACCACGCCTGGCCGCCTTTGTCTCCCGAGTAGCGATGCTTACTACACAGCACCAGGTACTCAACCTAAAGGTGGCCCAGGACCGATTAAGATATTCATCAACGGTGTTGACCACAAGTGGGAATCGAACTTGGGTCGCCGGGTTTGGAGCGCATCATTCCCCATCCATCTGATCCATTCGTCATCATTTGCTCTCATACATTTTTCTTTTACCCAATTCACGCATCACAGATTTTGCCCCACTACTTCCTCTCATCTATTTAAATCTCCCTCATCTTCACCACCACACAAGTCGCATGCGCGCGCTGTATCGTTCCTAATGCTCCGGGCGCTACATAAACGACGTTAAGCTAAGACGCGTGCACACACACACACTCGCACCCGCTCACATATAACGACGCAATGCCCAGATCCACAAAGGAGACATCACAGCGACGACGACGACAATGACGATACACTCACTACTCCGCGTGCTCCTGACGCGGTTGTCTGGCCTGACCACCTGACTCTGACACTGGAGTCGTGGCTCTGCATCTACACGAGCAGCCGTACGAAAGACCACGGTTGACCCGGTACTTATTGTTTTAATGGTTCTCATTTTATCCACCTCGGAGGGACAGATGATGGGATGAGTTAACCCATCCCCTGTGTAGCCTTCTGTAGGGCGTCAATGTGGCGAGATGTTAACCACCTCGCCTGGTATGCAGGAGGTCGTGGGTTCGATCCCGACCCTGATGCCTGCTGTACATTTGGAATCTGCGTGTCTCTCTCGCCCCGTGGTCGCGTGGATTTCTCTCCGGGTCCTCGGGTTTTTCCCTCCACAATTGAGAATCAACGTCGCGCGTTGAGAGTGGCGGCTGTAAATGTCCAAAAAGCCGCCGTTTCGTCGCGATATCATTTGTGATAGGCCAGGCCGCTTCTGACAAGACAGCTCGGTAGCTCAGCAGGGCCTCACCTGGTGGAGTGACGCCGACACACGCCCTCGCTTTGCTAACAGCCTTCATTAGTCTTGCGTCACACGGGGAGTTTTGTACATGGCGTTGTAATGCGGTGGTGTTTTTTTTTCTTCTGGAAGATTTGCTGGTTTATCCCAGGATGTTTCTGTTGCGCGTCGTCGCTTGTAGATCTTCTCCGTTCATGTTTTTGTTTGTTGCGGTTGCACCCGACTCACGAGCCGCATGGCTCACAGGGCTAGACCTAATACATGAAACTTGAAACTACTGTGGACACAGCAACGCGATTTCTAGGCCCGGGATTTGGTTCTCAATGCTCCGACTTCGTCCTCTCTCCAAGCGTCCCTCCTTCCCCTCGAACCCCCCCCCCCCCCGCTCTCTCTCAGTGTTCGCTCACCCCCACTTCCCTCGGCCGTTCTCCCTCGTCGACCTCCTCTTCCTCCTGACGGTTGTCCACCATCTCCGCCGACGGTCCACCCTCGTTTCCCCGCCTTTTACACTCGCATTTCTCGTCCAATCGGTTAAACTCTCCGGCCCAAACCCAATCCTCGTTACAGGCCTCTCTGCACCGATCAGAGGCCCTGACGCAATTGCCGACCGTCCGTTTGCGCGCGCACCGCGTCCGGCGAGCGGTCTCTGTTGTTTCCGGCTCTTTACACCGGTAAAGTAAAAAGATAGCTGAGAGTCGATTTATTATTACACGCTTTTATTTAACTCACTCTGTCTGTTGTTGTTGTCGCATCCTCAAATCTTGTAACTCAATTTTAACCCACTTCCCAATGTGGTATCGACTGCAAACTTGGTATACTTATGTCATACTGATGACAATACTATATTCTATCATTAATAATAAAAAAACAATGTATTTAAAAAATATATTTTTTAGATGTTATGTTTCGGCTTGGGTTTAATTGTCCACGCTCAATTGACGTTGGCTGTGAATCACCACGGTCCCTTACGTTATGGCAAGCTTCGGGGCCACTTCCTGCAATCGTGGAGTTCTGCCATTACTAGTACGGTACATTTCATTAAAGCGTGTTTAAAAAAAAGTATTTTTAAAAATGACTTATTACAGTTTAGAGATTGCATCGGCTGCGCGAGTGAAGGCCAAGACGCTCGCCCGCACTCACCGGGGGAGCCGGAGAAGCTGGTGAAGGGAGGCACCACCGTCTCCGGCGGCAGCACCGTCCCATCCTCGATGCGGCAGCAGTCCTTGAGCACGCAGCGCCTGCCCTGCACCGCACACAGCCACACGCAGTAACACACAGACGCACACAGCCACACACAGTCACACACAGACGCACACAGACGCACACAGCCGCACGCAGCCGCACGCAGCCGCACGCAGCCGCACGCAGCCGCACGCAGCCGCACGCAGTCGCACACAGACGCACACAGACACACGCAGTCGCACGCAGACACACGCAGTCGCACGCAGACACACGCAGCCGCACGCAGTCGCACGCAGCCGCACGCAGTCGCACGCAGACACACACAGACGCACGCAGACGCACGCAGTCGCACGCAGTCGCACGCAGTCGCACGCAGACGCACGCAGCCGCACGCAGCCGCACGCAGTCGCACGCAGACGCACGCAGTCGCACACAGACGCACACAGACACACGCATTCGCACGCAGTCGCACGCAGCCGCACGCAGCCGCACGCAGCCGCACACAGACGCACACAGACGCACACAGTCACACGCAGTCGCACGCAGTCACACGCAGTCACACACAGTCGCACACAGTCGCACACAGTCGCACACAGTCGCACGCAGTCGCACGCAGTCGCACGCAGTCACACACAGTCACACAGTCGCACACAGTCACACACAGTCACACACAGTCGCACACAGTCGCACACAGTCGCACACAGTCACACACAGTCACACGCAGTCACACGCAGTCACACGCAGTCGCACGCAGTCACACACAGTCGCACGCAGTCGCACGCAGTCACACACAGTCACACACAGTCGCACGCAGTCACACGCAGCCACACACAGTCGCACACAGTCGCACACAGTCACACGCAGTCACACGCAGTCGCACGCAGTCACACACAGTCGCACACAGTCGCACACAGTCACACGCAGCCACACACAGTCGCACACAGTCGCACACAGTCACACGCAGTCACACGCAGTCACACGCAGTCGCACGCAGTCACACACAGTCACACACAGTCGTACACAGTCACACGCAGCAACACACAGTCGCACACAGTGCCACACAGTCGCACGCAGTCACACACAGTCACACACAGTCGCACACAGTCGCACACAGTCGCACACAGTCACACACAGTCGCACACAGTCACACGCAGCCACACACAGTCGCACACAGTCGCACACAGTGCCACACAGTCGCACGCAGTCACACACAGTCACACACAGTCACACACAGTCGCACACAGTCGCACACAGTCGCACACAGTCACACGCAGTCGCACGCAGTCACACACAGTCACACACAGTCGCACACAGTCACACACAGTCGCACACAGTCGCACGCAGTCACACACAGTCACACACAGTCGCACACAGTCGCACATAATCGCACGCGGTGGCGTCACGCACCGACAACACTCGTGCCTCACAGCGAGCCTATGGCGAGCGGCGCCCGGGTTCAGTTCCAGGCCTGGGTGTGCCTTTCTGCGTGGGGTTTGTACGGTCGCCCCCTGGTCTGCAGTGTGAGAGTACGTGTGTGTGTGTGTAAAAGTACGTGTATGTGAGAGTACGTGTGTGTGAGAGTACGTGTGTGTGCGAGGCACGTGTGTGTGAGTACGTATGTGTGTGAGGGTACGTGTGTGTGTGAGGGTACGTGTGTGTGTGTGTTCGTGTGTGCGAGTGAGTGTACCCAGTGTGGCGTGTAGTAAACATCGCCACTTGGGTGACGAAGGCGGCCGGGCGCGGTGCTGGCCACCCCCCCCCCTCATGTGCCACAGTACGGAGGTGCTGCTACTCGCAAACGGCACTCGCCTCTATGGTCTGATGAAGGTTACTTACACAGGGGATCTTTCTAGGGCAGTTGTCCGGTGAGTGGAGTTCTCCGCACTTGGGCAGTTTGTTTTTACGACCGGACCCGGTTCAGCAGCCGAGGTTTTGCTTCGAATCAGTCGCAGCGGCATTATCTTTTCATCAGACGCGTAACGTCGCTGTGCGCAAGCTACCTGGGCCCGTCGCTCCAAGGCAAAGCAACCCGGACCTTTGTCTCGGCCACACTCGTGCCTGCCCCTCCCTTCCCTCTACGCCTGCGAGACGTGGAGCGCTCCAAAAGGGGCCCCCCGCCTGAGCCCCCCGCCGACCATCCATCCCTCGGGTTTAACCTGCGGACCGGTTCCGTGTCGTCGCCGTGCAGAGGGTGCGAGCACTCACGATGACGCAGTTCTTGCCGATGTGGACGTACGATCCGATCTGCGCGGCGCTGACGACGCAGTCCTCCTCGATGAACACGTGGTCCCCGATGTGCAGAGGGAAGAACGCGACCCTGAGGAGCGCACAAAGGTAAAGGTCCCCCCCCTCCTGTGTAGCCTTGACAGACTTTTGGGGCAATTTCTGTGAGCAAGTAGCACCCGATTCAGATAATTGTCACTGGTGTTGACCGTGAGCGGGAATCAAACTCGGGTCGCCGGGTTCGTAGCGCAGCGTTCACACACACAGACGCTGGATATACACGTATACGCTCTACACTTACAGACAACGATCTCCCTGTGATGCGTTGATGATGGTGGTGGTGATGGTGGTGGTGATGATGTGTAATGTGTCTCACCCCTGGATGATGGTGATGGTAATAATGATGGTAATAATGATGGTAATAATGGTAATTACGACAATGATGATCGTGGTGTTGATGTGTGTAGTATGTGTGAATCTCACACCGTGATGATGTTGGTGGTGATGATGACGACGATGTGTGTAGCGTGCAGGTCTCACCCATTGATTATGGTGATGATGGTCGTGACTGTAATCATGATGCTAATTATGACGGTGGTGATGGTGGCAATAATGGTATCGATGGTAAACATGATGACGGTGGTGATGGTGGTGTTAACGGTAACCATGATGGTAATGATGACGGTGGTGATGGTGGCAATAATGGTGATGGTAATTATGATGATCGTGGTGGTGATGGTAATCATGATGGTAACGACGATGACAGTGGTGATGGTGGTGATGATAATGGTAGTGACGGTAATCATGATGACAGTGGTGATGAAGGTAATCATGATTGCAATGACGGTGGTGGTGGCGATGATAATGGTTGTGAAGGTAATCACGATGACGGTGGTGACTGTGGTGACGATGGTGGTGGTGATGGTAATCATGACGGTGGTGGTGATGGTAATCATGATGGTGGTGGTGATGGTAATCATGATGGTAATGACGATGACGATGGTGGTGACGATGGTGGGGGGTGATGCTAACCACGATGGTAATGATGACGGGGGTGATGATGACGGTGGGGGTGACGGTAATCATGCTGGTAATGACGATGGCGGTGGTGATGGTGGTGATGGTAGTGATGATGGCAACCACGATGGTAATGACGATGGCGGTAACCACGATGGTAATGACGATGACGACGACGGTGGTGATGGCGTGAGAAGTGAGAGAGTCACCCCTTGCTGAACTTCTTGAACGGCGGGCGGATGACGCTGCGGCTCTTGATGACGCAATGTCGCCCGACTCGCACGTTCGCCAGGTCGCCGCGGATGATGCAGTCGTTCATCACGATCGTCTGAGACAGCGGAGACCAATGCACGGTCAGGGGCATAGTACGAGCGTTGTAGACTCACCGTGCTCACGTCTATTAATCCGGTGTTGTTCATTGCAAGGCCCGGAGGCCACTGGCAGACCCTGATGGGCGGTCCCCGACAATACACAAAGAGTGAAAACACCCCACCACCGTCATCATCATCATCATCGTGCTGCTGTCACAAACACCCCAATGGTTTACAATGTGTGGCGGCCCTCCTCACACTGACGATGTCTCATCGGCGAAAGTGGCCCCCAACCCTCGCTGAAAGAAGAACGCTGCTGTTTGTAGTTCCCAGATTTCGAAGACAATTTGGATCCAAAGCATTTCATGTCGCTGCTGCCCCAGAGTGTTTGGAACTGCCGGAGTTTCGTCTCTCAGCATCTGCATTCTGCCACCTCTGCCCTTTGTTTAAACCGAGTCTATTATTCAAATCACTCAATTTTGCTATCATTATTGCGTGCGTTTTTTAAATCTATAATTGTGGAACGCTTCAATGTCGTCTGCCGGCCAAGTCGCCCCTTGATAAAAAAAGAGCTTTTTATCTGTACGGGCTTTAATCGGTGGCAAATATAATCTTCTCATTATGATGCTATCGGGTGATAGTGCGAGTGTTAATACTCATGCTACTAACAGTACTAGTGTTAGTATGAGTGGCAGTGTTACTGCTAACGTATTCGTGTCAAGAGTGTATTCCACGATAACACTACAGTGGAATACACTGGGTTATGTAGCCCGCATGCCCAGCCACCGCATGCCCGAGCAGCTTTTGTTTGGCCGGATAGAGGGGGCTAAACAGGCACAACATGGGTTGGAGAAGAGTTGGACTGATGCGGTACAGGAGGACGTGGAGCTGAGTGGACTTGCCGAAGACCGGTCCCAGTGGGATCAAGATCGGCCTCTGTGGAGGAGGCTCGTGAAGGACGCTGCTGCTACTGGGCAGTTGGAGGCAGTCGCCCTCCAACAACAATGGAGGGCAGAGGAGCGACGCTCACAACGAGCGGAACACCGGGTGGCTATAACACAGCAGGTTGGCACAGTAGGGGGCACAGGTGGTGCATCGGCCAGTCATCTCAGTCGTCTCAGTCAGTCAACCCGTGGCACCTGCTGGGTCTGTCCCGTGACCTCCTGTCAGTGAGTCTTCGACACCGTGGTGGCGTCACCTTCTATTATTGGTGAATGGCGGGTGTTGTTGTAATAGCGTTCAAGTTTATTTTGTTTCAAGAGACCAGGTTGAGTCTCATTTGCAAGAGGGACCTGGGGCATTAGTCCACCAGTAGGCGGGGGGGGCGATGGTTTACCTGTGTACAATCTTCATTGAATACACTTCGGTGTAATTTTCTACTTTAGCGGCCCACTCTTTACCGTCCACTTTTGAACAGAAGGCACGTGGTATTTCGGCGGTAGTAACCAGGGCGGCTGCTGGATATGAACCCTGAACCTCTGCAACAGGCGACTAATCCGTGTGCTGGTATTAGTGCGCGTCTTGGTGCGAGTTCTTCTGCTGTAGCATTAGCGTTAGCTTCAGGGCGATGCGTGTGACCGTTGTGGAAATCACCATAATCATTCGCTACAGACTCACCTTGCCATTCAGGACTATATTCTGGCTCCCGCACAGCACGGACTGTCGACTCACTTTGTTTCCCGAGGCCTGACGAGAGAGAACGGGGAAAAGGGGGTTAGAGCGAGGAGAAATGGACTGGGTCCCGCCATGGCAATGTGGAATTTCCACCGCCGGCGACAGGCAATCGACGGAGATGAATGGTACCTCGCACTTGCTTGAGCCGAAATATTTTGAAGAGACTGATGTGAGTAATTAATCTCAATGGATCTCACCTGATTCAAAGAATCTCAATGTCATCTCACCTGGTTAAATGAAGGACGTGAATCCTGCAGCGCTATGAAGTCGGCCATCCTAAGTTCGATTCGCGATCACATTGCAGAGGCGAGCGACATCTGAACGGGCCCTGGCTCCAGCGTTCCTTCAACCCGCACTGACCAGCGTGGCCAAGTATGGCCAAACCCTCCGTCGCGACTAACACGGAGTGGGGGAGGCTCTCACACGCCTGTCAACCCCTTATCAGTGCCCCGACTTATTAAGACAAATTCAGACCATATTGGTCACACCGTGCCGCTTATAAATCTCAACGTTCATACTAAAATATACACTACACTATACACTACACTATATACTACCATACACTACACTACTATACACTCCACTACTATACACTACTATACACTACACTACTATACACTACACTATATACTACCATACACTCCACTACTATACACTACACTATATACTACCATACACTCCCCTACGATACACTACTATACACTACACTATATACTACTATACACTACACTATACACTCCGCTACAATACACTCCACTACTATACACTACACTATATACTACCATACACTACACTACTATACACTCCACTACTATACACTACACTATATACTACTATACACTACACTACTATACACTACTATACACTACACTACTATACACTCCACTACTATACACTCCACTACTATACACTCCACTACTATACACTCCACTACTATACACTACTATACACTACTATACACTACTATACACTACACTATATACTACTATACACTACACTACTATACACTACACTATATACTACTATACGCTACACTATATACTACTATACACTACACTATATACTACTATACACTACACTATATACTACTATACACTACACTATATACTACTATACACTACAGTATATACTACTATACACTACACTACTATACACTACACTATATACTACTATACGCTACACTATATACTACTATACACTACACTATATACTACTATACACTACACTATATACTACTATACACTACACTATATACTACTATACACTACACTATATACTATTATACACTACACTATACACTACACTATACACTTCTATACACTACACTATACACTACACTATACACTACACTATACACTACTATACACTACACTATATACTACTATACACTACACTATACACTACACTATACACTACTATACACTACACTATACACTACACTACTATACACTACACTACTATACACTACACTATATACTACTATACACTACACTATATACTACTATACACTACACTATATACTACTATACACTACACTATACACTACTATACACTACACTATACACTACTATACACTACACTATATACTACTATACACTACACTACGACGTACCTGTCAATCCCTTATCAGTGCCCTACCTCATTACAGACCGTATTGGTCACCCCGTGCAGCTTATAAATCTCAACGCTCAGTCTACAAAGTCCCATCACAAGGGGAGAAACACAAAGACACTTTTTTGCTGCCCGTATATAAACGTATGGACGTGAAAACTAAAATTCCCCTGCACAAGAATACGGGGTAAACCGTGTGGGTTGACAGCTATGTGAATGGCCAGCACCATGCCCGACCGCCTTTGTCTCCCCTGTGGCGATGTTAACACACTGCATCAGGTACCCATTTGAGGCGGAGTCGACCTAGGAGATGCCCAGGACCCATTACGATATTCATCACCGGTGGTGTTGACCACAAGTGGGAATCGAACTCGGGTCGCCGGGTTCGTAGCGCAGCGTGGCGCTAACCGCTGCCCCACCGCTCCCCGCGGTGTTCACCGGCACAAGTCCATTAAAAACAACAACACATCACAAATATCCTTCCAAAACAGACACGCATGGACCGACGTTGCTCGTAAATTAACGGCGCATCAATTAACGCGTTGATAGCGAAACGTTGCATCGTTAAAGGTTCTTTTAGTTTAACGATTTAAAGAGTTTAGGGCGTGGGACCTGGGACTAGCTCGCCATAGGCCCCCGTTGACTTGGAAGCAAACAAAAAAAGTCGAAAGGCGTAAACGACTCAACTGTCTCGATGTACTCGGCCTTGACGTAGAATATGTCGGAGAGTTCCATGGTTAGTCTACAATAAACAACAACAATGTAGCGGCTGCGCTAAAAAAAACAAATTAATAATCGGCGCGTTCAGAGTCTGCGGTGTTTATGGAGGGAGGCGGGGTGGTCCCAGTCCCACCCGAAACGGTTCCGTCGGAAACGCGGCTGGAGTCAATTGAGGAGCCGGTATGAAAAATAAGTTCCGGCTCTTCCAATGTGATTTTCCGTTTCACGATAACACAAAAACAATTTTTGGTAAAGGCGCGGCCCCTGCAATTGCCCGCTGACACGAGGTCACGACGCCCACGGAATGTCTCACCCACGCGTCCCTCTCTCTCGCGGTGTTTAATCACAGCAGGATAACATCAGTGGCTTGCTGTTAGGAGCATCTGAACCGTTCCTCGGGTGTTTCCATCCTTCAACCAAACCTGCAATGACCCGGATCGGTGAAGTATGGTGAAATGCTGTTGGCGAGTAGCACCTATGAAGGCCGGCACGACACACAACGGGGTGGGTGGCCAGGACCACGCCCAACCGCCTTTGTCTCCCCTAGTGGCGACGTGTACACATCGCACCAGGTACTCATTTGAAGCTGGGTCAACCTAGGGGAGGCCCAGAACCAGTTCAGATAATCGTCACCCGTGTTGGTTGCCATGAGCTGGAATCGAACTCGGGTCGCTGGGTTCGTAGCGTGGCGGGACCGCTCGCCACACGCGATCTACTCACTCACATCCACTCAACACAGTGCATGTCATCAATGTCTCATCCACCGACCCATTTACTCACTCACCACACTGCTAAACACATTTGTATAATTACACGCTTTCTATGAACTCACTCTGTCTGTTGTTGTCGTATCCTCAAATCTTGTAACTCAATTTTAACCCACTTCCCAATGTGGTATCGACTGCAAACTTGGTATACTTATGTCATACTGATGACAATACTATATTCTTTCATAAAAAAATATATATTTTTAAACATTTTTTTTTATGTTATTTTTCGGCTTGGGTCTAATTGTCCACGGTCCCTGACGTTATGACAAGCTTCGGGGCCACTTCCTGGAGTCGTGCAGTTCTTCCATTACTAGTACATTTCATAAAAGCGTGTTTAAAAAAAAGTGTTGTCAAATATTACTTACTGATTTATTTTGCCAGGTAAGGCCCACTGAGCTATGTAGCTCTTTTTCAGAATCGACCCGGCTATCACAAATGGTAGCTCAAGCGACTTACTGTGCGGCAATTTATCGCAGCCCAAATACTCAAAAAACGCGTGACGTTGATTCTAAATGTAGAGGGAAAACCCGGACGACCCGGGGAGAAAGACACGCAAACTCCAAATATACAGCAGCAGGCGGCGTCAGGGTCGGGATCTAACCCACGACCTCCTGTATACCAGGCGAGGTAGTTAACATCTCCTAGCCACCGTGATGATGAGAGACACGCAAACTCCAAATATACAGCAGCAGGCGTCAGGGTCGGGATCGAACCCACGACCTCCTGTATACCAGGCGAGGTAGTTAACATCTCCTAGCCACCGTGATGATGAGACACGCAAACTCCAAATATACAGCAGCAGGCGTCAGGGTCGGGATCGAACCCACGACCTCCTGTATACCAGGCGAGGTAGTTAACATCTCATCACCAGAGGGCTCCAACTCACAAAACCTCTCTGCGTCTCTTGCAATGAATCACTGTCATTTCTTCCCAATCCTTTTTCCCAAGGCTCTTAACGAGGTTGCTCAGTTCAAGGGACGTGTTCACTATTGTCTGACACCTTCAATAGTTGTTCAATAGGGCAGCAGATGGTCAATTTCATTTGCACAGCTGAGAGAACATGGGACCCAAGGCTGATTTTTAAAAATGTTTATTTTCAAAAAAGATTACAACGATACAACTTGTCAAATTCCGAAATGTACAATTCTTGATGAGTTTTTGTTTAATTTAATATGATGCGTAAAAGTCTACACAACACTAAAACTTGCATATCCTGAGACCCGGTCTCCTGGAGGCGAGTCTCAAGATCCCGAGACCCGGTCTCCTGGAGCCGAGTCTCAAGACGCTGAGACCCGGTCTCCTGGAGCCGAGTCTCAAGACACTGAGACCCGGTCTCCTGGAGCCGAGTTTCAAGACCCTGAGACCCGGTCTCCTGGAGCCAAGTCTCAAGACACTGAGACCCGGTCTCCTGGAGCCGAGTCTCAAGATGCTGAGACCTGGTCTCCTGGAACCGAGTCCTGACCCTCCATCCCCATGAATCTGAATAACCATGTGTGTGTGTTCAGTCCGTGACTATGAGTTCATCCACTCCCCAGTCTTCGTAGCTCCCGTCGGGCAGATACCTCCTGATGATGATGGGTATTTTCCGAGCCCTGCAAATGCACACGAGGATTTAGGGATTTGCCTGTGGAGTGGTGCACACATCAATGCGTACAGCTCAACGCACCTGACATCACCTCTCGTGTGTCAACCAACCAGAGGTCGCATACGGGTTTTGATTACTTACCCGTACCCGGCCGCACCAGGGTCGCAAACGGGGTTTTGATTCCGGGTACGGGTAGCCGGGTATCGGGTAGGGTACGGGTATCGGGTACCCGATGGCGACCTCTGCAACCAACCCAATGCCCTGCTGCAGTCTAGGCCTAGGGGACCCCCAGTGGCAGCTGTTCCTTTTATTGGACTCAAGAGAATCTCAGCAGCGCCAGCTGAGCATCTCCGACACGGCCATTAATCATCGCTGTCAACCCCTGATCAGTGCCCTAACTTATTACAGACAAATTCAGACCTTGTTGGTCACCCCGTGACCTTATAAATCTCAACGTTCATACTACAAAGTCCAATCACAAACAAATAGATTTTAAAAAATGTGCCCGTATTCAAACGGCTGTACGCCATATTAACCTGAAAACTCAATTTCCCTGTACAAGAATACGGGGTAAACCGAGTGGGTTGACAGCTATGCATCATGAACCCCTGGTTCGACTCACTTGAGTTCCTTGATAGCGATCTGCAGTGGATCGGTTTCCCCTTCCAACTCCACCATGACTGGGGCGCACATGCTGCTCACACACACAGCACGAAGACAAAGATCCCCGTATAGCATTAACAGACCGCTGGGGCAAATGCTGTTGGCGAGTAGATTTACCAAGGCCGGCACGGCACACGAGGTGGCGGGTGGCCAGCACCACGCCTGGCCACCTTCGTCTGCCCGGTGGCGACGTTTACACACCGCGACCAGGTACTCATTTGAGGCCGAGTCGACCTAAGAGGGCCCCGGGACCAGTCTTTGCCGTGCGAGACTCACGCGATCTGCAGGGCGCGGGTGCCCAGGACTCGTGCCCTCTCGTACTTGGTCATGTACGGAGTGGTGATTCTCTTCGCTGCCCCTGGGGTCCCATCTCCCGCAGCGAGCACCTCCACTCTCTCCTCGCCCTCCTGCTCACACACGGGCAGCAGACAGAGAGACACAACACACACACAGGGATACGCGCCATGTAGATAGGGTCACTCTGGGACGCGCACACACACACGTGAGGAAAGAGATGGACACGTGGGGAGACACTGGGGGATACTGGCGGGGCGGACGCGGAGAGACTTGGTGGCACGTGGAAAAACACGGGGGGAGAGTGGTCACGGGGAGGTCATGGGAGACATAGCGAGGTGAAGGAAGACACAGGGAGATGAAGGGAGACACAGGGAGATGAAGGGTGACACAGTGAGATAGGAGACACAGTGAGATGAGGGGAGACACAACGGGGCAGAGGGAGGGACAGGGATTTTATGAGGGAGACAGGAACTTGATGGGAGACACAGAGAGATGTGGAGGGAGACACAGTGATATAGGAGACACAGTGAGATGGAAGGGAGACAGGGTGATGGAAGGAGACACAGTGAGATGAAGGGAGACACAGCGAGGCAGAGGGGACAGGGATTTTAAGAGGAAGACATGAACTTGATGGGAGACACAGGGAGATGAAGGGAGACACAGGGAGATAGGAGACACAATGAGATGGAAGGGAGATAGGGAGATGAAGGGTGACACAGTGAGATAGAAGGGAGATAGGGAGATGAAGGGTGACACAGTGAGATGGAAGGGAGACAGGGTGATGGAAGGAGACACAGTGAGATGAGGGGAGACACAGCGAGGCAGAGGGAGGGACAGGGATGTGAAGAGGGAGACAGGACCTTGATGGGAGACACAGGGAGATGAAGGGTGACACAGGGAGATAGGAGACACAGTGAGATGGAAAGAGACACAGGGAGATGAAGGGTGACACAGTGAGATGGAAGGAAGATAGGGTGATGGAAGGAGACACAGTGAGATAGGAGACACAGTGAGATGAGGGGAGACACAGCGAGGCAGAGGGAGGGACAGGGATGTGAAGAGGGAGACAGGACCTTGATGGGAGACACAGGGAGATGAAGGGTGACACAGGGAGATAGGAGACACAGTGAGATGGAAAGAGACACAGGGAGATGAAGGGTGACACAGTGAGATGGAAGGAAGATAGGGTGATGGAAGGAGACACAGTGAGATAGGAGACACAGTGAGATGAGGGGAGACACAGCGAGGTAGAGGGAGGGACAGGGATTTTAAGAGGGAGACAGGAACTTGATGGGAGACACAGGGAGATTAAAAGGGAGACACAGGGAGATAGGAGACACAGTGAGATGGAAGGGAGACAGGGTGATGGAAGGAGACACAGTGAGATGAGGAGAGACACAGCGAGGCAGAGGGACGGACAGGGATTTTAAGAGGGAGACAGGAACTTGATTGGAGACACAGGGAGATGTGGAGGGAGACACAGGGACGTGGAGGGAGACACAGGACAGCGAAGGTGATACGAGGATACACGACACTGGGACGAGGTGAGAGGGAGACGCTCATGGCGATGCCGTCACCTCCTCGGCATTGTCGAGGTCGTCCATCGCCTCCTCATCTTCAGCAAAATCATCTCCATCGAAACTGCAGGCGGAGACGCGGGGCGCAGAGGGGAGGCAGCGCGCACGGATCTTATTATCAACGACGGCCGTAAACAGTCCACTCATCTTCTTGGTTCTTTCGGTAAAGTCACGTAGAAGGGAAGTAATAAAATAATAAAAATAAAACATAATAAAATTATTCTCACGACGTTTCGGCCACAACGCAAGCAGCCGTCCTCAGGTGAAAACCAGGTCCGTCGAGGCGACAGAGTCTGAATGAGACACATTCAGAGACACATTCAGACTCTGTCGCCTCGACGGACCTGGTTTTCACCTGAGGACGGCTGCTTGCGTTGTGGCCGAAACGTCGTGAGAATAATTTTATGTTTGATTAATTTTATTATGTTTTATTTTTATTATTTTATTACTTCCCTTCTACGTGACTTTACCGAAAGAACCAAGAAGATGAATCCCTGCAGTCACGAAAGCTTTAAATCAAAACAGTCCACTGCTGAATGAAGACATCCGCTAGCCATCACCACCCAGCAACTAAACTATAAAACTAAACGAGTGTTGATTTATTTGACCAGGTTAAGGCCCCCGCTGGGCTGTGTAGCTCTTTCTTCAGACCTGGCCCACGAATGATCGCCCAACCTTGTGCCTCGTCACGTGGAAATGTTTAGCTGCTAAACACTCTGACAGGCGTGGTGTTGATTGTAAATGTGGAGGGGAAAACCGGAGGACCCGGATAAAAATCCACACGACCACGGGGAGAGAGAGACGCAAACACCAAATATACAGCAGCAGCAGCAGGCGTCAGGGTCGGGATAGAACCCACAACCTCCTGCATACCAGGCGAGGTAGTCAACATCTCATAGCCACCGTGGTGATGATGAGAGAGACACGCACACTCCAAATATACAGCAGCAAGCGTCAGGGTCGGGATGGAACCCACGACCTCCTGTACACCAGGCGAGGTAGTAAACATCTCATAGCCACCGTAAAGCCTGACTGACCGACTGTTGTTTAACTTGGGGGGGTTGACTGACCGACCGAAGTTGTTTAACTCTGGGGGGTGTTGACTGACTGACCGACTGTTGTTTTACATCAATTCCCCAGCCCCGGGGCCTACACGCGGAGGCGTCTCTCTGTCGCAGCCGCCAAACACCGCGGGCCCCCCACACAACCAGGCCGCGTGTGGGCACACACACAGAGACACACTCTCACAGACACAGAGACACACTCACAGAGACACACACACACAGACACACACACACTCACAGAGACACACACACACAGACACACACACACAGAGACACTCACACCACACACAGAGACACACAGAGACACAGACACTCACTTGTCTTCGTTGTCCGACATGGCTCCGACGAGAGACGAGGCAAATCACTTGCAGGATAACAAATTGTTGTTGTATTAAACCGAGTAATTCGGCGCGTTGTTGTTTAGTTTCTAATTGGCAGGCCGAGCCGCTTGTCTGCCCAAGCACGTGGAGGTGGAGGGCGATGGAGGAGGCTGACCACGGGGCGGGGCTAAAGGCCGCGGGGCGGGGCTAGAGGATACGGGACGGGGCTAGAGGATACGGGGCGGGGCTAGATGCCAGGGGGCGGGGCTAGAGGTCGCGGGGCGGGGCTAGAGGATACGGGGCGGTGCTAGAGGCCGCGGAGCGGGGCTAGAGGATACGGGGCGGGGCTAGATGCCAGGGGGCGGGGGTAAAGGTCGCGGGGCGGGGCTAGAAGATACGGGGCGGGGCTAGAGGCCGCGGGGCGGGGCTAGAGGTCACGGGGCGGGGCTAGAGGCCACGGGGCGTTCTGTGGGTGGCGACGTTTCGGGCAAGGCCCCTTCGCATAAGAATAGGCGTTTTACCCTTTCTGGCAAGTCGAATAGGCGGTGGTTAAGATGTTAAAACAACAAACTCATGTCTGCGTTAACCACACGGTACTTGTGATGAACATGTAAAACAATAAACATGCTCTGATAGTATATGATGCGTTGTCTTTGAAACTGATTAGTTTTATTGCATTTCTTTGTTTTATTGCATTTTTTTCTTTTCATGTTCACCACAAGCAGTGTGTGTGGTTAATGCAGTAACATGATTCCTTGCAAAAAAGGTTTCAGTTTGGCGTTTTAACATCTTCACACAACTTTTATTGCCAGAAAGGGTAAAACCTATTCTTATATTAATTCTAGATTTGAAGTTTTCGTGACTGTAAGGATCCATACTTTTAGTTTTTGTCGGTAAAGTCGAGTAGGCAAAAAATGAAATAAATTAAAATGAAAACAACAAAATTTAAGCAATTTTGCTATGGCGGTACCACCTGAAGACGGAGGCTTGTGTTGCTTTCGAAACGTCGTGATTTTATTTGTTTTCATTTTAATTTATTTTATTTTTTACTACGTTGCTAAACCCAAAAAAACAGAAAGTACTATTATTATATTTTTATACACTCACAAGAGTGACCCCTTCCTCGAGATTGCACAAATTAGCTGCTGCTGCTGCGTTGGCGATGTCGCACACGGTTAATGTTGTTGTATAAAAGACACCTGGGAGCCAGAAATCGTTCTGATTGAAAGGGGGTCAAATACTTATTTCCCTCATTAAAATGGAAATCAATTTACAACATTTTTGACATGCGTTTTTCTGGATTTTTTTGTTGTTATTCTGTCTCTCACTGTTCAAATAAACCTGCTATTGAAATTATAGACTGATCATTTCTTTGTCAGTGGGCAAACGTACACAATCAGCAGGGGATCAAATACTTTTTTTCCCTCAATGTAGCTCAGTTGGCTTTACCTGGTAAAATAAAACAAATAGTTTACTTTTTGGTCCAGTCGATGATAGCCGTGCAATTGTATTGGAGACTCATTATGCTGATCAGAGCCCTCCAGTTATTCCCCTCCACATTTAGAATCAACATGCGTTTAGAGCATTTGGCTGCTATAAATGTCCACGTGATAAGCCACCTTTGGCCAGGTCGTTTCTGAAAAATAAGCCAAATTGCTCAGTGGGGCCTTACGCTGGTAAAATTCGTTAACTTAACACGTAGGCTTTCGCGACCAATTTTTTCGGGGGTTAGATTGCGTAAAAATAAATGCGTCATTAAATCCGCCACCACCCGACACAACCAATTAGTAAGGTGTGTCAAGTTAACAGAACATGCCAATTGGTTACTAGTACTGGTAGGAACCTCCTGGTTCCACCAGCCCACAGGGGATTATTGTGTCTGTCCGTCGTGCATCAAAAAATGAGAGGGGTGGGGCTGGGTGGAGAGGGGAGGGTGGGGAGGGGCTGGGTGGGGAGGGAGGGGCTGGGTGGGGAGGAGAGGGTGAGGAGGGGCTGGGTGGGGAGGGTGGGGATGGGTGGGAGGGGAGGAGCTGGGTGGGGAGGGTGGGGAGGGGCTGGGTGGGGAGGGTGGGGAGGAGCTGGGTGGGGCTGGGTGGGGGGTGGGAGGGGTGGGGCTGAGTGGGGAGGGGCTGGTCACCCCGTGGTGCCCTTATACAACTCAACGTTTAACCTACTCACGCCGGCTTGTGCCCGCCCTCACAGTCGGGCATATTTGCGGAATACACCACGCCGCCGTTGACCCTGGCCATTGACCGAGCAACCCAACGTTCCTACCAGCTCCCTCCGCAGGAATGTGTGTTGGAGAGAAAATCCACAAAATTTACAATCTGAGCCATAATTGTGGATTTTATTTACTTTGAAAGCGCTGCGCGATGAGCCTCGAAACTCGTCGTGGTGTTTTGACAGATCACCGCTAGAGGGCAGCACAGCCTCACTGCATTTGAGAACGACTCGTTCGTGCTCATTTTGCTGTCCTTCCACTGCTGGATGAAGGCCTCTCCCCTAGCCATCACCGCCCAGCGCCTGCTCGACACACGCTCCATCTCCCCAGTGTCCGACCTATCCCCTGGCTGCCCCTCCGCCACTATCCAGAGCACGGCTGGCTACGTACGGTGCGAAAGAAGTTCAACATACAAACGACTATATGCTACACTTATATACTACACTGCTATACACTACACTGCTATACTACACTACTATATACTACACTGCTATACTACACTACTATATACTACACTGCTATACTACACTATACACTACAGTACGATATACTACACACTACACTACTATATACTACACTGCTATAAACTACACACTACACCACTATACACTACACTACCTATACACTACACCACTATACAACATTGAGAACACATTTCTTTAGAACTGCTTGTTGTTGCGTGTAGTTTGTCCGATTAGCCACGGTTGTCTACGTACGGTGCCCAAGAAGTTCAACTTGCGTTCGAGCATGGATCGATCATGGATCAAGCCGTGATGTTTTAAATACATGTGCCTATGTGTTTGAGTATGGATCAATCACGGATCAAGCTTTGTATTCTTAAAAATAGGTCGATTCCCGTTTAATCGAGCATTGGGATCGTAACAAAATACGTCCATTCCCGTTCCACTCATCCTTGTACGGACAAAGCCACGCCCGATGGCACCACGAATGGGCCTGTGACATTGAAGCGCGTCACTTATTCATTGCGCTCGTGTATAAATAGCAGCTTGCAGATGAGTGCGTGACGTGGCAAAGGCGAACATCCTGAGAAGTCAGGTGGCGGTGGGAGGGGGGGGGGATTCGTGGGAGGGGGGGGGGTTCGTGCCCCCCCCCCCCCCTGGGACCCCCCCTGGGACCTGTGCTCCGAGTTCTCAGCTGTAAACAGACTGGACGCGATTGAGCGACCGGCTCTCACGGAGTGAAACGGCAACAACAACAACAGTAACAGCAGCACGTGTTTCGTGGGAATCTGTCACTGCCGGGCTATTCGTAGCGCGAGTTGTGTTGTGGGTCAGTGTGGGTGCGCGTGTGTATGTGTGTGTGTCTTCTTCCGTTGGGGGGGGGGGGGTAGAGCTTTGTGACGTCATATTTGAAGGGGGGGGTCTGATTTTTTGTGACGCCGCGTGACGAGGGGGGGGGGTAAAAAATTGTCCAAAATCGCGTGACGTCATTTATGGACGGCCCCTTGGGGCGCGCGGCGTGCGCTCGCGAGGTCCCTCGAATCGGTGGGGGCGGCACAATGGAAGAGCGCCGTGCGGGAATCTTCCCTGGCGCCGCCGCCGCCGCTCCGCGCGAAAGCTGCGTCATGGGGTCCTCCCTCTCTCTCTCGGCCGTCGTTCTGCCGTCCCTCCGACAACGTGGCGGCTCTCACGGTGGGGGGGGGGGGGTACCTGTTGCTGGCTTGGAACAGCGAGGCCGGCCTGCTCGCGATGAGACGAGGCAGCTTCGGAAGATGTGTCGTGGGGAAGAAACAAAAATAGACAAAATTGCCTCCCGCGAACTTAAACCCGCGTTTCCACGACGTCAAAACACATCGTGGCCGGGTTTTGAAACAACATGACCTAACTGGTGACCAAAATCGCGGGAAGCTCGCGACAGGGTAGGCTCCAATGTCGCGTTTGTTCGTCGTGTTTCCCAGAGACTGTGGTGCCTCTTGTGGGTTTGAGATCCTTGTTGGAGCCGAGTCTCACGGCCCTGAAACCCGCCTTCCTGGAGCCGAGTCTCAAGACACTTGAGACCCGGTCTCCTGGAGCCGAGTCTCAAGACCCTGAGACCCGGTCTCCTGGAGCCGAGTCTCAAGACCCTGAGACCCAGTCTCCTGGAGCCGAGTCTCAAGACACTTGAGACCCGGTCTCCTGGAGCCGAGTCTCAAGACCCTGAGACCCGGTCTCCTGGAGCCGAGTCTCAAGACCCTGAGACCCAGTCTCCTGGAGCCGAGTCTCAAGACCCTGAGACCTGGTCTCCTGGAGCCGAGTCTCAAGACCCTGAGACCCAGTCTCCTGGAGCCGAGTCTCAAGACCCTGAGACCCGGTCTCCTGGAGCCGAGTCTGAAGACACTTGAGACCCGGTCTCCTGGAGCCGAGTCTCAAGACACTGAGACCCGGTCTCCTGGAGCCGAGTCTCAAGACCCTGAGACCCAGTCTCCTGGAGCCGAGTCTCAAGACCCTGAGACCCCGTCTCCTGGAGCCGAGTCTCAAGACACTGAGACCCGATCTCCTGGAGCCGAGTCTCAAGACACTGAGACCCGTCTCAGACACTGAGACCCGGTCTCCTGGAGCCGAGTCTCAAGACACTTGAGACCCGGTCTCCTGGAGCCGAGTCTCATCAGTGGGGTGGGGGGCCCTAGACTCAGGCATTCCATCTCCCACCCTCTCACTCGAAAATTAAATCACGAACTCGCTCACCACCCCTCCACCACCCTCTCAACCGCTCACTCAACCACCCTCTCAACCACTCACTCGACCATTCACTCAACCACTCACTCAACCACCCTCTCAACCACTCACCCACCCACCCTCTCAACCACTCACTCACTCAACCACTCACTCAACCACCCTCTCAACCATTCACTCAACCACTCAACCACCCTCTCAAACACCCACTCAACCACCCTCTCAACCACTCACTCAACCACTCACTCAACCACCTCTCAACCACTCACTCAACTACCCTCTCAACCACTCACTCAACCACCCGCTCAACCACTCACTCAACCACTCACTCAACCACCCGCTCAACCACCCTCTCAACCACTCACTCAACCACCCGCTCAACCACCCTCTCAACCACTCACTCAACCACCCTCTCAACCACTCACTCAACCACTCACTCAACCACTCACTCAACCACCTCTCAACCACCCTCTCAACCACTCAATCAACCACTCTCAACCACTCACTCAACCACCTCTCAACCACCCTCTCAACCACTCAATCAACCACTCACTCAACCACCCTCTCAACCACTCACTCAACCACCCTCTCAACCACTCACTCAACCACTCACTCAACCACCCTCTCAACCACTCACTCAACCACTCACTCAACCACCTCTCAACCACCCTCTCAACCACTCACTCATCCACCCTCTCAACCACTCACTCAACCACCTCTCAACTACCCTCTCAACCACTCAATCAACCACTCACTTAACCAACCTCTCAACCACTCACACAACCACTCACTCAACCACTCAATCAACCACCCTCTCAACCACTCAATCAACCACCCTCTCAACCACCCTCTCAACCACCCTCTCAACTACTCACTCAACCACTCACTCAACCACCCTCTCAACCACCCGCTCAACCATTCACTCATCCACCCTCTCAACCACTCACTCAACCACTCACTTAACCACCCTCTCAACCACCCGCTCAACCACTCACTCAACCACCCTCTCAACCACCTTCTCAACCACTCAATCAACCACCCTCTCAACCACCCGCTCAACCACCCACTCTCATTGACTTAACACTTTAAATCGCCAACAACCTCGCTCGCTTATACCCTCACCGACGCTCCATCTCCAACCGCCAGGTAGATCGCTCACTTGCGCATTCATTCAGCAGAGGTGTAGAGCACATGAAGGGTTTTAGTGGGGGGCGCAGCTCCTTTAATCACATTGTGAGTAGAGTTTCTGGAGGTAGAGCGTCACATGTCTCCCATGGTTCCACGGAACGGGCAACTGTGGGCCAACTCAAGTTGAGCCAGAGGGGACCTGCCGTCTTCCAGAGCTCGAGCGGAAACGGAGGACCTTGGGAGCCCGCGAGTGTGATGTTGAAGTTGACCGAGGATTTGTGTTGGAGACCTGTTGGAGTGAAGGGACTGGAGAATTGGGGGTGACTTGGTCTCGCACCTCGGGAAAGACAAAAAGAGACACCCAGACCCCGGGGCTTGAACCGGGATCCTAAACAGTGCTGGGTCAGTGTCTCCAACATGGCCATTATGAACCGTCAGAGACACACACACCGGGGCTGGAACCCAGAGTCTCACAATCGCCGGGTCAGTGTCTCCAACATGGCCATTGTGAACCGTCAGACACACACACCGGGGCTGAAACCCAGGGTCTCAGAATATCTGGGTCAGTGTCTCCAACATGGCCATTGTGAACCGTCAGAGAGAGAGACACACAAACACAACCAGGCCCAGGCGTTGAACTCAGGATTGTAGGTGATAACCGGCTCTCTGTGTGTTGTTTCTGGTGTGGTTGTTGATTTTGTTGTTGTTGGCGTTGTTTTTGTTGTTGGTGTTGATTTTGTTGGTGGTGTCGTTGATTTTTATGTCTGTTTTGTTGTTGATGGTGTTGTTTTTGTTGTTGGTGGTGGTGTTGTTGTTGTTGTTGTTGATGATTTTGTCGGTGTTGTGTTTGATTTTGTTGTCGTTTTGGCTTTGTTGATGATTATGTTGGTGTTGTTGTTGGCGTTGTTTTTGTTGTTGATTTTGTTGGTGGTGTCGTTGATTCTGATGTCGGTTTTGTTGTTGATGGTGTTGTTGTTTTTGCTGTTGTTGATGGTGTTGTTGTTTTTGCTGTTGTTGGTGGTGTTGTTGTCCCCCCCACCGTCTACGCACGAAGCTGCCCCCTCAGGGACCGCCGGGCGCGTTTGAACTCTAAGGCGGCGCGAGAAGAGAGAAAAGCACCGTGAAGACGTTCGGCACGATGAGCGGGGTTCGACATTTGTCTTTATTACGTGATTGTCTTTATTAGTTCAAATTAAGAAGACCTTAGGAGGTGGTGGTGGTGGTGGTGGAGGAGGTGGGGGGGAGAACAACAAAAATAAACACCACCGTTGAGTTAGTGATTAAATACCTTTCACACAAAAAAGGTAACGATCTTTTGTAAACAAACGAAACGAAGTAATCCCGCTCACGTCTCTAACGAGTCATGTAGAACCCTAGAAGGCAGAGGGAGCCCGCGGCGCAAGCGAGCGGCGGGCCACGCCGCCAGGCGGAATCGAAATTCCGACCGCTGGAGGAATCCGATGAGCTATAAAGCTCTTTGTTAGTTATTTTAAACAGATGTTCCAGTAGGTCCCCACCCCCCGTGCATCCCGCACAGCGCCGTCGGCTGCACGGTGCTAAAGGCGCAGCACTGGCAAGCGCTCATCACGCCCGCCTGCCCACCAGCCACCGCTACCACCACCACCACTACCACCACCAGCAACACCACCACTACCACCACCACCGCCATCACCACCGCCAGCACCACCACCGTCAGCACCACCCACCACTACCACCATCACCGCCACCACCACCACCACCGCCACACGCAGCCTCAACCAGGAGCGCATCTCTCGAAAGGTGCCTCCTTGTGGAGGCCACGTGTTGTATTTGGCCTACTCTTCCGTTGCGTGCCGGCACGTCCCGGAAGAAGGGCTGTCAGTCAACCCACACTTGGCGCCGCCCCACGACTTTGGACGCCGATAGGACAGCCCGGGATGAGATTTGCGTTTGTGGGTGGAGGGGGGGGGGATAGACAATTTGGTTGTTGGAGTGCATCTCAATGTTAAGCTACCAGGCGAAGGTGGCTCTCTGCAAACGTGGACCGCTGCCTTGTCGGTTGGGTTCCATCTGCCTTCAAAGAACAATTGAATTCAACCACGGGGCCGGGTGTAATATATGTGAACGCACGAGTTTAAATTATATACTTTGATATAAATATGTAAATACGTACGTGGATTAATGCAATAGTGACCGACCGATAAACACTGAGCAACGTCCATCATAGCGCACCGTGTACCGTGAACCACACAGAGGCCTGGGATACCTAAGTGACGCGCTGCTGCTTGGCTTAGGGGCCGTCCATAAATGACGTCACGCGATTGTGGACGATTTTTTACCCCCCCCCCCCTAGTCACACGGCGTCACAAAAAGTCAGACCCCCCCCCCTCAAATGTGACGTCACAAAGCTCTGCCCCCCGCCCATGCTTCAAATCGCTTTAAACTATTGTCATTGTAGTGCGTATTTAATGTGGCGCTGCACTCTGATGTTGTAGGAGAAAACATTTATTAAAAAGTATATTTAATTAAGTAGAACGTGTTGTCTATATTTATTTTAAAGTTGCGCATTTTGATGTGACGTCACATTTCTCAGGTGCGTGACGTCATTTATGGACGGCCCCTTAGGGGCACAGAAAAAGGACGGAATCGTCGTGCAGGAGACTCCCCCCTCCTCCTCCTCGTCCTCCCTGCTCTTCTCCCGAGTGATCTCGGGGGTCGTGAGTTGTCGATTTGAAGACAGACCGAGGGTGTGTGGGGGGTGTGACACGGGTGTGGGGAGGAGGGGATTTGTGTTTTCCCAGAGTCGTGATGTTAGCGGTGGGTGAGGTCCTCTGCAGGACTCTCTGAGGCGCACTGAAGATGGTCCATGCGCCAGAGCCCGCCGTTCGTTCGTCGTCATCATCATATTCATCATCATCATCTTCACCGTCATCATATTCATCATCTTCACCGTTAGCATCCTCATAACCATCTTCACCATCATCATCGTCGTCGGTCAACACCGCCATCGCCATCATCACCAATATCATCATCGTCGTCGTCATCATCAGGCGGGTGAACGAGCGAGCAGGCGGGCGGGTGAGTGAGTGAGTGAGCGGGTGAGTGAGTGGGTGAGCGAGTCGCTGACTGCGGTGAGTTGGAGCCTCTCCTGACACCTCTCTGGGATTTGTCCAGATTCCCCAGAATTGTCTCAGAACTTAAAGATGTCTTCTCATTGTTTCCAGGGCGCTTGAGCTGCCATCCCTCACAATCGTTATCTCTGTAACCCCCCCTACCCCTTCTCTTCACGTTTGTCCGGATCTCTCCAAACCTCTCACTGGTTTACCCTCTCTCCCTCGCAGTCAACGCGCAAGGACCCCGCCCACCCACACGGACCCCCACCCACACACAGACCGCCCCCCCACACGGACCCTCTCCCCCACACGGACCCCCCCCCCACACGGACCCCCCCACACGGACCCCCCCGCACGGACCCTCTCCCCCACACGGACCCCCCCCCACAGACCCCCACACACAGACCTCCTCCCACACGGACCCCCCCCCCCCCCACAGACCCCCCACACACAAACCCCCCCCACACGGACACTCTCCCCCCCACAGACTCCCCCCACAGACCCCCCCGCACAGACCCCCCCCCCCCCCACGACAGAGCTCCCTGCTCCCCACGATGTCCAAACGCAGCAGCAGCCGCCGCCGCTGCCGCACACCTCACTCCGTCACGTGAAGCTTCTGATGAAAACCTTGCTCCGACAGATCCTCGCGCCACTTTATTTGTTTTAAATCGACAATCTCCGTGTTGTGTGGAGCGCCTCGCACCTCCTATAACCTCACCACCCCACAGACGTTCCCATCAACTCCTCGTACCCTTGATTTATTAATTATTATTATTATTATTACTCGACCTGACATACTTCACACGATATATACATCGGGTTAGTTTCGAATACGCAACGCCGGGAAAATTAAATACCTAGTCACTTGAAACGAGGCCGTGCGTACAGGTTAAATGTTTAAGATTTCGTTATCCTTTACAGACTGAACATTAATTCATTATTCTTCACCAGTAGTATTAAGATTGCCACACGAATGTTGCTAAATCACACAAAAAACGCCCAGTTGTGTCTCTTCAAAAAAATATAAATCATTTATGTACAAACATCTTTGCCGACGGCGTTACAAATACTTTTAAATTAAGATTCACAAACCCCGCCGCAGCGCGCACAACGCCTCCATCTCCTCTTAGCCACGAGGCCCCAGGGGCGAGGCAGCTGCTACCCAGGACGGTGACTACCCAGTACCCAGGACTGTCACTACCCAGAGCTGTCACTACCCAGAGCTGTCACTACCCAGGGCTGTCTCTACCCAGGGCTGTCTCTACCCAGGACTGTCACTACCCAGAGCTGTCACTACCCAGAGCTGTCACTACCCAGGACTGTCACTACCCAGAGCTGTCACTACCCAGAGCTGTCACTACCCAGGGCTGTCTCTACCCAGGGCTGTCACTACCCAGGGCTGTCACTACCCAGGACTGTCTCTACCCAGGGCTGTCTCTACCCAGGGCTGTCTCTACCCAGGGCTGTCACTACCCAGGGCTGTCTCTACCCAGGGCTGTCACTACCCAGAGCTGTCACTACCCAGAGCTGTCACTACCCAGAGCTGTCACTACCCAGGGCTGTCTCTACCCAGAGCTGTCACTACCCAGGACTGTCACTACCCAGGGCTGTCACTACCCAGAGCTGTCACTACCCAGGGCTGTCTCTACCCAGGACTGTCTCTACCCAGGACTGTCACTACCCAGGGCTGTCACTACCCAGAGCTGTCACTACCCAGAGCTGTCACTACACAGGACTGTCTCTACCCAGGACTGTCACTACCCAGGACTGTCACTACCCAGGGCTGTCACTACCCAGGACTGTCACTACCCAGAACTGTCTCTACCCAGGACTGTCACTACCCAGGGCTGTCTCTACCCAGGACTGTCTCTACCCAGGACTGTCTCTACCCAGGACTGTCACTACCCAGGACTGTCACTACCCAGGACTGTCTCTACCCAGGGCTGTCTCTACCCAGGGCTGTCTCTACCCAGGACTGTCTCTACCCAGGACTGTCACTACCCAGGACTGTCTCTACCCAGGACTGTCACTACCCAGGACTGTCACTACCCAGGGCTGTCTCTACCCAGGACTGTCTCTACCCAGGACTGTCTCTACCCAGGACTGTCACTACCCAGAGCTGTCACTACCCAGGGCTGTCTCTACCCAGGACTGTCTCTACCCAGGACTGTCACTACCCAGAGCTGTCACTACCCAGAGCTGTCACTACCCAGGGCTGTCTCTACCCAGAGCTGTCACTACCCAGGGCTGTCACTACCCAGGACTGTCTCTACCCAGGGCTGTCTCTACCCAGGGCTGTCTCTACCCAGGGCAGTCTCTACCCAGAGCTGTCACTACCCAGGGCTGTCACTACCCAGGACTGTCTCTACCCAGGGCTGTCACTACCCAGGACTGTCTCTACCCAGGGCTGTCTCTACCCAGGACTGTCTCTACCCAGGACTGTCACTACCCAGGATTGTCACTACCCAGGGCTGTCACTACCCAGGGCTGTCACTACCCAGGACTGTCACTACCCAGGACTGTCTCTACCCAGGACTGTCACTACCCAGGACTGTCTCTACCCAGGGCTGTCACTACCCAGAGCTGTCACTACCCAGAACTGTCACTACCCAGAGCTGTCTCTACCCAGGGCTGTCACTACCCAGGACTGTCACTACCCAGGACTGTCACTACCCAGGGCTGTCACTACCCAGAGCTGTCTCTACCCAGGGCTGTCACTACACAGGACTGTCTCTACCCAGGGCTGTCTCTACCCAGGGCTGTCTCTACCCAGGGCTGTCTCTACCCAGGACTGTCTCTACCCAGGGCTGTCTCTACCCAGGACTGTCTCTACCCAGGACTGTCTCTACCCAGGACTGTCTCTACCCAGGGCTGTCTCTACCCAGGGCTGTCTCTACCCAGGACTGTCTCTACCCAGGGCTGTCTCTACCCCGGACTGTCTCTACCCAGGGCTGTCTCTACCCAGAGCTGTCTCTACCCAGGACTGTCTCTACCCAGGGCTGTCTCTACCCAGGACTGTCTCTACCCAGGGCTGTCACTACCCAGGACTGTCTCTACCCAGGACTGTCTCTACCCAGGACTGTCTCTACCCAGGACTGTCTCTACCCAGGACTGTCTCTACCCAGGGCTGTCACTACCCAGGACTGTCACTACCCAGGACTGTCTCTACCCAGGACTGTCACTACCCAGAGCTGTCCCATCAGTGTGTCTGTGTCTCAAGCTTCGTGGGCTTCCCGATGAGGACCTCAAAAGTGAACTTTTCAGGAGCGCCCCTCTCTCTCTCTCCAGCGCCCCGTGTCACAATGCGCCCAGCGCGTCATCTGCCGCGTGCCCTGCGGCGGCGCGGTGACGTCGAGTCGCGTGTGGGGTGTGTCGCCCCATGACATTCGCGTCATAATGGATGTCCCCCCCCCCGCCGCCGTCTCCGACCCATAGCTTAGAGAGAGGAACGAAAGATCGGCAGTTGTCCAGCACTGATTCAAGTGAGAGCCCGCCCCGCCCCCCAGCACTGATTCAAGTGAGAGCCCCCCCGCCCCCCAGGACTGCTCATGAGACACCGTGTGCCCGAAGCCTTGACGGTGTTCGCTTGCCCCTTCAAGCGGAACTGTCCCCCCCTCCCCCCTCCCCCCAGGCGTTGTACTGCACTGCCAGGCGGTGTGCGCGTGGCTGCTGGTCGCTGCGCGAGTGTGCGCACAGATGCACGTGCCCAGGTGGGACACGCGTAGTAGTAGTCGTAGTATTAGTATTATTGGTTTGGGGCAACACCGCCGGGTGGTGGCCGTGATGTATCATCCACATTGGCGACACTCCTTTTGCCGCTGACAAGCCTGGGATCGAATCCGCGTGTTCCGGCGACTGGCCGTGACTAAACCATGCTGTCAAGCGTGGCGAGTTGACGACGACGACGGTGGTGGCGGCGATAATCATTTACAACGCGCCAGGCGTTTTGGAGACAAGTCAACAAGTGAAGATGCGCAGGGCTGCTGGGAAGCCCTGGCCCCGAACGCGGATCGGGAGAGGCCTCGAGATGTCGCTTGACAGCGGTCGGAGGCGCATTTGATGACGTTGCGGATGTGCGAAGGGACAGAGAGAGGTAGAGAGAGATAGAGAGAGACAGAGAGATAGAGACAGAGAGAGAGAGACAGAGAGTAGTACTGTAGTGTATAGTGTAGTGTAGAGTGACGTAAATTTGTAACAGGACAGTGTAGTGTATAGAAGTGTAGTGGATAGTGTAGTGAATAGTAGTGTAGTGTTTAGTAGTGTAGTGTATAGTAGTGTAGGGAATAGTGTAGTGTATAGTGGTGTAGTATATAGTAGTGTAGTGAATAGTGTAGTGAATAGTAGTCCAGTGACTAGAAGTGTATTGTATAGTGTAGTGTGTAGTAATGTAGTGAATAGTAGTGGTGTATAGTGTAGTGTGTAGTAGTGTAGTGTATAGTAGTGTAGTGTGTAGTAGTGGATAGTGTAGTGGATAGTAGTGTCGTGTATAGTAGTGTAGTGTATAGTAGTGTATAGCAGTGTAGTGTATAGTAGTGTAGAGTAGTCTATGGTGTAGTAGTGTGTAGTGTAGTGTAGAGTGTAGTGGTCTCAGCCCGGTGAGGGCTCCGTCTGTGCTCGGCTCCTGAGATTGTAACACATTGACTCTCTCTGGCGTGAGTGGGAAAGTGCTACGTGGAACAGAGGCCTCATTGGAGGGAATAGGATGAGCAGAAGTAGGAAGGAGGAAGGAGGAGAGGGAAGGAGAAGGAGAGAGGAGGAGGATAAGAAGGAGGAGGAGGAGAAGAAGCAGAAGGAAGGAGGAGACACGAGGAGGAAGATGAGGAGGAGTAGGAGGAGGAGACACGGCCCACTGGGACTGCGTTCACTCGCCGCTTTTTCGCAGTTCGGATGCCCCCCTACGGAGTGCCGTCCCCCGCCACCCGGCAAGCGGCCGTGAGCGGTCCCCGTGAGCGGGTCCCCGTGAGCGGGTCTCCGTGAGCGGGTCTCCGTGAGCGGGTCCCCGTGAGTGCGTCCCCGTGAGCGGGTCCCCGTGAGCGGGTCCCCGTGAGCGGGTCCCAGTCAGCGGGTCCCCGTGAGCGGGTCCCCGTGAGCGGGTCCCCGTGAGCGGGTCCCAGTGAGCAGGTCCCCGTGAGCGGGTCCCCGTGAGCGGGTCCCCGTGAGCGGTCCCCGTGAGCGGGTCCCCGTTGGCGGTCCCCGTGAGCGGGTCCCGTGAGCGGGTCCCCGTGAGCGGGTCCCCGTGAGCGGGTCCCAGTGAGCGGGTCCCCGTGAGCGGGTCCCCGTGAGCGGGTCCCCGTGAGCGGGTCCCAGTGAGCGGGTCCCCGTGAGCGGGTCCCCGTGAGCGGGTCCCCGTGAGCGGGTCCCGTGAGCGGGTCCCCGTGAGCGGGTCCCCGTGAGCGGTCCCCGTGAGCGGGTCCCCGTTGGCGGGTCCCCATTGGCGGGTCCCCGTGAGCGGGTCCCCGTTGGCGGGTCCCCGTGAGCGGGTCCCCGTTGGCGCATCACGGGTTCCAAGCGATAAAAATTACACCGCAGAATGACTCGATCGGGATCACCCCAAGCACGGCAGCCACGTCGCTGACTACCGCGGGACTTCTGCAGGCTTCAGGCTGGTCCCGTGAATGGCAGCGGCAGCAGCATCCTTGGGCGATGATAGCCTCTGCGCTGTCAGTCTTTGCCTGATTGCCAAGTGGTAGCTCAGTTATCGTCAATCACTATCTGAAGTACTCGTACAAGTAAACCACCCCCCGTCCCACCGTCCACACCCACCCCACCCGTGATTGATTCTCAAAGATGAAAACTCGACGGGTCAGCTCTCCCGTTATGAATCGGATAAATCTTTGTCCAGCAGTGGACAGATCATGCCCGATGGCGATGACATTGCATTGTGCGTGCACTGTTCCTTGGCGTTATTCCTCGCGCGGGGCGGTTCTGTGCTCTGCCATCATGAAGGACCGTTGCCTGAAACGTCACCTGCACCATTTTCCTCTTTAAGGCAGTGTTCTTGACGAGTGTGAGTTTTGTTGTTTTCAGTGTTTCGGAATGGCACCACATGAGCTTCAGTGTGTGGGCAAGCCAATTGTATAGGCGGGGGATTTTAGTGTTCGGGGGAATCGGGTTGGTGCAAGAGTGAGGGTCATCGTTAGAGGTTAGCGGCAGGGGCTTGCGTCCGTGATTGTTCGGGGTTAGCTTGAGGAGTCGTGAGTCAGCGGCGGGGTTAGGAGTTATGGCTCATTAACGTAACACCGGCGTGTTCGCTGCCCGGGTATTCCGACCTCCTGGATTGATGTTCTCCATTTTGAAGCTGTGCTTCAGGGCTTACGCAAGGAACCTTATGGCGGGACCCCCTTGTCCCATAAGCCCCCGGCTCTTGCATGAACTGCGTTGCGACGTCATTTTATGTCTGTTGAAGGCGAACGATACGGCAATCGATTCTACTCGACAAGCTCTACACGATGCACTAATCGAAGTTTTATATTCTTGGGTCTTTCGGTAAAGTCACGTAGACAGGTTCAAAGAAAATAACAAAAAACTACGACATTTCAAACGCAACGCAAATGGTCGTCTTCAGGACGTTTCGATCTCAACACAAGCGGTCGCCTTCAGGAAGACCGCTTGTGTTGCGATCGAAACGTCGTAGTTTTATTTTTGTTATTTTCATTGAACCTATCGACGTGACTTTACCGAAAGACCCACGCATATGAATTCCTGCAGTCACGAAAGCTTTAAGTCAAGGTTTCAAAGTTTTGTTCATGACTACGCCAATTTTGGCAACGACGGGTGCTTGGTGAAGAACGAGAGGATTGATATTTGGTGGGTCGCGGCGTTTATGTGCGAGGTGGGACGGAGTCGCCAAAAAGTTATTAATTAATTACGATTTTGACTTCGGTTTATTGGGGGCCCCGGGGTCTCGCCATAAGGTCCAAGTGTTGGTGTTTCGAGTCAGAGCCAGGGCTCTACTTGTCTTCCAAGTTAGCACTTCGAGTTAGGGACAGGGTTTCGACGTAGGCCTGACGCCTCCGTCTGACAACGAAGACGAGTGCTGTGATTAGAAATGGATTACCTTTTCGGCATAAGGCATCGGGGCTGCTAGAAATCATCCTCGGGGTTTGCACCCAGGCTTGTGTCAAGAAAATCTTCCTCTGCATGAACCGTCAAGGGGCGTCGACATCAGGAGGAGTTAACCTGCCGCCAGCCGTTACTTTGCAAACCAGGCCCCAACCTATGGGGGGACCATGGTGTGAGCCCTGCAAGCGCTACCCAGTAGACTATCGATTATCCACGCAAATGACGGCCCGCGGATCAGTCAAAATTGCGGACAATCCAAATAATGGCCATTTTCCACGGATCTCGATGCCAAAAACGAACGACCGATTGACTGATCGATGCGCGAGATCAGTGATACACTTTCCTGCTCCCACCCAGCAGAAGACTCGGCCCACTAAAATAATGACAGCAGCAGAGCCACGCCAATCAACATCAAACTCCGCCCACTGTTGTAAAGCTATGGCAACTACTGTACTGTAGAGGCGATCTCAAGTGGATTACGGTTAAAGGATGCGACTTGCAATAAAAGTTTCCGAGAATAATAACGTTGTATGACTGTTTTTTAGATGATTCATTTGGGCTTAAGGGGAAAATCCACGAGTTGGCGTCTAAATCTCAGGTGCCGTGGTCAATCCGCAAATCGGACAAACCGCACGTGGATAGTCGAGAGTCTGTACCTGCCAACACCACGGCTCTAAGCGACACACCGCCGATATTTTATACTTTCCCCCTGCTCTCAAGAGCTGCACAAACCGGTGCGCGGCGAAAGGGGGGGGGGGGGGCGGTTAAGTGACCAGCAGCCAACCGCTGAAATCTGCATCAGTTGGGAAGTAAGAGAATACCTGTGGAAACCCTTCGTCAGTTGCACGCACGCTCACAAGAAACAAACTTTGTTCGTTTTATCTCGACAAGATAAACAAGACTCTCTCTCTCGCAGTGCAATTTGCTTGTAACTCCGTCTGCTTTAGCCACCGACCCGCACCTCATGCGCCGATAATCAAGCGCCCTCAATACGTGGCGATTCTTTTTTGTTATTTAAAATACGTTTCCGTCCTGCAATGCCAGACCACTCGTCCAGCAGTGGATTGACAAAACGGGGCTGCTGGTATGTAACAAATCTGCCCGCGAGCGCTCACAGGAGCAGACGTCAGCCTCGGACACGTAAACCCATTAACCGTTCCGCCGACGCACGTACACGCACGCACGTGTGTCTGTACGTGTACGTACGTGCACATGCATACAGACATGTACACGTACGTACATACATGTACGTCGTCAGTTTTCACTTTGGATTCCGTTTCCGATGAGTTGTGTCAAACGTACGTTTGTGCGTCACCGGAACGGAACCGGAACAAAAACCGACGCGGAGGATCTTTGCCTGCACCTCTTCGGCTCAGAAGACGTCACCGAGGCTCCCGGGGCGAGGCCACGCGGAGGGGCGGCCGTGGCTCCGTGTTTGGCGCCGGCTATCGGAGAGTGGCGGCGGTCGCGTCGCTGCGGCTCTCTGCGCCGAGTGTCGACGACGTCCTTAAAAAGAAACCACACCGGCGCCACTCCTCACTCTTCCTCCGACTAGGCATCTCTCGAAATGAAACGTAACGCCGCCGGGCACGCGTACCGAGACGAACTCGGTACGCGGGGTCGTCCCGCTCGCGCGCATTCGGGCTGACCCCGCGTACCGAGACGAACTCGGTACGGGTAACCGGTTCACGGTTTCGCCCCACGCTGGGTCCTTGTCGATCGGTTCTTACCGTTCCCCCCCCCCCTCCTTCGCAGCCAATGGGAGCCAGCGACCGCGCATCGTCCTGACTGCGGGCAGCCAAAGAAAATAAATAACCGATGGGCACGCTACCCAGAGCGCGGCAGTGAAAGATCGCTGTTTTTTACGTTCGAATCATTTGTATTTTTCACTTCTTGCTCTCCGATGTGTCACGTCCGTCACGGTAAACGGTATTTTATTTTTAAATTGGCCAAACCCGACTTGAGAGCTTCCGAGCTCATAAGGTCCCTCAAAAATATCACCTGAAACTGGCAACGTTTGGCCTGCCCACGCCCCCACCACCACCACCCTTTAGAATGAGTGACCCGGCCTGTACCTCCCCTAGGTCGACTCAGCCTAAAATAAAACAAAAGGGGGACGGGGGCAGGGGTTGGATGCAGAAATTGCCCGGTGGTAATCAGTGAAGCAACTCTGCTCATAGGCCACCGCGTTACGCACTTCATATTTTCTGTTGCACGTATATACACACACACACATATACGGCACCGTGCAGTGTGTTTAGTCTCGTGTACTCACAAATATATATATAGGTGCACGCAATTTAAAAACCGTATACTTGTGACTCCAGAAAGTACCTGCATAATTGTATAGCACGCACGCGTAGTAACCACGACACGCGCACACACACACACTGCTTCAACGCACGAATATGCGATAAATATATCTGATATGTGATTTAAGGATCTGCTCCCACACCGCCTCTCGCTAACACCGCACACGAAGCCACATTACGAGCCCATACCGAGACACCCCGGGGGGTGGGGGGCTCGAAACCAGTGGCCAATGTCGGCATCTCGGACGCGGCCACGATGAGCCGGCGGGCCGCTCGCGAGAGAGACGACCAAAAGAAACATCCCTGGACCGCTGGGGGGGGGGGGGGGCGGACCCAGGATCTCAGCGGAGGCAGCTCAGTGTGTATGACCAAGGCAATTATGAACCCACCCACCCCCACACCCCCACCCCACCCCCCCCACACCCCCCACCCCCCCCGACTGATTTGAAAGACACCGAAAAACGCTCCCCCCCCACCCCCACACCCCCCAGGTCTCGCACGTCGAACCCGGAATCTCAGCGGTGCCTGCCTCGTTAAGTGTCTGCGACGCGGCGATTGTTGACCACCACCCCCAACCAGCCCCCACCGCGTGCCAACGTAGCAACGCTCGCCTGTCGCACGACCAACGTTCCCCCGACGTCGTGCCAACGTTCCCCCAACGTCGTGCTAACCGTGGGCCCCTGTGTTGCACGCTTACCGTGGGGGGGCTGCCTCAAGTCAAAAAAAACGTCGCCTTCGCGAATAATAATAATTATTAATGTCGTGATCTCTGCGGTAAAATACATTGAAAATTAGTTCGACGTCGATTGGAAACGCGTTCTCTTTTCTCAAATATACATTGGTAAATATATATATGTGTGTGTGTGCGTCTCTCATCTGCGCTAAGAACGCTCGGAGGCAATGTTTGAGTATTCTTCTCCCACAAGGCCGATTTGGTCTCGAGCAGCTCACGGGATGGGGTGCAAAAGGCCGCTGCTGCCACGGCGGTGGCGCAAGCCACGGCGGTGGCGCAAGCCACGGCGGCTCCAGACGAACAACGCGGAGTGGACAGGCGCCACGGTGGCTCGGAGATGTTGACTACTTCGCCTGGTATACAGGAGGTCGGTGGTTCCATCCCGACCCTGACGACGCCTGCTGATGTATATTTGGAGTTTGCGTGTCTCCCTCTCACCGTGGTCCCATGGATTTAATGTACTGGGGTGCCCCAGTAAACACGGAGCATTGGTCCAACGGTCCCAACCAGGAGCCAACATCGGCATGCTGACCGGGAATCCCGCCCCTAACTGAGCCGGGTAAATGTCGAGGACACCCCGATCGGTCGCAGCAGACGCGAAATGAGGAACGCGGCCGTCGTGTTGTCGCAGGCAGTGGGAGGAGGATGACGGCTCGGGGGGGGGGGGGGAACAAAAAAAGCAACCCCCTTCGGGATCTCCGACTTGCGGCAGAGCCTCGCGCCATCCTGAAATGAGGGGCAAACTGCCCTGGATGGTAACGGCGCAGAGGCCCGTCTTGCTTTCGACAATAAGGCATCCCTCCCTCTCTTCCCTCCCTCCCTGCCTCCCTCCCTCTCCTCCCTCCCTCCCTCTCTTCCCTCCCTCCCTCTCCTCCCTCCCTCCCTCCCTCTCCTCCCTCCCCTATCCTCCATCCCTCCCATCCCTCTCCTCCCTCCTTCCCTCCCTTCCTCCCTCCCTTCCTCCCTCTCCTGCCTCCCTCCCTCTCCTCCATCCCTCCCCTCCCTCTCCATCCCTCCCATTCCTCTCCCCCCTCCTTCCCTCCATGGAGCGCTCCGTCGTCACGGCGAAGTGGAGGGTGGCTCGTCCCAATTTCATCGATAAACGAGAGTGGGCTCGAGCCGATTAAAACCAAAATAACAAATGTCGCAACCTTTCGAATCAAATTGGCGATTGGGCTGAAATTAAAATCAACAACAACAACGTTCAACTTCGCTACGCAGGGGACAACCCTGGGTGCAATATCAGACGGCAGCCCGAAATCTGGTTAAGAAATTTTGCCGGCACGGTGGCTACGGCGCAGCCGGCGTGAGCTCGCTCAGAGAGGCGCGGCAATCCACCCACCCCAACCGGCCAGGACCCCCCAATACAGAATCTCGACGGCACCAGCTCGCTCGCTCGCACTCGCTCGCGCGTCTCCGGCAAAGTCGACGCCGGCCCGCGGTACTGCCGCCACCGAGGTCCGAGGCGTCTTGTCCCTACTGCTCGTCCTGCTTCGCCAACGTCCTCTGCTTCATCAACGGCGACCGCATTCGCCCGTGCGGGCAGGCCGTCGCCGCCGGAGACGGCAGCAGCGGCTGCGGCGGCGGCAGCAGCAGCAGCGGCTGCTGCGCCACGTCGCCGTGCTTGGCGGCGGCGATGGCGGGCGGCGCGTCCCTTGGTGCGGCGTCGTCGCGAGACGCTCCGTCGGGCCGCCGCTCCGCCCCGCCCCGCTTCTGCTTCTTGTGGGGCGGCGGCAGCAGCGGCGGCGCCGGGAGAGGGGGCATGGGCGGCCTCGGCGTGGCCTGGGCCGGAGCCTGCGCCGGAGGCCGCGGGGAGCTCTCGGACCACGGCACGGCCAAGAAAAACGGCGACGGCGACGACGAAGACGACGACGACGAAGAATTGGAACCGAACGACGACGACGCTGACGGCGGTGGCGGCGTCGCCGGCGGCGGCAGGAGCAGCGGCGGCGGCCTACAGGACTCCTCGGAGGCTCCGCTGCCGTCTTGCGACGACTCGGCGCTGCACGGGGTGCGTCGGCGGAGACGAGGGGTGGTGGCGCAGCCGGCGATGGTGGCCGGAGGGCTGCCGCCGCCGCCGCCCTGGCCGTTACCCGCCGCCGCAGGTTTCCGACGGCGGAGGCTCGACGGAGATGCAGGGGGGGCTGAGTTTTTCTTTGCGTGGGGGGGGGGCGCGGGGAGCGTCTGCCCTCAAGGGGGGCCAGGGAACCGCGACGGTCGGCTCGCGTTTGCATCTACGGGGCCGTGGAGGGGGTGGGGTGGGGGGGGGTAGAGTGGGGGGGGGGGGGGGTGAGGGGGGGCAGGGGTGGGGGCGGGCGGAGGCAGCCAGGGCAAGAGACAGCACGGCGATGCAACGATTGCACAGAAATTATGAAATATAAATTATTAAATATTAATTATAAAATATAAATTATGAAATATAAATTATTAAATATAAATTGTTAAATATTAATTAGGAAATATAAGTTATTAAATATAAATTATTATATATAAATTATTAAATATTAATTATTATACATAAAGCAAAACCAAGGATGCATCTTTGTTTGCACGTTTCACCATGAGTATGCGAGCGTGCGGTTAACGCAGACTTCCGATGCCTTGCCGATCGGTGTCGATTTGCCGTTTGAACATCTTCTATCCCGTGTCAACCCACATGGTTTACCCCGTATTCTTGTGCAGGGAAATTGAGTTTTCAAGCCCATACGCCGTTTCAATATGGGCAAAAGAATAATAATGTTTGTCTATTTGTTCGTGTTTCTTCCTTGTGATTGGGCTTTGCAGGATGAACGTTGAGATGTATAAGGGCACGCGGTGACCAATAAGATCTGAAATGGTCTGTAATAAGGTAGGGCACTGATGAGATGTTGTTAGCTATGATCTTCACGCCTCCCGTATGATTGCCAGCGAGGGTTAAGCCTCTTCTTCTTATTCGTGATCCAGCAGCAGCATCATTTGTTCACACCTCGGGACTGGCGTTGACTCTCTGGGAATGTTGTCAGCAGATTCTGGCTTCATAAGAATGTGCCGCTGGTTTGCCAGATTTTTTTAAATTTGCAAGAGCACTCCACATAAGTTATGCGACCCGTTCAATGCAACAAGAGCATGATGGTGATGACGATAATGATAACGATGACGACGATAAAATAATCGTCGTCATCGTTATCATTATAATAATCGTCGTCATCATCAGCAGCTGCCAAATTAATCGATGGACCCCGAGTCTGGTTGCCCAGGAACCAGCTGGAACGCGACCTCGTGAGGACCGAAGTTTCTGGTTGCCGTGGCGGATGCCGGGCCAACGAGACTCCTCTCCTGCTTCCTCAACAAAATCTCGTCTCACACACACACACACACCACCACTACCAGCAACAACAGCAGCCGCCATTCGCCACTAAGCGGCGGTGACGTCACCGCGGCACCCGTGCCGGGCCGTGTGCACTTCAAGGCCACGTGAAAGTGTCGAACGCCCCGCATGGCAGGAGGTCACGGGGCGGACCCTGCAGGTGCCGTGCCGTGGGGAGATGACCGGCCGATGCACCACCAGCTGTGGCCTCTAAAGCACCACCTGTGCCCCCTACTATGCCAACACACACCAACCGTGCCACGCGTGCCACGTCAAAATGGGCCGGAGCAGGCTGCGAGGATGACTCCCATCCATCCTCGCAGTGGCGGCTTTTTGGCCGACCAATCGAACAAAGAGGCCATGATGTAGGTTTTCTTTGGGTTAGATTGCGGAAATTTAGGCGATCGATATTGTGGATGATATCGGTTGCAAAAGCCTCCTCTCCTCCTACTGCTGCTTCATGTCAAACTGACGAACAGAAACGGTTCACCGCATCGCGCGGCACTTTCTGAGGCCGTCTGGAACGCTACGTCCTTCCAATATTAGAAAGCCATTGGGAGCTATAATGCACTTTTAAATCATTATCATCATCCTCGAGATTGACGAGCTAATTTATTTAGAACTGCTTGTTGTGTTTAGCTTGTTGTCCTCCCCACTCCCGCCCCCCGAACCGCCGACTAGCGCGGTCACTCGAGTTCTCACCCTGGCTCAACAAAATCAAGCAAAGCTCAACTCATGCCACACCCCTCCACTCCACTCCATACCCCTCCACTCCACACCACGCCACGCCACGCCACTCTACTCCAAACCAAGCCACACCACACCACACTACACCGGACCGCGGAGCCACACTGCTGCTGCGCCCTCCCCCGCCACAAACCTCGGGGCAGATCTCGATGGAGTGTCTCCTGGCGTCGTCCGTCCACCAGCAACCCGCCGCCCCGGCACTCGACCCGGCCGCGGCAGCTGCCGCGGCCGCCGCGGCCGCAGCCACGGAGAGCAGCCCTCGGTCGTCCACGCTGTGGCACTTCTTCACCTCGCGGCCCGACGACGCCGCCGAGCCCCTCGTGATCCTCCTCACCTCCTCATCGTTGGGGTCCGAGCCCTCCCGGCTCAGCCGCCCCCCCGCCCCGTTAGCCGCAGCGCCGCCGCCGCCGCTCCCGACCCGTCGGGGGAGAGGCCTCGGCACGGTGGGGGGCGGCCGCAGAGATGGGAGCGGCGGTGGCGGCGGCGGCGGCGCCAGCGGCAGTTGTGGCTGCTGCTGCTGCTGCTGCTGATGATGAGGCATGTGGTGTACAGGGCTGTCTTGAGTGGCGGAGAGGAGGCTGTCTTTGGAGCCCAGTGTCGGGGCGTCTATGGAGTCCATTCGGACCGCGGCCTGCGGGAATCAGGGAATCGGGAAATCAGGCGATGAGATTAGACTAGAACTGAAGTGACGGCAGACCGTCACGTCACCGCCGTGGATAAAGCAACAGAGTCGCTGATGCTGAGACCAGTCTCCTGGAGCCAAGTCTCAAGACTCTGAGTGTGTGTGGAGCGGTGGCACAGTGGTTAGTGCACTACGCTACAAATCTGGCCACCCGAGTTCGAATCCGCTCATGACCATTGACACTGGCGTATGTTTGAACCCGTCTTAGGCCTCCCCCAGGTTTACTCAGCCTCAAATGAGTACCTCGTGCAGTGTCTAAACATCGCCACTTGGGAGACAAAGACGGCCAGGCATGGTGCTGGCCACCCACCACCTCGTGTACTGTGCCAGTCTTCATCAGTGCTGCTACTCGCTCACAGCACTTGCCCCAAGAGTCAGTTATGGCTATACGGGGGGTCTTTGCCTTTGTGCGTGTGCGTGTACGTACGCACAGTGACAACCCTCGTAAAGCGAGATCTCCCTCCATCTCAAGAGGGGAGTTCGTCCCTCCTGCCCGCAAGAAGCTCCGCGCGGATGGATCCGAGAATCCGCGTCGGGCGAGCATGCGATAATGGGGGGTTCCTCACCTGTCTTCGCAGGAGCCTCTGGGAGCTGGGGGAGCGAGGGGGCGCCGGCGGGGGCAGCCGGGGCACGCCCGCCGCCGCCTGCGCGTGCGCCGGCGCGGGAAATGCGGCGAAGGGCGGAGGAGGGGGCAGCTGGAGGAAGGTGCAGGAGGCCGCCTCCGCCTGCGACTGCTGAGTCGGCAGCCTCGGGCCTAAACGCAGCGGCGTGGGCGAGAGGCGACACGCGGGCGGGGGAACGGAGGCGATGGGGAGGGGGGGGTGGTGAGGTTCGTGGGAAACGTTGCTGCAATGAAACCGAACTGTTTCAAAACTGAACGCTATTTTTGTTTTCATCGTAACCAGATGCAAGGCCCCCACCCACACGCTGAGCTTATGCAGTGCCTCTGTTTTTCAGTAGCGACCTGGCCATCGCAAATGATAGCCCACACAAGTGGGCTGACCGTCGTCGCCACGTGTACGTTTATAGCAGCCAAATAACTCTAAACACGCGACGTTGATTCTAAATGTGGAGGAAAACCCGGAAGACCCGGGAATAAATCCACGCAACCACGGGGAGAGAGACACGCAAATATACAGCAGCAGGCATCAGGGTGGGGATCGAACCCACGACCTCCTGTATAGCAGGTGAGGGAGTTAACATCTCCTAGCCACCGTGATGATGATGAGAGAGACACGCAGACTCTAAATATACAGCAGCAGGCATCAGGGTGGGGATCAAACCCACGACCTCCTGTATAGCAGGTGAGGGAGTTAACATCTCCTAGCCACCGTGATGATGATGAGAGAGACACGCAGACTCTAAATATACAGCAGCAGGCATCAGGGTGGGGATCAAACCCACGACCTCCTGTATAGCAGGCGAGGTAGTTAACATCTCCTAGCCACCGTGATGAAGATGAGAGAGACACGCAGACTCTAAATATACAGCAGCAGGCATCAGGGTGGGGATCAAACCCACGACCTCCTGTATAGCAGGCGAGGTAGTTAACATCTCCTCGCCACCGTGATGATGATGAGAGAGACACGCAAACTCCAATTATACAGCAGCAGGCATCAGGGTCGGGATCGAACCCACGACCTTCTGTACACCAGGCGAGGGAGTAAACATCTCCTAGCCACCGCGACGCGATACAAGAGTGACAAGGAGATGACGACTGCCCCGCCCGTGAGCGAATCGCTGAATGAAGTTCACTAGGAACGGTGACCACACACACGGTAGTAGCGACAGAACGGCATAAGCACTCATTAATTGGTTTATAACACTTTCGTATAGATAGGGGACTGCAGAACTTGGACGGGGAGGGATTTGGCGGGAGCTCACCGCTCGCTTGCGGTTCCTCGGGCCTCTACAAAAACGAGTGAATGCCGTGCGGCAGTGGTGGTGGTGGATGTGTGTCACAAGTGCACGTGATTATTGTGAATACTGCTATGGTGTTCCCTCGTTGTGCATGAACGTGCTAGCTGCGATTTTTTGCTACCCGCGAATCACATTTGGAACTCTACACGACTGCTGCATCGAGAGAGAAAGAGAGATAAAGCGATGAGAGATAAAGTGAAGAGAGATAAAGTGATGAGAGATAAAGTGATGAGAAAGAAAGTGATGAGAGATAAAGTGATGAGAGATAAAGTGACGATAGATATCAGCGATGAGAGATAAAGCGATGAGAGATAAAGTTACAAGAGAGAAAGTGATGAGAGATAAAGTGATATAATAGAGAAAGAGAACATATCGAAGCTTTAGAAGTGTCTGCAGATATTGCGCTATACGACATTCGTAGGCCAAAATCATGACCCACTAAATGTCCTATTCACGAGCATCTCTGCGGAACGTAAACCCTCGTGACGCATGGAGAGAAACTGGTTGAAACTCGTTGAAACTGGTAGAAACTGGTTGAAACTAGTTGAAACTGGTTGAAACTAGTTGAAACTAGTTGAAACTGGTTGAAACTAGTACAAACTGGTACAAACTGATTGAAACTAGGAGAAACTGGTCAAAACGATAAGTTAACTTCTCACGGACATCCTTGCTGCTTGCCAACGGAATGCGGAATGGTGGTGGGGGCGGTATTTGTTACCTGCTGCTGCTGGTGTCGTCGGCTCGAAGACCGCCGCCCCCCCTGCGTCGGGCGGCAGTGGCGGGCCGGCGACGGAGTCGACGGGTCGGAACATGTAGCTGTCGTTGGGGAGCGAGTGGGTGCGCCCGATGCTCACTTTCCGCACGGAGAGCAGGTGGCCGCCGCCTTCGACGTCGCCCGCTTCCGGGCAGGGAGAGGAGGCGTCCTCCGCGCAGCAGCCCTGCAAAAGGCAAAGATCCCCCGCCACCGTGTGGGCTTCTTAGCGGACATGTTGTGGGCAAGCGCTGTCACGGTGAGCTGCAACCTACAAAGGCCGGCACGGCGCACGAAGGTGAGGGTGGCCGGCACCACGCGCGGCCGCGTTTGTCTCTCCCCCCCGTTGGCGATGTTTAAACACTGCAACGGGTGCTCATCTGAGGCCGAGTCGATCTAGGGGAGGCCCAGGACGAGTTCAGATGTTGGCCATTGAGCGGGAGCCGCACTCGGGTCGCCGGCGTCACTCGTGTAGTCATTGGATCGAGCGTGCAGTGGCTCATCCATGAAGTCGTGCACCAGCTCGCCGAGTGCTCGATGAATTTGCTTGCTCACAAAATCACTCATCTGTGAAACTTATCACTTGCTCCCTTAACCACCCAATCACTCGCCCACACACTGACCCGCTCACATACACACACGCGCGCGCACGGCTTGAGTATGCAATGTGTTGGCGAATGCGTGGTAAGTGTGCGAGTGAACGATGAGTGTGTGAATGGGCGAGCGAGTGGGTGGGTGAATTGGTGAGTGAGTGGATGGGTGAGTCGGTGGGTGAGTGAGTGGGTGAGGGGTGGGAGGATGAGTGGGTGGTGGGTGAGAGTGATTGGTGAGTGAGTTGTGGGTGAGTGTGGGGTGTGTGAGTGGGTGCGTGGGTGGGTGAGAGTGATTGGAGAGTGAGTGGGTGGGTGAGGGGTGGGTGGGTGGATGAGTGAGTGGCGGGTGAGAGTGGTGGGTGAGTAATGGGTGAGTGTGAGTGGGTGAGTAATGGGTGAGAGTGATTGGTGAGTGAGTAGTGGGTGAGAGTGATTGCTGAGTGGTGGGTGAGAGTGATTGGTGAGTGAGTGGGGGGTGAGTAGTGATTGGTGAGTGGTGGGTGAGAGTGAGTGGTGGGTGAGAGTGATTGGTGAGTGAGTAATGGGTGAGTGATTGGTGAGTGAGTAATGGGTGAGAGTGATTTGTGAGTGAGTAGTGGGTGAGAGTGAGTGGTGAGTGAGTGTGATTGGTGAGCGAGCGAGTGAGTGGTGAGCGAGCGAGTGAGTGGTGAGCGAGCGAGTGAGCGGCGAGCACCTCGGCCTGGGGTGTGCGTGTGCCCCCCACGTCTGGGTAGGAGTCGTCAGTGAGCGGGAGCGACCAGGACTTCTCGGAAAGTTTGTCCGACGTCACAGACATGGCCTCCATCTCCGCAAAGGGGATCTGAGCCACGCAGACAGCACCCACGCTCGGTCACGCTTGGGGGTGGTGACAGTGGTGGTGGTGCGGTGATGACGGTGACAGTGGTGGTGGTGACGATGGTGGTGGTGACGGTGATGGTGGTGGTGATGGTGGTGGTGATGGTGGTGACCATGGTGATGATGGTGGTGTTGAGGGCAATGCTCGTAATGACGGCAATGGCGATGTTGCTGAAGATGATGACGCTGCCGCCACTGGTACCAACAACCGTGACGATGGTGATGACCACCGCGACGGTGGTCACCACGACGGTGGTCACCGCGACTATGATGCCGGTGACAACCAATGACGATGCGGATGCTGATGTGATGGCCACGCTGGCGGCGGTGGCGACGCGTCACCTCGTGCTTGTGGTTGGCGCGCTTCTCGGGCACCGGAGTCGCGTAGTGGTGGAACACGGAGCCCGAGATGTTGTCCATCATCAGCAGCTCCGCCTCCATCGAGTCCTGGACGATGAGCGAGACATTGTCGAAGCCCATTTTCTCCTTACACAGAGCGAGCGAGAGGAGAAGATGGGCGGCGGGTGGGGGGGGTGGAGACACGTGGGGAGAGGGAGACTCACGGGCAAGAGAGAGAGAGAGACGCAAGGGGAGAGAGGGACACGGAGAGACAGACAGATGTACGCTTGGAGAGAATGAGGTGGAGAGACGAGAGACAGACAGGGATAGACACAGACACACAGAGTTGGAGAGAGACAAACAGACAGACAAACACGCGGAAAGAGAGAGAAGGAGAGACACCAAGGTGAGCTCAGGTAACGGGAATTGGTGATGCCGGAGGGAGGCTGGCCGCTGCTTGGCTGCCCCAGCCTCTTGCCGGGCGACCGTTGGTGTCGGGGGAGACCCAGTCTCCTGGAGCCGAGTCTCAAGATCCTGAGACCCGGTCTCCTGGAGCCGAGTCTCAAGATCCTGAGACCCGGTCTCCTGGAGCCGAATCTCAAGACCCTGAGACCCGGTCTCCTGGAGCCGAGTCTCAAGACCCTGAGACCCGGTCTCCTGGAGCCGAGTCTCAAGACACTGAGACCCGGTCTCCTGGAGCCGAGTCTCAAGACACTGAGACCCGGTCTCCTGGAGCCGGTCTCCTGGAGACGAGTCTCAAGACCCTGAGACCCGGTCTCCTGGAGCCGAATCTCAAGATCCTGAGACCCGGTCTCCTGGAGCCGGTCTCCTGGAGCCGAGTCTCAAGACCCTGAGACCCGGTCTCCTGGAGCCGAGTCTCAAGATCCTGAGACCCGGTCTCCTGGAGCCGAATCTCAAGATCCTGAGACCCGGTCTCCTGGAGCCGGTCTCCTGGAGCCGAGTCTCAAGACCCTGAGACCCGGTCTCCTGGAGCCGAGTCTCAAGATCCTGAGACCCGGTCTCCTGGAGCCGAATCTCAAGACCCTGAGACCCGGTCTCCTGGAGCCGAGTCTCAAGACCCTGAGACCCGGTCTCCTGGAGCCGAGTCTCAAGACACTGAGACCCGGTCTCCTGGAGCCGGTCTCCTGGAGCCGAGTCTCAAGACACTGAGACCCGGTCTCCTGGAGCCGAGTCTCAAGACGCTGAGACCCGGTCTCCTGGAGCCGGTCTCCTGGAGCCGAGTCTCAAGACCCTGAGACCCAGTCTCCTGGAGCCAAGTCTCAAGACACTGAGTGTGTGTGGGGAGCGGTGGCACAGTAGTAAGTGCACAACGCTACAAATCTGGCCACCTGAGTTTGATTCCTGCTCATGACCATTCACACTTGCATATATTTGAACTAGTCTTAGGCCTCACCTAGGTTGACTCGGCCTCAAATGAGTACCGACAGCCCTGTTCTTCACCTGATGATGGCTGCTTGCGTTGTGACCGAAACGTCGTGAGAAATGTATTTTAATGTTTTATTTTTATTATTTTATTATTTCCCTTCTACGTGACTTTACCGAAAGAACCAAGAAGATGAATCCCTGCAGTCACGAAAGCTTTAATTCGAAACCTGGTGCGGTGTCTAAACATTGCTAAAGTGGGGGGGAGATGAGGGCGACCGGGCGTGGCGCTGGCCACCCACCCACCCACCCACTCGTGTGTCGTCCCGGCCTTCACCGGTGCTACTCGTTAACAGCAGTTGCCCCAACAGTCTGTTAAGGCTATACTGAGGCGGGTGGGGGGGAGGAATATCTGCCAGAATCTGTACCCCGCCCCCGGAAAAATCCGACGAGCCAAGAAGCTCTTCAACGCGGAAGCCCAGCCGTGATGGCGGTGCCGACGGTGCCGGCGGCGGCGGCGTCCTACCAGCGTGTGGTGGCGCTGCAGCGGGGAGTCCTGGCGCAGGCTGCACCTCTCGAACGAGCGCCCGCTCTCAGAATCGCGACCGATGCCGCCGGACTCGGCTCCGTCTCCGCCGTAGCGCGCCCATTCCATCTCCATCTCCACCTGTGGAGGGCGCGAAGGTAACCGACGATTGTTTGTTGTTAGCAGGCGTGAGGAGGGCCTGGGCCCCCCCCCCCCCCCCCCACCGGGGTGTGCGGTGGCTCTTTTTCAGAAGCGACGACTTGGCCATCACGAAAGATTGCTCAACGGAGTGGGGCTTGTCGTCATCGTCGTCATCATCACCGTCGTCGTGTGGACATTTGTAGCAGCCAAATAACTCCACGTAGATTCTAAATGTGGAGGGAATAAAATGGAGGACCCCAGAGGAAAATCCACGCGACCACCACGGGGAGAGAGCGAGACACCGCAAACTCCAAATATACAGCAGCAGGCGTCAGGGTCGGGGTCGAACCCATGACCTCCTGTAGACCAGGCGAGGAAGCTAACATCTCGCCACTATGGCGCATTTGGGTGGCAACTCCTGCCGAGAAAAATTACCACCATGGACCCGTCATCGAGCCACCACCGTCACTCCACCACGCCCGTCGACCCATCATCATCGTCGTCATCGTCGTCATCGTTGTCGTCGTCGTCGTCGCCACGGCGCCCGCACCTGCGCGTCGAGCTCGGCGTCCTCGCGCGCCTCCTTGTTGCTCTCCTCCAGGTGCTTCATGAGGACGGCCACCACGACGTTGACGAGCACGAACTGGGCGGCGAGCACGAACGTGACGAAGTAGAGCGGCGACACGAGCGTGTTGTGGCAGCAGCAGCTCTCGCCGCCGCCGCCGCCCTCCTGACCGCCGCCACCGCCGTCCTCCTCCGGCGCGCACTCCCGCAGCGTGTCCTGCGGCGGGGAGTTGGGCGACTCTCTGTGTGTCCGCGCCATCGTCCCGTCTAAGGCTTTACTCCGGCCGACAGCGAACTACCGGGGCGCTTTTTACGGCAATCGTCCGATCGCACGATCGGCGCGTACGACCGTGCGCGCCGTACGACCGTGCGACCGTACGACCGTGCGCGCCGGTCGAGATACGGTGACGGAGACAGGTGGGAAGTTGTTGAGGGGTGGGAATAGAGACAGGGGTGGTGATAGGGGATAGGGTAGTGATCGGGGTTGGGGTAGTGATCGGGGTCGGGGTAGTGATAGGGGGAGTGATAGGGGGAGTGATAGGGGTAGTGATAGGGGTGGTAATAGGGGTTGGGGTAGTGGTAGGCGTTGGGGTAGTGATAGTGATAGGGGTAGTGATAGGGGTAGTGATAGGGGTAGTGATAGGGGTGGTAATAGGAGTTGGGGTAGTGGTAGGGGTTGAAGTAGTGATAGAGGTAGTGATAGGGTTAGTGTTCGGGGTGGTAATAGGGGTTGGGGTAGTGGTAGGGGTTGGGGTAGTGATAGGGGTAGTGATAGGGGTAGTGATGGGGGTGGTAATAGGGGTTGGGCTAGTGGTAGGGGTTGAAGTAGTGATAGAGGTAGTGATAGGGTTAGTGTTCGGGGTGGTAATAGGGGTTGGGGTAGTGGTAGGGGTTGGGGTAGTGGTAGGCGTTGGGGTAGTGATAGTGATAGGGGTAGTGATAGGGGTAGTGATGGTGATGATGCTGGGCTAGGGGAGTAGAGAGGTGGTGGGGGGGGTGCAGTAGCACGGCAGCAGGGCAAGCTCGCTGCTTCAGTCGGCTGGACGGAGTGGCTGAGTAGAGATCATCAGGATGAGTCTCCTTTACAACTGCACACGCCATCGTCGACCAGGCCAAACTAGAACTAGTACAGCTCGTTCTTTTGTTTCACCAGGCGAGACCCACTGGGCCTATGTAGCAGCTCTGGCTATCACTAATGATGGCCTAATGGAAGTGGCGGCGAATCACGTGAACATTTATAGCAGCCACAAGACTCGAAACTAAGTGGCGGCGACGTCAGCACGGCGTTCGTGCCAGGCTCGGTGCACTCCGAGGCCACGTAAAGTGTCGAAAGCTCGCCGGTAGGTTAACTACCTCACCTGGTCTACAGGAGGTCGTGGATTCGATCCCAAACCTGACGCCTGCTGCTGTATATTTGGAGTTTGTGGTTTCTCTCGTTCCGTGGGCGTCGCGTGGATTTTTCTACGGGGTCCTCCAGTTTTACCCTCCACGTTTTCGAATCGACGCGATCAGCCACTTTCGGGTGAGCGGTGGCCGGGGTCACTTCTTAAAATGAACGAGCAACACAGCTCAGTGGGGCCTGACCCGCTAAAGAAATGTTGAAAAGTAATTATTTGTAACAGTTTTAATGGCCAATTGTTTTCTTTTTGTTTCAATGACCGGCTGGCGTGGCGTGAGGGGCGCGTTGAGGAAAACCCCGCGGCTCACCTTCATGATCCCATTCCAGTTGTCGCCCGTGGAGACACGGAAGAGCGTCAGGAAGGCCATCCCGAAGTTCTTGAAGGTCGCGTGCCTCCCCAGGCCCTCGCACGCGTGCTTGATGCACTCTGTGACACGGGGCAGAGGGAGGGGAGGGGAGGGGGAGGAGAAGGAGAGGAGAAAGACAGGAGGGGAGGGCAGGAGAGGGAGGTGAGGGGAGGTAAGGTGAGGGGAGGGAGGGAAGGAAAGGAAAGGAGGAAGAGGAGGGGGGGGGGAGTTTTCTTCTCTCCACTGACACCGCATTGTGCACCATCGTGCCAATGCAGCAGCACGCACAACAACCACGACGACGACTGTCGCCGTTGTAAAGACCGCAAATGTTGTCGGATGTTACAGAGCGAGCGGACAGAGCGCAACTTCCATCCCCCTCCTCCCTGTCCACAAGCGCCGCCACTCACCCAGACCCCACCACTCACCCACCACTCACCCACCACTCACCCACCACTCACCCAGGCCCCACCACTCACCCAGGCTCCACCACTCACCCGCCACTCACCCAAACCCCACCACTCACCCACCACTCACCCGCAACTCACCCGCCACTCACCCGCCACTAACCCACCACTCACCCAAGCCCCACCACTCACCCGCCACTCACCCACCACTCACCCACCACTCACCCAGGTCCCACCACTCACCCACCACTCACCCAGGTCCCAGCACTCACCCTCCACTCACCCACCACTCACCCACCACTCACCCAGGTCCCACCACTCACCCACCACTCACCCACCACTCACCCAGGCCCCACCACTCACCCTCACCCACCACTCACCCACCACTCACCCAGGTCCCACCACTCACCCGCCACTCACCCGCCACTCACCCGCCACTCACCCGCCACTCACCCACCACTCACCCAGGTCCCACCACTCACCCACCACTCACCCACCACTCACCCACCACTCACCCAGGTCCCACCACTCACCCGCCACTCACCCGCCACTCACCCGCCACTCACCCACCACTCACCGGCCACTCACCCACCACTCACCCACCACTCACCCGCCACTCACCCACTACTCACCCAGGCCCCGCCACTCACCCACCACTCACCCAGGCCCCGCCACTCACCCAGGCTCCCGAAGAGCTCCACTCCCAGCGCCGCGTAGATGAAGAAGAGCAGCATGAAGAGCAGGCCCAGGTTCCCCACCTGCGGGCACACAGCTCATCGTCATCATCGTCTTAGTCAGCCATGGTTACTCCACTGCTGGATGAAGGCCTCCACACCCCCATGGTCCCTGGGGGGGGGGGAGGCTCGGCTTGACTACGGCGGGGCAATCTTCTTCTACAGGAGCCTCTCGATTATCCACGTGCGGTTAATCCGATCTGTGCAGTAACCGCGCGTCTGAGATGTTCACAAACATTAACAACTAACGACCTTAAAACAGTTCAACACTTTGTGGCGAATGGCGGCTGCTGCTGTATCTCCGTGTGTATCTCCGTGTGTGTCTCTGTGTATCTCTGTGTGTATATCTGCGTATATCTGTGTATCTCCATGTGTATCTCTGTGTGTATCTCCCTGTGTATCTCCGTGTGTATCTCCGTGTGTATCTCCGTGTGTATCTCCGTGTGTATCTCCGTGTGTATCTCCCTGTGCATCTCTGTGTGTATCTCCGTGTGCATCTCCGTGTGTATCTCCGTGTGTATCTCCGTGTGTATCTCCGTGTGTGTATCTCCGTGTGTATCTCTGTGTGTATCTCCCTGTGCATCTCCCTGTGTATCTCCGTGTGTATCTCCGTGTGTGTATCTCCGTGTGTGTATCTCCGTGTGTGTATCTCCGTGTGTATCTGTGTGTATCTCCGTGTGTATCTCCGTGTGTATCTCCGTGTGTATCTCCGTGTGTATCTCTGTGTGTGTATCTCTGTGTGTATCTCTGTGAGTGAGACAGTTGCCGAGCACGCACACACAAAGACAAAGATCCCACGTATAGCCTTAACAGACTGTTGAGGCAAGTGCTGTTAGCGAGCGCCTACTGTATGAAGGCCGGCACGTCACACAAGGGGGTGGGTGGCCAGCACCACGTCCGGCCGCCTTTGTCTCCCGATTGGCGATGCTCAAACATCGCACCAGGTACTCAGCCTCAAATGAGTCGACCTAGGGGAGGCCCAGGACCGGTTCAGATAATCGTCAATGGTGTTGGCCGGGAGTAGGAATCGAACCTGGGTCGCTAGGTTCGTAGCGCAGCACGCTAACCGCTACTCTACTGTCTCCCACAACAACAACCGGCATTCGCCACTAAGTGGCTGTGACGTCACCACGATGCTTGTGCCAGGCTATGTGCACCTTGAGGCCACGTGAAGTGTCGAACGCCCGCTGGCAGGAGGTCATGGGGCAGACCCAGGTGCCACGGGTCGACTGACTGAAATGACTGAGATGACTGAGATGACTATCTGATGCACCACCTGTGCTCCCTACTGTGCCAAATTGCTGTAATTTAGCCACCCGGCGCTCCGCTCGTTGTTGTGAGCGTCGCTCCTCCGCCCTCCATTGTTGTTGGAGGGCGACTTCCTCCAACTGCCCAGTAGCGTCCTTCACGAGGCTCCTCCACAGAGGCCGATCTTGACACCGCTGGTACCAGTCATCGGCAAGTCCACTCAGCTCCACGTCCTCCTGTACCACATCACTCCATCTCTTCTCTAGCCCGTGCCGCACCCGCTTAGCCCCCTCTATCCGGCCGAACAAAAGCTGTTTAGGCATGTGGTGACTGGGCATGCTGGCTACATGACCCAGCCAACGCAGCCTTGCCTGCCAGAGGAGCTCACCGATGGGACTTTGCCCAGACTTTTCTAGGATTTGTGAGTTCCTCACACAATCCAGCCTGGTTAAACCCAGGATGGATTGTAGGCAGGCCAGCCTAAATGTTTCCAATCTGCGAAGATGCTCCATTAGGGGGGTCCACGTTTCGCAAGCGTAGAGAAGGGATGGAATAACTGTGACCGAAAAGACTTGAAGCCTCGTGCGGAGCGACAGACCAGGTAGCTTCCACACAGCGTTACGCAACCGATGAAAAGATAATGCCGCTCGACTGATTCGGAGTGAGACCTCTGCTGTTAAACCGGAGCCGGTCATGAGCACACTGCCAAGGTATGGGAAACTCTCCACTCTCTCCACAACTGCCCCATCACCGATTGGGAGTTGTGTGGGTGTGTTGCTTAGTCTTGGTGGGGCTAAGCTCCAGGTTCAGCATCAGCGTCTCCAACTCCTCCTATGAGTGAGCGGCAATTACCAGATCATCGGCATACGTAACATGGTTGACCAATAGGGAGCCATCCCTTGACCGCACCCGGGCATCGATCAGCCTCCCATTGTATCTGTACCAGATGGAAATTCCTCTGGTACAGCCATCAAAGGTTTCACGGACTACATGATCGAAAAATATGTTAAATAATGTGGTAGCCAGAGGACATCTCTGTGGCACCCCAAGGTGAAGAGGGAATGACTCCGACTCCCGGCCACGTAGTTTTACCCGGGCCCGCTCACCATCATGAAGGTCCTTCATGATCGTGAGCAAAGGGTCAGGGAATTCGAAAGCACGAAGAACAAACCAGAGCCCAGGCCTACTGATGGTATCATAGGTCTTGACCAGGTCAATAAAGCAGAGATGTAGGTCTTGTTGGAATTCCCTACACCTCTGCTGTAGCAAAAGGACAGAAAATATGGCATCTGTGCAGGACCGCCGTTTCCTGAAACCACATTGAGGCTCCGCAAGCGTCTCCTCAGCGTGCCTGGCAAGGCGATGTTGAATAATCATTGCCACGACCTTTCCCGGCACACTGAGGAGTGAGATGCCCCTGTAGTTGTTACAGTCTGTGCGGTCCCTCTTCTTAAAGAGGGGGACCACAAGGGCATCCTTCCAATCCTGCGGAACCCGTCCAGTGGTCCAGACTGTTGTTATGAAGTCATGTAGGGCAGTCTGTGCACAAACGCCACCCTCCCTCAGCATTTCGCTTGGAAGATCACCTCTGCCCGGTGCCTTTCCTGGTCTCAAACTCTGGATCGCCTTTAGTACAACCTCAACAGATGGCACCTCAGCCAGCCACTCACAGGGAGTGACTTCTTCAAATATTTGAGGCACCGCAGCCTCAGCAGGGTTATCCCCACTTTGTCCCACGATGTTTTCCATGTCAAGGGATTTCCCCTCCCCCAGGACTTGACAGAAATGCTCAGCAAATCTGCAAAGCTGTTTCTGGGGGTTGGAGACTGGATCACCGTTTTTTCCCCTAATGATGGTAATCGGTGTGGTGCTGCAGGTTACTTTTTTGATGGAGTAAAATAGGGATTTGTGATCGCGGGCCATTGAGGCAGACTCCATCTCCTCAGTAACCCGCGACCTCCACCCATCCTTGCAGTGCCTCACGGCTCTCCAAACCTTCGAGCAAAGGCTGCGGTAAGCCTCCTCATTCCCTGACGTGGGATGCTGTAGCCGATGAGAGTGGGCCTGTCGCTTTTTCTCAACTATCCTGAACACCTCCACTGTCAGCCAGGGTCTCTGGGGAGGTCTGGACCGCATACCCAAAGCAGCCATTGCAGCTGCATGAGTCACAGTCCTAAACCTCGCCCATTTACTCTCGACATCTGGAGGAGTGGGGGACGATGTAAACCCCAGCCACAAGCGATGACGAAATTCTCGCTTACAACTTTCATCAGCTAGCTGAGTCCAGGGGTCCTGGGTGTACATCCACCACTGGAGTGGAAGAATGGCAGGCACATCTTACAAATGGCAAGTCGATGGTCAGAGGGCAGATCAGCTCCACGGTAGGTCCTGGTGTGAAGGACATTGGCCCGCATCCGCTGTTCCGTCACTATGTAGTCCAGCAGATGTTCTTGCTTGGACCCGGCATGCATCCATGATGTTGTGTGGATGTGCCGATGCCGGAACAGCGTGTTGGTAATTACAAGCCCATGGGCTGCACAAAAATCTAACATCCTCCTACCATTGTTATTGAGCTGATCTGGCCCATGCCTTCCAATAACTCCAGACCAGGTGCCAGCATCATGACCAACTCGGGCATTGAAGTCACCCAACAAGATGACTCCATCCCGAGGGGCCACTTTAGCTAGCACCTGTGACAGGAGGTCATATAAGGCATCTGACTCATCGGCCTTGCCTGCATCCCTCCAGGGATGTTCGTCATCGGTGGGGGCATAAGTAACCATGACCACCACTCCTCGCCTCCGGTTGATGGGAAGACGAGCCCAAAGTAGCCTGGAGCTTACAGCTTCCCACACCTCACCGCCACGCTCCCACGCCCCCTTCATTCTTTTGTTCAGAAGAAGAGCCGCTCCCTGTTGTTTGGTAGTCTCCTGCCCCGAGTAGAGGACTGTCCACCCCTCATAATGGCAGGAGCCAGAGCCGGTCCACCGGACCTCCTGAATGCCACAGAGATTCAGGCGGTACCTGTCCAGCTCCCGACAGAGGAGTGGCAGCCTCTCCTCCGCAGTGAGCGTTCGAACATTCCACGTGGCCAAATGTAGTGTTTTTTTGTTGTTTCTGGAGGAGCCCCGAGGGTAAGGGTTCAGTCTCCTGGCTCCGCCAAAAGGGGTTTTGGCCAGGAGACGTCATAGACGCCTGTCCCCCCGGGGCCTCCAGCACAAGCTTAATACTTACATTTTTCAGTCGTGGTTTGGTGGTAATTAATTGAGGGTGGAGGGGTTTACAGCCCCTCGCACCCGTCCAGAGCCCCCATTTGGCCGCTGTGGTGGTTACAAACGTCATGAGGGGAGAGGCCAATTTAAATTGGCCCTCCCCCCACGGCACTGCCCACCACAGCGTTGCCGTCCGGCACCATGAGGAGTTAGGGGGTTATTTTTTCCGGACACGCACACACACATGCCCGCACATGCACGCACACGCACACACACATACACTCACACGCACACACACATGCACAGCGTTGTCCCACGTCCGGCCGCACAGCCGCATCTGAGTGTATTGAACCGCGTGGTGTAGTGACTTTTGGGTAGATTTCGGTGAGGCCGCGCACACACGCTCAGCCGGCCAAAATCGCACAGCTAACCGAACCGGCGTAGAGCAAGGACTTTACCGTGCACGCGGCTCACGCTGACATTCTGGTCACGGCGGGGCCGCTGAACACGTAGCAGTAGAGCTTTCGTGACCAGTATTTTTGGGTTAGATCACGTGAATATAAATGTGTGTCGGGTTTACTCTCCAGCGCACCGGTGCGCTGAACTAGTCACGGATTAGCATGTTAATATTAGCTGCCACACCCATCTCTAAATCTTTATAAACAGCTTGCCCTCAGAGGCTAACCTCCCTGTTCCTGTTGACGAAAGCTTGTGTTGCGATCGAAACATCATGATATTTTATTATTTTTTATTTACTTTATTTTAATTTTCATTTGTATTATTTTATTGTTATTATTTTTCTATCTACGTGACTTTACAGAAAAAACCATAGAATACAGTTAATAGTTGTTTATAGTTTATATTACGGAAAGTGACGATTACGCCTGTTACTTGCACCTAGACTGGTTGGAGTTAGACAAGAAGACGAGTCGGACGACGGACGTCGCACCTCACCTGCGGCAGGGCTTGCATGACGGTGTCGAGCAGCGCTCGCATTCCCGTCGCCATCTTCAGCAGCTTGAGCACTGGCACCACAGAGAGGAGGAGACAGAGAAGGGAGGGGGGACTCAAACAACAACAACAACGGCAAGCAGGCAACAAACAAACAACACCGGCGAAGGCGCGGAGCGCAATCTACACGCGGTAACCAGACGAACGCCGGGGCGGCGAGTCCCAACGCCGCCACGTCGCTCGGCTTCCATCCTCCACGGGATCGGCACAATCGGGATCGGGCCAGGGGCCGGGAAGCCGGGGGGCCCGAGGGGTGGGAGGCCGGGCGGGCGTGATTACCCCGGGCGATGCGCAGCACCCTCATGATGCGGATGATGGTCGGGTTGATGGGCAGCGAGGCGTTGATCTCAATCTCCTCCAGCGTGATGCCCATGATGGACAGAAGGACGATGGCCACGTCCAGCTGGTTCCACCTGGCAGGCACCGCAGGGCGCGTCGGGGGAGTGGGGGGGGCAGAAGAGGGGGAGTGGGAGGGTAGAAGGGGTGGGAGCAGGGAAAGACCGTGTTTGTCACAAATGATGATCCGACTCTATCGGTCTATGGGGGACCTTTTGGCAGTATCCAAAATGATGAAAACTCAGGATGGGTTTTACCCCTTTCTGGCAATGAAACGGAAGTTGTGTTAATGTGTTCAAACACCAAATAGATGATACATTTCGCATGGCATCAAGTCAACAAGGTATCCCATAGATGTCGCTGCTGGACCCGAGCTAAAAGTGTTCTGATAATTGTATTGTCTTTGTACTGTTCACATGTTTGCGTTGTTCACTGGTCTGGTGGTGAGACGAGGCCATACAGAAGGCCGCTGTCTCTGGTGCATCATAGATTATCACTGTGTAACAAATGTACTTATTTATTATTCCTGGGTAGTAAGTGTTATTTCAGGGGCGGTTTCTTCATTAGGGCGATTGGGCGACGCACCACCAATGTCATTCAACCACAGAGTCACGCTAGCAGTCACTGTGCCTCTGGATATAGTCCAATCAGCGTCATGTCACGTTCTGTGGAGTACCGCCTCTTTTTGGGCGATTTCACTCCGGCTGAGAATCGCCCCATGTGGCCCCATAGACTTACATTCAAAGATGTTTTTTTTCGACCGGGGGGCGCTGCAATGCATTCTCTATGGCTTCCGAGAGGGCTCGCACTAACGTGCTTACGTCATCATACGCAAGCACGTTTCATCCAACAATATTATTTGTCGCCACCTAGTGGAATCTTTAATAAAAGAAACTTGAGTGGATTGTATATTAATAGTGAGTATAGAAACAAACAAGATGTATTGTAAGAGTCACTTTATTTTTTATTAATATTAAAGAAGTGAAGTTGCCTTTACATGCTTAAGCTGTTAATTTATCCATTGCATGGGTGGACCTTATCCTTATCAATCATCCAGACATTTGCCCCCCCTGAGAGATTTTGCAGGAGCCGCCACTGTGTTATTTCCTAATTGCTTATGCCTCAACAGTACAGAAAGTGGCTATTATTCCACACAAACTTTGCTTTTGTGACCAGGACAGTGATATGTTGAAAGGTACCTATTTTCAATGAAAAAACGTGTGCATTTGTGTCATTCCTTCACACAAAGTCCTCGTCACAAGAGCAACGTTTGTGGGGAATAATAGCCATTTTATATACTTTTGAGGCAAAAGCAATTGGAAAATAACACTACCCAGGAACAAAAATCGTGTTACATAGTGAATTATCAGAGCCACGTGTTGTTTGCATGTTTCGGCACAAGTAGTGTGTGCGGTTAATGCAGTAACTTGACGTCTTGCAGCAGGTATCATCATCTAGTTGGTGTTTGAATATCTTCACACAAGTCCCGTTTTATTGCCAGAAAGGGTAACACATGTTCTTAGTTTTCATCACAGTTGATATATATGTGATAAAAGTTTTGCTGGCTGGCTGGCACGTCACCTCACCGCACATCCGCGCAAGACACATCACCCGCATCCTCTAGCCCGGGTCGTGCGTCGCCACTCACGCAAACCGACCCTCCACCCCGGCCGCTAGTGCCGCACAAATGCTCGGGCAGTGCGAGTGCAACGATTATAACCGGCTGTACAATGCGCGTGCACACGCACACACACACTCTCACACGCACGCACCAACACGCAAACACACCCACACGCGCACACAAATGCACACGCACACACGCGCATGCACACGCATGCACACTCTCACACGCACACACATGCACACTCTCACACGCACACACGTACCAACACACGCACTCACACCAACACGCACACACCCACACGTGCACACACCCACACGTGCACACACCCACATGCACACAAGCACCAACACGCACGCGCGCACGCACATGCGCAGACGCACTACTGGTCGCGTCGACGGACACTCCGTACCTCTCCTTGAAAAACCGCCGAAAGCCGAGGGCGATGAGCTTGAGCACGGCCTCGAGCACGAAGACGACGGTGAAGACGTAGTTGCAGTACTTGAGGGCCCGGTCCAGAGCCTGCGGGGACCCCACAAGGGGACGAAGACATTTTTGACCCCCGACACCCACCCACCGTGTCACCTGTCAGAGTCTGTTGGGGCCACGCGCTGCCGGCGAGTCGTCGCACCTACGAAGGCGGCCGCCTTTGTCTCCCCATCCCCACCCCCCCGTGGCGATGTTGACTTCGCACCACTACACCGGGTACTCGTTTGAGGCTGAGTCGACCGAGGGGAGGCTCATGACCCGGTTCTGATCATCGTCACTGGTGCAGGTGGCCGTGAGCGGGAATCGAACTCGGGTCGTAGCCGGGTTCGTAGCATAGCGCGCTCACCGCTGCACCGCCGCTCCTAACTCCAGTAATGCGCACAAAGATCCCCCGTGTTGCCTTAGCAGACTGCAGGGGCAAGTGCTGTCGGCGAGCACCTATGAAGGCCGGAACGGCACACGAGGGGGTGGGTGGCCAGCACCACGCCCGACCGCCTTTGTCTTCCCACTGGCGATGTTTATCACACCGCACCAGGTACTCATTTGAGGCTGAGTCGACACAACCACACACACACGTGAAAAGACACGGGCATGGCGATGATTACACCAACCCTCGCTGTTGCCTCCACAGTAGCGGTGCGTCGCAGGCAGCCACGATTAACTGAAAAGATGTTTTTTATTTTACCAGGTGAGGCCCCACCGAGCTATGTAGTTCTTTATCAGAAGCAACCTGGCCACAAATGATAGCTCAAAGAAGTGGCTTATCACAGTGATTTTAAACGTGGAGGGAGAAGGCAGAGGACCCAGAGAAAAATCCACGCAGCCAAGGGGAGAGAGACACGCAAACTCCAAATATAAAACAGGCGTCAGGATGGGAAACGAAGCCACGACCTCCTGCATACCAGGTGAAGTCGTTAACATCTCCGCCACAAGATCAACAAGGGAACAGGCCCCACCCCCCGCTTAACCCCACCGCCCCCCCCTCCCCCACCTTGGGCTGTGCGTAGTGCTCGATGGACATGGTGACGACGTTGAGGCCGATGATGATGGAGATGAAGAGGTCCAGGTAGTGGGCGGTGCACATCTTGTGGATGAGCAGACGCGGGCGTGAGTAGCTGGCCCAATACGGCTGGCGCTGGGCCTCTGCGGGGAGGTGGGGGGGAGGTGGTGGGGGAGGTGAGGGGGGAGGGGGGGAGGTGAGGGGGGAGGGGGGGAGGGGGGGAGGTGGGGGGATCAAGTCAGGAGAGGTGCCACGTCGCACGTCACGGAGCGTTTGGCTCGGATGAGTTAACTAAGCGACGGCGTGCGACGTCGTAACAACGTTCACAGGAACTTTCATTCGTCGCGTCCCCGCGAGCCGCAATCTATCCACTGCTGGATGGAGGAGGCTGTCTCCCGTGGTGCCGATGAGCGTGGTCGAACCCCACCCCTTCACGCAGCCCGCACTGACCAGCGTGGTGAAGTACGGTCAAACGACCTCCACCACGACGGCCGCGCCTCGGGAAAACCTCCATCCAGCAGTGGATTGATCAAGAGCCCTGCGAGTGGTTATACAGGGTGGCCCATAAGTCTGGAATCATAGGGGAAAATAACTCATTCAAACATTTTTGTTTCTGCAGGTCCAAGATGTCTCTGAGTAAGGAAGAACGAGTCCCGATAATTCTACTCGTAGGAAATTGGAGTCAGAGGGAGGTCGCTTTTGAATTTAACAGACTGCATCTGACTCCAGACTTATGGGACACGCCATAGTTTACACAACGATGAAAACACTTGACGGATCTTAACCGATTAAGTGCGACAATCGCATTGGTACAATAAATAAATGCAGAAATACATTGAGCACTCGGTCCATTCATTCCTTCACGCGCGGCTACGTGAAACATTCCGGCGTAGCAAGACAACGACGATATTGCGGCTTGCTTTCGTGCCTCCAGTTACACCACGAAGTGCATCGGGGATGTTTCCAAATTGGGGAAACTTGAATCGAATTCCTCTCAATCGGCCCACCGCCTCCAGCGGCGGCTGTCAGCCAAAACGACGGCCACTTTGGCGCTCTGGTCAAACACTCGCGCTTGTTTCGTGGACCGCGCTGGCACCCAGCACGCTAACGTGAAATCGACACTCTTGGCCGTCGGGGGTGAAGGGGGGTGGTGGCGGGCTGCCGATAGGAATTGGCGGCAGAGAGGCAACGTTATTTCATACTGAAATGACGGACTGTGCTGCGAGGTCAATTTAATATGACAATGATTAATTGTATATCAAGGAAAGGCCACAATCAGCCCAAGGACTCCTTTTTGAGAGGGTCCTGCTACATTGGGTCTAGATTTTCACGATGTTTTTTTCGACAAGTCTATGATGAGCTGCGTTTATATTTATCATTCACGCGGCAGGGAAGCGGAGCACCCGGAGAAAGCCCCACGCCTTGCGTGAGAGGCGAGGGAGGAGGGGGGCAACGCTCTATACCCGCACAGAAGGAACAGATGAAGATTGGTCCACACGTTGCTCGACTGCCTCCTCCCTCGAGGCCCAACACGGGGAAGGGGAACTTTCCCGACATCGGCTCGTGATCCACAAACCCTCGCCACCTCCGCCACGCTGGACTGGGGAGGCCGTGCGGAGTCGCCGCCGCCACCACTGTCCGGTTAACACGAGAGCAGTCTACATATCGTGACGTTCCGATACACTGCAGAGAGGAGAGTTTCACGGTCTAACACTCGATTATCCGCGTTGGGTGGGAGTTATAATTCCAGGGCGCCGATTGAGTCGCAGTTTACATTCTCGGGCTCGGGCCACCGCGTGCGTCATTGCGACCGGGCCAAATGTGTGTCCGTCATTGAAGAAGGAGACAATTCGTGTGGTCGAATGTGGCGGCAGTAGCACGCACGCACGTGTGGCGTTTCGCTTGATGCTGCATCGTGCATCTGCAGGGCAGAGTCCCGGAAGTCGGAATATTCAGTTTAACACCCGGGTTGGATCGCGTGAAAACAAATTTCGTGGGCTTACTCTTCAACACACCGGTGTGTGCTGAATTAGTAACGAATTGCCATGTGTTTTGTTCACGTGACAAACCCTTTAGTAATTGGCTGTGTTGGGTGGTGGGCGGGTTTAACAACACATCTATATTTACGCGGTCTAACCCAAAAAGAAATCCCCTTTATTACTTTAAATTATTATTATAATAATCGTCGTCGTTGGTGCGTCGTTTAAACGCTCGTGACAAAACGTGACGATTTAACTCGTTTCACTTTTGTCGGGTGGTGGAGGCTTCTCAACGATGACGCACGTTTGGGTCAGGCCGTGATCACGTGGTCTGACGTCGTTGCTGGGGGGCGAGTGATCCAACCAACTCCAAGAAGCAACGGACACGCTTACGCGTCGTTATCACCACCCCCTTCTCTGCCCCCGTTCTATCGAAGCCTAGCAAAACGAATGCGTTTTGTGCCCCAATTTACGAACATCTTGCATGTGTCCGCATCTTCGTTGTTAGTGGCCCAGCTTGGCTTACCTCCCCGCTGGATAATTGAGAGTTAACCGTTCAAACAGCATCCGGGTGTGTACATATGTACATACAACACAAACCACACACCACGCGCACACACAACTGCTGCAACAGCAATACACATGCGTCCGTAATCGCTACAACTACATGCGAAATGCACGAGCATCCGATTTTTTTGCCATGCAACTTTGGGGGGGGGGTCACCTCGCTCAATGACAGCCGGCTCATCGAGTTTCAAACAGCAGAGGCGGGGGAGGGGGAATTGCTGTTGACGTGAAAACTCTTTAGGGGGCTTAGATGTTGCCACCACCCGTCTCAATTTAGTTATTGTCCAGGATCATTCCTCTTGTTGTTGTTGTTGATGCAGCAGACTATCCTGGGTGAGATCCGCCTGTCTCGTTAAATAGCCTCGCAATTGAGTTTTTCTGGCGGCTACAATAACGGTAACAAGTCGACGAAAAAACGCGACAATGCTCGCAAAAAGAACGACGATCCGAATTGCACGGTTTAGCACGGTCGGCGAGGAATGGTGCGAAAGAAGATCAACGTGTGTACGTCCTCTGGCCCAGTCCAGTAAACACACAACATTGGGCCAACGTTGGCACGTGGTTGGAATTGTGGGCCCAACGTTCAATGTTTACCGGCAGGTCTCTCAAGTTCGCCTAAAACAAATAATTTTATCTTAAAACTTGGAATCTTGCATCACTCAAAACAATGCGTCGACGTGCAAAGGGGGGCTTCCCTCTTCTTGCTAGTGGGAGTTTTTTTCCTCCTCTCTCCACGATACGTCGTTCCTAGTTTTTTGAATCTCAGAGACAGTCACCCTGGCTGTTTGATAGGGAAGTTGTTACGGCCTGGCCCTTATGAACCACAAGATGACCCAGAGTTTGAGCAAAAATCGGACACCAGGCAAATCGCGTCGGGTGCCGGCGGCCATGTGAGTTTTGTCATGAAGAAGGAGGTGCATTGAAAAGCTTTGAATTCAACCACTTTCTTAGGCCACAAACCAGTAAACATGCAAACATTGGGCCAACGTTCGAACGTTATCCAAATATTGGCTCAACGTTGCACTTTTACTGGGAAAGCACCAGGGGGAGGATCCCGCGACACTCTCAACGGCCTTCTTAGATCAGGAAAGTTGTCTTATTACTGATAACAGGAACTCTCTCAAAAGTTTATCATTAAATGCGGGTGCTTCAAGAGCAGAATTCTCAATTTAGTCAACAAAGCAACCTTTTGAAAGCCTGCCAAATGGATTATTTTGTTATGCGTAACCCAGCAGCAACCGCCGCAGGCTTTGCTCAATGACTTTAGGCCTCAGGGCAAAATCTCAAAATGGCCTCCACGCAACGCGGCCGCGAGAAAGCAAGCGACGGAGCTCGGCGAAAAACCGCGCCGCAGAAGCATAACGGGGGAAAGAAAAGAAAGAGCGCGCGGATCTTTCTGAGTCCGTTAGTGTTCTCCGGGAATGGGGGATTTGATTACATGGAAAAAAAATGAAACAGGAAAGATTAAGGAGGGGCAACGACAACAACAACCTCTACGTTATTAGTTTTAAATGACTGCCAAAAAAATGAATGGGCACACACTATGAGGGACCGAGTGGCATGGTGTGTTGGCTATTCGGGACCGAGTGACTGAGTGCGCTGGCTATGAGGGACCGAGTAACTTGCGGTGCACTTGCTATGAGGGGCCAAGTGGCTCGGTGCGCTGGCTATGAGAAACAGAGTGACTTGGTCCCTCATAGCAAGCACACTGCGAGTCACGCGAGTCATTCGGTCCCTGCTGAGAGACCCTCACAACGTCAGCGTCCGTTCACGAGACCGCACGGGGGAACTGGCGATGCGGATCGGGGTGGGGGGGGGGGCTTTTGTGCCGTGTTCAGGCGATTTATTTTCCCTTCCGATTTTGGCGCAATGCCGAGCGCAACCTACGTCTTTTTCACGCGGTAAAGTCGACGCAGCATCCCCCTCTCGAAGTCACGAGCGAGCTAATGAATCAGCTCAAAGCCTCCTCCCCGTAAGCCACGCGGCCTCAGTGTTGGCCACCCCCACTCTGATTCCCCTCTCCCCCTCTCCGTCGCCTCCCACTGTGAAGACAGACTCGGCTCTGTGCAGCAGCAGGAGCAGAGGCCCCGATACAGCCTCTAACCTCCCCATCCTCACCTCTCCTGATTCTTTGCTCCCGTTTCTCCGTTCTGCCTCCCAACCTTTAACTCTCATTCTCCTCTCTTCTCTCTCCCATTACATCCTTTAACTTTCATTCCCCTCTCTCCTCTCCCCTCTCTCCCGTTCCAAGCTTTAACTCTCATCCCCCTCTCTTCTGTCTTACCTCTCCCGTTCCTCTTTTCCCATTCATCGCTCTGTGCTCGGCTCTACTCCCCTACCCCGGTGGTGTGCCCGTCGGCATAAAAGTTGTGCTCGTTTTGATAAACACTGCACACTCTTCAATGCTCACACATGGGGTATGCATTGTGCTGTATGCATGTGCGTGCGTTGAACTTCTTTCGCGCTGTAAGTATCAGGCGTGGCCTCCTAAAGATCACGCGGGTCCCTTTAAGGATCACGTGGCACCCTCTAAAGATCACGTGGGTCCCTTTAATGAGCACGTGGGGCCCTCTAAGGATCACGTGAGGCCTCTCCTGCGCCCACGCATCACGGTTTTCACGTTTTTTTCCCTCCATCACGGCAACAAGTCGAGTCATCACGCGGTTGGGTTTGTGTGCTCAGAGGAAGGTGCCATTGCCAAAATCTTTGCCCACTCGATGCGTAATTGACAAACACCGTTTTGAGTTTTTTCCCCACTATTGAGAGATCTTCTTCGGCCCCACACCACCGATTAGCGACAGTTGGCTACGTACGGTGCAAAAGAAGTTCAACATAATAGAGAAAAAATATAACGTTTTTATTTATTTTACCAAGTAAGGCCCACTGAGCCATGTAGCTCTTTTTCAGAAGTGACATGGCCACAAACGATAGCTCGACGAAGTGGCTTATCATCACGTGGAAATGTGAAGCAGCCCAATACTCTAAACGGATGTTTCTAAATGTGGAGGGGAAAACCCGGAAGGAGGACCTGGAGAAAATCCACGCCACCTGCTGTATAAACTCCAATTATACAGCAGGCGTCAGGATCAGGATCGAACCCGCAAAATCCTGTATACCAGGCGAGATAGTTAACATCTCTTAGCCACCGTGGCACCCTATACAGTACAGTATGTACATATGTCCCGGTTCCTTTGGAGTTTAGAGGTGGCAAAGAGTGGTTGGCCTGGGCCCTGGTAGAAGAAAGGAAATGTAAGTCTATGGGTGTATTTATGAGACAATGCGTGTCCACATCTCTACGTCTACGGGTTTCTATGCGAGTCTATGGGTTTAGAGGTGAGTCTGCAGGTCTCTATATAGGTATGGAGGCTTTTGGGTGAGATCTATGGGTCGAAAATTCGATGAAAGTTTTATATGTAGATCTGAGGGTCTATACTTGCGCCCATGGGTCTCTATTTAAGGATACTGGTTTCTATATGATTTTAAAGGTCTCTTTGTAGGTCTACGATTCTCTGAGTAAGTCTATGGGTCTTCATTTAACACCACCGGCTGAGTATCTGCTGCCGGAGATTCACATCACCCAGAGTTTGTCAGAATGTAGCCAAAAACTCCGATGAATAGAAACTATCAGCAGTGCAGTGAAAACTGCTAAATCCAGGTGATATTATGTATGTGGCAAGTTTGAAGGCATCACTAGACCCCATTTTTGAAGCTGTGCAAAAATCCCCACACCTCTCGTGGATATCTGTGGTTGGTCTGTGTGACGGACGTAAACGCTGTTCACGACGGTTAGAGTTGTGTTATCCATGATAGAGGTGTTTTGGGGTCAGATCGTGTGAATATAAAAGTTGCGTCATTAAAGCCACCACCACCCGACCACACAGTCAATCAGTAAAGGGGTTTGTCACGTAAACTACACGTGGCAAATTCGTTACTAGTTCAGCACACAGCGGTTGTGTGCTGGAGATTTTGATAATGTTGACGTTCTACCCACTACAACATTTAAAATTATAGTGTAGTGTATAGTGTAGTACACTAGTTCAACACTAACTGGTTGTGTGTAGGAGAGTAAACCCACTACAACATTTACCATTATAGTGTAGTGTATAGTGTAGTGTATAGTGTAGTGTATAGTGTAGTATACTCGTTCAGCACTAACTGGTTGTGTGTTGGAGAGTAAATCCATTACAATATTTACAATTATAGTGTAGTGTATAGTGTAGTGTATAGTGTAGTATACTAGTTCAGCACTAACTGGTTGTGTGTTGGAGAGTAAATCCACTACAATATTTACAATTCGAGTACCATGACGTTTCGCCGGTAATTACAGCAACAACACCAACCAGCAGCATCGTCAGGCGAATAGAAAGAGAGTTGTGGAGAAATCCTCCTCCTGTTTCGGTCTTAAATAGAAGGGGAATCAATTATGTTGGTTAACATTGGTGGCGAAAGCCCACGTGTTAAAGTTGTGTTATCGTTCAGTTCGTTAGAGCTGTGTTAGCATTTTAGTAGCCAAACACAAAGTTAAACCACGTTTGTGGAACACAAAATGAATGGAAGAAATGGAACGTTCTATACCTTTGCTCAGATACTTATTTGCCATAATTCTCACAAGCATCTGGCTTTGTTCGACTGCAAACAGCGACACTGGGGTGGTGGTGGGGAGGTGGGGGGGGGAAGGAGACAACAGAAATTTCAGCAAAAGAAGATGACGATTACGGCCACACGGTGTTTTCTCTCTCCGTCGTTACTGCACGGCCATCATCGGTTCGAGACTGATCGCCGATCGGAAGAAAAAAATAACGCCGCTCCAAGTTGCAACGCCGCGCAGCGGCTTCCGCGCGTGGAGAGGCATAGAAGGCCACAGGCGAAGGGGCAAGGGGGCAGCCCTGATACGGGATGCCGCCAGCAATCGCCCAAGCTCTATAGTCCTATATTGGGGATGGTTCTTTTCTTTTTTTGGTTCCAACATGGAACAGGGTCCGAGGAAATCGGCCTAGAGCCCGCTCTGTTGAAGTCGCTTCCGTCAGCAGTGGCACGAGAGAGCGACCTAATGCAGGGCTGTGCCTTTAGCATTGCCTGCTCCCCACACCGACCTCTTCCCTCGCGAGGTCCCGCGCCTGAACAACAGCTACAAGAACTCGGCGTATTAAAACCAACTCAGTGCCGTGCACGCAGAGCCGTCCCTAAGGCAGACGGCAAGCCGGGGCGACTGCCCTGGGCTCCGCGCTTTGGGGGGTTGTCAGCGGTAATGCCCCCGCTTTAGTTTGAAGGCCTTGGGGTTGGTTTGGCCCGGCCCGGCACACCACCCTCTGGACGGCCATGCCTTCGATGCACCTCACGTCAACCGATCCAACACCCCCGATACAGTCTAGGCCAAGCAAACCCTCCCCCTCCACCCACCCCCATCGCCAATGGCAGTTTTCTGTGTGTGCTGCACTACCACGCTCCCCCATCTGTTTTCAAAGGCCACGCGCGCACGCACGGCGATGTTACGGACGAAACCCGCGGCGCAGCACCGAGTGTCGGCGACTCTCTCACTACGTGTGTGCATACTACGCTACGTGTGTGCACGCTACGCTACATGTGTGCACGCTACGCTACGTGCGTGTGTGTGCGTGCATGCGTTAGTTCTACGGCCGGCGAGCTACAGGCGGATGAAAAGTCGCGCAAAATGTTGGAGACGGGTGTGGCAAGCCGCGAGATCGCCATCGGTAAGGTTTTCTTCTTACCGCCGGGGACCCTGGGAAAAACAGACGTCGCGTCGACGTCGTTGTCGAGGCCGCGGCGTTTCGGGCCAAAAAAGAAGCTTTGCGTTTGCCTCACCTCGTTAGCTCCGCGAAACCGTCGCCATCGCCACCGTCGTCGTTTGCCAGCGCCAATAGAAATCTGCAGGAAGTTGTTAAGTCGCTCCCGGTGTACCCGCGGGGTCACAGAGGACCCGGTACAGCTCCTGGACAGGGCTTCTGCTCGTGGTGGTCGCCGTTGTCCCGTTTATAATTTCTCAATTGTCTCTACTGCATTGGTTGATGTCTATGTCTCGTGTGTACTGTCAGTGTCTCTCTTGTACTGTCACTCACACTTGTACTCTCTGATGGTGGCGGTGGTAGTGGCGGTGGTAGTGTAGGTGGCGACACTTCATGTGGCCTCAAGGTGCACATAGCCTGGCACAAGCGTCGTGGTGACGTCACCGCCACTTAATGGCGAATGGCGGTTGTTGTTGTTGTTGTCGGTGGTGGTGGCGTTCGTTGTGGTGGTGGCATTGGTGGTGGTGGTGGCGTTGGTGGTGGTGGCGTTGGTGGTGGCGGTGGTGGTGGTGCTGGTGCATCGGCCAGTCATCTCAGTCAGTCAACCCATGGTCTGTCTGTGGCCTCCTGCTAGCGGGCGTTCGACACTTCACGTGGCCTTCAAGTGCACATGGCCTGGCACATGGCCTGGTGGTGACGTCACGGCCGCTTAGTGGCTGAATGGCGGCTGTCGTCGTTGTTGTTGTTGGTGGGGGAGGGCGGTTGTTCATAGCCACCGCGTCCGGGAGATGGACTCCAACGGGAGACCTCCGGGTGAGCGTTGGCAATGTGCCGACCATCACATCCCGAGCGCTTGCTGAAATAACAAGCCCCCCCCTTTTTGGAACAACTATCGCTAAGAACAACGTCGTCAACAACAACAACCACGTACAGTCGTCGTCAACAACAACCACGTACAGTCGTCGTCAACAACAACAACCACGTACAGTCGTCAACAACCTCTCCGGCATCGTCCGTCACTGATAACTCCCGTGACTTACGCATCTGTGTAACGGGATTTAACAAACAACTTAAGAACTGCCGCAGATTTCCCCTCGACCGTAACGACGGCTGTGGCGAAGGATCGGGTGGTGGAAGGGGATCGGCCATCGGCCGGTCCACCGGTGGGATGGCAGAGAGAGAGAGGAAGGGAGAGAGGGAGGGAGAGAGGAGGGAGGCCTACTACTGATTTGGCGATGGGACGGACTCAGGAAGGTCTCGCGTGACGGGGTGTACCGACCATTGCGCCAGGTTTCCTTACTGCGCCTTTTCTTCTCGAGCCGCTGCTGCCGCCTGTCCTCCCTGCGCTTGGTCTCCTCTTCCTCCTGCTGCTGCCGGCACTTGTGGAAGTTCTCCACCACCACGCCGACGAACATGTTGAGCACGAAGAAGCCGACGATGAGCAGGAACGAGATGAAGTAGAGGAGCATCCAGGGGTTGTGGTTCTGCCTGGGCTGAGGTCCGGGAGGAAGGGGGGGGAGGAGATAGGAGGGAGGAGGAGACGGTGATGGTGGTGGAGAAGGTGGGGGAGGAGAGAGAGGAGGGGGGGAGATGATGGTGGTGGTGGTGTAGAAGGTGGGAGAGGAGAGAGAGGAGGGGGGGGGAGATGGTGATGGTCGTGGAGGAGAAGGAGGAGGGGGGGACAGGATAGGAGGGAGGAGGAGATGATGGTGGTGGTGGAGGAGGAGGCGATGATGATGGTGGTGGAGGAGGAAGAGGCGGAGAGATGATGGGGATGGGAGGGAGGGAATGATGGCAGGAGGTGATGGAGGAGTGAGAAGGAGGGAGGAGAGATGGAGAAGGGGCAGGAGGAGATTGGAGTACGATGAATGAGAAGTGAGGAGGAGTCAGGAGAGAGAGGGGGGCATAAGGGAGGAGTGAGGAGTAGGAGAAGGGAGAGGAGTGAGGAATATGTGTAGCGAGAGAGAGAGAGCTTTATAGCCACTGGTGGTGGTGGTGATGTTAATAGTTAAAATGGCGGCGATGATGATAGTGATGATTTCGACACTGACGTCACCGATGATTGCAGCGACACTGACGCTGCTGATGAGGATGATGACCGTGATACCAGTGACGATAACAGCGACACTGACGCAGCTGATGATGATGCCAGTGATGACGATGACAGCGACACTGACGCTGCTGCTGATGATGACGACAGTGACACTGATGCTGCTGATGATGGTGACAGTGACGATGACAGTGACATTGACACTACTGATGATGATGCCAGTGATGACGATGACAGCGACACTGACGCTGCTGCTGATGATGATGATGGCCGTGATGATCGTGACGACAACGCGATGGTGACGCCGGTGGTAGTGCTGCTGCTGTCCATGAGCAACCTTCACCTGCTGGTTAACCCCCACGGAGTCGAGGCCGTTGTACATGATGTCCACCCAGCCGTCGCGCGACGCCATCACGAACAGCGACATGAGCGCCTGCACGCCACAGCGGTGAGGGGGCACGCACACGCAGCGTCATCCACTCGACGCTCCTCTGAAAACGGAGCGTAAATGTCCGAACCATTCTCTGTTGCTGGGCATCTTTTTTTTATTTGTAATGCGGTTGTTCTTGCACTGATCTCTACCTAGTTTAACACATAAGCTTTCGCGACCAATATCATCCGTATGGCTATTTTAATACACATAATAGACAGGAAGGACAAGTTCAAAGGGCTCGCATAATGCACATGCATAATGTACGTTGACTCAGTAATCCCCCCCAACTTTGTGCAAGAGCGCAGAAGTGTGGTCACCACATCTACGCCTCTATATAAGGAACGAAACAGGTAGACTTCTCCACAAAATTGGCTGTGTCCTGATGAAGCTATTTGTAATTACTGGAGAAATGTCGTACTCAGATTGTAAATGTTGTGGCTTGGCTTTCCAACACACCGGTGTGCTGTACTAGTGACGAATTGGCATGTTCTGTTTACGTGACAACCCTTACTATTGATATGCTAATTTTTTCTCTAACCCTCCTCCCTCTCTCTGCCTCCGCCCCCCCCTCTGTCTATTTAAGGCCACCACACAGAGACGATCACCCCTCTCTGTTACCTGTGTTGCTCTCGCTATGTATCTTGGTGATATCTGTCTGCTAATATGTCTGTCTATAGTTTTCTGGTTAGATTTTATGTCGCTATTTCATTATACCTGATGATGATTGCTTGTGTTGCAATCGAAACGTCGTATTCTATTATTTAATTTAATTTATTATTTTATCTTTAGACGTGACTTAACCGAAAGAAACAAATAATAACCCTTACTAGTTGGCTGTGTTGGGTGGTGGCGGGTTTTAACAATATTTATGCGATCTAACCCAAAAAAGACTCTGTTATGGATCTCTATCTGGCAGTCTCTGATCTCTGTCTGGCTGTCTATGACCTCTATCTGGCAGTCTCTGATCTCTGTCTGGCTGTCTATGACCTCTATTCGCTTCAGTGCTGTACTTTTGCTTCTACCTCTGCTGCTTTTGCCATTTTGCGTGAGCCAGGTCACTCACCGCTTTGCAAAAGATACTGACGGTGGGGGTCGGAGGGGCCTCCCCTCCGCCCCATCAACGCTTGGCACGCCGCCGTCACCGCCGCCGTCACCGCCGCCGCCACCGCGGCCCTCACCTGGCCCAGGTTGTCGAAGTTGTATTTGTATCGCATCCACTTGAGCTGGTGCGCCTCGCAGTCGGAGCGGTTCGCCACCCGCAGGGCCTCGGGCGCCTCGCAGTAGTAGAACTTCCCCTTGAAGAGCTGAGGATGGACGCAGAAAAAGAAACGGCCACGGATACTTAAAAAAGAAACACGAGCAGATGATCATGTTTTTTGACGAGGGACGATGTCACTCGGCTGGCCTGGGAACGCCTGGGAAGTCCCCAGGCAGGGCTAAAGTCTGTGTATAGTCTTGTATAGTGTAGTTTATAGTAGTGTATAGTGTAGTGTATAGTGTAGTGTATAGTAGTGTAGTGTATAATGTAGTGTATAGTAGTGTATAGTGTAGTGTATAGTGTAGTGTATAGTGTAGTGTATAGTAGTGTATAGTGTAGTGTATAGTGTAATGTATAGTGTAGTGTAGTGTGTAGCAGAGGTGGGACAAAGTCATTGTTATGCAAGTCCAAGTCGAGTCGCAAGTCATCAAATTCATGACTCGAGTCTGACTCGAGTCCAAGTCACATGACTCGAGTCCACATCTCATAGGTGGGACAAAGTCATTGTTATGCAAGTCCAAGTCGAGTCGCAAGTCATCAAATTCATGACTCGAGTCTGACTCGAGTCCAAGTCACATGACTCGAGTCCACACCTCTGGTGTGTAGTGTATAGTGTAGTGTATAGTATAGTGTATAGTGTAGTGTAGTGTGTAGTGTATAGTGTAGTGTATAGTGTAGTGTATCGTAGTGTATGGTGTAGTGTATAGTTGTGTATAATGTAGTGTATAGTGTAGTGTATAGTAGTGTATAGTGTAGTGCATTGTCGTGTATAATGTAGTGAAGTGTATAGTAGTGTATAGTGTAGTGTACAGTGTAGTGTATAGTGCAGGGGCGTTTTCTTCATTAGGGCGATTGGGCGACACACCACCAATGTCATTCAACCACAGAGTCACGCTAGCCGTCACTGTGCCTCTGGATATAGTCCAATCAGCGTCATGTCACGTTCTGTGGAGTACCGCCTCTTTTTGGGCGATTTCACTCCGGCTGAGAATCGCCCCGAGTGGCCCCATAGACTTACATTCAAAGATGTTTTTTTTCGAACGGGGGCGCTGCAATGCATTCTCTATGGCTTCCGGGAGGGCTCGCCCTAACGTGCTTACGTCATCATACGTGCTTACGTCATCATACGTAAGCACGTTTCATCCAACAATATAATTTGTCGCCACCTAGTGGAATCTTTAATAAAAGAAACTTGAGTGGATTGTATATTAATAGTGAGTATAGAAACAAACAAGATGTATTGTAAGAGTCACTTTATTTTTCATTAATATTAAAGAAGTGAAGTTGCCTTTACATGCTTAAGCTGTTAATTTATCCATTGCATGGGTGGACCTTATTCTTATCAATCATCCAGACATTTGCCCCCCTTGAGAGAATTTGCAGGAGCTGCCACTGGTATAGTGTAGTGTCTAGTGTAGTGTACAGTCGTGTATAGTAGTGTATAGTGTAGGGTATAGTGTAGTGTCGTGTATAGTGTAGTGTATAGTGTAGTGTATAGTGTAGTGTATAGTAGTGTATAGTGTAGTGTCTAGCGTAGTGTATAGTGTAGTGTATAGTGTAGTGTCTAGTGTAGTGTACAGTCGTGTATAGTAGTGTATAGTGTAGTGTATAGTGTAGTGTGTAGTGTAGTGTATAGTGTAGTGTACAGTGTAGTGTATAGTGTAGTGTATAGTAGTGTATAGTGTAGTGTATAGTGTAGTGTATAGTAGTGTATAGTGTAGTGTATAGTGTAGTGTATAGTGTAGTGTGTAGTGTATAGTGTAATGTATAGTGTAGTGTATAGTGTAGTGTATAGTGTAGTGTATAGTGTAGTGTATAGTGTAGTGTATAGTGTAGTATATAGTGTAGTGTATAGTGTAGTGTATAGTGTAGTGTATAGTGTAGTGTAAAGTGTAGTGTATAGTGTAGTGTATAGTGTAGTATATAGTGTAGTGTATAGTGTAGTGTATAGTGTAGTGGAGTGCATAGTAGTGTAGTGTATAGTTTAGTGGAGTGTATAGTTTAGTGTATAGTGTAGTGTATAGTGTAGTGGAGTGTATAGTAGTGTATAGTAGTGTAGTGTATAGTGTAGTGTATAGTAGTGTAGTTTATAGTAGTGGAGTGTAAAGTGTATTCTATAGTTTAGTGTACAGTGTAGTGTATCAGATGAACGTTGAGATTCATAAGAGCACGGGGTGACTAATATGGTCTGTATTGGGGTCTGTAATAAGGTAGGGCACTGATTGACTGCTATGGCTGTGTAACGGCAGCCCAAAAACCACTCTGAGCACATTCTCAATGTTGAACCCACAATCAGAATGTTTATCCTGGAGGTAATCCGATGAGCTGCGAAGCTCTTTTTGACAGACGTCCAGTAGTAGCTGGGTGGGCCAGGAAATTACGACAAAAATTTAAGTGCAAAGTAGAGGAAGGTAAACAAATCACTTAAAATAAATATAAAAAACAAAAATATTTTGTTCTATTTGACCAGGTGTAAGGCCCACTGAGCTGCGTAGCACTTTTTCAGAAGCGACCACCTGCCTATCACAAATGATAGCTCAAAGAAGTGGGATTATCATCATCATCATCACCGTGTGCGATTTATAGCAGCAGCCAAATGATCTGAATGCGTGACGCTGATTTTAAATGTGGAGAGAAAACCCGGAGGGCCCGGAGAAAAATCCACAGGGAGAGAGAGAGAGAGACGCAAACTCCAAATATACAGCAGGTGTCAAGGTCGGGATGGAACCCACGACCTCCTATAGACCAGGCGAGGTAGTTAACATCTCCTCGCCACCATGATGATGATGAGCGAGAGAGAGACACGGTAAACTCCAAATAAACAGCAGCAGGCATCGTCAGGGTCGGGATGGAACCCACGACCTCCGGTAGACCAGGCGAGGGAGTTAACATCTCATAGCCACCGTGATGCATCGCTGATCTCGTCAAGGAGCATAAACCATCATCACGCGAGCTCCCGTCACCCTCGGCACTTCTGCGGCCGTCTGGAACGCTCTTCCCTTCCGATATTTGGAAGCCACTGGAGCTGTGCACTTTCAAATAATCGTCATCGTCTAGATTGACAAACTCATTTCTTTAGAACTGCTTTTTGTGTTTAGTTTGTTTTCCTGCCCCCTGCACATCCAATTAGCGCGGTTGGCTATGTACGGTGCGAAAGAAGTTCTACACAAATACAAAAGTGCTGTTAGCGAGTAGCACCGATGAACGCTGGCACGGCACACGATGGGGTGGGTGGCCAGCACCACGACAGACCGCCTTTGTCTCCCTGGTGACGATGTTTAGACACCGCACCAGGTACTAATTTTAGGCTGAGTCGACCTAGGGGAGGCCCAGGACTGGTACACTGCCTCTCCCCACACACCACACACAGCGCACACACGCACTCTGACACGCACACTCACACACACTCTCACACTCTGCAGAAGAGGTGGGGGGAGGGTAGAACACAAACTCCACAACACAACAAGGCACTCAGGCCAGGACTTGAACCCAGGCAGGGAGTTGAACCCGGGCCTCCTTCTCTGTTGCCGCCACCACCGCCGCCACCGCCGCGGCCACTGCCGCCGACCGTTACCTGGACGCCGAGGATGCCGAAGATGATGAAGAAGGCGCAGCAGATGAGGACGATGTTGCCGATGGGCTTGAGCGATGAGATGAGCGTCTCCACGACAAGCTTGAGACCCGGGGCTCGGCTGATTACCCTGAGAGACACAGAGACAGAGAGTGAGACACAAAGAGAGACAGAGAGAGAGACACACAGAGAGACAGACTAAGAGAGAGACAGAGAAGCCAATAGAAAGAGAGAGAGAGACTGAGAGTGAGACAGAGAGAGAGACAGAGTAAGAGATAGAGAGAGAGAGAGAGTGAGATAGAGAGTGAGACAGAGAGAGACAGAGAGAGATAGAGAATGAGACAGAGATAGAGACAGAGTGAGACAGAGAGACACAAAGGGAGAGACAGAGCGAGGGACAGAGGGGAGAGATAGAGTCGGAGAGAGTGAGACAGAGAGCTAACAGTGTTTTCGCACACTGTGTCTTCACTACACCATTATAGCGCAGAGGCTATGAGCAGGGAAGGCTCTGGGTGTCACGGTAGGGGGTGGGGTTTCGTCTGCCAGTAGGGGGCCCTGCTCAAGCTGCAGGCGGCACTCCCGCCGCTCGCCCCTCAGCGGCAGGAGCGGCGGCAGTCCGTTCGCCGCACCTTGTGGAAGTTCCAGCGTGGGTTTCAAGGCGGCCGCAGTGAATCTGCCCCCCCCCCCCCCCCCAGGTGGGCAGAGAGCCTTCGACGCTTCACGTCCGCCCGTCCGTACCTGCGCCGAACTTCTTTTGCGCAGCACGGGGCCAGCCGCACCAAATCAAAGGTGTGGAGTGCACCCGGCCTGGCACATCTATGCCACACCTATGCCACACCTGTCCACAACTGTGACACACCTGTGCCACATCTGTGACAAAATAGCTTTGCAGGTCATCGGATTCCTCCAGTATGGATAAATATTCTGCGTCTCATCAAATCACTTTTTTTTTCAGGACACGAGAGAGAGAGAGACAGACGGCGCTTTGAACACAACAGGGAGAGAAGACGACGGAGAGAGAGAGTTTGCTTCATGAACCCGTTTGTTTAACGAGGCCCGAGAGAGCCGGGAAATGAGGCCAACGTTTCTCTCCGCGCGGATTCAAACGACGATTTATTGAATGCGGCAAAGTGGGAACGTGGTGTCCTCCGACTGACTCTACCCGTGCGTCGACTGCGGGTCGATGTGGATGTTGCCGCTCCTGCCCTGAACGTCTCCCCCCGCCCCCCCCCCCCCCCCCCCATTGATTCCTCCGGCCCATGTGTTGAGGAGTAAGTCTGCGGCTGACATGGACTTGTTGTATACCCCTTCACCACCACCACGTAACACCACAGGTCACAACTTACACGCTCGCCCGTTCACTCGCCCACTCATCCATTCATTCACCCACTCACCCATTCACCCACTCACTCACCTACTCTTAGGTTTTTTCGGTAAAGTCACGTAGGTAAAAAAGAAATAATAGAAATAAAAATAATAGAAATAATAATAGAAATAAAAATTATAAATCCGAAAAAACCTAAGAGTATGAATCCTTGCAGTCACGAAAGCTTCAAATCTATAACTCACTCACCTATTCACTCACTACCCACTCACTCACCTGTTTACTCACCCTCTCACTCACCCACTCACACCCACTCACTCACTCACCCACTTACGCACTCACCCACTCACGCACTCACCCACTCACCCACTCACCCATTCATTCATTCACTCACTCACCACACCGCAGGTCTCAACTCATTCACTCACTCACCCACCCACTCACTACCCATTCACACATGCACCCACTCACTCACCACACTGCAGGTCTCAACTCAACTAACTCACTCACTCACCCACTAACCTGTTCACTCAATCACCCATGCACTCACCCACTCCCTCACCTGCACGCTCGCTCGTCCGTCCATTCACCCGCTCACCACACTGCAGGTCACAACTCACTCACCCACTCACTCATTCACCCGTCCACTCACCCGCTCACTCACCCTCTCACCGCACTGCATCTCTGTGCAAGCTATGGGTAGGTGGGCTGATACCTTCAGAACTGACTCAACATCTGCGAGGAAAGAGCTTCATAGCTCAATCAGATTCCTCCTCCAGTGATAAATAAACATCCTTATTCCCAATAGGCGCCTCTACCCACTACCACCAACACCGTTGTTGGCAATAGGACCGTCCCACTACTAGGTCCGCTCGGCATGAAACGCTCCGCCCACCTGAGCGGGCGGAGCGTCCGGAGGAGGCGGAGGACCCGGAGGATGCCCAGGATCTTGGGGCCTCCCACATGGGCCACCAGGAGGTCCACGATGGAGACTAGGACCAGCACGCCGTCCAGAATGTTCCAGCTGGTCTGCAGGTAGGCTCTCTCACCCTGGAACAGGCCCAGGGCCACCACCTGTGGCCAAAGGTGAACACCATCATCGTCATCAGCAGCGACAGCAGCAGCATGGCCATTATGACTCTCCTGAGAGGGAGAGAAAGATACCAAGACCAGGGCATGAACCTATCATTTCAATAGTGCGGGCTAGGTGTGTTTCACATGGCCATTATGGACCCGTTGAACATAGGAGGCCTTGGCTGTGTCGGCTCAGGTGACTCTGACCAGGCCATGGTGAAGCCTGCTGGCTGTGTCAGCTCAGGTGACTCTGACCAGGCCATGATGAAGCCTGCTGGCTGTGTCAGCCCAGGTGACTCTGACCAGGCCATGGTGAAGCCTGCTGGCTGTGTCAGCTCGGGTGACTCTGACCAGGCCATGGTGAAGCCTGCTGGCTGTGTCAGTTCAGGTGCCTCTGACCAGGCCATGGTGAAGCCTGCTGGCTGTGTCAGCCCAGGTGACTCTGACCAGGCCATGGTGAAGCCTGCTGGCTGTGTCAGTTCAGGTGGCTCTGACCAGGCCATGATGAAGCCTGATGGCTGTGTCAGCTCAGGTGCCTCTGACCAGGCCATGATGAAGCCTGCTGGCTGTGTCAGCTCAGGTGACTCTGACCAGGCCATGGTGAAGCCTGCTGGCTGTGTCGGCTCAGGTGACTCTGACCAGGCCATGATGAAGCCTGCTGGCTGTGTCAGCTCAGGTGCTTCTGACCAGGCCATGATGAGACCTGCTGGCTGTGTCGGCTCAGGTGCCTCTGACCAGGCCATGATGAAGCCTGCTGGCTGTGTCAGCTCAGGTGCCTCTGACCAGGCCATGATGAAGCCTGCTGGCTGTGTCAGCTCAGGTGACTCTGACCAGGCCATGGTGAAGCCTGCTGGCTGTGTCGGCTCAGGTGACTCTGACCAGGCCATGATGAAGCCTGCTGGCTGTGTCAGCTCAGGTGCTTCTGACCAGGCCATGATGAGACCTGCTGGCTGTGTCGGCTCAGGTGCCTCTGACCAGGCCATGATAAAGCCTGCTGGCTGTGTCAGCTCAGGTGCCTCTGACCAGGCCATCGTGAAGCCTGCTGGCTGTGTCAGCCCAGGTGCCTCTGACCAGGCCATGGTGAAGCCTGCTGGCTGTGTGTTGGCGTGGCGATGCCGTGAGATGTGTGGTGATGCCGTGAGATGTGCGGCCTGCGAACCTTGACGGTCATCTCCAGCGTGAAGATGACGGTGAAGACGTTGTTGGAGATGGAGAGCAGTAGCCTCTCCTGCAAACACACGGAGAGAGTTAGAGCGGGAATGTTCAGAACCCCGGGACCCGATCTCCTGGAGCCGAGTCTCAAGACCCTGAGACCCGGTCTCCTTGGAGCCGAGTCTCAAGACCCTGAGACCCGGTCTCCTGGAGCCGAGTCTCAAGACCCTGAGACCCGGTCTCCTGGAGCCGAGTCTCAAGACCCTGAGACCCGGTCTCCTGGAGCCATATCTCAAGACCCTGAGACCCGGTCTGCAAGTGCCGTCGTGCATGGTGGGGGCGCGCCATTACCATGCTACGATCCTGGATGTCTGGCCTCTCCAGCGCGATGGTGATGCAGTTGAGGAAGATGATGGCGAGGATGCTGTGGTCGAACAGCTTGTGGGAGATGATCTTCTGGCAAAGCATTCGAAACCTGCAGATGGACGCAAGAGGTCACACGACGATGACGATGGACAATGACAACGACGGCGAGGATGCCGCCGACGACGACGGCGAGAATGCCGCCGCCGCCAACGGCGAGGATGCCCACGACACCGCCGCCACGTCAGCATCCTCTGGGGAGGCGCTCGATCCGTTTTCGTTGCAGCGCTTCGTCGTTTGCTTGTTCGTAGTCGTGTTTTTGTCGTTAATTAGTTGTTTTGTCGCGTGTTGTTGTTTGTTTGTCGTTGTGTTTTTGTTGTTGTTTGTCGTGTTTGTTGTGGTGTCTTATTGTTTGTCGTTGTCTTTTTGTTGTTGTATTTGTAGTATTTGTTGTTGTGTCTTGTTGTTGTTTGTCGTTGTGTTTTGTTGTTGTTTGTCGTGTTTGTTATTTGTTATCGACGTTTTTTGTTGTTGGTCATCGTGTTTTGCTGCCTTTGTCGTCGGGCTCATTTGCAGTGGTCGTTTGCCGTCGTCATCGTCGTCAAAGCGCCCTCTACCTGTTGCGTGGAGCGAACAGGTAGAGCGACCAGTCCTCGCGCTCCGCACAGAACCTCGGCTTCAGAGGCTGCAGGCGTTTCCTCATCCGATTCAGACAGCTCTGCCAAGCCACAATCACAGCAACAATCGTTACTCCTCGCAAATATTGATTTTTAGTCATTATTATTTTATCGTACACGTGCGTGATGGTGACGTGTCCGGGCGCTCGGTGCCAATGCCATCATTGCCGCCGCCAACGCCATCATCGCCACCTCCATCATCAACATCACCACCACCGTCGTCATCGCCATCATCATCACCATCGTCATCATCACCACCGTCATTATCATCATCACCACCGTCATTATCACCATTGCGACCATCACCATCACTATCATCATCATCATCGACATCATCATCATCATCAGCATCACCGCAAACATTATCATCATCACCACCATCGTCATAATCACCACCACCACCACTACCAGCACCGTCATCATCGTTATCATCACCGTCACCGTCATCGTTGCGCTCATCATCGCAATCCCCGTCACGGCCGCGTGCGCGCACAGCCGCATCTTACTTCATCCGAGTACTCCTCCTCTTCCTCCTCCTCCTCTTCGGCTCTTTTCCCGTCCACGTCCCTCGCCGCCCTCCCGTTGCAGGCGCTGTCCCTGCGAGCGTGGCGCCCCACCGCCGCCCCCGCCGGTCCATCCCCCGCCGGCAGGCTAAGCGAGGGTACCACCAGCACCATGGGCTCGGGGTCAAAGGGCGCGTCGGGCGACGTGCAGAGCGACGCACTGCGACGGCTGCGCGGCGCTTCCTTGCAGACGCTTGCACTCCGCTGCTGGTGGTGAAGCTGCTGCTGCTGCTGGTGGTGGTGGCGCTGATGACCGTGGTGGTGGTGGTGGCGATGATTCTGCTGCTTCTCTACATCCCCCACCATCATCGTCGTCGAGCCACCACCGCCCCCCCTCTCTTCTCCGCCGCCGTCGTCGCCGCCGTCGTCGTCGGAGCCTGAACCCCAACCGCTACCAGCGGCCGAGTTGTGTCCGGTGACGGCGGCTGCCGCTGCCCCCCCTCCCCCACCTCCCCCCGCTCCGCAGCGTGACGAGGAGAGCAGAGACTCGCGCTCGCCGCCGTTGGCGTCGTTGCTGCCGCCGCGCCGGATGAGGCTCGATGCGCGGCCCAGGCTGTTCCAGCTCGAGCGGCGGCTGCTCCAGCTGCCGGCGCTAAAGCTACCGACCTGCCGGGGGGAGACGGTGGGGGGGGGGGAGATGAGGGAGTGAGACACGGGCAGGACAAGTCTGTTCCAGTGGCATGAAGTTTCACAAAAATCTGGATTTTGTCCCTGGTTTAAAACGTTTGCGTAGGCGGAGCTACCTGGGCGGTGGACAGAGCTACCTGGGCAGTGGGCGGAGCTACCTGGGCAGTGGGCGGAGCTACCTGGGCAGTGGGCGGAGCTACCTGGGCGGAGCTACCTGGGCAGTGGGTGGAGCTGCCTGAGTAGTGAGCAGAGCTACCTGAGTAGCGTGGGGATCTATCAGTTGAGTGGGTGTGGCTACTGCCAGAGGAGGGGAGTGGGGGGGGGAGGATCTCACGTCTCGCCACGCGGCCCCGGTGGAGCCACGCGACCAGGTGGAGCCATGCGACCAGGTGGAGCCACGCGGCTAGGGGGAACAACACCTGGTGGTGGCGGCGTGGTGGTGGGGGGGGGGCGGAGGGTGGTCACGCGGCCTTACCAGAGACTTCTGGTCGGGGTTGGCGCTGTGGACGGGCGGCCCGATGGAGGCCGCGCTGCCGTGCCTCGACACAGGGCCGTCGGCGTGCGGCGAACCCTTGGGCGTTGGCATCGGGGTGGCGGCCGTGTGGGTGATTATCGGCGGGCTCAGGCTGCACTTGGAATCCACGTGCCCGTTGGGCGTCACGACTGCCAAAGACAAAGATCCCCACCACCGCGTAAGTCTCAACAGACTGTTGGGGCAAATGCTGTTAGCGAGCGCCTATGAAGGCCGGCACGGCCACCTGTCTCCCTGCGCGCTGATGTTTTACACACAGCACCAGGTACTCGTTTGAGGCCGAGTCGACCTAGGGGAGACCGAGGACCGGTTCAGATTTTCCTAACCAACGATGGCCGCGAGAGCGGGTCGAACTCGGGTCAGCCGGGGTTCGTGGCGCGGTGCGCTAACTGCCACGCCACCACTCCCTGCAACAAAACCAAAGAGCAGAAAAAAATCCCCCATGTAGCCTCAACAGACCGTTGGGGCAAGTGCCGTTAGCGAGCGCCTATTAAGGCCGGCACCTACAAGAGGCGGCTTGACCGGCTCCACAGCAGGTACTCATCACAGATGTTAACTACCTCGCCTGGTATGCAGGAGGTCGTGGGTTCGATCCTGACCCTGACGCCTGCTGCTGTATATTTGGAGTTTGTGTGTCTCCCTCTCTCTCATCATCATCATGGTGGCTAGAAGATGCTTGCGTGTGTCTCTCTCTCTGTGGCCGCGTGGATTTTTCTCCGGGTCCTCCGGTTTTTCCCTCCACCGCTTTTGAAAACGAAGCTACATAGCTTAATCTGGCCTTACTAAAATAGTTTAGTTTTATTTGTATTTTTTTAAGTGATTTGTTTACCCCTCCTGCAGTCTAAATATTCTGATTCTAACGAGCTATACACTTTCAGTGTGCCTTACCTCGTAAAAATAAAATGAAACATCGTTGAAAAGAACTGAGCTTTTTAAGAAGAAGAAATATCTGAACCGGTTCTGGGTCTCCCCAAGGTCAAATGAGTACCTGCTGTGGTGTGTAAACTGGGGAGATAAAGGCCGTAGGGTGTGGTGTTGGCCACCCACCCCCTTGTGTGCCACAGTTCCGGCCTTCATAGGTGCTGCTACTCCCTAAAAAAACTTGCCCCAACAGTTTGTTACAGGCTACACGGGTGTGGGGGGGGGCCTTTATCTTTGTATTTTTGTGTGCGGTGATTATAGCGTGCACATTAGCCATCGCACGTTCTCCAGACGATATCAGTCTCACCTTTTTATCCCCTCCCCCTGCATTTTAACTTCGGGGGGTGGGGGGGGGCAGAGGTGGTGGCGATGGAGTCACTCACTTGTCATCATGGGGAACTCCGACTTCTTCCCCAGGTCGTCGTCGAAGCTCACGGAGCCCTTCCCGAAGCTTGACTCGGAGCGGTTCGTGTCGCCCTGTGGCGCACACGGGGGGGGGGGGGCAAGGCTGAACGTCATCCCCCGCCAGCCGCCCGCTCAGCTCCGTCGGCAACGCCACAAGCAGCGGCAACGTCGAACGCGCTCATGCACGCACACACGAACACACGTGTATAGACACACACACGTGCACGCGTGTACAGGACGCGCTCACCCACGTGTGGGCGCGTCCTGTACACGCGAGAATCACTCGCTCACTCGCTCACGCACCAGCAACTGCAAGAAAGGGGCAGAAGCGGTGCTCATGTTCACTCGCGTTCGCAGAGAGGGAGCATCGTGAAAGTTCTAAGAATCCGTCCTGCCGCGTCTCTGATTTGGCTCAAATCAGGTCACATCGCGGGATTTCTTTTTTTATTGCGGCGGAAACTGACGGGGCTACGATAATGTGGCCCAGCGGTACCCCCAGTCATGGCCGCTCTAGTCCTATCTCCATGGCTGCCCTGGTTCTATCCCCACGACCGCCCTGGTTCTATCCCCATGACCACCCTGGTTCTATCCCCATGACCACCCTGGTTCTATCCCCATGACCACCCTGGTTCAATCCCCATGACCGCCCTGGTTCTATCCCCATGACCGCCCTGGTTCTATCCCCACGACCGCCCTGGTTCTATCCCCACGACCGCCCTGGTTCTATCCCCACGACCGCCCTGGTTCTATCCCCACGACCGCCCTGGTTCTATCCCCACGACCGCCCTGGTTCTATCCCCACGACCGCCCTGGTTCTATCCCCACGACCGCCCTGGTTCTATCCCCACGACCGCCCTAGTTCTATCCCCACGGCCGCCCTGGTTCTATCCCCACGACCGCCCTGGTTCTATCCCCACGGCCGCCCTGGTTCTATCCCCATGGCCGCCCTGGTTCTATCCCCACGGCCGCCCTGGTTCTATCCCCATGGCCGCCCTGGTTCTATCCCCACGACCGCCCTGGTTATATCCCCCCCGCAGCCCTGGTTCTATACCCACGACCTCCCTGGTTCTATCCCCACGGCCGCCCTGGTTCTATCCCCACGACCGCCCTGGTTCTATCCCCACCGCAGCCCTGGTTCTATCCCCACGACCGCCCTGGTTCTATCCCCATGGCCGCCCTGGTTCTATCCCCATGACCGCCCTGGTTCTATCCCCACCGCAGCCCTGGTTCTATCCTCACGACCGCCCTGGTACTATCCACACGTCTGCCCTGGTTCTATCCCCACGGCCGCCCTGGTTCTATCCCCACGGCCGCCCTGGTTCTATCCCCACGACCGCCCTGGTTCTATCCCCACCTCTGCCCTGGTTCTATTCCCATAGCCGCCCTGGTTCTATCCCCACGACCGCCCTGGTTCTATCCACACGACCACCCTGGGTCTATCCTCACGACCGCCCTGGTTCTATCCCCACGGCCGCCCTGGTTCTATCCCCACGGCCGCCCTCGTTCTATCCCCATGGCCACCCTGGTTCTTTCTCCACGACCGCCCTGGTTCTATCTCCACGACCACCCTGGTTCTATCCCCACGGCCGCCCTGGTTCTATCCCCACGGCCGCCCTCGTTATATCCCCATGGTCACCCTGGTTCTATCCCCACGACCGCCCTGGTTCTATCTCCACGACCACCCTGGTTCTATCCCCACGACCACCCTGGTTCTATCCCCACGACCGCCCTGGTTCTATCTCCACGACCACCCTGGTTCTATCCCCATGGTCACCCTGGTTCTATCCCCACGGCCGCCCTGGTTCTATCCCCATGACCGCCCTGGTTCTATCCCCACGTCCGACCTGGTCCTATCCCCATGTCCGCCCTGGTCCTATCCGCACGGCCGCACAGGTTCTATCCCCACGACCGCCCTGGTTCTATCCCCATGACCGCCCTGGTTCTATCCCCACGACCGCCCTGGTTCTATCCCCACGACCGCCCTGGTTCTATCCCCACGGCCGCCCTGGTTCTATCCCCACGACCGCCCTGGTTCTATCCCCACGGCCGCCCTGGTTCTATCCCCACAGCCGCCCTGGTTCTATCTACACGACCAACCTGGTTCTATCCCCACGACCTCCCTGGTTCTATCTCGACGACCTCCCCGGTAAATACAGAGTTGGGGGTGAGGGGGTGGTGTGTGTGTATTTTGACCATAAAAAACGTACTCCAACGTGCTGGCTGCTTCTCGGTGGACGCTACAGGCCTCCTCTTGCGGCATTCGCAAGAGGAGGCCTGTTGAATGCCACCATCATGCTCCGAGTTTGCCATTCAAAAAATAATTAAATACCGCCAAATGGCCCAATGTGGAATTCTAAACTAAGCGACTAAACTTCTTCTTACACACCAGGTAAGGCCCCCACGGAGCTGAAAAGAGCCCTATTTTCAGAAGCGACCTGGCCATCTCAAATGATAGCTCAACAAAGTGGGCTCATCATCATCGTCTGGAAATCATTTATAGCAGCCAAATACTCTAAACGCATGACGTTCATCCTAAATGTGGAGGGAAAACCCAGAGGAACCAGATACAAATCCACACTACCACGGGGACAGAGACACGCAAGGGTTGGGATCGAACCCACGACCTCCTGTATCACGGGCGAGGTAGTTATCACATTTAAAATCAACGTCGTGCATTTAAATGATTTGGCTGCTGCCTTGAATTCCCACGTGATGATAATAGGCCACTTCATTGAGCTGTCATTCGTGGCCAGGTTGCTGCTGAAAGTCAAGCTGGCGGCTCAGCAGGCCTTACCTGCTAAGATGAAAATAAATCCAGTTTAGCTTTATTTGGACATTTGTTTTAGTGATTTGTTTACCGTTCCTATACTTTGCAATCCGAGCGGTTTATTTTTTCGTCGTGTTCGTCGTTTGTAACGTTCTGACCCACGTGCCCCCCGAATGGCCTTTCCGCCGAACAAGAGCTTCATAGCTCATCGGATTCCCCCTGCAGACGAAATAAAATTTGCCGATTCTGATTCCGCGAGAGAGGATTCCGTAACGAATGACACCGCCCCCCGCCGGGTGAATCCAGACGGCCGGATGGAGACGCCTCTCCCGGGGGACGATGGGTCTGGATTGAGGGCCCGCTTCGTCAGAACTACTTCCTGTTGTTGTTGTTGCTGCTGTGTTCAGTTTGTTGTCCTTCACCCGCACCGACGATTAGCGCGGTTGGCTACGTACAGTGCGAAAAAAGTTCAACATGCACACATACTACACTGTACACTACACTACTATATACTACACTATACACTACATAACTATACACTACACCGCTATATATTACACCACTATATACTACACTGCTACACACTACACTACTATATACTACACTAGTATACACTACACTATACACTACACCACTATACACTACACTACTATACACTACACTACTATACACTTGGCCACTATTCACTACACACTCTACAACATTGAGAAGTAATTTCTTTCGAACTGCTTCTTGTTGTTGTTGTTGCTGTGTTTAGTTTGTTGTCCTTCCCCCCGCATCTCCGATTAGCCACGGTTGGCCGCGTACGGCACGAAAGAAGTTCAACGCTCGTACAGACGGGGCACGATGGGTTCCCCGGATTATAAAACCACCTCCCAACGCTCCCACCGCATGGCATGTTTAACGACAACATTTATATTTACGCGATCTAACCCAAACCCCTATGTTATGGATGATATTGGTCGCGAAAGCCTCATACTTGTGAAACTTTGTCTCACAAGTACCGCGTGTGGCTAATGCGTTAACTTGATTCCTTGCGAAAGGTTTCTTACTTGGTGTTTTACTGCCAGAAAGGGGTAAAACCTATTCTTAGTTTATCACGCGGTATCATTCATTATCATTTCAAGTGCTGCGAAGCCGAACTTTCGATGACTAACGCGCACACACAAATACAAAAGTAAAGACCCCCCCCCCCTCCCCGTGTAGCCTGCAACAGATTTGGGTCAAGTGCTGTTAGCGAGCAGCAGCAGCACCTACAGAGGCCGGAGCGGTGGCGCACTAAGGGGGGGGGGCCCCAGCTGGGCCACGACACCAAGCCCGCACGCCCGTCTTTCTCTACCCTCCCCCCCTCCCGAGCAGCGAAGTTTAGACACCGCACACACTGCACCCACACACCACACACACCGCACACACCGCACACAGCGCACACACCGCACACACACACCACACACACCGCACACACCGCACACACCGCACACACACACCACACACACCGCACACACTGCACACACCGCACACAGCGCACACACCGCACACACACCGCACACACCGCACACACCGCACCCACACACCACACACACCGCACACACCGCACACACACACCACACACACCGCACACACCGCACACACCGCACACACACCGCACACACACCGCACACACACCGCACACAAACCGCACACACCGCACACACACCGCACACACCGCACACACACCGCACACACCGCACACACACCGCACACACCGCACACACCGCACACACCGCACACACACCGCACACACACTGCACACACCGCACACACACCACACACACCGCACACACACCGCACACACACCGCACACACCGCATACACACCGCACACACACCGCACACACCGCGGGTGCTCAGTCGCCCCCCGGGGTCGGCGGCCGTGAGCGGGAATCGACCGACTCGGCTCGCCCGGAGGAGGGGTTCGGAGGTCAGCGCGCTAACCGCTCGATTACCGTCACCGTGGCTCTCCCGTGATAGCGGTGGAAGGGGGGTGCCGTGCCTGGAACGCCTTTCACAGAAATTTCGGCTGTGGCAAACACACACGGTGGTGATGATGATGGTGGTGTTGTGATGATGATGATGGCTGTGATGATAGTGATGGTTGTGATGATGATGGTGGTGGTGATGATAATGATGATGCTGATGATCACGACGATGCTGGTGATGGTCATGCTGGTGATGCTCATGGTGGTGATGATGATGGTCATAATGATGGTGATGATGGTGGTGATGATGGTCATGATGATGGGAACACAATAGTTTCCATTGGCGCTACCCCCCATACCTCATCATCTCAATTGTTTTTTTTTTGGGGGGGGGGGGGGAGAGGAATCGCGAGCGGACGCAGCAACGCCGCCCGCCGCCGCGGTAATACCGGCGGGTAGCCCTCCTGAGAGTTGCCGACGCGGGGGGGGGGGGGGTAGGAGAAGACAAAACGGCACGCGGCAAAGTGGGGGAGAGAAGGGAGAGGGGCAGTCACGGCAGAAACAACATGCTGGGGGGGGCTGGGAGGGGTGGCTGGGAGAGGTGGGGCTGGGAGGGGGGCTGGGAGGGGGCCTGGGAAGGGGGGGGGCTGGGAGGGGCGGCTGGGAGAGGTGGGGCTGGGAGAGGGGGAGCTGGGAGGGGGGGCTGGGGGGGGCGGCTGGGAGAGGTGGGGCTGGGAGAGGGCGCTGGGAGGGGGGGGCTGGGAGGTGGGGCTGGAAGGGGGAGGCTGGGAGAGGTGGGCCTGGGAGGGGGGGAGGCTGGGAGGGGCGGCTGGGAGGGGGGCTGGGAGGGGGGCTGGGAGGGGGGCTGGGAGGGGCGGCTGGGAGAGGTGGGGCTGGGAGGGGGGGCTGGAAGGGGGGCTGGGAGGGGGGGCTGGGAGGGGGAGGCTGGGAGGGGGGGCTGGGAGAGGGGCTGGGAGGGGGGCTGGAAGGGGCGGCTGGGAGGGGGGGGGGCTGGGAGGGGGGGGGGGCTGATGACGATGCAGCGGCGACAGCAGCAGCAGCACACCAAAGATCTCGGCCAACGGAAAACGAGACAGGGAAAATCACCACCACCACCACCGTCATCACCACCACCACCACCATTGCTCAAGGACAATGCTACGATCGTGGCAATCATCGTCATTCCACGCAGGATGCTCCCGGCGCGTCGCCGCAATCCCTGGAGCCGCGTCTGCACCCGAGCTATCAGTGGAGCCAACGAGGTTGCTTGCAACCGGATCGCCGACATTTGGACGCCTCTCCACAACCGGTTTGCTGCTGTCGGCCGCGAGATCAGTTGCGCAACTTAGTTGCGCGCAAACTCAATCGCTTTATCTCGACACCTTCGCAACAAAAAGCAGCGAGCGGGTTGCAGCGGGTTGCAGTGAGTTGCGCAATTTGGTTGCACGAAACTGCATCGCTTGTACGTGGACCGTGCGTCTGCAAACAGTTTCGAGAGGTTGCAATCAACTGGAAATTGGTTGCGTGCGACCGATTCCCCTTACACATTGCAGACGTCTCCGCGCAAACGGTTGCCCGCAGCGTCGACGCGCCGGCTACGATCGGCCGTCACAGTCACACCCACCCCCCCCCCCCCGTGCGCAACTGCTAGCCCACGGTGCGGACAAAGCGGTCGCAGGACGATCGATCGCTCGGAAGCGGAGCGGGCTCCAATGGACGCGGCGAGCGCGCGGGCACGCGGCACATGCAAGCGAAAAAAAACGAACAAACTGGAAATTGAAAGTAACCGCGGCGATCGTTCATTCCCACGTGCTAATTTCAACACAAAAAAACAAACAATTCAAAAAATGATGAGAGAAAAAAAACAAGGGGGTTTGAAAGGAGAAAGTCAAATCAGTCCAGGCAAGTTTGACTCAAGAAGGTCGCCAGGCATATACAGTACCTCCACACAGGTCCGTGATTTGTGTTTCTGAACGACACAAACAGAAGAGTCCCAGGGAAACGACAATCTCGTTAATGCCGCATTCTCTTCTCTTTTTTCCTCACCTCTACAAATGAACCACGCGCTTAAAAGTTAAAAGCCCCCGCAGCCACACGCCCCATAGAGGTTCAACGGTGACCCGTGGCGGTGACCTGGGAGCCCCTCCCTCCTTCCCTCAGCCCCCCGCCCACTTTTGTATAGCCCCGCCCACTGCCCGAATAGCTCCGCCCAGTTCTCACGTAACTCCACCCACTTTCAAAGTAGCCCCGCCCACTATTTGTGTAGTTCCACCCACTGGCCGGGTAGCCCCGCCCACCAAATGTGTAGCTCCACCCACTAGTCATGTAGCCCCGCCCACTACTCGCGTAGCTCCACCCACTCCCGTCTAGCCCCGCCTACTACTTGTCTAGCCCCGCCTACTACTTGTGTAGCCCCGCCCACTCCTCGGATAAGCTCCCTCCCGCTTCTCAGAGAACATTTGAAGCCCGGGCGACAAGAAGATGCAGATTGTCACTCGGTTGGGGGCGTGGCCAGTGCCGGGTTATCCTCGTAGCAAAAGTAGCTACACAAGTAGTGGGCGGAGTTACTCGAGTACACAAGTAGCTACAACATACAACATATGTCGCTATGTAGTAGTAGCTACATAGGTAGTACAGTATCTACATACAGTATGTAGATATGTAGCTACGGGCCCCGCACTTTCAAGGGCCCCGCGTTAAACGCTTTCAAGCTATCAATTCCGAATCAGCGATTCTGCACTTGCTCTATTACTATAGTACTATACCGCCTTCAACTTTTACGAACAACCGGGTGTTTAAGCTTAGCGATTTGTCGTATTATCTGGCTGTATAGCAAATGAGAAAATACAATTACTTTACTGTGCAAGTAAAAAATTCGTGTTTTAATATTTACGTGTTTTTTATAATTCAGGGCCCCTTTGTAACAACACGTGCTACAGGCCCCGCACTGGCTTCATCCGGCACTGGGCGCAGGCTGGGCTGGTGGTGGTGGTGACACGGCCACTGTGAACCCCCCCCCCCACCGGCACCAGGGACTCTGAGACTCCACGTGCCGATCGAGGCGGCCCAGCGTCTGGGCAGCTGCCTGAGTGGATGAAGCAGATTGAGCACCACCGCAAGGCAGCGTCCTGCCATTGAACCAGGCGTCGCTAAGTCTGCGGCGATGACGGCCGCCGTTCGCCGATGAGAGGCGGCGGCGGTGGTGCGCGTGCCAGGCTAGGTGCACTTCGAGGTCACGCCGAAGGTGGGCGGTGGCTCGCCAGGTGTTATAGGTTAAGAGGTGCAGCGCACGCACAGCACACACAGAGAGCACACACACAGCCCACACACACAGACAGCACAGCGCACACACACACAGTACACACGCAGACAGCGCATACATAGCGCGCACACACAGCGCGCGCACACACACACATAGTGCGCACACACACAGTACAAACACAAACAGCACAAACACAGCACACACATCACGCACACACCACACGCACATACAGCGTTGTACGCACACACAGCACACACAGCACGCACACACACCACACAAACACACACAGCACACACAAACACAGCACACACACACAGCACACAGCACACACACCACGTACATACAGCACGTCTGGTCTGCTACCGTCACAGTGGCGGTGTCGCGGTGAGCAGCGCTCACGTGACCTGCTCACCAGACCTACTCACGTGACCTGCTCACCTGACCTGCTCACGTGACCTGCTCACCTGACCTGATCACGTGATCTGCTCACCTGACTTGCTCACGTGACCTGCTCACCTGACCTGTATGCAACCGACCGAGTCGGTCGCTCGCTCGGCTGCATACGGCGGTGGTGAGCGTGGTGGTGGTGAGCGTGGTGACCGTGGTGAGCGTGGCGGTGGTGAGCGTGGCGGTGGTGAGCGTGGAGGTGGTGAGCGTGGAGGTGGTGAGCGTGGAGGTGGTGAGCGTGGAGGTGGTAAGCGTGGTGGTGGTGAGCGTGGTGACCGTGGTGAGCGTGGCGGTGGTGAGCGTGGCGGTGGTGAGCGCGTTGGTGGTGAGCGTGGCGTTGGTGAGCGCGTGGGAACTCACACCGCTTCTTCCGAGACGTCTGGCCAGTGTGGAAGAGTAGGCCAAATTCCCCCCAGAGGGGACCCTCTCGAGCGCTGCCTCGAGTGAGCCACCTTCTGTTACCAGTGGCCGGAGCAAGCACTTGCAGGGCTGCTCCTTTGATCGGTCGAGTTCGTGTTAGAGGGTGGTGCACGGAATGAGGTCCCTGGGTTACACGCCGGGGTTCAGCTGCTGCCTGGGGTTATACCGGGATGCCAAGTGGAGCGAGTTGATGGTCTCACCCCGGTCACTAATGACTACCACAGAGACCCACAGACTCACACAGAGACCCACAGACTCACACATAGACACATAAACTCACACAGAGCCACATAGACTCACACAGAGCCACACAGACTCACACAGAGACACAGACTCACACAGAGACCCATAGACTCACACAGAGACCCATAGACTCACACAGAGACGCACAGACTCCCACAGAGACCCGTAGACTCACACAGAGACCCACAGACTCCCACAGAGACCCATATACTCACACAGAGACCCAGAGACTCACACATAGACACAGACTCACACAGAGCCACAAAGACTCACACAGAGACCCATAGACTCACACAGAGACCCACAGACTCCCACAGAGACCCAGAGACTCACACATAGACACAGACTCACACAGAGACCCATAGACTCACACAGACTCACACAGAGACCCATAGACTCACACAGAGACCCAGAGACTCACACATAGACACAGACTCACACAGAGACCCACAGACTCCCACAGAGACCCATAGACGCACACAGAGACCCACAGACTCCCACAGAGACCCACAGACTCACACAGAGGCCCAAAGACTCACACAAAGCCACACAGACTCACACAGAGACCCACAGACTCACACAGAGACTCATAGACTCACACAGAGACCCGCAGACTCACACAGAGACCCATAGACTCACACAGAGACCCATAGACTCACACATAGACACATAGACTCACACAGAGACCCACAGACTCACACAGAGACCCACAGACTCACAAAGAGACCCACAGACTCACACAGATACCCATAGACTCACACAGAGACCCGTAGACTCGCACAAACTGGCTTGTAACTAAACCGTGTTCTCAAGTGTAGTGAGTCGATGGGCTCAGCCCCGGTAGCCATCGACTGCACGAAATAGCCAATCGCCTTAAAATCTGATGCAAGTTGGAGGTTGAGTGTCGAGCCCCATTGAATACTCGCTCAGGGTTTAGTTTTAATCTTTTCTCTGCGTCTCTCTCTTCCGGAGTCAAATTCGAGTTGGCGCCTTCGTCGGGCTCCGGTGTCCCCGCCTCAAGAAGCGAAGGGCTCCGGGGGTTTGACTGCCACGCGGACAGCAGATGGCGTCTGAGGTGGAGTGGAGGGCGGCACGTGCAGGTCGGCCGGCTCGCTGCACCAACCGAGGCCGTTTCTCGAGGAGCGGTGTGGGGGTGACGCTTTGGGCAGCGGCAGAAGGGACGGTGACCGACGACTGGTCAAGGCCGAGCACGGAGGGCGCCACGGTGGCCAGGAGATGTTAACTACCTCGCCTGGTCTACAGGAGGTCGTGGGTTCGATCTCGACCCTGACGATGCCTGCTGCTGCTGTATATTTGGAGTTTGCGTGTCTCTCTCATCATCATCATCACGGTGGCTAGGAGATGTTAATTACCTCGCCTGGTACACAGGAGGTCGTGGGTTCGGTCCCGACCCTGACGCCTGCTGCTGCTGTATATTTGGAGTGTGCGTGTCTCTCTCATCATCACCACGGTGGCTAGGAGATGTTAACTACCTCGCCTGGTCTACAGGAGGTCGTGGGTTCGATCCCGACCCTGACGATGCCTGCTGCTGCTGTATATTTGGAGTTTGCGTGTCTCTCTCTCTCCATGGAGTTTTCTCCGGGTCCTCCAGTTGTTCCCTCCACATTATGAATCGACGTCACTCGAGTATTTGACTGCTGCTATGAACAATTTCCACATGGTGATAAGCCACTTTGTTGAGCTGTCATTTGTAAGAAGCCAGGTCGCTTCTGGGAAAACTAGCAGCTCAGTGGGGCCTCACCTGGTGAATAAAACAATGATTTGGTAGTTGGGTTTAGAATTCCACATTTAATAAATTGGAAGTATATTTTGAGCTGCGTCTCTCTCCCCCTCTCTCTCTTCCCGTGGTCACGTGGATTTATCCTCCGGGCCCCTGCACGTTTAGAATGAACGTCCAAACGTTTCAGAGTTACACTCACGCCTGGGTAAAATACAATGTGAAAATCTACAACTTCAAGATGACGCTTCCACGGCTTCCGCTTGCGAAATTCCCCAGTGGGCCACCCAGCACGAGTCCTCCATTGGGGCCCAGATGACTCACTCACCCGCCTTTGTATCTCCCCACCCGCCCGCCCCACGTGACCTCCGTGTCCGCCATCAACACGCTCGCTTCCTCCCCCGGCGCGGAATGTTCATCTGTTAACGAGCACGCGGCCCCCACACCCCGCGTGCAATTATTCTAATTATAATTAACGATATCCGTTTATTTTTAAAGGGCGGCTTTTTCTTTGGGGGGGGGGGGTGGGGCCTTTTTTTTGTTGTGTTTTCCATCTCAGCCAAACGACGGCGGGTCTATTTCGATCACGCCGACGCACGCAACTCCGCGAGGGCTGCGCGCGTCCGCGTTGACTCCGCGCTACGGCAGGTGATCATGTTGGGGGGCCCGAGTGGAACCTTGGCGGCAAGGCCCCGGAGCCGGTCCGGATGGATGACCGTCGCCGGTGTCTGTGGCCGTGAGCGCGAGTCAGGAAGCTCGCCGGTGCCCGCCACCAAGTAAAAATCGAAGGCAAAGCTCCCCCGTGTAGCCTGCCACAGGTTGTTGGGGCAAGTGCTGTTCGCGAGGGGCGCACGAGGGGGTTGGGTGGCCAGCACCACCCCAGGCCGCCTTTATCTCCCCGGTGGCGATGTCCGCCTTTATCTCCCCGGTGGCGATGGCACTCATTTGAGGCTGAGTCGACATAGGGGAGGCTCAGGACCGGTTGAGATTATTGTCGCCGGTGTTGGCCGCGAGCGGGAATCGAAGTCGGGTCGCCGGGTTTGTATCGCAGCGTAGCGCTAACCTGCTACACTACCGCTGCTCCCCCCCACGCACAAAGACAAAGATCCCCCCCCCACGTGTAGCCTCAACAAACTTTTAGCGAGCAGCATCGGCTGCGAAGGCCGGGCATGGCACAGGAGGGGATGGGGTGGCCAGCACCACTACCACCGCCATCACCGCACCAGATACTCCCACACTCACCAAATACTTTCACTCACACCGGGTACTCGTACATACATGCGTACACATGTGCAGCACACATGGACAGACGAACAGACGCACGGACAGACGGACAGGCAGACAGACACATTGACAGACAGACACATTGACAGACAGACGGACACATTGACAGACAGACACATTGACAGACAGACGGACACATTGACAGACAGACACATTGACAGACAGACGGACACATTGACAGACAGACACATTGACAGAGAGACGGACACATTGACAGACAGACACATTGACAGACAGACGGACACATTGACAGACAGACACATTGACAGACAGACGGACACATTGACAGACAGACACATTGACAGACAGACGGACACATTGACAGACAGACACATTGACAGACAGACGGACACATTGACAGACAGACACATTTTAACACGTAGGCTTTCGCGACCAATGTTATTCATAATCAACGTTTTTGGGTTTAGATCGCGTTATTTATAAATGTGTCGTAACCCTCCACCACCCGACACGGCCAATCAGTAAAAAGACACATTGACAGACAGACAGACACATTGACAGACAGACGGACACATTGACAGACAGACACATTGACAGACAGACACATTGACAGACAGACGGACAGACAGACTGACAGACGGACGGACACACAGACAGACGGACACACCCAGGGACGGTGCTCACCTCAGCCTGGAAGCCCTCCACGAGGATTGCGACGAGGAGGTTGAAGAGGACGTAGTTCCCGAAGGTCATGAGGGCGATGAAGTAGAGCGCGGCCCAGGGCGACGTGGAGGCCATGCCGTTGTAGAGCACCACGTTCCAGTCTTCCTGCGTCAGGATCTGCGACGATGGTGACGATGACGACATCGCGTTTTAGAACTCAGCTCGCTTACCAGCCGGTTTGGGGCCTAGGCCGCCGGCTTGCCGTGCCTGCGGGCCTAGGGATGAATGACCGGCGCGCCGAGAAACCTGAATTCCGAACCCAGATTTTTGGAGGGAGAGAGACGATCGGAGCCGGGCCTTCTAACCCTCTATGTCAGTGTCCCCGGCTCAGTGTCTCGGACACGGCCGTCGCGAGCTCACCCGAGACGACGCACGCCGAGTTCCCGTTGAGCGCCCTGGGAGGGGCCGACGCCGTCCTGAAGATAACGTTTGGCGAGATACGGGGGACTGCGACTACCACGACTACCACAACTACCACAAATACTACGACTATCACCACTACCACGACGATTACTATGTAGTAAGGTGGCAGGACAGACAACTGTGTAGCGTTCGACCGTGCAGCTCAAGAAAGTAGTTCGTCGTTGACCGCTCAGAAACCGCGTTAGAATGCTCATGTCACGTGTTAGAGCGGTGCGCGCATTGCACGTTTTAACGAGAGCACATTTCCACGTTATAACGGGGGCACATTCTGTGTTGTGCAAAAAGCGTTCCCTCGTGGAAGAACGGCATTGTCGCGTGAACACCGCTGCGTGTTAAGCGAGGACTTGCCGTACAGACAGACAGTCAGATACACAGACAGACACACAGACAGACGGAAATGAAGACACACAGACAGACATACAGACACACAGACACACACACAGACAGACACACACACAGACACACAGATTGGCAGACACACAGACAGACACACAGACAGGGAGACAGACAGAGGCAGGTGAGGCCTCGCCTGGAAGACGGTGACGATGGCCCACAGGAGGGAGTCAAAGTTCTTGCGGTCTGGGACGGTGTCTCCGTTGTCGAGGTGGCGGCTGAACTTGCACCCAAACAGGTGCATGCCCAGGATGCTTTGGGCCCAGCGGAACAAGACAACAGGGAGGGGGGGGGGGGCAGATGGGGGGGGGCAGACGGGGGAGCAGGAAAAACAAGCGTTTGTGTGAGGAGAACCGGGTTGCCGTGTGGCCTGTGCTACGGCCTGTGTTAAGGTTTGTGTTACGATTTGTGTTGCGATTTGTGTTACGGCCAGTGTTATGTTTTGTGTTCACACAGGGTTTCATTTGACTGCATCGGGCGGAGGGAGGGCTGCACGAGACAGCGTTGGCACTTTCACCCGGAACGAACAAAAATCGATTGTCAATCGTAATTTACAAGCTGCGGTGACCGCTCCACTGAGCGAGCCACTTGCTCACGAGCTCGCGCCAAAGAGCTGGAACGAGATTTCCCTCCCCTCCGCCGCCCGCATTGACAACGAAGCATTGACAGCCGTACGCTGGAGCCAAGCAGTGACGATTCCACGTTCCTATGGCCGGGGGGTTGGTGGGCGGGCGGGCGGGCGGGCGGGTGGGCGGGCGGGCGGGCGGGCGGGTGGGCGGGTGGGTGGGCGGGTGGGTGGGGTCGGTGGGGTCGCGGGCGCACTCACCTGAAGATGAAGATGAACAGCATGAGCAGCATGCAGAAGGTGGCGACGTTGTCCATCGTCTTGATGAGCACCACGAGCTGGCGCCGGAGCGCGGGCATGAAGCGCACCAGCTTGAGCACCCGCAGCAAGCGGAACGTGCGCAGCACCGACAGCCCCCCGTCTGACTGGCCCACGATCTCCCACACGCTGGAGAGAGCGAGCGGGCGGGCGGGCGATTGAGCGAGCGGGCGAATGCGACGTACGTAACGTGTGGAGGGAGAGAGAGACGCGCTCAGACACACCGTAGCTGTCGAGGCCTTATCAGTGCCCCTACCTTATTACATACCAATTCAGACCTTGTTGGGCCTGGCACTGGCGATGCGGTGACTTCACCGCAACTTTAGCAGCGAACGGCGGGTGATGTCATTGTCTGCCCGCGTGCGTCACAGCGTGTCAACCCCTACGGTTTACCCCGCATTCTCGTACAGGGGAAATTGAGTGTTCAAGTCCATGCAGCGTACAGCCGTTTCAATACGGGCACCTTGCTGCGTCTGCACCACGGTTGCAGAATCCGCCGCCACCCTGACCGCTGGGAATTGGTTTATCCGACAATGTTGATACTTTAAAGTGTGGTCTTTAAAACCGCATCTTCTTAAGTCAGTTTATTCCATTTAGCTTCTCTGTCTCTCTTTGGCCCTTTCCTCGTCCTTGTTCTTACAAGGCGCCTTGAGACATTGGTGGAAGGCGCCTTATGAATAAATGTGAGTTATTATGAACGACTCGGGTTGAGCAGTTGTAATATCCCAGGGGACAATTTTTATAATTGTTGTTGCTGCCGGAATCGTAACGATTGGGACAAAAACTTCAAGAGAATCGGCTGCATAACAATTGCTTTTACCCTTCTGGCATTAGAACAGTTGCGTTATGATCTTAAAACACCAAACAGAAAACCGTTTTGCGAGGAATCATGTGTGGTGAACATGCAAACAAAAACATGCTCTGGTAGTATTTGGCGTTGTCTTTGAAACGGATTGGTCCACACCAGAGACAGCATTCTCTAGAGCCTCGTCTCAATCGGTGTTAGACCAGAGGACGCCAAAAGGCGAACAGCTCAAGGACAATGCCACTCGCAGGGCATTTTTAGCTCGGGGTGAGCAGCTACATCATGGGACCTTTCTTGCCATAAAGCATCGGCCTTTTTTTACCGTTTCGGCAGCGATACATTCGGCGTTAAAACAAAAACGAGTTGGTTCCTTCCCTTTGATCGTTACCGATACCACAATAGAGATAAAACTGTAACGGGCCTGTAGATGTCGTGAGCTCGCGTGGAAACGTTTCGCCTTGATTTTATATACATTTATCCATCCTGAATTTCGCCATGCCTGACCTGATGATGACAATGACGCCGTCGAATATATTGTAGGGGTTCTTGATGTACCCCAGTGGACCGAACGCCAGGAGCTTGAGGACCATCTCCAGTGCGAAGAGGCTCGTGAAGACGATGTTGCTGATCTCCAGTGCGCTCGTCAGCTCGTCTGGCTGCGATCGCGGGGGGGGGAGGGGGGTGTCTACCGTCAGTAACCTCTCGACCCCACGTCATGCCCCGACTGAACATCTGGACATTTCCCGCCCCTCCGATGGGCACATTTGGCTACGTACGGTGCGAGTGCGAAGGAAGTTCAACGTACAGACATCAGGAGCAGCAGCAGTAGTAGCGGAAATAACAGCAGCAGCAGTAGTGATGGTAGCAATAATAGTAGCAACAGCAGTATTAGCAGTAATAATAGTAACAGCAGCAGCAGTATTAGCAGCAATAAGTAGCAGCAGCAGTAGTATTAGTAGAAATAATAAGAATAGAAGCAGTATAATCAGTAATAATAACAGCAGTATTATCGGCAATAATAATAGCAGCAGCAATATTAGCAGCAATAATAATAGTAGCAGCAGTATTATCAGAAATAATAATAGCAGCAGCAGTATTATCATAAGTAATAATAGCAGCATCAGCAGTAGTATTAGCAGCAATAATAATAGCAGCAGTATTATCACAAGAAATAATAACAGCATCAGCAGCAGTATTATCATAAGTAATAACAGCATCAGCAGCAGTATTAGCAGCAATAATAATAGCTCGACAAAGCTGGCTTATCGTCCACCAACGTCATCATCGCGTGGAAATCTATAGCAGCAGCTTGATGTTGATTCTAAATGTGGAGGAGGAAAACCAGAGAACCCGGATAAAAATCCACGCGGCCACGGGGAGAGAGAGAAAGAGAGCGAGGGACACGTAAAACTCCGAATATACGGGATCGAACCCACGACCTCCTGCATACCAGGCGAGGTAGTTAATGGTAACTGTCAGCACGACCTCCCCCCGTAACGACCCTTTAAAAGAGTCGGGAATTTATTATTCATTTCCAGCGACGATCACTTCTCACCGCGGAAAACTGTCCACCATTCTACAAATGCGACGTGCGCATGGTGTGTGGGGAGCGCAGTGGTCAGCGCTACGCTGCGCTATGAACCCGGCGACCCGAGCTCGATTCCCCGCTCACGGCCGCCAAACACCGGTGACGATTATCTGAAACCGGTCCCGACTCAAACGAGTAACTCGTGCGGTGTGTGAATATCGCCCCTGGGAAAGACAAAGGCGGCCGGGCGTGGTGCTAGCCACCACCACGCCCGGCTAATGGCACTTGCCCCAACAGTCCGATCAGGCTATACGGGGGATCTTTGTCTTCTGTGTGCGGAGTTTGTCGCGTCCTCCCCCTGCACTGCAGAGTGTTCCCGTTGATCTTGATTGTCCAGGTGAGAGCTCCAGAGACCAGGGGTGGGTGGCCAACCCCACGCTCGGCCGCCTTTGTCTCCCCAGTGGCGATATTTACTACACACCGCACCAGGTACTCATTTGAGGCTGAGTCGACCCAGGGGAGGCCCATGACCGGTTCAAATAATCGTCACCGGTGTTGGCCATGAGCGGGAATAGAAGTCGGGTCGCCGGGTTCGTAGCGCAGAGCGCCAACTGCACCGCCACCGCTCCCCGGTACACACGCACGCAGACGCGCACGCACACACACGCGCGTGAACACGCGCGCGCGCTCCCGCCCGCACGCCCACGCAGCACAAAGAAAACCTTTTCCAAATGCACTTTGCCGGCACGTGTTGTTTGCAATGGAGGGCCTCGCTTAATCCAAACACCAGCCCGCTTCGCAGGATCACGTACACACATCGGTGTTCATCCGGGCGCCTAAGTCGATTAATCCACGGACGGACACGCGCACGCACGTGCCACACACACTGCCTGACGCCACCACCTGAGAGCCTTTAGCCGGTGGCCCCCGTTCATTCGCGCGCGAATATGCGCCCGCATCAATATAGCGACTACGGCGCACTCGCAGAGCGAGCGAGCGATCTAGCTTGTTTTGTCCGTCCGTCGATGGCAAGGGGGAGGGCTGCGACATTCTAATCGTGACCCCCCTTTTGCTCTGTAGCTGTGGTGTGCGGGGGCCGTCACGATCGCCGCCGACATGGAGACCCCCTTCGAGGGCGAGGGGCCTGAGGTGGAGCGTCAAGAGCCTCCAAATGTGGAGGTCAGAATTGGTCATTGCGCCAGCTGTGAAGGACAGAGACCCATGCTGTCAGCGACGCTCGCACTCCGTGCTCGCCGCCGACGAGGGCGACTGCGTGCGCGCGAGCACGCGACACCCACACCCGGTTGTGAACTCGGAAGCATGGGGCCGAGGCTCGTTTGCCAGAACGGGTGGTTTTAATTTGGTTCCATTTCCCGCCCGGCTCGCCAATGATTTACGGAGTTTTCATGTGACGCACCATCTCTGTGTGAGTATATGGGTCTCTATGTGAGTCTATGGGTCTCTGCGTGAGTCTATGGGTCTCTATGTGAGTCTATGGGTCTCTGTGTGAGTCTATGTGTTTCTGTGTGAGTCTATGGGTCTATATGTGAGTCTATAGGTCTCTATGGGAGTCCACGGGTCTATATGTGAGTCTATAGGTCTCTATGGGAGTCTACGGGTCTATATGTGAGTCTATGGGTCTCTATGGGAGTCTACGGGTCTATATGTGAGTCTATGGGTCTCTATGGGAGTCTACGGGTCTATATGTGAGTCTATGGGTCTCTGTGTGAGTCTATGGGTCTATATGTGAGTCTATGGGTATCTATGAGAGTCTATGGGTCTCTATGTGAGTCTATTGGTCTCGATGGGAGTCTATGGGTCTCTATGTGATTCTATGGGTCTCTATGGGAGTCTACGGGTCTCTATGTGAGTCTATGGGTCTCTGTGTGAGTCTATGGGTCTATATGTGAGTCTATGGGTCTCTATGTGAGTCTATGGGTCTCTATGGGAGTCTATGGGTCTCTATGTGAGTCTATGGGTCTCTATGGGAGTCTATGGGTCTCTATGTGAGTCTATTGGTCTCGATGGGAGTCTATGGGTCTCTATGTGAGTCTTTGGGTCTCTATGGGAGTCTACAGGAATCTATGTGAACCTCTCACATGGCAGCGCCGCCGGTGTTCTATCTTCGGCTGGCCCCTTCCATAAATTAAACTTTTACAGATACATAGAGACTCATAGAGACTCATAGAGATACATAGAGACTCATATAAACTCATAGAGATACATAGATACTCATAGAGATACATATATACTCATAGAGATACATATATACTCATAGAGATGCATAGAGATGCATAGAGACTCATAGAGACTCATAGAGATACATAGATACTCATAGAGATACATATATACTCATAGAGATACATATATACTCATAGAGATGCATAGAGATGCATAGAGACTCATAGAGACTCATAGAGATACGTAGAGACTCATAGAGACTCATAGAGATACGTAGAGACTCATAGAGATACATATATACTCATAGAGATGCATAGAGATGCATAGAGACTCATAGAAACTCATAGAGATACATAGATACTCATAGAGATACATATACACTCATAGAGATACATATATACTCATAGAGATGCATAGAGACTCATAGAGACTCATAGAGATACGTAGAGACTCATAAAGATACGTAAACACTCATAGAGATACTTAGATATATATATAGAGGGGAAGGGAGGGGAGGAGGAAAAGGGAGGGAGGAAGGCAGGAGAGGGAATTAGGGGAGGTAAGGAGGAGTGGGAGGGAGGGAGGGGATGGCCTCGTTAGCACAAACATTGACGGCGTTGCTGCCAGAGGGCGAGGATCGTTGGAGGCGCCCCGACCCCGTCCGTCCGACCACCGCTTTGTGCCGAATCGGAGAACGTCGCTCGCAAGCCCAGAACCGCCAAATCCATCTCCATGACGTCCAGAAATCCAGAAGCGCCGCGGGGTCTTATTCCCTTTAAATGGTTTATCCCGGCAAAACGAATGCCGTCGCCTTTCTCTCTCTCTCTCGCGTGTCTCTATCTCCCCCGTGAGTTTGACGCGAGCCGGCGCTGGACATTCCACGTTCCCGTGGTGGGGATGGTTCATCCGTGTGGTTAAATATGCCACCGATGCTGGCAGAACAACGTCACGGTGCTCGAATTGTAAATGTTGTAGTGGGTTTCCTACACTATACACTATACACTACACTATACACTACACTATACTATATACTACACTATACACTATATACTACACTATACACTACACACTACACCATACACTACACTATACACTAAATACTACACTATACACTACACACTACACTACACTATACACTATACTATACACTACACTATACACTATATACTACACTATACACTACACCATACACTACACCATACACTACACTATACACTATACTATACACTATACACTACACTATACACTATACACTACACTATACACTATACACTACACCATACACTACACTATACACTACACTATACTATACACTATACACTACACCATACACTACACTATACTATACACTACACCATACACTGCACTATACTATACACTATATACTACACCATACACTATACACTACACCATACACTACACTATACTATACACCACACTATACACCACACTGTACACCACACTATACACTACACTATACACTATATACTACACAATACACTACACCATACACTACACTATACACTACACTATACACTATATACTACACTATACACTACACCATACACTACACTATACTATACACTACACTATACACTACACACTACACTATACACCACACTATACACCACACTGTACACCACACTATACACTACACTATACACTACACTACACCATACACTACACTATACACTACACACTACACTCTACACTATACACTGTACACTACACTATACACTACACTATACACCACACTATGCACTACACTACACACTACACTATACACTATACTATACACTATACACTACACTATACACTATACACTACACTATACACTACACCATACACTACACTATACACTACACTATACTATACACTATACACTACACCATACACTACACTATACTATACACTATACACTACACCATACACTGCACTATACAATACACTATATACTACACCATACACTATACACTACACCATACACTACACTATACTATACACCACACTATACACCACACTGTACACCACACTATACACTACACTATACACTATATACTACACTATACACTACACCATACACTACACTATACACTACACTATACACTACACTATACACTATATACTACACTATACACTACACCATACACTACACTATACTATACACTACACTATACACCACACTATACACCACACTGTACACCACACTGTACACTACACTATACACTACACTACACCATACACTACACTATACACTACACACTACACTATACACTACACTATACACCACACTATACACCACACTGTACACCACACTATACACTACACTATACACTACACTACACCATACACTACACTATACACTACACACTACACTATACACTGTACACTACACTATACACTATACACCACACTATGCACTACACTACACACTACACTATACACTGTACCCTACACTATACACTACACTATACACTACACTATACACTACACTACACACTACACTATACACTGTACACTATACACTACACTATACATCACACTATACACTACACTATACACTGTACCCTACACTATACACTACACTATACACTACACTACACACTATACACTACACTATACACTACACGATATACTACACTATACACTACACTATACACTATACACTACACTATACACTACACTATACACTACTATACACTACTATACACTATACACCACACTATACACTACACTACACACTACTATACACTACATTATACACTACACTACACACTACTATACACTACACTATACACTACTATACACTACACTATACACAGAGGCGTAGCTTGGATATTTTGCGCCCGGGGACGAACTATAAAATTGGCACCCCCTCCCCCCCGTTTAATCACATTTTACTCTTACATCGAATAAGGAATAACAATTTAAATTTTAATGAAACATTGTATTTAAAGGAGAAAATTTATATAAATTATATTACATGGCTCACTCAGTCACTGTCGTAGACTGGTTGACATAGTCTACAAAAGATACATTTTTCTTGATTTCACTGTCGCAAACTGGTCAATCACGTAATAAAAATCTGTTTTTTCCAATGTTTCTCTTTCAGCACGCAAATACCACAAAATAAGTTTCAATTTTCTGAACGACCGCTCACAGCTTGCAATTGAAACTGCTATTGTTAATCAAATTTGCAGTGAAATTCGCAAATTCGGAAATATGTCGTCTCCATAAAACACAATAAAACCAAGAAGATCCAAAGGAGTTTCTGGTCGAACTTCATTCCGGTTACTGAGCAGCATTTTGCAATCTCCAATTTCTGTGAAAAGTTCGTGGACATTGATGTCGGTGTCATAGAAATTTCCGAAATCTGTGCAATTTCGACGAATTGCATCGACATCTGTGTCGGATAGAAGAGTTTTGACGTCCAGCAGAAATCCAAATTTTGTGTTCAAGTCTTTTAGTCGTAAAAACCGTGTTGACATCTCCTGTTGAAGTCGATAAAATACGCTCTTCATAACGCGTCGTAGTTTCCGCCACCAAAAACCAGGCCAGTGACTAAGGCTGAAAGACTGCGCCTGTCTGTTGTTTGGGACGTTCTTCCATGTAAGTTCTTAATAGGCGCGCGTACCAAAATGTAATTACATGACATGTAGGCTGTGTGTGGCGGGATATATGAACTTTTAGGTTGAGATGTAGATTTGTGCAGTAGTTTCAGGCTGCCGCGCCCGCCGCAATCAGTTATAATGTAACGTTGTAAGCCTCATTTTGGCGCCCCTTTACCTTGGCGACCGGGGACATATGTACCCCCCTGCCCCCCCCCCTAGCTACGCCTCTGACTATACACTACACACTACACTATACACTACACTATACACTACACTATACACTACACTATATACTACACTACAATTGTAAATGCTGTAGTGGGTTTACTCTCCAACATAACCGGTGAGTGCTGAACTAGCAATGAATTGGCCACGTTTTGCTCGCGCATCAACGCCTTTACTAACTGGCCGTGTCGGGTGGTGGCGGGCGGCACTTAACAACAACACATTCACGCGACCTCACCCAACATCAGCAACAACAGCTAAACCCACACCTCTGTTTAACGAGCGCGTGGCAGAACAGAACAAAAAGAGTAATTTGCCCGAGCCCACGTAGGCTCCAGGAGACTCCATTAATATTGATTCACGCCCCGTTGTCCACCCGATCAATTTCTGTCACCGCTCCCCCGCCCCCCCCCCCGACATCGCGGCTGTCGACGGCTCCGATATCTCTTCTGATTCGCCGCCGTCTAAAAAAAGCAACAAGCCAAGGGGAGAGAGGGAGAGGGTGAATGTCCTCCCCGCCGAGGCGCTGCCGCTCGTCTGCTGCTCTGCGCGGTGCCGAGCCGCTGGTGGAAATTCCACATTCCTCTACCGTGGAATGGCGCGAGCTGTTGACGACTTCCCCGCATGCACGCACACACAGTGTGGTACTCGTGTTAGGTAGCAAGACGTAAACTTAGCATGACAACTAGTTCCACGTGAATCTATTGGTCTCTATATGAGTCGATTGGGTCTCTATGTGAGTCTATGGCTCTTTATATGATTCTATGGGTCTTTATGTGAATTTAGGGGTCTCTATGTGAGTCTACGGGTCTCTGTGTGTGTCTATGGGTCTCTCTTGCGAGTCTGTGAGTCTCTACTGTATGCGTGCACGCATCGACTCATGCACTCCAGAACCAAAGTAGAATTGCTGTGGCCAGGGCAATCAAAAGCCACAGTTAGACACCAGGACCCTAACCAGCGGGGATCTGAGCGTCTCAGAATTGTTGAAACCACGGCCGGGCAATCAAAAGCCACGGTTAGACACCAGGACCCTAACCAGCGGGGAACTCAGCGTCTCTGACCTCTGAGCCTGTGGGGTCACCTGCTGCCCCAGGGAATGCACCGTTTAAGGAGTGGGGTTTGTGTTTTTCATTTAAGTGGTGTGCCCGCTGGAATGTTGCACGCAAACATAAATAACTGCAAGCACGCACCTCTCCACTTATTCAATTAAAACGAATAACTCGCTTCAGACCATTAAACAGCCCAACGCACTCAGCCATCACCCGGAACGATAAGGGAAAGGTGAGCGATGGGTGGCAGCAGCGGCGGCAGCGGTGGCAGGGCGGCCCGTGGCCGGAGGGGACGATTGGGGCGGACGATTGGGGAGCCGGCTCGTGATTGAGTGGCGGCCGAGGAATGCCTGGCATCTTGTTGGGCGCGACGCGATAAGCATCGCCGGCATGCCGATCCAAGTAGCAATAGCGTCACGCCCGTGTGGGTGAGGGTGGCGGCGGTTACCTGCTCGTGGTACTCGATGCCCATGCTGAGCGTGTTGATGAGGATGGCCACCATGATGCCCCGGTTGAAGTACTTGCTGTCGACGATCTTGCGGAGGCAGTGCGCGAGGGCACGCAGGCAGCGCCGGCAGGCACCGCCACCCTCGCCCTCCTCCTCATCCTCCTCCTCGCCTCTCCCTCGCCTCCTCCTCTTCCTCCTCCGCTTCTTCCTCTGCTGCTGCTGCTGCGTCAGCTGCGCCCGCTGCCGTCTCGCCGCCGCCGACGCCGCCGCCGACGCCGCCGCGGCCGCCGCCGCGTCCCATGCCGAGCGATCGCCGCAGCGCCCCAAGCTCCAGCCGGCGTGGTGCGGGCGCGAGTGCACGACGTCACGCGTGAACTCGTACACGCACTCGCCCGCGCCAACGCCGGCGCCACCGCGTGCGGTGACATGGGCCTGCGATGACAGCGAGAGTTCGATCAGTCGGCCAGCGGCCCCCCGGCAGGACGGTGTTGGTGGGTGGTGGAGGAGGCTCTGGCCCCGAGGACGGGGACTGGCGAGCCCGGACGTTCGTCCGTCGACGGTGAGCGCCGTCGGCTAGGTTTGCTCATCGGGGGTTTTGCACGGTCAGAGATAATTACTCACCATGTGAACTGCACCAATTCACATCCTCGTGGCCGTCGTGATCATCGGTTGGGTCAGTCAGTTTTAAGAAGCGCCACAGTGGCTGGGTGAGATGATTACTCCCTCACCTGGTGTGCAGGAGATTGTGGGCTCGATCCCGACCCTGATACCTGCTGTATATGTGGAGCTAACATCTCACCATGGTGGCTAGGAGATTAACTACCTCGCCTCATATGCAGGAGTTCGTGGGTTCAACCTGACATCACCTCTACTTGGAGTTCGCGTGTCTCCCCGTGGTTGCGTGGATTTTTATCCGGGTCCTCATGTTTTTTCCTCCACATTTAGAATCAACGTCACACATTTGGCTGTTGCAACAAGTTCCCACATGGTGATGATGATGGTCGCTTCTGATAAAAGAGTTACAGAACAGCTCAATGGGTGGCCTGACACTTGGTACAAAAATAAAACCATTTACTTTTTTATTTAGCCCTTCCTTCAAACAAAAACAACTTGTGACGCTCATGGTTACGCCGCCACCGTGTCTCGTCGTCGACAGAGAACGACTCGGAGGCGTGAGAAATCCTGAACAAAGTGGGTGCACGAGCGACCGCCTGCTACCACAAGCAATGGCCCGAGGTCTGCAGTCCTCTCTCTATATTAACACTTCCTACCGACCAATCATCGAGTAAAGCGCGCCAGGAGCCACAAAGCCCTCACCTCGTCCTCCTCCTCCTCCTCCTCTTCTTCTTGCCGGTCTCGATCCGCATCTGAATTATATCCTTCGCAATTCTCATTCTCGTCGTTTTCCGAATCGGAACACAAGTCATCATCGTCATCGTCGTCGTCGTCATCGTCGTCGTCGTCGTCGTCATCGTCATCGTCGTCATCGTCGTCGTAGTCCCGCTGGGCGTGCCGCCGCATGGCCGACACGGCCTCCGCGCACAACGAGCACTTCTCCAGCTTGCAGGGCAGCACGTCGCCGCGCGCCGCCCCTGCGGAAAACGACACCGAGAGGGGGGGCGCCCCCCCTCCGCAGCACGAGCCTGGGGAAGGGGAGGAGAAGCACAGCCACAGCGCACGGCACGAAATGCTCGATCGCTCGCACGGCGCTCGCTCCCTTGCACGGCGCTTGCCAACGCCGCTTGCGTCCCCCGTCGTCGGTACGATGATGCGACGGTGACGTCGTCAACACGCGACGATGTTACCGTACGACGTCACGCAAAATTACGTCTCCTAACGCGGTCGGAGACAGTTGTGTGATTTACGTTTCCCGAGGGTCGCTTTCTAACAATGCAGTGGTCTACGATGCTGCAAGCGCGATCAGTCGGGACAACATTGGCGTAAGAAAAATATTATGAAGTCAATGTCAGGAGCGCAGCTGTGCATTGTGGGAGCAAAACTACAGCACATTTAATTGGACTGTAATTGCAATGCACTCGACTTCAATGTAGTGCATTAAAATGCCAATCCATTAGACGTCGCATTGCAATGCATTATAATTAATTCCAATGCATTGTGGGAGTCAGCACCGCAGCACTTGGCATTGTAATCGCGATGCAGTGTTGAAAGAGTGCAATGCAATTGCAAACGCAGGCCCCACTGCAACGCGGTGTGATTGAACATCAATCGCAACGCATTGCAGTTGCCGGTGCTACGGCACACCGCGTGACGACCGCGTCGCAAGCGAGCAGTGGGATACGGCGGCTCGGTAAACAACGACAACAACAACCACAACGACCTCCAATTAACGTGGTTGGCTACGCACGGTGCGAAAGAAATTCAACATACATACAACCTACTATACACAACACAATTCACTAGATTTTACACTACACTACTATGCACCACACTATACAATACTATACACCACACTACACTACTATACATTGCACAATACACGAGACTATACACTACTATACACTATACTCTACACTATTATGCACGGCTGGCTACATACGGTGCAAAGGAAGCTCAATTTACCCACACACACGCACACACACACACGCAAGCGTATGCACAAGAGAGGAAGACCGAGCCAATGGCTGCACTCACTGCGAGCTCCCACAAAGTGCTGGAGCTTCGTGTACGGATCCATCGGCGGCGGCGCCGACTGAACCCTCTTCTCCTTCCCTCCGTCAGACACCGACGCCACCACATGACACGCCCCGGCGCCCCCCGCCGCCGCCGGCGCCTCTCCGCTGGGGGGGCCTCCTCCCTGGACCTGAGCCACGGCCGCGGCGGCCGCGGCGGCGGCCGCGGCGCTCATCCGCGCCACCGAGCGGAGCGACTCGGTGCGCGGGGAGGCCGCCGCCGACGAGTGGCGGAGAGGCAGCGCGTCAAGGTGGCAGTCCGCGTGGTAGACGCTGTGCACCGACTCCGAACTCGAGGCCTGCTGCAGGCTCGGGCCTACCGGCAGCATGAGGCTGTTGGAGGGACGCGCCGAACCGCCCCCGCTACCGCCGCCGCCGCCACCGCCACCACCGCTACCACCACCGTCGTTGCTGCCGCCGCTGCTGCTGCCGCCGCCGCTGGAGCCGCCGCATTCGCCGCACGCTTGGCGCAAATTTCCTAACTCGCTCCCGAGTAGCCGGGAACTCCCGTTGGCGTTTCCGCCGCCGCCGCTGTCAAACACGACGAGCTTATCCGTCTTCTGCCGCTGCTGCTCGGAGCCGAGGTGGTAGTGGTGGTGGTGATGGTGGTGGTGGTGATGGATCAGGTGGTGGATCGAGCGCATCCTCTTCCGCCGCCGCCTCCTCTTCCTCTCCGCCGACTCCTTCGCCGGCCTCTGCCGCCTCCGGCCGAACGCCACGGCGGTGGCCCCGGCCGCGCCGCCGCCGTCGGCCCTCCCCCGCCGCCGGTCCCACGCCGCCGAGCAAAACCCTCCGGCGTACTCCGCGCCGGTGCCGTACTCCCCTCCGGCGCAGACGCTCCCGGTGCTCGCGACGCCGCCGCCGCCGAAACTCCTCCTGCGTCTCCGGCGGCGGCGCCACTCGCGGTAGGCGCGGCGGGCCTGGCGAGCCGCCTTGCGGTACACGTGGCCCACGTACTTGAGCAGCTCCTCGTAGCAGCTGCCCGGCTCCGAGAAGCTGGCGAGGGTGCTGTCGTTGGAAAGGAAACGGGCGCGCTGCTCGCGCATCAGCTGGCACTCGCGCTGCTTGGTCTCGGAGAACTGCGTGGCGATCACCACCAGGCACAGGTTGATCATGAAGAAGGAGCCGACCTGTGGGGGGTCACGCACACGGCGGAATGTAGGGGGGGGGGATTACATTGTGCAAGAGCGCAGAAGGGTGGTCAACACATCTACGCCTCTACAGTGAGGGAAAAAAGTATTTGATCCCCTGCTGATTTTGTACGTTTGCCCACTGACAAAGAAATGATCAGTCTATAATTTTAATGGTAGATTTATTTGAGCAGTGAGAGACAGAATAACAACAAAAAAATCCAGAAAAACGCATGTCAAAAATGGTATAAATTGATTTGCATTTTAATGAGGGAAATAAGTATTTGACCCCCTCTCAATCAGAAAGATTTCTGGCTCCCAGGTGTCTTTTATACAGATAACGAGCTGAGATTAGGAGCACACTCTTAAATGGAGTGCTCCTAATCTCAGTTTGTTACCTGTATAAAAGACACCTGTTCACAGAAGCAATCACTCAATCAGATTCCAAACTCTCCACCATGGCCAAGACACAAGGCTGGAATGGGCTACAAGACCACCGCCAAGCAGCTTGGTGAGAAGGTGACAACAGTTGGTGCGATTATTCGCAAATGGAAGAAACACAAAAGAACTGTCAATCTCCCTCGGCCTGGGGCTCCATGCAAGATATCACCTCGTGGAGTTGCAATGATCATGAGAACGGTGAGGAATCAGCCCAGAACTACACGGGAGGATCTTGTCAATGATCTCAAGGCAGCTGGGACCATAGTCACCAAGAAAACAGTTGGTAACACACTACGCCGTGATGGACTGAAATCCTGCAGCGCCCGCAAGGCCCCCCTGCTCAAAAAAGCACATATACATGCACGTCTGAAGTTTGCCAATGAACATCTGAATGATTCAGAGGACAACTGGGTGAAAGTGTTGTGGTCAGATGAGACCAAAATGGAGCTCTTTGGCATCAACTCAACTCGCCGTGTTTGGAGGAGGAGGAATGCTGCCTATGACCCCAAGAACACCATCCCCACCGTCAAACATGGAGGTGGAAACATTATGATTTGGGGGTGTTTTTCTGTTAAGGGGACAAGACAACTTCACCGCATAAAAGGGACGATGGACGGGGCCATGTACCGTCAAATCTTGGGTGAGAACCTCCTTCCCTCAGCCAGGGCATTGAAAATGGGTTGTGGATGGGTATTCCAGCATGTCAATGACCCAAAACACATGGCCAAGGCAACAAAGGACTGGCTCAAGAAGAAGCGTATTAAGGTCCTGGAGTGGCCTAGCCAGTCTCCAGACCTTAATCCCATAGAAAATCTGTGGAGGGAGCTGAAGGTTCGAGTTGCCAAACGTCAGCCTCGAAACCTTAATGACTTGGAGAAGATCTGCAAAGAGGAGTGGGACAAAATCCCTCCTGAGATGTGTGCAAACCTGGTGGCCAACTACAAGAAACGTCTGACCTCTATGATTGCCAACAAGGGTTTTGCCACCAAGTACTAAGTCATGTTTTGCAGAGGGGTCAAATACTTATTTCCCTCATTAAGATGCAAATCAATTTATAACATTTTTTACATGCGTTTTTCTGGATTTTTTTGTTATTCTGTCTCTCACTGTTCAAATAAATCTACCATTAAAATTATAGACTGATCATTTCTTTGTCAGTGTGCAAACGTACAAAATCAACAGGTGATCAAATACTTTTTTCCCTCACTGTATATAAGAAACGAAACAGGTGGACTTCTCCACAAATATGGCTGTCGCCTGATGAAGCTGGTTGTAATCACTGGCGAAACGTCGTACTCAGATTGTAAATGTTGTGGCTTGGCTCTCCAACACACCGGTGTGCTATACTAGTATACTACACTATACACTACACTACACACTACACTATACACTACACTACTATACACTACACTACTATACACTACACTACTATACACTACTATACACTACACTATACACTACTATACACTACACTATACACTACACTACTATACACTACAATACTATACACTACACTACTATACACTACACTATACATTACACAACTATACATTACACTATACACTAGTGCTGTACTAGTGACGAATTGGCCACGTTCTGTTTACGTGACAACCCTTACTAGTTGGCTGTGTCGGGTGGTGGCGGGTTTTAACGACACATTTATATATTTACGCGATCTAACCCAAAAACCTCTATTATGGATTATATTGGTCGCGAAAGTCTACGTGTTAAACTGAGGTTATAAGAAGTTGGGGCGAAAGCGACGTTGGGTGTGGTGGTGTTGGTGGTGGGGTCTGGTCCGGTGCGGTGGGAACACGTCCAGCAAAAACGTTGGTAGCCGAACCACCATGGGCCGTGATGCTACACAGCCATCTACCACCGCAGGGCCACACGGCCGCACACACACAGCTGTACACACACACGGCCACATGCAAGGCCACACGGCCATACGCACGAACATACGCACGGACACACACATGTTGTGGGCGGGTCACCCTGGGACGCAGGTGGAACACTTTGAGGCTCCCACCGCTGATTGCGGCTGACAGGCGAAGAGGGCAGGCCGGGTTTTTATATTTTTGGTCGCCCCTTTAAATCAAGACGCGTCGACAGCAACGCGGCGAGGAGGCAGAGAATCGCAGCCCGGAGGAGAGAAGCTCAGAGCGGTGCGAGGCCGAGCCGCGGTTGTGCTCTGCGTTGATTGTGCGTCTGTGCGTGTGTGCGTCTGTGCGTGTGTCTGTGTGTCTGTAGGTGTGTGTGTGGCTAGGAGATGTTAACTACCTCGCCTGGTATACAGGAGGTCATGGGTTCGATCCCGACCCTGACGCCTGCTGTATGTTTGAAGTTTGCGTCTCTCTCTCTAATGATTATCACGGTGGCTCGGAGACATTAACTACCTCGCCTGGTACACAGGAGGTCGTGGTTTCGATCCCGACCATGACGCCTGCTGCTGTATATTTGGAGTTTGCGTGTCTCTCTCTCCACGCGATTTTTCTCCGGGTCCTCCGGGTTTTCCCTCCATATTTAGAATCAACATCACGTATTTACATTTTGACTTAAAACTTTCGGGACTGCAGGAATTCATATTCTAAGGTTCTTTCAGTAAAGTCACATCGATAGAAAAAATGATTATAATATAAATAAATACAGTGAACAAAAATATCATGACGTTTCGATCGCAACAAAGGGCCTTACACCTGGTGAAATAAAAAATTGTTTTCGTAAGCACGTGGTGAGTGAGCGCAAGTGCGCTGTGCGACTTACGATGATGAGCAGAATGAAGTAAATGAAGTTGTAGAAGGAGTGAACGTCCATGACGTAGTACATGATGTCCACCCAGCCTTCCAGCGTGATCACCTGCCAGGGAGACACATGAAGACAAAGTTCCCCCGTGTAGCCTGTAACAGACTGTTGGAGCAAGTGCTGTTAGCGAGCAGCAGCACCTACAAAGGCCGGCACCCTGCCACACGAGGCGGGGTGGATGGCCAGCACCACGCCAGGCCACCTTTGTCTCCCCCAGTGGCAATATTTACGCACACCGCACCAGGTGCTCATTTTAGGCCGAGTCGACCTAGGGGAGGCCCAAGACCGGTTCAGATAATCGTCACCGGCATTGGTGGCCGTGAGCCGGGAATCGAACTCGGGGTCGCCGGGTTAGTACCGCAGCGTAGCGCTGACCGCTGCACCACCACTCCCCACCGTACACAACCACACACACGCGCGCGCGCAAAGAGACATGGGCATGGATAAATAGAGGACACCATTCAATATTGCACGGGCTGGAGACCCGTACAGCTCAAATATTAATGGCACGAAAGTGTAAATAACATCTGAAAGCCATATGTTTTAATCATGAGAACACTCATGCATAATGGACAAATGTTACATTTTTTAAGGGAAATATTGCTTATTAGGGTTAAAATAATATCTGTCACAAAATCGCAACTGCACACACACACACAAAGATCCCCCGTGTAGCCTTGCCAGACTGTTGGGGCAGGTGCTGTTAGCAGACAGCACCTATGAAGGCCGGCACTCTGGCACACGAGGAGGTGGGTGGTCAGCACAACGCCCGGCCGCCTTTGTCTTCCCAGTGGCGATGTTTATACAGGAGGCTGTGTTGACCTATGGGAGGCTCATGACCGGTTCAGATAATCATCAGTGGGTGTTGGCCGTGAGTGGGAATCGAACTCGGGTCGCCGGGTTTGTAGCGCAGTGCGCTAACCGCTGCGCCACCGCTCCCCGTACTCGCCTACTCACCTACCCACTCACTCAATGACTCACCTACCCACTCACCTACCCACCCACCCACTCATCCACTCGATCTACTCTGCAACTCTGTATGCCTTGCCCGCGATCCGTTGTCAGACTCCGTTGAGAGGCCGATAAATATCGCGCGGCATCGCCTCTCAACTCGCAGTGGCCTGAGTTGAACGGCGCACGAATAAAAGCAGGCTGCGTGACCTTGAAAATAACCAACTTGAATTTTGAGTGGCACGCTAAGTCACACTCGCGCATATAATCTATTCAGTGATAAAGCTGTCGCTATTTTCAATGCAATCTCAGACCCTGATTTATTTATGTATTCGTGTTCTCCACGCTCGCTGTCGACACTGCAGTGCTAACGGTCAGCAGGACTGGAGATCCAGAGGTCACCGGTGCGATTCCGTCTCCTGGTGGTGCAGCAGGTTTCTTACATTGCTCATCCCACTCACCCACCCACCCCACTCACTCACCCACCCCACTCATCCCACTCACTCACCCACCACACTCACTCACCCACCCCACCCACCCACCCCACTCACCCACCCCACTCACCCACCCCACCCCACTCACCCACCCCACTCACCCCACCCCACTCACCCACCCCACCCCACCACTCACCCCACTCACCCACTCCACTCACCCACCCCACTCACCCACCCCACCCCACCACACACCCCACCCCACTCACCCATCCCACCCCACCCCACTCACCCACCCCACTCACCCACCCCACCCCACCACTCACCCCACCCCACTCACCCACCCCACCCCACCACTCACCCACCCCACTCAACCCACTCACTCACCCACCCCACTCAACCCACTCACTCACCCACCCCACTCACTCACCCACCCCACCCACCCACCCCACTCACCCACCCCACACACCCACCCCACCCCACCACTCACCCCACCCCACTCACCCACCCCCCCCACCACTCACCCACCCCACTCATCCCACTCACTCACCCACCCCACTCAACCCACTCACTCACCCACCCCACCCCACTCACCCACCCCACCCAACCGCTCACGCAACCCCACTCACCCACCCTACCCCACCACTCACCCCACTCACCCACCCCACTTACCCACTCCACTCACCCACCCCACTCACTCACCCACCCCACCACACACCCCACCCCACTCACCCCACTCACTCACTCACCCACCCCACCCACCCACCCACCCCACTCACCCACTCCACCCCACTCACCCACCCCACCCCACTCACCCACCCCACCCCACCGCTCACCCAACCCCACTCACCCTCCCCACTCACCCACCCCAACACCCCACCCCACTCACCCACCCCACTCACCCACCCCACCACTCACCCCACCCCACTCACCCACCCCATCCCACCACACACCCCACCCCACTCACCTATTCCACCCCACCCCACTCACCCACCCCACTCACCCACCCCACCCCACCACTCACCCCACCCCACTCACCCACCCCACCACCCCACCCCACTCACCCACCCACCTCACCACTCACCCCACCCACCCCACCACTCACCCACCCCACCCCACTCACCCCACCCCACCCCCCCACCCCACTCACCCACCCCACCCCACCACTCACCCCACTCACCCACCCCACTCACCCAGCCCACCCCACCAGTCACCCCACCGCACTCACCCACCCCACCACCCCACCCACTCACCCCACGTAACACACAAACCAAGCGCGCGGTGGGGTAAAGTGTGGGTACTCCCACCTCTTCTTCCAAAATGTCTGGCTGGTGTGGTAGAGTAGGCCGAATACCTATCCAGAGGAGGGAGCCTGCGGTGGCGTCAGATGTTATTTAATATTTTCAGATTTAAATGTAACTTGAACACCATCTCATCGTGTATGTACAGAGACAAGGCAAATATCCCCTGCACAGCCTTCACAACATTGTTGGGGCAAGTGCTGTTAGCGAGCAGCAGCGCCTAATGAAGGCCGGCACGGCGCACGAGGAGGTGGGTGGCCAACACCACGCCCGGCCGCCTTTGTCTCCCTAACAGCGATGTTCATTCCACGGCGCACCGGGTACTCATTCGAGGCTGAGTCGACCTAGGGGAGGCCCAGGACCGGTTCAGATCATCGTGGCCGGTGTTGGTGGCCGCGATCGGGAACCGAGCCTGGGCTCGCCGGGTTTTGGAGTGCTAACCGCTGCGCCACCACTCCTCGCACAGACAGACGAGGCAGAGATCTCCGGCGTGGCTTGAACGGACTGTTGGAGCAAGTGCTGTTAGGGGAAAAGCGCCTATGCCATCTGCTGCTGGATATCGGTGAAAAAGAGCTTCATCGCTCATCGGATTTCTCCAGGATAAATAAAGATTATGATGACGCCCAAGGAACGGGGGGGGGGTGGTCAGCACCACGCCCAACCACATTCACTCACCCAAGCGCGTGACCACGCAGACCGCTGGGGCAAGTGCTGTTAGCGAGTAGCAGCACCTACGAAGGCTACCGGGCACTGTGGCACACGAGCGGGTGGGTGGCCAGCAATCACGCCCGGCCACCTTTGTCTCCCCCAGCGCGCGTCGTGACGCTCACACGCGTCGCCGTATCTCTCCCGCCCCGCCACGTCCCTCTCCCGGCTCGACAAAGCAGATTAGCGTGGGGCCCCCCAATGCGCCGCGTACGAGAACAAAACCCCTCCGCGCTCGCAGAGAGAAATGCCCCCCGCAGGCTACGCGGGGCTGCCGCGCCCACCGAGACGGACTAACGCGGTGAGACGACGACGATGATGATGATCAGATCTACGGTGCCGATGGGAAGAATTCCCGCGGGACAATTAAAGGTGGGGGCGAGGATCGATGGCCGCTGACGCCAAGAGGGTGGGCGGACCGAAAAAAGGCCGCGACGCGTGGCCAAAGGCCTACGCCCGGCCGCCTTTGTCTCCCCGGCGCCGCCAAAGTTTTTTGTTAAGATTCATACGTGTGGCCTTAACAGACTCTTGGAGCGAGCGCCTATGAAGGCCGGCACGGCACACGAGGGGGTGGGTGGGCAGCACCACGTCCGACCGCATTTGTCTCCCCCAGTGTCAATGTTTACTATACACCGCACCAGGTACTCATTTGAGGTTGAGTCGACCTAGGGGAGCCCCAGGACCGGTTCAGATAATCGTCACCGGTGTTGGCCGTGGGCGGGAACCCTACCCTGGTCACCGGATTAATAGCACAGCGCACTAATCACTGCTCCGTCACTCACGCACGCACACATACGTACACGCACACACGTACACACACACTCGCACGTGCTTGTGTCTTTAGCCTGGGAATGCACCAGCGGGGTGTGTGAATGCGTGAGTATCTGTGTGCCCTGTGTCTTTGTCTTTTGCATGCGTGAATGTGCATTATGATCCTGGACACAGTTTAGGATCATAATCTGGACACAGTCCAATCATCAATGAGCACCTCTGGCAGGCGAGGCTGCGTCGGCTGGGTCATGCAGCCCTGCATGAGACCAGGCCACCGCATGCCCAAGCAGCTTCTGTTTGGCCGGATCGAGGGGGCTACATGGGCATGGTAGGGGATAGAGAAGAGATGGGCCCATGCAGTACAGAAGGATGTGAAGCTGAACTGGCTGATGACTGAAATCAGCGGTGTCAAGATTGGCAACTGTAGAGGAGACTCGTGAAGGACACTGCTGGGTTGAGTTAAAGGCAGTCACCCTCCGAAAACAATGGAGGACAAAGGAGCGACGCTCACAACAACGAGCGAAGCACTGGGTGGCTTAAACAGCAAGTTGGTACAGTGGGGGAGCGCAGTTGGTGCATCTGGCAGTCGACCCAGTCTCCTGGAGCCGAGTCTCAAGACCCTGAGATGCGGTCTCTGCCTCACCCCCGCCTCCGCCATGCGTCACACCTGGAAGATGGCGATCCAGGCGTATCCGATGTTGTCGAAGTTGATGGCCCCGCGGAAGGGGTTCCGCTGCGCGGGGCCGCACCGTGAATAGAACTGGTTCCAGTTGACGCAGCTGTTGCTGCGCGGCAGGTCCCGGAACGCCTCCTGCATCCCGTCCGCCCCTCCGCCGTCGTAGTTGTGGAAGTGGCCGTGGTGCGGCGGGTGGTGGTGGTGGTTGTGATGCCGCTGTCCGCCTTGCTCCATCGCGGCCACTGCCCCAGCTGCTTCCCCGTTGCGCTGCTGCTGCTGCAGGAAGAGGAGCGCCGGCAGCGAGCAGACGGCGCCGTCTGGGGAGAGGCTCGGCTCGATGTCGGCGCAGCGCTGCATGCCGTTGTCGGAGTTGAGGGAGCAGAGGAAGGGCGACTCGTCCCCGTCGTCCGGGATGAAGTATGGGTCGTAGGTCATGTTGAACATCCTGGGAGTGCAGGGGAGGAATGGGAGGGGAGGGAATGGAGGTAGGCAGGGAGGGTGGGAGGGAGGCATGGGAGGGATGGTTGGGAGATAGAGGTGGGGAGGGTGGGATGGGAGAGAGAGGTTGGGAGGGAGGAATGGGATGGGAAGGAGGTAGGTGGAAGGGTGGGTTGGGAGGGAGGGAAAGGGAGATGGAGAGAGACAAAATAGAGAAAGAATCAGATTCAGAATGTTTATTTATACTGGAAGAGGAATCCGACGAGCTGTGAAGCTCGTTTTCCACAGATGCCCAGTCGGGGCATGGGGTCAGAACGTTACAAGAACAAACACAATACAGGAACACGATGGGAGTGCAAATAGAGAGAGGGGGAAAGATCGAGCGAGAGAGAGATGGAGAGAGAGTGGGGGAGCTGGAGACCAGGGATATGTAAATATGTAGAGAGCGGGAGAAATGTCGATGCGAGATAGGGAGAGTGATAGGGCAATGCGCCTCGCAACGGCATTCGCAATGCAACCGCAGTTGCGTGCGGTGCAGTTGCCAGGCGCTGCGATTGCGATCACTCACGCCCACGTCTCCACGGCGACGCGAGACTGACATAGAGAAATGCAGGGAAGATGGCAGCCGCTTGCTGTGCACAACCTTTGCCGCACCGGTTAAACTTTGGGCCTAAACTTGGGTCTAAACTGCACCCAGCTCTCCTGGTGCAGAGACACAAAGTGAGGGCTCGTGGGTAATTGAGTTTGTTGTGGTTAACCTGGTTTTGTAGGCCACACTGGTGTATAGATATTGGTGTATAGATATTGGTGTATAGATACTGGTGTATAGTTATTGGTGTATAGATCCTGGTGCATAGGTACTGGTGTAAACACAGCGACATTGATGACTCTTTTGACGTGCAATGGAAAATAAAATATTCTTGAAATGAAATGGGGGCCATCTTGGATTTTGTTTATTGTTTAAGAATCATGTGCATGGCTTTTGTTTAGGCTGATTTATAAAAACGGATCACAAGCATACATATAGACTCTGGGATCACTGAAACTTAAAAAGTTTCTGCTCAAAAGGTATACGAAATTAACATTTCGTGACCAAAAAAAAGGCGGCCTTCTTGGACTTGTAGGCGACTAACCGGGTTTGTTTCGTTTCGTTCTCTTCCCCGTGAAGCGACCCAAGGAGATAATTTGTTGCCAAAGTCGGCGCTTGCATCTATCACCGCCTGAACAATTTGCTCGTGTTGTCGCTCCACCCGGAAAAGGGTGGCATACGTCACGTGGCAGGGATGGGCTCTTTAAACGAGTGCTTGCCCGTACGCAACTTAACACTTGCGTTTAGATTACTTTGCTTATTTGGACGCTATAAGAAGCTGATGCGCCTCGGTGGGCTTCCCCTTGTAAAATAAAAAATAGTTTTTTTCGGGGGGTGCAATTTGCTTAATTTACCATTCCTATACTTTGCACTCCTATCGTGTGATTTGGATTGCTTATCCCTCCACGTTTAAAAACATGCGTGAAGATTATTTTGATTATTTTGGCTGTTATAAATGTCCAAATGATGGGCCACTTTGTTGAGCTGTCATTTGTGGCCAGGTCACTCAGAATAATAAGTTAATACCTCAGTGTGCTTTGTCTGGTAGGATGGGGATGGTTTAATTTTACCTTTCTTGTACTTTGCACTCCTATCGTGTTTTTGTAACTGTTTGTTGATGTCGCGTTCTTACTCCGTGCTCCGACTGGACGTTTGCTGAGAAGAGCTTCATAGCTCGTCGGATTCCTCCTGCAGTCTAAATAAATATTCAGATTCTGAACTTTCTGACCCCTGTGCCCCTACTGGACATCTGTAGTTAATACATAAAGGGCTTAGCAGCTGATCGGATTCCTTCAGTACAGTTTAACCCCCCTTAACGAGCATCCCTGTTAACGACTAATCGCTTAACAACGGGACTCCATAGAGCCCAGTATGTAGTGTATAGTGTAGTGTATAGTAATGTAGTGTATAGTGTAGTGTATAGTAGTGTAGTGTCTAGTAGCATAGCGTATAGTAGCGTAGTGTATAGTATAGTAGTGTAGTGTATAGTGGGGTGTATAGTAGTGTATAGTGTAGTGTATGGTAGCATAGAGTAGAAACCCTCTAAACGACCACCCCTGTTAACGACTAATCGCTTAACGACGGGCCTTCATAGAGATCAGTATGTAGTGTATAGTGTAGTGTATAGTAGTGTCGTGTATAGTAGCGTAGTGCCTCCTTAGAGCCCAATGCGGTTCGCTTAACGACCATTCCCCTGTTCATGACGGGTACGCGACCTACAATTTCGACCAATCGGCGTGTCCCACAGTGTTCTGACCGGGGCCTCGACCAATCGGCGAAGTCCGTTCGTGAGCTCGACGACCGGGCATTGGGGCACCGATTTACCGTCGCTAAGAGGAGGCGTTCTCCTGCACGAACGCAGCCGCTGCGACAAGAAGGAGCCTCCCCTAGTCGACGGCGGGGTTGGCGCCGAGAGGTGGCCGCGCCGTGCGCCGCGGACGGAGGGCAAACGGGACACCTCCGCTCGACCAATATCACGGAGCGCACTCGATGTTTCTCACGTTGTTGTGCGCATGTGTGTTTTTTTGTATCCGCGCGCGCATGCAGCGCATGGAGGTGGAGAAGGAGAAGGGAGGCGGCCAGGAGGAGCGGGAAGAGGGTGGATAAATAAATAAATTAAGGTGTCCTACCGCTGGAGTGACAAAAATCAATTTGCACGCTCCCCGCTACACGCGCGGTACACACACACGCGCGTGTGTGGGTGTGTGTGAAAAATGTATTAAATAAAACATCTTGTTAGATGTGACAATTCTCTGGGGTTGTGATGTCACTTCAAAAAAAATGAAGTGTCCCTGGAATCTGGGGGACATCCAAGGAGTAAGAATCAAAAACGAAAACGTGTGTATGTGCGTCTGTATGTGTTTGTGTGTATGTGTGACGATTATCTGAACCGGTCCTGGGCCTCCCCTAGGTCGACTCAGCCTCAAATGAGTACCTGGTGTGATGTTTGACCATCAGCACTAGGGAAACAAAGGCGGCCGGGCATGGTGTTGGCCACCCACCCCCTCGTGTGCCGTGCCGACCTTCATAGGTGCTCGCTAACAACACTTGCTCCAACAGTCTATCAAAGCTATACGGGGGACCTTTGTCTTTGTGTGTGAATGTGGGGAGCAGTGGTGTAGCAGTTAGTTTTGCTGTGTTATGAACCCGGTGACCCGAATTAGATTCCCACTCACGACTACCAACACCAGTGACGATTATCTGAACTAGTCCTGGGCCTCCCCTAGGTCGGCTCAGCCACAAATGAGTACCTGGTGCGATGTGTAAAACACGTGTCAAACATCGCCACTAAGGGGAGACAAAGGCGGCCGGACGTGGTATTGGCCACCCACCCCCTCGTGTGCCGTGCCGGCCTTCACAGGTGCTTGCTAACAGCGCTCGCCACAACAGTCTGTTAATGGCCATACGAGAGGAGCGATTGTATTTGCGTGCCGTGGGGGAGCCTCGTGAAGGACATCTTAGCCACCTGGCTAAAAACACGGCAAGCTGCCACAGAGGGGGAGGGCACAGGTGGTACATCAGCTCAATCAGTCAATCCATAACACCCGAATCGTGATCTCCTGCACCTGGCCTGGCATATCAATCAGTCAATCCATAACACCTGGGTCTGTCACATGACCTCCTGTGCCTAGCCTGGCATATCAGTCAATCCGTACACCTGGGTCCATCCAGTGACCTTTCTCCTGCCAACAGCGAGCCTTCCACACTTTCGCGCGACGGCCTCAAAGTGCACCTAACCTGGCACAAGCGCTGTGAGGTGATGTCATCGCTATCGAGTGGCAAACGGCGGATGTTGTTGTCTACGCACGTGCGCGTGTGTGCGTGACTGCAGAGGGCGGAGGAGCGATGCTCACAACAACGAGCGGAGCGCCGGGTGGCTAAAGCACAGCAAGTTGGCACAGGTGGTGCATCAGCCACTCGTCTCAGTCAGTCGACCCGTGTCACCTGGGTTTACCCCGTGACCTCCTGCCAGCGTGGCCTCAAGGTGCACATAGCCTGGCACAAGCGTCGTGGTGACGTCACTTAGTGGCGAATGGCGGTTGTTGTTGTGAGTACCTGGTGCGGTGTGTATACATCGCCACTGGGGGAGACAAAGGCGGCCGGGCGTGGTGCTGGCCACCCACCCCCTCGTGTGCCGTGTCGGCCTTCATAGGCGCTGCTCCCTAACAGCACTTGCCCCAACAATATCTGCAGGTTACACGGGGAATCTTTGTCTTTGTTGTCTTCTTCGGGGGGGGGGGGGGGGAGCGGTGGCGCAGTAGTTAGCACACGGGCCTACAAACCCACCGACCCCAAGTGAAATTTCCCACTCATGGACAATAAACTGTAGCGAATATTTAAACTGGTCCTGGGCAATGTTACTGAGGGTCTACTGTGGGGTGTTGCCGTGGTGAGGTCTGGGACTGTTGTTGTTTTTGTTGCTGTGGTTGTTTGTTGCTGTGGTTGTTTGTTGTTGTGGTTGTTTGTCGCTTGTTGTGGTTGTTTGCTGTTGGTTGTCGTGCGTCATCGTCGTTTGCCGCCGCCGCCGCCGCGTGCGCGTTGGCTCACTCGGTGAAGTTGTTGGCCAGGAAGCAGCGGTTGCGCAGCAGGCCGGCCCACAACTGCACGCCGATGATGCCGAAGATGAAGAAGACGAAGAAGCAGAGGAGCAGCACGTTGCCCAGCATGGGCAGCGTGTCGAGCAGCAGCGTCACCAGGATGCGCATGCCTGCACAGGCAAGACAACGGTCGCCCCGCGTGGCCTTTTGGTTAGCCATCGAACCTTTGGCCAGCCACCAAACTTTTGGCCGGCCATCGAATCTTTGGCCGGCCATTAAACCTTTGACCGACCACCGAACTTCTGACCGGCCATCAAACTTTTGACCGGCCATCGAACCTTTGACCGGCCATTTAATCTTTGACCGGCCACCGAACTCTTGGCCGGCTATCGAACTTTTGACCGGCCATCGAACTATTGGCCGGCCATTGAACTTTTAGCTCGTCATTGAACAAAAACGGTGGTCACCGCATCCCGCAGCGCTGTCAGACGCCCTTTTGCGAGGCCGTCTGGAACACTCTTCCTTCCAATATTCGAAAGCCACTGGAGCTTTGCACTTTTAAATCATCATCTGGGTTGAAAACTCACTTATTTATAACTGCATTTTGTGTTTAGTTTGTTGTCCTTCCCCGCACCTGCGACTAGCACGGTTGGCTACGTACGGTACGAAAGAAGTTCAACATACACACAGTACAACAGATTGTCGGGGCAAGTTCTGTGAACGAGTAGCAGCGCCTATGAAGGCGGGCACGACACACGAGGAGGGGGGTGGCCAGCATCACGCCCGGCCGCCTTTGTCTCCCCCAGTGGCGATGTTTACACACCGCACCAGGTGCTCATTCTGGGCCTCCCCTAGTCGACCTAGGGGAGGCCCAGAACCGGTTCAGATATAATCGTCACTGGTGTTGGCCGTAAGCAGGAATCGAACTCGGGTAGCCGGGTTCGTACCGCAGCGTGCTAACCGCTGCACCACCGCTCCCCTGGACACACTCACGTACACACACTCACACACGTACACACACACAGACACACTCACACACGTACACACATACACTCACACACATACACACACACACGTACACACACAGCCACACTCACACACGTACACACACACGTACACACACACGTACACACACACGGACACACTCACACACGTACACACACACAGACACACTCACACACGTACACACACACACTCACACACATACACACACACACGTACACACACAGACACACTCACACACATACACACTCACACACGTACACACTCACACACGTACACACATACACACACGCAGACACGTACACACACACAGGCACTCACACACACGTACACACACACAGACACACTCACACGTACACACTCACACACGTACACACTCAAACACGTAAACACATACACAGACACAGACACGTACACACATACAGACACTGACACACACGTACACACACACAGGCACTCACACACACGTACACACACACAGACACACTCACACACGTACACACTTATACACGTAAACACATACACACAGACAGACACGTACACACACAGGCACTCACTCACACACACGTACACACACACAGACACACTCACACACGTACACACACTCACACACACACGTACACACACTCACACACGTACACACACTCACACACACGTACACACTCACACACGTACACACACACACAGACACGTACACACACACAGACACTCACACATGTACACACACACGTACACACACACAGACACACTCACACACGTATACACATACACACAGACACGTACACACACAGACACTTACACACACGTACACACACACAGACACACTCACACACGTACACACACTCATACACGTACACACTCACACACGTACACACTCTCACACACGCAGTGTCTGCGGGGTGTGTGTGTGCAGAGTGTGTGTATGCGGGGTGTGTGTGTGTGGTGTGTGTGGTGTGTGTGTGTGTGCGGGGTGTGTGCGGGGTATGTGTGGTGTGTGTGTGTGGTGTGTGTGGTGTGTGGGGTGTGCGTGTGTGCGGGGTGTGTGTGCGGGGTGTGTGTGTGTGTGTGTGGTGTGTGTGTGGGGTGTGTGTGTGGGGTGTGTGTGTGTGGTGTGTGTGTGGTGTGTGTGCGGGGTGTGTGTGCGGGGTGTGTGTGTATGAAGGGTGTGTGTAGGGTGTGTGTGTGTGCGGGGTGTGTGTGTGTAAGGGGTGTGTGTGGGGTGTGTGTGTGGTGTGTGTGTTTTGTGTGTGGTGTGTGTGTGTGTGTGCAGGGTGTGTGTGTGTGCAGGGTCTGTGTGTGTGCGGGGTGTATGTGTGTGTGTGCGGGGTATGTGTGTGTGCGTGGTGTGTGTGGGTGTGGGGGGGTGTATGTGTGCGGGGTGTGTGTGTGGGTGTGCGTGTGTGTTGTTGCTACTCACTGGGGACGCGGTTGATGGCGCGTAGCGGCCTGAGCACACGCACCGTCCGGATCGCGGACAGGCTCACGTTCTGCATGTCCAGGGAGTACTCCAACATCCTGCGCACGCGCGCAAAGACAAAGGTCCACGCACCACGTTGTAGCCTGCTCCGGTCTGCCGTGGGTTGGGGGAGGCAAGACTTGAACCTCACGGCGGGACCCCTGGGGTCCCAAATAAACGGAAGTCGAAATCGTAATTAATGGAAGAAAAAAAACGCAGCGACCCACCATAAATCGATCCTCTCTCGGTCTTCACCGAGCCAACATTGCCGTAGTCAGAAACAAAACTTTTAAACTTTGATTAGCGCATCGTGTGAAGCTCGTCGAGAGGAATCGATCGCCATCGTGATCCCAGGATCCACAGCGTCTCCAGTATCACCACTGTGATCCCAACATTCACAGCGTCTCCAGTATCACCACTGTGATCCCAAAATTAACAGCGTCTCTAGTATCACCACTGTGATCCCAAAATTCACAGTGTCTCCAGTATCACCACTGTGATCCCAAAATTCACAGCGTCTCTAGTATCACCACTGTGATCCCAAAATTAACAGCGTCTCTAGTATCACCACTGTGATCCCAAAATTCACAGCGTCTCCAGTATCACCACTGTGATCCCAAAATTCACAGCGTCTCCAGTATCACCACTGTGATCCCAAAATTAACAGCGTCTCTAGTATCACCACTGTGATCCCAAAATTCACAGTGTCTCCAGTATCACCACTGTGATCCCAAAATTCACAGCGTCTCTAGTATCACCACTGTGATCCCAGGATTCACAGCGTCTCCAGAATCACCACTGTGATCCCAAGATTCAGTGTCTCTAGTATCACCACTGTGATCCCAACATTCACAGTGTCTCCAGTATCACCACTGTGATCCCAACATTCACAGCGTCTCCAGTATCACCACTGTGATCCCAACATTCACAGTGTCTCCAGTATCACCACTGTGATCCCAACATTCACAGCGTCTCCAGTATCACCACTGTGATCCCAAGATTCAGTGTCTCTAGTATCACCACTGTGATCTCAGCATTCACAGTGGTTCCAGTATCACCACTGTGATCCCAGGATTCACAGCATCTCCAGTATCACCACTGTGATCCCAACATTCACAGCGTCTCCAGCATCACCACTGTGATCCCAACATTCACAGCGTCTCCAGTATCACCACTGTGATCCCAACATTCACAGTGTCTCCAGTATCACCACTGTGATCCCAACATTCACAGCGTCTCCAGTATCACCACTGTGATCGCAAGATTCAGTGTCTCTAGTATCACCACTGTGATCTCAGCATTCACAGTGGTTCCAGTATCACCACTGTGATCCCAACATTCACAGCGTCGCCAGTCTCACCACTGTGATCCCAACATTCACAGCGTCTCCAGTATCACCACTGTGATCCCAACATTCACAGCGTCTCCAGCATCACCACTGTGATCCCAACATTCACAGCGTCTCCAGTATCACCACTGTGATCCCAAAATTCACAGTGTCTCCAGTATCACCACTGTGATCCCAACATTCACCACGTCTCCAGCATCACCACTGTGATCCCAACATTCACAGCGTCTCCAGTCTCACCACTGTGATCCCAACATTCACAGCGTCTCCAGTCTCACCACTGTGATTCCAGGACTCACAGCGTCTCCAGTATCACCACTGTGATCCCAACATTCACAGTGTCTCCAGTATCACCACTGTGATCCCAACATTCACAGCATCTCCAGTATCACCACTGTGATCGCAAGATTCAGTGTCTCTAGTATCACCACTGTGATCTCAGCATTCACAGTGGTTCCAGTATCACCACTGTGATCCCAGGATTCACAACGTCTCCGACACGACCACGATGGACCCGCGGGGCCTAGCCAGGCAAGGCCACTCACCCGGCCACGACGATGAAGAGGTCGAGGCGGTTCCACGTATCGCCCAGGTAGCACTGCTTCCCGAACACGCCGAGCGCCAGCATCTTGATGACCATCTCCACCGCGAAGAAGGCAAAGATGAAGTCATCGAACCTCTGGTGAGAGGGGGGAGGGAGTCACAAGGAAGGGGTGTCAGCCATTACACAGAGTACAAAATGGAGGCACAATTAGCGTCTCAGTGAAGACGGATGCATCTGTTCATTGTGGGACTTTAAGAAGCATTGTCTCTAAGTTCGTTGATGTTCTTATACTACTGGGAATGCCGTTATAATGTTAGGATTGCCGTTATAATGCTGGAAATGCATTTATAATGCTGTTAAATTGTTATGATAAATATGGGGCCTAGTTAACAACGAAGCCTGCCACTGGCATTATTGACTTAAAGCTTTCGTGACTGCAGGAATTCATATTCTTTGGGTCTTTCGGTAAAGTTACGTAGATAGTTTCAAAGAAAATAACAAAAATAACAAAAAACTACGACGTTTCGATCGCAACGCAAGCGGTCGTCGTCAGACTGAAAAAAACAAAAAAAGTATTTTTTTGTTATTTTAGTTTATTTTCTTTGAACCTATCTATGTGACTTTAACCGAAAGACCCAAGTAACTGGCATTATTGTGAAAGTTATTTGTAGTTGGTTAAGTCGAGCCAGACTTGTGCCCATTAACTTTAATGCGATCTTGAGGATGAAGAAGTATCTCATCCACAGTTCAGTGTTATATGCAGCGCTGTACATTGAGGCTGCAGTATGGTGATTACACAAAGCGACCTATTTAACACAGTACCTTATTCTCTTGTTGTATCGCTATTCAGTGCTATAATGTAGGTGCCTGGTCCATCGAGGACCTATTGTTGAGATTCATGTTATCTAAGATAATGTTATGATGCTCCTTGTGTTCATTCATTGTCTCGATATTGCAAGTAGTAACAGATGCTGTATTTTGTGCTGTGTTTATCCATCAGTTTTACCTCATTCTATTCATTAAATACGCCGGAGTCGGATGTTCACTCTGGCTCTGCAAGTTTATTGAATGCGAGGTTAAATACTCGGATAGTGGTGCAACGCAGCGCACAGCGAGGCCGAGACACTCTTTTTCACAGGATGACCAGTAGGGTGGGGGGGGGTTGGAGAGAGAGTTAGAGAGAGAGAGCAGAGGGAGACAGATAGACAGAGAGAGCGAGAGACAGAGTGAGAGATAGAGCAAGAGAGAGAGTGAGTCAGAGAGAGAGTGAGACAGAGAGAAAGTGAGACAGAGAGAGTGACAGAGGGAGACAGAGAGAGAGACACACACACAGAGAGACAGAGGGAGAGAGACAGAGAGAGAGTGAGACACAGAGTGAGACAGAGAGAGAGTCAGAGAGAGACAGAGGGAGAGACAGAGTGAGACAGGGAGAGAGACACACACACATAGAGAGACAGCGAGAAAGACAGAGAGACAGAGGGAAAGAGACAGAGAGACAGAGAGAGTGAATGAGATAGAGATAGAGAGAGGGAGACAGAGCTAACGATGTTTTTGCACACACTGTGTCTCCACCACGCCGTTATCGCTCAGAGGCTATGGGCAAGGAAGGCTTAGGCCGTCAGGGTTGGGAGTTAGCGGCCAGTCCGGCCACCCACCCACCTTGAGGATCTTGCAGCGGTCGCTGGAGCAGTCGATGTCCTCGCAGGGCTGAAACATGCCGAGGGTGACGCAGTTGAGCAGGATGATGAGCATGCTGAGTCGCTCGAACCACGTGCGGAGAGAGCGGACGAGTCAAGGACCAGTGGCGTGGTGGGGGGGACTTGGCGCAGAGCGACAACAACAACAATAGCAACAACACGACAACAATAGCAACAACAATAGCAACAACACGACAACAATAGCAACAACACAACAACAATAGCAACAACACAACAATAACATTAATAGCAATCGCAACACAACAACAATAACAACACGACAACAACAACAAAGAAAACAACAGCAATAGCAACACAACAACGACAAGAAACAACATCCCAACAATAACAGCAACACTAACAACATTAACAATAACAACAACACAATAATAACAACACAACAACAAAAGCAACCATAACAACACAATGATTCTATGGGAAACTAATGGTTATATGGAAACAATAGTTGTTATATAGGGACCTAATGGTTATATGGGAACCTAATGATTACATGGGGGACCTAATGGTTATATGGAAACAATAATGGTTATATGGGAACCTAATGATTACATGGGGGACCTAATGGTTATATGGGAACCTAATGATTACATGGAAACCTAACGGTTATATGGGATCTTAATGGTTATTTGAGAACCTGACGGTTATTTGGGAACCTAATGGTTATAGGGGGAAGCTAATGCTTATATGGGACCCATTTTCGACAGTCATCCAAAATGATGACAAACAAGGATGTGGGTTTTACCCTTTCTGGCAACCAAACAGGCGGGGGGGCTGAGATGCCCAAACAGCAACTGGAGGCCCGTGACTTCTACGGGACCTTCACGCATCGTGCTGAGCAAGAAATGTTCTGCTGCGTGTGGCATTGCCCTTGTGCTGGTCGCCTCGTGGCGCTCTTCTCTGGTCGGACACTGGTGGTGAGACGAGGCCATGAAGAAGGCTGCGGCCGTCTCTGGCGTAGGCTAATCAGTGTCAAAGCTATTGCCAGTATCTTCTTGGTTCTTTCGGTAAAGTCACGTAGAAGGAAAGTAATAAAATAATAAAAATAAAACATAATAAAAAAATATATTGCCAGTAGATTGTCGGAGCCATGTCTGTTTGCGTGTTCCGCCACAGTTAGCGTGCGTGGTTAGTGCGGTACTTGACGCCTGGCAAAAAGGTTTCGATTTTGTGTTTTGCTCTATCTTAACGCAGCTCCCCGTTTATTTGCTATAAATGGTGAAACCTATTCCTGGTTTCCGTCATTTTGCGAACGTGGGGGCGGGGGGGGGTGTGAATGTAATTACTGTCGGACAGCTGCACCGGTGATGAACTATAACGAGGGCAATAATCGCCGTGATGCGGGGCTCTGCGGCCACGTAACTGGGAATGTTTTGCCAGTTTGGAATGAGTGGACACGTTGGGAGGAGAACCACGCGTGGCAGGCGAGGAGGCAACACTCGATCCCCGTGCACATGGAACAGGTGGGTTAAACACCATCCTGACACTAACACCACCCCTAACACTACCCATGACACTACCCCTGACACTACCCATGACACTGCCCATGACACTGACACGACCCATGACACTACCCATGACACTGACACCACCCCTGACACTACCCATGACACTGCCCATGACACTACCCATGACACTACCCATGACACTGGCACGACTTGGGGGTGTGGGGGACATCAGTGTGTCGTGGTGGGGGGTGCATCTAATTAAGTATTTACTATGATTCTGTATATGAGTCTTGTGCTGTTGTAACGTGTGCAATGTCGTGGTGATTGTTGTGGTTGCTCGTCTTACTTCGCATTTGTTGTTTGACAGGAACACTTTTTTACCAAATGCTTTTCTATTCCTCGTTTTGCAATATTTTATTGCATCTTATTCCTCACTCTACATGCACCATTTTGCAATATTATTCTCTAATGTTAATGTTCGGTTTATTTAAATATTAAATGTATCTTTAATATATTGTCAATTTTTTTTTCTAAAGAAACTGTTCTACATTAACTGTTCTAAAGAAACTGTAAAAAAAAAATGTAAAACTGCCGGACCGACGAGGAGGAGGCGGGCGGCATTCTCAGCTCCCAGGTGCCGCCGGCGCACTCAGCGAGGAGGGGGGGTGGGGAGTGGGGGGTGGGGGGAACTTCGAGGGGGGGGGGAGGGGGTGACCCCGAAGGGGGGTGGGGGGGGGGACCCCGAGCGACGTTCCGCGACCCCTTCACGACCTCACAAGAATGCTCGCCGCGTGCAACTTTTTTTTTTGTCTTTGGCGTTCCCAGCGACCAAGCGGCACGACGGGTTCTCTGCACGGCAAGCGGCTTCACTTCATCAGCGGCATCTTCAGCGTCATCCTCATCAGCATCGTCATCGGCATCGTCATCGGCATCGTCATCGGCATCTTCAACGTCATCGTCATCTTCAGCGGCATCTTCATCGGAATCTTCATCAGCATCGTCATCGGCATTTTCAGCGGCATCTTCATCATCATTTTCATCAGCATCATAATCAGCAGCATCATCAGCAGCATCATCAGCAGCATTTTCATCATCAGCAGCATTTTCATCAGCATCGACATCTTCATCGGCATCGTTATCATCAATCAGCCGTGGTCGTTCCACTGCTGGATGAAACCTCCCCCCCCCCAGCCCCCACCCCGCCCCCACCCCCGTCCCCAGCCCCAGCCCCCACCCCCAGGGCCCACTCACGTGACCATTCTGGCTGTTGCCTGATGAGGCCGGTTGTTGTTGTTGTAGGTTGTTGTTGTAGGTTGTTGTTGTTGTTGTTACCGGCGAAACGTCACCGTACTCGAATAGTAAACGTTGTTGTGGGTTAAACTCCCCAACACAGCGGTGTGTGCTGAACTCGGAACGACATTGGCCACGTTTTGTTGACGCGACAAACCCTTCCTGATTGGCCGAACGTGTTCCCTAATTCACGTGTCTCGTTGCCTCACGTATCATCCCATACAGAACCCTCATCCCATCCCATACAGAACCCTTGTCCCATACAGAACCCTCATCCCATCCCATACAGAACCCTCATCCCATACAGAACCCTCATCCCATACAGAACCCTCTTCTCATCCCATACAGAACCCTCCTCTCATCCCATACAGAACCCTCTTCTCATCCCATACAGAACCCTCTTCCCATCCCATATAGAACCCTCGTCTCATCCCATACAGAACCCTCTTCCCATCCCATACAGAACCCTCATCCCATACAGAACCATAATCTGCTCCCATACAGAACCCTCCTCTCATCCCATACAGAACCCTCATCTCATCCAATACAGAACCATCATCTCATCCCATACAGAACCCTCATCCCATACAGAACCCTCATCTCATCCCATACAGAACCCTCCTCTCATCCCATACAGAATGCCCGTCTCATCCCATACAGAACCCTCATCCCATCCCATACAGAACCCCGTCTCATCCCATACAGAATGCCCGTCTCATCCCATACAGAACCCTCATCCCATCCCATACAGAACCCCGTCTCATCCCATACAGAATGCCCGTCTCATCCCATACAGAACCCTCATCTCATCCCATACAGAACCCTCATCTCATCCCATACAGAATGCCCGTCTCATCCCATACAGAACCCTCATCCCATCCCATACAGAACCCCGTCTCATCCCATACAGAACGCCCGTCTCATCCCATACAGAACCCTCCTCTCATCCCATACAGAACCCTCATCCCATACAGAACCCTCGTCTCATCCCATACAGAACCCTCATCCCATACAGAACCCTCATCCCATACAGAACCCCCGTCTCGTCCCATACAGAACCCCCCTCGTGCAACTGCTGCTGCTGCTGCTGATTGAGGTGAAGCTACGAGGTTGTGGCGAGGAGTTCAACGTCTCGACTGCCCAGAAATTAAATTCATTTTTGCTCACAACCAATTTTGGTAGAAAAATGCAAAAAGCCTCAATTCGTCGCCAGCCATACAAACTTACACACGCACGCTTACACACACACTTCCACTTACACACACTCACACACCGCGCACACACACTCCCACTTACACACACTCACACACCGCGCACACACACTTACACACACTCACACACCGCACACACACTCACTCTTACACACACACACCGCACACACACACTCACACACACTCACACTTACACACACTTACACTCACACTTACACACACACACTCACACACTGCACACACTCAAGTGCACACGCCCAACAGCGCTCACTCACACTTACATACCCTCAACACCGCACACACACTCACACTTACACACACTTACACAAAGACAAAGATCCCCCGTATAGCCTAAACATACTGTTTGGGCAAGTTGCTGTTTGCGAGTAGCGGCACCTATGAAGGCTGACACAGCAGACGAGGGGGTGGGTGACCAGCAACCCTGCCCGGCCGCCTTTGTCTCCCTCCCCACACCCCCCCCCCAGTGTTTGTGTTTGTTTCAGCACGCACGCGCGTGCACTTTACTCGCATAGCTTGAGCTGCACCCTCTGCACATACCTGTCCGTGTGTGTGAGTGAGTGTGTGTGAGCGTGCGTGTGTGCTGATGTGCGTGGCGTGTGTGTGTGCTTTGTTGGGAGTGTGCGCTTGTGTGTGTGCGTGTGTGTGTGTGAGTGTGCGTGCGTGTGTGTGTGTGTGCGTTGTTGGGAGTGTGCGCTTGTATGTGTGCGCGCGTGTGTGTGAGCGTGTGTGTGTGTGCGTGTGTGTTCGTGCGTGTGTGTGCATGTGTATGTGAGCGTGCGTGTGTGAGCGTGTGCGTGAGTGTGCGTGTGTGTGTGAGCGTGTGCATGTGTATGTGAGCGTGTGTGAGCGTGTGTGTGTGTGTGAGCGTGTGCGTGTGTGTGCGCCGGTTGGAAACATTTATGCTGGCCTGCCTACGATCCATCCTGGGTTTAACCAGGCTGGATTGTGTGAGGAGCTCACAAATCCTTGAAAGATCTGGGCAAAGTCCCATCGGTGAGCTCCTCCGGCAGGCAAGGCTGCGTTGGCTGGGTCATGTAGCCCGCATACCCAGCCACCGCATGCCTAAACAGCTTTTGTTCGGCCGGATCGAGAGGGCTAAACGGACGCGGCACGGGCTAGAGAAGAGATGGAGTGATGTGGTACAGGAGGACGTGGAGCTGAGTGGACTTGCCAATGACTGGTACCAGCGGTGTCAAGATCGGCCTCTGTGGAGGAGGCTCGTGAAGGACGCTACTGGGCAGTTGGAGGCAGTCGCCCTCCAACAACAACGGAGGGCGGAGGAGCGACGCTCACAACGAGTGGAGCGCCGGGTGACTAAAGCACAACAAGTTGGTACAGTAGGGGGCACAGGTGGTGCATCAGCCAGTCATCTTGGTCATCTCGGTCAGTCGACCCGTGGCACCTGGGTCTGCCCCGTGACCTCCTGCCAGCGGGCGTTCGACACATCACGTGGCCTCGGGGTGCACTTGGCCTGGCACAAGCGTCGTGGTGACGTCACCCCCACTTAGTGGCGAATGGCGGTTGTTGTGTGTGAGCGTGTGTGAGCGTGTTGCGTGTGTGAGCGTGTGTGTGTGAGCGTATGCGTGTGTGTGCGTGTGTGTGTGAGCGTGTGTGTGTGAGCGTGTGTGTGTGTGAGCGTGCGTGTGTGAGCATGTGCGTGTGTGTGCGTGTGTGTGTGTGTGAGCGAGCGTGTGTGTGTGTGAGCGTGCGTGTGTGAGCGTGTGTGTGTGTGAGCGTGTGCTTTCGGAGTCCCTGACCCTCTGCTCACGATCATTAAGGACCTTCATGATGGTGAGCGGGCCCGGATAAAACTACGTGGCCGGGAGTCGGAGCCTTTCCCTGTACACCTTGGGGTGCGACAGGGATGTCCTCTGGCTCCCACATTATTTAACATCTATTTCGACTGCTGACACCGCTGGTACCAGTCATCGGCAAGTCCACTCAGCTCCACGTCCTCCTGTACCACATCACTCCATCTCTTCTCTAGCCCGTGCCGCGCCCGTTAGCCCCCTCGATCCGGCAGAACAAAAGCTGTTTAGGCATGTAGTAGCTGGGCATGCGGTCTACATGACCCAGCCAACGCAGCCTTGCCTGTCGGAGGAGCTCACCGATGGGACTTTGCCCAGATCTTTCAAGGATTTGTGAGCTCCTCACACAATCCAGCCTGGTTAAACCCAGGATGGATCGTAGGCAGGCCAGCATAAATGTTTCCAACCGGCGAAGATGCTCCATTAGGGGGGTCCACGTTTCGCAAGAGTAGAGAAGGGAGGGAATGACCGTGGCCGAGAAGACCTGAAGCTTCGTGTAGAGCGACAGACCAGGTAGCTTCCACACAGCGTTACGCAACCGATGAAAAGATAATGCCGCTCGACTGATTCGGAGTGAGACCTCTGCTGATAAACTGGAGCCGGTCATAAGCACACTGCCCAGGTATGGGAAACTCTCCACTCTCTCCACAACTGCCCCATCACCGATTGGGATTTGTGGGGGTGGAGTGTCCGATGGTACAAAATACCCAGGCAGGTGTTTAGTTTTGGTGGGGCTGATGGTAAGGCCCCACCTCTTAGTGGCACGCTCCAGTCTCAGCAGCAGCGTCTCCAACTCCTCTTCTGAATGAGCAGCTATTACCAAATCATTGGCATACATAACGTGGTTGACCAATAGGGAGCAATCCCTTGATCGCACCCGGGCGTCGATCAGCCTCCCATTATATAGCTGTTCCGGGGGAATTTCCATTTGGTACAAAACTAAACACCTGCCTGGGTATTTTGTACCATCGGACACTCCACCCCCACAACTCCCAATCGGTGATGGGGCAGTTGTGGAGAGAGTGGAGAGTTTCCCATACCTGGGCAGTGTGCTTATGACCGGCTCCAGTTTATCAGCAGAGGTCTCACTCCGAATCAGTCGAGCGGGATTATCTTTTCATCGGTTGCGTAACGCTGTGTGGAAGCTACCTGGTCTGTCGCTCTACACGAAGCTTCAGGTCTTCTCGGCCACGGTCATTCCCTCCCTTCTCTACGCTTGCGAAACGTGGACCCCCCTAATGGAGCATCTTCGCCGGTTGGAAACATTTATGCTGGCCTGCCTACGATCCATCCTGGGTTTAACCAGGCTGGATTGTGTGAGGAGCTCACAAATCCTTGAAAGATCTGGGCAAAGTCCCATCGGTGAGCTCCTCCGACAGGCAAGGCTGCGTTGGCTGGGTCATGTAGACCGCATGCCCAGCTACTACATGCCTAAACAGCTTTTGTTCGGCCGGATCGAGGGGGCTAAACGGGCGCGGCACGGGCTAGAGAAGAGATGGAGTGATGTGGTACAGGAGGACGTGGAGCTGAGTGGACTTGCCGATGACTGGTACCAGCGGTGTCAAGATCGGCCTCAGTGGAGGAGGCTCGTGAAGGACGCTACTGGGCAGTTTGGAGGCAGTCGCCCTCCAACAACAACGGAGGGCGGAGGAGCGACGCTCACAACAACGAGCGGAGCGCCGGGTGGCTAAAGCACAGCAAGTTGGTACGGTAGGGGGCACAGGTGGTGCATCAGCCAGTCATCTCGGTCATCTCGGTCAGTCGACCCGTGGCACCTGCTGGGTCTGCCCCGTGACCTCCTGCCAGCGGGCGTTCGACACTTCACGTGGCCTCAATGTGCACTTGGCCTGGCACAAGCGTCGTGGTGACGTCACCGCCACTTAGTGGCGAATGGCGGTTGTTGTTGTTGTTGAACGTGTGTGCGTGTGAGCGTGCGTGTGTGTGAGCGTGTGTTTGCGTGTGTGTGTGAGCGTGTGTTTGCGTGTGTGTGTGAGCGTGTGTGAGCGTGTGCGTGAGTGTGTGTGAGCGTGTGCGTGTGTGAGCGTGTGTGCGTGTGAGCGTGCGTGTGTGTGAGCGTGTATGTACGTGTGTGTGAGCGTGTGTGAGCGTGCGTGCGTGCGTGTGTGAGCGTGTGTGTGTGTACGTGTGTGTGTGAGTGTGTGTGAGCGTGCGTGTGTGCGTGCGTGTGTGCGTGCGTGCGTGTGTATATTTGTGTGTGTGTGAGTATTTGTGTGCGTGTATGTGCGTGTGTGTGTGTGTGAGCGTGTGTGAGCGTGCGTGTGAACATTTGTGTGTGTGTGAGCATTTGTGTGCGTGTATGTGTGTGCGTGTGTGCGTGTGTGCGTGTATGTGCGTGTGTGTGTGCGTGTGTGTGCATGGTTACAGCTGCCTGCTCCTGTCCATCCATCTACACTCGTAACCATTCTGCCCGCGCGTCCACGCGTCTGTCAACCCCTCCATCCAAATGTTTCTGCCCGTCTCCGCTGCCCATCCGTCTCTCTCTCCATCTCCGCACGCCCATTGCCCTATCAACTCATCCGTCCATTCCCGCCGCTGTCTGTACATAAGTCCACGGGGGGGGTCCCTCCCACCCCGTCCGTGCAATGCCCATTACGCCCTGACCTCCTCCCCCCCACACTAACCACGCACACAACAAGACGAGAAAATATCCTACCCCCCCCCCCCCCCCCGGAGAATCTGAATAGACGTTTTGGGGCAAGTGCTGTAAGCGAGTAGCAGCACCTATGAAGGCCGGCACGGCACACGAGGGGGTTGGGTGGCCTGCACCACGCCCGGCCGCTTTTGTCTCCCCAGTGGTGATGTTTAAACACCGCACCAGCTACTCATTTGAGGCTGAGTCGACCTAGGGGACGCCCAGGTCCGGTTCAGATAATTGCCACTGATGTTGGCCGTGAGCGGGAATCGAACTCTGGTCGCAGGGTTCGTAGCGCAGGGTAGCGCTTACCGCTACTACGCTACCGCTCCCCACCTCTCTTACACGCACACACACGCGCACACACTTACCCACACAGGCACTTACCCACACACAGACACACACACACGCTCTTACCCACACACGCACACACGCACTTACCCACACACGCACTTACCCACACACGCACACACACACACTTACCCACACACGCACTTACCCACACACGCACACACACACACTTACCCACACAGGCACGCACACACAGGCACACGCACGTACTTACACACGCACGCTCTTACCCACACACGCACACACACACACACTTACCCACACACGCACGCACCCACGCACACACAGGCACACACACGCTCTTACCGACACGCACGCATACAGGCACACACACGCACACAGGCACACAAACGCTCTTACCCACACGCACGCACACAGGCACACACACGCACACAGGCACGCACGCACAGGCACACGCACGCTCTTACCCACACGCACGCACACAGGCACGCACGCACACACAGGCACACACACGCACACAGGCACGCACGCACACACAGGCACACACACGCACACAGGCACGTACACACAGGCACACGCACGCTCTTACCCACACGCACGCACACAGGCACGCACGCACACACAGGCACACACACGCACACAGGCACGCACGCACACACAGGCACACAGGCACGCACGCACACACAGGCACACACACGCACACAGGCACGCACACACAGGCACACGCACGCTCTTACCCACACGCACGCACACAGGCACGCACGCACACAGGCACACACAGGCACACGCACGCACGACCGGCGCTGCCTGTCTCTCTCTCTGCCCGCTTGCCGTGGGGCCTTTGCCGCTCTAAATTGACCACGCGATGTTGACGATGTCGGCGATGATGTTGACGATGATGATGATGTTGATGATGACAATGACGATGTCGATGTTGACGATGATGTTGACGATGATGATGATGTTGATGACGATGATGATGACGCTGTTGATGATGACAATGTTGATGACGACGATGTTGATGATGACAATGATGATGCTGATGATGATAAAGCCACTTCTTTGACCAGTAATTTGTGATAGCCAGGTGGTGGCTTCTGGGAAAACGGGGGGGGGGGGGGGGGTTACGTAGGTCAGTGGGACGTCCCACGGTAAAATAGCAATATAGCTAGTTGATAGTTTATCCTGGGCTTAGGGCTCAAATCCTGGGTCCGGGTCTCTCTCTTTCTCTCTCTCTCTCTCGGGGCTTCGTAATGGCTGCGTCATAGACGCTGGGCCAGCGCCCACTGGCATCCCGGTTTCAAGCACTCGGTCTGGGCGACTCAACGAGATGCACGATGCCCGTGGCCGAGATTCAGCACCCGCTGAGTGTTAAGATGTTTAAATAGGGATGGGAGCACACGGGCAATGGGCGTGCGATTCATAATGGATGTGTCCGAGATGCAAAACCTGGTGCAAATATGAATATTTTTTTTTTTTAAAAGCCCGTAAAATGTTTCACATAGTTTAAATAGACGTCTCCCCACTCTGTTGAGCTCGAGGCCACGGCACTCACTCACTCTCTCCGCTCCCCGCCTTCTCACGATCTCACTCAAACATTCTCGACACGGATACCGACCCCCCCCCCACTGCCAGACCTGTTTACGACCTCCAGTCGCTCTTCTGCCCGCAGGGTGGTGAGGTAGGGCAGGGAAGTGGGGGGGGTCATAATGGCCAGGTCAGGGACGCTGAGATCCACGATTCAGGCCCCGGGGGGGTGTGCGTGCCTATCTGTGGGTTCATAATGGTCGTGTCAGAGACACTGAGTAAGCACACCTGAGGCCCTGGGTTCGAGCCCTGGGTCTGGGTGTCTCTCAGTGGGTTGATGATGGGCAGGTCAGAGACATTTGAGTAAGTACACCTGAGGCCCTGGGTTCGAGCCCTGGGTCTGGGTGTCTCTCAGTGGGTTGACGATGGACAGGTCAGAGACACTCGAGTAAGCACACCTGAGGCCCTGGGTTCGAGCTCTGGGTCTGGGTGTCTCTCAGTGGGTTGATGATGGGCAGGTCAGAGACATTTGAGTAAGCGCACATGAGATCCTGGGTTCGAGCCCTGGGTCTGGGTGTCTCTCAGTGGGTTGACGATGGGCAGGTCAGAGACATTTGAGTAAGCACACCTGAGGCCCTGGGTTCGAGCCCTGGGTCTGGGTGTCTCTCAGTGGGTTCATAATGGCCAGGTCCGGCACTGCGCAAGATCTTGCAGCAGGCGATCGGCCAGCCGTGCAATGCGCTCAGCACTGGAAGGACTTACGAATTTGGTGGGCAGACACGAAAAAAAGATGATCACCAATAACACCACCTTCATCACGATCATCATCACGGGGATTACCACTACCACCATCACTACAATCACCACCACCATCACGAAACTCACCACCATCACCAATAACAAAGTCCCCCCCCCCCCATTTAGCCTTTAACAGACTGTTAGGGCAAGTGCTGTTAGTTAATTGCTATGAAGGCCAACACAGCACACAAGGCCAACTCCACGCCCGGCCGCCTTTGTCTCCCCAGTGGGGATGTTCACTACACACCACACCAGGTACTCATTTGAGGCCGAGTCGACCTCGCGAAGACCGAGCCCCGGTTCAGATAATCCGTCACCGATGCATTGAGCGGGAATCCAACTCGGGTCGTAGCTGGATTTGTTGCGCAGCGTGCGAACCGCTGCACCACCGCCCCCACCCCCGCACCACCGCCACCACCACCAGCAGCAACACGACCACCGCCACCACCACCAGCAGCAACACGACCACCGCCACCACCACCAGCAGCAACACGACCACCGCCACCACCACCAGCAGCAACACGACCACCGCCACCACCACCAGCAGCAACACGACCACCGCCACCACCACCAGCAGCAACACGACCACCGCCACCACCACCAGCAGCAACACGACCACCGCCACCACCACCAGCAGCAACACGACCACCGCCACCATCACCAGCAGCAACACGACCACCGCCACCACCACCAGCAGCAACACGACCACCGCCACCACCACCAGCAGCAACACGACCACCACCACCACCACCAGTACGTTTCAGAAGCGCAGCCCTGCGATTTCTCGCTCACGCCACTGCCGGCAGAAGAGGCCTCCACCGGTGGAGCTCTGAGCTTCAGCTCTGCGGACGCGAGCAAGTTTCCGAGTGCCCACGCTGTAACCGCACTGCCCGCCGCTCGCGGGCGGACTAGAGGCGGTGGAGTGGACGGACGGACGTACGACACTCACCCTTCTTACCACCACACCAACCCCACCGTCCCCCTGTAGTTTAAACTTCCCCGCCGCCGCCAGGAGATGGAGTCGAACCAGTACCGGATGAAGCTAGTGCGGGGCCTGTAGCATGTGTTGTTATAAAGGGGCTCTAACTAAAAAAAACGTAAATAATAAAACACACTTTTTTTACTTGCGTAGTAAAGTAATTGTATTATTTCATTTGCTATACAGCCAGATAATACGACAAATCACTCAACTTAAACATGCAGTCGTTCATCAAAGTCGAAGGCGGTATAGTACTATAGTAATAGAGCAAGTGCAGAATCACTGAACCGGAATTGATAGCTTGAAAGCATTTAGCGCGGGGCCTTTGAAAGTACGGGGCCCGTAGCTACTACACATGCAGCTACTACACGTGCAGCTGCTACACGTGCAGCTACTACACGTGCAGCTATTACACGTGTAGCTACTACACATATAGTAGCTGCTACACGTGTAGCAGCTACTATACGTGTAGTAGTAGCTGCTACACGTGCAGCTGCTACACGTGCAGCTGCTACACGTGCAGCTGCTACATGTGTAGCTACTACTTAGGCAGCTACTACACGTGCAGCTGCTACACGTGCAGCTACTACACATGTAGCTACTTTTGCTACTGGGATCATCCGGCACTGGCTCGAACCTCCGGGTTTGCCGGTGCTGCTGGGCCCTGCTGGGCCACCAGCAGTGCCCAGCTGTGTCGGCGTGGCCGTGAGAATGAAACTTCCACAGGCGTCGCGCGACGAGGTGGTTGAGGACGAGGTGGAGGTGGTGGGGGGGGTAGTTTTATGGGCCGCCGTTGCGAAGCCAGGGAGCCCCATTTGGCGGAGACACGAAACGGCTCGCGATGCGGAATTGCTCGTCGAAATGTCACCGTCTCATATGACGGAGCGCGAACGCGATTCACGTCCGCTATTAAACGCGGGCGAAGACTCCGCCGTTGGATTGGCTGTAGGCGGTGGCTGGCTTATCACTTCGACGACGTCGTTTAATGGCATTTTGTTTAAAACGTTGTAAAAATAAATGTGTGTGGTTTCTCACTTACTGGACTGGTTTTTCTAACTTTGCCCTACTTGTAAATACGATTTCCCCCACACCCCCCACTCCCCACCCCGTCATTCTTCTTGAATCTCAAGACGCATTCCGATGTGTCTCAGTGTGTGCTACCTGCTATGACACGTGGTTCAGGAACTTGGGTCAGCAACAAAAGGGAATGCAACGACTGCACGAGAGGCATGGCGGAGGGAGAGAGAGACGCGTGGTTTGAATTACACCGAGTGACAGAAACAGGAACACATGCATTAGAGAACCACGTGCTGGGCTCACGGCATCGCACTGATCTTCACGCAGCAGTGGAGAGACCACGGTGGCGGCGACAGAAGCACAGGGGAGCGATGCACGCTGGGAATTACACTGAGTGTCAGAGTGAGGAGTACGTGGAGTAGAGAGCCTTATCAGACCGTTGGGCCAAGTGCTGTCAGTGACCACCTATTAAGGCCAGCACGGTACACTAGGGGGTGGATGGCCAACACCACGCCCGGCCGCCTTTGTCTTCCCAGTAGTGATGTTTACACATCGCACGAGGTACTCATTTGAGGCCGATTCGACCTCGGGTAGGCCCATGATCGGTTCAGATCATCGTCACTGGCGTCGGTGGCCGTAAGCGGGAATCGAACTCGGCTCGTAGCCGGGTTCGTCGCGCTGCGAGCTAACCGCTGCGCCACCGCTCCTCGTGGAGTGGAGGCCACACACACGTGGTCACGTGGTGACGTGACGGGCAGGACACGCGGTCACGTGGTGAAGGGACGGGCAGGGCACGCGGTCACGTGGTGAAGGGACGGGCAGGGCACGTGGCCACGTGGTGAAGGGACGGGCAGGACACGCGGTCACGTGGTGAAGTGACGGGCAGGGCACGTGGCCACGTGGTGAAGGGACGGGCAGGACACGCGGTCACGTGGTGAAGGGACGGTGACGGCCGACGCTCGAGACTTAAGCACGCAGAGCGGTCAGCCGGGGAGTTGGAGAACGCCGCGTCAGAGAGGTCGTCCCCTCCACCCCATGTCTCGATAACCCCCAGAAAGGGCGTCTCGCACCCCCAGGTTAAGAAGAAGAAGCAGCAGCACCGATGTAAACGGCGTGGGCCGTGTCACGATCCCGCGCGCGCGCCTCCTCCCGCCGTACAGATGCACTTATTGGTGTCGTAATTAAACTGCTCCAATTAATGTAATTGAGACCCGTTTGGCATGCGCGCGCGTGCGTGTGTAATTTGGAGAGCACTTGGAGCTTTGTTGTGTAAATACGAGAGGGAGTAACGTGCCATTAGGCTGTCACGAGTTTAGCGGTGGAGAGGCTGGGAGATTATGGGGCGATTCATAACGGCCGGGTTTTTACGCGGGTGTCTACGTAAGTCGGTGGATGCGCGGGCGAGTCTACGGGTCTCGAGGTGTCGTGAGTTGATGGTGTCAACGTGGTCACCAGTGACTCGCAACAGTGACCCCCATAGACTCACACAGAGACCCATAGACTCACACAGAGATCCATATACTCACACAGAGATCCATATACTCACACAGAGACCCATAGACTCACACAGAGACCCATATACTAACACAGAGACCCATAGACTCACACAGAGACCCACAAGACTCACACAGAGACCCACAGACTCACACAGAGACCCATAGACTTATACAGAGACCCATAGACTCACACAGAGATCCACAGACTCACACAGAGACCCACAGACTCACAGAGACCCATAGACTCACACAGAGACCCATAGACTCACACAGAGACCCATAGACTCACACAGAGACCCACAGACTCACACAGAGACCCACAGACTCACACAGAGACCCATAGACTCACACAGAGACCCATAGACTCACACAGAGACCCACAGACTCACACAGAGACCCACCGACTCACACAGAGACCCAAAGACTCACACAGAGACCCATAGACTCACACAGAGACCCATATACTCACACAGAGACCCATAGACTCACACAGAGACCCAGAGACTCACACAGAGACCCACAGACTCACACAGAGACCCATAGACGTATACAGAGACCCATAGACTCACACAGAGACCCACAGACTCACACAGAGACCCATAGACTCACACAGAGACCCATAGACTCACACAGAGACCCACAGACTCACACAGAGACCCATATACTCACACAGAGACCCATAGACTCACACAGAGACCCACAGACTCACACAGAGACCCACAGACTCACACAGAGACCCATAGACGTATACAGAGACCCATAGACTCACACAGAGACCCATAGACTCACACAGAGACCCATATACTCACACAGAGACCAATATACTCACACAGAGACCCATAGACTCACACAGAGACCCATAGACTCACACAGAGACCCACAGACTCACACAGAGACCCATAGACTCACACAGAGACCCACAGACTCAAACAGAGACCCACAGACTCACACAGAGACCCATAGACTCACACAGAGACCCACAGACTCACACAGAGACCCACAGACTCACACAGAGACCCATAGACGTATACAGAGACCCATAGACTCACACAGAGACCCACAGACTCACACAGAGACCCATAGACTCACACAGAGACCCATAGACTCACACAGAGACCCACAGACTCACACAGAGACCCATATACTCACACAGAGACCCATAGACTCACACAGAGACCCACAGACTCACACAGAGACCCACAGACTCACACAGAGACCCATAGACGTATACAGAGACCCATAGACTCACACAGAGACCCATAGACTCACACAGAGACCCATATACTCACACAGAGACCAATATACTCACACAGAGACCCATAGACTCACACAGAGACCCATAGACTCACACAGAGACCCACAGACTCACACAGAGACCCATAGACTCACACAGAGACCCACAGACTCACACAGAGACCCATAGACTCACACAGAGACCCACAGACTCACACAGAGACCCACAGACTCACACAGAGACCCATAGACTCACACAGAGACCCATAGACTCACACAGAGACCCATAGACTCACACAGAGACCCACAGACTCACACAGAGACCCATAGACTCACACAGAGACCCACAGACTCAAACAGAGACCCACAGACTCACACAGAGACCCACAGACTCACACAGAGACCCACAGACTCACACAGAGACCCATAGACTCACACAGAGACCCATAGACTCACACAGAGACCCACAGACTCACACAGAGACCCATAGACTCACACAGAGACCCATAGACTCACACAGAGACCCACAGACTCACACAGATACCCATATACTTATACAGAGACCCATAGACTCACACAGATACAGATAGATTAATACAGAAACAGAAACTCACACAGAGACGCATAGACTCACACAGAGTCCCGTAGACTATCATAGAGACCCAGAATCTCACATAGTGACCGATAGTCACACAGAGAACCATATAATGAAATAGAGACTCGTAAAATCACCTCTAAATCCACAGATGTATAGGGCCAATGCCAACCACTGTGTAGTCACTTGTGTCCATGCACAAAAATATAACAAAACAAAGATCCCCCGTGTAGCCTTAGCCGACTTCAAGGGCAAGTGCTGGTCGCGAGCAGCACCTATGAAGGCCGGCACGGCCAGCACCACGCCCAGCCGCTTTTGTCTCCCTCGTGGTAATGTTTTACACAGCGCACCAGGTATTCATTTGAGGCCGAGTCGACCTAGGGGAGGCCCCGGGATCGGTTTAAATAATCGTCACCGGTGTTTGTGGCCACGAGCGGGAATCGAACTCGGGTCGCCGGGTTCGTAGCGCAGCGTAGCGCTAACCTGCTACACTACCTCTACACTACCTCTACACTACCTCTCCACACGATACTCATACAATGATAGACACAAAGACACACACACAGACAGATATGCACACAGACAAAGATAAAGATCCCCCGTATAGCCTTAACAGACTGTAGGGGCAAGTGCTGTTAGCGAGCACCTATGAAGGCCGGAACGGTACACGAGGGGGTGGGTGGCCAGTACCACGCCCGACCGCCTTTGTCTCCCCAGTGGCTATGTTTACACACCGCACCAGGTACTAATTTAAGGCTGAGTCGACCTAGGGGAGGCCCAGGACCGGTTCAGATAATCGTCACTAGTGTTAGCCGTGAGCGAGAATCGAACCCGGGTCGCCAGGTTCATAGCGCAGCGCACTAACCGCTACACTACTAACCGCTACACACAGACAGACACACACACAGACAGACACACACACAGACAAACACACACACACAGACAGACACACACAGACACACAGACACACACACAGACAGAAACACACACGGACACACACAGACAGACACACAGACAGACACACACACAGACACACACACACACAGACAGACAGACACACACACAGACACACACACAGACAGACACAGGCACGCACGTGAATGTCTACAAGGACTTCGTTCAGAATCCACTCAAAAGTCGAACTCGGGTCGCCGGGTCCGTAGGGCAGCGCGCTCACCGCTGCGCCACCGCTCCCCGCAGCAAAGGCAAACGCACGCGTTGGGACGTAACCAGAGTGGGGTTAGCGGCTGGTACAACTGGGAGGCCGTGTGAGTGAGCTCCGCCATGCGGGCTCCGACATCCGTGTTCCCCTGCGCTGGGAGCTCCTGGAGGCTCCGTCCCCCTCCTGTCCCATCTCCTCCTCCCCCCCCCGCCTCCCCGTGTGTGCTTGTGTGCGTGCATGCCCGTGCGCGTGTGTGTGTGTGCGTGTGTGTGTGCGTGTGTGTGTGCGTGTGTGCATGCGCGTGTACGTGTGTGCGTGCATGCCCGTGCGCGTGTGTGCGTGTGTGTGTGCGTGCGCGTGTGTGCGTGTGGACTTGCCGATGACTGGTACCAGCGGTGTCAAGATCGGCCTCTGTGGAGGAGGCTCGTGAAGGACGTTACTGGGCAGTTGGAGGCAGTCGCCCTCTAACAACAACGGAGGACGGAGGAGCGACGCTCACAACAACGAGCGGAGCGCCGGGTGGCTAAAGCACAGCAAGTTGGTACAGTAGGGGCACAGGTGGTGCATCAGCCAGTCATCTCGGTCATCTCGGTCAGTCGACCCGTGGCACCTGCTGGGTCTGCCCCGTGACCTCCTGCCAGTGAGCGTTCGACACTTCACGTGGCCTCAAGGTGCACATGGCCTGGCACAAGCGTCGTGGTGACGTCACCGCCACTTAGTGGCGAATGGCAGTTGTTGTTATGTGCGTGTGTGCATGCGCGTGTGTGCATGCGCGTTGTGTGCGTGCGCGTGCGTGTGTACGTGCGCGTGCGTGGGTGCATGTACGTGCGCGTGCGTGTGCAGCGCGCGCGCTCCACTCGCGGCCGTTCATCACCGCGGGGCCGGCGGCGGCGTCGAGAGCGGCGCTCCGCGAGGCCCTTAATGAGGATTTATGGGGAGCACAACGCGAGTCGGCGTGACGGATTTGTTCGGCTGTCTGCGTCAAGTTACGCGCGGCTGGCAGGGTTCGGGGGAAGGGCCCCCCCACCCCACCCTCCACCGCTGTTGCTAATCGTGGGGACGCGGAGGGCGTTACAGGTACAGGGGGGTGGGGGTGCTGCTGTTGGGCGACGCGGGCAGGGCGACTCCTCGTTTAACGCGGGGAAAGTGGGGCGTTAAGTGAAGAAACGCGTTAAGCGAAAACAATCCTTCCCCCCACCCCCATCCAGCCCCCCCCCCCCCCCCATAAATAATGCAGCGATGAAGCTTGTCCGAGATACGATGTGAGGGAGCTGGTGAATGGGTGGGTGAGTGTCGGGGAGAGAGTGGGCTCAGTGGATTGCTTGGTTGGTGGGTGAATGTGTGAATGGGTGGGTGAGTGTCGTAGTGAGAGGATGGGTGGGTTGGTGAATGGGTGGGTGAGTGTGGGAGTGAGTGGGTGGGTTGATGAGTGGGTGGGTGAGTGAGTGTGGGAGTGAGTGGGTGGGTGGGTTGGTGAGTGGGTGGGTGAGTGAGTGTGGGAGTGAGTGGGTGGGTGGGTTGGTGAATGGGTGGGTGAGTGTGGGAGTGAGTGGGTGGGTTGATGAGTGGGTGGGTGGGTGAGTGAGCGCGGGAGAGCGAGTGGGTTCGGTGGGTTGGTGAATGGGTGGGTGAATGTGTGATAGGTGGGTTGGTGAATGGGTGGGTGAGTGTGGGAGTGAGTGGGTGGGTTGGTGGGTGGCTAGGTGAGTGTGGGAAAGAGTGGGTGGATTGTTGGGTGGGTGAGTGTGGGAGAGAGTGGGTGGGTTGGTGGGTGGGTGAGTGTGGGAGTGAGCGGGTGGGTTGGTGGGTGGCTGGGTGAGTGTGGGAGTGAGTGGGTGGATTTGTGGATGGCTGGGTGAGTGTGGGAGAGAGTGGGTGGGTTGGTGGGTGGCTGGGTGGGTGAGTTGTTGTGACCTGCAGTGGTGGTGGTGGTGGAGACGAAAGAGTCCGAATCCCCAAAAATGGAGGAGGAAGCTGCTACCATGGTAACCGAGATCGTAGCGATAGCAGAGGGATAAATAGGAGATCGACTCATCCACCCACTCACTCAGGGACCAATTTACTCACCCGCCTGTCCATCCATTCAGACACGAGCACACTCACCCACCCATTCACTCGTCCACTCACACACTCAGTAACTCGTTCACCAACCCAACTATCCACCCATTTACTGACTTAGCCATTCAACTCGTCCATCCACTCACTCACAGACTCACCCACTCGCTCACCGACTCGCAGACTCAGCCGCTCACTCACCCGGTCACCCACCCGGTCACCCACCCCTCACCCACCCGCCCACTCACCCGCCCACTCACCCCCTCACCCACCCGCTCACTCACCCATCCACTCACCCGGTCTCCCACCCGCTCACTCACCCACCCACTCACCCCCTCACCCACCCGCTCACCCACCCGCCCACTCACCCCCTCACTCACCCGCCCACTCACCCGCCCACTCACCCGCCCACTCACCCCCTCACCCACCCGCTCACTCACCCGGTCACCCACCCGCTCACTCACCCACCCACTCACCCCCTCACTCACCCGCTCACCCACCCGCCCACTCACCCCCTCACTCACCCGCCCACTCACCCGCCCACTCACCCGCCCACTCACCCCTCACCCACCCGCTCACTCACCCGGTCACCCACCCGCTCACTCACCCACCCACTCACCCGCTCACTCACCCGCCCACTCACCCCCTCACCCACCCGCTCACTCACCCGCCCACTCACCCCCTCACCCACCGCTCACTCACCCGCCCGCTCACCCGCCCACTCACCCGCTCACTCATCCGGTCACTCACCCCCTCACTCACCCACTCACCCGGTCACTCACCCGGTCACTCACCCGCCCACTCACCCGCCCACTCACCCCCTCACCCACCCGCTCACTCACCTGCTCACTCACCCGCTCACTCACCCCCTCACTCACCCCCTCACCCACCCGCTCACTCACCCACCCGCTCACCCACTCACTCGGGCACGCGTGTCAATGTCTTTACAGTCGGCGCATTTCACATCTGAAAACAATTACTGTTCATTGGGGGGAGGGGTGGTGGTGAGGAGGGAGGGAGGGAGGAGGAGGAAGGTGCAGGAGGAGTGAGTGGAGAGAGTGAGGAGGAGGGGGGAGGGTAAAGGAAGGAGGGAGGGAAGAGAGCGGGGGGGGCAGTGATGGAGGAAGCAAAAGAAGAGGGCAACAAGAAAGAAGGGAGGAGGAGGGATTCGGAGGGAGAAGGGGGAGGAGGAGGGGGGGAGGAGGAGGGGGGAGGAGGGATGAGAAGGGATGAGGAGAAGGGATGAGAAGGAGGGAGGAAGAGAAGGAGGGATGATGAGGAGGAGGCATTAGGAGGAGAGGATGAGGAGGAGGGATGAGGAGGAGGGATGAGTAGGAGGGAGGAAGAGAAGGAGGGATGAGGAGGAGGAGGAGGGATTAGGAGGAGAGGAGGAGGAGGGATGAGCGAATCGGCTGGCAGTAGGAAGTGCAGTGATTTGAGGAATGCGCAGAGGGGTATATTTTTTATTTATATTTTACATTCTCCGCACGCAAAGTTCTCGCGCCCGGATGAAGACCCCCAACTCGTTTTTTTTTAAATCTCCTTTTTAGCGCAAAGAGGATTCTCGATGGTGGCCGTGGGCAAATACAAAAAACACAAATCCATCACCCAGCGATCCTGTGGCTCCGCACGCGGTTGCCCCCGGCAGCAGCGAGCATCGCCGGTCAACAACCACCACACAGAGTGACCACCACAACCACCACACAGAGTGACCACAACAACCACCACACAGAGTGACCACAACCACCACCACACAGAGTGACCACCACAACCACCACACAGAGTGACCACAACCACCACACGGAGTGGCCACAACAACCACACAGAGTGGCCACAACCACCACACAGAGTGGCCACAACAACCACACAGAGTGGCCACAACCACCACACAGAGAGACCACAACCACCACACAGTGGCCACAACCACTACAGTGGCCACAACCACACAGAGTGACCACAACCACCACACAGAGTGACCACAACCACCACACAGAGTGGCCACAACCACCACACAGAGTGACCACAACAACCACCACACAGAGTGACCACAACAACCACACAGAGTGGCCACAACAACCACACAGAGTGGCCACAACCACCACACAGAGTGACCACAACCACACAGAGTGACCACAACCACCACACAGAGTGGCCACAACAACCACCACACAGAGTGGCCACAACCACCACACATAGTGGCCACAACCACCACACAGAGTGACCACAACAACCACACAGAGTGGCCACAACAACCACCACACAGAGTGGTCACAACCACCACACAGAGTGGCCACAACCACCACACAGAGTGGCCACAACAACCACACAGAGTGACCACAACCACCACACAGAGTGACCACAACCACACAGAGTGACCACAACAACCACCACACAGAGTGGCCACAACCACCACACAGAGTGACCACAACCACACAGAGTGGCCACAACAACCACCACACAGAGTGGCCACAACCACCACACAGAGTTGCCACAACCACCACACAGAGTGACCACAACAACCACCACACAGAGTGACCACAACAACCACCACCACACAGAGTGGCCACAACCACCACACAGAGTTGCCACAACCACCACACAGAGTGACCACAACAACCACCACACAGAGTGACCACAACAACCACCACCACACAGAGTGGCCACAACCACCACACAGAGTGACCACAGCCACACAGAGTGGCCACAACAACCACCACACAGAGTGGCCACAACCACCACACAGAGTTGCCACAACCACCACACAGAGTGACCACAACAACCACCACACAGAGTGACCACAACAACCACCACCACACAGAGTGGCCACAACCACCACACAGAGTGACCACAACCACACAGAGTGGCCACAACAACCACCACACAGAGTGGCCACAACCACCACACAGAGTTGCCACAACCACCACACAGAGTGACCACAACAACCACCACACAGAGTGACCACAACAACCACCACCACACAGAGTGGCCACAACCACCACACAGAGTGGCCACAACAACCACACAGAGTGACCACAACCACCACACAGAGTGACCACAACCACACAGAGTGACCACAACCACCACACAGAGTGGCCACAACAACCACCACACAGAGTGACCACAACCACCACACAGAGTGACCACAACCACCACACAGAGTAACCACAACCACCACACAGAGTGACCACAACCACCACACAGAGTGACCACAACCACCACACAGAGTAACCACAACCACCACACAGAGTGACCACAACCACCACCACACAGAGTGACCACAACCACCACACAGAGTGACCACAACCACACAGAGTTGCCACAACCACCACACAGAGTGACCACAACCACCACACAGAGTAACCACAACCACCACACAGAGTGACCACAACCACCACACAGAGTAACCACAACCACCACACAGATTGACCACAACCACCACACAGAGTGACCACAACCACCACACAGAGTGACCACAACCACCACACAGAGTGACCACAACCACCACACAGAGTGACCACAACCTCCACACAGAGTGACCACAACCACCACACAGATTGACCACAACCACCACACAGAGTAACCACAACCACCACACAGAGTGACCACAACCACCACACAGAGTAACCACAACCACCACACAGATTGACCACAACCACCACACAGAGTGACCACAACCACCACACAGAGTGACCACAACCACCACACAGAGTGACCACAACCACCACACAGAGTAACCACAACCACCACACAGAGTGACCACAACCACCACACAGAGTAACCACAACCACCACACAGAGTGACCACAACCTCCACACAGAGTGACCACAACCACCACACAGATTGACCACAACCACCACACAGAGTGACCACAACCACCACACAGAGTGACCACAACCACCACACAGAGTGACCACAACCACCACACAGAGTGACCACAACCTCCACACAGAGTGACCACAACCACCACACAGATTGACCACAACCACCACACAGAGTGACCACAACCTCCACACAGATTGACCACAACCACCACACAGAGTGACCACAACCTCCACACAGAGTGACCACAACCACCACACAGAGTGACCACAACCACCACACAGAGTGACCACAACCTCCACACAGAGTGACCACAACCACCACACAGAGTGGCCACAACCACCACACAGAGTGACCACAACCACCACACAGAGTGACCACAACCACCACACAGAGTGACCACAACCACCACACAGAGTGACCACAACCAGCACACAGAGTGACCACAACCACCACACAGAGTGACCACAACCACACAAAGCTGCCACCTGACCCAGCGCAGTCAACACAACTCTGATATAGAGAAAACAGCAGCAGCTGCAACAACAACACCAGCAGCAGCAACGGCAGCAGCAACAACAGCAATGTTTATTTGGAATAATATTGGTCGAGAAAGCCTTGAAACAACGCAGGTGATTTGTGTTGTGTGGGTGAGTATGAGTCGTCCCTCGCATCTCTGAGTCGTCCTCTCTCGAGTGAGTGAGTGTGAGTGAGTGAGTGTGAGTGAGTGTGAGGGAGTGAGTGTGAGAGAGTGTGAGTGAGTGTGTGTTGAGTGTGAGTATGAGTGAGTGTGTGTGTTTGAGTGAGAGTGAGTGAGTGTGAGAGAGTGAGTGAGTGTGAGTGAGTGAGAGTGTGTGAGTGAGTGAGTCTGTTTGAGTGTGAGTGAGTGTGAGTGAGTGTGTTTGAGTGTGTGTGTTTGAGTGAGTGAGAGTGAGTGTGCGAGTGAGTGAGTGAGTGCGCGAGTGTCAGTGACACACACAGCTACACACACTACACACACACCACACACCACACACATACAGCGACACACACACAGCGACACACACACTACACACACACTACACACACACACTACACACACACAGCGACACACACACTACACACACCACACACACACACAACACACACACTACACACACACCACACACACTACACACACAACACACACACTACACACACCACACACACACACACAGCGACACACACACAGCGACACACACACAGCGACACACACACAGCGACACACACACTACACACACACTACACACACACAGCGACACACACACTACACACACAGAACGAGAGAGAGGCAGGGGCCATTCACGCTCCACCAAAGGCAGGGGGGGGGTCAGCGGAGGACAACCTCAGTGGGCAGCGCCACTCACAGTGGGCAGCGCCACTCTCAGGGAGACAAAGGCGGCCGGGCGTGGTGCTGACCACATTGTAGGTGCTGCTACTCGCTAACAGCACTTGCCCCAACAGTCCGTTAGAGCTATACGGGGGGCCTTTATCGTTGTTTAAGGGGGTGAAAGTTCGCTGACATTCATGACACAAAGACAAAGATCCCCCGTGTAGCCTTAACAGACTGGGGCAAGTGCTGACAGCGAGCACCCATGAAGGCCGGAACGGTACACGAAGGGGTGGGTGGCCAGCACCACGCCCGATGTTTACACACGGCACCAGGTACTCATTTGAGGCTGAGTCGACCTAGGGGAGGCCCGGGACCGGTTCAGATATTCGCCACTGGTGTTGGCCGTGACCTGGAATCGAACTCGTGTCGCCGGGTTCATAGCGCAGCGCTAACCGCTACACCACCGCTCCCCACACACACACACAGACACATACTCGCACGTACACACACACAGACACACACACACGCGCACACACACAGACACACACACAGACACACACGCACAGACACACACACTTGCACGTACACACACGCACAGACACACACACAGACACACACACAGACACACACAGACACACACACAGACACACACACGCACAGACACACACACACAGACACACACAGACACACACACACACACAGACACACAGACACACACACAGACACACACACAGACACACACTCAGACACACACACACAGACACACACACACAGACACACACTCAGACACACACAGACACCCACTCAGACACACACACACAGACGCAGACACACACACACGCCGCATTCACTTCAATACACACACAGGTCCAGGTGGCTCCGTGGGAGAGTGAGCGACTCCCGAATTGGGAGGTTTGCAAATGCAAAGCGCGCAGGGCCGGGGTGGGGCTTGACCCGGCCCATCATCCCTCCAGGGGGGGGGGGGTCGATAAAATAACGAACGCTTTGTGGGGAAGACTAAACAGCGGGTGAGGTGGGAGAATGAGTGTGGAAGAGGGAGGAGGGTGATGAAGAGGGTGGTGAGGAGGGTGAGGAGGGTGAGGATGAGGTTGTTGAGGAGGGTGAGGGTGGTGAGGAGGGTGAGGAAGGTGAGGAGGAGGCTGAGGATGAGGGTGGGGAGGAAGGTGAGGATGAGGGTGGTGAGGAGGGTGAGGAGGCTGAGGATGAGGGTGGTGAGGAGGGTGAGGAGGAGGGTGGGGAGGGTGAGGAGGAGGCTGAGGATGAGGGTGGGGAGGAGGGTGAGGAGGGTGAGGATGAGGGTGGTGAGGAGGGTGAAGAGGGTGGTCAGGAGAGTGAGGAGGGTGAGGAGGAGGCTGAAGATGAGAGTGGGGAGGAGGGTGAGGAGGGTGGTGAGGAGGGTGAGGAAGGTGAGGATGAAGGTGGTGAGGAGGGTGAGGATGATGTTGGTGAGGAGGGTGGTGAGGAGGATGAGGGTGGTGAGGAGGTTGGTGAGGGGGGTGAGGAGGTTAGTGAGGAGGTTGGTGAGGAGGGTGAGGTTGGTGAGGAGGGTGGTGAGGAGGGTGGTGAGGATGGTGAGGAGGGTGGTGAGGAGGGTGAGGTTGGTGAGGAGGGTGGTGAGGAGGGTGAGGTTGGTGAGGAGGGTGGTGAGGTTGGTGAGGAGGTTGGTGAGGAGGGTGGTGAGGAGGGTGAAGAGGGTGGTCAGGAGAGTGAGGAGGGTGAGGAGGAGGCTGAAGATGAGAGTGGGGAGGAGGGTGAGGAGGGTGGTGAGGAGGGTGAGGAAGGTGAGGATGAAGGTGGTGAGGAGGGTGAGGATGATGTTGGTGAGGAGGGTGGTGAGGAGGATGAGGGTGGTGAGGAGGTTGGTGAGGGGGGTGAGGAGGTTAGTGAGGAGGTTGGTGAGGAGGGTGAGGTTGGTGAGGAGGGTGGTGAGGAGGGTGGTGAGGATGGTGAGGAGGGTGGTGAGGAGGGTGAGGTTGGTGAGGAGGGTGGTGAGGAGGGCGAGGTTGGTGAGGAGGGTGGTGAGGTTGGTGAGGAGGTTGGTGAGGAGGGTGGTGAGGAGGGTGAGGGTGGTGAGGAGGGTGAGGTTGGTGAGGAGGGTGGTGAGGAGGGTGAGGTTGGTGAGGAGGGTGGTGAGGAGGGTGAGGTTGGTGAGGAGGGTGGTGAGGAGGGTGGTGAGGGTGGTGAGGAGGGTGGTGAGGAGGGTGAGGTTGGTGAGGAGGGTGGTGAGGAGGGTGAGGTTGGTGAGGAGGGTGGTGAGGTTGGTGAGGAGGTTGGTGAGGAGGGTGGTGAGGAGGGTGGTGAGGAGGGTGAGGGTGGTGAGGAGGGTGATGAGGTTGGTGAGGAGGTTGGTGAGGAGGGTGGTGAGGAGGGTGAGGGTGGTGAGGAGGGTGAGGTTGGTGAGGAGGGTGGTGAGGAGGGTGAGGTTGGTGAGGAGGGTGGTGAGGTTGGTGAGGAGGTTGGTGAGGAGGGTGGTGAGGAGGGTGAGGGTGGTGAGGAGGGTGAGGTTGGTGAGGAGGGTGGTGAGGGTGGTGAGGAGGGTGGTGAGGAGGGTGAGGAGGGTGAGGGTGGTGAGGTTGGTGAGGAGGGTGGTGAGGAGGGTGAGGAGGGTGAGGGTGGTGAGGTTGATGAGGAGGGTGGTGAGGAGGGTGAGGAGGGTGGTGAGAGTGGTGAGGAGGGTGAGGATGGTGAGGAGGGTGAGGTTGGTGAGGAGGGTGGTGAGGAGGGTGGTGAGGAGGGTGGTGAGGAGGGTGGTGAGGAGGGTGAGGAGGGTGAGGGTGGTGAGGAGGGTGAGATTGGTGAGGAGGGTGGTGAGGAGGGTGAGGGTGGTGAGGAGGGTGAGGTTGGTGAGGAGGGTGGTGAGGAGGGTGAGGGTGGTGAGGAGGGTGAGGTTGGTGAGGAGGGTGGTGAGGAGGGTGAGGTTGGTGAGGAGGGTGGTGAGGGTGGTGAGGGTGGTGAGGAGGGTGGTGAGGAGGGTGAGGGTGGTGAGGTTGGTGAGGAGGGTGGTGAGGAGGGTGAGGAGGGTGAGGGTGGTGAGGTTGATGAGGAGGGTGGTGAGGAGGGTGAGGAGGGTGGTGAGAGTGGTGAGGAGGGTGAGGGTGGTGAGGAGGGTGAGGTTGGTGAGGAGGGTGGTGAGGAGGGTGGTGAGGAGGTTGAGGGTGGTGAGGAGGGTGGTGAGGAGGGTGGTGAGGAGGGTGAGGGTGGTGAGGAGGGTGGTGAGGAGGGTGAGGGTGGTGAGGAGGGTGGTGAGGGTGGTGAGGAGGGTGGTGAGGTTGGTGAGGAGGGTGGTGAGGAGGGTGGTGAGGAGGGTGGTGAGGAGCGATTGGCGCCTCTCCGTGCACCTCGAGGATCCGCCGGGGAGCCCTCACGGCGGGTCGGCTCCGTCCCTTTTTGAAAATAAGGTCATCGCTTGAGAAGGTAGCGGAGGTGGGGGGCAGGGGGGTGGGGCTGGGGGGGGGGGGCTGGGGGGGGAGGTGGTGGTGGTGTGGGAGACGCAGAGGAAACGATAAAAAAACACGGAGGCTAAAAAAAAATATTTTTCAATCTGTCGGGACTTAGCAGATGTCCGCGGATCAAATCTCAGCGGTGGCGCTGCGACGCGCGGCGCTGGAAAATCGGCGGCTAAGCCGCTGCCGCTGTCGCTGTCGCCGCTACTGCCCCGTCTCCTCGCGTTAACCCTTGGGCTGGGGCACGCTCGGTCGGCGGCTATTCGGTGGTAACTCAGGGGTCATTTAGTGGTGAATCGGTGGTGATTGACGCGGTGACTCTGTAGTTATTCAGTGGTAGTTGAGTGCCAATTTAGTGGCAATTAAAGGGTAATTTAGTGGTGAATCAGTGGCAATTCAGTGGTGACTCTGTAGTAATGCAGTGGTAAATTAGTGGTGATTCGGTGGTAATTCAGTGTTAAAGCAGTGGTAAACCAGTGGTAATTCAGTGGTAAACCAGTGGTAATTCAGTGGTAATTCAGTGGTGACTCAGTGGGATTTCAGCCGAGCACAGCGGCCACTTTGCTGCGGGTGACGTTGGGTGGCGTGTGGCCAGAGCCATGCAGGGGAATTGCACTGCCTCACTCGACTGTTCCATCTCATCCACAAAGACAAAGATCCCCCGTATAGCCTTAACAGACTGTTCGGGGTAAGTGCTGTCAACATGCACCTATGTAAGCCCTCTCTCACACACACACCACGTTAGACCGCCACATTCGCAAGGTCACAATAACCACACGCCCACTCACTCACTCAGTCAACGACTCACCGACACTGCAGGTCACAGCAGCACACTGACTCACCCACTCGCTCGCCCACCCGCTCGCTCACCCGCTCGCCCACCCGCTCGCCCACCCGCTCGCCCACTCACTCGCACACTCACCCATCCACTCACCCATCTACCCATCGGCAAAGATTTCTCCAAACAGACTGTTGGGGCAAGTGCTGTTAGCGAGTAGCACCTACGAAGGCCAGCACGGCACACGAAGGGGGTTGGGGACCACGGCCACCTTTTTCTCCCCAGTGGCAATGTTAACACACCGCACCAGGAACTCAATTGAGGCCGAATCAACCTAGAGGAGGCCCAGGACCGGTTCAGATAATCGTTCCCGGTATTGGCCTTGAGCGGCAATCGAACACCACCACACTCCACACTCGCCCACCCACACTCACTCACTCACTCGCCCACCCACCCGCCCACCCTCACCCAACCCACCCACCCTCACTCGCCCACCCACCCTCACCCACCCTCACCCACACTCACCCACACTCACCCACCCACACCCACCCACACTCACTCACTCACTCACCCAACCCACCCTCACCCACCCACACTCACCCACACTCACTCAGTCGCCCACCCACCATCACCCACCCACACTCAGCCACACTCACCCACCCACCCCCACTCACCCACCCACCCACCCTCACCCACCCACCCACACTCATCCACACTCACTCACTCGCCCACCCACCCTCACACAACCCACCCACACTCACCCACACCCACCCACACTCACCGACCCACCCACCCACACTCACCCAACCCACCCATACTCACTCACTCGCCCACCCACCCACCCTCACCCAACCCACCCACACTCACCCACCCTCACCCACCCACCCTCACCCAACCCACCCACACTCACCCACCCTCACCCACCCACCCTCACCCAACCCACCCACACTCACCCACCCTCACCCACCCACCCTCACCCAACCCACCCACACTCACCCACCCTCACCCACACTCACCAACAAGAACCACCCTCGCTTCGACTAACGCGGGGCAGCTCCCGACATCCCTCCCGACCTTGGACCGCGCCGGCCCCGCCGCTGCTGCTGCCGCCCGCGTGACGTTTCGGGGCCTTTCGACGGGGTCGTGTCCATCGTAAGCGGGGGGGGGGGGTTCTCGTTTTGTGTGTCGGGCTACGGATGGCGTCAATGTAAATGCGCGTCGTTAAACCCGTCACCGCCGCCGCCACCGCCGCCGCCAATTAGCGAGGGTTTCCGTCACGTAAATAAAACGATGGTGACAATCCGTTACAATTTTAGGCGACGAACCCTTCACTAAATGGCTGCGTAGGGGTGGTGGTGGCGGGTCTAACGACACAACATTTATCTTTTTTACGCAATCTAACCCCAATAAAGACTCCTCTATTGTGGAAAATATTGGTCGCCTCCTGCGTGTTAAACCGGTGTTTTTAGATGCGTGCACACATCTGGTCTCCTGTATGGCGGTGGTAAGCTGCGTTGCTGAACAACACCGCGTTGTGGCAAAATCTCGTGAGAATAAACACGACGCAACACAGGGGGTGAGATGCCGAGTCACACAGGGCCTGAACAAAGACCGAGGGCGTGTGGGTCGGTAGCGTCCGGAAGCATCATCCAGCATCATCATCATCCAGCAGCATCCCAACGCCTCATGCGGCGGTGGTGGTGGCAAAGACGACGGCAACGACCGCGACTCCGAGGCAGCCGCTACAGCCGCTACAGCCGCTACAGCCGCTACAGCCGCTACAGCCGCTACAGCCGCTACAGCCGCTACAGCCGCTACAGCCGCTACAGCCGCTACAGCCGCTACAGCCGCTACAGCCGCTACAGCCGCTTACAGCCGCTACAGCCGCTTGTTCCCCACGAGTGCTGCGACGTCGTTTCCCTTCAACTCGACCGCGTTACAGATCCACATTCGCGTCGGCGTTTAAAAAAAATGTGCAAAAGTATCCTTCCCCCCATACATTCATCGCGTTTACACAGATTACACTTATCCATTCAAATTCGCCTTATTACTAAAACAACAACAACAACTGCGCGCGGTCGTTGCGACAGAACGGGGGCCGCACGTTTGAAACGAGAATTGATTCCGAGAGGGAGGTGGAGATGTGACACCGATTGCAGGATCGACGCCGTCGTGGGGGAGCGACGCCGCCCGCGTCGATCGCTGAGCGAGCGGTCGGCCGTGGCCGGAGGGGACTCGCGCTCGCGGGGCGATAAAAACAAAACAAAAAACGTGAAGCGTGAAAATAGATGAATGTTAAACTTCACATCTCGATTGGTTAGACGGTTGTTATTGCTACGGGGTGTCAGGCTCCAGCGAGCCACGTAGCTCTGTTTGTCTCTCAGAAGCGGCCACCACGAAATGACAGCCCGACGAAGTGGCCCACTCCATCATCATCATCACCACCACCACCACGTGGACATCTACAACAGCAGCAGCAGCAGCCGCAGCCAAATTTCAGTTTCATTTATTTGCTAGAGCCCTGTGAGCCATTCGGCTGTTGAATCGGGTGCAACCGCAACAAACTAAAAACATGAACAAGAAAACATCTTCAAGTGACTATGTGACGATGTGAAATACTGTACTAGATAAAGGGGGAAGACCTACATCGGAGAATATTACAGCGTTTCTTATTTATCCGTGGAGGCAGAGAAGGGAGCGCTGATGGGAATGTTGCGTTTGCTCTCCGCGGGACTCCGCACACCAAAGACAAAGATCCCCCATATGGCCTTCAGAGACTGTTGGAGACAAGTGGTTTTAACGAGCTCCACACGAATTTTTTTTATTATGAAACTACTTTGTTTTTACCAGGTAAGGCCCCACATCGAGCTGAGTAGCTCTTTTTCAGGCGCGGCTCGGCCATTGTAAATGCTAGCTCCTCCATCATCATCACGTGGACATTTATAGCAGTCGATTCTAAACGTGGAGGGGAAAACCGGAGAAACATCCACGCGGGGAGAGAGAGAGAGAGAGGCACGCAGACTCCAAATATACAGCAGCAGGCGTCAGGGTCGGGATCGAACCCACGACCTCCTGTAGACTAGGCGAGGTAGTCAACATCTCATAGCCACCGTGATGATGATGATGATGAGAGAGAGATACACGCAGACTCCAAATATACGGCAACAGGCGTCAGGGTCTGGATGAAACCCACGGCCTCCTGTATACCGGGCGAGGTAGTCAACATCTCATAGCCACTGAGTGGGACATCCGCCGGCAACTCGGAGGAGACGGAGCGACGGCGAAATCGGCTCGCGGATCGTGAGGGCCACCAGAGGACGGTGAGAGAGAAAGAAGAATCTTAAAAGGTAGCGGAGGCCTGGGTCTGGGGGGTGGGGGGGGTGCAGGGGGGTCATCGTTCTGCAGTCGATTGACCACAGCGCCGATGACGACGATGGTGACGACGATGGTGGTGAGGAGTTTCCATCGGAGGATGGAAAACACAAACTCACGGTGACGCGCGCTGCGTGTCTCGGTGCGATGCCGGCGGGAGGAGAGGGCGAAGTTGTCTTTGCAGTGGCGATGTCAGCTTGAAGCTAAACAAGCGCGCACCCGCTGCTGGTAAAAAACTGCTCATTCATGCCGCCGATGCTGCTGACGCGGACGGTGATAATGATGACAATGGTGCCGGTGATGATGGTGCCGGTGATGACGGTGACGATGATGGCAGTGACGATGATGGCAGTGACGATGATGGCAGTGACGATGATGGCAGTGACGATGATGGCAGTGACGATGATGGCAGTGACGATGATGGCAGTGACGATGATGGCAGTGACGATGATGGCAGTGACGATGATGGCAGTGACGATGATGGCAGTGACGATGATGGCAGTGACGATGATGGCAGTGACGATGATGGCAGTGACGATGATGGCAGTGACGATGATGGCAGTGACGATGATGGCAGTGACGATGATGGCAGTGACGATGATGGCAGTGACGATGATGGCAGTGACGATGATGGCAGTGACGATGATGGCAGTGACGATGATGGCAGTGACGATGATGGCAGTGACGATGATGGCAGTGACGATGATGGCAGTGACGATGATGGCAGTGACGATGATGGCAGTGACGATGATGATGGTGACGATGATGATGATGGTGCCGATAATGACGGTGACAATGATGATGATGACGGTGCCGATGATGACGGTGCCGATGATGGCAGTGACGATGATGACGGTGACGATGACGATGGTGCCGATGATGACAGCCTTACTGCTGCTGCTAATAATGATGATGATAGCGTTAATGCTCTTGATGATGATGATGATGCTGCTGATGATGACAGCCTTACTGCTGATGATGATGCTGATGACAGCGTTAATGTTCTTGATTATGATGATGCTGCTGCTGATGACAGCCTTAATGCTGATGATAGCGTTAATGCTCTTGATGATGATGATGCTGCTGCTGATGCTGCTGCTGCTCATGTTTCAAATGTATATGATTCTACTGCTGCTGATGACATTACTGCTGATGATGATTCTGTTACTGATGATGAATATAATCGTTAATAATGAACTACATTGGCGTGTAGGCCACGTGTTGATCTTGAAAAGATTGCAAGGAATATGTCTGGGGTATGATCTGTGGAGATGGTGGCATCCCGACCACTCAACCACCCACCCACTCACACAACCACTCACTCACCCACTCTCCCACCAACTCACACACTCACTGATCCACTCACTCACCTACCCACTCACTCACCCACTCACTCAGCCACTCTCCCACCAACTCACACACTCACTGACCCACTCACTCACCTACCCACTCACTCACCCACTCTCCCACCAACTCACACACTCACTGACCCACTCACTCACCCACCCACTCACTCACTCACCCACTCACTCAGCCACTCTCCCACCAACTCACACACTCACTGACCCACTCACTCACCCACCCACTCACTCACTCACTCACCCACTCACTCACTCACTCACACACTCACTGATCCACTCACTCACCCACTCACTCACTCACCCACTCACTCACTCACCCACCCACTCTCCCACCAACTCACACACTAACTGACCCACTCACTCGCCTACCCACTCACTTACTCACCTACCCATTCACTCACCCAATACCAACAGCCGTCATTCGCCACTAAGTGGCGGTGATGTCACAATGGCGCCTGTGCCAGGCCAGGGGCACTTTGAGGCCACGTGAAGTGTCGAAGGCTCGCTGACCGGAGGTCTCGGGACAGACCCAGCAGGTGCCATGGGTCGACTGACTGAGATGACCACTAGTAGATGCACCACCAGCTGTACCGCCTACTGTGTCAACTTGCTGCATTTTAGCCACCCGGCGCTCCGCTCGTTGTTGTGAGCGTTGCTCCACTGCCCTCCGTTGTTGCTGAATGGCGACTACCTCCAACTGGCCCAGCACCGTCCTTCACGAGCCTCACTCACCCACCGACTTACACTCACCCACCCACTTACACACTCACTCGCCCACTTACACACTCACCCACTTACACACTCACCCACCCACTTACACACTCACTCACCCACTTACACACTCACCCACCCACTTACACACTCACCCACCCACTTTCACACTCACTCACCCACTTACACACTCACCCACCCACTTACACACCCACACACTTACACACTCACCCACCCACTTTCACACTCACCCACCCACTTACACACTCACACACTTACACACTCACCCACCCACTTTCACACTCACCCACACACTTACACACTCACCCACCTACTTACACACTCACACACCCACTCACCCACACATCCACACGCTCGCTCACTCACGTACCGACTCACACTCTCACTCGCCCGTCCACCAACGTTGCCACCTGTCCCATCAACGCCATCTGTGTCCGGGTATCAGAAACTGACGAGTGCCCGAGGTCGGGCGGTGCCGCTATTCGTGATTCCAAATCCCTTCCACAGGCGGAGTCCTGCGTGGTGCTGACCGCTGGCCCCGTGAGCGAGATGCGGGAATTGCTCTGCAGGGTCGCAGGAGGCAAACCTGACCTGGCCGTCGTCGCTGTCCCACGATTGACGACTCCCGTAATTCCTCTCCAAGAAATTTTAAAGGTGGTCGTTGGGGGGGGGGGGGGGAGTTTCAATGCGTCGCTGAGAATTGATGTAAATATGATTAAAAATACATTTTGAAAAAATACACGGGCGCTCAAACGTTGTTGTTGCTGTTGTTGCGTTTCATGTGTCCCGTGTCGTCGTTATTTATGCATTAGCTGTAAATTATTTATCGGGACGATGCGAAATTTTGTTTTCTCTCTCCCTCGCAAGAACAGGAGCTCAAAACGGAAAAACACCGGTGGCTGCGTTTGGTTCATAATGGCGTGTGGGAGACATTGCAGGCCTGAGTTCACGCCCTGGGTCTGGGTGTCTCTCTCACTGGGTTCATAATGACCGTGTGGGAGACATTGAGGTCCTGATTTCAGACCCTGGGTCTGGGTGTCTCTCTCAGAGTTCATAATGACCGTGTGGGAGACATTGAGGTCCTGAGTTCAGGCCCTGGGTCTGGGTGTCTCTCTCAGGGTTCATAATGACCGTGTGGGAGACATTGAGGTCCTGAGTTCAGACCCTGGGTCTGGGTGTCTCTCTCAGGGTTCATAATGACCGTGTGGGAGACATTGAGGTCCTGAGTTCAGGCCCTGGGTCTGGGTCTCTCTCTCACAGGGTTCATAATTGTCGTGTCAGAGACATTGTGCCCCTGAGTTCAGGCCCTGGGTCTGGGTCTCTCTCTCTCTCTCTCTCAGGGTTCATAATGACCGTGTCAGAGACATTGAAGGCCTGGGTCCAGGCCCTAAGTCTGGGTGTCTCTCTCTCTCTCTCTCACAGGGTTCATAATGGCCATGTCAGAGACATTGAGTTCAGGCCCTGGGTCTGGGTCTCTCTCTCACACAGGGTTCATAATGACCGTGTCAGAGACATTGAGGTCCTGAGTTCAGGCCCTGGGTCTGGGTGTCTCTCTCTCTCTCAGGGTTCATAATGGCCGTGTCAGAGACATTGCAGGCATTAGTTCAGACCCTGGGTCTGGGTGTCTCTCTCTCTCACAGGATTCATAATGACTGTGTCAGAATCATTGAGGTCCTGAGTTCAGGCCCTGGGTCTGGGTCTTTCTCTCTCTCAGGGTTCATAGTGGCCGTGTCAGAGACATTGAGGTCCTGAGTTAGGCCCTGAGTCTGTGTGTCTCTCTCTCTCAGGGTTCATAATGGCCGTGTCAGAGACATTGAAGTCCTGAGTTCAGGCCCTGGGTCTGGGTGTCTCTCTCTCAGGGTTCATAATGGCCGTGTCAGAGACATTGAGGACCTGGGTTCAGGCCCTGGGTCTGGGTCTCTCTCTCACAGGGTTCATAATTGTCGTGTCAGAGACATTGTGCCCCTGAGTTCAGGCCCTGGGTCTGGGTTTCTCTCTCTCTCACAGGGTTCATAATGGCCGTGTCAGAGACATTGAGGACCTGGGTTCAGGCCCTGGGTCTGGGTCTCTCTCTCACAGGGTTCATAATTGTCGTGTCAGAGACATTGTGCCCCTGAGTTCAGGCCCTGGGTCTGGGTCTCTCTCTCTCTCACAGGGTTCATAATGGCCGTGTCAGAGACATTGCAGGCCTTAGTTCAGACCCTGGGTCTGGGTGTGTCTCTCTCAGGGTTCATAATGGTCGTGTCAGAGACATTGACTCCCTGTGTTCAGGCCCTGGGTCTGGGTGTCTCTCTCTCTCACACAGGGTTCATAATGGCCGTGTCAGAGACATTGAGGTCCTGAGTTCAGGCCCTGGGTCTGGGTGTCTGTCTCTCTCAGGGGGTTCATAATGGCTGTGTCAGAGATCCTGAACCACTAACATCCTGGGTCCAGGCCCTAAGTATGGGTGTCTCTGTCTATCAGGGGGTTCATAATGGACATCTCAGAGATCCTGAACAAGCTGAGATCCGGGGTTCAGGCCCTGTGTGTCTTGCGTGAACCCTGGCAGGCGGTAACAGCACTTGCCCCCAAGTCTATCAAAAACACGAGAGACACAGAGAGAGAGGCTGCACAGGGAAGCTTTGCTTTGTGTGGTGATGTGGACGTGAGTTGTGTGATGTGGGCGAGCGAGTGCCAGCCTGAGACACAATGGGGGCCCCGTGTTTTACGCAGCTCGAGGCTCATGCATTATGCAGGGACACGATGAACACAACATTGCCTCCGGCGTCCACAAAAGACAAAGGCAAAGACTCGTGTAGCCTTAACAGACTGTTGGGGCAAGTGCTGTTAGCGAGCAGCACCTATGAAGGCCAGCACTGTGGCACACAAGGGGGTGGGTGGAAAGCACCACGCCCGGCCGCCTTTGTCTCCCCAGTGGCGATGTTTACTACACACCGCACCAGCTACTGATTTGGGGCCGAGTCGACCTAGGGGAGGCCCAGGACCGGTTCAGACAATCATCATCGGCGTTGCTGGCTGTGAGAGGGAATCGAACTCGGGGTCGCTGGGTTCGTAGTGCAGCGCGATGACCGCTCACTCCACCGCTCCCAGCGTACACAGACACGCACATACATCCACAGACACGCATACACACACACATACACAGACACGCACATACACACACAGACACATACACGCATACACACAGAGATACACACACAGTCACATACACATACACAGTCACGCACATACACACAGACACATACACGCGTACACACACATACACAGACACGCACATACATACAGACACATACACGCATACACACACAGACATACATGCGCACATACACAGACACACATACACGCGCGCGCACACAAACACATACATACACACGCACACACACAGACACACAAACACAGGCACACGCACACACACAGACACACAGACACACACATACACGCGCACAAACACAGACACATACACGCGCACACACACAGACACACACTCGCGTAAACGAACCCCCCACTGTGATCACGCGGACTCCATACCCACAAACAGGTCGCCTCTCCTGACAATGTGTGAAGTACTTTGTGTGTGTGCGTGTGTGTGCGTGCGTGTGTGTGCTTGCGTGTGTGTGCATGTGTGCGTGTGCGCGTGTGTGTGCGGGTGTGTGTGTGCGTGTGTGTGCGTGATCCAGAAACAACATAAAACCACTGTGGATGGCCACGTGGAATGTTCGAACGCTCACTACGGAGGAGAGGCTGCCACTCCTTTGTCGGGAGCTGGACCAGTACCGCCTGGATCTCTGTGGCATTCAGGAGGTCCGGTGGACCGTTTCTGGCTCCTGCCACCATGAGAGGTGGACAGTCCTTCACTCGGGGCAGGAGACTGCCAAACAACAGGGTGTGGCTCTTCTTCTGAACAAAAGAATGAAGGGGGCGTGGGAGCGTGGCGGTGAGGTGTAGGAAGCTGTAAGCCCCAGGAAACTCGCCTTCCCATCAACTGGAGGCGAGGAGTGGTGGTCGTGGTTACTTATGCCCCCACCGAAGACGAACATCCGTGGAGGGATGCAGGCAAAGCCGATGAGTCAGATGCCATCTATGACCTCCTGTCACAGGTTCTGGCTAAAGTGACCACTCGGGACAGAGTCATCTTGTTAGGTGACTTCAATGCCCGAGTTGGTCATGATGCTGTCACCTGGTCTGGAGTGATTGGAAGGCATGGGCCAGATCAGCTCAATAACAATGGTAGGAGGCTGCTAGATTTTTGTGCAGCCCATGGGCTTGTAATTACCAACACGCTCTTCCGGCATTGGCGCATCCTCACAACATCATAAATGCATGCCGGGTCCAAGCAAGAACATCTGCTGGACTACATAGTGACGGACCAGCGGATGCGAGCCCATGTCCTTGACACCAGGACCTACCGTGGAGCTGATCTGCCCTCTGACCATCGACTAGTCATCTGTAAGATGCGCCTGCCATTCTTCCACTCCGGTGGTGGGTGTACACCCAGGACCCCATTCAAACCAAAAGTGGCCTGGTCTCAGTTAGCTGATGAAAGTTGCAAGCGAGAATTTCATCATCGCTTGCAGCTGGGGTTGGCATCGTCCCCCACTCCTCCTGATGTCGAGGGTATATGGGCGAGGTTTAGGACTGTGACTCATGCAGCTGCAATGGCTGCTTTGGGTACGTGGTCCAGACCTCCCCAGAAACCCTGGCTGACAGAGGAGGTGTTCAGGTTAGTTGAAAAAAAGCCACAGGCCCACTCTCATCGGCTACAGCATCCCACGTCAGAGAATGAGGAGGTTTACCGCAACCTTCGCTCGGAGGTTCGGAGAGCCGTAAGGCGCTGCAAGGATGGGTGGTGGTCGCGGGTTGCTGAGGAGATAGAGTCTGCCTCAGTGGTCCGCGATCACAAATCACTATTTAACTCCATCAAAAAAGTAACCTGCAGCACCACACCTATAACCATCATTAGGGGAAAAAACGGTGATCCAATCTCCGACCCACAGGAACAGGTTTGCAGATTTGCTGAGCATTTCTGTGAGGTCCTGGGGGAGGGGAAATCCCTCAACCAGGAAAACATCATGGCACAAAGTAGGGATCACCCTGATGAGGCTGCGGTGCCTCAAATATTGGAAGAGGTCACCCCCTGTGAGTGGCTGGCTGAGGTGCCATCTGTTGAGGAAGTACTGAAGGCGATCCGGAGTCTGAGACCAGGAAAGGCACCGGGCAGAGATGATCTCCCAAGCGAAATGCTGAGGGTGGGTGGCGTTTGTGCACAGACTTCATAACAACAGTCTGGACCACTGGACGGGTTCCGCAGGATTGGAAGGATGCCCTGGTGGTCCCCCTCTTTAAGAAGGGGGACCGCACAGACTGTAACAGCTACAGGGGAATCTCACTCCTCAGTGTGCCGGAAAAGGTCCTGGCAAGGATTATTCAAGATCGCCTTGCTAGGCACGCTGAGAAGGGGCTTGAGGAGCCCCAATGCGGTTTCAGGAAAGGGCGGTCCTGCACAGATGCCATATTTTCTGTCCGTCTGCTACAGCAGAGGTGTAGGAAATTCCAACAAGACCTACATCTCTGCTTTATTGACCTGGTCAAGGCCTATGATACCATCAGTAGGCCTGGGCTCTGGGTTGTTATTCGTGCTTTCGGAGTCCCTGACCCTCTGCTCACGATCATTAAGGACCTTCATGATGGTGAGCGGGCCCGGGTAAAACTACGTGGCCATTTGGTACAGATATAATGGGAGGCTGATCGATGCCCGGGTGCGATCAAGGGATGGCTCCCTATTGGTCAACCACGCTATGTATGCCGATGATTTGGTAATAGCTGCTCATTCAGAAGAGGAGTTGGAGACGCTGCTGCTGGGACTGGAGCGTGCCACTAAGAGGTGGGGCCTTACCATCAGCCCCACCAAAACTAAGCAACTGCCTGGGTATTTTGAACCATCGGACACTCCACCCCCACAACTCCCAATCGGTGATGGGGCGGTAGTGGAGAGCTTTTGTTCTGTCGGATCGAGGGGGCTAAACGGGCGCGGCACGGGCTAGAGAAGAGATGGATTAACGTGGTACAGGAGGACGTGGAGCTGAGTGGACTTGCCGATGACTGGTACCAGCGGTGTCAAGATCGGCCTCAGTGGAGGAGGCTCGTGAAGGACGCTACTGAGCAGTTGGAGGCAGTCGCCCTCCAACAACAACGGAGGGCAGAGGAGCGACGCTCACAACAACGAGCGGAGCGCCGGGTGGCTAAAGCACAGCAAGTTCGTACAGTAGGGGGCACAGGTGGTGCATCAGCCACTCATCTCGGTCGTCTCAGTCAGTCGACCCGTGGCACCTGCTGGGTCTGCCCCGTGACCTCCTGCCAGCGGGCGTTCGACACTTCACGTGGCCTCAAGGTGCACTTGGCCTGGCACAAGCGTCGTGGTGACGTCACCGCCACTTATTGGCGAATGGCGGTTGTTGTTATGATGTGGTGTGTGTGTGATGTGGTGTGTGCGTGTGTGTGCATGCGTGTGTGTGCGTGCGTGTGTGCGTGTGTGCGTGCGTGCGTGTGTGTGTGTGATGCGGTGTGTGTGTACATGTGATGTGATGTGGTGTGTGCGTGTGACGTGATGTGATGTGTGATGTGGTGTGTTCGTGTGTGTGCGCGTGTGTGCGCGTGTGTGCGTGTGCGTGTGTGTGCGTGTGTGTGTGCGTGTGTGTGTGTGGTGTGGTGCGTGTGTGATGTGGTGTGTGTGCGTGTGGTGTGTGTGTGTGATGTGGTGTGTGTGTGCGTGTGGTGTGTGTGTGATGTGGTGTGTGTGTGCGTGTGTGTGATGCGGTGTGTGTGTGTGATGGCACTATGTGGGGAGCGGTAGTGAAGTAGCGGTTAGCGCTGCGCTACGAACCGCGCGTCCCGAGTTCGATTCCCGCTCAGCGAGTGGGTGAATCGGGATGCGAGTGAGTGGGTGAATGGGTGAGTGAGCGAGTGGGTGAGTGGGTGAATGGGGGGAGTGGGTGAGCGAGTGGGTGAATGGGGATGCGAGTGAGTGAGTGAGCGAGTGGGTGAGTGGATTAATGGGAGAGTGGGTAAGTGGAGAAGCGAGTGGGTAAGTGGAGAAGCGAGTGAGTGGGTGAGCGAGTTGGTGAGCGAGTGGGTGAATGTTGGAGTGAGTGGGTGAGTGGGGGAGTGAGTGGGGGAGTGAGTGGGTGAGCGAGTGGTTCAATGGATGGGTGGGTGGGTGAGTGAGAAAGATAGCCCACTCACCGATGTACGAAATTACCTGCTCACCCACTTTCCCACCTATTGAACTACCTAACCACCTGCCGACTCCATATTCCGCTAACTACACCAACTGACCCAATCAACCACCGACTTAACAACACAGAACAGGCAACGGAAACCCAGAATCGAACCCACGATATCGATATCAAATGGTCGGTGGCCCAGGTGTGTCTGACCTGGCCACTGCCAACCTCGTCGAAGAGAGACACGGTGGGAGACACCGCGGCCCAGGGCTCGAACCCAGGGACTTTATGGTGTTGTGAACACAACTCTTTAACAGCAAGTGGATACGCACTCAAATGTTCAAAGGCAACAGGAGAATGCCCCCCCCCTCCACATAGAGGCGATTGTGGCAAGTGCTGTGAGCGAGTGCCAGTGAAGGCCGGAACGGTGTGGTCAGACACCCCACGCCCGGCCGCCTTTGTCTCCCCCATGTCAACGTTCGTACATCCGGGTACTCGTTTAAGGCTGAGTGGAGCTACGGGCAGGCCCAGAACCGGTTCGGATGATCGTCACCTGATGTTGGCCGTGAGCGGGAATCGAACTCGGATCGCCGGGTTCGTAGCGCTAACCGCTGCACCACCGCTCCCGATACAAAAAAAGGCAAAGACAAAGATCCCACGTATAGCCTCGGCAGACTTTTTGGGACAAGTGCTGTTAGCGAGCACCACACGCACCACACACACCACACACACGCGCACGTGTAACAACAACAGGCGGGCTGAAGGATAAACCCCCGCACAGTTAATTCATTTTGGTGACGTTCGTAATTTGGAGGGGAATTAAAACAAATACGCGACGTCACTTCATTTCTCTCGCTCAGCAGTAATTATTGATAAGACCCGGGCCTCCGTTGCCATGGTAACCGCTGCCAAACGAGCCCCATATGGAGCCGCCGCGGTTGCCGTGGTAACGAGGAGCGCGCGCGCGCTCGTCTCTGTGTGTGGGCGGCGGGCGGCGATGTCATCGGCGACATAGCAACGCGGCAGCGCTCGATAGCCCCCCCCTTCTCACCCAGCCCCCCTCCATAGACAAAGACCCCCCCCCCTTCTCACCCAGCCCCCCTCCATAGACAAAGACCCCCCCCCCCGTGTAGCCTGTGAGAGGCTGTAGGGGCAAGTGCTGTTAGTAGCGAGTAGCAGCGGCGTCTATTGAAGGCTGTCGGAACTGTGGCCAGCGACCACGCCCGGCCGCCTTTGTCTTCCCAGTGGCGATGTTTGCTACACACCGCACCGGGTGCTCATTTGAGGCTGAGTCGACCTTAGGGGAGGAGATGATCGTCGCCGGTGTTGGCCGTGAGCGGGAGTCGAACTCGGGGCGCAGGGTTCGTAGCGCGGCGTAGCGCTAATCGCTGCGCCACCGCTCCCCGCACAACCCCCAGCCACACAAATCAAACATTACTCCTTAATGAGGGTGCGGGTGAGACTGCGCACAGAGAGAGAGTTGGTGGATGGTGTAAAGGGGGGGGGGGGGATGTGGTTAGTTGGTGATAGTGGTGGTGGTGGTTGTAGTGGTGGTGACGGTTTTGGTGGTGGTAATTGTGGTGGTGGTGGTGGTGGTGATGAGGGTGGTGGTTGTAACGGTGGTGACGGTTTTGGTGGTGGTAATTGTGGTGGTGGTGGTGATGAGGGTGGTGGTGCTTGTAGCGGTGGTGACGGTTTTGGTGGTGGTAATTGTGGTGGTGGTGGTGATGAGGGTGGTGGTGGTTGTAGCGGTGGTGACGGTTTTGGTGGTAATTGCAGCGGTGGTGACTGTTTTGGTGGTGGTAACTGTGGTGGTGGTGGTGGTGATGAGGGTGGTGGTGGTTGAGGATGTGATTACGTTGATGCTACTGATCGTGGTGAATGTGGCGGTGATATTCGTGCTGATGGTGGTGACGGTGGTGTTGGTGATGGTGGTGACGGTGGTGTTGGTGATGGTGGTGACGGTGGTCGTTACAAGATTATCTGAACTGGTCCTGGGCATCCTCCCCTAGGTCGACTCAGCCTCAAATGAGTACCTGGTGCGGTGTCTCACATCGCCTCTGAGGGGAGACAAAGGCGGCCGGGCGTGGTTGCTGGCCACCCACCCCCTCGTGTGCCACAGTGCCCGGTAGCCTTCATAGGACACTGCTACTCGCTAACGGCACTTGCCCCAACAGTCTGTTACAGGCTACACGGGGGACCTTTGTCTTTATTTTGTCTGTGTGGAGCAGCAGCGTAGCGGTTAGCGGTTAGTGGTTAGCGGTTAGCGGTTAGCCCTCCGCTGCGCTACGAACCCCGGCGACCCGGGTTCGATTCCCGCTCGTGGCCAACAAACCGGTTGACGATTATCTGAACCGGTCCTGGGCCTCCCCTAGGTCGATTCAGCCTCAAATGAGTACCTGGGCGCTGCGCGTAAAAAACATCGCCACGAGGGAGACAAAGGCGGCCGGGCGCGGCGCAATGGCAGGTTGCGAAAGCGACTAAGAGGATGCCCTTGCAGAGCTCCGTGATGCGTGCCGACCCCCTGCAACCAGCGCAAGCGAGTCGAGCCTCGCCTCGAGTCTACGGGGAGGGGGGGGGGGTCTCAACAGAGATGCCGATCGCATCGGGATCGTTCGACCCACGGCGCCGAACCCCCTGCTGATGGACCCCCCCCACCCCCCCACCCCCCCCCCCAGAAGGTGTGCAAGCCGGGCTCGCAGAGAGTTTGGGGGGCTTGCGTGGAGGAGCACTATGCACGGGGGGGGGGGGGGGGGGGTCATCTTGGCCACGAGCACAGATGGAGTCGCGTTGTTCCCCCGTTGCTTTTACAGAATGAAAACGAATGCATCACAGCCACCTCCGCCCCTATAGACTTGGCAGACATTTGGGGCAAGTGCTGTTAGCGAGCGCCTATTAAGGCCGATGCTACCGGCACACGAGGGGGGGGGGCAACACCACGCCCGGTCGACTTTGTCTCCCCTGGTGACGATGTTTACGCATCGCACCGGGTACTCATTTGAGGCTGAGTCAATCTAGGGGGAGGACAGGGACCGGTTAAAATAATCGTCGTGAGCAGGAATCGAGCCCGGGTCCTCGAGGTTCGTAGCGCGGCGCGCTAACCTGTTACACCACCGCTCCCCACAACACACACACAGCCACACACACAGCCGTATACACAACACACAGCCATACAAACACACAGCCAAACACACACACAGCCACACACACACACAGCCATACACACACAGCCGTACACACACACAGCCGTACACAACAACAACAACAACCGCCATTCGCCACTAAGTGGCGGTGACGTCACCACGACGCTTGTGCCAGGCCATGTGCACCTTGAGGCCACGTGAAGTGTCGAACGCCCGCTGGCAGGAGGTCACGGGGCAGACCCAGGTGCCACGGGTCGACTGACCGAGATGACCGAGATGACTGGCTGATGCACCACCTGTGCCCCCTACTGTACCAACTTGCTGTGCTTTAGCCACCCGGCGCTCCGCTCGTTGTTGTGAACGTCGCTCCTCCGCCCTCCGTTGTTGTTGGAGGGCGACTGCCTCCAACTGCCCAGTAGCGTCCTTCACGAGCCTCCTCCACTGAGGCCGATCTTGACACCGCTGGTACCAGTCATCGGCAAGTCCACTCAGCTCCACGTCCTCCTGTACCACATCACTCCATCTCTTCTCTAGCCCGTGCCGCGCCCGTTTAGCCCCCTCGATCCGGCCGAACAAAAGCTGTTTAGGCATGTAGTAGCTGGGCATGCGGTCTACATGACCCAGCCAACGCAGCCTTGCCTGCCGGAGGAGCTCACTGATGGGACTTTGCCCAGATCTTTCAAGGACTTGTGAGCTCCTCACAAAATCCAGCCTGGTTAAACCCAGGATGGATCGTAGGCAGGCCAGCCTAAATGTTTCCAACCGGCGAAGATGCTCCACTAGGGGGGTCCACGTTTCGCAAGCGTAGAGAAGGGAGAGAATGACCGTGGCCGAAAAGACCTGAAGCTTCGTGCGGAGCGACAGACCAGGTAGCTTCCAAACAGCGTTACGCAACCGATGAAAAGATATTGCCGCTCGACTGATTCGGAGTGAGACCTCTGCTGATAAACTGGAGCCGGTCATAAGCACACTGCCCAGGTATGGGAAACTCTCCACTCTCTCCACAACTGCCCCATCACCAATTGGGAGTTGTGGGGGTGGAGTGTCCGATGGTACAAAATACCCAGGCAGGTGCTTAGTTTTGGTGGGGCTGATGGTAAGGCCCCACCTCTTAGTGGCACGCTCCAGTCTCAGCAGCAGCGTCTCCAACTCCTCTTCTGAATGAGCAGCTATTACCAAATCATCGGCATACATAACGTGGTTGACCAATAGGGAGCCATCCCTTGATCGCACCCGGGCGTCGATCAGCCTCCCATTATATCTGTACCAAATGGAAATTCCCCCGGTACAGCTATTGAAGGCTTCACGAACTACGCAGTCGAAATAGATGTTAAATAATGTGGGAGCCAGAGGACATGCCTGTCGCACCCCAAGGTGTACAGGGAAAGGCTCCGACTCCCGGCCACGTAGTTTTACCCGGGCCCGCTCACCATCATGAAGGTCCTTAATGATCGTGAGCAGAGGGTCAGGGACTCCGAAAGCACGAAGAACAACCCAGAGCCCAGTCCTACTGATGGTATCATAGGCCTTGACCAGGTCAATAAAGCAGAGATGTAGGTCTTTTTGGAATTCCCTACACCTCTGCTGTAGCAGACGGACAGAAAATATGGCATCTGTGCAGGACCGCCCTTTCCTGAAACCGCATTGGGGCTCCGCAAGCCTCTCCTCAGCGTGCCTAGCAAGGCGATGTTGAATAATCCTTGCCAGGACCTTACCCGGCACACTGAGGAGTGAGATGCCCCTGTAGTTCTTACAGTCGGTACGGTCCCCCTTCTTAAAGAGGGGGACCACCAGGGCATCCTTCCAGTCCTGCGGAACCCGTCCAGTGGTCCAGACTGTTGTTATGATGTCATATAGGGCAGTCTGTGCACAAACGCCACCCTCCCTCAGCATTTTACTTGGGAGATCATCTCTGCCCGGTGCCTTCCCTGGTCTCAGACTCCGGATCGCCCTCAGTACTTCCTCAACAGCTGGCACCTCAGCCAGCCACTCACAGGGGGTGACCTCTTCCAATATTTGAGGCACCGCAGCCTCAGCAGGGTTATCCCCACTTTGTGCCATGATGTTTTCCTGGCTGAGAGATTTTCCCTCCCCCAGGACCTCACAGAAATGCTCAGCAAATCTGCAAACCTGTTCCTGGGGGTCGGAGATTGGATCACCGTTTTTCCTCTAATGATGGTAATAGGTGTGGCGCTGCAGGTTACTTTTTTGATGGAGTTAAATAGTGATTTGTGATCGCGGGCCACTGAGGCAGACTCCATCTCCTCAGCAACCCGCGACCACTACCCATCCTTACAGCGCCTTACGGCTCTCCGAACCTCCGAGCGAAGGCTGCGGTAAACCTCCTCATTCTCTGACGTGGGATGCTGTAGGCGATGAGAGTGGGCATGTCGCTTTTTCTCAGCCGTATACACACACACAGCCACACACACACAGCCATACACACACAGCCACACACACACAGCCACACACACACAGCCACACACACACAGCCGTACACACACACACACAGCCACAAACACAGCCTTACACACACAGCCATACACACACAACCGTATACACACAGAGCCGTATACACACACAGAGCCAAACACACAGAGCCAGCATCAGGCTGTCTGTTAATTGCACGGAGTCAGGCAAAGTAAACAGCGCCGACGGGAAAGATGCACTTTGCTGTGCGTGACCTTTTGTGCTGCTGCTGCCATCAGTGACGTAAAGAGGCACTCCACCTCGCCCACCACCTCGCCCACCACCTCGCCCTCCACCTCGCCCACCACCTCGCCCACCTGCTCGTCCACCACCTCGCCTAGCACCTCGCCCAGCACCTCGCCCACCACCTCGCCCACCACCTCGCCCTCAATGTGTTGCTCACCGCACTTGCCCCCCACTAACAACACTTGCCCCCCCCACTAACAACACTTGCCCCCCACTAACAACACTTGCCCCCCCACTAACAACACTTGCCCCCCACTAACAACACTTGCCCCCCACTAACAACACTTGCCCCCCCTAACAACACTTGCCCCCCCACTAACAACACTTGCCCCCCCACTAACAACACTTCCCCCCCCACTAACAACACTTGCCCCCCACTAACAACAGTTGCCCCCCACTAACAACACTTGCACCCCACTAACAACACTTGCCCCCCACTAACAACACTTGCCCCCTCCACTAACAACACTTGCCCCCCACTAACAACACTTGCCCCCCATTAACAACACTTGCCCCCCATTAACAACACTTGCCCCCCACTAGCAACACTTGTCCCCCACTAACAACACTTGCCCCCCCACTAACAACACTTGTCCCCCACTAACAACACTTGCCCCACCCCACTAACAACACTTGCCCCCCACTAACAACACTTGCCCCCCCCACTAACAACACTTGCCCCCCACTAACAACACTTGCCCCCCCCCCCCACGAATAACACCTGCCCCGCACTAACAACACTTGCCCCCTACTAACAACACTTGCCCCCCACTAACAACACTTGCCCCCCCACTAACAACACTTGCCCCCCACTAACAACACTTGCCCCCCCCACTAACAACACTTGCCCCCCCTTAACAACACTTGCCCCCCACTAACAACACTTGCCCCCCCCCACTAACAACACCTGCCCCCCCACTAACAACATTTGCCTCCCCCCACTAACAACACCTGCCCCCCACTAACAACACCTGCCTCCCACTAACAACACCTGCCCCCCACTAACAACACTTGCCCCCCCCCCACTAACAACACCTGCCCCCCCACTAACAACACTTGCCCCCCACTAACAACACTTGCCCCCCACTAACAACACTTGCCCCCCCACTAACAACACCTGCCCCCCCACTAACAACACCTGCCCCCCACTAACAACACTTGCCCCCCCACTAACAACACCTGCCCCCCCCCACTAACAACACTTGCCCCCCACTAACAACACTTGCCCCCCACTAACAACACTTGCCCCCCACTAACAACACTTGCCCCCCCCACTAACAACACCTGCCCCTCCACTAACAACACTTGCCATCCCCCCACTAACAACACTTGCCCCCCACTAACAACACTTGCCCCCCCCCCTCCACTAACAACACTTGCCCCTCCACTAACAACACTTGCCCCCCACTAACAACACTTGCCCCCCACTAACAACACTTGCCCCCCCACTAACAACACTTGCCCCCCACTAACAACACTTGCCCCCCCACTAACAACACTTGCCCCCAACGAACAACACTTGCCCCCCCCACTAACAACACTTGCCCCCCACTAACAACACTTGCCCCCCACTAACAACACTTGCCCCCCCCACTAACAACACCTGCCCCTCCACTAACAACACTTGCCATCCCCCCACTAACAACACTTGCCCCCCACTAACAACACTTGCCCCCCCCCTCCACTAACAACACTTGCCCCTCCACTAACAACACTTGCCCCCCACTAACAACACTTGCCCCCCACTAACAACACTTGCCCCCCCACTAACAACACTTGCCCCCCACTAACAACAATTGCCCCCCCACTAACAACACTTGCCCCCAACTAACAACACTTGCCCCCCCCACTAACAACACTTGCCCCCCACTAACAACACTTGCCCCCCACTAACAACACTTGCCCCCCACTAGCAACACTTGCCCCCCACTAACAACACCTGCCCCCCACTAACACCACTTGCCCCCCACTAACAACACCTGCCCCCCCACTAACAACACTTGCCCCCCACTAACAACACTTGCCCCCCACTAACAACACTTGCCCCCCCACTAACAACACCTGCCCCCCCACTAACAACACCTGCCCCCCACTAACAACACTTGCCCCCCCCACTAACAACACCTGCCCCCCCCACTAACAACACTTGCCCCCCACTAACAACACTTGCCCCCCACTAACAACACTTGCCCCCCCCACTAACAACACCTGCCCCCCCACTAACAACACCTGCCCCCCCACTAACAACACTTGTCCCCCACTAACAACACTTGCCCCCCCCCCTCCACTAACTACACTTGCCTCCTCCACTAACAACACTTGCCCCCCACTAACAACACTTGCCCCCCACTAACAACACTTGCCCCCCCACTAGCAACACTTGCCCCCCACTAACAACACTTGCCCCCCCACTAACAACACTTGCCCCCCACTAACAACACTTGCCCCTCCCCCCACTAACAACACTTGCCCCCCACTAACAACACTTGCCCCCCACTAGCAACACTTGCCCCCAACGGTCCGTTGAAGGCTATCCGGGGGACCTTCGCCTTTGCTGCTGGAGTGAGGGAGGGTGGACGAGTTTGGGTCTCATTAAACGCATCCATTCCTCCCGCCTCCGTTATTCAAGGGGGTTGTTGTTGTTGTTTTTTGTTTGGGCCCGGAAGAGTGCATTGCGGCAGGGACGACAACAACAACAATAAACAATAAACAGCCGTCGTAAGATTGAGTCGTCGTAGACTCAAGAGCCGTTACCCCCGTACGATGCGCGGCGAATCTTGGCGACCGCCCCGGACCCCCCACTTTGGGGGGCTCCCCCCCACCCCTCCACCGCGTGCTTCGGCGTCGATACTCCCCGGTGTAGCTGTCGAGGCGTCGTGGGGCACACACCACACGAAGTGGGTTTCCCCGGCAGCCCCAACCCCCACCATGGACAACCCTTGCCGCATCAGCGATAATAATAATCACAGCGATCCCCCCCCTCCCTCCACCACCACCACCCAGCGTCGCCCTCCAGTAAGAGCCTCACCGAGTCTCGGAGACTCACTTGCTCCGGAAGGCCCCCCCCCCCTGGCTACAATTCCAGGGTGGTTGTGGTACGTGAATTATTCCCGTGGGCATCGTGATCGTGGTGGGGGTGGCGGTGGTGGAAGTGGGTGGGGAGGGAGTTGCATGCACACAGTGGCTTGACTGGCCGTGGTGGTTTATGGGACAATTTCAACGTCGGGTCTACACGGCCCCCCCCCACCCCGGGGCCATAAATGCGACCACATAGTGCGGCAGACAGCGGGCGTGATTATTTACTCGTGAGAGTGACCCACAGACTCACACAGAGACCTATAGACTCACACAGAGACCCACAGACTCACACAGACTCACACAGAGCCCCGCAGACTCACGCAGAGACGCACAGACTAACACAGAGACCCGCAGACTCACACAGAGACCCACAGACTCACACAGAGACCCACAGACTCACACAGAGGCCCACAGACTCACACAGAGACCCGCAGACTCACACAGAGACCCACAGACTCACACAGAGTCCCACAGACTCACACAGAGACCCACAGACTCACACAGAGACCCACAGACTCACACAGAGACCCACAGACTCACACAGAGACCCACAGACTCACACAGAGACCCGCAGACTCACACAGAGACCCGAAGACTCACACAGACTCACACAGAGCCCCACAGACTCACGCAGAGACGCATAGACTCGCACAGAGACCCGCAGACTCACACAGAGACCCACAGACTCACACAGAGACCCGCAGACTCACACAGAGGCCCACAGACTCACACAGAGACCCACAGACTCACACAGACTCACACAGAGACCCACAGACTCACACAGAGGCCCACAGACTCACACAGAGACCCACAGACTCACACAGACTCACACAGAGCCCCACAGACTCATGCAGAGACGCATAGACTCACACAGAGACCCGCAGACTCACACAGAGACCCACAGACTCACACAGAGACCCACAGACTCACACAGAGACCCACAGACTCACACAGAGACCCACAGACTCACACAGAGACCCACAGACTCACACAGACTCACACAGAGCCCCACAGACTCATGCAGAGACGCATAGACTCACACAGAGACCCGCAGACTCACACAGAGACCCACAGACTCACACAGAGACCCACAGACTCACACAGAGACCCACAGACTCACACAGAGACCCACAGACTCACACAGAGACCCACAGACTCACACAGAGACCCACAGACTCGCGCAGAGATGCGCAAATTCCCGCAGCGTTCGAGATGATAATTGTTTACACCCTGGGGCTTGAAAATAATTACTTTTTTTAACATTCTAATCGGTGTTTAAATGGGACCATAAATAGTCAACTCAAAGTAGCCATTGAGCAGCAGACAACGCACTCAATAACCAATCTCAAACGGTGTGCAAACATCAGCACTGCGGGGAGACAAAGGCGGCCGGGCGTGGTGCCGGCCACACCACCCGCTCGTGCGCCGTGCTGGCCTTCGTAGGCGCTGCTCGCTAACAGCACTTGCCCCGACAGCCCGTGTGGGCTACACGGGGGGTGGGGGGACCTTTGTCTTTGTGTGTGCGTGTGGCTGAATTGTCAACGACAGCTGCCGGTTGCAATCTGAGAGTGCGGTTGGTGACCGGCCGTCGTCTGTCTCTCGCCCCGTCGCCGTCGTCATCATCGTCGTCATCATCATCGTCGTCATCTTCATCATCATCGTCGTCATCATCGTCATCATCATCGTCATCATCGTCATCATCATCGTCGTCATCATCGCCGTCATCATCGCCGTCGTCATCATCATCGTCGTCGTCGTCATCGTCGTCATCATCGTCGTCGTCATCGTCTTCGTCGTCATCGTCATCGTCGTAATCGTCATTGTCGTCGTCGTCATCATTGTCAGAAGCAGCATCATCTTCAAAGAGAGACTTGAAAACCACAACAATGTTCATGACCTGATCTGATTTCATATCGTCATCTTCATCTACAGACAACGTCCCCCGCACACCCCCCACCCCAAATCTAACATTACTCTTGAATGAGAGTGTGGACCAGGGTTAGACTGCACACACAGAGAGAGGGAGGGTTGGTGGTTCATGTAAGGAGCAGTGCCGGATTATCGCAGTAGCAAAAGTAGCTACACCACGTGTAGTAGCTACGGGCTCCGCACTTTCAAGGGCCCCGCGCTAAATGCTTTCAAGCTATCAATTCCGGTTCAGTGATTCTGCACTTGCTCTATTACTATAGTACTATACCGCCTTCAACTTTTACGAACGACCGGGTGTTTAAGGTTTAGCGATGTGTCGTATTATCTGGCTATATAGCAAATGAAAAAATACAATTACTTTACTGTGCAAGTTAAACATTAATGTGTTTCAATATTTATGAGGCTTTTTTTTAATTTAGGGCTCCTTTATAACAACATTTGCAACAGTCCCTCACTAGCTTCATCCGGCACTGGTAAGGTTCGGGGAATGTGTGTGGACATCCGTGAGCAAAGAGCTTCACAGCTCTTCAGATTTCTCCTGCTGCTGCTGCTGCTGCAGTCTGACCGCTGCGCCACCGCTCCCCAACTTTACATTCACACGCGATTCAAATAAGGCGAAGACGCTGCTTTAGTGCATCAAGAACAGTCAACAACTGCTACCACAGTCGTCAATAACAGCGCGCGCGTGTGAGTTTGTGTGTGCGGCGGGGAGCGGTGGTAGAGCGGTTAGCGCTATGCTGCGCTATGAACACGGTAACCCGAGTTCGATTCCTGCTCACGGCCAACACCGGTGACGATTATCTGAACCGGTCCTGGGCCTCCCCTAGGTCGACTCAGCCTCAAATGAGTACCTGGTGCGGTGGGTAAACATCGCCACTGGGGAAACAAAGGCGGCCGCGCGTGGTGTCGGCCACCCACACTCTCGTATGCTGTGCCAGCCTTCAGAGATGCAGTCTAACAGCACTTGCCCCAACAGTGCGTTAAAGCTACACGGGGGATCTTTTTATTTGTTTTTGTGGTGACCTTAACAGAATAAATGTATCATTTGCAACGTATCGAGCAACGGCCCTCCTCCGGCATAGCACACATGGTAGCAGTACTAATCATTTACATTTGTAAGGTGGCAACACTTCATTTGGAGATGCCAATCAATGGCGCCACCACCGTATATGGAAACCGAGGAAATAAACAGAACCTGCAGGGTGAAATGGGCCGGGTTGAAGGGCAGTTTACCCACCAAATCATCCACTCACTCACCCACCCACTCACCCACCCGCTCATCCACTCGCTCACCCACTCACTCACCCACTCACTCACTCACCCACCCAGTCATCCACTCACTCACTCGCTCACTCGCTCCCTCACTCGCTCGCTCACTCGCCCGCTCACTCGCCCGCCCGCTCACTCGCTCGCCCACTCCCTCACTCGCCCACTCGCTCACTCGCTCACCCACTCCCTCACTCACTCGCTCACTCACTCACTCACCCACTCTATCGCTCGCGCTCGCTCGCCCGATCGCTCGCTCGCCCGCTCGATCGCTCGCTCGCCCGCTCGATCGCTCGCCCGTTCGCCCACCCGCTCGCCCACCCGCTCGCTCACCCGCTCACCCGCTCACCCACCCACCATCTGACTCGCTCGCTCGCTCAGAACCAGGATAACCAGCCAGGATGAGGTGGGGGAGGGGACCTGAAGGCCCAGGTCGTTTAAAGAGTTTTCACGACGGAACTTAAACACAGAACGACTCTGATTGTCTCGTGGGCAAAGGCGCAGAGCAACTCTGAATGTCTCGTGGGCAAAGGCAAAGCCGTGCAAAGCTTGGGAAGCGGCACAGTGACAACAGCTGCGATGAAGGGCTATTGCCTGAAACGTCGCCTGTTTTATCCATATATATAAAAGGCAAATGTTTGATTATGTGTGTCTGTTCAAAATGTTTAGCGTACTTCCCGACATGCAGCAAACTTGAAATTTGCCATGTGGGTACTTTCCAGACTGTACACCACGCAAACATTATAAAAAAATACACTGCTATTGACACGGAACCGTGTGCGGTGTTTTGTCTCCGCTCGACGACGCAGGGACGGCGATTATCGATGTTATCGATGGTGAGTATCGATGGCCTCGATGGTAGAGATGGTAGAGATGATATCGATGGCGAGTATCAATGGAATCGATGGTATCAATGGAGAGTATCAATATAATCGATAGCTTCGATCATATTGATGGCGAGTATCGATGGAATCGATGGTATCGATGGGGAGTATCGATGGAATCGATAGTAATAATGGCGAGTATCGATAGTATCGATGGCTTCGATGATATCAATGGCGAGTATCGATGGTATCAATGGCGAGTATCGATGGCTTTGATGGTATCGATAGTATCGATGGTGAGTGTCGATGGTGGGTATCAATGGCGAGTATCGATGGCGAGTATTGATGGCTTTGATGGTATCGATGGCGAGTATCGATGGCTTTGATGGCTTTGATGGTCATCGATGGCTTCGGTGGCGGGGGGGGGGAGGTGACACGGACAAATATAAAATCGCACAATTCCAGCGATGTTGTTTTGTCCCCGACCAAAAATAAAATATCATTATTTTGTTGGTACGTTTTGTATCTCGTGGGTGGCTGGGTAGGTGTGCGGGGTGGTGGGGGGGTGGTGGTGGTAGTCGAAGGTTGTTTTTTGATCTCCCCGCGCGCACTCTTTGATAATTGGCGAGCCCGTCCGCAACGATTTATAATTGCGATGGAATTTTAATTCGGAGAATTCGGAATCCAATTATTTCCCCCCACCGCCACCCTTCTCTTTTACGACCCAAATACCTCCCCCCCCCACCACCTCTCTCTTACTGATCGCCACATCAAACACGCGCATTATTGGAATTTCTATATCACCGCCACCGCCGCTATTGCATTACGCACGGCGTTACGCCACCCTCGCACATCAGCACAAAGACAAAGGTCCCCCCGTGTAGCCTCCATAGCCTGTTGGGGCAAGTGCTGTCCAGCGAGTAGCAGTACCCTGCGAAGTGGGTGGTGCGGCGCGACACCACGCCCGGCCGCCTTTGTCTCCCCATTGCGTGCGTCCACACGCACCGCACCAGCTTCTCATGGAAGGCTGAGTCGACCTAGGAGAGGCCCAGGACCGGTTCCGATAATCGTCACGGGTGTTGGCCATGAGCGGGAATCGAACCCGGATCGCCGGGTTCGTCGCACAGTGCGCTCAACGTTGTACCACCACTCCCCAGCCACACACAGACACACACAGAGATAGACACACACAGACACACAGACACACAGACACACAGAGAGAGAGACACACAGAGAGAGAGACACACACAGACACACAGACACAGCGCACACATGGCAGACAACTCAGTCAATCAGAAGGCAGCTGCATCCTGTTGATGACATCCAAGTGGTGTGTTGTGTATGCGTCTGCGTGGGGAGCGGTGACACAGTGGGAGGCACAGGTGGTGCATCTGCCAGTCATCTCAGTCGGTCAACCCACGGCACCTGGGGTCTGTTCTCGTGAGCCTTCCACACTTCACGTGATGGCCTCAAAGTGCACATAGCCTGGCACAAGCATCGAGGCGACGTCACTGCCACTTCGTGGGGACCTGGCGGTTGCTGTTGTTGTTATTGGGCCGGTGGAACAGCGGTGAGTGCACTGCGCTGCGAAGCTTGTGGTCACGGCTCTCATCAGCGGCGAGTGTTTTGAAACGAGCCCCATGAGCACCGCTGAAAGGCAAAGATTTCCCTGTAAAGCCTTAACAGACTGTAGGGGGGGCAAGTGCTGTTAGCGAGCACCTATAAAGGTCGGCACGGCACACGCGGGGGTGGGTGGTCAGCACCACGCCCGGCCGCCTTTGTCTCTCCGAGTGGCAATGTTTACACACCGCACCAGGTACTCATTTGAGGCCGAGTCGACCTAGAGGAGGCCTAGGACCAGCTCAGATTTTCGTCACTGGTGTTGGCCGTGATCGCGAGTCGAACGCGGTTCATCGGGTTCTTAGCGAAGCGCGCTAACCACTACACTACTGCTCACCATCATACACAAACGCGTACACACACACACATACGCGTACACTCATACAAAAACCGCCATTCGCCACTAAGTGGCGGTGACATCACCACGACGCTTGTGCCAGGCTATGTGCACGTTGAGGCTATGTGAAGTGTCAAACGCCCGCTGGCAGGTCACGGGGCAGACCCAGGTGCCACGGGTCGACTGACTGAGATGACTGGCTGATGCACCACCTGTGCCCCCTAATGTGCCAGCTTGCTGTGCTTTAGCCACCCGGCGCTCCGCTCGTTGTTGTGAGCGTCGCTTCTCCCCCCTCCGTTGTCGTTGAGGGTGACTGCCTCCAATTGCCCAGGAGCACCCTTCACAAGCCTCCTCCACAGAGTCCGATCTTGACACCGCTGGTACCAGTCATCGGCAAGTCCACTCAGCTCCACGTCCTCCTGTACCACATCTCTAGCCCGTGCCGCGCCCGTTTAGCCACCTCGATCCGGCCGAACAAAAGCTGTTTCGGCATGCGGTGGCTGGGCATGTGGGCTACATGACCCAGCCGACGAGCTAACCGATGGGACTTTGTCCAGATCTTTCAAGGATATGTGAGCTCCTCACATAATCTAGCCTGGTTAAACCCAAGATGGATCGTAGGCAGGCCAGCCTAAATGTTTCTAACCCGTGAAGATGTTCCATTAGGGGGGTCTACGTTTCGCAAGCATAGAGAAGGGAGTGAATGACTGTGGCCGAGAAGACCTGAAGCTTTGTGCGGAGCGACAGACCAGGTAGCTTCCACACAGCGTTACGCAACCGATGAAAAGATAATGCCGCTCGACTGATTCGGAGTGGAACCTCTGCTGTAAAACCGGAGCCGGTCATGAGTACACTGCTCAGGTATGGGAAGCTCTCCACTCTCTCTACAACTGCCCTATCACCAATTGGGAGTTGTGGGGGTGGAGTGTACGATAATACAAAATACCCAAGCAGGTGCTTAGTTTTGGTGGGGCTGATGGTAAGTCCCCACCTCTTAGTGGCAAGCTCCAGGTTCAGCAGCAGCGCCTCCAACTCCTCCTCTGAGTGAGCAGAAATTACCAGATCATCGGAATACATAACATGGTTGAGCAATAGGGATCCATCCCTTAACCGCAACCGGGCATCGATCAGCCTCCCATTGTATCTGTACTAGATAGAAATTCATCCGGTACAGCTATTGAAGGCTTCATGAACGACATGGTCGAAATAGATATTAAATAATGTTGGAGCCAGAGGACATCCCTGTCGCACTCCAAAGTGAACAGGGAATGGCTCCGAATCCAAGCCACGTAGTTTTACCCGGGCCCGCTCACCATCATGAAGGTCTTTAATGATCGTGCGCAGCGGCGTCAGGGACTCCAAAAGCACGAAGAACAACCCAGAGCCCAGGCCGACTGATGGTATCTCATAGGCCTTGACCAGGTCAATAAAGCAGAGATGTAGGTCTTGTTGGAATTCCCTACACCTCTGCTGTAGCAGACCGACAGAAAATATGGCATCTGTGCAGGACCGCCCTTTCCTGAAACCACATTGGGGCTCCGCAAGCCTCTCCTCAGCGTGCCTGGCAAGGCGATGTTAAATAATCCTTGCCAGTACCTTGGCACACTGAGGAGTGATATGCCCCTGTAGCTGTTACAGTCTGTGCGGTCCCCGTTTTTAAAGAGGGGGACCACCAGGGCATCCTTCCAATCCTGCAGAACCCAAACTGTTGTTATGATGTCATGTAGGGCAGTCTGTTGCACAAACACCACCCTCCCTCAGCATTTCGCTTGGGTGATCATCTCTCCCCGGTCCCTTTCCTGGTCTCAAGGCTCTGGATCGCCTTCAGTACTTCCTCAACAGATGGCACCTCAGCCAGTCACTCACAGGGGTGACTTCTTCCAATATTTGAGGCACCGCAGCCTCAGCAGGTTCATCCCCACTTTGTCCCATGATGTTTTCCAGGCTGAGGGATTTCCCCTCACCCAGGACCCCACATAAATGGTCAGCAAATCTGCAAACCTGTTCCTGGGGGTCGGAGATTGGTTCACCGTTCTTTCTCCTAATGAAGGCAATAGGTGTGGCGCTGCAAGTTCTTTTTTTATGGAATTACAGAGCGATTCGTGATCGCGGGCCATTGAGGCAGACTCCATCTCTCAGCAAACCGTGACCACCACCAATCCTTGCAGTGCCTCACGGCTCTCTGAAACTCCGAGCGAAGGCTGCAGTAAGCCTCCTCATTCTCTGACCTGGGATGCTGTAGACGATGAGAGTGGGCCTGTCGTTTTTTCTCAGCAAGCCAGAACACCTCTTCTATCAGCCAGGGTCTCTGAGAGGTCTGGACCGTGTACCCAAAGCAGCCATTGCAGTTGCATGAGCCACGGTCCTAAATCTCGCCCATTTCCCCTCGACATCAGGAGTGGGGGACGATGCCAACCCCAGCCGCAAGCGATTATGAAATTCTCGCTTGCAACTTTCATCAGCTAGCTGAGACCATGCCACTAAGGGTTGGAATGGGGTCCTGGGTGTACACCAACCACCGGAGATGAAGAATGGCAGGCGCATCTTACAGATGACAAGTCGATGGTCAATGGGCAGATCAGCTCCAAGGTAGGTCCTAGTGTCAATGACATGGGCCTGCATCCGCTGTTCCGTCACTATGGAGTCCAGCAGATGTTCTTGCTTGGACCCGGCATGTATCCATGATGTTGTGTGGATGCGCCGATGCCGGAACAGCGTGTTGGTAATTACAAGCCCATGGACAAAAATCTAGCAGCCTCCTACCGTTGTTATTGAGCCGATCTGGCCCATGTCTTCCAATCACTCCAGACCAGGTGCCAGCATCATGACCAACTCGGGCATTGAAGTTACCCAACAAGATGACTCTATCCCCAGGGGCCACTTTAGCCAGCACTTGTGACAGGAGGTCATAGAAGGCATCTGACTGATCGGCCTTTCCTGCATACCTCTACAGATGTTCATCTTCGGTGGGGGCATAAGTAACCACGACCACCACTCCTCACCTCTGGTTGATGGGAAGGCGAGCCCAAAGTAGCCTGGGGCTTACAGCTTCCCACACCTCACCTCCACGCTCCCACGCCCCCTTCATTCTTTTGTTCAGAAGAAGAGCCACACCCTGTTGTTTGGCAGTCTCCTGCCCCGAGTTAGAGGACTGTCCACCCGTCATGGTGGCAGGAGCCAGAGCTGGTCCACCGGACCTCCTGAATAGCACAGAGATCCAGGCGGTACCGGTCCAGCTTCCAACAGAGGATTGGCAGCCTCTCCTTCGCAGTGAGCGTTCGGACATTCCACGTGGCCATCAAAAATGGATTTTTTTTGTTTCTGGAGGAGCCCCGAGGGTAAGGATTCAGTCTCATGGCTCTGCCAAATGGGGTTTGGCCAGGAGATGGCATAGACGCCTGTCTCCCCGTGGCCTCCGGCACACGCTTAATAAATGTTTTACTACGTAGTTTAGTGGTAGTTAATTGAAGGTGGAGGGGTTACCAGCCCTTCGCACCCATCCAGAGCCCCCATTTGGCTGCTGTCGTGGTCACAAAGGCCATGAAGGGAAAGGCCAATTTATATTGTCCCTCCCACCACGGCACTGCCCACCACAGCATTTCCGTCCAGCACCACGAGGAGGTTGGGGGTTGTTTTTGCTAGACACACATACTACAACAATTGGGAGTTGTGAGGGTGGAGTGTCCGATGGTACAGAATACCCATTCATACACGCGTACACACACACACGTGTACACACACAGATTTGCGTACACACACACGTATACTCACACACACGTAGACGTATAAACACACGCGTACACTCAAACACAAGTGTACACACACACACACGCGTGACACACACACGTACACACACGCACGCGTACACACGCGTACACACACGTACACACACACGTACACACACGCACGCGTACACACACGTAGACACACACACACACGTACACACACTCTCTCTGTCCTGCCGCACGTGCGTCTTTCTCAGTAATCGCATTATCCCAACCAGATGATGAATAACCCTCCCACCTGGGGTCGGGTACGCGCAGATCTCAACCCAGCCCCTGTCACTCGACACTCGTCAACCTCCCCCCCCACCCGCCCCCCACGGCTAACTGAGCCCGACCCCTCGCCCGGGGTCAACAGTTCGAGGCTTCCAGAACGACGTCTTCAGTTCGGCTATGACGGACGCTGCCACCATCGCGACGCCGATTTGCCTGAGCCGTGATGCATTCTACACCAAAAGGTCCCCCCTACCACTCACCCCACCCCCCATCCCCCCACCAACCCCCCCACTCATCCCCCCACCCACCTACCCACCTACCCCCCCACCCACCCTCCTACCCCCCATCTCCCCCACCCAACCCCCACCCACCCACACCCCCACCCACCACCCACCCACCCACCCATCCCCCCACCCATCCCCCCACCCCACCCCCCACCCACCTATCCCCCTCCAATTACCCCCCCTCCCCCCCACCCACCCCCCACCCACCCCCCCCACCCACCCCCCCACCCACCTACCCCCCCATCCACCCACTCCCCCACTCACCCCCACCACCCCCCCAGGCCGCTTTAGCCCAAGAGAGTGGCTGCGGCCTGTAAATCCGCTCACGGGCACCCCCCCCCCCCCCCCTTGACAAATGGGGCTCTCCACCAAGTAATAAAATAAAAAATATATGAAAAATAATAATTGCGTTTGTAGGCGGGTGTTGTTGCTACGTCGAGAAGCCCTCGCGCCGAGAGCTCCCTCGAGCGGATTCCCCTTCTGCCGGCAGTGGCGTGGCCGAGCAACTGCAGGGCTGCGCCTTGAGCTGGACGAGTCTACGGGTCTCTGCGCGAGTCCATGGGTCTCTGTGCAAGTCTATGGGTCTCTGTGCGAGTCTATTGGTCTCTGTGCGAGTCTACGGGTCTCTGTGTGAATCTGTGGGTCTCTGTGTGAGTCTATGGGTCTCTGTGCGAGTCTATGGGTCTCTGTGTGAGTATATGGGTCTCTGTGCGACTCCATGGGTCTCTGTGCGAGTCTATGGGTCTCTGTGCGAGTCTATGTGTCTCTATGCGAGTCCATTGGTCTCTGTGCGAGTCTATGGGTTTCTGTGCGAGTCTATGGGTCTCTGTGCGAGTCTATGGGTCTCTGTGCGAGTCTATGGGTCTCTGTGCGAGTCTATAGGTCATTGTGCGAGTCTATGGGTCTCTGTGCGAGTCTATGGGACTCTGTCCGAGTCTATGTGTCTCTGTGCGAGTCTATGTGCGAGTCTATGGGTCTCTATGTGAGTCTATGGGTTTCTGTGCGAGTCCATGGGTCTCTGTGTGAGTCTACGTGTCTCTGTGTGAGTCTATGGATCTATGTGCGGGTCTACAGGTCTCTGTGCGAGTCTATGGGTCTCTGTGCGAGTCTATGGGTCTCTGTGCGAGTGATCCGTAACAGGGATGAGGCCATCATCTCACTAAGCTTGAGACCCCCCCCCCCGGTGTAATCGCTGTGGCCGGGCAGCCGAGACCCGCATTGGGACTCAGGTTATCTGACCTCTGAGGCTCTGACCTCTGAAGATTTGACCTCGGAGCCACGCGGCCGCCTCTTAATAGAGTCCCCGTACGGGTGCCCTCACAATAGGGACAGTGATTGAATGAAGCGAGAGGCTCTGACCCCGAAAGGAGCTGTGCAAATGTAATGGGCGTGCACAAAGACAAAGGTCACCCGTGTAGGCCGCTCGGGGTGTTGGAGCAAGTGCTGTTCGCAAGCGCCTCTGTATAGACCGCTGCTCGGCTGCTGGCTTGGAGCAGGGAGAATTATCGGCGTGAGGCACAACGACCAAAGACAAAGAACGCCCCAGTATAGCCTGTAACTGCTCTACCACTAGATTACAAAGTGATACATCTGCGAATGTTGCAGGATTCACTCTCTCTCTCTCCAGGCCTCCTCGTACGCTGTGCGGTAGGACCACGATCCCCCAAAAACGTTCCCTCTCTCCCTCTCTCTCTCTCCAAGGCCACACGGCACGTTTTCCCGGTATCACCATAACCCGGCAGCAATCGTCCAAATCCCGCGCGGACGAAAAAAAAACATGAGCGGAGGGAGGGAGAGAATCCAGGCGAGCGCGATGGACGTGGGAGCTCCGGGATGAATTCCTGGGAACGGCACTCCGAGTCATTCCGGCCGAGAGCAAATCACTCGGGGTTCAGCGCCAACTCCACGCGGCGGCTCTCTCCCCACGCCAGCGCGAAATATAAATTAAAAACCGTAAACAATCTTTTCACTTTGCCAGGCGTAAGGCGACGCTGAGCGTGGAAATTCATGGCAGCAGCGAAGTGACTCCATAAACCACGTGACGCCGATTCTAAAATGTGGAGGGCAAAAGAAATCGGAGGACGCAGGGAAAACCGCCACCCGACCACGGCGAGACAGAGAGAGAGAAGATGCAAGCAAATAAACAGCAGGCGTCAGGGTCGGGGTAGAAGCCACGACCTTCTGCATAGAAGGCGAGGTAGTCAACATCTCATAGCTAATTCTAGATTTGAAGCTTTCGTGACTGCAAGGATTCATACTCTTTGGTTTTTTCGGTAAAGTCACGTAGGTGAAAAGAAAACAAATAAATCACAAGGTTTCGGAGGCAACACAAGCTTCCGCCTTCAGGTGAAACCGTCACAACAAAATTGCCGTATCACCTTGATACAGAGTACCTCATAGCTACCCCCCAGGAGCGACGCGACCCCAATGACCGCTGCCTCACCACGGCGGTTCGCCGTTGGAATCCGGCACGCCAGGCCGGCTGGCGCTGCCGCGGCGCTCGCCGCTCCTCGGCTTCACCCAACTCCCTTCCCTCTTGCCGGGGTCCGCCGCATCGGCCCGGCGCTTGCAGGTGCGCTTACGTGGCGGCCGTCTGGAACGCTCTCCCTCCGTCCGATATCGGGAGCTGGTGCACTTTGAAATCATCTCGATTTGGAAAATCTCATTCGCTTTGGAGCTGCTCTTCGTGTTTGGTTTTGCTGTCCTTTCACCCGCACCTCCGATTAGCGAAGATGGCTACGTACGGTGCGAAAGAAGTTCAACGTGCGTGCATACACACCACAGTACGACACACCACAGTACGACACACTACACTGCTATACACCACACGATACTTTGCACGACTACACACTACACTACTTATTCCATGCACCACTAAACTACTAAACACTACACAAATCCACACACTACACCACTACACAACATTGAGAACCCATTTCTGTAGAACTGCTTGTTGCTGTTGAGTTTGGTTTGTTGTCCTTTCCCCGGCACCTCCGATTAGTGCCCATGGCTCCGGAACGGCACGAAAAGAGTTCAACACGTGGACGTGCGGACGCACCCTGCGAGCGTGAGAAGGTGGTCGGGGGGGGGGGGGCGGGGGCAACCCTAAGCCAGACTGACGTCCCCCGTTTCCGCCGTCGGGGGCCACCGAGTGGATTTGGTCCTGGAGGGAGTCACCCATTCCCTTCCTCTCCCTCCCCTCGCCCCTCCACTCCGTCCCGTCCCTCCCCCGTAGCCCCTTCGTGACCGCCCCCTCCCCCCCACGTGCCCTCTGTTAACGGTCAGAGGGCATGCTTGCTGGAAACCTCTGTCACAGCGTAGCGCCTGGAGCTGCTCCGTGCGAACGTTCAAAATGAGATTCGCCGTGGCAACGCCGCCACCGCCAAAACCCTGGTGGGCCACTACCCCCCTGCCCCCCTTAACTGACGGGGCGCACCGCTCGAGATTCCCCCGGCGGCGGCGGCGGCTCACTGTCTCTTCCGCCCAGCGCCCGGGACGAGCGGGGTCTGGCTACACGCGGTGACAAGGAGGTTCAACGCGCACGAAGAGGCACCGGGGGGGGGGGGGGGATCAGGCGTGGGCGACCATCGCCCCCCGCCGCCCTCACGAACAACCTTCAGAGGCTTCCTCCTGGACAGACACTGACAAACAAGCGACAAACAACGGCAGCCACCACGAGGGTGCGCGCCAGCTCGGTAAGGATATGGGTTGCACACTACCTTGAGGCACCAGCAGCGAGGCCGTGTGCTCTGCCGCAGGACGTAGAAGGCGATGGGAGCCAGCAGCGGGTAGGGGAGGCCCTCCGTGGCCGAGCTCTTCCCGGCCTCCAAACCATCGCCGTCGTCACCGCCGCCGCCGCCATCGCCGCCGTCACCACCGGCGGCTCCACCACCGGGGGTGGCAGTGGAGGTGGCGCGGTTCGGCGCGGCCCTCCCCGCCGGGTCCCTGCCGCTCGCTCCCGCGTCGTAGATGTGGACGAAGGCGGTGGAGGAGGAGGAGGAGGGGGGTAGCGGCGGTGGTGGTGGTAGTGGTGGCGGTGGTGGAAGCAGCGGACCGCCAGCGGTGGAGGCCGCGGGGGGGTGGGCGGCTGCGGGAGTAGCGGTGGACTCCCGCTGTAGCTGCTGCTGCTGTAGCTGCTGCTGCTGCTGTAGCTGCTGCTGCTGCTGCGGTGGCTGCGTGGAGTACGCGGCGGCTCTGCGAGCGGCGGCGGCGGGGCGAGCGCCATCGTCCATGGCAGCGCCGCGCCGGTGTCCCCGGCTGACGGACGGACGGAAGGACGCGGCGGATTAACGGAGGGATGGGTGGAGAGACAAGCGGACGGGCATATCGGGTGAAGGGAGAGACAGATCGACAGAGAGACAAAGGGACAGAGAGACAAAGAGACCAACGGGGGAGAGAAACAGATGGACAGAAGGGCAGATGGATGCATGGAGAGATGGAGGGACAGACGAACAGCCACCACGAGGCATCGCCACGAGGCATCGCCACGAGGCATCGCCACGAGGCACCGCCACGAGGCACCGCCACGAGGCATCGCCGCGAGGCACCGCCGCGAGGCACCGCCGCGAGGCACCGCCGCGAGGCACCGCCGCGAGGCATCGCCGCGAGGCATCGCCGCGAGGCATCGCCGCGAGGCATCGCCGCGAGGCACCGCCGCGAGGCACCGCCGCGAGGCACCGCCACGAGGCACCGTTACGAGGCATCACCGCGAGGCATCACCGCGAGGCATCACCGCGAGGCATCATCGCGAGGCATCACCGCGAGGCATCACCGTGAGGCATCACCGCGAGGCATCACCACGAGGCATCATCACGAGGCACTCCCCACGCACGTGAACTGCTTCAATCATCGGCCGCTCCACACTCGCCGAATGGGGGGGGGGTTAACGATTCGAGTGGAAGCCACTGCCACCGCTGCCGCATTCTATTGTTTACACTGCTGTTGCCCCCCTCCCTACCTGCCCCACCCCCCGGCCCCCCCTCCCGCCCCCGAGAGCAAAAAGCTCCAGAGAGGCTCAAAAATTCCGAGCGGCAACAAGCAACACACGCGGCACCGGCAAAGTCGCGGCGGATACGCGTCCCCGACACACGCGTTGAATTGAGAGCGGTGCTTGTTATTGTCGTCGTCATCGTTGTTGTTGTTGTTGTGAGAGCTCGGGGAGGGACGAGCGAGGTGACGGAAGGTGAAGAGAGAGAGCAGATGGCCTGCAGCGTGGCGAGCGAGCGAGCGGGTGGGTGAGCGGATAAATGGGTGGGTGAGCGGATAAATGGGTTGGTGAGCGGATAAATGGGTGGGTGAGCGGATAAATGGGTTGGTGAGCGGATAAATGGGTGGGTGAGCAGATAAATGGGTGGGTGAGCGGATAAATGGGTTGGTGAGCGGATAAATGGGTAGGTGAGCGGATAAATGGGTGGGTGAGCGGATAAATGGGTGGGTGAGCGGATAAATGGGTGGGTGAGCGGATAAATGGGTAGGTGAGCGGATAAATGGGTGGGTGAGCGGATACATGGGTGGGTGAGTGGATAAATGGGTGGGTGAGCGGATAAATGGGTGGGTGAGCGGATACATGGGTGGGTGAGTGGATAAATGGGTGGGTGAGTGGATACATGGGTGGGTGAGTGGATAAATGGGTGGGTGAGCGGATAAATGGGTGGGTGAGCGGATAAATGGGTGGGTGAGCGGATAAATGGGTGGGTGAGCGGATAAATGGGTAGGTGAGCGGATAAATGGGTGGGTGAGCGAATAAATGGGTGGGTGAGCGGATAAATGGGTTGGTGAGCGGATAAATGGGTAGGTGAGCGGATAAATGGGTTGGTGAGCGGATAAATGGGTGGGTGAGCGGATAAATGGGTGGGTGAGCGGATAAATGGGTAGGTGAGCGGATAAATGGGTGGGTGAGCGGATAAATGGGTAGGTGAGCGGATAAATGGGTAGGTGAGCGGATAAATGGGTAGGTGAGCGGATAAATGGGTAGGTGAGCGGATAAATGGGTTGGTGAGCGGATAAATGGGTGGGTGAGCGGATAAATGGGTGGGTGAGCGGATACATGGGTGGGTGAGCGGATAAATGGGTGGGTGAGCGGATAAATAGGTGGGTGAGCGGATACATGGGTGGGTGAGTGTTTTGCGAGCGAGTGCATGCCGGGGAGCGGCAGCGTAGTGGGTTAGCGCGGCCGCGCTGCGAACCCAATGACCCCGGGTTCAATTACTGCTCGCGGCCTACACCGGTGACGATTATCTGAACCGTTCCTGTGCCTACCCTAGGTCGACTCAGCCTCAAATGAGTACCTGGTGCGGTGTGTAAACATCGCCACTGGGGAGACAAAGGCGGCTGGGGCGTGTTGCTGGCCAACCACCTCTTCGTGCGCCGTGCCGGCCTTCATTGGTGCTGCTATTCGCGAACAGCACTTGTCCCAACAGTCTGTTACAGGCTATACGGGGGATCTTTGTCTTTGGTGGCTATGCCTCACGCCGAGCAGCGCTCTTGACAGAGGCGCTCACGAACAGCACTTGCTCCATCACCCCGAGCGGCCTACACGGGTGACCTTTGTCTTTGTGCACGCCCATTACATTTGCACAGCTCCTTTCGGGGTCAGAGCCTCTCGCTTCATTCAATCACTGCCCCTATTGTGAGGGCACCCGTACGGGGACTCGATTAAGAGGCGGCCGCGTGGCTCCGAGGTCAGATCCTCGGAGGTCAGAGCCTCAGAGGTCAGATAACCTGAGTCCCAATCCGGGTCTCGGCTGCCCGGCCACAGCGATTACACCAGGGGGGGGTCTCAAGCTTAGTGAGATGATGGACTCAGCCCTGTCACAGATCCCTCGCACAGAGACCCATAGACTCGCACAGAGACCCGTAAACTCGCAAAGAGACCCATATACTCACACAGAGACCCATAGACTCGCACAGAGACACATAGACTCGCACAGAGACCCGTAAACTCGCACAGAGACCCATAGACTCACACAGAGATCCATAGACTCGCACAGAGACACATAGACTCGCACAGAGACACATAGACTCGCACAGAGACCCGTAAACTCGCACAGAGACCCATAGACTCACACAGAGACCCATAGATTCACACAGACTAAGTTGTGATGAAACCGGCTTCTCAAGCGTAGCGAGTTGATGCTGTCAGCCTGCCAACGAGTAAATATTCTACATTTGTTTTTACGCAGCTCTGAGAATTGCCCCCCTACCTCCCCCGCACCCTTCACCAGCGTGGTGAAATATGGTCAAAACAACCGCCGTCCCCCTGCCATGTGACAAACACAGCGTGGGGAGGAACCTCATCCAGCAGTGGACTGAGCAAGTATTTTTTTATTCGTGTTGAAACTCGGCAGCCCTCTCTCTCTATCGGGGGCACCACGGTGGCTGGGAGATGTTGACTACCTCTCCCGGTAGGCAGGACGTCGTGGGTTCCATCCCGATCCCCCTTGACGCCTGCGTCCAGCATTCCCTAACCTTTATTCACCAAACTCTTTGGTTATTTCGGTAAAGTCACGTAGGTATAAATTAAAACAAATCACGACGTTTCGGGCGCAACACAAGCGTCCATCATCAGGTGGGAAAGCTTTCCCACCTGATGATTATTTTCTACCTCCGTGACTTTACCGAAAGAACCAAAGAGTATGGATTCCTGCAGTCACGAAAGCTTCAAATCCTTATTCACCAACTTAGCTATCGACGATTTTGGTTCTCCGTGAATCGCATCTGGAATTCTACACCACGACTGCCTGCAGAGAGAGAGAGAGAAAGTGATGACATCAAGTGATGAGAGAGAATGTGATTAGATGATGATGTTCACCACAAGTACCGCGTGCGGATAATGCAGCATTGATTCCTTGCGAAAGGCATCTCTTTTTTGAACATCTTAAAACAACTCCTGTTGTATTGACGGAAAGGGTAGACACCTATTATTATTTTGTGTACTTTGATACTGGCAAGAAAGGTCGCATGATACAGCTGCTGTTCGCCTTTTGGCGTTGTTCTCTGGTCTGACATTGGCGAGACTAGGCTCTAAAGAAGGCTGCCACTGGTGATGGCCAATCACTTTCAAAGTCAATGCATCATCTCCATATATATAAAAGGCAAAGTTATGATTATGTGTCTGTTTAAAATGTTTGGCGTACTTCCCGACATGCAACAAACTGGAAATTTGCCATGTGGGTACTTTACAGACTGTACACCATGCAAAAGTTATAAAAATACACTTTAGTTTTTTTGTGGGTGGGGGGAGAGCTCAATAATGCATTTATTTTTGCACGGCAAGTGAGCTGTGACGTCTCATCTGTCACGTGACGCGCGCATGTGGAAGCGTAACGCATCGTAGTGTAGTGGTTAGCGCTGCGCCGCGCTACGAACCCGGCGACCCGAGTTCGATTCCCGCTCACGGCCACCACCGGTGACGATGATTTCAACCGCTCCTGGGCCTCCCCTAGGTCGACTCAGCCTCAAACGAGTAACTGCTGTGGTGTGTGAACATCGCCACTGAAGAGACAAAGGCGGCCGGGCGTGGTGGATCCAAGTCCCGGGCGAAGCCGGGTCGTTAAGCTCGTAGATTATACATCAGAGCCATGTTTGTTTGCACGCTCACCACGTGTGCCGTGTGTGGTTAACGCAGTAACTTGATGCCTTCTTCTATTCGGTGTTTGAACATCTTAACACAACTCCTGCTGTATTGCCAGAAAGGAGTTAAACATATTCGTATTTTTCGTACTTTGATACTGCCAAAAAAGGCCCCATGATAGATAATGCGATGTGACAAATTGATGAGATGAGGTGATTGTGAGACATTATGAGAAATACGGAATTATTTCCGGTAATTCATAAGGAAAAAAAAGGCTTCCGTAGGCCAATATCATTTTCGCCAAACTGGATTTTCGCGAGCATCTCCGGAACACATCCCTCGCGAATAACGCGGGAATGACGCATTTGGAGTTTGCGTGTCTCTCTCTCGTTCATCATCATCACGGTGGCTAGGAGATGTTAACTACCTCGTCTGGTATACAGGAGGATGTGGGTTCGATCCCGACCCTGAGGATGCCTGTTGTATATTTGGAGTGTGCGTGTCTCTCTCATCATCATCACGGTGGCTATGAGATGTTAACTCCCTCGCCTGGTGTACAGGAGAGCGTAGGTTCGAACCCGACCCTAACGACGCCTGCTGTATATTTGAAGTTTCCGTGTCTCTCTCTTTCATTATCATCACGGTGGCTAGGAGATGTTGACGACCTCGCCTGGTGTACAAGAGGTCGTGGGTTCGACCCCGACCTCTTACGCGGGCTGTATATTTGGAGTTTGCGTGTCTCTCTCGTTCATCATCATCACGGTGGATAGGATATGTTAACTCCCTCGCCTGGTATACAGGAGGTCGTGGGATCGAACCCGACCCCTGATGCCTGCTGCTGTATATTTGGAGTCTGCGTGTCTCTCTCTCTCCCCATGGTTGCATGGATTTTTCTCCGGGTCCTCCTCCGCTGTTTGCCCACCGCATTCAGAATCGACGTCACCGCGCGTTTCATCGACAGAGATTCAACGCCCGATGTCGGCCGTGAGCGGGGATTGAACGCGAGTAGCCAGGGTTCGCAGCGCGGTGCGCTAACCGCAGCGCCACCGCTCGCCGTCGCACAAAGACAAAGGCAACGACCGCCGTATGGATCGAACAGACCACGAGGGCAAGTGCTGTTGGTGAGCCCCCCCCCCCCCACAGATAAAAGACAAAGATCCCCCGTGTAGTCTAACAGACTGTTGGGGCAAGTGCTGTTAGCGAGCAGCACCTATGAAGGCCGACACCGTGGCACACGAAGGGGGTGGCCAACACCACGCCCGGCCGCCTTTGTCTCCCCCAGTGGCGATGTTCACTACACACCGCGCCTGGTATTCATTTGAGGCTGAGTCGACCTAGGGGAGGCCCAGGACCGGTTCAGATAATCGTCACCGGTGTTGGCCGCGAACGGGAATCGAACCCGGGTCGCCGGGTTCGTAGCGCAGCGTAGCGCTAACCGCTACACCACCGCTCCCCATACAGACACACACACAGATACACACTCGCACACCCAAGACACACACACTCAGACACCCACGCACACAATCGCACAATCACACACACGAGCACGCATTGCTGAATGTCATTGGAGCTGTCAGATTCAAAAGATGCGCACAGATACAGCACACGACGATGCACCGCAGACAGCGTCGCCTCATTTAAGAAATCCGCCCGGATCAATCAACGGAATTCTCTTAATTTCCTTTCCACTGACACGAGGGAAACGTCTAGCCGCGGAGATGGAGCGACGGAATCAGTTCGTGTGCGGGCGGGTGCTGCTGCCTGGATCGAGAGGTGGGCGAGAGGGCTTGGGGAGGCCTTCATCCAGCAGTGGATTGGCCATGGCTATGGTGGTGATGATGGTGATGATGGTGATGATGGTGATGATGGTGATGATGGTGATGATGGTGATGATGGTGGAGCATCAAGGTGGACTGGGCTGAGCTACTTGGGAGGTTGATAATGGCCGTGACCGAGACACTGGGCCGGACAGGAGCTTCCTACTCATTGCAGTCATGATTCTGCTGCTCATGATGAGTCTGCTGATGATGATGAGTCTGCTGATGATGATACTGCTGCTTATGATGATATTGCTGCTACTGATAATGATACTGCTGATGCTGATGATGATACTGATGCTAATGATGATGAGTCTGCTGATGATGATACTGCTGCTTATGATGATATTGCTGCTACTGATAATGATACTGCTGATGATGCTGATACTGCTGCTGATGATGATATTGATGCTGCTGATGATACTGCTGCTGATGATGAGTCTACTGATGATGATACTGCTGCTGCTGATGATGATATTGCTGCTACTGATAATGATACTGCTGCTGATGATGCTGATACTGCTGCTGATGATGCTGATACTGCTGCTGATGACACTGCTGCTCATAATCCTGCTGCTAATGATGAAGATGATATTGAGGCTACTGATGATACTGCTGCTGATGATGAGTCTACTGATGATGATACTGCTGCTGATGATGATATTGCTGATGCTGATAATGATACTGCTGATGATGATGCTGATACTGCTGCTGATGATGAGTATGCTGCTGATGATGCTACTGCTGTTGATGACGAGTCTGCTGATGATGATACTGCTGCTGATGATGAGTCTGCTGATGATGATACTGCTGCTGATGATGATGATACTTCTGCTGCTAATGATGATGACAATGCTGATCACAATACCGCTGCTAATGATGATGATGATACAGCTGCTGATGGTGAACATTACGGATGTGATCCTGCTGCTGCTGATGATGATGATGGTTGCGATTGTGATGATGTGAGTGCCGCTGCTGCTGCTGCTGCTGATGATGATGATTCTGCTGTTACAGCTGCCAACTGCTCCAATTACCATAATGGTTCTCAATCAGCCCCGTCTCGGATGTGAACCGATGACCTTCGCACGAGGGACTCACTGCTTAATCAAATGAGCAGGAGCAGACAAATAGAGACAAAGACCGCCCACGTAGCCTTGCTAGACTGTTGGGGCAAGCGCTGTTAGCGAGCAGTAGCACCGAAGAAGATCGGCACAGCGCACAAGGGGGTCTGGCCATCCCCACGCCCGGCCGCCTTTGTATCGCACAGGCCTGTTGTTGAATACACACCGCACCGGACACTTTTTTAAGGCTGAGTCGACATAGGGGAGACCCAGAACAGGCTCCGTAATTCACCGCTGATGCTGGCCGCGAGCGGGTTCCGAACTCTGGGTGCCGGGTTTGTCTGAACCGGTCCTGGGCCTCCCCTAGGTTAATTCAGCCTTAAATTTGTACGGAACATTGTAGAAGCATCACAAGTGGAGAGAGAAAGGTGGCCCGGGCGTGGCTGTGGCCACACTGCCCCTTCACGAGTGTCGTGTGCTCAACCTCAACAGGTGCTCGCTAACAGCACTTACCCCGACAATCTGTCAGGGGCTACATGCGGGGGATGTTTGTATTTGCAGTGTCACGGGATATGTGTGTGTGCGTGTTTTTTTAAATCTGAAAGTTCAAATGACATTGCACACACTGTGTGCGGATTTGTGATTGTGCGATTACGAGGAGCGGCGGTGCAGCGGTGAGCGCCACGCTGCGCTACGAACCCCGCGCCCCGAGTTCGATTCCCGCTCACGGCCACCAACACCAGGTGACGATTATCTGAACCGGTCCTGGGCCTCCCCTAGGTCGACTCGGCCTCGAATGAGTTACCTGGTCCAGTGTATAGTGAACATCGCCACTGGAGGAGGCAAAGGCGGCCGGTCGTGGTGCTCGTGTGTCATGGTGACAGTCTTCACACGTGCTCGCTAACAGCACTTGCCCCAACAGTCTGTTACAGGCTATACGGGGGTCTTTGTCTTTGTGTCTGTGTGTGTGTTTACGAGGAGCGGTGGTGCAACAGTTAGCGTGGCTGCACTACGAATATGGCGTCCCGAGTTAGATTCCCGCTGACGGCCAACACCAGCGACGATTATCTGAACCGGTTCTGAGCCTCCACTAGGTCGACTCGGCCTCAAATGAGTACTTGATGCGTGTGTAAACAATCGCCACATGGGAGACAAAGGCGGTCGGGCGTGGTGCCCCCCCCCCCCTTGAGTGCTGCCACAGCGCCGGTCTTCATAGGTGCTCGCTAACAGCGCCTACCCCAACAGCCTGGTAAAGTCACACAATGGGCCTGAACCATGGGTGTGTGTGTGTCTCTCTCTTTCATGAGGCTCATAATGGCCGCGTCGGAGACACTGAGTCAACACTGCTGAGCCCCAGGGTTCAAGCCCTGGGTCTGGGTGTGTTTCTCAGGTTCATCATGGCTGGGTCAGAGACACCGAGCCAACACTGCTGAGATGCTGGGTTCACCAGGACCCGGCATCTCAGCATCTTTTGTTGTCCTGACCTGTGTCGTCGGCGGCGAGTGGGGTCCCCCGTCGTTAGTGGGGTGCCGGTGATAGAGTTGGCACTCCCCCCCCCCCCCCACTGAGCTCTCACGCAAATGAAAGTCCGGGCAGGGGGTGCCAGGACGAGTCCCTTGGGGAGAGAGCCACGTGGGAAGGTGACATTCACGCGCCGCGACCACCCCCCCCCCGGGTCTAACCCTCCACAGACTGTTGGGACAAGCGGCGTGGTGGTGGTGTGGTGGTGGTGGTGTGGTGGTGGTGGTGTGGTGGTAGTGGTGGCGTGGTGGTGGTGTGGCGTGGTGGTGTGGTGTGGTGGTGGTGTGGTGGTGGTGTGGTGGTAGTGGTGGCGTGGTGGTGGTGTGGCGTGGTGGTGGTATGGTGTGGTGGTGGTGTGGTGGTGGTGGTAGTGTGGCGTGGTGGTGTGGCGTGGTGGTGTGGCGTGGTGGTGGTGTGGCGTGGTGTTGGGTGGTCAGCTCCTCGCCCGGCCGGCCCCACCTTTAGTCCGCCCTCTGCAGGGATTTAGCAAACGGGCCGCGTTCGAGGTGCTCGTTGAAGGCCCGAGTCAACCCCGGGGGGGGTGGGAGCGGAGGCCCCGGGACCGCTCCGGGTGTTTGTCGCCGGTGGCCGCGAGCGGGGGGGGGGGGGAGCGAGCGCGGGTGTTGGGGCCGGGGTTTGGGAGCGCGGAGCGCGTTCCACCACTGCGCCACCGCTCCCCGTGCACGACAAGCAGCGATCCCGCAGACACAAACTCACAAAGACACCCCCCCCCCCACCCGTGTAGCCTTCGCAGCCTGTTGGGGCAAGTGCTGTTAGCGAGTAGCACCTACGAAGGCCGGCACGGCGCACGAGGTGGTGGGTGGCCAGCACCACGCCCGGCCGCCTTTGTCTCCCCAGTGGCGATGTTTACTACGCACCGCACCAGGTACTCATTTGAGTCGACCTAGGGGAGGCCCAGGACTGATTCAGATGACCGTCACCGGTGTTTGCCGTGAGCGGGAATCGAACCCCGGTCGCCAGGTTCGTTTCGCAGCTCGCTAACCACTGCACCACCACTCCCCGCACACAGACTCACACAGAGACACACAGAGACATACAGAGACATACAGACCCAAAGACTCACACAGAGATACACAGAGACACACAGACCCAAAGACTCACACAGAGACACACGAAGACTCACAGACTCATGCAGAGACACAGAGTCCCACACAGAGACGTACAGACTCACACAAAGACTCACACAGACTCACACAAAGACTCACACGGACTCACACAAAGACTCACACAGACTCACGCAGAGACACAGACTCACACTGAGACCCACATACTCACACAGAGACTCACACAAAGACACAAATACTCACACAGAGACACACAGACTCACACAGAGACTCACACAAAGACACAAAGACTCACACAGAGACTCACACGGACTCACACAAAGACTCACACAGACTCACGCAGAGACACAGACTCACATCGAGACACAGAGACTCACACAGAGTCACAGACTCACATCGAGACACAGACTGACGCAGAGACACACAGACTCATGCAGAGACACACAGACTCACACAGAGACAGACTCACATCGAGACCCACAGATACTCGCCGACTCACACAGAGGCACACCAACTCCCAGAGTCACACTAGACTCACGGCAGAGTCAGAGACAGACTCACACACGAATGAAAATGTTCAATTTCAAAGAGGATTTGATGGATTTTGCTTGACACAGTTGGTGAAAAAAGTCCCGGAGGGCCCAAAGATGTCACGGCCAGAGACAAGCAGCACTCTGATCAAAGTTGTAAGAGATAAAGAGATACGTGTCTTGAATTGAACACGGATTTTATTATAGCAGCTTGGGGTTGGGGGGGTTAGAAACGATGGAGGGGAATTCTAAAGTGGAGCGGTGCGAGGGAAGAAGCAGAAGTGAGGTCACTACCTGCGGTGTGGTGAGTGATGAGTGGGTGAGTGGTGAGTGAGTGAGTAGGTGGGTGGGTGGGTGAGTGAGTGGGTGAGTGAGTGAGTGAGTGGGTGGGTGGGTGGGTGAGTGAGTGAGTGAGTGGGTGAGTGAGTAAGTGGGTGGGTGCGTAGGTGAGTGGGTGAGTGAGTGGGTGAGTGAGTGAGTGAGTGGGTGGGTGAGTGAGTGAGTGAGTGGGTGAGTGAGTGAGTGGGTGGGTGAGTGAGTGAGTGAGTGGGTGGGTGAGTGGGTGAGTAAGTGGGTGGGTGGGTGAGTGAGTGAGTGGGTGAGTGAGTGGGTGCGTAAGTGAGTGAGTGGGTGGGTGAGTGAGTGGGTGGGTGGGTGGGTGGGTGGGTGAGTGAGTGAGTGGGTGGGTGAGTGAGTGAGTGGGTGGGTGAGTGAGTGAGTGGGTGAGTGGGTGAGTGGGTGGGTGAGTGAGTGAGTAAGTGAGTGAGTGAGTGAGTGAGTGGGTGAGTGAGTGGGTGGGTGGGTGGGTGAGTAAATGGGTGGGTGGGTGAGTGAGTGAGTGAGTGGGTGGGTGAGTGAGTGAGTGGGTGGGTGGGTGGGTAAGTGAGTGAGTGGGTGGGTGGGTGAGTGGGTGGGTGGGTGAGTGAGTGGGTGGATGGGTGGATGGGTGGGTGGGTGAGTGAGTGAGTGGGTGGGTTGGTGGGTGGGTGGGTGGGTGAGTGAGTGGGTGGGTGAGTGAGTGAGTGAGTGGGTGAGTGAGTGAGTGGGGTGAGTGAGTGAGTGGGTGAGTGAGTGAGTGAGTGGGTGGGTGAGTGAGTGTGGGTGGTGGGTGAGTAAATGGGTGGGTGGGTGGTGAGTGAGTGAGTGGGTGGGTAAGTGAGTGAGTGGGTGGGTGGGTGAGTGAGTGAGTGAGTGGGTGGATGGGTGGGTGAGTGAGTGAGTTGGTGGGTGGGTGGTGGTTGAGTGTGTGAGTGAGTGGGTGGGTGGGGGTGAGTGAGTGGTGGGTGAGTGAGTGAGTGAGTGGGTGAGTAAGTGGGTGGGTGAATGAGTGGGTGGGTGGGTGAGTGAGTGGGTGAGTGAGTGAGTGAGTGGGTAGGTGAGTGAGTGGGTGGGTGGGTGAGTGGTGAGTGGGTGGGTGAGTGAGAGCGTGGGTGAGTGAGTGAGTGAGTGGGTGGGTGGAGTGAGTGAGTGAGTGGGTGGATGAGTGAGTGCGTGGGTGAGTGAGTGAGTGAGTGAGTGAGTGGTGTGGTGAGTGGGGTGGGTGAGTGAGTGGGTGGGTGGGTTGGGATGAGGGAGGGCGGCGCGGGTGAGTGAGTGGGGTGGGTGGGTGAGGTTGCGTGGGTGAGTGAGTGAGTGGGTGGGTGAGTGAGTGGGTGGGTGGGTGGGTGAGTGAGTGAGTGAGTGGGTGGGTGAGTGAGGTGGTGAGTGGGGTGGGTGTGGGTGGGTGAGTCGTGGGTGGGTGAGTGAGTGTGTGGGTGAGTGGGTGGGTGGGTGAGTGAGTGAGTGGGTGAGTGAGTGGGTGAGTGAGTGGGTGAGTAACTGGGTGGGTGAATGAGTGAGTGAGTGAGTGGGTGGGTGAGTGAGTGTGAGTGAGTGAGTGGGTGGGTGAGTGAGTGAGTGAGTGGGTGGGTGAGTGAGTGAGTGGGTGAGTGGGTAGGTGGGTGAGTGAGTGAGTGGGTGGGCGGGTGGGTGAGTGAGTGAGTGGGTGGGTGGGTGGGTGAGTGAGTGAGTGAGTGGGTGAGTGAGTGGATGGGTGGGTGAGTGAGTGAGTGGGTGGGTGGATGAGTGAGTGGGTGAGTGTGTGGGTGAGTGGGTGAGTGAGTGAGTGAGTGGGTGGGTGGGTGGGTGAGTGAGTGAGTGGGTGGGTGGTTGAGTGGGTGGGTGGGTGAGTGAGTGGGTAGGTGAGTGAGTGAGTGGGTGGGTTAGTGAGTGAGTGGGTGAGTGGGTGGGTAGGTGAGTGAGTGAGTGGGTGAGTTGGTGGGTGGGTGATTGCGGCCTGCAGTGTGGTGAGCGTGTGTGCGAGGGTGTTGTTGTGACCTGCGGTGTGGCAAGTGGTGAGTAGGTGTGTGTGTGTAGCGGTGGTAGTGTAGCGCTTAGCGCGCTGCGCTACGAACCTGGCGATTCCCGCTCACGGCTAACACCAGTGACGATTATTTGAACCGGTCTTGGGCCTCCCCTAGGTCGACTCAGCCTCAAATGAGTACCTGGTGTGGTGCGTAAACATCGCCACTACCATTTGCCACCCACCCCCTCGTGTGCCGTGTCGGCCTTCATAGATGCTCGCTAACAGCACTTGCCCCAACAGTGCGTCAAGGCTATACGGGGCATCTTTGTCTTTGTATATATTATCGTGTTGTGGGGAGCGGTAGTGTCGCAGGTGAGCGTGGCCGCGCTACGAACCCGGCGACGCGAGTTCAATTCCCGCTCGCGGCCGCCAACACCCAGTGACGATCATCTGAACCGATCCTTTGGCCTCCCGCTAGGTCGACTGAGCCTCAAATGATCACGTGGCCCTTCCCAGGCCGGCTACAGCCCCACGGCACTTGCCCCCAACATTCGGAGGAATAACAATAATGGGGGTTTTGTTCCCCTTTTTTCTTTGGCAACAAAACTGGAACCTTTTTACGAGGAATCATGTTTACATTAACCACAATACCTGCGCTCAGAATGCAAACAAAAGGCACACTCTGATAATGCATGCATTGTCCTTGAAACTGATTGGTCCACGCCAGAGACGGCTTTCCTTAGAGCCCAGTCTCGTGGTGTTCGACCAGAGGACGCCAAAAGGCGCACAGCTCAAACACAACGCCACCATCAGAGTAATGAGGGCTCCGTTGCCAGTACCAAAATGTAATCATAGGTTTTTCCTCTTTGTGTGGGTTGCTTCGCCCTGCGGTCTGTTAAGGCTATAGGGGGGATCTTTGTATTTGTTTGTGTGCGTGAGTGAGTTGATGTGACCGGCAGCGTGGTGGTGGTTGAACACTGTGTGGTGGTGGTGGTTCAACACAGTGTGGTGGTGGTTGAACACAGTGTGGTGGTGGTGGTTGAACACTGGGTGGTGGTGGTGGTGGTTCAACACAGTGTGGTGGTGGTGGTTCAACACAGTGTGGTGGTGGTGGTGGTTGAACACAGTGTGGTGGTGATGGTGGTGGTGGTTCAACACAATGTGGTGGTGGTTCAACACAGTGTGGTGGTGGTGGTTAAACATAGTGTGGTGGTTGAACACTGTGTGGTGGTAGTGGTGGTGGTGGTTGTGGTTCAACACAGTGTGGTGGTGGTGGTGGTTGACCACAGTGTGGTGGTGGTGGTGGTTAAACACTGTGGTGGTAGTGGTGGTGGTTGAACACTGTGTGGTGGTAGTGGTGGTGGTGTTTCAACACAGTGTGGTGATTGTGGTGGTGGTGGTGGTGGTTGAACACAGCGTGGTGGTGGTGGTGGTTGAACACAGTGTGGTGGTGGTGGTGGTGATGGTGGTGGTGGTGGTGGTTCAACACAGTGTGGTGGTGGTGGTGGTAGTGGTGGTGGTGGTTAATTACCACGAAACCACGAATTAAACATAAACCTGTAGCAAATAAGCTTGTGCCGGAGGCCCCGGGGGGACAGGCGTCTAGGACGTCTCCTGGCCAAACCCCAATTGGTGGAGCCAGCAAATTGAATCTTCACCCTCGGGGCTCCTCCAGAAACAACGAAAAGCCATTACGGATGGCCACGTGGAATGTTCGAAAGCTCACTGCGGAGGAGAGGTTGCCACTCCTTTGTCGGGAGCTGGACTGGTACCGCCTGGATCTCTGTGGCATTCAGGAGGTCCGGTGGGCCGGTTCTGGCTCCTGCCACCATGAGGGGTGGACAGTCCTCTACTCGGGGCAGGAGACTGCCAAACAACAGGGTGTGGCTCTTCTTTTGAACAAAAGAATGAAGGGGGCGTGGGAGCGTGGCGGTGAGGTGTGGGAAGCTGTAAGCCCCAGGATACTTTGGGCTCGCCTTCCCATCAACCGGGGGCGAGGAGTGGTGGTCGTGGTTACTTATGCCCCCACCGAAGACGAACATCCGTGGAGGGATGCAGGCAAAGCCGATGAGTCAGATGCCTTCTATGACCTCCTGTCTAAGGTGCTGGCTAAAGTGGCCACTCGGGACAGAGTCATCTTGTTGGGTGACTTCAATGCCCGAGTTGGTCATGATGCTGGCACCTGGTCTGGAGTGATTGGAAGGCATGGTCCAGATCAGCTCAATAACAACGGTAGGAGGCTGCTAGATTTTTGTGCAGCCCATGGGCTTGTAATTACCAACACGCTCTTCCGGCATTGGCGCATCCACACAACATCATGGACGCATGACGGGTCCAAGCAAAAACATCTGCTGGACTACATAGTGACGGACCAGCGGATGCGAGCCCATGTCCTTGACACCAGGACCTACCGTGGAGCTGATCTGCCCTCTGACCATCGACTAGTCATCTGTAAGATGCGCCTGCCATTCTTCCACTCCGGTGGTGGGTGTACACCCAGGACCCCATTCCAACCAAAAGTGGCCTGGTCTCAGTTAGCTAATGAAAGTTGCAAGCGAGAATTTCATCATCGCTTGCAGCTGGGGTTGGCATCGTCCCCCACTCCTCCTGATGTCGAGGGTAAATGGGCGAAGTTTAGGACTGTGACTCATGCAGCTGCAATGGCTGCTTTGGGTACGCGGTCCAGACCTCCCCAGAAACCCTGGCTGACAGAGGAGGTGTTCAGGTTAATTGAGAAAAAGCGACAGGCCCACTCTGATCGGCTACAGCATCCCACGTCAGAGAATGAGGAGGTTTACCGCAGCCTTCGCTCGGAAGTTCGGAGAGCCATAAGGCGCTGCAAGGATGGGTGGTGGTCACGGGTTGCTGAGGAGATGGAGTCTGCCTCAGTGGCCCGCGATCACAAATCACTATTTAACTCCATCAAAAAAGTAACCTGCAGCGCAAAACCTATTACCATCATTAGGGGAAAAAACGGTGATCCAATCTCCGACCCCCAGGAACAGGTTTGCAGATTTGCTGAGCATTTCTGTGAGGTCCTGGGGGAGGGAAAATCTCTCAGCCAGGAAAACATCATGGGACAAAGTGGGGATAACCCTGCTGAGGCTGCGGTGCCTCAAATATTGGAAGAGATCACCCCCTGTGAGTGGCTGGCTGAGGTGCCATCTGTTGAGGAAGTACTGAAGGCGATCCGGAGTCTGACACCAGGAAAGGCACCGGGCAGAGATGATCTCCCAAGCGAAATGCTCAGGGAGGGTGGCGTTTGTGCACAGACTGCCCTACATGAAATCATAACAACAGTCTGGACCACTGGACGGGTTCCACAGGATTGGAAGGATGCCCTGGTGGTCCCCCTCTTTAAAAAGGGGGACCGCACAGACTGTAACTACTACAGGGGCATCTCACTCCTCAGTGTGCCGGGAAAGGTCCTGGCAAGGAGTATTCGACATCCCCTTGCTAGGCACGCTGAAGAGAGGCTTGCGGAGCCCCAATGCGGTTTCAGGAAAGGGCGGTCCTGCACAGATGCCATATTTTCTGTCCGTCTGCTACAGCAGAGATGTAGGGAATTCCAACAAGACCTACATCTCTGCTTTATTGACCTGGCCAAGGCCTATGAAACCATCAGTAGACCTGGGCTCTGGGTTGTTCTTCGTGCTTTCGGAGTCCCTGACCCTCTGCTCACGATCATTAAGGACCTTCATGATGGTGAGCAGGCCCGGGTAAAACTACGTGGCCGGGAGTCAGAGCCTTTCCCTGTACACCTTGGAGTGCGGCAGGGATGTCCTCTGGCTCCCACATTATTTAACATCTATTTTGACCGCGTAGTTCGTGAAGCCTTCAATAGCTGTACCGGGGGATTTTCCATTTGGTACAGATATAATGGGAGGCTGATCGATGCCCGGGTGCGATCAAGGGATGGCTCCCTATTGGTCAACCACGTTATGTATGCCGATGATTTGGTAATAGCTGCTCATTCAGAGGAGTTGGAGACGCTGCTGCTGAGACTGGAGCGTGCCACTAAGAGGTGGGGCCTTACCATCAGCCCCACCAAAACTAAGCACCTGCCTGGGTATTTTGTACCATCGGACATTCCACCCCCACAACTCCCAATCGGTGATGGGGCAGTAGTGGAGAGAGTGGAGCGTTTCCCATACCTGGGCAGTGTGCTTATGACCGGCTCCAGTTTAACAGCAGAGGTCTCACTCCGAATCAGTCGAGCGGCAATATGTTTTCATCGGTTGCGTAACGCTGTGTGGAAGCTACCTGGTCTGTCGCTCCGCACGAAGCTTCAGGTCTTCTCGGTCACAGTCATTCCATCCCTTCTCTACGCTTGCGAAACGTGGACCCCCCTAATCGAGCATCTTCGCCGGTTGGAAACATTTAGGCTGGCCTGCCTACAATCCATCCTGGGTTTGACCAGGCTGGATTGTGTGAGGAGCTCACAAATCCTTGAAAGATCTGGGCAAAGTCCCATCGGTGAGCTCCTCCGGCGGGCAAGGCTGCGTTGGCTGGGTCATGTAGCCCGCATGACCAGCCACCGCATGCCTAAACAGATTTTGTTCGGCCGGATCGAGGGGGCTAGACGGGCGCGGTACGGGCTAGAGAAGAGATGGAGTGATGTGGTACAGGAGGACGTGGAGCTGAGTGGACTTGCCGATGACTGGTACCAGCGGTGTCCAGATCGGCCTCTGTGGAAGAGGCTCGTGAAGGACGCTACTGGGCAGTTGGAGGCAGTCGCCCTCCAACAACAACGGAGGGCGGAGGAGCGACGCTCACAACAACGAGCGGAGCGCCGGGTGGCTAAAGCACAGCAAGTTGGTACAGTAGGGGGCACAGGTGGTGCATCAGCCAGTCATCTTGGTCATCTCAGTCAGTCGACCCGTGGCACCTGGGTCTGCCCCGTGACCTCCTGCCAGCGGGCGTTCGACACTTCACGTGGCCTCAAGGTGCACTTGGCCTGGCACAAGCGTCGTGGTGACGTCACCGCCACTTAGTGGCGAATGGCGGTTGTTGTTGTTGTTGGTTGAAAACAGTGTGGTGGTGGTGGTGATTGAATACAGTGTGGTGGTGGTGGTGGTGGTGGTGTTGGGGGGGGGGGTGGTGGTGGTGGTTCAATACCGTGTGGTGGTGGTGATGGTTGAACACAGTGTAGTGGTGGTGGTTGAACACAGCGTGTTGGTGGTGGTGGTGGTTGAACACACCGTGGTGGTGGTGGTGGTTGTTGAACACAGCGTGGTGGTGGTGGTAGTTGAACACAGTGTGGTGGTGGTGGTGGTTGAACACAGCGTGGTGGTGGTGGTGGTGGTTGTTGAACACAGTGTGGTGGTGGTGGTGGTTGAACACAGCGTGGTGGTGGTGGTGGTGGTGGTTGAACACAGCGTGGTGGTGGTGGTTGTTGAACACAGTCTAGTGGTGGTGGTGGATGAGACGAGAGAGTGTCTGGTAGTCCTCAACATGGGTAGAGGAATCGGTGAGTGGAGTTTCCCCGGGAGCCATGGCTTGGAATCTGTCCGGTGCAGCCAAGCGGAAGCCGAGTACTGCTGGTGGTGGTGGTGGACGATGGTGATGTTGGTGGTGGATGGTGATGTTGGAGGTGGTGGTGGTGGATTATGGTGGTGGTGGATGATCTTGATGGGTGGTGGATGATGGTGGTGGACGATGGTGATGTTGGTGGTGGATGGTGATGTTGGAGGTGGTGGTGGTGGATTATGGTGGTGGTGGGTGATCTTGATGGGTGGTGAATGATGTTGGTGGACGATGGTGATGTTGGAGGTGGTGGTGGATGATGGTGGTGGTGGACGATGGTGATGTTGGTGGTGGTTTGTGATGTTGGAGGTGTTGGTGGTGGTGGATGATGTTTGGGGGTGGTGGATGATGGTCGTGGATGACCGTGGTGCTGGTGATGTTGGTTACGACCACGATGATGATGATGACACTTCTGATGCGTTTTTGTATTTACCGGCGTGCTGAAATATGGGCAAACAATCGCTGGAACTGACAGAGCTTTGATATGTGAGTTCACCTGCGTGTGTGTGGTGTGTGTGTGGTGTGTGTGTGGTGTGTGTGTGGTGTGTGGTGTGTGTGGTGTGTGTGGTGTGTGGTGTGTGTGGTGTGTGTGTGGGGTGTGTATGGTGTGTGTGTGTTCACTATGCGACTGTACACGGACACACACACAGGGCGGCCAAACAGGAAAGTAATCCGACACCTAAGTACGTTACAGTTCCAATTTACCCATTATTGCAAGTCGTGGCTACACACACACAGACAGACACAGAGTGTGTGTTTGTGTATCTTGGCCACTGGGGAGACAAAGGCGGTCGCGGCGTGGTTCTCTCCACCCCCACCCCCTTGTGTGACGTGCCGGCCTTCATAGGTGCTCGCTAACATCACTTGCCCCAACAGTCTGTAACAGGCTATACGGGGGATCTTTGTCTTTGTATGTACAGCGTGTGTGTGGGTTAGCACCGTGGGAGCGGTGGTGCTGCGGTTAGCGCGCTGCCCTATGAACCCGGCGACCTGGGTTCGATTCCCGCTCACGGCCAACACCAGTGACGATTATCTGAACCGGTCCTGGGCCTCCCCTAGGTCGACTCAGCCTCAAAGGAGTACCTGGTGCGGTGTGTACTAAACATCGCCACTGGGGAGACAAAGGCGGCCGGGCGTGGTGTTGGCCACCCCACCCCCCCGTGCGCCGTTCCGGCCTTCATAGGTGCTCGCTAACAGCACTTGCCCCAGCAGTCTGTGAAGGCTACACGGGGGATCTTTGTTCTATGTTGCATCGTGGCGATCCGAGTTCACGTCCTGGCCACCATCATCAGTGGCGAGTGACGTCTGACCTGGATCTCCAAAGGGAGACGGTGTGGTGGTTAAATTAACCTCATGGCGGTTCCCTGGGGTACCCACAATACCCCGGCTCTCGCACGATGTCCGTGATAGAGTCGTTTTTAGTCTGTCGATGCATCGGCCATGCGGCCATGGACTCATCTCGACGAGTTGTACTCACGATGCACCACCACGGTGCGTACGAGCAGTTCAGGATTTCGGCTGCGTTTCGACATCGCGAAGTGTGGCACCGCTGCCGGATTGATTGGTACCCCAGTCGCAGAGTGAAGTTACACCCCTGGGGGAAAAAGTTTGCGTCCCTGAAATAAAATATCTAATCGTCTCCGCCATTTTGTATTAATTGGTAAGCCCAGGGTCCCGCCATGAGGCTCAAATAAAGGGTGGTGGAAATAGATCGTGGGCTGTGACGACACGCACGGTGTCAGACACGCGTGGCCGCTCGAGCGAAATATTGAACTCAAGAACGGGCACGTTGAGTCGAGGAAGCGCTGGGAACGACACCACCACGGGTGAGATGGGAGGCAGAGCGCGGAACCCGTGGGAGTCGTGGACACACGCGCAGGTTCGTGGCATCATCCAGCAGTGGATAGCCCACGGTGGTGGTGTTGATGATGGTGGTGGTGGTGGTAGCAGCATGGAGAGACGCGTGCTTGGAATCGCACCGAGAGGCAGAGAGAGAAGCCACGCGGAGCAGCGGAGGCACGCGCTGCGGGCGAGTGGTAAGATTCGAACTGTGACGGCCAGAAGGGAGCACCACGGCCCCATCGTCACGAGGACAGGAATTGAATCGCGACCCAGAGAAGGCGTCGGCCCACACCCCACCCCGGGCTGGTGGAGATGGAGCGATTGTGAAGATGGGCCACGATGCGTGGAGGATGCAGATGCTGGACTCAAGTTGCGAATTTATTTTGCACGCGATGAACGCGTGAGAGTAGAACTGCTGCGTGAGTGCCGCTGACTGGAGCTGAGTGGAGCTGACTGGAGCTCCAGTCAAACGACCTCATGAATCTGCGCTTTCAATTTGCCTTCTTTAATTGGCACCTTTTGGATCCTGACGCCGGTTACTCAACGATTGGGCCGCCTTCGCCTTGCGAATGTCGTCAATGCTTGGTGGTGGGTGGTGGGTGGTTGGTGGTGGGTGGTTGGTGGTGGGTGGTGGGTGGTGGTGGTTGGTGGTGGGTGGTGGTGGTTGGTGGGTGGTGGTGGGTGGTTGGTGGTGGGTGGTGGGAGGTGGGTGGTTGGTGGTGGGGGGTGGGTGGTGGGGGGTGGGTGGTGAGTGGTGGAGGGTGGGTGGTGGGTGGTTGATGGTGGGTGGTGGTTGGTGGTGGGTGGTGGGTGGTGGTGGTTGGTGGTGGGTGGTGGTGGTTGGTGGTGGTGGGTGGTGGGTGGTGGTTGGTGGTGGGTGGTGGGAGGTGGGTGGTTGGTGGTGGGGGGTGGGTGGTGGGGGGTGGGTGGTGAGTGGTGGAGGGTGGGTGGTGGGTGGTTGATGGTGGGTGGTGGTTGGTGGTGGGTGGTGGGTGGTGGTGGTTGGTGGTGGTTGGTGGTGGTTGGTGGTGGCTGGTGGTGGGTGGGTGGTGGGTGGTGGGTGGTGGTGGTTGGTGGTGGGTGGTGGTGGTTGGTGGTGGTTGGTGGTGGGTGGTGGGTGGGTGGTGGTGGGTGGTGGTGGTGGGTGGTGGGTGGTGGGTGGTGGTGGGTGGTGGGTGGTGGGTGGTTGGTGGTGGGGGGTGGGTGGTGGGGGGTGGGTGGTGAGTGGTGGAGGGTGGGTGGTGGGTGGTGGGTGATTGATGGTGGGTGGTGGGTGGTGGTTGGTGGTGGGTGGTGGGTGGTGGTGGATGGTGGTGGGTGGTGGTGGTTGGTGGTGGGTGGTGGTGGGTGGTGGGTGGGTGGTGGGTGGTGGTGGTTGGTGGTGGGTGGTGGTGGTTGGTGGTGGTTGGTGGTGGGTGGTGGTGGGTGGTGGGTGGGTGGTAGTGGGTGGTGGTGGTGGTGTGGGTGGGTGGTGGTGGGTGGTTGATGGTGGGTGGTTGATGGTGGGTGGTGGTGGGTGGTGGTGGTTGGTGGTGTGGTTGGTAGTGGGTGGTGGGTGGCGGTGGTGGTTGGTGGTGGGTGGTGGGTGGGTGGTGGGTGGTGGTGGATGGTGGGTGGTGGGGTTGGTGACGGGTTCTTGATCTTTAACGTGAAGTGGCTCGTGGCGTCGTCGCGACGACAGCGCCGGATGCGCCTCACATGAGCCCAGGGGCGGCCACTGGCGGCCACTGGAGGCCAAACCGCGAAACATTCGCGACGCGACCACTCGAAGCGCCACGGGGCCACCAACTTCACTCGCCGCGGCCGCCGCCGCCGCCAGAATGTGGATCGTGAGTGACGCCTCGAGAAGAGATGGCGACCGCCATGAGAGACAGAGAGAGAGAGACAGAGAGAGAGTGAGAAGGTAATTCCATCCAGCAGTGGAGTGAGGAGGTATGTTTGCTGATACCTCGAGTGTGAGATGCAGAGGGCGCGTTAGTGATACGGTGAGAGGAGATGGCGACCGCGAGTGAGAGGGAAAGTCGTCCTATCCAGCTGTGGATTGAGCACGTCTCTCGCTGCTGCTGCTGCTGATATCTCGAGTATGAGATGCAGAGAGACGGCGCGTTAGTGACACCGTGAGAGGAACGTGAGAGGAGATGGGAGACAGACAGAGTGAGTCGTTCCATCCAGCAGTGGATTGAGCACGTCTCTCGCTGCTGCTCTCTGGAGTGTGAGATGGAGAGAGGGGGCGCGCCAGTGTGCGGTGTGTGCGTGAGTCGAGGTTGAGGTGTGCGTGAGTCGAGGTGTGCGTGAGTCGAGGTGTGCGTGAGTCGAGGTTGAGGTGTGCGTTAGTCGAGGTGTGCGTGAGTCGAGGTGTGCGTGAGTAGCGGTGTGTACATGAGTCGAGGTGTGCGTGAGTCTAGGTGTGCGTGAGTCGAGGTGTGCGTGAGTCGAGGTTGCGGTGTGCGTGCACTTCTCTGTTATTCCTACGCTTAATTAAAGGCGCTTAATTAAAGGCACTTAGCGTTAGCTACTGGGGGAGGTGGTGGGGGAGGGGGTGTGTGTGGCTGTACAAGGCACAGGCAAAGCAAAGTAGCGGCGCCCCAAGTAGCTCCAGGGGGCCCTCGAGGTTCGTGGCAGTTAACGAGGAGAGACGGCGGTTGGGTGGAGGCGGCGGTTGGGTGGTAGAGGCGGTGGTGGAGGCGGTGGTGGAGGCGGTGAGATGCAAATGTCGGCACGAATTCATTTGGTGAAGAGTGAAAAACTGCGGAGGAGATCCAACGAGATCCAAGCCACGGTCAGTCTCTGGTCTCGTCTCGGTCGGATCGTAGAGACCGAACGGGCGACCCAGCGGCGAATAAGTTGGAGGATGAGGAGCAGGGAGAGAGAGAGAGGGAGGGAATGTGTAAGGAGAGCAGAGCGTGAAATCTTTTATTAAATCTTTCATTTAAAAAGGGGGGGAGGGCACATAAAGCAAAGCATTGAAAAAAAACAAAAAAAACGAAATGATGAACGAAGCAAAGTGCCGACTACACCGAGCATCTTCTTGATTCCTCTGATCGTCAAAATAAAAATAGAGAGGGTGGACGAGATAGGGAGGTCTGGATGAGGTACGAGTCTAGGTGGACAGACGACGAGGAGTACAGGACCTGAAGTATGCACCATCACACTAAATGAGGCATTTTCGTTCCAAGACTTTCAGAGGCCAAAAATTCCCGGCATCCATAAAAACGCGACCAGGCCGTGAGGGCGAGCGGGGGGGGGGGTAAACGTGTTTAGCCCCAAACCTCGTGGGAGCGGCGGCTAAATAAAGGATGTGTTTGTGTAGTTTTAGAAAATATCGGTGAAAATACATAGAAATATCAACGGAATCTGCGTAGCTCAATAAAGGATGCGTGCCGTGCGATGAATGGGAGGGGCGCGTGGTTGGGTAATGGATCCGTGCGTGGATAATAATAATAAAGGGCTTCTGTATTGAAACGAGACGCGTGCGTGATTGAATCAAGGACCCACCGTGTGGTCAAATACGGGCCGCGAGTTTGGGTTTACAGAGTTAGAGATTGGGTGATGGTTTGTGGGGAGGGGAGGGGGTTAAATTAAGCGTGTGGTTAATAAAGAATGCGTGGTGGGGGTGGTGTGAGTGAAACGTGTGTGCGGTGAAATATGGGGATGCCTGTGGTCAAATACATTATCGCCTGGTGACTGGCCGATGCGTGTGTGTGTGTGGTTAAATAATGTGTGGGTTAAATCAAGTGTGTGGCTAATAAAGGATGCGTTGTGGGGTTTTCAGTGAAACGTGTGCGGTGAAATATGGGGATGTCTGTGGTGAAATGAATGATCGCGTGGTGACTGGCCGATGCGTGTGTGTGTGTGGTTAAATAATGTGCGGGTTAAATCAAGTGTGTGGCTAATAAAGGATGCGTTGTGGGGTTTTCAGTGTAACGTGTGCGGTGAAATATGGGGATGTCTGTGGTGAAATGAATGATCGCGTGGTGACTGGCCGATGCGTGTGTGTGTGTGGTTAAATAATGTGCGGGTTAAATCAAGTGTGTGGCTAATAAAGGATGCGTTGTGGGGTTTTCAGTGAAACGTGTGCGGTGAAATATGGGGATGCGAGCGGTGAGATGAATGATCGCGTGGCGACTGGCCGAAGCGTGTGTGTGGTTGCTTTGGGTTCTATAATGGATGGCGATATCTCGATTTGGGTTCGACACTTGGGCTTTATTGAACGTGCCGCTAAATAAAGGATCCCGATACCGCGATGGGCGTCTCCTCCGCGGGGTGGGGGGGGCTCGAAAGAAGGACGCCTCTTCGAAGCCGCAACTTGTACACGGTGAAGTATGGCGTCTCAGTCGGGGTGGGGAGGTGGGGTTGTTGGTGGCGAAATAAAGGGAGCGATCATTAACTGGTATTGTAGGTCCGGGTATCCGCCAGGTGTCTCGCGTGGTAACATCTCAAAGTGAGTCCCTGGCGTTTAAATAGAAAGAAGAGGATGTTGATGATGATGATTAGAAATGTGATCTCGTCGCGGTTAGACAATTGACACCGCATCGGCTTCGCGCGGCTCAATGAAATGCATCGGGCGCCGCGTGTGAATCGCGCGATTAATTAATTTGTAAAACAGGATCGCCAATTAATCGATCGGATAGAGTCTCAATAATCGATTTGCGGTGGTCGAATAAAGGATGGAAGTTGGGTCTGGCGTGGTTCAATGACGGGACTTGACGAGGAACGATGGCTCTCACCGCTTGGCGAAATAATGGACAAGGAATTGAAATGGAATTCAAAATAAAGGTTGTTTTGTGTGAGATCGCGTAAGTATGTGCATTCTATTTTATACCCACGTGACTTTACAGAAAGAACCAAAGATTATGGACACATTCATACTGACGCGACCTCACCCAACTACCCTTTATTGTGAATAATATCGATCGCCACAGCCTGCGACAATGTTAAATATGATCGATGGCCTTGCGCGGGTCCAATAAAGGACGCCGTGAACGCGTGCCACGTGACAAAGGGTGACGGATCGCACGCGCGGCCACGCGAAGTCCGACGGTTAAGTGCGTGGGGCAATCGAAACGAATTCTGCCGCGGTGAAATAAAGGACGCCGGCCCAAAGACAAAGGTCCCCCGTGTAGCCTTGCAACAGACGACTGGGGCAAGTGCAGTCAACAGTCACGGCGAGTCGCAGGAAGGGCGGAACGGCACGCGATTGGGAGGGGGGTTGCGGGCGGACAGCACCACGCCCGGCCGCCTTTGTCTCCCCAGTGCGGATGCTTACACACCGCAGCGGGGGTACTCATTTGAGGCTGAGTCGACCTAGCGGAGGCCCAGGACCGGGTTCAAAAGCAGCTGTCCACTGTCATTAATCGTTGTCGTCTTGCCGGGCTCGGAGCGCAGTGCAGCGCGAACCACTGCGCCACCGCTCCGCACTGCATGCGTTTAAACAAGACAAAGATCCCCCGGGTAGTCTAACAGACTGTCGGGGCAAATGCTGTTAGCGAGCAGCAGCGCCTATGAAGGCCGGCACCGTGGCACACGAGGGGGGTGGGTGGCCAGCACCACGCCCGGCCGCCTTTGTCTCCCCTAGTAGCGATGTTTTCACGCACCACACCGAGTACTCGCTCGAGGCCGAGTCGACCTAAGGGAGGCCCAGGACCGCTTCAGACAATCGTCGCTGGGTGTTGGCCGTGAGCGGGAATCAAACCCCGGGTCGCCGGATTCGTAGCGCGGCGTAGCGCTGACCGCTACAAGACCGCTCCCCGCTCACAGACAAACGCACTCACACACACTCACACACACTCACACACAACGACTCACCTCTCGTGTCAAATGTATCTCCACGGTTGTGCCATCTCCCACGAGTAATCCGCCACCGTCGCCGCGTCGTGCGTTTACCGACACAGCGAGAATCGCATCTCTCTGCGGTCCACGGAGGCGAAGAATCAACAACTTACTGCTCCTAGCCAGAGTCCAGCATCAATCATCATCCACATGCCCCCCCCCCCCCCGCGAGTTGTCTTCTTCCTCTAAGCATCCGTGGCACTAAAGTCCAATCAACGAGTAAAGTTCCAAGGCGGGGGGGGCTTTCAGTAATAGGTGCTCGCTAACTATGTACCCGCCCTCACTTTTGTCTCCCGAGACGAACCAAAATGTTGCTTTGGCTGTGTGGTGTCTTGCACCCGTGCATGCGCACACTTGTGTGTGTGTGTCTCTCCTCTGTCTCTCTCTCTCTGTCTCTTCCTCACCCTGTGCAGTTCAGTGTGGAGTGATTATGCCAGACTCTTCTCTCTATATATAACCACGTAGCTACTCCCGCCTTCCTCTTTGTGTGTGTTGTGTGTGTGTGCTCTTTGCGTGATGGCTGTTGAATCTCCTCTCTCTCTCACTCACTCCTCCTTCCCTCCAGCCCTCGGCTACCCGTGTACCTCCCCATCCGTGACGTGTCTACAAGTTGCGTGAATGTGTGTGCGTGTGTGTTAATGTGTGTGTGTGTTAGTGTGTGTGTGTGCATGCGTGCGTATTAATGTGTGTGCGTGTGTGTTAATGTGTGTGTGTTAGTGTGTGTGTGTGCATGCGTGCGTATTAATGTGTGTATGTGTGCGTGTGTGTTAATGTGTGTGTTAATGTGTGTGTGTGCGTGTGTTAATGTGTGTTAGTGTATGTGTGTGTGCGTGTGTGTGTTAATGTGTGTGTGTGCGTGCGTGTGTTAATGTGTGCGTGTGTTCATGTGTGTGCGTGGGTGTGTTAGTGTGTGTGTGCGTGTATTAGTGTGTGTGTTAATGTGTGTGTGTGCGTGCGTGTGTTAATGTGTGCGTGTGTTAATATGTGTGTGCGTGGGTGTGTTAGTGTGTGTGTGTGCGTGCGTGTATTAATGTGTGTTAGTGTGTGCGTGTGTTGATGTGGGTGTGTGTGCGTGTGTTAATGTGTGTGTTAATGTGTGTGCGTGTGTTAGTGTGTGTGTGCGTGTGTGTTAATGTGTGTGTGTGTTAATGTGTGTGTATGTGCATGTGTGAATGTATGTGTGTGTGTGTTAATGTGTGTGTATGTGCGTGTGATAATGTGTGTGCCTGTTAATGTGTGTGTGTGCGTGTGTTAGTGTGTTAGTGTGTGTGTGTTAGTGTGTGTTAATGTGTGTGAGTGTGTGTGTGCCCGTGTGTTAATGTGTGTGCGTGCGTGTGTTAATTTGTGTGTGTGCGTGCGTGTGTTAATGTGTGTGTGTATTAGTGTGTGTGTGTTAATGTGTGTGTATTCGTGTGTGTGTTAATGTGTGTGTGCGTGCGTGTGTTAGTGTGTGTGAACGTGTGTTAATGTGTGTGTGCGTGTGTTTATGTGTGTGTGTGCGTGTGTTAATGTGTGTGTTAATGTGTGTGTGTATTAGTGTGTGTGTGTACGTGCGTATGTTAATGTGTGTGTGTGCGTGTGTTAGTGCATGCGTGCGTGTGTTAATGTGTGTGTGTATTAGTGTGTGTGTTAATGTGTGTATATTTGTTTGTGTGTGTTAATGTGTGTGTGTGTGCGTGTGTTAATGTGTGTGTTAATGTGTGTGTATTAGTGTGTGTGTGTGTGCGTGCGTGTGTGTGTTAATGTGTGTGCGTGCGTGTGTTAATGTGTGTGCGTGCGTATGTGCGTTAATGTGTGTGTGTATTAGTGTGTGTTAATGTGTGTATATTCGTGTGTGTGTATGTGTGTATGTGTGTGTGTTAATGTGTGTGTTAATGTGTGTGTTGGTTAATGTGTGTACGTGCGTGTGTTAATGTGTGTGTGTGCGTGCGTGTGTTAATGTGTGTGCGTGGGTGCGTGTGTTAATGTGTGTGTATTAGTGTGTTTGTTAATGTGTGTATATTCGTGTGTGTTAATGTGTGTGTGCGTGCGTGTGTGAGTGTGTGTGCGCGTGTGTTAATGTGTGTGTGTGTGCGTGTGTTAATGTGTGTGTGCGTGTGTTAATGTGTGTGCGTGTGTTAGTGTGTGTGTGCGTGTGTTAATGTGTGTGTGCGTGCGTGTGTTAATGTGTGCGTGTGTGTTAATGTGTGTGCGTGGGTGTGTGTGTGTGTTAATGTGTGTTAGTGTGTGCGTGTGTTAGTGTGTGTTTGTGCGTGTGTTAGTGTGCATGTGTGTTAATGTATTTGTGTGCGTGTGTTAATGTGTGTGTGCGCGAGTGTTAATGTGTGTTAGTGTATGTGTGTGTTTGCGTGTGTGTTAATGTGTGTGCGTGTGTTAGTGTGTGTGTTAATGTGTGTGTGTGTGTGTGTTAATGTGTGTGTGTGCGTGCGTGTGTTAATGTGTGTGCGTGCGTGCGTGTGTTAATGTGTGTGTGTATTAGTGTGTGTGTTAATGTGTGTATATTCGTGTGTGTGTTAATGTGTGTGTGCGTGCGTGTGTTAGTGTGTGTGTGCGTGTGTTAGTGTGCGTGTGTGTTAATGTGTGTGTGTGCGTGTGTTAATGTGTGTGTATGTGCGTGTGTTAATGTGTGTGTGTGCGTGTGTGTGTTAATGTGTGTGTTAATGTGCGTGTGTGCTTGTGTTAATGTGTGTGTGTGCGTGTGTTAATGTGTGTATTAATGTGCGTGTGTGCGTGCGTGTGTTAATGTGTGTGTTAATGTGCATGTGTGCGTGCGTGTGTTAATGTGTGTGTGCGCGTGCGTGTGTTAATGTGTGTGTGCGTGCATGTGTTAATGTGTGTGTTAATGTGCGTGTGTGTTAATGTGTGTGCGTGTGTTAATGTGTGTGTGCGTGTGTTAATGTGTGTGTTAATGTGCGTGTGTGCGTGCGTGTGTTAATGTGTGTGTTAATGTGCGTGTATGCATGTGTGTCAATGTGTGTGTGTGCGTGCATGTGTTAATGTGTGTGTTTGCGCGTGCGCGTGTTAATGTGTGTGTGCGTGCATGTGTTAATGTGTATGTTAATGTGCGTGTGTGTTAATGGGTGTGCGTGTGTTAATGTGTGTGTGTGTGCGTGTGTTAATGTGTGTGTTAATGTGTGTGTGTGTGCGTGTGTTAATGTGCGTGTGTGCGTGTGTGTTAATGTGTGTGTTAATATGCGTGTGTGCGTGCGTGCGTTAATGTGTCTGTGTGCGTGCGTGTGTTAATGTGCGTGTGTGTTAATGTGTGCGCGTGTGTTAATGTGTGTGTGTGCGTGTGTGTGTTAATGTGTGTGTTAATGTGCGTGTGTGCGTGCGTGTGTTAATGTGTGTGTGCGTGTGTTAATATGTGTGTGTGTGCATGCGTGTGTTAATGTGTGTGTGTGTTAATGTGTGTGCGTGCGTGTGTCAATGTGTATGTGTGTGTATTAGTGTGTTGTGGGGAGCGTCGCGGTTAGCGAGCCGCGCTACGAAGTTGGCGACCCGGGATCGATTCCCGCTCACTGCCAACACCGGTGACGAATATTTGAACCCGGTTCTGGGCCTCCCCTAGGTCGACTCAGCCTAAAATGAGTACTTGGTGTGGTGTGAAAATATCGAAACTTGGGAGACAAAGGCGCCCGGGCGTGGTGCTGGCCTCCCACCCCCTCGTGTACCGTGTCGGCCTTCATAGGCGCTCGTTAACATCACTTGCCCCAACAGTGCGTCAAGGCTATACGGGGGATCTTTGTCTTTGCATATATTACCGTGTTGTGGGGAGCGGTAGTGCAGCAGGTGAGCGTGGCCGCGCTACGAACCCGGCGACGCGAGTTCAATTCCTGCTCGCGGCCGCCAACACCCAGTGACGATCATCTGAACCGATCCTTTGGCCTCCCGCTAGGTCGACTCAGCCGCAAATGATCACCTGGTGCTGTGAGTCGGTACGGCCCCCATCGTGCGCCGCCCTTCCCAGGCCGGCTACAGCCCCACGGCACTTGCCCCCAACATTCGGAGGAATCTTTGTGTGTGTGCGCCGCGTCGCTAAATTGTCACGCGTTGCATTCCGCGCTCAACGCAATGCCATCAAATGCCAAGGTGTCTGTGCGCTTGCGTGGGCGTGTGCGCACGGTGGTGTCATGCAGTGCTGTGTATGCACATGCACGTGTATTGCATGCATGGGTATGCATGCATGGGTCTTTGTGTGTGTCTGTGTGTATGCCTGGTTGACCCACACACACACACACAGGTCGACTCAGCCTCAAATAAGTACCCGGTGCGGGGAGACAAAGGCGGCCGGGCGTGGTGCTGGCCACCCACCCCGCACGTGTGCGCCGTGCCGGCCTTCATAGGTGCTGCTGCTCGCTAACAGCACTTGCCCCGGCAGTCTGTTAGAGGCTACACGGGGCATCTTTGTTTCTGTGTGTATTGGGAGCGGGCGTGGAATGACGGCCCGAGTTCGATTCCCTTTCGTGGCCAAACGTCGGTGGCGAATATCGGAACCGGTCCTGGGCCTCCCCTAGGTCGACTCAGCCTTAGAACCGAGTAACTGGGCGTGGTGCGTAACCATCAGTCGTGGGGAGACAAAGGCGTTCGGGCGGGGTGTTGACCGATCCCGTCTCGCGGTCACCATTGCACACGAAGTCAATGTATGCGATGGTTATTCTGTTCATTGAATTATGCAATCGGCATGCCCATGCATTCCACATACGTGAGTGCATTGCATTGCGTACGCATGCCGTAACTGTGTGCATTGTACGTTGAGCGTGTGCCACACAGATTGCATTCTCCACCGCATTGCATAAGCAAGTTAGAATGCACCTAACAACATAGGTTTGCATGTGCACTTGTGCTACATTGTACATGCTATCTCTCTTGTGCACATTGTATATATACAGGGCACCATCATACCCGCTCTGGGTCATTGCCCGAAACGTCGCCCATGTTTTGATTAAGGCCACACGCGCGCGCACACAACGTGATTGACGGATGTGGTGAGTGTCTTTAATATAGGGCACGAGTATTGGGACAATGGCACACACACACGCGCACGCACGCGCGCGCTCCTAATCCATTGCATTGTATTGCATTGAAGGCGCGCGCGCCACGTGACAAAAGGGGGCAAAGCCACAGACAAAGGTCCCCCGGGTAGCCCACCACAGGCTGCCGGGGCAAGTGTTATTAGCGAGGAGCAGGGCACACGCCGGTGGTGTGGTAGGAGAAGACAAAAAAACACGCCTGACCGCCTTTGTATCACTGGCACATGTATCGAACACAGCTACCCCCCACCCGATACTCGCTCCGTGCTCGGATATTCAACGCTGCCGACACTGAATACTGTACAATTGCAGTACATACGATGTATAGTACCGTCTAAGTACAGTTTTATATTTTACGTCATCATCATTCGACAGACCTCTGTCAATTCGCTGCTCGATGAAGGCCTCCCGTGTTGTTTGACCATACTTCACCGCGCTGGTCAGGGGGCTTGTTGTGTGTGCGCGTGTGTCAACGTGTGTGCGTGTGTATGAGAGTGGTGTGTGTGTGTGTGTGCATTAGTGTGGGGGAGCGGTAGCGTAGCAGTTAGTGATACGCTGTGCTTTGAACCCAGCAACCCGGGTTCGATTTCCGCTCACGGCCAACACCGGTGACGATTATCTGAACCGGTCCTGGGCCCTCCCCTAGGTCGACTCAGCCTCAAAAGGACTACCTGGTACGGAACGTAATCGTTGTGCCCGGGACCGTGGCCGGGAATCGAACCCACGAGTTAGCACGTGGTTGGAACCGTTGGGGGGGGGTGAGTTTAAAGCGCAGTACCCTAACCATTGCGCCACCGCTCCCCGCTGCCACAACTGGAGATAGCGGCCGTCCATAAATGACGTCTCGCGATTTTTTACGATTTTTTACCCCCCCCCCCCCCGTCACACGGCGTCACAAAAAGTCAAACCCCCCCTCAAATATGACGACACAAAGCTCTGCCCCCCCCCCCCCCAATAAAACATGCTTCAAATCGCTTTAAACTATTGTCATTGTAATGCGTATTTAATGTGGCGCTGCACTCTAATGTTGTAGGAGAAAACATTTACTAAAAAGTAGATTTAATTAAGTAGAACGTGTTGTCTATATTTATTTAAAGTTGCGCATTTTGATGTGACGTCGCATTTCTCACCACCCCCCCCCCCCCCAGGTGCGTGACGTCACTTATGGACGGCCCCATACAACGTGGCATGAACTGGATAGTCAGGTTTGACTCACTTATCTGGCTTCCGTGAATGGTTTACGGGGCGTCCTTTTGGCGAAAAGCACGGGTTGAAACGTACAGACACACAAAGATCCCCCGTGTAGCCTTCACAGACTGTTGGGGCAAGTGCTGTTAGCGAGCACCTATGAAGGCTGAAACGGCGCACGAGGGGGTGGGTGGCCAGCACCACGCCCGGCCGCTTTCGTGTGGTCTGAAATTGAATACACACCAAACCAGGTGCTAATTTAAGGCTGAGTCGACCTAGGAGAGCCCCATATTAATCACTGATGTGCGCAAACTACTGCACACTTGCCTACATTTCCCCCTCGCCTAAGCCGATCTAAAACACGACGCCAACCCCTAACACTGTTCCTAACACTACCCCTACCATACCACTAACACTAACCGTACCCACACACTAACCCTACCCCTAATACTAACATTAACCCGAACATTAAATATACTCCTAACACTCCTCACGTTAACCCTAGCAGAATATTGCTGCCCAGTTGGCTTAAGAAATTCACACTGGTCGCGTCAGAGACACTGGTCCAATACTGCCCAGAACCTGGGTTCAAGTCCCGGGTCTGGGTCTCTCTCTCTGTAGGTTCATGATGGCCCTGTCAGAGACACTGAGTGAACATCACTGAGATCCTGGGTTCAAGCCCTGGGTCTGGGTCTCTCTCTCAGTAGGTTCATGATGGCCGTGTCAGAGACACTGAGTGAACATCACTGAGAACCTGGGTTCAAGCCCTGGGTCTGGGTCTCCCTCTCTGTAGGTTCATGATGGCCGTGTCAGAGACACTGAGTGAGCACCACTGAGATCCTGGGTTCAAGCCCTGGGTCTGGGTCTCTCTCTCTCTGTAGCTTTAAAATGGCCGTGTCAGAGACACTGAGTGAACATCACTGAGTACCTGGGTTCAAGCCCTGGGTCTGGGTCTCTCTCTGTAGCTTCACAATGGCCGTGTCAGAGACACTGAGTGAACATCACTGAGAACCTGGGTTCAAGCCCTGGGTCTGGGTCTCCCTCTCTGTAGGTTCATGATGGCCGTGTCAGAGACAGAGTGAGCACCACTGAGATCCTGGGTTCAAGCCATGGGCCTGGGTCTCTCTCTCTGTAGGTTCACAATGGCCGTGTCAGCAAGCAATGTTTGCCCTGTTCAACTGCGCGCATACACACACCGTGCCCTTTGGCAGCTGTTCAGCTGGCGATCATTTATTTATAGGAAGTTAAAATCACAAGACACCAAATGATAATTCATATATCTCTCCCCCTAAAAACATTCGAAACTAAACTCTTTCATTTTTGCATGGAAATGTTCTTTAGATATTTTTGTGCGTTAAAAACATATTTTTCCATCACACATATATATATATTTATATAGTCCTTTGACCATACACTCACCAAGCTGCTCAGTGCGGGGTTGGTGAATGGAATTTGTGCTCGGGACCAGTTTCGGATGTATTCGCCGCAGTCGGCAAGGAATTCATGATACATTTTTTGGTATGGCATCTTTTTAAATTCCCCAATTCTATGCCAATTGTGCCGTGGTGCCATCACGAGACGAGGAATCAGCGGGCAAATCTCTCAGAGCGGCGCACCCTCCTCCGTGTTCTTGGAGAACGGCCTGCGGAAGCAGATATCACAGAGCTGCCTCCGAGATCCCTCCTCCTTCGTATTCAATCAACTCGCGACACTTGAGGACGCGGTTTAATCACAACTCAGTATATGGGTCTCTGTGATTCTATGGGTCTCTGTGTGAATCTAGAGGTTTCTGTGTGAGTCTACGGGTCTCTGTGTGAATCTACGGGTCTCTGTATTCATCTTGGGTGTTTCTGTGTGAGTCTATGGGTCTCTGTGTGAGTCTACGTGTCTCTGTGTGAGTCTGTAGGTGTTTGTGTGAGTTTATGGGCCTCTGTGATTCTATAGGTCTCTGTGTGAATCTATGGGTTTCTGTGTGAGTCTACGGGTCTCTGTGTGAGCCTATGGTTCTTTGTGGGAATCTACTGGTCTCTGTATGAGTCTAGGGGTCTTTGTGCGGGTCTATGGGTCTCTGTATTAATCTACGGGTCTCTGTGTGAGTCTATTGGTGTCTGTGTGATTCTATGGGTATATGTGTGAATCTACGGGTATCTGTATGAATCTATGGGTTTATGTGTGAGTTTCTGGCTCTCTGTATGAATATGTGGGTTTGTGTGTGAGTCTATGGGTCTCTGTGTGAGTCCAGGGGTGTCTGCGTGAGTCTATGGGTCTCTGTATGAATCTATGGGTCTGCATTTGAGTTAACGGTTCTCTGTGTGAGTCTAAGGTCTCTGTGTGAGTCTACGGGTCTCTGTATCAGTCTATGGCTTTCAATGTAAGTCTACGGGGGTCGTTGTTGCGAGTCACTGCTGACCAAGCACGACATTTGAGGACCCCTCCACCCTCCCCACGCGTGGTTGGGGTGGCTAAAATCCGGGATCTCGGCAACGCAAAGCTCGCAAAAACATATATTTATTAATTTATATGTAAAACCCCTTTATTTATTAATTAAGCTACCCCGCTGCGCAACGCGCGCCACGGGTTAAAGAGGGTGGCGGTGTTGGAGCCCAAGAGAGAGGCGCGCGCGCTCCGTAAGTCTCGTTACCTCGTTACCAGGGCGACGCGGGGCATTCTCATCATTGGCGGAAGATTTTTGATGGGGGGGGGTGACACTCTTTTTATTCGTTCTCTTCCTCTGGCGTAAGGATCTCACTTGGATGGCGACGATGCGGTTACGGGTGTCGAGGTTGGCCGCTGTTCGGTTGTCGGTCGCGAATCCGCCCGTCGCGTGCATTAAAAAAACTACAAAAAAAAAACCACACCACGTGTTGTTTGTGAGTTTAATTGCTGGTCGAAGTTGACTTAGCATTCGGTCAATTCGATCGTTGTCATCACCCACCGCCATCGTCATAATCATCAATGGCAGTAGCAGAAGCATCATAAGCAACGGATGCAGAAATGTCAGCAGCATCGGTGGCATCATCTGCAGCAACAGCGGAAAGAGCATAATTATTATCATCAGCAGCAGCAGCAGCATCAGAATCATTGTAATCGGATGCAGCATCAGTAGCGACTCCGGAATTTTCATCAGCATTGCTACAACCACTGTCATCATCGGCAATAGCAGCAGCAACATCATCCTCATCAGCAGCTTCACCATCATCACCACATTTACAACCACCACCACCATCATCATCTCTGCACCAGGGCTCATTACATAGCTATCGTGGGTTCTGCCATGCTAATGTAGAATTTCCACCGTTGGCTCAGCACCGCCAGCGGAGATTATTGCTGCAGCACGCTCGCGCATTTCTCGGAGGGAAAGGGGTTAACTTGCCTAATCCTGCTTAATAGGATTATGAGACTTGAGTTTCGAAATTATTTGATTATATTTCGTCTCATTAATTTAACCTTTCAGAGTCAAAAAGCTGCTCAACGGGGGGCATCGAGGCATTATCCCTTGTCTCCCGTGCACAGCTCTGCAGAGCCACTGGTGGGAATTCCACATGCGTATGACGGGGGCGAGTCCATCCACAGGACGGCCACTGAGAAAGCGGTGCTCGTCATACAGGGTGCTCCAAAACAAAATGTGAACACTTCTGAGAATTTGCAACAATAACCACGAGAAATGTGCCTCCTCCGGGCACTTGAGAACCACCTGGAGAAGATTCCAGGCACGCGTTGACAATGATGGCGAACAAGTGGCAGACTCTTTGAAGCTATTAACATACATTTCTTATCGCGTTACAGCGCGCTACCCGTTCTGTTTCGATTAAAAACGATCGTCCCATGTAAGTGTCAACATTTTTTTGAAGCGCTCTGTATTTTATCAGCGCCGGAAGGAGGGTTCATGGGCCGAGTCAGCCTCAACCCCCTACACCCCTCGCGCCAGCCGGGTAATTGAACTCAAGCGCTGAGCTGAGCGGGCCGCGCGTGTTTCACTGTTACTGGGAATCACGCAAGCGAACCATGTCTCGTGGTCGAGACTGGTGATGGAGTGGCAGCCAAGGAAGGGGAACCTGCTGAGAGAAACTCGGTATTTGTGGCTGTGCAGGACTCTGTGTGAGCCGATGGGTTTCTGTGGAATATATGGGTTTGTGTGCGAGTCTATGGGTTTCTGTGAAATATGTGGGTTTGTGTGAGTCTATGGGTTTCTGTGAAATATATGGATTTGTGTGGAATATGTGGGTTTCTGTGCGAGTCTATGGGTTCCTGCACTAGTATATGGGTTTATGTGCGAGTCTATGGGTTTCTGTATGTTTTCCGTTGAGCTTCTTTATCGCTGTACGTAGTCGACTGTGATCATGGGAGGTGCAGAGGAAGGACAACCAACTAAACCCCAAAAGCCGTCTGTGTGTGAGTCTACGGTTTTGTGTGCGAGTCTATTGGTTTCTGTGCGAATTTATGGGTTTCTGTGTGAGTCTATGATTTTATGTGCAAGTCTATGGGTTTCTGTGCGAGTCTATGGGTTTCTGTGCGAGTCTATGGGTTTCTGTGCGAGTCTATGGGTTTCTGTATGTATGTTGAACTTCGTTCTCGCCGTACGTAGTCAACCGTAATACTCGGAGGTGCGGAGGAAAGACAATAAGCGAAACCCAAATCACCATTTCTGTGTGTGTCTATGGGTTTATGTACGAGTTTATGGGCCTCTGTATGAGTGTATTGGTTTGTGTTCGAGTATCTGGGTTTCTGTGGAATATATGGGTTTCTGTGCGAGCCTATGGGTTTTTGTGGAATTTTTTTGTGCGAGCCTATGGGTTTGTGCGCGAGCCTATGGGTTTCTGTGTGAGCTTATGGATTTCTGTGCGAGTCTATGGGTTTTAGTGCGAGTCTATGGGTTTGTGTGCGAGTCTATGGGTCTCTGTGCCAGCCTATGTGTTTCTGTGCGAGTCTATGGGTTTGTACGTCAGTGTTTGGGGTTTCTGTTTGAGTCACCGGTGACCGGGAAGAGAACCAATCAACTCGCTGCACTTGAGAACGCGGAGTTAATTGCTGTGGTTGGGGCTAAAGACGGGGATTTTAACCCAGGGTCACAGTAGTGCCGGATCAACGCCTCTGACGCGGCCACTGTGAACCCGACATAAAGAGACTCAGAACAATGTATTTATGCTGGAGGAATTCGATGAGTTATAGAGTTTTTTTTTCACAAACATCCATTATTAAAACTTTCGGGGCCCACCACGACAACCTTTTTTGTCATTTTCATATATATATAATTTAGCAGCTGCGGACAATTTTGATTTTTTTTCTCAAAGAAATTAATTAGTAAAGAATTTCCCGTTGACGCCACGAGAAATCAATTGGGCATTAAAGAAATAGAATTTCATTAAATCTGTATTATTGAACAAAGACAAAGATCCCCGTGTAGCCTGTTGGAGCAAGTGCCGTTAGCGAGCACCTCTGAAAGCCGGCACCGCACACGAGGGGGTGGGTGGCCAGCACCACGCCCGACCGCCTTTGTCTCCCTAGTGATGATGTTTACACACCGCACTAGGTACTCACTTGAGGCTGAGTCGACCTAGGGGAGGCCCAGGACCGGTTCAGATCATCGTCACCGGTGTTGGTGGCCGTGAGCGGGAATCAAACTCGGGTCGCACACGCGAGCTGATCCGACTGTGCGCTCCCGCCAGTGGATATTGTCTCGGGCTGTGTTCCTCCTCCTCCTCCTTGAGCTGATCTTCCGTCATCCATCTTGGCCAGGGCTCGGCAAAGCTGCGGCGCTTTAATGACTGCTTCGCCACGGTGGCTAGGAGATGTTAACTACCTCGCCTGGTACGCAGGAGGTCGTGGGTTCGATCCAGACCCTGACGCCTGCTGCTGTATATTTGGAGTTTGCGCGTCTCTCTCTCATTATCATAACGGTGGCTAGGAGATGTTAACTACCTCGCAGAGTATACAAGAGGTCGTGGATTCGATCCCGACCCTAATGCCTGCTGCTGTATATTTGGAGTTTGCGTGTCTCTCTCCCCGTGGTCGCGTGAGTTTTTCTCCGGTCCCCCGGTTTTTCCCTCCACGTTTAGAATCAACGTTTCGAGTGTTTGGCTGCAATACGTTTACACACCATGACCATCAGCCACCGGGGTTGAGTTATCATTTGTGATCGCCAGGGTCGCTCCTGAAAAATAGCTAAATAGCTCAGTGGGGCTTACCTGCTATAATAAAAATATCAATAGTTTATAGTTTTACTTTAGGTTATATTGCCAAGGCTCTTCTTGTTATTTTGGTTGCAGACCCCCTGGTGTTGACCAACGTCAGCCATCATAACCGCGACGCGTGATACCGCTACATGGTTAAATAAAGGAACTTCAATCACGGGATGCACTGAATCTCAATTGGCTCTCGCTCAGTTAAATAAAGGAACGGCAATGACTCTAAGGTGAGCATGACCTCCTAATTGCACTGAGCCAGCCAATGTAACGTGGACATTCCGCGTTCCCCTGACGGGGCCAGCCTATCCAATGGGCGGGCGTGGTGGTAACGAGAGGGTTGTAATGAGAGTGAATGCATTCCCGAAGGGCTCGCGAGCACACATGGCTCTGCCCATATAAGGGCATTGGAATAGAGGAAAGCTGCGTGTGTGGGTGGCTGTATGCTTGTGTACACGTGCTTGCGCGCGCGTGTGTGTGTGTATACGCGCGCGTGTGTGGAGGGAGGGGAGCGGCGGTGCACCGGTCAGCGCGCTGCGCTAAAAAAAAACCCTGGTGGGATCCGAGTTCGCGTCCCGCTCACGGCCAACGCCGGTGATGAATAACTGAACCCGGTCCTGGGTCTCCCCTAGGTCGATTCAGCCTCAAATGAGTACCTGGTGCGGTGTGTAAACATCGCGTGGTGCTGGCCACCCATCCCCTCGTGTATCGTTGCCGGCCTTCATAGGTGCTTCTCGCTAACAGCACTTGCCCCAACAGTCTTTTAAGGATATACGGAGGATCTTTGTCTTTGTTTGGTGAGCGGTCGGGTAGCGGTTCGCGCGCTGCGCTACGAACCCGGCGACCCGAGTTCGATTCCCGCTCACGGACAACACCGGTGACGATTATCTGAACCGGTCCTAGGCCTCCCCTAGGTCGACTCAGCCTCAAATGAGTACCTGGTGCGGTGTGTAAACATCGCCACTGGGGAAACAAAGGCGGTCGGGCGTGGTGCTGGCCATCCACCCCCTCGTGAATCGTTGCCGGCCTTCATAGATGCTAGTCGCTAACAGCATTTGCTCCTGCAGTCTGTGAAGGCTATACGGGGCATCTTTGTCATTGTAACATCGGCACAGCGCAACAAACCCGGCGACCCGAGTTCGATTCCCGCTCACGGCCACCAACACCCAGTGAGGATTATCTGAACCGGTCACGGGCCTCCCCTAGGTCGACTCGGCCTCAAATTAGTACCTGATGCGGTGTGTAGTTAAAATAATCGCTGGGGAGACAAAGGCGACCGGGCGTGGTGGTTCTGGCCATCCACCCCCTCGTGTGCCATATGAGCCCTCAGTGGTGCTCGCTAACAGCACTTGCCCCAATCGCCCGTGTGGGCTACATGGAGGATCTTTGTCTTTGGCTGCAGTGTCACGAGACACCGTCTGACAAAGCAACAGCTGCAGCAACCCGAAGAGAATGAGTCAAGCAGCTGATGATGATTGTAGTGGTGATGATGGTGATAATAGTGGTGGTGATAATAGTGGTAATGATGATAGTGGTGGTAATTATGATAATGATAGTGGTGGTGATGATAGTGGTGGTGATAGTGATGGTGATGACAGTGGTGATGATAGTGATGGTGATGATAGTGGTGGTGGTGATGACAGTGGTGATGATAGTGGTGATGACTGGCTATAATTATTGTGATGATAATGGTAGTAGTAATGATGATGATAGTGGTGATGACAGTTGAGTGCGATAATGATGGTGGTGAGAGATTTTTGGCAATGATGCTGATTATTACGATGACGACGACACTACTAAAGATGATGCTTTCACTTCACTACAATGGCAAAGGGCTGTACATCACACTCCTAAAGTACTCGAATAAAATGTCATTGAATACATAATATCGGTCATCTGCCCAGGAAAGCCTCGCGGAGTCTCAAGACTAATTTTTAAGAGGGTCCTGTCACGTCAAGGGTGTTTGCCAGTGAGTCCCGTGAGTAACGAGGGAATTGGGGGGAAGCAATCCAGAGACACCAAGAGAATCCCCAGGAGAGATCGGTGGGGGTGGGGGTGGTGGTGGTGGTGTTGGTGACATAAATCTCCGCACAGATAGATTCAGTCATCCACTCAAAAATACTTCAATCCTCCGAGGTTTGTCTGGGCACTGACCACACTCCTGTACTGCACTGCCGTCAATACGAGTGTGGCCGTAACAAAAATAAAGCATAGGCGACGTTTCGGATATCGACCCTTCTCCATAGCACACAGAGAGGCCAGAGAGCCAGAGAGCTAGAGAGGGGGTGGGATATGAGAGTTGGAAACTGCACTTGCTCACACCCTGATGATAATTAAATACAACAACAAAATAATAATGTTTTATTTAGATTTAAAGCTTTCGTGACTGCAGGGATTCGTCTTCTTGGTTATTTCGGAAAAGTCACGTAGAAGGGAAATAATAAAAATAAAACATAAGAAAATATTTGTATTACTTTATTATTTCCCTTCTACGTGACTTTACCGAAACAACCAAGAAGAATAATGTTTTAATAGGGCAAATAAATATTTACCCTCGTAAAATATTGAATACGTACCAGACAAGCCCCCCCCCAAACTCGTGTTAATAATGAAAACAATAACCTACATGTACAGGGTGCTTCAAAAAAATGTGAACACTTCCGAGAATGTGCAACAACACCACGAGAAATGTGCTGCCTCCGGGCTCTGGAAAAGAGTCCAGGCACGCGTTGACAACGATGGCGAACAAGTGGGAGACTCTTTGACTTTTGTGAAGCTATCAACGTTACATTTGTTATCGTGTTTACAGCGCATCGTTATTATACGTTCGTTTTCCGTGAACAAACGACGGCCCCGTGTAAGTGTTAACATCTTTGTTCAAACACCCTGTCTTTCTCGGGGCGCCTTCGGCTTCGTCGGATCTCTCCGTTCAAAGACTCAATAAAAAAAAAGCCACCAGTGCCCTCTGCTGGCCGCACGGCGCAGACCAAGACTCGCATGGCCAGGCGGCCGCTGGTCGCCTTTCTCAAAGCGAGCGGCTCGGGTGCTGGGGGGCTTTGAACCAGCACTGTGGGGGGGCTACGGTCGGGGGGGGGGGTGGTGGATCAGCGCACAGATGGTGTTGTGAAACTCCCTTCTTCGGAGGTGGGCGTGGGGTAAGCAAGGTAAGCAATGTTAACGCGTTTCGCGTTTGTCGGAGGGCTTTCGCGACCAATATTATCCATGCGAGTGGGGGGGGGGGGTTAGATCGTGTAACCCCCCCCCCCCCCCCCAATATTCAAATCGGCTCAAAATGTCCCCCCCCCCCCCCAATATATTGATATTAAAAATATTTTTAAAAAATAATAATTGCTATGCTACGACAGGCAAACACGCACCGCCGTCCAAAATAATCGTTAGCAAATATAATCATGATCATAACTGATTTCTACTACCGGTTCTAGTATTAGGGTGTACTGAATTCTGCGTGTGGTTTGTCCAAGTTGAGTTGCCGTACCCCAGCAGTAGCCGTTGCTCGACTGCTGTGGGAAGTACAATCAATGTCGAACACCGTCCTGTCTCTCCATTTCATTACTTTCATATTTATTAAAAAGTGGGAAACTAGAATGTAATATGAGTGTTGCATAGGCTCTCTCGCTGTCGAGTGGAAACAAACGTTTTTGGTGAAAACGGGCCGATTTGCGATTGCTAATCAATCAACCATTTGGAAAGTTAATTGGAAAGCGAATTAGCCACACAATCACCCAGCCACTACGGGCGTATTGGACTAACGTTAATGTCGTTATTACGTTATATTTGTCAGAAAGGCCACGTGGAGTCTGAGTAAAGTGTCAAGCATTTATGTTGCGCTGCATGTGTCATATTTGTAGACAGTAGTAGCTTTCATTTATTGCATATTCGTATAGTACAGTGTATACTTGCTTATGATAATTAGCATTGTTAGTGTTTCTTTGATTCAAGTGCAAGCAGTTTTAGGGGGCGTCCATAAATGACGTCACGTGATTTTGACCCCCCCCCCCCTTCGTCACGACGTCACAAAAAGTCAGACCCCCCCCAAATATGACGTCACAAGGCTCTGCCCCCCCCCAAAAAAAAACTAAACATGCTTCAATTCGCTTTAAACTATTGTCACTGTAGTGCGTATTTAATGTGGCGCTGCACTCTGATGTTGTAGGAGAAAACATTTATTAAAAAGTATATTTAATTAAGTAGAACGTGTTGTCTATATTTATTTAAAGTTGCGCATTTTGATGTGACGTCACATTTCTCGAACGCCCCCCCTCGTCACACATCGTCACAAATGTCTGACCCCCCCCCTTAGGTGCGTGACGTCATTTATGGACGGCCCCTTATTACAGTCAGCTTTCATTCACAGCGAGTGTCATCATGAGGAAGAGGAAGGGTGGCAGATTTGTTTTTCTGAGGGGGGGGGGACCCCCAGACCCCCTGGAAGATTTTGTCCCTCCCAATGTTGACTCCATGGCTGCGGCCTTGGTGTAAAATATCAATGGTGTGTCGTTAAACCCGCCACCACCCGACAGGCGATTAGTAAGGGGTTTGTCACGTAGAGACAACGTATCAACTCGTTAGGGGCCGTCCATAAATGACGTCACGCACCTAAGGGGGGGGGGGGTCAGACATTTGTGACGATGTGTGACGAGGGGGGGGGGGGGGTTGGGAAATGTGACGTCACATCAAAATGCGCAACTTTAAATTAACATAGACAACACGTTCTACTTATATAAATAGACTTTTTAATAAATGTTTTCTCCTACAATATCAGAGTGCAGCGCCACATTAAATACGCACTAAAATGACAATAGTTTAAAGCGATTTGAAAGATGTTTTATTTTTTGGGGGGGAGGGGTAGAGCTTTGAGGGGGGGGTCTGACTTTTTGTGACGCCGTGTGACGATGGGGGGGGGTCAAAAATCGTCCACAATTGCGATGTCTTCGTACTCGAATTGTAAATATTGTGGGTTTACTCTCCAACACACCGATGTGCTGTACTAGTAACGAATTGGCATGTTTCTACGTAAATATATGGGTCTCTGTGTGTATATGGGTCTCTGCGTGAGTCTATGGGTGTCCATGTGAGTAAATGGGTCTCTGTGTGAATATATGGTTATCTGTGTGAGTATATGGCTATCTATGTAAGTCTATGGGTATCTGGGTAAATCTACGGGTCTCTATGTGAGTCTATGGGTCTCAATGTGAGTATATGGGTATATGTAAGTCTATGGGTCTCTGTGTGAGTCTATGGGTCTCTGTGTAAGTCTATGGATCTCTATGTGAGTCTATGGGTGTCTATGTGAGTATATAGGTATCTGTGAGTCTATGGGCCTCTTTGTAAGTCTATGGGTCTCCATGTGAGTCTGTGGGCCATTGTGTGAGTCTATGGGTCTCTGTTTGAGTCTGTGGCTCTCTGTGTGAGTCTAAGAGCAGATGGTGCGATGAGACTGTCAGGGTCGATGGTGGCGATCTTTGTTCGTCTCCTGTGCAGTAGCTGCGGGTTCTCGTGGAGGGTGTAGACGGTGATGGTAGCTATGTGGTGGTGATGGCAGCAGCGGTAATGGTGGTGGTGGTGGCGGCGGCGGTGATGGTGACGGTGGTGATGATGGTAGTGGCAGCGGTGATGATGATGATGATGGTGGCGGCGGTGATGATGATGATGGTGGTGGAGGCGGCGGTGATGATGATGGTGGTGGAGGCGGTGATGATGGTGGTGGAGGTGGTGATGATGATGGTGGTGGAGGCGGTGATGCCTCCCCTGCCGTATAGCCTGATTCGTATGTGGCTGATGTCACTTCGACTCAATGGCGGAGCGGTCGGGAGCTGGTTGACTAATTTAAATTGCCCAGTCGGTTTGGCTCAACGTGTCCTAAAAAGGTCAAACTTATCTGAAACAGCAGCGGAGAGCCATTTTTTCCCTTCCAAACAGTGCGTGCGAATTCCTGCGAGATGCAATTATAATTCACCGTCTGTGCCTCTCCTTCCCTGCCTCTCCCCCAGAGAGATGAAATCACGCGTGGACTTTAACCACGTGCAACGCGTCTCGTCAATTTATTTTTTTCCTTTCGCCCCACTCCACCTCCCATCTCTCCCAATTTTTTTTCGTTGTTCAAACCAATTATTTTCCGATCGCGTCGCCGCTGTTGGCGTCGTTTATTTATTTATTTGTTGTTCTTGTTGTTCGCCGTCGTCTTCAGGCCGAGAATTTCTCCTCCGGCCGACAGCCGTCTCAGGGGGAGCGAATGCGTGGGGCCCTGTTGAAGTAGACAGAGGGGTAACACGAAGTAGAATTTCGCGACCAATAGTATTCACAATGTAAGGTGTTATGGGTTAGGTCGCATGAGTGTAAATTTGTCGCAACCCTCCACCACCCGACACAGCCAATAATGTTTGTCCATGTAAACAAAAAGCGGCAATTGGTTACCGCATCAGCCCGCCGGTGTTGTTGGAGAGTAACTCATTTACTCTGTGGGCTGAAGCAGTAAACTAATTGAAACGCGTTGTTTACGTGACAAACCTCGCTGGCTGCGTCGGGTGGTGGAGGGTTACGACACATTCATACCTCCGCGATCTAACCCAAAAAAAACTTGATTATGAGACAGAGGGGGGGGGGGGGTGTTCCAAAACCCGGAACGGAACCCCGGAATGTCACTAAAGTTGGGCCCCTGGTGTCTCTGACATGGCCATTATGAACCCCCTGTAGGTCACACCCAGCCATATGAAGTTTCATGATGTTTGTGTGTGTGTGCGTGTTTAAGCAGGTGAGCGGTAGTGGTAGCGGTAAGCGCACTGCGATACGAATCCAGCGACCAGAGTTCAATTCCCGCTCACGGCCAGCACCTGTGGCGAATGTTTGAACCGGTTCTGGGCGTCCCCTAGGTCGACTCAGCCTCAAATGAGTACCCAGGTGCGGTGTGTATACATCGTCACTGGGGAGACAAAGGCGGCCAGGCGTGGTGCTGGCCACCCACCCTCTCGTGTGCCGTTGCCGGCCTTCACAGGTGCTCACTAACAGCACTTGCTCCAACAGTCTGTTACAGGCTATACGGGGGATCTTTGCCTTTGTTTAATCAGGTGAGCACTCAATAGACCAGGACAGAGTCTCCTCATTATCAAGAGTGAGTCGTGTCACAAAAATGACAGGAAGCGTGATCAATTAAATAAAGTGCAGCGACTGCAATGAAACGAGTAGAAATCAGACTCCCAAAAAGCCAACTCACCGAATGAGATATCGGAGAGGTCGCAAGTTACTCTGGGATGCCGAAAGGCAGTCCGAACTACGATTGTTAAGTCTTCATTGGGCGCACATTGAAGGGTCTCCGGGTTCTCTACGACTTTGATGGGTCACGTGTTGGCGGTGTGGGCTTCAGAAGGCGTCATTGGGGGAGTATCCGAAAAGCTCAAATGAATAAAACTCCTTCTAAGTTGGCCCCACGGGGTGAGGACATCCCCAAAGAGACAGAGAGTTCAACCTCCACTCGAGAGTTAGTCACTTCCAATTTTTTTGTGTGTTAATTTAAACCACAGCACAAACATCCTACGGCACAGTCTTAGTTTCTTTTGTCTCCAACGCACGGAGAACCTCCATTAAGATAGCCAGACTCTAGGACAAGAGTCAAGGCAAAGAATAAACATACGCTTCCCCACCCCCCCTTTGGCCTTCCCACCTGATTGCCTGACAAGTGACGACATCACATTTACACCCACCTCTAGTTAAGATCGAAACAGGCGGAGGTTTTCTCCACAACTCTCTGGCTGTCCTGTCCGCCTGACGATGCTTTTGGTTGTTGTTGTTGCTGTAATTACTGGCGAAGCGTCACGGTACTCAAACTGTAAATGCTGTAGTGGGTTTACTTTCCAACACACAACCGGTTATTGCTGAACTAGTAAACTACACTATACAGTACACTCTATACTATAATTGTAAATGTTGTAGTGGATTTACTCTTCAATACAACTGGTGTGTATTCAACTAATATACTACACTATACACTACTATACACTGCACTATATACTACGCGCTACACTATAATTGTAAATATTGTAGTGGGTTTACTGTCCAACATACAACCGGTGTGTGCTGAACTAGTAACGAATTGGCCTCGTTTTGTTTACGTGACAACCCCATTTACTAATTTTGCTGTGTGGTCGCGTAGTGGGCGGGATTAACGACACACATTTATATTTCGGCGATCTACCCCCCCCCCCCCTTTATTATAAATATTAACAGGATTTCCAAGGGATATAGAGCAAGAGGGTGACACAAGTCGCAAAAGCAACATGGACGTTAGCAGACCAAAACAAAGTCTGAAGAAGATCAACACAGTCCGAATAGAAAGACAGGTCAATCCAGCCTCCAGTGCTCAGCCACGGCAGCAGAGGTGGAGGAATTTGGGGGGGGGTGTTAAACGGCAAGCAGGTGCTTCACTTCACGCGAGACCGTAGGGTGGTGATTCGCTATAGCGCTCTTTCGTCCCGGATACACTTTTTTTTTACAGAAAAAAAATGAAAACCCGCTTACGAGCAAGAACACGCCACCTACTTAAGGACCCGGATCAGGGAACTCGTTCACGCGGCGAGGGGGAGCAGAGCCGCTGTTGCTCATCACAACTGATAATGCGGGTGTAATCTCCAGCGAAACATCGGACAAAATTTCCAAACTGTTGCTTGGCTTTCGCGGTTCCTCTGGTTTTATACAAATAAACCCCAAATCGATTGGCATTTTTTTGCCCACGTAACAACTCGATTTTATTGGCTCTATCAGGTGGCAGAGGGTAGAGCTGAAAACTGTCCCAAAAAATAACTAATTCTGAATCACACTTTTGGCCGTGACAGTCTATGTGTAATGACAGTATGCCATCTAGTGGCCATGGGTGTTAACTACGTGTGTGGGTGCAGCATAGAACGACACCAAATGTAGAATAGTACTTCTCGACACCAAGGAGGTTTGTAGAACCAGACGGAGACGAGGATTCTTACTTAAGGCTGCTTGCAGTTTATTCACTCATACACACTCTGTCCACTGTACACTCAGTGCTGGGTTACACTCTCTGCACTCGACGCTTACACCCGTTATGGCGCATGTCAGAACTCTGTCCTTTACGCGAACATCCCTTCAGCTACATCATGAGACCTCCTTTGCCAGTATTTAAATATGATAATAGGGGTTTCCTCTTTCTGGCAATAAAACAGGTGTTAAGATGTTCAAACACCAAACTGAAACCTTTGCAAGGAACCATGTCTGCATTAAGCACACATACTTGTGGTGAACATGCAAACAAAAAAACATGAGACAGCTTTCTTTGAAGAAAGCTTTAAAGAAAACTGTCTCTGGTGTGGATCAATCAGTTTCAAAGACAATGCACATACTGTCAGATAATGTTGTTTTGTTTGCATGTTCACCACAATTGTACGTGGTTAATGCAGACAGTTTGGTGTTTTAACATCTTAACACCTGTTTTATTGCCAGAAAGGGGAAACCCCTATTATCATTATCCCTTCAGCTATCTACGCCCCGGTACGGCTCCCCTTTGTCTACCCACTCGTCTGCCCTGGGTGGGGGATCACCCAACACCGCCCAGCGATGAGGTGAGACCTCTACATCTCGAGCCCTTCTTTGGCGACGGCTGGGATGTCGTCCACACAGGGTGTCGTTCCTCTCTCTCCCACAATGACGGCGATCTCACTCTCCCAACGGTGACCCAGAACTCACGCACGCTCCAGCTTATATATCCCTCCTCAGTCCGCACATGCTCCCACTTCAGCTTCCGTCTGCATGGTGCCCCTCGCATCACGTGTTCCCACTTAAGTTGCCGTCTCAATGGCGCCCCTCGCATTAGCTAATCCTTATCATCGCCCCCATCTCCAATCTCCACGGCGCCAACCCCGTGTTCCCACGCTCACCCCTGTTTGCCCCCAATTGCCCCCACTCACAGAGAGACTTGTGCAAGGTTGCATCATGCATGCCCTTGCACACGACCTCTACACCAACTCACACTTTCCCGCGCTCGTCCCTCGTGGTACTCCTCTTCACATATGCAAGCGACCGCAAAGGGGTATAACTGGGCCATGTTTCAAAAGGGGGTTCGAACTGGAAGCTCCTGGAACCCGCGGGAGAGTTCGAGAAGAGGGGCCTGGCCAAGGGCGGGGCTTGGCCACGCTGAGTGAATATAAGGGAGAGGCAAACGGGGGGTTTGGGGCTGTCATGGGGGTTCGGGTCCTGCCTGTCGTCATCACTGCCATTTCTTCGTCGTCATCGTCGTCATCGTCGTCATCGTCGCTGCATAGCCAGCCAGCTTTACAGTCTTCATCGCCATCATAATTATATAGTCAGCCAGCTATGTAGTTGTACATCGCCGCTGTCGCTGTATAGTTCGCTAAGCTATAAGTCAGTCAGCGCTAATGTTGCTCTGTGACCCTGTCGTTAAATTATTTATAAATTAATTCATAAGATGCTTACATCTTGACTTAAAGCTTTCATGACTGCAGGAATTCATATTGTTTGGGTCCTTCGGTAAAGTCATGTAGAAAGTTCAAAGAAAATAACAAAATACGACGTTTCAATTGCAACACAAGTGGTCATCATTAGCAAAAGGGGGGTTAGCTTCTAAAGACAACTGTTTATAAAGGTTCGGGCTACGCCCATTTCAAACCTTTATAAATAGTTGTCTTTAGAAGATAACCCCCATTTTCCTGATGACGACCACTTGTGTTGCGATCGAAATGTCGTAGTTTTTTGTTATTTTGTTATTTTCTTTGAACCTATCTATGTGACTTTACCGAAATACCCAAAGAAAATAAGATACCCTCTACAGTCGTGTCTCTGAAGTCGTCTCATTACATTTGGAGTCAGAAGTGGCCAAACCAAAGAAGATATGTCCAAGTACCAGAAAAGATATGTCCAAGTACCAGAAAGAGGAACCCACCTGTGGCGTCTTCCAACGAGGGTGAGGACGACATGGAGAACCCCCTGGCAGCCCTGAGAACCACGGTCCCAGTTAGCGACCCCGCGGCCGCAGGACGGACAGCGCCAGAGGTAGAGAAAACGGGAGCCGCTCCTCCACGGCCACAAGCCAATGAAGGATGGCGTGTGGTGGCGGCGCAGCTCGAGCTCCTGCGGGCGACTGTCGCGCAGCTCGTCACGTGATGAGCGCGACCACGGCGAGGGCAGGAGCGATGGGAACGGACACACAGACCTCACCGGAGAGAGCGGGACGAACGCCGGCCACCAGAATTTCCGTGAGGAATTCCATGTGCGCAGCGGTTGCCATATCGGACGACACGGAGCAAACGCTGCCAGGGGCTGCCATTTTACCAAACTAGCAGGAATCGGGGTTGATCGGCCCCGGAGGTTGCCGCCAGTCCGTGAATTTGTTGCGGCAGGAGGTGAATGGAATGCGTTAACCCGACGCTTCGAGACGGCATAACGGTCCATGGACTGGACTGAGGGGGAGGCTTTGTGGGCCCTGCCGACTGTGCTGGATGACGATGCTCTGGCGGCGTTCCGGGCCATCCCGGGTGAAAAATGGCCACCCTCCAGCAGGCTTACAGTGAGATGGCGGCCGTGTTTGATCCGCCTTCCAACATGCGCAGGAATTTCCTGCTATGGAGGCGAGGGGAGGCCGAGACGCCCCTCACCTACCATAGCGTGCTGTTGGAGCTGGGACAGGCGGTATTCCTGGTGATGGCACTCAACTCTCTCGCCATGGAAACATTTTGGGTGAGGGTGCCAGAACTACACACGACCCTCGACAGCGGCGTCGATGTCTTCCGCTCCGCTGACGGCCGCGTCCCATCTCCGACAGGCGAATCACGACAGACCGGACACCCAGCCCAAATCACCATCTCAGGTACATAGAGTTCCTCAGGTCATTTCCACCCTTCATCTCCTTGCTAGTGCCGATGAGCGGCAGGGTCAGGCTGCAAAGAGGTCTAACTCGGGTACGCAGTGAAGAAAGTGTGATAGTGGCCACAGCAGGTTCTTCAGCAGTAGCAGGTTCCATACAGGGCATTGAGGTGCGTGTCCTGGTTGACACAGGTGCCTCTACTACTATCATCTCGGATGTCATCTTTAATCTGTTGCCGTTAAGTAACCATTGTGTTAGGCCGGTGGTGAATGCATGTGTCGCGGCAAATGGTGGGAGCATGGGGATCTTGGTGCAAATAGAGGCTCGCGTCAGAATTGGTGAGATTGAGGTGTCTGGCCCTGTAATGATCTCGAGGACGCTGGCGGTGCCCTGTGGTGCCACAGCAACACAGCAACTCTGCCAGTGCTGCTATCCCCTTGCACCCCCCCACACGAACGCACACTCCCTCTTGTCTTGGTCTGTGTCCCGCTCGGCGTGTCTCTGCATATGTGTCTGCCTATGTTGTTTCCGTTTCTGTGTTTTATCATTCATTCTTACGTGATGATGGCTGCTTGTGTTGCAACTGAAACTTCGTATTCTATTATTATTTTATTTGATTTTCTAAGTGACTTTACAGAAAGAACCACAGAGTAGTTCCTACAGTCACGAAAGCTTCTAAGGGGGGCATAACTGGGCCATGCATCAAAGAGGGGATCGAACTAGAAGCTCTTGGAATCCACGGGAGGGTTTGAGAAGACGGACATGGCCACGCTGAGTGAATATAAGGGAGAGGCAAACGGGAGTTTGGGGCTGTCGTGGGGGTTCAGGTCCTGGCTGTCGTCGCTGTCATCACTGCCGTCTCTTTGTCATCGTCGCTGCATAGCCTGCCAGCTTTCCAGTTTTCATCGACATCGTAACTATATAGTCAGCCAGCTATATAGTTGTATGTCGCTGCTCTCGCTGTATGAGTGGCTAAGCTATAATTCAGTCAGCGCTAATGTTGCTCTGTGAACCTGTCGTCAAAGTATTAAGAAATAAATAAGATACCCTCTACAATCGTGTCTCTGAAGTTGTCTCATTACATATGTGTAGTATGGCAAAATACGCATTATGCACTGTTGGCCGAGGGCAACCGAGGGCAACCGAGGGCAGGCAGGTGCGCGTGTGCAACATGAGGTTACACGAGCAAACCTCCACCTCATTAAGGGAAGAATCGGGCGCAGATGGGGTCAGCCCGGGGTTGCACGCTGACACCGGAGGTGTTGCCAGGGAGATGTGCGATAAGGGGTGATTGATGGCCTGACAGGTGCCAGCCTGTCTGGCCCTAAAGAGACACTAGGGAGGAGCTGGACAATTTGGGGGAGGATATAAAGGAGGCGCGTGAGAGCAGAGCGGGAGTTCGTGTTGCTGGAACCAAGGTGATGAGACCTCGCCGCTGCCGCTCAAGCCAGGGACGGACCTCAACCCTCACGAGTCGCCGGGCGGGTGATGGCTGATCCCCCCGCCCGGATCGGACGAGTGAGTGGGTCTGAGGGAACGTAGGCGAGGGCAGCGGCACAAAGTGAGAGATGCTGTGTGCAAACTCTGTGTGAGCGAAGCTGTGTGCGAGCTCTGTCTGAGCGCTGCTGTGTGCGAGCTCTGTGTGAGCACTGCTGAGTGCGGAGCTACCAAGAGCGGGAACTGCCGAGTGCGGAGCCTCGAGTGCATAGCTGCTGAGAACGAGAGCTGCTGTCTGTGTGCGGAGCTGTGAGTGCGGAGCTGCTGAGAGGAAGAGCTGCTGCAGGCAGGTTAGCGAAGTATAATGTAGATATTGGAAGTTGGTTAACAGAAGTGACAGGAGTGCCTACAACTGGTACAAGAATCGAGTAATAAAGTGTAAGCAGGTGACCTGTAGCAACGTGTCCGACTGAGTGATTTTACGAGAAACTGCATATGTATAAAACGCATTGCAGGGAGTTGATGGTTACAAACCGGTCATTCGTGATTTGCAAAAAGATGCATGAACTCAATGATTGAGCCCCACAGTACTCAATGACGGAGAACCCCCCCCCCCACCGCCGGTCGACACCGACAGAGGGACCCTCTTGAAAGTGATCGCGTGATTCGACGAGGCTTTCCGAAGTAACTAACACTCAATTACTGAGCCACATCAACGGCGGGGACATCAATAATTAACGGTACGCTAACACATGCATTATAGATTTACATTAAATAATAAGGTAACAAAACCTGCCTCCTCCCCCATATCTGCGTCTCCGCGTAAGATATTTTTAACAAAACATTATTTTACACATCCCATCAGCCACGCGGAATTCTGGGAGTGTCACTTCACAGCATTGATTCAACACAAGTGTAAATGAGAGCCGACACAAGGTTGCAGGAGGTTCATCTTTTAATCCTTTTCTCCCATCCACACCTGTCCCCAGCCGTCTCAATCTCGTTCCCGCCAAAAGCCCCTTCTTCCCGCCCGTTCTCCCCTTATATCTCCTCGATTACCCCTCCTCCTTCTCCTGTCACCGTCCCACTAACCCTCCCATTGGTGGGTTCCCTTCCCCTGATACCCCTACACAAGCAACGCTCTGGAGCGGTTTTAACTTACAGCGTCTTATCAGCAAACCAATCTCTGCTTGATTCAATGAGGGTGAACTGCTCAGATGTTTATATGCAACGACTGGTTTTGACATTCACTGTCTCATCAGCAGAGTCAGGCTTACTTGAAGCAATGCTGGTGAACTGCCCAGATGTTTAGAGGTGGCGTCAATCTCTGTGTCAAATATGGGTGTGAGTTAATGGAAAGCATATTATGTACTGTACTACATAGCTCACCTACTGAGGGCACGACAGCAGTGAGAACACAGTCAATAATTAAGGACATGGTAAAATATGTATGCATGAGAATGAGGGTCTGGGTATTCTGGCGATACTGGCAGTGGCGGCTCCTGCAAAATCTCTCAGGGGGGGGCAAATGTCTGGATGATTGATAAGGATAAGGTCCACCCATGCAATGGATAAATTAACAGCTTAAGCATGTAAAGGCAACATCACTTCTTTAATATTAATGAAAAATAAAGTGACTCTTACAATACATCTCCTTGTTTGTTTCTATACTCACTATTATTACAATCTACTCAGTTTTTTTTATTAAAGATTCCACTAGGTGGCGACAAATAATATTGTTGACTGAAACGTGCTTACGTATGATGACGTAAGCACGTTAGTGCGAGCCCTCCCGGAAGCCATAGAGAATGTATTGCAGCGCCCGCCGTTCGAAAAAAAAACATCTTTGAATGTAAGTCTATGGGAACACTCTGGGCGATTCTCAGCCGGAGTGAAATCGCCCAAAAAGAGGCGGTACTCCGCAGAACGTGACATGACGCTGATTGGACTATATCCAGAGGCACAGTAACGGCTCACGTCACTCTGTGGTTGAATGAGCTTGGTGGTGCGTCGCCCAATCGCCCTAATGAAGAAACCGCCCCTGGATACTGGGTTCTGTTGCATACATATGCAACCCTTGCCCCCGCATGACTCACACAGCTGCGTGTTTTTGTTTATGATGCTGTCATTGATGTTCCTAATGTAGACGATTTATATACTGTTTGGTCATACTTCACCACGTGGGTCACTACGGGGTGACTGTGGATCTCTGTGTAAGTCTATGGGTATCTGCGTAAGTCTGTGTGTTTCTATGTAAGTCTATGGGTCTCTGTGTGAGTCTATGAGTCTCTGTGTGAGTCTATGGGTCTTTTTGTGAGTCTGTGAATATCTGTGAGTTCATGGGCTTCTATGTAAGTCTATGAGTATCTGTGAGTCTATGGGCATCTACGTGAGTCTATGGGTTACTGTATGAGTCTATGGGTCACTTTGTGAGTCTATGGGTCTCTATGTGAGTACTGTATATGGATATATGTGAGTCTCTGGGTCTCTGTAACAGTCTCTGTGTCTACACAAAGACCCACATACTCACATAGAGACCCACGAACTCACGCAGAGACCCACGAACTCACACAGAGGCCCACAAAATCACGCAAAGACACACTCACAGACACCCACAGACTCGCACAGAGAGAGTAGTTTCTGTAAGTTTACGGGTTATATGCAAATGTGGATATCTATGGAAGTCTAGGGGTGTCTGTGTAAGTCTTTGGGCTTTTTGTAAGTCTGAGCCTCTAAGCTGGGCTCTGGAAAATCATATGGATTCTATGTAAGTCAATGGTCCTCTAAGTAAGTATGTGGTTCTCTGTGTAAGTATGTGGGTTCTATATTCATGTTGAACTTCTTTCGCACCATATATAACCAACTGTGCTAAACAGAGGTGCGGAAGGAAGGACAACAAACTAAACACAATTTACATTGAAAAGTGCATAGATCCAGTGGCTTCCTAACATCGGAAGCGCTTCTGAACGCCGGCGATACTGTGCCTGTCTTTGTATGTATGTAGAAAATATTTTGCACCGTATGTAGCCAACCATGTTAATCCGAGGTGCGACATTTCGTATATCACACTATTTTCATAGCGCATGGCTATCGGCGTTGATGGTGGTGGCGATGATGCTGGTTGGTAATGGTGATGATGGTAGTGGTTAAGAAATGAGTTCTCCATCTAGATTTGAAAGTGCATAGCTCCCAGTGGCTTTCTAATATCGGAAGGAAGAAGTGTTCCAGTTGGATGAAAAAAGCGCATCTGAAAGTTCGCGATGTTGTGACTGTGTTTGTTCGATGGTTATAGGTTTGTGTGTAAGTCAAATGGGTCTTACACGCAGTCAACTCAAACAGCGCTGAACAATCCCGGGATACAGTGCTGACAGTAAGAAAGCATACCGAGGAACAAAAACAGCAACGACGTTGATGCGCCTTAAAGTCGAATACCAAAAAAGTTTGTTTCAACAAAAATTCAAGGAGGCTGAGGAGAAACGCTGTGCGGGGGAGCGCAGCGACACCGCCAGAATGTCATGGGTTGATCGCTTCGGGCTTCACCGCAGCAGGTCGGCGACTTCTCTTTTGACTTGGCTGGTCATTTGGCGGTCATTTCCACCTCGCCCGCATCCACCGAGTCACCGCCGATCATTGTAAATGATGTGGCCGAGAGACTTGACCGTTTTCCACGGCGTGAGACTACCATCGGTGCAAAGCTTGAGGAGGTTATTCTCCCAGAATGTCCAAACGGCTCTCACCCAGCCTCCTCAAAGCGTCTTCTTCTGTGGGCGCAAACACCCAGCAGATCATCCAAGCAGCACAAGAAGCTAACAAAGTGAGGTTAACCGAAAATACCCAACATCGTTCTGATGAACGAGGCCGGACCCCTGAGGCAACCTGGTGTACCCGCAAAGCCCCTGAGGCAACCTGATGTGTTTGTAAAGCCCCTGAGTCAACCTGACAGGGGCGGTTTCTTCATTAGGGCGATTGGGCGAGGCACTACCAAAGTGTGAAAGGGACTTTTTCAATCACATTCACAATCTCATTCAACCACGGAGTTACGCTAGCCGTCACTGCGCCTCTGGATATAGTCCAATCAACGTCATGTCACGTTCTGTGGAGTACCGCCTCTTTTTGGGCGATTTCACTCTGGCTGAGAATCGCTGAGAGTGTTCCCATAGACTTACATTCAAAGATGTTTTTTTTCGAACTGCAGGCACTGCAATGCATTCTCTATGGGTTCCGGGAGGGCTCACACTAACGTGCTTACGTCATCATACGTATCCTTAACTTGTGCAGCGATTGGTGGGAACAAACATACACTAATAAAAATTAATTGATTAAGTGACAAATAATATTTGAAAAAAAATTTAATTTGAACAACAAGAAAAAATGAAACACTACTTTAATATTTTTTTTATCAAATGTGATTAAAAAAATAAAAAAGAGAACGAGAGCGAGAGAGACTCATCTTCTTGGTTCTTTCGGTAAAGTCACGTAGAAGGGAAGTAATAAAATAATAAAAATAAAACATAATAAAATTATTCTCACGACGTTTCGGCCACAACGCAAGCAGCCGTCCTCAGGTGAAAACCAGGTCCGTCGAGGCGACAGAGTCTGAATGAAACAGCACACGGGCTTGGAGCATATATATAAGCTGGGCGCCTTGACAAAGGAATTTGCATATCAAGAGGAATTTTGCATATTTATGGGAAATGCAGGAATGTGATTAGTACTACATATGCATGTGCATTATGCAGGATTAACAGCATCAAAGGGAGCTGCAGTTGCTGCCTTATCCATTTTAATATAACTGCAGCAGCAGCAGCAGCAACTGCAGCAGCAGCAACTGCAGCAGCAGCAGAAACTGCAGCAGCAGCAGAAACTGCAGCAGCAGCCACTGCAGCAGCAGCAACTGCAGCAGTAGCAACTGCAGCTCCCTTTGATGCTGTTAATCCTGCATAATGCACATGCATATGCAGTACTAATCACATTCCTGCATTTTCCATAAATATGCTAAATTCCTCTTGATATGCAAATTCCTTTGTCAAGGCGCCCAGCTTATATGCTCCAAGCCCGTGTGCTGTTTCATTCAGACTCTGTCGCCTCGACGGACCTGGTTTTCACCTGAGGACGGCTGCTTGCGTTGTGGCCGAAACGTCGTGAGAATAATTTTATTATGTTTTATTTTTATTATTTTATTACTTCCCTTCTACGTGACTTTACCGAAAGAACCAAGACGATGAATCCCTGCAGTCACGAAAGCTTTAAATCAGCGAGAGAGACTGTTGGGACATCTCGCGAGTTGAGGCCAGTTGAACTTGAACAACGTCATGGCGAACGCAGTTAATTCTATCGTGTCATTAAAATAAATACCATTCAGCCGTCGTAGTAATCAGGGTAAATTGTCAATTAAAGAGTTAGGGCCGCAAAGACCAAATTTAAAAATAAAACAAGTATCTACAAAGGGCGGGAAATCATATAATAGAGGATTCTCGAGGAACTGGTACGAGCGAATAAAATGGCTAGCAGGTTGCGAAGTAGCTAATGCTTTATTCTGCTACCCCTGCATTCTCTTCCATCCCGAGAACGGGACGGACATCGCATGGACAACTACAGGTGTCACCGATATGCATCATCTCTCAGAGAAGGTGAAAAAGCATGAAACGGCGAAGATGCATATGGACAGTTGCCTAAAATTGGCGGCTTTCGGGAGGTCAATATTGCCACACAGTTGGACGACAGTTACCGGATAGCTGTACGTCGTCACAATGACGAGGTTAGTAAGAACCGCCACATTCTAGGCCGTCTTATCGACTGTGTGAAGTTTTGTGGCCTGTTAGAATTAGCATTGAGGGGCAAAGATGAGAGCGAAGGCTCAAGCCACGCTGGCATTTTTCGTGGACTGGTCAACTTGGTAGCATCGCTAGACGAGGTGTTTGAGGAGCACTTGAAAACTGCCACAGTCTTTAAAAATTACATCAAAGACTGTACAAAATGAGCTGTTGGATTGCATGCTATCAGTCATCAGGGAGCATATAATGGAAGAGGTGAAGTCAGCTAGATTCGTAGCAATTCACGCAGATGAGACTACTGACGTTTCTACACAGACTCAATTAGTGCTTGTGTTCAGATACATTGACACGGACCATGCTGTGCAAGAACGTTTCTATGAGTTCATCCCTATCTTGAATACAACAGCCGAGTCGATTACCAGTGTGATTCTGGAGAGGCTGAACAGTCTTTTCACTGATGATGACAAAGCTAAACTCATCGCGCAAGCATACGATGGGACAAGTGTGATGAGGGGAGAGCGGGCTGGTGTGCAGCAAAAGGTGCGTGAACATCATGAAAATGCACATGTGCATTGCTATGCACACCAGCTGAATTTGATCATGCAGCAAGCTACATCTCAAACTCCAGCAGTTAGAGTATTCTTTCTGATCTGAGTGGCATTACCAGCTTTTTTACCCGGTCACCAAAACGCACTACTATTCTCGACGAGATTGTTGCACGAAGGCTGCCAAGAGCCTCATCCACAAGATGGAACTTTAATAGCAAAATCGTGAACACTGTATACGAGAACCTAGATGACCTTATAGAGTGTTTCAGATCTATTGCGACTGACAGCTCATTTGATAGCAACACGGTGAGGGAGGCATCTGGCTTCCTGAGGATGCTGCAAGATGAAGACTTTCAGTTTTTTCTGCATCTGTTTCATCAAATCATGCCTCGCGTTGACGTGATGTACTAGCAGCTGCAGAAGAAGAACATTGATGCAGTCTTCATCAAACAAGCCCTCCAGAACTTCACAATGAAAGTGCAGTCCATCAGGTAAGATCATATAATATTGTTCATACCTTCTCAATATAGGACCATGTCATTTAAAAATGTATGCTATATGGTAACAAGATTTAGACACTTAAAAGTGGGGAACTAATTTAATCATCTGCATCTTTGGAATTTGTAATTACCTTGTCTGTAACAAAGTTTAGCCAGCAATTTTTATATCTTTTGAGCTATTCTCAGAAAATATATCTAAAACAGACTATTTGTGTTGCTTCTGTTTTTCTAAGACATGAATAAGTATTGTCAATGACATGAGATTATTCATAAAACAAGTTTTATTCATAAGAAAATGTTGATCTATCTGTGTTCAGGGACCAGAGCTCATTTCAGGAGTAGGAGCAAGTAGCAACAGGAACAACAAGATCTAGGAGGGACTTGGGAGAAGAAGACAAGCAGAGGCTGTCTAAAGAGGTATTTATTGCTGACCATTTAAATACTCGAGTGTTGGAAAATCTCACTTTGTTTTTACAATCAGTTTAGGAAAGGATGGTAGCAGTCTTTTTTACTCCTAGCATTGTACTTTGAAATTTGTATATTCCATTCGAACACCAACACAATCTTTATCCTACACGTCAACGATTCAGTCAACAATATTATTTGTCGCCACCTAGTGGAATCTTTAATAAAATAAACTATCTGAGTGGATTGAAAATACATTTACTGGTCAAAAACCCTTGTCAAACTCCATTTGAGCTTGAATTTTGGTAAAATGTTAATTAACGTAATAACACACCCACACACAAATCATCGCTGTCGGACTGAAGCTTTGTATGTCCAAAACGGTTAATTTTCAGGAAACAAAAGAAAACCAGTTTTTTCCCCAAAATAATTTCCAAGCTCTTTTAATGCTTTTCATTGGTTAAATATTTGTAAAACACATTGACAGATGTAAAGGGGGACCAATAGCATTAATTTTTGAAAAAATATGGAGATATAAAATATGGATTCTACCTGATACATTGTTGCTGTCGGGATGGAAACCTTGTATCTCCATATTTATATTATAATAAAGAATTTATTTTATAACTAAAATAAATGTATTTATTTAGTCCAGTCTGCGACACAATCTTGGTCCACACCAAAGAAAGGTTCTCCTTTACCGACCACCTTGTAAGTGCCACGCTGCTACAAGGAGAGATGTTTCAACAGCATGGCCATACATTCCCTGTTGAGGCTCTGAACATCACTGTCAGGGCATACCCTATGTTAAATAAGGCGAAGCTGAAGACTGAACTGTCTCTCATTTATGAGAGTCCAGAATTCAAGGGCTGCTGTGGTGCACTGGCGCTGTACCAGGTTTTGCTGAAGTACAACCTCCAGGATACTTTTTCAGAGACTGTTGCTCTGTTGAACATCCTCATAACCACTTCCATGACAACTGCTGAAGCTGAGAGGTGTTTCTCAACTTTAAAGAGAATCAAGATATTCCTGAGAAATGTAATGGGACAGGAACGTCTGAATGCACTGGCTATGCTTTCCATGGAGAGGGAACTAGTCAGGAACATGCCTGCTTTCAATGAGAGAGTAATTGATCACTTTGCTACTTTGAAAGAGAGAAGAGCAAAATTTCAGTATAAGTAAGCAGTGTATTAAGCGAGTAATGTGATGTAAGCAGTGTAATAATAGTGAGTATAGAAATAAACAAGGAGATGTATTGTAAGAGTCACTTTATTTTTCATTAATATTAAAGTAGTGAAGTTGCCTTTACATGCTTAAGCTGTTAATTTATCCATTGCATGGGTGGACCTTATCCTTATCAATCATCCCAACATTTGCCCCCCCTGAGAGATTTTGCAGGAGCCGCCACTGCAACCTGATATATTCGTAAAGCACCTGAGGCAACCTGGTGTACTTGTAAAGCCCGTGAGGAAACCTGGTTTACTTGCAAAGCCCGTGAGGCAACCTGGTGTACTTGTAAAGCCCTTGAGGAAACCTGGTTTACTCGCAAAGCCCCTGAGGCCACCTGGTGTATGCGTAAAACCCCTGAGGCAACCTGGTGTATCCGTAAACTCCCAGAGGGAACCTGGTGTATTCGTAAAGCCCCTGAGACAACCTGATGTACCTGTAAAGCCCCTGAGGCAACCTGGTGTACCCATAAAGCCCTATTATGGTGGTGAATGCCATGCAGTTGTCATCCTCACGCAGTTTGCATGCGTATCATGATGGTTGTTTGTGGTGGTCGTTAACAACTGTGCGGCCTTGAAGAGTGGCGGGGGGAGTCTCTGTGGGGGTGGGAGGAATCTCCTTGGGGGTGGGAGGAGTCTACATGGGGATGGGAGTCTACGTGGGGTGGGAGGAGTCTACGTGGGGGTAAGAGGAATCTACGTGGGTTGGAAGGAATCTACATGGGGGTCTTACACGCAGTGTAAGAGAGTATACCGAGGAACAATTTCAACCTGTGGACCGATGGAGTGCACCCATCTTGTCCCTAATCGTTTTCTTTCACATTTGCCAGAAGGTGAACAAGTTTTAAAAAAACAACAACGACGTTGATGCGCCTAAAAGTCGAACGCCAAAAACGTTTTTTAAACAAAAATTCAAGGAGGCTGAGGAGAGATGCCGCGCGATACCGCCAGGATGTCGCGGGTTGAACACTTCGGACTTCACCGCAGCAGGTCGGTGACTCCTATTTTGACTTGGCCGGTCATTTGGCGGTCATTTCCACCTCGCCCGCATCCACCGAGTCACCGCCACCCTTTGTCGATGACGCGGCGGAGAGACTTGACCGTTTTCCGCGGCGTGTGACTACCTTCGTGCAAAGTTTGAGGAGGTTATTCTCCCGGAATGTCCAAACGGCTCTCACCCAGCCTCCTCAAAGCATCTTCCTCTGTGGGCGTGAACACCCAACAGATCATCCAAGCAGCACAATAAACTAAAGAAGGTGATGTTCTGCCTCACGGCAGGTATGGGGTGTGTGTACACAGAAATTTCCTGATATGGTTTTGAGTTTGGTCACGGGACCAGGAAGTGACGATTTAAGATTCTCTAAGCCATAAGGCAGGGTGTCAGCCATTACACAGAGTACAACATGTAGGTAAAAATCGCGTCTTAGTGAAGACAGGTGCGTTTGTAAGTTCGTTTATGTTCTTATAATATTAGAAATGATGTTATAATGTTAGGATTGCCGTTATAATTATGTAAAAGCCTTTATAATGCTGTTAAATTGTTATGATAAATATGAGGTCTAGTTAACGATGAAGCCTGCCACTTGCATTATTGTGAATGTTCCTTGTAAATGAATAAATCGAGTCAGATTTGTACCCATGTAACTTTAATGCGATCTTGAGGGCAAGGCTGAAGAAGTATCTCATCCACAGTTCAGTGTTATATGCAGCGCTGTACATCTGTAGGACTTGAAATATCACGCGCCACGCATTCTGTTGCTGGGCAAGCGAGCAGAGTATAGTGGGAACATCTGAGGACACGGTGGTTGTTGTCTTGGCATTAAGGGGGGGGTCGTTAAGAGACGCGACAGGTGTTAGGGGTGACTGAGGACGCAGGCCGGTGATTGGTCAGGAGGGTGAGTGGCTAATGACCGGCGCCGGCCTGGCGGCAATAACATGGTCACGTGAGGCTGGGGGCCTGGGGGCGAGTAGCAAAGTGGGGGATGAGATAATTGATTGGGACTGATTGGTGCGGGGATAAAGGGCACACCGTAACGGAGAGACAGGAGTCTTGGTTGGTATTGGAGCTGGAGTGGTTGGTGCCCGGGACAGAGACGGAGCAGCAGTAAGCAGGAATAGATACGATAAGGATAGAGAGAATACAGTGGACGATAGCAGTGGATAGAGAGAACACAGTGTACGGTAGCAGTGGTAGCAGTGGATGGAGTGAGTACAGAGTAGGGTAGCAGCAGAGTAACGGACCTTGGGAGAGAAGGAGAGTGAGCGAGCGAAGTCGCGGAGCGGAGCAAGCGAACGGGGAGAGCTGGAGTGTGGTTAATGGCGGGTTGTGCATCGGAGCGAACGGAGAGACATGGAGCGATGGCGAGGAGGAGGTGTGAACTCTATGCGTGAATAAACGAGACAAGAAAGACAACGAGAGTACGAGTCCTACAACTGGTGTTAGAAGTGATTGAAAGAACTACGCCGACAGCAACGATGCGGACGTGATACCTCCATCGGGAGTGGAGGTTCCCGCTTCCCCGGGGGACGCAACTGATGGGGCGCCGCTGTGTGACGAGGGCGACCCGAATGACGAGGATGAGCCGAGCCCGCCTCACGTATGGAGAGCTATGCTGGTGGCGTGGGAGGTCAGGATGGCGGCGCTCACGCAAGAATTTGAACGATTTATGCAGACGGTACGGGAGGCGCCGACGGGATCGGTCGTGCGGCCGCACGACCTTGTTACATCTGCGGGGGCCGGCGGCACAGCTGGATCTCCCAATGCGCCAGGTGCACAGCTGGACGCTGTGGAGGAGCCGGAATTGCTGCCTTCGAGCACGCCACGCCGACTGCACGTGGAACGCTTCGAGGTTACAGTCGGCGACTGGACGGCGTTTACACAACGATTTCGGGCAGCATATGAGTTGCTCGGGTGGACGGAAGCTGACGCGCTACGGGCCCTGCCGACGGCCTTGGACGACGACGTGCTGGCGACGTTCTACGGCCTCCCTCGGGGGTTTGCTTGTCGTTGTCAGGGATATTCACGGCGATGCAGGGCATTTATGAACCTCAATCGGTCGCCAAGCGCAAGTTTCAGTTGAGGCAACGGGCGGGGGGAGAATCTCCCCTCGCGTATCGCAGTGCGCTATTGACCCTCGGCCAAGCGGCTTACCCGGCAATGGATGAGGCTGCCCTTGATTCCTTAGCCCAGGAGAAGCTGTTGCAGATGGTGAAGGAGCTACGAGTCGTCCTCTCACTTCCCAGCGACAGCGACGACGACGGGTCATCTTTGCAGATTGCCAGGAACATCCAGGTCAACCTGGATCTTCGCGACGAGCCATCGGCGGTGCTACCACAGCCCCTGGTGGTGGGCGTCGGGGCGGATGGAGGCCTACCGGAGTGGGAGCCGACGTCGCTGACGGCAGCGGCCGCACGACCGCCGTTGGGCCCACCCCGCCGCTCGGGGATGGGCGGATGTGGCGGTCCGCTGACGTGCTACGAGTAGCGGGCGTCGAGGACACTTCGCACGGGACTGCTGGAGACGGAGAGGCGTCTTCCCGTGATCATCAGGAGCCTACAACCCGGAATTCTACCCAGCACAGGATTATCAGGCGAGTCGCGACACATGCAATACACGGCCGTATCCTACACCTCACCCATCCGTGACACCACACACTGTTGATCCCCCTTCGTATGATGCACAGGGGAATGCTGTATGGGGTGCGTTGGCTCATCGTGTTTTGGGAGCCGTTCCGGGTTCATCGGATGTGATGGCGCTTCTTCAAGGGGTTCAGGTTCGAGTCATTGTCGATACGGGGGCTTCGGCGACACTTATTTCCTTGCAAACTTTCCGATTATTACCAACCTCGCCTCATGTTTTGGAACCTGTGGATGAGCCGTGTATAGCGGCAAATGGGGGCAGTTTGGGAATTTTGGGTCGAGTACTTGCAACGATACAAGTCGGGGAGGTGTGCGTAACTGGATACATTTTGGTTTCGTCTGTTTTGGCTGTACCTTGCTTGTTAGGCAAGGATTTTTAGCAAAAGATGCCAATGAAGATTTCGATTGAGAAGGGACGATTGGAATTGCCATCTGGGAAGTGCCTAAAATTTCTGGGAACTCCGTCTAAATTTGCTCGTATCAACGCTGTGGTTCAGGCGGTGGTTAGCCGCACAGTGCGCGTTCCGCCTGCGACGCAGATGCTTGTGCCGTTAAGGTTGAAAAAAGGGCTGTCAGTGGGTAACTTGAAGGAAGGCATTCTGTTGTCGCCCTCAAATGCCGTAGCACGAATGCCCTCTTTGGTGGGTGCTTTTACGATGGTGCCGGCGACGGCCGAACCGTTCATTCAGATTGTGAACACGGGGCACGAGCCGGTCGTTATTCAAGAGGGGCTACGTTGGGGCATGCGTCGGTCACGCGGGGTTCGGAAGGAGATGCGTGTTTGGCAACTGGGGGTGGTGACACGCTGCCACGGGAGGAGGAGGTACCGAGCTAGTTTCACGATTTGTATGAATGCAACGACGATTATGACACCCGAGCAGCGGACGCGGTTAAAGGAGTTGCTTTGGAAATTCAGGGACGTTTTTAGCTCAGGGAAGTTTGATGTCGGTCGCACGACCTTATTGCGACATCACATTGATATTAGAGATGCGCCCCCAATTCGATTGAATCCTCACCGTGTGAGCCCGCTGGAGAAGGATTGCATTCAGAAAACGGTTGACGAGATGTTGCAACAGAATATCGTCTCCCCTTCTTCAAGCCCATGGGGAGCTCCGATCGTATTGGTTAAAAAACGAGATGGGTCTCTACGATTTTGTGTGGATTACCGCAAATTGAATAAGGTTTCAGTGGCGGATGCATACCCGCTCCCGCGCATTGATGACTCATTGGACGCATTGTTCGGTGCAAAGTTTTTTTCCACTTTGGATCTCTTGTCTGGCTTTTGGCAATTGCCTTTGGATGAGGAATCTAAACCGAAGACGGCCTTCCGCACGCCGCAAGGGTTGTTCCAATTTAATGTGCTACTGATGGGGCTGCACTCCGCGCCAGCCACCTTTCAAAGATTGATGGAACTTGTTTTGTCTGGATTACAGTGGGAGTCATGTTTGATATACCTTGACGACGTCATCTTGTTCAGTAAGGATTTTGAGGGACATTTGCAGCGGCTACGGGCTGTGTTTGGCAGGGTACGGGACGCCAATTTGAAATTTAAACCCCAAAAATGCCATTTGTTGAGAACGTCTGTTAAATACTTGGGGCATGTGGTCAGTGAAACGGGGGTCGCCACAGACCCGGAGAAAACCAGTTGTGTACGTGCATGGCCAGTGCCTAAGACAGTGTCGGAAGTACATAGCTTTGTGGGATTTGCGTCATACTACCGTCGATTTGTTAAAAACTTTGCCACAATTGCAAGGCCGCTGCACATGCTGACTGCTAAGGGTAAGAAGTTTATGTGGGGTGACGAGGAACAGTGTTCGTTTGAAACGCTCCGGGACGCTTTGGCGGACGCACCGCCGCTCGGATATCCAAATTTTGCGGAAATGTTTATTTTGGACACCGATGCCAGTGATACGGGCATCGGCACTGTATTGTCGCAAACGATTGACGGAGTTGAAAAGCTCGTCGCGTATGGCAGCCGTGTACTGTCCCCGGCAGAGCAAAGATATTGTGTAACACGCAGGGAATTGTTGGCGATTGTACACTTTGTGCAGCTGTATCGACCATACTTGTACGGGCGGCAATTTTTGGTTATGGCACATTCACCCATCGCGCTTGAAGAGATATGTGGTGCCTTATGATGCGTCATCTCCCATCCCGGAACGGCCTGTATTGGATGTGTCCGACGAGTGTACTGTGCGGCGATGGAAGGACGCACCTCAGCAGTCTACCCCCCGTGTGTCTGCAGGATCGCCATTTTTGAGTCAGGGGACACCCCGGGACACACGAGGCCACGTTGGGGTCTCATCGGGGAATGGCCGGTGTAACGAAGATGGGCGCACGTTTCGGGCAGGACGCTGCCCCGCACCCACAGACAGAGATGCCCTGCCCCCTGTTCAGTCGAGCCGGGGTGATGGACCGGCTGCGGGAAGTTGGGGATTGTGTACATTCTGTTGTATATTGTGTTTTCCTTGTATGCTGTGTTTCCGCGTGACGCGTTGTGTTTAGCCGGGACGGCTAACTTTTTCAACAGGGGGGGGGGGTAATGTAGGACTTGAAATATCACGCGCCACGCGTTCTGTTGCTGGGCAAGCGAGCAGAGTACAGTGGGAGCATCTGAGGACACGGTTGTTGTTGTCGTGGCATTAAGGGGGGGGTCGTTAAGAGACGCGACAGGTGCTGGGGTGACTGAGGACGCAGGCCGGTGATTGGTCAGGAGGGTGAGTGGCTAATGACCGGCGCCGGCCTGGCGGCAATAACATGGTCACGTGAGGCTGGTGGCCTGGGGGCGAGTAGCAAAGCGCGGGATGAGATAATTGATTGGGACTGATTGGTGCGGGGATAAAGGGCACAGCGTAACGGAGAGACAGGAGTCTTGGTTGGTATTGGAGCTGGAGTGGTTGGTGCCCGGGACAGAGACGAAGCAGCAGTGAGCAGGAATAGATACGATAAGGATAGAGAGAATACAGTGTACGGTAGCAGTGGATAGAGAGAACACAGTGTACGGTAGCAGTGGTAGCAGTAGATGGAGTGAGTACAGAGTAGGGTAGCAGCAGAGTAACGGACCTTGGGAGCGAGCGAAGTCGCTCCCAAGGTGTGTGGTTAATGGCAGGTTGTGCATCGGAGCGAATGGAGAGACACGGAGCGATGGCGAGGATGAGGTGTGAACTCTATGTGTGAATAAACGAGACAAGAAAGACAACGAGAGTACGAGTCCTACACATCTAGGCTGCAGTATAGTGATTACACAAAGTGACATTTTTTAACACAGTAGCTTATTCTCTTGTATAACTATGCAGTACTAATGTAGGTGCCTGGTCCATCCAGGACCTATTGTTGAGTTTCATGTTATCTAAGACAATGTTATGATGCTCCTTGTGTTCATTCATTGTATCGATATTGCAAGTATTAACATGCTGTATTTTGTGCTGTGTTTTTCCATCTATTTTACATCGTTCAGTTAATTAAATACGTCAGAGTCAGATGTTTACCCTGGCTCTGAAAGTGTATTGAATGCGAGGTTAACTACTCGTATAGTGGTGCAACGCAGTGCACAGCGAGACCGAGAAAAGTGCGGTCAACCAAAAAATACCCAACATCATTATGATGAATGAGGCCGGGCCCCTGATGCCACCTACTGTGCTTGTAAAGCCCCTAAGGCAACCTGGTATATTCGTAAAGCACCTGAGGCAACCCGGTGTGCTTGTGTAATGTGAGCACCATCTCCTGTAATATTGCGGGGCTTACATTGGTTATACAGCTACGGCTCATCTAGAGTAGAGATTATATCTGGGGTAAAGGTCAGGGGGCGAATCCTCCAGGGAAGCCTCTGGAACGCTCCCGAATGTTCTAAGAGAGGCGTGGCCGGAAGCGGGGCTTAGTCACCGGGAGGTGGATATAAGCCAGGGGCGCAGCAGCGTACGGGGTCGGTGTGTTAAGATCAAGAGGAGCTCCCCTTCGCTGCTGCCACGCCACCTTCACCTGCCACGTGGCGGCTCGACCTTCAGCCGCTCAGCCGCTCCCAGCGCGCCGTCAGCCAGCGGCGTGTTAGTGAGCGGGTGGGCGCCACATGGCGCGGGGCAGCGCAGCCACCAAGGTGGCCATCATCCGCAGTGAGAGAGAGAGAGAGAGAGAACCCGAAGCTGTATCGAAGAATTTAATGAACAACTTGAATTTCTACCGTGTCGGAGCCACTCATTTCACTTGTAAAGCCCCTGAGGCAACCTCATGTACTCGTAAAGCCCCTGGGGCAACCTCGTGTACTTGTGAAGCCCCTGGGGCAACCTCATGTACTCGTAAAGCCCCTGAGGCAACCTGATGTACTTGTAAAGCCCCTGAGGCAATCTGGTGTACTTGTAAAGCCCCTGGGGCAACCTCGTGTACTTGTAAAACAGAATACAACAACAAAATCCAAGAACTACTCAACGATGGCAGCTATACAAAAATAAAAAGAGATCCCACCAACAGCCTCGTCTCTAAAACCAAGCAAATCATTTCTGATTCAACCGCATTAATTGATCAGACCAAACAGTTCTCGTTGAAACCTTCTGCAGCCAGGCCACCAAGATTATACGGCTTGCCAAAGATACATAAAGAAGATACACCTCTTCGTCCCATTGTCTCTACTATCAACTCCCCCACCTATAAATTGGCTCGTTTTTTGTCTGAAATCCTACGGCCTTTCACTGTAAAAACCACCTCTGCGGTACTAAACTCTACTGACCTGGTATCGACAATCAAGGGGATTGCCCTGTCCCCAGACGACCTGCTTGTCAGTTTTGATGTGGTTTCCTTATTCACCAAAGTTCCTGTACCTGACACCATCGCAATCATTGAAGACTTGGTTCATCAAGGACTGAATGTTGGGGTACCCCCCCTGGTGAGACACTGCTTAACCAATACATACTTCACCTGGAATGGAACTTTCTACAAGCAAACTGATGGCACCCCAATGGGCTCCCCCCTATCTCCGGTTGTAGCCAACATCTTCATGGAGAAATTTGAGATTGACGCCATCCAGACTGCCACTCTACGCCCGACCTTATAGAAGAGGTACGTAGACGACAATTTTGTCATCTGGCCACATGCCCGGTCTGCTCTAGACCAATTTCTCGATCACATCAATTCCATACACCCAGCCATCAGATTCACCATGGAAGTCGAAAAAGATGGCAAGCTACCCTTTTTGGATGTCCTAATTAATAGGAGACCTGATGGTTCAATGAGCCACTCTGTCTACAGGAAAGCCACCCATACGGATGCTTACATAAAACCGGATTCCCACCACCATCCATCCCAGAAGAATTCCCTCATCAAGACTCTATACCATAGAGCCCAATGCATTTCCGACCAGGAACACATTGCCAGTGAACTCAAACACGTACGCCAAGCTCTAAAGGCTAATGGTTACTCCGATTACACAATCCGCAAAGCCATCACTCCAACCATCAAGAAGGATCCTGTTGAGGAGCCTTTCAAGACCATCACCTTACCCTACATTCCTGGGGTCACAAAAAAGATCTCCAAAATCCTGATTAAACACAAGATCCAGGTCCGATTCAACACAGTACATAAAATCCGTGATCTGGTCCCATCTGTAAAAGATGTGGTTCCAGACATACAGTACCCTGGCGTCTACAAACTAAGTTGCTTCTGTGGTAGCAGTTACATTGGAGAAACCAAACGACATGTCTCGGACCGCATCCGTGAACATAAAGCAGACCTGAAACACGGTAGGACAAACACCTCAGCCGTGGCAGATCACTGTTACAACTCAGTGGGCTCACATGACATTGACTTCTCCAAGACAGAGGTTCTCTGCAAGCCATCTGGCTATCATGAGAGATTCGTTCATGAGGCGATCCACATATACAAACACAGAGACAATTTCAACCGAGAAGATGGATTCTGGCTTAGCAATCATTGGAAGGACGTAATAAACCATTTCGGATCTTAACTGATTGTGTTCACGTTTACGGTGACTTTCAGACCGCGTTCCACTCACTGGCATTGTATTCTCCGCAGGGAATAGATTCTTTGCTCCGCTCCAAGTTTCCCCCCATGACTCACCCATTGACACGACGGTCAATGGTACAGTGTATAATAACAAATAGTATAACATTTATATGCTTAATACAATGTACAAAGTAATATATAGTATCGTAATTGTATAGTAAACATATAGCAGTGTGATACACATTAGGGTGGGTAGAATAATTCATAGTGTTATATTAAAATGTATAAGGTATAGGGTGGTTTATAGCAATACAGTATATAATTTAATGTTGGGTTTGTCTATTGAGGTATATAGTACGGTGTAGACTCGTGTGATGTAAGAGAATAAAGTTTAGATGGAAGCATATTATATAATTTTTACGACGTAGAATTGTAATGTATTACTTACTGTTAGTAACTCAGCTTATTGTAGAGTATAGTAAGTATACTGATGATGCTATGTAGTTTATACTTTAGTTGTTTATGTAGTTTATACTTTAGTTTTTTTTACGTGGTTGTTTAGTAACTGCAGCTACATACTATTAACATGCCTTTCCTTTTGAAGTACCGTTGATGACTCTTGGACACCGTTGGTGAGGCACACGTATTTATTCCGTACAAGTAGTCACAACTGTGGACATACAATACTAGAGGGGGTATCGGCCCCCTCACCCGGCTAGCTGGGAATACACTGCTAGCTATCTCTGACCTACCTCCTAGTCCTCCACTAACGGGCTAGGGGAGGCTGTCTGGCCCGACACTGGTAAGTCGGGCTACGGTACCCGGAGTCCCAGAGCACTAGCTGTGGTTCTCGGGACCACGCCGCTGGCTCGGTCCTGCGCGGCCCTGACAAGGGCGGCGTCCCAGGGGAGTCCAGGGCTCTAGCTAGACGATCTTCGGTCTTCACTGGTTTAGCTTTAACATTCTGCCCCGAGCCCTCTGACACATCCCCCTTTATACTCCACCCCCGCTGAGGGGTGGGGCCCCGGGCTGCCTGGTGCGGACGTCGTTGAGAGCACCCCCCCCCCGTGCACTCACGTAGCCCCGCCCACTGTGTTTGTTTCCCATAAGCTGCCATGCATAACGGCTCTCTCTCTAACACCCCTACATCACCCCCCCCCCCCCCCGCATAGCTTGCAGCCGTCCCGGCTGCCAACATACAAAAAAAAACGACAATAAAAGCGCATTTACCCCCTGACCGCGCGTGTGCCTCACTATTTTTCAACATAACGCAAAGAGAACAACAACAAGAACTAGAAAACCCCGAAGGGAAAACAACCCGACGCACCCCTCCCCCGAATAAATACGAATTCCGTAAAAGCAACGTATATACAAATCGCAAGGAACCCCCAACACACACACAACACAACACAATGTGCCAGGAGCACACCACCGACGCAGCGCACAGTAACCATACACGTGAAAAAAAAAATTCTTCTTTTTGTGCATCACAAGAGTCTGCGCATTCTTGCGCGTGTCCTTGCCGCAGGCCCGTCACACGGGGCAACCCCGGATGGTGGACCATCCGGTGGCAGCTGTCCATTTCGAAGTGAGTCTGCGCTTGATGTCGCGAGACCCTCGGCATCCCCCGTAGGGGTTGTTGGGCGGGAGCCCGTCATTCCTGGTGCACCTGGGGGCGGGACAGCCGGCAACACGTCAGGCGAGAGCAGCAGAGACGGACCCTTTGAGTCGGCCGACCCCCCACATGTTTGGCCACGCGTGTGTGGAGTGGGGCCTCGCACCGCAACGAAGGGTTTCAGCCTAGAGGGGTGCACAAACCACCGGCGCTTCCCCCATTTGATGCGAACGCACTGAGGCCGCAAAACCTCGACCACCTCGACGGGGTCCCGCCATGGCCGCATCAGTTTTGAGGAGGTCGCGAGTGGTACCTGGGGACAGTGCAGCCATGCCCTGTCCCCCGGCTTCCACTGTAGCACGTGCGCGCGACCCAGTCTGAGGCGCTCATTCGCTTTCTGACGCCTGTCGGAATTTAGCATGGCAGCATCCCGTGCCTCAGTCAATTTCGCAAGGTTAAATTTAACATGGTCGGCCAATTTAGTTGTTCCCAGCGGCACGGGGATCTGCAGCTGTGCCCGAACAGGTGGGTCAGGTTCGCGGCTATACATGAGGAAGAAGGGTGAAAATTCCGTCGCAGCATGGGGGGCCAATCTGTATGCTGCCAGGACCCCTTGAATTTGCAAGTCCCAATCGGTCTGTGAGTCCGAAACCTGCTGCGACAACATAGACGTGATGGTTCGATGCAGACGCTCGACCATCCCGTCAGTTTGCGGGTGATAGGGAGAGGTACGAATTTTTTTCGTTCCCAGGAGCTCACAGACCTGTTGGAGGAGTTTGCCGGAAAAAAATTTTCCCTGGTCGGTCAGCAGCCGCTCCGGAGCACCTTTGTCCATGACGTAACCTTGGACAAAGGCCTCCACGATGGCTGCTGCCGACTGGTTGGCCAGGGGCCAGGCCATAGGCCAGCGCGTAAAGTATTCCACCCCGGTCAACAAATATCTATTGCCCCTAGGGGTGGCGGGAAATGGCCCCAGAATATCCAGAGCGACAAGTTCGTTCACTCTGGAGACTCTGATAGACTGCAAAGGCGGGTTTGACTCCCGTGCTGGTGGTTTTCGCTGCGCACACCGAGGGCATGATGCCAACAGATCTGCGACATCCCTCGTCATGCCTGGCCAAAAAAAATCAAGCTGGAGCAAGGCGAGGGTCTTTTGGGTACCCAGGTGGAGGAGGCGCTCATGAGCAGCCCACACCACCCTACCCCGTAACCCAGAAGGGACCACCAGCCGGTGTCGATGGGATTTCCCGTCCCAATGCATCAGCAACCCCGCATGCATTTCCCATGCGTCGGCATCACCCGTCCCCCGCCCCGCCTCCCCGGCGCGACGACGCGACGCGAGGAGGGAGGTATCCTCCATCTGGAGGCGCCCCCATTCATTAACAGGCAAACCCAGCAGGGAATCTTTTCCCTGTTGTGCGATAGAATTTGGAAGCAATGTTTCGTCGTCGGCGGCGGCCGCCAGGCTTGCAACGTCCCGACCCCAGGAGGCATGCACATTCGGAGGTGGTTGGCATGCGCGACAGAGCGTCCGCGTTGGTGTGGCGAACGCCCTTACGGTAGGTGGTTTCGAAATCAAAATCCTGGAGGATCTCCAACCATCGGGACAATTGTCCCGATGGCTGTTGAACTTGCAGGGCGTACTGCAGTGCCGCATGATCTGTGCAGACGGTGAAATGCCGACCGTACAGATATGGGCGATACTGTTGGATGAAATAGACAATTGCCAACAGTTCCCTATGGGTGACACAATATCTTTGCTCCGCTGGAGACAACACCCGACTGCCGTACGCAACCACCCGTTCCACGCCGTCAACCACCTGGGAAAGCACGCCCCCAATACCCGTGTTGCTCGCATCGGTGTCGAGCAAAAATGGTTCCGAAAAATGGGGGTAAATCAAGGGAGGAGCTTTTACCAGGGCGTCCCGAAGGGAGCAGAAAGCAGCCTCCTCCTCCTGACCCCAGTGGAACCGAACCCCTTTTGATGTTAAAGCGTGTAGGGGTTTGGCAATCGTCGCAAAATCAGCGACGAACCGTCGGTAATACGACGCGAAGCCAATGAAACTCCTGACCTCTCCCACCGAGGTGGGAGTCGGCCAGGAGCTGACACACTGCGTTTTGGCGGGATCGGTAGCAATACCTGAGCGCCCCACGATGTGCCCCAAATAACGCACTGAATCGCGTAACAAATGACATTTTTGGGGTTTGAATTTCAAATTAGCAGCCCGCATCTTTAGGAAAACCGCCCGCAACCTCTGGAGATGTTCGTCAAAAGTTTTACTAAAGATGATAACGTCATCCAAATAAATCAGGCACGACTCCCATTGCAATCCAGCCAAAACCAATTCCATCAAACGCTGGAAAGTTGCCGGCGCTGAGTGTAAGCCCATCGGCAACCGGTTGAATTGGAACAGGCCGTGCGGTGTACGGAAAGCAGTTTTAGGCTTTGAATCATCGTCCAGAGGAAGCTGCCAGAATCCCGAAAGTAAATCCAGTGTGGAGAAGAATCGCGCTCCCGCCAAGGCGTCCAGCGATTCGTCCATCCGTGGGAGCGGGTATGCGTCGGCAACCGAAATTTTGTTAAGGCGCCGAAAATCAACGCAAAACCGCAACGAGCCGTCCTGCTTTTTAACCAGGACGATCGGCGCTCCCCAAGGGCTGGTGGAAGGAGAAATGATGTCGGCGGCTAACATGTCATCAATAGCCGATTTGACATGGTCCTTTTCGGCGGGACTTAACCGAAACGGATTCTGGCGTATTGGTGCGCTGTCACCCGTGTCAATATGGTGACGCAGCAGATGAGTGCAACCCAAATCGTATTTGTCCCGACTGAAAACGTCGGAAAATTCCCGCAGTAGCGTTCTAAGCTGTTGGCGCTCTGAATTTGACAGGTCCGTCGATCCCGCACAAAGCGCATCGAGCCACCCTCCATCGCTGTCCGAATGTGGGTGCGGCCGGGGAGCAGTGCCGACGTGATTCGCAACAGGTTCCTCGCAGGGCACCGGCGTCGCGTGAGCAAGCACCGTCCCTTGAGGAACTACCACTGTCTGCGACCCCACATTGAGGACCGCGATGAAAGGGTCCCCGTCCCCTCTTACGACGGTCTGGGCCGGAATCAAATGAGGTCCACTAACCCCGGCCCTAGATGGTCCCAGCAGAATTCCCTGGTCCCCAATGCCCTCAGCGAAGGGCCGACGAAGTTTTAGAGGCACCAACATTTGAGCTCCCGGCGGCACACGAACTGTTTTAACGATGAACGCTGGTACTGTTACGAACGCCGTCCGAGCCGCAGTAGGGGAAGGCAGGAACGCCATGCGTCGTCCCGACGGGAGCTCAATGCATCCCTGGTCTATTAAAATACGAATCGGCATTTTGCCCAAGAAGTCCGTCCCCAGCAGGCACGGAACCGCGAGCGAGGAGGAAACAAAAATCGGGCCCGACAATTTGATATCCCCGATACAAATTTGAGCTCGAATCTGTCCAATGATGCCAAGAGAGCCCCCGTTAGCAGCATAGAATGGGACGTTAACCGGCAGTAAAGGACGGCTCTGGACAGGCAGAATATTGTAAATGAGTTCGGAAATGATGGTCGCCGATGCCCCCGTATCGACCAGGATGCGTACCTCCACCCCGTCAATGTGTCCCACCACGGCCGACGACCCCGACGACGCGGCCACAACGCGATGGGCCAACATGGACCACTGCCTGGGTTCGATTTGAGTCCCCATAGTGGTGCGTGTTGGGCCGTCGCAGCGCAATGTCGGCCCCCCGTTCGTTGCGGTGTGCGAGTGTGTGACGAGTGTGTGCTTGGGCCAAACATGAGGGGTGCCGCGACTCGCCGGATTATGTTGATGGAGCTTAGGAGGAGGAGGGCCGGCGTCCTGTCGAGGCGTCGTCCCGCGCTGCCGAGGAGAGCGGCACCCCGAGGCGACATGGCCCCGGACGCCGCAGTTGAAGCAACGCGGGAGCGCCGGCGGCGATGACGGACGGTCGAAGCGGCTCGACCCATCCCGGCCCGACCGTGCTCCCGTCCCCTGCTGCCGTCGACGGTCGACGGCGTAAACCTCCTCCGCCGAGAGGGTGGCTGCAGCCACCGCACGCCCGGCCGCTGCCCTGCTGGCTTTCCGACGCTGTGACAGCAGGTTGGCGTGGAGCAGCCGCGCAGTCCTCCTGTGCAACGACGGCGATGTCCAGGTCGTCTGCCAGCAGGAGGATTTTTTCTGTGACCATGGCGTCCACGCCGTCGTCGTCCATTCGAGGGAAGGCCGTCTTCGCCAGTGCCAGGAGACTCGTCCTGTACGCCAGGGGCGACTCCTTTGCACCCCGCTGGCGATCGTAAAACTGCTGCCTGCATTCCGCTGAAGGTCCGTAGATCCCGGCCAGCAACTGCAGCGCCATCTATAGCGTGGAGCGCATCTCCCTCGGCGCTGATGTAAGGGCGGCGAGTGCGTCGCTGTCGAGGAGCGCCGGCAGCGCGCAGAGAGCCTCAGCATCCGACCAGCGTGCCATTTCTTGGTGGGCGAGGAAGCGTCACTGGAAGCCGCCCCAGTCGCCCTCCGCGCCAACAAACTCTTTGAGCAGAGGCAGCCGTTGGTGCAGCGCAGCGGTCGCCATGGAAGCTCGCAGGCTGCTGTCCCCGTAACTCGGCTGCGCTTCGGCGCGAACGGCAGATGGTATCGCCTGTCGCAGCCGTGATGACGCTCCCTCCGCTGGCGGTGACGCGGCAGCCCCAGCGAGAGCGATGTTGGACCCGAGGTTCAGGCCGGCCACGCCCTGAGCAGCTGCTGCGGCGATGGCGGGAGATTCAAAGTTTGAATCCGTTGAGATGGCGGGAAGGCGCATCGGACGTCGGTTCTCCTCGCCCCGTGGTGGTCCACCAGCCCCCAGCCGCGTGATGTGTTCGAGTGTGGCGGCAGCGGCGTAAAGCAGCTCCGCCAGCCTCGCGTGAGCCAGCCTCAGCCCTTCTGATGGCGGCTCCTCTTCATCCTGATGCCCCGGTAAGAATGCGTCCGGCCCCGGCTGCACGATGTCTTGTTGAGCCGTCTCGGGCTCGACAATTTCAGCGGTGTCATCCACCTGCGGTACTCCGGCTCGAGCTGTCCGGCACGTGTCCATGTTCGTAGTTGTTCTGACACCAGATTAAGTACCGTTGATGACTCTTGGACACCGTTGGTAAGGCACACGTATTTATTCCGTACAAGTAGTCACAACTGTGGACATACAATACTAGAGGGGGTATCGGCCCCCTCACCCGGCTAGCTGGGAATACACTGCCAGCTATCTCTGACCTACCTCCTAGTCCTCCACTAACGGGCTAGGGGAGGCTGTCTGGCCCGACACTGGTAAGTCGGGCTACGGTACCCGGAGTCCCAGAGCACTAGCTCTGGTTCTCGGGACCACGCCGCTGGCTCGGTCCTGCGCGGCCCTGACAAGGGTGGCGTCCCAGGGGAGTCCAGGGCTCTAGCTAGACGATCTTCGGTCTTCACTGGTTTAGCTTTAACATTCTGCCCCGAGCCCTCTGACACATCCCCCTTTATACTCCACCCCCGCTGAGGGGTGGGGCCCCGGGCTGCCTGGTGCGGACGTCGTTGAGAGCACCCCCCCCCGTGCACTCACGTAGCCCCGCCCACTGTGTTTGTTTCCCATAAGCTGCCATGCATAACGGCTCTCTCTCTAACACCCCTACACTTTGTTAATGCTACCCCCCCTTCCCCCTCGCTTTGATGCTGCTAATCCTGCATAATGCACGGGCATAATATGAATTTGAAACCCCCCGGCCCACCTCCTACGCATTTTCCATATGCTAAATTCCTCTTGATATGCAAATTATTTTGTCAAGGCGCTCTTCTTCCCACCTCCCCCCCTCCAACCCAGCTTAAATTTACGCTCCAAGCTTGGTGGTGTTTCATTCTTCACCTGAGGACGGCTGCTTGCGTTGTGGCCGAAACGTCGTGAGAATTATTTTATTATGTTTTATTTTTATTATTTTATTACTTCCCTTCTACGTGACTTTACCGAAAGAACCAAGAAGATGTTTAGGAATAATGCACTATATAAATGTATATAATACAAGATTGTACATTTTCACCAAGCTTCATACAATTGCATCTCCAAGAGCTGTACAATGACCCTCCTTCCCGTCAGCCTCCCCTTCCTGCTCCACCAACTTTGTCTTCTCCTCCATTCTCTCCTCCATAACCTCTGTCTTCTCCGAGACACCACACATAAGCCAAGACACATTGAACCCAGGCCGCACAAGCACACTAGGCAACATTATTTAATGTATATTTACAAGTTAATTTTACAACGTATATTACAATAACAATAATAATGTATAGTGTGTGTGTGTGGGGTGTAGTGTCTTGGCTGCAATTGTCCCCTGGTCCATCGCTTGCGTCCGCTGATGAGCATTGTGCCACTGCTGGTTCGGCGCTGGCTTCTCCAAGGAATCGTCTGCGCCATTTTGCAATGCTCAGGGTGTCCTGCCTGTGATCCATCCTGGGATTAACCAGGCCAGATTACAGTTCAAGGAACTCACAGATTCTTGAAAGTTCTGAACATTGGTGAGTTCCTCTGGCAGGCGAGGCTGGGTTGGCTGGGTTGTGAAACCCGCATGACCAGCCATGGCAAGGCTAGCAACCCATGTGTGTGTAGTGTGTGTGCTGTGTATGTGGACGTGTGTTGTGTATGTGGGTGTGTGGTGTGTATGTGGGTGTGTGGTGTGTATGTGGGCATGCGGTGTGTATGTGGGTGTGTGGTGTGTATGTGGGCATGCGGTGTGTATGTGTGTGTTGTGTGTATGTATATCTTGTGATGGGAAGAGGGTGGAGCGTGTGTGTATATGTGGTGATAATGGTGGTGATGATACTAATACACATCTATCATCACCACCCCTTGCGTCGTCAAGGCTACTCTGCGGTGGACACTCCACCACAAAGCAGCCGGCAGCGGAAGAAAGAGCAGATTGCTCGTCCCACGCGAGCGAGTCGCGACCGCTTTTGCTTCTTCTGCTCTCTCGTCTCCTGCACCAGCAGCTCCGTCTTGGCCTCCGTCTTCTCCTCCGTCTTCCCCAGCTTCTCCTCTTCCTCCTCCTTCCCCTCAACCTCCCCTTCCTCCTTCTTCCCCTCAACCTCCCCTTCCTCCTCCTTCCCCTCAACCTCCCCTTCCTCCTCCACCAACTCCGTCTTCTCCTCCATGCTCTCCTCCGCAATCTCCGTCTTCTCCTCCGTCTTCCCCAGCTTCTCCTCTTCCTCCTCCTTCCCCTCAACCTCCCCTTCCTCCTTCCCCTCAACCTCCCCTTCCTCCTTCTTCCCCTCAACCTCCCCTTCCTCCTTCCCCTCAACCTCCCCTTCCTCCTCCTTCCCCTCAACCTCCCCTTCCTCCTCCACCAACTCCGTCTTCTCCTCCATGCTCTCCTCCGCAATCTCCGTCTTCTCCTCCGTCTTCCCCAGCTTCTCCTCTTCCTCCTCCTTCCCCTCAACCTCCCCTTCCTCCTTCCCCTCAACCTCCCCTTCCTCCTCCTTCCCCTCAACCTCCCCTTCCTCCTTCACCTCAACCTCCCCTTCCTCCTCCTTCCCCTCAACCTCCCCTTCCTCCTTCCCCTCAACCTCCCCTTCCTCCTCCTTCCCCTCAACCTCCCCTTCCTCCTTCCCCTCAACCTCCCCTTCCTCCTCCACCAACTCCGTCTTCTCCTCCATGCTCTCCTCCGCAATCTCCGTCTTCTCCTCCGTCTTCCCCAGCTTCTCCTCTTCCTCCTCCTTCCCCTCAACCTCCCCTTCCTCCTTCCCCTCAACCTCCCCTTCCTCCTCCTTCCCCTCAACCTCCCCTTCCTCCTTCACCTCAACCTCCCCTTCCTCCTTCCCCTCAACCTCCCCTTCCTCCTTCCCCTCAACCTCCCCTTCCTCCTCCTTCCCCTCAACCTCCCCTTCCTCCTCCTTCCCCTCAACCTCCCCTTCCTCCTCCACCAACTCCGTCATCTCCTCCATGCTCTCCTCCGCAATCTCCGTCTTCTCCGCAGAGGCTGAGGTGAGCGAGGGCTGCGCAGGAGTTGACCTGTGAAGGGACAGACATGACACCATTTCATATCCCGTCTATCGTTCGTTCGTTATTACTCTACAAGGTCACAACTCACGATCATCCGTGTGTGAAATATCCCCATTGCATTTTCACCTTGCTTCGCAAAATTCACAACATCTTAAGACACAGTAGGGCTTTCCTTGGTAATTAAGGAAAGTCATAAGAAGTAATAATATAAACACAGGACACACACACAGAGCAGCTTACCGTTCCACAGCGGCTGCAGAGGTTTCGTCGCTCTCCCTGTCGAACAGCGAGACCGGTCCCAGGTCAGCGGTGGCGACGATCGTGATGGTGGCGGTGATGGTGACAGTGGCGGGGGTGGTGTATGTGGTGGTGATGCCGGCAGTGGTGGTTGTGATGGTTGAAGTGGTGACAGTGGTGGCAGCGGCGATGGCGGTGATGGTGGCCGCCGTGGTTTTAACTGCAGCTGCTTCGGGTTGCCCGGGTTCACCCGTGCCGATATCCTGCAGCCATTTATGTGCCAGCGCCTGCTCCGGTGTCATCCGAAGAGCCGGGATCCATCTGTTGAGACACACAGACGCGGCACACGCCATGAGTTATGATGATTGGAGGGTTTACATTCGTCTCATCCCATTGGGTCCAAGAACTAATGTCAGCAGTAGTAGCAGTCATCCACTTTTGTTGATGATCGCCAAAATCATCATCATTGACCATTTGCTGCTGTGATCAATGGCAGATGCACCACCTGTGCTCCCCACTCTGCCAATTTGCTGCGTATTAGCCGCTCGGTACTCTGCTCGTTGTGAGCGTTGCTCCTCCACCCTCTGTTGTTGCTGAGTGGCGACTTTCATCCAACTGCCAATTCGCCTAAAAGTGCACCTTGCCTGGCATTTCCCTGTGTCATTTTTATCGAAATTGAACTCAAATCCGTTGGTAACATTCATCACCAAGCCCAACCTGCTGCACATCCTCATGAACTCTACATGAGCTCATCTCTACTTTGACATGGCCCAGCAGTGACGGGGCCCAGCATGAGCGCGTTGTTTGCCCTGTGTTGCAGAGGGTCACAGCGCAAATCCAGTGGCCGACCTGGTTAATGCAGCAGGTGTGTGAACCCTAAAAATACTCGCTGTTTGCTTCATAGAGAATGTTAAAGATCCTGTCATGTAATTTGCAAGAGTAGGCCATTGTGTGCTGACATCACGGTCAAAATTAAACTAAAGAACGTACCGTTTGTAAGCAGGGCCGTCCATAGGGGAGTGTGGGGCCCACCGATGCCTTAAAACTAAAGCGGAAGTGTTACATCTGACACCACCGTGACATCGAAGCATGGCACCCCTCAAGTTACTCGATTGGAATGTTTGTAGAAATCATCGCCCCCCACTACGCAAACTTGGCAGGACCCTCCTGAAAAAGAGTCTTGAGGCTCAGTGAGGCTTTCTGAGGTAAGCAAACGTCAATAAAATAATAAAAGCAACGGTCTGCATTCCCCAATTCTATCTATTATCCTTGTCCCACCTTGAAATCATTAATCCGTTGCACAAGGCGCTCGCCTAAATTCTACGGCAACGCAAACTACTTTACATCACATTTCATCCATTCCCGTGCGCTACTGCGGTCTAGCCAAGAGGGAATGCCAAGGGACGTGGTTGCGGACGAGAGCAATTGTGGACTTTTGGCTTCGAAGACGATAAGAGTCTAGGTCTCTCTAACTATATGGATCATGTAAGTGTATGCAATGATAGGGCTTCTGATTCTGCTTGAGAGGGATGGAGCTATTTACTGGAGGTGATCGGTCACTCATCATTTAGAGCAGAGTGACTGATGTGGGAATCCTCGTGGGGGAGAGGGGCCCTTACTGGAGGCAGCTGCTGATGAAGTCCACAAACTCCGGGCCATATTTTGCGAGCAGCATGCAGAGCGGGCGACTCCCTGGCACTCGGATGCAGCCAAACATCTTTGGCTGCTTGTCGGATTCTACAGGTAGCACGCACAGACAGGAGAAACAGTCACACAACCTATATAGCCGTTGCACACCGGCAGCGATGCCACAACAGTGCGATGCCATAGCACTATGCCATGGCCCAGCGGTAGCCATTTTGCCGCTTGTTATAGAAGTTTGTAGGGTGTATTAACCAAAACAAAATTCACATTGTTTGCTTCACAGTGGACGTTCCAGATCCCGTGACGTCATTAGAAATTGTCGGCCATTGCGTGCCAATGTGAAAAATGAAACTGAAAATTACTCCATTAGAAGTATAATGGAACATCGCCCACTACTGTGAAACTACTGCAGACCGTCTGAAATACAGCAGCACCTTCATTCTAGCTCATCTCATGCTAAAATAATGGCACACCAAATGTACTGTTATTATGATAATAATTAATTATTGTAATAAAACATACAAATAAAATGGAATGTTTGGCATCATCTGGCATAGGTTTTGGTATGACAATGGAACATATGCATGATTCATTATCGATATTTGGGTCAGGCCGCTTAATGACTGAGCCACATTTTCTGCTGTAGGACCCAAGCATTTCAAGGCTAACTTCCTGGATTTCAGTCCGACTTCTTGCATCCTGCCCTGATGATGCTTGACGCAGTTTCAAGTGAAAAGTTGCATCTAATTGCAAATGTGGGCTGTAAAATTCGAAGTTGAAATATTTATGGGTGGTTAAGTTAAAAGAAGAACAGTTGGCTCGTGAAACACTTTACACATTCAACTTTCATTTGTTTGTGTATGTCGGGTGTCGGAGGATCGTAACGACACAAACGGTCATATCATTAAGTGGGTTTTCCGGAGAATCTATTACGAGCCATGTGCAAAGATAGCCCCCCGAAAATATAACAGTTCTGGCGCACCCCCTCAAACTTAATCCAGTCAGCTTGTCCCTTCAACTTACCAAAGTATTCGTTTCCTCTAGGAGCGGCTTTCACCAAGTCGTCCGGAGGCAGCCCCAGGACCTACGCACGGTTCACGCAAAAAACAAAGATGCCTCATATAAATGTAACTGACTGTTGTGGCAAGTGCTTTTGGTAAGCACCTATTAAGGCCAATGCGGCACACTAGAGGATGGGCCCCATAGCAATAGGTACTTGACACACCACCTCACATGATTATTTAACGCTGTTGACCTATGTCCAGTTCAGGTATTTGTCAACACTCTTGGTTGTAAGCGGGAATCAAACTCAGGTCACGAGGTTTGCAGCACAGTTCACTAACCACTATGCTACCACTCCCCACGGTTCCCCGACAGGTGCAGGGCAGTGGTAATGCCTTGGCCCAGAAGTAGCACGTTTGCCACCCAGTTTTTACTTGTGATGTGTACAAACCGTAAACTGCTACGTGCCGTTTGCTTTATTTGCAGTGGATGTAATGATCCCATGCCGTTATTTGAAAGGAGTAGGCCATTGTGTGCACGAGTTATGGTCCTGCAAGTGTGCTGGATGTAGCTTCAAGTAAAACCTAATTAATTTCTAAACTTGATTGCAAGAATTGTTCTTCAAATTACTGGTGGTGAACCTAAACAGGAAGTCTGTTTACGTTTGTGCATGCACGACGATTTATTATGTCTAGCTGTGTCAGGAAATGGAGGTAAAAAATATGCCCAAATCAATACGTGACCAAAAATCTATCATCATTCACGAGTGAAGTGTGTGTGTGGGCAGTACCTCCATGCAGCACACCAACTGGTCGTCAAAGTTCATGGGGTCGAAGATGGCTTTTCCGGTTACGATCTCCACCACTGTGCAACCCAGAGCCCACATGTCCGCTGAGCAGGTGGACGAGTAGCCCAGGTGCCCCTCCGGAGCCATAAACATGAGGGTACCGAAGGTCATAGCGGCTGAAAATCACAAAGACAACGATCCCCATTTAACCTTTAAAAGCATCAACTGACACGTCATTACCCACACACGGTCACATGTACATACGTGTGCGCACACACACAGACACAGGGGCATACAAAGGCAAACATTCCCCGTATAGCCTTTAACAGACTGTTGGGACAAGTGGTGTTAGCGAGTACTTATGAAGGCCGGCATGGTACACGGGATGGGTGGCTACCATCACGCACTACCGCCTTTCTCCAAAGGTGATGTTTACACTTTGCTACAGGTGTAGTGCCATAGATGGGCAACGCTTACCGGCAGTGGTAGACGAGGTCCATCTGCAAGGGTACCCCGTACCGCCAGGGGAGGGGCTGCCGTGCCAGCCCAAGAGGGGAGGGGCTGCTGGGGGCTCAGGACCCCAGACAGCTAATCCCCTTGGCGCCACCAACGGGGGGGCTGCGGGGGATCTACGATCCCACGCAACGCCACCCCTCGATGGGCAAAGGAGCATAAAAGGGGACCTCCCCAGCCGATCGGGACCAGTCGCAGACGAAGTACAAAGACCAGCCAGCTTAGGACCCTGGACCCCCTCGCCCCGCTTGTCCTTGTAAGGGCCGGGACGCTCTGCGGGCCAGTGGTGGGACTCTGAGACTCCCAGCTCTACGCGATTGTAAAGGCGAGGTCCGAGGAAGCCAGAGTCTATACCGGCACCTTGGCTGGGTTGGTTCAGGTAACTTCCCCTCAGGTAATTATAGCCGGAGGACCCGAGAGCGTAGCCAATGTCAGGCACACTAGAAGTAGGCTGTGTCCCTAGGCTGTAACAGTGTATCAGGACTGTTGGAGTGGTGTATTGTAATAAACAAGTTGCATCTACAAAGTGTCTCTGGAACCCATTACACAGGTATTCATTTGATACTGAGTCGGTGGTCGTGGCGGCTGTGGTGTCACTGCTGGGCCATGTCACAGTAGAGATGTGCTCATGTGGGATTGCAGGATGTCGAGCCGGTTGGACTTGGCAATGACTGTTACCAGCGGCGTTGAGATCAGTTTCGTGAAATACGACACAGGGCAGTGTCAGGCAAGGTGCACTTTGAGGCTACTTGGCAGTTGACGGCAAGTCGCCACTCAGGCCCAGGAGCAGTTCAGATAATCGTCACTGGGGTAGATGGTTGTTAACGGGAATGGAAGCCGGGTCGCTAAGTTTATAGCGCAGTGCGGTAACCGCTACTAGCAATCTCACTCAGGTGAGGGCACTCACTTTGACACCCCTCAACGAAGCTGTGTCCAAAGTCTGTGACCTTCATGGTCCCTGCCACGCGGTCCTTGACCAATATGTTTTCCTAGATGAAGAACAGAAGAAGGGATTCACAGAGGATATAACAGCATTCATCCAGCAGTCCAGTGATCATGTACCAAAATTGCTAAATATCTACGAAACGGAGAGTTAGACTAGGTGACTCTCTGTCATAAAGGTTAGTTGCAATGACACGATATATTTACGAACAGATGCCACTGGGGGTGCACTTTCAAATGTTAGATGAGATGAAAGTCGATTATTGCTTGTAAAAAGAGGCCCTAAAGTAGCTAAAAGCTGCTAGTCCATGCTAACAAGTTGGGAAAAACCATGTACACGCATGGATTCGGTAACGTTTTCCACCACGCGTTTGTCTTGGAAATAATTGATTTAGCAGGATGGAGGCTGATGAGTCGCCCAGAAAAATAGCTTAATAGCTCAATGGGCTTTATTTGGAAAATAAACTTCTGATTCAAAAATTCATTTGTATATTTGCAAATTGAGTAATACCCCAGGTTACGTCGGGGATGCGTTCCAAAAAGGTGCAATGACGAATGTCCAAGCAATGTAAAAGGGGAAGACATAAATCAGGGAATTACTGGAGTTATTTATTCTCCTGGTTTGTGTCCACCAATTGTTTCTTTCTCAGCCAAGTCAGTAATAGCAACACAACTTTGCCCAAAGTCTGCTTCACATTCGATCATCTTTATCAGAGTTACCATGACTCGCCCACCACCCATCCCAGACAGATGAACATAGCTAATACATTAAAACCCTTTGATCAATGTGGCTGGGGCTTTCTCCAGGTTTACAGTGAGGTTCCGCCAAACACTGTGTCCACTCACAGGCTTGAGGTCACCGTGAATAATTTTCTTCGCCTGGAGGTGAGACAGGCACTTGAGGATCCCCTTGGTGAATATTTTCACCTCCTCCATCCGAAGGGGCTCGGCATTCCGGCGACGATTCAGGTCATCTAGGGTTCCGCTGTGAAAGAGGCAACAATACAAAGTCGGTGCCATTCGGTGAAGTTCTGATTCATATAATAACAATAGATTATTACGCTTTACACAGGACATCCTCACGCCTCTTTTTCAGGAGGGTCCTGACAAGTTTTGACAGTAGAGGGGGCGATGTTGCTGCTATGCATTATCCCAATTTACTAATGTGTCGGTAGTATTCAGCCATTGGGGTGATTGGCCAAGCACAGTCGCATTGGGTATTTATTAGAAACGATACACGTTTTATCTTACCAACTGATTGAGGGGATATGGCTATGTAAATGTGAGCAAGGCTGGCAGAGAAACGACAATGGCTGCCAGCTCGACATGTGTCCCAATTGAGTCTTAAAACGACACATTGTCGCAAGAGCACGTCAACGCAACGATGCTACCTGACACGTGGTACGTACCTCAACAGTTCCAAGACGATGGTGTAGTGCTTTCTGAACTCAAACCAATCCAACATCTTGATTATATTGGAGTCGTCGGTGTCCCACGCCTGAACTTGATTCCCGATCTCTATCTCCCTCCTCTGGAGATTGGCATCATAGGCGCTGCAAAGACATAGTCCACAATTTTATATTATCGATAATAATAATGTAGACTTAGACCATGCTCACTATCAAAGACAGAGACCTATTCAGATGCGTGAGGATCCACATACAAGTGGGAAGGCAGCCAAGCAGTGAGCTGGCACTTACAATTTCCCAAGCTGGGAGATCATTTGTATGTTAAGATGAATCCGCCAATTAATTTTCATAGTCACAGATTGGGTCGCGACCATGAAGATGGCTCTCAAAGCACAAGGCTATCGCAAAGAGAGGCGCTATGATTCACAGACACAGTCTGCAGTAGTTTCAGGGTAGAGGCCTATGTTACTTTAAATTCAGTAGTAATTTTCAGCATTGGGATGTTTAGTTAAGCCTGTTTAAATTGTATGGGGGTTTTTTAGCTTTGAGAGGTAACTGGAAAATCTGGAGTAAACCGATGCGAAATAGGGAGATATAAACTCAGAAAGGCACTCGGGCCATTCATGCTGTGACGCACAAATGTTACCACTATGCCACCCTGCCTTCCCTTATAGTTCCGTTAATAACATCAGCCTGATTGTGGCATGGGCCAGTGTGGAGTCTTACCTCACTGGAATGCCCAGGATTTTCACCGCCACCAGGCTATTTGTCCTGTGGTCAAGACACTTGACCACTATGCCTTGACCGCCGAACCCAATCGTTTCCAGCACCTCATACCGAAAGTTGAGGTGCTCGTGCTTTACCTGCGCAACAATCACACAGTGGTTAAGTGCCGATTCAATAAAGGCTCATTATATTACTGCTAATTCAGTGCTCGTTAGACAATGTAAAGAGAGACTTAATCCATGCAGTGACAAAGAGCACGAGTTACTGAAATAGCCTAGCTTTGTCAATTCTAGTGATGGGTGAATACGAGACTTGATGTGTTCATTTGACTTGATGTGTTCATTAACTATTTTGTTGGCACACAGCACGAAGGTCCTGCATTAAATGTGCAGTTCAGTCTCTTTTTGCGTGGAGTTATGTTCTACCCCTCTTTAGAAAATTGTGAGTGTGTAGAGTTTGTATGCTTTCCCCTTGTTCTGCATGGCTTGCATCCTGGTTCTTTGGAATCTGCCCATTGCTAATAAACACTCACAACGTAACTGGTGATGACCAACCATGCTGAAAACGTACCTGCAAATTGATCAATGGGTTTTACACACAGCAACCTCGCTAAATACTGCGGTAAATTGTTGGAACCGTCCTGAAAAATTAATAGCAATGTTGCTATCAGAATCAAAGTGTATTTCCAGAGTAAATACATTGACATCAAATACCAACTGCATATATGCAGGTAATTTTTTAGCATTGAGATTTTTGGCCAATACCAGTTACAACGAGTGTGTGACTCCACCGTGGTGTGATAACGCTATGATGATACCGTGTTGTCAACACTGCGGTTGATTATGCTGAATGTGATGACGATGATTATGATGATGATGACACCTGAAGTAATAACCAGGGTGGCCTGCCGCATTCATTCCGCAAACTTTTGCACCGAGCAGCAAGCCCACTACCACCGAGCCATGGCATCACCTCCAAGGCGGGTATTTTGTGGAGTATCTTACCGGAATATAATTCTCGTCTTCATCATCGTAACCATTATTGTACAAGCCCTGAGCTTGATTTTGGAGCCCAAGGTACCATATCTCCTGCATGGCTAAGAGCTCTGTTCGCTCACTTTGGGTCAGGTAGCTGCCGTAGAGGTGCAGGATTTCTGCAGAAATGACAATAAAAACAATTATTAAAACATTATTACTATGCTTGTTTCTTTTTTTAGATTTATATTGTGCCTAATTACAACGTGCATTCCCACAATTATAACATTGTGCATAAGATAGTTGAGACAAAGAGCAGGGTTATTAAAAGTGGTGGTGTAGTTATGGTGACAGGAGAACAGGCATGAGAGGTTAAGGAGAAGTGAGGGTAGGCCTGGTCTTAGCTGAGGGTCGGGGGTGAGGGAGCAGCAGTAGAGGTAGTGATTGGGGTGATGATAGGGGTTGAGGTAGTGATATAGGTTGGGGTAGGCTTGATCGCAGCTGAGGGGCCGAGTCAGGGAGTAGCAGTAGGATGGGCAAGCGAGAAGAGATGGCTTTTATTTAAGGGAGGAACGGAAGTAGGTTTACCACGGACAGCCTTGTCCCTGTCGAGTTATTGCAATAGGGGCTGATGGTGTAATCACAACTGAATAACTGCAGATAGTTGTTAAGTCTTGAAAGTTTGGCCAATGACAATAACAGTTTGTTTTTTACGTGAGCAAACTGGAGTCCCTGGAGGAAACTCATGCGGAACAGGTAGAGAACATAGACTCAACAAGCAGAGCCATCTGAGTCAGGAATCAAACCCAAGCCTTATTGCTGTAGTACCACTGTAACACCTTGCTGCCCAAACTTTAGATGCCATATGAAAGCACATTGGGACAGAGGAAAGAAATTCATCATTTTATCGTAAGTCTGGTAGACAATGAAGGAGAAAACACACTTAAGTAAATATGGGAGTTGTAGTTAAATGGTAACTCTCACTTTTATAAGCACGGTTGCTAGGTATTACAGCAACACTTCCATTGCACAAGCCAATCAGCTGCCAATCAGCTGCAAGCAAAGTTAAGCACCCATGCAATATGGCTGTCTTCACATCCCCCAACCAACATGGCTGAGGTAATGTCCTCCATGTAAAAACTGGACAACTTGACATCACCCATACAAGAAAACCAGGACGATGTCACCCATGCCATATGGCTCACTTAAAGTCACCTCTAGAACATGGCGGCCATGACATCCTCCATGCAACATTGCCGCCGTCACATCCGCACTCCACCATGTAACATGGCCGATGTGACATCACCAATGCAACATGGCCACCGTAATGACAACTCCCATGCAACATGGCTGATATGATGTCCCCCATAATTGTTATTACCTTGCGGGGTTTTGCACTGGATGGTGGCTCCGTCTTGTGAGTCTGAGAGCGCACTCCATCTCACGTCTATCCTCTCTTTCTCTCTCGATTGGCTCGCCTACACACACAAAAACAAATGTCCACAATATAGCGTTTAACAAACTGTTGGAGCAAGTGCAGTTATTGAGCACTGAGCCAGCATTGCTGATATCTTCGCTTCCAAATTCAGGAGGGTCCTGGCATGTTTTATTAGCAGTGCATGATGTTACTGGGTGTAATCCCAATTTATTCATTTGCAGATTTTTTTTCAGAAGAGGGACACATGGAATAGAGAATATACGCAGGTTAATGACAACATTCAAACTCTTAATAATAATTAGTGGACTTACAAAGGACACATTGTGGCAATAAGGGATGTTGACCATTGGTCAAGAAAAATAACAGTGACAGCCAAGGAATGGAACACATCTGAGAGATAGTCCAACTAGAAGATGGAGCGATAAAATCATCTCAGCTAGCAGGAGCTGAACGGAACATTACATCACAGGATATTTAGAGGTGTCATCGGCTTGAGGAGGCCTTCATTCATCAGTGGAGAGATACAAATGCTGTAGATGTTCTGATACTGGTAGGAACCTCCTGGTTACACCAGCCAACAGGGGATAATTGTGTCCATCGTGCAGGGAGGGGCTGGGTGGGGAGGGAGGGGCTGGGTGGGTGGGGAGGGTGGGGCTGGATGGGGAGGGGCTGGGTGGGGCTGGGTGGGGGGTGGGAGGGGTGGGGCTGGGTGGGGAGGGGCTGGTCACCCCGTGGTGCCCTTATAAAACTCAACGTTTAACCTACTCACGCCGGCTTGTGCCCGCCCTCACAGTCGGGCATATTTGCGAAATACACCACGCCGCCGTTGACCCTGGCCATTGACCGAGCAACCCAACGTTCCTACCAGCTCCCTCCGCAGGAATGTGTTTAAAATAGACATTCAGGTACACAGACAAAATCTCAGTCAGACACACTTTGATACCTAGACACAGGCAGGTAGACACACAGCCAGGTAGAACTGGTGAGGAGTAGGTGCACGGATAGAGAGTAGAGAACACAGGCATGTGAATCACATATTCGCCCATACTTCACCACGCGAGTTTAAGAGCCATACCTCCATGTTGGCGACGTGCAGAACAGGATTTGCAGAGTGTTTTGTGTCTCACACCTTCTGGGTCTCTGTGAGGGAAGCGGGAGACGAGTCTCGGGTCATACACAGTCTAGGATAATTTCTCACAATACGATTCACATCTCTATATCGTGAAATCCTGAACATTTATATCATTACTCATTTGGGATTGCACATCGCCCTCTACTGGCAGACTAATGACCACTTGCAGGCCAAGTGCTGAGCCACCTGGTGACCCACATGGATAGCTACCACTAGAGGTTGAATGGGGGTGAGATGGGAGAGTAACGTGTAAGGCAGAGCAGCAAAATCCATCATTGTTCTACACTTCTATGCTTCCCCGTCTCTGTCCCCTGACTTAACCACAGCTCCAACACAAACTCACATCGTCAAAACGGACATCCATCATCGACACGGGCTCACATCATCAACACGAACCCACATCGTCAATACGGAAGCACACCATCAACACAGACCCACATCATCAACACAAACGCAGTTTAACACGTAGACTTTCAAGACTAATATCATCCATAATAGAGTTATTTTTGGGTTAGATCGCGTAAATATATGAATGTGTCGTTAAAACCCGCCACCACCCGACACAGACAACTAGTAAGGGTTGTCACTTAAACAGAACATGCCAATTCGTCACTAGTACAGAACACCGGTGTGTTGGAAAGCCAAGCCACAACATTTACAATCTGAGTACGACGTTTAGCCACTAATTACCACTAGCTTCATCAGGCGACAGCCACATTTGTGAAGTCTAACTGTTCCGTTCTTTATATACACACATTAACATGGACCCAAATCATCCGACCCACATCATCAACACAAACTCATATCAACAAAACGGACTCACATCATCAACACGGACTTGCATCATGAACACAAAATCACATCGTTAAAACATGAAGCTACCGAGTGTAACCAAGTCTAACTCTGATTCGTTCCCACTCTTCTGCTCTTTCCCCACACCTCTTCCACTCTCACCTGTTCGAGTATTCGCTCGGAGTCGCTTCAGCTGCTTTCTTTTGCGTCCGTCTCCTCCACGTGTCTCTCGAACATTGAGGGCACGTGGCCCGAGACCGAATGTCGTGGTTGTTACATCACAGTGACGTCAAAGACCGAGATCCAGGAGATCCCCGCCCCCTTTTACTACTTCCGGTGCCGCGCGGCCACGTGGGTGAGTGACGTCATGGCGGCCAAAGTTCCTCTTCCGGGTGTCGTGGCCGCCATTGGTGACGGTCCTGGGCCTCGCTCTGGGTCGGCTCAGGCCGCGTGGCTGACGGGATGTGTCCAAATACTTCGTCACTAGAGGTGTGAAGGTGCAGCCCTGCAAGTGCTCGCTCTCGCCGCTCCTGGAGAACGGGTACGACGAGAGCAAGCTCTGGAGAAGCGCTTTTGGAGGTGTATTTATTGTTTTTGGCCTACTCTTCCACGTCGGCAAGTACATCCTTGGATGAAGGTGAGAGAGTCCCCACACTTTACCCCACCGCACAACGCGTGTTGGCAGAGTGGACTTGCAATGCAGTGCATGAGTCGGCCGCTTCAATTGCGTCTTTCATTCACCCAGCCACAAGTTCTTTGACCTATGCAGAGACTCCTCGGCTCGCATAGAGACCTGCAGTCCCCAACTGGTCGACTCAATGTCCCTCACTTTGCAGGCCTGTGCTGTGTTTAACTTAGCTTAGATCCCAGGTTCCAATGCGGGAATCGAACTGCGCAACCGTGATTGATCCGGGTTCTCAAGTGTGGCAATTTGATTTTCTCTGCGCTGATATCAATTACTGTACCTATTTAGAAACCCATAGACTCATAGAGACCCACATGCTGACCCAGATAATTGCCTAAATGCTCAGACTCACAGAGATATCCCCAGACTTGCTTAGAGACCAATCGACTTGCGTAGACAGCCCTACACTTGCACGCAGACGCATTTAGACCAATAGCCTCACGCAGTCCGTTCCATTCTTGTGTAAGGGAATATATTCAGGAACTAACTGCCGATGTCAACGTCTGCTCCTCACGACGGGAAACCTTCAGCAGACAGATAGAGTACGTGTCGTTTTGCTGTTCCTCCGTTGACGGAGCGCAGACTACAGTGAGTGCACTGTACCCACTGTACATAGTCTGGGTTGCAGTGGCCACAGTGGCGCTGCTGTGGCTCGCGTTTTTAACTTTACATTGGCGAGGGAAATGGACGCAACGGCCTCCTGGTGATGTTCTGACGCGGCTGATGGTCGAACCGCCAGTGTCTGCGAGGAGGAATGTTTGAGCCAGGAGGTGCGATGCTGTGGGTCTCGATCGAGGTGTTTATTCTGGGAGGCCGCTTTATCCAACTGCCATATTAAGGTTGTTCTCAGCGTTTAACACCAGTGGTAGATTTTGTTATGAAGGTCATCAGCTGTGATCTTGACCGTTCCTCGCGTTGGATAACACGAATACTTTGGACCTATTGCTATACAAGCCATAAGCGTATAACTCGTGTAAAGCCCATTGAGCTCTACAGCTCTGTTCTCAGACATACCTCTCTAAAGCCCATTATGGCCTCGAACCTGGCCATTATGAACCTGAGAGAGACACCCAGGGCTTGAACCCAGGATCTCAGCAGTGTTGGCTCAGTGTCTGACCCAGCCATTATGAACCTGAGAGAGACACCCAAACCCAATGTTTTAATCTAGGATCTCAGCATTGTTGGCTCAGTGTCTTTGACCCAGCCATTTTGAACATGAGAGAGGTATCCAGACCCACGCCTTGAACCCAGGATGTCAGCAGTGTTGGCTCAGTGTCTCTGAGCCAGCCATTTTGAACATGAGAGAGACACCCAGACCCAGGGGCTTCAACCCAGGATCTCAGCAGTGTTGGCTCCGTGTCTCTGACCCAGCCATGATGAACATGAGAGAGACACCCAGACCCAGGGTTTGAATCTAGGATCTCAGGAGTGTTGGCTCAGTGTCTCTATGCCACCAATGTGCGGGCACATTGGTGGCATAAAATGCTGATAATGACGTTTAACAAAAAAAGCCAAATATCAACCGATGTATATGTCGGGCTCTAGTTTTAAGGATTTCGCCAGACTTCCAGATGCACCAGGGCACTTTACCTTCCCGTGTCGTTTTAATTATTTGCAAAATTAATATAATTTTCATTTAGGGTGAATTTCAAGTATTCCAAAACAGCCCTTGCACTATGCCAAAGTTCTCACCGTATCATCCGAATTGTAAGACTCACGTTTCTTCCCCTGTGCTTTAAAATGGTAGTTTCACTAATCATGAAATTTAATAGTTTATTGCATATAATGCCTTTTGTTTATATTTCACAGAGATTAGAGAGAATGATTCAGAATTGCTGGAAAGCACACACGCTGGAAGGGCAGGCAGAACCACTGCCAAGAATTCCCAAGCTCTACGGTCCTACAGTAGGATGTTTCGCCAACTCCATTAATGGGTGTTTATTATGCTCCTGTAAGCGAGTTTGTGTGTGTGACCAGGCTCATGTGGAAGAGGCTCGTGATCGACGCTACTGGGCAGTTGGAAGCAGCGTCCGAGAATAGCGGAGGCGCACAAGTGACGCTCACAACAACGAGAGGTTCTCAAGTCGGCTAAAACTGAATGATGTGTCACAGTGGGGAGCACAGGTGGTGTATCTGCCTGCCATCTCGGTTAACCCACAACACCTTGGTCTGTTTTATGACCTGTCAGTGGGCCTTCGACATGTCACGTGGCTAGAACGTGCACGTAGCCTGGCACAAGCGCTGTGGTGATCTCACCGCCACATAGTCGTGAATGTTGGCTGTAGTTGTGTAAGAATATTTGTTTAACTTGCATTGGATGCGTATTATAATTCAGTTGAGGTGTGTTATAATGTGCGTTATTACAAGGTAGGGGGGAGCGGTGGTGCAGTGGTTAACTCGGAACTATGAACCCGGCGACCCGAGTTAGATACCCGCTCACAGCCAACAGCAGTGATGATTATTTGAACTGATGCTGGGCCTCTCCCTAGGTCAACTCAGCCTGAAATGAGTACCTGGTGCAGTGTGTATACATCGCCACTGGGGAGACAAAGGCGGTCGGGCGTGGTGCTTGCCACCCATCTCGTGTGCTGTGCAGGCCATCATAGGTGCTTGCTAACAGTACCTGCCCCAACTGTCTGTTAAGGCTCTACAGGGGATATTTGTCTTTGTATTACAATATGATTGGAAGTTTAATTACATATGTAAAGCTTAATGCAACTGTGTAATAAAGGTATTCATTGCCAAAGGTTTGACGGATATTTTTTTTATATATTGATGAACTGTAGTACTGCCTTCCCATCGTTGGGAAACGAATTGATTCCTGCAAGATGGAAAAAAAAAATACGAAATGTTTTTAAAATTATGAGATCTGCATAACGTGATTCAAATCAGAAATGTGGACACTGACGAAGCACCGGGAATACAAGCTGAAGGGCACGGAGATAGTCCGGAGTCTCAGCTCCGGAGGCATTCCTGGGAAACCCAGCGTAATCATAACGCCTTCCAAATTGACGCTCCCGTCTGGTTACGTGAGACCAATGGAACAATCGGGATAAGATTGGGGGATATTGATGCACATATACACACAAAGATGCCCCGTATAGCCCTTACAGATGTAGTGGGTTCGAATTAGGTGCACATACACGCAGCTTGGAGGCAACATTATTTATTAAACGGTAAGTAATATAACACTGTACATGAGGTGGTGACCACCTTCCTCAACTCACTAACACTCTGGAACACGACACAGACTGGACCAGGCAGGCAACGGCCTGCCTGGCCCAGGACGACGACTCGGGACTTGACGACCGATGATGTCTTCACTTCGGAGTACAATACAACAGCCTCGCTCTGCGTTCACACCACGCTTATATCTGGTTTGGCGTGGCTGGCTCCGCCCCGGCGTGGCTGGCTCTCTTCAGGCAACGCCTCCCTTCCCAGGACACGCCTCACTTCCCCCACCTCTGGGAAGGTCCGGATCCCTCCACCACGTGACCCCCCAGGCACCCCCTTGGGGCCCCCAGCCTTCGTACAGGCCAACACGGTAGTGACCATTCTATGTCACTACATCAACCCCCCCCTGTATAAACACACAGCCGTCCCCGGCTGTAACACAACTGAAAAATCGAAAAGGTGTGCCTCCGAACCAGCAACATCAATAAATGACCGGCGACCGATAAGAAATACAATCACTTAATATATACAGAATCGACGAGGGTAAAGGGGAACCGCATAGAAAACGGGGAATTAACAACAAATATACATGAAAACTGGCTAACCCACTTACGCTCCAGCACAGCCCCCCCCCCCCCCCCCGTTAGAATCACGCATGCAATGACAGTCACCCGTTAGCACCCCCCCGCCTTTCCGACGTGGCGTCACAACCAGTAACACGCGTCGGCCATATCGGGGGGGGAATTTCCATGTTACCACCCCACTGCCTTTCCGACGCGGCGTCACAACCAGTAGCACGCGTCGGCCATATCGGGGGGGGAATTTCCATGTTACCACCCCACCGCCTTTCCGACGCGGCGTCACAACCAGTAGCACACGTCGGCCATATCGGGGGGATTTCAACCCAGTCTCTCTCCAAGACTCGCATCGCAGCATATAGCTGTACCGACCAAGCTGAGACGACCCATCGTTCACTCACTGCACAACATGCACCCTAACAACTGAGGGATACAGTCCCAACGTAACAGGACAACTCCCCTGAACCTTACAAATCTCCAGCCCACTGTTTCAACGCACCTCGGAGTGTCTCACTCTCCGGGCCGTCAGGTCAAGCCATCAGACACAGCATGATGGGACCACACTCTCTGAGCCATGTGAGCGCACAGCCCACTAGGCTAGACAAGCCACGGAGTGTCTCGATCTCCGGGCTGTCAGGTCAAGCTGTCAGACACAGCATGACGGGACCCCACTCTCTGAGCCATGTGAGCGCACAGCCCACTAGGCTAGACAAACCACGGAGTGTCTCGATCTCCGGGCTGTCAGGTCAAGCAGTCAGACACAGCATGACGGGACCACAATGTTCGTGTTAGACACGCAACTCTCACTGGGCCATCCTGGTCAGGATCTGCGCCCCAAGATAAGTGACAGCCAGCACCACAATTCCAAATCCCTGGCAGCATGTCACCATCGCAATTTAACACCATCACAACACATACAATTTGAATTATGATCCCCCACAGAACTGATCCAATGCCGAACAGGTACGCACAATTTGTGACGATCCCGAATATTCAATGGTCACAACAATACACCTCACATCCCGTATCCGTACACATCATCTCCGAGACTCGCATTGCAGCATGCAGCTGTACCAACCGAGTGGAGAGAGCAACGCAATTTGACAGCAATTAACGGAAACGCACCCCCGATCGATGTAGAACACAAGGAGCATTCCCGCACAAAAGACATCATCTGTGCAACAACGGACAGGAGCCAACCAGTGAGGTTGAAACACCGAACCTGTCATTTTAAAAACCCCTTCAACATTAACCATGTGACTCAGGGCATTCGAATTTTGAGAGCAAAAAAACTATACACAAACCCCAAGAATCGCCGAATTGATTAATACAGTATATGCAGTATATGAAATTCGTACAGTCAATCATTTGGCGCAATGCTCCATCCAGTCCCCACATGGCAACACACACAATCAATACTCCAGACAATCCGCACATAGTAAATAAACACAAGCAAGTACCCAACAGTCCATACACTGTTAACAATTCCAAGCAAAGCTCCATACGGTCTGTACCTTGGCAACAATGACGATCAAAGTTTCTTACAGTTACACGTGACAATCACGAGCGAAACTCCATACAGTATACACAATAACAATGGCGATTTCGCAACAAAACGATGTAACAACAAGAGTCATTAACACGGCAACCTACAGGATATCAACAGAGCTCGGGACACCCAACCACGAATTAATCATTAACTACACCCAGAAGATACCGATCTCGACGCCGTAATTAACAACAACACTTGTTACAAGCAGACACCCGCATGGAAGCCGCGCCAATTTATCACGCACACAACCAGACGAACACGCTCCGCAAACCAGCGAGTAAAAAAAACACCCGCGATCGCAACCCAGCACACGCAAGATGGGTGAAGTTATTATTATTTTTCTTGGGGACGGGTGCTTGTTATGTCACGACTCGCCTAGCAAACTGTGAATAGCGGAGGGCGGCAAGGTGGAGCACTGGGACGGCCCGAAGAATCTTGCATGGTGAATATGGCCTGCTCTTGCGAACCCATCCACCCTCTCGCGCTCGAGCAGAAGACGGGGGCGCCACCCGAACGTGTGGAACTCCCCCTCCGCAGGCGTTGATGTCGGCGGGAGCGGCATTTTGGCAGCAGGAGCGGCGTTTTGGCGGGAACAGCGCCCCGACCCGCCGCCGAAATGGCGGGAGCGGCGCTTTGGCAGGAACCGCGCCCCGACCAGCCGCCGAAATGGCGGGAGCGGCGCTTTGGCGGGAACCGCGCCCCGACCAGCCGCCGAAATGGCGGGTCCACCGCGTGGCCCGCATGCCCGGGCCTCCCCCGCCAGCCCCCGCAGCGACGATGGTGTCCTCTCCCCGCGGCTCCGTCGCTCCATTCCCGATGGCGGCGAAGCAGCGGTGCGATGCCAGTCCCGCCGCTCTGCGTGCAGCGCCATCTCTCTCTCTCTCACCGGGGCTGCCATCCCCGGGGCTGTCAGAAGGATAGTCGTCACACCATCCCCGTCGTACGAAGACGTCCAGATGAGTTTTATATTTGTTTTTCGTGTGCCCATTTTACTTCCCTAGGATAACACCTAGCAAAATTTATTTTTCCACCTGACGCCAAATGTAGTGGGTTCGAATTAGGTGCACACACACGCAGCTTGGAGGCAACACTATTTATTAAACGGTAAGTAATATAACACTGTACATGAGGTGGTGACCACCTTCCTCAACTCACTAACACTCTGGAACACGACACAGACTGGACCAGGCAGGCAACGGCCTGCCTGGCCCAGGACGACGACTCGGGACTTGACGACCGATGATGTCTTCACTTCGGAGTACAGTACAACAGCCTCGCTCTGCGTTCACACCACGCTTATATCTGGTTTGGCGTGGCTGGCTCCGCCCCGGCGTGGCTAGCTCTCTTCAGGCCACGCCTCCCTTCCCAGGACACGCCTCACTTCCCCCACCTCTGGGAAGGTCCGGATCCCTCCACCACGTGACCCCCCAGGCACCCCCTTGGGGCCCCCAGCCTTCGTACAGGCCGACACAGTAGTGACCATTCTATGTCACTACACAGACTTGGGACAATTGCTATTAGCAAGCAGCACCTACATGAAGGCTGGCATGGCACAAGGGGGGGAAGGGGGGGGTGTTGGCCAGCACGACCCAAAAAGCCCCATAATGGTTGTGAATGCCATGCAGTTATCCTCAGCAGTTCGCGTGCGAATCGTGATGGTTGCGCATGGTGGTCGTGAACAATGGTGTGGCTTTGCTGAGTGATGGGAGTCGATGTATGAGTTGAAGCAGTCTACGTGGGGGTGCAAGTCTGCGTGGGGGTGGGAGTCTTAGTTCATAATTAACATGAGAATGCCTTCGTGTTAAACTGTTATAGTTCTCCCGAGCCCATCATACTGCTGCAACTCCACCAGCTACAACCAGGCCTACTCCAACCCCTATCACTACGCTAACCCCAATTCCTATAACCACCCGTATCACCACCTTTACCCCTATCACTACCCCAACCTCTCTCACTACCCCAACCCCTATCACTACTTTTACACCTCTCACTACCCCTCCTGAACCGCTCCCGCTTGTTCTTGTCACAATTACTACATCACAAATTGTAATAACCCCGCTATTTATCTAAACCACTATCATCGTACGCACAATTGTATAATAGCCATCAATTGTTTAGGAATAAGGCACTATATAAATGTATATAATATAAGATAGTACAGGTAGTGGGTAGTTTGTGATAAACTACCTCAGGGCGTGACGACTCTGCCTTACGCAAGTCCAAGGCACAGCTGGCCCGGCTGTCAGTACCTGGTAAGGGCCCCTCCCAGGGTTACGCGGTTTTCTCACTGCCTTGTGAGTGTCTCGGGAGAGTCAATGGCTAAGGTAGTAAACCCCAACAGAAAATCAGGAGTGGGGCCCCTCAGGTGGTTTTGTGACGCTCTGCGGCACATTCCCGGCAGCCCCTGCAGCCAAACTGGTACCAAACGTCCTGCTACGCACTCCTTTGGACATCACCAGCAAGGCTGAAAGGGGGATCCTGACACATGGGCAACCCAGGATTTCCAGAAAAACCTGCCCGGGCTTTGCGCCAACAAGAGGTGCAAAAATGGGGAGAGGATACTCCTCGGCCACCTAATCGTGGCCAAGAAACACTGATGGCAGCAGTCACGGATTATAAGCTCATTTTAGATTGGCGTAAAAAAATGGGCACCACGGGTTTCCATGGTCGGTGTAAGGGGTCATTACACCCCAATGAATAGCTACCGCCCGCCTCAAGCTGGGCAGCCCCCCGGCCAATAAGGTGCTTTCCCGCCATGGCTCACCTGCTCCAATGGGTGCTTGGAGCTTATGGTTCATCACCAGACGAGTGGGCTACAACACCTGCACCAGATAAAAGCAAAACAAAACTAAAGAAGGTTCCAGCCCTTCATTTTGCAAGCTGGAATGTATGTACAATGTGTTCTGGACTCTCCGAAGATCTCTTGCAGATTGAGGACATCCGCAAGACTGCAGTTATCGACAGGGAGCTGGCGAGACTTCATGTGGATATTGCAGCACTACAGGAGACCCGGCTTGCTGGCAGTGGCTCACTACGAGAGAGTGACTACAATTTCTACTGGCAAGGAAAACAGCAGAACGAACCAAGGCAACACGGTGTTGGGTTCGTCATAAAAAACACACTCCTTGGCATGATAGAGCCACCGACTTCAGGCTCCGAGCGGATTCTGCTCATGAGACTTTTTTTTCGATTTAAAGCTTTCGTGACTGCAGGGATTCATCTTCTTGGTTCTTTCGGTAAAGTCACGTAGAAGGGAAGTAATAAAATAATAAAAATAAAACATAATAAAACAATTCTCACGACGTTTCGGCCACAACGCAAGCAGCCGTCCTCAGGCGAAGAATGAGACATTATCAAGCTAGGAGCTTATATAGGTGTAGCGAGGAGGAGCGCCTTAACAAAAGAAATGTGCATATGAAGAGGAATTTAGCATACCAATGGGCAATGCGTAGGAGGTGGGCGGAGGGGTTTCAAAGTCCCATTATGCCCATGCATTATGCAGGATCAACAGCACCACGGGGGGGCGCAAGGAACAGCGTTAATAAAGGAAAGGAATGTTAATGATATGTAGCTGCATTTACCAAACAACCATGTAGAAAACCAAAGTAAAAAACTACATAAAAAACTAAAATATAAACTGATACTTACTATACTCTACAATAAGCTGAGTTACTAACAACAAATAATAAATTACAATTCTACGTCGTAAGAAGTATATAATATACTTCCATCTAAACTTTATTCTCTTAGCATATACAGTACTATATACTGCCATAGATAAACCCAACATTAAATTATATACTGTATTGCTGTAAACCACCCTATACTTTATACATTTTAATATAACACTATGTATTATTCAACTCACCCTAATGTGTATCGAAATGGTTTATTACGTCCTTCCAATGATTGCTAAGCCTGAATCCATCTTCTCGGTTAAAATTGTCTCTGTGTTTATATATGTGGATCGCCTCATGAACGAATCTCTCATGATAGCCAGATGGCTTGCAGAGAACCTCCGTCTTGGAGAAGTCAATGTCATGTGAGCCCACTGAGTTGTAACAGTGGTCTGCCACGGCTGAGGTGTTTGTCCTACCGTGTTTTAGATCAGCTTTATGTTCACGAATGCGGTCTGAGACGTGTCGTTTGGTTTCCCCAATGTAACTGCTACCACAGAGGCAACTTAGTTTGTAGACGCCAGGGTACTGTATGTCTGGAATCACATCTTTTGCAGACGGTACCAGATCACGGATTTTATGTACTGTGTTGAATCGGACCTGGATCTTGTGTTTAATCAGGATTTTGGAGATCTTTTTTGTGACCCCAGCAATGTAGGGTAATCGGATTGGGAACACGTGGAAAAAATGACTGCCTCTTCAGCTGCCGCTATGTCGACTAAATGTAAGGACAACTTGATTTCCAAATTCAACCGCCTCTCAAACAAGAAACCGGACCCACACATTGAAAAGCTAGATGTTAACAAAGTCGTAATTAATCGCAGTAACAGTCCTATTTCTGAAGGTTTGAAATCCGTTTTAGCTAAAGGACTAAACTTTGCAGTCACACCTAGACACATACCAGTTAATGATATAATTGCTCGAGTAGATGTAGCTCTCAAGGGCTTGAGTCACATCGCTGCAGACGTAGCAAGATCTGAAATCTCTGTAACCCTCAAAAACGCTAAGATGCCAGCTAGCAACATCAGCAAAGATGAGCGTTTTGAATTAGCTCAATTAAAAAAGAGGGATGACATTGTCATCCTCTCAGCCGACAAAGGCAATGCCACTGTCATCATGGACAAAATAGAATACAACAACAAAATTCAAGAACTACTCAACGATGGCAGCTATACAAAAATAAAAAGAGACCCCACCAACAGCCTCGTCTCCAAAACCAACAACATCATTTCTGCTTCAACCGCATTAATTGATCAGACCAAACAGTTCTCGTTGAAACCTTCTGCAGCCAGGCCACCAAGATTGTACGGCTTGCCAAAGATACATAAAGAAGATACACCTCTTCGTCCCATTGTCTCTACTATCAACTCCCCCACTTACAAACTGGCTCGTTTTTTGTCCGAAATCCTACGGCCTTTCACTGGAAAAACCACCTCTGCAGTACTAAACTCTACTGACCTGGTATCGACAATCAAGGGGATTGCCCTGTCCCCAGACGACCTGCTTGTCAGTTTTGATGTGGTTTCCTTGTTCACCAAGGTGCCTGTGCCTGACACCATCGCAATCATTGAAGACTTGGTTCATCAAGGACTAAATGCTGGGGTACCCCCCCTGGTGAGACACTGCTTAACCAATACATACTTCACCTGGAATGGAACCTTCTACAAGCAAATTGAGGGCACCCCAATGGGCTCCCCCCTATCTCCGGTTGTAGCCAACATCTTCATGGAGAAATTTGAGACGGACGCCATCCAGACTGCCACTCTACGCCCGACCTTATGGAAGAGGTACGTAGACGACACATTTGTCATCTGGCCACATGGCCGGCCTGCTCTAGACCAATTTCTCGACCACATCAATTCCATACACCCAGCCATCAGATTCACCATGGAAGTCGAAAATGATGGCAAGCTACCCTTTTTGGATGTCCTAATCAAAAGGAGACCTGATGGTTCAATGAGCCACTCTGTCTACAGGAAAGCCACCCACACGGATGCTTATCTAAAACCGGATTCCCACCACCATCCATCCCAGAAGAATTCCCTCATCAAGACTCTATATCATAGAGCCCAATGCATCTCCGACCATGAACACATTTCCAGTGAACTCAAACACGTACGCCAAGCTCTTAAGGCTAATGGTTACTCCGACTACACAATCCGCAAAGCCATCACTCCAACCATCAAGAAGGATCCTGTTGAGGAGCCTTTCAAGACCATCACCTTACCCTACATTGCTGGGGTCACAAAAAATATCTCCAAAATCCTGATTAAACACAAGATCCAGGTCCGATTCAACACAGTACATAAAATCCGTGATCTGGTACCGTCTGCAAAAGATGTGATTCCAGACATACAGTACCCTGGCGTCTACAAACTAAGTTGCCTCTGTGGTAACAGTTACATTGGGGAAACCAAACGACACGTCTCAGACCGCATTCGTGAACATAAAGCTGATCTAAAACACGGTAGGACAAACACCTCAGCCGTGGCAGACCACTGTTACAACTCAGTGGGCTCACGTGACATTGACTTCTCCAAGACGGAGGTTCTCTGCAAGCCATCTGGCTATCATGAGATATTCGTTCATGAGGCGATCCACATATATAAACACAGAGACAATTTTAACCGAGAAGATGGATTCAGGCTTAGCAATCATTGGAAGGACGTAATAAACCATTTCGATACACATTAGGGTGAGTTGAATAATACATAGTGTTATATTAAAATGTATAAAGTATAGGGTGGTTTACAGCAATACAGTATATAATTTAATGTTGGGTTTATCTATGGCAGTATATAGTACTGTATATGCTAAGAGAATAAAGTTTAGATGGAAGTATATTATATACTTCTTACGACGTAGAATTGTAATTTATTATTTGTTGTTAGTAACTCAGCTTATTGTAGAGTATAGTAAGTATCAGTTTATATTTTAGTTTTTTATGTAGTTTTTTACTTTGGTTTTCTACATGGTTGTTTGGTAAATGCAGCTACATATCATTAACATTCCTTTCCTTTATTAACGCTGTTCCTTGCGCCCCCCCCGTGGTGCTGTTGATCCTGCATAATGCATGGGCATAATGGGACTTTGAAACCCCTCCGCCCACCTCCTACGCATTGCCCATTGGTATGCTAAATTCCTCTTCATATGCACATTTCTTTTGTTAAGGCGCTCCTCCTCGCTACACCTATATAAGCTCCTAGCTTGATAATGTCTCATTCTTCGCCTGAGGACGGCTGCTTGCGTTGTGGCCGAAACGTCGTGAGAATTGTTTTATTATGTTTTATTTTTATTATTTTATTACTTCCCTTCTACGTGACTTTACCGAAAGAACCAAGAAGACTCATGAGACTTCTCACTGCTTCTGGCCATGTAAACATCCTGAGTGTCTACGCTCCAACACTCTACTCACCTCCGGAGATTCATGACCAGTTCTATGAAGAGCTTCACAATATTATTAGAAAAATCCCCAGCTCTGAGCACATGTTTCTGTTGGAAGACTTCAATGCAAGGGTTGGGGCTGATCATGACGCGTGGCCCGCATGCCTTGGCTATCACGGCATTGGAAAGATGAATGCCAGTGACCAAAGACTACTCGAGCTTTGTTCATACCACAATCTCTGTATCACAAACTCATTCTTTCTCACTAAACCATGCCATAAAGTATCATGCAGACATCCAAGGTCTCTTAATTGGCACCAACTGGACCTCGTCATCACCCAACGAGCCCTCCTCAACTCAGTACTCATCACACGCAGCTACCACAGTGCAGTCTGTGACACCGATCACTCGCTGGTATCCAGCAAGGTCAGACTACGGCCAAAAAAGATACACCGCCTCAAACAAAAGCGCTACCTACGCATCAACTCTGCCAAGACCTCCCTCCCAGAGCTCACTTAATCATTCCAACACAGCCTTGAGCAGTCCCTACACGACACACCAGATGGAAGCGTGGAGACAAAGTGGGCATACATCAGAGACGCCATCTTCAATGCAGCCATAAATACCTTCGGTAAGCAGAAAAGGCGGAATACAGACTGGTTTGAGGAACACCTGGCTATATTGGAACCCATCCTCCAAGCCAAGCGCATGGCGCTCCTGAAGTACAAGCAAGTCCCAAGTACAGGATCATTAAGGGCTCTGAAAGCTGCCCGCAGTGCAGCTCAAACGACCGCCAGACGTTGCGCCAATAACTACTGGGTGAACCTCAGCAGTAGAATCCAACTTGCCTCTGACACTGGCAATATCCGTGCCATGTATGAAGGCATAAAGACAGCCTTTGGTCCCCCTTAAATCCAGCACAGGGGCCATCATCACTGATAAACGAGCAAATGGCCAGGTGGGTAGAACACTACTCAGAGCTCTACTAACGAGACAACGGTGTCAGAAGCTGCCCTTGCTGCTGTAAAGCCCTTACCAACGATACACGAACTGGACAATGTTCCAACCTTGAAGGAACTGAACAACGCCATCAACTCACTAGCCAGCGGCAAGTCCACGGCACAGGACGGCATCACACCTGAGGTACTGAAATGTGTGAAACCCGCTGTCCTCACAAAACTCCATGAACTCATCTGCCAGGGCTGGGAAGAAGGAAAATCCCTCAAGACATGAGAGACTCCAACATCATCACCCTATATAAAAACAAGGGTGACCGTGGGGACTGCAATAACTACCATGGCATCTCCCGGCTGAGCATCGTGGGGAAAACCTTTGCCCGTGTGGTCCTCTGCAGGTTACAGATACTAGCTGAGAGGACGTATCCTGAGGCTCAGTGTGGCTTCAGAGCAGGAAAGTCCACAATTGACATGCTCTTCTCCTTGCGTCAGCTACAGGAGAAATGTCGAGAACAGAGATTGCCGCTGTACTTGGCATTCATTGATCTTACAAAAGCCTTTGACCTCATCAGAAGGGAAGGCCTCTTCAAACTCCTCAAGGTGATCAGCTGCCCACCGAAGCTGCTGGCAGTCATCTCCTCTTTCCATGACAACATGAAAGGAACAATACAGCACAGCAGCACCACCTCCGAGGAATTTCCCATACTCAGCAGTGTAAAGCAGGGGTGCGTGCTTGCCCCAACACTCTTTGGCATCTTTTTCTCACTTATGCTCACACATGCCTTTGGGACAGCAGAAGAGGGAGTCTTTCTCCATACAAGATCTTCAACCTTGGCCGTCTCAGATCCAAAACCAAAGTCTGCAAAGTCCTCATCAGAGAACTCCCATTCGCTGCTGATGCCGCGGTGACAGCTCACACAGAAAAAGATCTGCAGACACTCATCGACCACCTTGCCAATGCCTGCAACAACTTTGGCCTGACAATCGGTCTGAAAAAGACCAATGTCATGGGCCAGGATGTCAGAGACACCCCTTCCATGAACATTGGCAGCTACACCCTGGAAGTCGTTCAGGACTTCACCTACTTGGGTTCCACCATCACCTGCAATTTGTCCCTTGTCACAGAGATTGACAAGCACATTGGGAAGGCGTCTGCAGCTATGTTCAGGTTGACCAAAAGAGTGTGGGAGAACAAATCCCTGACGCTCAACACCAAAGTACAGGGCCTGCGTCCTTAGCACCCTCCTCTATGGGTCTGAGTCCTGGACAACATACGCCCATAAAGAACATCGACTAAACACATTCCACCTCCGATGTCTCAGGCGCATCCTCGGTATCAGATGGCAAGATCGCATTCCCAACACCTCAGTCCTCAACTTGGCCAACATTCCCAGCATGTACTCTTGACTCAGTCATAGGCGCCTGAGATGGCTTGGACACGTTCGCCGCATGCAGGATGGCAGATTACCCAAGGATGTCTTGTACGGCGAGCTGGCATCAGGCACACGGGTCACTGGTCACCCAGTTCTGCGCTTCAAAGATGTCTGTAAACAAGACATGAAGAGCTACGACATCAACCCAAATGACTGGGAGAAAACTGCCGGCGACCGACTCAGCTGGCAGCAGGCTGTGAAAACAGGCCTCAGGAGAGGCGAGGAGAAAAGACACGCCGCTTGGCAGACCAAGAGGGAGCGACGTAAAGAAAAAGCAACAAACACCTCTGGAGTTGCCACCGCATTCACTTGCAATTGCTGTGGCAAGGATTGCCACTCAAGGATTGGCCTACTAAGTCATTCTAGGTGCTGCAAAACCTACAGCTGACCTCGTAAGGCGTGAAAGAATTGTCTCTCGAGACACAAAGGCCTATGAAGATAGTGCATTTTCTCTAAGCTTCATACAATTGCATCTCCAAGAGCTGTACAATGACAAAATAAAAACCCTCCTTCCCTTCAGCCTCCCCTTCCTGCTCCACCAACTCTGTTTTCTCCTCCATGCTCTCCTCCACAACCTCTGTCTTCTCCAAGACACCTCACATAAGTCAAGACACATTGAACCCAGGCCGCACCAGCAAACTAGGCAACATTGTTTAATTTATATTTACAAGTTAATTTTACAACGTATATTACAATAACAATAATAATGTATGGTGTGTGTGTGGGGTGTAGTGTCTTGGCTGCAATTGTCCCCTAGTCCATCGCTTGCGTCCGCTGATGAGCATTCTGCCACTGCTGGTTCGGCGCTGGCTGCTCCAAAGAATCGTCTGCGCCATTTTGCAACGCTCAGGGTGTCCTGCCTGTGATCCATCCTGGGATTAACCAGGCCGGATTACAGTTCAAGGAACTCACAGATCCTTGAAAGTTCTGGACATTGCGGAGTTCATCTGGCAGGCGAGGCTGGGTTGGCTGGGTTGTGAAACCCGCATGACCAGCCATGGCAAGGCCTAGCAGCCCATGTGTGTGTAGTGTGTGTGTGTTGTGTATGTGGGCGTGTGTTGTGTATGTGGGCGTGTGTTGTGTATGTGGGTGTGTGGTGTGTATGTGGGCATGTGGTATGTGTGTGCTGTGTATGTATATCTTGTGATGGGAAGAGGGTGGAGTGTGTATATATGTGGTGATAGTGGTGGTGATGATACTAATATACATCTATCATCACCACCCCTTGCGTCGTCAAGGCTACTCTGCGGTGGACACTCCACCACAAAGCAGCCGGCAGCGGAAGAAAGAGCAGATTGCTCGTCCCAAGCGAGCGAGTCGCGACCGCTTTTTCTTCGTCTGCTCTCTCGTTTCCTGCACCAGCAGCTCCGTCTTGGCCTCCGTCTTCTCCGTCTTCCCCAGCTTCTCCTCTTCCTCCTCCTTCCCCTCAACCTCCCCTTCCTCCTCCACCAACTCCGTCTTCTCCTCCATGCTCTCCTCCGCAATCTCCGTCTTCTCCTCCGTCTTCCCCAGCTTCTCCTCTTCCTCCTCCTTCCCCTCAACCTCCCCTTCCTCCTTCCCCTCAACCTCCCCTTCCTCCTTCCCCTCAACCTCCCCTTCCTCCTCCTTCCCCTCAACCTCCCCTTCCTCCTCCACCAACTCCGTCTTCTCCTCCATGCTCTCCTCCGCAATCTCCGTCTTCTCCTCCGTCTTCCCCAGCTTCTCCTCTTCCTCCTCCTTCCCCTCAACCTCCCCTTCCTCCTTCCCCTCAACCTCCCCTTCCTCCTCCTTCCCCTCAACCTCCCCTTCCTCCTCCACCAACTCCGTCTTCTCCTCCATGCTCTCCTCCGCAATCTCCATCTTCTCCGCAGAGGCTGAGGTGAGCGAGGGCTGCGCAGGAGTTGACCTGTGAAGGGACAGACATGACACCATTTCATATCCCGTCTATCGTTCGTTCGTTATTACTCTACAAGGTCACAACTCACGATCATCCGTGTGTGAAATATCCCCACTGCATTTTCACCTTGCTTCGCAACATTCACAACATCTTAAGACACAGTAGGGCTTTCTTTGGTAATTAAGGAAAGTCATAAGAAGTAATAATATAAACACACAGGACACACACGCAGAGCAGCTTACCGTTCCACAGCGGATGCAGAGGTTTCGTCGCTCTCCCTGTCGAACAGCGAGACCGGTCCCAGGTCAGCGGTGGCGACGATCGTGATGGTGGCGGTGATGGTGACAGTGGCCGGGGTGGTGTATGTGGTGGCGATGCCGGCAGTGGTGGTTGTGATGGTTGAAGTGGTGACAGTGGTGGCAGCGGCGATGGCGGTGATGGTGGCCGCCGTGGTTTTAACTGCAGCTGCTTCGGGTTGCCCGGGTTCACCCGTGCCGATATCCTGCAGCCATTTATGTGCCAGCGCCTGCTCCGGTGTCATCCGAAGAGCCGGGATCCATCTGTTGAGACACACAGACGCGGCACACGCCATAGAGTTATGATGATTGGAGGGTTTACATTCGTCTCATCCCATTGGGTCCAAGAACTAATGTCAGCAGTAGTAGCTGTCATCCACTTTTGGTGATGATCGCCAAAATCATCATTGACCATTTGCTGCTGTGATCAATGGCAGATGCACCACCTGTGCTCCCCACTCTGCCAATTTGCTGCGTATTAGCCGCTCGGTACTCTGCTCGTTGTGAGCGTTGCTCCTCCACCCTCTGTTGTTGCTGAGTGGCGACTTTCATCCAACTGCCAATTCGCCTCAAAGTGCACCTTGCCTGGCATTTCCCTGTGTCATTTTTATCGAAATTGAACTCAAATCCGCTGGTAACATTCATCACCAAGCCCAACCTGCTCCACATCCTCATGAACTCTACATGAGCTCATCTCTACTTTGACATGGCCCAGCAGTGACATGGCCCAGCAGTGACGGGGCCCAGCATGAGCGCGTTGTTTGCCGTGTGTTGCAGAGGGTCACAGCGCAAATCCAGTGGCCGACCTGGTTAATGCAGCAGGTGTGTGAACCCTAAAAATACTCGCTGTTTGCTTCATAGAGAATGTTAAAGATCCTGTCATGTATTTTGCAAGAGTAGACCATTGTGTGCTGACATCACGGTCAAAATTAGACTAAAGAACGTACCGTTTGTAAGCAGGGCCGTCCATAGGGGAGTGTGGGGCCCACCGATGCCTTCAAACTAAAGCGGAAGTGTTACATCTGACACCACCGTGACATCGAAGCATGGCACCCCTCAAGTTACTCGATTGGAATGTATGTAGAAATCATCGCCCCCCACTATGCAAACTTGGCAGGACCCTCCTGAAAAAGAGTCTTGAGGCTCAGTGAGGCTTTCTGAGGTAAGCAAACGTCAATAAAATAATAAAAGCAACGGTCTGCATTCCCCAATTCTATCTATTATCCTTGTCCCACCTTGAAATCATTCATCCGTTGCACAAGGCGCTCGCCTAAATTCTACGGCAACGCAAACTACTTTACATCACATTTCATCCATTCCCGTGCGCTACTGCGGTCTAGCCAAGAGGGAATGCCAAGGGACGTGGTTGCGGACATGAGCAATTGTGGACTTTTGGCTTCGAAGACGATAAGAGTCTAGGTCTCTCTGTAACTATATGGATCATGTAAGTGTATGCAATGATAGGGCTTCTGATTTTGCTTGAGAGGGATGGAGCTATTTGCTGGAGGTGATCGGTCACTCATCATTTAGAGCAGAGTGACTGATGTGGGAATCCTCGTGGGGGAAAGGGGCCCATACTGGAGGCAGCTGCTGATGAAGTCCACAAACTCCGGGCCATATTTTGCGAGCAGCATGCAGAGCGGGCGACTCCCTGGCACTCGGATGCAGCCAAACATCTTTGGCTGCTTGTCGGATTCTACAGGTAGCACGCACAGACGGGAAAAACAGTCACACAACCTATATAGCCGTTGCACACCGGCAGCGATGCCACAACAGTGCGATGCCATAGCACTATGCCATGGCCCAGCGGTAGCCATTTTGCCGCTTGTTATAGAAGTTTGTAGGGTGTATTAACCAAAACAAAATTCACATTGTTTGCTTCACAGTGGACGTTCCAGATCCCGTGACGTCATTAGAAATTGTCGGCCATTGCGTGCCAATGTGAAAAATGAAACAGAAAATTACTCCATTAGAAGTATAATGGAACATCGCCCACTACTGTGAAACTACTGCAGACCGTCTGAAATACAGCAGCACCTTCATTCTAGCTCATCTCATGCTAAAATAATGGCACACCAAATGTACTTTATTATGATAATGATTAATTATTGTAATAAAACATACAAATAAAATGGAATGTTTGGCATCATCTGGCATAGGTTTTGGTATGACAATGGAACATATGCATGATTCATTATCGATATTTGGGTCAGGCCGCTTAATGACTGAGCCACATTTTCTGCTGTAGGACCCAATTGTCAGATGTACAAGCATTTCAAGGCTAACTTCCTGGATTTCAGTCCGACTTGCATCCTGCCCTGATGATGCTTGACGCAGTTTCAAGTGAAAAGTTGCATCTAATTGCAAATGTGGGCTGTAAAATTCGAAGTTGAAATATTTATGGGTGGTTAAGTTAAAAGAAGAACAGTTGGCTCGTGAAACACTTTACACATTCAACTTTCATTTGTTTGTGTATGTCGGGTGTCGGAGGATCTTAACGACACAAACGGTCATATCATTAAGTGGGTTTTCCGGAGAATCTATTACGAGCCATGTGCAAAGATAGCCCCCCGAAAATATAACAGTTCTGGCGCACCCCCTCAAACTTAATCCAGTCAGCTTGTCCCTTCAACTTACCAAAGTATTCGTTTCCTCTAGGAGCGGCTTTCACCAAGTCGTCCGGAGGCAGCCCCAGGACCTACGCACGGTTCACGCAAAAAACAAAGATGCCTCATATAAATGTAACTGACTTGTGGCAAGTGCTTTTGGTAAGCACCTATTAAGGCCAATGCGGCACACTAGAGGATGGGCCCCATAGCAATAGGTACTTGACACCACCTCACATGATTATTTAATGCTGTTGACCTATGTCCAGTTCAGGTATTTGTCAACACTCTTGGTTGTAAGCGGGAATCAAACTCAGGTCACGAGGTTTGCAGCACAGTTCACTAACCACTACGCTACCACTCCCCACGGTTCCCCGACAGGTGCAGGGCAGTGGTAATGCCTTGGCCCAGAAGTAGCACGTTTGCCACCCAGTTTTTACTTGTGATGTGTACAAACCGTAAACTGCTACGTGCCGTTTGATTTATTTGCAGTGGATGTAATGATCCCATGACGTTATTTGAAAGGAGTAGGCCATTGTGTGCACGAGTTATGGTCCTGCAAGTGTGCTGGATGTAGCTTCAAGTAAAACCTAATTAATTTCTAAACTTGATTGCAAGAATTGTTCTTCAAATTACTGGTGGTGAACCTAAACAGGAAGTCTGTTTACGTTTGTGCATGCACAACGATTTATTATGTCTAGCTGTGTCAGGAAATGGAGGTAAAAAATATGCCCAAATCAATACGTGACCAAAAATCTATAATCATTCACGAGTGAAGTGTGTGTGTGGGCAGTACCTCCATGCAGCACACCAACTGGTCGTCAAAGTTCATAGGGTCGAAGATGGCTTTTCCGGTTACGATCTCCACCACCGTGCAACCCAGAGCCCACATGTCCGCTGAGCAGGTGGACGAGTAGCCCAGGTGCCCCTCCGGAGCCATAAACATGAGGGTACCGAAGGTCATAGCGGCTGAAAATCACAAAGACAACGATCCCCATTTAACCTTTAAAAGCATCAACTGACACGTCATTACCCACACACAGTCACATGTACATACGTGTGCGCACACACACAGACACAGGGGCATACAAAGGCAAACATTCCCCGTATAGCCTTTAACAGACTGTTGGGACAAGTGGTGTTAGCGAGTACTTATGAAGGCCGGCATGGTACACGGGATGGGTGGCTACCATCACGCACTACCGCCTTTCTCCAAAGGTGATGTTTACACTTTGCTACAGGTGTAGTGCCATAGATGGGCAACGCTTACCGGCAGTGGTAGACGAGGTCCATCTGCAAGGGTACCCCGTACCGCCAGGGGAGGGGCTGCCGTGCCAGCCCAAGAGGGGAGGGGCTGCTGGGGGCTCAGGACCCCAGACAGCTAATCCCCTTGGCGCCACCAATGGGGGGGCTGCGGGGGATCTACGATCCCACGCAACGCCACCCCTCGATGGGCAAAGGACCATAAAAGGGGACCTCCCCAGCCGATCGGGACCAGTCGCAGACGAAGTACAAAGACCAGCCAGCTTAGGACCCTGGACCCCCTCGCCCCGCTTGTCCTTGTAAGGGCCGGGACGCTCTGCGGGCCAGTGGTGGGACTCTGAGACTCCCAGCTCTACGCCCTTGTAAAGGCGAGGTCCGAGGAAGCCAGAGTCTAGAACGGCACCTTGGCTGGGTTGGTTCAGGTAACTTCCCCTCAGGTAATTATAGCCGGAGGACCCGAGAGCGTAGCCAATGTCAGGCACACTAGAAGTAGGCTGTGTCCCTAGGCTGTAACAGTGTATCAGGACTGTTGGAGTGGTGTATTGTAATAAACAAGTTGCATCTACAAAGTGTCTCGGGAACCCATTACAGAGGTATTCATTTGATACTGAGTCGGTGGTCGTGCCGGCTGTGGTGTCACTGCTGGGCCATGTCACAGAAGAGATGTGCTCATGTGGGATTGCAGGATGTCGAGCCGGTTGGACTTGGCAATGACTGTTACCAGCGGCGTTGAGATCAGTTTCGTGAAATACGACACAGGGCAGTGTCAGGCAAGGTGCACTTTGAGGCTACTTGGCAGTTGACGGCAAGTCGCCACTCAGGCCCAGGAGCAGTTCAGATAATCGTCACTGGGGTAGGTGGTTGTTAACGGGAATGGAAGCCGGGTCGCTAAGTTCATAGCGCAGTGCGGTAACCGCTACTAGCAATCTCACTCAGGTGAGGGCACTCACTTTGACACCCCTCAACGAAGCTGTGTCCAAAGTCTGTGACCTTCATGGTCCCTGCCACGCGGTCCTTGACCAATATGTTTTCCTAGATGAAGAACAGAAGAAGGGATTCACAGAGGATATAACAGCATTCATCCAGCAGTCCAGTGATCATGTACCAAATTGCAAAATATCTACGAAACGGAGAGTTAGACTAGGTGACTCTCTGTCATAAAGGTTAGTTGCAATGACACGATATGTTTACGAACAGATGCCACTGGGGGTGCACTTTAAATGTTAGATGAGATGAAAGTCGATTAGTGCTTGTAAAAAGAGGCCCTAAAGTAGCTAAAAGCTGCTAGTCCATGCTAACAAGTTGGGAAAAACCATGTACACGCATGGATTCGGTAACGTTTTCCACCACGCGTTTGTCTTGGAAATAATTTATTTAGCAGGATGGAGGCTCATGAGTCGCCCAGAAAAATAGCTTAATAGCTCAATGGGCTTTATTTGGAAAATAAACTTCTGATTCAAAAATTAATTTGTATATTTGCAAATTGAGTAATACCCCAGGTTACATCGGGGATGCGTTCCAAAAAGGTGCAATGACGAATGTCCAAGCAATGTAAAAGGGGAAGACATAAATCAGGGAATTACTGGAGTTATTTATTCTCCTGGTTTGTGTCCACCAATTGTTTCTTTCTCAGCCAAGTCAGTAATAGCAACACAACTTTGCCCAAAGTCTGCTTCACATTCGATCATCTTTATCAGAGTTACCATGACTCGCCCACCGCCCATCCCAGACAGATGAACATAGCTAATACATTAAAACCATTTGATCAATGTGGCTGGGGCTTTCTCCAGGTTTACAGTGAGGTTCCGCCAAACACTGTGTCCACTCACAGGCTTGAGGTCACCGTGAATAATTTTCTTCGCCTGGAGGTGAGACAGGCACTTGAGGATCCCCTTGGTGAATATTTTCACCTCCTCCATCCGAAGGGGCTCGGCATTCCGGCGACGATTCAGGTCATCCAGGGTTCCGCTGTGAAAGAGGCAACAATACAAAGTCGGTGCCATTCGGTGAAGTTCTGATTCATATAATAACAATGGATTATTACGCTTTACACAGGACATCCTCACGCCTCTTTTTCAGGAGGGTCCTGACAAGTTTTGACAGTAGAGGGGGCGATGTTGTTGCTATGCATTATCCCAATTTAGTAATGTGTCGGTAGTATTCAGCCATTGGGGTGATTGGCCAAGCACAGTCGCATTGGGTATTTATTAGAAACGATACACGTTTCATCTTACCAACTGATTGAGGGGATATGGCTATGGAAAGGTGAGCAAGGCTGGCAGAGAAACGACAATGGCTGCCAGCTCGACATGTGTCCCAATCGAGTCTTAAAACGACACATTGTCGCAAGAGCACGCCAACGCAACGATGCTACCTGACACGTGGTACGAACCTCAACAGCTCCAAGACGATGGTGTAGTGTTTTCTGAACTCAAACCAATCCAACATCTTGATTATATTGGAGTCGTCGGTGTCCCACGCCTGAACTTGATTCCCGATCTCTATCTCCCTCCTCTGGAGATTGGCATCATAGGCGCTGCAAAGACATAGTCCACAATTTTATATTATCGATAATAATAATGTAGACTTAGACCATGCTCACTATCAAAGACAGAGACCTATTCAGATGCGTGAGGATCCACATACAAGTGGGAAGGCAGCCAAGCAGTGAGCTGGCACTTACAATTTCCCAAGCTGGGAGATCATTTGTATGTTAAGATGAATCCGCCAATTAATATTCATAGTCACAGATTGGGTCGCGACCATGAAGATTGCTCTCAAAGCACAAGGCTATCGCAAAGAGAGGCGCTATGATTCACAGACACAGTCTGCAGTAGTTTCAGGGTAGGGGCCTATGATACTTTAAATTCAGTAGTAATTTTCAGCATTGGGATGTTTAGTTAAGCCTGTTTAAATTGTATGGGGTTTTTTTAGCTTTGAGAGGTAACTGGAAAATCTGGAGTAAACCGATGCGAAATAGGGAGATATAAACTCAGAAAGGCACTCGGGCCATTCATGCTGTGAGGCACAAATGTTACCACTATGCCACCCTGCCTTCCCTTATAGTTCCGTTAATAACATCAGCCTGATTGTGGCATGGGCCAGTGTGGAGTCTTACCTCACTGGAATGCCCAGGATTTTCACCGCCACCAGGCTATTTGTCCTGTGGTCAAGACACTTGACCACTATGCCTTGACCGCCGAACCCAATCGTTTTCAGCACCTCATACCGAAAGTTGAGGTGCTCGTGCCTTACCTGCGCAACAATCACACAGTGATTAAGTGCCGATTCAATGGAGGCTCATTAAATTACTGCTAATTCAGTGCTCGTTAGACAATGTAAAGAGAGACTTAATCCATGCAGTGACAAAGAGCACGAGTTACTGAAATAGCCTAGCTTTGTCAATTCTAGTGAAGGGTGAAGACGAGACTTGATGTGTTCATTTGACTTGATGTGTTCATTAACCATTTTGTTGGCACACAGCACGAAGGTCCTGGATTAAATGTGCAGTTCAGTCTCTTTTTGCGTGGAGTTATGTTCTACCCCTCTTTAGAAAATTGTGAGTGTGTAGAGTTTGTATGCTTTCCCCTTGTTCTGCATGGCTTGCATCCTGGTTCTTTGGAATCTGCCCATTGCTAATAAACACTCACAACGTAACTGGTGATGACCAACCATGCTGAAAACGTACCTGCAAATTGATCAATGGGTTTTACACACAGCAACCTCGCTAAATACTGCGGTAAATTGTTGGAACCGTCCTGAAAAATTAATAGCAATGTTGCTATCAGAATCAAAGTGTATTTCCAGAGTAAATACATTGACATCAAATACCAACTGCATATATGCAGGTAATTTTTTAGCATTGAGATTTTTGGCCAATACCAGTTACAACGAGTGTGTGACTCCACCGTGGTGTGATAACGCTATGATGATACCGTGTTGTCAACACTGCGGTTGATTATGCTGAATGTGATGACGATGATTATGATGATGATGATGACACCTGAAGTAATAACCAGGGTGGCCTGTCGCATTCATTCCGCAAACTTTTGCACCGAGCAGCAAGCCCACTACCACCGAGCCATGGCATCACCTCCAAGGCGGGTATTTTGTGGAGTATCTTACCGGAATATAATTCTCGTCTTCATCATCGTAACCATTATTGTACAAGCCCTGAGCTTGATTTTGGAGCCCAAGGTACCATATCTCCTGCATGGCTAAGAGCTCTGTTCGCTCACTTTGGGTCAGGTAGCTGCCGTAGAGGTGCAGGATTTCTGCAGAAATGACAATAAAAACAATTATTAAAACATTATTACTATGCTTGTTTCTTATTTTAGATTTATATCGTGCCTAATTACAACGTGCATTCCCACAATTATAACATTGTGCATAAGATGATAATAGTTGAGACAAAGAGCAGGGTTATTAAAAGTGGTGGTGTAGTTATGGTGATAGGAGAACAGGCATGAGAGGTTAAGGAGAAGTGAGGGTAGGCCTGTTCTTAGCTGAGGGTCGGGGGTGAGGGAGCAGCAGTAGAGGTAGTGATTGGGGTGATGATAGGGGTTGAGGTAGTGATATAGGTTGGGGTAGGCTTGATCGCAGCTGAGGGGCCGAGTCAGGGAGTAGCAGTAGGATGGGCAAGCGAGAAGAGATGGCTTTTATTTAAGGGAGGAACGGAAGTAGGTTTACCACGGACAGCCTTGTCCCTGTCGAGTTATTGCAATAGGGGCTGATGATGTAATCACAACTGAATAACTGCAGATAGTTGTTAAGTCTTGAAAGTTCGGCCAATGACAATAACAGTTTGTTTTTTACGTGAGCAAACTGGAGTCCCTGGAGGAAACTCATGTGGAACAGGTAGAGAACATAGACTCAACAAGCAGAGCCATCTGAGTCAGGAATCAAACCCAAGCCTTATTGCTGTAGTACCACTGTAACACCTTGCTGCCCAAACTTTAGATGCCATATGAAAGCACATTGGGACAGAGGAAAGAAATTCATCATTTTATCGTAAGTCTGGTAGACAATGAAGGAGAAAACACACTTAAGTAAATATGGGAGTTGTAGTTAAATGGTAACTCTCACTTTTATAAGCACGGTTGCTAGGTATTACAGCAACACTTCCATTGCACAAGCCAATCAGCTGCCAATCAGCTGCAAGCAAAGTTAAGCACCCATGCAATATGGCTGTCTTCACATCCCCCAACCAACATGGCTGACATAATGTCCTCCATGTAAAAACTGGACAACTTGACATCACCCATACAAGAAAACCAGCACGATGTCACCCATGCCATATGGCTCACTTAAAGTCACCTCTAGAACATGCCGACCATGACATCCTCCATGCAACATTGCCGCCGTCACATCCGCACTCCACCATGTAACATGGCCGATGTGACATCACCAATGCAACATGGCCACCGTAATGACAACTCCCATGCAACATGGCTGATATGATGTCCCCCATAATTGTTATTACCTTGCGGGATTTTGCATTGGATGGAGGCTCCGTCTTGTGAGTCTGAGAGCGCACTCCATCTCACGTCTATCCTCTCTTTCTCTCTCGATTGGCTCGCCTATACACACAAAAACAAATGTCCACAATATAGCGTTTAACAAACTGTTGGAGCAAGTGCAGTTATTGAGCACTGAGCCAGCATTGCTGAAGTCTTTGCTTCCAAATTCAGGAGGGTCCTGGCATGTTTTATTAGCAGTGCATGATGTTACTGGGTGTAATCCCAATTTATTCATTTGCGAATTTTTTTTTCAGAAGAGGGACACATGGAATAGAGAATATACGCAGGTTAATGACAACATTCAAACTCTTAATAATAATTAGTGGACTTACAAAGGACACATTGTGGCAATAAGGGATGTTGACCATTGGTCAAGAAAAATAACAGTGACAGCCAAGGAATGGAACACATCTGAGAGAAAGTCCAACTAGAAGATGGAGCGATAAAATCATCTCAGCTAGCAGGAGCTGAACGGAACATTACATCACAGGATATTTAGAGGTGGCATCGGCTTGAGGAGGCCTTCATTCATCAGTGGAGAGATACAAATGCTGTAGATGTTGTGATACTGGTAGGAACCTCCTGGTTACACCAGCCAACAGGGGATAATTGTGTCCATCGTGCAGGGAGGGGCTGGGTGGGGAGGGAGGGGCTTGGTGGGTGGGGAGGGTGGGGCTGAATTAGGAGGGGCTGGGTGGGGCTGGGTGGGGGGTGGGAGGGGTGGGGCTGGGTGGGGAGGGGCTGGTCACCCCGTGGTGCCCTTATAAAACTCAACGTTTAACCTACTCACGCCGGCTTGTGCCCGCCCTCACAGTCGGGCATATTTGCGGAATACACCACGCCGCCGTTGACCCTGGCCATTGACCGAGCAACCCAACGTTCCTACCAGCTCCCTCCGCAGGAATGTGTTTAAAATAGACATTCAGGTACACAGACAAAATCTCAGTCAGACACACTTTGATACCTAGACACAGGCAGGTAGACACACAGCCAGGTAGAACTGGTGAGGAGTAGGTGCACGGATAGAGAGTAGAGAACACAGGCATGTGAATCACATATTCGCCCATACTTCACCACGCGAGTTTAAGAGCCATACCTCCATGTTGGCGACGTGCAGAACAGGATTTGCAGAGTGTTTTGTGTCTCACACCTTCTGGGTCTCTGTGAGGGAAGCGGGAGACGAGTCTCGGGTCATACACAGTCTAGGATCATTTCTCACAATACGATTCACATCTCTATATCGTGAAATCCTGAACATTTATATCATTACTCATTTGGGATTGCACATCGCCCTCTACTGGCAGACTAATGACCACTTGCAGGCCAAGTGCTGAGCCACCTGGTGACCCACATGGATAGCTACCACTAGAGGTTGAATGGGGGTGAGATGGGAGAGTAACGTGTAAGGCAGAGCAGCAAAATCCATCATTGTTCTGCACTTCTATGCTTCCCCGTCTCTGTCCCCTGACTTAACCACAGCTCCAACACAAACTCATATCGTCAAAACGGACATCCATCATCGACACGGGCTCACATCATCAACACGAACCCACATCGTCAATACGGAAGCACACCATCAACACAGACCCACATCATCAACACAAACGCAGTTTAACACGTAGACTTTCAAGACTAATATCATCCATAATAGAGTTATTTTTGGGTTAGATCGCGTAAATATATGAATGTGTCGTTAAAACCCGCCACCACCCGACACAGACAACTAGTAAGGGTTGTCACTTAAACAGAACATGCCAATTCGTCACTAGTACAGAACACCGGTGTGTTGGAAAGCCAAGCCACAACATTTACAATCTGAGTACGACGTTTAGCCACTAATTACCACTAGCTTCATCAGGCGACAGCCACATTTGTGAAGTCTAACTGTTCCGTTCTTTATATACACACATTAACATGGACCCAAATCATCCGACCCACATCATCAACACAAACTCATATCAACAAAACGGACTCACATCATCAACACGGACTTGCATCATGAACACAAAATCACATCGTTAACACATGAAGCTACCGAGTGTAACCAAGTCTAACTCTGATTCGTTCCCACTCTTCTGCTCTTTCCCCACACCTCTTCCACTCTCACCTGTTCGAGTATTCGCTCGGAGTCGCTTCAGCTGCTTTCTTTTGCGTCCGTCTCCTCCACGTGTCTCTCGAACATTGAGGGCACGTGGCCCGAGACCGAATGTCGTGGTTGTTACATCACAGTGACGTCAAAGACCGAGATCCAGGAGATCCCCGCCCCCTTTTACTACTTCCGGTGCCGCGCGGCCACGTGGGTGAGTGACGTCATGGCGGCCAAAGTTCCTCTTCCGGGTGTCGTGGCCGCCATTGGTGACGGTCCTGGGCCTCGCTCTGGGTCGGCTCAGGCCGCGTGGCTGACGGGATGTGTCCAAATACCTCGTCACTAGAGGGGTGAAGGTGCAGCCCTGCAAGTGCTCGCTCTCGCCGCTGCTGGAGAACGGGTACGACGAGAGCAAGCTCTGGAGAAGCGCTTTTGGAGGTGTATTTATTGTTTTTGGCCTACTCTTCCACGTCGGCAAGTACATCCTTGGATGAAGGTGAGAGAGTCCCCACACTTTACCCCACCGCACAACGCGTGTTGGCAGAGTGGACTTGCAATGCAGTGCATGAGTCGGCCGCTTCAATTGCGTCTTTCATTCACCCAGCCACAAGTTCTTTGACCTATGCAGAGACTCCTCGGCTCGCATAGAGACCTGCAGTCCCCAACTGGTCGACTCAATGTCCCTCACTTTGCAGGCCTGTGCTGTGTTTAACTTAGCTTAGATCCCAGGTTCCAATGCGGGAATCGAACTGCGCAACCGTGATTGATCCGGGTTCTCAAGTGTGGCAATTTGATTTTCTCTGCGCTGATATCAATTACTGTACCTATTTAGAAACCCATAGACTCATAGAGACCCACATGCTGACCCAGATAATTGCCTAAATGCTCAGACTCACAGAGATATCCCCAGACTTGCTTAGAGACCAATCGACTTGCGTAGACAGCCCTACACTTGCACGCAGACGCATTTAGACCAATAGCCTCACGCAGTCCGTTCCATTCTTGTGTAAGGGAATATATTCAGGAACTAACTGCCGATGTCAACGTCTGCTCCTCACGACGGGAAACCTTCAGCAGACAGATAGAGTACGTGTCGTTTTGCTGTTCCTCCGTTGACGGAGCGCAGACTACAGTGAGTGCACTGTACCCACTGTACATAGTCTGGGTTGCAGTGGCCACAGTGGCGCTGCTGTGGCTCGCGTTTTTAACTTTACATTGGCGAGGGAAATGGACGCAACGGCCTCCTGGTGATGTTCTGACGCGGCTGATGGTCGAACCGCCAGTGTCTGCGAGGAGGAATGTTTGAGCCAGGAGGTGCGATGCTGTGGGTCTCGATCGAGGTGTTTATTCTGGGAGGCCGCTTTATCCAACTGCCATATTAAGGTTGTTCTCAGCGTTTAACACCAGTGGTAGATTTTGTTATGAAGGTCATCAGCTGTGATCTTGACCGTTCCTCGCGTTGGATAACACGAATACTTTGGACCTATTGCTATACAAGCCATAAGCGTATAACTCGTGTAAAGCCCATTGAGCTCTACAGCTCTGTTCTCAGACATACCTCTCTAAAGCCCATTATGGCCTCGAACCTGGCCATTATGAACCTGAGAGAGACACCCAGGGCTTGAACCCAGGATCTCAGCAGTGTTGGCTCAGTGTCTGACCCAGCCATTATGAACCTGAGAGAGACACCCAAACCCAATGTTTTAATCTAGGATCTCAGCATTGTTGGCTCAGTGTCTTTGACCCAGCCATTTTGAACATGAGAGAGGTATCCAGACCCACGCCTTGAACCCAGGATGTCAGCAGTGTTGGCTCAGTGTCTCTGAGCCAGCCATTTTGAACATGAGAGAGACACCCAGACCCAGGGGCTTCAACCCAGGATCTCAGCAGTGTTGGCTCCGTGTCTCTGACCCAGCCATGATGAACATGAGAGAGACACCCAGACCCAGGGTTTGAATCTAGGATCTCAGGAGTGTTGGCTCAGTGTCTCTATGCCACCAATGTGCGGGCACATTGGTGGCATAAAATGCTGATAATGACGTTTAACAAAAAAAGCCAAATATCAACCGATGTATATGTCGGGCTCTAGTTTTAAGGATTTCGCCAGACTTCCAGATGCACCAGGGCACTTTACCTTCCCGTGTCGTTTTAATTATTTGCAAAATTAATATAATTTTCATTTAGGGTGAATTTCAAGTATTCCAAAACAGCCCTTGCACTATGCCAAAGTTCTCACCGTATCATCCGAATTGTAAGACTCACGTTTCTTCCCCTGTGCTTTAAAATGGTAGTTTCACTAATCATGAAATTTAATAGTTTATTGCATATAATGCCTTTTGTTTATATTTCACAGAGATTAGAGAGAATGATTCAGAATTGCTGGAAAGCACACACGCTGGAAGGGCAGGCAGAACCACTGCCAAGAATTCCCAAGCTCTACGGTCCTACAGTAGGATGTTTCGCCAACTCCATTAATGGGTGTTTATTATGCTCCTGTAAGCGAGTTTGTGTGTGTGACCAGGCTCATGTGGAAGAGGCTCGTGATCGACGCTACTGGGCAGTTGGAAGCAGCGTCCGAGAATAGCGGAGGCGCACAAGTGACGCTCACAACAACGAGAGGTTCTCAAGTCGGCTAAAACTGAACGATGTGTCACAGTGGGGAGCACAGGTGGTGTATCTGCCTGCCATCTCGGTTAACCCACAACACCTTGGTCTGTTTTATGACCTGTCAGTGGGCCTTCGACATGTCACGTGGCTAGAACGTGCACGTAGCCTGGCACAAGCGCTGTGGTGATCTCACCGCCACATAGTCGTGAATGTTGGCTGTAGTTGTGTAAGAATATTTGTTTAACTTGCATTGGATGCGTATTATAATTCAGTTGAGGTGTGTTATAATGTGCGTTATTACAAGGTAGGGGGGAGCGGTGGTGCAGTGGTTAACTCGGAACTATGAACCCGGCGACCCGAGTTAGATACCCGCTCACAGCCAACAGCAGTGATGATTATTTGAACTGATGCTGGGCCTCTCCCTAGGTCAACTCAGCCTGAAATGAGTACCTGGTGCAGTGTGTATACATCGCCACTGGGGAGACAAAGGCGGTCGGGCGTGGTGCTTGCCACCCATCTCGTGTGCTGTGCAGGCCATCATAGGTGCTTGCTAACAGTACCTGCCCCAACTGTCTGTTAAGGCTCTACAGGGGATATTTGTCTTTGTATTACAATATGATTGGAAGTTTAATTACATATGTAAAGCTTAATGCAACTGTGTAATAAAGGTATTCATTGCCAAAGGTTTGACGGATATTTTTTTTATATATTGATGAACTGTAGTACTGCCTTCCCATCGTTGGGAAACGAATTGATTCCTGCAAGATGGAAAAAAAAAATACGAAATGTTTTTAAAATTATGAGATCTGCATAACGTGATTCAAATCAGAAATGTGGACACTGACGAAGCACCGGGAATACAAGCTGAAGGGCACGGAGATAGTCCGGAGTCTCAGCTCCGGAGGCATTCCTGGGAAACCCAGCGTAATCATAACGCCTTCCAAATTGACGCTCCCGTCTGGTTACGTGAGACCAATGGAACAATCGGGATAAGATTGGGGGATATTGATGCACATATACACACAAAGATGCCCCGTATAGCCCTTACAGATGTAGTGGGTTCGAATTAGGTGCACATACACGCAGCTTGGAGGCAACATTATTTATTAAACGGTAAGTAATATAACACTGTACATGAGGTGGTGACCACCTTCCTCAACTCACTAACACTCTGGAACACGACACAGACTGGACCAGGCAGGCAACGGCCTGCCTGGCCCAGGACGACGACTCGGGACTTGACGACCGATGATGTCTTCACTTCGGAGTACAATACAACAGCCTCGCTCTGCGTTCACACCACGCTTATATCTGGTTTGGCGTGGCTGGCTCCGCCCCGGCGTGGCTGGCTCTCTTCAGGCAACGCCTCCCTTCCCAGGACACGCCTCACTTCCCCCACCTCTGGGAAGGTCCGGATCCCTCCACCACGTGACCCCCCAGGCACCCCCTTGGGGCCCCCAGCCTTCGTACAGGCCAACACGGTAGTGACCATTCTATGTCACTACATCAACCCCCCCCTGTATAAACACACAGCCGTCCCCGGCTGTAACACAACTGAAAAATCGAAAAGGTGTGCCTCCGAACCAGCAACATCAATAAATGACCGGCGACCGATAAGAAATACAATCACTTAATATATACAGAATCGACGAGGGTAAAGGGGAACCGCATAGAAAACGGGGAATTAACAACAAATATACATGAAAACTGGCTAACCCACTTACGCTCCAGCACAGCCCCCCCCCCCCCCCCCCCCGTTAGAATCACGCATGCAATGACAGTCACCCGTTAGCACCCCCCCGCCTTTCCGACGTGGCGTCACAACCAGTAACACGCGTCGGCCATATCGGGGGGGGAATTTCCATGTTACCACCCCACTGCCTTTCCGACGCGGCGTCACAACCAGTAGCACACGTCGGCCATATCGGGGGGATTTCAACCCAGTCTCTCTCCAAGACTCGCATCGCAGCATATAGCTGTACCGACCAAGCTGAGACGACCCATCGTTCACTCACTGCACAACATGCACCCTAACAACTGAGGGATACAGTCTCAACGTAACAGGACAACTCCCCTGAACCTTACAAATCTCCAGCCCACTGTTTCAACGCACCTCGGAGTGTCTCACTCTCCGGGCCGTCAGGTCAAGCCATCAGACACAGCATGATGGGACCACACTCTCTGAGCCATGTGAGCGCACAGCCCACTAGGCTAGACAAGCCACGGAGTGTCTCGATCTCCGGGCTGTCAGGTCAAGCTGTCAGACACAGCATGACGGGACCCCACTCTCTGAGCCATGTGAGCGCACAGCCCACTAGGCTAGACAAACCACGGAGTGTCTCGATCTCCGGGCTGTCAGGTCAAGCAGTCAGACACAGCATGACGGGACCACAATGTTCGTGTTAGACACGCAACTCTCACTGGGCCATCCTGGTCAGGATCTGCGCCCCAAGATAAGTGACAGCCAGCACCACAATTCCAAATCCCTGGCAGCATGTCACCATCGCAATTTAACACCATCACAACACATACAATTTGAATTATGATCCCCCACAGAACTGATCCAATGCCGAACAGGTACGCACAATTTGTGACGATCCCGAATATTCAATGGTCACAACAATACACCTCACATCCCGTATCCGTACACATCATCTCCGAGACTCGCATTGCAGCATGCAGCTGTACCAACCGAGTGGAGAGAGCAACGCAATTTGACAGCAATTAACGGAAACGCACCCCCGATCGATGTAGAACACAAGGAGCATTCCCGCACAAAAGACATCATCTGTGCAACAACGGACAGGAGCCAACCAGTGAGGTTGAAACACCGAACCTGTCATTTTAAAAACCCCTTCAACATTAACCATGTGACTCAGGGCATTCGAATTTTGAGAGCAAAAAAACTATACACAAACCCCAAGAATCGCCGAATTGATTAATACAGTATATGCAGTATATGAAATTCGTACAGTCAATCATTTGGCGCAATGCTCCATCCAGTCCCCACATGGCAACACACACAATCAATACTCCAGACAATCCGTACATAGTAAATAAACACAAGCAAGTACCCAACAGTCCATACACTGTTAACAATTCCAAGCAAAGCTCCATACGGTCTGTACCTTGGCAACAATGACGATCAAAGTTTCTTACAGTTACACGTGACAATCACGAGCGAAACTCCATACAGTATACACAATAACAATGGCGATTTCGCAACAAAACGATGTAACAACAAGAGTCATTAACACGGCAACCTACAGGATATCAACAGAGCTCGGGACACCCAACCACGAATTAATCATTAACTACACCCAGAAGATACCGATCTCGACGCCGTAATTAACAACAACACTTGTTACAAGCAGACACCCGCATGGAAGCCGCGCCAATTTATCACGCACACAACCAGACGAACACGCTCCGCAAACCAGCGAGTAAAAAAAAGACCCGCGATCGCAACCCAGCACACGCAAGATGGGTGAAGTTATTATTATTTTTCTTGGGGACGGGTGCTTGTTATGTCACGACTCGCCTAGCAAACTGTGAATAGCGGAGGGCGGCAAGGTGGAGCACTGGGACGGCCCGAAGAATCTTGCATGGTGAATATGGCCTGCTCTTGCGAACCCATCCACCCTCTCGCGCTCGAGCAGAAGACGGGGGCGCCACCCGAACGTGTGGAACTCCCCCTCCGCAGGCGTTGATGTCGGCGGGAGCGGCATTTTGGCAGCAGGAGCGGCGTTTTGGCGGGAACAGCGCCCCGACCCGCCGCCGAAATGGCGGGAGCGGCGCTTTGGCAGGAACCGCGCCCCGACCAGCCGCCGAAATGGCGGGAGCGGCGCTTTGGCGGGAACCGCGCCCCGACCAGCCGCCGAAATGGCGGGTCCACCGCGTGGCCCGCATGCCCGGGCCTCCCCCGCCAGCCCCCGCAGCGACGATGGTGTCCTCTCCCCGCGGCTCCGTCGCTCCATTCCCGATGGCGGCGAAGCAGCGGTGCGATGCCAGTCCCGCCGCTCTGCGTGCAGCGCCATCTCTCTCTCTCTCACCGGGGCTGCCATCCCCGGGGCTGTCCGAAGGATAGTCGTCACACCATCCCCGTCGTACGAAGACGTCCAGATGAGTTTTATATTTGTTTTTCGTGTGCCCATTTTACTTCCCTAGGATAACACCTAGCAAAATTTATTTTTCCACCTGACGCCAAATGTAGTGGGTTCGAATTAGGTGCACACACACGCAGCTTGGAGGCAACACTATTTATTAAACGGTAAGTAATATAACACTGTACATGAGGTGGTGACCACCTTCCTCAACTCACTAACACTCTGGAACACGACACAGACTGGACCAGGCAGGCAACGGCCTGCCTGGCCCAGGACGACGACTCGGGACTTGACGACCGATGATGTCTTCACTTTGGAGTACAGTACAACAGCCTCGCTCTGCGTTCACACCACGCTTATATCTGGTTTGGCGTGGCTGGCTCCGCCCCGGCGTGGCTAGCTCTCTTCAGGCCACGCCTCCCTTCCCAGGACACGCCTCACTTCCCCCACCTCTGGGAAGGTCCGGATCCCTCCACCACGTGACCCCCCAGGCACCCCCTTGGGGCCCCCAGCCTTCGTACAGGCCGACACAGTAGTGACCATTCTATGTCACTACACAGACTTGGGACAATTGCTATTAGCAAGCAGCACCTACATGAAGGCTGGCATGGCACAAGGGGGGGAAGGGGGGGGTGTTGGCCAGCACGACCCAAAAAGCCCCATAATGGTTGTGAATGCCATGCAGTTATCCTCAGCAGTTCGCGTGCGAATCGTGATGGTTGCGCATGGTGGTCGTGAACAATGGTGTGGCTTTGCTGAGTGATGGGAGTCGATGTATGAGTTGAAGCAGTCTACGTGGGGGTGCAAGTCTGCGTGGGGGTGGGAGTCTTAGTTCATAATTAACATGAGAATGCCTTCGTGTTAAACTGTTATAGTTCTCCCGAGCCCATCATACTGCTGCAACTCCACCAGCTACAACCAGGCCTACTCCAACCCCTATCACTACGCTAACCCCAATTCCTATAACCACCCGTATCACCACCTTTACCCCTATCACTACCCCAACCTCTCTCACTACCCCAACCCCTATCACTACTTTTACACCTCTCACTACCCCTCCTGAACCGCTCCCGCTTGTTCTTGTCACAATTACTACATCACAAATTGTAATAACCCCGCTATTTATCTAAACCACTATCATCGTACGCACAATTGTATAATAGCCATCAATTGTTTAGGAATAAGGCACTATATAAATGTATATAATATAAGATAGTACAGGTAGTGGGTAGTTTGTGATAAACTACCTCAGGGCGTGACGACTCTGCCTTACGCAAGTCCAAGGCACAGCTGGCCCGGCTGTCAGTACCTGGTAAGGGCCCCTCCCAGGGTTACGCGGTTTTCTCACTGCCTTGTGAGTGTCTCGGGAGAGTCAATGGCTAAGGTAGTAAACCCCAACAGAAAATCAGGAGTGGGGCCCCTCAGGTGGTTTTGTGACGCTCTGCGGCACATTCCCGGCAGCCCCTGCAGCCAAACTGGTACCAAACGTCCTGCTACGCACTCCTTTGGACATCACCAGCAAGGCTGAAAGGGGGATCCTGACACATGGGCAACCCAGGATTTCCAGAAAAACCTGCCCGGGCTTTGCGCCAACAAGAGGTGCAAAAATGGGGAGAGGATACTCCTCGGCCACCTAATCGTGGCCAAGAAACACTGATGGCAGCAGTCACGGATTATAAGCTCATTTTAGATTGGCGTAAAAAAATGGGCACCACGGGTTTCCATGGTCGGTGTAAGGGGTCATTACACCCCAATGAATAGCTACCGCCCGCCTCAAGCTGGGCAGCCCCCCGGCCAATAAGGTGCTTTCCCGCCATGGCTCACCTGCTCCAATGGGTGCTTGGAGCTTATGGTTCATCACCAGACGAGTGGGCTACAACACCTGCACCAGATAAAAGCAAAACAAAACTAAAGAAGGTTCCAGCCCTTCATTTTGCAAGCTGGAATGTATGTACAATGTGTTCTGGACTCTCCGAAGATCTCTTGCAGATTGAGGACATCCGCAAGACTGCAGTTATCGACAGGGAGCTGGCGAGACTTCATGTGGATATTGCAGCACTACAGGAGACCCGGCTTGCTGGCAGTGGCTCACTACGAGAGAGTGACTACAATTTCTACTGGCAAGGAAAACAGCAGAACGAACCAAGGCAACACGGTGTTGGGTTCGTCATAAAAAACACACTCCTTGGCATGATAGAGCCACCGACTTCAGGCTCCGAGCGGATTCTGCTCATGAGACTTTTTTTTCGATTTAAAGCTTTCGTGACTGCAGGGATTCATCTTCTTGGTTCTTTCGGTAAAGTCACGTAGAAGGGAAGTAATAAAATAATAAAAATAAAACATAATAAAACAATTCTCACGACGTTTCGGCCACAACGCAAGCAGCCGTCCTCAGGCGAAGAATGAGACATTATCAAGCTAGGAGCTTATATAGGTGTAGCGAGGAGGAGCGCCTTAACAAAAGAAATGTGCATATGAAGAGGAATTTAGCATACCAATGGGCAATGCGTAGGAGGTGGGCGGAGGGGTTTCAAAGTCCCATTATGCCCATGCATTATGCAGGATCAACAGCACCACGGGGGGGCGCAAGGAACAGCGTTAATAAAGGAAAGGAATGTTAATGATATGTAGCTGCATTTACCAAACAACCATGTAGAAAACCAAAGTAAAAAACTACATAAAAAACTAAAATATAAACTGATACTTACTATACTCTACAATAAGCTGAGTTACTAACAACAAATAATAAATTACAATTCTACGTCGTAAGAAGTATATAATATACTTCCATCTAAACTTTATTCTCTTAGCATATACAGTACTATATACTGCCATAGATAAACCCAACATTAAATTATATACTGTATTGCTGTAAACCACCCTATACTTTATACATTTTAATATAACACTATGTATTATTCAACTCACCCTAATGTGTATCGAAATGGTTTATTACGTCCTTCCAATGATTGCTAAGCCTGAATCCATCTTCTCGGTTAAAATTGTCTCTGTGTTTATATATGTGGATCGCCTCATGAACGAATCTCTCATGATAGCCAGATGGCTTGCAGAGAACCTCCGTCTTGGAGAAGTCAATGTCATGTGAGCCCACTGAGTTGTAACAGTGGTCTGCCACGGCTGAGGTGTTTGTCCTACCGTGTTTTAGATCAGCTTTATGTTCACGAATGCGGTCTGAGACGTGTCGTTTGGTTTCCCCAATGTAACTGCTACCACAGAGGCAACTTAGTTTGTAGACGCCAGGGTACTGTATGTCTGGAATCACATCTTTTGCAGACGGTACCAGATCACGGATTTTATGTACTGTGTTGAATCGGACCTGGATCTTGTGTTTAATCAGGATTTTGGAGATCTTTTTTGTGACCCCAGCAATGTAGGGTAATCGGATTGGGAACACGTGGAAAAAATGACTGCCTCTTCAGCTGCCGCTATGTCGACTAAATGTAAGGACAACTTGATTTCCAAATTCAACCGCCTCTCAAACAAGAAACCGGACCCACACATTGAAAAGCTAGATGTTAACAAAGTCGTAATTAATCGCAGTAACAGTCCTATTTCTGAAGGTTTGAAATCCGTTTTAGCTAAAGGACTAAACTTTGCAGTCACACCTAGACACATACCAGTTAATGATATAATTGCTCGAGTAGATGTAGCTCTCAAGGGCTTGAGTCACATCGCTGCAGACGTAGCAAGATCTGAAATCTCTGTAACCCTCAAAAACGCTAAGATGCCAGCTAGCAACATCAGCAAAGATGAGCGTTTTGAATTAGCTCAATTAAAAAAGAGGGATGACATTGTCATCCTCTCAGCCGACAAAGGCAATGCCACTGTCATCATGGACAAAATAGAATACAACAACAAAATTCAAGAACTACTCAACGATGGCAGCTATACAAAAATAAAAAGAGACCCCACCAACAGCCTCGTCTCCAAAACCAACAACATCATTTCTGCTTCAACCGCATTAATTGATCAGACCAAACAGTTCTCGTTGAAACCTTCTGCAGCCAGGCCACCAAGATTGTACGGCTTGCCAAAGATACATAAAGAAGATACACCTCTTCGTCCCATTGTCTCTACTATCAACTCCCCCACTTACAAACTGGCTCGTTTTTTGTCCGAAATCCTACGGCCTTTCACTGGAAAAACCACCTCTGCAGTACTAAACTCTACTGACCTGGTATCGACAATCAAGGGGATTGCCCTGTCCCCAGACGACCTGCTTGTCAGTTTTGATGTGGTTTCCTTGTTCACCAAGGTGCCTGTGCCTGACACCATCGCAATCATTGAAGACTTGGTTCATCAAGGACTAAATGCTGGGGTACCCCCCCTGGTGAGACACTGCTTAACCAATACATACTTCACCTGGAATGGAACCTTCTACAAGCAAATTGAGGGCACCCCAATGGGCTCCCCCCTATCTCCGGTTGTAGCCAACATCTTCATGGAGAAATTTGAGACGGACGCCATCCAGACTGCCACTCTACGCCCGACCTTATGGAAGAGGTACGTAGACGACACATTTGTCATCTGGCCACATGGCCGGCCTGCTCTAGACCAATTTCTCGACCACATCAATTCCATACACCCAGCCATCAGATTCACCATGGAAGTCGAAAATGATGGCAAGCTACCCTTTTTGGATGTCCTAATCAAAAGGAGACCTGATGGTTCAATGAGCCACTCTGTCTACAGGAAAGCCACCCACACGGATGCTTATCTAAAACCGGATTCCCACCACCATCCATCCCAGAAGAATTCCCTCATCAAGACTCTATATCATAGAGCCCAATGCATCTCCGACCATGAACACATTTCCAGTGAACTCAAACACGTACGCCAAGCTCTTAAGGCTAATGGTTACTCCGACTACACAATCCGCAAAGCCATCACTCCAACCATCAAGAAGGATCCTGTTGAGGAGCCTTTCAAGACCATCACCTTACCCTACATTGCTGGGGTCACAAAAAATATCTCCAAAATCCTGATTAAACACAAGATCCAGGTCCGATTCAACACAGTACATAAAATCCGTGATCTGGTACCGTCTGCAAAAGATGTGATTCCAGACATACAGTACCCTGGCGTCTACAAACTAAGTTGCCTCTGTGGTAACAGTTACATTGGGGAAACCAAACGACACGTCTCAGACCGCATTCGTGAACATAAAGCTGATCTAAAACACGGTAGGACAAACACCTCAGCCGTGGCAGACCACTGTTACAACTCAGTGGGCTCACGTGACATTGACTTCTCCAAGACGGAGGTTCTCTGCAAGCCATCTGGCTATCATGAGATATTCGTTCATGAGGCGATCCACATATATAAACACAGAGACAATTTTAACCGAGAAGATGGATTCAGGCTTAGCAATCATTGGAAGGACGTAATAAACCATTTCGATACACATTAGGGTGAGTTGAATAATACATAGTGTTATATTAAAATGTATAAAGTATAGGGTGGTTTACAGCAATACAGTATATAATTTAATGTTGGGTTTATCTATGGCAGTATATAGTACTGTATATGCTAAGAGAATAAAGTTTAGATGGAAGTATATTATATACTTCTTACGACGTAGAATTGTAATTTATTATTTGTTGTTAGTAACTCAGCTTATTGTAGAGTATAGTAAGTATCAGTTTATATTTTAGTTTTTTATGTAGTTTTTTACTTTGGTTTTCTACATGGTTGTTTGGTAAATGCAGCTACATATCATTAACATTCCTTTCCTTTATTAACGCTGTTCCTTGCGCCCCCCCCGTGGTGCTGTTGATCCTGCATAATGCATGGGCATAATGGGACTTTGAAACCCCTCCGCCCACCTCCTACGCATTGCCCATTGGTATGCTAAATTCCTCTTCATATGCACATTTCTTTTGTTAAGGCGCTCCTCCTCGCTACACCTATATAAGCTCCTAGCTTGATAATGTCTCATTCTTCGCCTGAGGACGGCTGCTTGCGTTGTGGCCGAAACGTCGTGAGAATTGTTTTATTATGTTTTATTTTTATTATTTTATTACTTCCCTTCTACGTGACTTTACCGAAAGAACCAAGAAGACTCATGAGACTTCTCACTGCTTCTGGCCATGTAAACATCCTGAGTGTCTACGCTCCAACACTCTACTCACCTCCGGAGATTCATGACCAGTTCTATGAAGAGCTTCACAATATTATTAGAAAAATCCCCAGCTCTGAGCACATGTTTCTGTTGGAAGACTTCAATGCAAGGGTTGGGGCTGATCATGACGCGTGGCCCGCATGCCTTGGCTATCACGGCATTGGAAAGATGAATGCCAGTGACCAAAGACTACTCGAGCTTTGTTCATACCACAATCTCTGTATCACAAACTCATTCTTTCTCACTAAACCATGCCATAAAGTATCATGCAGACATCCAAGGTCTCTTAATTGGCACCAACTGGACCTCGTCATCACCCAACGAGCCCTCCTCAACTCAGTACTCATCACACGCAGCTACCACAGTGCAGTCTGTGACACCGATCACTCGCTGGTATCCAGCAAGGTCAGACTACGGCCAAAAAAGATACACCGCCTCAAACAAAAGCGCTACCTACGCATCAACTCTGCCAAGACCTCCCTCCCAGAGCTCACTTAATCATTCCAACACAGCCTTGAGCAGTCCCTACACGACACACCAGATGGAAGCGTGGAGACAAAGTGGGCATACATCAGAGACGCCATCTTCAATGCAGCCATAAATACCTTCGGTAAGCAGAAAAGGCGGAATACAGACTGGTTTGAGGAACACCTGGCTATATTGGAACCCATCCTCCAAGCCAAGCGCATGGCGCTCCTGAAGTACAAGCAAGTCCCAAGTACAGGATCATTAAGGGCTCTGAAAGCTGCCCGCAGTGCAGCTCAAACGACCGCCAGACGTTGCGCCAATAACTACTGGGTGAACCTCAGCAGTAGAATCCAACTTGCCTCTGACACTGGCAATATCCGTGCCATGTATGAAGGCATAAAGACAGCCTTTGGTCCCCCTTAAATCCAGCACAGGGGCCATCATCACTGATAAACGAGCAAATGGCCAGGTGGGTAGAACACTACTCAGAGCTCTACTAACGAGACAACGGTGTCAGAAGCTGCCCTTGCTGCTGTAAAGCCCTTACCAACGATACACGAACTGGACAATGTTCCAACCTTGAAGGAACTGAACAACGCCATCAACTCACTAGCCAGCGGCAAGTCCACGGCACAGGACGGCATCACACCTGAGGTACTGAAATGTGTGAAACCCGCTGTCCTCACAAAACTCCATGAACTCATCTGCCAGGGCTGGGAAGAAGGAAAATCCCTCAAGACATGAGAGACTCCAACATCATCACCCTATATAAAAACAAGGGTGACCGTGGGGACTGCAATAACTACCATGGCATCTCCCGGCTGAGCATTGTGGGGAAAACCTTTGCCCGTGTGGTCCTCTGCAGGTTACAGATACTAGCTGAGAGGACGTATCCTGAGGCTCAGTGTGGCTTCAGAGCAGGAAAGTCCACAATTGACATGCTCTTCTCCTTGCGTCAGCTACAGGAGAAATGTCGAGAACAGAGATTGCCGCTGTACTTGGCATTCATTGATCTTACAAAAGCCTTTGACCTCATCAGAAGGGAAGGCCTCTTCAAACTCCTCAAGGTGATCAGCTGCCCACCGAAGCTGCTGGCAGTCATCTCCTCTTTCCATGACAACATGAAAGGAACAATACAGCACAGCGGCACCACCTCCGAGGAATTTCCCATACTCAGCAGTGTAAAGCAGGGGTGCGTGCTTGCCCCAACACTCTTTGGCATCTTTTTCTCACTTATGCTCACACATGCCTTTGGGACAGCAGAAGAGGGAGTCTTTCTCCATACAAGATCTTCAACCTTGGCCGTCTCAGATCCAAAACCAAAGTCTGCAAAGTCCTCATCAGAGAACTCCCATTCGCTGCTGATGCCGCGGTGACAGCTCACACAGAAAAAGATCTGCAGACACTCATCGACCACCTTGCCAATGCCTGCAACAACTTTGGCCTGACAATCGGTCTGAAAAAGACCAATGTCATGGGCCAGGATGTCAGAGACACCCCTTCCATGAACATTGGCAGCTACACCCTGGAAGTCGTTCAGGACTTCACCTACTTGGGTTCCACCATCACCTGCAATTTGTCCCTTGTCACAGAGATTGACAAGCACATTGGGAAGGCGTCTGCAGCTATGTTCAGGTTGACCAAAAGAGTGTGGGAGAACAAATCCCTGACGCTCAACACCAAAGTACAGGGCCTGCGTCCTTAGCACCCTCCTCTATGGGTCTGAGTCCTGGACAACATACGCCCATAAAGAACATCGACTAAACACATTCCACCTCCGATGTCTCAGGCGCATCCTCGGTATCAGATGGCAAGATCGCATTCCCAACACCTCAGTCCTCAACTTGGCCAACATTCCCAGCATGTACTCTTGACTCAGTCATAGGCGCCTGAGATGGCTTGGACACGTTCGCCGCATGCAGGATGGCAGATTACCCAAGGATGTCTTGTACGGCGAGCTGGCATCAGGCACACGGGTCACTGGTCACCCAGTTCTGCGCTTCAAAGATGTCTGTAAACAAGACATGAAGAGCTGCGACATCAACCCAAATGACTGGGAGAAAACTGCCGGCGACCGACTCAGCTGGCAGCAGGCTGTGAAAACAGGCCTCAGGAGAGGCGAGGAGAAAAGACACGCCGCTTGGCAGACCAAGAGGGAGCGACGTAAAGAAAAAGCAACAAACACCTCTGGAGTTGCCACCGCATTCACTTGCAATTGCTGTGGCAAGGATTGCCACTCAAGGATTGGCCTACTAAGTCATTCTAGGTGCTGCAAAACCTACAGCTGACCTCGTAAGGCGTGAAAGAATTGTCTCTCGAGACACAAAGGCCTATGAAGATAGTGCATTTTCTCTAAGCTTCATACAATTGCATCTCCAAGAGCTGTACAATGACAAAATAAAAACCCTCCTTCTCTTCAGCCTCCCCTTCCTGCTCCACCAACTCTGTTTTCTCCTCCATGCTCTCCTCCACAACCTCTGTCTTCTCCAAGACACCTCACATAAGTCAAGACACATTGAACCCAGGCCGCACCAGCAAACTAGGCAACATTGTTTAATTTATATTTACAAGTTAATTTTACAACGTATATTACAATAACAATAATAATGTATGGTGTGTGTGTGGGGTGTAGTGTCTTGGCTGCAATTGTCCCCTAGTCCATCGCTTGCGTCCGCTGATGAGCATTCTGCCACTGCTGGTTCGGCGCTGGCTGCTCCAAAGAATCGTCTGCGCCATTTTGCAACGCTCAGGGTGTCCTGCCTGTGATCCATCCTGGGATTAACCAGGCCGGATTACAGTTCAAGGAACTCACAGATCCTTGAAAGTTCTGGACATTGCGGAGTTCATCTGGCAGGCGAGGCTGGGTTGGCTGGGTTGTGAAACCCGCATGACCAGCCATGGCAAGGCCTAGCAGCCCATGTGTGTGTAGTGTGTGTGTGTTGTGTATGTGGGCGTGTGTTGTGTATGTGGGCGTGTGTTGTGTATGTGGGTGTGTGGTGTGTATGTGGGCATGTGGTATGTGTGTGCTGTGTATGTATATCTTGGGATGGGAAGAGGGTGGAGTGTGTATATATGTGGTGATAGTGGTGGTGATGATACTAATATACATCTATCATCACCACCCCTTGCGTCGTCAAGGCTACTCTGCGGTGGACACTCCACCACAAAGCAGCCGGCAGCGGAATAAAGAGCAGATTGCTCGTCCCAAGCGAGCGAGTCGCGACCGCTTTTGCTTCTTCTGCTCTCTCGTCTCCTGCACCAGCAGCTCCGTCTTGGCCTCCGTCTCCTCCTCCGTCTTCCCCAGCTTCTCCTCTTCCTCCTCCTTCCCCTCAACCTCCCCTTCCTCCTTCCCCTCAACCTCCCCTTCCTCCTTCTTCCCCTCAACCTCCCCTTCCTCCTCCTTCCCCTCAACCTCCCCTTCCTCCTCCACCAACTCCGTCTTCTCCTCCATGCTCTCCTCCGCAATCTCCGTCTTCTCCTCCGTCTTCCCCAGCTTCTCCTCTTCCTCCTCCTTCCCCTCAACCTCCCCTTCCTCCTTCTTCCCCTCAACCTCCCCTTCCTCCTCCTTCCCCTCAACCTCCCCTTCCTCCTCCACCAACTCCGTCTTCTCCTCCATGCTCTCCTCCGCAATCTCCGTCTTCTCCTCCGTCTTCCCCAGCTTCTCCTCTTCCTCCTCCTTCCCCTCAACCTCCCCTTCCTCCTTCCCCTCAACCTCCCCTTCCTCCTTCCCCTCAACCTCCCCTTCCTCCTCCTTCCCCTCAACCTCCCCTTCCTCCTCCACCAACTCCGTCTTTTCCTCCATGCTCTCCTCCGCAATCTCCGTCTTCTCCGCAGAGGCTGAGGTGAGCGAGGGCTGCGCAGGAGTTGACCTGTGAAGGGACAGACATGACACCATTTCATATCCCGTCTATCGTTCGTTCGTTATTACTCTACAAGGTCACAACTCACGATCATCCGTGTGTGAAATATCCCCACTGCATTTTCACCTTGCTTCGCAACATTCACAACATCTTAAGACACAGTAGGGCTTTCCTTGGTAATTAAGGAAAGTCATAAGAAGTAATAATATAAACACACAGGACACACACGCAGAGCAGCTTACCGTTCCACAGCGGCTGCAGAGGTTTCGTCGCTCTCCCTGTCGAACAGCGAGACCGGTCCCAGGTCAGCGGTGGCGACGATCGTGATGGTGGCGGTGATGGTGACAGTGGCCGGGGTGGTGTATGTGGTGGCGATGCCGGCAGTGGTGGTTGTGATGGTTGAAGTGGTGACAGTGGTGGCAGCGGCGATGGCGGTGATGGTGGCCGCCGTGGTTTTAACTGCAGCTGCTTTGGGTTGCCCGGGTTCACCCGTGCCGATATCCTGCAGCCATTTATGTGCCAGCGCCTGCTCCGGTGTCATCCGAAGAGCCGGGATCCATCTGTTGAGACACACAGACGCGGCACACGCCATAGAGTTATGATGATTGGAGGGTTTACATTCGTCTCCTCCCATTGGGTCCAAGAACTAATGTCAGCAGTAGTAGCTGTCATCCACTTTTGGTGATGATCGCCAAAATCATCATCATTGACCATTTGCTGCTGTGATCAATGGCAGATGCACCACCTGTGCTCCCCACTCTGCCAATTTGCTGCGTATTAGCCGCTCGGTACTCTGCTCGTTGTGAGCGTTGCTACTCCACCCTCTGTTGTTGCTGAGTGGCGACTTTCATCCAACTGCCAATTCGCCTCAAAGTGCACCTTGCCTGGCATTTCCCTGTGTCATTTTTTATCGAAATTGAACTCAAATCCGCTGGTAACATTCATCACCAAGCCCAACCTGCTCCACATCCTCATGAACTCTACATGAGCTCATCTCTACTTTGACATGGCCCAGCAGTGACATGGCCCAGCAGTGACGGTGCCCAGCATGAGCGCTTTGTTTGCCGTGTGTTGCAGAGGGTCACAGCGCAAATCCAGTAGCCGACCTGGTTAATGCAGCAGGTGTGTGAACCCTAAAAATACTCGCTGTTTGCTTCATAGAGAATGTTAAAGATCCTGTCATGTAATTTGCAAGAGTAGGCCATTGTGTGCTGACGTCACGGTCAAAATTAGACTAAAGAACGTACCGTTTGTAAGCAGGGCCGTCCATAGGGGAGTGTGGGGCCCACCGATGCCTTCAAACTAAAGCGGAAGTGTTACATCTGACACCACCGTGACATCGAAGCATGGCACCCCTCAAGTTACTCGATTGGAATGTATGTAGAAATCATCGCCCCCCACTACGCAAACTTGGCAGGACCCTCCTGAAAAAGAGTCTTGAGGCTCAGTGAGGCTTTCTGAGGTAAGCAAACGTCAATAACATAATAAAAGCAACGGTCTGCATTCCCCAATTCTATCTATTATCCTTGTCCCACCTTGAAATCATTAATCCGTTGCACAAGGCGCTCGCTTAAATTCTACGGCAACGCAAACTACTTTACATCACATTTCATCCATTCCCGTGCGCTACTGCGGTCTAGCCAAGAGGGAATGCCAAGGGACGTGGTTGCGGACATGAGCAATTGTGGACTTTTGGCTTCGAAGACGATAAGAGTCTAGGTCTCTCTGTAACTATATGGATCATGTAAGTGTATGCAATGATAGGGCTTCTGATTCTGCTTGAGAGGGATGGAGCTATTTGCTGGAGGTGATCGGTCACTCATCATTTAGAGCAGAGTGACTGATGTGGGAATCCTCGTGGGGGAGAGGGGCCCTTACTGGAGGCAGCTGCTGATGAAGTCCACAAACTCCGGGCCATATTTTGCGAGCAGCATGCAGAGGGGGCGACTCCCTGGCACTCGGATGCAGCCAAACATCTTTGGCTGCTTGTCGGATTCTACAGGTAGCACGCACAGACAGGAGAAACAGTCACACAACCTATATAGCCGTTGCACACCGGCAGCGATGCCACAACAGTGCGATGCCATAGCACTATGCCATGGCCCAGCGGTAGCCATTTTGCCGCTTGTTATAGAAGTTTGTAGGGTGTATTAACCATAACAAAATTCACATTGTTTGCTTCACAGTGGACGTTCCAGATCCCGTGACGTCATTAGAAATTGTCGGCCATTGCGTGCCAATGTGAAAAATGAAACTGAAAATTACTCCATTAGAAGTATAATGGAACATCGCCCACTACTGTGAAACTACTGCAGACCGTCTGAAATACAGCAGCACCTTCATTCTAGCTCATCTCATGCTAAAATAATGGCACACCAAATGTACTCTGTTATTATGATAATGATTAATTATTGTAATAAAACATACAAATAAAATGGAATGTTTGGCATCATCTGGCATGGGTTTTGGTACGACAATGGAACATATGCATGATTCATTATCGATATTTGGGTCAGGCCGCTTAATGACTGAGCCACATTTTCTGCTGTAGGACCCAATTGTCAGATGTACAAGCATTTCAAGGCTAACTGCCTGGATTTCAGTCCGACTTCTTGCATCCTGCCCTGATGATGCTTGACGCAGTTTCAAGTGAAAAGTTGCATCTAATTGTGAATGTGGGCTGTAAAATTCGAAGTTGAAATATTTATGGGTGGTTAAGTTAAAAGAAGAACAGTTGGCTCGTGAAACACTTTACACATTCAACTTTCATTTGTTTGTGTATGTCGGGTGTCGGAGGATCTTAACGACACAAACGGTCATATCATTAAGTGGGTTTTCCGGAGAATCTATTACGAGCCATGTGCAAAGATAGCCCCCCGAAAATATAACAGTTCTGGCGCACCCCCTCAAACTTAATCCAGTCAGCTTGTCCCTTCAACTTACCAAAGTATTCGTTTCCTCTAGGAGCGGCTTTCACCAAGTCGTCCGGAGGCAGCCCCAGGACCTACGCACGGTTCACGCAAAAAACAAAGATGCCTCATATAAATGTAACTGACTGTTGTGGCAAGTGCTTTTAGTAAGCACCTATTAAGGCCAATGCGGCACACTAGAGGATGGGCCCCATAGCAATAGGTACTTGACACACCACCTCACATGATTATTTAACGCTGTTGGCCTATGTCCAGTTCAGGTATTTGTCAACACTTTTGGTTGTAAGCAGGAATCAAACTCAGGTCACGAGGTTTGCAGCACAGTTCACTAACCATTACGCTACCACTCCCCACGGTTCGCCCACAGGTGCAGGGCAGTGGTAATGCCTTGGCCCAGAAGTAGCACGTTTTCCACCCAGTTTTTACTTGTGATGTGTACAAACCGTAAACTCCTACGTGCCGCCTGCTTTATTTGCAGTGGATGTAATGATCCCATGACGTTATTTGAAAGGAGTAGGCTATTGTGTACACGAGTTATGGTCCTGCAAGTGTGCTGGATGTAGCTTCAAGTAATAACCTAATTAATTTCTAATCTTGATTGCAAGAATTGTTCTTCAAATTACTGGTGGTGAACCTAAACAGGAAGTCTGTTTACGTTTGTGCATGCACGACGATTTATTATGTCTGGCTGTGTCAGAAAATGGAGGTAAAAAATATGCCCAAATCAATACGTGACCAAAAATCTATCATCATTCACGAGTGAAGTGTGTGTGTGGGTAGTACCTCCATGCAGCACACCAACTGGTCGTCAAAGTTCATGGGGTCGAAGATGGCTCTTCCGGTTACGATCTCCACCACCGTGCAACCCAGAGCCCACATGTCCGCTGAGCAGGTGGACGAGTAGCCCAGGTGCCCCTCCGGAGCCATAAACATGAGGGTACCGAAGGTCATAGCGGCTGAAAATCACAAAGACAACGATCCCCATTTAACCTTTAAAAGCATCAACTGACACGTCATTACCCACACACGGTCACATGTACATACGTGTGCGCACACACAGACACAGGGGCATACAAAGGCAAACATTCCCCGTATAGCCTTCAACAGACTGTTGGGACAAGTGGTGTTAGCGAGTACTTATGAAGGCCGGCATGGTAAACGGGATGGGTGGCTACCATCACGCACTACCGCCTTTCTCCAAAGGTGATGTTTACACTTTGCTACAGGTGTAGTGCCATAGATGGGCCACGCTTACCGGCAGTGGTAGACGAGGTCCATCTGCAAGGGTACCCCGTACCGCCAGGGGAGGGGCTGCCGTGCCAGCCCAAGAGGGGAGGGGCTGCTGGGGGCTCAGGACCCCAGACAGCTAATCCCCTTGGCGCCACCAACGGGGGGGCTGCGGGGGATCTACGATCCCACGCAACGCCACCCCTCGATGGGCAAAGGAGCATAAAAGGGGACCTCCCCAGCCGATCGGGACCAGTCGCAGACGAAGTACAAAGACCAGCCAGCTTAGGACCCTGGAACCCCTCGCCCCGCTTGTCCTTGTAAGGGCCGGGACGCTCTGCGGGCCAGTGGTGGGACTCTGAGACTCCCAGCTCTACGCCCTTGTAAAGGCGAGGTCCGAGGAAGCCAGAGTCTAGACCGGCACCTTGGCTGGGTTGGTTCAGGTAACTTCCCCTCAGGTAATTATAGCCGGAGGACCCGAGAGCATAGCCAATGTCAGGAATACTAGAAGTAGGCTGTGTCCCTAGGCTGTAACAGTGTATCAGGACTGTTGGAGTGGTGTATTGTAATAAACAAGTTGCATGTACAAAGTGTCTCCGGAACCCATTACACAGGTATTCATTTGATACTGAGTCGGTGGTCGTGGCGGCTGTGGTGTCACTGCTGGGCCATGTCACAGTAGAGATGTGCTCATGTGGGATTGCAGGATGTCGAGCCGGTTGGACTTGGCAATGACTGTTACCAGCGGCGTTGAGATCAGTTTCGTGAAATACGACACAGGGCAGTGTCAGGCAAGGTGCACTTTGAGGCTACTTGGCAGTTGACGGCAAGTCGCCACTCAGGCCCAGGAGCAGTTCAGATAATCGTCACTGGGGTAGGTGGTTGTTAACGGGAATGGAAGCCGGGTCGCTAGGTTCATAGCGCAGTGCGGTAACCGCTACTAGCAATCTCACTCAGGTGAGGGCACTCACTTTGACACCCCTCAACGAAGCTGTGTCCAAAGTCTGTGACCTTCATGGTCCCTGCCACGCGGTCCTTGACCAATATGTTTTCCTAGATGAAGAACAGAAGAAGGGATTCACAGAGGATATAACAGCATTCATCCAGCAGTCCAGTGATCATGTACCAAAATTGCTAAATATCTACGAAACGGAGAGTTAGACTAGGTGACTCTCTGTCATAAAGGTTAGTTGCAATGACACGATATGTTTACGAACAGATGCCACTGGGGGTGCACTTTCAAATGTTAGATGAGATGAAAGTCGATTATTGCTTGTAAAAAGAGGCCCTAAAGTAGCTAAAAGCTGCTAGTCCATGCTAACAAGTTGGGAAAAACCATGTACACGCATGGATTCGGTAACGTTTTCCACCACGCGTTTGTCTTGGAAATAATTTATTTAGCAGGATGGAGGCTCATGAGTCGCCCAGAAAAATAGCTTAATAGCTCAATGGGCTTTATTTGGAAAATAAACTTCTGATTCAAAAATTAATTTGTATATTTGCAAATTGAGTAATACCCCAGGTTACATCGGGGATGCGTTCCAAAAAGGTGCAATGACGAATGTCCAAGCAATGTAAAAGGGGAAGACATAAATCAGGGAATTACTGGAGTTATTTATTCTCCTGGTTTGTGTCCACCAATTGTTTCTTTCTCAGCCAAGTCAGTAATAGCAACACAACTTTGCCCAAAGTCTGCTTCACATTCGATCATCTTTATCAGAGTTACCATGACTCGCCCACCGCCCATCCCAGACAGATGAACATAGCTAATACATTAAAACCATTTGATCAATGTGGCTGGGGCTTTCTCCAGGTTTACAGTGAGGTTCCGCCAAACACTGTGTCCACTCACAGGCTTGAGGTCACCGTGAATAATTTTCTTCGCCTGGAGGTGAGACAGGCACTTGAGGATCCCCTTGGTGAATATTTTCACCTCCTCCATCCGAAGGGGCTCGGCATTCCGGCGACGATTCAGGTCATCCAGGGTTCCGCTGTGAAAGAGGCAACAATACAAAGTCGGTGCCATTCGGTGAAGTTCTGATTCATATAATAACAATAGATTATTACGCTTTACACAGGACATCCTCACGCCTCTTTTTCAGGAGGGTCCTGACAAGTTTTGACAGTAGAGGGGGCGATGTTGTTGCTATGCATTATCCCAATTTAGTAATGTGTCGGTAGTATTCAGCCATTGGGGTGATTGGCCAAGCACAGTCGCATTGGGTATTTATTAGAAACGATACACGTTTTATCTTACCAACTGATTGAGGGGATATGGCTATGTAAATGTGAGCAAGGCTGGCAGAGAAACGACAATGGCTGCCAGCTCGACATGTGTCCCAATTGAGTCTTAAAACGACACATTGTCGCAAGAGCACGTCAACGCAACGATGCTACCTGACACGTGGTACGTACCTCAACAGTTCCAAGACTATGGTGTAGTGCTTTCTGAACTCAAACCAATCCAACATCTTGATTATATTGGAGTCGTCGGTGTCCCACGCCTGAACTTGATTCCCGATCTCTATCTCCCTCCTCTGGAGATTGGCATCATAGGCGCTGCAAAGACATAGTCCACAATTTTATATTATCGATAATAATAATGTAGACTTAGACCATGCTCACTATCAAAGACAGAGACCTATTCAGATGCGTGAGGATCCACATACAAGTGGGAAGGCAGCCAAGCAGTGAGCTGGCACTTACAATTTCCCAAGCTGGGAGATCATTTGTATGTTAAGATGAATCCGCCAATTAATATTCATAGTCACAGATTGGGTCGCGACCATGAAGATGGCTCTCAAAGCACAAGGCTATCGCAAAGAGAGGCGCTATGATTCACAGACACAGTCTGCAGTAGTTTCAGGGTAGGGGCCTATGTTACTTTAAATTCAGTAGTAATTTTCAGCATTGGGATGTTTAGTTAAGCCTGTTTAAATTGTATGGGGGTTTTTTAGCTTTGAGAGGTAACTGGAAAATCTGGAGTAAACCGATGCGAAATAGGGAGATATTATAAACTCAGAAAGGCACTCGGGCCATTCATGCTGTGACGCACAAATGTTACCACTATGCCACCCTGCCTTCCCTTATAGTTCCGTTAATAACATCAGCCTGATTGTGGCATGGGTCAGTGTGGAGTCTTACCTCACTGGAATGCCCAGGATTTTCACCGCCACCAGGCTATTTGTCCTGTGGTCAAGACACTTGACCACTATGCCTTGACCGCCGAACCCAATCGTTTCCAGCACCTCATACCGAAAGTTGAGGTGCTCGTGCTTTACCTGCGCAACAATCACACAGTGGTTAAGTGCCGATTCAATGGAGGCTCATTAAATTACTGCTAATTCAGTGCTCGTTAGACAATGTAAAGAGAGACTTAATCCATGCAGTGACAAAGAGCACGAGTTACTGAAATAGCCTAGCTTTGTCAATTCTAGTGAAGGGTGAAGACGAGACTTGATGTGTTCATTTGACTTGATGTGTTCATTAACTATTTTGTTGGCACACAGCACGAAGGTCCTGCATTAAATGTGCAGTTCAGTCTCTTTTTGCGTGGAGTTATGTTCTACCCCTCTTTAGAAAATTGTGAGTGTGTAGAGTTTGTATGCTTTCCCCTTGTTCTGCATGGCTTGCATCCTGGTTCTTTGGAATCTGCCCATTGCTAATAAACACTCACAACGTAACTGGTGATGACCAACCATGCTGAAAACGTACCTGCAAATTGATCAATGGGTTTTACACACAGCAACCTCGCTAAATACTGCGGTAAATTGTTGGAACCGTCCTGAAAAATTAATAGCAATGTTGCTATCAGAATCAAAGTGTATTTCCAGAGTAAATACATTGACATCAAATACCAACTGCATATATGCAGGTAATTTTTTAGCATTGAGATTTTTGGCCAATACCAGTTACAACGAGTGTGTGACTCCACCGTGGTGTGATAACGCTATGATGATACCGTGTTGTCAACACTGCGGTTGATTATGCTGAATGTGATGACGATGATTATGATGATGATGACACCTGAAGTAATAACCAGGGTGGCCTGCCGCATTCATTCCGCAAACTTTTGCAACGAGCAGCAAGCCCACTACCACCGAGCCATGGCATCACCTCCAAGGCGGGTATTTTGTGGAGTATCTTACCGGAATATAATTCTCGTCTTCATCATCGTAACCATTATTGTACAAGCCCTGAGCTTGATTTTGGAGCCCAAGGTACCATATCTCCTGCATGGCTAAGAGCTCTGTTCGCTCACTTTGGGTCAGGTAGCTGCCGTAGAGGTGCAGGATTTCTGCAGAAATGACAATAAAAACAATTATTAAAACATTATTACTATGCTTGTTTCTTATTTTAGATGTATATTGTGCCTAATTACAACGTGCAATCCCACAATTATAACATTGTGCATAAGATGATAATAGTTGAGACAAAGAGCAGGGTTATTAAAAGTGGTGGTGTAGTTATGGTGACAGGAGAACAGGCATGAGAGGTTAAGGAGAAGTGAGGGTAGGCCTGGTCTTAGCTGAGGGTCGGGGGTGAGGGAGCAGCAGTAGAGGTAGTGATTGGGGTGATGATAGGGGTTGAGGTAGTGATATAGGTTGGGGTAGGCTTGATCGCAGCTGAGGGGCCGAGTCAGGGAGTAGCAGTAGGATGGGCAAGCGAGAAGAGATGGCTTTTATTTAAGGGAGGAACGGAAGTAGGTTTACCACGGACAGCCTTGTCCCTGTCGAGTTATTGCAATAGGGGCTGATGGTGTAATCACAACTGAATAACTGCAGATAGTTGTTAAGTCTTGAAAGTTTGGCCAATGACAATAACAGTTTGTTTTTTACGTGAGCAAACTGGAGTCCCTGGAGGAAACTCATGCGGAACAGGTAGAGAACATAGACTCAACAAGCAGAGCCATCTGAGTCAGGAATCAAACCCAAGCCTTATTGCTGTAGTACCACTGTAACACCTTGCTGCCCAAACTTTAGATGCCATATGAAAGCACATTGGGACAGAGGAAAGAAATTCATCATTTTATCGTAAGTCTGGTAGACAATGAAGGAGAAAACACACTTAAGTAAATATGGGAGTTGTAGTTAAATGGTAACTCTCACTTTTATAAGCACGGTTGCTAGGTATTACAGCAACACTTCCATTGCACAAGCCAATCAGCTGCCAATCAGCTGCAAGCAAAGTTAAGCACCCATGCAATATGGCTGTCTTCACATCCCCCAACCAACATGGCTGACGTAATGTCCTCCATGTAAAAACTGGACAACTTGACATCACCCATACAAGAAAACCAGCACGATGTCACCCATGCCATATGGCTCACTTAAAGTCACCTCTAGAACATGGCGACCATGACATCCTCCATGCAACATTGCCGCCGTCACATCCGCACTCCACCATGTAACATGGCCGATGTGACATCACCAATGCAACATGGCCACCGTAATGACAACTCCCATGCAACATGGCTGATATGATGTCCCCCATAATTGTTATTACCTTGCGGGGTTTTGCACTGGATGGTGGCTCCGTCTTGTGAGTCTGAGAGCGCACTCCATCTCACGTCTATCCTCTCTTTCTCTCTCGATTGGCTCGCCTACACACACAAAAACAAATGTCCACAATATAGCGTTTAACAAACTGTTGGAGCAAGTGCAGTTATTGAGCACTGAGCCAGCATTGCTGATATCTTCGCTTCCAAATTCAGGAGGGTCCTGGCATGTTTTATTAGCAGTGCATGATGTTACTGGGTGTAATCCCAATTTATTCATTTGCAGATTTTTTTTCAGAAGAGGGACACATGGAATAGAGAATATACGCAGGTTAATGACAACATTCAAACTCTTAATAATAATTAGTGGACTTACAAAGGACACATTGTGGCAATAAGGGATGTTGACCATTGGTCAAGAAAAATAACAGTGACAGCCAAGGAATGGAACACATCTGAGAGATAGTCCAACTAGAAGATGGAGCGATAAAATCATCTCAGCTAGCAGGAGCTGAACGGAACATTACATCACAGGATATTTAGAGGTGTCATCGGCTTGAGGAGGCCTTCATTCATCAGTGGAGAGATACAAATGCTGTAGATGTTCTGATACTGGTAGGAACCTCCTGGTTACACCAGCCAACAGGGGATAATTGTGTCCATCGTGCAGGGAGGGGCTGGGTGGGGAGGGAGGGGCTGGGTGGGTGGGGAGGGTGGGGCTGGATGGGGAGGGGCTGGGTGGGGCTGGGTGGGGGGTGGGAGGGGTGGGGCTGGGTGGGGAGGGGCTGGTCACCCCGTGGTGCCCTTATAAAACTCAACGTTTAACCTACTCACGCCGGCTTGTGCCCGCCCTCACAGTCGGGCATATTTGCGGAATACACCACGCCGCCATTGACCCTTGCCATTGACCGAGCAACCCAACGTTCCTACCAGCTCCCTCCGCAGGAATGTGTTTAAAATAGACATTCAGGTACACAGACAAAATCTCAGTCAGACACACTTTGATACCTAGACACAGGCAGGTAGACACACAGCCAGGTAGAACTGGTGAGGAGTAGGTGCACGGATAGAGAGTAGAGAACACAGGCATGTGAATCACATATTCGCCCATACTTCACCACGCGAGTTTAAGAGCCATACCTCCATGTTGGCGACGTGCAGAACAGGATTTGCAGAGTGTTTTGTGTCTCACACTTTCTGGGTCTCTGTGAGGGAAGCGGGAGACGAGTCTCGGGTCATACACAGTCTAGGATAATTTCTCACAATACGATTCACATCTCTATATCATGAAATCTTGAACATTTATATCATTACTCATTTGGGATTGCACATCGCCCTCTACTGGCAGACTAATGACCACTTCCAGGCCAAGTGCTGAGCCACCTGGTGACCCACATGGATAGCTACCACTAGAGGTTGAATGAGGGTGAGATGGGAGAGTAACGTGTGAGGCAGAGCAGCAAAATCCATCATTGTTCTGCACTTCTATGCTTCCCCGTCTCTGTCCCCTGACTTAACCACAGCTCCAACACAAACTCACATCGTCAAAACGGACATCCATCATCGACACGGGCTCACATCATCAACACGGACCCACATCGTCAATACGGAAGCACACCATCAACACGGACCCACATCATCAACACAAACGCAGTTTAACACATAGACTTTCACGACTAATATCATCCATAATAGAGTTCTTTTTGGGTTATGTCGCGTAAATATATGAATGTGTCGTTAAAACCCGCCACCACCCGACACAGACAACTAGTAAGGGTTGTCACTTAAACAGAACATGCCAATTCGTCACTAGTACAGAACACCGGTGTGTTGGAGAGCCAAGCCACACCATTTACAATCTGAGTACGACGTTTAGCCACTAATTACCACTAGCTTCATCAGGCGACAGCCACATTTGTGAAGTCTAACTGTTCCGTTCTTTATATACACACATTAACATGGACCCAAATCATCCGACCCACATCATCAACACAAACTCATATCAACAAAACGGACTCACATCATCAACACGGACTTGCATCATGAACACAAAATCACATCGTTAACACATGAAGCTACCGAGTGTAACCAAGTCTAACTCTGATTCGTTCCCACTCTTCTGCTCTTTCCCCACACCTCTTCCACTCTCACCTGTTCGAGTATTCGCTCGGAGTCGCTTCAGCTGCTTTCTTTTGCGTCCGTCTCCTCCACGTGTCTCTCGAACATTGAGGGCACGTGGCCCGAGACCGAATGTCGTGGTTGTTACATCACAGTGACGTCAAAGACCGAGATCCAGGAGATCCCCGCCCCCTTTTACTACTTCCGGTGCCGCGCGGCCACGTGGGTGAGTGACGTCATGGCGGCCAAAGTTCCTCTTCCGGGTGTCGTGGCCGCCATTGGTGACGGTCCTGGGCCTCGCTCTGGGTCGGCTCAGGCCGCGTGGCTGACGGGATGTGTCCAAATACTTCGTCACTAGAGGGATGAAGGTGCAGCCCTGCCAGTGCTCGCTCTCGCCGCTGCTGGAGAACGCGTACGACGAGAGCAAGCTCTGGAGAACCGCTTTTGGAGGTGTATTTATTGTTTTTGGCCTACTCTTCCACGTCGGCAAGTACATCCTTGGATGAAGGTGAGAGTCCCCACACTTTACCCCACCGCACAACGCGTGTTGGCAGAGTGGACTTGCAATGCAGTGCATGAGTCGGCCGCTTCAATTGCGTCTTTCATTCACCCAGCCACAAGTTCTTTGACCTATGCAGAGACTCCTCGGCTCGCATAGAGACCTGCAGTCCCCAACTGGTCGACTCAATGTCCCTCACTTTGCAGGCCTGTGCTGTGTTTAACTTAGCTTAGATCCCAGGTTCCAATGCGAGATTCGAACTGCGCAACCGTGATTGATCTGGGTTCTCAAGTGTGGCAATTTGTCTCTGCGCTGATATCAATTACTGTACCTATTTAGAAACCCATAGACTCAGAGACCCACATGCTGACCCAGATAATTGCCTAAATGCTCAGACTCACAGAGATATCCCCAGACTCGCTTAGAGACCAATCGACTTGCGTAGACAGCCCTACACTTGCACGCAGTCTCATTTAGACCAATAGCCTCACGCAGTCCGTTCCATTCTTGTGTAAGGGAATATATTCAGGAACTAACTGCCGATGTCAACGCCTGCTCCTCACGACGGGAAACCTTCAGCAGACAGAGTTCGTGTCGTTTTGCTGTTCCTCCGTTGACGGAGCGCAGACTACAGTGAGTGCACTGTACCCACTGTACCTAGTCTGGGTTGCAGTGGCCACGGTGGCGCTGCTGTGGCTCGCGTCTTTAACTTTACATTGGCGAGGGAGATGGACGCAACGGCCTCCTGGTGATGTTCTGACGCGGCTGATGATCGCACCGCCAGTGTCTGCGAGGAGGAATGTGTGAGCCAGGAGTCTCAATCGAGGTGTTTATTCTCGGAGGCCGCGTTGTTCCCCTCTGCCGTAGTATCGCTCACTCCTTTCTCAATTCGTTTTGGGCAGTTGAAAAAAACAGTTGTTCTCAGCATTTAGCACCAGTGGTAGGTTTTATTTTTCTGAAGGTCATCAGCTGAGATCGTGACCGTTCCCCACGTTGTGATGGCCGACGTACTGCGGTGTCCCTATTGTTATGCTAGCCAGAGGTTTACATCCCGAGTAAAGCCCATTGACCTCTACAGCTCTGTTCTCAGACATATCTCTCAAGGACCATTATGGCCTCTAATCTGGCCATGATGAACCTGAGAGAGACACGCTGACCCAGGGCTTGAACCCATGACTCACCTTTGTAGGCTCAGTCTCTCTAACCCAGCCATTATGAACTTGAGAGACACCCAGGGCTTGAACCCGGGATGTCAGCAGTGTTGGTTCAGTGTCTGTGACCCAGCCATTATGGACCTAAGAGAGACACCCAGACCCAGGGTTTGAAGCCAGGGTCTCAGCGCTGCAGGCTCAGTATCATTAACCTGGCCATTACGAACCCTCAGCCTCATGGCTGCAACTAATCATCTCAACCTTCGTGGAATTTTTCGATTTAAAGCTTTCGTGACTGCAGGGATTCATCTTCTTGGTTCTTTCGGTAAAGTCACGTAGAAGGGAAGTAATAAAATAATAAAAATAAAACAATAAAATAATTCTCACGACGTTTCGGCCACAATGCAAGCAGCCGTCCTTAGGTGAAGAAACAGGTCTGTCGTGAAGACAGCGTCTGAATGACACGCCCCAGGGTTAGAGCGTCTATTTAAGCTAGGTTGGAGCGGGAAGGTGCGCCTTAACAAAATAATTTGCATATCAATAGGAATTTAGCATATTTATGGGAAATGCAGATATGGGATTAGTACTACTTGTGAAGGGCGTAGGAGGTGGGAAGGGGGTTTAAAGTCATTATGCCCGTGCATTATGCAGGATTAGCAGAATCAAAGGGAGGGGGTAGGAGTAGCATTAATGAAGTGAATGGAATGTTAATCTCTCATTCAGGATTAAACGATATTATTTTTCCCAGATAAAAATGTTCACGTAGTTCATGCAAAAACAACTATCACAAGAACCCGAGCGATGGCAGATGTTTTGGGTTCGATGCCGATACCGATAAATTGGCAATATATCGACCGATATTTGATATATAAGAAAAACAGTTTGTTTACATTTTATAATCAGTTTGAAAAACCTTTTATATTAAACTTTCAAAACTTGAGAACATTTCACTTAAATTATCATATGAACGAGCACACCAACAAATAAGAATACACACATCAGGAACTTTTTTTTCACGGATTTAACATAAATATATCGTAAAACAATACTTGCAAATTGAACTTAAGCTATCTCGGGAGAGTCTGGCAGTGCTCAGACATCAGGGTTCAGTTCCCGAGTCCTGTAGCGAAATGAAATAGGCTACGTGCAGAGACTTATGTCGTGGGGAAGAGTTGGTGAGGTCATGATGGGGTCACGCACTCCTGCAGCGTTGTTAGCACCCCAACGTGCTACAACGTATGTGGCACGCGTCAACTGCTCCACCTCACGCTTGTATTAGAGCTCCCTCTACCGAATCCTTTAGTAAATAATAATTTAATTTTACAGAGCGCCATTCATGCAATTGCCATCCCACAACGGTGCAACATAAAATTAGCAGGTTTCTTACGCAGACGATACAAAACCCAAACCACCACTTACTTAGCAAATCATAAGACTTAAATATAAATAGATAAATGAGAGAAAAAAATTCCGTAAGAAAATGATCATCATGTACTGTCAAACATACATTTATGGGAACAAGAATCGATGTTTTTATTTGTTCATTATGTATGATGTATCAAACATCTGGGTCCCGGTCGACTCCACATGGAACTCGTCCCACTGGGCGAAGACGCCGGGGCCGACCCAGGACACGCTGTCAGAACGATGTCGCTCGGTTGACTTGGGAACGCCTGGGAACTCCCCAGGAAGAGCTGGAGTCTGTGTATAGTAATATTGTGTATAGTAGTGTATAGTGTAGTAGTGTATAGTAGTGTATAGTGTAGTAGTATATAGTAGTGCAGTGTAGTAGTGTAAAATAGTGTAGTTTATAGTAGTGTTGTGCATAGTGTATGGTAATGTAGTGCTGGAGTCTTCGCCAGGAAAAGGGAGGTGTGGACAGCTACTACTCAACATGCTGCCGCCGCAACCATTACCGGGACAAGTGGACTGAGAAACGAACCAACATCGGGGCAAATCGGTGCCGTAAAATGCCGATAACAGTGTTTAAAAAAAAAGCCAAATTTCGACCAATGTATATGTCGGGCTCTAGTTGTCACTCGCATAGAGACCCATAGACGTAATGGAACTGGCTTTGAAGATTTCGCCAGATGCACCAGGGCTCTTTACCTTATCGTATCATTTTATTTATTTGCCAAATGAATATAATCTTCATTTGGGCTGAATTTCAAGTATTCGAAAACAGCAGTTGCAATCTGCCAAAGTGCCCACCGTATCACCCGAATTATACGACTCACGTTTCTTCCCCAGTGCTTTAAAACGGAAGTTTGGGGTGCATCATGTAATTGAATAGTTAATTGCATGTAATGCGTTTTGTTTTCATCTCACAGAGAGTAGAGAGAATGATTCAGAAGTGATGGAAACCACAGACATGCTGGAAGGGCAGGCAGAACCACTACCAGCAATTTTCCAAGCTCTGCGGTCCTACAGTAGGATGTTTGGCCAACTCCATTAATGGGTGTTTATTGTGCTCCGGTAAGCGAGTGTGTGTGTGACCAGGCTCTCGTGGAGGAGGCTCGTGAAGGACGTGACTGGGCAGTTGGATGCAGCGTCCAAGGATAGTGGAGGGCGCAGGAGTGACGCTCACAACAACGAGATGCTGTCCAGGTGGCTAAAACTGAGCGAGTTGGCACAGTGGGGAACAAAGGTGGTGCATCTACTTGGCATCTCATTCAGTTAACCCACAACACCTTGGTCTGTTTCCTGACCTGTCAGTGGGCCTTCGGCACTTCACGTGGCTACAAAGTGCACCTCGCCTGACACGAGCACTGTGGTGATGTCACTGCCACATAGTGGAGAATGGTGGCTGTAGTTGTGTAAGAATATTTATTTAACTTGCATTGGATGCGTCTTATAATCCAGTTGAGGTGTGTTAGCATGTGCGTTATTACAAGGTATGGAGGAGTGGTTGCCTCAAATGAGTTCCTAGTGCAGTGTGTAAACTTCGCCACTGGGGAGACAAAAGCGGTCCTGCGTGGTGCTGGCCACCCATCTCCTCATGTGCCGTCCGGGCCATCATAGGTGCTTGCTAACAGCACCTTCCCCAAGTCTAATAAGGCTATACGAGGAATATTTGTCTTTGTATTACAAAATCATGATTGAAAATTCAATTACATATTTAAAGCTTTATGCAGCTGTGTAATAAAGATTTTCATTGCCAAAGGTGTGACGGATCATTTTTGATATATTCATAAACCCTAGTGCTGCCTTCCCATCGTCTGGGAAACGAATTGATTCCTACAAGATTAAAAAATTATATTATTTTTTAGATCATGAGATCTGCATTACGTGAATCAAATCAGAAATGTGGACACTGATGAAGCATTGGGAATAAAAGCTTAAGGGCACAGAAAGAGTCCGGAGTCTCAGCTCCGTGAGGCATTCCTGGGTATTATTGGTTCTTTCGGTAAAGTCACGTAGATAGAAAATAAAATAACATACAATAAAATTAAATAAGATAAAAATGAAAAATATAATGAATAAATTCAAAATAATAAAAGCAAAAAGCCTGCGACGTTTCGATCGCAACACAAGTGGTCTTCATCCGCCTGATGAAGACCGCTTGTGTTGCGATCTTCAGCCGTGGGTTTTTTGCTTTTATTATTTTATATTTTTTATTTTATTAAATATTATTATGTTTTTATTTTCTATCTACGTGACTTTCCCGAAAGAACCAAGAATATGAATTCCTGCAGTCATGAAGTTTTAAGTCAGCATTCCTGGGTAACCCAGCGGAATCATAACGCATTCCAAATTGAGGCTCCCGTCTGCTTCCGTGAGGCCGATGGAACTATCGGGATGAGATTGGGGGATATTGATGCACACATACAAAGATCCCCCATCTAACCCTAACAGACTGTTGGGACAAGTGCTGTTAGCGAGCAGCACCTATATGAAGGCCGGCATGGCACATGGTGGGTGGCGGGTGGGGTTGGTGGCCAGCATCGTGCACACACTGCTACAACAACCGCCGTTCACCACTAAGTGGAGGTGACGTCACCACGGCGCTTGTGCCATGCTAGGTGCACACACCTTTTTAATTGGCACAAGCCTCCCGACAGATCCCCAGCTTGCGCCCCTTGTATCCTGCCTCGCTGTGACCGCGCGGAGCGAGGCGTTGCACAGAGATAGAGACTCCGCGTCCCGGAATACGTAATGAATCCCTCCGACTACATCTCCCAGGGGAGCTCATTATGCCGCCGCGATGCATCATCACAGAGGCTGCTCCACCGCCCAGCCATCCTGGGCTGAGGCAGCTTTCATCTCTCCCGCGTGCCTCTCTCTCGCTCTCTCCTAGCAGGCTCTGACCCACATTAAAACAAAGTTAATCCAAATCTCGACAGCTCTGAGACGGGACCTGCTCATTCTGTTCAAAATGGTATCATGTTTGCGCGTGCACTGGTGCCGTGCCGACCTTCGTAGGTGCTCGCTAAAAGCACTTGCCCCAACAGTCTGTTCGGGCTATGTACGTATGTTGAACTTCTTTCGCGCCATACGTAGCCTACCGTGCTAATTGGAGGTGCATGACAGTCAAACCGATATTAGGTTATGTAATTGTGGCTATTCTAGATGTATTATATAAGACGTTTAAAACAAAAATGCACAATCATTTTCCGAAACGTCACCTGTTATATATATGGCCACATTGTTATTGACGAATGTGTTCAGTGTATTGTTCATTGCGCTTTTTCATCGTTACCAATGCAGTCTCTCCAAATAATTATGTGTTGCAGCATCAGAAGCATAGGGAGGCCTTCATCCAACAGCAGATTGACCATTGCTGATGATAACGTAACAATGCCGTGCCGTGTTTGCGGGAGCGGCGGCGACCCGGCCAACGTTCGTGGCGAGTGATATCTGAACCACGCCCATTGGCACGGTGAAGTATGGCCAAAACAACCCCCATTTTGGTGGAAGTTTTCATCCAGCAGTGGATCCACGAAGTGCCATACATTATCCACTCGGTATGAATACAAGAAGGTCATTTGGGGGCGATGACACTCCTGTATATGGCTCAGAGGTCGCAAACGGGTTTTGATTCCTTACCCGTACCCGTACCCGGCCGCACCAGGGTCGCCAACGGCGACCCATACCCGGCCGGGTACGGGTACCCGTTCCCTACCTGTACCCTACCCGAAATGAGTGACAAACGGCTACTCACCAGTGACTCACGGCCTACCCGTACCCGGCCGCGCCAGGGTCGCAAACAGGTACCCGTACCCGGATGGGTACGGGTAGCCGGGTATCGGGTAGGGTACGGGTATCGGGTACCCGATTGCGACCTCTGATATGGCTCCAAAACTCAGTCCTCTCTAATTGCTTGCCCTGCCACTGCTGGCATGAAGGCAGCCGCTACAAGTCAGCTCGAGATCGGCGGTTCTTCTTCTTAATCTGGGGGTGTGTGATGTTCTTACTGGGGGGTCGCGAGACATGGCCAGATTTGTTTTAGAAGGTATTTCATCGAAACACAAATTAAGCACGGGCACGTAAGTACAACTTACTTTCATAATGCAGGTTTTTTTTTGGTTAGATCGCGTAAATATATAAATGTGTCATTAAACCCGCCACGACCTGACACAGCTAATTAGTAAGGGTTTGTTACGTAAACAACATGGCAATTTAACGACATTTATATATTTACGCAATCTAACCCACGTATTAAACAACTTAGTTCTATAAAAACGTATGTATTGATTAATATTGTAACTTTTTTTAACGATTGAGAACCAAAGGGGTGCACGGCTTCATTAAAGGTGAAGAAACACCGCTGTGGATTGTAATCTTACTCTCGCGTCCTGACGAGACGTGTTTGAAGAAGAGGTGGGAGTTCCCACACTTTACCCCACAGCACGCAGGAACCTCCCAATCATAAGACTCGGTGTGGTGGAACCCATTTGTACCGCTGGGGTGGGCAGAGGCGGCGGTGGCAGAGGTGGTGGAGGGGAGGGATTCAAGAAACTCCCTCCATTGTTTCAACTGCCGCTCCGGGAGATGGAGTCGAACTGGCGCGGGCTTCACACCCACAACAGTGGCAGCTCCCCAAATTATTAAACGACTGATTGAAGTTATGTTTGCTGTATTGATGTGTGAAGGGGTTGGCAATGTAATAATCAAGAATATTGATCTCTGCAGAATACACACACATACATTTCAATTATTTGGCCATTAATAAATAATTTGCCGGCTTGGTGTCAACACGCCGGTATTTTTGGAAACGCCTAAAATTTGTTTTGAAGATTGGTTATCGGTTCGTTTTGCGAGTGCCCAGGAGAGCTCCTTGCAGAGGTTTAGCGGTTCGGATCCGGCAGGCTGCCCCGGTAAACACTTCATGCCATCTGCTTCACTGGCACTGGAGGTCAAAAGATCCCCGCAACGTCGTTCAGAATGAGTCCTCCATTGCGCGCCGGCCGGTGTCACGGCCCAAACTTGGAGAATGACTCCGCGAACGTACCCACTGGGGGATTACAGGGACAGCAGGAACATCGCACCCCACTAAGCGACAGCTGACTGTGGTAGCTATGCCACATGGCTTCCTGTAATGCAGCGCCCTGGAGGCAGCAGCGAGGGTTGGTGGATCACCGCGCACATGGGCTGTGAAACTCCCTTCCCGTCGGTGTCGAGGTGCCGTATACCCTGGCTTACCAAAAGGCGCCACAGCAAGTGTGGAATAATCTCCATCTGCTTCCATCTGTATGGGGATTAAAACATTGCCTCCCCATTCTCACACGCGTGAGTTGTCTCAGGGTAGTCTCGGTTCCCTCCCACATGAATGTTGAAATTCTTTCGCACTGCACGTAGCCAATCGTGCTTATTGGAGGAGCGGGGGAAGCACACCGAAATGCAAAAAGCATAACACAATGATTGACTAAAAACATCTTACAATGCAGCGGGGAAACTCCTGACAAAGAGTGCTTGTGGCTCTCCTCGACACACCCGTGATTTTTACGAGTCACAGCGCCAATAGGAAGTGCATTTACGATTTGGGGTTGGAGCTACGCTGGGAAAAGAGTTCCACACAGAACTCGCTTGGGGAGGGCACTACGTGAGGATGACATAGAAAAAACGCCGCTCTTCTCTTTGAAATCACCTTTATTGTGCATTCATGTGTTTTATGTCACAAATACCGACTTATTTTATTAACCACAAGGAAAACTGCTCTCCTGGTGAAGTCTCAAGACCCTGAGACCCGGTCTCCTGGAGCCGAGTCTCAAGACCCTGAGACCCAGTCTCCTGGAGCTGAGTCTCAAGACCCTGAGACCCGGTCTCCTGGAGCCGAGTCTCAAGACACTGAGACCCGGTCTCCTGGAGCCGAGTCTCAAGACTCCATGCTCTTGAAGCTTCGGATGGAAGAACTTGTGGTGGAATCTGTGCTTCTGAGTTAGCTTCTCGTCGTAAAATTGTGCTGCAGTTACTTTGCATCGGTCTGAAAGAAAAAGCAAATAATTTATTTCACACACACAGGACAAACTAAACGGGGTTCATGATGTCCGTGTCTATACCTTTGAGCCAGCACTGCCTAAAGATTCCCGGATTCGGATCCAGGATTCACCCGCCCATGACTGGGCACTCTTTGAGCTCCGAAGGGCCATCGACTTTAAATAATTACAATTATAATTCAGGGTTTGTAACGTGCACAGATTACGTTCACTCTCAGCGAGTGATTCAGAGGCACGGGAAACCACAGCCAAGTGATGGCAGACGGGACCGGCGCAAACTATTGCACAAGCTCAGCGGTCCTACATCGGAACGGTTGGCCAACATCCACAAATAATTTTTCGCTGGTTTTACGCGTGGGAGGAAACTGGGCTTCAAGAGAAAACTCACGCACACCAGGGGCGGCGGGGGAGGGCGGGGAGTTAACACTCATCATCAGTAGAGAGATGGGGATGAACCCACTTGCTGCACTCCCATCCCAATGGCAAACTGAGAGATGGCGACTTCAGTGCCAGCGTGGTAGGGAGTTTCGCGAGTGCCTAGTGATCTATCGACCCTCACTGCCTCTACAGTGCCCACGTCATCGGCTACGTGCCGGGTGGCAACACAGCGGTAACACTCGTGCCTCACAGCAAAAAGGACCTGGGTTTGATTCCTGACTCGGGCGACTTTCTGTGTGGAGTACTCCCCTTTGTTCTGCTGCATGTGCTCCGGGTTCTCTGTTTTTTTTTCTCTGTTCGCTAAAACATATACGCACAACGTAACTTGGTATTGGCCAAACCAAGTCAATGGTGGCAACACCAAAAAAAGTACCTACAAATTACTCAATTAGGAGTACACACAGTGCAGCAGCAACATCGCCCCCTACTGCAACAACTTGGCAGGGCCCTCCCTGTACGAGAGTCTTGAGACTCGGTGAGGCTCTCTGTGGGTAAACAAGCGTAATTATATAATTATATCACACTCGGCTGTCCTGTCATAGCCTAGCAGGCCAGTAGATGGCGACATTAACACTCTGCGAGGCCTGTACATTTGCACTCGGCCTTTAAGCTTTTGCGCAAAAAAAACCATCGTCAGTTCCTGAAGAACTGCATTCTGGTCCTCTGTTAGAAGCTTCTGAGTTTTCCCGACCTGCACTATTTTTGCCACATTTGTCAATAACTCCATGGCCTTAAAAGGAAGAATATTTAACAGCCAATGTGTTCCGGCAATGAGCCTTTCTTCAGACCACATGAACAGAGAGGTCAAGTGGATAATAAAGGGTTGGAGACTGCCCTTCACCATGGGGCAAGATATAAAAAAATTGCAATTTTATTAATGTTTTCTGATGACCAGTTTTCAAAAGGGAATATGAATGGTTTACCTATTTTTCTGTTATCCAGCCGCTAACGAGACACTGTGTCGAAGCCGGTCCAGAGTTTCCTTGTCTTCAAACAATGCTAATGAAATGATGCACTCCCAGAAGGCCGCGTGGCTGATTGATTGTGAAATCAATAGTTTTATTTTTCATGAGGAGAGACGGACGTGTGAAGGAGACGCATCATGTGCCTATTTGTGTCATTAAATATTCTCGACAACGACGGGAACGATTACTTTTGTTTTGTATCGCGATATAATTTAGCGTCGAACTAAAAACTCATGGCAGGAAGAGAGGGGGGTACTTGTCTGTACAATCAGCAGTTCACCAGCAAGCCTGACTCTGCTCACGAGACGCTGAGTGTCGAAACTCCTCTGCAGTTGTGCTCGTCTCGAAACAAAGCTGGTGAAATGATGCACTCCCAGAATGCCGTGCGGGCCAGTGATGGTTTGTGTAATATATTTTTTTATATAAATATATGTTGTCAGATATGTGCGGACACATTTGGTTTATTATTTTCTTATTTTGCCGCAGCTTCATAGCCCATCGGATTCCGCCAGCCTGAATAAAGATTCCGATTACGGTTTTTTCGAGCGCAGCCCGCGCGCGTTCACAGCGGTGGGGTTCACGGCGGTGGGGGGGGCTCACCTTGAGGCCGACGCCGTTGCGGCATCGCGAGCGCAGCTTCTGAACCTGTGACTCAGCTGCGTCCGCACGCTCCTCCGCCGAGCCCAGCTGATGCTGCACCTTGCGGCACTTGGCGAGACTCGTGTTGATTTGCGCTTCCTGCACGGAACAAGGAAGGGACAGGACCAGGGTCGTCGGCGATTTACTGGGGGTGACCAGGCCAAGCGATTGTCTGGCCAAAACGTAGCGACACCCTCCACGACCCCGTCACGGCCAAGTAAATTAAACGCGACTCGGAATTATATTCGTGGGTGAAGCCGTGCAATGATCTGATCGTGAAGCGCCGCCGTTCAGTTCGGAGAGGCTGCCCATGGTTAATACACCATGCGTATCAACCGTCAAATACTACGCGCCATTTTCCTCGCACCGGATGTTAATACATCCCCCGTACGTCATTGGAAAAGCATAACTGTCAACCCATATACGATGTACAGCCGTTTCAATTCGGGCAAAAATATGTTTTTGTTTATTTGTTTGTGTTTCTCCCTTGTGATGGGACTTTGTAGGATGAACGTTGAGAATTACAAGGGCACGGAGTGACCATTAAGGTCTGAATTGGTCTGTAATAAGGTAGGGCACTGATAAGGGGTTGACAGGTATTTGAAAAAAGTCAGCCGTTGTGTACGGGCATCAGAGTCCAAATTTAACATGGTTGGCTACGTACACTGCGAAAGAAGTTCCAACATACGTACAAGCTGAACAAAAATGAAAGCTGCCAACTACGCGATCGGGACTGCACACGGTGACATCACTCCCGAGCGCCACGCACAGCAGCGCCCCCCCACCCCCCCGGTGGCGGCGGCAGAGCGACGGCCCCGCGCGGAAATTCCCAAACGCTCTCGACGGCAATCGTCCACACCACGATCAGAACCATGTCGCACTCACGGCCTCTTCGCTCTGCTTCTTGTACGACTTCACTTGCAGCTGGAGTTTCTCGACGAGATCCTGTTGGCGGACGGCTGTCTTCCTGTCCTCCTCCGCCTGGCCCCGGCACAGCACCACACGCTCAGTCCCATCGCCGCCATCATCATCACCATCATCACCAACCGTGGCCTACCCACTGCCGGATGAAGGCCTCCCCGTACCAGTGCCACATGTTGGACTAAGTACGGTGAACCCATTTGCGCTGCCACTGCTGCTGCTACTGCGGTGGAGTGTCGGGGAATGTAACAAACCCTGACCCCCCATTGTTTTCGCTGCCGAGCCAGGAGATGGAATTGAACCGGCGACCCCTGGATTTCAAGTACCACGTGATATCCATTACGCCATCGAGGCAGGGTGGCTTGTATGATTGTACGTACATATGTATTACGGGCGAGGTGCGGGTTTTAAACGTATAAGATTTTATGATATTTAAGGACAATTTCTCGATGTTTTATTATTTTAAATTAATTTACATTGTGTACTAATTCGGCAAAAATCTATTTGCAAAATTTGCTTGTGAGAATTTGTTCTTCAACTCACCGGTGAGCTGAAACAATAACATTTGGCTCGTTTTTCAACGCTTGTACACGTGACACTACCACTCTGTGCGTGTGTGCGCGAGTGCGCGCGTGTCCCAAGGCACGTGTCACCAGTATCGTGAGCTCCTTGACTCTGCGCTCGTGTTTCCGAGCCGTCTTCACAGTCTCCGCGCTCCTCCTCTGCTCCTCGTCCAGATCTGACTGCAGCTCTCGCATCTGAGACACAGCAGCAGCAACAGCGGTAGCAGCAGCATGAGCGGTGAGAACAGCCTGCTCAAGATCCATCCTGGGTTGAACGACACCCGGATTGTGTGAGGAGTTCACAGATCCTCAGTTGATCTGGTCAGTTTCATGGGTGAGCTCCTTCGACAGGCGAGGCTCAATAGGCTGGGTCATGTAGCCCGCGCATGCCCAGCCAAGTGCAAGCAGCTATTAAGTGTTCTGGTATGGCCAGGACGGTCCATAATGGCCGTGTCTCCGGTGTCTTTTTCTTAGGATCAGATTTCAACATTTTCTGGCCTCATGTTGCGGGGCTACCCGAGCAGTGGGAGGGGCTACCCGAGCAGTGGGAGGGGCTACCCGAGCAGTGGGAGGGGCTACTTGATAGTGGGGGGAGGGGTTACTTGAGCAGTGGGAGGGGCTACCTCAGTGGGTGGGGCTACCAGCTCACCACGATCATCCACTGCTGAAGGAAGGCTTCCTCAAGCCGCCGTATCCGACCTCGTACTGCCTGTGTGGGGGCGTCTTTGTGAAAGGAGCGCGCGGGCACCTACCCGCGCCTCCATCTTGAGCAGCTGCTTCTTGCCGCCCTTCATGGCCTCCTCCTCGGCCTCCTGCAGGCGAGCCTGTAGGTCATGCGCCGCGTCCTCCATGTTGGCCTTGACGCGCTCCATGTGGGAAAGCACGTCCCGCGACGCCTGGAGCTCATCGGACACCATGGACAGCTGTGCGACCACCGCACGGAGACACGGGGACATGCAGAGATGCGCACGCGCGGAGAGACACAAGGAGACAAAAGCAAAAGAACTTTGAAACAATTAAACGAATCGAAATCGAAGCAAAGACCAAATACAATTCAGAGTGGTTATGTCGGGTATCAATTGTGGTGTGTAGCGACTATCGTGTCACGCATTGTGTCTTGTCGAGCGTCGTGTGTAGTGTTGAGCGTTGCGTGTGTTGTGTCGACCATTGCATGTGTTATATCGAGCATCATGTGTGTAATATCGAGCATTGCATGTTTCGTGTCTAGCGTCAAGTGTATCGTGTTGAGCATTGTGTGTCGTGTCGAGCGTCTTGTATGTCATGTCGAGCGTTGCGTATGTCGTGTCGAGCGTCATGTGTGTCGTGTTGAGCATTGCATGTGTCATGTCGTGCGCCATGTCAAGCATTGCATGTGTCGTGTCGAGCATCATGTGAGTCATGCGTCGTGCCCTCACGTCAGACGTCGCCTTGGCGGCCCTCTCCTCCACAATGCTGTTCTGCTGCACAGATTTCTCCAGCGCGGCGCTCGCTTCGGCCAGATCGCTCTCCAGCTTCTTCTTCTGAGAGATGAGACTTGTGTTCTGCTCCCGACAGAGGCAAACACACCACAGCAGAGACAGTCGATACCCCGGTCTCCTGGAGCCAAGTTTCAAGACACTGAGACCCGGTCTCCTAGAGCCGAGTCTCAAGATTCCGAGACCCGGTCTCCTGGAGCCGAGTCTCAAGATCCTGACCCTGAGACCCTCGAGTGTGGCAGTGGAAAAAGGGGACGAGAGATGGCGAGAGACCTGTGTGAGCAGCAGCTGCACCCTCTGCGCAACGTCTTGTGCCTCCTGTTCGCTCGCGCGGCGGCAGCGCTCCGCCTGCTCCAGTGCTGCCGCCGCCTCCTGGAGCTCCTCCTGGAGCACCCCGCAGCGGCGCTCCAGCTCCACGCACTGCTCGGCACGCTCGCGCGACCCGCGCTCCTCCTCGTCCAGCTGCAGCTGCAGCGCCTGCTCGCCCCGACAACGCGCGTAGCAGCCTGTGACGTCGCCTGGGAGTCTCGACCGCCGTGACACATGGTGGTGAGCCGGGTCCCATCCACCTTGGCGTGGCCATGCCAACTCAACCGCGGGCGGATAGACCGCTATCTGGAAGGGCATCGAGACGATGATAGATCAGGGTGTGAAGGAGTCCGAGCGAAGTTCTCACCTTTATCTGGGCCTGCAGGCCCTTGAGGTGCTCTTGTGCCTCTGAGGCCTGGCGCAAGGCCTGAGCCAGCGCTGTCTGTTTCTCAATCAGCTCCGTCTCAATCTTCTTGCTGAGCCTCACAGCCTCTGCCTTGGCCTTCATCTCGGCCTCCAGGGAAAACTGGAGGCTCTCGACGTTCCGCTGGTGGAGCCTCACCATCACCACCACCTCCTCGTCCTTCTCCGAGAGCCTGCGAGCCATCTCCGCCTTGGCCTGTGTGATCTCCAATTTGGTGCGCATCACCCGGCCCTCCGAATACTCCAGCGATGTCTGGGGAGGGGTTAGACACAGATGTGCTTGATTGTTATGACCCGGTCTCCTGAAGCCAAGTGTCAAGATCCTGAAAGCCGGCCTTCTGGAGCCGAGTCTCAAGACCCTGAGACCCGGTCTCCTGGAGCTGAGGTAAAGTATCTTATGAATGAAAATTGAACCACTGACCTCAAGCTCCTCCAGCGAAGCCAGGGCCTCCATCTTCTCAGTCTCCAGTTGCTTCCTGGACTTCTCCAAACCTCGCACGATGTTCTCACGATCGGCCAGCTGTTCCACCAGATCCTGCACCTCTCCTGGTTATCAACAACAACAAAGATGCAGAGGTGGCCCAGGTGGCCAATACCGGTGTCTCAGAGACACTGAGCGAGATAATATTTTTTTGATAAAAAAGTACCTTGGAGGGCCTCTTTGTCCCTCTTGAGGTTTTCCACTTGCGCTATCATCTCCTCATGAAGATTTTTCAGCTTGAAGACCTCGGTGCCGAGCGCGCAGCTCTCCTTCTGAGCGGCCAGCAGTTCGCCTTGCGTCTCCTGCTGCCGCTGCTTCCACTCGGCCAGGACCTACAACCCCCACGGACGTCCAGAGGTCATCAGAGCATCACTTACTGGGGCCTCAAGGCAGTGACAACAGGGAGGTGGGACTCTGTGTCTCTAGATAATGATCGACAGTCAGACCAGTCTCTGATGGAGTCTCTGGGCAGTGGTGGACACACAGAGGCAGGGGTTCAGGGTTGGACTCGCACCGTCTCGAAAGCTTTCTGCTTCTTCTGCAGGTTGGTGTTTGCCGCCTGGACCCTCTCCGATTCCATCGTGAGATCATCCACGTCGATCTGCAGTCGTTTCCGGGTTTTTTCCAGTGATGCGCACTTTGCGTTGGCGGCTTCCTTCTCCTCCTCCGCCACCTGCAGCCGCACCGTGATCTTCTTCCTGCCAACGAGACAATCACGACCCTCAAACGACCGCCAAACGCGTTGAACGTTAAACCCCCCAAAAAATTAACTGTCACGGTCAAGGCCCGGCAGGCCGGATTTCGTATATTCAGCTGTGGCAATGCCAGCTCAGCAATAAGACGGTTACGCCGCATCGCACGGCGCTTTCAGATGCGCACTTCCGCGGCCGTCCGGGACACGCTTCTTCCTTCCAACGTTAGGAAACCACTGGGAGCTATGCAACTTTTAAATCGTCATCATCAAGATTAACAAACTCGCTTCCTTAGAAACTGCCTTTTGTGTTCACTTATCCACAGGTCAAGCATCTTTATCTCCAACTCCATCATCATCATAATCACCACCACCAACCGTCATCATTGCCACCACCATCATCATCCCCACCACCATCATCATCCCCACTTCCATCATCATTATCACCACTACCATCAATGCTGATAGCCATGCGCTATGAGAATGGCGTGTGATGTACCAAATGTCGCACCTCGGATTAGCACGGTTGGCTACGCACTGGTGCGAAAGATATTCAATATAATACTAATATACACTACACACTACACTATTATAGACTACACTACTATACAATACATGATACATTACACTACTACACACTACACTACTACAAACTACTTTACACCACACTACTATACACTCCACCACTATACAACATTGAGAACTGATTTCTTTAAAAATGCTTGTTGTTGTGTTTAAGTTTGTTGTCCTTCCGATTAGCCAAGATTTGGCTACGCACAGGTGTGAAAGAAGTTCAACATACGCACACGCGTACATGATCCCGCGCAGACAACAGGACGATTTTGCAGCTGTGTACGGCTCCCCCCGGTCTGCCCCTTCTTTCTCTCCCTTTCCGCCCCTCCGGTGTTTGCCTGCCTCGCTTTGTTTCACCCTACACCTGTTTCTCCGCTTTTGACTAAAATAAAACGTTCAAACCCAAACCACTTTGAACAGTCTCATCTCCGGTGGCAGTGCTCCGCGCCCGTACAACGAAAATTAAATCAATGAACACCCCCCCGCCCCCTCCCGGCCATGTTGAGCCACCGCCACCACCGTCGCCACCGCCATTTCTCACTTGGCGTCCTCGAGCTCGTCCGTGCGCTGGATGACGTCCATCTCGTACTTGGCGCGCCACTGCGCCACCTCGGCATGTGCCTGAGACAGCGCGCGCTGCGTGCCGAGCAGGGCCGCCTCCTCCTCCTCGCCCAGCTCGCCGAGGAGCACGCGGTCGTGCCGCGCCGCCTTCACCATGCCACTCAGCGTCGCGCGGGCCTGCAGGGGGACACGCACCGCGCGTGCCAACGGGCGATTCGGCGTAGTTCGGCTTCGCGTGCGGCGCGCAAAAGGGTTCGACGTGCTCGTGGTACGTGCTGTACGAAGAGCGCCTGTTTAAGGAGGATGGCGGTGGCGCATGGGGCGGAGGTGGTGTGGCTGGAGCCGCATGCGCGCACGCGGAGATGCGGGCAGAGAGAGTTCATGTACCAAATGGCAAATGCACGTTCATACACGCATACCGATGCGCACACACGCATACATCACAAACGTGTAGATGGGTACACAGAAACACGTGCGCATTCAGACGGACATACAAAGATCCCCTGTGTAGCCAGAACGGATTTTTGGGGAAAGCGCTGTTAGGCCGGCACTTCACACGAGGGGGTGGGTGGCAAGCACCATGCCCGGCCGCCTTTGCATACCAATACCCGCCGTTCGCCACTAAGTGATGGTGACGTCACCACGGGGCCTGTGCCAGGCCAGGTGCTTTGAGGCCACGTGAAGTGTCAAAGGCTCGCTGACAGGAGGTTCCAGGACGGACCCAGCAGGTGCCTTGGGTTGGCTGTCTGAGATGAGTGGTAGATGCACCAACTGTGCCTCCTACTGTCAACTTTCTGTGTTTTAGCCGCCCGGCACTCTGCTCGTTGTTGTGAGCGTCACTCCTCTGCCCTTGTTGTTGGAAGTCGACTGCCTCCAGCTGCCCAGTAACATCCTTCACAAGCCTCCTCCACAGAGGCCGGACTTGACACCGCTGGTACCGGTCTTTGGCAAGTCCACCCAGCTCCACATCCTCCCATACTTCATCTTTTCTCCAGCCCGTGCCGTGCCCTTTTAGCCTCCTCGGTCCGGCCAAACAAAAGCTGTTTCGGCATGCGGTGACTGGGCATGCGGGCTACATGACCCAGCCAAAGCAGCCTTGCCTGCCGGAGGAGCTGACCGATGGGACTTTGTCCAGATCTTTTAAGGATATGTGAGCTCCTCCCACAATCCAGCCTGGTTAAACCCAGGATGGATCGTAGGCAGGCCAGCCTAAATGTTTATAACCAGCGAAGATGTTCCATTAGGGGGGTCCACATTTCGCAAGCGTAGAGAAGGGAGGGAATGATTGTGGCCGAGAAGACCTGAAGCTTCGTGCAGAGCGACAGACGAAGTAGCTTCCACACAGCGTTACGCAACCGATGAAAAGATAATGCCGCTCAACTTATTCAGTGAGACCTCTGCTGTCAAACCGGAGCCGGTCATGAACACACTGCCCAGGTATGGGAAACTCTCCACTCGGTCCATCACCAATTGGGAGTTGTGGGGGTGGAGTGTCCGATGGTACAAAATTCCCAGGCAGGTGCTTAGTTTTGGTGAGGCTGATGGTAAGTCCCCACCTCTTAGTGGAAAGCTCCAGGTTTAGCAGCAGCGCCTCCAACTCCTCTTCTGAGTGAGCAGCGATTACCAGATCATCGGCATATGTAACATGGTTGAGCAATAGGGAGCCGAGATGTAGGTATTGTTGGAATTCCTTACACCTCTGCTGTAGCAGACGGACAGAAAATACGGCATCCGTGCAAGATCGCCCTTTCCTGAAACCACATTGAGGCTCCGCAAGCCTCTCCTCAGCGTGTCTAGCAAGGCGATGTTGAATAATCCTTGCCAGGACACTTTCCCGGCACGATGAGGAGTGCTAAATTCCTCTTGATATGCAAATTATTTTGTCAAGGCGCTCTTCGCCCCCTCCATCCCAGCTTAAATAGTCGCTCTAAGCCTAGGGCTTGTCATTCAGACTCTGTCTCCTCGACAGACCTGTTCTCCACCTGATGACGGCTGCTTGCGTTGTGGCCGAAACGTCGTGAGAATTATTTTATTGTTTTATTTTTATTATTTTATTATTTCCATTCTACGTGACTTTACCGAAAGAACCAAGAAGATGAATCCCTGCAGTCACGAAAGCTTTAAATCGAAATTTATCCCCACCTCTTAGTGGCAAGCTCCAGGTTCAGCAGCAGCGCCTCCAACTCCTCCTCTGAGTGAGCAGCAATTACCAGAACATCGACATACATAACATGGTTGAGCAATAGGGAGCCATCTCTGGACCGCACCCGGGCATCGATCAGCCTCCCATTGTGTCTGTACCAGATGGAAATTCCTCCGGTACAGATATTGAAGGCTTCATGAACTACGTGGTCGAAATATATATGAAATAATGTGGGAGCCAGAGGACATCCCTGTCGCACCCCAAAGTGAACAGGGAATGGCTCCGACTCCCGGCCATGTAGTTTTACCCGGGCCCCCTCACCATCATGAAGGTCCTTAATAATCGTGAGTAGTGCCTTTCCTGGTCTCAGGCTCTGGATCTCCTTCAGTAATTTTTCAATGGATGGCACCTCAGCCAGCCACTTAGAGGGGGTGACTTCATCTTCCAATACATGAGACACAGCAGCCTGAGCAGGGTCATCCCCACTTTGTCCCACGATGTTTTCCAGGCTGAGGGATTTCCCCTCCCCCAGGACCTCAGAAATGCTCAGCAAATATGCAAACCTGTTCCTGGGGCCGGAGATTGGATCACCATTCTTTCCCGTAATGATGGTAATAGGTGTGGTGCTGCAGGTTACTTTTTTGATGGAATTAAAGAGCGATTTGTGATCACGGGCCATTGAGGCAGACTCCATCTCCTCAGCAATCCGAGACCACCAACCATCCTTGCAGCGCCTCACGGCTCTCCGAACCTCTGAGCGAAGGCTGCAGTAAGCCTCCTCATTCTCTGACGTGGGACGCTGTAGAGTGTAGACGATGAGAGTGGGCCTGTCTCTTTTTCTCAGCCAGCCTGAACACCTCCTCTGTCAGCCAGGGTTTCCGAGGAGGTCTGGACCGTGTACCCAAAGCAGCCATTGCATACACACACAGGCATACAGACAGCAAGCCGCACGGAGAATTAACCTTGCCCTCGTCCAGCAGCTGCTGCCTCAGGTCCTCGATCATCTGCGTCAGAGACTGCGACAGCTTCGCCGCCTGAGTGACCTGCAGCTCCTTCTCCTCCAGCTGGCGACCCAGGGCATCTGGGAGTTGACAGCGGCAGTTGTAGTGGCAGCAGGAGCAGCAGCGGTAGAAGCAGCAAAGCAGCAGTGGCAGCAGCAATAGTAGTAGTGGTAGCAGCAAAAGTTGCAGAAGTAGCAGCAGTAGTCGCAGCAAGAGCAGCAGTAGTAGTGGTGGCAGCAGAAGTTGTAGAAGTAGCAACGGCAGTAGCAGCAATAGCAGCAGTAGCAGCAGTAGTAGTGGTAGGAGTAGAAGTTGTAGAAGTAGCAGCAGCAGTAGCAGCAATAGTAGCAGCAATTGCAGCAGCAGTGGCAGCAGCAGTAGTAGAAGTGGTAGCATCAGTAGTAGTGGTAGCATCAGTAGTAGTGGTAGCATCAGTAGTAGCAGCAGTAGTAGTGGTAGCAGCAGTAGTAGCATCAAGAGCAGCAGCAGCAGTGGCAGCAACAGTAGTAGTAGCAGCAGAAGTTGCAGAAGTAGTAGCAGCAGCAGTCGCAACAGTAGTAAGCAGTAGTAGCAGCAATAGTAGCAGCAGGAGTAGGTACAACAGCAGCAGCAACAGGAGTAGTAGTCGTGGTAGCAGCAGTGATTACATTCGTGATGAACATATGCCTATAACGAGGTGTTTATTTTTGTCTAAAATGAAAGTGAGTGGATGAAAATCATCAAGCGTGATGAAAACTATGGCGACTACCAACCAATGCCAACATCCTCATCACTACTGTCATCATTACCATCAGCACCACAATCATTATTCCCACCGTGACAATCATGACGACCTCTATCATTATTTAAACATACATCTTCATCTCCAGCTCCATCACCACCATCATTATCCCCACTTCCATCATCATCGCCACCACCACCATCAACGCCGATAGCCATGCGCTATGAGAATGGCGTGATATACCAAATGTCGCACCTCCGATTAGCACGGCTGACTACGTACGGTGCGAAAGAAGTTTAACATACATACAACCTACTATACACTACACTACTAAAGACTACACTACGAAAGATTATACTACTACACTACTATACACTACACTATTACACACTACACTACTATACACCAGAGGTGGGACAAAGTCATTGTTATGCAAGTCCAAGTCGAGTCGCAAGTCATCAAATTCATGACTCGAGTCTGACTCGAGTCCAAGTCACATGACTCGAGTCCACACCTCTGCTATACACTACACTACTATACACTACACTACTATACATTACACTATTACACACTACACTACTATACACTATACACTACTATACACTACACACTACTATACTATACACTACACTATTACACACTACACTACTATACACTACACTACTATACACTGCACTACTATACACTACACTACTATACACTACACTATTACACACTACACTACTATACACTACACTACTATACACTACACACTACTATACTACTATACACTACACTATTACACACTACACTACTATACACTACTATACACTACACTAATATACACTACACTACTATACACTACACTACTATACACTACACTACTATACACTACACTACTATACACTACACTACTATACACTACACTACTATACACTACACTACTAAGGACTACACTACTAAAGATTACACTACTACGCTACTATACACTACACTACTATACACAACTACTATACACCACTACACACAACACTATTAGACTACATTGAAAAACTAATTTCTTTAAAACTACTTGTTGTTGTTGTGTTTATCTTGGTGGCCTCACCCCACCGGGCACCTCCGATAATTATCGCCGTTGGCGACGTACGGTGCGAAAGAAGTTCAAACGCACGTGTCCGCGGGCGCTACGCCGCTGCTGTTGTTGTTATTGTTGTTGTTGTCGTCACTATCGTTGTACTAACGACCGAAGCCAAAGCGTGGCCGGCGAAGATGGGGGGGCCCCCCCTCTTACCCCTCTCGGCCAGGGCGAGGGCCCTCTGCGCCGCGAGGTCGCCAGCGGCCTTCGCGCCCGCCTCGTCCTTCTTCCTGAGCTCGCACAGCTGCTCGTCCAGCAGCCTGTTGGCCTTCTGCAGGCTCACCTGCAGCAGCACAGAGGGGGAGGTAAAGGGGCAGCCCTGCAACAAGCTCGCTCGCGCCACTGCTGTGGGGGTGAGGCCGGCCGCGGGCGGTGGACCCTGGGCTCTGTGCTCGTCCGCGTTGGCAAGAGAGGGGAGGGGGGTCCAGCCACAACTTCGCCGTCACCGCCGCACGCACGTGGCCTGTCGAGTGACTGAACCGCGCCGTGAATCGTGGATGAGGCCACAGGGGTGGATTGAGGCTGGGGAAAGATTTATGACGTTGTTCCAGCAGGCACGAGACCCTGTCTCCTGGAGCCCGAGTCTCAAGACACTGAGACCCTGTCTCCTGGAGCCTGAGTCTCAAGACGCTGAGACCCGGTCTCCTGGAGCCGAGTCTCAAAGCCCTGAGACCCAGTCTCCTGGAGCCGAGTCTAAAGACACTGAGACCCGGTCTCCTGGAGCCCGAGTCTCAAGACGCTGAGACCCGGTCTCCTGGAGCCGAGTCTAAAGACACTGAGACCCGGTCTCCTGGAGCCCGAGTCTCAAGACGCTGAGATCCGGTCTCCTGAAGCTCAGTTTCAAGACCCTGAGACCCGGACTCCTGGAGCCGAGTCTCAAGACACTGAGACCCGGTCTCCTGGAGCCCGAGTCTCAAGACACTGAGACCCTGTCTCCTGGAGCCCGAGTCTCAAGACGCTGAGACCCGGTCTCCTGGAGCCGAGTCTCAAAGCCCTGAGACCCAGTCTCCTGGAGCCGAGTCTAAAGACACTGAGACCCGGTCTCCTGGAGCCCGAGTCTCAAGACGCTGAGACCCGGTCTCCTGGAGCCGAGTCTAAAGACACTGAGACCCGGTCTCCTGGAGCCCGAGTCTCAAGACGCTGAGATCCGGTCTCCTGAAGCTCAGTTTCAAGACCCTGAGACCCGGACTCCTGGAGCCGAGTCTCAAGACACTGAGACCCGGTCTCCTGGAGCCGAGTCTCAAGACCCCTGAGACCCGGTCTCCTGTCCCCGAGTCTCAAGACACTGAGACCCGGTCTCTTGGAGCCGAGTCTCAAGGCCCTGAGACCCGGTCTCCTGGAGCCGAGTCTCAAGATGCCAGAGAAGGAGGATGTTAAATACCTTAGTCTTGTTCAGCTGCTCAAGGCTGTTTCCAAGATCCTCCACTTGCATGCCCAGCTCACATTTCTCCTTCTCTAGGTTCTGCTTCAACGTATGCAGATCCTCAATCTGTAATGTGGGGGGGTGCGGGATGAATACATTTTTTCACAAGTCCATTAACAGAGCCTTCCATTTCCTTAGGGGGTTCCTAGACTTTATATATATATAAATAAAATATCATAAGGTTACCGTTCGGGTGTCATTTCTCACTCGACATTGTCAGCAATGCCACTCGGCGATGTCACTCACTCGCTCACTCATTCACTCACCCACTCATTAACTACCCACTCATTCACTCATTCACCCACTCATTCACCTACCCACTCGCTTATTCACCGACTCACTCATTCCCCTACCCACTCACTCATTCACTCATTCACCCGCTCATTCACCTACCCACTCATTCACCTACCCACTCATTCACCCACTCACTCATTCACTCATTCATCCACTCACTATTATAGTGTAGTGTATAGTGTAGTGTATAGTGTAGTGTACCACCACGTACCACGTAGCACCACGTAGTAGCACTACCAAGTAGCACCACATACCACCACGTACCACGTAACGCCGCTACGGTCCTACACTTCCACGTTGGTTGTCTGTCCGAGCCACCTATCTCGCTATGCACCACTCACCTGTCGCGGAATCTGTGCCCCCCCCCCCCCCCCCGTGGTTGTATCAATAACAATTTTTTTTTACAAAAATAAAAAAGAAATCCCCCCCCCCCCAAGATTCTTGTGCAATGGCCAGCACGTGGTTGGATAAACAATGAAACAAACCCCTCTCGCACACACGCGCGCAGCAGCCCTAAAAACATTAAACTCGTAACGACAAGGGAGTCCCAGGGGGTCAGACTAAATTTAACTTCGCACTCAACACACTCACCACCGTGCCGACTCGCGTAAATTTAATGAGGTTTTTTTTTTACGAGCGGCGCGTGCCTGCCACGTCTGTTCACGATGTACGGGCGGATCTTTGTCTCTGGAACGGTGGGGGTGGTGGTGGTGGTGAGTTATGCGCGCGGTTATTTGCGAGTGGCTTTGATGAGCTACGCGGGACGATGCCGCTTTCAAAGACGGGTGGCCAAAAACCTGCACGTGAACTCGGGTTTTAAGATCTCCGATGTGCCCTCGGGTTGTGCCGCGTGTTAGCTACGCTCGGCGTAGAAACCGCTTGGATTTACTGGCCACCTGCCTGAATGCCCCAGAATTTCAAAGCGCCTGACATCACGTTGCATCCCAGCCATCACAATGCCCAGCAATGGTGTTAGTAACAATGGTGTCAGTCACAATGGTGTCAGTAACAATGGTGTCATTAACAATGGTGTCATTAACAATGGTGTTAGTAACAATGGTGCCAGTAACAATGGTGTCAGTCACAATGATGTCAGTAACAATGGTGTCAGTAACAATGGTGTCAGTAACAATGGTGTTGGTAACAATAGTGATAGTCACAATGGTGTTGGTAACAAAGGTGTTAGTAACAATGGTGTTAGTCACAACCACTGGTGTCAGCAATGGTGTTAGTAACGCTACTTCTGTCCAGCATCCTTTAGGGTATGGCAGTACAGCAAGTGGGTTAATATTATTCTTCCCACAATGCAATTTATTTATGTTACTTTTGATGTAAATCAGTTTCAATAGTCATACGTTTGAAGGAGATGCTCTTACGTAATCGCTACTGTTGGTGTAACTATTCATGTGTCTATTTACAAAATTGGTCATCAGAAAACATTTTAGACAATTTAATTATCATCAGGCCAAATGGTGTAAACAAGTGTACTTTGTCTGTGTGAATCTGTGGGTCTCTGTGTGAGTCTGTGGGTCTCTGTGTGAGTCTGCGGGTCTCTGTGTGAGTCTGTGCGTCTCTGTGTGAGTATGTGGGTCTCTGTGTGAGTCTGCGGGCCTCTGTGTGAGTCTGTGGGTCTCTGTGTGAGTCTGTGTGTATCTGTGTGAGTCTGCGGATCTCTGCGTGAGTCTGCGGGTCTCTGTGTGAGTCTGTGGGTTTTTGTGTGAATATGTGGGTCTCTGTGTGAGCCTATGTATCTTTGCGTGAGTCTGTGGGTCTCTACGTCACTCGCTCTCTATCTCTCTGGCTTCTCCTCGTGCTGCGTAGAAGGGCCATTGCTCCGAAACGTCGCCTATTATATATTGTTTTCCTTTTAAGGCCACAGCGTTCTCGATTAACGTGTTGAGTTGTATGCCATTTGTGCAACGTCAAGCTGTAGTCTTTCTCTCGTCTTTGAACCCCAGGGGACGCCCTGATGGCAGCTGTCCCTGTGGAGACGCAAGGTGAATGCATCACTGGCCTGCAAGTGGGCATTAGCCTGCCGGTAGGGGGACGATGTCGCTCTCGGTGTTATCAAACGTGGACCGCGACAAGGGCACACATGGCCTACAATGTCGCGGGATATATATCACTCACTGTGAAGCAGACGACGTGTAGATGTTTCATGGTTGCTACGCTCACAGTATTAACCAGGGCAGCCCAGGGGCACGGACCGCAAACCTCCACCATGTCCGACCTTTTGCACTACGTGCTGGGAGCTTCAACAGGAATTGTTTTGAACGGGCGAGCGAGTGAGTGAGCAAAATCTGTTCCAAAATGAGGCATGGTACAGGAGTAGTGCGTTCGCCACTTGTTGCGGAGGTATTGCGGATCTAACCCGGCGGGCCACCCCGGTTATTATTGCGGTGTGTATTAACCACAAAGTACTACTACTACTACGCGCCATCGGCTTCACGGTGGACGCCAACGATATCCTGGGACATTGTTCGAAAAGAGGAGCAGGCCATCATTGGGTGCCGGTGCCACGGTCCAAAATGGCCAAATTAGAAAATGTACTCCGCAAATTACTCAAATGGAATTACACACAGCAGCAACATCGCCCCCCTCCTCCCACTACTGCGAAACTGCTGCGGACTGTGTCTGTGAAACGCAAGCAGCGCCTTCCTCCGCGTCGCTAGATCCGGCAAAGTAACATCGCGAGTACCCAACATACTCGATTACTATTGTTGTCGTTTTATTTGTATCCTTTTTTTAAAGTAATCCAAACCGCCAAATCACGGTTGCGGAAACCGGCCGGCACCTGCTCGTTGGCGTGCACCAGGGCGTCGCCGTGCTTCGCCCTCATAGCCGTCACCGCCTCCTCCTGCTGCACCGTGGCCTCCTCGAGGCCCCGCCGGAGCCTCTGCAGCTCGAGCTCGCGCTTGCGCGCCGAGTCGGCCCGCGCCACCGCCTCGCCCTCGGCCTCCTCCAGGCGGTGCGCCAGCTTGTCCAGCGCCGCCGCCGCGCACGCACCGCGCCGCTCCGCCGCGCTCAGCTCCGACTGCAGCCTCCCGCTCCGCTCCTCCAGCTCCGAGTTGCGCGTCTGCTCGTGCGCGCACGCGGCACCGGTCGCAGAGGGACGGGCGTGGGGGAGACCTTCATTCGAGCAGCGGATTTGACCGTGGCTGATGATGAACTTGCCCATGTACCTCGGATAAAGTTGTTTGAACGAATGGTGGGCGCTGCGCACCACGACACGTGCCAGTGTTGCTCCCAATACGATATGTTTTATTGGGTTAGAGCGCGTGAATATAAATGTTGTGTCGTTAAACCCACCACCACCCGACACAGCCGATTAGTAAAGGGGTTTGTCACATAAACAAAACGTAGACATTCATTACTAGTATAGTAGTAATTCTGTTTAGGAGTGTAAACCCACTACATTTACAATTATAGTGTAGTGTATAGTGTAGTGGAAACTGTAGTATACTAGTTCAGCACACACGGGTTGTGTGTTGCAGAATAAACTCACTACAACATTTACAATTCGAGTACCGTGACGTTTCGCCAGTAATTACAAACGGCATCATCAGGCGGACAGCCAACGTTGTATACACATTTATATTCACGCGATTTAACCCCAAAAAACTTCTGTTATGCATAATATTGGTCGTGAAAGCCTACGTCGTGTTAAACAGTAGTAATCCTGTGATTAAAACAAGCAACGCAAAGGAACCACGGGACATCGATGTTTGCCGTGGACGGGATTGTAACCCAGGATTTCGTCACGCAGTGGCCGATCACTGCTCCATCCTTGATATGGTACTCTTCTGTCACGACGATTGGAGGGGGGAATTACAGAGTGGGAGGGAATTCCAAAGTGGAGCAGCGCAAGGGAAGATGTAATCAATCAAAACTCTGTAAAAGACAAAGAGGAATATCAGTTACTATTGTGCCAGACCCCTGTGGATTACGAAAGGGCATCCGACATAGTGGAAATGTATGCAGTCATCCAGGCGCTCGTTAAAACCGGACGCCTATATTTAGAAACGATAAAAAAACCCAACCCATTTACAAGGATGGAACAGCTGGTACCGAGACTGTGCGGTGTGCCAGAACACGCGTCATTAAGGGGCGGTCAGGACCAAAGAAGAGGAGGCCGCGGCTAATCACACTAGCCACCCGTGGCCTGTAACCCGGCACTCCGGCGGCGAGGGTTGGCGGATAACGTGATTGCCGTGGCAGCCAAGTGTTGGTCACTCTCCACCCGTTTCCCACCTGTATGCGATAAGAGTGGTGCCCCCTCACGCTGCATGGCTTTCCTCCCGTAACGTCGAAAGAAAATACCGATGAATCTAGATTTGAAGTTTTCGTGACTGCAGGGATCCATACTCTTTGCTTCTTTCGGTAAAGTCACGTAGGTATGAAATAAAATAAAATAAATTAAATCACGACGTTCCGGGTGCAACGCAAGCAGTCCGTCATCAGGTGGGACAACCACAGCAAGACACAATTGCTGAAGTGGGTGAAAGGGCTGCCGTGACAAGAGGCTATATAGGTAAGAGAGGGGGGAGGAGCAAGGGGGGAGAGATAGAGAGGGGGGTGGGGGGGCTGCGAGAGCGCTTAGGGGACGTAGAAGTGATGCCGAGGGGGTGGGCGGGGCTGGGAGTGGGATGCTGAAGAAACTGGAGATTTAGATATGAAGGCAACAACCATAACGCAGTTAAGGCTTTACCTGGTTAATAACATCATTCCAATGATTGCTCAATTTGTTTCCATCTTCTCGGTTGAAGTTACGTCTATGTTTATATATCTGGATGGATCTTAATTTGGAGCTTTCGTGACTGCAGGAATTACTCTTTGGTTATTTCGGTAAAGTCACGTATAAAGATAAAATAATGAATTAAATAATAGCAATAATAGCATGTATGCTATTATTTAATTTATTATTTTATCTTTATACGTGACTTTACCGAAAGAACCAAAGAGTTATATCTGGATGGCTTCATGAACAAACCTTTGATAGTAGCCCGACAGCGAGCGAAAGCTGTGCGGTGCCGCGTTACAAGTTGTAATTATTTATTATTAGATTTCAGATAATTATACAGGGACTCCTCAAATTACGGACATTCGACTTACAAACTTTCAGAGATATGAACAAACCTGTCCATACGTCCAGTCGTAAGTTCAACCGCCGCGCAATATATGGCTGTGGTGACATCTACATCTACAGAACGTGAAGAACCAGTAGCATCTACATCTGCAGAATATGAAGAACCAGTGACATCTAGATCTGCAAAACATGAAGAACCAGTGGCATCTACATCTGCAGAATGCGAAGAACCAGTGGCATCTACATCTGCAGAACGTTAAGGACCAGTGGCATCTCCATCTGCAGAATGTGAAGAACCAGTGGCATCTACATCTGCAAAATGTGAAGAACCAGTGACATCTACATCTGCAAAACGTGAATAACCAGTGGCATCTACATCTGCGGAACGTGAAGAACCAGTGGCATCTACATCTGCAGAACGTGAATAACCAGTGACATCTACATCTGCAGAACGTGAAGAACCAGTGGCATTTACATCTGCAGAATGTGAAGAACCATTGGCATCTACATCTACAGAACGTGAATAACCAGTGGCATCTACATCTGCAGAACGCGAAGAACCATTGGCATCTACATCTGCAGAACGTGAATAACCAGTGGCATCTACATCTGCAGAACGTGAAGAACCAGTGGCATCTACATCTGCAGAACGTGAATAACCAGTGGCATCTACATCTGCAGAACGTGAAGAACCAGTGGCATCTACATATGCAGAACGTGAATAACCAGTGACATCTACATCTGCAGAACGTGAAGAATCAGTGGTGTCTACATCTGCAGACCATGAATAACCAGTGGCATCTACATCTGCAGAATGTGAAGAACCATTGGCATCTACATCTACAGAACGTGAATAACCAGTGGCATCTACATCTGCAGAACGTGAATAACCAGTGACATCTACATCTGCAGAACGTGAAGAACCAGTGGCATCTACATCTGCAGACCATGAATAACCAGTGGCATCTACATCTGCAGAATGTGAAGAACCATTGGCATCTACATCTACAGAACGTGAATAACCAGTAGCATATACATCTGCAGAACGTGAAGAACCAATGGCATCTACATCTGCAGAACATGAAGAACAAGTGACATCTACATCTGCAGAACGTGAAGAACTAGTGGCATCTACATATGCAGAATGTGAAGAACCAGTGACATCAACATCTGCAGAACGTGAATAACCAGCGGTATCTACATCTGCGGAACGTGAAGAACCAGTGGAATCTACATCTGCGGAACGTGAAGAACCAGTGGCATCTACATCTGCAGAATGTGAAGAACCAGTGATATCTACATCTGCAGAACGTGAATAACCAGCGGCATCTACATCTGTGGAACGTGAAGAACCAGTGGCATCTACATCTGCGGAACCTGAAGAACCAGTGGCATCTACATCTGCGGAACGTGAAGAACCAGTGGCATCTACATCTGCAGAACGTGAATAACCAGTGGCATCTACATCTGCAGAACGTGAAGAACCAGTGGCATCTACATCTGCAGAACGTGAAGTACCAGTGGCATCTACATATGCAAAACGTGAAGAACCAGTGGCATCTACATCTGCAGAACGTGAATAACCAGTGGCATCTACATCTGCAGAATGTGAAGAACCAGTGGTGTCTACATCTACAGAACATGAAGAACCAGTGGTGTCTACATCTACAGAACATAAAGAACCAGTGGCATCTACAACTGCAGGAAATTTAAAACTCTTAAAGCCATTCCCCATGTTTAGTGTACATGCCGTTCAACATGTTTGGAATCGACAGGAGTAAAGTTGGACAAATGGACTCATGAACATGCATCTGGAACCTAACTCGTTAGTAAATAGAGGAGTCCCTGTCTTGGAGAAGCGAAGGTGTGGCCTACATGGCGTAAGGTTTTCATCCAGCAGTGGATTGACGTAATGCTGTGAATTTATTATTATTTATGATGAAGTCAAATTTATCTCTAAAAAAATAATTTGCATCATTGAAAAAATTCACGTAATGTGGGACACGCGTAGGTGGCTCAGCAGGTGAACACTGGTGAGATGCAAGGCGGGACCTGAAGATCGATGATCTTCCTCTGGAGCTGGGATGTGAGGGTCATCTCCTCCCCACGGCTTTTGCTGAGATTCCCAACTTCAAAATCTTTCCTGTCAATGGAGACAATGCGCACACGCAAACATGAGCACCCATACACTCGGCTGCTAAAGACACTGATCCTGAGACCCAGTCTCCTGGAGCCGAGTCTCAAGACTCTGAGACCCGGTTTCCTGGAGCCGAGTCTCAAGACTCTGAGACCCGGTCTCCTGGAGCCGAGTCTCAAGACCCTGAGACCCGGTCTCCTGGAGCCGAGTCTCGAGACTCTGAGACCTGGTTTCCTGGAGCCGAGTCTCAAGACCCTGAGACCCGGTCTCGTTGAGTTGGATCTCAAAATGCCAATTGTAAGAGCTCTTGTCTCGATCTCACCTCCTCAATTTCTCCTCCAGTTGCTGCTTCCCATTATTCATCTCCACCATCGTGTCCTCCAGGAGCTTAAGGTCAACCTCCAGCTTTCGCTTGACCCTCTCCAAGTCCAGACGAACCTTCTTCTCTTTCTCGAGGGCACCCTCCACCTGCGGTGGTCCACGCAGAACCAACTCAACTGACGACGATGAACGGAAGGGACCTCATCATTATTATCACCACGACTACCAGCACGAAGCACTGACGCTAGCCTAACTCTCTCACACCTCCTATCAGCTCGATTGGCTACGCACGGTTCGAAAGAAGCCCAACGTACACACGCACAACTCTCGAGGTACCGAGACCCGAGCTTCAGTATCCTCAAACCTCGTCTCTTGGAGCCAACTAGCTATAAAGACACCTGGACATAGAAGAGAGTGCTCGGTATATCCAGCAACGGCGACGCCTTCTCTGCAGGTCAGTCCCTTCCCATACCTCGTCCACTTGCATCTCGAGCCGCGCAGTGGTGTTCTTGAGCACCACCACCTTGTCCTCCTCTGCCCGGAGGTCCTCCAGCGTGAGCGCGTGGTTCTCTTGCAGCGCCTTATTCTCCTTGGTCATCTTCAGAATGCTCTCCTCCAAGGTAGTCACCTCGCTGAGGAGCTTCTTGGCCTGCGGGTAGAGCATGGTTGGCGGAGTAGGGTTCTCGTTAATGAGCAGAAAGAGAATGGAACAGGATCCTCATTGTGGACAGAGGGTCCCCAATGAAGGACAATGAAGGGCATTTCCACTAGGGTGGCTGAACGGTGACCGGCGAACCGGTCAAAACCGATAACCGTAACCGGTAAAAAAAAACGGTAACCGTTTTGAGGATTGATCACTGGTTATGAAAGTCAGGAAGTGGTAACTGAGTTCAGTGGAATGTTCGAAGACACACTTAATCTCTAATAGTCGAATTCAAAAGATTAATGTAATGTAGAATAACAATATTGAGATCCTCCACATAGCCTTAACAGATTGTTGGAGCAAGTGCTGTTAGTGAGCACCTTATGAAGGCCAAAACGGCACACGAGGGGTGGGTGACCAGCACCATGCCCGGCCGCATTTATCTCCCCAGTGGCGATGTTTTCACGCGCGCATCAGGTACTAATTTGAGGCTGAGTCGACGTAGGGGATGCCCAGGACCGGTTCAGATAATCGTCACCGGTGCTGGCCCTTAGCGGGAATCGAACTCGGTTCACAGGTGATCATAGCACAGTGCGCTACCCGCTGCACTACCACTCCCCCGCAAACTCTAACCCACACTCTTACCCCACCACTGCACGCAAGCTGCCGATCAATTGGCTGCGTTGAACTCATTCACACGGAGGGGCGGTTTGGGGGTGGTAGGGGCGGAATTTAAGAAACTAGCAACGTTGTTTCAACTGCCCGGCTGGGAGTTGGAATTGAACCGGACGACTTCTTGTTTGCTGACCGACCATTGCGCCGCTGTTGCGTCTGCCTACGTCTCTCAGTTGACAAGGGGACGATGTTACCTTTGTTTGTTGCTAGAGAGACATTTCTACGCGCGTGCAGAAAGCCAGCAACTGTTTTTTACTCGCTCAACCATCGATTTAAAAAAACTCACAAAATGTAAGGTCGCAGCCACACGATCACACCCACTGACTCAACTACCACGCTGTAGGTAACCACAGACACTCACTCACCCACACACTCACTCATTCACACCACACTGCAGCTCACCACACACTCACTCAACCACACCACACTGCAGCTCACCACACACTCACCCACCACACACTCACTCACCCACCCACTCACTCTACCACCCACACTGAAGATCACCACACTTCTTTTTCCAAAAACTCTCAAAATAATAATGGTACACAAAATTACTTTGCTCGGTACAAGAAACGCGTTAACCTTCATCGATTACAACAATGCTGTTTGTTGCTGACCACTCAACATTGTTTCGTGCTCCGCAGGCGTGTAACCAACAACTCTGCTTAATTCCGAATGCTTTAAAACTAATTCCCCCCAAAGCGACGGGCCACAGATCTGTTGCACCACCTCGCCCAGTGTCTCCCCCCACCCTCGCCTCCAACGCGGCTCCACCCCCCGAGGGAGGGGGGGGGGTCCCACCTTGTTCTCCACTGCGACCTTCTCCTTGTCGCCTTTCACCAACAGGAGCTCCAGGTCCTCCACGTAGAGCTTCGTGTTGGCCGAGTCCTCCTCCAGCTTCTTGGTTCGGGTCTCCAGGTCGGCCGACCTCTCCTCCTCGTCCTGGAGCCTCTCCGTCAGCGCCTCCACCTTGCCCTGGAGCTCCACGTTGCTCCGCTTGAGTCCCCCGCAACGCATCTCCACGCTGGTCACGTTGACCTGCTCCTGCACGCGCGTGCGTGTGTGTGTGTGGAGGTGGGGAGCGGTAGTATAGCGGTTAGCGCGCTGCACTACGAACCCCGGCCACCCGAGTTCGATCACGGCCAACACCGGTGGCGATTGTCTGAATCGGTCCTGGGCCTCCCCTAAGTCGGCTCAGCCTCAAATGAGTACCTGGTGCGGTGTGTAGCAAACATCGCCACTGGGGAGACAAAGGTGGCCGGGCGTGGTGTTGGCTACCCACCCCCTCGTGTGCCGTTCCGGCCTTCATAAGTGCTCGCTAACAGCACTTGCCCCAACAGTCTGTTTCAGGCTTTGTCTTTTGATGCGGAGATTTAAAGTCAAAACGATACCGATTCATCATTCATTCTCACCGCCAAATTTGGCAACACATTGCCGAGTATCTCATTGCTGCATTTGGTTTTGGGAATTGTTCCCCGGCTCACCAGTGAGTGAGCGCGAAACAATACATAATTAGCGCACTGTTAAACCCCCTTGTACGAGTGACAATGTAATTTGTTTGGCTGCATTGGGCGGTGGAGGGTCTCCACGACACACATTTGGCCAGATCATTCCATCGCGGCCTAAACCCTGAAGATCAATTGTTGAATCGCCGTGATTGCCTTCCTGATCAAATGACCGCTCCGCGCGGTTGCCTTAAATGGACTCTTTCATCTCGTGATGCGACGTCGACAGGACGATCGGAGGTTTTATTTTTTTTAAATGCAAGTAAATGTTTTTGTTTACAAACATTTAACATTTGTTTGTGTGTTTTAATATAAGACGGCTCTGGATCTCACGGCCTGAATTTGATGCTGCAGTTCTCTCTTCTGCAATAAGAGCGACATCACCCTCTTCTGCAGATCTTCCCCAACTCCTCCTCCTCCTAGGGAAGTGAGGGCGGCCACGTCGTTGCTGTAGTCGTCCCCTTGTCCACCCGAGGGGACGTTGGACTTGAGCTGAGGCTTCAGCTTGTAGAGAAGTTTCATCCAGGGCCAGGATCGCACCTTCAGGAACACTCGAACGTTCTGCTGCACCACCATCGCCGCATCTCTGCGCACACAGGGTAGGGGGGGAAGGGCGGCAGGCGCAACCCAGACATCCAATGCCGCCACACAGACATTTACCGTTATGTTTATAGCGATTTTCTCACCCAAGAAAGCCTCACTCAGTTTTAAGACACTGAAGTCTGATCTCCTGCAGCCGAGTCTCAGGATACCGAGACCCGGTCTTTTGGAGCCGAGTCTCAAGACCCTGAGACCCGGTCTCCTGGAGCCGAGTCTCAAGACACTGAGACCCGGTCTCCTGAAGCCAAGTCTCAAGACTCTGAGACCCGGTCTCCTGGACCCGAGTCTCAAGACACTAAGACGCAGTCTCCTGGAGCCCGAGTCTCAAGACACTGAGACCTGGTCTGCTGGAGCCGAGTCTCAAGACCCCGAGACCCGGTCTCCTGGAGCCGAGTCTCAAGATGCTGAGACCCGGTTTCCTGAAGCCGAGTCTCAAGACACTGAGACTCGGTCTCCTGGAGCCGAGTCTCAAGACCCCGAGACCCGGTCTCCTGGAGCCGAGTCTCAACACACTGAGACCCGGTCTCCTGGAGCCGAGTCTCAAGACACTGAGACCCGGTCTCCTGGAGCCGAGTCTCAAGACCCTGAGACCCGGTCTCCTGGAGCCGAGTCTCAAAACCCTGAGACCCGGTCTCCTGGAGCCGAGTCTCAAGACACTGAGACCCGGTCTGCTGGAGCCGAGTCTCAAGACCCTGAGACCCGGTCTCCTGGAGCTGAGTCTCAAGACCCTGAAACCCGGTCTCCTGGAGCCGAGTCTCAAGACCCTGAGACCCGGTCTCCTGGAGCCGAGTCTCAAGACACTGAGATCCGGTCTCCTGAAGCCGAATCTCAAGACCCTGAAACTCGGTCTCCTGGAGTCGAGTTTCAAGACCCTGAGACCCGGTCTCCTGGAGCCGAGTCTCAAGACCCTGAGACCCGGTCTCCTGGAGCCGAGTCTCAAGACCCTGAGACCCGGTCTCCTGGAGCCGAGTCTCAAGACCCTGAGACCCGGTCTCCTGGAGCCGAGTTTCAAGACCCTGAGACCCGGTCTCCTGGAGCCCGAGTTTCAAGACCCTGAGACCCGGTCTCCTGGAGCCGAGTCTCAAGACCCTGAGACCCGGTCTCCTGGAGCCGAGTTTCAAGACCCTGAGACCCGGTCTCCTGGAGCCCGAGTTTCAAGACCCTGAGACCCGGTGTCCTGGAGCCGAGTCTCAAGACCCTGAGACCCGGTCTCCTGGAGCCGAGTCTCAAGACACTGAGACCCGGTCACCTGGAGCCGAGTCTCAAGACCCTGAGACCCGGTCTCCTGGAGTCGAGTCACAAGACCCTGAGACCCGGTCTCCTGGAGCCGAGTCACAAGACCCTGAGACCCGGTCTCCTGGAGTCGAGTCACAAGACCCTGAGACCCGGTCTCCTGGAGCCGAGTCTCAAGACACTGAGACCCGGTCTCCTGGAGCCGAGTCTCAAGACGCTGAGACCCGGTCTCCTGGAGCCGAGTTTCGAGACTCTGAGACCCGGTCTCCTGGAGCCGAGTCTCAAGACCCTGAGACCCGTTCTCCTGGAGCCGAGTCTCAATACCCTGAGACCCGGTCTCCTGGAGCCGAGTCTCAAGACACTGAGACCCGGTCACCTGAAGTCTATTCTCTAAATTGAACCATTAAGACCTATAACTTCCCGGTGGGTCCATGCCCGCTCGCACGCATGCCGCCGTTGGGCCATCACCCACCGTTTCTCCTGCATCTTCGCGAACGTCTTCCTGGCGAGGAATCCTCGACTCGTGGCCTGGATTTGGATAAGCGCCTTCGGTGACTTCGCATCTTTTATCCCCTTCTCGTCTCCCACCGCTTTCGGCTTTGGCACGGCCTTCGCACAACACGGGCACATTTTCAGTGTTGTCCCTATAACGGTGTGCATTCCCCTTTAGCATTATCACAGTGTGCGTTCAACGTTATAATGCTGCGTATTCAGTATTATAACAGTGCACATTCAGCGTTATAATGATGCAGGTTCATCGTGATAACGTTGAGCGTTCACCGTTACAACGGGCGTGCTTTCAGCAGCTCATGTTCCGCGTTATAACGGTGCGCGTTTTGCGTTATAACGGTGCGAAAAGAACTACCCAATGGAAGAAAAGCCACGTTGGAGCGACAACGCGTGAAGCGAGGAAGCTACCCTACCGTGGCGTTTGCATGTGAATCGGGAAGGCGGCGGATAGCGAATGCACGACGACGAACCGTTCATTACCTTCTTTTGTACGAGGCGAGTTGAACTCTTCTCGATGGAACCCATGTCCTCACCGAGATGTCTCTGCGCACACAGCACACGGGCGGTCACAAACACACCCCACTCTCCACGGTCTCAGACCGCAAGCGGTCTTCAATGGGCGACGTTTCGGGCGCTGGCCCTTCTTCATGGCGCGCGAATGCTGGGCGGATGCCTCACCTTTGTCTGTAACCGCCTGAGCTGGCATCATTCGAGCGGTTAGAGTTCCGCTATCGGCCACAAAAAAATACGAAAGGTTTTTGTTACCTCAGGGTGGGTACCACCGGCCATTAGATGTTTCACGTTGCACGTTTAACTAAGCAAATTTTCGCTCTGGGGCCCATGGGCAATGTTGAGGCAAAGTGTCGTTAGCGAGCACCTGTGAAGGCTAGAACCCACGCCCCGGGCCGCCTTTGTCTCTTCCCCGGTGGAGTCGTCTTGCACAGCGCGGGAGGTTTGCAAGTGCTGTGCCCATTGAAGGCTCCGTCGAGCTCGGTTCAGCGATGGCCGAAATTCGTCTCAAGGTGTTGGGCCGTGAGCGGGAATCGAACTCGGGGAAAGTCGCGAACGACGTCGCGATGCGGATCCCAACTTCGAGGGTGAGGTGGCGATGTTTACACACCGCACTCAGGTACTAATTTGAGGCTGAGTCGACCATGCGGAGGCCCACGACCGGATAAGATAATCGTCACTGATGTTGGTGGCCGGGTTCGTAGCGCAGCGTAGCTCTAACCTGCTACACTACCGATACAAAGACAAAGGTCCCCCGTGTAGCCTGTAACAGAGTGTTGGGGCAAGTGCTGTTAGCGAGTAGCAGCACCTATGAAGGCCGGAATGGTACACGAGGGAGTGGGGTGGCCAACGCTACGCCCGGGCCGCATTTGTCTCCCCAGTAGCGATGTTTACACACCGCACCCTGAGTCGACCGAGCGGAGCCCCACGACCGGATGAGATAATCGTCACCGGTGTTGGCTGTGAGCGAGAATCTAACTCGGGTCGCCAGGTTTGGAGCGCAGGGACACTAACCTGCTACACTACGGCAACACACAACACTCATACGATGATACAAACACACAGACACGCACGTGAATGTCTACACGGCCATCATTCAGAATGTGGTGGTGGTGGTGGGTGGGTCGTAGCGGACCGCGCTAACCACTGCACCGCCGCTTCTCACGCAACCCATACTGATAACGACAGAGGGACCATTTCAAATACACGACGGACTGACTGACGAAAAGATCCCCCCGTGTAGCCTTAACAGACTGTAGGGGCAAGTGCTGTTAGCGAGCACCTATTAAGGCCGGCACAGCACACGAGGGGGTGGGTAGCCAACACCACGCCCGGCCGCCTTTGTCTCCCCAGTGGCGATGTTTTTTTACGCACCGCGCCAGGTACTCATTTGAGGCCGAGTCGACCTAGGGGAGGCCCAGGACCGGTTCATAAAATCGTCGCCGGTGTTGGCCGCGAGCGGGAATCGAACTCGGATCGCCGGGTTCGTGAGCGCAGCGCGCTTACCTGCTACACTACCGCTCCCCAACACACACACGTTTCATAGTCACACAGACACAATATGCTGACCAAGAAATACACACATCATGGGAATAGGTTTTGTGTGCCCCATTCTGGCAATAAAACGGAATTAAGATGTTCAAACACAAAATAAGAAACCCTTTCTAAGGAATCAAGTTGCTGCTTTAACCACACACAGCACTGCTTGTGGTGAACATACAAACAATGCTCCGATAATATCCCATTGTCTTTGAAACATACACATACATACATATTTCCATAAATGCATACACATACATTCATAAATACATACACGTGCATAAACGTTCATCCACATAGATACACGCAAATGCATATATACTCACACGGCAAAGTACATACGCACGTGTGCATACACGCAAATACCATAATGCGTTACACAATTACACAGAAACCAACACACGCGCACACAAAATAAACATACACATATGCACAAAAATACATACACACATGCACATAAATACATACACACACATGTACATAAATACATACATACACACACATGCACATAAATACATACACACATGCACATAAATACATACACACACATGCACATAAATACGTACACACAGATCCCCCACATAGCCTTGACAGACTCTTGGGGCAAGTGCTGTTCGCGAGTAGCAGCACCTATGAAGGCCGGCACGGCGACACACGAGGGGGTGGGGTGGCCAGCACCACGCCGCGGCCGCCTTTGTCTCCCCCACACATTCACGCGCACAGAAAGCACGCGCACAGGGTTACGTCGCTCAATGCAACGTGAGCAACAGTTCCGCAAGCATTCAAGCCGTCGTCAACAACTCGCCAAACCTGAAGCCGAATGTCGAATGCCCCTTGCAGTTCTTTATCACACTTCCTCCACCCCTGCGCCAGATTTATAGCCAGTTCCCGTCCATAGTAACGTGCCGTGACGTGCCCACAGCCTTCACCCCCTCCCTGAGCCCCCCCCCCCCACACAGCCCCAGCCCTCCACTGCCAGGGCGGATTAGGGGACACTTCACAGAAGAGACACAAATAGATCATCACAGGCGAGTTTGTTTTACTGCCAACGATAGAGTCGGGTTCACGTCCATCCCACCTATGATCCTAAAGATCACCGGTGTCAATGTCATCGTGATCGTCGTCGTCATCACCAGCAGCAGCCCTCGTCAATCCACTGCTGGATGATGAAGGGCTGCCTCCCCGCTCTGCCTGCCGGTCTCTCACCGTGGCTGCGATGCATCTATCCGCTCCGGCACCTGCACGTGCGTATGTGTGTTGAACCTCTTTCGCACCGTACGTAGGCAATCGTGATCATCGGCGGTGCGGGTGGAAGGACAACAAACTAAAGCACAACAAGCAGGTCTAAAGAATTGTAAATGTTGTGACTCGAATTGTACATGTTGGGGGCCGTCCATAAATGACGTCACGCGATTTTGGACGATTTTTGACCCCCCCCCCCCCCTCGTCACACGGCGTCACAAAAAATCAGACCCCCCCTCAAATATGACGTCACAAAGCTCTGCCCCCCCCAAATAAATTTAAACATGCTTCAAATTGCTTTAAACTATTGCCATTGTAGTGCGTATTTAATGTGGCGCTGCACTCTGATGTTGTAGGAGAAAATATTTGTTAAAATTTTATTAAGCGGAACGTGTTGTCTATATTTATTTAACGTTGCGCATTTTCATGTGACGTCTTTATATATTTACGCGATCTTACCCAAAAACCTCAATTATGGATGATATTGGTCGCGAAAGCCTACGTGTTAAACAGATCTAAAGAAATTAGCTATCAATGTTGTATAGTGGTGTAGTGTAAGGTAGTGTAGTGTGTAGTAGTGCATTGTGTAATAGTGTAAATGTTTCGTGTGATGTATAGTAGTGTAGTGTATCGTAGTCTATAGTAGTGTAGTGTGTAGTTGGTTGTATGTATATGTATGTTGAACTTCTTTCGCACCGTACGTAACCTGTGCTTCACGCACGCTGCATCATCCTCCCGCCTCCAACCATGACGCTTGCCTTGCTCGTTCCAAATGACTTATTATCGTGCGTAGTATGTGTGTATATATATAGTATTAAACAGGACGACCTGCCGGGTTCGAAGCGCGAACCACCTGCCAACAGCAAGTTGCGAACACGCTACCGCTGGGCCGTGTCACCACCTCGTGTCTCAATCAAGACACCCGTCTCTCCGCACCAACACTTGGCTGACCTCTCCACTCTCCCGAGTGGCTCGTGTGTGCCCGCGCAAGTCACGCGGCGTGCGGTTGGCTACGAAAGGCGGTTCGACGCACGCACAAAGAAGCCTCGCTCCCTTCTGTCGCGTCCTCTGATCCGCGTGCTCCTCCTCTCGGCGTGTCTCTCGCCGCGTGCGAGTCCCGTCTCAAAGCGATTGCCTGCTCTAATGGAGCCGCGCGCCTACCGGTGCTGATATCTCCCGAGCCAGCGGTGGCAATTCTGCATTTGCCACGTTGAGGAGGCGAGTCTACTCGCAGGACTTCCCCCACAAAGTGGTGCTCGTTGTATCGACCCCATAGTGAGGGATGATAGGCCTGAGTCCGTTCCCAACCAGGATTTGACCTCACCGCCTCCCGATTGATTCGCACCAATATCTTTTTGGTTCGCTCACCGCAGCGGTCTAACCAAACGTGCACCGTCGCCAAGGCCCGTACATACACCAGCTGACACGGCCACACACATTTAAAATTGACACGTGGTGTAACGGCCATTTAATGGCGCGCCCATTATTATCGTGCTCTTTACTTCTTTCGGTAAAGTCACGTAGGTATAAAATAAAATAAATCACGACGTTTCAATCACAACACAAGCGGTCGTCCTCAGCAGTTCCACTGCTGGATTATATTTTTTCCACCTGAGGATGACCGCTTGTGATTTATTTTATTTTATACCTACGTAACTTTACCGAAAGAACAAAAGAGTATGGATTCCTGCAAGTCACGAAAGCTTCAAATCATTATTATCGTTCCATCTCCTCCGCGACGCGCGGCAGGCAAATGACTCACTCCACCCCGTCTGCCTAGCTCCATTCCTTGAAGGGCGATTTTTCGCACAACCAAAGTTGGCGATTGTTAGACACGGACCAAATTCGAAACGTCAAGGCTGCATTCGCGTCGGCACTGCCGTCGAGCCGCTTGGCCCCTCGGTGTTGTAGCTACGAGGTTGTTGGCAGCCGCCGGCCAAGCGCCCGTCTGATACCCGTGGCTCCTCGGCTATTGTGAGATGCAGTTTGCACGGACTCGCGATAACGCCGTATCAAACGAATCATTGTTATGCGAAGACGAGAACTGCCAATGGCTGGGCTGGGTCGCACCGCCGCCCTTTTACTTTCAATGTCACAGATCTCCTGCCCAGACCCCTCGCACAGCAGTGCCAAGGATGGGGTGAAGGCATTCTTTCCGAGTGCAGTCACTCGCATCGCATCCCCGCTGGCTCCGTGGTGCCCCATGTGTGGACGGGAAATCCTTGTAAGTTTCCTCCCTTAGGGTTCAATTAAAATGAGTAGACAAAAATATATTTATCTTTTGTTTACTAATTTCCTTCCGCAATATGATCCCGATTCTGATTTGAGTGTCACGTCCATGAGATCAAGATCTGTTTGCAAGATCGGACAACGGTGCATCGACCCTTCGTGGCGGAGAAGCGTCTGTGGAAGCAGATCTCAACAGAAATGTCCCACAGAAGTGGATATCATAGAGATACTCCTGACATTCCCCTCTTCAAAGTGGCCTCGAGTCCACACGGCAGAGGGCAGCACAGCAACCGAACCGGAGGCGGCTGGGTGGCTCAGAGGTCAGAGACGCTGAGCCCGGCACCACGACACCAGGGTTCAAATCCGGGTTACGGCCCCGCCTGTGATCACACCGGAGGTCTCGAGATGTAATGAGTTGATGATCTCGGACCAGACACCAAGAGCTGCACGAAAGAAACCATCACATTGCATTTGGTTCCTGCACTTCATTTCACTAAATTCCAGCTCAGAGAATGTCGTGGGGTGACCGTCACGTGACGCTCACAGTGGGAGAGCAGGTGGCAAAAGTGCTGCCCCCTATTGGTCTGGACCAGAGGTCACTTGGAAGAAGGAACCTCAGAAGTAACCTTGTGATATCCACTTCTGCGGGACATTCTCGAATACCAGAGAGGGCTATGCACTGCTCTGCGTGATTTCCCAACAGATCGTTATTTAAATCGTGGCGACTCGATGCTGACAGGAGCTCAGTCGGGATACAATTTGCGAAAGAATTGAAACAAAAACATGTCTTTACCAAAAAATATGTATTCATAAATACAACTCGTAATGTCGCTTCAAACCCTGGCTTCTTATCCCTGCCCCTAAGGGCACTACGCCTTGTCCATGCCCTGCAAAAGATGTTCGTCGATAAAAACCAACACGCGTCACACTCACTGCTGAAATTTTACCAAAAATTGTCAAATAAAATGTTTGATGCCCGGGTCTGAAACCAGGATTCATGCCCAGGATCTCGGTGGTGCCGGCCGATTGTCTCTGACATGGCCGTTATGTTTGTTGAACTTCTTTTGTACCGTACGTAGCCAACCGTGCTAATTGGAGGTGATTATGAACCCCATGAGAGAGAGAGACACCCAGACCCAGGGTTTTAATCCATGATCCTAGTGGGACTGGCTCGGTGTGTCTGACACAGCCATTATGAACCCCGTGAGAGAGAAATACCCAAACCCAGGGCTTGAATCCAGGATCCTAGTGGGACTGGCTCGGTGTGTCTGACAGCCATTATGAACCCCCTGAGAGAGAGAGAGAGAGAGACATCCAGACCCAGGGTTTTAATCCAGGATCCTAGTGGGACTGGTTCGGTGTGTCTGACACAGCCATTATGAACCCCGTGCGAGAGAAATACCCAGACACAGGGCTTGAATCCAGGATCCCAGTGAGACTGGCTCGGTGTGTCTGACAGCCATTATGAACCCCGTGAGAGAGAGAGAGACACCCAGACTCAGGGCTTGAATCCAGGATCCTAGTGAGACTGGCTCGGTGTGTCTGACAGCCATTATGAACCCCATGAGAGAGAGAGACACCCAGACCCAGGGCTTGAATCCAGGATCCCAGGGGTTCTGGCTCAGTGTGTCTGACACGATCATTATGACACACCAAACCACATCCCTCCTCAGGCGTATCTAACATATATGGTCAGCGAGATAAAGATATACACACACATACACAGGCTCGCAGCTGCTTTCTTATTACCGGTTTAAGGGGGGGGGGGTGTCTGATTAACAACTCAACATTAAACTGTTAGGGCGCAGGTCAGGAGGTGACGCTAAGTTTGACTTTACGCTCAGCAAACCCATGACGGTGCCGAGCCAACCCGACTTTAGCGGTCCGGTTCGAGAGCGCAATGCAACGGGCGAACGGGGCGCGCGGTTATTTTTGAGTGACCGCGGCCAGAGCGGTAATCTCGCGACACGCGATAGCCAGCGTTCAAAGCGCGGATCTCGCTACACGTAAAATTAAAATAAAAAAAATTTATACAACAAATATGTAAATCGGTTGAATCACGGGCTGCCGAAATCATGATTTAAAAAAAAAAAAACTCCACAGCTGGCTTAGTGATGTTGTAATTCATCTTCTTGGTTCTTTCGGTAAAGTCACGTAGAAGGGAAATAATAAAATACTAAAAATAAAAGATAATAAAGGAATGTTATATTATTATATAATATAATTTTTTATGTTTCATATAATATTATTATATGATTTTATTATGTTTAGTTTTTATTATTTTATTATTTCCCTTCTACGTGACTTTACCGAAAGAACCAAGAAGATGAATCCCTGCAAGTCACGAAAGCTTTAAATCGAGATGTTTTAATTGTAACCAGGGCCAGGGATTGAGTCGAGTTGAGTTGTATTTTGTTAAACCAGACGAGAGCTCAAAAGAGCAGGGGTTAGTCTCAAGTGCAAAAACAAAAGCCAAGAAGCTGGAATATTCTAGCTCACCGTGGCTGCAAGTCCACGATTGACCCGGTGAGCGACAGGTAGAGACACCCAGCCTGGGATCTGAACCCAGGGCTCCAATTTCAGTGGCTCGTTCTTATCGACGCGGCCATTTTGGACTTGCCGAGAGAGGGAAACGCTCATCCAAGGCCGTAATTATAATATATATTGGAGGGGACACATCCCCCCCAATATTCAAATATGCTCAAGATGTCCCCCCCAATATATTGCTATAAAATAGATTTCTGTTTATATGATTGTGGTTATGGTTGTACTTTATTAATCCATAATCTCTGTCATTACGTACAATGAAACAAGAAAAGGAGAATAGGAAAAAAACAGAGCAATGTAATACAATACACTATTATACATCATTGTAAAAAAAGAAAAAAAGTCCATCCTATGTGTTAGTGAATTTTTTAAATATTTTAGGCAGCAAATGGCAGGAAATTCGTTTTCAAATTGAGATTTATTTTTTTCTGGGGGATGACCCCCAGACCTTCCGGAAGACTTGGTCCGCCCCAATGTTGACTCCATGGCTACGGCCTTGCACTCAGCCCCCAGCATTTGAACGTTAAATTCCACAATAGCGGTGACTGGCCCCGCCTCTGTGACTCCGGGTCACTGTGAAGCACATTGGGAGAATGAAAGGGACGATCAGACCCGAAGCTTCAACCATAAACCCAAGATTACCTCGGATCTGGCTCGGTGTCCCACACGTGGCTGCCATGAATCTCACTGGGAGCGAGAGCCAGACCCAGGGGCTTACACGTTAAGTTCAGGTTCTCAGCGGCGCTGGCTCGGTGGCCCTGGCAGGCAGGCACGCGCGGCGGGGTGGCTCGCGCTGGTTAGGTGCTTGGCCTCCTCAATCCTATTCACCTGCACCGAGCATTCACACTCGCAGCCGACGCAGCCAGATGGGCGAGAGGCGGACAGTGGGCGAGGGAGCATGAGATTCACAACCCAGAGCAGAGGGTACGTGGCAGGGGTGACGCATTCGACGAGAGATCAGAAGATTCACGGCACTGAATAGAGGGCACGTGGCAGGGGTGACGCATTCGACGAGAGATCAGAAGATTCACGGCACTGAATAGAGGGCACGTGGTAGGGGTGACGCATTCGAGGAGAGATCAGAAGATTCACGACACTGAATAGAGGGCACGTGGCAGGGGTGACGCATTCGACGAGAGATCAGAAGATTCACGGCACTGAATAGAGGGCACGTGGTAGGGGTGACGCATTCGAGGAGAGATCAGAAGATTCACGGCACTGAAGAGAGGGAACGTGGTAGGGGTGACGCATTCGACGAGAGATCAGAAGATTCACGGCACTGAAGAGAGGCAACGTGGTAGGGGTGACGCATTCGACGAGAGATCAGAAGATTCACGGCACTGAACAGAGGGAACGTGGTAGGGGTGACGCATTCGACGAGAGATCAGAAGATTCACGGCACTGAACAGAGGGAACGTGGTAGGGGTGACGCATTTGACGAGAGATCAGAAGATTCACAGCACTGACCAGAGGGAACGTGGTAGGGGTGACGCATTGGGAGAAACTTTGCAACTCAATATCTGGGACAATGTCCAATACGAGAGGAGGCAAGATCACGACGAGGAGAGCACGTGACAGACTTTTTGTTTTTAATATTTCGCACAAGAAGCACCAAAGGAAAAAAAAACGTCAAGCGGGCAAGCAACAAAGAGCACCGCCAAAGTTGTAATGGATGTGAGTTGTGAACTTCAGTGTCTTGAATTGAGCAGGGTTATTATTGTAAGAGCTTTGGGGCAGAGAGACGCTGGAAGCAGAGAAGTTGTTATATGACCCGGAGCGTGGCGAGTGCGTGAGTGGGTGTGTTGTTGTGATCTGTCGTGTGGCGAGTGAGTGGCTGTGTGAATGAGCGGGTGGGTGAGTGTGGGGAGCGGTAGTGTATCACTTAGGGCGCTGCGCTACGAACCCGGTGACCCGAGATCGATTCCCGTACACGGCCACCAACACCGGTGACGATGATCTGAATCGATCCTGGTTGAGTCGGCCTCAAGTGAGTGACTGGTGCGGTGTATGTATATGTGTAGAACTTCTTTCGCACCTCACGTAGTCAACGGTGCTAATCGGGGGGGAAGGACAACAAACGAAGAACGCACAAACGCAGCTCTAAAGAAATGAGTTTGCAAAGTAGACATCGCCACTGGGGGAGACAAAGGCGGCCGGGCGTGGTGCTGGCCACCCACCCCCTCGAGTGCCGTGCCGCCCTTTGTAGGTTAGCTCCTGGCTAACAGCGCCTTGCCCCACAAGTCTGGTAAGGCGACACGGGGGGCGGGGGAGTATTTTGAGTAACTCGCGATGTGATTTTTTTATTCGGAAACTTTGGACCCCTGACGCTGGCATGCAGTGGCCTGGATAGAACCCACGACCTCCTGTAGACCAGGCGAGGTAGTTAACATCTACTAGCCACCGTGATGATGATGAGAGAGAGACACGCAAACTCTAAACATACAGCAGCAAACATCTTAAGGGTCGGGTTCGAACCCACGACCTCCTGTAGACCAAGCGAGGTAGTTAACATCGCATAGCCATCGTGATGATGACGAGAGAGAGAGACACGCAAACTCCAAATATACAGCAGCAGGCATCGTCAGGGTCGGGATGGAACCCACAACCTCCTGTAGACCAGGCGAGGTAGTTAACATCTCATAGCCACCGCGGATTCGAACCGTCTGTCGAACGGCTGGGCCGCGTCACCGCCCCTGAAACCCCAAACAACAACAGCAACACGAACTAATAACAACAACAATGTTCAGTTAATCCAAAAATGTATCTCGTAATAATTCACACGCGGATGTTGCTGGCACAGCGATTATGAATCCTCGGTTGAGAGAGACGCAGTGACTCACTTTTAAATATCCCCGTGCGGCTGTCACCATGCGCTGCCGAGCGCGACACGCGTGAGAAATGATTGCCCACACTCAGCGCGTAAATCACTGCGCTCGACCCACCCCGATCATCCGAGCTGTAAAGTTCGGTGGTGTGTGTGGTGTGTGGTTTATGTGTGTGTGTGTGTGGTGTGTATGGTGTGTGTATCTGTGTGTATGTGGTGTGTGTGTATATGTGTGTGTGTGTGGTGTGTATGGTGTGTGTATCTGTGTGTGTGTGGTGTGTGTATATGTGTGTGTGGTGTGTGTGTCTGTGTGTGTGGTGTGTGTGGTGTGTATCTGTGTGTGTGTGGTGTGTATGGTGTGTGTATCTGTGTGTGTGCTGTGTGTGTATGTGTATGTGGTGTATCTGTGTGTATGTGGTGTGGTTTGTGTGTGTATGTGGTGTGTGTATATGGTGTGTGTATCTGTGTGTGTGTGGTGTGTGTGTGGTGTGTGAGTTTGTGGTGTGTTTATCTGTGTGTGTGTGGTGTGTATGTGTGTGTGGTGTGTATGTTGTGTGTATGGTGTATGTGTGCTGTGTGTGTATGTGGTGTGTGCATCTGTGTGTGTGCTGTGTGTGTATGTGTATGTGGTGTATCTGTGTGTGTGTGGTGTGGTTTATGTGTGTATGTGGTGTGTGTGGTGTGTGTGTATATGGTGTGTGTATCTGTGTGTATGGTGTGTGTGTGGTGTGTGTGTGTGGGGTGTGTGTGTATGTGGTGTGTGTGTGGTGTGTGTGTGTTGTGTGTATGTGTCTGTGTGTGTGTATGGTGTGTGTGTGCTGTGTGTATGTGTATGTGGTGTATCTGTGTGTGTGTGGTGTGGTTTATGTGTGTATGTGGTGTGTGTGTGGTGTGTGTATGTGGTGTTTGTATCTGTGTGTGTATGGTGTGTGTGTGTGGTGTGTGTATGTATGTGGTGTGTATGGTGTGTGTATCTGTGTGTATGTGGTGTGTGTATATATGTGTGTGGTGTGTGTATGTGGTGTGTGTATCTGTGTGCGTGTGTGGTGTGTGTATGTAGTGTGTGTATCTGTGTGTGTGTGCTGTGCGTGTATGTGTATGTGGTGTATCTGTGTGTGTGTGGTGTGGTTTATGTGTGTATGTGGTGTGTGTGGTGTGTGTTCATATAGTGTGTGTATCTGTGTGTATGGTGTGTGTGTGTGGTGTGTGTGTGTGTGGTGTGTGTGTATGTGGTGTGTGTGTGGTGTGTGTGTGTTGTGTGTATGTGTCTGTGTGTGTGTCTGTGTGTGTGTGTGGTGTGTGTATGTAGTGTGTGTATCTGTGTTTGTGTGCTGTGCGTGTATGTATATGTGGTATATCTGTGTGTGTGTGGTGTGGTTTATGTGTGTATGTGGTGTGTGTATCTGTGTGGTGTGTGTATGTGGTGTGTGTATGGTGTGTGGTGTGTGTGTGTGGTGTGTGTGTATGTGGTGTGTGCATCTGTGTGTGTGCTGTGTGTGTATGTGTATGTGGTGTATCTGTGTGTGTGTGGTGTGATTTATGTGTGTATGTGGTGTGTGTATGTGTGTGGTGTGTGTATGTGGTGTGTGTATGGTGTGTGTGTGTGTGATGTGTGTGTATGTATGTGGTGTGTGTATGTGAGGTGGGGAGCGGTAGTGTATTGGTTATTGCGCTGCGCTATGAACCCGGCGAACTGAGTTCGATTCCCGCTCACGGCCAACACCAGTGACGATTATTTGAAACGGTACTGGGCCTCCCCTAGGTCGACTAAAATAAGTACCTGGTGCGGTGTGTAGTAAACATCGTCACTGGGGAGACAAAGGCGGTCGGGTTTGGTGCTGGCCACCCACCCCCTCGTGTACCGTTCTGGCCTTCGCTAACAGCACTTGCCCCAACAGTCTGTTAAGGATTTTTCGGGGGCATCTTTTTTAGTGAGTGGGGAGCGGTGGCGCAGCGGTTGGTGCTTGCTTCATCATAACGCGGTGACCTTGGTTCCATTCCCAGCCAGGGCCGGACTTCTGAACCTGGTCCTCTGTAATCATGCGCCCTCTCTCGTCATCACACTCACTGCGGCAACACATTCACTGCCTCCTCCGTCGCGGGCCCCTTAAAAAACTGGGACATTTAAATAATTCTGCTTCATTCTTTGCGTGCGTAAGATGCGGGTGGCGACCGCGCTTTCAAGCGACGTGGGAAAAAAATGAAGGCTCCCCCATATTTGGTTGCCAGAGACAGACTTTGCGGCGGTGAACATTGGTGACCATACGGTGTGCTGATTATGATGAAACCGATCCACGGTTTGTCTTTAACTGAACCACTGCTGCTCTTGCCGGTTAGTCAGTCACGTTGACTCAAATTAACTTTGAGCAAATTTAGCCGAGTCTCAAGACACTGAGACCCGCTCTCCTGCAGCCGAGTCTCAAGACACTGAAACCCGGTATCCTGGAGCCGAGTCTCAAGACTCTGAGACCCGGTCTCCTGGAGCCGAGTCTCAAGACACTGAGACCCGCTCTCCTGCAGCCGAATCTCAAGACACTGAGACCCGGTCTCCTGGAGCCGAGTCTCAAGACACTGAAACCCGGTATCCTGGAGCCGAGTCTCAAGACTCTGAGACCCGGTCTCCTGGAGCCGAGTCTCAAGACACTGAGACCCGGTCTCCTGGAGCCGAGTATCAAGACACTGAGACCCGGTATCCTGGAGCAGAGTCTCAAGATGCTGAAACCCGGTCTCCTGGAGCCGAATCTGGAGCTGCAACTTGTAACGCAATTTCTAAATCCGACTAAAATTCGAGCACGACTCTGAGGCGAGGCGGATGGCAGCTCTCAGTCCCCTGGAACAGCTGCGTCGCCTCTCGGTGCTTCCTGAAGGTGGGAAACGAATCGATGCTGCGCTGTGGGTGTGGTGAGGAGGCTCGTGAAGGACGCTGCTTCTCGGGCAGTTGGAGACAGTCGCCCTCCAACAACAGCGAGGGCAAAGGAGCGACGCTCGCAACAACGTACAGAGCGCTGGCAGGGTAATGTCCAGCGAGTTGGCACAGCAGAGGGCACAGGTGGAGTGCATCTACCGGTCATCTCAGTCAGCTAACCCATGGCACCTGCTGGGTCTGTCCCGTGACCTCCTGCACCTAGCCTGGCACCATAGGGGGCACAGGTGGCACATCGGCCAGTCATCTGTCAGCTAAAGTAGCTGCAAATGCTACGGGCCCCGCACTTTCAAGGGCCCCGCGCTAAACGCTTTCAAGCTATCAATTCCGGTTCAGTGATTCTGCACTTGCTCTATTACTATAGTACTATACCGCCTTCGCGATTTGTCGTATTATCTGTCTTTATACCAAATGAAAAAAATCAATTCCTTTATTGTGCAAGTAAAAAAATGTGTGTTTTAATATTTACGTGTTTTTTTATTTATTCAAGGCCCCTTTATAGCAACATATGCTACCGGCCCCGCACTAGCTTCCTCCGGCACTGGCCCCGATCGCGCGTGAAGCAAACCACAACTTGCAAGGGGCAACGGCAGCGCTGGCGAAAAGCGGCTTCGTTCCCAACCGCGATCGAGCGGGACAATTTATATCTCTCGACAGGGGCCCCGCAATGCCGCGCGTGTTGGCCTCGGTGGCAGTAAACGGTGGCGAGCCGCACCGACGCGCAGAGGCTGTTGCCATTTGTCACCCGAGACGAATTCATGAGCGTGACTCGATGCCCCTGGCCACGGTTAAATATGGCAACGCAGTCGTCGGAATTAATTGTCGCGGTTGGCGGCTGGCGGCGGTGATGTCACCGCGGGTGTCTGCGCCAGGGCGAAGTTCACTATCGATGCCGTGTGCCGGAGGGGTCGGCGCATTGATGGAAGGGAAGTCACGTTGGTGGCTGAATCGCGAAGCCCTGAGACCCAGTCTCCTTTCAAGACCCTGAGACCCAGTCTCCTTTCAGAACCCTGAGACCCGGTCTCATTTAAAGACCCTGAGACCCGATCTCTTTTCAAGACCCTGAGACCCGGTCTCCTTTTTAAGACCCTGAGACCCGGTCTCCTTTTAAGACCCTGAGACCCGTTCTCCTTTCAAGACCCTGAGACCCGGTCTCCTTTCAAGACCCTGAGACCCGGTCTCCTTTCAAGACCCTGAGACCTGGTTTCCTTGCAAGTACCTGAGACCCGGTCTCCTTTCAAGACCATGAGACCTGGTTTCCTTTCAAGTACCTGAGATCCGGTCTCCTTTAAAGACCCTGAGACCCGGTCTCCTTTCAAGACCCTGAGACCTGGTGTCCTTTCAAGACCCTGAGACCTGGTTTCCTTTCAAGTACCTGAGACCCGGTCTCCTTTCAAGACCCTGAGACCTGGTTTCCTTTCAAGTACCTGAGACTCGGTCTCCTTTCAAGACCCTGAGACCCGGTCTCCTTTCAAGACCCTGAGACCCGGTCTCCTTTCAAGACCCTGAGACCCGGTCTCCTTTCAAGACCCTGAGACCCGGTCTCCTTTCAAGACCCTGAGATCCGGTCTCCTTTCAAGACCCTGAGGTACAGTCTCCTGGAGCCGAGTCCCTGATGCCGTCTCTTTGTGCGCGCTGCTTTAGCGGACGCAGGAGCGCCGCGCTAATGTGGATGGCTCTGTGGAGTGTGACTGGGAGGGTGGGGGGCAGGGAGTTGACACGTGGCCACATCCACAACACTGACTTAACCCTTTCCATGAACACGGGAGGTCGCTTGGCAGATGCCATGGAATCTCTCATCCCCAGAAATCCACATTTCACGCGGCTCGGGTTTTAGCGGCGGGTCGGACTTGACGAGCGGGGCTGTTTTTGGTGCTGAGTTGGATGACACGAATGTGAGTATCACCGCCGCGCTCATCCCACGGACGGAATGTCTCCTACCATGGGAATATGGAATTCCCACAAGGCTGAGCGCCGTCCCGTGCTAATTTGTGGTGATGATGAGATTGTTATTTTGGTGATCCAGGTCAGTCGCTCCTGCGATTGAGACTCTACCCTTGCTGTCTGTGTCTCTCGGGACTTCTCACCACCTGGGTAAACAAAAAAGAAATAAGTAATATTTAAAAATACTCTTTTTTTAAACACGCTTTAATGAAATGTACCGTACTCATAATGGCAGAACTCCACGACTCCAGGAAGTGGCCCCGAAGCTTGCCATAACGTAAGGGACCGTGGTGATTTACAGCCAACGTTAATTGATCGTGGACAATTAGACCCAAGCCGAAACATACGAAAAAGAATGTTTAAAAATATATATTTTTTTAATGATAGAATATAGTATTGTCATCAGTATGACATAAGTATACCAAGTTTGCAGTCGATACCACATTGGGAAGTGGGTTAAAATTGAGTTACAAGATTTGAGGATACGACAATAACAACAGACCGAGTGAGTTAATAGAAAGCGTGTAAAAAGATTGTTTAAAAATTAATATTTTTTTATTTTTTATGATAGAATATAGTATTGCCATCAGTAAGACATAGCTATACGAAGTTTGCAGTCGATACCACATTGGGAAATGGGTTAAAATTGAGTTACAGGATTTGCGGTAACGACAACAACAGACAGAGTGAGTTAAATAAAAGCATGTAAAATACAACGCTCGAATGCCTTCATTTGGGGCCGTGGAGGTCGAGCGTTTACATTGGCAACGAGCTGCAGGGTCTGGCGGAAGGCCGAAGGGAAGAAAGAGATGGCGACGTTGATTGTAATGGGAAGAGATTGCAAGAAGCCTGTTCCAAGAGGTGACCAGTGGGGATAACGCTCAGAAAGGCAATCTAGAACCAAGTACAAAACGGCTACTCACATCGAGACCCATAGACTCAACGTAGAGACCCACAGACTCATACAGAGACCGATCAACTCAACATAGAGACCCATAGACTCAACGTAGAGACCCACAGCCTCACACAGAGACCGATAAACTCAACATAGAGACCCATAGACTCAACGTAGAGACCCACAGACTCACACAGAGACTGATAAACTCAACATAGAGACCCATAGACTCAACATAGAGATAAATAGACTCACATCGAGACCCATAGACTCAACGTAGAGACCCACAGACTCAAAAGAGACTGATAAACTCAACATAGAGACCCATAGACTCAACATAGATATTAATAGACTCACATCGAGACCCATTGACTCAACATAGAAACCGATCAACTCAACATAGAGATCTATAGACTCAACGTAGAGACCCACAGACTCACACAGAGACCGATCAACTCAATATAGAGACCCACAGACTCACACAGAGACCGATCAACTCAATATAGAGACCCATAGACTCAACGTAGAGACCCACAGCCTCACACAGAGACCGATAAACTCAACATAGAGACCAATATACTCAACGTAATGACCCACAGACTCACACAGAGACTGATAAACTCAACATAGAGACCCATAGACTCAACATAGAGATTAATAGACTCACATCGAGACCCATAGACTCAACGTAGAGACCCACAGACTCACACAGAGACTGATAAACTCAACATAAAGACCCATAGACTCAACATAGAGACCCATAGACTCACACAGAGACCGATCAACTCAACATAGAGATCCATAGACTCAACGTAGAGACCCACAGACTCACACAGAGACCGATCAACTCATAATAGAGACCCATAGACTCACACAGAGACTGATCAACTCAACATATAGATCCATAGACTCAACGTGGAGACCCACAGACTCACACAGAGACCGATCAACTCAACATAGAGACCCATAGACTCAACATAGAGACTAATAGACTCACATCGAGACCCATAGACTCAACGTAGAGACACACAGACTCACACAGAGACCGATCAACTCAACATAGAGACCCATAGACTCAACGTAGAGACTCACAGACTCACACAGAGACCGATCAACTCAATATAGAGACCCATAAACTCAACGTAGAGACCCACAGACTCACACAGAGACCGATCAACTCAACATAGAGACCCATAGACTCAACATAGAGACTAATAGACTCACATCGAGACCCATAGACTCAACATAGAGACCCACAGACTCACACAGAGACCGATCAACTCAACATAGAGACCCATAGACTCAACGTAGAGACCCACAGACTTACACAGAGACCGATCAACTCAACATAGAGACCCATAGACTCAACATAGAGACTAATAGACTCACATCGAGACCCATAGACTCAACGTAGAGACCCACAGACTCACACAAAGACCGATCAACTGAACATAGAGACCCATACACTGAACGTAGAGACCCACAGACTCAAATAGAGACCGATCAACTCAATATAGACACATAGACTCAACATAGAGACCGATTAACTACATAGAGATACAGAAACTCAAGATAGAGACCCATAGACTCACACAGAGACTGATGAACTCAACATAGAGACCCATAGACTCAACATAGAGACCGATAGACTCAACACAGAGACCCACAGACTCACACAGAGACTGATGAACTCAACATAGAGACCCATAGACTCACACAGAGACCCATAGACTCAACATAGAGACCCCCAGAGTCACGCAGAGACCGATAAACTCAACATAGAGACACATAGACTCAACATAGAGACTAATAGACTCACATAGAGACCGATCAACTACATAGAGATCCACAGACTCACATAGAGACCGATAGACTCAATATAGAGACCCATAGACTCAACATAGAGACCCACAGACTCACACAGAGACTGATGAACTCAACATAGATACCCACAGACTCACACAGAGACTGATGAACTCAACATAGAGACCCACAGACTCACACAGAGACCGATCAACTCAACATAGAGACCCATAGACTCAACATAGAGACCCATAGACTCAACATAGAGACCCACAGACTCACACAGAAACCGATAAACTCAACAGAGAAACGAATAGACTCACCTAAACCGCATTGTGATTAAACCCGGTTTTGGCCACCATCCAGGTGCCCCACGTTCACGTGTGTTTGCCACTTCATGCCGCTTATTCCAGCTCTGTGGACATGTGGGCTCGAGTGCCACGTGACAGAAGTGCGTCTCGTGACGTGATGCAATGGTAGGGGTTTCGCACCGAGCAACACTTCGACTTAACGAACACCAAACCACGAGCGTCCTCAAAGTGGACCTCTGTGCTACCATACAAGGGCCTAGAACCCTCGACTCCGCTACTCAGCGGCTCAATGTCGACCGTGCCGTGCCACCCTCTGTGCGTGATCACTCTTCTATCGCTACGAATGGTGAGGAGTTAACGCGGCTTTGGCACGGACGAGAAGAACCAAAGCGTCTTAAATGGCTGCTGAGCCTGACGAGTAATGCGGCCGTCGTGTGACCGCTCGGATGAGGTAGCTCAGCGAGCTGATCTTGCCTCCTTATCGCTCTTCTATTGCTACTACCGTTGTTACTTTGACGTGAACTTCACTCACGAATTCCTCCGACCACGCTGAGGACTCGGTCAACAAGACGCTGGCTGCCTTGTCTCATTCGCCACCACAATGCAGGTCACAACAACTCACTCACTCACCCACCCACCCACTCACTCACTCACCCACTCACCCACCCATTTACCCACTCACTCACTCACTCGCCCAGTCACTCATTCACCCACTGACTCACCCACTCAGTCACCCACTCACCACACTGTAAGTCACAACAACACACTCACCCACCCACCCATCCACTCACTCACCCACCCACTCACCACACTGCGCGCCACAACAACACACCAACTCACCCACCCACCCACTCAGTCACCCACTCACCACCCTACAGGTCATCTCCCTTCCCTCTCTGCGTCTTCTCTCGCGCTGCTCCACTTGCAATTCACCTTTCATCGTCATCGTCTTTACCCCCCCCCCCCAACTCAGCTCTTACAACAACCTCGCTCAGTTAAAGAAACGCGTTCACGCTTTGTGGTTGCGATGGGCTCGCAACCACGAAGTTGCGAGCTCAAATCCTCCTTGGGGGGTTGACTCAGCCAATCATCCCTCGGGGCGAGTGGATACAAATGGGCTCACAGTGGATGTCTCGTGGATGGACTCTCCCCCGCCGTAGTAACGTGGAATGCCCACCACGACGCCCTCACGGCTCATTTGTGCGGCAGCAGGGCAATGACTCCGACTTTTGATCGCAACTTTACCGGTGCCGTTCGCTGCCGGCAGCTTGGCTCGCCGGCAACTGTTGTGGGTCTGTGGTCAGCAACGGCGATTCAAGTGATAAGTCCGTCTCTCGGTCGTCGCTTACTGACGATACAGGCCCAGTATCTTTTGGCATTGATGAGCATTTCTCAAAGGGGGTGGGGTGGGGGGTACGAGTCGAGGCGTGTTCGACCTTTAGCGAGGATTAGTCCAGATTAAGTTCCCTTATCGCAGACTTTCCACCTCCAATCTGCCGAGCAAAATTTACTTTCTAACTCTCGTACAACTACGACGACAACAAAAAGTATCCCCACTCTGACGATCTCCGATATTCTCCGGGAGTTTTATTTTTTTTCAAAGGGCTGCGCTGATTTTTGGCGCAAGGAATGCAGATGGGGGGGATGGGGTGTGGAGTTGAGTCGATCCCTACCCTAACAACGCCTGCTGTATATTTGGAGTTTGAGTGTTTCTCTCTCATCATTATCACTGTGGCTAGGAGACGTTAACTACCTCGCCTGGTATGCAGAAGGGTCGTGGCTTCGATGCCGACCCTGACGCCTGCTGCTTATATTTGGAGTCCGCAAGGGCCCCAGGATTCCGCGTGCCGCGACGCGCGCGCAACCCGTTGCACGTTGCGCCCGGTTGCGTCGCGTTGCACGCGCGTCACGTTTGTGTCAGGTGTGCACGCGCGTCCAAATTGACAGCGGAGGAGGGCGCTGGTTTCCCCCTCGGCGAATGTTGTCATTTACTCGATCGAGTTGGGGGTTGGCCAAATTTGTTGTCGTCAAGACCCCCCTCCTCCACCACCCGACGACCAGACATTTACTCGCCCATGAGCGCAAGTGTTTAAAAACGAGGCGCCCACCGTCATTGTTATTTTTTGTTTCAGCCTCGGGCACCGGCGAGTTGGAGAACGATTCAACAATTTCTCAAAGCCTCCTTGAGCAGCCAACGAGATACGCGGCGCTTCTGACTTCTAAGTTGTCGGTTTTGACTTCCCGCATCTCGCCCCGATGATTGGGGCAGTGACCCTGCCCTGCAGTAAGCGCGTTCGCCCCTTCTTCTTGTTGTTGATGATCTTGTTGATGTTGTTGCTGCTGCTGCTGCTGCTGCAGAGATTCACGGTTCGGATCAAGCGGCCACCCTGCTTAATACCGCGGTGTGTGTCGACCTCAGGTCTTGAAATTGGTGAAATTCGAAAATTGACACCGCAATTTCATCACCACCGCGACCCATGTGGCAGGTGGTCCCGTGGGTGTCCACTGCCACCGTGTCGTCATTTTGTTGTTGTCCACTTTCCTCTTCGTCTTGCGGTGCTGCCAATATGCTCAAGCTAGTGGCCACATTTCTCCGGTGGCCCCAAATCTCTCATGAAGTCGTCGTCAACCAATTCTATTGGTAGGTCTTCCCCTCTTTTCGGTTCCTTCCAATTTTTCCAAACAACAACGCGTTTTAAATGTTCCTCCTGTTGGCCATCCGACAAATGTGTGTCCAAATAGTGTAAATTACAGGGCATCAATCATCGCCCTCTAGCGGCGGACTAATGCTCCAAGTCATATCTCGCAAATGACACACGCTGGTCTCCCGAGCTTCCACTTGGGTTAAACAAAATCAACTCAAAGTTTGATGTTATCGTTTCACCCACACCCGGGGGCTTTGTTCTGTGTCAGAGGTCGCAACCGGGTACTCGATACCCGTACCCTACCCGATACCCGGCTACCCGTACCCGGCCGGGTACGGGTACCCGTTTGCGACCCTGGTGCGGCCGGGTACGGGTAGGCCGTGAGTCACTGGTGAGTAACCGTTTGTCACTCATTTCCCAACGTCTTGTCTCTTCTCACAATTCATGTTCCTAGAATCAACCCACCCGCGCCTGCAACGTGGCTTCATCCCAAAAGTCGCAATCGGGTACCCGTACCCTCCCCGATACCCGGCCGGGTACGGGTAGCCGGGTATTGGGTAGGGTACGGGTACCCGATTGCGACCCTGGTGCGGCCGGGTACGGGTACGGGTAAGGAATCAAAACCCGTTTGCGACCTCTGTTCTGTGTACAACAGAGATCTCAACAGACATGGCTCAAGTGCCTTTGACATGGCCATTACGAATATCCTTTCAGAGAGAGAGACACCCAGAGACCCAGGGCTTGAGCCTTGAACCTGGGAGCTGGCTGGTTTGTGATTCTGGTTGTGACCCCACCCTGGCCTCTGTCTCTGGGTGGGGAGGGGTGATGTAGTGGTTAGCGCTACGCTGCGCTGCGACCCCGGTGACCCGAGTTAGATTCCCGCTCACGGCCAACACCGATGACGATTATCTGAACCGGTGTTTGGCCTCCCCTAGGTCGACTCAGCCTCAAATGAGTACCCGGTGGGATGTGCAGTAAACATTGCCGCTGGTGCTGCTCGCTAACAGCACTTGCCCCAACAGTTTGTTAAGGCTATACGGGGGATCTTTGTCTTTGCACCACCCTGGCCTCTGCCTCGGCCAATTTAATGTTTGTTCAGTTGTCTGCGGCCCAAGAATAGCTGGGGTATTGTGGCTGGCAAGCGGGCGCAGTGAGTGGCTATTAATGAGCAGTAACCGGAGATCACACCGCGGTGTATTTGTGTTTCCTACGAGGGTGATAAAAGTCAGTGTGGCTGTGTGTGTGTCTCTGTGTGTGTGTGTCTCTGTGTGTCTGCGTGTGTGCCTGTGTATGCGTGTCTGTGTGTCTGTGTATCTGTGTGTATCTGTGTGTGTCTGTGTCGGTGTGTGTGTGTCAATGTGTGTGTCAGTTTGTGTGTGTGTATCTGTGTGTATCTGTGTGTGTATGTGTGTATCTGTGTGTGTATGTGTGTATCTGTGTGTGTATGTGTGTGTGTGTGTCGGTGTGTGTCTGTGTGTGAGTCTGTGTGTGTGAGTCTGTGTGTGAGTTTGTGTGTGTCAATGTGTGTATGTCAGTGTGTCAATGTGCGTGTGTGTGTGTCTGTGTATGTCTGTGTGTGTGTCAGTGTGGTGCATCAGCCAGTCATCTCAGTCAGTCGACCTGTGGCACCTGGCCTCAAGGTGCACATGGCCTGGCACAAGCGTCGTGGTGACGTCACCGCCACTTAGTGGCGAATGGCGGTTGTTGTTGTTGTCTGCGTATGTGTCTGCGTGTATCTGTGTGTGTCTGTGTGACTGTGTGTCTGTGTGACTGTGTGGAGAGAGTGGAGAGTTTCCCATACCTTGGCGGTATGCTCATGATCGGCTACGGTTAAACAGCAGAGGTCTCACTCCGAATCAGTCAAGTGGCATTATCTTCGCACAAAGCTTCAGGTCTTCTCGGCCACGGTCATTCCCTCCCTTTTCTACGCTTGCGAAATGTGGACCCCCCTAATGGAGCATCTTCGCCGGTTAGAAACATTTAGGCTGGCCTGCCTACGATCCATCCTGGGTTTAACCAGGCTGGATTGTGTGAGGAGCTCACAAATCTTCGAAAGATCTGGACAAAGCCCCATCGATGAGCTCCTCCGGCAGGCAAGGCTGCGTTGGCTGGGTCATGTAGCCCGCATGCCCAGCCACCGCATGCCTAAACAGCTTTTGTTCGGCTGGATCGAGGGGGCTAGAGAAGAGATGGAGTGATGTGGTACAGGACGATGTAGAGCTGAGTGGACTTGCCGATGACTGGTACCAGCGGTGTCAAGATCGGCCTCTGTGGAGGAGACTCGTGAAGGATGCTACTGGGCAGTTGGAGGCAGTCGCCCTCCAACAACAACGAAGGGCGGGGGAGCGACGCTCACAAGTTGGCACAGTAGGGGGCACAGGTGGTGCATCAGCCAGTCATCTCAGTCATCTCAGTCAGTCGACCTGTGGCATCTGGGTCTGCCCCGTGACCTCCTGCCAGCAGGCGTTCGACACTTCACGTGGCCTCAAGGTGCACATAGCCTGGCACAAGCGTCGTGGTGACGTCACCACCACTTAGTGGTGAATGGCGGTTGTTGTTGTTGTCTGTGTGACTCTGTGTAACTTGTGTGTTTGTGTGGGGAGCGGCAGTGTAGTGGTTTGCGCGCTGTGCTACAAACCCGGCGACCCGAGTTTGACTTACGCTCACGGCCACCAACACCAGTGACGATTATCTGAGTCGGCCCTGAGCCTCCCCTAGGTAGACTCAGCCTCAAATGAGTACCTGGTGCGGTGTGTAGTAAACATCGCCACTGCGGAGACAAAGGCGGCCGGGCGTGGTGTTGGCCACCCATCCCTTCGTGTGCCGTGCCGGCCTTCATAGGTGCTCGCTAACAACGCTTGCCCCAACATATAGTTAAGGCTACACGGGGGATCTTTGTCTTTGTTGGCGTTAGAGCACCCGCTCTTCTGTGCAACGGTGCCGGCCTTAATAGGCGCTCGCTAACGGTACTCTACGCGCAAGACGGTGGTGTCCGCTCGTCTATTTTTTGCTCGTGACTGTTTTTCGGGAGGGCGTTGCCAGGTTTTTCGCCAGCGGCAGTGGGGCGATGTTCGTGGTGAAGATTCCAAGAGTAATTGTCAATTAAAAAGTGGACCAGGGTGCCCGCACACACACACACACGTGGCCTACTTTTTGCGAACGACGTCAGGGGGGGGGGGGGGATCTTTAACATCCTCCGTGAAGCGGCTAGGGACGTAGAGAGGGGGTTCAACACTTGATTTCGAACCGCAAATATTCCTGCAACAAACCACCCAGCCCAGCGAAAGTGCAACCGCTTGGGTTGGTTGTTGCACCGTCCATGACTCATAAGGAAGTGAGTGGAACAACGCAGACGCGCAGATTTAAACACATTCTTGCGGAGGGAGCTGGTAGCAACGTTGGGTTGCTCGGTCAATGGCCAGGGTCAACGGCGGCGTGGTGTATTCCGCAAATATGCCCGACTGTGAGGGTGGGCACAAGCCGGCGTGAGTAGGTTAAACGTTGAGTTTTATAAGGGCACCACGGGGTGACCAGCCCCTCCCCACCCAGCCCCACCCCCACCCAGCCCCACCCTCCCCACCCAGCCCCTCCCCACCCTCCCCACCCAGCCCCTCCCCACCCTCCCAACCCAGCGCCTCCCCACCCTCCCCTCCCCACCCAGCCCCACCCTCCCCACCCAGCCCCTCTCCACCCTCCCCTCCCCTCCCCACCCAGCCCCTCCCTGCACGACGGACGGACACAATAATATCCTGTGGGCTGGTGGAACCAGTGGGTTCCTACCAGTAACATCTCGTTCTAGACCCCCGCAGCATCACGACCTCCCGGCTGAGACATGTCTCGAGAACAATGCGGTTGTAAATCGTCCACCGCATCAGAACATCAGCAGGATGATGTGCGCATCTCCTTCGTGGGCGGTAAATTCAAGACACCCCACAGATTGTGTGGTCGTGCAACCCAAGCCTATGAACCGTATAGATGAGCAATAAGAAGAGGTTTTACCCTATCTGGCAATGCAACAGGAGTAGCATTAAGATGTTCAAACGCCAAATTAGAAACCCTTTTTGCGAGGCATCAAGTTCGCATTAACCACACATACATGTGGCAAAACACGCAAACAAACGTGCTCTCATAGTATCTGCATTGTCTTTGAAATTGATTGGCCTACACCAGAGGCAGCAGCCTTCTTCATGGCCTCGTCTCACCACCAGTGTCAGACCAGAGAACAGCAAAAGGCGAGCAGTACAAAGACGATGCAAGTATCAGAACACTTCTAGGTCGGGTGAAGCAGTCAGTATTCAAAGTGATGAAAAATAAGAATCGTTTTTACCCTTTCTGGGCGAAAAGATCGATATCACTGCTCAACCCGAGCTAATAAGTGTCCCGCATTGTCTTTGTGCTGTTTCGCCTTTTGGCATTCTCTGGTCTGACACTGGAGAGACAAAGCCGTAGAGAAGACTGTCTTCTGGTGTAGGCCAATCAGTTTCAAAGACAAATGCATCATGTGTTCTTGATAGCTTTGAAGTTTTCGTGACTGTAGGGATCCATACTCTTTGGTTCTCTCGGTAAAGTCACGTGGGTAGAAAATAAAATCTCCCCTTTGCTTTTGCTCTTTGATCCTTTCTAGCTGCTCTTCATCCAGCACCCCCACCCCCTCTCCTCCCTGCCCCCCCCCCTCTTACCTATATAACCTCGTATTACGAGAGTCCTTCTACCCACTTCAGCAGTTGTTTCTTGCAGTGGTTTTCCCACCTGATGATGGACGCTTGTGTTGCGCCCGAAACGTCGTGATTTTATTTATTTTATTTTACACCTACGTGACTTTACCGAAAGAAGCAAAGAGCATGTATCCTTTATCAGAGCCATGTTTGTGTTTGCATGTTCACCACAAGCGCTGTGTGTGGTTAACGCAATAACTTGATTCCTTGCAAAAGATCATCTATTTGGTGTTTGAACATCTTAACACAACTCCTGTTCTATTGCCGGAACAGGTCAATTCTACTTATATTTTTCATCATTTTAGAAACTGGCCAGTAGGTCCCCTAGGTACGGACCGCAGAGTAAACCGCTGGTTTCTGAGCTCCTTCAACGGAGGAGGAATCACAAACACATCAAAAAAGCTCTCTCTACAGAAGCTCGAAACCGTATTGGAATTTAGCTCATGTGAACACAAAGCATTGCCGTACGCAACCATAGAATGTAAAGTCTGAGAAGCTCCTTTCGTATTGCTATGTTGCCAGGGACTGCACATGATGAGCGGCTAAAACGAGGCAAGTTGGCGCAGTGGGGAGCACAAGGCGGTGGTGCATCTGCCAGCCATCTCAGTCAGTCAACCCACAACAACTACTGGGTCTGTCCCGTCACCTCCTGCTCGAGAGCCTTCGACACTTCGGATAGCGATATTCTTGGTTCTTTCGGTAAAGTCACGTAGAAGGGAAATAATAACATAATAAAACATATGAAGTAAAATTCTCGCGACGTTTCGGCCACAACGCAAGCAGCCGTCCTCAGGTGAAAGACAGCGTCCTAATGAACACCACCAAGCTTGGCAGCGTATTTTAAGCTTAGAGTCGCGGCATCTCTTCAGAAAGGTGAGAGACTCGATTAGCTGAGCCTTCTTATACCGGAGTTTGTTGAAGGATCTCAAAGTTATGTGGAATCCCTCCCCGTAGAGGCGGTTAAATTTCAATGTGAAGCTTTCGTGACTGCCGGGATTCATATTCTTGGTTCGTTCTGTTTCTTCACCTGAGGACGGCTGCTTGCGTTGTGGCCGAAACGTCGTGAGCATTTTATTTTATTACGTTTTATTTTATATTTTATTATTTCCCTTCTACGTGACTTTACCGAAAGAACCAAGAATATGAATCCCTGCAGTCACGAACGCTTTAAATCGAAACTTCGGATAGCCTCAAAGTGCACCTCGTCTGCCGTGAGCGCCGTTGGAAGCGTGACTGCCGCCTAGTGGCGAACGGCGGTTGTTGTTGTTCTATCACGAGCACTCGCATTGCGAGTTGGGCGATGATGGTGCCAATGACGACCCCCTCCTCGTGTTGTTTCGTGGCCCGTGATGATCTCTTCACGGCGATCTCGCATTGCTACGTTGCCGATGATGGTGCCCGTATAATTAGCGCTCTCGGGTTGCTATTTTGCCGATGACGATTGTCTAAATAGCGCTCTCACATTGCTATGTTGTCGATGACGCCATCTCGATAGGAACGCTCTCACATTGCTATGTTGTTGATGACGATTGTCTAAATAGCGCTCTCGCGTTGCTATTTTGCCGATGACGATTATCTAAATAGCGCCCTCACCTTGCTATGTTGTCGATTACGATCTCTACATAGAGCGCTCTCACATTGCTATGTTGTCGATTACGATCTCTACATAGAGCGCTCTCACATTGCTATGTTGTCGATTACGATCTCTACATAGGAGCGCTCTCGCATTGCTATGTTGTCGATTACGATCTCTACATAGGAGCGCTCTCACATTGCTATGTTGTCGATTACGATCTCTACATAGAGCGCTCTCACATTGCTATGTTGTCGATTACGATCTCTACATAGGAGCGCTCTCGCATTGCTATGTTGTCGATTACGATCTCTACATAGGAGCGCTCTCACATTGCTATGTTGGCAATGACGATTTTCTAAATCGCGCTCTCACATTGCTATGTTGGCAAAGACGATCTCTGGAGCGCTCGTAAAACAGAGATCGTCATCGGCAACATAGCAATTACGAAGCGTCTATTGTGTCCCCTCGCATACCAACGTTGCCCATGAGGATCTCTACATAAGTAGCGCGCTCGGCATTGCGTTGTCGCCGATGACGATATCTGTATCTGAGCGCTCTCAGAGATCGTCATCGGCAACATCGCACTTGTAAGAGTGCTCGTCTGTAAAGGGGCCGTGCATAAATGACGTCACGCTCCCTGGGGGGGCGGGGGGGTCAGACATTTGTGACGATATGTGACGAGGGGGGGGGGGTTGAGAAATGTGACGTCACATCAAAATGCGCAACTTTAAATAAATATAGACAACACGTTCTACTTAATTAAATATACTTTTTAATAAATGTTTTCTCCTACAACATCAGAGTGCAGCGCCACATTAAATACGCACTACAATAACAATAGTTTAAAGCGATTTGAAGCATGTTTTATTTTGGGGGGGCAGAGCTTTGTGACGTCATATTTGAGGGGGGTCTGACTTTTTGTGACGCCGTGTGACGATGGGGGGGGGGGGGTAAAAAATCGTCCAAAATTGCGTGACGTCATTTATGGACGGCCTCAAAGTTCGTCATCGCAAACAATGGCAGTGCGAGAGCACTTTTTACACAGATAATAATTGGCGCTCTCGCTTTAATATTCTACCGATGATGACCTCTCTTTAAGACCGTTTTTGCACTGCTACGTTTCCAATCACGACCTCTACTCAAGAGCGCTCTCGCACTGCTACGTTGCCGATCACGACCTCTACTCAAGAGTGCTCTCCCACTGCTACATTGCCGATCACGACCTCTACGTAAGAGCGCTCTCACACTGCTACATTGCCGATCACGACCTCTACGTAAGAGCGCTCTCACACTGCTGCGTTGCCGATCACGATCTCTACTTAAGAGCGCTCTCGCACTGCTACGTTGCCGATCACGACCTTTACTAAAGAGCGCTCTCGCACTGCTACGTTGACGATCACGATCTCTACTAAAGAGCTCTCTCGTACTGCTACGTTGCCGATCACGACCTCTACTTAAGAGCGCTCTCACACTGCTACGTTGCCGATCACGACCTTTACTCAAGAGCGCTCTCACACTGCTACGTTGCCGATCACGACCTCTACTAAAGAGCGCTCTCACACTGCTACATTGCCGATCACGACCTCTACTAAAGAGCGCTCTCACACTGCTACATTGCCGATCACGACCTCTACTTAAGAGCGCTCTCATACTGCTACGTTGCCGATCACGACCTCTACTTAAGCGCGCTCTCCAACTGCTACATTGCCGATCACGACCTCTACTTATGAGCGCTCTCACACTGCTACGTTGCCGATCACGACCTTTACTCAAGAGCGCTCTCACACTGCTACGTTGCCGATCACGACCTTTACTAAAGGAGCGCTCTCGCACTGCTACGTCGCCGATCACGATCCCCGCTAACACGGAAGCGGATCTCCACTTCCACCAGCGCGCGCCGGTCAGGGGTCGCGTGAGAGGTAATCGAAACGCGAGCGGAAACTTGCGGGAACTCGCGTCTCTGACGGCTTCACGAACAAACAAACAAAGTCGTTGAGGGGCCGACCCCGAGCGGGAACTCGCCGGGGGCGCCGTGCGTGAGGCGTGCTCCCCTAGACCTCGAGCCCGGTGAGCTTCGGAGGGCGGCGCTTTGACAGCGACGACGTCGGGGGTGGGGGGTGGGTGAATGTTTCCCTTGAAGGTTTCCTTGTGGTGCCGTGGTTAATGGTCTTAGAGAGTTCGTCTCGGTGGTGGGGGTGGTGATGGGGGTGGTGATGGGGGTCGTGATGGTGCTGGGGTGTTGGGGGGGTGGTGGTGGTGGGGGTGGTGATGGTGCTGGGGTGTTGGGGGGGGTGGTGATGGTGGTGGTGATGGTGGTGCTGGGGGGTTGGTGATGTTGGGGGGGGGGGGGGCGGTCAGCAAAAAAAAATTAGCGACATTTTTTGTTGGGATTCGGGCTTAAAAACAACAAAAGCGACTCTCAATATTTTAAGAGCCGCCAGTGAATCTGACGTCCGAGGCGGCGTTTGGGTCCTTCAAGGTCACGAATAGAGTTCCCTCGGAAGAGCCGCGGGTTTTTTGACCCCCCACCGTGACCCCCACCGTGACCCCCCTCACCGTGACCCCCCTCACCGTGACCCTCCCTCACCGTGACCCTCCCTCACCGTGACCCTCCCACCGTGACCCCGCGCTGAGGCTCGTGAACGGGACGAGGTTTGGCGAGACGGCGGCCTTCACGCAGCACGACGGGGCAGCTCGCAACAAGGCACGACTCAAGAGAGTTTGTTTATTACCGGAGGAAATCCGATTAGCTATAAAGCTCTTTATATATTATTATTTTCATCTTCACGGATGTGTCCAGGAAGGCCTCGACGAGCCAGACGAGAGGCTTCAACATTCATGTGGTTCATAGTCTTTAGTTCTTTGGGTAAAGTCACGTAGATAGATTTCGATTTAAAGCTTTCGTGACTGCAGGGATTCATCTTCTTGGTTTTTTCGGTAAAGTCACGTAGAAGGGAAGTAATAAAATAATAAAAATAAAACATAATAAAATGAAACAATTCTCACGACGTTTCGGCCACAACGCAAGCAGCCGTCCTCGGGTGAAGAATGAGACAATCCAAGCTAGGAGCTCACGTAGATAGAAAATAGTAAAATAAATAAAGATTATTTAAACAAAAATTCACGCCGTTTCGATAGCAACACCAGTGGTCGGTCGCCAGGTTTTTATTTAATTATTTTTATTTTATTATTTCCTATCTCCGTGACTTTACCCAAAGAACCAAAGACTATGAATTACTGCAGTCACGAACGTTTTAAGTCAAAATGTATGTTGTTGGCGGTGGTGGTGAAGCTTGGAAAAGCGATGATGGCTTTAATGTTTGTGATGCCATCATATTTCAGATGGTGCTCGTGCTCCGGTGTGAAGATAGTGATGGTGCTGCTGATTCTGTTTGATGATGATGATGGTGGTTATTCTTATTTGTAGCATGAAGTCATCACGCCTTTGACCAATTCTTCCAGAGCTCGCTCCGTCTCATCCGATCTCAGAAGCTAAGCAGGTTGGAGCCTGGATGGTCGGAGGCGGTGCGGCAAAACGAATTGGTTGCGCTGTACTTCTATGCTGCCGTGCGTGTGCGCCCCGGCTTCACCAACCCGCAGGAGCAGCGCGGTGAAGTACAGCCAGACGCAACCCCACGCCGTGTGGGGGGGGGGAGTTCTCATCCAGCAGTGGATTGACTTGACGAAGGGGCCGTTTTCTGTCGCCCGTTAGAGACCGAACCGACGTCGTCACCATCGTCGTCACCATCGTCGTCGCCGTCGTCACCATCGCCGCCGTCGCCGCCCGTGCTGGAAGTGTCGGCAGGAACTCGCGGGGCACCATGGACCCCGGGAAGGGCCGAGACGTCAAATCCTCCGACGTATCCGACCGAATTCAACAGCTGCTGCACGATGTGAACACCAACCCAGTGGTGCGTGGCCATGGTCGCTGTGTGCGCGCGTGTACGTGTGTGTACGTG